>NC_072406.2:100954166-103718333 GCF_028858775.2 Pan troglodytes | reverse complement strand
ACCTATTTCTGGGTGATTGAGCAGGTGTAGTGATCCTGGAGCTCTGGGCTTCCATACCTGTCTGGGACAGGGAAGCTTTCTAGGTCTCAGATGCACCCAGATAACAGATTCACTGTCCCTATGTAAATTCTACCAATTTGCCTGCAACTGCACTTGACCAAGGCCAATCCCTTCATTTGAGTCCTACATCCCATCCCCTCTCATAATCTTGTCAAGGACATGGTTATTAAAGTTTTTCCTTATCTCTCCTGTATCATCCGTTTCTCCCTCTCTACTAAAACATTCCTATCAGTACAACAACGCAGACTAACATCACTGGCACTGATTTGCTGTTCTTCTCCACTTTGCTCTATGCCCTCAGAGGCCAATTCTGAAGGACTGTATCAACTAGACTCCTTTGCCTTCTTATTGGGCTCAGCTAACAGAAAGCACTAGCAGAAAAGAAAAGAGAGTGAAGTTGGGGTATTTGTTCCCTCAGGTCCCCACCTCCAGGGTCACCATGGGATGGTTGTCATGGGTCGGCTGTGTCCCTAGAGTGAAAGTCCCATCTCCTGTAAAGCAGCCCTCTCACCCACAGTTCATCTCTAGATTCTCCCCTGGGCACTGTGCTGTCCTTATGGTCTCACTTACTCTGCTAACAACTTTGTAAATAACCCAATTTACCAATTTGAGTGTGTTGTCTGTTTACTACCAGGACCCTGACTGATGTATTGACTTTATTTAAAACATCTCGTTTGGGCCATCTTCTAGCTACCGCCTCATTTCTCTGCTTCCCTTCATAGTGAAAGCTCTCAAGAATTATCTGTACTATCTCTTCTCATTGTCAACTCATTCCAAATAGGTGTATTAAAGTCTTACTAGACTCTTATTAAAGTCATCAATTATCTATAGCTTATGAAAGACAATGGTCAATTCTCTGTCCAAACCTTAAAAAATGTCTCAGCAACATCTGACAAGGTGGAATACTCTTCTTTTTTAAACACTTTGATCTCTCCTTCACGAATGCCTTATCCATCTAATTAAATGGCAACAGCATCCACTCAGTTTCCTGTCTTTCTTGCCTTTGAGTGCCACATCCAATGTACTGGAAGTTTTACTAGCTCTACTCCATAATATATGAGTCTGAACATTTCTATTTTCATTGCCAAAATTGCTAATCCAAATATCAACTTTTGCTTCAACTACTACAAGGCCTTCCTAACTCCTTTCTCTTGACACACTACAGACCATTTTCTGCTAAGCATCTAGAGAGATCTTTCTTAACTATAAATGATCCCTGCCTAAAACACTCAATGACTTTCCATTACAATACAATTAAACTTGCATGGTCATATGCAGTCTCATCTCTTACCAACCTAGTCTTCTCCTTTCTCCCAAATTCACCAAGCTTTAGTCTCACAAGCCTTATTTCTGAATTTGCCAATTGTGTTCCCTTCTCAGGGCCTTTTTATTAGCTGTCACTTCTGTTAGTGTGCTGCTCTCACAGATCTTCTCATGGTTTGAGTTATTTTCATCATTAAGACCTCAATTGTTGCCTTACAGAGGCCCTCCCTGAGCTTCCTAGCTAAAAGCAACCACTAATCACTCCTTATTACATTGCCCTATCTTCTCGAAGCACTTATCAGTATCTGAAATTATCTTTCTTCACATTTGTTTTCACATTTATTTTCCATCTGTAACCTGCCCCCAATAGAAATTAGAATATAAGCTACTTAGAGCTGTATATGACATGCATTTTTGTTTAACACTGTATCTCCAATGCCAAGACAATACATACTCACTGACTAACTGCTCAACTCTTTGCATACTTAAGTTGAATCCTTCCAAGGTGCAAATAAAAATCAACCTCTTCTGTATAACCTTCCCAATTCCAGTGATTTCTCCCTCATCTGATCATCTGTAGTATTTACTTTCCTAAAGGCCGTATCTTCTGAAGTTAGTAACAACGATTTCAACTTCCTTTGGTTTAGAAGGTGTCTGGTATATATTCTATATACCCTTACTTTCAACCTTTTTAGGTATCTCTTGTGCTTAGCATGGAATATAATTTTTAAAAATCCAAAGTGATAGTCTCTTCTAACCAGTGAGTTTAGTGCATTTATATTCGTTATTCAATTACTTATTCCTATATTTGGACTTGTTTCTGCAATCTTATTTTTTGTTTCCATTCAACTCACTTTTTAATGCTTCTTTTTCCCATTCCCCTACTCTCCAGTTAAGAAAGTTATTTGCTCCACTTGCACTGTTTCAGAGGTTACTTTCGATTTCTTATTATTCATAGTTAACAAGCCTAAAGTTAATATCCTACTCTTTCTTTAGAGCATCTTAGAATACTTTCAATTCCAATAAGCTTCCTCTACTTATGTGTTGTTATTCTCCCATCTTTTGGCTTTTTCTTCTTAAGCACACACATTAGACATCAATTTTATGCAGGCATTTTTTTAGGGTGACACATAAATACAGTTGACCCTTGAACAACATGAGAGTTAGGAATGCTGACCCCCAATGCAGTAGAAAAATCCATGTATAACTTTTGACTCCCCCAAAACTTAACTATCAATAGCCTACCGTTGATCAGAACCTCACCAATAATATAGTTTATTAACACATATTTTATATGTATTATGTATTATACACTGAATTCTTATGATAAAATAGAGAAAAGATAATGTTATTAAGAAAATCACGAGAAAATATATCTACTATTTATTAAGTGGAAGCAATTATCATATCGGTCTTTATCCTCTTTATCTTCACATTAAGTAGGCTAAGGAGGAGGCTGAAGAGGAGGAGTTGGTCTTCCTGTCTCAGACATGGCAGAGGCGGAATAAAATCTGTGTGTGAGTGAACTCATGCAGTTCAAACCCATGATGTGTAAGGGTCAACTGTATTTATGAATTTCTTTTTCATCATTCTTTCTTATATCTCAGATCCTTCCTCTTCTCTCTAAAATATATCTTTTAAAGTTTAAGTATACGTCTGTTGGTGGTAAAGGCAGTTTTTGTTTATTTTAAATATCTTTAAGTCACCCTCATTCTTGAAAGTCAGTTCCTCCGGCTACATCAATCAATGTTTATATTCTTTTCTTTTAGTATTTTGAAAATATTACTTCAGGTTTTTGGCTCCCAGATTGCTGTGGAGCAGTCTGCTGACAGCCAAATAATTTTCCTTTATGAATGATTTGTCTTTTCCCTTTGATTACTTATAAGGTATCTTTATTACGATGTTCCAATTTCACTACTTTGTCTGCATGTCTTTTATCTTGCTTAGTATATATTTTGTTTCCCCTGTTATTTGTGGATTCACGTCTTACATCAGTTATGGGAAACGCCCAGGTATTAAATATACACCCCCATTCTTTCTGTGCCATAATTTTTAGACTCCAAATACAATGAAGTTTAGTCTTTCTTATTCTATCCTCTATACATCTTTATTATTTTTATAGTTTATCTCTTTTTCCCCGAGTTCTACTCTGAGAAATTTCTTCTTCACTTCTACCTTCCAGTTTACTAATTCTTTTTCCAGCAGTCTCCAATCTGCTGTTTAATCTATTAATTTCTCTACTTCTAAAAATTTATTTGGTATCAAAGGTATTTTAGACAGTCTCATGTTCATAATCTCAATATCTGTAACAGCCATTCTGACTGGTGTGAGATGTTATGTCACTGTGGTTTTGATTTGCAATTCTCTAATGATCAGTAATGCTGAACATTTCTTCATATGCTGGTTGGACACATGTATGTCTTCTTTTGAAGTGTCTGCTCATGTTCTTTGCCCACTTTTTAATGAAGTCGTTTGCTTTTGCTTATTATTTCAGTTTTTTATAGATTCTGGATATTAGACCTCTGTTGGATGCATAGTTTGCAAATATTTTCTCCTATTCTGCAGGTTGTCTACTTACTGTGTTGATAGTTTCTTTTGCTATGCAGAAGCTCTTCAGTTTAATTAGGTCACATTCATCAATTTTTGTTTTTGTCGCAATTGCTTTTGGCATCTTTTTCATGAAATCTTTGCTAGGGCCTATGTCCAGAATGATATTTCCTAGGTTATCTTCCAGGCTTTTTATACTTTCAGTTTTTACATTAAAGTCTTTAATTTGTCTTGAGTTGATTTTTGTATATTGTGAAAGAAATGGGTCCACTTTCAATCTTTTACATATAGCAAGCGAGTTATCCCAGCACTATTTATTGAACAGATAATCTTTTCCCTATTATTTTGTGGACTTTGTCAAAGATCAGATGGTTATGGGTGTGTGTCATCAGTTCTAGGCTCTCTATTCTGTTCCAATGGTCTATGTGTCTGTTTCTGAACCAGTACCATGGTGTTTTGGTTGCTGTGGCTTGTAGCATAGTTTGAAGCCAGGTAATGTGATGCCTCCAGCTTTGTTATCTTTTTTTAGGATTGCCTTGGCTAATCAAACTCTTTTCTAGTTTCATATGAATTTTAAAATAGTTTTTTCCTAATTCTGTGAAGAATGCCATTGGTAGTTTGATTGCAATAGCACTGCAACTGTAAATTGCTTTGGGCAGTATGGCCACTTTAATGATATTGATTCTTCCTATCCTTGAGCATGGAATGTTTTACCATTTGTTTGTTCATCTGTAATTTTTTGGAGCAGTGTTTTGTAATTCTCATTGTTAATGCTCTCTTACCTCACTGACTAGCAATACTCACAGGTATTTTATTCTTTTTGTGGCTATTGTGAGTGGAATTGCGTTCTTGATTTGGCTCTCAGCTTAGATGTTGGTGTATAGAAATGCTACTGATTTTTATATACTGATTTTGCATTCAGAAACTTTGCTGAAATTGTTCTTCATGTCTAGGAGCTTTTGGGCAGAGGGTTTGGGGTTTTCTAGGTATAGAATAATATCATCTGCAAAGATTTGACTTCCTCTCGTCCTATTTTGGTGCCTTCTATTTCTTTCTCTTGCCCAACTGCTCTGGCTAAGACTCCCAGTACTATGTTGAATAGGAGTGCTAAGAGTGGACATCCTTGTCTTGTGCTGTTGTCAAGAGGAAGACTTGTAGCTTTTGCTCATTCAGTATGATGTTGGCTGTGGGTTTGTCACAGACGATTCCTATTATTTTGAGGCATGTTCCTTCAATGCCTAGTTGTTAAGGGTTTTTAACATGCAGGGAAGCTGAATTTTATCAAAAGCCTTTTCTGCATCTATTGAGATAATCATGTGGTTTTTGTGTTTAGTTCTGTTACGTGATGAATCACATTTATTGATATGTGTAGGATGAACCAACCTTGCATCCTAGGGATAATGGTTACTTGATCATGGTGGATTAGCTTGTTGATGTGCTTTTAGATTCAGTTTGCTAGTATTTTGCAGGGGTTTTTACATCAATGTTCATCAGGAATATTGGCCTGAGGTTTTCTTTGTGTGTGTGTGTGTGTCTGTGTGTGTGTGCGTGCGTGTGTCTGTGTGTGTCTCTGCCACACAGAAAAGATGATATCAAGATGATGCTGGCCTCACAAAATGAATTAGGGAAGAGTCCCTCCTCTTCAATTTTTTGGAATAGTTTCAGTAGAAATGGTGCCAGCTCTTTGTACATCTGGTAGAATTCGGCCATGAATCCACTTGGTTCTGGGCTTTTTTTGGGGTTGGTAAGCTGTTTCTTACTGATTCAATTTCAGAGCTCATTATTGGTCTGTTTAGGGTTTCCATTTCTTCCTGGTTCCATCTTGGGACGGAACTCTTTCAGTTCAACTCCGATTTTGGTTATTTCTTGTCTTCTGCTAGCTTTGGGGTTAGTTTGTGCTTGTTTCTGTAGATTTTCTAGGTGTGATATTATGTTTACTTGAGATCTAACATTTTTGATGTAGGCATTTAGATTTATAAAATTTCCTTTCACAGTGCTGGGTCCCAGAGATTCTGGTATGTTTTATCTTTGTTCTCATTAGTTTCGATACATTTCTTGATTTCTGCTTTAATTTCACTGCTTACCCAAAAGTCATTCAGGAGCAGACTGTTTTAATTTCCTTATAATTGTATGCTTTTGAGTGGTTTTCTCAGTATGGATTTCTATTTTTATTGTGCAATGGTGGTTGATATGAATTCATTTTTTAAAAGTTTGCTGAGAATTGTTTTATGATTATGTGGTTGATCTTAAAGTATGTGTCGTGTACAGTTCAGAAGAATGTGTATTCTGTTGTTTTAGGGTGGAGAGTTCTGCAGATATCTGTTAGGTCCATTTGGTCAAATGACAAGTTCAGGTCCCATGTATCTTTGTTAGTTTCTTCCTCAATCATCTAATATTGTCAGTGGGGTGTTGAAGTCTCCCACTATTATTGTATGGTTATCTAAGTCTCTTTGTAGATCTCTAAGAAGTTCCTTTATAAATCCAGGTGCTCCTGTATTAGGTACATATATATTTGGGATAGTTAAGTCTTCTTGTTGAACTGAACTCTATACCATTATGTAATGCTCTTGTCTTTTTTGATTGTTGTTGGTTTAAAAGTCTGTTTTGTCTGAAGTTGCAATAACAATCCCTGCTCTTTTTTCTTTTCTATTGTTCTTGCTAGAGCTTTCTCCATTGCTTTACTTTGAGCCTATGGATGTCACTGTATGTGAGATGGGTCTCTTGAAGACAGCATATAGTTTGGTCTTTCTTCTTATACAACTTGCCACTCTGTGCCTTTTAAGTAGACATTTAGCCTTTTTACATTCCTGTCATCATGTTGTTAAGCTGGTTATTACGCAGACTTGATTTTGTGGTTGCTTTATAGTGTCAATGGTTTATGTGCTTAAGTGTGTTTTTGTGGCGGCCGGTAACAGTCTTTCCTTTCCATATTTAGAACTCCCTTAAGGATTTCTTGTAAGGCAGGTTTGGTGGTAATGAATTTCCTTAGCATTTACTTATCAGAAAAGTATCTTATTTCTCCTTCAATTATGAAGCTTTGTTTGGCTGTATATGAAATTCTTGGTTGGAATATCTTTTTGTTAAGAATGCTGAATATAGGCTCCCAATCTCTTCTGTCTTGAAGGGTTTCTGCTCAAAGGTCTGCTGTTAGCCTGATAGGGTTCTCACTAGAGGTGATCTGCTCCTTCTCTGTAGCTGCCTTTAACATTTTTTCATTCATTTTGACTTTGGAGAATCTGAGGACTGTGTGTCTTGGGGATGGTCATCTTGCATATTGCAGGGGTTCTCTGAATTTCCTGAATTTGAATGTTGGCTTCTCTAGTGAGGTTGGGGAAATATTCATGGATGATATCCTCAAATATGCTTTCCAAATTGCTTGCTTTCTCTCCCTCTCTTTCTGAGATGTCAATGAGTTGTAGATTTGGTCTCTTTACATAATCCCATATTTCTTGGAGCCTTTATTCATTCTTCTTCATTTTTTATTTTTGTCTGACTGAGCTATTTAGGAGAATCAGTCTTTGAGCTCTGAAATTCTTTCTTTAGCTTGGTCAATTCTGCTGTTAATGTTTGCAACTGTACTCTTGATTGTTTTTTTTTTTTGAGTGAGACAGTGTCTAACTCTGTTGTTCAGGCTGCAGTGTGGCGGTGCAATCGTAGCTCACCACAGTTTTGAACTCCTGGGCTCAAGGGATCCTCCCACTAAAGCCTCCCAAGTACCTGGGACTATAAGCATGCACCACTACACCCAGCTAACTTAAAAAAATTTTTTTTTTGTAGAGATGGGGTAAAATTTGTGAAGTGAGTTTTTCAGCTCTGTCAGATCAATTTGGTTGTTTCTTAAAACAAGCCATTTCATCTTTTATCTCCTGTATTATTTTATTGTATTTAGATTCCTTATATTGGGCTTCTACTTTCTCCTGAATCTCAATGATCTTTGTTCCTATCCATATTCTGAATTCTACTTCTGTCATTTCAGCCTGGTTAAGAACCATTGCTGGGAACTAGTGTGGTCATTTGGAGGTGAGAAGACTGGCTTTTTGAGTTGCCGGAGTTCTTGTGCTGGTTCTTTCTCATCTGAGTGAGTTGACATTCCTTCAGTTTCTGGAGTTGCTATCCTTTGAATGGGATTTTTTTTTTTTTGGCTTTTATCTTCTTTGATGCATTTGTGGGTTTGATTGTGGTATAAAGTGGGTTCAGCTGAATGGCTTTGTTTCTGGAAAATTTTAGTGGGCCAAGGCTCAGCTCAGCACTCCTGGGCTGCATGCTCTAACTCTGGGGGGTGCTGGTACCGAGCCCCTGGCTTTGTTCTCTGGCCCCTCAAGGTTAGGAACCTGCTGTGCCAAAAGGGCTGAGGTCTTCTTGGTCCACTGGCACTAACATTCTGATGGGTGGTGTCAGACAAAACGCTTGACTGGGGTAGTGGCAGTTGGATCCATGCTTGCTTGCATGTGCCAGCAGCCACTCAGAGCCATGTGATGGGATGCACACACATCTGCTGGGGCAAGGTACTAGTAGGAGTGGGCTTGTGGCATTGCCCCATGCTCTTGAGCTGGCAGCAGTGGTGGTGTGGTAGGTGTGGGGTGCTGGTGGGGGGCAGGAATGCTGGACTCTGTGCACATGCATTTGCACCAACAGTGGTGTCAGCATGGTGGGGGGGCAAGTTGCTAGTGTCCGTGTGCATTTTTGCAGCAGCAATGGTGGCATGATTGGGTGCCCACATGCCAGTGGGGGCAGCAAGCATGTACTCATGCAGCAGTAGCCTGGTGGGGTACGCACACATACTGGTGGGGAGAAATGTGGTCCACTCACTCGCAAACCTTGGCAAAGCAGTGGGAAGGTGGCTGTGGACAAATCCATGCTGGCAAAGCTACGGAGGGGAGGTTCTGATGGGGGGAAGTTGCAGGTAGGCTGGTGTGTGTTGGTGGTGGCCACTCTGCTGGACCCTACGATGGTCAGGAGTGGTCTGCTGGTGAGCTATGCCCCAGGAAGTACCTTGGTTGGGCATCGAGGGTGCACTGCAAGTGAGTGTGGTGAGGCTGGGGCCCTGGGAGAGGCCAGCAGTCAGGGGGACACTCACATTGGTCTGGCACCATCTCACAGGCAAGACCACCCTACTCTGTCCAGGTCTGACAGTCTTCTCAAGGCTAAAGTCTCCAGGAGGAGCACAGTGAGCCTTGAGGGATGGGCAACCCTGGCCATGCTCCACTGCAGATGTTCCCATACCAAACCATCTGGGCGCCACACAGGCTGGAGTCCTACTCCTGCCACATGTGTAAGCAGTTCACCCTGCCAGCTCAAGTGTCCATGGGGGTCATGGAATCTCCTGTTGCCAGGATTCCGGAGGCCCGTGGCAAGAGCAGGCTGCTCCTTGCCTGTTCAACTCACCCTTTCCACAGGAGCTGCTGGGGGTCATGAATGAATCCCATTACTTGGTAGCCCCACCCAGGTTTCCCAGCTCCCTTCAGCCCAGCTTCTGTGTCCTCCATCTGTCCAATCTCAATGCCTTCCCTCTGAAGATCTGCTTGGAGTGTGCCAGTCTTCCTGATGTCCAGTCTCTCCGTGGCAGATGTTCCTCCTGGCTGCATCTAGTTGGCCATCTTAGCTCCAAATCTCCATTACTGTTATTTTTAACAGCCTTTTAAGACTAGCTTCCTTCACTTAGCAATATGTATTTAAGGTTTCTCCATGTCTTTTTGTGACTTGGTATCTCATTTCTTCTTATCACTGAATAATTTCCATGATATGGAATGTACCACAGTTTGTTTATCCCTTCACCTATGGAAGGACATTTTTGGTAATTATTAAGGCTGTTGTAACCATTTGTGTGCAGGTTTTTGGGTGAACATAAATTGTTAACTCATTTGGGTAAATACATATGAGTGCAAGTGAGGGATCATATGGTAAGCCTATGTTTAGCTTTGGAAAACAAATGAAAAATACAACCTATCAAAATTTGTGAGATACAGCAAAAGCAGTGTTTAGAGGGAAATGTATAGCACTGAATGAATATATTAGCAAAAAAATCTGAAATTAATCATTTAAGTGTCCACCTTAGGAAACTAAAACAAAAGAGCAAATTAAATCCAAGGTAAGTAGAAGACAAGATATAAAAATTAGAGAAGTCAATGAAACTTAAAACAGGGAACAGGGAAAATCAACACAACAAAATGCTGATTTTTTTTTGAAGAGAACAATAAAAGTGATAAGCCTCTAGCCAGACTAATCACAAAAGGAAGTGAGAAAATACTAATTACTAAACGAAAGATCATTCTCACACTGATTCTATATAGACATTAAAAGGATAATTTATGGCTATTATGAACAACTCTATGCTCACAAATTTGATAACCTAGATATGTTACTGAAAAACACAATCTACCAAAATTAATATAAGGAGAAATAGATAATCTGAATAAGCCTGTGTCTACTAAAGTAACCAAATCAATAATTGTTAACCTTCTAAAACAGAAAGCACCAGGCCCAGATGGCTTTAATGGTAAACTCTACCAAATATTTAAAAAATAAATGATACCAATTCTGTAAAATTTCTTCCAGAAAACAGAAGCAGAGAGAATACTTTCTAAGTCCTTCTGTGAGGCCAGCATTAACCTAATGCTCAAAAGAGAAAGATATTACAAGAAAGGAAAAGTATAGATCAATACCTCTCATGAACATAGATGCAAAAAAATCCTCAACAAAATATTAGCAAATTGAACCAAAAATACATAAAAAGAATTATACAACACAACCAAGTGTGATTTATTTCAGGTTATGCAAGTCTGGTTCAACACCTGAAAATCAACTAATGTAATTCATCACATCGACAAGCTAAAAAAGAAAAATCATGGGATCATAGCAATAGATGCAAAAGAAACAGTTGATGAAATCCAATACTCATTCATGATAAAAATTATCAGTGAACAAGAAATAGAGGAGAACTTCCTCAACTTGATGAAGAACATCTAAAAAAAAAAAAACCCTACAGCTAACATCATAATTAATGGTGAGATACTAGATGATCCAGGTTCATTTGGTACTTTCCCTGCCTTGGTCTTAGAATTAGCCATTTCTCTAGGGAGCTGTGGTTCTTTTAGTGTGACATGGTATTTAGAAACCAAGATAAGCATAGTGAAGTGCTCAGTATAGTGAAGGGATGTTATTGCTGTAGGCCCTTTCAGTGCACAGGGCTAGAACATACACACTCGCATGCACACACATGTATCTACATCTATTAAAAACCATGAGATCATTACAATGCCTCCAATTCTAATTCAATTCCCAGAACTGTTTTTAGCCTCCCTCATCCCATATTTATATCTCCCTTTTCTAAAATGAGAAACCTGACTCCCAGCAACATTGATATATTTACTCATTTGTTTAGTTCAACAATACATAGAATGTAATTTCAGAATTATTTGTCTATAACCCTGAGGGGGGAAAAAAACCCAAACTACTAAAAGTTAAAGATTTGTTTACAGTCTTTGCATGTGTTTTTTTTAGTTAGGATTATATAGTTAAACTACTATGTATGAAAATTTTTTAGTGAGTTTTGGAAAATATGGTTATAGTATTCATTCAAAATACAGTTAGGTTTATTTTCTGTTTGTATTCCATTTTAGGTTCCATTTAGGGTTTTTTCCCTCATATCTGTATATTTAATTTTTTAACATATATAACATATTAATATTCCAAGTCAAAAGAACTCAGAGAGGACTGGTCCATGCTGGGGTAGGCTGAGTGGCTGTGAGGTGGGCTGTGTCATGGGGCCTCAGGCCAACCATGGCCAAGCCCTTGGGGCACAGGTAGCATGGTGTGTGCTCCAACTGTAGCTGTGTCAGCATGTTATGATGGCATCCAGTACCAACCTGGCTACCAGAATCCCCAATAGTAAAGAGAAATACTCAAGGCTCTGCAGCACAGTTGATAGCTACATTGACCTTTAGTTTAAGGAAAGTCCTCCTGGCCAGTCTCGACGGCTGACATCTATAATCCCAACACTTTCGGAGGCCAAGGCAGGAGGACTGCTTGAGGCCAGGAGTCTGAGACCAGCCTGGGCAACATAGTGAGATAAGGGATAATTATCTTATACCTTATACTTATTTCTACCGTCATGTTCCAGTGAAATACCTTGGTAAAATCAAGTATCAGGGTGGGTCCATCTGCAATATTTTTTACTTGCTTTCTTACTGACAGCAACCAGGAATTTTTTAAGCCACAGAGAAACTGTTCAAAATGTAAACACCTTCTCTGTTTACCAATCCTTGGCCAGCTCTGATTTGGTTCACCAATAGGTTGTTCAGTATATAACTGGGTCATTCTGGCCTTTGTAGATTAAGATGTTTTGTATGTCATCCCTTTAAGAATTGGACTTTTGGCTGTTTCCTAATAAAAAATGTAGGGAAGTGGTTATCATTTAGAATTTATACCCTATTGCTAGCATCTTGTATTATGATGTCATTCTGCTGAAGATCATAAGACTCAGCCTGGATCCCTCGAGGACTAGATTGCCTTAGGTTAATTCTGTTTCTTAGTTTGCAAAAAACGACTTAAATTCAAAAGAAATTAAAATGTCAAAAAAAAAAATCAAGTTCAGAGAAGTGTACCTAGGAACGGAATTGTTGGGTTACAGAATATGCATATGCTTCATGTTTGTTAGGAGATCATGCCAAGTATTTTTCCAAAGTGGTTGTACCAATTTATACTTACATCATCAAGGGATGAAAGTTCCAACTGTTCCACAATATTGCCAATATTTGGTAAGGTTTTTGAAACAATTTTATTAATTTTGATGGATGTGTAATGTTATTTTCATTTCTCCAATGACAAAGGATGTTTATATTTAATAGTGAAGTACTCAGATTGGGAATAAGACAAAGAGGTCTGCTATTACTTCTTTTATTCACAATTGTGAAAGAGGTCCCAGTCAATGCAAACACATACATACATCCATATAAGATACAGGATTAGAAGGAGATAAAACTCTCCTTTTTCACAAATGACAAGATTGTGTACACAGAAAATCCAAGTTAATTTACTGATGTACTATTAGAATTAATGGATGAATATAGCAAAGTACAGTTGACTCTTGAATACAGGTTTGAATTGTGCAAGTCTGCTTATATACATTATTTTCTTTCACCTCTGCCACCTGAGACAGCAAGACCAACCCCTCCTCTTCCTCAGCCTACTCAATAAGGATGAAGACCTTTATGATAGTCCACTTCCACTTAATATATAGTAAATATATTTTATCTTCCTTATTTTTTCTTAATAACATTGCCTTTTCCTTAGCTTACTTTATTGTAACAATATAGTATAGAATACATATAAAATATACGTTAATTGACTGTTTATGTTATCAGTAAGACTTCTGGTCAACAATAGGTTATTAGTAGTTAAGCTTCTGGGGAGTCAAAAGTTATACACAGATTTTTTTTTTTTACTGCATAGGGGGTTAGCGCCCCTAACCCTCCAATTGTTCAAGGGTCAACTGTATTTAGATAAAGATAAATATATGAAAGTATTTCCATATATTAGTCACAATTGGAAAATAAAATTATAATAGGATAAAAAAATGAAGTACCTAGAAATACATGTAATGAGAAATGTGTAACACCTCTACCCAGAAAACTACAAAACATTACCAAGAGAAATTAAAGAAGACCTAGGTACCTAAAAGGATACAGTATGCTTATGGATTGAAAAGATGTCAATTTTTCACAAATTGATCTATAGCAGTATGGTTCTCAAAATGTGGTCATTCTTAACATGTCTTTCACTTCACAGCTAAACTTCTGGAGACTTTGTTTACATTCTGTCTTTATCATTCCCACTTAGTCCTTCAAATATGCATCTGGATTTTTTGAATGGTGACATAATTTTTATAGTATGTGTCACATCATAAATGAACTCATAAATCAACATATCCTGGGAACTTGTTACAAATGAAAATTCTTGGGCTTCACCCAAGACCTACTGAATCTGAAATTCTGTATTTTAACAAGCCCTTCCTGTGATTCTGATACAGGCTAATGTTTAAGAACCACTGATCTACAGATTCAGTGTAATTCCAATATAATTAAATAACTTACCTCCTTTTGCTGAGTAAGTAAAGCATGATTTTGGCAAGTCTTTCTAAAAAAGGATTGGATATAAAAGTATTTGCTGCTTAATTCATAATTTAAAAATAAAAGAATAAAATAATCTAACTTTATGAGAATTCCAGCTACATTTACTATAAAATTGTATCAGAGTTTCTAAGGTAATTATAAGGTGATTTTTACAATATTTTTATGGCTGCTTTTGAAATACAGAAGAGACACAGAATAATATTACTTGCATGTCATAATACTTACAGTATTAAGTAATGTATCATACACAGCATTCACAAATTTAGCATTAATCCCAGAGTCTTCAATGGTGTTAAACGAGGCAGTGGCATCTTTCTGCAAATTCAATTTAAGAATTAAGTATATTCAACATTTTAAAGACTATTCTTAGTAAAATTTGAACCATACTATTCCTTCATAATTTTGATTATTTTTTAGTCTGATAATAAAAAAGAACTGTTAGGGCAAAATTTCTGAAAATAAAAAGAAATGTACAAAGATTATTTTAATAACTTTCTTTTTTAAAAGTGAAGGAATGGAGTTAAACATGAACATTAGAGCAAGTAAAAACAACATTTAAGGGCTGGGTGTGATGGCTTATATCTATAATCCCAGCAACTTTGGGAGGCTGACATGGGAGGATCACCTGAGGTCGGGAGTTCGAGACCAGCCTGGCCAACATGGTGAAACCCCGTTTCTACTAAAAATACAAAAATTAGCCGGGTGTGGTGGCAGGCACCTGTAATCCCAGCTACTCAGGAGGCTGAGGCACAAGAATTGCATGAACCCAGGAGGCAGAGGTTGCAGTGAGCTGAGACTGCACCACTGCATTCTAGCCTGGGCAACAGAGTGAGACTCCATCTCAAAACAAAACAAAACAACCCCCTCAAAAAACCCATATACTTATATAATATTTATAATATTACATAATTGTATGTATTGTATAATTTCTGAAATCAATACATAATATATGCATGTTTAAATCAATATTGGGTAGAAAATGAGGTAAATTTATCATTTTTGGAAAATTTAAAACTAAAAGTGAAATGAAAAGTGTGTTTTATGTATAATTACCTTAAATGCAGCATTTAATTCTGGGAAAGAATCAAATGTTGTTAGATAAAAATCATGTACTGCTTTCCAATCTCCTGATGACTTAACTTTTTCTACATCTTCCCTAAAATGAAAACACATTAACCGTATATACATATAGAAATATTATTCAGATAAACTAGTATTACTTTTTAATGTCACCAAACATGCAATACAAAATACTGAAGCCAAATAAAGAAATATGTCCCAGTTAATATAGTTTATGGATTTATAATTCTTAATTGGATTAAGATATTAATCTAGCTTCAACTTTCCCATTTACTTATTTTTAAAAAAGATCATCCTTAACATGTCGCTCAATTATCGCTCCTTCCTTCCCTTCATAGCTAAACTTCTGGAGACTTTGTTTACATTCTATCTTTATCATTCCCACTTCGTCCTTCAAATATGCATCTGGATTTTTTGAATGGTGACATAACTTTTATAGTATGTGTCACATCATAAATGAACTCTTATTTTTAAAAATGGTAACAGTCTATTATTTAATTACCACCTTTATCTCTTTTTGCCTGTTTTGACTCACAGACTCTTACTTAGTGTTTCCTTTATTTTGCTGCAGCCTATCTAACTCTTCCTGTTATTTATATATTTGTTTTCTTTCACCTTCAACTTGAGACATATAGTCTTTTGAGGTCCTCTTGGCTAATATCTTACAGTGATCCAAAAGTTAATTTCTCAAATAAAGATATTAAATTATGTAAAGTGCTGACATGCAGATGACTATACATTTACATATAATAGCTGAAACTTACTGAAAGTCTTTCACAGTTTTGGGCTGGATAGGAAGAATAGGTTCTGGAAGGACTGGGGCCTTCATTTCGGATGATGATGCATCCATAGATGTACGCTGTTTTTGTCTAACATCAAGGCAAATTGGTGGTTGTTCTCTCACTGTGAAGTATAAAAACACATTCAAAATAATGAATCATTAAACTTTTCAAAATTATAAAATACAAGATTAATTCAACATGAACAGAAAACAAATGAATTATTTTGTATTACATTCACTTTGAGATTAAAGAAAAACCAACCATAGTGAAGGACATTTACTGGAGGGCTTATTCCCCCACTTCACTCACAACACATATTAGGCTGTATCTTACATGGATGTGCATACTTAATATAGAGCTTCTTCCCTTTTTCCCTTCCCCCTCAAAATTGTTTGTTAATGTAATTTAGCATTTCTTTCCTCTCCCCTCTTCCCAAAAGTCATCTTTCCGGGGGTATTTCAATGAGGCTCAATGTTTTTAATGTTTATTAGCTTTTTGAACATAGTCACACATTGCTTAATGATGGAGACACATTCTAAGAAACATGCCAGTAGGCAATTTTGTCACTGTGTGAACATCATACAATGTACTTACACAAACCTAGATGGTATAGCCTACTACACACTACACACCTAGGCTATATAACATAGCCTATTGCTCCCAGGCTACATATCTGTATAGCATTTTAATGTACTGAATACTGTAGACAACTGTAATACAATGATAAGCATTTGTTTATTTAAACGTATGTAAATACAGAAAAGGTATAGTAAAAATATAGTATTATAATCTAGGGGACTACTGTCATACATGTGGTCTATTCTTGACTGAAATGTCATGACTGTATATGCACTTACGTCCTCTATAAGTCTTTTAATTTTTATTTCTGGAAACAGAAAAGTACATTATTAGATTCTCCACTTATAAAATGTTGTCATTTCAAGAATGTTATATCAAAGAAATCACACCTATGTAACCTTTTCATACTAGCTTTTAGTTAGCATAATTTTCTGGAGATTCATCCAAGTTGTTGCATATACAGATAGTTCATTTTTATTGCTTAATAGTATTCCACTATTTGGGTGTACCGCTATATGGTTTACTATTCAACCACTGAAGGACATCTGTTTTTAGGTTATTGTAAATAAAGCTGCTAGAAACATTTATGTAGAAGTTATTGGGTAAAATAATTCCTCATTTCTTTGAGGTAAATATACGGCAGTTGCATGTTTAGTTTTCTAACAGACTGCCAAACTTGTTTTCCAGAGTGGCTGTACCATTTCACATTCCCACCAGCAATATATTAGTGATCCAATTTCTCTACATACTCACCAGCATTTGGTGTTGTCATTATTTTTGATAGTTGTGTAATATTTCTGTGTGATTTTAATTTTCATTTTCCTAATGGTTAATGAGGTTGAACAGCTTTTAATGTGCTTATTTTCCATCCATATATCTTCTTCAGTGAAATGTCTCTTTACATCTTTTGCCTGTGTTCTGACTGGATTACTTTTTTGCTGTTAAGTACTGAAAGCTCCTTATATAGTTTAGATAATAGTCCCTTGTCACTAAAATAGTTTGCAAATGTTTTCTCCACTTTGTAGCCTGTCTTTTCATCCTCTGCACGGGTCTTTCTCAGAGCAAAACTTTTAAATTTTGATGAAGTCAAATTGATAAATTTTTGTCTTATGGATTGTACTTTTGGTGTCAAGTCTAAGAACTATTTTCTAGTTTTAGAGCCCAAAGATCGTTTCATTTTTTTCTAAAAGTCCAATAATTTAACATTTAAGTCCATTATCCATTTTAACTTTATTTTTGTATAAGGTGTGAGTTTGGGGTTAATGTTTATTATTTTTTGTTTATAGATGTCCAATCACTCTGGCACCATTTATTGAAAAGGTTATTTTTCCTTCATTGAATTGCTTTTGGACCTTTGTCAAATTACAACTGGGCATATGCCATCAATCCTTGTATCTCTTCCTCCATGGTTATCTCAGTATGATTATTGTAGCTATATAATAAAAACCAGGTAGACTGATTCTTTCAACTTTATTCTTTTAAAAAACAGTTTTACCCATTCCAGTTCTTCCGCCTTTCCAGGTAAATCTGAAAATAATCTTATCTATATCAACAACAAAAAACATACAGGAATTTTGATAGGAAATGCATAAAGTTCCTTTTTGTATCAATTTGGGGAGAATTGGCATCTTTACTACACTAAGTGTTCTAATCCATGAACACAGTATGCCTTTACACTTACTTAGATCTTAATTTCTTTCACCAGCATGGTATGATTCTAAGCATACATATTCTGTAATGTTTGCTAGATTTAAACTTTTTATTCTTTTTTAAGTGATTACAAATGATATGCATTTTTATTTTAGTGTCCGTGTGTTCACTGTTAACATAAAGAAATATAACTGATTTTTGTATGTTTATCGTGTATTCTTCAACCTTACTGAACTCACTTATTAATTCTAGGAAGGTTTTTTTTTGAGATTTCATGGGTTTTTTTTTTTTTTTTTGCATAGACAATTATGCCATCTGCAAATAGGGAAAGTCTTATTTCTTATTTTCTAATCTGTATGTCTTTTTTCTTCTTTTTGCCTTCTTGTATCGGCTAAAATTTGCAGCACTGAGATGAATAAGAGTAAGAGCAAACATCCTTGCATTATTCCCACTATTAAAAGGGAAAGCACTAAGTCTTTAGCCATTAAGAAAAAGGGTAAGCTTTACCAATATAAGGGTACTCCCTTTGATTCTTACCATGTTGAGTAAGAGTGCTGAGAGCAGACATCCTTGTCTTGTTCCCAAACTTAAGGTAAAAGCATTCAGTCTTTCACAACTACATAAAATGTTAATTGCAGGTTTTTTCTAGATGCTGTTTATCAAGTAAAAGAAAATAGTCTCTTTTCCTATTTTTCTGGGAGTTTTAATTTTTTTCATTATGAATAGGTGTTGGATTTTGTCAAATTATTTTACTGCATGGAATCATTCTTAGCATGTTAGTATGGTGGATTACATTAATTGATATTTTTAAAACTGAACCATCTAGCATCCCTGGAGTGACCTTTTGGTCATGGTGTATAACTCTTTTTACATATTGCTGAATTTTATTTGCTAATATTTTGTCAAGGACTTCTGCCATCTATATTCATGAGGGATATTGGTCTGTAATTTTTTCTTTTATTTTTTTTAAACTATCTTTCTCTGGTTTTGTTATCAGTGTAATACCAGCTTTGTAAAACGAAAAAGAAGTGTTCCCTTTTCGTCTATTTTCTGGTAGAGATTATACAGAAATGGTGTTAATTCTTTAAACATTTGGTAGAATTATCTTGTGAGACCATCCGGACGTGAATATTCTTTTTTTAAAGTTTTAAAACTAGAAATCCTTAGTGGTTATAAAACGAGGCAAATTAACTATTTCAAACTGGATGAGCTGCAATAGCTTTTATTTTTTGAGGAATTGGTCATCTGTAATTTATGTGTGTAGAGTTTGCAGTGTTCCCTTATTATTTTTTCTGATGTTTACAGGGTCTGTTGTAATATCTCCTATTTCATTTATGATACTGACAATCTACCTTTTTCTGTCAGTCTTCCTAGAGGTTTATCAATTTTATTGATCTTATCAAAGAGCCATCTCTTTGTTTCATTGATTTTTTCAATTTTTCTGTTTTCAGTTTCACTGATTTTATATTTCCTCCTTCCTGCTTGCTTTCGGTTGATTTTCTCTTCTTTTCCTACGTCCGTGAGCTAAAGGCTTAGATATTTGTTTTGAAACTTTCCCCCTTTTTGACGTATCTCAAAATAATAAGAGCTATTTATGACAAACCCACAGCCAATATCATACTGAATGGGCAAAAACTGGAAGCATTCCCTTTCAAAACTGGCACAAGACAGGGATGCCCTCTCTCACCACTCCCATTCAACATAGTGTTGGAAGTTCTGGCCAGGGCAATCAGGCAGGAGAAAGAAATAAAGGGTATTCAATTAGGAAAAGAAGAAGTCAAATTGTCCGTGTTTGCAGATGACATGATTGTACATCTAGAAAACCCCATCGTCTCAGCCCCAAATCTCCTTAAGCTGATAAGCAACTTCAGCAAAGTCTCAGGATACAAAAATCAATGTGCAAAAATCACAAGCATTCTTATACACCAATAACAGACAAACAGAGAGCCAAATCATGAGTGAACTCCCATTCACAATTGCTTCAAAGAGAATAAAATACCTAGGAATCCAACTTACAAGGGATGTGAAGGAACTCTTCAAGGAGAACTACAAACCACTGCTCAACGAAATAAAAGAGGACATAAACAAATGGAAGAACATTCCATGCTCATGGATAGGAAGAATCAATATTGTGAAAATGGCCATACTGCCCAAGGTAATTTATAGATTCAATGCCACCCCCCCATCAGGCTACCAATGGCTTTCTTCACAGAATTGGAAAAAACTACTTTAAAGTTCATATGGAACCAAAAAAGAGCCCACATTGCTAAGTCAATCCTAAGCCAAAAGAACAAAGCTGGAGGCATCACGCTACCTCACTTCAAACTATACTACAAGGCTACAGTAACCAAAACAGCATGGTACTGGTACCAAAACAGAGATATAGACCAATGGAACAGAACAGAGCCCTCAGAAATAATACCACACATCTACAACCATCTGATCTTTGACAAACCTGACAAAAACAAGAAATAGGGAAAGGATTCCCTATTTAATAAATGGTGCTGGGAAAACTGGCTAGCCATATGTAGAAAGCTGAAACTGGATCCCTTCCTTTCACCTTATACAAAAATTAATTCAAGGTGGATTAAAGACTTAAATGTTAGACCTAAAACCATAAAAACCCTAGAAGAAAACCTAGGCAATACCATTCAGGACACAGGCATGGGCAAGGACTTCATGTCTAAAACACAAAAAGCAATGGCAACAAAAGCCAAAATTGACAAATGGGATCTAATTAAACTAAAGAGCTTCTGCACAGCAAAAGAAACTACCATCAGAGTGAACAGGCAACCTACAGAATGGGAGAACATTTTTGCAATCTACTCATCTGACAAATGGCTCATATCCAGAATCTACAAAGAACTCAAACACATTTACAAGAAAAAAACAAACAACCCCATCAACAAGTGGGTGAAGGATATGAACAGACACTTCTCAAAAGAAGACATTTATGCAGCCAACAGACACATGAAAAAAATGCTCATCATCATTGGCCATCAGAGAAATGCAAATGAAAACCACAATGAGATACCATCTCACACCCAGTTAGAATGGCAATCATTAAAAAGTCAGGGAACAACAGGTGCTGGAGAGGATGTAGCGAAATAGGAACACTTTTACCCTGTTTGTGGGACTGTAAACTAGTTCAACCATTGTGGAAGACAGTGTGGCGATTCCTCAAGGATCTAGAACTAGAAATACCATTTGACCCAGCCATCCCATTACTGGGTATATATTCAAAGGATTTTAAATCATGCTGCTATAAAGACACATGCACACGTATGTTTATTGTGGCACTATTCACAATAGCTAAGACTTGGAACTAACCCAAATGTCCATCAATGATAGACTGGATTAAGAAAATGTGGCACATATACACCATGGAATACTATGCAGCCATAAAAAAGGATGAGTTCATGTCCTTTGTAGGGACATGGATGAAGCTGGAAACCATCATTCTCAGCAAACTATCCCAAGGACAAAAAACCAAACACTGCATGTTCTCACTCACAGGTGGAAATTGAACAATGAGAACACTTGGACACAGGAAGGGGAACATTACACACTGGGGCCTGTTGTGGGGTAGGGGGAGGGGGGAGCGATAGCATTAGGAGATATACCTAATGTAAATGACGAATTAATGGGTGCAGCACACCAACATGGCACATGTATACATATGTAACAAACCTACATGTTGTACACATGTACCCTAGAACTTAAAGTATTAAAAAAAAAGACACTTTCCGCCTTTCTAATGTATGCATGACTGCTATAAATTTCCCTCTCAGCACTGCTGTAGCAGTATCCCACAACTTTTGGTATGTTGTATTATGTTTTTATTTTCATTCCATCTCATCGATTTTTTTAACCTCCCTTGAGACTTCATCTTTGACCAATGAATTATTTGGAAGTTGTTTAATTTCCAAGTATTTTGGAGATGCTCCTGTTATTTTCTGTTACTGATTTCTAATTTGACTACAGTCAGAAAACACACTTTACATTATCTCAATTCTTCAAAATTTCAGTTGTTTTATGGCCCAGAATATGATCCATTTTGCTATATGTCCCACTGGCACTTGAAATGCCACATGTATTCTGTTGTTGAGTAGAGCGTGCTGTAAATGTGCTGTTGGTTGATGGTGGCACTGAGTTATTCTATATTCTACATACTTGTTGATTTTCTAGCTAGTTCCATCAAATATACACTTACAGTTGGAGACTTCAATACCTAATTGTGGATTTTTTTGTTTCTGGGTTCAGGTCTACCAGTTTTTCTCCTGCAGTTTTTACAACTCTGCTGTTTGGTGTGTACACACTTGTGATGACTATATATTTTGGGTGATTATCCCTTTTATCATTATATAATGTTCCCCTCTGTCTCCATGAATTTTCTTTGTTCTAAGTCCACTGTATCTGATATTAATGCAGTCATTTCTGTTTCCTTCAATTGATGTTTGCATAAAATGTCTTCCTCTATCCATTTACTTCCAACTTGCTTATACTGTTATATTTGAAGCGAATTTCTTATAAATAGAAAACAGTTGGGTCATGTTTTTTGTTTACTCTGACAATATCTTTTATTTAGACCATTTACATTTAATGTAATTTTTAATAAGGTAGAACTTAAGTCTGTGATTTTATTTTCTATGTGCTCTCTCTGCTTATCATTTCTGTTATTTTCCCTGCCTTTCTGCAGGTTAAACATGTTTTAGAATTGTCTTTTGATTTATATATAGTGTTTCTGAGAGGTTTCTCTAGATATTACATTACATATACTAATTTATCACATGCTACTCATATCATCATTTTACCAGTTGGAATGAAGGGCAGAAATCCTACCTCCCTTACCATCCCGTTTATAATTTTCTTTTTGTGTGTGTGACAGGGTCTTGCTCTTTCACTCAGGATGGGGTGTGGTGGTGTGACCATAGCTAACTGCAGCCTCAAACATCTGGGCTCAAGTGATTTTCCCATGTCAGCTTCCTGAGTAGCTAGAACTACAGGCATGCACCAAAAGCCTGACTAATTTTTAAATTTTTTATGGAGACAAAGTCTCGCTACGTTCCCCAAGCTGGTCTCACACTCTTGGCCTCAGGCCATCCTCCTGTCTTGGCCTCCCAAAACACTGGGATTACAGGTGTGAGTCACTGCACTCGGCCATAATTTTCTTAAGTATTTCCTTTACATACATTTAGAACCACGCTGGTGTTATAATTTTTGTTTCAACTACCAAATATAATTTAGAAAACATAAGAGGAGAAGAAAAGTCTATTGTATTTATCAATACTTCTGTTTATCACCTTCTTTCCCCTTTCCTCACATCTCAAGGTTCCTTCTTTTGTTTCCTTTCTGTTTAGAGAACTCCTTTATTCTTTTAGAGTAAATGTAGTGGCAACAAATTCTTAGTTTTTCTTCATCTGAAAATGTCTTGATTTCCCTTCCCTCCATTCCTGAAAAATATTTTCATCAGGTATAGGATTCTGCACTGACAGTCCTTTTAGCATTTGAAAAATTTAGTGGCATATCCTTCTGGTGGCCTCCATGGTTACTGATGAGAAATCTATTTCAATGCCTTTTTTTTTTTTTGAGGTGCTGCATCTGGTGAAGGCCTTCTTGCTAACAGGGACTCTGCAAAGTCCTGAGGGGGTGCAGGGCATCACATGGTGAGGGGGCTGAGTATGCTAGCTCAAATATCTCCTCCTCTTCTTATAAAGCCACCAGTCCTCTTCCCATGATAACCCATGAATCCATTAACCCATGAATGGATTAATCTATTCAAAAGAGCAGAGCCCTCATGACTCAATTACCTCTTAAAGATCCCACCTCTCAACACTGCTACACTGGGGATTATATTTCAACATGAATTTTGGTGGAAATAAATACTCAAACTACAGCATTTTCTTTAATGTGTCATTTTTTCCTGGCTGCTTTCAAGATCTTTTTGTTGGTCTTCAGTTTTGACAAGTTTAATTATGATGTTTCTTGCTGTGGATTTCTTTGGATTTCTTCTGAATGAGGTTTGTTTAGCTTCTTGAATCTGCAGGTTTATGTCTTTCACCAAATGTAGAAAATTTTCAGTCATTACTTGGTTACTTTTTCAGCCCTACTGTCTTTTCCTCTCCTTCTGGGACTCTGATAATAGGACTGTAACGCCTTTTGTTATAGTATCTGAGGTCCCTGAGATTCTGTTGATTTTTCAGTCTATTTTCTATTGTTAAGACTGGATAATTTCTATTGTTCTGTCTTCCAGTTCATTGATTCCTATCCCCTCCATTCTGTTGTTGAGCTCATCTACAAAGCTTTTTACTTTGATTGTTGTATTTTCTCAAGTATTAATCCTTCTAAAACAACAGAATGATTAATATCTTATAGATTTTAAGGTCTATAATAATGAAATATACATATATAGAATTTAATTCTACTGTAATGTAATCAGGATATATTTTCAACTATGCAAACACAGGCATATCAATAGTCACAGAAGTAACATAGCTAATAAGGTCTTCCTTCCTTCTTTACCTACCCTCCTATTCAAGCATCTATCCTTGGCTCTACCATCAACTTTAATAGGCAAAGATAAATTTCATTAGTGTGGGGGTTTAAACTTCCATATTAGAAGACAGTATAAACATGCTAATTTTTTTATACGACAGCAATGGTTTCCAAACTTTACTGTAAATCAGAATAACCTGGAAAGCTTGTTAAAATATGGACTACTGGGCTGTCCCCAAACTTTGTGATTCAGTAGGTCTGGAGTGGGGCACAAGAATTTGTATCTTTTTTTAAATTATTATACTTTAAGTTCTGGAATACATGTGCAGAACGTGCAGGTTTGTTACATAGGTATACATATGCCATGGTGGTTTCCGGCACCCATCAACCTGTCATCTACATTAAGTATTTCTCCTAATGCTATCCCTCCCCTAGCCCCAATCCACCGAAAGGCCCCAGTGTGTGATGTTCCCCTCCCCGTGTACCTGTGTTCTCATTGTTCAACTCCCACTTATGAGTGAGAACATGTGGTGTTCGGTTTTCTGTTCCTGTGATAGTTTGCTGAGAATAATGCTTTCCAGCTTCGTCCATGTCCCTGCAAAGGACATGAACTCATCCTTCTTTATGGCTGCATAGTATTACATGGTGCATATGTGCCATACTTTCTTTATCCAGTCTATCATTGATGGGCATTTGGGTTGGTTCCCAGTCTTTGCTGTTGTGAACAGTGCTGTCATAAACATATGTGTGCATGTGTCTTTATAGCAGAATGATTTATCATCCTTTGGGTGGTAAAAGGATAAAACCCAGTAATGGGATTGCTAGGTTAAATGGTATTTCTGGTTCTAGATTCTTGAGGAATCACCACACCATCTTCCACAATGGTTGAATTTACACTCCCACCAACAGTGTAAAAGCATTCCTATTTCTCCACATCCTCTCCAGCATCTATTTCCTGACTTTTTACTGATCACCATTCTAACTGGCATGAGATGGTATCTCATTGTGGTTTGATTTGCATTTTTCTAATGACCAGTGATGATGAGCTTTTTTTCATGTTTGTTGGCTGCATAAATGTCTTCTTTTGGAAGTGTCTGTTCATATCCTTTGCCCACTTTTTGATGGTTTTTTTTTTCTTGTAAATCTGTTTAACTTCCTTGTAGATTCTGGATATTAGCCCTTTGTCAGATGGATAGACTGCAAACATTTTCTCTCATTCTGTAGGCTGCCTCTTCACTCTGATGATAATTTCTTTTACGCTTTAGAAGCTCTTTAGTTTAATAAGATGCCATGTGTCAATTCTGGCTTTTGTTGCCATTGTTTTTGGTGTTTTAGCCATGAAGTCTTTGCCCACGCCTATGTCCTGAATGGTACTGCCTAGGTTTTCTTCTAGAGTTTTCACAGTATTAGGTTTTACATTTAAGTTTTTAATCCATCTTGAGTTAATTTTTGTATGAGGTGTAAGGAAGGGGTCCAGTTTCAGTTTTCTGCATATGACTAGCCAGTTTCCCCAGCACCATTTATTAAATAGGGAATCCTTTCCCCATTGCTTGTTTTTATCAGGTTTGTCAAAGATCAGATTACTGTAGATGTGTGGCATTATTTCTGAGGTCTCTATGCTGTTCCATTGGTTTATATATCTGTTTTGGTACCAGTACCATGCTATTCAGGTTACTGTAGCCTTGTAGTTTGAAGTGAGGTAGCCATGATGCCTCCAGCTTTGTTCTTTTTGCTTAGGATTGTCTTGACTATATGGGCTCTTTTTTGGTTCCATATGAAATGTAAAGTAGTTTTTTCTAATTCTGTGAAGAAAGTCAATAGTAGCTTGATGGGGACAGCATTGAATCTATAAATTACTTTGGGCAGTATGGCCATTTTCATGATATTGATTCTTCCTATCCATGAGCACAGAATGTTTTTCCATTTGTTTGTGTTCTCTCTTATTTCCTTGAGGAGTGATTTGTAGTTCTCCTTGAAGAGGTCCTTCACATACTTTGTAAGTTGTATTGCTAGGTATTTTATTATCTTTGCAGCAATTGTGAATGGGGGTCACTCATGATTTGGCTATTATTTGTGTATAGGAATGCTTGTGATTTTTGCACACTGATTTTGTATCCTGAGACTTTGCTGAAGTTGCTTATCAGCTTAAGGAGATTTCTGGCTGAGAGGATGGACTTTTCTAAATATACAATCATGTCATCTACAAACATGATTTGACTTCCTCTCTTCCTATTTAAATGTCCTTTATTTCTCTCTCTTGCCTGACTGCCCTGGCCAAAATTTCCAATAATATGTTTATAGGAGTAGTAAGAGAGGGCGTCCTTGTCTTCTGTCAGTTCTTAAAGGGAATCCTTCCAGCTTTTACCCATTCAGTATGATATTGACTGTGGGTGTGTCATAAATAGTTCTTATTATTTTGAGAAACACTCCATCAATACCTAATTTATTGAGAGATTTTAGTATAAAAAAGTGTTGAATTTTATCGAGGCCTTTTATACATCTATTGAGGTAATTAAGTGTTTTTTGTCATTGGTTCTGTTTAAATGGATTACGTTTATTGATTTGTGTATGTTGAACCAGCCTTGCATTCCAGGGATGAAGCCAACTTGATCGTGGTGGGTAAGTTCTCTGACGTGGTAGATGAGCTTTTTGATGTGCTGCTACATTTGGTTTGCCAGTATTTTACTGAGGATTTTCATATCCATGTTCATCAGGGATATTGGCCTGAAATTTTCTTTTTTTGTTGTGTCTCCGCCAGGTTTTGGTATCAGGATGATGCTGACCTCATAAAGTGAGTTAGGGAGGAGTTCCTCTTTTTCTGTTGTTTAGAATAGTTTCAGAAGGAATGGTAACAGCTCCTCTTTGTATCTCTGGTAGAATTCACCTGTCAATCTGTCTGGTCCTGGGCTTTTTTTGGTTGGTAGGCTATTAATTACTGCCTCCATTTCAGAACTTGTTACTGGTCTATTCAGAGATTCGACTTCTTCCTGGTTTAGTCTTGGGAGTGTGTATGTGTCCAGGAATTTATCCATTTCTTCTAGATTTTCTAGTTTATTTGCATAGAGGTGTTTATAGTATTCTCTGATGGTAGTTTGTATTTCTGTGGGATCAGTGGTGATATCCCCTTTATTGTTTTTTATTGTGTCTATTTGATTCTTCTCTCTTTTCTTCTTTATTCGTCTGGCTAGTGGTCTATCTAGTTTGTTAACCTTTACAAAAAACCAGCTCCTGGACTCATTGATATTTTTGAAGGGTTTTTCATGTCTCTGTCTCCTTCAGTTCTGCTCTAAACTTAGTTATTTGTCTTCCGCTAGCTTTTGAACTTGTTTGCTCTTGCTTCCCTAGTTCTTTTAATTATGATGTTAGGGTGTCAATCTTAGATCTTTCCCACTTTCTCCTGTGGGCATTTGGTGCTATAAATTTCCCTCTGAACACTGCTTTAGCTGTGTCCCAGAGATTCTGGTACGTTGTGTCTTTGTTCTCGTTGGTTTCAAATAACTTACTTATTTCTGCCTTAATTTCGTTAGGTACCCAGTAGTCATTCAGGAGCAGGTTGTTCAGTTTCCATGTAGTTGTGCGAGTTTCTGAATCCTGAGTTCTAATTTGATTGTGGTCTGAGAGACTGTTTATTATGATTTCCATTCTTTTGCATTTGCTGAGGAGTGTTTTACTTCCAATTATGTGGTCAATTTTAGAATAAGTGCAGTGTGGTGCTGAGAAGAATTTATATTCTTTTGATTTGGGGTGGAGAGTTCTGTAGATGTCTATTAGGTCTGCTTGGTCCAGAGTTGAGTTCAGGTCCTGAATATCCTTGTTAATTTTCTGCCTTGTTGATCTAATATTGACAGTGTGATGTTAAAATCTCCCACTATCATTGTGTGGGAGTCTAAGTCTCTTTGTAGGTCTCTAAGAATTGCTTTATGACTCTGGGTACTCCTGTATTGGGTGCATATGTATTTAGGATAGTTAATTCTTCTTGTTGCATTGATCCCTTTACCATTATGTAATGCCCTTCTTTGTCTTTTTGGATCTTTGTTGGTTTAAAGTCTGTTTCATCAGAGACTAGGATTGCAACCCTTGCTTTTTTTTTTTTTTTTTTTTTGCTTTCCATTTGTGTGGGAAATATTCCTCCATCCCTTTATTTTAGCCTATGTGTGTCTTTGCACATGAGATGGGTCTCCTGAATACAGCACACCAATGGGTCTTGACTCTTTTTCCAATTTGCTAGTCTGTGTCTTTCAACTGGGGCATTTAGCCCATTTACATTTAAGGTTAATATTGTTATGTGTGAATTTGATCGTGTCATTATGATGCTAGCTGTTTATTTTGCCCATTGGTTGATGCAGTTTCTTCATAGTGTCAATGGTCTTTACAATTTGGTATGTTTTTGCAGTGGCTGGTACCAGTTTTCCTTTCCATATTTAGTGCTTCCTTCAGGAGCTCTTGTAAGGCAGGCCTGGTGGTGACAGAATCTCTCAGCATTTGCTTGTCTGTAAAGGATTTTATTTGTCCTTTGCTTAGGAAGCTTAGTTTGGCTGGATATGAAATTCTGGGCTGAAAATTCTTTTCTTTAAGAATGTTGAATATTGGCCCCCACTCTCTTCTGGCTTGTAGGGTTTCTGCAGAGAGATATGCTGTTAGTCTGATGGGCTTCCCTTTGGGGGTAACCTGACCTTTCTCTCTGGCTGCCCTTAACATTTTTTGCTTCATTTCAACCTTGGTGAACCTGACAATTATGTGTCTTGGGGTAGCTCTTCTCGAGGAGTATCTTTGTGGTGGTCTCTGTATTTCCTGAATTTGAATGTTGGCCTGTCTTGCTTGGGTTTGCGGAAGTTCTCCTGGATAATATCCTGAAGGGTGTTTTCCAACTTGGTTCCATTCTCCCTGTCACTTTCAGATACACCAAAAAAACGTAGGTTTGGTCTCTTCACATAGTCCCACATTTCTTGGAGGCTTTGTTCGTTCCTTTTCATTCTTTTTTCTCTAATCTTGTCTTCACACTTTATTTCATTATGTTGATCTTCAATCTCTGATATCCTTTCTTCTGCTTGATCAATTCAGCTATTGATACTTGTGTATGCTTCATGAAGTTCTCATGCTGTTTTTCAGGTCCATCAGGTCATTTATGTTCTTCTCTAAACTCGTTATTTTGGTTAGCAATTCCTCTAACCTTTTATCAAGGTTCACAGCTTCCTTGCCTTGGGTTAGAACGTGCTCCTTTAGCTCGGAAGAGTTTCTTATTACCCACCTTCTGAAGCCTACTTCTGTCAATTCGTCAAACTCATTCTCCATCCAGTTTGGTTCCCTTGCTAGTGAGGAGTTGTGATCCTTTGGAGGGGAAGAGGCGTTCTGGTTTTTGGAATTTTCAGCCTTTTTGCGCTGGTTTTTCTTCATCTTCGTGGATTTATCTATGTTTGGTCTTTGATGCTGGTGACCTTTGGATGGGGTTTTTGTGTGGACATCCTTTTTGTTGATGTTGATGCTATTCCTTTCTGTTTGTTAGTTTTCCTTCTAACAGTTAGAAGGAAAGGTCTGCTGGAGTTTGCTGGAGGTCCACTCCAGACCCTGTTTGCCTGGGTATGGCACAGCAGAGGCTGCAGAACAGCAAAGGTTGCTGCCTGTTCCTTCCTCTGGAAGCTTTGTCCCAGAGGGGCACCTGCCAGATGCCAGCTGGAGCTCTCCTGTATGTGGTGTTGGTCAACCCCTGCTGGGAGGTATCTCCCAGTCAGGACACATGGGTGTCAGGGACCCACTTGAGGAGGCAGTCTGTCCCTTAGCAGAGCTTGAGCGCTGTGCTGGGAGATCCTCCTGCTCTCTTCACAGCTGGCAGGCAGGAATGCTTAAGTCTGCTGAAGCTGCACAAACAGTCGCCCCTTCCCCCAGGAAGAATTTGTATTTCTAGATGTTCCCAGATGATGCTGATGTTGCTAGTCTGCACAAAATACTACGAAACACTCTTCCATGGTTTTAAATGAGAGAACAATGGTGCTGATGACACAGAAGAGTTTATTAAATCTACTTCAGTGTTACAATTTTATATCCTTTATTAAATATGGCAACATCCAATGTCTAGTAATTTCTACTGCAAACACTAATTGGACAGAGGTTCAATTTACAAATAAGTAAAATTAGGTATCTCCACAAATGGCTTCTTATAGATTATATTTGGTAATCTTTATGAAAGGGAAAGAAAAGGGCATCTCAGCAGAAAATAAATAAATGATAGTCATCTCCTCTCTTCAACACCAGTCTTATTACTATTATTTTTTGTTGCTCCTATAGAGTTTTTGTTCCTCTTTACCAGGCTTACTTACCCTTTCTTATCCCTTCCCACACACTTTTTCCCAACCTGGCTATAAACACCTACAATTAAATACAAACAGATTCATTCAAACATAAATTAACTTATTCACACACAGAGCATATATACACAGTTTTATATCCACTCATTTTATTAATCCCATGTTGAGATGGAAGAGTGAAATTTGAATTAGTAAAAGAACTGGATTTTGGCAGAGCCTGAGAGTGGAGAGATTCTTACATAAGAGAAATAGTAATGCCAAGGCCAAGAGGATTATAGGGTAACTTTAGAAACCAAAAGCCCAGATGGGATTTATTTTTAGTTGAAAAGGTAACTTAAACTGAAGAGTCATGCAGAATGTTAACACACTATGTTAATGGAACTTGAATTAGAAAGAAAGGCAGAATCCTTTGCTCAGATTAGTGAATGAAAACCAAACTACAGGATGCGACATTCAGCTATTAAGAAAAGAAAAATAACAGACTGCAGCTGTTCTCAAGTCCCTGAATATCAAGGCATTGTTTCCAGAGACAGGCTTTCTGCCTGTTCTCACAGATGGTTATTAAAATAGAATTCAAAAAGAGAAAATCAATAACCATCGTGATGAGGGATTAATTAGACCTCAAACTGACATTATAAATAGAGGCAAATCTTTGTTCTATCATATGCAACTTTTTCTGCAATACAGAATATCATAATACAGTGAAAAAAGCCAAAATATATTTATCAGTGAAAATCGATCATTTAGGGTTCATTCAGCGAACTTATGAACACTGTGCTGAACTGATAAGCAGTAATCGTTTCCCCTTTCTTTTAATATACTGTTGCCAATTTTAGCTGGTTGCTTAGAAACATTAAGTAAAACACTAGAAGCCAATGTAAGTAGAATAAGGGCTGTGGCAGGGGTTGGCAGTATATTCAAAAATGTAAAGATCAGAATATAACTATGTGTAAGGGTGTGAGATTATCAGCCAAATTTTCCTAGCTCACTGTTTTCACAGACGTCACAACTCTCGTTGGAAACTTGGAAAATGCAGCTTTCTACAACTACACCCGACAAAACAAAGACTGACATTTTGAATTGGCCACATGATTAGGGGATTGATAACTGTTCCTGGCTAGCCAGCACAGATGGCAACAGCAGTATTGGAGGTAAAGAAGAGTCTTTATGAAGATTGGAGGTTCAGTAGGAAGAACCTGGGCTTCCCTTCCTTATCCCTCTGCCACTAGGGAGGAAATAGTGATATAAAAAAGTTTGCTGCTGGTTACACGCTCTTGCAAAATGCTGTGCCTTGAGTTTCAATATAAATAATTTTTAATTAAATAAGTAATAAGTAATGAAAAAGCAGTCTTAGAAGTATGGGACTGGGTCATATTGCTGGCTGGGTTGTGAAATTTTTAACTTTAGATAAGCAATTAAAGTCCCTGGGCCTCAGTTTAGACATTATACAATGAAAGAAGAGGGAGTGGCTGGCAAGTCAGCCGAATAGGAACAGCTCCGGTCTGCAGCTCCCAGTGAGATCAACGCAGAAGGCAGGTGATTTCTGCATTTCCAACTGAGGTACCCAGCTCATCTCACTGGGACTGGTTAGACAGTGGGTGCAGACTGTGGGGGGCAAGCTGAAGCAGGGTGAGGCTTCGCCACATCCGGGAAGCACAAGGGATCAGAGAACTCCCTCCCCTAGCCAAGGGAAGTCGTGAGAGACTGTGCCCTGAGGAACGGTGCACTCCGGCCCAGATACTACACTTTTTCCATGGTCTTTACAACCTACAGACAAGGAGATTCTCTTGGGTGCCTATGCCACCAGGGCCCTGGGATTCAAGCACAAAACTGGGTGGCCATTTGAGCAGACACCGAACTTGCTGCAGGAATTTTTTTTTTTTTTTATAACCCAGTGGCGCCTAGAACACCAGTGACAGACTGCCTCCTCAAGTGGGTCCCTGACACCCATGTGTCCTGACTGGGAGATACCTCCCAGCAGGGGTTGACCAACACCACATACAGGAGAGCTCCAGCTGGCATCTGGCAGGTGCCCCTCTGGGACAAAGCTTCCAGAGGAAGGAACAGGCAGCAACCTTTGCTGTTCTGCAGCCTCTGCTTTGCCATACCCAGGCAAACAGGGTCTGGAGTGGACCTCCAGCAAACTCCAGCAGACCTTTCCTTCTAACTGTTAGAAGGAAAACTAACAAACAGAAAGGAATAGCATCAACATCAACAAAAAGGATGTCCACACAAAAACCCCATCCAAAGGTCACCAGCATCAAAGACCAAACATAGATAAATCCACGAAGATGAAGAAAAACCAGCGCAAAAAGGCTGAAAATTCCAAAAACCAGAACGCCTCTTCCCCTCCAAAGGATCACAACTCCTCACTAGCAAGGGAACCAAACTGGATGGAGAATGAGTTTGACGAATTGACAGAAGTAGGCTTCAGAAGGTGGGTAATAAGAAACTCTTCCGAGCTAAAGGAGCACGTTCTAACCCAAGGCAAGGAAGCTGTGAACCTTGATAAAAGGTTAGAGGAATTGCTAACCAAAATAACGAGTTTAGAGAAGAACATAAATGACCTGATGGACCTGAAAAACAGCATGAGAACTTCATGAAGCATACACAAGTATCAATAGCTGAATTGATCAAGCAGAAGAAAGGATATCAGAGATTGAAGATCAACATAATGAAATAAAGTGTGAAGACAAGATTAGAGAAAAAAGAATGAAAAGGAACGAACAAAGCCTCCAAGAAATGTGGGACTATGTGAAGAGACCAAACCTATGTTTTTTTGGTGTATCTGAAAGTGACAGGGAGAATGGAACCAAGTTGGAAAACACCCTTCAGGATATTATCCAGGAGAACTTCCGCAAACCCAAGCAAGACAGGCCAACATTCAAATTCAGGAAATACAGAGACCACCACAAAGATACTCCTCGAGAAGAGCTACCCCAAGACACATAATTGTCAGGTTCACCAAGGTTGAAATGAAGCAAAAAATGTTAAGGGCAGCCAGAGAGAAAGGTCAGGTTACCCCCAAAGGGAAGCCCATCAGACTAACAGCATATCTCTCTGCAGAAACCCTACAAGCCAGAAGAGAGTGGGGGCCAATATTCAACATTCTTAAAGAAAAGAATTTTCAGCCCAGAATTTCATATCCAGCCAAACTAAGCTTCCTAAGCAAAGGACAAATAAAATCCTTTACAGACAAGCAAATGCTGAGAGATTCTGTCACCACCAGGCCTGCCTTACAAGAGCTCCTGAAGGAAGCACTAAATATGGAAAGGAAAACTGGTACCAGCCACTGCAAAAACATACCAAATTGTAAAGACCATTGACACTATGAAGAAACTGCATCAACCAATGGGCAAAATAAACAGCTAGCATCATAATGACACGATCAAATTCACACATAACAATATTAACCTTAAATGTAAATGGGCTAAATGCCCCAGTTGAAAGACACAGACTAGCAAATTGGAAAAAGAGTCAAGACCCATTGGTGTGCTGTATTCAGGAGACCCATCTCATGTGCAAAGACACACATAGGCTAAAATAAAGGGATGGAGGAATATTTCCCACACAAATGGAAAGCAAAAAAAAAAAAAAAAAAAAGCAAGGGTTGCAATCCTAGTCTCTGATGAAACAGACTTTAAACCAACAAAGATCCAAAAAGACAAAGAAGGGCATTACATAATGGTAAAGGGATCAATGCAACAAGAAGAATTAACTATCCTAAATACATATGCACCCAATACAGGAGTACCCAGAGTCATAAAGCAATTCTTAGAGACCTACAAAGAGACTTAGACTCCCACACAATGATAGTGGGAGATTTTAACATCACACTGTCAATATTAGATCAACAAGGCAGAAAATTAACAAGGATATTCAGGACCTGAACTCAACTCTGGACCAAGCAGACCTAATAGACATCTACAGAACTCTCCACCCCAAATCAAAAGAATATAAATTCTTCTCAGCACCACACTGCACTTATTCTAAAATTGACCACATAATTGGAAGTAAAACACTCCTCAGCAAATGCAAAAGAATGGAAATCATAATAAACAGTCTCTCAGACCACAATCAAATTAGAACTCAGGATTCAGAAACTCGCACAACTACATGGAAACTGAACAACCTGCTCCTGAATGACTACTGGGTACCTAACGAAATTAAGGCAGAAATAAGTAAGTTATTTGAAACCAACGAGAACAAAGACACAACGTACCAGAATCTCTGGGACACAGCTAAAGCAGTGTTCAGAGGGAAATTTATAGCACCAAATGCCCACAGGAGAAAGTGGGAAAGATCTAAGATTGACACCCTAACATCATAATTAAAAGAACTAGGGAAGCAAGAGCAAACAAGTTCAAAAGCTAGCGGAAGACAAATAACTAAGTTTAGAGCAGAACTGAAGGAGACAGAGACATGAAAAACCCTTCAAAAATATCAATGAGTCCAGGAGCTGGTTTTTTGTAAAGGTTAACAAACTAGATAGACCACTAGCCAGACGAATAAAGAAGAAAAGAGAGAAGAATCAAATAGACACAATAAAAAACGATAAAGGGGATATCACCACTGATCCCACAGAAATACAAACTACCATCAGAGAATACTATAAACACCTCTATGCAAATAAACTAGAAAATCTAGAAGAAATGGATAAATTCCTGGACACATACACACTCCCAAGACTAAACCAGGAAGAAGTCGAATCTCTGAATAGACCAGTAACAAGTTCTGAAATGGAGGCAGTAATTAATAGCCTACCAACCAAAAAAAGCCCAGGACCAGACAGATTGACAGGTGAATTCTACCAGAGATACAAAGAGGAGCTGTTACCATTCCTTCTGAAACTATTCTAAACAACAGAAAAAGAGGAACTCCTCCCTAACTCACTTTATGAGGTCAGCATCATCCTGATACCAAAACCTGGCGGAGACACAACAAAAAAAGAAAATTTCAGGCCAATATCCCTGATGAACATGGATATGAAAATCCTCAGTAAAATACTGGCAAACCAAATGTAGCAGCACATCAAAAAGCTTATCCACCACGATCAAGTTGGCTTCATCCCTGGAATGCAGGGCTAGCTCAACACACACAAGTCAATAAATGTAACCTATCACTTAAAAAGAACCGATGACAAAAACCACACAATTTTCTCAATAACTACTGAAAAGTCCTTCAATAAAATTCAACACCCCATTCATGCTAAAAACTCTCAATAAACTCGGTATTGATGGGATGTTTCTCTTAATAAGAGCTATTTATGACAAAGCCACAGCTAATATCATACTGAATGGGCAAAAGCTGGAAGCATTCCCTTTTAAAACTGACACAAGACAAGGATGCTCTCTCTCACTACTCTTATTCAACATATTATTGGAAATTTTGGCCGGGCAGTCAGGCAAGAGAAAGAAAGGTCATTTAAATAGGAAGAGAGGAAGTCAAATTGTCTCTGTTTGCAGATGACATGATTATATATTTGGAAAACCCCATCATCTCAGCCCAGAATCTCCTTAAGCTGATATGCAACTTCAGCAAAGTCTCAGGATACAAAATCAGTGTGCAAAAATCACAAGCATTCCTATACACCAAAAATAGACAAACAGAGAGCCAAATCATCAGTGAACTCCCATTCATAACTGCTACAAAGAGAATAAAATACCTAGCAATACAACTTACAAAGGATGTGAAGGACCTCTTCAAGAAGAACTACAAACCACTGCTCAAGGAAAGAAGAGAGGACACATACAAAGGGAAAAACATTCCATCCTCATGGATAGGAAGAATCAATATTGTGAAAATGGCCATACTGCCCAAAGTAATTTATAGATTCAGTGCTATCCCCATCAAGCTACCATTGACTTTCTTCACAGAATTAGAAAAAACTACTTTACATTTCATGTGGAACCAGAAAGAGCCCATATAGCCAAGACAATCCTAAGCAAAAAGAACAAAGCTGAAGACATCACACTACCTGACTGCAAACTATACTACAAGGCTACAGTAACCAAAACAGCATGATACTGGTACCAAAAGAGATATATATATATATAGACCAATGGAACCGGATAAAGGTCTCAGAAATAATGCCACACATCTACAATAATCTGATCTTTGACAAATCTGACAAAAACAATCAATGGGGAAAGGATTCCCTATTTAATAAATGGTGCTGGGAAAACTGGCTAGCCATATGCAGAAAACTGAAACTGGAATCCTTCCTTACACCTCATACAAAAAATAACTCAAGATGAATTAAAGACTTAAGCATTAAACCTAAAACCATAAAAACCCTAGAAGAAAACCTAGGCAATACCATTCAGGACATAGGCGTGGGCAAAGACTTGATGACTAAAACATCAAAAGCAATGGTAACAAAAGCCAAAATTGACAAATGGCATCTAATTAAACTAAACAGCTCCTGCACAGCAAAAGAAACTATCATCAGAGTGAAGAGGCAACCTACAGAATGGAGAAAATGTTTGCAATCTATCCATCTGACAAAGGGCTAATATCCAAAATCTACAAGGAACTTCAACAAATTTTCAAGAAAAATCAACCTACTCCATCAAAAAGTGGGCAAAGGATATGAACAGACACTTCTTAAAAGAAGACATTTATGTAGCCAACAAACATATGAAAAAAAGCTCATCATCACTCGTCATTAGAGAAATGCAAATCAAAACCACAATGAGATACCATCTCATGCCAGTTAGAATGGTGATCAGTAAAAAGTCAGGAAACAACAAACGCTGGAGAGGATGTGGAGAAACAGGAACGCTTTTACACTGTTGGTGGGAGTGTAAATTAGTTAAACCATTGTGGAAGACAGTGTGGCGATTCCTCAAGGATCTACAACCAGAAATACCATTTGACCCAGCAATCCCATTAATGGGTATATACCCAAAGGAAGATAAATCATTCTACTATCAAGACACACACACATATGTTTATTACAGCACTGTTCGCAATAGCAAAGACTGGGAACCAACCCAAATGCCCATCAATGATGGACTGGATAAAGAAAATATGGCACATATGCACCATGGAATACTATGCAGCCATAAAGAGGGATGAGTTCATGTCCTTTGCAGGGCATGGATGAAGCTGGAAACCATCACTCTCAGCAAACTAACACAGGAATAGAAAACCAAACACTGTATGTTCTCACTCATAAGTGGCAGTTGAACAATGAGAACACATGGACACAGAAAGGGGAACATCACACACCAGGACCTGTCAGTGAGTGGGGGACTAGGGAAGGGATAGCATTAGGAGAAATACTTAATGTAGATGACGGGTTGATGGGTGCAGGCAACCACCATTGCACGTGTATACCTATGAAACAAACTTGCACGTTCTGCACATGTATCCCAGAACTTAAAGAAAAAAAAAAGATGGCTTAAGTCAGTTGTTCCTAAGGTTTCAAAAAAGAACTTCAAGGTCTACCTGAGGGGAATGGTGCTGAATGAATAGGTTTACTCACAGCAACTCTGCTTAATATAATTATGCTCTAATAAATTGTTTTTTTTAAAAAAGTGTTTTGTCACAATCAAAAACAAGAACAAAAATAAGTTTAAAAACAACTAGTTTATATCATTTCTTAGATCACTTTCATCTCTACAACTATTCAAGAACAAAATGGAAAAGACTCATAAACCTACCAAAAAGTTTTAAAATTCTCTAATAGTGTGACCTAGATAACGGCCTGTAATAGAGAAATTCAGGAAGCATGGAAACTTACAATGTATATGTCATCTATTATAAAAAACTGATTTTTAATTATGAATTTCTACCTTAAACACGGTATAAGAAAATATCTGAAAACAACAACAAAAAAAACAAAACAACCAAAAAAAAAAAAAAAAGAACAACCATCCAACCAAACTTGTCTTCTTTTTCTGGATCTACATTATGTCTGTACATTATTTTATACTCCCCCCAACAAAGGATGGAGTCTAATTCGCCTCCCTTTGAATATAAGCCAGGCTTAATGACTCCTTGCTAATCAACAAAAGTGGCAGAAGTGAAGCTGCATGAGTAGGTTATTAAAAGGCAATAACATTTGTGCTTGGCTCTCTCTTTTGAGATGTTTGTCTTTGGAATTCCATCACCATGCTGTGAGGATGCCAAGAGCCACCTGAAAAAGGCCATATGTAGGTGTTTCATCTAAGGTCCAAGCCTACAACCAGCATCAATCATCAGGCATGGGAATGATCAAGCCTTCAGGTGATTCCAGCTCTCAGTATTCAAGCCCCCTCAGCTAATGCTCAGGAGAACCAAGATGAGCTTTCCCCACTGATCCCCACACAAATTACGTATTTGTGAATAAAATAAACATTGCTGGTATTTTAAGCCACTAAGTTTAGGGGAGGTTTATTATTATATATTCAATAGATACTGGAACATGTATAAACAGAAATCACGTAATCTCTCAGAATCTCATACTCCTTATCTATTAAAGAAACAAAGGGAGGTTTTTCAGGTTAAGATGTCAGACTGAGCATATTTTAATTCCTCCCGAAATTCCACTTTAACTACAGTAAAAGGTTCTGTTGTTGTTTTAAAGATATAAGTCTATAAGGACAAACAGAACAGGTGAAATAGCCATAGCCTCAAAGGTAAAAAGAAGCAGAGATGTCAGTGAAAATTGGTTTAGTAGACCTGAGACAGCTAAATACCAAGCCCCAATAAGGAAATCACAAAGTAACTGATTTATACTGCAGAATTCTTAAAGGGCACAGAATCAGGAACTGGGAATATAAGGGGGAAGGCAAAAATAAGAACTATGGTAAAAACTGAATAAAAAGTTAGCTCCCTAGATCTCTTCCTTGCCACTACATGACTATCCCTCCTCCATCCCTACTCAAGCAGAAGTCTGGAAATTCCTATTATTTGGAGAGGGTAAAAAAGAGGTGCTTTGGACTAGGGAATGCCAGACACAGATGAGGTTATAAAAACTATACCAAGACATAGTGGCAGTAAACAACTAATTACTGAATACTAAGTGATTGACCAATCAAGAGAGGCTCCCAATCTCCTTCTCCCCACAAACAGAATACTTACCCTGCCCCTCCCTCAGACAGAAGACTGGAAGACACTTTCGTGGGGAATCTGATTAGGCTAAGAAGAAATAACTAAAGACACGGACATCAGGGTTCCTCAATCAACAGGCTACCCAAATCGCCTCATAATAAAGCTTATGGTTAACAAATCTTATTTATGCCTCACCTTCCAATCATCCATCTTGGTTCCCTCATTAACCATGAGCAGAAAATCAAAGACTACCAAACTTCTGATGACAGCCTCCAATATGGAGGACAGAGACCAAAACAAACAGACAAAAGCAACGTGGAAGAATCAGACACCATGCAGGGAGAAGAAAAAAATTTTTAAACTTATTACTAGCTTTCTCAGAGGAATAAAAGATAGTATAACCATGAAATAAAAGGGTACTATAAAAAAGAAAGATTCAGAGGGGAAAAAATTCTTCACAATTAAAGGCATAATAGCAGAAGTAAGATACTCAATAGAAGAGTTTTGAGAATATTCCCTAAATCATAAAGCAAAAGAGAAGAGAAATACAAGTAAAAAAGAAAATTAGGAGTCCAGAAAGTCTGGCTTTTGAATAACAGGAGATCCAGAAAGAAAGGATAGAAAAAACAGAGGAGAGAAAATCATCAACAAAATAATTCAAGAAAATTTTCTGGAATTTAAGGACATGAAGCTGCTAGACTGAGTATATAGCACAAGGGATGAATACAAACCCCACACCAAGGCACAACACTGTGCAATTTCAAAACTTCCAAGATAAGAGATGGCTCAACAAGCTTCGAGGAGACAGAGACAGAGGTAGAGAGACATCTGATTCAAAGGAACAGGAATCACAGCGGCCTGAGGTGGCAGCTGCACTCCATACAGACTGGAACTGAGTGGCCTGAAATTTAGCAATGTTGATACTTGTCATCACCAAGACCCTGACTGCCTTTGTACTCTTTTTTAACTGAAGACAGAATGTACAGATGAGCCTACTTCTTATTCCTGGCTTGCCAGCGGGGTCATGAAGTCCCTGCTCTCCTCTTTCTCTGCTGACTCAGCTGAGGACACTCAGGTCACCTCACAGATTGAACCTATAGTACTCTTGACAGTTGGAGGAGTCTTTCTGACAGACATCTAATAGTCTCAACTGCAGCTCTGCCACATGTCCCAAGAGGTGTCCTTTGCTTCTCAGGACTCATTCACACAGAGGGAACTATAAAAAAGGGAACAATAGTTAACCTCTGGACAGAAGGGTAGGGCAAAGTGATTGGGGTGGGTTCCCTGGGGCTTTTATAGTGCCAGTAGTGCTCTTGATTGCTGAGTTCTTGGGTTTTAATTTTATTATTAAAATGTATAGAAATGTTGATTATAGTCTTCTGCATGTATAACACATTTTGGATTTTTAAAATGTGTGCCATCAGTTGCTAAGAGTAATGTTCCTGCCCCATGATACCTTCCTCCACAATTAAACTGCTCATCTACATACATTGTCATAACATGTACTGAACTTCCTAAGATATAGAATTAAATACTTTTTAAATGCTTTCATACATATCTTTACAACTTCATAAGGTAGCTTCTTTATCACCCAGTTTTACAGATGAGAAAATAAGCACAGAGAGGTTAAATAAATTTTCTAGGATTGTACAGTTTGTATGTTACGGAGCCAGAATTCAAACCCAGCCTGAGAAGCTACAAAACTCATGTTATTCCCAGTATTGAACAATGCCAAACCTTATACTATGTATAAAAACAAATAATAAAATGGAAAACTAAATTCACATGGGTGTAGGAGCCATTAAACTATAAGATGTCCCAAAAAAAGAAGAACAAAAAAAATTCAACAAGCATCAAGCAAAATCAATATAGTGGAAAATTAACCATTTAAATCATAAAACGTAGGTGTAAAATGGCACTTTACGACTCAACATGCCCAATTTCCTCATTCTATAAATGTTTTGACAAAATAAAAAACAAGAGGGCTAAGTTATCTGTTTAAGGTCACATTGGTGGTTACAGGTAGTAGTTGAGTCAAAGACTCAGTTCTTAACTGACAACGTGTGAGTACCAGCCAGGTAATAATAAATGAGCTACAAGTTGAAGGATCCCTGTATCAGTTTAGTACTTTGGTACTGCTTATGACTGCTTCAGTAGTGGCAGGCAGCTGAAACAAGGAAAGACCAGAATGGATTAGTCATAACAAGTGGTTTTTACATCATTGTCTATAGGATGACTTTTCTGAACATTTGGCAAAAAATAAAATTGAAGGTGGGAGAGAGAAAGGAAGAAAGACAGGAAAAAAAAAGTCTGACTCACAGGACTTTAGCCATCAGAGCCAAATAAAGCAAATACATTCATTAGATTTTAGAGATGTACTTTTTACTAAGTTCAATGATGTGTGTTTATAAAACTGTAATAAAAGCAAGGGTGAAATGTTCTTTTATGAGCCTAGTTATAGAAATATTTGAAAGTCCCCTCTCTATAAAGTTATCTTTAGTGAAACAGATGTCTTAATCTGGACATATCTTACAGAATTTATTACAGCCTTGAGATGGGTTTGACATTCCAACAGGGTAAACATGCCAGAAACCCAGAAAAAGTGCCTCCCATTCATCACCTTATTCAGTAAATTATTAACTAAGTATAGACTACATGCACCACGAATGCTAGGTCCTGGAAACAAACAGATGGATTCAAACTCAAGGAGACTGTACATGCATTTACTCCTGGGCCCAACAACCCCACATCTAGAAATATCCTATAGATAAACCTGCAGATGAACAAAGCGACATATGTACAGAGTCATTCATTGTGGCATTGTCTGCAATAACAAAATAATGAACACAAATCATTTATTTTAATAGGAATCTGGGTAAATAAATCCAGTTTACTTACTTCAATACAAATGTACATCCAATACAATGGAATATATTTGTAAAAAATAATAAAGAAGTTTTCTATGTACTGATACAGAAAGATATCTAGAATACATGAACTGGACAAAAAGCAAGGTTCTAGACAATGCATACATAGTTACCCACCAAAGGTGGAAAATGAGAATATTTATTTATATTTGCTTGCATTTGCCTAAAAAACCATAGGAAAGAATACAAGAGATAACAGAAAAGAGCGTGAAAGTGAGATGTCTGAAACATATTTATTTTTATAGTTTTGACTTTTGAAACAAATAGATGTGTTACCTATTCAATAAAAAGTTATCTTTAATATAAAAAAGAAAAAATAACTCTTCCCATAGGAACAGTTAAGAAAAGTCAAATCCAAGTTACCCACTCTGACCTAGGGAAAGATCTTAGAGATTTAGTCTAAAATCAGTTCATTCTTTAAGGAAACCTGTAGACGGAGTTATTTGGGCCTTGAAAATACTTCTTCTAAGGTAGGAATCCTTACGTGGCAAGTCCTTTGCTTTCCGCAAATAGCAAGCCCTGTGCTATGCTTCTTCTAACACCTGCCCCTCAAGTTGCTCTTAGAGAAAATGTAAAACTCTGGAGTACTTGACCTGTGAAGATCACAGGACTCACACACAGATCCAATTGCGATTTCAGCTGAAGACCACTTGTTCTTCCCTGGCTATTTCAGAGTGACAAAGATCACAGTATGCTTTTCTCCAAGGGGTGTAAAAACTACAGAATTCATTATGTCATATCAAGGTTCTACTAAACTCATGAAATGGGCTGAGCTGGCTATGAGCTTGCTCTCAAGGTAAATGTCAGAGTTCATAGCTACTCTTTTCTGAACTACCTAGACTGGAAAGATTTTTTTTTTTAAAGTTTGGGGAAGAATTGCTTCATTTCTTTTAAAGATATTCTGTGCTACTTAAAAATGTTTCAATTAACTGTGAAAGGGGCATCATAACTTTAGAAAGGAAGACACAAGAGAGTAAGGGAGGATGTAGTGCTAACCTCCTCTCCTCTATCATTTATCATCCAGGTTGTTTCTCTGAAGAGATATCATCACTAGCAGCTGTTACAGTAGGTAAAACTCCTACACTTCTCACTTATTTTTAAAAGGACAGCCAATTTGACAGGCATACCTAGTCATGTGATCCACAGGGAGGAAAGGCATTCCTCAGCTGTTAGGTGAACCCACGCTGGGTTTTTGCAGTTTCCCTAATATCACTTGAAGATCAGACGGGGAAACAAGCTGTTAGAGAATACCCAGCATAGGTCCTACTACCAGAGAAGAGGGAGGAAAATTATAATAACTGCCAAGAATGAGGCATCTTTGAAAAAACAATCTTATTGGCAAGTAAGAGAGGCTTCCCAAAACATCAAGGAACTATAAACATGCTTACATTTGGAAGATGTAGTCTAACTTTCTATTCAATAAAAGAATTACTCTGCAGTGCCCTTAACAAACAAACTCCATGCCACACCTGAATTAAGGTGGCATCCAGATAGAACAGCTAGGAAAATTCAGTACCAGGAGTTCTAATAAGATAAAGGAAGTCTGCTAAAAGGTCTACTCATCGAGTCAGAGTCATTTATGCAAATACCCCAACTTCGCAGTTCCTCACCAGTAATGGAACAAAGCTGGACGGAGAATGACTTTGAAGAGTTGAGAGAAGAAGGCTTCAGATGATCAAACTACTCCGAGCTACAGGAGGAAATTCAAACCAAAGGCAAAGAAGTTGAAAACTTTGAAAAAATTTTAGACGAATGTATAACTAGAATAAGCAATACACAGAAGTGCTTAAAGGAGCTGATGGAGCTGAAAGCCAAGGCTCGAGAACCACATGAAGAATGCAGAAGCCTCAGGAGCCGATGCGATCAACTGGAAGAAAGGGTATCAGTGATGGAAGATGAAATTAATGAAATGAAGCGAGAAGGGAAATTTAGAGAAAAAAGAATAAAAAGAAACGAACAAAGCCTCCAAGAAATATGGGACTATGTGAAAAAACCAAATCTGCGTCTGATTGGTGTACCTGAAAGTGACGGGGAGAATGGAACCAAGTTGGAAAACACTCTGCAGGATATTATCCAGGAGAACTTCCCCAATCTAGCAAGGCAGGCCAACATTCAGATTCAGGAAATACAGAGAACTCCACAAAGATACTCCTCAAGAAGAGCAACTCCAAGACACATAATTGTCAGATTCACCAAAGTTGAAATGAAGGAAAAAATGTTAAGGGAAGCCAGAGAGAAAGGTTGGGTTACCCACAAAGGGAAGCCCATCAGACTAACAGCAGATCTCTCGGCAGAAACTCTACAAGCCAGAAGAGAGTGGGGGCCAATATTCAACATTCTTAAAGAAAAGAATTTTCAACCCAGAATTTCATATCCAGCCAAACTAAGCTTCCTAAGTGAAGGAGAAATAAAATACTTTACGGACAAGCAAATGCTGAGAGATTTTGTCACCACCAGGCCTGCCCTAAAAGAGCTCCTGAAGGAAGCACTAAACATGGAAAGGCACAACCTGTACCAGCCGCTGCAAAATCATGCCAAAATGTAAAGACCATCGAGACTAGGAAGAAACTGCATCAACTAACGAGCAAAATAACCAGCTAACATCATAATGACAGGATCAAATTCACACATAACAATATTAACTTTAAATGTAAACAGACTAAATGCTCCAATTAAAAGACACAGACTGGCAAACTGGATAAAGAGTCAAGACCCATCAGTGTGCTGTATTCAGGAAACCCATTGCACATGCAGAGACACACATGGGCTCAAAATAAAAGGAGGGAGGAAGATCTACCAAGCAAATGGAAAATAAAAAAAGGCAGGGGTTGCAATCCTAGTCTCTGATAAAACAGACTTTAAACCAACAAAGATCAAAAGAGACAAAGAAGGCCATTACATAATGGTAAAGGGATCAATTCAACAAGAAGAGCTAACTATCCTAAATATATATGCACCCAATACAGGAGCACCCAGATTCATAAAGCAAGTCCTGAGTGACCTACAAAGAGACTCAGACTCCCACACAACAATGATGGGAGACTTTAACACCCCACTGTCAACATTAGACAGATCAACGAGACAGAAAGTCAACAAGGATACCCAGGAATTGAACTCAGCTCTGCACCAAGCGGATCTAATAGACATCTACAGAACACTCCACCCCAAATCAACAGAATATACATTTTTTTCAGCACCACACCACACCTATTCCAAAATTGACCACATACTTGGAAGTAAAGCTCTCCTCAGCAAATGTAAAAGAACAGAAATTATAACAAACTGTCTCTCAGACCACAGTGCAATCAAACTAGAACTCAGGATTAAGAAACTCACTCAAAACTGCTCAACGACATGGAAACTGAACAACCTACTCCTGAATGACTACTGGGTACATAACGAAATGAAGGCAGAAATAAATATGTTCTTTGAAACCAACGAGAACAAAGATACAACATACCAGAATCCCTGGGACGCATTCAAAGCAGTGTGTAGAGGGAAATTTATAGCACTAAATGCCCACAAGAGAAAGCAGGAAAGATCCAAAATTGACACCCTAACATCACAGTTAAAAGAACTAGAAAAACAAGAGCAAACACATTCAAAAGCTAGCAGAAGGCAAGAAATAACTAAAATCAGAGCAGAACTGAAGGAAATAGAGACAAAAAAAACCCTTCAAAAAATTAATGAATCCAGGAGCTGGTTTTTTGAAAGGATCAACAAAATTGATAGACCGCAAGAAGACTAATAAAGAAAAAAAGAGAGAAGAATCAAATAGACGTAATAAACAATGATAAAGGGGATATCACCACTGATCCCACAGAAATACAAACTACCATCAGAGAATACTACAAACACCTCTACGCAAATAAACTAGAAAATCTAGAAGAAATGGATAAATTCCTCGACACATACACTCTGCCAAGACTAAACCAGGAAGAAGTTGAATCTCTGAATAGGCCAATAACAGGATATGAAATTGTGGCAATAATCAATAGCTTACCAACCAAAAAGAGTCCAGGACCAGATGGATTCACAGCCAAATTCTACCAGAGGTACAAGGAGGAACTGGTACCATTCCTTCTGAAACTATTCCAATGAATAGAAAAAGAGGGAATCCTCCGTAACTCATTTTATGAGGCCAGCATCATCCTGATACCAAAGCCGGGCAGAGACACAACCAAAAAAGAGACTTTTAGACCAATATCCTTGATGAACATCGATGCAAAAATCCTCAATAAAATACTGGCAAACTGAATCCAGCAGCACATCAAAAAGCTTATCCACCATGATCAAGTGGGCTTCATCCCTGGGATGCAAGGCTGGTTCAATATACACAAATCAATAAATGTAATCCAGCATATAAACAGAACCAAAGACAAAAACCACATGATTATCTCAATAGATGCAGAAAAGGCCTTTGACAAAATTCAACAACCCTTCATGCTAAAAACTCTCAATAAATTAGGTATTGATGGGACATATTTCAAAATAATAAGAGCTATCTATGACAAACCCACAGCCAATATCATACTGAATGGGCAAAAACTGGAAGCATTCCCTTTGAAAACTGGCACAAGACAGGGATGCCCTCTCTCACCACTCCCATTCAACATAGTGTTGGAAGTTCTGGCCAGGGCAATTAGACAGGAGAAGGACATAAAGGGTATTCAATTAGGAAAAGAGGAATTCAAATTGTCCCTGTTTGCAGATGACATGATTGTATATCCAGAAAACCCCATTGTCTCAGCCCAAAATCTCCTTAAGCTGATAAGCAACTTCAGCAAAGTCTCAGGATACAAAATCAATGTACAAAAATCACAAGCATTCTTATACACCAATAACAGACAAACAGAGAGCCAAATCATGAGGGAACTCCCATTCACAATTGCTTCAAAGAGAATAAAATACTTAGGAATCCAACTTACAAGGGATGTGAAGGAACTCTTCAAGGAGAACTACAAACCACTGCTCAATGAAATAAAAGAGGATATAAACAAATGGAAGAACATTCCATGCTCATGGGTAGGAAGAATCAATATTGTGAAAATGGCCATACTGCCCAAGGTAATTTATAGATTCAATGCCCTCCCCATCAAGCTACCAATGACTTTCTTCACAGAATTGGAAAAAACTACTTTAAAGTTCATATGGAACCAAAAAAGAGCCCGCATCGCCAAGTCAATCCTAAGCCAAAAGAACAAAGCTGGAGGCATCACGCTACCTGACTTCAAACTACACTACAAGGCTACAGTAACCAAAACAGCATGGTACTGGTACCAAAACAGAGATGTAGATCAACGGAACGGAACAGAGCCCTCAGAAATAACGCCACATATCTACAACTATCTGATCTTTGACAAACCTGAGAAAAACAAGCAATGGGGAAAGGATTCCCTATTTAATAAATGGTGCTGGGAAAACTGGCTAGCCATAGGTAGAAAGCTGAAACTGGATCCCTTCCTTACAACTTATACAAAAATTAATTCAAGATGGATTAAAGACTTAAATGTTGGACCTAAAACCATAAAAACCCTAGAAGAAAACCTAGGCAGTACCATTCAGGACATAGGCATGGGCAAGGACTTCATGTCTAAAACACCAAAAGCAATGGCAACAAAAGACAAAATTGACAAATGGGATCTAATTAAACTAAAGAGCTTCTGCACAGCAAAAGAAACTACCATCAGAGTGAACAGGCAACCTACAAAATGGGAGAAATTTTTCGCAACCTACAAAATGGGAGAAAATTTTCGCAACCTACTCATCTGACAAAGGGCTAATATCCAGAATCTACAATGAACTCAAACAAATTTACAAGAAAAAAACAAACAACCCCATCAAAAAGTGGGCAAAAGATATGAGCAGACACTTCTCAAAAGATGACATTTATGCTGCCAAAAAACACATGAAAAAATGATCATCACTGGCCATCAGAGAAATGCAAATCAAAACCACAATGAGATACCATCTCACACCAGTTAGAATGGCAATCATTAAAAAGTCAGGAAACAACAGGTGCTGGAGAGGATGTGGAGAAACAGGAACACTCTTACACTGTTGGTGGGACTGTAAACTAGTTCAGTCATTGTGGAAGTCAGTGTGGCGATTCCTCAGGGATCTAGAACTAGAAATACCATTTGACCCAGCCATCCCATTACTGGGTATATACCCAAAGGACTATAAATCATGCTGCTATAAAGACACATGCACACATATGTTTATTGCGGCACTATTCACAATAGCAAAGACTTGGAACCAACCCAAATGTCCAACAATGATAGACTGGATTAAGAAAATGTGGCATATATACACCGTGGAATACTATGCAGCCATAAAAAATGATGAGTTCATGTCCTTTGTAGGGACATGGATGAAATTGGAAATCATCATTCTCAGTAAACTATCGCAAGGACAAAAAACCAAACACCGCATGTTCTCACTCACAGATGGGAATTGAACAATGAGAACACATGGACACAGGAAGGGGAACATCACACTCTGGCGACTGTTGTGGGGTGGGGGGAGGGGGGAGGGATAGCATTAGGAGATATATCTAATGCTAAATGACGAGTTAATGGGTACAGCACACCAGCATGGCACATGTATACATATGTAACTAACCTGCACATTGTGCACATGTACCCTAAAACTTAAAGTATAATAATAAAAAAAAATACCCCAAGTTCAAGTTGGGTTAAGTCCAGATTCCACAAGACTGGCACAGATGAGAGGGAAGCACACATTGATGGAAGCTCAAATAAGTGGACAATATTGAGAGTCAATATGGCCAATCAAAAACTTGTAGGCATACAAGTTGGCAAACTGACTTCAGAGATCAAGATATTAGTATAGAAATAATGGAGTAGATAGAAATCAGAGTGTGAACTCAAAGGTGCCTCCTTAGGGCAATATTGGCGTGACAGAGGGGTGTGTGTGTGTGTGTGTGTGTTTGTATGCAAATAAAAGAAAGAAGTTATCAAAGGCAAATGTTCAAAAATGAGGCAATATAAATACTAACCTATAAGAATGTAGAACAGGTCTAGCACTGGCTTAGAGTGTCAAACAGAAAATCTCTATGCAAGAATAATTTATACCACATGCAGCTTATGGACATGGGTGATTTACCAGAAACTATGTCCTTAAATATTTCTAGGTTTGTTTTGTTTGGTTAGGGTGTGAGGGGCATTTAAACCTTTGAAGGTTTGTTTTGTCTTGTTACAAAGTGAGTGGCACTTAGAAGTATTTAAGTAATGTACATTTCCCGTGATAAAACAATATAGAGTTACATAAGAAACATTAATAATATATACACAATTCTACCTCCCTGAGGAAACCATTAACAGATCGGTAAGCACCCCTCTATGCTCAAAGTACAAAAGGATTCCCTGCACTTAAAAACGGTGGATTCATATTCTACCTATAATGATGTAACTTACTTTTTTCATGTTACAATGTATTGTGGGCATTTCTCCCAGTCACTTTACATACATATCATATTCTTCTTAATAGAAGCATAGTATTTGCAGTATAGATTAACATAATTTAGTTAACTAATATAGATTGCTTCCAATATCACTACTATAAATAATGTACATTTTTTCCATTTATCTTTTTACCTATGTTGTATCTTTATAACATCTATAAGCTTTTCCATTCAAACTACCTTTTGGTCTTTAGATAACAGTTTTATAGCTTTCTCCAAATAGATTTTACACATTTCCTTTTAGGTTTATTTTTATGTATTTCATATATTTTCCATAAAGTCTTCTAATTGATTATTGCTCAAATATGGGATATCCATTACATATTTGCATACATACATTTATAATATAGAAAATATATATGTATATTATTTTATTTATAATGTAGCCACCTCTTTAATCAAATTTGCTTATTATTCACGAGTTTTGTATTTCATTCTCTTACTCTAGGTAACATTCACCTAAAAATAAAGATTTTGCTGCTTCTGGTAAATACGTATACAGCTTCTTTTTGTTGTATTAACTAGACCTATCAGAACAATGCTGAATAATTAATGTCTACTTTTAAAACTAATTTAAAAATATACTTTTAGCCAAAATATATTTAAAAATTATTTACCATTCTTGATGTTAGGGAAAACAAGATGTGCAGGTGAACTTCTGTTTTCAGCAGCTTCTTTCTTCGGGCTAACAGCTGAAATAAAACTGCTGAAAGTGGAAATTTGGCCTTTGGCTCCTCTGTCCAAACCCTAAAACCAGAAAAGTTAACATTGAAGTATACTTCCTACTACCTATAAATTATTTTATTGCAAAAATCACAAACATTTATAAGAGATTTTAATTTGATGACGAGTAGATAATAGATAAAAACGTATATAAATTTGACTTACCTTTTCTAGGACTTAACTGTCTCATATATAAAACAACCTTATTATCTATCCAATTACAAATTGAGAAGTTTGGAAATGGGAATAACAACAGTACCTATCTTATAGAGTTACTGTAAGATTTAACAGAGATAATGCACATAATTAGCATTGTTCCTTGCACATTATACACCCTCCATTAATGTTAACTACTATTTTAACTGTGTATTTAAATAATACTATTTTTGTGACCTCCATAAATATTATTTTTAATAAATAGGATGCATGTGATACCTTACAGGCTGATTCACTGAAGACTATCCTCTCATTTGATGCAACTTTACAAGTTCAGGTAAAAAGATAACCCTTTAGAGTTTATGTTTTTCTAAGCACTGTGATTGGGCATACCAGAATTTTTTTTTAGAAGTAGTGCTAAGCACTTGGGATCCTTAGGCACAGGTAATAGCAATCTTCTAAAACATGGAATCTATCCATTATCACATCTTTCACAAAATAACAACTCTATAAAATTCATAGTACTTATTTAATTAATCAGTATTTTGTAATTATACAAAAAATCTTCACACATACTTTGAAGTGCAAGATTAAACTATAGAGCTGCCTCAGGGCTTATTCTCAGCTCTCTGGAATCTTTTTATACTATGTTCCAATTTCCAGATGCTTAAGAGAATACAGTAGTTAACTTCTTTAACATCCACTTTTAAATTCTAAAGGTAACGTCTTCACTTTCACAGTAGAGGAAGAGTTTCTTTTTCATCTCCTCCTTCTTAATTCACCAGACTGATTGCCATTTACCTTTTCAGAATTCACTCATATAATATAGCAGAAGCATTTATGCTCACTAAATTCCCCATTCTCTTACAGTTAGGTAGAACCATCTGATTCATTCTAACAGGCCACAAGTGGAAATGACGTCTGTCATTTCTGAGTCAGAAAGTACCAATGCATTTAAGACTGGGGCAAAACTCTAGCTCTTCTCTCTTTTCCTCGACTGTGGCAACCATCCAGGCTGAGTTGACATGTTAGAGCATCTGTTAGCTTGGGTTCTTGAGTGACTATGTGAAACAGAGCCAATCCTGACCAATGTTAGACTATATCATTAGCAATAATAAACCTTAATAGTTTTCAAACACTGAAACTTGGGGCTAATTTGTAACTGCAGAATAGCCTATCATAACTTGTTTCTGAAGCTTTTTCCAGTGTTCAGCATTTCTATAAAACCAATCATTCTTATTTATTCTTGTAATTTATTTACATTGTTCCACTAAAATTATAATCATTCTAATGTTGGCCCTTCATGCTGGACTAGAAGTTCATCACAGAGCTTGTCATACAGTGAATCTTGTGCATAGGTGCTACACTTTAAATTTACTTTTTAAAGAAATTAATATAAAAGAGCCCAAAGAGAATAAATTTCAGACACTATACACATAGAATTAAAAAATCTCTAGAATTAAGAGACTTTTAGAAATTAGTTAACTCCTTCATTTCACAGAAAGGAAAGTGGAACTGTCTGAGACTCACCTAAAGTGACCTAACAAGCAACGGAGATGTAATGGACACTACATGGGAACCTGAGGGACACTTCCATGAGTAAAGTAAAAACACATATGCATTTTTCTGGTGTGACATTTTTGCCTGTTCATAGATTTTATTGTAATTTGTTTTTGCTTGGTCCTTGATTCTTGGCCAGATTTCAGCTCAGTAATGTCTGGGTTAATATTTCTGTGTTAGGAAACAAGTCATTTGTTGAGTACTTGTTATACACCGACTACTACAGTACCTACTTTAATACATTATAACATTCCTATATGTATTTACACCCCATTTTATAGATGGGGAAATTCAATTTCCATGCCCATGTTCACAGAGCTGATAAATGGGAAGCCAGGATTCAAACTCCAGTTTGAATGACCATGAAATCTGTATTCTTAACACTTATATTACAGTCTCCCACTATAGCAGCTGTCACTAATTAAGGGCTTAACATGTGACAGTAGGTGTGTTGAACACATCAGCCTATTTTCACAACAACCCTTTGTGGCTGATGTAATCTCTACTTTTATAGATGTATGTTCAGTTAAATTTAATCGCTTTAGGAGCAATTTACCTAACCAGAGAATATTACATAAGCAGAACAACTAAGTGTACTTTAGGGAAACTTCTGATGTCCTAAGCCATCTAGGAAAGACTAACATTTTCTTTTCTTCCCCCTTCCTTCACCTCTTCTTAATAAAAGAAGTCTCAAAGAATATTGCTTAGTTCACTTGTGGGATCTCCAAACAATAAAAATTAGGAAGTCAATTAACAGTTATTCAACAACTATCAGTTCTAATGTCTAGTGGATTTACAGTCTCAAAGATAAGAGAGAAAATTGAAAAGAGAGGTAAGACAGTGATACACAATACCTTTCCATAAAATAGTAAATTATGTAATTTGCATAATATTGGTAAATTAAAGCAGTTTGTTCAGGTACACAAAACTAGTGTGTTGATTAGGAAAATGAAATATAAACAGGTTACATATTTGAAAAAGTAAATCATTCCTTATTATATGTATTAGGATGCTTAAATAAGAATTTTATTAATGACTGGGGCTAAGTTTGCTTATTTGTATATTTTGTTGTCAGAAAATCTTAATAATAGTGTGAACAAATGCCAAATTGGACACACAAATTTGACAGTTATAAGAAAGTAACCAATTTGTAAAATAAGGTTAGCCGTGCTTGTATAATAAATGGTCCCTCAGCAACAGACCTTTGTTAACTTAGCTGTAAATATTACAATAATTTAACACATAGAAGGCATTTTTTCATTGACAACTGTCATGAATGTTATCTAAGACTAAGCAACAGTAGGATTTAGGGAGCAGTGTAGTTGGAATATAGAATCAGAAAGGGAGAATGGTCCAGCAAGATATGACTGGGAAGGTAGGTAGTGGCCATATTATGAGGCCTTCAGGCTACAGAGTATAGATTCTATCCTGAACAGAGATAGAGAAAAATCATTGAGGACTTCTAAGCAAGATATGACATAATCATATCTGTATTTTAGAAAAAAATCACTATGGTAGCAGTCTAGGGAATAGAATAAAGGGCAGAAATACTGGAAGCTAAACCAGGCCTACTGGAAGAAATGAAATTTGAAGAGAGATAGTAATAATAGGGAATGAAGAGGAATGACAGCCTGGGCCAAGAAATGACCAAATTGTTAACAGCGATTTCAGGTGTAAGTCTGAAGCATAATGAAAATGAACAAACCCTCCCATAAATTATAAAGTAAGTGAAATAAACAAGGTAAAATGCTTTCTTCAAATTTCAGAAGAATAGGCATATTTTGACACCTCACTGTATAGAAGAGGGCATCTTTGAAGAAAATTCTAGACTGGGTTTTATCAACATGATTTGTGAGTAACTACTAAAGGAACCAACGCTCACTAGGCAAAAGTATGCTTCGCATGATGAAATAATGAATTTTTATAACAGGGTTATTGTAATATAGCAACAGAAAACCTATAACGAGCTTGTCCAACCCACAGCCCCCAGGGTGCATGCAGCCCAGGATGGCTTTGAATGCGGCCCAACACAAATTCATAAACTTTCTTAAAACATTATCAATTTTTTTTGTGATTTTTCTTTTTAGCTCATCAGCCATAGTTTGTGTTAGTGTATTTTATGTGTGACACAAGACAATTCTTCCAATGTGGCCCAGGGAAGCCAAAAGATTGGACACATCTGATAATATAAGGACAGAACTGTGGGAAATATTGGCATGTATGATGTGAGCTGGCAAAGGAGATTAAGAATGAACGACCAAAGAAATCCAGAAGAAAGTGATGTGTTAAAAATATGGGAGGATAAAGTTTCAAGAAAAAAAAAGGTCAATAATGTTAAATAATGAAGAGTGGTTAGGTCTAAAATGTGCCTAACTGAAATGGGCAACTATGAATCTTGAGGACAGCTGAGGTAACAGATTTAGGGTAATGGTGGTGGCACGGACTATACAAAATAAATTGACAAACGAATGGGAAGTTAGAAAATGAAAGCAATGAGCAAGGATGACTCAGAAGCTTTACTGAAGGGGAAAAAAGCCTGAGGGGGGAAGAATGCAAAGGTTTGAGGGAAGATCTACTATGCACATTACCATGGCTGCCATCTAATGTTCCCTTTTATTTAAATTGCCCCACTTATGGTCCCCATAGCATTGCTGTTATTCTTTGTGCAGGAATGGCTGTGGACTAGAGCTGAGGTAGGCACTCAACTAAGGGGCAACCCATCTGCAATTAGGGTAGCCATGTATTAGCTGGCTTGGCATGATGGACATTGATGCTTCCTAGTATGTCAATCAGAGGTCTTTCCAGATTTTAGACAGAGGAATATAGAAAAGACTGACTAGCTAAAAGAGAATAGCAGAGGCACAAAAAACAGCCAGTCTCTGTTCCTTTGCTTTCTGCTTCCAATCTATGTGCCTCATTCCAATAAATTCTCTTTTGCCAAAAGGAGGCATAGTAGACTGATTTTCTTTTTTTCTTTTTTTTTTTCTTTTGAGATATAGTCTTGCTCTGTCGCCCAGGCTGGAGTGCAGTGGCACGATCTCGGCTCACTGCAACCTCTGCCTCCTGGGTTCTACTGATTCTCCTGCCTCAGCCTCCTGAGTAGCTGGGATTATAGGCACATGCCACCATGCCCAGCTTTTTTTTTTTTTTTTTTTTTTGTATTCTTAGTAGAGATGGGGTTTCACCATGTTGATCAGGCTGGTCTTGAATTCCTGACCTCATGATCTACCTGCCTCGGCCTCCCAAAGTGCTGGGATTACAAATGTGAGCCACTGCACCCAGCCTGATTTTTTTTTTTTTTTGTAATCATAAAAGCTTAAACAACATAGAAAAAAATTCCTTGGTCTAATAAGTCTATTGTTTGTAAAATAATTGTGCTCTTGACACGTTATACTTGAGATGACATGAAATTAATCAGATATTTTCACACATTGATAGAATAATAAAAGTCAATCCTCAAAACACTGGTTGCCCCACATCAGCTCATACAAGAGAAATCTTACAACCTAAGACTTTCATGAGAAAAAAAAAGGGCATCATTTTGTGCAATGGCAAAATGATTAATATTAGAGAATCAAATCAAGAAGTTACTGGGTATTAATACGACACCAAACTCCAGACTAAATTAAACGTTAAAGAACATTACTTTACAAACCTTCTGAAATTTGGACCACAGCTATTACACCTGGCTTCGTGAGTTTTGTATACGTTATCTATGAGTCCTACAGGAGAACACTAAAGATGATGGCCTGGAATGTGGCCAGCCTACAAACAGTGGGCTGGGGTTGTTGAGGAATAGTAGTGGGATACTCAACCAGCTGTTCCAGATTGAAGATAAGTACAAATAGAGAACACAGGGAAAAACACTAAGAATTCTTTGAGAGAAAGAAATACTCAAAATATTTCAACCTTTAAATAATAGATATGTATTTATTTCAACCTAATAAATAATAGACCTGACTCTCTAGGCAGAGGCTGACCATACATTTATTAAACTCGAATTCAATAAACGTTGCAAACAGCAGAAAAACGTAGTAATTACAATAACTAACCAAAAATCTTATTTCACAAGTACCTAATGTGGGCTTCAATGGTCTTTTTGATGATATAATCACATAGATTATATGTAAGATTATAATATAAAATAATCTCAAGATATTTAAACAGACAAATACTTAGAGTACCTGTTCTGCTATTAACATATAGTTAAATATTTTCAACCTTATTTTAAATTTTATTTGAATACATGAGTTCCTACTTTCAACCTCTACTGAGGAACAGACTGAATCTTAAATTTCCAATTTCTTCGTCATATTTTTCTACCAATGCCAATAAGAATAACAACCATGGTTTTCCATGATCGCTTCTGAATTGACTAACAAGTGGTACTATATTCAAAATTCTGGTAAAATTTACTTTGATCATCCTCTATACTCCAAAAGTTGCCTTAGAAGATCAACATTTTTCTTCACATTCTAACCCAATCCTTGAAAAAAGGAGTAAGTGCTGGCTGTTCCATCACGAAATGCTTTAAAAGCCGTATCTCACTATCTTAGAGTTTCTGAATTAAAATATTTTAAATTGAACGTCTATGTCTATAAAATTCACCCTTTAGTCTCAATGAGTCCAAGAATCTGTGATGCATATAAAAACTACTTTTTCAAAAGAATGAGTAGCTTCCTGAGATACTGAGCAAAGGTTATTATGACAAAAGACTGATAAATAAACATATATTTATAGGTTTCAAGTTAAAATAGAAAACATTTAAGATACCCTACTTTACCAGTTTTTAATAAACTGACCTAAACTACCAATCAGAGCCATCCTGGAGCCAACGATATAATTTACAGTCTACAAAGGGACTATTTTAGGCCTTGATCCTGGGTAAAGATATTTTGTTTCTCTTTTTGTATGTTTTTTTTTCACAGTTCCCTATTAGGATGGTGGGTTACAAAATCATGAAATGCTGACTTTGTTCTACATCCTTCTACTAAGATATGAAAAGTCAGCTACTTCCAAGGTACAAACTTCCCTCCCAACCTAAATAGCACCAGCCCAAGTGGAATTGGTTTAAGTGATATAAATCATATCTTTAAATGGAGACTAGGAAATAAGGATGTGGATTCTGAAACAAAATTTTGTCACAAAAAAAAAATCAACGCAATTGATCATATAGATGACTGAAAATTAGCCCTACAAACATTAGTCCTGAAGCTCAGAAATTTCAGTTCATTTATCACTAGGAAGGCAAGGTGGCATTAGAGATTTTATTCATTTATTTTGTAATATAGGAAAAGATAAAAATACATGAAAACATTATGGTTATACAGTAAAATACTACTTTTAAAATATGCAATTTGATCCAGTCAAAATTCCTCAACCAATTAAGAGTCTTGTTCTTTTTTTTAACAAAAACATCTAGAACAAAACCAAGTTAATCTGAAATACATTAAGCAGACTCAAATTTCAGACTGACTTTTTCAATTCAGCTGAATTGGTAAAATCTCAATAATTTCTATTTTTAAAAGGCACATTCATTGGCGATCATTAAAAAGTCAGGAAGCAACAGGTGCTGGAGAGGATGTGGAGAAATAGGAACACTTTTACACTGTTGGTGGGACTGTAAACTAGTTCAACCATTGTGGAAGTCAGTGTGGTGATTCCTCAGGGATCTAGAACTAGAAATGCCATTTGACCCAGCCATCCCATTACTGGGTATATACCCAAAGGATTATAAAACATGCTGCTATAAAGACACATGCACACATGTTTATTGCGGCACTATTCACAATAGCAAAGACTTGGAACCAACCCAAATGTCCAACAATGATAGACTGGATTAAGAAAATGTGGCACATATACACCATGGAATACTATGCAGCCATAAAAAAGGATGAGTTCATGTCCTTTGTAGGGACATGGATGAAGCTGGAAACCATCATTCTCAGCAAACTATCACAAGGACAAAAAACCAAACACCGCATGTTCTCACTCATAGGTGGGAACTGAACAATGAGAACACATGGACACAGGAAAGGGAACATCACACACCCGGGCCTGTTGTGGGGTGGGGGGGGGGAGGGATAGCATTAGGAGGTATACCTAATATTAAATGATGAGTTAATGGGTGCAGCACACCAACATGGCACATGTATACATATGTAACAGAACTGCACGTTGTGCACATGTACCCTAAAACTTAAAGTGTAATAAAAAAAAAGAAAAAAGTAAATGAATAAATGCAGTCTCTAAAGCAAAAAAAAAAGGGCACATTCATTTCATTATTTCAAAAAATGTTTTCTCATGGCTCACTAGAATGTCACACAGATATCCTCCAAGTTACAAATATCAACTTAAGAGTAAGTAGTTATTCATATAGCTCACCAGTATAACATTTTACCACTCAAGAAGGGATTCTTCACTCAGAGTTAACTACAAAACTATAAAAAAGGAGACAAAATAGGGAAATCAAAGCTTCTCAGAGCTTTCTCATCTCCACCTACTTCCTCATTCATCTTCTGTTGATCTTTCTCTACTCTTCTTCAACTTTAACTAAAAATAGTTAATTTCCAAACACTATGCCAAAAGAAGTTGCTACTCTGGCAATAGTATCTGTACACCTTTTGAAGGCTCTTTCTTTTCCCTTTCAAAAGAAATTAATATGAACTGAGACATATACCAGCCCCAAAGAGTTCAGAGAGTGCATGACATCCCTTAATTCTGGGGAGTGGTGGGGTGGTGGGAAGGATAATAACTCGGAGGTGAGGGGGACGGTGGAGGTTTATAAAGGCAAAGGCAATACATACAGGGCCTGAGGCTTGATATAGAAGGCTGTTAAGGAAAGTACCAAATCCACAGGACAGGAGTAGAGGAGAAAGGGCCGGCTGGCTTACAAACAGCTTTTCAGCTACAGATGTTGCTTTATAAACACAATCATGTGTCACTTAACAATGAGGATATTTTCTGAGAAATGCTTCATTAGGCAACTTTGTAGCTGTGCAAACATCACAGAGTGTACTTATACAAATCTAGCTAGTACAGCTTACTACACACCTAGGTTATATGATATAGCCTATTGCTCACAGGATACACCCACCTATAGAGCATGTTACCATGCTGAATACTGTAGACAACTGTAACACTAAGTATGCATCTAAACATATTTAAACAGAAAAGGCATTAGACTGCCTTCAGATTATGTGATCTGTCATTGACTAGAACATTGTTATGTGACACACGACTTTAATAATCTCATCTAACACTGAGTGCTTACTTTGTACAAGGTTTTTTTCTAAATGTTTTATGTGTGTTAATTTAGACTTCATTTCTACCTTATGCAGTAGGTTCAATTATTACTTTCGCCATTTTATAGATGAAGAGTTATAAACAGCAAAGCAGAATCATACTTGACTTTTTTGGAGGTTCTCTGGCTCACAATTTATAATGACCGCTTTTCTCCAATTGTTAAATATAGTTAGAAATTATTTGTGTCCTAATGGGTTATTCATGAAGGGGAAAATAAGCAAGCACTACATTATGGCTTTGTGGTTTAAAAAAAAAGTTGACAAAGAGACTTTACAACCCACTCAAACTTAGAGACATGCTGGGTATGTATTTATAAAGCCATAGCCCTCCCTTTTTATGTACTAAGTCTCTTGGACTATTTTGCTTCAATCAGATTGATTTTACATATAATTTAATGATCTATTCATACCATAAAAAAGCAATTAGATATCCTAGAACATATCTTTCCCATGATTGTTCTATCTCTAGTAACAAATATCTGAACAAATTTGTTACTGGACAACATGCTCTTTTTCAAACTAGAAATACTGCCATAGGTGCAGCTTCTTTGTACCACATGGTCCCTATTACCTATGACCGCAAATGTCGAGTGTTCAGAATTGGGCAAAGAACATGAGTCGGAAACATCTCCGTTATAAAGCAACCACTGTCCCTGACTAGCCATTTTACTCCTTAGCAAGGTACACATAACCTGACTCTCAGATTCTTTTTCTGTGAAGTGGAAAAATATCTTCCTCACAGGGTTGTTGTGATTGCTTTTGGTTGCATTATGTAACTAAATAAAAGAATACATGGCAAATGCTTAGCACAGAGTAGGCGCTCAATAAGTAGCTATTATTGTTATAAACACTTATTTTGTATATTTGTAATATCTGTAGTTTATTCAATTACTTAAACATCATCACCATAGCATTCATTCTTTCCCATCTCACCTCTTGTTTAGAACATAATGAACAAAGAGCACAACATTTTCCATACAAGATTGTTCCAAATACCTAGCTGGGCATATTGTTGTTAAGTGTACACACACACACACACACACACACACACACACTTTCTCTCTCTAATTTGGAATGCTATTGACCTCATCTGGAAACCTGAGTCCTTTTCCTTTATTAATCTTCCTTCTCTTTCATTTCTGCTGTCTAGTTAGGTCCCACATGGTGTGTATGCTCCCATCCCTTACACTCTGTCCTGTGGCCACCACCTTAGTGGATGCACTCATTGCCTCAGGCATGAGCTACAAAGCTCTTTTCTTCACTTTCTTCCTCCTCTAGTTTAACTATACACTACCACTGATTTCATTATGTTGTTCCTCTATTTCAGAAATTCCAATAGCTTCCCACTAACCGCAGGGGGAAAAAAAACTGTCTAAGCTTTTCTGCCTAGTGATCTGGCTCCAGCCCCCATGCAATCTTTCTTACCTCCCACAAGTTCCCAGCATGCTTCCACTGGGCTCGCTTTATTACTCACTAATTTTTCCTTTTAAGCCTTGCTCATGCTGTTTTCGTCACTGGATTACTTTGCCCACTTTCTTCTGCCTATCCAAATCCTATCATTTTTCAATGGCCAGCCAGCTTAAATAATTACCTTTACTTCAAGGCCTTTCTTCACAGTTCTGCACACAGTGATCTCCTTTCTCTCATCTCTGATAGTACAAATTGTTTCTATGGCTCATTGTGGTTTTTACATATTGCTTTGCTTTTCATGTGTTAACCCTGCATACCCTGAGGCAGAGACCATTTTTTAAAACCTTGTCTTTTTGCATTTTTTGTAGCACCTAGCACAAAGCTAAACATAACAGATATTCAATAATTGGTAGTTACATTTTGTCCCAGGGACTCCATCAACCCCGTTTATACACAACTGATAAGCAAACTTCTCATTCTTGTTACTAAACTTTCCATCAAATTCTCTCGACACACCTTATGCTCACCCTCAAACTCTTCCCCTTGTCTTCCATTATAGGCTAACATCCCTTTAAAATTCTCAACTAAATTCCTCCCATTTCTCTTCACCTCTCTGACCTAAGTCAAATCTAGCTCTTTCTTGAACCCAATGTACTGGTACCCTATCCAGAGGGTTCTACCCCATGTAGAACCTCTCTTTTCTGTTCACCTGATTAGGTGTAGAAGTAGCCAGTCAAATTCATCCTCACTGCCACTGTTATTTCTGCCCCACCTCTAAGCATTTTCTTCTTTCTCATTCACCACTTTTTTAAACATGTGTAATACATCAGTAACTAATTTATAATATTCCACTCCAATCCATCAACCTCAGTAAATTTAATATTCACATCATCAGCCCTTCATATCCATACATTACTTCAAATTCTTTATTCTGTTTGACTCCATGGATTTGCATCACCTCTCCACAGCAGCAAGGCCAAGACCCAAACACTGAAAGTCTCTGAGGGCTCCATCTTGAGCCTCTTGAGAATCTCTAACTGGAACCACTGCCACTGCCATTTCTTTCAATTCCCCACCACGCCTGATTTCTACTGTCTCTTGTTCACTTCATCCATACCTGTCACAAGTCCATTTCAAACGCTGCTCCACAAACTAAGTAGATTTGGGAGATGGTAATTAAAAAATACAGATTCCTACACCTTGCCCATGGAGCTTTTAATTCAGTATATAGAGTGTCAAGTTTCAATCTTGGTATACCCAGGGAATTAAATTTAAAAAAGATGCCTGAGCAACATCCCCAGAAATTCTGATTTAACAATACTGCATTTGGGCCTGGATAATGATGGCTTTAAAAGTTTCTCAGTTAATTCTACTGTGCATCTAAGGTTGAAAACAGGTGCTCTAGGGTGAGATGTAGGAATGAGGACTTTAATGTGCTACCAAGGTAACTCTGTGGTCAGTCAGGCTTGAAACCGCTGTGTTAGGCACCTCCTCACTAGCTGGAATGGACTTCCTTCACGTTTAGATGGTCTTAGGATAAAACACTTCAGGGCTGCCCTTTCCAGCATTCTTTCTCCCACCCCTGTACCTTTCTGTAAACATAAAGGATACAGCCTAACTCTTCAACCTTATTTAGGGTCACTGTAAACTGACCTTCTACTTATTTATAATATTTATATTATTTTATTCATATATATTCATTTATAAATGTGGTACAATGATTTTCTGAAAAAGCCACTATTGTAGGGTCACGAATTGAGTCATAAACACAAACTAGACAGGCAGAACCATTAGGCTGGGGCAAAAAGGAACAATCACTGGAATGTCTCAAAGAAAAAGTTATTGATGACAATTAGGTTCCTAAGCAAACCTCTAGGAGCTCTATTTAATCTACAGGAGGCTGAAAAACAACTCAAGAGGCCACAAGCTGTACTTCCCTGCCCACCTACCTCACACATCAAGACCTCCTCCCCCTCCCCACACATACCAAGGCCTTCCTAGCTGCTGTAAAAGTCAATCACCACCCCAGTTCTCCTGGATTTCTTATCCTTTGGATGGACTAAGGACCAAGCATAGATTTTCTATACTTAAGCTTTTCACTGCTATTAGCTCTGAATTCTAGCTTTGAAGTCTCTCTTTGACAAATACACACACACACACACACACACACATTCTGCCACAGATCCTGTCATAAATTGTTTTTTTTTTTAAATAAATAATCAATGGTACTGACTCTGAAAGACTTTATAAGGCACAAGCAAGGCTGAGGCAGGAGAATGGCTTGAACACGAGAGGCAGAGATTGCAGTGAGCCGAGATCAGGCTACTGCACTCCAGCCTGGCGACAGAGCAAGACTCCGTCTCAAAAAGAAAAAAAAAAAACCCTCAAGTTTTGTATATTTATCCTTATCCTCTTCTATTCCAACTCATACCTTTTCAAAGTTTAATTCAAGATTTAAATTTTTTTCTTGAATATATTCTTCTCTTTGTCTAGTAGTACAAGTCCATAATCCTCTATTTACAATTTCAAAGTCCTATAAATTCTTGAAACTGAAGTGTCTTTGCAACTCATTTGGTGGCAAAAACATGCACCTAATCTGAAATGACATGACGCTACTGACTTTTTCCCTTTAGCATGAACACATAATTTCATTACAGTTATTAAGATGGTTGATTAGAGAGAACTGGCTAGGACCTTACTGTGGGTATTAAATAATATATGATATATGTACCGAATTACCTTTCTAAAATCTGAAAAACTTGAAATCCCAAAGCAGACTGTAGACTTGTATCCACACTTGCAAATTTTTATTCCAAAACGGCAATTTTTCAGTTACACTGAGATGAATAGGTTTTTGGGAGAGCGTTTGCTTGAGGACCTAAACCCACTCATTTAACTGTTTCTATAAGTACATACATTTACTGTTTTAAACAACCAACTTAGAAATGAACTGCTGGAATTCTGTGAGTTAAGGACTTCCTATATAAAATCTGAAAACCTAGGGTACCAGCAGCAGGAACCAGGTCTCCAAGTAGCTGGGTGACAAATTCCTTCAAAGCATTTTCTAGGGTAATCCCTAACCCCAGCTCCAATCTACCAATCAATTGTAGCTACGCTTTTAAACGTGTATCATTACTGTTCGCAATTTGCTGCATTGATTTAAAGAGCTTGTTTTAACAATTTCCAGTTATCAGGGCCCTCAGACATTTTTGAAAAACCTACTGAATCCAAAAATTATTCCTAACACCAATACAGTACTTAACGAAGAGTGAGCTATTTTAGTAAGTTCTTAGTCATTTAAGAGGGAGGTTTTAAGAAATGAATTGCAAGTAGGAATAAAGAAAATGTATAATGTTCACTAAACTTTTACTATTTTGTCACACACAGCTGCATGACAAGTCATGATCTTTAAATATATCAAAGCAAACTTTCAAAAAGTACTTAAATATTATGTGAAAATAAAAAATTGCAAAATCCGAGGTTATTTTTTTTTTAAATTGTGCTTCAAATTAACCAGTCACAACCACCAGTAAAAATAGGGAAAGAGGGGGAGGGGGCTGTCCCATGACATCATCTGGCAATATGCAGTTTGAAGCCTGACAGCGCTCTCCAAATAACCCTTACGAAGATACAGCTGGGAAATCATCCCTGTCAAGCTTAGATAACTTGGGTTTAAATAAAAGGTTCAAAAAGCCTCCCCCCACCTGAGTCACATGTCTGTACCATATGAAAAATAAAACCATCACTGATGCATCTACCTCCCACTACACTGACAGCAACGGAAAGGTCACAATTAAGTGGAAACTCGCCGCAGAGCCTGTTTAATCTGAAGGGGGAAGGGAAAGAAAAGCGAAGAAAAGGACAAAAATCTGCGCGCCTCCAAGGCAGGCAGGCAGGCACCTCCGTGGAAAACCCACTCCCGCCTGCTGACACCTATGCTCATCCAACAGATCATGCCGACTCAAGATGCAGGTCATTCTCTTAGAGAAAGTGGGGGCCCAAGCCCCAGAAAATAACCCAAACATCCAGCGGTACCGACCACCCCCAACATTTCCCGAGGGTGGTAGGTGTACCTCGCGAAGTGTTCGGGGCTGTCCACGAGGCACAACTCTTTTATTTCTGCCCAAGGAAGGGCGGCCTGAGTGCGTCTCCCTGGAGTGCCAGGGGGTGCCCAGGGTAAACGCGGGCCTCCTGACGGCCCTCGCCCGGCCGCCGTCCCTCCCGACTCCCGCCGTCGGGGCGCCAGACGGCCCCGGCCCACCACCTACCGCGGTCGCGCCGGCGCCCGCCGATACGATGGGCGGCAGCTTCTCGCGCTCCGACTCCTTCCCTTTCCTCTCCTCAGGCGCGGCCGCCGCCACCACCAGCGGAGTGGCGGGCGAGGGTACCCGAACCGCCTCACTCATGTCGGGCCGGGCGGCGGGAGCGCCAGGCGGCGGCGGCGGCCTCAGTGCTGCTGGGGCTGGCGCTGCTGCTGCCGCCGCGGCCGCGAGAGGGCTCTGGGCTGCCGCTTCTAGCCGCCGCCGCCGCCGCCGCCACTCCGCCCCCGCCCGCGCCCGCGCCCGCGCCTTTGCGCGCGAGCCCGAGGCCGCCCCCGCGCGCGCCAGCCCCGCGGACGCGGCTCCCCACAGGTCCCACAGGTTTCTTGCTCTCGCCTCCCACGCCCGCCCGGGGCTCGCGCGTCGCGGGTCGGGAGCGCCGGCGGTAGCCCCCCCTCGTCAACCCCGAGGGCCCGGAGAGAAGGCGCCACGGTCGACGCCCGACCGCCATATTGTTTGCAGAGTGTCGCCCGAGATGACGAGGAGACCCCGCACCCGGGCCGCGCAGGAGAACCTGGACTAGGGACGGGCAGTCGGGGAGACAAGTCGAGCCCTGCAAAGGGTCGGACGGGGATAGAGTGTCCGAGTGGTACCAGTAGGGCAGGACGTAGGCACAGACTACCCTTCACGGACGGCCCTGGCCTGCGGCGCCGAGTCCCGCGGGCAAGCGCCCTCGGGGTCTGGGCTGGTGGCCTTTCGCCTTCTTCCAGGCGCCCACAAAGCTGTCCGCCTTGGGGCTTCTGCCTTCTTATCCTTGCCCGCCCTCCTGAGCCCAGGAGAGGCGGCCCGGAGCTTGCGCAGCCCGGGGAGACAGCCTTCCTGGCTCAGCAACCGACCCTTTTGTACACGCCTGGATGGCCTCAGCCTACACAGGAAAAGCCTGGAGGTGGGGAGGAGTGCGACGTGGTGGGCCCCCCCTTTCCCCTTCCCCCATAGGATTGGACGGCCAGTCCACACTTTCCATTCCTGTTCCTCTCGTCCCTCTTTGACTGCCAAATCCGCCTCTCCCTTCCCGTCCCCATGCGCCTACGTTTTGCTCTCTCCCCGCAACCCTTTGCTGTCTCCTATCCGTCCCTTCCTTGTTCCTTTCCGTTTATGTTAGAGATGTACATACCCAAACTCTGCTGCACAGTCCTCAATCAAATCATTACAAATAGGAGTAAAAACTTGAAAGCCGAAGAAGAGAGCTTTTAATTATGAAATTAAAATGCCCCCCACCTCCACCACCAGGACACCTAGACAATTTCCTTTCTTGTCGCCCCCTCCTTTTCCTTTTTCTCAGTCTACTGGAGCGGCGGGGACACCTGCTGATCTAGGAGAAAAGAGAGTAAGAATGCGCTGTATCCCCTGTTAAAAGCAAGGAATTTCGATATTCAGCTCTATCAGATTTTTTATCTGTGCCTTCATTATTTTATTCGAGGTTGAGTGAATTTTTAGATCAAGAGTACCTAAGTCCAAATATAAGAACCAAAAATATCTCTGAAACAAACCCAAATATGATTTCGGGGTATCTATTGTTTACATAATTTGGAGTTATTAGTATAACTAAATACTAGTTATGGTGCATCATGAGATAAGGTTGCATGTTTTCAAACCCACAATTTGTAACAAGTAGATCTGAAGCAAACAATGTTGCCTTCAAAATTTTGAAATCTGACTTTCATTTATAGAAAGGCTTTCTACTTTAATATAGTTGCTGTTGCCACCTATTTACTTGTTAATTAACAAAAGGTATAGAATAAGTGCCATATAGTCAGCAAAAAGTATTTCAGTGCTAATAGCCTTGGAGGGAAAATGATGTATGTCGGCATTACTTTGAAGCATCCTCCTCCTTTCTATTAATATTTTTCTTAAATTCTTTTTCAAGATTTTCTTTCCTTCTTAAAACTACTGAAATACTCATCCCATAGAGAGGAACATAACATTATTTTCTGCTTTTAGCAGGTCTGTATGCTGATCATGGATACAGGAACAACTCAAATGTTATTTTATAAAATGAGGCCTTTATTTTAACTGCAATTCCAGATATTCTGTGCTAAGTCTAGGTTGATAGAACAAATACTAGAGGGAAAAGTAACCTCTTTCCTATTGTTTTCAACTAGATTTAGTAATTTGCTATAAAAATGCTTGGATGAGAAACCACTTGGATAACAGGCCTTCTGCTTTCTTTTTTCATGTGTGAGACAAAATAAAAGTGTGTCTGTACGTGTAGTCACATTCAATAGAACAAACTGCTTAAATATTGGCAAAACAAGGCAAGTCAGAAATGTTAATTTCTGCTACTGCACCAGAGTAGATAACCCATTTCTTAACAAATTCTCTGATTAATTAGCTTGTGAGTTCCATGTAAAAAATGATAATTTGTTCATGTTTCCTTTTACTTCTTATTAAATAAATGTCCTCAATCCACCACCTCATCCCTCCCTCGTACATAGTCCAGGAGGGGGCTGGAGAATGGGAATGGGGCCTGCTGGAAAGCTGTAGAATTATAGCTCTGGGGGAACTCGTGGTGTGCTTGAGAGACACATTCCCAGCTGCCATCAGTGTGCTTCTGGAGACCCACGTGGGAGAAGAGAGTGTTGTAAAGCAGGACATACAGAGAGCTCTGGCCATTCTGTACAGAGGTGTGGAGAAGATGCTTTTTAGCTATGCCAAGTGTCAGACGTGCAACAGTGAGGGTATCCAAGTATAAACTCATTCGCTTTGGAAAAACTAGGAGCGAGGCAGAAGAAGCATTTCATGTTTCTAAGTCCAGATGGAAGACCTGAGCTCATTAATTATACCTATGGGGAACAGGGTTTGGCAGCGTGGGAGTGAGGGTTAGAGAACTCATTATTTCCCTGGAAGAAAAAGAAAGACAAAATTACAAGGTAATGGAAGGTCGAAATTATAGATAACTTCTATTTTAATTATGTATAGTAATACTAATGTAGTGAACAATAGCAAAATAGGTGCACAGGTCATTTTAGAATGGTTTATACCACTAATACCTTAATTTTAGAAGGTATAGCTATGAAATAGTGCAACTTATTTTAATATTTCAACTGAGTGTTGTCCTAAAGTAAACTTGGGGAAATTATTTTAGCCATGTTGACCTTGTTAAAAAGATTTTTAGAACTCTTTCTTAGGTATAATGGTTGTGGATTTTAAAAATTACTATTTAAAAAATAACTTGGCTGGGTGTGGTGGCTCATGCCTGTAATCCTAAAACTTTGGGAGGCCAAGGCAGGTGGCTCACTTGAGGTCAGGAGTTTGAAACCAGCCTGGCCAACATGGTGAAACCCTGTCCCTACTAAAAATACCAAATAAATAAATAAATAAATAAATTTAGCCAGGTGTGGTGGTGGGCACCTGTAATCCCAGCTACTCGGGAGGCTGAGGCAGGAGAATCGCTTCAACTCGGGAGGCAGAGGTTGCAGTGAGCTGAAATCGTGCCACCGCACTCCAGCCTGGGTGACACATCTCACAACGAAACAAAACAAAACACAAAAACCTTTTCTTTGTTTAAAAAAAAAAAGATGCTTTGTCATTACAGAAAAACAAAATACAGATTAGCAGAATCATTTAAACTAAGTTTAGATAGTCACTAAGACCTTGCTGTGTATCTTTACAAAATCTCTTGTATCTATCTACACACACACACACCCCACAGTGTTTCTTCCTTTGTTTTTATAAAAATTGAACGTACTGAAACACTTGAATCTTTGCAACTAATTCTTTAGAATAACCCCAGTGATGTGATAAATCTTTAGAGAATGATTTTTTAAAATTGCACAATGCTATACACAGCCAAGACTGAAGAATAAAGTAGATGATGATCAAGCTTTGTATTTTTAATCAGACTTCTCTTGAATCTGTTCTATCTCTGGATTCCCATTGCCATTGACCTAATCAAGGCCCTTAACATCTCTAACCCCAATTATTTCTGTAGCCTGGCAACTGGTCTTGCCTTCAGTTTCTTACCTGCTCTAATGGCCACCAGAATGACCTCTTTAGAATATGTAATTTCTTGCCAGCCCTTTGTTTTAAAATACCGTAGTAGTCTTTCAAAGCCTTTATGCTAAAAATTTTCCCCCTAGTGTGGCATTCAGCTGAATTCTTTGCAAAAGAAGGCATTTTCTTAATGTCCTAAATAGAATCATTCTTTCTGTTCCCAGATCATGTTGTATATACTTACCTTTATAGACCTATTACATTACATCTTAGTTTTTTGTTCCCCAAATAAGTCATGGCACAGAGGGGAAAGACTATGTCTAATTAGTCCTTGAGTCCCCACATGTAGCACACTACCTGGAGTATGCTGTTGAGGAGGCACTCAGCAAACTCAGAAGAAACGAAACAAGATGTTTTATTGAAGTGGTTTGTACAGGGGCTCTGAAATCTTTTCCAAAGATAAATTATAAAAATGCTCTGAGTGATGGACTATACTCATTCAGATGATTTGGTCTTGATATTGCTTCTTTAAAATCTTAATCTTCTAGAGCAGTGCTATCAGTAGAACTTCCCATAATAGGGGAAATGGTCTGCATCTGCACTGTCCAATATGGTAGCCAATAGCCTCATGTAGTTTTTGGGCACTTGAAATGTATCTATTGTCAGAGGAATTGAATTTTTAATTTTAGTTCATGTTATGTAAGTTGTATTTGAACAGCCACATGTGACTAGTGGCCACCATATTGGACAGTAAATTTTAGAGCTGCATCTCAGCTGTAAAAGAGCAAGTCCAAATTAGTGGCACACTAATTAATGAGCCTCATTTATCTTAACCTCATTCTTCAGAATACATGCAAACAAATGTTCACCAAAGTAGTGAGAGCAGGTTTAAAAGAGCTCTGATAAAAGCCTGAAAGGCTAAGTAACTTCTTCATTTTTTATTGTTTCTTTTTAAATATTGTATTCACAGAAGTTTGCATTTGTTGGTGAAACCACATTTAGCTGTATCTTGATTTGACCAACTCCTATAGAGGAGTGACCTAAATTAGAAGAAAATGTTAGTAACAGTAAAAATTGAGGTGGCCGTGTGTGTTTTCAAGTTGGTTTTGGATGTCCTCTTTAGATATTTTCAAAGGAAATGCTAATTAAAGAGTTCTAATTAGTTCTAATGCTAATTAAAGAGTTGTGCTTGATAAACTAGTTCTATAGAACTGCCACATGTGAAATTCTAATGGTCTGACCTGGATATATTGATAACTCTTCTAAATCTTAACCCCAATTTTACTTTTGTTTTCTACGCGAAACCAAGAAAAATGACAACAACAACAAAAGAGTAAATTGTACATCAGAAGTATCCTATGCATGATGTACCTATTTAAATTTTTATTGAGTCTAAGTTAACTTGTGTATTCTAAGGCTGCTGAAGTCATCAAAACAAGTCAGAATGGCATATACTGCTATTCATTTTTACCTTTTGTCTTGCTAAGAGCACCCCGTTTTAATTTGACATAACAGCATGCTCAAATAAAGGTGATTTCTTTTCTGGACTTTCTCGCAGCTAGGGGTGGCCATGTAACATTATTCTAGCCAATGAGGTGTATGCTGACATTTTAGGGAAAGTATTTGCTACCTTTATTCTGCCTGAAATGAAGATATGGTATGTCAATGTGGTGTTACAATCTTGTAACAGGAGGCTGCAAGCATAAGGATGAATGTCAAAACACTAAGGACAGGGTGATGGAGAGAGAAAAGGAATCTGGAACAGTCCTGAAATTGTAGAACTGCAACACCAGCTTGGACTGCCTATATCTGGATTTCTTTTTTGTGAGACAAATGAATTCCTATCTTGTTTAAATCCATATTAGTTCCTCTGTCATTTGCAGCTAAACAAATTCCTGTCACACTTAATGCACGTGCATACGTGCACATGCATGAGTGCACACACACACATACAAACCCATAGTTTTTTTGTCTTAGTTCATCCCCAAACTAGTCAGTTGGTTAAAATTCTACTGGTTTAACCTGTTGTTTCAGGCACAGCTTTAATTGAGTAGAATAGCTATCTTCTTGTCTCAATTCTACGATTAATAGTAGTTCAGGAATTACAATAACCTTTATAAAAACATGAATTTTCTTCTTCAGAGTTGGAAAAGATGCCTCTACACTTCAACTCAAAGTATTAGAAAGAATAAAATTAGGAATTCTGAAAACTGACTTTAGTCTTGGCTCTTCCAATTTTTAACTAATTATGTGGCTTTGGCAAAATCACTGTATTTGAATTAATTCGCTTAACGTTGCATGAGTGTTGTGGAAAAAAGTGAAAAAACATGCAAAAGTGCTTTGTGAACTATGCCACATTTTAATAAATCCAACTTAATGAGCACTGTTGGTTACTAGAAACTGTGCTAAGCACTTTCCATGGATTTGTTCATGTCTTCTCAGAAACCTGCTTTTAGTATTACTATAGAGTAGGGACTCATTCCCATTTCATAGATGGGCAAATTAAGGAAGTATACCTAGTAAACTGTTCAGATTCATCTCCATACTTGCCACAAAGCATAGACTAGCTGTTCGATAAATGTTTATGGGAAGAATAAATGTTCATTTTATTTATTTTGCTATCCTATAATTGCATACCATTTAGGGTATTATAAACCCATAGTTTATAATTTGGCCACATAGTAAAGGACTGCTATTGGAGGCCTACTCAGCACTTCCCTGTTGTCCAGCATCCTAACAGAACGTTTTCTACTAGAGATACTGAAATAATCAGCTTTTACTGAGGTAAAAATCCAGTCTAAGCATCTTTGGCTAATAACTTCTCTTGCCTACAGAGGGTTTTGAGGACATATACAAAGGATCCCTAGTCTTTAGCACACTTCCTAGCCTTCAGGCTTAACAAATATTGTTGAATGGGTAGACGTTAAATGCTTCACAGATACTGCTTTTGGGGACCCTGCAACTATTAATAGTATTATAATCATGCTGTGGTCAGTAGGGTGCATTCTGGAAAGATTTTAATAAATATTGTATTCTTTAAACACATCAGGTATCGGAGTTTATTTACTTTTTAGTTTTTTCTAGCTTTATTGAGATATAATTGACGAATAAAAATTGCATAGATTTGAGGTATACAATGCAATGTTTTGATATATGTATATCTTGTGAAATAGTTACCACAATCAAGCTATTATTTCCATCATCTCACATAATTACCTTTTTGTATGTGTGGTGAGAGCATTTAAGACCTACTCTCTTAGCAAATTTCAAGTATACAATATAGTATTATTAACTATAGTCACCATGCTGTTCATTAGATCTCCAGAACCTATCTGCTATGGTTCGAATGTGTCCCTAAGAGTTCATATGCTAGAAACTGACTCACCATTGTAGCAATGAGACTTTTAAGAGGTGAGTAGGCCATGAGGGCTCTGTCTTCATGTATGGATTGATGCTGTTATCGCAAGAGTGTATTTGTTATTGCAAGAGTGGGTTTGCTATCATGAGAGTGTGTTTCCTTATGGAAGATTCAGTTTAGGCTTCTTTTGCCTCTTTCTCACTCTTTCTCACCCTTCTGTCTTCTGTAATGGAGTGACTCAGCAAGAAAACTCTCACCAGATGCTGGCACCAGAACTTTTAGCCAATACATTTCTGTTCTTTATAAATTACCCAGTCTGTAGTATTCTGTGATAACAACACAAAACCAAAGGCATTATTTGTCCTGCATAACTGAAACTTTCTACTTTTTAACCAACATCTCCCCATTTTTCCTGCCTCCCAGGCCATGGAAACCACCCTTTCTACTCTCTGCTTCTATGAGTTTAACATTTTTAGATTCCATATATAAGTGAGGATCATGCAGTATTTGTCTCTTTGTGCTTAGCTTATTTTACTTAGCATAATATCCTTTAGTTTCATCCGTGTTGTCCCAACTGACAGGATTTCCTTCTTTTTAAAGGCTGAATGACATTCCTGTGTGTGTGTGTGTGTGTGTGTGCTTGTCTTTATCCATTCATTCATCCCTGGACACATAGGTTGATTGCATGTCTTGGCTATTGTAAATAATGCTGCCATGAACATGAAAATGCAGATATCTCTTCAAGATACTGATTTCATTTCCTTTGCATATCTATCTATTAATAGAAATGGGATTGTTGGATCATATGGTAGTGAGGAACTTCTATATTAATTTCCATAATAGTTGTACCAATTTCCATTCCCACCAACAGTGCATAAGTGTTCGCTTTTCTCCATATCCTCACCAACACTTGTTATCCTTTATCTTTTGGTAATAGCCATTCTCTTTTTTTTTTTTTTTTTTTTTTTTTTTTTTGCAGTGGTGCAATCTCGGCTCACTGCAACCTCCACCTTCTGGGTTCAAGCGATTCTCCTGCCTCAGTCTCCCAAGTGACTGGGACTACAGGCGCACACCACCACACTCAGCTAATTTTTGTATTTTTAGTAAAGACTGGGTTTCACCATATTGGCCAGGATGGTCTCGATCTCTTCACCTCGTGATCTGTCCACCTCAGCCTCCCAAAATGCTCCAATTATAGGCGTGAGGCACCGTGCCCGGCCAATGATAGCCATTCTAATGGGTGTGAGCCGATATCTCATTGTGGTTTTTGATTTGCATTTCTCTGATGATTAGAGATGGGAGCATTTTTTAATATAACTGGACATTTATGTGTCTTGTTTTGAGAAATGTCTTTTCAGATCCTTTGCTCATTTTTAAATCAGGTTATTTGTCTTCTTGCTATTGAGTTGTTTGAATTCCTTATGTATTTTGTATATTAACCCCTTATTAGATGTATGGCTTGTAAATAATTTTTCCTACTCCATGGGTTGTCTCTTCACTCTGTTGATTGTTTCCTTTGCTATGCAGAAGCTTTTTAGTTTGATGCAATCTCATTTATCTATACTTGCTTTTGTTTCTTATACTTTTGGAGTAATATCCAAAAAATTCCTTTCAAGACCTATTTCAAGATTTTCCCCTGTATTTTCTTCTAGTAGTTTTACAATTTCAGGTCTCACATTTAAGTCTTTAATCCATTCTGACCTGATTTTTGTAGATGGTGTGAGGTTAGGGTCTAATTTTATTCTTTTTCTTTCTTTTTTTTTTTTTTTTGAGATGGAGTTTTGCTCGTTTCCCCAGCTGGAGTGCAATGGCGCGACCTTGGCTCATTGCAGCCTCTGCCTCCCAGGTTCAAGCAATTCTCCTGCCTCAGCCTCGCAAGTAACTGAGATTACAGGCATGTGCCACCACTCCTGGCTAATTTTGTATTTTTAGTAGAGGTGGGGCTTGCCATGTTGGTCAGGCTGGTCTTGAACTCCTGACGTTAGGTGATCTGCCCACCTCGGCCTCCCAATGTGCTGGGATTATAGGCGTGAGCCACTGCACCCGGCCTAATTTTATTCTTCTGCATGTGAATATACAGTTTTCTCAGCACCATTTATTGAATAGATTAACTTTTTCTCATTGTGTGTCCCTGGCACCTTTGTCAAAGAACAATTGACTTTAAATGAGTGGAATTATTTCTGAAGTGTCTATTCTGTTTGATTGGTGTATATGAATGTTTTTATGCCAGTATCATACTGTTTCAATTTACTATAGCTTTGTAGTATATTTTGAAATCAGGTAGTGTGATGCCTCTAGCTTTGCTCTCCTTGATCAAAATCACTGGCTATTTTGGTCTTTTGTGATTTCATGTGAATTTTAGGATTGCTTTTTCTATTTATGTAAAAAATGCCATTGGAATTTTGATAGAAATTATATTGAATCTGTAGATTGCCATGGATAGTGTGGACATTTTAACAATGTTAATTCTTCCAATTCATCAACATAGGATATCTTTTCATTTATGTGTGTCTTCTTCAGTTTCTTTTATCAGTGTTTTATAGTTTTCACTGTACAAAATTTTCACCTCCTTGGTTAAATTTCTTCCTAAGAATTTTGTTGTTTTTGAATGGTATTGTAAATGGTATTCTTTTCTAAATTTATTTTTTAAATAGTTAATTGTTAGTCTACAGACTAATAATTTTGTATGTTTATTTTGTATCCTGCAACTTTACTAAATTTATTAGTTCTAAGATTTTTTGTGGAGTCTTTAGAATTTACTATACACACCATCCCTTATGATGGTATTACTTACTAATTTTTGGCTTTACAATGAATTTATTAAGCTATAATCCCATTGTAAATAGAGGAGTTTATGAATTATGATGGTTCATCTTATGATTTTTCAACCTTTTGATTTATTGGCACATAACTTGATGCATTCCAACTTAGAATATTTTCAACTTACCATGGGTTTATTGGGATGTAACCATGTTATAAGTTTAGGAACATCTGTATATAAGATCATGCTACCTCCAAACAGAGAAAATTTTACTTCTTCCTTTCCTATTTGATGAATTTTGTCTTCATCTTGTGTAATTGCTCTGATCAGGACTTCCAGTACTATGTTGAATAGAAATGGTGACAGTGGGCGTCTCTGTCTTGTTCCTGATCTTAGAGGAAAAGCTTTTAGCTTTTCACTATTAAGTATGATGTTAGCTGTGGGTGTGTAATATGGCCTTTATTAGGTTAAGGTACATTCTTTCTATACCTAATTTGTTGAGAGTTCTTATCATAAAAGGATTTGAATTTGGTCAAATGCTTTTTCTGCATCTATTGAGTGATCATATGATTTCTATTCCTCATTCTGTTAATGTGGTATATCACATTTATTGGTTTGCATATGTTGAATGGTCCTTGCATCCCAGGGATAAATCCCATTTGATCATGATGTATGGTACCATTAATATGCTGTTGAAGTTCATTTGCTAGTATTTTGTTGAGGAATTTTTGTATCTATGTTCATCAGGGATATTGGTCTATATTTTTCTTGTAGAATCCTTATCTGGCTTTGGCTTCAGGGTAATGAAGACCATAAAATGAATCTGGAAGTGTTCCCTCCTCTTCAATTTTTCAGAAAAGTTTGAGAAAAATTTATGTTAATTATTCTGTAAAAATTTGATAGAATTTACCAATGAAGCCATCAGGTTCTGGGGCTTTTTTTATTGGGAGGTTTTTGGTTGCCGATTCAATCTCCTCACCCATTATTAGTCTGTTCGCATTTCCTATTTCTTCATGTCTTCAGTCTTATTGGGTTGTATGTTTCTAGAAATTTATTCATTTCCTCTAGGTTACCCAATTTGTTGATATAGAATTGTTCATTTTAGTCTCTTATGATCCTTTGTATTTCTGTACTATCAGTGTAATGTTTACTCTTTCATTTGTGATTTTATTTATTTGAGTCTCTTCTTCATTAGATTTGTCAATTTTATCTTTTCAAAAAGCCAACTCAATTTCATTATTTTAAAAAAATGTTTCTTGTCTCTATTTTATTTCTGTTTGTATCTTTGTTATTTCTTTCCTTCTGTTAACTTTTGTATAGTTTGTTCTTCTTTCTAGTTCCTTGAAGTTTAAGGTTAAATTGTTTGAGATCTCTCTTTTTTTTCTTAATATAGGCAGTCTGCACGACAAACTTCCCTCTTAGAACTGCTTTCATTATAAGTTTGGTATATTGTGTTTCTATTTTCATCTCAAGATTTACTTCTAACATTTTAAAGAATTTCTTCTTTGAATCATTGGTTGTTTCAGAATATGCTAATTTCCACATATTTATGAATTTTTCAATTGTTTTCCTGGTATTGATTTTTAGTTTTATACCATTGTGGTTGCAAAAGATAATTTAAATCTTATATTTGTTAAGACTTACTTATCTATTTTGGAGAATGTTCACAGAACATGCACTTGCAAAGAATATGCATTCTACTGCTGTTGGATGGAATATTCTGTATATGTCTGTTAGGCCCATTTGGTCTATAGTGTTGTTCAAGCCCTCTGTTTCCTTAGTGATTTTCTGTACAGATGATCTATGCATTGTTGAAAGTGGGGTATTGAAATAATCTACTATTATCAAATTGTTATATGTTTCTTCCTTCAGGTGTATTAATATTTTGCTTTATTTACATTTAGATGCTCTGATGCTAAGCACTTATATGTTTATAATTGTTATATTCTCTTGATGAATTGACTCCTTTTTCATTATATAATGACCTTGTTTGTCTTGTTACAGTTTTTGACCTATAGTTTATTTTGTCAGACATAAGTATAGCTACGCTGGCTCCCTTTAAGTTACTATTTGCGTGGTATATCTTTTTCCATCTCTTCACTTTCAGTATGTGTTGTCCATAAACCTAATGTGAGTCTATTGTGGGCAGCATATAGTTGGATCTTGTGTTTGTTTTATAAAATTATTCATTCCGCCATCTATGTCTTTTGGTTGGAGAATTTAATCCATTTAAAATTAAAGAGTTATTGATAGATAAGGACTTACTACAGGTTGAGTATCCCTAATCTGAAAATTCAAGATCCAGAATACTCCAAAACTTGAAACTTTTTGAAGGATGACATGATGCTCCAAGGAAATGCTCAGTGGAGCATTTTGGATTTGGGATTTTCAAATTAAAGATTCTGAGCTGGTATGTATAATGCAAATATTCTAAAATCCAAAAAAAAAAAAAAAATCTAAAGTACCTCTAGTCCCAAGAATTTCACATAAGGAATACTCAACCTATACTGCCATTTCATGAATTCTTTTCTGTTTTTTAGTTCCTTTGTTTTTTTTTCATTCTCTCTTGCTGTCTCATTTTGTGATTTGATGGTTTTGTATAGTGATATGCTTTAATATCTTTCTTTTTTGTGCAACTACTACAGGTTTTTTTCCTTGTGATTACCATGAAGCTTGCACAAGACATCTTATAACAGTCTACTTTAAGCCAGCAAGAGCTTCACTTTGCATGCAAAAACTCTACACTTTCTCTCTCCCCTGCTCATAATTTGTTATTGATGCCACAATTTACATCTTTTTTACATTGTATGTCTATTAGAAAATTATTGTAGCTATAGTTGTTTTTAATACTTTTGTCCTTTGACTTTTATACTAGAGTTAAAAGTGATTTACACACCACCCCATTACAGTATTACAGTATTCCGAATTTGACTATATTATTATTTTTACAATGAATTTTTTACTTTTGTATATTTTAATGTTACTAATGAACATTCTTTCATTTCTGCTTGAAGATTTTCTTTAGCATCGCTTATAAGGCAAGTGTAGTAGGAAGAAAATCCCTCAGCTTTTGTTTGTCTTTATCTCTCCTTCATTTCTGAAGGACAGCTTTGCCAGGTGTAGTATTTCTGGTTGGAAATCTTACTCATCTTATTCTTTCAGTACTTAGAAGTATGATCTCACTCTCTTCTGGCACATGAGGTCTCTGCTGAGAAATCCACTATTAGCCTGATCCACTGAAATCCCTTTTATGTGACAATTGCTTTTCTTTTGCTGCTTTCAAAATTCTTTCTCTTTGATTCTTGACAGTTTGATTATAAGGTGTCTCAATGAATATCTCTTTATGTTTAATCTATTTAAAGTTCTTTGGGCTTTGTGAAGCTGGAGGTTCATTTCATCCACATATTTGGGAAGTCTTCTGTCATTATTTCTTTAAGCTTTCTTCTCTCTTTCTCTGCTTCTATTTGAGTCTCTCATAGTGCATATATTGGTTTGCTTGATGGTGTCCCATAAGTCCTGTAGATTCTTTTCATTCTTTTGTTGTTGTTGTTCCTCTGACTGGATAATTGCAAGTAGCCTGTTGTTGAGCTCACTGATTCTTTCTTATGCTTGATTTTGCCATCTTGTTGAAACTTTCTATAGAAATTTTCAATTGGATAATGTTTCTCAGCTCCAGATTTTCTGTTGGGTTTATTTTGGTGTGGCTTCAGTCTCTTTGTTGAACTTCTAATTTTGTTCATGAATTGTTTTCCTGATTTTGTTTCGTTATCTATCTGCATTCTTTTGCAGCTCACCGAGCCTCTTTAAGACAATTATTTTGAATTAATTGTCAGGCAGCTTGTAGATTTCTATTTGTTTAGGATCAGTAACTGATACTTTATTTTGTTCCTTTAGTGTTGTATGTTTTCTTGATGTTTTTGGCCTTGCTTTGGTGTCTGGCATTTGAAGAAGTAGGCATGTCTTTCAGTCTTTACAGACTGGCTTCAGCAAGGAAAGTACTTCACCAGTCAGCCCATCCACAGATTCTGGGTGGGCTGACAGAAAGGGTCTATTGGTGGGCTTCATACTAGAGTCCCCGAGTGGTCTGAACTGGTGACGCTTTCCATGGGTGGATGGGCCTGGTGCCTCAATCCATGGAGACTGGCCTGGTACTGGTACTAGAATCTACTGGAGTGAACCTAGTGACTAGATCTGGGAGGATGGGCCTAGAGCTTGGGTCCAGGAGGGCAGCCCTGGAGTCTAGGCTTGTAGGGGCTGGCCTGAAGCCTATGTTAATGGGGGCTGAACTGGCACTGAGGCAGGCCTTGATTCTGAGTCTGTAGAGGCTGGCCTGTGGCTGGGGTGGGCTTGGAGCCTGGGTCCTCAGAGTCTCAGGGGGCCAGTGTAGCCCTAGTGTTCACTGAGGCAGGCCTGGTCTGGGGTTTGCAGTGACATTTGATGCTCATTGCACTCTCCTTCCCCACTCACAGAGGGCCTTTCTATCCATACTACACTACTCAGGCTACTACTACTTGGGGGTGGAGTGATGTAGGTAATGTGAAACTGTCCTTTCTACTCTCTCCAGTGCATCCTTCCCCATCTCTATGCTCCACCATGTGCCATAATCTCTCAACTAGATTTTCCAGCTACTGTGAAGGTATTCTCATGTATGGATGGTTGTTCAAATTGATGTTTCTGTGAGGAAACTAGTGACGGAAGCTCCTATTCCACCATCTTACTGATGCAACTCTGGAGTTTACTTTTTAAAGAGCAGGCAAATATGAGATTGATTTCCAGTATCACTATTTGGGCAAAGGCATTGATATTCATGAGATGCACTCACATGGTAAATCTCCACAAAAAAAGGAGGTACTTTAGGCCTTTCTGGGGCTACTCCATTTCTATTATATTTTTCTTCAAAGGAGGCTGATGTACTGAGTTATTTCATCAGCCACAGGATAACAGGATCCTGTGGCAGAGGATTGCCCACATGAGGACAACTTCCAGGATGTCAAGGAGTTCCTGGCTTCATGGTCTAAGCTAATGCATTCTAATGATCATGGACCGTTATTTCCTATCTTTGACCCTTCCGTTCACTGTGAAGGAAATTTTCTTAGTCACAGAATGCTAAATGGCACTAAAATACCTATTTTTAAAAAATTGCTACCAATATAGAGGTATTAATATATTAGTAAAGAAGCTCATAGTGAAAATCCAGAAGTTCCATGATGATCTTGAAACTTAGATGCTTTTGTAATTTATACTGATTATAAACCTCTTTTGGAAACACATTTCTAAGGAGAAATCTGAATTCTTGGTGATGTCCGTAACAATTTATATTGTTAGATTCTTTTGTTCATTGCTGCTGATGAGACATTTGTCTATAAGCCCAGAAAAGCCAGGCTGAAGGTCAGTGCTCTCTGCTATTTCCCACTGTAGATATTGTGCCACTGAAAGTTTTACTTTTAGAAGGTTTTCCTGACCAACTTTTTCTAATGGGCAAAAGCAATAAATTAATCACTAATTGACTAACATTATTGATCACTTACTGTGTAGTAGGCCACATATTTGACTTGGTTCCTAGGATATGAGAATTAATGAAACTATCCTTAAGAAGTATTACAGTACAGTGCAGTAGTCCTCAAACTTTTGTGTGCAGCAGACTCACTTGGGTAGCTTATTAAAATTTCTACTTTTAGACTTCACCCAGAGACTAGGGCTGTCAAGTTGAGAAATTACCAAGGGAGGATAAGGGAGAGGGTGGCCTTCACATTGTATTCTATGAGAAGGGTGCTCCCGAAATGTCACGTACTGTTTGTGTGAATGTAGAGTCTGAGAAATATGGGCTTTGTGATGTCTTCCCATCATCAATTTCTCCATCTCTTGGTGCATATACATCCCCCAATTCCCACCCAATGTGCTTTAGGAGAAGATGTCTCCATGTCTGCTTTTAAGAGGGCGCATGGCTCAAAGTAAATCTGTGCAAGTACGTCTCTTGAGTGATTCGCTCAGGAATGGGAACTTGACCTAATTCAGGTTAGCAAGATGTGAAGTGTTTTTCCTGGAACTTTTAAGGCAGGTTGCTTCCTTACATAGAGAACTTGGAGGAACGAGCTCTTCTCTCTTCCAAGATGTGGTGGAGGAAGCAAGTTCCCAGGGAATTGGGGATAGTTCTCTTCAGAATGAAGCTGATGCCATGGAGGGCAGAGAGGAAGAAACAAAAGGAACCAGATGTGTGATGATGTTGATGAGCTACTGAACCCCTTTGACTCATTAAGTCCTCTTTCTTTGAAGAAAGAGTTTGAGTTTTGTTATTATTGTTGTTGTTACTTGCAACAAAATACGCCCTAGCTGGTATGGCAACTTTGGGAGTGGGCCCAGAAATCCTATAATTTTTAATAATCTACTCCAGGTGATTCTGAAGTAGACGGTGGTAGATCTAGTCTAATATATTTGGCCAGAATTATTTTCGGAGAGTAGTGGTGTTTACTTCATAATCTTAGTTTTGAAGACTTTTAAGGAGAACACATAGGTTAGTTAAAACATTTAACTAAATTATATTTAATGAATTGTATTTTGATGGATTGAGTCATTTGTCCGTAGTACATCTGCCAGAGATAAATGCTTTTGAAAAAAATCCTACATTTTCTGCTTTTCTATCATAAGACATGATTTGATTGCAGCCACAGTGACACCAATTATATATTTTTTATCTGTTGAAGTGGAGAAAATGGGCTCTAAGTAATCATTACTTAGTGAAAATTGAACTGTCATCTCAAATTGTCAATACTCAGATTAGAAAATGTAAACAAAACTAAGTTCCTTTACTCTTCAACTCCACACAAGTGAAAATGCTGCATAAAATTTGATAGGCACAATTATCATCATTTTACCCTTTCAGATGTCAGCTCATTCTATTGATCTACATTCTGTTGATACAATAGTTAAATATTAAAATTTAATGAATGCCAGTTAAAAATGGACCCCCAAAATGTATTGTTTATTAACCTGTATCTTAAAGGATTAGGCATAAAAAGATTTTATAAATGACAGTTCATGAATATTATTAATGTGAATTGAATTAATATTCATTTACTTGAAGCTGCTCATTATATCTGTGATTAACCTTTTACCTTCCTAAAGAGATGATGTTTTATAAGGAAAAGACACAAAGGAAAAGGGATTAAAATAATCTTAAAATAGTCTCATAAAGGGCTGGGCGCGGTGGCTCACACCTGTAATCCCAGCACTTTGGGAGGCCGAGGTGAGTGGATAACTGAGGTCAGGAGTTCAAGACTGGCCTGACCAACATGGTGAAACCCCGTTTATACTAAAAATAGAAAAATTAGCTGGGTGTGGTTGTGGGCACCTGTAATCTCAGCTACTAGGGAGGCTGAAGCAGGAGAATCGCTTGAACCCGGGAGGCAGAGGTTGCAGTGAGCCGAGACTGCACCATTGCACTCCAGCCTGGGCGACAGAGGGACACTCCATCTCAAAAAAAAAAAAAAAAAAAAAAAAAAAAAAAGTCTCGTAAAATTCCAACCTGCATTTTTTTTTATTTTAATTTTTTTCGAGACAGAATCTCATCTGTCCAGGCTGAAGTACAGTGGTGTGATCTTGGCTCACTGCAACCTCTGCTTCCCAGGTTCAAGTAATTCTACTGCCTCAGCCTCCTGAGTAGCTAGAAATACAGGCACCTGCCACCATGCCCGGCTAATTTTTGTATTTTTAATAGAGATGGGGTTTCGCCCTGTTGGCCAGTCTGGTCTTAAACTCCCGATCTCAAGTGATCCGCCTGCCTCGGCCTCCCAAAGAGATGGGATTACAGGCATGAGTCACCATGCACCGCCCCAACCTGCACTTTTAAAAGACCTTCATTCCATTAAATAAAATAATGTTATATGATTCTAAAACCCTTATCTGTGGCAATGAGTCTCTTAATGACTGTTTGAGGGAAAAATTCCACTGGTCAGTACAGTAGGCAGAATTTCTAAAATCATCCCCCAAGATGTTATATCCAACTACCCAGACCCTCTGCATGTGATGAGATTCAGTCCTGTGATGGTGTTGTATTATATGGCATAGTTAACCTTAAGATAGGGAGAATATCCAGGTGGGCCTCGTCTAATCAGATAGGCCCTGAAAACAGGAATGCTTTCTCATGCTGCCAGCAGCAGTCAGAGAGATTCTTAGTGTGAGAAAGGCTCCCTGTGCCATTGCTGGCTTTGATGACAGAGTGAGCTACCTGAGAATGTAAGTGGCCCTAAGGAGCTAAAAGAGAGGCCCCTGGCTGACTGCCAGTCAGGAAACAGGGATCTCAGCCCCACAACTGCAAGGAACTGGATACTGCCAACAACCTGAATGAGCTTATAAGTGGGTTCTCTGTAGAGCCTCCAGATAAAAGCCCAGATGGCCCACACCTGGGCCTCAGCCTTGTGAGCCCCTAAGTAGAGAAACCGGTGAAGCCTACTCCTGACCCACAGAACTATGAGATCATGAATGTTTTTTTTAATTAATCTACTTAATTTGTGATTTTTGACACCATAATAGAAAACTAATATAGTCAGGAAAATTATGAGCAAAACATTCACGGTAGAAGGGATCTCAGAGAGCTTCTAACCACTGGTGTCCTTGACAAAGAAGGTCCCTAGACACAGTAGACAGTGTGAAACCCAAGCTATTTCAAAGCTCTAAAAAGCCTAAATTAAGTCACACAATTATTAATCAAATAGTACTGTACAGACCTACTTAACCTTGATAGATAATCAAGTTTCTTTGTTTTTACCCTCACTAGAATGTAAGCACCACTTGGGCAGGGATGTTGACTCTTCTGTTCACAGTTATCCTTAATGTCAAGAACAGAACCTGATACCCAGTAGGCATTCAATAAACAAATACATAATTAGGGCCAAAATTATATCATCAGTATGATAACAACACATTATTCAACTGTTAACAATTACTTATGCTTGAATTCATTAAAGAGATAATAATAAACTTCTTTGAATGTGTAAATGCAGTTAGATTGGCCAAATCATTCAAAACATAGGCTTCATGGGTAGGAAAAAATAACAAAAGGGACATTAGTTATTAATTTGTGTTTTTTTTGAAAAACATTTTGTCCATTCCCCCTTCTAAAAATCCAGATGAGGAAACTGAAGCCAAGTGAGGTTAAGTAATAAATATGTAACTGTTAGCTAAATTGTGGTACTGGTTCTAAATGTTTGTGATAGAAAGCCATTTAATCAAAATGAATCTGTCCACATTCAAAACTGATGGGTGCTGCTGCTAAATCAACTGTGGGAAGAAAAAGTGAAAACAGACTAAAAAAAGCAGGCTTCAGAGCCACAGTTACTGGAACACAAACTCCATTCCATTTAGTTTAATTAAACCAAACTTAGCAAACATCTATGATGTGAGATATTAATAGACACTCTGGGTTATGAGGATGAACAGACATGCCCAGATCCTCCAGGATTTCCAGTCTAGGAGGGGAGCTAAGGCATGAACCCAGGTAAATGCAATACAAGGTAGAATGTGAAGGGTACTACTAGGGGGTACAAATAAAGAACTATGGGAGCAAAACTGGTGGAGAGCTTTTTTGTAGCTGGAAAGGTGGGGAAAAGTTTCACAGAGGAGGTGTCATCTGTTGCCCTGGCAATGGCACTGAGTGGAGTTTCCTCTAAAGTTTATTTACATTGTACGGAAGAAATGTCACATCAGAAACTTGTCCCTTGAGGCCAGGCACAATGGCTCACGCCTGTAATCCCAGCACTTTGGGAGGCTGAGGCAGGCGGATCACTTGAGGTCAGGAGTTTGAGACCAGCCTGGATAACGTGGTGAAATCCTGTCTCTACTAAAAAATACAGAAATTAGCTGGGCATGGTGGCACGCACCGTAATCCCAGCTACTCAGGAGGCTGAGGCAGGACAATCGCTTGAACCTGGGAGGCAGTTTGCAGGGAGCCAAGATTGCCCACTGCACTTCACCCTGAGTGACAGAGTGAGACTCCGTCTCAAAAAAAAAAAAAAAAGAAAGAAACTTGCTCCTTGAATTCTTGTTTCATCACTGGTCTGAAATCTAAACAGAAGAAAAACCAGCTGTAGAATTGCTATGTTCCAGAAATAAATATACAGAAACTTCTTAAATTGAAAGTTACACTCGATTTGTATTCTACTGAATTACAATTACAAGCACTCATAAATGTTTATTTCCTTGTAATTCATTTCTTTGTTAGATACAATGATGCTTAATTCCACCTTGTGGTTAACGTGGAGGATGGAGCATTCTGAGAATGTGAGAACATACAGCACTAATTTATTAGGATAGCTGCTTTCTGTCTGAGATGAATCCCATCTCCAATCCCATTTGTATTTTGTAGTTTTTTCTCTCCAGGCCAGGCAATTAATCCTTATGCTCCTTAGCACTCTGGCACTTAGCCTCTGTTTCAAGTGTTCTTTTTACATTTGTTGAATGTTTCCTCAAACTTAAATACCGAATTGACTAAAATGATATGGAAAAATACAAAGAATATGTGAGAAATATGTTATTTTTTAAAAAGTTACTTTCGTTATTCATCTGGAACTGCACCTGTGGTGTATAGTAATCTCGGTTACATTGCCCTCTAGTGGTGGTAGTACCGTATAATGTGCAAAAAGCATTTCCTTTTCAGTAGTCATCTTATTAACATTTATTGAATATCTGCTGTGTAGGTAGGCTCTGAGGATATTGAGACAATTAAGAAACAGTTCCTACTCTTGTTGATTTCTCATTCTAGCAGAAGATGCATTTCAGCATAGCACGTGTGAAAAGGAACTATAGCAGGAGTACGTACAAAGGTCTATGAGTGCTCTGGGGAAGGAATAATTAATTCTCTCTAAGTGCATCCAGAAGGGCTTTTCAAACACTTCAGCAGCACCTTGGAAAGTGCATAGGAGTGTTTCAGGTATTCTGTCTTCAAGAGACCCATCTCACATGCAATGACATCCCTAGGCTCAAAGTAAAGGGATGGAGAAAGATCTCTCAAGCAAACAGGAAAAAAAAAAAAAAAAAGAAAGCCGGTGTTGCTTTTCTTATTTCAGAAAAAACAGACTTTAAAGGAACAATGATCAAAAAGACAAAGAAGGGAATTACATAATGGCAAAGGGTTCAATTAAACAAGAAGACTCGACTATCCTAAATATATATGCACCTGACATTGGAGCACCCATATTCATAAACAATTTTTAGGGACCTATGAAGGGACTTAGGTAACTACACAATAAGTGTGGGAGACTTGAACACCCCACTGACAGCATCAGACAGATCACCGAGGCAGGAAACTAAAAAAGATATTTGGCACCCAAACTCAACACTGGACCAAATGGACCTAACAGACATTTGCAGAACACTACCGCCAACAACGACAGAACATACATTGTTCTCATCCACACATGGCACAGACCACACACTTGGCCACAAAGCAATTCTCAATAAATTCTAACTGAAATCATACCAACCATACTCTCAGACCACAGCAAAATAAAAATAGAAATCAATATTAAGAAACTGCTGAAAACCACACAATTACATGGAAATTAAACAATCTGCTCCTGAATGACTTTTAGGTAAACAATGAAATTAAGGCAGCCATCAAGAAATTATTTGAAATGAATGAAAACAGAGATATAACATATCAGAATCTCTGGGACACAGCTAAAGCAGTGTTGAGAAAGAAGTACAGTGCCTTCATCACTAAATGCCTACATCAAAAAGTCAGAAAGGTATCAAATTAACAACCTAATATCACAACTAGAGGAACTAGAAAAGCAAGAGCAAACTAACCCCAAAGCTAGCAGAAGAAAAAAACCAAAATCAGAGCTGAACTAAATTCAGATGTGAAAAACCATACAAAAGATCAGTGAACCCAAAACTTGGGGTTTTGAAAGAATAAATAAGATTGATAGACCACTGGCTAGATTAATAAAAGATCCAAATAAACACAATTAGAAATGACAAAGGTGACATTACCATTGACCCCACAGAAATAAAAAAAAATCCTCAGAGACTATTATGAACACCTCTATGCACACAAACTAGAAAAGCTAGAAGAAATAGATAAATTCCTGGAAACATACAACACCCACCCCCCACCGCCCCACGATAGAACCAGGAAGAAACTGAATCCCTGAACAGACTAATAATGAGTTCTGAAATTCAATCAGTAAGTAAAAAAAAAAAAACCTACCAAACAGAAAAACTGCTGGACCAGATGGATTCACAGCTAAATTCTACCAGATGTATAAAGAAGAGCTGGTACCAAATCCTACTGAAACTATTACAAAAAATCGAAAAGGAGGGATTCCTTCATAACTCATTCTAGGAGGCCAGCATCATTCTGATACCAAAACCTCACAGAGACACAACCTATTTAACTATCACAATCCAGTTGATTTGTTGTATTTGCTTACATTGTGGGTGAGTGTCTTTTCTTTGTGCTGTAAAGAAGCTTGAGACTATTTCTGGCTTCTGGGAGTCCAGTCAACGCCTGTGCAGACTCTTGGACTATGCTGAGCTCAGCCACCATTCAGCTGCATACCTTAGGCAGTTTCTTCTGATATATAAATATTTTTCAGGTGTGTGGAATAGGGGATGAGTGAAAGGGTGAGCGGAATAATCGTCTATGACTTAAGATCCTTCCCTCTGCAAAGGCAGCATCCTGTAGGGAAGCGAACATGGGTTCTGGAGGCAGACAAAGCTTAGGTCAAATCCTGGCTCTACCACTCACTGTGTGATATTGGAAGGTGTTTTGGTTTATCTGAATTCCAGTTTTCTTATCTGTAAAAAGGAGATACTAATACCTATCTCCAGGATTGCTGGAGGGATTAATAAAAGTATATAAAAAGCACCTGGCACAGCGAACGTAATCTGTAAAGATTAATTACCTTCCCAAGTCCCCTTAATCACTGAAACAAGCTTAAGCTATACCAAACATCCATTTAAATATAGGTACAATGAAACAAATTTTATATGTGTTCCATTTTGCCAAAACTACCTAACATCTAGGAAGGGTCTTACGATCTGAAACTTGATCTCATCTGTCTCATCGCATTGGATCCTCACACAACCATGGGAGGGAGGGTATCTTAACATCTTTCACCCACCACTTACTGAGAGTCTGCTCTGTGCAAAATAAAATGGTGGGATTAAAGCACCCAATAGATGCCCTCCAGACACCCCACCCACCCCTAGTCAGGTAGGAAGAGGCGGATAAAACTAGATACAATTCAGCTTAATAAATGCCATGGAACAGCTAAACAGACGGTACTAATGGGGCACGGAGCAAGGACAACTAATTAAAGCTGCTCTTGAGGTAAAGTGGGCAGGTAAACGGAATCAGGCAGAATAAGTAAGAGTTTATCTGGTGGGAGAAGAGAGGAAGGGTGCATGTTTTGGGGGTGATGAAAGTGAGGAAGTGAGGGAGAGAGCTGTGCAGACAACGGATGGAGTTGACCTTTCTGTGAAGAGAAATCCCAACTTCCTGAAGACAAAAAGTCCACATTTGTGATCAAATGAGTCTCTAGGTCATCACACTTTGGTCATTTATTTATGTGTATGGTGGACATAGTGTTACGGAATGGGCTTTGTAGCCCAGGCAACTGGAGCTTCTTAGAAAAACTAAGTTACTTCTAACTGAAGTAACTGAGCCATGCTCCAGTTAAGGCCTGAATCAAAATCATGAGTTAAATCAGCAGTGTTTCTAATTCTAATCAGACAAGCAATAATTGTTTTTGGAGTTATGGTGTCTATACAATTATTTCATATTTGCAGATATTCCTGTGATTTTTTTTCCTAAAGAAAACCATATGTGTTCCAGACTATTAAAACTGCCTTTAAAAAGTGGGGAAAGTTTCTTAGCTAACCATATGATATACTTATTCACTCTGTCTTTGCCAATTCCATCCATGCAACCTGCTCTTCGGCAGATGAGGCTGTCTTGGACTTACTCCCCATTTTCTCAGCTGAAAAGACAGCTCTCAAAAATCAGAATGCCAGTACAATACCCCCACCCTCTATCCTTGGCTTTGCTTTATGTGGTTTCGGTGACCTGAAATCGACTCTAGTCTGAAAATACTAGATAGAACACTTCAGAAATAACCAATTCATAAGTTTTTAACTGTGTGCCATTCTGAGTAGCATGATAAAATCTTGTGCCATCCTGTTCTGTCCTGCTCTGATGGGAATCCTCCCTTTGTCCAGCATATCCACCCTGTCTATGTTACCTACCTGTTTGCCACTTAGTAGTTACCTCGATTGTTGCTGAATCACAGTGCTTGTGTTCAAGGTCAGTAGTAGCCTAATGCTAAGTCACAATGCCTACGTCATTTACCTCACTTCATCTCATTGCATCACGCACACCATATTTTATCATCCCACATCATCACAAGAAGGTGAGTGCAGTACAATAAGGTATTTTGAAAGACAGCGAGAGACCTCATCCACATAACTGTTTAATGGTATCTTGTTAGAGTTGTTCTATTTTATTATTAGCTATTGTTGTTAATCTCTTACGGTGTCTAAGTTATAAACTAAACTTTATCACAGATACGTATGTACAGGAACAAACATAGTGCACATAAGTTTCTGGACTGTCTGCGGTTTCAGGCATCCACTGGCGGTCTTGGAACGTATGCCCCGTGGATAAGGGGGATTACTGTACTGTAGTGAGATAAAAGAACACAGAGCTTCCAAGCCCGGATGGTGACAGTTGTGCTACAAGATGCACAGCAGATTTTCTCTCTCCCTAACTTGGGAAGGGTTGAATTCTCTAGCCTTGATTACTGGCATGAACAACCAAACATTTACATTTTTAGAGTCTTTTTTTGGGTGAATGTTTGGTGTGTAGAACTCTTCCTCCAAGGATAATTTTAGCATGAAAAGTGCACCAAATTATTTCATATCCTGACAAGTTTCAAAATATGAGTGGGTGAGTAAGGAAGAGGGTTTATTCATGCTCAGGAAATAACAATGGTGTCAGTACAATCCAAGAGGTTTGGAAAAAGTGTACATACACATGTACACAATCACACACACACATATGCACTCTCACTTCCCAGAAAATTGAAATTAATTTTAGCACATTGAAATTATGTTACTTGGGTGTTTCTTTTAAATGCCAAGGAATAAGTTACTTTGGCATTATAGACAAACAGTTCTAATCCACAGAAAAGAAGGCATAGAGTTTGGGCTTACAAAGTATTATAGCAGAATTACTGTTGCAAATGCAACATCTTTCCCCAATATACCACCCCCTTCTTTCCTGGGGCTTTCCCTAATGGAACATCAAAATATCAATAGGGCAAGTAAGGTAGAGATTCAGGGTATATACCAATTATCCTGTGTGGTTGCAGAATACACATTTGCAAGGGCAAAATGAAACAACCCGAAAGAATAAGTACACATCTAATTTGCAGAAATAATTACTCATATTTTCTGGCATTCCTCATTCTTCTCCTTTTCATTTTTTTCCTCCTACCTCCCAAGTTTTGAGAAAAGAATACAAGATGTAGTTTTTATGTACAATACCTTCCCAGGTGGGCTGCCACTGCCCTTGGTAGCAAGTAAAATAGTAGACTTGAAGGGACTGCTCTATTTCGGTATATTTTGCAGAGTACAAAACAACGTAAGAGCTCAGTTTAATAGTTCTATGTACTTATTTAATGAGAGTTAATCTACTAATACATACGAGTTTAAATCGGGGAAATTTCATTTCTAAATGACAGGGGAAAGTAGACTATCTCTTACAATTTGAGAATTCACACCTTTTTTCTTTGACCTCAGTTCCTGACATATACATAGTAGTAAAATAAAAATGACCCACACTCCCACAGCATGGAGATGACTATCATATGCACACATCACATGCATGACCTTGGGAGGGCTGTGGGGAGGTGGTCTCCAGGCCAAGGCTGCAAGTTTGCCCACGCACTGTGTGTTCTGGCACTTGGCTGGAGTGGAGCACCGCTGCGTGTTCTACACTTCACAGCCCACAGCTTTAAAGCAGGAGCAAAAAGAAGCAAATGGAAGTACACTGGAACTAGGAAGAATAGCCTCCACCTCTGACAGCATCCCCCAGTACCTGCATCGATAAAGCTTAACAGTGTGTTTGCTGCAAAGGAAAAATGCTTAAAGGGTCCAGTTGTGTTATCCCAGAGCAGGTAATGAGGAGTGTATTTGGAGGTGAGGGGCAATAAATTGATAACTGGTCTACCACCCAAGCAGAAGGGAGGAAGGAAGGCTGCCCAGACACTGACTTTGGATGACTTGAGGAAGGCCAGTTTCACACAAAAGCAGGCTTCCTTTCTCTGGTTTCCCAGGGCAGAGGCTCTGAGTCCCTGAGAACTCTTAGCCCCTCATTATCTAGCCTTGGAAGCCTAATTTGTCTGGAATATCTCTCTCACAATTCCCATTTGCTCAGTCACTTACCAAACTTTCAAAGAACTTCCCACAAGGTGGAAAGAAAACAAAAAGTGACTCTCCAATGCTTGTGATCTGTGGGGCCCTAGGAACCTGAGCCCTGGCAAGACTCTCTTTTCCTCCTTTGGTTAGAGCAGGTACCTTCCCAGGCACACTGGAGATCCTCAGAGCCACTTGCTGGTCCTTTGCCTCCTAGGCCTCTCCCATATCAAATTCTCCAGAGCTGCTCTTCTCCACCTTCCCTATATCTGCAGTTTCCTAAGCTTTACTCCAAGGCCCCTCTCTTGGTAGATGACCTGGCCATCTATTTTATCAAGATTTCAGGCCAAATGGTTTCACCTTCTTAGACTTCTCTTTCCTTTGTCTCAAATGTTCTTCTTCTTCTTCTTTTTTTCATCCTTGAAGAAGAAATACTCCTCCCTGTGGTGCCCACCACAGCCCTGCCGAGTGGACAGTGGGCAGGATCTTGCCTTTGAGCCACAGATGATTACAATATGACTCAAAGCTAGACCATTTTTTTGGCCAAGACTGGACAATCTAGTTCTCCCATTGAAAAATTAAATAACTCAAAGATGATAAGTAACTCCTGTCTACAGGCTTGACCCCAAAACTGCTGTGGAGTCAGGATTGTGACTGACCATCTGGGCCACATGCTAGGGAAGCAGAGAGTAGAAGGAGGATGAAGCAGGGAAGCAGAGACCAGAAAGAGGCAGTCTGTGGCCCCAGAGTGAACAAGATGGTGGAAATGGCTTCCAAAGCACTGTCCAGGTCCTGTGAGGCTGCATCTCCAAACTTGGCTTCTGGAAAATTACTTAAATTATGTCAGTATCTTCCAATTTTCACTTGTGCTAGTTCGAATCAGTGTCTTTTTTAGGCTAACTTTCTGTTTTGTCTCTTTCTTGGCCAAGGTTCTCGACCTTGACATTATAAACATTTTGGGCAAGATAATTTGTTGTTGGGAGAGGTGTGTCCTATGATTGCAGGTTGCTTTAGCAGAATCACAGGTCTCTGCCCACTAGATGCCAGCCTCTCCCCACAACCCTACCCCACTTATGACAACCAAAAATATCTCCAGGATTCCCAAGCCTCCATCCAGGAGGATGTCAAGAATTGGGGGGCTGCCCTGCTCTGTGCAGTTTGGGGCCTTGGAGATGCAGTGGGCAGGGAAGTTAGGTGTAGGGCTTTGGCCTGGTGAACAAGTAGGGCACAGTAGGGGCTACTCAGAGTGTGGACTGAGTTTTTCTGGTATTTTGTGTGTATGCTGCCTTTCTTTTCTAACCAATAGCTGGTTTTGCCTGTGACACCATGCTCAGTGCTCTCTCTATCCCAGCTGCCCACTTGAAGCATCGCAAGGTTTGAAGTTGGCATTTTAAAACAAGGCAGAATTCAGAAGAGAGCATAGGTGCGGCTACTTCAGGAAGCTATGGGGCTGAAGTTTTGGGGCACTGTTCCAAGAAGGGCCTGAATGCAGATAAGAGTCTGAGATGAGATCAGTTCAGGTGGAGCTGGTTATTGAGATCCATTGAGATCTGGGAAGGGGAGCCTGGATCTGACTGCCCTAGTAGGACTCGGAGCCAACCAGTGAGATGATGAAAGTGTTTCATGAAGATCACTTTAGTAGGGAGAGGGAAGACCCAACACAAAAATCAGAGCCTCTCCATAGCTGGAATGTGAGATAATGAGGGTTAGAATGATGACGGTGACAAGAGAAATTGGCAGAACATGATGACAAATTTGATAGTGAGAATAAAGGAGACGATTAAATAATAGGTTACAAAAGAAAAGAAGCTGTGTGGGGCTGTCTCTAATCTATTGAGGTGAATACCTTGAAGGGCAACCTGATAGGCTCTGCCGCTGTTAAGAGCCCAAGTCTGCCTGGGAAGAAAGATGGGTCTAATCTAGTGTGCCTTTTCTTCTGTTCTTTAACTTGAATGTGATGCAGTATGAATGCTGAGGCATGTGGCTCAGGCAATTCACAGAGGTTTCGCCCGAGAAGCCAGCTGGCTGCCAACACACAGTACAGAGTGACATTCATTTGTGGTGAATTGGACACAGCGATGGGTCTGGCTTTAACCCTGTTGGCAAGATGAGTTTTTCTCTCTCCCCCATTTCCTTTCTCAGGACCATGGCACACACCCAACTGCACTCTGGGGTCAGGCGTGCACTAAGTGAGGATAACAGAAAGGGGTCTTTTTGTCATGCCAGACCAAAAGAGCTGTAAACTGTCTGTAGCTCTATCACAGGGGGCTGGTGGGGGGTGGTGGGGGAAGAAAAGAAAAGCAGATGGAGTGGCATGATTGACAACAACTTCAAGCTAAGGAGGGGAAGAGATAAGATCAGAGACTGGGAACAGAGCAGTTTAATAGGCTGAGAGGTGGTAGGGAACAAGGAGCATTTGATAAATGAGAGCGACTCCCCAGGGCACTGGGAGAGCGGGGACGGTGTGGGTGGCCCTGGAAATTGCAGACAAAGGCCAGGCAGGGGTGGACCTCTAGGGAGGGTAGACACTGTTGGGATCAGAGCAGGAAGTTACTGTTCTGAACATTCTTCTGTATGTGAGACTTATCAGCTCCGCTTTCATTTGCACCATGAGAAACTGCTTTTCAGGAGAGACCTGTAGTAACCAAAGCCACAGAAATAAAAATGTAAGCGTAATGCCAATGTATTCATTTTGTAATGAGAAAGAGCTGTCAACAGAGCAGAGTGCTCATGTCAGCAGATCTGTCAATTATCTCCCTGCAGGCAAGCCACAAGGGATGCCAAATTATGGCCAGAAGGTTGTAGATAAGCTCAGAACCAGAACAAGGGTAGCAGCTACATAATTCACGGCAGGGATGCAACCTGCACAGAGATCAACTATCTTCTGGACAGTATTTAAGTGACCCCAGCAACTTTTACAACTTTAAATTTTCCCTTTTTATTGTCTAGGCCACTGAAAACTACCTGCATCTAAATTTACTGGGGAATTTAAATATTCAGATTCCAAGGTATCATTCCAAACTTTTCAGAATCAAAATCTCAAGGGAGGAGCCCTAGAATCTACATTTTTCATAAACTCTACAGAATTTATGAAGGCTAACTGTAGTTTTAGGCTAACCATTCACTTTCTTTTCAGTCTTTTCTCAAGTGGAGTACATTTGATTCATGAGCTTTGTCCAGTTGAACTAACTCTATGAGGTCTGGGGAGATAATAGCGCATTCCTTCTTCTCTTTGGTTCTAATCCATTAAATGATAAATACTAAAAGGTAAATGAGAATCTAAGTGTCAGTTGTTTGTTTGTTTGTCCGTTTAGTGTTTTGGTTGAGATGGGGTCTTACTATGTTGCCCAGGCTGGTCTTGAACTCCTGGGCTCAAGGTCTTCTCCTGCCTCAGCCTTATCAAAGTACTGGGATTACAGGTGTGAGCCATTGTGCCTGGCCTAAGTGTCAGTTTTATTTAGTAGTCACTGGTCATGCTTAGATTGACAAATGGGCTGAGGCCTCTCGGCTCTCTGTTAGGAGTTAGATCTTGGGGCTTTTGCAGGCCTGAAGCTGGAGAATGGTAGAGAGGCCCTGCCAGGGGGATTTTTTTGCACAGAGAGTGGAGATAGGGCCAGTTACCTATGCATAGGTCCAGAGGAGGTGAGAGATAAAATGCCAAAGCTATGGTGGAATGTGGAAACACTGCCTTGTAGACAGGTGTGACCTTGTGACTTCCTCTTCCTTCTTTGCTGTCCCCAAGAGGGGCCAGTGCTGATAGAGTTCCCCTATAGAATCCCATGGAAATTCTACTTCCTGGAGCTACTCTAAATTGGATTCCACTTGACTTCTCCATTAATTTTAGACCTTACGTAGTTTGGATATTTGTCCCTGCCACAATCTCATGTTGAGCTGTAATCCCCAGTGCTGGAACTGGGGCCTAGTAGGAGATGTTTGGATCATGGGTTGTGGATCCCTCATGGTTTGGTGCTGTCTTCATGATAGCAAGTGAGTTCTCATGCGATATGGTCATTTAAAGGTTTTGGCACCTCTCCCCCTCCTCTCACTTGCCCCTGCTTTCACCATGTGAATTTCCTGCTTGTGCTTTGCCTTCTGCCGTGATAAAAAGCTCTCTGAGGCTTCACCAGAAGTTGAGCAAATGCCAGCACCATGCTTCCTGTAAAGCCTGCAGAACCATATGTCAATTAAACCTCTTTCTTCTTTTAATTGCCCAGTCTCAGGTTTTTCTTTAGCAATGCAAGAACAGCCTAATACAAGACCTCACTTCTCCAGCCCAGTTTTTGGCTTAGCTCTTTCTTCCAGCTCAGTTTCTCCCATTGTCTCGAGTGAGGACTCCTGTTTCTCTTCTGCCATCAAGGAAGTATACTCAGGCTCTGACCCTTCAGCCACCCCTCTAGGAAGACCACTAGTAATGGTTGGTGGGGGGTGGGGGGTTGGGGGGCAGTGGGGAGCTGGGCACAGGCTGGACCTTGTTCTCAGTCACCTCTTCTTGGCCTCCTTCTGAAGCTACTTTCCCGATGATGGAGAGTTGGAGAACGATTCTTCAGTCAAGGGAAGAGGGCGACTTGTACTTGCTCCCTAGACTCTTCAAAAAGCTCTGTCAGTGGTTTTGCCACAACATTCAAAGTGAGCCTCAGGAAGACAGGGCCTAAATCAGCCTGAAAGGGTCAGGATTGTTCTCCACAGATGCTCTTCATGATGGAGTAGGAGCAGAGCTGCCCAGTGTGCTTGTGCAGCTTGTGGGGCAGCCCAGTGTAGGAACTCACTGGTCAGTGGGGAGAAGGATGCAGTGTGCCTGAAATAGAAGGACATGTTTAGGAAACTGCAAAGACTTAGATAGAGCAAAAGCCAGGAAACAAGTGGTGTGAGTCAAAGCCAAAATGTGGACAGGGGTTGCATTCTGATGGACATTCTGTTATCCCAAGCTAGAAAGTTTGGGTTTCATCCTGTGGTCAGTGGTCTCCAAAGTGGTTCTGTCCAACCCTCACTGGGGATGTGCAAGGTGAACTACTGGGGTGTGGAAAGAAAACCTAAATGCAATTACATTCATTTGAATGAAATCAATTTTACTGGGGTATCTTGTGTTATCTGTTTCATCTAAAAAAAGTAGAAATAAAAGAAACATTCCTAAACTAAAATGTATAGATTGGCCATGGCCCTCTCACTTAGTCCATCTGTCCAATATGTCACATATAGACCAAGAAGTATCATGAGTGAAGAGTGATGGTTGGAGCTCTGTAACCCAGAGCTCTCATTAGTTCCTTTGGTCTTTGTTTGCTTTCAGCATATAGCACATATTAAAATTTATATTGCCTGGTTAAATGGACTTACTGATTATATTCTGTCTAAACTAACTTTAAAAAATGGGTACATGGCTTAATATAATGTTGCAAAGAAATTACAGTTTACTAAAAAGCTTTTTTTTTTTTTTGCAAAATGGGCTGAGATACAAATAGCTCACAGCAAATAGCTTTTAACTATGTGAAAAGATATTCAGTCTGGCTCACAGCAATCAATGCAAATTAAAACCACACAAAGATACCACTTCCCACCTATCAGATTGGCAACAATCCAGCAGTTTGACTCAGTACTCTGTTGGTAAGGTTGTGGGGGAAGCCAGCACTCATACATTGCCGGGGGAAATGAAAAAAGGTACTGTCTCTATGGAGAGGATTTTATATTATCTAGTACAAGCAGATAAACCTGAAATATTTTGTCAAACCAGATAGAAGGGAAACTATCAAAGGCTAATGGGGCCATGTCAAAAGGGTGGAGGAGTCATCTTGAATAAGCTCCACTGATCAGTGATAGGACAAATCAAACATTAACAAGAATCATAAGTGCAATGGATTGAAATACATGAAATATGTTTAAATCCATGAGTTCATAGTGATACAAAAAAATCTTTGGTTACATTTGGAGAATGATAGGGGAAAATCACTATTTTGAAAACTGGTAAATGAAAGGGAAAAATAAGCAGTTATCCCCCTTTTCTTATAAAATTCCTATTCCTTGCAAAAAAATACTTGCAATTAAGAAGTATGTTTATAGAATATTTAGTCTACTAAGTGAAGAAGCATGATAGAATTATAATGTAACCATGAAGAGAAGGTTGTCTTTTTACATGTATTCTAGCTAAGAAATGAAGAAAAAAATGATAGAATTAAACACAGATTACAGAAATAAACATCATAATGAATCAGTGAATTTATGCAATGATCATCCAAGGCTACTAGTATCACCAACTGTGCATACTGGTAGAGTTACACACCACCCATGAAGTAATTTGATTAAAAAGAAAGAACTTGAATTTGATCAAATGTCTATATATGATTACCAATTCATGGGAAACATAGGTGACAGAGGAATCTGTTAAATGACACCTAACCCCTGAGCAAAATGCAAGTGGTGAAAAACTCAATAGGATAGTTGTTTCCTTAACACATAAATTGCAGAGAAAGAGAGAGCTAGAGGAGCCTACAAATTAAAAGATACTTAAGAAACAGATGACCAACCACAATATATGCACATTATTTGGATGCTGATTGTCTTAGTCCATTTTCTGCTGCTATAATAGAATATCACAGACTGGGTAATTTATAAAGAACAGAAGTTTATTTGGCTCATGGTTCTGGAGGCTGGGAAGTCCAAGAGCATGGCACTAGCATCTGGCAACAGTCATCTCATGGCAGAAGGTGGAAAGGCAAACAAGCATGCAAGACAGAGACAGTAAGTGAGCTGAACTCCATTCTTTTATCAGGAGCCACTCCCACGATAAGCAGCACATTTCCTCAGTAAAGGCATTAATCCATTTATGAGAGTGGAGCCTTCATGACAATTTACCTCTTAAAAGTCTCATCTCTTAATACTATCACAGTGGCAATTAAATTTTAACATGAGTTTTGAAAGGTACCATGTCAGTGATTCAAATAAACACAAAAACCAAAAAGTTGGAATTAATCAAAAAAGTTTGAGGACTGATTGCATATTCATGGTATTAAGAAGTTATTGTTATGTTTTTGGGTGGGATAATGAAGCAGTAGTTTGTTTTATGGGTATACACACTGAAAGAATTATAGATGAAATAATATAATACCTGGGATTCACTTCAGGATAATCCAAGGTGAGAGAGGGCACTGTGAGAAGTAGGTGGGAGTACAGATAAGACAAAATTGGCTGTGAACTGACAATTATTGAAAATGAGTAAGGGGCACATCAGGTTGATTTTGTGATCTCTACTTCTGTGTGCAAATGAATTTTCCTATAATTAAAATAGATTTCTGCAAACAAAACACAGATTGAAGATAGTAAAATAACACAAATACCAAGAACAAGAAAATGACAGAGCTGACATATGTACTCTTATATAAGCTATTTGTCAGCCATCTAACAAGGTAAAGACTATAGCTTAATTAGAGGTGACACAAAGCTAGGGGAAATCATCTAAATTAACAAGAGCATTTGAAATATTTTTAAGGATGAACCCTGCAATTGTGTCTTAAAACATCAGCTAATAATAATACGAAAACTTACTGATTAAAAGCATATTGAAAACTAAAACTCTAAAACTATTCAAGCACTTCTATCCCTGGCCATGATGGAGGGCCAGGGATTGGACTTATTCTCCTGAGTGAAATGACCAAAAAACAGGCAAAATATATAAATCGGTGACTTTCAAACACTGAACAACAGGCAATGCAAGACAGTCATCCCTAGAAAAAGAGAAACAAATAAGGCGAGCCCTATAATTATCCCAACTTACGGCTTAGAGACAGTTTTTGGGCCACTGAACAGAAAGGACATCCCAAATAGAGCCTGCAGACACCCTGCATTCAGGAGACGTAGTTGAGATTCCAGAAAGACCAGTGTGGCTAGATTTCACAGGGCAAAGTCCTGAAGAAGAGCTTTACAGAATCAGACCTCTGAAAATCTGTAGAGGAGTCCTTCCACCTTTGACTGAGAATTTATCAGGACATGTGTGTGAGGAAACTACCAGAAGCCACCAGAAAGAAGAGAAAACAATTCTTGGACCTCCCATAAGGCTTGAAATAGTTTTCTTTCCCCCACACTGGGATAGAGAAATCTCTGAATACACAGAGCATCAGGTAGAGCACTCAGAAGGGTACTGTCTCAGTAGTGGAACCAAAATAGCTGTAGACCATGGTTTCTCATTCTTGGCACCATTGACATTTTGGGTCAATAATTATTTGTTGTGGGGTGCTGTCCTGTGCATTATAGGATGTGTAGCAGTATCTTTAGCCTCCACCCACTAGATGCCAGTAGCACTCCCCTTACCTCCCACCAGTTGTAACAACTGAAAGTGTCTCCATACACTGCAAAATATTGCCTCTGGTTGAGATTAATTACTGAGACTAAAGCCTGCTCTAGTTCTACCTAACAGACCTTAAAAGCAAGGCACAAAAGGATTAAACTGTTTCTAAGAAACTCAACAGCATCCCAGAAAAAAGTTTAGAAAAGAACACAAAACAATCTAGCATGCCAAAATATAAAATTCACCATACTTGGCATCCAATAAAAAAATTCCGTACATGCAAGAAGCAGAAAAGACAATCTACAATGAGGAGGAAAATCAATTAATTAGAAACAGACTCAGAAATAACACAGATGATTAGATTAAGAGAGAAGGATGTTAAAATATACACGATTAATACATTCTATTTGTTCAAGTAAATAGTAATATGAGCAGTTTTAAGAGACACATAGATGATATGAAAATGATGCACAGTTAACTTCTAAAGATGAAAAATACAATATCTAACATGACAAGTACACTAGATGGGATTAATAGCAGATTAGGTGCTTCAGAAGAAAAAAATAGTGAACTTGAAATTTTAGAATGAAAACCATACCATTAAAACATTGAAGAGTATCGGCCAGGCACAATGGCTCATGCTTGTAATCCCAGCACCTTGGGAGGCCAAGGTGGGTGGATCATGAGGTTAGGAGATCGAGACCATCCTGGCCAACATGGTGAAACCCTGTCTCTACTAAAAATACAAAAATTAGCTGAGCATGGTGGCGCGTGCCTGTAATACCAGCTACTTGGGGGGCTGAGGCAGGAAAATCGCTTGAACTAGGGAGTCTGAGGTTGCAGTGAGCCAAGATCATGCCACTGACTCCAGCCTGGTGACAGAACGAGACTCCATCTCAAACAAACAAACAAACAAACAAAAACATTAAAGAGTATCAGAGAGTTTTGGAACAGCTTCAACTGACTTACCATATACATGATTAGAGTTTTGAAGAAGAAGAAAGGCTGAGGGTAAACATTTTTGAAGAAATAATGACTGAAAATTTTCCAAATTTGATGAAAACTAAATATCTAGAGATCCAAGAATCTCAATGAACCATAAGAAAATGAAAGATGAAAAATACCACACCAAGGGACACTCTAATCCAGTCAATTAAAACAAGTGATAAAGAGAAAAGTCTTAAAACAAAGAGCAAGAGTAAAAACACACATTAAATAAAGAAGAACAAAAGCAAGAATGACAGCAGATTTCTTGTTGGAAATAAAGCAAGTAAAAAAAGGCAATGGAATAACATCTTTAAAGTACTGAAAGAAGAAAACTCTGTCAACTTAGAATTCTATACTCAGCAAAAAGATTTTAAAAGTGAAAGCAAAATAAAGACTTTTTACAGGCATAAAAAAAACCTGAAAAAAATTACCATCAGTAGACCAGTGCTACAAGAAATCTTAAAAGAATTCTTTCAAGGTAGAAGGAAAATAAAACCAGATGGAAATCTAGATCTACTCAAAGGAACAAAGAGCACCTAAAATGGTAATTATGTGGGTAGTGCAAAAGGCGTTTTTCTTATTTTAAAATCTCTTTTAAAAAATCAAGATATTATTTTATGAGCCAAAAGCTTCTTTTTCCAAAATCACTTTAAGATAACATTATTTTATTTCACAATTAGCTCATTCTTTAAACATTTCTGTTTTTATGTTTTATTATGTATCACTATTTCATTCTGGTTATCCATGCACATTATTTATCAACAGAAAAAACACAGGAGTTGCACGTTCATCTTTTTTTATGACAAGGATAAATAATCAGATAAATAATCAAAGTCTTGGAGATGACTGTTGTGGCCTATAAAGACAATAGGAGTGTCTTGAATAGTGACATAATATTATTTTATTATTTACTTTGGCTCTTAGAAAAAAATCACTGGGGTTAACAGTATAGACAATTACTTGAAATCGTCTATATATTGGGGAACTTGAAATGAGATTAAACTGTTGTGCTAAATGTGAGCTCTCAAAATCTGAGGTCATTCAAGAACCTTAAGCTGGCTATACAATATTAGATTTTGGTGACAAAGTAAAGTAAAAAGACATGTGTCTTATCCTGGATAATTGTTTCTGATTGTCCACAACAAAGATAAGCCTTTGAACTATTGAGGATTTTTAACCACCTTAGAAATGAACTAGTGCTCACTTTATGGATTTGGAAACTGAAGCCCACTGAGATGAAGTTACTTGCCTAAAATCACACTGTAATTTAATTGGATTGCAGTTGGCAATCATTCACCTTATGTAGTAGTCTGTGAGGATACTGACACACATGAATTTCTTTTTTTTATTATTATACTTTAAGTTTTAGGGTACATGTGCACAACGTGCAGGTTTGTTACATATGTATACATGTGCCATGTTGGTGTGCTGCACCCATTAACTCATCATTTACATTAGGTATATCTCCTGATGTGATCCCTCCCCCCTCCCCCCACCCCACAACAGGCCCCAGTGTGTGATGTTCCCCTTCCTGTGTCCAAGTGTTCTTATTGTTCAATTCCCACCTATGAGTGAGAACATGCAGTGTTTGATTTTTTTGTCCTTACCATAGTTTGCTGAGAATGATGGTTTCCAGCTCCATTCATGTCCCTACAAAGGACATGAACTCATCCTTTTTTATGGCTGCATAGTATTCCATGGTGTATATGTGCCACATTTTCTTAATCCAATCTATCATTGTTGGACATTTGGGTTGGTTCCAAGTCTTTGCTATTGTGAATAGTGCCACAATAAACATACATGTGCACATGTATTTATAGCAGCATGATTTATAATCCTTTGGGTATATACCCAGTAATGGGATGGCTGGGTCAAATGGTATTTCTAGTTCTAGATCCCTGAGGAATTGCCACTCTGTCTTCCACAATGGTTGAACTAGTTTACAGTCTCACAAACAGTGTAAAACTGTTCCTTTTTCTCCACATCCTCTCCAGCACCTGTTGTTTCCTGACTTTTTAATGATTGCCATTCTAACTGGTGTGAGATGATATCTCATTGTGGTTTTGATTTGCATTTCTCCGATGGCCAGTGATGGTGAGCATTTTTTCATGTGTTTTTTGGCTGCATAAATGTCTTCTTTTGAGAAGTGTCTGTTCATGTCCTTCGCCCACTTTTTGATGGGGTTGTTTGTTTTTTTCTTGTAAATTTGTTTGAATTCATTGTAGATTCTGGATATTAGCCCTTTGTCAGATGAGTAGGTTGCGAAAATTTTCTCCCATGTTGTAGGTTGCCTGTTCACTCTGATGGTAGTTTCTTTTGCTGTGCAGAAGCTCTTTAGTTTAATTAGATCCCATTTGTCAATTTTGGCTTTTGTTGCCATTGCTTTTGGTGTTTTAGACATAAAGTCCTTGCCCATGCCTATGTCCTGAATGGTACTGCCTAGGTTTTCTTCTAGGGTTTTTATGGTTTTAGGTCTAACGTTTAAGTCTTTAATCCATCTTGAATTGATTTTTGTATAAGGTGTAAGGAAGGGATCCAGTTTCAACTTTCTACCTATGGCTAGCCAGTTTTCCCAGCACCATTTATTAAATAGGGAATCCTTTCCGCATTGCTTGTTTTTCTCAGGTTTGTCAAAGATCAGATAGTTGTAGATATGTGGCATTATTTCTGAGGGCTCTGTTCTGTTCCATTGATCTATATCTCTGTTTTGGCACCAGTACCATGCTGTTTTGGTTACTGTAGCCTTGTAGTATAGTTTGAAGTCAGGTAGCGTGATGCCTCCAGCTTTGTTCTTTTGGCTTAGGATTGACTTGGCGATGTGGGCTCTTTTTTGTTTCCATATGAACTTTAAAGTAGTTTTTTCCAATTCTGTGAAGAAAGTCATTGGTAGCTTGATGGGGATGGCATTAAATCTATAAATTACCTTGGGCAGTATGGCCATTTTCATGATATTGATTCTTCCTACCCATGAGCATAGAATGTTCTTCCATTTGTCTGTATCCTCTTTTATTTCATTGAGCAATAGTTTGTAGTTCTCTTTGAAGAGTTCCTTCACATCCCTTGTAAGTTGGATTCCTAGGCATTTTATTCTCTTTGAAGCAATTGTGAATGGGAGTTCACTCATGATTTGGCTCTCTGTTTGTCTGTTATTGGTGTATAAGAATGCTTGTGATTTTTGCACATTGATTTTGTATCCTGAGACTTTGCTGAAGTTGCTTATCAGCTTAAGAGGATTTTGGGCTGAGATGATGGGGTTTTCTAGATATAAAATCATGTCATCTGCCAACAGGGACAATTTGCCTTCCTCTTTTCCTAATTGAATACCCTTTATTTCCTTCTCCTGCCTGATTGCCCTGGCCAGAACTTCCAACACTATGTTGAATAGGAGTGGTGAGAGAGGGCATCCCTGTCTTGTGCCAGTTGTCAAAGGGAATACTTCCAGTTTTTGCCCATTCAGTATGATACTGGCTGTGGGTTTGTCATAAATAGCTCTATTATTTTGAGACACATCCCATCAATACCTAATTTATTTAGAGTTTTTAGCATGAAGGGCTGTTGAATTTTGTTAAAGGCCTTTCGAAAAATCAACGAATCGAGGAGCTGGTTTTTTGAAAAGATCAACAAAATTGATAGACCACTAGCAAGACTAATAAAGAAGAAAAGAGAGAAGAATCAAATAGATGCAATAAAAAATGATAAAGGGGATATCACCACTGATCCCACAGAAATACAAACTACCATCAGAGAATACTATAAACACCTCTACACAAATAAACTAGAAAATCTAGAAGAAATGGATAAATTCCTGGACACATACACCCTCCCAAGACTAAACCAGGAAGAAGCTGAATCTCTGAATAGACCAATAACAGGCTCTGAAATTAAGGCAATAATTAGTAGCTTACCAACCAAAAAATGTTCTGGACCAGACAGATTCACAGCCGAATTCTACCAAAGGTACAAGGAGGAGCTGGTACCATTCCTTCTGAAACTATTCCAATCAATAGAAAAAGAAGGAATCCTCTCTAACTCATTTTATGAGGCAAGTGTCATCCTGATACCAAAGCCCGGCAGAGACACAACAAAAAAAAGAGAATTTTAGACCAATATCCCTGATGAACGTCAATGCAAAAATCCTCAATAAAATACTGGCAAACCAAATCCAGCAGCACATCAAAAAGCTTATCCACCATGATCAAATGGGCTTCATCCCTGGGATGCAAGGCTGGTTCAACATACGCAAATCAATACACGTAATCCAGCATATAACCAGAACCAACGACAAAAAACACATGATTATCTCAATAGATGCACATGAATTTCTAGTAGCAAAATGACTCTTGGTTGTGATATCCTCAGGGTACCTTGTCTGCTGTGCAAAATATTGGTCACTAGGTGGCAATCCAGATGACAGCACCACCAGATCCTATGATTTCTCCAGTTTTGAATATCCATTTAAAGCAAGCTAATACTATTCACTCTTTGTTTGCATAAAATAAAGGAATTGCCTAAAAATTTACCTGGCTGTGACAGAATTAAATAAACATGATATTCAAGGATTGATAACAAACAGAAAAAATACTTGTAAACACATTTAGGAAGGAATATTGGTTTGTTTTCTACCGTGGCATCCTTTTTGCAAAAATTAAACAGTTTAAAATTCAGATTACTCATAGACGTCACATAGAATCATCCAATTTCCCCATTTAGCACAGTTATAGGTGTTTACCTTGAACTGGCCTACTTACCACAGGAAGAGTTTTCCAGGTCCATTCTACCTTACAAACGTCTCATAAATCTGTCACCTCCTCACCATCTCTACTGCTGATTCCCAGTCCAACTCTTACTATTGCTCTCCTGGATTCATACACATCCTCCTAATTTGGCTTCCTGCTTTCATTCTTAACCCACTTCAAACTCATTTCCCACACTGTTGTCTAAGTAGTCTTTTGAAAATATGAATCTGGTCAAGTTAGTCCCCTGCTGAAAATGCTTAATAGGGATTTCTGGGTTATTCACCACCAAGAAAATTCAAAAAGTGACTCTCATAAGTTACTAACACTATCAGTTTATCAACTAATATTATTTGGAATGATGCTAAGAGGCAGAAGCATGGGGCTACACCCCTTACTTCATAGACAGGAGCATTTGACCCTGGGACAAGAGTGTTGGGGGGGGAATGGGGGTGTGAGGATGGGTGGGTGACTGTGGGGAGAGAGAGAGAGGGAGACATCACCCCTATTATACAAGAACTACTTTCAGGCTACCAGACTCATGTACATTCTCCCTTCTCCCCACATAGAGCTGCAGTTTCTGATACTGTGAGATGGCTGGGAGCACTTATACTTGGCATGTGAAGTTGGTAGTTGCAAGGGACTGAATCTGAAAGAAGTGTTTCTGGAAGGGAAAGAAATATAGAGGGTTTCAAAGAATTCTGGATTATAGTCCACTTCTCATGGAAAGATAATCAGGCAAAAAGATCAAAAGACATCTCCCAAGGACTGCAAATTTATACCAAGTAAAAGGCATAAAAATTCAGAAAGTTATCTAGGACATAGCCTTCTAGGTTCTGAACAAAGAGGAGGATTTTGATGGTAACCATGTGAATGGTAAGGGAAACAAGGAGAAACTATAAGTTTCCCTGTTTGTGCACAAATGCTAGGACTCAACAGAACTTTCTTTTTTTTGACATGAGTAAATTTAAAACAAACACAACACACAAATGTTTCCTAGCTTGAAAGATGGTAACATAACACTCTAGAGGCTGAAAAGAACTAACTTTCGATAAAGACCTACTTCAAGGAACTAGTTAATTTTATAAATAATCTATTTTGTATTCTTAAAATGTGAAGAATGTGGACCTCCTTCCTTCTTTTTGAATAATTAGGGTAATAAATGAAACTGAAAAGGGAAAATGTTTTCATTTACTCTGATCTCCAGACCCTTGTAATAACACTACAGTTTGGCAGTCTGTGCAGACCAGATGCTGATAGACACTCAGTCTCTTCAGCTATATTCAGAAAATGACAGAAGAACACACAGCTGAGTGTAACAATGACATTCATATTTGAACAAAGTTTTCTGTGTGAATCTTTTCCTAACTAGAATTGGCAATTAGAAATCATATAAAAATCACATAAGTACTAGTAACAGAAGAATGGAAGGAAAGAAAGAAAATAATAACTATCATCATTTAGCATATAAGACAAAGGAAAATACCAGAAATGATTGTTGAAAGCTTCTAAATGGCAAGAAGTGGAATAAAATGTGAATCACAAATCCCACTGTAATTTTATTAATAATGCACAGTCACAGATTAATTCGTAGTTCTTTGGCTTTTTTTTTTTTTTTTGTAACTTTACTTCCTGGGAAGGAACAAGAAAGAAATCCTCATGACACTCGTGCTTTAGCCAAAAGTAAGAATCCCAGAACTAAATTCTGTTCTTTATCCTGCCATTAACCTATATAACCTTTTGAGTCCAGATGTTTTATTATTTCACTAGGACAGGGGTAGGGTAGGGGCTGGATTTGCCTAGAGTGGTGACATGTTAGTGCTAACATCTAAAAAGATGTTAATGTCTGGTTCTTGTGAGTATTCATGACTTAGGCTTAGTGGTGAAGTTAATCTCATAGACCAGCAGGATGTCCTTGGTACTCACAATTCTGAAAATTTCCTGTCTATAGACTTGTTTAAATTCAACACTGAATGCTTCCTTTGGCCGGTCTAACTTTACTGTTACAATACTACCATATACATTGCCATGTCCCCAGTACAGTAGTTGGATTGCCAACTTCCCAACATTCAGTCACATGGCTGAGTGTTGGAGGACTGGGTGTCCTATAGAGTGATATTAACACATAAATATAAATAGATGACAGTCTATTTAAAGCACAGGTAGATTACCAAGAAAATATCCAAACATATAAACTAAATCTGTCTATCTAATCTGTTGTTACCAATGACCTGAATAGGTTTATAGTGGGTCTAGAAAGTTTCGACAACAAACTATTGGATCCCACTTAAGTTTTCAACACCCATAATTCATGACGTGTAAACAGCATGCTGCCTTATTAGTAGTCACTAGATGAGAAGCTTTGTCTTCAAATAGGATATGGTGTTTTGATTCTCATAAGGAGGACTAAATTTCAGTAGCAGCTTGTTTCTAAAAGTACCCTGTACTTGAGTTGTGTAAATCTGTCTCTATTATATTACAGGGAGCAAAGGGGGTGGGGGTGGGGTGACTCAGGCATACAGGAATAGGAAAGAACAGTGACTTCTTAGAAATGAAAACTTGAAATAAAATCCTTTGAGTCAACAGGGAAGATGTTACAATTGTGTGCATTTACACATATGCAAATCTATATTTAGAGATATGATTCACAGCCAGGAAGAATAGAGACTTTAAATTCATACCTTACAAGATGCCTTCTTTTCCAGTTCTTCATGTATCAATATGAGAAAATAGGTGTTTTTGTTCCCTGTGACGTTATAAATTATGCCAACATTATCCTTCACAGTCTCTAGTAAGTTACAGAATCTCAAGATTTTGGTCCAAAGTACATTCATAAAGTAACTCTGGATTTACAAATTCATCACATCTTGAATGCAACAATGATGTTTTACACATTGACATCTTACAATGTAGAAGTTCCTGTCTACATTGGAAGTCTGCAATTGATTTTGTTTTCCTAAGATGACTCATCCATATCCCAAAGGTGTTAATTTCACCAGATCCTTTGTGAATGGTTCTCATTCTGAGTCTGTTTGGAATCTGTAGGGAATGAATTCAACCTAAGGAAAGCCAAAGAGGCCATACCCAGGACACTGGACTTGTTTAGGTCATAACTAAAAAGTGGAGCATATGTAGGGTCAATGAAGGAGTTCAGAACTCACTGCAGAGCTGACTAAGGCAAAAGACTGGATTGAACTTAGCCTGGACTTAAAAAAGCCCTGGATTCTGCTTTAGGCATATTGTTACCCATGCCTTCTCAGGTTCTTTTGGCCAAGAACCAATCAACCAGTGACTGGCTTATACACCCATGAAATCTCTAAATCAGTGTATATCTCAGGATAGCCCTATGGTTACCACCACATTATTATTATTATTATTATTATTATTATTATTATTATTATTATTTCATTGTTATGAGTTCTTTTTTTAAACTATGCTTTAAGTTCTAGGGTACAACCTGCAGGTTTTTTACATATGTATACATGTGCCATGTTGGTGTGCTGCACCCATTAACTCGTCATTTACATTAGATATATCTCCTGATGCTATCCCTCCCCCTCCCCCCACCCCACAACAGGCCCTGGTGTGTGATGTTCCCCTTCCTGTGTCCAAGTGTTCCCATTGTTCAGTTCCCACCTGTGAGTGAGAACATGCGGTGTTTGGTTTTTTGTCTTTGCGATAGTTTGCTGAGAATGATGGCTTCCAGCTTCATCCATGCCCCTACAAAGGACATGAACTCATCCTTTTTTATGGCTGCATAGTATTCCATGCTGTGTATGTGCCACATGTTCTTAATCCAGTCTATCATTGTTGGACATTTGGGTTGGTTCCAAGTCTTTGCTATTGTGAATAGTGCCACAATAAACATATGTGTGCATGTGTCTTTATAGCAGCATGATTTATAATCCTTTGGGTATATACCCAGTAATGGGATGGCTGGGTCAAATGGTATTTCTAGTTCTAGATCCTTGAGGAATCGCCACACTGTCTTCCACAATGGTTGAACTAGTTTACAGTCCCACCAACAGTGTAAAAGTGTTCCTATTTCTCCACATCCTCTCCAGCACCTGTTGTTTCCTGACTTTTTAATGATCGCCATTCTAACTGGGTGTGAGATGGTATCTCATTGTGGTTTTGATTTGCATTTCTCTGATGGCCAGTGATGGTGAGCACTTTTTCATGTGTCTGTTGGCTGCATAAACATCTTCTTTTGAGAAGTGTCTGTTCATATCCTTCACCCACTTGTTGATGGGATTGTTTGTTTTTTTCTTGTAAATGTGTTTGCGTTCTTTGTAGATTCTGGATATGAGCCCTTTGTCAGATGAGTAGATTGCAAAAATTTTCTCCCATTCTGTAGGTTGCCTGTTCACTCTGATGGTAGTTTCTTTTGCTGGGCAGAAGCTCTTTAGTTTAATTAGATCCCATTTGTCAATTTTGGCTTTTGTTGCCATTGCTTTTTGTGTTTTAGACATGAAGTCCTTGCCCATGCCTATGTCCTGAATGGTATTGCCTAGGTTTTCTTCTAGGGTTTTTATGGTTTTAGGCCTCACATTTAAGTCTTTAATCCACCTTGAATTAATTTTTGTATAAGGTGTAAGGAAGGGATCCAGTTTCAACTTTCTACATATGGCTAGCCAGTTTTCCCAGCACCATTTATTAAATAGGGAATCCTTTCCCTATTTCTTGTTTTTGTCAGGTTTGTCAAAGATCAGATGGTTGTAGATGTGTGGTATTATTTCTGAGGGCTCTGTTCTGTTCCATTTGTCTGTATCTCTGTTTTGGTACCAGTACCATGCTGTTTTGGTTACTGTAGCCTTGTAGTGTAGTTTGAAGTCAGGTAGCGTGATGCCTCCAGCTTTGTTCTTTTGGCTTAGGATTGACTTAGCAATGTGGGCTCTTTTTTGTTTCCATATGAACTTTAAAGTAGTTTTTTCCAATTCTGTGAAGAAAGTCATTGTTAGCTTGATGGGGATGGCATAGAATCTATAAATTACCTTGGGCAGTATGGCCATTTTCACAATATTGATTCTTCCTATCCATGAGCATGGAATGTTCTTCCATTTGTTTGTATCCTCTTTTATTTCATTGAGCAGTGGTTTGTAGTTCTCCTTGAAGAGGTCCTTCACATCCCTTGTAAGTTGGATTCCTAGGCATTTTATTCTCTTTGAAGCAATTGTGAATGGGAGTTCACTCATGATTTGGCTCTCTGTTTGTCTGTTATTGGTGTATAAGAATGCTTGTGATTTTTGCACATTGATTTTGTGTCCTGAGACTTTGCTGAAGTTTCTTATCAGCTTAAGGAGATTTTGGGCTGAGATGATGGGGTTTTCTAAATATACAATCATGTCATCTGCAAACAGGGACAATATGACTTCCTCTTTTCCTAATCGAATACCCTTTATTTCCTTCTCCTGCCTGATTGCCCTGGCCAGAAATTTCAACACTATGTTGAATAGGCGTGGTGAGAGAGGGCACCCCTGTCTTGTGCCAGTTTTCAAAGGGAATTCTTCCAGTTTTGGTCCATTCAGTATGATATTGGCTGTGGGTTTGTCATAAATAGCTCTTGTTATTTTGAGATACATCCCATCAATACCTAATTTATTGAGAGTTTTTAGCATGAAGGGCTATTGATTATTGTCAAAGCCTTTTCTGCATCTATTGAGATAATCATGTGGTTTTTGTCTTTGGTTCTGTTTATATGATAGATTACGTTTATTGATTTGCATATGTTGAACCAGGCTTGCATCCCAGGGATGAAGCCCACTTGATCATGGTGGATAAGCTTTTTGATGTGCTGCTCAATTTGGTTTGCCAGTATTTTATTGAGGATTTTTGCATCAATGTTCATCAAGGATATTGGTCTAAAATTCTCTTTTTTTTTGGTTATGTCTCTGCTAGGCTTTGGTATCAGGATGATGCTGGCCACATAAAATGAGTTAGGGAGGATTCCCTCTTTTTCTATTGATTGGAACAGTTTCAGAAGGAATGGTACCAGCTCCTCCTTGTACCTCTGGTAGAAATCGGCTGTGAATCTGTGTGGTCCTGGAGTTTTTTTGGTTGGTAGGCTATTCATTGTTGCCTCAATTTCAGAGCCTGTTATTGGTCTATTCAGAGATTCAACTTCTTCCTGGTTTAGTCTTGGGAGGGTGTATGTGTCCAGGAATTTATCCATTTCTTCTAGATATTCTAGTTTATTTGCATAGAGGTTTTTATAGTATTCTCTGATGGTAGTTTGTATTTCTGTAGGATCAGTGGTGATATCCCCTTCACCATTTTTTTATTGCATCTATTTGATCCTTCTCTCTCTTCTTCTTTATTAGTCTTGCTAGCAGTCTATCAATTTTGTTGATCTTTTTAAAAAAAACAGCTCCTGGATTCACTGATTTTTTTTGAAGTGTTTTTTGTGTCTCCATCTCCTTCAGTTCTGCTCTGATCTTAGTTATTTCTTGCTTTCTGCTAGCTTTTGACTAAAATCCTTGAAAAAAGATTAGATGAATGGCTAACTAGAATAACCAGTGTAGAAGTCCTTAAATGATCTGATGGAGCCGAAAACTATGGCATGAGAACTACGTGATGAATGCACAAGCTTCAGTAGCCGATTCAATCAACTGGAAGAAAGGGTATCAGTGATTGAAGATCAAATTAAAGAAATGAAGCGAGAAGGGAAGTTTAGAGAAAAAAGAGTAAAAAGAAACGAAGAAAGCCTCCAAGAAATATGGGACTATGTGAAAATACAAAATACAAAATCTATATCTGATTGGTGTACCTGAAAGTGACGGGGAGAATGGAACCAAGTTGGAAAACACTCTGCAGGATATTTTCCAGGAGAACTTCCCCAACCTAGCAAGGCAGGCCAACATTCAAATTCAGGAAATACAGAGAACACCACAAAGATACTCCTTGAGAAGAGCAATCCCAAGACACATAATTGTCAGGTTCACCAAGGTTGAAATGAAGCAAAAAATGTTAAGGGCAGCCAGAGAGAAAGGTCAGGTTACCCCCAGAGGGAAGCCCATCAGACTAACAGCATATCTCTCTGCAGAAACTCTACAAGCCAGAAGAGTGTGGGGGCCAATATTCAACATTCTTAAAGAAAAGAATTTTCAACCCAGAATTTCATATCCAGCCAAACTAAGCTTCCTAAGGGAAGGAGAAATAAAATCCTTTACAGATGAGCAAATGCTGAGAGATTTTGTCACCACCAGGCTTGCCTTACTAGAGCTCCTGAAGGAAGTACTAAATATGGAAAGGAAAAACCGGCACCAGCCACTGCAAAAACATACCAAATTGTAAAGACCATTGACACTATGAAGGAACTGCATCAACTAAGGAGCAAAACAACCAGCTAACATCATAATGATAGGATCAAATTCACACATAACAATATTACCTTAAATGTAAATGGATTAAATGCCCCAATTAAAAGACACAGACTGGCAAATTGGATAAAGAGTCAAGACCCGTCAGTGTGCTGTATTCAGGAGACCCATCTCATGTGCAGAGACACACATAGGCTCAAAATAACGGGATGGAGGAAGATCTACCAAGCAAATGGAAAAGAAAAAAAGGCAGGAGTTACAATCCTAGTCTCTGATAAAACAGACTTTAAACCAACAAAGATCAAAAGAGACAAAGGTGGCCATTACACAATGGTAAAGGGATCAATTCAACAAGAAGAGCTAACTATCCTAAATATATATGCACCCAATATAGGAGCACCCAGATTCATAAAGCAAGTCCTTAGAGACCTCCAAAGAGACTTAGACTCCCACACAATATTAATGGGAGACTTTAACACCCCACTGTCAACATTAGACAGATCAGTGAGACAGAAAGTTAACAAGGATACCCAGGACTTGAACTCAGCTCTGCATCAAGCAGACCTAATAGACATCTACAGAACTCTCCACCCCAAATCAACAGAATATACATTCTTCTCAGCACCACATCACACTTATTCCAAAATTGACCACATAGTTGGAAGTGAAGCACTCCTCAGGAAATGTAAAAGAACAGAAATTATAACAAACTGTCTCTCAGACCACAGTGCAATCAAACTAGAACTCAGGATTAAGAAACTCATTCAAAACAGCTCAATTACATAGAAACTGAACAACCTGCTCCTGAATGACTACTGGGTAAATAACAAAATGAAGGCAGAAATAAAGATGTTCTTTGAAACCGATGAGAACAAAGACACAACATACCAGAATCTCTGGGACACATTTAAAGCAGTGTGTAGAGGGAAATTTATAGCACTAAATGCCCACAAGAGAAAGCAGGAAAGATCTAAAATGGACACCCTAACATCACCATTAAAAGAACCAGAGAAGCAAGAGTAAACACATTCAAAATGTTACCACCACATTATATCAGTTACAAATACGCATCATCATGGAAATTGTGGGGTTACTTTGCAAAGGAAAAAAATCAAATAAATTAAAGACAAAAAACAAAAGGTAGGAATATGAGCAGTTAATGGAGTCCTAAATAATGGAATTTCGAGGGATTAGAGCACGACTAGTTATTCCTTATGATCAGGAACACACTGAGAAAGGACATCTGTAGTCAACCTTCTAAGTTTGTAGGAGATATTAACTTGTTTGAGGGAATGAAATGTCAACCAGTGAAGATAATCACAAGCCTCACAAGAAAATTAGCAGCAGAATGTCAGCAAGGGTGAATGTGAAGTGGAGTGTGAAGAAATATAATGATTCAAATTTTGATTATGAGCATGAACGTTAAACTATCAGATATGCTCATAGAAGTCCTAAAGTCACCCTGACCTAGTAAATAGCTTTACCATTTACTAATGAAGGCTGGCTGGTCATCTTTGGGAAGATCTCTGGAAGCAAACTGAAAAGAATATGATCTTGCCTGGTTTCAAAACCCCGATTCATCTGTATCTAGAAAAAAGGAAACATAAATGATCATTATGACAAGAAAAATCAATAGAACTAAAGCAGGTCCAAAGAAAGGCAATTGGAAAAATCCAGCAGATGGGGAAATATCTGGACAGTTTGAAAATTGTACTCTGATTTGGATATCTCAACACTAAAAAGAGATATTATCTTTGTCTATGAATCTGTTAGATAAACATTAAATAAGGATAATGATTTGTTTCCAAATTCCTGGAATACCAGATACCACTTGAAATGCTACTAGTAACAACAATGACAATGATGACGATGATGATGAAAATGACAACAATGATGACAGCACATAATTTTGTGCTTGATAAAGAATTCATACTTAGTGAATGCCTGTTGAATGACATGGGTCTTTTTTTTTCATATTTCCTAATATCTCAGAAGCTAAGCTTCCAGGACCTCCCTCAGGGAAAAAGGAAGACTTTTCTGGACCTGTTTAGACTCACTTTGTCATTGAATCAAGTCTCCCAGTGCAGTAGGCAGCCATGTACTGCAGCCCAAGACATCCCAGTCCTCTCGTGTATTTAATATTGTAGGATGGAGTTTGTTCATTTGGGAAATGGGAGATTCACAGTTTGGTTATTGCAATTCAGGGTTCCCAGGAAGCAGATCCTGTGATTGAGATTGACATTCAGGAGATTTTGTAGGACCTTTTGATGTCAATGCCTATGGAAGGAAGGGAAAGTAAACAGGATTGGACCAAGGGAGAAGCTGAGCTGTAATGCAGTCTCAACAGATGACTTAGCCAACTATACAGGGAGTTATGGAGACAGAGTAAAAGTACAGAGGTGTCTCAGGAGAAACTTTATTCACCATGTTAATCAGTCATTAGATGTGAGGCCCCTTGTGAAGGAGATGTGATCTTGGTAAGGTAATTTCCTTCAGCAGAGGCAATCCCCACAAAGGGCTAAAGGTGGAGTGCCAGTAGCAGTCCCAATATCTGGGGGGTAATTGGCCCTTTGTTCTCCAAGACAGACCTTGGCAGCATATCCCACTGTCCCCCATACTGGCCTCCCTCTTGACCTCCAGTTCCCATTTCTGATTTACATGGCTGAGCAGCAAGAGGCTACTACTAAGGCTCTGTTTAGTGAAAGACAATGGTTTAGTTGCCAAGTACAAGACCAGCCCTTGGGGAAATCAAGGAGCTGACAGATCTGCCATCAGTGGTCCTGGCTTCCCTTCCCAGACTCCTTTCTCCCTTTGCAATACTTTTTCCTTTTCCTGCTCCTCCCTTCCTTGCCTGGTGCACTTCTTCTCACCTCCCCCTACCTCTACCATACACACCTTTCCAGTGGAAATAATTGGATAATTTCATTCACCCAAACTTGTCAATGACAGGACTAGATTTGCATTTCAATTTAAAACAGAGTCTTAGGCTAAAAGAGTGAAACCCTTTGCAATTTCAGGCTGTCTTGGGTGAGGAGAACACTTTCCTGAATCTTAAGAATGAAGTGGTAGAGGGAGCCATCATTCCCTTGGAAAGTTAAGTGTGGTCCTGCAGACAGCTTATAAAAATTGGTGTGGCTTTTTCTGCATCTATTGAGATAATCATGTGGTTTTGGTCTTTGGCTCTGTTTATATGCTGGATTACATTTATTGATTTGCGTATATTGAACCAGCCTTGCATCCCAGGGATGAAGCCCACTTGATCATGGTGGATAAGCTTTTTGATGTGCTGCTGGATTCGGTTTGCCAGTAATTTATTGAGGATTTTTGCATCAATGTTCATCAAGGATATTGGTCTAAAATTCTCTTTTTTGGTTGTGTCTCTGCCCGGCTTTGGTATCAGAATGATGCTGGCCTCATAAAATGAGTTAGGGAGGATTCCCTCTTTTTCTATTGATTGGAATAGTTTCAGAAGGAATGGTACCAGTTCCTCCTTGTACCTCTGGTAGAATTTGGCTGTGAATCCATCTGGTCCTGGACTCTTTTTGGTTGGTAAACTATTGATTATTGCCACAATTTCAGCTCCTGTTATTGGTCTATTCAGAGATTCAACTTCTTCCTGGTTTAGTCTTGGCAGAGTGTATGTGTCGAGGAATGTATCCATTTCTTCTAGATTTTCTAGTTTATTTGCGTAGAGGTGTTTGTAGTATTCTCTGATGGTAGTTTGTATTTCTGTGGGATCGGTGGTGATATCCCCTTTATCCAAAATTCAACAACCCTTCATGCTAAAAACTCTCAATAAATTAGGTATTGATGGGACGTATTTCAAAATAATAAGAGCTATCTATGACAAACCCACAGCCAATATCATACTGAATGGGCAAAAACTGGAAGCATTCGCTTTGAAAACTGGCACAAGACAGGGATGCCCTCTCTCACCGCTCCTATTCAACATAGTGCTGGAAGTTCTGGCCAGGGCAATCGGGCAGGAGAAGGAAATAAAGGGTATTCAATTAGGAAAAGAGGAAGTCAAATTGTCCCTGTTTGCAGATGACATGATTGTTTATCTAGAAAACCCCATAGTCTCAGCCCAAAATCTCCTTAAGCTGATAAGCAACTTCAGCAAAGTCTCAGGATACAAAATCAATGTACAAAAATCACAAGCATTCCTATACACCAACAACAGACAAACAGAGAGCCAAATCATGAGTGAACTCCCATTCACAATTGCTTCAAAGAGAATAAAATACCTAGGAATCCAACTTACAAGGGATGTGAAGGACCTCTTCAAGGAGAACTACAAACCACTGCTCAATGAAATAAAAGAGGATACAAACAAATGGAAGAACATTCCATGCTCATGGGTAGGAAGAATCAATATCGTGAAAATGGCCATACTGCCCAAGGTAATTTACAGATTCAATGCCATCCCCATCAAGCTAACAATGACTTTCTTCACAGAATTGGAAAAAACTACTTTAAAGTTCATATGGAAACAAAAAAGAGCCCGCATCGCCAAGTCAATCCTAAGCCAAAAGAACAAAGCTGGAGGCATCACACTACCTGACTTCAAACTATACTACAAGGCTACAGTAACCAAAACAGCATGGTACTGGTACCAAAACAGAGATATAGATCAATGGAACAGAACAGAGCCCTCAGAAATAACGCCACTTACCTACAACTATCTGATCTTTGACAAACCTGAGAAAAACAAGCAATGGGGAAAGGATTCCCTATTTAATAAATGGTGCTGGGAAAACTGGCTAGCCATATGTAGAAAGCTGAAACTGGATCCCTTCCTTACACCTTATACAAAAATCAATTCAAGATGGATTAAAGATTTAAACGTTAGACCTAAAACCATAAAAACCCTAGAAGAAAACCTAGGCATTACCATTCAGGACATAGGCGTGGGCAAGGACTTCATGTCCAAAACACCAAAAGCAATGGCAACAAAAGCCAAAATTGACAAATGGGATCTAATTAAACTAAAGAGCTTCTGCCCAGCAAAAGAAACTACCATCAGAGTGAACAGGCAACCTACAAAATGGGAGAAAATTTTCGCAACCTACTCATCTGACAAAGGGCTAATATCCAGAATCTACAATGAACTCAAACAAATTTACAAGAAAAAAACAAACAACCCCATCAAAAAGTGGGCGAAGGACATGAACAGACACTTCTCAAAAGAAGACATTTGTGCAGCCAAAAAACACATGAAAAAATGCTCATCATCACTGGCCATCAGAGAAATGCAAATCAAAACCACAATGAGATATCATCTCACACCAGTTAGAATGGCAATCATTAAAAAGTCAGGAAACAACAGGTGCTGGAGAGGATGTGGAGAAATAGGAACACTTTGACACTGTTGGTGGGACTGTAAACTAGTTCAACCATTGTGGAAGTCAGTGTGGCGATTCCTCAAGGATCTTGAACTAGAAATACCATTTGACCCAGCCATCCCATTACTGGGTATATACCCAAATGACTACAAATCATGCTGCTATAAAGACACATGCACACGTATGTTTATTGCGGCATTATTCACAATAGCAAAGACTTGGAACCAACCCAAATGTCCAACAATGATAGACTGGATTAAGAAAATGTGGCACATATACACCATGGAATACTATGCAGCCATAAAAAATGATGAGTTCATGTCCTTTGTAGGGACATGGATGAAACTGGAAACCATCATTCTCAGTACACTATCACAAGAACAAAAAACCAAACACCGCATATTCTCACTCATAGGTGGGAATTGAACAATGAGATCACATGGACACAGAAAGGGGAATATCACACTCTGGGGACTGTGGTGGGGAGTGGGGAGGGGGGAGGGATAGCATTGGGAGATATACCTAATGCTAGATGACGAGTTAGTGGGTGCAGCACACCAGCATGGCACATGTATACATATGTAACTAACCTGCACAATGTGCACATGTACCCTAAAACTTAAAGTATAAAAAAAAATTAATTGCTATAAAAAAAAAAAGAAACAGCACACTGGGAAAGGCAAAGTATTTTGGAGCAATTAATAAACATGCAGATAATTAATTTGTATTAAAATGGGCTAATTTATCAATCTTAAAAAAAAAAAATTGGTGTGGATGGGGCCAGCAAGAGAAAGGAGAAAAATAATCTTTTTGTGGAGGTTCTTGCCTGCCAGGCATGATTGACAACTGCTGACAAAAGCAAGAGCTGGATCCCTCAGAGCGGTTACTGCTGCTGTCTAGCAACCCAGGCTAAAGAATCAAAGCAGAGATTTTTCTATCCTGAACTAAGAATCTGTCCCTGGTCAACTGCAACCAACTGGTTAGAATAAATCCAAGTAGAGAGATGGAGAATCCAGACCTCTGTTAAAATGAGGATGGTGAACTAAAGATGGCATAGAACTAAAGACAGTTTACTAGTCTTCTTTCCCATCAATGATCCCAGCTGTTCTACCTGCCAGTATTCCACTTTTTACTGGTAAGAACCTTTGATACCCTAAAAGAGGACTTTAAAAAGGAAGAATCTTAGAAGATTTTATTGATACATTGCAACCCTCTGTTGTTTCAGGCTGGGCAACTTTCTCAAAGATCTTATGTACTCAAACATGTCATAAAATTTGTGCCTTTACAGCTCCAACTAATCCTATCTTATTTGGGAAAACTCATCTGTCCCTTTAATAGTTCTTAACTTATACCATCACCAACAAATTTGGTATTGTATTTTGAAATGTTACCTACGTTTTACGTATCAGTGGGTTCTTTCCTAGAAGAAGCATGTGTAAAACAAGTGAGTTACTGAAGGAGTAGATTTGAAAAAATATTTCCAGCTGGATTCACTGTCAATTCTGCTTCACATTGTACCTCTTTATTTTCAGTATAATTCTTCTGTACCACTAGTAATTTTTTTATATTCCATTTGAATGTAAATTCCATAAAGGCAGGGATTTTTTGTTTCTTTGTTCGTAGATGTATTCCTGCACTAAGAATGGTGCCTGGAACGTAGTTAGGGAATCAGCAAATATTTGTAAAATAAAATTAATATTTCCTGTTACCATCTAAAGGCTGGAAAATTCTCAAGCTGCCTTTTGGCTTCTCAGAACATCTTATTATATCGCATCAAAATGAAACTGTCTTTGCTCCAATCTCTCTATTTGCTGATAGTGACCTAACTATTAGTTCTTTTGGTTTAGTATACCGGAAAGAGTCAACTAGGAGTTATGATTTTCAGGATTAATCAATAATTAGCTGGAGGAACATTGGGAAAGTCATGTAAATTTTCTGGGTCATTGTTTGTTCACCTGTAAAAGGTGATTTAACGATGTCTTTATGTTGTAGGATTTTGAATTGGATCAAATGGCATAGCAAACAAAAAGTTTAATGGTTAAAAGCAAGAACTCTTGATTCAGACTCAAATCCTACCTTCTCCACTTTCTAATTGTATGACCTTAGGCAAGTTATTTAATCTTTATAAGCTTTAGTTTCCACATATGTGAAATGGAGATAATTATAGTACCCCTCACATAGAATTACGGCGTAGATAAAAATAGTCAATATATGCAAAACACTTAAAACAGTGCCTGCCACATAAAAGTTCCCATAATGAATGTTAGGTATTATTACTATTAAATGTAAAACACTCTTGGAAAATTGTGAATTGCTGTACAAATGGAAGGTAATTAGATTGCCATTTTAACAGGTCATTGATGGCTCAAGCTAAAATGAATGACTAATGCTGAAATTTTAGGCCCTGTGATTAGCAAGGAATGAGCGATTTGGCATCTCTCAAATTGTACCTCATACTTGGCTATGTATTCTGCCTATTCGCAGAGCTGGCCTGTGGTGTCCATGTACAGGGAATTAACTGTTACATTTATTCACAGTGACTTTGCCTTTCTGAGTTCTGTCGTCATCTACCTGTGTTGATGTTGGATGACTCAATTAACTGAATTGATTCTGAGTTTTGTCACTTGCAAAATGGGAGCAATAACAGCTTACTGCCTTTTTCAGAGGGTTAGTGAGAGGCCCAAATAAGATACTCACTATTCAAATATGAGATAGAGTCATTTTTTGCTGATTCTCCCTGACATTTTGATAGAACTTTAACTGTCCTGCTCTACAAAAATAGTGGGCTGTTCAAACACTTTTTCTATCTAGACTCCCCTTTCATCAAAGTTGAAAACAGACCCAGTAAGTGGTCCAAGAAGCTACAGCTCAGTTCAAATAGACTGTATGGGCAGGGGTAGTAGAGAAAGGCTTACTGACTAAACATTCAGGCTGAATGACCAATCTCAGAACAGTAGAGTGTTTGCAAATAGCCAAGTGGTCTAATTGGCTTAGTTTGGAAAGTTTAGTATATTAAACTCCTTACTGAATTAATGCACTTACATTCTTATTATGGTCCATAAATATGAATTTTATAGAGTTTGGAAACTGGAGGTAGAATATGGAAGAGATTCAGGAAATGTCATTATTATTATTATTGAGATAGAGTCTCACTCTGTCACCCAGGCTGGAATGCAGTGGTGCGATCTTGGCTCACTGCAACCTATGCCTTCTGGGTTCAAGCTATTCTTGTGCTTCAGCTTCCCGAGTAGCTGGGACTATAGGAACGCACCACTATGCCCAGCTAATTTTTTGTATTTTTTTTTTTTAGTAGAGATGGGGTTTCGCCATGTTGGCCAGGCTGGTCTTGAACTTCTGGCCTCAAGCAATCTGCCTGCCTCGGCCTCCCAAAGTGCTGGGATTACAGGGATGAGCCACTACGCCTGGCCTGTTTTTATTTTTGTTTCAAATCCTGGTGAACTTCTGCTTTTGGCTATGATGGAATAACTGGTATTGGATTGTTCCTCCTGTGGTAAGCAATCATAAGACTGGACAAAATGTGTGAAGGAACTATTGTCAAACATTGGAAAACAGGCAGTACAAACCATGATCCCTGAGAGAAACTCATGAGGTAAGTCCCACGCTGGTGCAGCTTTCTGCCTAGGGACATTTTCCCAGCCACGGTGCAGGGAGCTGTGATCTAAGCAAAGTATAGTAGTCCTGCTGAGCTGAGGAAACCTAGATCAGAGTTTGGGGTATCTGAAGTGCCTGGAGTCTGCAAAGTAGGGCACCAGAGTCGAGAAGCAACACAGAATAGTGGGGAGGTCTTGAAGGGACTTCTCCCTAAGTTTTTGGCTGAGGATTGCAATCATGTATTCAGGGAAAGACTGCACAAGGCTTACCACGCAACTGTGAATAAGAGCAGAGAAAGTAAAGGTTGAGAAGAACTAAGTAATGCTGGAGATCCTCCGCAGCCACAGTGGAGGGACATCATTAACATCTTGTTACCACCTCAAGAATCCAGCTTTGACACCACAAGGGCCACGCCCTAAGAGTAATGCCCCATGCCTTAGGGTAAAGCCTGCTTTCTCAATCTTCTATACAAAAGCCTAATATCAATCTTTCACAAGATGCACAGTTGAGGAGCTTTCCACACATCCACCCCAACAAAATATAAAGCCAAACCTACACAAGTTCAAGGTGGTCAGCCAGAAATTGATCTGCCTGTGAGAACAAAAACAAGATTCTTTCTCAGAAGATAACAGAATGCAGAGTTTCTACCATGTATTATGAACATTACCCAATATACGAAAAGATTACTAGATATGTAAAGAAACAGGAAAATGTGATCCATAGTCAAGAACAAAAGAAATCAATGAAACTATGTCTTAATAAGTGAGTAGATAGGGAATTTCAGCAGAGAAATGGAAATATATATATATATATATATATATATATATATATATGAAGCAGCTATTATCAAACATTGGGAAAAAGGCAACACAAATCATGATCCCTAAGAGAAACTCATGAAGTATACCTCACATTGTTGTCTTTCTGCCTAGGAAAATCTCGACATTGAACTCCACATTCAGTTCACTCCAGAACTGAAAGTCTTCTCTAATATGAAACACAGAAATAAACTAATTTGAATAAAAATAAGTAGAGCTTAAGAATGGCATGTTTAAAGTGAGGAACAAAAGCAAAGAAGAAACAAATAAAAACCTTGTTAGCCCACAATTCTATATCCAGTGAAAATATATTTCAATAACTAGGGTGAAATAAAGACATTTTCAGATAAGTAAAAGCTTAAAGAATTCATCACTAACACACCTGCAACATGAGACAAGCTAAATTCTTTAGGCTAATAGGAAAGGATACAGAAGGAAAGTCATATTTAAGGGAGGAAAGACAAGCTCCAGAAATGGTAAATAAGAGGTACATTTACAAGAAAATATTATTCGTTCTCATAACTTTCTTAAAAGTGAGCTGATTACTAAAGCAAAATTAATAATGTTGTAATTGGATTTTACAACGTTTATGGAAATAAAAGATATGGCAATGATAGCACGAAGAAACAGAATTATACTGTTGGAAGTTGATTACGGACTGGAGACAAAAATTTATAATACATAATCTGACACAGGATTATATCCAGAATATATAAATACTTCTTATAGCTCAATAGTAAGAAGTCAAACAACCCAATAAAAAAGAGCAGATTTGGACACTACAGAAGAAGACATACAGATAAGCCAACAAGCACATGAACACATGCTCAACATCTTTCATCATTAGGGAAATGCAATTTAAAACAAGAGGGACATTCTCTGACAAACCCACTAGAATGAGTATAATTAAAAAGATTGACAACAGCAAATGTTGGTGAGGATCTAGAGCAACCAGAATTGATGTAAAATGATACAATCTTTTTGGGGAACACTTTGGTAGTTTCTTATAAAGTTATGCATACACTTATCATCAATTCCTCTTCTAGGTATTTGCCCAGAGAACTGAAAGCATATGTCCTCACAGGCTTGTATACATTTGTTTTGGCAGCTTTGCTTAAAATAGTCAAAAACTGAAAATCATCCAAATGTTCATCAAAAGGGGGAATGGATAAACAAATTATGGTGCAGCCACTGAATGATTTTCAGCAATAAGAAGGAACAAGTATCAACATACACAACAAGATGGATAAATGTCAAAGGCTTATGCTGAGCTAAAGAAGCCAGGCACAAAAGAGTATTTACCATATGATTCCATTTATATCAAACTTCAGAACAGGCACAATTAATCTCTATTGATAGAAAACAGATCAATGGTTGCCTGGAGCCAGGCGTGGGTGGTTGCCTGGAGCCAGGCGTGGGTGGATGCCTGCAGAGAGACATAAGGGAACTTTTTGGGTGATGAAATGTTCTATATTTGTCTTTACTAGGGTGGAGGTTTCACAAATTATACATTTGTCAAAAATCATTGAACTGTACCCTTAAAATGGGTACAGTTTACATTATGTGAGTTATACCTCAATAAAGATGGTTTAAAAATTGACATGGTCACGATATTGTGGGTTGCTGTCACATGGCATTTATACTTTTGGACATAGCTCTAGATACTCATGTCACCCAAAAATCCAGGTGAAGATAAAGGAATAATAACAAGAAAAAGGAAAAAGAGAAAATAAAAAGTACAGTTTATAGTTTCTAAATTCTTGTTAGCTTAGAAATACAATGACAGGCCAGGCGCAGTGGCTCACGCCTCTAATTCCAGCACTTTAGGAGGCTGAGGTAGGTGGATCACTTGAGGTCAGAAGTTCAAGACCAGTCTGACTAACATGGTGAAACCCTGTCTCTACTAAAAATACAAAAATTAGTCATGTGTGGTGGCATGTGCCTGTAATCCTGGCTATTTGGGAGGCTGAGGCAAGAGAATTGCTTGAACCTGGGAGGAGGAGGTTGTAGTGAGCCGAGATTGTGCCACTGAACTCTAGCCTGGGCAACAGAGTGAGACTCTGTCTCAAAAAAAAAAAAATATATATATATATATATGGATATATATGTGTATATATATGTGTATATATATGTATATCCATATATATATATGTATACACACACACATATATATATGTATACACATTGGATATATATATATATCCAATGACATGCTATATAATATTCGAAGGGTAGGAAACGGCTGTTGAATGGTGATGGGAAAGTGTATTAATTCATTCTCACTCTCATGGTGCTATGAAGAAATACTTGAGACTGGGTAATATATAAAGGAAAGAGGTTTAACTGACTCACAGTTAAGCATGGTTGGGGAGGCCTCAGGAAACTTACAATCATGGCAGAAGGAGAACTGCAAACACGTCCTTCTTCACATGGCAGCAGGAAAGAGAAGTCCTGAACAAAAGAGGGAAAATCCCATTATAAAATCATCAGATCTCATGAGAACTCACTCACTATCATGAGAACAGCATGAGGGTAACTGCCCCCATGATTCAATTACCTCCCGCCGGGTCCGTCCCAAGACATGTGGGGAACAATTTCAGATGAGATTGGGTGGGGACACAGCCAAACCATATCAGAAAGTTAGTTTATTCAAGTGAATGTGGGAAACACCTTCTGGAAATAGAAAAACTGGCATCCTATCCTGGTGTGTACCATCACATAAAAAGCAATAAATCCATGATTATCAACTTTATATGAATTAGAAGAGAGCTAAATGCACTCAACATTAAAACTCTGCTGAATAGAACTGGCTTTTGAATGACTCACCACGCTTGTCATCCCTTGGGCCATCATTTATAGACATTGTGCTATCAAAGAACTGAAGAGATTCATACAGAGATTAACAGATATCCTCTTAGTAGAAGGTGGGCAGCAAGGGAGTTTAATGCAGTTGTGTTTAAAAAGAGGCTATTCTGAAGTATAAAAAAGTGAATCCAATGAAGGAGATTTCAGGAACAATGGAGCCCAGTGAGGTGGGCCTAGTTTTCATCACCCTGGATCTCATATCACCATAAGCAAGCTTTTCTCCCTATTTGCAGAGGCCAGGAGGTGTTTTTCTCATCTGGTAAACATGTTTATTTTGGTAAACAAAATAAACAATTTGCATTTCCTTGGAAAAAATCCCATTATTTAAAGACGTTTTGGATTTTACCTTTTAACCACTCAAAAAAAAAAAAAAAGTTACACATGAAAAAAGACAAATGAGACAATCAACCAATTAAAATGTATTAAAATGCATTAAATGTATTAAAATGTATGGCCCTAATAATTTAAAGCCTTACTAGAATAAATAAAATGTAAAAGCAAAGAAAATATGTATAGGGACATGTGAATACTACTAAGTGAACATTGAATAGTATTCAGAAATCATTGTTAAAAATGTTTAGGTGTGATGACGGATTTGGGCTTTTGTTTTTAAAAAGTCATTTTTATGTACATACTGACATATTTATAGATGAAATAATGTAATGTGTGGCATTTGCCACTATATAATACCGTATATAGTGGCAAATGGGGAGGAGAACTATAAAACTTTGACTTAATATCAGATTCTTAAGGGAAAATAGCTCATGGGATTAATTATTATGGGTAAGTGTGAAAGTTTATTCTAGTGTGATGCTCTGGGAAACAGCTTTGGTGTTTCCTCTTCAAGCATTTGAAGCATGCTCCTAACCAGAGCCATAGAACAATATCAAGAGCCCTCATAGCATTTTATTCTTTGGTTCAGAACTGCCTTATGCTCCACTGCCTTTTCCTTTTGCCCATGACACTCAGTCTCCATCTTTCTTGGCTTACAGCTGGCTACCCTGTCTTTCCCGTTGCTGATTCCAGGTTGATGGCTCTGATTAAGCCTTGGCACTTCCTTGGCACGCTGTTTCCGGCATGGACTCCTTTATCTCTGCATACACCCCAACCACAGCCAAGTGGCACGATGTTCTCCAATGTTCCCAACCTCCTGGGTAAAACACTGGAAGAAGCTCCAAAGAACTTGTCTGTTTGACAGTGTAGAAAGGAAACTGATGTAAATACATAGTTTTCACATCTAACCATCAGAATCGAAAGAGAAAAGAGTGACACTATAGGTGCATTACAATTTCACTGAGGAGTTGGATAAGCAGAATTACAGATACCACAGGAACATTCCTGGAAACTGATTAAATTCACTTTCTAGTTATACTTTGAATTTCATCAGAATGCTATAAATTGTCATTTAAAAACCACAGTTCAAGTAATATAATATTTTTCAAACTGCAGGACATGTTCCTTTCATGGGTTGCGAAATTAATTTAATAGGCAGCCAAAAACATTTTTAACAGACTAGACTAGACTAGTCTGGAAGGAAATAAATGGAAAATATTAAAGTGAATCATACATAGTAAGAGTGAATATACTTTCTGTAGAACTTTTGTTTTAGTTTAGCAAGTGTGTGTGTGTGTGTGTGTGTGTGTGTGTTGTCACAGTATAAAATCAATTTCTTACTGTGGCCATTTCCAAAAATATTTGAAAATCCTTATGTAATGAATTTCTATATACGATAGCAAAAAACCAAAAGGATTCAGGGGGCAAAAAAGGTAACTCTGAAGGAAAATTTCTGTCAAAACAAAATCCTGATAATTCAATAACTAACTTGTTACCCGAATCAGAGAGATAATCCATGCCAACCAGTCAGAAACCGTAAATAACCTGGCAGAAGGAACAGGCTACTAGATGTCATCTGATTTGTTCTTTTTGTGTGGTTTTGCTGACTATGTTTTCCTGTTGAATTTAAAAGGCCCCACTCATTTTTGTTACTTGGTAACTGCCATTTTCAGACTAGCTTTTGTCTGTTTCTAGATGCAGCCTGCAGGACACCAGCTGACAGTGGAAGGACTGAGGAAGGTTGTATAATTTTGTGCAAGGTCCACCACAAATCCAGCTGAAGAACTGCTCCAAAGTTTAGGTCATGGCAAGAACAAGGTAAGATGACATTAGTCACTCAAACACAGACTCAAGCTGCAACAACTAATGCTCCTATGAGATTGGCTATATGCCAAAGTCATATTTGGCCAAAGAATATATGCCCTTTGAAATCCCAGCAGGCATAGACCTACAAATTCTCAGCTAATGAGATGTTCATTCATTTTTACAGCTCCAGGGTGGAGAAAACAATTTCCCCCTTGCCAAATTTTTCTTTTATGTAAAACTTTAAATAAGAACTAAGAGATTTCACAGTGTCTGCAAACCTGGAAGTTTTTAATACAAATCCTCTAAAAGTTTGTGTCACTCACAGCTTCTTGCTGGTTTTTTTTTTTTTTTTTTTTTTTTTTAGAGCCTCCTCAAAATGGACTTGCATATTCCCCTTCTAGAAGGAGTAGATTATTCAAACCCTTTAAATCAAAGCTGGGCATGGTAGCTCATGCCTGTAATCCCAGCACTTTGGGAGGCTGAGGCGGGCGGATCACTTGAGATTAGGAGTTTGAGACCAGCCTGGCCAACGTGGTGAAACCTTGTTTCTACTAAAAATACAAAAATTAGCCAGCATGGTGGCGGGCAGCTGTAATCCCACCTATTTGGGAGGCTGAGGCAGGAGAATTGCTTGAACCCAGAAGGCAGAGGCTACAGTGAGCCGAGATTGCACCCCTGTACTCCAGCCTGGGTGACAGAGCAAGAATTCATCTCATAACAAAAACCAAAACCAAAACCAAAAACAACAAACTCTTTAATTCAAGAGGTGAATCCTGAATCCCCATCTGGAAGGTTGTGGGAGGGCATAATTGTGATAGAGAATCTATCTCAAAATGACATTTGGGAAATGAAATGTTCAAATTCTGACCAAGGGGGTCAGAAGGGAATAAGTCTGAAAGTCTTAAAAGGGGAAGGTGGGGTGGGGAACACAATTGGAGTGAAATCACAAGAAATGTGAAATGTACTTATCAGTTGGCTTCACAATGTGCTCTTATTGGTTGCGTGTCCCTGGGCACCAAGGAGGCCAGGCCTACCATATTGAAAGCAGAATGGAGGGGAGCTCAGCATGGCTCCTCTGAGTAGTCACAAGTGATTCATACAGGCCCAGCTGGGACCCCAAGAAGAAGGGAGAGGTTGCAGTAGTGTGGACACTGTGGGTTTCCAGGAACCATAGCAATCCACAGCTCCAGCTCAACAATGATGCAAACCAGGACCTTGCCAAGCTGTCTTCTCCCAGAGAACAGAGTCTGCTCAGGCTTATGTTCTTGCCTCATTGCAAGTTTCAAATGAGGTGACAAGAATGGCATCTGGAACATTTCCTGGCAGAGAGGGCATTTCTCCCCTCCCCTCTCCCAGAGCTTGTTCCTTTTCTTACCTCTCTCTGTTCCTGCTTCACACTGAAAGAGGCTGGCAATGAAATGAGACCAAACCTTCGTTCAAATACAGCCTCGCTACTTGCTTGCTTAGAGCAAATCACTGGACTCCTGTAAGCCTCAGTTTCCTCAGCAATAAAAGTAAGAGATAATAACACTTACCTTATAGAGTTGTATGAGGATTGGGAGAATGTACATAATGTGCTCTACAAACATTCAACACTCAAAGTCAGGGCTTCTCAACTTTGTACTTTAATAATTCGGCCAGGTCATTCTTTGTTGTAGGGAGCTGTCTTGTGCATTGTAGGATGTGTAACAGCATCCCTGATCTCTACAAACAGGATACTAGTAGTACCTTCCCTCTCCTCGCCACAGTGTGACAACCAAGAATGCCTCTAGATATTGCCAAAGATCCCCTGAGGGCAAAATCAGGCCTGGTTGACTATGACTTCCATCTTGTTTTCCTTTCTCTCTCTCTCTGTCTGTCTCTCTCTCTGTCTCGGAGTCTTGGGAAAGCGAACTGTCATGTTATGAACAGCCCAGATCAGAAGTAACTAATGTCCTAAGCAAATAGCTAGCAAGCACCTGAGGCTTGCCTGCAGCCAAGTGAGTGACTTTGGAAAAGGACCTTTACTCGGTTGAGCCCTGAGATGACTGCAGCCCTAGATGATGCACTGATTACAGCCTTTGACAGATCCCGAGTTAGAGGCACTCAGCTAAGCCATGCCCCTGCTCCTGACCCACAGAAACTCTGAGATAATAAATGCTTATTCTTTTAAGCTGCTAAGTTTTGGGGTCATTTGTAATGCAGCCATAGGTAACTAAGACAAGGACCAACAATGATTAAGTAATATATCAGTGTTGAATGGGAAGCAGATGAGTCAGGTGGAGTCTATGCACGTAAGAGATCTCAGAGGTGACCCCACAGGCAGATTCTGAGGTTTCCATGGTATTGGGTGGGGAGGACATTTACATTCTTGCATCAGTATTGTTTGGTTGTCCCATATATATTTAGTGCTCTTTCTGTATATGACTTATTGAAACATCCCCTTTATCTTTGTAGGGCTGTGGCTTACCATTTAAAAATGTTAAACGAAATGTCTCTTATTCTAAATTAATTTTATCCTCTTATTCACTGTATATGAATACATTATTCTTGGCTATCATCAGTGCTATACTAGTTGGTGTTCTCATTTTCCTAAACATGTTTTATTATAAATGTAACGAATAATTAATATAAAGAAATTGAAACAGTGGGGGAAAGCAGAATTTTTATGAGAATTAACCATTGTTAACAATTTAGTATGTATCTTTCCAGATATTTTCCATGAAACACAATTATGCCACATAAATACATATTTTTTTTTCAAGATTCTTTTGTTTCAAGGGATAGAAACCAAAGCAAACTGGCTTAAGCATAAAGATTTACTTGGCTTGGATAAGCAAAATTCTGGAAGCATATGAGTAGAGTTACCTACCTTGGAGATGATTGAAGCCAGGACTAGAACATCCCCAGGAATCATTCTTTTTTTTTTTTTTTTTTTTTAGACGGAGTCTCGCTCTGTCGCCCAGGCTGGAGTGCAGTGGCGCAATCTCGGCTCACTGAGGAATCATTCTTTTTGTCTCTCATCTCTATGTCTCAAGGTGTGTTGGCTTCATTCTCCCACATTGGGTTTTCCATGAGTCAAGGATGTGGCCAGCATCTCCTGGCTCTGAGTCTCTTACAACTTTATGACTGAAGTAAAAAGGGGTGTTGGTCTCCCAGCTTGAAAAATCCCAGGGAATGTTTCTGATTGGTTTAGCCTGTTGATTAACCACTCCAGTCAAGGGTGTGAGGTATTATGAGAAGCTGAGCTGGAGTCACATGTCTAATCTATTGCTGGAGAAGGTTACTAGACAAAGTAGGGGAAGCAGAGCTTGGCAGCCAATAACAATAGGCACCTATCACAATCTTTTATCCAAGTATTATCATGATGTGCATCATTAGTCTCAATTTGTTTTAATAAGTAAATTACATATCACAGGCTTCTTTACATATGAACATATATTATGCTCAGTCTATTCAACAATCTACACTCAATAGCACAGAAATATGAACTGTTTTAGTTTTTTTCTCCAATCATTTATTTCAACCATATTCCATGAAATCTCCCTTTCCTGCCCTTAAGAATATCTTGGGCAGATCTCATAGCTTTCTGGTTACTTTTTATTATTAAAATGTGCTTTCCTATCTAGAGTAGTTTAAAAACTAAATCTTATATCCAATATGATGTTCATTCTCTTTCTCAAACCACCAGGCCAGGGTAAGCTTCAGGAAGGGGCTTGAGGTAAAGAAGGGCATGGCTCACCTTTTCACTTCTCCTGCCTTCCCTCTTCTGTGGTTGGAGTGAGAAGGAGGGAGAATAAGAAAGACATGTGTCTTTATATTTATGTGACTGTTGTGGGATGAACTGCATTCCCCTAAAATTTGTATATTGAAGCCCTAACTTCCGGTACCTCGGGTTGTGACTATATTTGGAAATAGGGCCTTAAATGAGGTGATTAAGTTAAAATGAGACCATCAAGGTGGACCCTAATTCAACCTGACTGGTTTCTTTGTAAGAACAGGAAATATGGTCATAAAAAGAGATACCTTGCATGCATGCCCACAAGGATGACCATCTAAAGCAAGCTAGAGAGGCCGCAGAGGAAACCAGCCCTTGATTAGTTCCAGTCTCCAGAAATGTGAGAAAATAAATTTCTGTTTTTTAAGTCATTGGTCCTCAACCTTTTTGGCACCAGGGACTGGTTTCCTGAAAGACAATTTTTCCACGGATGGGAGGCAGGGATGGTTTTGGAATGAAACTTTTCCACCTCAGATCATCAGGTATTACTTAGATTCTCATAAGGAGAGCACAACCTAGATACCTTGCATGCGCAGTTCACAATAGGGTTCGTTCTCGTATTAGAATCTCATGCTGCTGCTGATCTAACAGGAGGTGGAGCTCAGGCGGTAATACTGGCTGGCCCGCCACTCACTTCATGCTGTTTAGCCTGGTTCCTAACAGGCCATGGACTTGTACCGGTCTGTGGCCCAGGGGTTGGGGACCCCTGGTTTAAGCCAACCAGTCTGTGGCTCATACACAAGTGTTCACAAAAGTCCTTATAAGCAGGAGGCAAGAGTTAGGATCAGGGAAGGAGATGTGATGTGGAGGTAGAGGTAGAGTGATGTAAGGAAGGGGGCATGAGCCAAGAAGGGCAGATAGCCTCTAGAAGCTGAAAAAGTCATGTAAGATAATAAATTTGTGTTGTTTTAAACTAATGCGTTTGTGACAGCAGCAATAAGAAAGTATACACTCTTTATTTATGTTCTTAAAAGAGACGTATTGAATGCTGTGAGATAGGACATTTAAACATTTTTATTGTAATACAATTTCAGACTTTCAAAAAAGTCACAAGAATAATATAAGAAACACTTGTGTTCCCTTTATTCTGATTCAATTGTTAGTGTTTCATTCCATATGCTTTATCATCTGCTCTTACTCTTTGTTTTCCTAAACCATTTGAAAGTAATTTTCGCATATCTGCTAGCCACAAATTCTTTATAGTTTGTATATCCAAAAAGCAGGGACTTATCTTATGGAACCACACTGCAATGATCAACATCATAAACCATAACTTTGATATAATACTATAACCTAAAATTCAGATTTGAATTGCTCTAAGTGTCCCAGTAATGTTTTTTTGTGGTTGTTATTTTTCCTGGCCCAGGACCCAATCCAGGAGCATCTTGTGAATTTAGTTGTCATGTCTCTTTAGTCTCTTATAGTCTGTAACAGCTTCTTTATCTCTCCTTGTCTTTCGTGTTTTTGAAAATTGTGGAGTAAAGGCTAGTTATTTCATAAGATATTTTTAAATTTTACTTTGAAGTTTCTGCATAATTAGATTCAGGTTATACATGTTTGGCAGATATACCACAGGCATGATATTGTGTCTTAGTCTGTGCACCATATCAGGAGGCACACAACATCAGCTTGTTCCATTATTGATGATGTTAATGCATTACTGATGATGTAAAATTGCTATTAATATTTCCCTTTGTAATTAGTAAGTAATTTGTAGGCAGAATACTTTGAAATTACCTTCTCAACTCCACCAACCACAGTGTTGATTCTCGCCTTTCCCTATTTCTATTTGTTAACTCCTTTGACATTGAGACACATGGCTTCCATTATGTAATATGATATTTTAACCTGTCTGAAATGATTTTTCATGCCAGTATTTTCGCATTATTTACTACTTATAGTTCCTATGAATAGAGAAAATGTATGTGCATTTAATTATAAAATCTTGTTCAAATTATTTTTAAAGGTTCTTTTTGGGACTTTCATGTTGCCAAAACATTGTTACTTTTCTACAATGTTAATTTTAGTTTTATTTTGTGATTTTTTGGGGGCGGGGAGGGGAGAGAAAATTTATTGGAAGATATATAAAAGGTTTACAACTTAGATAATAAAATAAATTACTCTTTAGTTTAAGAATTTCAACTGACCTAAGGCGTTATTACCCGGAAGGCCCCAGGGTTGGTGGCACAGCTATGGTTATTCAAGTTCCTGTTACTCGTGTCCGTATAAGAGACCACCTGAGCAGGCTTAGTGTGAGCAACAAGACTGTTTATTCACTTGGGCGCAAGTGGGCTGAGTCCGAGAAAGGAGTCAGCGAAGGGTGGAGGGATTATCATTGGTTCTTATAGGTTTGGGATAGGCAGTAGAGTCAGGAGCAATTTTCTGTGGGCAGGGGATGGATGTTACAAAGTACATTCACAAGGGCAGGGAGGGTGTATTGTCACAAGGGCTGGGAGGATGTTACGAAGTACATTCACAAGGATGGGGAATATCATAAAGCACATTATCACAAGGGTGGGGGAATGTCACGATGGCTTGACTGTGGTGTGGCCAGCTCAGAGGACCATACAGTTCCAATGAACATCACAGAAGGGCTTCTTCCATGGTAAGCGTTTTCCTTTATTGCACATGAGGACGCTTTTGACTTCAGTGAGAAACTTCTGATGGGTTCTAATGATGTCTTAGTGACTCTAAATGGTATGTTGCCTCAGGGCTGCACTTTCATCCACTTCAGGTTTCAAGCTGGGTCAGGCTTAGGCAGAACTGATTTTTCTATAGGATCATCTAAATCAGGGGTTCCCAACCCCCAGGCTGTATACTGGTACTGGTCTGTGGCGTGTTAGGAACTAGGCTGTACAGCAGGAGGTGAGGGGTGGTGGGGGGACGAGCATTACTGCCTGAGCTCTACCTCCTATCAGATCAGCAGTAGCATTAGTTTCTCATAGAAGCATGAACCCTATTGTAAACTGTGTTTGAGAGATCTAGGTTGTGTGCTCCTTATGAGAATCTAACTAATCCCTGACGATCTGAGGTGGAACAATTTTATCCCAAAACCATCCCCACATCCCCACCTCTCTGTGGAAAGATTTTCTTCCACAAAACCAATCCCTGGTGCCAAAAATTTGGAGACCACTGATCTAAACAGATTGGTGGCTTTCCATTTCCTGAGGGTGGTAAATTTAAAATCAGAATCCACTATTTGATATGGTTATCTAGCTTGACTTAAGGACAGAAGGGCCAGGAACAGAATAGTCATGATACAATTATTCTGATGAAGAGTCTCTCGATTATGGGAAGAACTGTTTTGCTCAGAGCACACTGTGGAAGAGAGGAAAACCAGGGTGCAGTACCAACACACTATGAACCTAAACATCAGAAAAGATTCCTAAGGATATCTGACGTGCATTTCCAGGAAAGAGCAGAATGGCTATACATGTGGACTTGACCCCAGAAAGATTTGGTTTGAGTCCTGGTACCACCATTTGTTTACTGAATGACTCTGGCCTACTTACTTAACTTTTTTAAAGGTTTGGTTTCCTGCTCTATAAAATAGGGATAATAAAGGTGCTTATATTGCATGGTTGTTGTGAATAGTTCTTAATATGTATCCCAAGCTCAGCAAATGTCAGTTCACTGTAATTTTACAGATTTTACCCAATAAAGACTTCAATTTGTCAATTCTTAGTTTTGTTGAATCTTGAGGGAAAGGGTCAAAAGTGATCATTTTTTCATTGGCAGGTTGCTCTTTAAAACAACAGGATCATGTCCTGCAACCAACCACGTGGGTGGGGAGAATGTGTGAACTCCCTATTGATGATCATGATGCAGCTGAATAAAATTTGTCACCTCAGTGTGCTGCAATGTACCTACCATGATGCCAAATATCTTGTGGACACATTCCAGGACACAGAGAGTAATACTGTGGCACAATTGTGTGCATGTAAATTATGGATTTCTTTTTTTTTTGTAATAGTTGGTAGAACTACCATGTTTCCAATATGAAATGTCATGGGGAACTATACATGAAATAATATTAAGAGAATAAAAAGCAGGATCCTACCAGCTGCTTTTCTCAATCACTATTGGTAATTCAAAGGCACATTGAAATAGTTTGGCTCGTGTCCCCACCCAAATCTCATCTCAAACTGTAATCTCCATGTGTGGAGGGAGGGGGGTGATTGGATCATGGAGGTGGTTTCCCCTATGCTGTTCTCCTGATGTGAGTGAGTTCTCACAAGATCTGACAGTTTTATAAGTATTTGACAGTTCCTCCTTCACACGCTCACACTCTTCTCCCTGCTGCCACCCTGTGAAAGAAGGTGCCTGCTTCCTCATTCCCCATGATTGTAAGTTTCCTGAGGCCTCCCCAGCCATGTGGAACTGTGAGTGAATTAAACCTTTTTCCTTTATAAATTACCTAGTCTCAGGGAAGTTCTTTATAACAGTGTGAAAATGAACTAATACACACATAAATTCAGGTCAAAGTCCTTGCCTGTCCACAAATACCACAGGTCCTGGGCACCGGAAGTGCCCAGTTCTGTAGATCTGGGGACTGTTCCTGCTTTTGGCCATGGTGGTCAGGTTTGTTCCCAGCTTAGTCTTTGAATTTAGTTTTTGCTATATGTTCTCAAACTCTCTTTCCCAGGGTCTGCAAGTGGCATCCACCAATGGTCTCTAAAGCATCATGCTCCGTGTCCAGGTCTAGGACATCATAGGTGTTTAAAGGATACCTAGAATTTTTACCTCTTCCAGGAGACATCCAGGGAGGGTGGGCCTTGGTAGGAGGGGTCTTCTGAATCCACAGGACCTCCATAGGCCTTGTCTAGAGTGAGACCAGATCACCTGGTTGAGGAATAATCCCACTCCAAGACTTGATGTGGAGTCTAGGACCCAGAACTTGACTCATTATGGCTCCCTTGGCTTTGTGATACTGTTATAGAACCAAAGTGGGGTCCACTGGCCTGGCACAGTAAGGCCAGACATCCACACTGAGGTTTGAAGTGGCAAGAAAGGAAGGTATTCATTTGCAGGGCACCAAGAAAGGAGAATTAGCAGCTAATGCTTATGTCCTGACTTCCCCAATGGCTTGCAAGTAAGAGTTTTTAAAAGCAGGGGTAAATTTCAGGAAAGCAGAAGTTACAGGCAAGATCATAAATCAATACATGGAGGCTACACATGGGTTTTGGCCTGAAAGGGTGGGGTATCTTGAAGCAGGAGCTTACAGGTCATAGGCAGGTTCAAAGATTTTCTCATTTACAATTGGTTAAGGAAGAGAAGCTTTGTTTAAAAATTTAAGGTCAGCAGAAAGAATGTTAGCTCTGGCTCATGGGTGTGACTTCCTCCAGGACACTCAGGAAGAAATTTAGAACAAAGAATGGTTATCAGAATTCAGTCCTCAGTTCTATATTATCTGAGGTCTATGTGCCAGTGTATCCATTTGTTGGAGGTCCAGGTTTCTGAAAAATAACTCGGGTACATATGTTAAGATGTTATCTTTAGTTTCTATAGGGAACCAAACATCTCGGGACTCTCAGTTCCTTGGCTATTGTTTCAGGCTACCATTACCTTCTTGTTTATCGAGCTGCTTATTCACTTTCAGGGCTAGCTAGGCATCTGGAATTTCCCTTGAAGGAGCTCAAGATTTTCCTTTATTTCCATGCTTGGGGACCCAGAGACCCCTAAAAGGGGTCCCTGCTCCATCTCAGTACCTGGATTTTCACTTCCTTGCTAAGTCAGTCAGTTATAAAAAGCAGATTCAGCTCTAGCCCACATCTGAGTAACTGAGACATTATCATCTCCACTTGGCAAAAACGGAAGCGTGAAATGTGAGTCAGTTGTTTTATTCCACTTCCTAGTGGAGAGAGACAGTTTCTCATCCAGTGTGAATCGAGTCATTCAGGAAGAAACTCAATCCCAGAGAATTATTCAGATGGCGATTGCAGCCTGCTCCTAATTAGACACAGGCTGACTCAGGGGCCAGGGCCTGATGCGGCTGGCAAGCAGCTGTCTCACAGGCTCACTTCTTACTCAGTCTCCTGGCACCTGTGCCTCCCTCTATCAAATAAACACAATTATGATTACTCCCTATTTAAGTGCAGCACAACCTGATTTCCATGTTATTTATACTCCGCACCCCCAAAACACACACACCATCTAATGAGGAGGTGGGTTCCAGCTGCTGGAGGGCCCCTGAAGTGTGCAAGGCTGGAGGTGAACTCCCAGGCAGAGATGAACTGCTCACCAGGAACGGAACAGGGTGGCGCTACAGGAAAACAAAATTTCCAGGGGGTTAAAAACAGAAGAGGGAGACACAAGACCACAAGGTCAGGAAACAGGTCCAGGGCAAAGAAGAATCCAGCTTGGAGACCAGATACTTCCAAAGAGAACTGAGGATGTCAGGCTGAGATTTTGCATAGGAGTTTCCTATAGGATTTGTATAGGAGATTTTGTGTAGGAGCTTCCTATAGGATTTGTATGGGAGATTTTGTAAGATTTTGTGTAGGAGTTTTCCATAGAATTTGTATAGGAGATTTTGTAAGATTTTGTGTGGGAGTTTCCCATAGGATTTGTATGGGAGATTTTATAAGATTTTGTGTAGGAAACTCCTACACAAAATCTTGGTCAACATCTATGCAGTTCATTAATACTTTTGGTGCAGAACAGATTGTCTATTTATTTACTGGAAAGGAGAGAGATGCTGTGTCCTGCATCAAGGTTAGCAAGAGATGAAAAGAGAGGCTGAGTTACTTGTGTGGTTACAGTATTTTTTAAATGTCAATTTGCCAGCCTAATCTGTGAGCTACATGAGGATAGGGATTGTGTCTCTTGTTAGCAGATCCCCAGTGCCTAGCACAATGTGAGCACATAATAGGTGTTCAAACAGTTATTGTGTGAATACGTTGAATGCCTCCACTTAATGGCTCCATACAACTTCTGATTCCCAACTGAACTGAAGTCTAAAATAATGCTTTTTGTCCCTTTGCCTAGGGTTCACAGGGCACATTAGAAAGCTGATGATTTGGAGCATGGTAGGAGTGGCAGCAGCAGCTTTAGGGCAATGCTTTCAGAAAGATGTTCTTCAGCCCTCAGGAAGTGGTACTGCTGGCTGACAGCACAGCTGGAACCCCATATAGAGGAAATAACACGGGCCATCAAGATGCCCACTCTAACAAGGGAGACCAATCTGATTTCCATAAGTATTAAAGTCAAATGTTGCTAGGGGATTTTGCATGCTGATTCATAGAGAAAAATAAAGCTTTGCTTAAAGAATGCATACATTCTTTCTGTTTACCCTCTGGGAACATCCATTATAAAGAGAAATTGAACTCTAATTGTACTCAATTGTGACACTTAGAAAGAAATATAAAGTATATGTAGTTGCAACAACCTTCAGTCTTTTCTCTAGGCTAAATGGAACATACTAAATTGAGAAGGAGGTGCTATAGGCTTCATGGTATCCCTAGAATAAAATGGTATAAATAGTATTTTGAATCAGAAGATGTGGCTTAAAGGCCCAACTCAACCACTTACCAGCGATGTGAGTTCCAAGGCTTATTTTAATAACTGATTCTGATTTTCTTAAGTTCTTAATTTCAATAAAAAGTATAACCTTAACTGTATAAAACCAGTAATCAAATTGTGGGAAGATTTTTTAAAAAGAGCAAGAAAAATATTCCTAATTAATGACATTTTAATATTTCTTTATATTTGTAGTTTTTCTATCGTGTCTAGGTATGGCTCTTGTTTTGCTTAACTTTATTTGAGACCTAATGTACTTCACCATTCTGAGGACTTATGTTCTCTTTAATTCTAAAAATTGTTCTGATTTTATCTTTTTCAGATGCCCTCTATTCTTTCTACTTTGTCGTTCTGGAACTCCTATTTGGTAATGTTGAACTTTATCTGAAATCTGTGCTTTTGGAAAGCAGGGGTGGTTCAGAAATCTCCCCATGCTTTTGTATTCTGGAAATAGCTAACCTCAAAGGGCACCCTGCCCTTGTATAGTCTGATATAAGACATTTCTATTCTTCCTCATTACTCCGTTAGACTCTCGATGACTCTCTTGTTTACCTGCCTCTGCAAACCCAGTTTCCCTTCCTTTTCACTGAAACGTTACTCGTTAATGAACATTCATCTATTGCTATAGACTGAATAAAATAATCTCCTTAATTTCTTGGTGCACTTTGTCTTTGATATGTTAGACACGCTAGATACATATAGTAATAACCTTCTCACCCATTTATCCTCGTTGCTGCTTCTATTTCATGATGAATCTCCACCTCTTTTTCTCTGTGTTATATTGTGAGTACTTTGTTCAAATTTATCCACCAGTTTGCTAATTCTCTATTCAGTGTTGAATCTGATATTTAAACAGGTTTTCATTTCTAAAAGTTATATTTGTTCTTTCTCCCTCTCTGCCTATTCTTTACACATCCCATTGTTCTTTCATGATGATATGATTGCAGGACTTTTCCTTAGTTCAGCTAAAGACGGGGTCCCTGTCCCATGGCCACGAAAGTTCAGACTTGCAGATAGTTTGAAGGGTGAGTAAGACAGGGTTTTATTGGGTGAAAAGGAAATAAAGGGGGAAACAGGGACCCTTCACAAGGCCAGACTTCCTCTCATGTGCTTCTCGCCTCACAGCTTGAATCCTAGTTTCCACACACAGGAAGAGGAGGGGCTAGGCTCCTCCCACCTGAAAACGGGGTGAACCTCTGTGACTCTGCCCCAGGGTGCAGGCCAGTTGGAGTTTTGCCAGGGACCCTCTCTCACCTGGCTGTCTCAATATCTTTAATTATTTTAAACATACTTCTATTTTAATCTGATAGATTGCTATATTTTCTCCAGACCATGAAAATATTGCTTCTCCTGTTTGTTGCATCTGCCAATTCTCCCTCAAGGTAGATTGTTTCCTCGTGTAGTTCATAATTTCTTATTGTAAAGTTAACTTAGTGTTTCATTTTTTTTGGAAGGTGATGGTGGTGACTCCTCTGTGCTCTGAATTGTCAAAGAATCACTACAAAATTATTTTGAGTTTGCTTCTACTTCAGTCCTAGAGTCTCACAAATTCACATTTTTTTTTTTTTGAGACACTCTGACACCTAGGCTGGAGTGCAGTAGCACAGTCTCGCTCACTGCAGCCTCCATCTCCTGGGCCTAAGTGATCTTCCCACCTCAGTCCCCCGAGTAGCTGGGACTACAGGGGTGCACTACCATACCTGGCTAATTTTTTGTATTATTTTTTGTAGAGACAGGGTTTCACCATTTTGCCCAGGCTGGTCTTGAACTCCTGGGCTCAAGTGATCATCTGCCTAGGCCTCCCAAAGTGCTGAGATTACAGACGTGAGCTACTGTGCCCGGCCCAATTTTTTTTTTAGTTTATTTTTTATTTTATTTATTTATTTATTTTTGAGACAGAGTCTCACTGTGTTGTCCAGGCTACAGTGTGGTAGTGCAATCTAGGCTCACTGCAATCTCCACCTCCTGGGTTCAAGCGATTCTTGTGCCTCAGCCTCCTGAGTAGCTGAGATTGCAGGCATGTGCTAATTTTTGTATTTTTATTAGACATAGGGTCTCACCATGTTGGCCAGGTGGTCTTGAACTCCTGACCTCAAGTGATCCACCTGCCTTGGCCTTCCAAAGGGCTGGGATTACAGGTATGAGCCACTGTGCCTGGCCTATTTTTATTTATTTTTTTTGAGACAGAGTCTTGCTCTGTCACCCAGGCTGGAGTGCAGTGGCGCAATCTCAGCTCACTTCAACCTCTTCCTCCTGGGTTCAAGTGATTCTCCTGCCTCAGCCTCCTGAGTAGCTGGGATTACAGGCATGCACCACCATACCCGGCTAATTTTTGTATTTTTAGTAGAGATGGGGGTCTCACCATGTTGCACAGGTGGTCTCAAACTCCTGGCCTTAAGTGATCCATCCCCCTTGGCCTCCCAAAATTCTGGGATTACAGATGTGAACCACTGGGACATGCCTTAATTTCTTTTTTAGAGACAGGTTCCTGCTCTGTTGCTGAGGCTGGAGTGCAGTGGCGCCATCATAGCTCACTGGAGCCTTGATCTCTTGTGCTCAAGTGATCCTCCTGCCTTAGCCTCTCTAGTAGCTGGGACTATAGGCATGGACTACTATGCCTGGCTAATCCTAGACAAATTTTTATGTTAATTTATCACTTTGGTTTCCTGCAAGAGAAAGGTAATGAAAATTTGGGCCCTATAACCTTATATGGCATGGGCTTTGATTTCCTATGAGTTACATATTTTCCACCCAGGTTCCTGGTTAACTTCAAGATCTATTGACACTTTCCCAGGCTAGTGGATGGGGGTTTTCCTAGTCCCATTTTCATAGATAGGATAGCTTTCCAAAATTCTCAGGTTTTTTTTTTTGTTTTTTTTTTTTTTGCCAGAGACATAGTTCCAGTTCCCTCTTCCTGTGAGCTGCTTACACACATAGGCTTTTAAAATTATCCCTCAATAAAAACAAACAAACAAAACTGATCTGTTATAGATATGTAAGTCTTAATTCAACAAGAATCTCACATGGATCTCTATACAATTTCCACACCTTTCCTGTTACCATAATATTGAATTAGATCATACAGATAGAGTATCTGTTTTCTTCCCAACATTGATCTCCATTATAAAACTCTCTTCCATTAAGAAAGTTTTGGGAGATGCTGACTCAGTTGTAGTCAGCAATGGCAAGAGCAGTCAAATTCAGATTTTCAAATGCTAAGCAGTGGAGGAAGAACACCCATATGGGGAGGAAATTTGGGACCTTATAATTAGAGTCCCAAGAGAGTCTCCTTCCCTTTGCAAGTTACTGTTGCTATCACCATGCTGACTTAGAGGGTGGCTACTATTCCCTATGTGTCTCTGTGAGCCCCATGTGGATCCACTTTCTTCACTTAAAACAGGGAAGAACAAAGAAGTCAGGGACATAAAATAGAGCTAGAAATGAGGCTATTACAAGGAAATGTACTAAGAAGTTTTTACATACTTGCTATTGATATGGCATAAGTTTGTCTATACACTTTCCAAATGCCAGTTTTAAGTAGAAAACACAATTGGTTAACACATTTCATCTGTATTAGTCCCTTCTTGCACTTCCATAAAGAAGTACCTGGCCAGGAGTGGTGGCTCACACCTGTTATCCCAGCACTTTGGGAGGCAGGGGTTTGCTTGAGTTCAGGAGTTTGAGACCAGTGGGGACAAGATGGTGAAACCCTGCCTCTACAAAAAATACAAAAATTAACCTGTCATGGTGATGGCACATACCTGTAGTCCCAGCTACTTGGGAGGCTGAAGCGGGAGGATCAGCTGAGCCCAGGAAGCGGAGGTTGCAGTGAGCCGAGATTATGCCACTGTACTCCAGTCTGGGTAAGAGAGTGAGATCCTGTCTTGAAAAAAAAAAAAAAGACAGACAGAAAGAAAGAAAGAAAGAAAGACCTGAGACTGGGTAATTTATAAAGAAAGGAGGTTTAATTTGCTTGTGGTTCTTCAGGCTGTGTAGAAAGCATGGAAGCTTCTGCTTCTGGGGAGGCCTCAGGAAACTTACAATCATGGCAGAAGGTGAAGGGAAAGCAGGCATGTCTTACATGGTGGAGCAGGAGAAAAAGAGAGAGTGGGGAGGTGCTACACATTTTTAAACAGCTAGATCTCATGACAACTCACTCACTGTCACAAGAACAGCACCCAGGGGGTGATGTTAAACCATTCAGGAAGGATCCACCTCCATAATTCAGTCACCTCCCACCAGGTGACTAACACTGGGGATTACAATTTGACATGAGATTTGGGTGGGGACACAGAAACAAGCCATGTCAGTGAATAAGAGATAAAAACAAATTAGTTCCTCAACTGAAGTTTTGGGTGCTAATAAGTAAGGTGAACTAATATGAGGGGAAGGTGAAAGAAATACTTTGCTATATCACTTGGAGTGAAGAGTATTAGAACCCAGAGTTCTTGCTTGAGGAAGAATAAATACACACTAACCTGTCTTTTAAGTGGGGCAGGCCTTCACAGATACCTTGTTTGCTGGGTAGAATATGCAGGTTTGGGGCCAGAGCTTAAGGGAGACTATGAACTATCCTGGTGGTCTTTCCCCATATTTTACTCAACTTTCCTTCTAAATGAAAGTAGAGTCTGAAGTAGCATCATGTTTTCCCAGCCTGGGTAGAGAATCCACATGTTTCCATCCAGGCCTGTTTGATGGTAAATTTCTCCTGGCACAGGCCCTTCCTTTTGTCTCCCAGATAATCTGTTTATTATATCCATATTTAGTTTTCTAGTTTTTATTCTCTGCTGATATTTGTTTCTGGGTCTCAGCCCTTTCGGGTTCCTATTACCCCTTTTTGTCACCCTACGCATGTGGCTGACTGACCAACAACTAACAACTCTTTTCCTGAGTGGTACAACTTCATAGTAGTTCTGTAAATCAAGGGGGTAGAATTGCCAAGGAGTGGATAATGTGCCCCTAGGAATTCTAGCCGGAGTCAGGTTTTCTCTAGCCACTGTCTGTGTACTGGGCACTCTCTTCACTCAGCTTTTAATTTTTTGTTTTTGTTTTTTTAGGTTAGGGGTTCTTTGGGAGAGCACTGCCCTGACTGGTTTTAATTTCAGGTGGTGGAAAGAACTCTCAGACCTGAGAATCATGAGATTTGGGTTAGAAGGAGCTATATAACACTGAGCAAGTAATTCACTTTCCCACCTCATTCTTTATGTTCACATCTGGGAACAAAAGAGTTGAAATAGAATAGTAGATTTAAACGTTCTAAGATGCTATCTTCCAAGTAAGTTTTAAAAGGCAACCCAATAGATAAAAAGAGAGTTGCTGTATTTAAAGTGGAGGTTTGGGCTATGATAGTGGTGAGTGCTAGCCCCTTTCCTTTATTCGCCATGGAAGTCGCAGAGCACCCCTGTTGAACTGCTCCACTTTGAAGAACAAAGTTGTGAAAAGAGAGATCTAGATCAAGGGCAAGAAATTTTTTTCTGTAAAAGGCCATATGGTAAATATCTTTGATTTTGGGCAACATTTTGGGGCATAATGGGTATTTTTTTATTGTAGTGATGGTTTTGCAACATACTTATTTTAAAAATTATCACATTTTACATTGTTTAAAAAATGATGGGTTTCTGCTATGTTGTCCAGGCTGGAGTGCAGTAGCTATTCACTGGTATGATCGCAGCCCACTACAGCCTCAAACTCCTGGGCTCAAGCAGTCCTCCTGCCTCAGCCTCCTGAATAGCTGGGACTACAGGCATGTATGCCACCTTTGCTTGGCCAAATTTTACATTTTAAACATGTGTGGTTTGTTCCGTGTCAGTTATACCCATTAAAAAGGTCATAGTATTTGCAGAAATACTAGACTTCTGTAGATGTAAAAAAGGGAATAATTGGGATTGATTCCTTCTATCAAGTCTCTATACTCTCAGTTATAGAATTTACTTTAGGCTGTAGTGACTTTCAGTAGGACACAGACCCTTGGAATGGAATATGTAGTGAATCTCAATTGTTTTCATTTGTTCAGCTTTTCTTCTTTCTTCTGTTAACAGCATCCCTACTCCTTTCAAGAATCTTTTTCTTTATGGTTACCTATCTATGTGATTACAGTGAGACTGCCAGTCACATTGTCTTAGCAAAAGAGGTAATGGTGCCCTGTCCCCTTTCAATTGTTAGTGGTCCAATGGGTTGGCACAAGACTCAGGCAATGAAAACCCATTCCTGTCGAGAGGCTGAGGTGGGTGGATCACTTGAGGTCAGGAGTTCAAGACCAGCCTGACCAACATGGCAAAACCCCATCTCTACTAAAAATACAAAAATTAGCTGGGCATGGTGATGCACACCTGTAATCCCAGCTACTCGGGTGGCTGAGGCAGTGAGCCAGGAGGCAGAGGTTGCAATGAGCCGAGATCATGCCACTGCACTCCAGCCTGCACAACAGAGGGAGACTCTGTCTCAAGCAAAACAAAACAAAACAAGAACAAAACAAAATCTCATCCTGGAAGACATATAAAAATATATATATGAATATAATTCTGGATATGGATAAAGATATACAGAGATCTAGAGGTTTACTGAAGACAAATGAAAGAAGACTTTTCTTGCCTTTGGGGTGAATATCTGGGTTTTAAAACCCAAGATATTGATTGTGGGTACCTATATGGAAGAAACCTGAGGGCATTAAGAAAGAACTTACACATTCACTCATCTCATTGCGTATGCATTTTATTGCATCCTTACTATGTGTCAGTTACTGGTCAAGATGTTGGGAGCAGTGGCAAATAGGCAGAAAGAGAGGCATACTTGATGATGATTGAAAAGGAAGTCCAGGTGACATTGACTGGAATCTTAGATCTAGTCTCACCTGAGAACACATCCATTCTGCCTTTCACAGTTACGTAAGGCTATGTGATTTTCTCTTTGCTAAAGTTAGCTTGAATGTTGTTTCTGTCCCTTGCATGTGAAAGAATATTACCAACATACAGGTTGAACAAGTGTCTTGGCAAGAATATAAAATGGGCCTGTGTAATTTGAAATGATATATTCAATAAATGTGCATTATTTATAATGCAAAACACAAAAAGTAGAGCTAAAAATTTTTGGCTAGTGGTGATATACATAATACAGAGTGAGAGGGTAATGTAAACTATTGTGTTTTTTTTCTGAAATAATAGTAATAGGCATCATTTTTAAGGCACCTATTATGCCAAATACTTCTCAAACATATCTTTTTCAATCTTCAAAACTGTACTTCAAGGAAGATAATAATAGTTGGTTAACATCTTGAGAGGATCAAATAAATAGCACCCTGTTTCTTTACCTAAGTTCTAAATAACCTGAGAAATAAGACAGTGGAGAAGAGAGAAGCAAAATATCACTTTTATTACTGAAAAAGATTAAGTTAGATGACTTAGATTAGCACAAGAGCCAAATGCTCCTGCATTGAACTTACCTAGTCACTTGAATGCTGTACCAATGTGGACTTCTCATTGTGGAAGCTGTCAAGGGAAGACTGAAAACACGGAAGAATAGTTCACTCCCAAATAGATAATCTGAGCCAAGAACATTTATTTTTACCAAATGTACCAATCAGATAAGTCATTTCACCTCCCCTGCGATAGACAAATTATAGGATGGAGAAAGGCTATAAGCACATCCCTATTTGAACCTCTCCTACTAGAAAGGAAACTTCAAAAGTGGGGAACTCTTTCCTCAACATAGTTTGATTTTACACATAATGAAAATGAAGCTCAGAAATGTTAAATGATTTGGCCAAGATCAGACATTTAATAAATGGCAGAACCGGGAATCAAGGTCTAGTTGACAACCAAGTTCTTCTCTTTCCATCACACTCTGCCTCTTGTCAACTTCTAAATGTTTGTGTGTAGCCCAGCACTGCCACTGCTAGGAATTTAGCCATCTATCCTCATTAGTGCACAAAGATATATCTAGAAAGGTATCTGCTGTAGCGTATTTTTAGTGGAAAAAGTCAAAGAAACCCAAATTTCCTTCAACAGGGAATCATGAAATAAATTATGACTCATATGAAGAATAGAATGCTTTGTAGCATTTTTTTTTTAAATGAGGACCAATTATCTACATATCAAATGGGAACAAAATAAGATAAAGTAAAAAAGCACGTGACAGGACACTGTGTAGACTGTGTTCCTGTTTGGGCATATTTCAAAAGTATCTATTCATATATAATTAGAACATTTCTGTAAAAATATTTTTTAAAAGTTATGGTTACCACTAGGTGTTCGAAGGAGTAGTGATCAGGGCATATTGAGTTTCTACACTTCAAACATTTCTCTAGTGTTTTTCCCTTCTTTTTCTTTTATTGAGATATAATTAATATAGCATAAAACTCATGCCCTTATGGAACACAGTGCGATTGGTCTTAGCAGGTTTAGAATGGTTGTGAAACTGTTACCACTCCACTAATTCCAGAACATTTTCATCATCAAAAAGAAACCCTCATACCTATTATCCATCACTCCCTGTTCCTTCATTTCCCCAATCCTGGCAACCACTGATCTACTTTTTAATATCTAGGGATTGCCTATTCTGGACATTTCATATAAATTGAATCATATAATATCTGGCTTCTTTCACTTAGTATAATGTTTTCAAGATTCACTCATGTAGTATTGTTAGTACTTTATTCTTTTTATGGCTCAATGTATGTGTATAGCACATTTTATTTATTCATTTATCAGTAGATGGATATTTAGGTTGTCTCTACTCTTTGTCTATTATAAAAATGCTGCTGTGGACATGCATTTACAAGTTTTTGTGTGGACATCCATTTTTAATTCTCTTGGGTATATACAGAAATGGAATTGCTGGGTCATATAATAACTCTATGTTGAACTTTTATTTATTTTTTCTTCTGATAAAAGGGATACATGTGCAGAACGTGCAAGTTTGTAATATAGGTATACATGTGCCATGGCGGTTTGGCGCACCTGTTGACCGTTCCTCTAAGTTCCCTCCCGTCATCCCACCAGCAGGCCGTGGTGTATGTTTGTATGTTGTTATCCTGTCTGTCTCCATGTGTTCTCATTGTTCAACTTCCACTTATGAGTGAGAACATGTGGTGCTTGGTTTTCTGTTCCTGTGTTGTTTTGCTGAGGATGATGGCTTCCAGCTTCATCCATGTCCCTATAAAGAACATGATCTCATTCCTTTTTATGGCTGCATAGTATTCCATGGTGTATATGTACCACATTTTCTTTATCCAGTCTATCATTGATGGGCATTTGGGTTGGTTCCATGTCTTTGCTATTGTAAATAGTGCTGCAGTAAACATACGTGTGCATGTGTCTTTATAGCAGAATGATGTATATTCCTTTGGGTATATACCCAGTAACGGGATTTCTGGTTCTGGATCCTTGAGGAATCGCCATACTGTCTTCCACAATGGTTGAACTAATTTACATTCCCACCAAGAGTGTAACAGCCATCCTATTTCCCCACAGCCTTGCCAGCATCACTGCAACCTCTGCCTCCCAGGTTCAAGCGATTCTCCCGCCTCAGCCTCCTGAGTAGTTGGGACTACAGGCGCATGCCGCCATGCCTGGGTAATTTTTGTATTTTCAGTAGAGATGGGGTTTCACCATGTTCGCCAGGCTGGTCTTGAACTCCTGACCTCGGGTAATCCACCCGCCTCGGCCTCCCAAAATGCTGAGATTACATGCGTGAGCCACCGCACCTGGCCTGTCCCTGTCTTTTAATAGTTTGATTATGATGCATCCACATATTTATATCTCTTTGACTTTATCCAATTTCATTGTGTTTAGCTTCTTGGATACATAGGTTAATATTTTAAATTAAATTTGGGAGGTTTTGGCCATTTTTCCTTCAAATATTTTTTCTGCCCCTTTCTTCTCACTTCTCCTTCTGAGACTTTCATTATACATATGTTGATATGGTTGATGATGTCCCATAGGTTTCTGAGGCTGTCTGTCTCTCTGTCTTTTACATCTTTTCTTTCTGTTCCTCAGACTGGGTCATCTCAATAGTCTTCTTTTCAAGTTTGCTGGCTTATTCTTCTACAAGCTCAAATCTGTAGTTAAGCCTCACTTCTGACCTTTTCATTTTAATTATTGAACTTTTCAACTCCAAAATTTCTACATATTTCTTTTTAATAGTCTTTATCCCTTCATTGATAGTCTCTATTTAGTGAGACATCATTCTCATACTTTCATTCTTTGAAAGTATTTTAAATCGCTGATTTATATTCTTTGCTTACTGATTCCAATATCTGGGCTGGTTCAGCAATAGTTTACATTGAATGCTTTTTGCTTCTGTGTATGAGCCAAACTTAATTGTTTCTTTGTATGTCTGGTGACTTTTTGTTAAGAACTGGACATTTAAAAAGTATAATGCTGTAACATTTGAAATAATAGTTGTCCCTTCCCTAAGGTTTGTAATTGTTGTTTCTGCATGCTTGTTTAGTAACTTTCTTGAACTAATTTTGTAAAGTTTGTATTCTTTTAAGTTTTGGCCAATAAAGTGTTTCCTTGGCTAGCTTAGAGGTTAGCTAATGATTGAACAAAAATTATCTTGAATGCCTGGAACCAGTAAATCTCCCAACCTTTGCTCATTGGGTCTGTGTGTGATTTGGAGAACACTCTTAAAAAGTAAGGCGGGCAGTTTTTAAACTCTGTCTTAGCCTTCACTTCCTGTTCTTCCTGTTTATAGAGAGCCTCAAGATTAGTTAGTGGTGAGAGCTTAGAGTGAGGCCTTTTCAATTCTTTCTTGGGCATACACACAGCCCTGGGCATATGTACAACTTTACATATGAACATAGCTTTCTGAATGCCCAGGAATATCTCAGAGCCTTTTAATCACTGCCTGTCCCCCAAGGAAATCTCATTCCCTATTTTTTCCTTTTAAGTTTTTCATTAGTTTCTAATTAGCCACAACTATTTTTGCTACCCTAGACAACTGTGATGTTAAGCAACTGCCACTGATTGTTTTCAGCAAATACTCCCAGGGGAAAGACTGTTTGAAATGAAAGAGTTCTGAGTCATGTCAAATAAAGATAAGCCCCACAATTCACCATTTCTAGGTAGCTGCCATATGAGTCAAATGACGACAACTCTCCAAAAAAGGTGTTTTGGGGGAACTTAAAACCCATTCTGCCACTTCCAATGGTTGCAAGGCTGCTGGTTTTCACTGAGTTTAGAGGGCCCTTTTTAAGACTGCTGTGGTGCTAAGCAGAAGGGGGAGGGAATAGGGCAAATCAAAACACCACAAATCTTGCTGTTCTTACTAAGATTCAGCCATTTATTTTAATGAACACTTCTTGGATTATTGTATTTGGTTAATTTCTAGAGTTTTGGAATTAGTGCTTTTGACAACTTTTGCCAGTGTTCTTGTTGTTTTTATAGAAGAGCAAATTTTGGAAGTCTTTACTCCATCATTCCTGCCGATGTTGTCCTTTGTAGTGTTTAATTGTTTTAAATCCATGATCATGTATAGATTTTAAAATAAAACAAATAATACATAAAATAAATGAGAAAAAAACGGGGGAGGATCCAAGATGGCTGAATAGGAACAGCTCCGGTCTACAGCTACCAGCGTGAGCGACACAGAAGGCGGGTGATTTCTGCATTTCTATCTGAGGTACTGGGTTCATCTCACTAGGGAATGCCAGACAGTGGGCGCAGGTCAGTGGGTGCAGCGCACTGTGTGTGAGCCAAAGCAGGGTGAGGCATTGCCTCACTCGGGAAGTACAAGGGGTCAGGGAGTTCCCTTTCCTAGTCAAAGAAAAGGGTGACAGACGGCACGTGGAAAATCGGGTCACTCCCACCCGAATACTGTGCTTTTCCAATGGGCTTAAAAAACGGCGCACCAGGAGATTATATCCCGCACTTGGCTCGGAGGGTCCTACACCCATGGAGTCTCGCTGATTGCTAGCACAGCAGTCTGAGATCAAACTGCAAGGCGGCAGCAAGGTTGGGGGAGGGGCGCCCGCCATTGCCCAGGCTTGCTTAGGTAAACAAAGCAGCCGGGAAGCTTGAACTGGATGGAGCCCACCACAGCTCAAGGAGGCCTGCCTGCCTCTGTAGGCTCCACCTCTGGGGGCAGGGCACAGACAAACAAAAAGACAGCAGTAACCTCTGCAGACTTAAATGTCCCTGTCTGACAGCTTTGAAGACAGCAGTGGTTCTCCCAGCACGCAGCTGGAGATCTGAGAACGGGCAGACTGCCTCCTCAAGTGTGTCACTGACCCCTGACCCCTGAGCAGCCTAACTGGGAGGCACCCCCCAGTAGAGGCAGACTGACACTTCACACGGCCGGGTACTCCTCTGAGACAAAACTTCCAGAGGAACGATCAGACAGCAGCATTCGCGGTTCATGAAAAACCACTGTTCTGCAAACACTGCTGTGGATACCCAGGCAAACAGAGTCTGGAGTGGACCTCTAGCAAACTCCAACAGACCTGCAGCTGAGGGTCCTGTGTCTTAGAAGGAAACTAACAAACAGAAAGGACATCCACACCAAAAACCCATCTGTACATCACCATCATCAAAGACCAAAAGTAGATAAAACCACAAAGATGGGGAAAAAACAGAGCAGAAAAACTGAAAACTCTAAAAAGTAGAGCATCTGTCCTCCTCCAAAGGAACGCAGTTCCTCAACAGCAATGGAACAAAGCTGGACGGAGAATGACTTTGATGAGCTGAGAGAAGCAGGCTTCAGACTATCAAACTACGAGCTACAGGAGGAAATTCAAACCAAAGGCAAAGAAGTTAAAAACTTTGAACAAAGTTTAGACGAATGTATAACTAGAATAACCAATACAGAGAAGTGCTTAAAGGAGCTGATGGAGCTGAAAGCCAAGGCTCGAGAACCACGTGAAGAATGCAGAAGCCTCAGGAGCCGATGGGATCAACTGGAAGAAAGGGTATCAGTGATGGAAGATGAAATGAATGAAATGAAGCGAGAAGGGAAGTTTAGAGAAAAAAGAATGAAAAGAAACGAACAAAGCCTCCAAGAAATATGGGACTATGTGAAAAGACCAAATCTATGTCTGATTGGTGTACCTGAAAGTGACAGGGAGAATGGAACCAAGTTGGAAAACACTCTGCAGGATATTATCCAGGAGAACTTCCCCAATCTAGCAAGGCAGGCCAACATTCAGATTCAGGAAATAGAGAGAACGCCACAAAGATACTCCTTGAGAAGAGCAACTCCAAGACACATAATTGTCAGATTCACCAAAGTTGAAATGAAGGAAAAAATGTTAAGGGAAGCCAGAGAGAAAGGTCGGGTTACCCACAAAGGGAAGCCCATCAGACTAACAGCAGATCTCTCGGCAGAAACTCTACAAGCCAGAAGAGAGTGGGGGCCTATATTCAACATTCTTAAAGAAAAGAATTTTCAACGCAGAATCTCATATCCAGCCAAACTAAGCTTCCTAAGTGAAGGAGAAATAAAATCCTTTACAGACAAGCAAATGCTGAGAGATTTTGTCACCACCAGGACTGCTCTAAAAGAGCTCCTGAAGGAAGCACTAAACATGGAAAGGAACAACCGGTACCAGCCACTGCAAAATCATGCCAAAATGTAAAGACCATCGAGACTAGGAAGAAACTGCATCAACTAACGAGCAAAATAACCAGCTAACATCATAATGACAGGATCAAATTCACACATAACACTATTAACTTTAAATGTAAATGGACTAAATGCTCCAATTAAAAGACACAGACTGGCAAATTGGATAAAGAGTCAAGACCCATCAGTGTGCTGTATTCAGGAAACCCACGTGCAGAGACACACATAGGCTCAAAATAAAAGGATGGAGGAAGATCTACCAAGCAAATGGAAAACAAAAAAAGGCAGGGGTTGCAATCCTAGTCTCTGATAAAACAGACTTTAAACCAACAAAGATCAAAAGAGACAAAGAAGGCCATTACATAATGGTAAAGGGATCAATTCAACAAGAAGAGCTAACTATCCTAAATATATATGCACCCAATATAGGAGCACCCAGATTCATAAAGCAAGTCCTGAGTGACCTACAAAGAGACTTAGACTCCCACACATTAATAATGGGAGAATTTAACACCCCACTGTCAACATGAGACAGCTCAACGAGACAGAACGTTAACAAGGATACCCAGGACTTGAACTCAGCTCTGCACCAAGCGGACCTAATAGACATCTACAGAACTCTCCACCCCAAATCAACAGATTATACATTTTTTTCAGCACCACACCACACCTATTCCAAAATTGACCACATACTTGGAAGTAAAGCTCTCCTCAGCAAATGTAAAAGAACAGAAATTATAACAAACTATCTCTCAGACCACAGTGCAATGAAACTAGAACTCAGGATTAAGAAACTCACTCAAAACCGCTCAATTACATGGAAACTGAACAACCTGCTCCTGAATGACTACTGGGGACATAACGAAATGAAGGCAGAAATAAAGATGTTCTTTGAAACCAACAAGAACAAAGACACAACATACCAGAATCTCTGGGACACATTCAAAACAGTGTGTAGAGGGAAATTTATAGCACTAAATGTCCACAAGAGAAAGCAGGAAAGATCCAAAATTGACACCCTAACATCACAATTAAAAGAACTAGAAAAACAAGAGCAAACACATTCAAAAGCTAGCAGAAGGCAAGAAATAACTAAAATCAGAGCAGAACTGAAGGAAATAGAGACAAAAAAAAACCCTTCAAAAAATTAATGAATCCAGGAGCTGGTTTTTTGAAAGGATCAACAAAATTAATAGACTGATAGCAAGACTAATAAAGAAAAAAAGAGAGAAGAATCAAACAGATGCAATAAAAAATGATAAAGGGGATATCACCACCGATCCCACAGAAATACAAACTACCATCAGAGATTACTATAAACACCTCTACACAAATAAACTAGAAAATCTAGAAGAAATGGATAAATTCCTCAACACATACACTCTGCCAAGACTAAACCAGGAAGAAGTTGAATCTCTGAATAGACCAATAACAGGAGCTGAAATTGAGGCAATAATCAATAGCTTACCAACCAAAAAGAGTCCAGGACCAGATGGATTCACAGCCAAATTCTACCAGAGGTACAAGGAGGAACTGGTATCATTCCTTCTGAAATTATTCCAATGAATAGAAAAAGAGGGAATCCTCCCTAACTCATTTTATGAGGCCAGCATCATCCTGACACCAAAGCCGGGCAGAGACACAACAAAAAAGAGAATTTTACCTCCCCCTCCCCCTCCCCCTCTCCCTCTCAGTCTCCCTCTCTTTCCACGGTCTCCGTCTGATGCTGAGCCGAAGCTGGAGTATACTGCCGCCATCTCTGCTCACTGCAACCTCCCTGCCTGATTCTCCTGCCTCAGCCTGCCGAGTGCCTGCGATTGCAGGCGTGCGCCACCATGCCTGACTGGTTTTCGTATTTTCTTGGTGGAGATGGGGTTTCCCTGGGTTGGCCGGGCTGGTCTCCAGCTCCTAACCACGAGTGATCCGCCAGCCTCGGCCTCCCGAGGTGCCGGGATTGCAGACAGAGTCTCGTTAACTCAGTGCTCAATGGTGCCCAGGCTGGATTGCAGTGGCGTGATCTCGCCTCGCTACAACCTCCACCTCCCAGCCGCCTGCCTTGGCCCCCCAAAGTGCCGAGATTGCAGCCTCTGCCCGGCTGCCACCCCGTCTGGGAAGTGAGGAGCGTCTCTGCCTGGCCGCCCATCGTCTGGGATGCGAGGAGCCCCTCTGCCCGGCTGCCCAGTCTGGAAAGTGAGGAGTGTCTCTGCCCGGCCGCCATCCCACCTAGGAAGTGAGGAGCGCCTCTTCCCAGCCGCCATCCCATCTAGGAAGTGAGGAGGGTCTCTGCCCGGCCACCCATCGTCTTTGATGTGGGGAGTGCCTCTGCCCCGCCGCCCCGTCTGGGATGTGAGGAGCGCCTCGGCCCGGCCGCGACCCTGTCTGGGAGGTGAGGAGCGTCTCTGCCCAGCCGCCCCATCTGAGAAGTGAGGAGACCCTCCACCTGACAACCGCCCCGTCTGAGAAGTGAGGAGCCCCTCCGCCCGGCTGCCACCCCGTCTGGGAAGTGAGGAGCATCTCCGCCCGGCAGCCACCCCGTCCGGGAGGGAGGTGGGGGTCAGCCCCCACCAGGCCAGCTGCCCCGTCCGGGAGGGAGGTGGGGGGGTCAGCCCCCCACCTGGCCAGCCGCCCCATCCGGGACAGAGGTGGGGGGGTCAGCCCCCCGCCCGGCCAGCCGCCCCGTCCGGGAGGGAGGTGGGGGGGTCAGCCCCCCGCCCGGCCAGCCGCCCCGTCCGGGAGGTGAGGGGCGCCTCTGCCCGGCCGCCTCTACTGGGAAGTGAGGAGCCCCTCTGCCTGGCCACCACCCCGTCTGGGAGGTGTACCCAACAGCTCATTGAGAACGGGCCATGATGACAATGGCGGTTTTGTGGAATAGAAAAGGGGGAAAGGTGGGGAAAAGATTGAGAAATCGGATGGTTGCTGTGTCTGTGTAGAAAGAAGTAGACATGGGAGACTTTTCATTTTGTTCTGTACTAAGAAAAATTCTTCTGCCTTGGGATCCTGTTGATCTATGACCTTACCCCCAACCCTGTGCTCTCTGAAACATGTGCTGTGTCCACCCAGGGTTAAATGGATTAAGGGCGGTGCAAGATGTGCTTTGTTAAACAGATGCTTGAAGGCAGCATGCTCGTTAAGAGTCATCACCACTCCCTAATCTCAAGTACCCAGGGACACAAACACTCTGCCTAGGAAAACCAGAGACCTTTGTTCACTTGTTTATCTGCTGACCTTCCCTCCACTATTGTCCTATGACCCTGCCAAATCCCCCTCTGTGAGAAACACCCAAGAATGAACAATTAAAAAAAAAAAAAAAGAGAATTTTAGACAAATATCCTTGATGAACATTGATGCAAAAATCCTCAATAAAATACTGGCAAACAGAATCCAGCAGCACATCAAAAAGCTTCTCCACCATAATCAAGTGGGCTTCATCCCTGGGATGCAAGGCTGGTTCAATATATGCAAAACAACAAATGTAATCCAGCATATAAACAGAACCAAAGACAAAACCCACATGATTATCTCAATAGATGCAAAAAGGCCTTTGACAAAATTCAACAACCCTTCATGCTAAAAACTCCAAATAAATTAGGTACTGATGGGATGTATTTCAAAATAATAAGAGCTATCTATGACAAACCCACAGCCAATATCATACTGAATGGGCAAAACCTGGAAGAATTCCCTTTGAAAACTGGCACAAGACAGGGATGCCCTCTCTCACCACTCCTATTCAACATAGTGTTGGAAGTTCTGGCTAGGGCAATTAGGCAGGAGAAGGAAATAAAGGGTATTCAATTAGGAAAAGAGGAAATCAAATTGTCCCTGTTTGCAGACGACATGATTGAATATCTAGAAAACCCCATTGTCTCAGCCCAAAATCTCCTTAAGCTGATAAGCAACTTCAGCAAAGTCTCAGGATACAAAATCAATGTACAAAAATCACAAGCATTCTTATACACCAACGACAGACAAACAGAGAGCCAAATCATGAGTGAACTCCCATTCACAATTGCTTCAAAGAGAATAAAATACCTAGGAATCCACCTTACAAGGGACGTGAAGGACCTCTTCAAGGAGAACTCCAAACCACTGCTCAATGAAATAAAAGAGGATACAAACAAACGGAAGAACATTCCATGCTCATGGATAGGAAGAATTAATATCGTGAAAATGGCCATACTGCCCAAGGTAATTTATAGATTCAATGCCATCACCATCAAGCTAACAATGACTTTCTTCACAGAATTAGAAAAAACTACTTTAAAGTTCATATGGAAACAAAAAAGAGCCCACATTGCCAAGTCAATCCTAAGCCAAAAGAACAAAGCTGGAGGCATCACGCTACCTGACTTCAAACTACACTACAAGGCTACAGTAACCAAAACAGCATGGTACTGGTACCAAAACAGAGATATAGATCAATGGAACAGAACAGAGCCCTCAGAAATAACACTGTATATCTACAACTATCTGATCTTTGACAAACCTGAGAAAAACAAGCAATGGGGAAAGGATTCCCTATTTAATAAATGGTGCTGGGAAAACTGGCTAGCCATATGTAGAAAGCTGAAACTGGATCCCTTCCTTACACCTTATACAAAAATCAATTCAAGATGGATTAAAGACTTAAATGTTAGACCTAAAACCATAAAAACCCTAGAAGAAAACCTAGGCAGTACCATTCAGGACATAGGCATGGGCAAGGACTTCATGTCTAAAACACAAAAAGCAATGGCAACAAAAGCCAAAATTGACAAATGGGATCTAATTAAACTAAAGAGCTTCTGCAAAGCAAAAGAAACTACCATCAGAGTGAACAGGCAACCCACAAAATGGGAGAAAATTTTCGCAACCCTACTCATCTGACAAAGGGCTAATACCCATAATCTACAATGAACTCAAACAAATTTAGAAGAAAGAAACAAACAATCCCATCAAAAAGTGGGTAAAGGATATGAACAGACACTTCTCAAAAGAAGACATTTATGCAGTCAAAAAACACATGAAAAAATGCTCACCATCACTGGCCATCAGAGAAATGCAAATCAAAACCACAATGAGATATCATCTCACACCAGTTAGGATGGCAATCATTAAAAAGTCAGGAAACAACAGGTGCTGGAGAGGATGTGGAGACATAGGAACACTTTTACACTTTTGGTGGGACTGTAAACTAGTTCAACCATTGTGGAAGTCAGTATGGCGATTCCTCAGGGATCTAGAACTAGAAATACCATTTGATCCAGCCATCCCATTACTGGGTATATACCCAAAGGAATATAAATCATGCTGCTATAAAGACACATGCACACGTATGTTTATTGTGGCACTATTCACAATAGCAAAGAGTTGGAACCAACCGAAATATCCAACAATGATAGACTGGATTAAGAAAATGTGGCACATATACACCATGGAATACTATGCAGCCATAAAAAATGATGAGTTCATGTCCTTTGTAGGGACATGGATGAAATTGGAAATCATCATTCTCAGTAAACTATTGCAAGAACAAAAAACCAAACACCGCATGTTCTCACTCATATGTGGGAATTGAACAATGAGAACACATGGACACAGGAAGGGGAACATCACACTCTGGGGACTGTTGTGGGGTGGGGGAGGGGAGGGATAGCATTGGGAGATATACCTAATGCTAGATGACGAGTTAGTGGGTGCAGTGCACCAGCATGGCACATGTATACATACGTAACTAACCTGCACGTTGTGCACATGTACCCTAAAACTTAAAGTATAATAATAAAAAAAAATGAGAAAAAACATAAAGCAAGTTCCAAAAGTTGGTTAAGTTTTGGAACTTTGAGAACACAATTGCTCTTTCTGTATAACTTGGGGGTAGGAAGCAAACTCTAATCCCTGGAGAGGTATGTGTAGACCCAAGTATACCACATGTAGGAGTTTCAGGCAAAATACCAGTTAAAATGGAATTTCAGATAAAAGCAAATAATATTCTAGTATATGTATGTCCCCAATATTTGATGGAATATGCTTATACTAAAATTTTGTTTGTTATTTATCTGTAATTCAAATTAATTGGGGCATTCTAGGTTTATGTTGTTGTTGTTGCTGTTTGTTTGTCTTTGCTAAATCTTGCGACCCTACCCACAAACAATACAAGTTCTGGCACTGCAAGAAACAGGAAGGCCTTCCCCTCCTATGTGTGGGCCTCTGGGAAGGCTTGCAGAGCACTTCTCAGCTGTCAGTGGAAGCCATGATGGAGGTAAAGAAGCTACTGATTGTACATCGGCCTGAGGGCAGATGAGTTTCCCCACTGTGGGCGAGGAGAGGAACAATGCAAGCCAGCTGTGTTGTGAAGCTCTGATTCTTCAGCCTTCATGCTCCCAGCATCCATTCACACCCCAAACAGAACTCCAGCCTGGGCATCTTTCCTGGGAAAGCCCCTTGCTAGGAAAACCACATTCTCCAAGATTCCAGAGGTCCGCCTCCTCTTTGCCTTTGTTTCTCAAACTTCTGCTGTTTTCAGGTCTGCCCTTGGATTCTACATATTTTTTTGCCCTTTTTTTAACTTTTAGTTTTAATTGGCACTTAATTGTAAATATTTATGGGGTACAGTGATATTTTGATACATATCTACATGTGTAATGATCAAAACAGGGTAATTAGGATATCTATCACTTCAAACATTTATTATTTCTTTGTGTTGGGAATACTGAAAATCCTCTTCTAGCTATATAAAAATATACAATAAATTAATGTTAACTGTATTCATTCCACTGTGCTGTAGAACACTAGAACTTATTCCTGCTATCTAGCTGTAATTTTTTTTTTTTTTTTTTTTTTTGAGATGGAGTCTTGCTCTGTCACCTAGGCTGGAGTGCAGTGGCATGATCTTGGCTCACTGCAACCTCTACCTCCTGGGTTCAAGCGATTCTCCTGTGTCAGCCTCCTAAGTAGCTGAGATTACAGGTGCCTGCCACCACACCTGGCTAATTTTTGTATTTTTAGTAGAGATGGGGTTTTACCATGTTGGCCAGACTGGTCTTGAACTCCTGACCACAGGTGATCCACCCACCACAGCCTCCCAATCTAGCTGTAATTTTTTAACCAACTTATTACTATCCTTCCCTCCCCCTCCTCTTCCCAGTCTCTAATAACCATAACTCCATTCTCTACTTCTATGATTTCAACTGCTTTTTAGCTCCCACATATGACATGGACTCTATATTTTATTTTTGAAGAAGATCCCATGAATGTGGGTTGGTTATGAGCCCCAGCCAAAGCCCCACATTCATTCAGTGTTAGGAAAAGTATAATGTCCACTAAAAATAACTAGTTTTGATCTCATTTATGTAATATATACACATATCATATATTATATACACATATATTATGTGTAATACATATGATCTCTATCTTGATCTGTATCTATCTGTTTAAACTATTTTACAAATGTATATTTCTTAAAATTTTTTTAATTGAAGTTTTATTGAAGTATAACATATATGCAGAAATCATTAGTATAAAGCCCAATAAATTCTCATGAATGAATCTTGAATTATGAATGCACTTTTAACCAAATTCAAGATGGAGCATCTAGACTGTGAAAGATTTTTTTCTCTCCTCTTTCCCAGAATCCTTACATGTGCTTAGAGACCTAGTTGCTTCTCTAGTCCCAGGATTTCTCTCATCTAAAGCACTAAAGTATTTTTTGTGTACCGTTACGTATCAGCTGTCAAATGCTAGTTTGAATCATGATCTATCTTGATATGGATGTGCCCTGTATCCTCAATTGTACTGTGAGCTCCTTGATGTAGGAACCAAGTATGTTCCTCTTTATACCCCCACTCCTTAGCATTGTGCTGCACAGTTCAATGAGTTTTGAGTGATAATGGTATGACTGGCATTGATGCATAATATATAGAATTAGCTCCATAGGTAGCCCTTGGGTTGTCCAGTCTTGATTTTAGTTGAGTCAAAGAGAGAATTCTTTCTAAGTTCCTTTTAGCCCTAGGATTGTTTTTTGTCTTAATGAACAGAATTTCATTCTGTTCCAGCACATGAGGCAATACCATAGGTTGGAGTTGACCACAAAATACTTCTTATATTGTTTACAATGCCAATTTCCCATCATCCCCTAACCTCATATGGAAGATTGTTTCTGATGAAGTAATGGGCAATTTCCAAACCCTTGAGGCTTATTGAGAAAGCCTGTATCCAGGGTACCAAAAGCTGCCAATCAGTTGAACCTCTGGATAATGATGATCCCAAATCTTGTTTGATTTTTAAAAAGGTATTACTGCCTTTCAAACTGAGCCAGAAAATCAATGCAGTGCAATTTGCAATGATTCCAATAGGCTTTCTCATCACGGCATCCCAGTTTCTTTGGAAGATAAACAGCCCTAATTAAAATGTGTTAAGAAATTTTTGTCTTGAGCTTCTCAAGAGCATTCCTCATTTTTGGTTTATTTTTCATAAAAATTTACTGAAAGCCCTATTTTATTTATCTATTATTAAATTCTTCATTTATAGCAGTATGAAGACTATTAAGAATTGGATTATCACCATGACCCATGGGCATTTTAATTTTTAATGGAGACCAGGGGTTTACCCCAGTCTTGATTGTGTAAAATATCTTCCCAACTTTGAATTGTGAAAGATGCCCAGGAATGAGCCATTTTCATTACAGCAAAGCAGAGGCTCTTTTGCTGTTGTTCGTAATCCATTACATGCCCCCAGGCAGAAGCAATTTTCTTTCACAGAGCTCCTTACCTGGATACACATTTCCAATTTTTTGTTTGTTTGTTTGTTTGTTTTTGAGACTGAGTCTCGCTCTGTTGCCCAAGCTGGAGTGCAGTGGTGCAATCTCAGCTCAGCTCACTCCAACCTCTGCCTTCCAGATTCAAGTGATGAATGTGCCTCAGCCTCCCGAAGATATACATTTCTAATCTGTTTTATTTTATAAACTGGGGAGGCCTTTGTTTATAGTAATAAGAAGATAGTTTTCTGAAGAGTTCTGTTTTTGGTTAAACCCCTCAATACCAGTTGAACCCAGAATGGCTTTTCTATAGAGAACATAAACACAAGCTATATTTGTTTGAATCCTTTCAAGAGCAACAATACTTTCTTCATATTCTCACAACCTCGGGTGTCAAGATTCCTGAATCCAAGCATATCGCTGGTACTTACCAGCTGTGTGTCCTTGTGGCAGATTGCTTAATCTCTTTTGTTTCCTCCTCTACAAAATGAAGATTATAATAGTACTGATTTCACAGCGGTGTAATAAGGATTAAGTGAAAGAACAAAATTAGAGTGCTTAGCACACTTCACTCAGTAAAAGCTCGACAAATGTTAGCTATTGTTATTTCCACTGTATTGGGCTTTTTATTCAAATCCATGGAGTTTTTAGAGACAGAAATTCAGAGAAATTCCATAGTTAAAGAGAACCACCATCAAATCTTTCAAACCTTTGCTCCCAGGAATACTCATATTTCTATTGAGGCCTTGATGTTTTTCCAGCTAACTTACTGTTGTTTCCTATCGCTGGTATCCCACGAATAATACCATTCCCTTCTCCATTTCTTGTAACCAAATATGGCAAAACATCTCCAACAGAAAGCTAGGAAAAGGGGGTGAAACAGAACCAGAGCAAAATTAACTAAACACTCTTTGTCCCTTTTCCAAGTATTTCTGGCAACTTGCGGTTAGTGTCAATACTAGTTAAACTGAGTGTTTTCAGAGATACAGGTAAATGCCTATCTTCACACAGAGTTGACATTTTCATCTCAGTAGGAGATATATATATATATATATATATACATATATATATATATATATATAGCACTGTGACATTAGGTTGAGTTGTTGGTACTCTCCCAAGATAGTTTATGTTGAAAGAAGCTGTGGAGTTATTGAAAATGCCTCTTTTGTCTGCATAGATTCCAAGCAAGATATACCCTGGGGGTGGACAGAAATACTCTCAGTCAGGGGGCAGAGAGCAACTTCTGTATGACTACAGAAGTTAAATGCACCAACTGATATCACTAACAATAACGAATAAGCACCCTGGGAAAATTATACTAAAGATTACACAGATATGTGACAGGGCTTATGTCACATGACACAGCATGTTGTCAAGCCCTGGAGCAGCCATCCCAGTTGAAGAAACCAATGATAACCTGTAGCTTTTATATATTCATGTTTCTCAGGCAATGGATCATGTTGTCCATTTTCAGTATAATGAGATTAATTAACCCATTTGTCATTTCACATGTATCTATCTTTTTGAAAATTATTTGTAAAGGGATGGCCAAGACTCGTTGTGGTGAATATTCCTCCTGGAATCCTTTTCCAATAGATGCTTTACTTTTCCCTTGCTAGATAACAAAATTTTGAGAAAGCAATGGAATTGCTGGCTGTGACCTGTGGAAACTTCTAGATTTATTGTTAGAAGGCAAGTCAAAGCACATAATAAATGGCACTATCTATAATTGTACGGTGAACATGTGCAATTGTACATGATGGCTCATAAGTTGCCTGAGTGACTTATCTGTTAGTGAGTTTGAGTAACTGAGTAGGTGTAACTCATTCTCTTCATCCTTATTTATTTGGGATCTGCCTTTCTGCAGGGACATTTTCCATGTTGTAAATTTTACAAGGGAGTCCCCATCTCTTCTGCAGGCCTACAGATTTCCAGTTCTGCTTGCGATTGAGCTGGTGAGTTTAATTCTGGGGTGCAATATTAGAAAGCCCTCTGTTGCCATATAGCTAAACCTCATTCTCCAACTAGATTGCTCCTTTAGGGCTTTATCTGTGTTATTTCTGAGTCTCTTTCTTAACCAATTCTGAACTTGGGCAGAGAAAAAGAGAACCATATTACTGAACCTTTAAATCCCCAACTTTTATCATTTATTGAGCAACTACTATGTGCCAGGCTCTCTGATCACATCATCTCATTTAATCTTCACTATGCCTGTGAGTTTTACATTGCTATCCCCATTTTGCAGAAGATTTGGGGCCAGGGACATTCAGTGAATATCAATAAGGGGCGGAGCTGGAATTTAAGTGCACAGACTTCTGATTTCAAAATTTGCAGCAGTTTCCAAACAATTTCTACAAATAAAAGATTTCAAATCCATCATGAGAAACAGGAAACAGATAAGATGCTTTGGGTTGTTGTGTGGGTGGGGTCTCAGAGTTCCACTCATCTCATTCCTCCACCCTTCCTTCTCTGTGGCAACCCTGAGTTGTGTTCCTATGGCTTTTCTAAGCATAGTTTGCAAGACACTGCCTTTCTGGATTTCTAAGGGATCTTTCCAACAAGATCGCTCAAGCAGGGGGCTTCCAAGAATTGGTGTACAGTTCTCAGTTCTCAGTCCCAAGTAGAGCCAGAGGTATACTTAGAAGAAGTCACTCCTAATAATCAGATCCTTGCCTGTGTGTGCTTAGACATGAGCTGCCCTGGTCCTGGCCTGCCAGGCTGTGAGGAAAGATGAGATGTGATGCAGCTCAGCATTTTGAACTACCCCGAAGGCCAGCCCACTCCTTCCTACATGTGGGGAGTGCTGAGGGCTGAACAGAAAAGAGCAGGGTCTGCAAGGAAGGAGACAGCCTCTAAAAGGCTCTTCATTATGCTGAAGGACAGCCACACGTGGATGGGGCACATTTCCAATGGAAAGGAGTACAAAGCAAGGAAGAACAAATGGTCACATGTACATTATTTCCTTTTGTGCAAGTGAAAGGTCTAATTTACAAATCCTGCAAACCATACTGACTGTGGAAAGATTTGGCCATATGGAAAAGTTTCCTACTGTTGCCTTGGCTGGAGAATATTTGTAGTTTAGACTGATTGTCAGAGATTAGTCACGGGGATGTACAACATGAAGTCAGCCTTGCTCCCCTACGTGGGGGCAGAGCTAGCTTCAATCACAAGATGTTTCTGTGAATGTTTACTCCCTCATTTCCTCTCAGAGGAGAATAATTTCTGAGCCTTTCTAGTAACCAAGTCTTTGTTCAGTAACTAAGAAACATCACTTTGTAGAAGCCTCTAATAATTATCCTCATGACGCTCATCTTAACAGGTGTTACACTGCTTGCCTTAATTAAGCAGAGGCTGCTTTCATTCCAGAAAGCTTTTATGATTTTAATTTACATTCTGATGGATTCTACATGTGCAGGCTCTGAAAGTTTTTTGTTCTTTTTTTTTTTTTTTTCTGAGTTGGAGTCTCGCTCTTGTCCAGGCTGGAGTTCAATGGTGCAATCTCAGTTCACTGCAACCTCCACCTCCCAGGTGCAAGTGATGCTCCTGCCTCATCCTCCCAAGTAGCTGGGATTACTGGCATGTGCCACCATGCCCAGCTAATTTTGTATTTTTAGTAGAGACAGGGTTCCCCATGTTGGCCAGGCTGGTCTTGAACTCCTGACCTCAGGTAATCCATCCACCTCGGCCTCCCAAAGTGCTAGGATTATAGGTGTGAGCCACTGCGCCCAGCCTGTTTTCATTTATGGAGTAAGACACTCACTGATGAATGGTCCTATGCTTGCATGTCTTTGTATATGCTTGGTCTGAAAATTGACAAAGGGCTCAACAGCCCCATTCAAGAGTAGAGAAGAAAAATTCAGGGTTTTTCTACAGTGGTAATACCCAGAGGCAATTGGTCCAGTTATTATTAATGTGTAGTGAATGTCCCCATTATTTAGCAGCTTCAGACAATTATTGTATTTTGAGAGTCAGGTTTAGAAACAGTTTGACAGTTCTCACTGTCTCTCATGTGGTTGCAGTCAGATATTGGCTGGGGTTGCAGTCACCTGAAGGTTTGACTGAGCTGGATGTCCAAGGTGGCTCATGCACATGGCTGATAGTTGACACTGGCTGGGTTTTTTTTTTTTTTTTTTTGCTTTTTAACTTTAATTTTTTGTAGAGATGGGGTTCTGCCATGTTGACCAGGTCAGTCTTAAACTCCTGATCTCAAGTGATAGCCATCATGACAGCCTCTCAGAGTGTTGGTATCACAGCATGAGCCATTGTGCCCAACACTGGCTGTTGACTGGTTCAGCTGGGACTGTTGACCAGAGGCCCACAGACACATGGCACCTCCAGCACAGCAATCCCATGGTCCCAGGATAGTCCAAGTTCTTACATGGTGGCAGAGGCAGGCTCTCCTAGATTGAGCACCCTAAGAGAATCAGGTAGAAGCAGCATGGCCTTTGCTGACAGCCTCAGAAGTTATGCCACGTCACTTCCCTTGCTTTCTATTGGCTACAGCTGAGTCACAAGATAGGCCAGAAGTCAAGGGCAAAACATATAGTTGACCTGTCTCGATGAGAAGCGTTATCAAAGAATTTCACTTACTATGTGCATTCTCCCAGATGACTGAGCCCAGAGATAAGACTTTTCCCCTTTGCTGCTTTTCTAGCTAAATAGTAGATTTTCCCTGTCTTTTCCCTTCTTTGTCCAGTACTGAAGAAAGGAACTTTATCCAGTATTCATTTTTTACCTTTAAATTCTCAGTTAAAGAGAAGGAAAAATGCATCTCTGTTGTTTATTCATTGATTTGACAAATGTGTGTTATTTATAAATGGGTGTCTCCCTCCAACAAACTCATGACGCAGCACAGCAAGACAGAAAGCCATGTGTTTTTAGTAATTCTATGTCCATGTGTGCAACTTGCAATAATAGTTACTATATGAGTGCTAAGAACAATGTTATAGGAATTGGAAGGCAGCGGTTATTTCTGAGATTGGAGGAAGGAGAAAGGAAAGGCAGCTTTTAAGGAGCCTCATTGGAGTCAATCATTGCAGTGTTTGGGGGCTGGATCTCACAGACACCTGGCTTAGAATCAGGTATTTGAAGTGGAGGAAGAAAAATGTAGAAAGAGATTTATTCTGGAATTTTTAACTTTCTGCCTTGTGCCTAGAGCTCTGCCTGGGAGAAAGTGGATATTAATAAATGCTATTTGACAAGCAAGACTCAAAGTCTAATGAAACTATAAACTATTTCAAAATTACAAACATCTGGCTTCCCCATGTGTTCGTTGTCAGTAAACTGCAAATAACTTAAGGTGACCAGCAAAATATTCAAAGCCAAGGCTGTCTGAGCTGCTCAGTGGCCATGTCTTTTTCATGTATTCGTCTATGCAGTAAGTAGTTATTGAGCACTGGCCATGTGTCAGGAATGTACCAATAGGGATAAATTGGTGAGCATGATATATTGCATCAACCTTGGTTTTGGAACATGGTTCTGTTTTGTTCAACTATGCTGAACTTGTATAAAGGGAATTGATTAACATTCAACTCAAAACTAAACGGGAGTACTCCTTTCTGGGAGGGAAGTTGATATGGCTTAGATATCATCAAACCTACGCATGGTGAGAATTGTACCATCAGAACCACATAGTGAAGCCCCAGATGCTGGTGTTAGTGCTGGTGTTTGTGCAGCATGTTGCCAGATTAGAATTTTGACTTTGAATAAGAGTGCAGAGATCAGAAGGATCAATGGTGAACCCTTCCTCATATTTTCTCCCAGTGTCATAGAGGAAAATCAATTGGCTATTAATGGAAAACTGAAGACAAGCTACTGCCTTAAACCAAACTTTAACTGGCACTGTCCCTAATGAACAGAACTTCATATTATGTTTTCTAAAAGTTAAAAATCTCAATGAACAAAGACATCCTCTCTTTTTTTTTTTTTTTTTTTTTTTTTGGAGATGGAGTCTCACTCTGTTGCCCAGGCTGGAGTGCAGTGGAATGGTTTCGGCTCACTGCAACCTCTGCCTCCCAGGTTCAAGTGATTCTCCTGCCTCAGCCTCCTGAGTAGCTGGGATTACAAGCATGTGCCACCATGCCCAGCTAATTTTTGTATTTTTAGTAGAGACGGGGTTTTGCCATGTTGGCCAGGCTGGTCTCGAACCCCTGACCTCAGGTGATACACCTTGGCCTCCCAAAGTGCTAGGATTACAGGAATGAGCCACCATGCCTAGCCAGACAAAGACATTTTCAATGCTGTATTCCCTTTAGTTCTTCTCATCAAAATGATATGATCCTCCCCATGTAAGCCGTATATCCTGATCTATTTTCAGATTTATATTTTATATTGTTTGCTGTGATTCATCTTGTTTTCAAAATACATATTCAAATCTCTTTTTTAAAGTATGTTTACTTATGAGGAAAAGAGCCTCCCTTCCCTGTAGATCCTAAAAGAATTTCTGGAAAGGTGATGTAGGCAGAGGGAAACTGGAGTTTACACATGTATATAATAGAGAAAATGTGAAACTGGGTGTGATAGTTCCTGACTTCAGCTGGTGGTCAATTCCTTCATTTCTCTCTAAATGTAGCTCTTATGTATTTTATAACAGTAAAAGCCATATTTCAAAATTTCTGAGTCTGTAGCTTTTGGTTATTTTGTCACAAGTTGGACTTTGGGACTCTGCTCTTGTGCCTATAGACACTGTAGGGTTAGAGGTATTGGTAGGAAAATTGGAGATATTGGCACATGCTCGTTATTGCTTGAAGCCTTTGAGAAAGGGATAGTCTAAGAGGCAAGTTTAGGTGAAAAGTGACATGCCTGGATGCAGAAAGGGAAGACAGTTGAGTTTTGCTAATACAGACTCCTCCTGCCCATAACCTAGAATCTAAATCGATTTAAAGGCCATAGTTTGGAGATTTTCAAGCTTGCAAATCCCAATTTTGTACAAAATTGATGTCCTTCTCCTACTCACCTCCCAAAAGGTAGAGAAAAAAGAAATTTCTCCGGAGATATGACTGATAAAATTGGGACAAAAGCAAATCTGATTCCCCATGCCTCTCCTTAATATCCCTCACCACACATCCTTTGTAAGACAGGAGGCACTATCTAGCTTAGGTGCACCCAGGAGGGCTGGGATCACAGGTGACATCACCCCTCCCCTGCTTCACACCCTCTTCCACCACATGGCTTTTGTTACCAGTTGCCTCAAGGTGGAAGCCATTAAACTTTGTGCTTGAAGGTGGGAAAATCATAGAGACATGAGGGGAGGAGGAGGGATTGTGGCTCTCACAGGCCTCGTTCAGACAAGATGACTGGCCATTATCAGTGCCTGGACCTGACCAGAAGTGAATTTCAAACTGATAAAAGTCTGGAACAATTCAAGCCCTATTGTCCTGAGGCCATAGAATCTGTATCTACTGGAAGTGAGCTGTTAAATCTGGCAGCATCCAGGAGGGCATCTTCTTCAACGCTTACCCCAGAAATGGCCATGGAAGACAATGGGCAAGGGAGGCTCCAGTGGAGTGGAACTAGGGACGTCCATGGGGCTGACAGAGAAACTCACTCGATTCCTGGGTCATGGAACTAGTATTTGCTATTGATGTCCTTCAGGAAATAACATGTGCTATGGATCAGTGATGACAGTCACTTTTCTGAATAAAAGGTTTTATAGGGTTTATCTTGTTTTTTTCTTGATGAGACTTTAGGTTCTTTTCACCCTTGGAAGGACTATGTGCATTTTGTGGAAGTATGAGCACTTTTTGAACAATGTATGGAAGCTAGGAAGTCAAAGAGGTAGACTGTGGAAGATAATGGTTGGGTAGTTGTTAGCCCAATAATCTTTCTCCCTGTCTCCCTTGCCAGAAGAGCCATTGTTTTGTTTGAAAGTCACTCAGGCAAGGGGACTGTATTCCTCATTTTAGGGATAAACACTGTTGTTATATGCCAAGTATGGTAATCTCATTCCCTTTGCCAGTGGTTGATTTTTCCAACGGACCTGGATATAATTCTGGCTGATAAGAAGTGGTAGGTTTCTAAGAATTGGGGTTCGTGATTTGCATTCTAATTCTTACAGAGGGTAAAGAAGAAAAACTACAGGTGTTGATGGAATTTATATTCAGAATCTGTATCTCAAGGCAAGTGAAGAAAGGTCTACTAGAACAGCCCTGGGAATAAATTACTGTTTGCTTGCTTGGTAAAAATTAGAATAGTATTGTTTTCCAAAAATTATGTACAAATTGCAGTAAGGCATTATTTGCCTTTAGAGTCACTGAATGCTATTTGCTGAAATAAACAATATGCAGTCTGATTAAGTTTTTTGAAAGGGTCACTTTTAAGGACAGCTGCAGCATGCTTTTCTTTCAGAAGCTCTGTTCTGCGCAAGGGCAGGAGGTGGGTCATTTGTTTTTCCTACTTCATAAGGAGGAAGCAGCCCGTGCCCTCACTTGAGCTGAGCAGCATAAGAAGAATCTCAATGAAGCCTCCAACTTAATAAGATCAGTTTCTCTCTTCTGCGAAGTTCCAGGCAGCTTGTATGATTTAGATATTTTACCATCAGGATCAATAGATCATCAGGAGAACAAATAGCTACTTCTACTATGTTTCTATTATTGATTTCTAGCCTACTTTAAGAAAAATAACATTTAAATACAAAGCTGGGGATACTACTCAGCAATAAGGATGGACTACAGCCCCATGCAACAACATGGATGCATCTTACCAATGAGAAAGAAGCCAGACATGAAAGAGAACATCCTGTATGATTCCTTAAAGTTCAGAAACAGGCAAAATGTTCTATGATGTCAGAAGTCAGGAGCATGGCTACCTTGAGGTGAGGGGATACTGACTGGGAGGGTTGCTAGATATCTTCTGATTCTTTTATGTTTTTTTGTTTTGTTTTGAGACAGGGTCTTGCTCTGTTACTCAGGCTGAGGTGGAGTGGCATGACCATGGCTCACTGCAGCCTCAACCTCCTGAGCTCCAGTGATCCTCCTGCCTAAGCCTCCTGAGTAGCTGGGACTAATGGCAGGCATCACCATGCCCAGCTATTTTTCATTTTTATTTTTAGTAGAGACGAGGTCCTGCTATGTTGTCCAGGCTGATCTTGAACTCCTGGGTGGGCTCAAGTGATCCTCCCACCTTGGCTTCCCAAAATGCTGTGCTTACAGGTATAAGCCATCATGCCCAGCCTGTTCTGATTCTTAATCTGGGTGTTGGTTTTACAGGTATGTGTATTTTGTGAGAAGTTATGATTGTGCAGTTTTTTAAATATGTATCTTATCATTCAATTAAAAGTTTGCCAAAAAAGTACAAAACTGACCCTTAAAGGGTATCTGGTAAAATTCATGTGTTTAAGAAAGACATGAGGTGACAGAAACCAGAATGTCAGAGCTATTGGTGGACTTCCCCCTTTGTATTCATTTTAGTCACCCTAAAGCTGTTCAAACACCTGTTTTGGTTAGGGCCATGGTTACAAGTGACAGAATCAAATCCCAATTAGCTTCATCTCAAAGGGGAATTGATTTGAGCCACAAAAATCTAAAAGAAAATGTTGAAAAACCAAGTATGGGAAAGAGTGGGGATGCAGATGGGCTTCAGGAATAACGAGAGCCAAGTTACTGAGGTGCATGAGGAGGCTCCCCTCATTCCTCCTGTGCTGTGTGTGTGTTGCCAGCTTCCTTCTCTTTCCTTGCAGACTGGATCACTCCATGTCAGTGGAAACATGTCCACCAACTTCATCATTGTCTGTTGTCATGGTTCACTTTAGATGTAAACTTGACTGGATTAAGGATTCCCTAAAGTGTCAGGCCTCTGAGCCCAAGCTAAGCCATCATATCCCCTGTGACCTGCATGTACACATCCAGATGGCCGGTTCCTGCCTTAACTGATGACATTCCACCACAAAAGAAGTGAAAATGGCCTGTTCCTGCCTTAACTGATGACATTATCTTGTGAAATTCCTTCTCCTGGCTCATCCTGGCTCCAAAGCTCCCCTACTGAGCACCTTGTGACCCCCACTCCTGCTCACCAGAGAACAACCCCCTTTGACTGTAATTTTCCTTTACCTACCCAAATCTTATAAAATGGCCCCACCCCATCTCCCTTTGCTGACTCTCTTTTCAGACTCAGCCCTCCTGCACCCAGGTGATTAAAAGCTTTATTTCTCACACAAAGCCTGTTTGGTGGTCTCTTCACATGGATGCGAGTGAAATTTGGTGCCGTGACTTGGATTGGGGGACCTCCCTTGGGAGATCAGGCCCCTGTCCTCCTGCTCTCTGCTCCATGAAAAAGATCCACCTACGACCTCGGGTCCTCAGACCCACCAGCCCAAGGAACATCTTACCAATTTTAAATTGGGTAAGCAGCCTCTTCTTACTCTCTTCTCCAACCTCTCTCACTATCCCTCAGCCACTTTCTCCTTTCAATCTTGGCGCCACCCTTCAATCTCTCCCTTCTCTTAATTTCACTTCCTTTCCTTTTCTGGTAGAGACAGGAGACGCACTTTATCCATGGACCCAAAACTCTGGCGCCGGTCATGGACTTGGGAAGACAGTCTTCCCTTGGTGTTTAATCACGCAGGGACACCTGCCTGATTATTCACCCACGTTTCAGAGGTGTTTGACCACATGGGGATGCCTGCCTTGGTCCTTGACCCTTAGCAGCAAGTACCTCTTTTCTGGGGGGCAAGAACCTCCCAACCCCTTCTCCTTCACCCTTAGTGGCAAGTAGTGCTTTTCTAGGGGGCAAGAACCCCCCAACCCCTTCTCTCCATGTCTCTACCCCTTCTCTGCTTTTCTGGGGGCAAGAACCTCCTGATCCCTTATTTCCACACCCCAACCTCTTATCTCTGCACCCCGATCCCTTATTTCCATGCCCCGAACTCTTATCTCCGCACCCCGATCCCTTTTTTCTGCACCCCGACCTCTTATCTCTGTGCCCCGATTCCTTATTTCCACGCCCCGACCTCTTATCTCTGTGCCCTGATCCTTTATTTCCACACCCTGACCTCTTGTCTCTGCACCCCAACCCCTTATTTCCATGCCCCAACCCCTTTCCTGCTTTTCTGGGGGGTAAGAATCCCCAAACCCCTTCTTTCCATGTCTCTACTCTCTCTTTTCTCTGGGCTTGCCTCCTTCACTATAGGCAACTTTCCACCCTCCATTCCTCCTTCTTCTCCCTTAGCCTGTGTTCTCAAGAACTTAAAACCTCAACTCACACCTGACCTAAAACCTAAATGCCTTATTTTCTTCTGCAATGCTGCTTGACCCCAGTACAAACTCGACAGTGGTTCCAAATAGCCAGAAAATGGCACTTTCAATTTTTCCATCCTACAAGATCTAAATAATTCTTGTCATAAAATAGGCAAAAGGTCTGAGGTGCCTGACATCCAGGCATTCTTTTACACATTGTTCCCTCCCTAGTCTCTGTTCCCAATGCGACTCGTCCCAAATCCTCCTTCTTTCCCTCCCGCCTGTCCCCTCAGTCCCAACCCCAAGTGTCGCTGAGTCTTTCTAATCTTCCTTTCTAAAGACCCATCTGACTTCTCCCCTCCTCACCAGGCCCAGCCAGGTCCCAATTCTTCCTCAGCTTCTGCTCCCCCATCCTATAATCCTTTTATCACCTCCCCTCCTCAGACCCTGTCTAGCTTACAGTTTCCTTCCTCGACTAGCCTTCCCCCACCTGTCCAGCAATTTCCTCTTAAAAAGGTGGCTGGAGCTAAAGGCAGAGTCAAGTTTAATGCTCCTTTTTCTTTATCTGACCTCTCCCAAAATCAGTTAGTGTTTAGGCTGTTTTTCAGCAAATATGAAAAACCCAGCCCAGTTCATGGCTCATTTGGCAGCAACCCTGAGATGCTTTACCACCCTAGACCCTGAAAGGTCAGAAAGCCGTCTTATTCTCAATATGCATTTTTATTGTATTACCCAATCTGCTCCCAACATGAAATAAAGCTCCAAAAATTAAATCCCAGCCCTCAAACCCCACAACAGGACTTAATTAACCTCACCTTCAAGGTGTACAATAATAGAGTAGAGGCAGCCAAGTAGCAATGTTATTTCTGAGTTGCAATTCCTTGCCTCCACTGTGAGACAAACCCCAGCCACATCTCCAGCACACGAGAACTCCAAATGCCTGAACTGCAGCTGCCAGGGGTTCCTCCAGAACCTCCTCCCCCAGGAGCTTGCTACAAGTGCCAGAAATCTGGCCACTGGGCCAAGGAATGCCCACAGCCTGGGATTCCTCCTAAGCCATGTCCCATCTATGCGGGACCCCACTGAAAATCGGACTGTTCAACTCACCTGGCAGCCACTTCCAGAGCCCCTGGAACTCTGGCCCAAGGCTCTCTGACTGACTCTTTCCCAGATCTTCTCGGCTTAGCAGCTGAAGACTGACACTGCCTGATTGCCTCAGAAGCCTACAGGACCATCACAGATGCTCTAGGTAATTCTCACAGTGGAGGGTAAGTCTGTCCCCTTCTTAATCAATACGGAGGCTACCCACTCCACATTACCTCCTTTTCAAGGGCCTGTTTCCCTTGCCTCCATAACTGTTGTGGGTATTGACAGCCAGGCTTCTAAACCTCTTAAAACTCCCCAACTCTGGTGCCAACTTAGACAATACTCTTTTAAGAACTCCTTTTTAGTTATCCCCACCTGCCCAGTTCCCTTATTAGGCCGAGATACTTTAACTAAATTATCTGCTTCCCTGACTATTCCTGGACTACAGCTGCATCTCATTGCCACCCTTCTCCCAACCCAAAGCCTCAGTTGCGTACAAGCCTTACAAGTTAGTTCAGGATCTGCGCCTTATCAACCAAATTGTTTTGCCTATCCACCCCGTGGTGCCAAACCCATATACTCTCCTATCCTCAATACCTGCCTCTACAACCCATTATTCTGTTCTAGATCTCAAACATGCTTTCTTTACTATTCCTTTGCACACTTCATACCCAGCCTCTCTTCGCTTTCACTTGGACTGACCCTGACACCCATTAGGCTCAGCAAATTACCTGGGCTGTACTGCCACGAGGCTTCACAGACAGCCCCCATTACTTCAGTCAAGCCCAAATTTCATCTTCATCTGTTACCTATCTCGGCATAATTCTCATAAAAACACACGTGCTCTCCCTGCTGATTGTGTTCGACTAATCTCCCAAACCTCAATCCCTTCTACAAAACAACTCCTTTCCTTCCTAGGCATGGTTAGTGCAGTCAGAATTCTTACACAAGAGCTGAGACCACACCCTGTAGCCTTTCTGTCCAAACAACTTGACCTTACTGTTTTAGCCTAGCCCTCACGTCTGCACGCAGCAGCTGCTGCTGCTTTAATACTTTTAGAGGCCCTAAAAATCACAAACTATGCTCAGCTCACTCTCTACAGTTCTCAAACCTTCCAAAATCTATTTTCTTCCTCATACCTGATGCATATACTTTCTGCTTCCCGGCTCCTTCAGCTATACTCTTTGTTGAGTCTCCCACAATTACCATTGTTCCTGGCACGGACTTCAATCTGGCCTCCCACATTATTCTGGATACCACACCTGACCCTCATGACTGTATCTCTCTGATCCACCTGACATTCACCCCATTTCCCCATATTTCCTTATTTCCTGTTCCTCACCCTGATCACATTTAGTTTATTGATGGCAGTTCCGCCAGGCCTAATCGTCACTCACCAGCAAAGGCAGGCTATGCTACAGTATCTTCCACGTCTATCATTGAGGTTACTGCTCTGACCCCCTCCACTACCTCTCAGCAAGCTGAACTCATTGCCTTAAGTCAAGCCCTCACTCTTGCAAAAGGACTAAATGTCAATATTTATACTGACTCTAAATATGCCTTCCATATCCTGCACCACCGTGCAAGAGATTTCCTCACTACACAAAGGTCCTCTATCATTAATGCCTCTTTAATAAAAACGCTTCTCAAAGCTGCTTTACTTCCAGAGGAAGCTGGAGTCATTCACTGCAAAGGTCATCAAAGGGCATCAGATCCCATCGCTCAGGACAATGCTTATGCTGATAAGATAGCTAAAAAAGCAGCTAGCATTCCAACTTACATCCCTCACTTTCAGTTTTTCTCCTTCTCATCTGGCCACTCCCACCTACTTCCCCACTGAAACTTCCACCTATCAATCTCTTCCCACACAAGGCAAATGGTTCTTAGATCAAGGAAAATATTTCCTTCCAGCCTCACAGGCCCATCCTATTCTGTCGTCATTTCATAACCTCTTCCATGTAGGTTACAAGCCACTAGCCCGTCTCTTAGAACCTCTCATTTCTTTTCCATCATGGAAATCTATCCTCAAGGAAATCACTTCTCAGTGTTCCATCTGCTATTCTACTACCCCTCAGGGATTGTTCAGGCCTCCTCCCTTTCCCACACATCAAGCTCAGGGATTTGTCCCTGCCCAGGACTGGCAAATTGGCTTTATTCAACATGCCCTGAGTCAGGAAACTAAAATACCTCTTGGTCTGGGTAGACACTTTCACTGGATGGCCTTTCCTACAGGGTCTGAGAAGGCCACCGCGGTCATTTCTTCCCGTCTGTCAGACATAATCAGTTTGGCCTTCCCACCTCTACGGTCCGATAGTGGACCGGCCTTTATTAGTCAAATCAGCCAAGCAGTTTTTCAGGCTGTTGGTATTCAGTGAAACCTTTATATCCCTTACAGTCCTCAGTCTTCAGGCAGCCACCCACTTAAAAAGGACTGGACAATACTTTTACCTCTTTCTTTTCTCAGAATTCAGGTCTGTCCTTGGAATGCTACAGGTATAGCCCATTTGAGCTCCTGTATGGATGCTCCGTTTTATTAGGCCCCAGTCTCATTCCAGACACCAGACCAACTTGGACTGTGCCCCAAAAAACTTGTCATCCCTATTATCTTCTGTCTAGTCATACTCCTATTCACCGTTCTCAACTACTCATACATGCCCTGCTCTTGTTTACACTGCCAGTTTACACTGTTTCTCCAAGTCATCACAGCTGATATCTCCTGGTGCTATCCCCAAACTGCCACTCTTAACTCTTAAAGTAAATAAATAATCTTTGCTGGCAGGAATATGCTGAATCTCCTTAGGCACTCTCTAATCAGATGTCCTGGGTCCTCCCAATTCTTAGACCTTTTCTACCTGTTTTCTCCTTCTCTTTTTCCGTTTAGTTTTTCAATTCATACAAAACCATATTCAGGCCATCACCAAGAATTCTAAATGACAAATGTTTCTTCTAACAGTCCCACAATATCACCCCTTACCACAAAATCTTCCTTCAGCTTAATCTCTCCTGCTCTAGGTTCCCAAACCGCCCCTAATCCCACTCAAAGCAGCCCTGAGAAATATCTGTCCATACCATCCCCCCAAATTTTTGCCATCCCAACACTTTACCACTATTTCATTTTATTTTTCTTATTAATATAACAAGACAGGAATGTCAGGCCTCTGAGCCCAAGCTAAGCCATCATATCCCCTGTGACCTGCACGTACACATCCAGATGGCCTATTCTTGCCTTAACTGATGACATTATCTTGTGAAATTCCTTCTCCTGGCTCATCCTGGCTCAAAAGCTCCCCTACTGAGCACCTTGTGACCCCCACACCTGCCTGCCAGAGAACAACCCCCTTTGTAATTTTCCTTTACCTACCCAACTTATAAAATGGCCCCACCCCATCTCCTTTGCTGACTCTCTTTTCGGACTCAGCCCGCCTGCACCCAGCTGATTAAAAGCTTTATTGCTCACACAAAGCCTGTTTGGTGGTCTCTTCACATGGACACGAGTGAAATAAAGAACAGGTAAATAAATGATTATTTCTGAGTATGTCATGGAGGCTGTTTCCAGAGGAGATTGCCATGTGAGTCAACGGACTGAGTGGGGAAGATCTGCCCTCAATGTGGGCAGGCACCATCCAATCAGCTGGGTACCCGACTAGAACAAAAAGGTGAGTTTCCTCTCTCTCTCTCCTGGATTTGGGGTATACTTTTCTTCTGTCCCTTGGACATCAGAACTCCAAGCTCCAACTTTTAGGCTCTAAAACTTACCACACTCCTCCACCCCACCCCAAGTTCTCAGGCCTTCAGCTTCGGACTGAGAATTATACCACCTGCTTCCCTAGTTCCAAGGCCTTTGAACTTAGACTGAGCCATGCTACCAGCATCCCAGGGTCTCCAGCTCGCAGACAACCTGTCTTAGCCAATTCCCCTAATAAATTCCTTTTTATCTATCTATCTATCTATCTATCTATCTATCTATCTATCTATCTTCTATCTATCTTCCCTCTCTCTCTCTCTGTAGACACACACACACACACACACACACTATTGGTCCCATATCTATCAAGAACCCTAATACTGAACCTTCCAGCTTCAGTCACCATAGGGAGATTGCTCAGTGTCAAGTCCAAAAAATTCTAACCAAAGGAGTCAAGAGTCAGTAGCCCACTTTGGATTGAGTGCCAGTTAGGTTGGTGGGTCATGTACTATATACAGAGAGAGAGAGAAAAAGAGAGAGAAAGAGAGAGAGAAAGAGAGAGAGAAAGAGAGAGAGAGCTCCTATGAGAAATACAGATGGGAAAGGTGGCAGTTTCTAGAAAAACAAGTATGTGAGTGTGGAGGAGACAATCCTATAGATCTCCATCCACTCTAACAATTAGCCTATTGTTTCCATAGTAAAATGGAATTTTATAAACATTCATATCATAGAACCCATGATTCAACATTCAACCATTTGCAAATATTTTCCATTCTTTGCAAAAGCAATATCATTGGCAAGGCTAGCACAGGCTAGGTGTGGTTGTGATTTTCTTTTTGGTTGCTGTGCCAGAGGGACCCTTGCTTTTCAGGATTCCCAAGGATTAGAGCTTCCATGTGTCGAAGGTAAGGACAGAGTAAACAGGATGCATAATTCTTAGGCAGCATGCATGGCTGCAAAAAGGCCTTGAGGTTTCATCAGCCAGCATTTCTGAAGCATCTTCTATGCAGCAAGCATTCTGTAAGGTGATGCCCTCAGCAGTAGGCTGGTACCTCAATAAATATTTATGCAATAAATATTTGCTGAATGGAATATGTGTGTGGCATTTAGTGACCTTTGGTTCATTCTCGCTGAAGAGCCCAGCAGCTTCTCACATGCAAATGATGCCACAGTCACCCAAGCCCCTGTCACCACTGCAAACACAGACAGCTGCACCTTGGAAGATGGGAACCTGAAACATTTTCATGGGCTTACTTAGTTGATGGAGGTGATGGTGAAGGTGGGAGTGGAAGCTGTGGAGGTGTGGCAATTGAGAACACTGGGTCTCAAACTGTAGCATGTATTCAAATCACCTGGAAGGCTTGTTAAAACAGATTCCTGGGCTCCGCCCTAGTAGGTCCTTGGCAGGCCTGAGAATTTGCATTTCTAACAAGTTCCCAGGTAATACTGATTCTGCCGGCTGACTTTGAGAACCACAGAGCTATCAGAGTGGCCCTTCTCAAGCCTGGCTACACATTAAAAATCACCTGGTAGCCCCCTCCCCACTACCCTAGCAGAGACCAACTAGATGAGAATCTCTGGGAATTGGTCTGAGGTTATGTCTCAGCTCTACAGGTGATTCCAATGTGCATCCAGAGGCCATAATCAGTGCCTTACATCAACCAAGACAAATGTAAACATGATAGGGCAGAGAGAAGGCCCTTGGAGAGAGCCTTAGACACATGAAGTATAAGCTAAAATTCTTCTATGTCAGTTAGTTTGATTAGTACTGACTGCCAAATAGCAAAAGAAGCCCCCACAGATCCATGGGGTGGGGGGAGGCTCAGTACTTTTAAGATTTGTGAAGGGGTCCCAAGAACAAAACAATTGAGAACTAGCATTATTAGCTCTATGGTGAACAATAGGACCCTCAGGAAGTGCCAGACCTGGGAGGGAACTTGGGTACCCTACAACCAGGCTCTCATTTTACAGATGAGAAAACTGAGGCTCGGCTCTCTAGCGGTTTGCCGGCAGGTCACCCAAGGGGCAATGACAGAGCCAGCCCTGGGCTCTGATGGCAGCTTCTGTGCTTCCTGATTCCCATCCCTGGGATTGAGACCGGGGCAACGCTTTTCCATAGGTGTTCCTAGATTAGCAGAGGATGCTGGGAACAGCTTTCTGTGGCTCATTCTTGCATAGAAAGAAAACCCTCCTAAAGGTTTTGGAATCTCGCCCTTCATGTTCACTGTGCTCACACAAAGCTCTTCTTTTCAGAAGCAGTTCTTTTCTCAGAACACTTCAAATGTAACAAATATACATCCATCAGCGTGGAGCGGCAATCAGCTCACTCACTATTCATTCGAGTCGGTGACCCAGGGCCTCCGCGCCCTGGAAACGCTCCACGGGGACACCGCGCCGTGGCAGAGAAGCTGGCCTCCACACAACCCGCTGTAAACAGCTTTGCAGAGATCTTCCTCTGGAGGGCACAGATCCCTGGGATTGCTAGGATGAGGTTTCTCATTCTTTCCGAAGTAAAGGGAACTGGCAAAGTTAAAGCAGGAATGAAAGAGCTTTGATCTTATGAGGCGGAGGTGCTTATCCCAGCTGGGGTTAACAAGGAGGACATTCAAGCACTGCGAGTGGTCCACTCCTCGTTCTTGCATGCCCCAGCCCTGAAGGCAGTGGGTTGCAGCTCTCGTTACCCACCCTCCAGGTGGATCCGCTTCCTTCTGCCCGCCCTCAAAAGGCAAAGAACCACTGCGGGCTGATGGCGCCCTCTGGAGGCCGTGATGGGAAACTGTGTGCCTCAATTTTGCAGCCACGGCTGCCTTCCCCTCCCCCACTTTCCAGGGGCTCCTGCCCAGGTCGGGCTTCCCAAGGTCTCTTCCCCAGTACATTACACACACTCCTTCCTATGTGTGAGCACATAGATAGCAAAGCACCCAGAGGCACGCATACCCTTCTTTAACCCCCCGGTTCATCTCAAGTCTTACCTGTCAGTTATCTCACGTTAAAAAAAAAAAAAATTCCACCTCCCTCTTTTCATTCCATTTGTGTTGCCCAGAGTTTAATCACATCTGACAAGACTCACAGGGGTGTTAGTGAAAGAACTCTACCAAGCGAAAGAAACACCACCTGCAATGAAGGAAAACTGAGTGCAGTCAACAGATGTAATCCTGTAGGGCCTGGCGGGGGTGCCAGGCTCCCAGGTAGAGGAAACCACCATCGCAGTTTGCAGAAGACTAATGGAGCTCCCGGGTCATGAGATTATTAAGTGCTAAAACTGGGACACTCCCATTAAAACTGTGGCAGTGGGTCGCCCTACTTCAAGGACTTGGTGGTCCAGAGGTTTCGCCTTCCTGGGAGATTTCTCCTTGATTCATTCGGGAGAAATGAAAGAACTGAGTGGGGAAGGAAAAATGAAAGTAAGTATTAAATAGCTCTTATAAATTACAGGCATTTGGGGCGCACCCATGCTCACGCAGACACGTAGGCAGATGTATAGAGTACACCGATTTGGATTTAATGTAGGATGACTATTGATTCCGTTTTTGAAGCATTCATATTAACAATGTCCCTTAAATAAAAGCAATCTCACATTTTTGTCAAAGAAACATTAATAATTTCCACTTATGCACGTTTGCGTAATTTCTTATTACTCTAGTTAAAAAGCTTATGCATCTCATAAAAGCTAAAAAGTAATAGCTGCTTTTAAATTTTATTTTTTATTTTTATGAGTACATAGTCGGAGTATGTATTTATGGGGTATATGAGATGTTTTGATACAGGCATACAATGCATTATAATCACATCAGGGTAAATGGAGTATCTATCACCTCAAGCATTTATCATTTCTTTGTGTCACAAACATTCCAATTATACTTTTAGTTATTTTTAAATGTACAATAAATTACTGTTGATTGTAGTCACCCTGTTGTGCTATCACATTATTTATTCTATCTAACTATATTTTTGTACCCATTAACCATCCCCAATGTCTTCCACTCCCTACTGCCCCTCCCAGCCCATGGTAATCATCATTGTGTTCTCTATCTCCATGAATTCAATTGTTTTAATTTTTAGTTCCCACAAATGAGTGAGAATATGTAAAGTTTGTCTTCTGTGAATGGCTACTTTTTATTGAGCACTTGACTACTGAGAACTGCACTGTCTTTTTATCATACACAAATGATGGATGAGGAAACTGAGCCTTAGAGAGGCAGGTGACCTGCCCAAAGTAAATGGCAGAGAAATATTTGCATTCAGGTCCCTGACCACAAAGCCTGTGCTCTCAACCACACATATTAGATTTGTTTTGTATGTGGTCTATTACCTCATAAAAATAACAATTGCTTAACATTTTATAAGCATCTCCCTCCACTGTCATCCCAATAGTCTTTCAGCCTGCAATTAATCCTCCTCCAGTTTGTTTCCTGTGGCTTAGAATTTTGTTCCCTGGTAAAGGGCAAGTATCCCCTGTAAATTTCCCAGTTGACCAGGAGAGATCAGACTTGAGCTGCAGTCACACCTTGAGCTGATTTTTTATGGGGGAACATTGGCGAGAAGTCACAAGCCCTAGCTGGCAGTCATGGGACAGGGAATTGACTTCCTGAGAAAGAAACCCAAGGTACTTATACAGCATTTGGAGTACACCATAGATTTTGCCCTTTCTGAGATCATTTTTTATCTCTTTATGTTTGTTGCTTCCTGATACGGGGAACAAATTTGATGATATGGAACAGAATGAAGCTAAAAGTGAAAGGGTCTCATTACTTTCTCCTCACCTCAAACCAACTTTCTCCTCACCTCAAACCACATGCTTCATTTTATTTTTCTGTAAATATTACCTTGAAAATAAAATTCAATCACAATATTTTCTACTTATTAAGCTTACTCTTATACATTTATTTTAAAAAATCATTTAACTTTCACCCACATTGCATGAGATCACATTATGCTGGCATCACGACTTAAGGGAAAAACAGTAGGTTTCTCTTTTACAAATAAAGATTACAGATAAAAAAGAATCATTGATTAAGCTGGAAATTCTTTAGGCTGTTTGCATTTTATTTCCATTAGCCTCTAGCAGTTAAATTCACAAATAACATTTTTCTGTGGCTCTATGCAGGGATCAAGTGTACCTGCTATCTTTCGTTGAGCATTCCTTGAGTATCTTTCTGGTTGGCCATGTCCAGGCTATGACCCCTGCAGTAGCCTGTTGATACAGTAAAAAGAAAACCAAAAGCACAGAAGTAATAGATTAAGTAACTGTAAGATGCAAGAAATGAGGATTCCCAAACCCAGAACCATCTGGTCCAGGCGATATGACTGACATATTCCCTCTTTTCTCTTCCTTGTTTGTCCACAACATGAAACCCCTAAGTTCTGAGATCTTTGGACCTGACCAGTTTCTCTCTCTGCATCATAGTCCCCAAACTCTAGAATTCCACTCACAAAGAAAAGGCAAGATAGCCCACGGGTCTTTGAGATTATGTGCATTCCTGAGCGGCTGTATGTTGGTTCTGCAGTAAAGCAAAGGGAAAGTTAAAGAGAAGCAGTAACCACAGAATACAATTTAGTGCATATTTTTGCAGATCTTTTCCTAAGCTATAATCTATTATATTCTTGAGGTTTTGTTGGACTCTTCTAAATAGGTCGAATTATCTGGTGGTTAGACAGTTGTGACCTTTCAATGACTGGATAGACAGCACATGCTTTTGTTCCTTGTCTCTAACTTAATATGTTCTTTTTAGCTCTTACTTTTGAAGGGATTAACTTTAAACCATTATCAAGATTTCTCTTTTAAAACAACCCATTCTTTGTCACTTGAAACTCTATCACTTAAGAACTTTGAGTCTTTTTCACATTTGTATGTAGGAGGCCTTATGGGTTTTCAACCCATTTATAATGGGAACCAATGATACAGGGAAGAGGTCAACCTTAATTCAAGGCCCACCATATGGAGGCAGAGAATTTCAGATTCCTCAGCACCCAGTCACTTCACCAATAAAAACTTGGAGGGGTTGGGGAGGGGGATATGAAAGATAGGTTTTGTCAAAATGGAATTTTCTTTTTAAAAAATTGATCTGTCACTCAAAAAATATGCATTGAGCACTTCCTGTATTCCAGGCACTGTTGTAAGTACAGTGGAGATGATGGTGAGAAAAGGTGGACAAAGTCTCTGCTTATATGGAATTTACATCCTAGAGAGGAGAGAAAGATCATAAACAAGCAAATTAATCACTTACATTACTGGAGATTTTAAGCTAGAAATATAACATATTTTTGTCATAAATTTGGATAATACAGAGGAGTATAAAGCAAGAAGTAACAGTGACCTTCCCAAGCTCCCTCCAAGTCCTTCCTGAAAGGTAACCATTGTTGTAATTTAATGTGTAATTTCTACCACGTGTATGCAAACATATACGTTGATTGTGGGGGAGGGATCACAATGTACATATTACACGGCAACTTGCCTTTTTCCTCCTTGGCCAGGTATTAGATGCAGCTTTCCTCATCAGAACATAGATCTACCACATTCTTTGCAAGGTCATAGTGTGAATGTATGAATCCATTCCTCTATTGGCAGGCATCTTGTTTCCATTTCCTTGTCATTACAAACACTGCTGCTGTGAACACTCTTTGTATTATGTCATTTGTAATGATAGCAGTATTTCTAGGAGCTAGAATCCTTCAGCTGAAAGATCTGGGTCAAAGGGCATGCATATTAGATTGATTTTGCTGATGATGAATGCATTTGAAAAACACATAGGAGGGAAAAAGAGAAGAAGAGATGAGGACTCATAAAAAGTATCAGGAAAAGCAGTGCTTAGTAAAGAGTGCAAGCAGAGCAGGATGGGAGCAGAACTGACCACAGAATGTAATTATACCATCTCTTCATTGGCCTCCCATGAATTCCCCATAAATTCCATAGCTGGACAGTTATTTCATTTAAGCTCCACAAAAATACATGTCAATGGTTCTCATTTGGTACTATTTGCCTTAACTCATAGTATGTTTTAGGGAAACCCAGTAAGTGTTGGTCAAATTCAAGCCATGAAATATGTATTGAATTTATCCATACATTACATTGTATTTATTTAATTCAATGAGTAAATATTCCTGGAGTGCCTGCTATGTGTCAGACACTGTGCTGAACCCTAGAGATTCAGCCGTGAATCCAGTAGAGCCCATCAAACTCAACAGCCTAGTGTGGGAGAGAGTTATCAATCCAATCCCGGAGCATAAAGTTGCCAGTGTGACATGCTAAGAAGATATCTGATATTTACAAGAGCCTCTGATGGGAGGCTTGATCCAATTGTGAAGGCCAGGAAAGTTTTCTCTGAAGAAAGTTCTCCTGAGTTGAGTTGGGAAAGGTTTGCTTATTAGGTAATAATGTGTAGGCTAAGACAGGAAGGGCTGCTTGGATTTACTTAGCTACGTAGATCAAGAGGGAGGTAGGAGGGGACCTGATCCAAGCCTCAGTAAGGCGATAAAATTGGCAAGGATGGGGTGAAAGAAAGCCAGGTGGGTCTGGATGGAACTTATAGTTCATGACTAAGCATGAGACTTTGTGGAACAATGTCAGCTTCACTGGAGAAGCTGATGAGGACAATGAGATCCTTAAAGAACCTGACACTAGCACAATATCCAGCACATAGTAGGAACTTTAAAAAGATTGATTAAAAGCACAAAGGAATGATAGCTCATGACTAATTAAGCCTGAGCATTGAGCAACCATGCAGATACACCCCTGAATTTGCAGGGCTTGAAGCAAGTGTACAAATGAAGCCCACACAGCATGTGCCTAAATATTTTAAAGTTGTATATAATGCCACATCCACAGCCATCCTCTGTTCTTACCCAGTGCCCTGCAGTGTGATCCCCAGAGAATGATGCTGGTGTTCTTCCCCTGGGCACTCCTGCTGCCTGTGAACTTGAGTGATTTCATGGCCCTATCAAGGCAGGTGGGGCAGAAGGTGGCCCAGGCTCCCAGGTTACCTGGACCCACCTGGACCCACTGGACCTGGGATGGAGGCTGACTTATCAAGCTGCCCAGGAAGCCAAGGTTTCCTGAAACTGTCATCCAAGCAAAGGTGAAGTAGAAGGCACAGTGATCTGTCTGCCTGGACATCCACTTGGGGTGATTTGGGGTGTGTGACTTGAACCAAATGGCAGCCCTTGTACACTTCCCAGGGCAAAAACCATAATCCTTCACTTCCCCTCCCTACAACCTCCTGTGGCCTGAGAGGCCCAATTGGATGGCATGTTCTCTTGCCCCAGTCTAGGGGTGGTGTTGATACTGAAACTGTTTCTGGATTAATAATAGCATCATTGAGTTTATAGTGTAGGAGAGTTACTGCTCATATTATTCACTCAGGTGCTTCTTTTTTCTGGAGACCTCCCATGGGCCAGGCCCAGCTGGGACAATAGGGTTGAACACCAAGGCCTGGTCTGTGTGCTCAGGGAGCTTGCACTGTGGCTGGGATGACAGATTCTACACAAGCAGTTGCAATTGAGATGAGTGTCACGAGAAGGGAAGTCCAGGGTGAAGAAGAGGGGAAGCGACCTACCCATGGTCACAGGGCTAGTCCAGTGAGTGGCTGAACTATGAATAAATCCCACCTTGGTTGGACTCTTGGATCCTTTCTCACCTCCCCATCACTGCACCGTTCAACCCGGAGCTATGGGGCCGCCTTGGAGGGGAACTCTAGTGGCAGCTCCCGGACGCCCCTCAGTGAGCACATCTTGAAGAATCACAGACACCGTCCTCGGGCTCTTTCCATCTCACTTCTGGGTCAGCCCAAAGGGGAAAACTTCCCCAAACACATCCTGCCCCTTCAGCAAGTGCTCTCCAACTGCTTCCATGTGGGGAGCTTGAGAAAGGTAGGGCGTTTGATGCCGGTAGGCAGTACTGACCAGCCCAGAACAGCTGGCACTGACTCCGTGGTCAGGGCAGAGCCCTCTGCATTTAGATCAGCAGCAGATTTGGCCCATGGTGCGTCGGACAGAGCTTCACTCTCCCTCTCTACAGGCCAGCCCTCGGCTCTCAGCGGTGGCTGTTCTGAAAGACCCTGGACTGGACACGGCAAAGCAGAGCATGGGTGGCTCTCTCTTCATCTGCTTTTGCCATCAGGAGCTGGATTATGCTTGAAGGGCTGTATGTCCTCTTGCATCTGGACGAGGTAACCATAGAGAGAGCCATGTTTTCCTGGGAGCCTGGACAACCTCTGTTCCTCTGGCCATGAAGGTGGAAGAAATGCAGAGGGAGAGTCTGCTCAGATCTAGTGATGATAAAGTGTCCAGGGGCTCTGGTTGCCTGGATGGCTGGGACTCTCTTTCCAGTTTTCAAAGATATAGTCCAGGAAATAAGGAGAGAAATCTTAGGCAGAGGCTTTGTGTGGTGTGAGCTGTGCTGTGAACACCGTTCCTCCAGGCAGAGGGGTGGAGGGTGCTGTTCCCTTCTCCCAAACGAGTGGGAGTGGGGCTTCAGCAGCACCTTAGGAAGGCTTGACATGTGTGACTGCAGTTAAGGGAGGCCTTGCCCAGAGCCAACGGACCCAGAGGGATCTGAAGACTAGAGGCTGTGCCCTCGGCCAGAGGCATGGGGCAGAAGAAGGGAGAGAGAGCATGGCTGCTGCGTGGATAAACACAGACTCTTCTTTGAGAATGGGTCAGTGTTGCTTGACTCTTGGGAATGGTGTGAGGACTTGCAGTTGGAATATCAGTCAGGAGCCACTTAAGAGGAATCCTGCCCAAGATGGTGGCCTATGGGAAGAGCACATCCCTGTAGAAAGAGGCTGTGGGCTCTAACCCTGGAATAGGTGAGGGTTATGGGAAACTGCCCACTGAGATGGAGGCATGGCCCCTGGCAAGGTGAGTGGCAGCTGAGAGTCAGGGAGAGGACCCTCCAGAAAACCAAGAAAGATTTCTGAGAGCTTTAAATATCAGGCAGGCCCAGATGGCCTGGAGCTGGTTTACAACCTCCTCTGCTTTCCATTCACCTTCCTCCCCAACCATGTACCACAACTAGGAAGGAGAGGAGAGGGAGGGCAGCAGAAAACGTCCAGGGACTGCTGAAGTTTTATCAGTGGAGAGGGTCTGTGAGAGGTACAGATAAAATAGGCAAATGTTTTAATTACGTCTTTTGGGTTCCGTTAGTTCAGTGTTGCATTTACATTTGTGGCACATTGGCTACTTGGGAGAGATTATGGGATTTACCCATACTGCAGCAGGTCAGTGGTGGAACCCAAACTGGAATCATGGCTATGCCACTCCAGTACCGGTGACAGGGCAGGATGTGCAAAGGGCTCTGGAGGGGAGCAGGCAAGAACCACCTCTGGGGAGGGCGGAGAGTGGGTGGCACTGAAGAAGGCATGGCAAGGCAGGTGCTGGGGCTGGGCCTCGCTGGAGGGGTGAGGGGCTGAGCTGGGGTGCTTGGCAGGGCAGCTGGTTCTGTGGGGAGCCCCTGGATAGGGCTAGTGGAAAAGGCTTTTCAGAATCCTTTCTCTCCTTCTCTCCACTCTCATCTAGAGCTTCACCCATGACCTAAAAACTCAGGTTACATTGAACTGAGGTCCCGTGCACCGAGGCACAGACGACCCCACTCTTCTCCATCAGCATCTATTTTCATCTTGAGCACCACTGGCACCGCCCTGGGCTCCTTGCATTGTTCGCTTTTCACCTGGACTACTGCACTAGGCTTTTTATCTGTTTCCATTTCTATCCTACCCCTACTCCCTGACAGTCTATTTTCCACCAAGCTCCCAGCGTGATCATTTAAAAATATAAATAAGATGATGTCAGTTCCCTGTTTAAAAAATCCTCTTACTGTGCTCGGAATAAAATACCAGCTTTTAAATATGGCCTGAAAGTGTCTCTGCGACCCGGCCCTGCCTCTTTCTGCAGAGTCCTCTCCCAGCCCTCCTCCTGCTTCCCACTCTGGCCACACTGGCCTTCTGCAGGTCGCTGGGCTGCTGGAGCAGTCATCACAATGATAACTTTTTCTCAGGAATATTCTTCCCCCTGCCCTTTGCCTGGCTAGCTCCAGCTTATCTTTCGGGTCTCAGCTTCACTGCCATTTTCTTAGAAAGGTCCTCTCATTCTCATCAGGCTTATTCTCTTCAGAACATTCACCACCAGTCTTTTTATTATGTGTTTATTGTATGTGTTTACCATACAATACTACAAGCTCCGCTTTTGTAAACGTGGAACCTGCTCAGCTTACCACCAAGTCCCAGAGCCTAGCACAATGCCTGGTATGTTGTGGGTACTCAACACAGTGTGACCACGTGAATGATGTACATGTTGTCTTTGACACACGCTGGCCTCCAAGTGTCTGTCTTCCACACTGTCCCTCTTCCAGTGGCCAGGAGGGCCTAAGTACAGTCTTCTCTAGATCTCTCAGCTTTCAAACCCAAAGAGCCAGTGCCCCTGAGGACAGGGCTACCCTTGGAAAAAGACAGACCCATGGTGGAGACACAAATACATCCCTGGTGATTGTTTGCTAGTTACTTAGATTCAGATTCACATCAATGAGATTAAGAATACCTGCCTTGTAAGTCTGTTCTGATGACTAAATGAGTGTGAGAGAAAGGGAGGACATTTCCAAAGTGCTTACTATGCAGTAGACCCTGTGCTATTAATAGGTCCTTTATGTATCAGGACATTCAGTGGGAATGACTTTTATGAACCATCCTGTGAATGGAAAAGCTCTAGGCAAGCAGGATTTTGCTTACTTGGCAGAATTTTAGGTCTTAAAGCAAATCAAATACAGAACATTGATATAACTAAGGGTAGCAATCTGCAGATGATCAGATAGAAAGAGATTGAAAACAACAGTGCTGTCTTTTAGTGTGTCCTCTGGCATTGCTCTGAATGCTTTATAACACATTTCATTCCTCCACAAACCTATGGGATACATTATAATGATTTCTGCTTCATAAATGAGGAAACTGAAGCTCAGTGAGGTTAGGTAAATTGCCCAGTTATACAACAGAATGACCCTGCATTTGGAGCCGGTCTGTAGGGCACTGCATAGCTCCGTTTTGGACTGAATTTGTGTCCTCCGCAAATTTGTATGTTAAAGCTCTAAGCCCTAGAGCCTTAGAATGTGACTATATTTGGACACAAGGCCTTTAAAAATGTGGTTTAGGTTGAATGAGGTTATAAGGGTGGGCCTCAGTGCAATATGACTTGTGGCCTTAAAAGAAGAAGAGATATTGGGGTGCCTGTGAACAGAGGCAGGGCCATGTGGGGACACAGGGAGAAAGCAGCCATCTGCAAGCCCAGGGGAGAGGCCTTAGGAAGAACTGAACCTGACAACACCTTGACTTTGGACTTCCAGCCTTTAGAACTCTGAGAAAAATAATTTTCTGTTGTTTAAGCTACCTAGCCTGTGGTATTTTTTTATGTCAGTCCTAACAAACTGATCTTACCTTCTGAGAAAGGCTGTTATCTTGCTGGCCCTTGGGCCTTATTAGAGAGGTCTGGCTGGAGGTTGGAAGCATTTACTGAAGGATCCAAGCTCAACTGCTCCTCCAAGATGCTCTCTGCTGTTTCCATTTCCCACTGTATGTGTGTGTGAAGTGAGTGGAAATCTGGTTTACAAAGGAGAGTGACTCCTGGAGTGGGGCAGAAGACCAAAAGGAAAGAAGATTTGGATCTGGAAGAGGAGGGAGAAGAGAAAGAAAAAGGATAAAGAGAATGAAATGAAGCTATAAACAGGAGTACATGAAATGACAGAAACAAACTGGAAAAGGGAGAGGCAAGGAAGAAACCCGTGGGAAAAGGAAGGGAGATTGTTGGAAGTGGCTGAGGACAGAGAAGAGACCAATAAAGGAGGGAAAGAGGTAAAACAAAAGTGCAAGGTAAAGAGGGAAGAAGAGGGAAAACAGAAAACGAGAGGTAGGAGATGATAGTGAGGATGAAAAAATGCAGAAAGGAGGGGAGAGAAAAGAAGACAGAAATAACAGGCTCTGCTTTCCCTGAGAGCCGGCTGGCGTGTGCTGCTGTATCTCCTCTGCTCAGCCTCTCCCTCCTCCCACTGAAGTCGGTGCCATGCAGTTGTGGGCCAGTTGCCTGGAGTCAAGAACACAGAGCTGGACCTGGGGAAGGGGAGGAAGCCACAGGCTACTGGGCAGCAGCCCTTGCCTGGGCCCCTGCTCTTCAGGCCTCTGTGGTCTAGCATGAATGCCTAACTTTGCTCCCAGTAGGTCCCACGTGCTAAGAACTTCAGTAAGCTAATTTCAGTGAAGAGGAAAAGGAAGGGAGAGAAAAAGACAGGGAAAAGGAGAGGCTGGCTGGGGACTGGCTGACACCATGATGTGAGCAATGACCAGTAAGAGATCCCCGGGGACCACAGCTCCATGCCAGAGCCCAAGGGATGGGAATTTGTTTCTTCACCCATTCATTCCAGTATTGTCTGGCATATGAATCTGGGAATATGGTGAGAAAAGGAGGACAGTTCCTGCCTTCCTAGTACTTAATAAGCCAGTGGTGAAGAGGGAAGCATGTTTGCAAGGGGAGGAGGTACACAGTATATCTAAAAGCTCATGATCTAACAGGTGACTGCTGAGATCCTGTTTTCCTTGGCAGATAACGCTTCACGGAATTGGCTTCCTTTCTATGTCGCTACTTCCTGCTTTCCCAGGGGTTCCACTTGGGCCATTGGTTTCATGCCTGTCTACTGACTAATGATCACTAAGCCAACTTTAGCTTGTCACCTCATTTGAGGCTCACCAAAGCAGGTGGGACAAATGATCTGATGCTACACAGCCTTCCTCTAGAAACTTTTATTGTAAGAGGAGACGTTGTCCACCCAAAGGAACAAATCTTAATACTGGGATCTTACACAAGAGGATCAGGGTGTCTATTTTTAAAGTGAAGAGATGGCCACCTGGAACCTTGCCATCTTTCACATACTTACTATACCAAAGTTCTGAAGTTGGAGATGGAGCCAGTCGGGGGACAGAAGACTGTCTGGGAAAGTCCTGAAGTCTATGTCAGCAATGCTTGTCTTTCTGAAATTCAGTTTCTTTCCCCACTGTATACTGGTGCCAGTAACTATGCAAGTGTGTGTGTCTGTGAGGGTGGGGATATACCACAATAACTAAGTCAGCATTTCTTCCAAAGCTCACAATCTAATGAGAGGGCAAACAAACATCAATGACTGTGGTTGTGGTAAGAGAACTAAGTGTTATAGAAGGGGGAGAAGTCTGGATAAGCTTGAGATGATGGACTATAAATTGGTCTATGTAGCATGAACAGGGCTTTGTAAAGAGAAACAGGCATTGGTAGGAAGAACAAGCTTTTGGAAGGTGGAGCAGGCTTGGTAGGAGGAGCACAATTTCTAATGAGAAGGGGTGTTATGGTGCTGAGATTTGTAAGAGGAGTTGCACTTTGTAACGAGGCATGCGGGCTTTGTAGGAGGCACAGGGATTTAGGAGGAGCAGGGCTTTTCTAGAAGGAATAGAGCTTTGTAAAGAGGAGTGGGCTTTGTAGGAAGAGTAGGGCTTTTAAATAAGAAACAGGGTTTGTATGATGGGTGGGGCTTTGCAAGGAGAGGCTGGGCTTTGTAGGAGAGCAGGGCTGTGTAAGTAGGAGCAGGTCTTTGTGAAGAGGAGCACATATTTATAAGGAGAAACAGTGCTTGTAACAGCATCAGGACTTTGTAAGGAGGAGCAGGGATCTGTAGGAAGGGCAAAGCTCTATAGGGAGAAGTAGGGCTCTGTAAAGGAGCAGGGTTTGTAGGGGGGTTGGGGCTTTGAAGGAAGAGCAGGACTTTGTAAAGACGAGTTGGACTTTGAAGAAGTGGGGATTTCTAGGAGCAACAGGGCATTGGAAAAAGAAGCTCTCTTTAAAAAGGAGGACTTTGTAAGTAAGAGCAGGGTCTGCAGGAGGAGCAGGGCTTTGTAAGGATATAGTGGAATTTGTAGGAGTGGTGCTTTGTGAGGAGGAACAGTGCTTTGCAGGAGAAACAGGACATTGTTAGGAGGAGCAGGGCTTCCTAAGGATAAGTTGGGATTATTGAAGAAGTAGGACTTTGTAAGGATGAGCAGGGCTCTGTCTGAGGAAAAGTGATTTGTAGTAGGAGGAATGCTTTGTATGAAGAACATTGCTTTGCAGGAGAAGCAGGGCTTTGTAGGTAGAGTGGGGCTTTGTAGGGGAAGCAAAGCTTTTTAAGGAAGATCAGGGCTTATAGGAGGAGCAGAACTTCACAGGAAGAGTAGGGTTTGCTGAAGGAGCAGGACTTTGTAGGACAGCAAAGTCGTGAAGGAGGAAAAGGCCTTTGTAAGGAGAAAGAGGCCTTTGTGAGGAAGAAGAGGTATCTGTAGAAACAAGTTTTGTAAAATGGAGCAGGGCTTTGTAGGAGCAGCAGGCTCTGTAGAGAGGAGCAGGGCACTGTAAGAAGGAATAGGACTTTGTAGGAGGAGCAAGACTTCCAAGGTTTCCTTGGGAGGACTAGAGATTCTTTGGAGGAGCTGGGATTCCTAAGAAGAGCAGGGTTTGTAGGAGGAGCAGGATAAGGATAAGCAGAGCTTTTGAGGAAGAGCAAGGCACTATATGCAGAAACAGGGCTTGTAGAAGGAGCAGGGCTTCCTAAGAGGATCAAAAGTTCTTTGCAGGAACAGGTCTTTTTAGGGAGGAGAGGCTTTTGTAGTGGAGGTGCTTCCTGAGGAGCAGTTGGGCTTTGAAGAGGGAGCAGGTTCTATAGGGACGAGTGGGGCTTTGTAAGAAGGAGCAGGGCTTCTTAGAAGGAGGACTGTGTAAGGAAGGCTGGGCTTTGTAAGGAGGAACAGGGCTTTGCTGGTTTCTACTGGTAGTGATCACTGCATATTTGTCCTCTCCAGGCATTATTCTCTATTTGATTGCTAGTGGCAAATCCTGGCACTGCAAAGTCCATGGCAAGGGTTGGGGTGCCAAGTGGGGTTGTACATGGCTTCCAGCAAAATACTACCTGCATGTTCCCCAGCCACACGAAGAGCAGAGTGACTCCCAAGCTTCTCACGCCTGGCCTGAGTGCAAGACCCCTCTTTCCCTTTCCAAACCAGTGAAAAGATAAGTGCTGAGCCTGTGTGGACAACACACTTCTAAGACCTAAGGCAACTGTGACCTCTTTTTGCAAATGTAGGGTGTGGCAGACATTAGCAGGTCACAAAACTTTCCTCTTCCTCCTTGGGATGTGGCTTCACTAGGTCCTCCAGCCTTGCTTGCTGTTAGGTGAGGCCATGTTCTGGCCAGTGACATGTGATGAAAGCAATGTGTGCTACATGTTCCAGCACTTCCCATGCGCAGTCCTCCACATTCTTTCCCATTCTGCAGCAGCCTTGAAGAGAGTGGAGCTCAAATACAGAAGGAAGCCAAATTCTGCTCAGAGGAAAGCTGCTTTCCCTATCTCACCGAAGGACTAGGGTTTCTAGCTACCTCCAACGTTTCACTAACATTAAGACAAAGCTTCAGGCATCAAAATCACAATGGGGCCAAGCTAGAAACCATCACAGTGTTCCTGACATAAATGTCTTGCTTTGGCCTAATGAATTTCTGAGGCAAGTGCACATGGAAAGTATTAATAAACAAAGCTTAGCTATCTAACTGGCTGAAGGAAACAGTCTTTCTTTCAATTCACTTGGGCCTGCCTTTGATTCCTAATTACTTTCAAAACGTTCTTTTGGATTTGATTAATCTAACAAAACAAAAAATCCTTCAAGGGTGTGTGTGTATACACCTTAACTAGTATTTGAGGGACAGTGTGCCATTTAAAAATAAACAGCTGAAGAATCCTTAGAAAATATTTATGATCTCAAATACTCAATAAATTTCAATAAAATTTGCTACAGGACTAGTACTTAAAGGAGATATTTTTAATGAAGGCTGCAATCTACAGTGACTAATATTAAAGATGACAAACAATAATAAATTATGCAATTTAATTTTTAATAACAAAGATACTGTATTTTAACATGGTGAAATATACTTGGCTAAGTCCAGATTAAAAAAAAAAAGTATCTAGCCCAACAGTACAATTATACAGCTTTGTACAGAACATTCCATAGATCAACAGAAAATACATTTGAGCACAAAAATAAAAAATATTTAAAGAGAATCTCTAAGCAGCATTTTATTTCTGCAAAAGACATATCTTGTACTGATTAAATATCTACAAGTGCTTTTCCTTTACAAAAATACATATATTCTTAATAGACTAAGTCATTAACAATGACCTGGTAATTCTTTCACTTCAATTTGAATGATTTATAAGCTAAATCTTACAACCACAAAAAGGTTTTTATTTGTATTAAGATGTTACCACTTTTGACAAAAAGCTTAAAATATTTTATATTTCAAAGGAAAATTAGCAACATAACTTTACAATATATTCTATGATATTTTGATTGTGAGGGCTACTCTATTTAAAACTGATGATCTCTGTTGTGTTGCTCAGATGCAGGAAAGCAGCAGAACACTGGTACTCCCCCAACAAGCTCCTGTCGTGGACCACAGCTTCATAAGGACACTTAGGCCCCCACCCCCATTCTAAAAAATACAACAAAAGAAAACCAAACAATGCTAGGCTGATCCCATTACATTTTTAATGTGTAGAACTCCTGCTCCAGTGGACTGATGTGCAGAGGATGGATAAATAAATTTGTTGACTATCTCTCCATCACCCAGAAATATTTAATCTTCATTTGCACTAGATTAGTTTCTTATTCCATGAAGCTCCATAAGATGGAAGAAAACTAGACTCAGTATTTAACATATCTGTTTCACTTGATTCTAGATTTAAAATTATTAAAATTAAAAATCTCTGAAAAATCAGTCTCAGTTTGGAATTATAGAAAAAGGGGCATAGCAAGTATACAGACACATTTGAATGAGCATTTAAAATAATTATTTTTAATTTTATAACTTTCTGAAAGGAAGTGCTCAAGCATTTTAATTTTATTTGAAAATATAAAGAAAGCAAGTAAACATTATTTATGAAAACTGTATTATACTAGGAAGATAATTACTTAAATTATTGGAAAAACATCACTGCAATAAAAACTATTGAACACTGTATTGTACATTTAAGTACATTTGAATGAACTTTCAGTCTGATATTTTCCGTCAAAATGCTACTCAACTAGGTTTGTCAGGTAAATCCAGAAACAGTTGTTGTGTGCCTTGAAAGGGTTTGAGTCTCTGGTGTATTTAATATTTTTCACTTTTTCATAAACCAGATCTAGCAGACATGTTCCTTACTTCTACCCAAACTGTAGGAAAATATATTACAAAATATTGATAATTGCATTTCAAGTTTTGTGTTTCTAATCCAGAAAATTAAAGTTATGGCAAACTCATTCATTTTTGAAGTTCCTACTACCAACCAATATCTTATTAGTATAAAGCTTGGCTTTCTGGAAAATTCCTTATGATAAACCAGAGTATGTAATAGAATGTGCATCCATTTTCACCCTATCCAAGGAGTTTTACCTAGTGACCTATCAGAAAGACTCCATAAGATAAGTTTTACCTTTAAGGTAGCTCATAGCATGAGTTCCCAAGGAGAAACGGTACAATGGGGATATGGAACTTCCTCTTGATGTACATGCTTGTTCTGTGACCCATTTTGTCAAAGTTGGCTGTATGGCTAAATTCTAATAACAATAAACTAAGTGCTGAGAAACAAGACCAAGAGTTGCATTTTTTTTGGAGATGGAGACTCGCTGTGTCACCCAGGCTGGAGTGCAGTGGTGTAATTGCGGCTCACTGCAACCTCCACCCTCCTGGGTTCAAGAGATTCTCCTGCCTCAGCCTCCCATGTAGCTGGGATTACAGGCATGTGCCACCACACCTGGCTAATTTTTGTATTTTTAGTAGAGACGGGGTTTCACCATGTTAACCAGCTGGTCTCGAACTCCTGACCTCAAGTGATCCACCTGCCTTGGCCTCCCAAAGTGCTGGGATTACAGGCATGAGCCACTGTGCCCGGCCTAGAGTTGCTTTTTAAGGGGAAAAAAACCACAGGCCCTTATGAAATATTTTGAATATAGAGAAAGCACTTACTTATATAAATCCCATAGAATGAAGTCTTTTCTATACAAGTAAGTGTGTTGGCACTTTTACCAAAGTCTGCCTTTAATAAAATTTCTCATATTATGAAGAATACAGGAGCTAAATCTAAGCTTAATTTTAGTTAACACTGCCTCCATGAAATAAAAAGCCTCTCAAATTAAAAATCTGAACTTTCTTTTCAAAGTATGTATTTCTCTCACTTTTCATGCAGAGGAAGGCTATTTGTTGTGTTTACCTCTTTCTCATCTTTGAGGATTTACTAAGATCTGTTAGATGATGCTGAAAAACAATGAACATATTTGAAAGGAAGTGTGTTCTGATTATTGCAAGAAAAGCCTGCATTTGACTGATCTCACCAAGAAAATTCAGTTTAAAGCCTTTCTTTGGTGATATTTTAGCAATTAATCAAGGTTATTGCCTAACTATATAAAATTAAATTGCAATCTAAAAATTTCCAACCTCCAAACTGTTAAAACCGTCTCTCCAACATGGTTATTAATTTACTGTAAAATGTCTTTGGTGATATCTATATTCTTATGAAAATCTTCCAAAAAAATTAACTTACAAGAGCCTATTTAGATATGAAACCATTCATAAGAGACAGGTACAGATAACTCAAACTTTATGCAGTAAATTTAAAACAGAAATGCACTTTAGTAATGAGGCACTTTCTCTTAAATATTTCAGTAAAGCTAAACAGTTCACAATATTATATAACGAACTTTTTTTCCTTAAAGAATCAGTTTAAATTTAGATTACATTTGAGTGTGTAATGTAGTTGAGCAAAGTCATCACGTTTATAAAATGTGGCACATTACTATGGGATAGATGTTTAATGTATAAAGAAATAATATACTCCTCTAAGAGTAGTTAAAAGGCATTACCCAAGTTACCTGTACTCCAGACTGAGTATTACCTCACAATGAGCATTTTAGTTTATTTTTTCATACTTTGTAAAGCTGTTTTGCTAATCTAGAGAAAAGGCCATATATATTTTGATTTCTCTATTAACTGATGTGATTACTTCAATTAAAGTAATGTTTATAAACCACAGTCATTCTTTATATCTAAGTTCCCTTGACCCTTTTATACTTATAATTTCTAAGGCAGATAAAAGAGATAACAAAATCTTTTATGGAAGTAAAGGTCTTTCAGTTTATTGCTTAAGAAACAACAGATTAAAGAAAACTTTTAGTTTTAGTCTCTGATGTTACAGATTCAGATGATTCCTATAGGTTATTTATATAAAGAATTCATTTTATCATTTTATAAGCACCCTAAATTTATAAAGCTAACCACAAAAGTTGCCTGTACATTTTTTCTATACCTAGTTTCTTGCAAATTCTACAATCTGACTTAAGGGATAATTAACGGGGAATACAGTGTATTACTAGACATGAAAGTAGTCCTATCCTTAGAAAGCTGTAGTTGAATATACCAAAATAAGTCAGTTGAAGAAATCTGTGATTCTAGTAGTAATACCATATCACTTATGACCATCAAAAAAATGTGTACCTTTCTCCAAACGACAACTGATGCCTTTCTTTATGTAAGCGTTTCACGTGTTTTGGCACATATTCCATTGCATTTCAATAAAAATGTTAATGCATTATCAGTAAATAAAAGAATTCTATATAAAACTATTCTCAGTTTCATAATTGCTTCCTATATATTTCCTTGGAAAATAGTGAAATTACATATGACAAGGCAACCAGCCAAATTTAAAGAGATTTTGTAGATAAAATTCATTTATGACCATTAAGTTTTGGCTGGGGGGCCAAAACATGAAAGTCTCACTTGTGATTTTTAAAATGCACTCTTAATTCATTTTGAGTTAATTAAAATTCTATTTGCAAAACACTATTTTAATCGCTGACCTAGGTGTGACAAATTTATAATAATTTGTAAAAGTTCTTAGGGATGTCTGGGAACAGTTTCACAGCATAGAAAAATAATTTCTGTAGCTAGACAGTAAATTCAGTTTTTTCAGCCATTTACAGTTAATGAAAATCTGCCTTTTAAATTCTGCTTGGGAGCCATTCCAAGAACAAAAACAATGTAACAAAACAAAGTTAAAGTATTGCCATAACCTTTTTCACCAAAGTTGGAACAACAACAGAAAAATTTAATAGACTTTTTGACTCAAAAAAAGATAGAAGGAACAGATAATTATGAAGTTTCAGCCTTTTACATAGTGAAATATATTAAGATTTAGCTGTACTTTGTATGTTTGCTAGAGTTGTACAATATCTTATTTCTAAGAATCATTTTGAAATTCAGAAGGCATTGATTTCTGATACATTTTACTGGAAAATGTGACACATTTACCACATATGCAGTATAAAAACTAAATGTGTGTAACACACAGATTGTGCTCGTCATATTTCTCAAATATTTTTCCTAACTTTCAAGATTTTTTTCCTAAGTTTCAAAGGTTAGCTTGTTTGTTTCAAAGCAATTTCCAAGTAAGGTTTTTGAAAACTGTAAATACTAAAAGATTTAAAATGACAGTTTTCATATAATTTAAGGTAACAAGACTTTCTTTGACTTGCAGACTAATCCTAAAACGAATGGAAGACTTAACAAAACTGCAAAATACAAGACATTTTGTACTTCTGATCTTAATGAACTCATGTATAAAATAATAATCTTCTCATTTCCCCAATTACTACAGGATTTAAAATAAAATACCCTTAACCTATTAATTTTGGTTAGCATAGTTCTATACTGCATTTATTCTATTTTATGCACATAGTTTGGAAATGTGAAAGGTAACTAACAGTTTTAATCTACAACTGTTTTGAGACTTTTGAAATCCATAAAATAGCTAATGTTATGTGCTCTAAAAATCCTAATATTTAAAATCGTCATAACCCTCTGCATGCCACAATGACATATACCTAAGGCCAACTTAAAAAGAGAAATAATGCACTCATTAAATAACAGAAACAATGTAATGATACATGAAATGGGCTATACAATGACGTTTCATGAAGCAGCACCTGCTTGTCATAAGGCATTATGAAAGATTAACCTTACTTACACATTAATTTTATCAGAAGTAAATGTGATCAGCTGCCAACATTTTGAATGGTTGGGAATCTAACTTCAGTTCAAGAGGTCACATACATTTTCAATCTGGAGGGCTAACATGCCTTCCTTGTGCAATTGGTAGACTACACGGACAGATGCTTAGAATGTCTACAATTATGTTGTGCTCTAATGTTACAGAATAATTGGAATTCTTGGCAAAAGGACTTGCACACTCAAGAATGAACTTTTTTTCACACAAAAAGCTTACCAAGAACAAGACAGTGGCTCAAAAACCACTTTTCTAAATATATTTCCATACAAAATAATTTCAAGATATAATTATTAGTTTCTTGTACAGTACGCTATTTAAACAAGAATAAAAGAGTAAGTATGTGAAAACTGCAACACCACAAAAATTGAGCCGTTTTACTAGTGTAATTAAACATTAGAACAATCTTGGAACAGGCAAGCAAAATATTCAGAAGGGTGAATCATGGCGGCACAGCTAACTGATTTTTACCATGACTTGCACACTTTGAGACAACACAAATACCTTATGCAGATGGTTCAGTAGCAGAATGGCACTTGGTTTGCTCCTAATAGAAACAACATGAATGCAACTGACAATTTAGAGATAGACAATGGCCTTATTTGCATGCTGAAAATCTGGTTGTGTTCCTCTAGTCCACACACCGTTAACTGTGCAATCTGTTGACGAGTAAACAAATAGTGCAGGATTCATCTCAGTGAGGTCTGGGCCCCTTGGTCTAACCGAAATCAATTCTTGGTCGATACTGCAATACCATAGGGTATGACTACAAAATAAAGACAGATAATAAATAAGACTGTATTTGGATAAAAACAATACAGTTTATATACGAAAGATTTTAAGAATTCGGAGTTATAATTTACAGTATTTCCTGGTACTAGTGATTACAACAGTTAAAATTCGAGTTACCATTAAAACTCTATTTCTTTTGATTGCCATTATTTTTCTAGAATCAGCCAAGTTTTCAATAATATGCAGCAGAGGTCAAGTTCAAAGGCCTACAGACATCATACAGGTTGTATATATGACTAGTGCTAGCACAACACTTAGGAGAGGCAAGAACTGGGAAGGACTGAAAGTTACACACCCTGCTTATAGGCATTCAGTTAGTAACCCTAGGAGGCGAACAAGACAAATCAGCAGCCTGGATTCCACTAAAGCTTAGGCTGGTGAGAGCCCACTAAATCACAAATCAACAAAGAGACCCCCTCTGCTAGGAACCTGTAAAACTGGAGTAGTGTTCACAAATCATATTTCTTACAAGTTTGAAACATTTTTTTAATTTAAAATTTATTTTAATGATCCTTTAAAAATATTGAAAAAGTAGCTGATTGTTACATGAAACATTTAGGTCACTACCTCCTTTCAACAGTTGATACTAATAAACATTTGGATTTGACTATTACATAAAATAACTGAATGGTTCATATTGTTTTTCATGTCACTATGTAGAAAAGGTATCATATATCTGGCTATCATACAGAACTAGAGAGGAAACAGCTTCTTTGGAATAAAGGCATATGGCATATGCAGAGGTAGCTCTGTGTTTGTTTTTACCCTGTACCATATCTTATAGAACCAAAACATCAGTGGTTTTCCTTTTCTTAAAGCTGCAGATACCCCCTCTTAAAATGAAATTTGAGGAGCTACTTTTATGGAATCAAGAAGGGGCTTAGATGGTCACTGACTAATGTTTCTCCATCTTGGTATACATGAATGTAAAAATACGGTATAGAGAACTTTGTATTCTTTCATATAGATAAAAGGGCTAGACTGAGATTTAACAATCCTGAAAATGACCATTTCAGTGCTTACTATAGCTATGCTACACACTGGGAAGACTCAATGTTGGAATCGGTAACCATTCAGCTCAGGATGGAACTAGAGGGCAGGAATACAAATGCCCTAGGTCTTGCTCTCCCAGGTGAAGTACAGCAGATGCTACTACAGCTGTCTAAGGGCTGGAGTAAAAGTCTCAGATAGTCTCTCAGGGTTTCCAAGGTCTAAAACTTCTAAAACTGTTCTGGTTTTACTTGTTTTTATTTTAAACTTTATTTAGTTCCCCCTGAATCAGAATACCTGGGAGGGAGCAAGACACAGATTATCTCCATTTTACTAAACTCTGGATGTTTCTGAAGCCCAGCGAGATTCTGAGACGACCAATATCCTTTCCATTCTACCTCACCCAACCCACAGCTTGCCCTTCACTATACTAACTGCTCTAGTTTTGCATTTGATTCCTGACTCTATTGAATCTGCACATTTTCTGCAAATACATAAGCCACTCATTTTAGAATGCATTCATCATATATGGAAGTATCCATTAATTCTACTAGGGATAAAGGTACAGAGGGAAGTAAAATGGCTTGACTGGCAATGCTTGGGATTTTCTCAGTTTCGGGCTGAAAATGATTTTGTTTTCTCCTCCAAGTAGCCATTTGTTGTGTGTTCTATAAGAACATATGAAGTTTAATAATTTTATTGAAATGTGTCACAACACTGAAAATTGTAAAGATATATTTTAAGTTCTATTTGTGTTTTGGTTTGTTTTCTGAAATAAAATGGCACCACACTAACAATAATCAAATATGGCTTATAATTACCTCTTAGTGTTAAGTGACTGCACTAAATAGACCTGCGTTTCAGTTTCTAGTCCTCAAGGCTCATTATGTAATAAAAATAAAGAACAGATACTTTCAGAGAATACATTTCAAATAATTTTAGAAAATGATAAAACTGTCTTTGATGTACTTTTTTCCTTAAAGAATGAATTATTTTTGTCAAAACTTGTTTTTAGTGTAGATTTGGAAAATACAGAATGGTATCAAGAAAAAAAGGAAAAATATTTAAATCCTACCATCCAAAGATAATTACCATAATAATTTTAGTGTATATTCCTCTACTCATTTTATCTACATTCATTTTTTTTCTCAAAACTGGAATCATGCTAAACATATTATTTAGTATCATTTAAATTTTTTATCTATTTAGCAATTCCACAAACCTATTTCCATACCATTTGGTACGGTGCTACATAATTTTTAACAGCTGTATATTATGCTGTTATAGAAATGAACTGTGAGTTATCAGTAAGTCTCCTTTTGCTGTACATTTGAGTTTAGTCCTTTTTTCCTTTGCTATTATAACTTAATCTTAACCCACTGATCTATTTCTTTTGCCCCAGGATAGATTCCTAAAAGTGGAACTGCTAGTTCAAACAGCATACATATTTTAAAGAGCTTTTTGATAAACACTTTTACACTGGTCTTCAAGAAGGTAGTTCTGGCTGGGCGCAGTGGCTCACGCCTGTAATCCCAGCACTTTGGGAGGCCGAGGCGGGCAGATGACGAGGTCAAGAGATCAAGAACATCCTGGCCAACATGGTGAAACCCCGCCTCTACTAAAAATACAAAAAAAAAAAAAAAAAAAAATTAGCCGGGCATGGTGGTGCATGCCTGTAATCCCAGCTACTAAGGAGGCTGAGGCAGGAGAATCACTTGAACCTGGGAGACGGAGGCTGCAGTGAGCCAAGATCGCACCACTGCATTCCAGCCTGGCAACAGAGCAAGATTCCATCTCAAAAAAAAAAAAATAAAATGTAGTTTTATTTTTCTACATTTTTAAAAGAAATTTGAATGCCCATTCCTCTATAGCCTCATCAATAATGAGTACTATCTTTCCCCACCTCCTAATTTGGCAATTTAATAAGCATAAGATAGTATTTTTTTTCATTTCTTGACTAAGAAAGTTAATCATTTTAATATGTTTATTAGCCCATTGTGTCTCCTTCTTGTGTATCTTGCCTGATCATGTCCTTTGCTCATTTTTATGAAAAGCTGAGCTTTTTCTTACATATTTGTATGAACTCTTTATGTATTAATAACATTAAACCTTTTTCTATCATACATTGCAAATATATTTTATGATATTTTTGCCATGTGCTTTTAATATTAATAGTCAATTCAATTTTTTTAGGTACAATGTGAAAGGCCATCCCCACTCTGAGATCAGTTCTTCAACTATATTTTCTTCTTGATCTTTTATAGTATCATTTAAAATATTTACCATTTTAAGCCATCATAAACCTATACTGATATAAAATGTGAGGTAGAATTGAATTCCCCACCCAGTCTCAGTATAATTAATTAAAAATAAGCCCTACTAGATCTGCACTGTCGTGCTCCAGCCCCACTGGCCTCCTTGCAATTCTCAAATAACCAGACATAATCAATTCTCAGGGCCTTTGCAGTGTGTTGCCTCAGGCTTCAGTGCTCTACCTCTGATATTCACATAGCAACGTCTCTCAATTTCTTTTGATCAACAATCCACCACCTCAAAGAGGGCTTCTCTTGGCTATCTTATCAAAACTATTCTACTTATCTATTTTACTTTTTCTTCTAACACTATAAATTTTAACCTGTTTATTTTTTGTCTGTTACCATCATTAGTGTAAGTTCCATGAAAGAAAAGATTTGTGTTCATTTTTACTTCTGTAACTTGAAAGGCCTAGAAGACTGCCCAATGCATAATACTCAATAGATATTTGTTAAATTAATCATTTTACTGCATTAATTTGAAATACCCTCTTTACAGACTCACACATACTAGGGGTCTGTTGCTGAGCTATTCTTTTTATTCATATGTCTATGTTTAAGGCAAGACCTTATTTTAATTACTTCAGCTTTAAAATATGTTTTAGTATGTGGTAGTACACATTCCCTCTCATTACTCTTTGTAAACACATGACTGATCGAAGCACCTGCTGATATTTCCTTATGAGCTTTAGAATGACTGACTTTGTCAAGTTAAACAAAGATCTGGTAAAAGTGTGTTTGGAATTACATTTAACTTTATAATTTAATTGTGGGGTGAACTGGCATCTCTATAAAATGTAATGTACTATTACATATATATATACATACACAGATTGATTAATAAGGAGATGAGAAGAGAAAGAGAGGGGAAGAGGAGGCAAAAAATGTGGCAAAATGTTAACTGATGAATCTAGGTAATCATAAAGAATATTCCTTTGTATAATTATTTCAATTTTCTGTTGTTTTGAAAAATTTTTCAATAGGAAAACATCAGGACTTCACATTGAATTTTATCAAACACCTTCTCAGTATCTACTGATGATTTTTAACCTAGAGTATATATGTATAAAATATATAAAATGTATAAAATATTTTATATTATACACTATATAATATACACTATATTATACACTATTATAATACACTATATTAGTGTATTATTTATCATCTACTTATATTCAAAATCAGATTTGGTACCAGTTTTCTAATTGTGGGTTCTCTGTCAGTTTTTGCTATTAAGAATGGCAAAGTGGAAGGATTCCACCTTTTCTAATGATTAACAATAGATACAGCATAGGAGTGATATATTCCTTGAAAATTAGAGAGAATTCAGAACATAAAACCATTTAGTTATCCTTTCAGGAAGTTAAGGGTGCATCCTATTAGGTACAAGTTCAATTTCCTTACAGGACTATTAATGAAGACTATTAATGAGCCATTAATGAGGTGTTGAAGGAAGAAGAGGAAATTTGTATGGATTTAGAAATTTGGTCTCACTCCAGTTTTTCTCTAATACTTTGGATCATGGTTTAAGGACATCTTCATTTCTAAGGAAATACATAGGCATCAACACCAAGAGCAAAAGCAGAAAGCCACATATTGCACAGGTTATAGCTACAGGCAGTGTTATCGTTACAATTCAGCATTCCCAAATCAGCCATGAGGCTAAAGCAGCTGAAACATCTATACACCTCGGATATACACAAATCTCACCAGCTCAGTTAAATTATTTACCCCAGACCCTTATCTGCATAAAGAGAAGAATGATCTTTCTCCCTCAGACTTGGCCTTCAGAGATGTTAAATTTACTTACTAGATTGCTGAAAAGCTAGGACTTAAAGAGTATGTATCAAAAAGCACACATTTTAATGAAGGCATGAGAATTCCCATATCATAGCACTGACAAAAGGCTGAAGAAAATTCTAGATAAACTGCTAATTAAACATTTTCAATTAGCAATTTCAAGTGATTCTTTTAATGCTTAACATACATTCATTTGTCCCAACGCCAAAACTGTAACACTGGAGGTAAGTATGCCAGTTAAGTTTGTTATGTAATTACAATTATCCTTTCTCCCTGGCTCCAAGGAAATAAAGATGAAGACTCATTTAATTATTGAAATAAAAGAACGATGGATTTTATTATTTTATTATTTACTTGTTTGTCTGAGACAGAGTCTTGCTCTGTCACCCAGGCTGGAGTGCAGTGGCACAATCTCAGTTCACTGCAACCTCCATTTCCTGGGCTCAAGCGACCCTCCCGCCTCAACCTCCTTAGTAGCTGGGACTACAGGGGTGCGCCACCACACCCAGCTAATTTTTGTATTTTTTGTAGAGATAGGGTTTCACCATGTTGTCAAGGCTGGTCTCAAACTCCTGGACTCAAGAGATCTGCCCGCCTCAGCCTCCCAAAATGCTGAGATTACAGAGGTGAGCCACTGTGTCTGGCCTAAAAAAAAATTTTTTTTTGTCTTGCTATATTGCCCAGACTGGTCTCAAACTCCTGGCCTCAAGCAATCCTACATCCTCAGCCTCCCAAAGCACTGGGATTACAGGCATGAGCCACCATGCCTGGCCCAACAATGGATATTTTAAAGAAATGGTATGATTAATTCACAGGGTTAAGGCTGATCATCAATCACATCTGTACCCAACAATAATCTTTACTATACCCTTGTCTGTTTCCCAAATTTTTAAAATGTATCTTTATCAGATAAACTTTCCTCAGACACATGTTCAACTTTTCTTAGTGCATTACTAAATTAGCTCACTATCATTTTTAAAGAGGTAACTCAAGTACTAGGGAAGGGCTAATAAGCAAGCTCATAATTAGAATCAGCTGTTGCTGTTATTTAGCTTCACCTAATTTGGCATTTTATATTTCACTTGTGGTTGAATGATTCACTGAAAAATAACATTCATACAAAGAAAGTAACGTCTCAAAATCCAATATGGAGTAGAGATTTCTCAAGGACTGAAAGTAGTAATTATTAAAAATTCCTGATTCATAAGTAATAGCCTTAACATTTCTAATTTTTTAGTTCAGTAAAATTAAATAGATAATTCAGGAGAACTAAAATAATGGGAAATCTTGGGTATATAAGTTGAAAAGATAAGTTTTTGTAGCTCCAGTAACAGTTTTACAAAGTTAAATGTCTTAGGAATTGAGTTTGGGATGAATGTGCTCACCGCCATGGTGTCATGATGGTCATATGTACAGTCGTGAGTGCCTCTTACCTGATACAAAGGGCCATCCTGAGAGCAGACTTGCGAAGCTGAGCAGTTCAGACACCGAAACTGCGGAGGAGATGAACTCATCAGATAAGAGGCATCCACAACTGGACACATATTTAAAATTGATTATTTAAAATAGTTTAACGTCAAACACAAGAGTCAACATGATTAATGGTAAATAAACACTTTCCAAAAAAATGGTGGTTGTTTTTGAAAAAAAGATTTTAATAACTTAGTAACTGGTAAAATTTAGCTTGAAGTAATTTTAGCATCTAGATGAGTTTTGTTTAATATTCTGCAAATGCAAAAATGGTGGCCTCTCCTTTCCATATCCTTTACAAATACTATTTCCTGGGAAAATCTCACTTCTTGCATACACGAGGGACATCCTCTTTCTTCCATCCCTTCCTCTGATCACTGTCTCCTAGATCTCTTCTTCAACTTCCCCTGAAAGTAATATTGTTCAAGGAAATCAGAGCTCTGGGAGGGACGTGGAACTCCGCTCAACCTGTCAGGCATCTATTTTCTGTTTCATAGTAGGTTCTTTATGTTGCTTTACATTGCTGATTATATTAGCATTAGATTATATATATATATATTAGATTATATATATATATAGCATTAGATCTATATTTTAGTCACATTTGTGGTCTTAATAGCTAAGGCCCAGAACTGGCATATATCAGCCATCAGATGTTTTATGAGTAAAGCAATGAGTGAACACACTTTAAAACTATTGAGTAGATTCATTTGTAAACCTACTACTTTAAAACAGTTTATTCACATTTAAAAAAATCATTCCCAAATCCTAATTCTTAAATACTATGCTAAACTCTTATTAAATGTAATTTTAATTGTAATTGGACTACAAAACATAAAATGTATACTTTAAAATTATGCATATATGAATTCAACATTGCATACTTTTCAAAATGGAAAAAATTAAATACATAAAAAATATAAGGCACAAATTAACCAGGATATTTCTAACATAGCAAAGTAGGTTTTTAAAAGATATACTTTGAAAGATTTAAATAAGCATTGATTAAAACAAATATATTTGTAGCCTTTTAAATAAAATTTAAGGAATTTTCTATTTTCCCGAAATACTTTAGTAATTTTTTTCTCTAGCAGTCAGTCCTTGATTTTAGGTACAGTGTGCATCAACATGCTGTAAGGCGGGCTCAGCTCAGCTCTCTTTTAGCAACCTTCTCCTTTCTCTCCAAAGAGTCCCCAAGCTCTGGTCCATCAGACTTTGCATAACATTGAAAATTCTAAACAGGGTCAACAAGAGTAAGCTGGAAAGTGGCAATTTCACTAAGTGATTCTTTTTTTTTTTTTTTCTATTGATCTCTTTGGTATCGGTCAAGATGTATATACTTGCTTTTCTTACAATTGCCTACTAATGCAAATAAAGCAAAGGAAGACAAGCATGGTGTAGTAACTTTAGGTGCTGGACTGGCAGAGGTTGCTGGAAGAGATAAAACTAAATCAGGATGAGCTGGGAAAAGGGGCTGTACTGAGAACTACCCAAGAAAAGGTGAGCAGGAAGAACGTGAGTACACGATGAAAGCTAAGGCTGGATAGAGATATTGACAATAAGCTCTCAGGGATGAAACTAAGTGAAGGAGGAGAGAATTATAATCATAATAAACGTTAATATGCATAAGCTATTAATAAAATAACATTTATCATGTCAGACACTCTGCTAAACACTTCAGTATATAATATTTCATTAATTCTTAGTTTTACTCAAATTTGAAAGAATCAAAAAACTGAGGCAAAACTAGGAAGCAGGACACAATTAGAAGAAAATAGCTGTAACACATAACAGCAAAAGATTCATATTCAGAACACATAAAGAGATCCTAGAAGTCATTAACAAAAAGACAAACATGATGAAAAAGAACCAAGGGAATGAATATGATAGGTAAGTTCACAGAAGATATATAAAATAGATGATATGCAGTGTTGGGGAGGATGTCAGAAAATGGGCACTCTCATTCATTATTGGTATGATTATAAATTTCAAATAATATCCACTAAAACCTTTTCAGAGGACAATTTGTATCTATAAAAATTTAAAACATATATACTCTGCTGAAAATCTACTTCTAAGAATCTAGCCAATGGATATGCTTGCACATGTGTAGTAGGTACTGGAACACCTTGCTTGTAATGTCAAAAAATTTGAAAAAAACTAAATGTCCATCAAAGGGGTGTGTTAATCAAATTATACTACAGCCACAAAAGGAGTTATTATTAATGTATTAAAAATTGTTTCAAAGTTTACTGATTCTGCACAAGACACATTATCAAATTTTAAATAAGTTGTAAAACAATACATATGATTCCATTTATGTTTCAAAAAATGTGATGACCCCTGGGTATGAATATTGTGAAGAAAGTCCAAGTATTAGATGGATGACAGATCAGATGATATGACATAAGTCCCTTCCAAACTGAGATCTGATTCTGTAATTCTGCATCCTCAATTTATAGATGTGGAAACTACAGGGAAAGTCAGTAGTCACAGATCACATCTCCTGAAACACTATTACTCAAAGGATGGTCCAAAGATCGGATGCATTAGCATCTCCTGGGAGTTTGCTGGAAATACAGTATCTTGAGTCTTATTCCCAGACCTACTGAGTCAGAATCTGTATTTTACCAAGATCCTGAGATGATCTGAATTTGCATTAAAGATCAAGAAGCATGTTTTTTTTTCCTTTTTTCTCCCACTAATAAGAAAAAGATTAATGCCAAGCTTGAGTATAGAAACTTGAGGTGGCAATACTGATATGAACTGAAAAAATTTTAAGAGCTAAGTCTGACCAGCTGTTTGTTTTGATTCCTAAAGATAAAAATCTTTCAAAAATGCATCACAATGGAGACAAGGGTCTAGAGAGGGCAGGGACCATAGAAAACAGGCTTAGCCTGAAGTGGAACTACCCCAAGACAAAGGAGAGCAGTGGCACAGAATATGTATGGTGCAGGTGAAATACTCCACTATACTTGAGAAATTGAGGCAAAATCAATTATCCTGAGATTCTTCCTAAGAGGCTAGAAGCAGAGCAAGATAAAGGGGTAATCTGAATATGGAGTACCCTTGTCAGAGATGAAAGACTCCACGGGGCAGAGAGTGGTATCCAATATGAGGAGGAAAGAAAATGACAGATCTACTCACAATGTGTAGAATAGATGAGGAGACATCCCATAGTGCCAAATAGAATAAAAAACCCGCAAAGATGCCAATTCCAGCCAAATCAATCTAGAAATATAACGCAATGCCAGTCGCAATCCTATTCTAAAGCTCATTTGGAAGAATAAATGGGTAAAACTAGTCAACACAATTTTCAAAAGAATAATTGGGGATTTTTCCCTAATAGGTACTAATACACATGATAAAGCAACCTAGAAGGCCCAACTATTTTGCCTTATAAAACATGTTTAAACTTCATCCAAATTTATCCCAAAGAAAGTAGACAACTGGAGGGTTTTAGATAGGGGTGTTATGTGGCCAGATCTTTATAAAAGGTAGATGATGTGTAATGCTCGTACAGAGTAAGACTTGCTCACAAGAACAAAACAATGTCTAGGAACACACACACAGACATATGCACACACACACATATACACACATACGCACAGACATGGTGACATCTCAAAACAATAAGGTTAAATATGGATTATTCAATATTCAATACATTGTATTTCTGATTTAAAAACAATTTGAAATAAATTAGAATCTTAACCTTGTGTTTTTGTATAAATAAATTAATCTTGGGTAGCTTAAAATGCTTAATACAAAAAAGCAATAGAAACAAGAAAAAGAACCACATAGTGGTCATTAGTTTAGGAAATAAGCTGACTCCAGCCCAAGGCAGAGCTAGTTAGCCAATAGGTAGACTAATAAGAGCTCTTCAGACATGCTGGCATCTTGCTGGCAGTGGATGATTAAATAAGAAGGGATGTGATCACAACAATATGCTATAGGAGCTTAATCAAGAAATGATTGTTTTAGTGATACTGCTGCATTCATCCATGTCACTCAACTGTCAGAATTCATCTATTAATATTATAATAATTTGTAATTGGAAGTTGAACAAAAATTGAAAATTTAACAGAAAAAAAGGAAGCTGAGATTCAGATAAATAAAAATTATCTGTAGGATATATTTTGCATAACCATTACCTTGTAAAAGATAACATTTTCATTCAATTTATTCTTTGAACAAGTATTGATTGAGTATATATGCTGGGCACTGCCCTAGGTGCTGGAGATTTAGCAGTGAACAAACAAAAATCCCTGTCCTCAGATTATATTTTACTTGGAGGACAAACAATAAACATAAATAAGAGGCATAATATGCTGGAGGTGGTATGAAATACTATGGAAAACAATAAGGCATGAAAAGGGAGTAAGAATGCCATCGGGAGAGGGGGTTGTAGTTTTAGAGGAGGTCAGAGGCCTCACTGAGAAGGTGAGGTAGAAGCAAAATTATTTAAGTGAAGGGGGTAAAGGAAACGAGGTAGGTGGATACCAGGGGAGGTGAGGGCAAGTGGGGTGTGGTTGAGAAAACAGGCCAGTGTGGCTGGAGTGCTGTGAGGCCAGGGAGACAGAATAAACGAGGAGACAGAGTATCTGGGGAAGACTGTATGGGGGCCACATATGTAGGTCTCTAGAAAGATTCTGAATTTTACCTAAATTAAACATTATTGGAGGAATCAGAGAACGGAGTGGGCATGTTCTAACCTGTCTTAAGAGGATCACGCTGGCTGCTGTGTGAGGTGAAGATAGAGGTGGGACAAGGGTGGTGGCACAGAGCCTTGCTAGGAGAATGGCGATGGTGGGTTGGACTAGTAGTGAAGTGGATGTAGTGAGACATAGCTGGATTCTGAATGTATATTTTGATGGTGAAGGTTACAGAATTTGCTAAGAAAGGATGGATGAAAGAAAAAGGCAGCAATCAGTGCTGACATCAGGGATTCTGGTCTGAGCAACTGGAAAAATGGAGCTACCAATCTTAGAACTATTGAGGTTGTGATGACTGAGGGTGAAACAGGTTTGGAGAAGGAAAGCAACTAAAAAACAGGTTTGTCACACCAAGAAATGAAATGGGCTAATATATTACTTTACTGTTGCACTAAATGTAAAAGGTAGTAATTTTTCTGTTTATTGGTTTAGTTTCCACCTGAATGATGAACCATAGCTACTGAACCACTTTTTGAACTTTTATTAAAATATGCCTTAAACAACCAAAAAATTTAAACTATTCACAAATATGTAATCAGAAATGTAATTACAGTAAGGACTGATTTAAATCATAGTCTCTTACTAAAAATGTCTATAAATTAGCTCTTTCATACTTTGACATTAAAATAATGGCAGCTGGGGCAACTTTGGGAGGAGTTCTTGTAAAGAACAAGTGAGCCACTTGTAGAGGTCGTGCAGTGGATGACCACTTACATCTCTTTAACCTTAAGGCAAGTCTATTCATCACGATGATTTCAGTCACTAAAACACACTGCAATGCCTGCTAAACTATCAAAGAAAGCTGAAGTTACATTCAACACAATATTATGTGTAATATCATAATATCCATTCCTCAACAGTATTGGGTAAGAAAGAATTTACTACCTGTGCAATCTGTACCTGGTACCTGGAACATTTTGGTTGTAAGGATTAACTGAGGGTGATTGATGTATGTACAATCATTTAAAACATTATAAAATGTTACAGAAAGGCAGGTTGTTAATTTACCAAATACAAAGGTAGTTAGATCTTTAAAAATATGAGCCACAAACATGTATGATGAGTTCTTCAAGGCCACACACTATTTGGTGGCTGGTGTTAGAATGTAATTTTTTCCTCCTGCTGCTAGCGAAAGCGTTCAGTCTCACAAAGAAGGCTTTAAGCAGGGCTTTTACTACATCTCAAGCAGGAAAATAACTTCTGATTTACAAATGTAGGCGCTTCATTTATTATTATATGACATCAAGACATTTCTTCTGCAAAAGAGCCAAATATCTTACCCATAAGACAATGAGTTTTTGAGGCTTGTTTTATAATAATTCCACAAATGTTTACATTCAATATAAATATGTTTTGGAAATATGGTAACATGGCAACCCTCATTATATCTGGATTCTTATTTCTTATTCTTGTGTGAGGTCAAATTTCTTAATTTTGTGTTTTTTTATGATTTACATTTTCATGAGAAAATATAATAAATCTAGTTTACAGAATAAATTACAAAGAGTATGGCATATTGTATCATAAACACAGAATCTTAATGTCCAAAAGATAATCTTAGATGTTATCTACTCCAACCTTATAGCCAATCTTAATTCATATTTATTTATGCACTCAGATTATGAAGATAATTTCTGATAGCATTACTGCTATATTCCTTAGTGTCATATATGAGTCCTACAATCCCTAGTACCTCAAATTTGCCTAATATCCCATGCTTGAACCTAAGTTATAGTTACTACTATAGAACTTAGTAGAACCTAAGTTACTACTGTATTCCTTAGTCTCATATCTCAGTCTCATATATTAGTCCTACAGAATTAACCAGAATCAAAGACATAGTTCAAAATACAAAATTCACCTTTTGGGTTTTTTGGGTTTTCTTTGGTTTTCTCCTTTGAATCATTTCTCCCATATGCTTAGGGCCTAAGGCACAATAATCTAATTCTGGCATCAGAAAGCACTGCAAACTCACTTACCCTTAAGTCCGAGTTTATATTTTCAATGAAAAGGAGGTAGCTGAAAGAAGATTATTTAGATTCTACCCTATGTGTCCCCTCTACCACAACCAAAAACAAACACCCTTATCAACCATTAATCATATTAGGGGAGAACTTAAGTTTCCCCCACTCCCATTCCATATACATAAATGTTCCAACAACTTATTGGGTTTAAAAATATGTCATTTTCTCTGTCTTGGTTAGTAGAGTCCTGAACATATTTAGATAGGGTTTTAATCTCACTTTAAATCTAATACAATCACATTTACCACAGACCTTGATTTTATACATAGGACCAATTATCAGAGTGCTAGGAGAAACAGTAGCAAGAAAAACCAGTTTCTTCTCCTTCCCAAGCTAGTTTGTCTTTTTTAGTTTCTAATATTGTTAAACTTGAGTAACATAATGGTATATAACTAAATAAACACATAGGTAAATATAAAAGCAATTTACGTTTTCGCCTCTTAGTCGCCATCTTGTCATGTAGATGAATTCCATAGTATGATCCTTCCCCATAATTTCACCATTGCACAGCACATCCAACTTTAAAAAGAATCATTATAGATCTATTAACATAATGTTGAATTCAAAAGTATTTTGCATATTTTTTGAAATTTCAAAAAATATTCAAAGAGTTGGAACAAAAGTATTATCCATTATTTTAAATAGGAGGCATTTATTCTCCTAAAGCATTAACAATTTGGATATGTTACTCATATACTGTTACTATGCTGTATACTATATACAAGATACTGTTTATCTTGTCACATATACCTGTATCTCAAGTTCATACACATAATTTACAAATGCAATGTAACCTTTCTTAGTCCAAATCTCTGTCATGTCTCTTAGAGGTTTAAGGCATAGTTCTGTGACTGCCCCTTTCTGAACAAGAACCTGCAGAAACCTCACAGTTCCTCTCAGCTCCTTTGGCTTCTCAATTCCTCTCTCAGAATTCTTTCACCTTCCTGAGATTTGAAGGGGTTACTATCTTCTTATTAGTTTGGGGTTGAAGAGGGAAATTAATGAATGTGGATACAGTGATTTATGGGGCCTTAAAGGTATATGAGAATTTTCAGTAATTACCAATAGCTAATTTGATACAAAAGTTACGACTATGCCACAGGTCTGTGTCTCTTAGGGCTGTCTGGCTTCTCTGGTTTGCCTGGTCGGTGATTTGCACAATACTTACAGGATCCTCTTCCCACTTTGCACAAAGCTTCAAAAAAGCGTACTTATCAGCGTTAAGTTTTGCTCCAAGTTGCAAGAACTGAACAACCCCTAAATCTTTAAGAAGGCTACAGGAACGGTGGCTATAATTCACTAATTCAAGAAAGCATAATTAAGCAAATGTTTATCATCGATCCCTATAAATAATATAACATTTTAGTTCTCCAGCTATTAAAAACAAACTGGAAAGATTTCATTTGAAGTGTGGGAGGGGAAGAAGAATGAGTTTTAAATAATTCTGCATCTGGCTAGACAGAGACTACAGTTTTGAACTTTAAGATGAGTATAGTTTCAGTTAATTGTATTAGACATGTGAAGCAAAATTATTGATTTTTTGATGATTTATGATGACTTATATGGACCTCAAAATGTTTTTCAGGCATCATTTTATTAACTTTTGAAAGAATAAAGGAGATAATTTCATTTTTCTTTATCTTTTTTGTAAATTAATTCATAAGCAAAGTAAAGGGTCTCACTTAGGATGCATTTTGCTAATCAGGTATACTGCATCTGTTAATGTCGTTTAACAACTAAACTATCTTGCCCCAGTTAGCAATGCTGTTACAAAAGCTTCAGCTGTCAGGTATTTCATTAAATAATCCCCCTGCATGCTAGGCAGCAAAATAAGGGGGGAACAGAAAAAGATTCCCAAAAGTCACAGGAAAAGTCCTTTGCATTGGGATACATAAGGAGGTGTCAGCGTACTGAATCTCTCCCCCTTCCATCTTTGTTTATAGCAAAATATATACATGCCAGAAGTAAGACTCTCTTAGTAATAACAGCTTTCTAAAAATTAGAAAATGCTAACTCAATGAATCAGACTTAAAAGGAAATAAAACCGTACATGGTATTTTGCGTGAAGAAAATAAAGTGCAAACCAAATCATAAAAACAATTTATTATCTATTTTTCACTGTAGTTGTATCCATACATTGTTACTATCATTTATTTTTACCAAGTACATTGGGCTTTATAGTTAACTTCCATAATTTTTTCCTAATACAAACGTTGATGTCTCTAGAATTTTAAAAAATATTTGTAGAACCATACCATAATAACAATTTTCAACCCATAGACTAGTCATCTGAGAGAAATTTTCAAATAAGCTCAGGATCAGCAGCTTCCTCAAAACATGGACATAATACCTATCAATGTCTATCACATTTTATTTCTCCTATGACGACTCTTCATGATATTCATATTACTGCAGATAAGCCAGAAAAACTATGCTGCCTTTTCTTCGATGTCTTTGTTTATATAGGAAACTAGTCCTGGTCTTTAATTTTCTTTTCTTTTCTTTTTTTGAGATGGAGTCTCACTCTGTCGCCCAGGCTGGAGTGCAGTGGCGTGATCTCGGGTCACTGCAACCTCCGCCTCCCAGGTTCACGTAAGTGATTCTTGCCTTGTCCTCCTGAGTAGCTGAGATTACAGGCACCCGCCACCACACCCGGCTAATTTTTATATTTTTAGAACACACAGGGTTTTACCATGTTGGCCAGGTTGGTCTCAAACTCCTGACCTTGAGTGACCCCACTAGTCTCAGCCTCCCCAAGTGCTGGGATTACAGGCATAAGCCACCACGCCTGGCCTAGTCTTTAATTTTCTAGATGCTACTATCAGAACTCGAAAGGGAAGAAGGGGAAATTAATGAGTTGTAAGATTATCATTTAGGCAGGTGAGAGATGATATTTCCTTACTATGTTTTAGTCATAACTCTAGGATTAAAAACATTCTCTAAACATGGAACACATGAAAAGCTATGCTGTGATCAATATCAGGGCAGTTTACCTCTTCTGTAAATAAACTGGTAAATTACATTTATGCAGCTATAATATGTTGGTTATATCTACTGCTAAACAAAACCACTTCTGCATTTCACGGAAATGTGATTACTTATGAAATTCCTTGTGATAAAAAGACAATGTTTTACATTCTGAAGAAGTCTATAAAGAATTGGTAATAATGGATCTCAAAGATCTCAGATAAAAAATGACATGCCCTAAGGCATGAATACATTTAGCTGGTATATTTATTTTGGGAGTACTTAATGTTAAGTTCTTTAAATATCTCCTCTAATTATAAAACACTAAATGTATTAGTATCATAGTTTATTCAGGATATGTTCAATTAGAGTATACATATTACCTAAGTAGATTAATACATTCTGAAAATTAAATTTTTAACACAAAAATAATAAAAGTTTCCACAAAAATTAATTTGAATATATTCTCAGTTTTCACTTTTGTTAGAATTTTACTTCAAATCAGAATTATCAAAATGATCAAGCTTAGATATTATTTAACTTACCTCATAAGAACTTGGAAGTTTTAGTTTTAAACTTAGAAATTTTTTAATAGTTCCCACAGTTACACGTGTAGAACATCGAATGAATTTCTTCATTAAACCCTAAAGGAAATAAAGATTACCAGTTAAAATGTTCTATCTTGCTTCTGGTGAAACCATAGCTACCAGTTTCACTATCATTTTGAGTATTTTTAAAATGTATTGTGAAGACATTTCAATTTATAGCTTTTTAGTATTTGCGAGTAAAAATATTCCTAATTATTGGATACTTACATGACATTCTTCAAGAATATATTATCATGTGTACTAGGAAAATCCTGGCAAATAGGCAATCTGCTTACCTCTAGACATTTTAGTAAAGAAAACATGAGCTTAAATTAAAAAGAAAAAAAGGTCACAAAAAGCATAAAAATATATATTTTTTTTATTATTTAAGCTTTTATTATTATTATTATTATGCTTTAAGTTTTAGGGTACATGTGCACAATGTGCAGGTTTGTTACATATGTATACATGTGCCATGTTGGTGTGCTGCACCCATTAACCCGTCATTTAGCATTAGGTATATCTCCTAATGCTATCCCTCCCCCCCCCCCCCCACCCCACAACAGTCCCCAGAGTGCGATGTTCCCCTTCCTGTGTCCATGTGTTTTCACTGTTCAATTCCTACCTATGAGTGAGAACATGTGGTGTTTGGTTTTTTGTCCTTGTGATAGTTTGCTGAGAATGATGGTTTCCAGCTTCATCCATGTCCCTACAAAGGACATGAACTCATCATTTTTTATGGCTGCATAGTATTCCATGGTGTATATGTGCCACATTTTCTTAATCCAGTCTATCAATGTTGGACATTTGGGTTGGTTCCAAGTCTTTGCTATTGTGAATAGTGCCACATTAAACATATGTGTGCATGTGTCTTTATAGCAGCATGATTTATAATCCTTTGGGTATATACCCAGTAATGGGATGGCTGGGTCAAATGGTATTTCTAGTTCTAGATCCTTGAGGAATCGCCACACTGTCTTCCACAATGGTTGAACTAGTTTACAGTCCCACCAACAGTGTAAAAGTGTTCCTATTTCTCCACATCCTCTCCAGCACCTGTTGTTTCCTGACTTTTTAATGATGGCCATTCTAACTGGTGTGAGATGGTATCTCATTGTGGTTTGATTTGCATTTCTCTGATGGCCAGTGATGATGAGCATTTTTTCACGTGTCTGTTGGCTGCATATATGTCTTCTTTTGAGAAGTGTCTGTTCATACCTTTTGCCCACTTTTTGATGGGGTTGTTTTTTTCTTGTAAATTTGTTGGAGTTCATTGCAGATTCTGGATATTAGCCCTTTGTCAGATGAGTAGGTTGCAAAAATTTTCTCCCATTCTGTAGGTTGCCTGTTCACTCTGATGGTAGTTTCTTTTGCTGTGCAGAAGCTCTTTAGTTTAATTAGATCCCATTTGTCAATTTTGGCTTTTGTTGCCATTGCTTTTGGTGTTTTAGACATGAAGTCCTTGCCCATGCCTATGTCCTGAATGGTATTGCCTAGGTTTTCTTCTAGGGTTTTTATGGTTTTAGGTCTAACATGTAAGTCTTTAATCCATCTTGAATTAATTTTTGTATAAGGTGTAAGGAAGGGATCCAGTTTCAGCTTTCTACCTACGGCTAGCCAGTTTTCCCAGCATCATTTATTAAATAGGGAATCCTTTCTCCATTTCTTGTTTTTGTCAGGTTTGTCAAAGATCAGATAGTTGTAGATATGCGGCATTATTTCTGAGGGTTCTGTTCTGTTCCATTGGTCTATATCCCTGTTTTGGTACCAGTACCATGCTGTTTTGGTTACTGTAGCCTTGTAGAATAGTTTGAAGTCAGGTAGCGTGATGCCTCCAGCTTTGTTCTTTTGGCTTAGGATTGACTTGGCAATGTGGGCTCTTTTTTGGTTCCATATGAACTTTAGTTTTTTCCAATTCTGTGAAGATTATAAAGTATAAATTCTGAAACATGAGGGACATTTTCTAAAACATGGTATCACAGCTTTTAAATAATTTTAGAAAGAGCAGTGATGTCAAATGGGACTCTGAGGAGCCATAGGGTTCAACAGAGAGAGGCTGGTTAGGCCACAGCATGCCTCAGAAATTAGAAGTTGCATAGTGTGGACCTTGTGTTGGGGAGAATAGTGTCTGATAGGCTGTGCCAGTACTTTACTGGAAAAACAAACTTCTCTGTGCCCGATGTGTCTCATTTGTAAAATGTGCAGAGCAGTACTAATTCACTCTTTAAGCTTGACTATCACTAAAATATAAGAACCAATCCAGAAGGGACACCCAAGCTGAAAATGAAGTAAAATGAGGTTGCAGACATAATAAACATGAACCAATATGTGAAACAAAATTACATTCCACAACCTCAAAAGTTATCAGAATACTAAAACACACAAAACAACAATAGAATCTTTTAAAGATATTACTCCTATTTGTATGTATAGGAAATGAGGTCAGCATCACTAAGTCACAACTGTTCAGTCAATGTTTATTTCCTAGCAAATGTTTTCCTAGCAAAACATATTTCCTGGCAAAGACCAACAGAAATAAATTAACAAATAACAACCTGGTCACAATACAGATGATAAAATATCCATTAAAAGAAAACAGAAGTTAAAAGTTACATCTAAATCAACACATATTCTACCCATTTCAAATGTGAAGATGGATATTCTAGACAGCATGAAAACAAAGGGATAAATGTACAAGTCTATCTTCTCTGTTATCTGTTCACCTTCTCAACTATCCCAAGGTTTCCTGTCAATTTTCTTCTTGCCCCAAACAGCTTACAAAGAATCATTAGCACATTTTTACAAGCCCCAGTTAAGTCAGAGAAGAATATAAGGGTGTAGGTTGATCATCCCCAGTCTGAAATCTGAAATGTCCCAAAATCTGAAACTGAGGGCTGAAATGAATGACATTCATTTCAGATTTGGGAGGTTCAACTGTAAGTATATACAATGCCAATATTCCAAAACCCAAAAAACTTCTGGTCCCAACCATTTTGGATAAGGGATACTCAACCTGTACTGGAAGACTCTTAATTTGTGTATTTTTCATCTGTCAAGAAATCAGGAAGAATCTCCAGAAATGATGTTGGTATCACTACTTACAATCTTTCACAGATTAATTATAGTTTTTATACTATTCGCAAAGTTGTACAACCATTACTATGATATAATTCCAAAACATTTTCATCATCCTCAAAAGTAACCCAAATCTATTCACAGTCACTCCGCAACCTTCCCTCCTCCCATCCCCTGACAACCCTAATCTACTTTGTCTTTATCCTTGTCTGGACATTTCGTATAAATGGAATCACATAATATGTAACCTTTTGTGTCTGGCTTCTTGCACTTAGCATAAAGTTTTCAAGATTCATCTATTTTGTAGCATGTATCAGTACTTCATTGCAGTTTATGACTGAATAGTATCACATTTCCTTTCATTCTGCTTTTCCATTCATCAGCTGATAGACATTTGGGTTGTTTTCACTTTCTGGCTATTACGAATAATGCTATTATGAATATACATATACAAGATTTTGTGTGAACATGTTTTCAATTCTTTTATACAGTAGTCCCTCCTTATCTGCAGTTTCATTTTCCTTGATTTCAGTTACCCAGTCAATATATCACTGTCCAAAAATACAAAATGGAAAATTCTAGAAATAAACAATTCATAAGTTTTAAGCTGCATACAATTCTGTGTAGCATGTTAAAATCTTGCACCATCCTACTCCGTCCTGCCCAGGTTGTGAATCCTCCCTTTGTCCAGCATATTCATGCTGTATAGGCCACCTGTCCATTAGTGACTTAGCTATCTCAGTTATCAAATTAAAAAAACCAGTATATACAGGATTATTTGGTACTATCTGTGGTTGCAACATCCCCTGGGGGTCTTGGAACATATGCTCCACAGATAAGGGGGGGACTACTGGATATGACCACATACTTAGAAGTGGAATTACCACGTCAACTCTTTGAGGAACTGCTAAAGTGTTTTCCACAGTACCTGCACTTTCACCTTCCCACTAGCAACGTATAAGGTTTCAAATTGTCCACATTCTCTAACATTTATTATTTTCCTTAAAAAAAATTTCTGGCCATCCTAGTAGGTATAAAATGATATCTCATTGTGGTTTTGATTTGCAGAGCCCCAGTGACTAGTGATATTTAGCAACTTTTCCTGTGCTTATTGGTCATTTTTATAACTTCTTTAGAGGAATGTTTACTCAAGCCTTTCGCCTTTTTCCAAATTGGGCCATCTTTTTATTGTTGATTTATAAGAGTTCTTCATATACCTGTACATTAAAGGCTTATCAGACATGATTTGCAAATATTTTTCCCGTTCTGTAACTTTTTTCACTTTAAGTGTCCTTTGATACACAAGAGTTTTACATTTTAATGAAGTTTTACATTTACAATTTATCTATTTCTTTTCTTTTGTTGCTTGTGCTTTTGGTGTCATTTCTAAGAATCCACTGCCAAATCCAGGGTCATGGGAATATCTTAATTTCTCCTTCCTTTTGGAAGGCTATAGATTTTTGATGAATATAAACTTAACTAGTTGACAGTTTTCTTTCTTTGAGCACTCTGCATATATTATCCTATTGCCTTCTATCCTCCACAGCTTTTGGTGAGAAATCAGCCACTAACCCTACTGGGGGTCCTTTGTGCATGAGTCACTTTTACATTGTTGCTTTCAAGATTCTCTCTTTGTCTTTGAATAGTTTGATTATGATGTGCCTAGGTATGAATTTCTTTGAATTTATCATACCTGAAGATTGTTAAGCTTCTCAAATATTTAATATTCTTCATCAAATTTAGTTGGTTTTTAGGGGCCATTATTTCTTCAAATATACTTTCTGTCCTTTTTTCTCCATTTCCTCTCCTTCTGGAACTTCCATTATGTGTATGCTGGTAAGCTTGATGGTGTCTACAGGTCTCTGAGGACCTGTTCATTCTATTCTGAGGACCTGTTTCTTCATTCTATTTTTCTGTTTCTCAGACTGAATAATCTCAATTCATTTAACTTCAATTTTACAGGTTATTTTTCTTTGGCTCAAGTCTGCTGTTGAGCCTCACCAGTAAAATTTTCATTTCTGTTGCTATACTTTTCAACTCCAGAATATTAAAAGACATTTAATATTCTGTATTTGGTGAGATCATTTTTGTATTTTCATATAGTGCCCAGACCATGGTTTTAGTTCTTTGTACATATTTAAATAGATAATTTCAAATCTATGCCTAATAAGTACAATGTCTGGGCTTCCTCAGCGACAGTTTCTATTGACTGCTTCTTTTCCTGTGTATGGGTCAAACAATCAGCTCTCTGTAACTGCAGTCCTGCATTTGTGAATTCAAGCAATCACAGATCAAAAATATTTTTAAAAACAATAAAAATAACAATAATAAAAATAATATAGTATTAACAACTATTTACATAGCATTTTCATTGTATTAGGTATTACAAGTAATCTAGAGATGATTTAAAGTATATAGCAGGTTGTGCATACGTTACGTGCAAATACTACACCATTTTATATAAGGGACATGGGATCCACAGATTTTGTTATCCATGAAGGGTCCTGGAATTAATCCCCAACATATACTGAGGGACCACTGTATTTGTTAGTATCTCTCATATTTTGTTGTTGTTGTTGTTGAAACTAGACATTTTAAATAATATAATGTTGCAATACTGGAAATCAGATTCCTGCCTGCTCTTCAGTCCTAAACTAATTCCATAAAGTCTGTATTCTTTACCATATGTAGTGATGAAAGTTTCTGCCTAGAGGTCAGCTAATAATGGAACAGAGATTTCTTTACACATCTGGAGCCATTAAGTTGTTCAGTCTTTCCCAAGAATCTGGGTATGTGTTTGGGGGCATACCACCAATATTCAACTAAGGTGTTGACAACTCTGCCTTGGTCTTCACTTCCTACTCGTGCAGACCACCTCAAGGTGAGGCAGAGGTGAGGGCTTAGGGCCTTCTCAGGTCCTTCCCGAACATGCATACAACTCTACATATGCACGTGGCCCTCTAGATTTCAAGGAATATGTCACAGCCTTTTGAAGCTCCTAGGGACAGCTCACTCTCCAGCTTTTCCATTTAAGCTTTTTGGTTAGTCTCTTGTTTGCTCCAAATGTTATCTATACCTCAGGCAGTTGTAAAGTTGAAACATTTGCCTGTAATTGTTTTTGACAAATGCCCCTTTCCCCCACCCACAGAGAAGGCTTTTTCCATGGGGGCAAGCTCCAAGTCAAGTCGAATACTGACAATCTTGTAAGTGGGGTCTCCGAGGAAACAACCAGACAAGTCAAATAATGACCATTCTTTGGCAATGAGGCTTTGAAAGAGCTCTACCTCTGTTCTTTCCCTTTGGTCCCTGAGAGGCTGCAATGGGAAAGCAGGCTGTTATTTTCAAGGCTACTGCAGAATTTGAGCAGGGGCTGGAACTAAAGCAAGTTAAAATGCCACAAAGCTCACCCTTTATACTGACAGTTAGTCATCTTCTTGATAAAATGCTCTATATGCATCTATAAGCCTTTGTTTAATATCAGATCTCTGACAAAGCTGACACTGAACATTTTTGCCAGTATTTTTATACTTTTATGGAAAAGTGAATTTTCAGAGATACTTACTCTACTCTTTTTATTGACATCCCACTCTTGACTTTGACTTCTGTATTATAAAAGCAGTAGATATTCTGTATAAACTATACATGCAACTACTGCCCCACCACATTTGTGAATCACATCCTACTGCAGAGGAATGAGATGGCTGAGAAGGCTATAAAGCAATACAGACATTGTGCCTCTGCCACTAAGGGATTTACAGTCTAGTATCAAGGACAACACACATATAAAAAAAAGATAGTATCAGTGCCTAGAACTCTTAGGCGCATCCTTAATAGATAACAAACTAATCCCTAATTGACAGATAAATATAAGTACTACAGAATTTCAGAAAAGGGATTCACTAGGTTGGGAAAAGCGTCACAAAAAATAAAAATCTCTGGGTCTTGACAGAAGCATAGGATGGTGGAAGAGGAAAGAACACGCCAAAAAGGAAGGGTTGTTCAAAGTTTTAGAGGTCTTAAATATTCGTAACACAAGCTTTTATAAAATCTAGATACAGATCTTTTGTCAGATATACGGTTTCCAACACACACACACACACACACACACACACACACACACACACACACACACGAGGTGGAGGGGAAGAGACAGAGAGAGAGAACGAACACATACATAAAGGAATAATCACTTGTTTTGAAAGGACGATTTACTAATGGGTTTAATGGGAGATAAACTTATTAAAAGAGGTGCTTGTTAGTGAAGGGCCTTGAATACTAATGTAAGGAGTTATGACTTAATTGTAGAGGCCAAAAGGTGGCAAACTTTTGGCCTGTACAATGGCCATGTACTCAGGCCAAATCTGGCTGGCCATCAATTTCTGTAAGTAATGTTTTATTGAAACACAACCATGCCCATTCATTTACTATTGTCTGTGCTGCTTTAGTGCTATAATGAATAAGTTGAGTAAATTGCAACAGAGACCATATGGCCTACAGAGCCTAAAATACTTACCATCTGACCCTGAGATTGGTCATGGCCCTCACTCTGGGCCTTACACACACTCAGGCAAGTGGCCCTAGCCCTGGATAACAAAAGAAAAATTAAGGGTACAGAAAACACTTAATAACTACTTAAAAAATGTAGATATAAGGGTGAGCAGCACTAAACTGGGGGAATTTTGCAGGACTTAGTGACTGGTTGAAAGAAAAGAGTAACAGGTCAAAGATGACGCGAAGCTTTTGAACTTATTTGATTGGCTGAAAGACAGCAGTCATAACTAAAACTGCATGTTTGGACCAAAGTTAGATGAAAGTATAATGAATTAGACAACTTAGACAAGTCAAGTTTCCGGTGTTAGTGAAACTCTCCACTGGTCTATTTAAAAATAGAGACATAACACTTCAGCTTGGGAAAAAAAGCAGGGCTGGAAATGAGGACTTAAAAGTCCTTTGCATAAAGAAGAGCACAACAGACACGAGGCCCTACTTGAAGGTGGAATGGTAGGGGGAGAGACAGGATTGAAAAACTACCTATTGACTATTATGCTTATTACCTGGGTGACAAAATAACCTTATGCCAAACCTGTGACACACAATTTACTTATGTAAGAAACCTGCACATGTACTCCTGAACCTAAAAGTTAAAAAATCCTTTGCGTAGTTGAAGCCACACAGAAAATGGAGAAGATCTCCTAAAATAGATACAGAGAAAGTATTAGGACATACTTACATATATCAAGTAGAAGGCAAGAAGTAGAGGCAGTGGAGACAAAGCAGGAATGGCCCAGGAAAAAAAGGAAGAATCAGGGTAGCTTAGTAAAAGTCATTTATAAACTAAGAATGAAGGTACAAGGATGAAGAAAAGAAAGAGTGAATGGATAAAAGGTCAACTAGAATAGCAAAGTGTCAAAGATGTCAAAAAGGAGAACAACAAGCAGGGGTGGTTAATTTTTCAAATAAATTTCTAAAATTCAATCTTTTATACTTTCATATGAGAAATCATGCAGAGAAGTGGACTTTACGTTTGTTTATGAGAAGATATTCAGCCTTTCCATTTATTTAACTTTCAGTATGAGCTAACTCATGTATTGGAGAGCTAAAGGATGACCATGAACTCTATGAAAAAGAACTTCCCAAAAAGGGGGATGACTTTTGGGAAAGACCATAAGAAACAACTGAAAATACTGTAAGGATTAATAGGTACAGTGGTCATTTCTCTAAAGATAGATGCACTTTATTACATGCCCTGTCCAATAAATTCCCCTTAACAAAATCAATTACCTTAACTATTTGTATGTATAAGACCTAACCAAGTTCCTTGAGTGAAAGATGTTTTTTCTTACTACTTACATCTTCACTGTCTACTATTCACATAGTGGATAAATATTCACTGAATTACTGTGCTCATATATGTTGTTATAAGATGCTAGGAAAACTTAATCTGAAGTGAAAAATTGTTTTTCACTTCCTAATAGGAAAATGCCATTAAACGTATTAGTAAAAAATTCAACCCACTAGCCTATAGATTTACACAGAGGAAGTAAAAGAAAATTAGAGACAATGAATATATGCATTTGAATAAAACACAGAATACAGAGAGATAAACAATATTCTCAGTGGCTGACATTTGCTAGGATAAAGTGACAAAAATCTAACAGCTGAAGTAGTGAAGATTTGTAATAAAAATAAAAGCTGCTTTGTAATAAAAAGGTAGAAAACATTATTAAAGTAACACCATTTAAAGACCAAAGAAAATCTATAAAAGCAGAGTGTTTTAAACTTCCTATAAAGATCCTCTAAGGAAAGATTCAATTAGCAGAGGCAGAGGAAAACAGTACCAGAAATGGAGATTCTATAGGAAATAACTGACGGCCTTCAAGGAATTTAAAAGTTCAGAGGCATTTTACAACATCTAATTTTACTTCAAAACTAATTGATTAAATTATTCACAAAATATGTTAGCTCCGACCTGGAAATCTTGTTGAGTTGCAAATAAAAATAGAGAAATAAAGGATAAAATTAGAAGAGAATGAATAAAAGGGCTAGAACTACCAGTGACATGAAATTCTCTAAGTTGGTCACCACTCTAAAAAACAGAAACCATGCATATGAATTCCCAGCAAAGGTATAAAAGGAGAAACAGAGGTGTGATTCTGGGCATTAGCCACTAGATGGTGGCATTGGCCCAAGACGGTTCAGTTGTGGGAACTGTAACCATTTGTAAGCATAGGATTGTCAAAGAATGGCATTTTATTTAATTATGTTAATTAAAACTTTGAAAGCAAACATTTTGAAGCATTAGAAAATTTGTCAACAAATTATCAAGGGTTTACTATAAACTGATCATAAAAATACCACAGTACTTGTTCACTCACCTTTACTACATTGTCCCCTGATTGCCCATTATTTCGTAAACAATCTAGACAGATAGCAATTTGTGGGTCACTTCTGTGATAATCTTTATCATCTTCATTTTCATCACCTTCTTCATCTACTTTCGGTTTGTCAGCTTTTGCAGTATCATCTGTATAATTTAAACAAAACTAAGTTAGCTATAAATCAAAGTTGATTTTAAAGTTAAGCAATCATACATTGATAATCAAAACAAAAATCAACTTTAAAAAATTTCCTAACAGTTTTTGAAGAAGAACTTAGTATCTTTAAAATGTTCCAACCAACTCAGCAATGGAAATATTTTGTAAAAAAAAAAAAAAATTGGAAACTTATTAACATGGCTTAAGATTTCTAGGCTCATTGGGACATCCAAATGAAAGATTCAGGACTAGCTGTATTTAGCCAAAAAAATGATTACAATTACTAATTAGACTATATTAGAAAGTGGACAGGATATATAAAAATACTTCCAAATTATTTATAGGTGTATATATAAATTATACTCAAGTTTATAAATAAGTATACAAATTAAAACCAAATACTTTTCAAATGATAAAATTAAGTTCTCAAAATTTCAAATTACTATTCATAAAATCAGCCAGTGAAAAAAACGAGTATAATGAATTAGCTTTTTAACATGTATATAGCTATTAATACATAACATGTTACAACTCCATTAAAGAAATCTCAATGGCATACTTTATATTATATACAAATGTATTTCACCTATTACAAACCTGTAGCCTATAAATAATGCAGCTATATTTATCATTCATCTGTTGAGTAGTTTTAACTATATGTTGGATACACATCATACAAGGCCTGAGGGAACAATACTGAAACTAGAGCTATCATCCTTTCTCTCACAGTGGTCAGGGTATGGAATCAAATAAAGGCAAGTAAAAAAAAAAAAAGAAAAAAACCAGACAAATACAGGATGTGAGAGGTAAAATGGACTATGCATGCACATATAAAAGAGACAATAAACCCAAACTTTGGGAGTGAAGCAGGGACGATTTCCAGATGAGATACCTCTAAGCTAACACTTGAAAAAATCAGCCAGCTAAACATTACATTGTAGAAAAGCTTCCCTGCAAAGTGACTGGCCAGATCCTTTTTGATGACTGTAGTAAAAGCACTACAGGTATACCATAGAGCGGGGAGGTGGGTTCTCTTTTTTCTACATGTTTTCTTCTCCTTATTTATAGAGAATATACATAGATAGGAGTTGCCTTCTATGAACCAAACTCCTAGCTCCAACAAAAAATCCCAATTCTCCACCCAAGCTAAAGACCAAATACCAGAAATACTTTAAAATGGGAGAAACAATAGGAAAAGGGAGATAAAATTCACAAAGTAGGCTACAGCCCTTCACAAGTTAAACTGTGATACGTAGAACCATAGAGTAAACCTACCACGTAACTTCTGATGACAATCCCTCAGGCTCCTGTCCTCTTGAATAGGCAGTCAAAAACTGGAATATTTAATTAGCCTTATCTTATCTGTATTTTTACTAGAGCACTACTACTATAATTGGTTGTTATTGTTTAATTGCAGTGTACACGTGGGTAAAACAAGCCCTAGTTATTTTTTTGGCCAGGCTTAGCTTCTTTGCCATTTTTTTGTTGTTGTTGTTACAGATAAAAAATAGTCTCTTGCTACCTTATTCTAGTCATCAAAACTATTCTCAAACTTCCCCTGCTCTAACAGCCTTGCACAGTTAAGTTGAACGAATAAAATGATAATCTCCATTTTACAGATTAAAAAAGAGAGATCTCATCCACCTTAATCATGTATAATTGACAATCCTATGATCTTATGGGAAAACCAAGATTGGGAGGCTGAACTTACAAGTGACCCTATAAGAACACACACACATTCTTGAATAAATGATATTTAGGACATCCTAAATTAAATCTCATATTTAAAAAAATGGGAGCGATACTAGTTTCTTATAATTTTAATATCCCTTTGTGTAGATTTTATACATATATATATACACTAAAAGCCTTTTATCTGCTCAGCAATGTTTGCCCCTTTGCTGAAATTATTATTAAAAATTACTAATTGCTGAGTCTTTTGGGACCCAGAGGAGAAATCTGGGTGATGGAGAAAATTCCCATAAGCACCCAGAAATACTTTCTAAATTTCCATGATGTATAAGTTTGTATCACCTGAGCTCTACTTATAAAAACTTCATTCCAGAATATCAGAGCATAGTAAAATCTCCTGATCTGGCTCTCAGCCACATCTCAGCTCCCTCTCCTTTAGAGGCAAACTACAAAATAAACAAAACAAAAAACTCTTCACTGTTTAGTTGCAAGCTGTGGCTATTTCTTACTTCAGCTTCCTTTAGCTCCCTAGAAATTACCACTATAAACATCTAGCCAATCTTTTCTTTTATCTCCCTTTTCTCTTCCCAAAGTCCAATTTCCTCTATTTCCAATTACCCTCACTAAAGTGACTTCAGATTTACACTCATTTATATAAAATCTCATATAGAGAAAAAGGTTCGTAATGTAAATAAAAGGGTGCATGAATTTTGTGCAGGAAAAATGTGAGCCTGAAGAGACATATTAGTTCACCTAAACTACGAAAAGCTGACCAGTTTAAGAGGTGCTGTCAGAAACAGATATAAGAAAAAGTCACCTTGTCCATTTTCTTGAGGCTTATTTTTCTTCCAAAATTCAGATTCACGCTCAAGTTCTTCTAATTTAAAAGAAAGAGTATAAAAGTAAAAGTCATGAAATCTTTAATAGAAGTGTTGATTTCATAAAACACAAAAGTCTGCAAGAACCTAAAGAGCCACTTACGTTCTCGTAGTCCAGGGACCAGCTTAAATATAATTTCCTCTAATGTATTGTCCAACCTTCGAAAGGGGGGAGAAAGAAAATACTAACAATGAAGACACCAAGATCTGACATGTAAATAGTCTGAGATGTATAATCTCATATATGTTACAAAATACATACACAATTTTAGCACATCTACTATACCACACTCTTCTGTCCACGGAACACACTTATTTACAGCCTTCCCCAGTAGTAGACTGATAACAAAAATGGTCCCAGTCCCCAGCTCTCTCTATATCCAGACTCTTGAGCAAGACTTTGAAATTCCTTCCTTGACTAAGGATGGAGTTTATTCCCCTGCCTTGGAAATACGGTCTGGCTTTAAAACTTGTTGAGGCCAGCAGAATGTGGCACAAGTGACTGCTTGGTTCTAAGCCTAAGCCTTAAGAGGCATCAAATGCTTTTGTCTCTATTTCTCTCTCTCAGAATCCTGCTACCACGAGAACAAGGCTGGAGGATGAGAGACCATGTAGAAGAGAGCCAAGCTGCCCTGCTGAGGCCATTTTAGACTAGTCCACAGACAGCCCATCCCCCAAGATCAGCACAGCAGATTACCCAATGCACAGCTAACTGCAGTTGCATGAGTGAGCCCAGCCAAGACCAGATGAACCACCCAGCTAACTCAGGGAACCAGGAGGAATAATAAATGCTTGCTTTTTCAAGCATCAATTTAGGGGTTGTCTGTTATGCAGCAACAGCAGATACGCCCATTCTCAAAATCTCTACCACAGCTCTGGCTCTTTCCTCTAAAGGAAATAATCTCCATTCCTCTCTTCTGAGAAATTTAGACCACTTTATTGTTCTACCTTCTGAAATGAAAACTTAAAATGTTTATCTTGACATTTTTCTCATTTTCTTTCCTGCCATATAACTAACTCATCTTTTTCATGGCTTTTTGTCTTCAATCCCATTCTCTTGCCCCCACAACACCCCCTTCCTGCCTCATCTCCTTCATCCTGCTCAACAACATTACTCTTCTACAAGACTACAAACACATAGAGGTTTCTCACATCTTAAAAAAAACCCCAAAACCTTTCTCAACTCATTAACTCTTTTCAAACTATTATTCTGTTTCTCAATCTTTCCTTCTAACTGGAAAAAAATGTGAAAATAAAACCTACATTATTTCTGTCACATACTCTGTTTTGCTTCTTTTACTCTACTGAATTCTCAAAATCATCTATAACTTCCATACTGAATAGGTTTAAAATTTTTAGAATTAAAATTTAAACTTAAAAATTATTTTTTAAGTTTATATTTCTTCCATATTGCTCTGCAGCAGTTTGACAGTGTTGTCTAACACTGCCTGCCTCCCTGAAAATTTCCTTTTTTTTTTTTTAATGTTCAAGTCTGTTCTTTCTTTATTACTAAGCATTTTTCTTTTTCCCAGCTACTTTTAAATCTGATATTCTCCCTTGCTTTGTACTCTGAACTCTTTGACCTTTTCTGTCTTCCTTGTGGATTTCATCTGCTTTTGTGGCTTCAAAACTAACATATAGGCAGATTATCTATCTATCTATCTATCTATCTATCTATCTATCTATCTATCTATCCATCTGCCTGCCTATATATCACATCTCTCTATTGATTTCAAGTTCCATATTTCCAACAGATGCTAAACATTTCAAGTACCTCCTTTTATTAATCTATGTCAAGATTGTCTCATCTATCCTCCTCCAATAAAATACTAAGTACCCCAGTCATTGTCTTGCTTTTTTTAAACTAAATTTTTAAGTGATACCATAATTCTTCCAAATCAGCTCAAAATATGAGAATGATCTTAACTTCTCTCTTTCCCTTCATTTACACATTTACTCACCAAGCCACATTCAGAGCTCCCTCTCAATATCTGTCCCACCTATTCTCCCAACAATTCTTCCATTCCTTCAATTAATTACCATTCTGCTTTGAGCAGAGCAGAGACATGTTCATAATAAATCTTCCTAAAGTGCTAATCTGATTGTGTTAGTTCCCTGCTCAAGGACTAATTTCTCTCTACTACCTGACTTCATGTGTTTATATAACTTGAGTCCAACCTACAAACCATAACTGGTACTGTTTGCTCACTGTCTCCCTTCTCTAGCCAACTGGCTTATTCAATTATCCCAAGAATTCCTTGTCTTTTCCAATTCATTTTTCTCCCTCATGTTTTACATCCTGGCTCAAATACTCTCTGTACTCTCCGACCAAACCAATGCTACCTTATTCTTCAAGACAAGGTCATTCGTAAAGTTTTCCCAGACTATTTAATAGTAGGAGTGCATAAAAAACAGCACTTCTCACTACATACAAACAGATCAGGAACCAACTTAGTTTCATTTCTGTTTCCTCTGAAACATTACTTACTACTTTGATGCCCTTTCTGTCCTTCCAGCCCAATTTAGGACTAATCTGTTCTATGGGCAGTCATTAAATCACTTCCTTATATGTACCCTTGATTTGTCTCTCTCTTACTTGCTCAAAATTATTTAGTACAACTCAGGTTAAATCCAACTTTCCATCAACTCTGCACTGGCACCCATGGCTGGATAAAAACACAACCATACTCCTTCAAATTCCTAACTACAACCCAAACATGCCTTTAAGTTTGCCAGGAATCATACTACACTCACAAGTGCACTGATCTTCTCACTCCCCTGGACAACACGCTTTTTTCTCGCCCTAACTCTCCAAATCCCTTTCCTCTATCCTTAATTTTGACAGACAAACACTTTCTTCTCAATGAAAAATGTCAAAGCAATGAAAAACAAACTTTCACAGGCCCCGGCCACCATACCTACCTATAGCATCTGCACCATGTACTCGCTGTCTGCCTGCCTGTTGCTACAATTTTTTTTGTCAATGCTCCCACTGAAAACCAGTGTCTCCTCTTAGGCTGTGAGATTGCATTCCCTACTCTCCCACATGATTAACTTTCTGCTTTCTACTGGATCATTCCCTTCAAATATGCCATTATTTCTCCTATATCGAAACAAAATAAAGAACCTTCTTGGCTGCACTTGACAGCAACCCCCCACCCCATTTCTTTGCTCCCATTTGTAGCAAAACTCCTTGAAAGAGTTGTCAATACTATACTCACTGTTGCTAATTCCTCTCCCTCCTTTCCTCTCTTAAAACAACCCAGTTAGGTTTTTGGCCTCACAGCTCTAAAGAAAGTGCTCTTTTCAAAGTTGATGACCTCCATGTTGCTAAATCCAACCAAGAATTCTCAGTTTTCACCTTACTTGTACCCATGAACAACAAATGACACAGGTGGATCACTCCGTCTCCTTTGACATACATACTATCTTCACTTGACTTCTAGAGCACCACACACTCATGGATTTTCCTCTACCTCACTGGTTGTGCCTTCTCAGTTTCCTGTGCTGGCTCCTCCTCTTCTCTCTGAACACTTAATGCTGGAGTTCTCCAGGGCTCAATCCTTGGTCCTTTACTCATGCCTCTCTGTACTCACTCCCTGAAGTGATCTCATCCTGCCTTACAGTTTGAAAGACCTTCTATATGTTGAAGACTACCAAATGTTTTTCTCCAGCCCAGACCTCTCCCTTTGAGTTCTAGACACATATATCCACTTACCAACTTCCTCTCTTCTCTGAAATGAATAACTCAGCATGTCCACAATTGAAGTCCTGATCTACCCCTTCCTTGCTCTATTATTAATCTTCCCAACTCAGTTAATGGCAACTCCATTCTTCCAGTTGCTCAGGTCAGAAATCTTAAAGTCATGTTCAACTCTTTTCTTTATCCCATATCCTATATCCAATCCATCAGCAAACCTTGCTGGATCTACTTTCGAAATATATTCAGAATATGAGCATTTCTTGTCCCCTCTACTGCTACCACTGCTCACCAGGGTCATTGCAATTACTTTCTAACTGTTCTCCCTGCTTCTACCCTTGCCTTGTTATATGCACGGTGTTCTCAACACCGTCATCAACATGTTCATATCGGATCAATCCTCCAACCAAAATCCTGCAGAGGCTCCCCATTTCATTCAGAGTAAAAGATAAAATGTTTACAGTGGCCTACATGGCCCTTCATATTCTGGAATCTCATGATCTCTCTGCTCCTGTTGCCCAGTATTCTGTCCCTCACTCACTGTTCCCCAGCCGCCCAGGTCTCCTTGCTGGTCGTCCAACAAGGTGTAGATACACTCCTGACTTAGGCACTCTGCACTGGCTGCTCCCTTTACCTGGAATAGGCATGCTTTCCTAGACCTATCCATGGTTAACCTCTCACAGTCTCCAAGTCTTCGCTTAAGTCTCACTTTCCCACAGAAGCCTATCATCACCATCTTATTTAAAATTGCAATCTGCCCCCACTTCACACTCTTGACCTCCTCACCCCACAACACTTTCCTCTTTCTTGCCTTTGCAATTTTCACTTTCTAACATACCATGTAAATTACTTATTATATGGTTTATTGACTGTCTCTCACTACAAAAATATTAAATCTACAAGGGCAAAGATCTTTATTTTGTCTGCGAATGGACCTCAAGCACCTAGAATAGTGCCCAGACATAGCAGGCATCCAGTAAATATTTGCTGAATGAATGATTCCCCTCATGGAGCTCTCCATCTTCCTTCTATTGTCTATATAAGTGATGTCCAATAGAAATATAATGTGAGTCAAATATGTAATTTTAAATTTTTAGTAGGAACATTAACACCAGTACTTTATACTTTTTATATAAAACTAACTTTAATGTTTTGCTATATATTAAAATATCTTTAATAATACATTTAGTAATTTTTATTTATTGAACAATAAAGTTATATTTAGTGGAAAAATATTTACACTGCTTCAGGTTTTAATTGAAATTAAATTAGAAATCCTATTCCTCAGTTGCACTAGCAACATCCAAAGTGCTTAAGAGCCACATGTGGCTAATTGCTACCGTACTGGAGAGTACAAATACAGACTGCTTGTTCCCCAGGCCTGCTGCACAACTGTCATATCCCTTCACCTCTCTGCTATGCTAGAGTCATTTATTCTTTCTTGGTTTATGCTCCAGCACATCTCCCAATAGCTTACTGAGAAAAAGTACATAGAAGGTAAATTTTTTGCTACATGTGTCACAGGCAATTTAGGCTTCTAATGAAGGAGCCTAAATTCCCCTTATTTCTGGCTAACAAAATCCAATTATGTTCTGGCTGCAATGTGGCCACCTGCAGGGATAATTCATGATTTGTTAAAGCATTTCAAAACCCACCACATCACTTTACCTAGTGGCTGTCATGTGACCTAGTTTTGGCTAAAAAGAAGCCTGCTGTAGGAAACTTTGGTAAAGATCTTCCCCTCCCCACAACCTCCTTAGTCTCCTGGTATACTCAGGCCTCTGAGCTCAACTATCACCATCACCAGTTTGCTTTCTAGCTTTCAGTTTCTGCTGACATCTCTTCTGCTACCATTTCTTCTTATCCTTTAAAAAGTGTTTACTGAGAACCTATCATGTTTCAGGAGCTATCCTAGCTGTCAAAGATACAGGATATCTTGTTTTTATTATCTCTGAGTTTATGTCTTTAAAAAAATTCCTTTGTGGTAATTTCGGTGGAATTTTAGGAGGAAAAGATCTCTATAAAGGACATCATTAAATTAAGAAAACTGGAATATGGAAGTTAGGTTAAAGTATTATACCAACGCAATCATACTGTGGTTATGTAATATAATATCCTTATTCTTAGGAAATATACACTAAAGCATTTAAGAGTAAGGGGCCATGACACATGTAACTTACCCTCAAATAGTTCAGAAAAAAATAAAGCATCCAATACACATATGCACATGATAAAGCAAACGAGATAAAATGTTAATAAGAAGCTAATCTGGGTGAACAGAATGCAAGTGGCTCTTGTACTACTTTTATTTGGGGGATTCTAAGTTTGAAGTTATTTCCAAATAAAAAGTTAAAAAATATATGATGTTATACTTTAGCCAAGGCAGCGGGTTTGATTAAACAGTGACTGGATTCCTTCAGGTATCTAATGGTCAGAATCAAAAGATTAAGATAAATTGCCTTATGATGTGGCCCTTTAAGAACAGAGAAGGTAATAATTATTAACTGTCTGTTTTTATTAACAGTTTATTTTAATAAAAATAAGTTATTATAGATTTTAACAGTTGGTAATAATCTTTCATTACAACTGGATATTAACAGTTTTTTATTTTAAAATTAAGAAAAGAATTACTTGAGAGAAAATGTTTGCTTTATTCAGTTTCCTTACTGCAGTACTACTGACATTTGAGGCTGGATAAATTTTGCTGTGTGGGGCCTATCCTGTGCATTGTAGGATGCTTAGTAGCATCCCTGTGCCCTGTCTACTAGATGCCAGGAGCACCCACCCAGATCTGACAACCAAAAATGTCTCCAGATATTGCTAAATGTATCCCGGGGGCAAAATCACCCCTGGTTGAGAGGCACTGATATAGATCTAACCAGAACAAGGCTTACTCAGAATTACAGACCAGAGTTGACCAGTGGTTCCCAAATGTTAGCATATATTAGCATCATCTAGAGAGCTTGCTAAACGAAGTGATCTCCAATCCCAAAGTTTCTGAGTTAGCAGGTCTGATGTGTGGTCTGAGACCTGTCACTTCTAACATGATACTAATGGTTTGGGAACCACACTTTGAAAACCACAGGGCTAGACATTTACCTGTAGACAAATTATCCCAAACAGGCATTAAACTTGAAAAACAAAAGGCTGAAATGTAAGATTTGCAAATCCAGATTTATAGAATGATGGCAAATATCACACAGATAAGAGAGTTATGAAAGGTTCCAGAGACTATCTAGCTCTATCTTTAGATGAGTAGCTTCTTTTTTTTTTTTTTAAGTTCAAAAGTACTAAAAAGCTAACTACGGAATTGACCCCTTTTGTGCTTTTCACTGGATTCTAGACGAGTAGTTTCTTAAAGATCACACAGGTGATCTGCCTTAGAGCTATGGTGGGAACAATGAAATGAAAATGGGTCTAGTGGTGAGGACATATGGCCTGTAGCTGGGAAGTGGCATTTGAGGTATTCTGTGAAACCTTAAGTCAAGTCATATCACTTCTCTAGATTTCCTAATTGGGAATAAAGGGATTTGGATTAGAATCTCATAGACCACTTCCAGTTTTAAAAATATATGATTAGGCCAGGTGTGGTGGCTCACACCTTTATCCCAGCACTTTGGGAGGCCGAGGCGGGCAGATCACCTGAGGTCGGGAGTTTGAGACCAGCCTGACCAACATGGAGAAACCCTGTCTCTACTAAAAATACAAAATTAACATGGTGGCGCATGCCTGTAATCCCAGCTACTCAGGAGGCTGAGGCAGGAGAATCACCTGAACCTGGGAGGTGGAGGTTGCGGTGAGCTGAGATTGCACCATTTTACTCCAGCCTGGGCAACAAGAGTAAAACTCCACCTCAAAATAAATAAATAAATAAATAAATAAAATATATATTATATATATATATGATTATACTGCTAAAGTTGAGGGGTAAATAAATGGTAGTCTTAAAAAAATCTTTTAGGTTTTACATAAATGTTTATATACTTTTTGAATATATGGTAAATTAAAAAATTAACAGTCCTAATATTAGTCTTTCTATGAGTTCTTCCTCTTTCTACTACCACGTAGCTCAACATAACATAGACTATTAAAATACTGAAAATACCTGTAACCTAAAGTCACTCTTACAGCCTAAGAGAAAGTTGTACTTTTAGTTTGGAAATGTATTTCTTAAATATTTAAGATGTAAAACCTTATTTTTAATACTCCTTAATAAAATACTTTAAAATAAAATGCTTTAAAATGAAAATCATAAGTCCTATATTAACTGAGTCAAGACAACATGAAATATTATGACATACAATAAAAATTAAGAGCCTATTCAATTTATGTAAATTAGATGAACTGTAAAATATAACATCCTTACCTCAACATTTCTAATGGATTTGTCTCATGAACTTGGTTGCCACACCTTGGGCAATCATTGCTATCTTCAAAGTGCTGAACAATACAAGTCTTACAGACTAAGAAGAAAGAAGATGTTAGGTTAAAATGCATCATATGAACGCTCATTTAATGTTAAACTAAGTGTAATTAGAAACAGACCTTAAAACTACCTACTACAAGTAGAACATCATTATTTAATTAAGCTTCAAAAACTTTACAATTGTAACACTGTAATAAAACCCAACTGCAATAAAAGTCTACTGCCACAAACAAAAAGCATATGCTATTTTGCTTATTGTTTTCTTAAATGCATTCACACACCAAATACTACTCTACTTATCATCATATTAAACTAAAAAAGCCGGTGTATTTACATAAAATAGGTTTTTCTCATTTAAAGAAGTAGGACAGAAAAAGATAAAAACTAAGTCTGCATTTATTTCCTTTGCTAAACATTTATTTAAATGCAACATAAATAACTCAATACAACTTGAGAGTTTTCAACCTGTTTGCATTACTTTTATTGGCAGGGTGCTCCAGGGACAAACTGGGAGTTACAATGGACTTTGCTGGCCTTGGCAGGGTGTAATGAGTTTCTGCTCATAGGTACTATAATTCCATGGAGCACAAAGTATGAATAATGGTATCAAGTTGGGACAAAGACATGAGAGGTAAATTGGAAGAATGACTGAAAAACTGACAGGGATAAATAAAATTTCAAATAAAGATTCTAAACAAAGACAATGGAAACATGACTTGTGGATTTGGGGCCACAAGCCTATATAGCCCACATTTCCTACAAACACTACTAATCTCTCTGGCTATAAATCTCTCTTATCTTTCACCTAAGCTTCTACTATATACTATGCCAAGTTTTGCCCCAAAACCTTAGACAATATTTACAGTACCTGAACTATAAAATATTAATTCAATTCCTCATCCCAATACTCCTCCTCCATTCTATTACCCCGTATAACCTGAAATTTTCACATGGTATAGATTGGCTCTCCTACTCCCCTTTCACAGCTGCATTTCAAGCTACTTCTTTCTCCTCAAGATCAACACTATCTAAAAGTTTACTTAAATGATTGGTCAAAACTAAACACTAGGATTCTTACAAATGAGATTAGGTTTGAAAATGTGACATATCACATATACTGACCAAAGCAACAATGGTCATGGAAGAACTCTACCAGGTATCTAATTTTAAAATCATTTAGTACATACAGAGATTAGCAGCATTTCCTCTTGTTTGTTTATTCATTGATTCAATAGGAATTTACTGAATGCTAGACATTATATTAGGAGTCGGGGATGCAGGGGCCAACAAAACAAAGCCCAAATTCTTATGGAGCTTATACTTTATTTAGGAAGGCAAACAAACAATTTTAGTTAGTGATAAGTGGTATTTTTACCTGCCTCCCCCTCTGCCCCCCAAAAATAAGATAGAGACAGGGTGCTGGGAGCCGGCAGCTATTTTAAATAAAGTGATCAGGATAGGACCCCTTAGCGACCCCTAAGTTGGTGACATTTGAGCAGTTTTGTTGGATGAATGTACCTGAATCCCATACTCTCTCTTTTCACCATTACACACAGCTATTAGGATAACATTGCCTTCATGACAATTCTCACAAAATGTGGGTAAAAGACAGTATCAGAAAACCTTAAAAAAAGAAAAAGCTTAGATATAAAAGCTTGGCCTAGAGCTATTATGTACAATTGAATACTTTGCCTTCTTCCCAAATTTCTTGTCCCCAAAAGGGTTTCTAAATGTCTTCTCAAGTCAAAATAATCTTTGGGAAGAGAGAACTGCCTTATTATGCCAAGCTGAAGTAGAAGACAGAGAAGCTGAATTCCTTCAGAACATTGCTGGTATTTGCTCTTTTCCCAGGGATGATAGATAAGTCTCTGAAATTTGGGAAAGAGGCAAAAAAAAAAAAAAAAAAGAAAGAAAGAAAGAAATGAGAGTGGAGGGATTTTAAAAGCCTGATCCTGACATGGAGCTCTGATCTTTGTAGTTCAAAAGGTTTATTGTACTCAACGGGTTGGCAATCCTTGGTTGTCTACCAGGCTTGACCAAATAGAGAGGTATGTGACATGCCCAGAACAAGTCCTCACCTGGATCAGCCAAAAGGCTAAGGGTAGGACCCTATCCTCCCAGAAGCTATACTAAGCTAGGCTGCTCATGAAAGAGTTGTAGGGCTCAAGCATCCAAAGGTGCACACATTAAAGAGTAAAGTTATGCTAATTGCTTAAAGTCAAAGCAGCACCAGTACCCAAGAACAGTGATGGGGAATATTAATCTATATTCTAGATCTGGACTAACCAATAGAGAAGTCACCAGCCACATGTGGCTACTAAGCATTTGAAATGTGGCCAGTTTAAGTTCAGATGTAATGTAAGTATAAAATACACACTAGACTTCAGACATAACCTGAACAGGTAATCTCAATAATTTTATATTAATTACATTTTGAAATGAAAATATTTTAGAGATATTGTGTTAAATATATTATTAAAATTAATTTTACTTGTTTCTTTTTTAGTGTGGCTACTAGAAAAATTTAAATTATACACATGGCTCACATTTTATCTCTACCGAAGGGTGCTATTCTAGATGGAGACAGAATCCCTCCTATCAAGAGGTGAATTTATTTTCACACCAACAACTGAGATGCAGTATCTTATTCCACTTTTGCTGGTAAAAAAGAGGTTTCAATAGGCCCAGTCACCTGCCTATTCTGGTGAATGGCAGCAAAAAGACCTAAATTCAGGTTTTCTGATGCAATTTTTTTTTTTTTTTTTCAGATGGATTCTCACTCTGTCGCCTAGGCTAGAGTGCAGTGGCGCTATCTCGGCTCACTGCAACCTCTGCCTCCCAGGTTCAAGTGATTCTCCTGCCTCAGCCTCCCTAGTAGCTGGGATTACAGGTGCCCATCACCATGCCTGGCTAATTATTTGTATTTTTAGTAGAGACGGGGTTTCGCCATGTTAGCCAGGCTGGTCTCCAACTCCTGGCCTCAAGTAATCTGCCCACCTCGGCCTCCCAAAGTGCTGGAATTACAGGCGTGAGCCACTGCGCCCAGCGTTGATGTGAATTTTTGAAAGCATTTTTTCAGAGGCTAATACCAAAAACTGTCTTTCCTGACAATTTTTTTTCAGATAGTTTTAGTAAAAGACAACTTTAAGATGCTGAACAATGTAATATTCTGACTTGCTTTGTTTTTCGTTTGGATGATTTGGTAGTAGTTGTCATTACTGTTATTATCATAGTTAACACTTAATGGGTTTACGTACCAGGCATTATCTTAAATATGCACATGTATCCAACATATTATGTCCATGTATGTCCTAATCAACATATATTTAATTCAATACAATTTAATAATCTAATCTTTACTACATTCCTATTAATTAGATAGCATTTGGCCTCTTATAGATAAAAAAATGAGTAGAGAATTTGAGCAAGTTGTCTAAAATTATGAAGCTAGTAAGTGGTTAAAACCAATATTTGAATCCATTTTCTTAACCAATGTATGTGTGATACATTTTCTTCACACTTTATTTACATAGGTCTACAATATATAGAAAAAGAATGTCTTATTCCTTATTTTAGGAGCCTTAAATATGTCTACTTGTACAATTAGATCTCCTTTTAAACTGTATAGAGCCCTCTTCAGTAGCTTATTTGTTCCTTTAAAAAAATCTCTAGAAGATACATCTCCCACATGGCTTTTAAAAACTGTTAAAGCACAACCTTACATAAATTAGAACCTGAGGAAATCCAGGCTTGAAGCTCGGTGAAACTGGAAAAAGTAAAATGAGGATTTGGTTTCCCTTAGATGCTTAAAAAACTTCTCATTACTACAAAACTCACTTCTAATTCTTAGTTTATAATTTGAAGTCCATACTAGCAGTACAGCACATTTTAAAAATATCTTAAAGATTTCATGCCAAACTCTCTAACTGCTCAACTACTGTAGTGGTTAATCCAATTGGTCCAAGAATGATGTTAAAAAGGTCCTGGTCTAAGGTTAAGACTATGTATACAGACCAAGTAGAGTCTTCATTCTCAACAGCTACTCCACACAGATTCTATAGCCCTAAGAAGCACCTGGGTCAGAAAGGGAGTTAGGCTCACCAAAGATGTCCTCAGGTGGGAAAACACTTAAGTAACAACTTAGCTAATATTTAATGAGCACTAACCAAATATCAGGCTTGGCCTCAGGACTCCGTATGGATTATAGTATGGACAGTTACTATCCTCCCTGGGCAAGTGAGGAATGTAGTGCTGGAGAGCCTGAGTAGGCTGCTCACAGCTGCACAGCTGTGCAGCAAAGATGGTATCCATCCCTGGACTGCGCAGCTCCAGGCCTAAAATCCAAACCACTATGCAATGCATCTTAGAATTAATAACATTTGGTCCCTGGCATCAAAATAAAAAATTCATATCATATATTTTTTAAATTTATTATTATTTCTTTGTTTAAGACAGGGTCTTACTCTGGTCATCCAGGCTGGAGTGCAGTGGCATGATCATGGTTCACTGCAACCTCAAACTCCTGGGCTCAAGTGATCCTCCTGCCACAGCCTCCTGAGTAGTTCGGACTACAGGCATGGGCCACTGTATTAGTCTGTTTTCACGCTGCTGATAAAGACATACCTGAGACTGTGCAATTCACAAAAGAAAGAGGTTTATTGGACTTACAGTTCCAAATGGCTGGGGAGGCCTCACAATCAAGGCAGAAGGCAAGGAGGAGCAAGTCACATCTTACGTGAATGACAGCAGGCAAAAAGATAGAGTTTGTGCAAGGGAACTCCTCTTTTTAAAACCACCAGATCTCGTGAGACTTATTCACTATTGAGAAAACAGCGTGAGAAAGACCCGCCCCCATGATTCAATTACCTCCCACTGGGTTCCTCCCACAACACATGGAAATTGTGGGAGTTACAATTCAATTTGAGATTTGGGTGGGGACCCAGCCAAACCATATCGGCCACCATGCCCAGCTAATTTTTAAAATTTTTGTAGAGACAGGATCTTGCCATATTGCCCAGGCTGGTCTCAAACTCCCATATTAAAGCGATCCTCCTGCCTCAGCCTCTCAAAGTACTGGGATTAACCAGCACACCTGGCCCTTTATACTTACCTCATCACAAACATCATTAAACTTTTGCCTAATGTTTACTAAGTGAATTCCCTACTTTTACCATTTGTTAGATTTGAACCAGGTTGTTGGACAAATTAATAGAAAAATGGCCACTGCATCATCTAAAGCAGTGGTTCTAAAATTTAAATGGGCATCATGATCACTAATTAGAATTTTTAAAGAATTGACTCACAGGCTCCATCCCAGACCAATTAATTCAGAATATCTAGGAGATTAGCACCAGGACTATAACTCTACAAAACCCTCTCACTGATGCAGCCAAAAGATGACTGGGAAACATTGGCCAAGGGAGACTAGGAGGTAGTCACAAAAATCTTACTGACTAGTACCATTGTTAGGGTGCCCATTCCAGGATTTGGCTCTCTGCTAAACCATCATCAGAAGTCACTTTATTATCACCATTAAGAAACCATTATGACAGGACAAAAAATAATTAAAGAATTTGTGATCAATGTACTCTCCCTATAATGCAGATATACATGAAAAACCAAGGTAGTATAGCATAGTTGTTCCAGATAATCTTGAGGCAGACTGCCTAGATCTGAATCCCAGTACTGCCATTAGGCAAACTACTTTGTGTTTCTGTGTACAAGGGAGATAACAAAGGTACCTATCTCACAGGGTTCTTGTGAGGCTTAAAGGAGATAACATATGTAAAGTTTACTGGTTTACAGTGTCCGGTAACTTGTAAGTATTCAATAAATGTGAGCTTTACCATAAATTAGATCACTGGATAAGCATAAAATGATAAGGAGAATCAGCATCACAATACTGAATAATATCAGACTATGATTAGCTTGATGCACTAATCATAAATAACAGATATCATGCTGATGGAACTTGAAATGTGTATCATTCACTGGTATTAATTCCCTGCCGCCATTTCTACCCTAGCCATTTCTACCCTAGTGATAGTCTTGCAACTCAAGTATGAAATTTAAGACACATTGCTTCACCTGAATAGGAAGAGCCTATCTTTGAATGCAGTACACTTCTTTTACTGGGGTAGGGTGAGGTGTGTGTCCAAGATTGACCAATGCTTTTCTATTATGCATTCTTTCCTTCACTTTATGTTTAATTTATGTTAAAAATAAACATATGTTTAAATTCCAGTACAGTCCCACTGGTCTAGAAGCTATTTTGTTTTGCCTCTTCCCAATTCCTTTGCATATACCCTCTCTGATGCACTATTACATGTTGATTTCATAGTTTAACTATTATAGAGCTATCCTATTTCCTATTTTCAAGTTCTTGAGGGTGTCTATACAAAAGGTACAAGGTCATTTGTTGTTGCTATCTTAGATGTATGTGTGGTCCACCCAGGTCTCTTATGTATCACAGAGAGTGAGCTTCCCAGCTTTGATGTCAAAATATACAAATTTCTGCTCTTGAGTGCTAATTCTGCTATCATTGATGATAAAACAATAATAATCTTTTCTCTCATGTCTTTAAGTGTCTTCATTCATTAGTAATGCTCTGTTTATTAAAACTGACCAAAGGCTGACTTCCTTTGTTAAAATCTTTTAGATGTGTTGGTTTTATCTGTCAACTTAGATGCATATTTTTTCTTCCTTCCTTAAGCAGTTCACAATCTTCATACACATTTCTTGATAATGCTCATTTTATATACATTTTTGTCTTGAAAACTCTTATCTGTTAACAGTTTATAAGTAAACTGTGGTCATGTTCAAAGAGAAGAGGCATCAGTTTCCTGCTTTTGATACCTATTCTTACACGTGAAACTAACACTAATTTAAAAAATCCAGAATAGCTGTAATTCGCTTCCATGCATCTTCTTGTTTTATTTGTATAATGAACTAATTATTCTCTTATGTATGTATATGTGTATATATATTACATAATGTGCCATATATTGGCACGTTTCTTTCTTTCAAAGGCCTACACGAGTTGCAATTTCACAGAGAACCCTAAGGACAGCATTTTCTTCTACTGAGTACAACACTTTATTTATTTTTTATTTTTATTTTTTGCTAAGACAAAGCAACAGGCAGCGAAGCACACCTTGCTTGAACAGGGTTAGGAAAGAGTCTGGGGGTTTAAGCATGGTCTGGGGATCTTAGACTGAGCAGGCCAGCAGACCTTGAAAGGTCTAGGAAGGCAGAAAAGGTTACCCTACTTCTGTAGGCTGGCTTGTAGAGTCGAGTGGGACCCCAAGGTCATAGAGGCTGGTAGCTCAGTGGTAAGACTGGGATGGCCCCATTCCCTGTCTTACCAATATAAATTCCATGATCAATCAAAATAATCAATTCCTCACACATACCCTTGATAGTGTCACTCTTTTGTACTTCGACTCCCCTTCCCCTCTCTTCTTTGGTCATACTTGCTCAACTAAACTCTAATCCTGGCTAACTCTATCTAACTCTCTATGTACTCTGCCTCTACAAGATTACAGTGGAACTTTGTGGAAGAAAAACATGCAACCATGCTGACTGGTCTCTCACCTTAAATTCATGACCATGAACCTCAAGTGAATCCTTCATCTGCCAGGCTGTCATACTCAATGCCCCAAGTCCATTATGCTTCTTGCTAGTATTTCACACCTTCTCCTCTCTCTTCAAACCCCCAACATATCCTCCTCCATCCTCACTCTCCACTGAGGACCTCACTTTCTATTTTACTGAAAACAAAAGGAAATAAAATAACTGAAACAAAGAGAACTTTTACCACCACACCTATTCACCTACTAGCATCTATACTTTGTGTTCTTGCCTATTTCCAGAACTTCATGTACCTATCTAAAGCCATCCTCTGCCCTATATGCCAGATCCTGTCACCATGACCTAAGAACACTGATCAAGTAATTGTCCCCTTTCACTTACATCTTTTGCCATCTACTGAAGATTCTTAATGACATTTAAACATATTTCCCCCGCTCAAAAAGAACCCCCTAAAAACACTTCTGTTGACCCTACTTCCCTTATTAGCTATTTATTTGCCTTCTTTTGCAGTAAAACTCCTTGACATAGTGGCACTTATTCTCTTTAACTCCTCTCTTCCCATTCTTTTTTCACCTTTTCTTTACTTTATTAAGATTAAATACTTACGTATTCATAGTACAATATTCAAAACCAGAAAATAAAAAAATTTCCAACTGCTGACATTATCCAGACTTTTGCTCCTACCACTTCATTGAAACTGCTCTTGAAAAGACCACCATGACCTATGCATTGCTAAATCTAGGAATCTATTCTCAACCCCATCTTACTCAACCCACTTAACACAGTTGATCCCACCTCCTCAACACTGTGTTTACTTTGCCTTCCAGGACCTACTATTCCCATTGTCCTCCTATCTCACTGATTTCTCCTTTTAGTGGTACCTCAGGGCTCAGTCCTTGGTCCTCCCTTCAAACTTTCATTGTTTAAATAATGATGCATATGCTGATCATTCCAGGAGTCATAAGTCCAACTCCCAAATGGACATCTCCATTTGAATATGTTATAGCTTACATTCCTTTTTCTTTTCATGACCCACATACAATTCATTAGCAAATATGAATTTACCTTCAAAACCTATTAAGATTCTGATCACTTTTTACCACCACCTTGATGCAAGCCATTACCATCTCCTGCCTGGATTACTGCAATGGCCTCCTAACAGGTCTGCTTTCAACATAGTAGTCTGAGTGATTCCTTTAAACATAAATCAGATCATATAATTCTTCTACTCAAAACCCTGCCTGAAACGGATCTTCATTTCTCTCAGAGTAAAAGCAAAATCCTTAAGATGGCTCTACAAGAACTGCACCATGTGCCTGCGGCCATGCCCAACCCCATCACCTCTAACACTCCTTCACTCACTGCTGTCTAGTCATATGGGCCTCAGGTCATTTCTCAACAACTCAGTCACACTCCTGCTTTAGAGTCTTTAATTTTGCCATTCCCTCTACCTGAAACACCTCTCCCCTCAGATATCTGGCTAACTCCTTTACCTGGTCTTTGTTCAAAAGTCACTCTTAATGAGGCCTACCCTCAACACAAGTTTACTTAAAATTGTAACACCTCACTGGCCAATTTCCTTTACTCAGCTTGACTTTCCCCTTTTCTACAGTATTTATCACCTAATATAATACACACTATCATTTGTTTATTGCCTACTAGGTTGTTTGATGAGTCTCAAGTGCCCAGAATTGTATCTGGAAGACAAAGTGCTTAGTAATGATTTATAATATAAATGAGAACACAATGGTTAGGAATACTAAAGGGAACCAAAATTGTAGACCCTACCCGTGTTACTATTGCAGTCAAGTCAGAAAGAAGCTTACATTTTCAACTAAAGCAAGGGAGACGACTGAGTTTACTAGTAATTTTTTTGACAATTAAAGTAAGTTAGGCCAGGCACTGGTGGCTCATGCCTGTAATTCCAGCACTATGGGAGGCTGAGGTGGGAGGATTGCTTGAGTCCAGGAGTTCAAGAGCAGCCTGGGCAACATGGTAAGATCCCGTCTCTAAAATAAATAGGCTGGGCACGGTGGCTGACACCTATAATCCCAGCACTTTGGGAGGTCAAGGCAGATTGATCACTTGAGCCCAGGAGTTCAAGACCAGGCTGGGCAACATGGCCAAACCCCGTCTCTACACAAAATACAAAAAAAACTAGCTGGGCATGGTGGTGCACACCTGTAACACAGCTACTCAGAAAGCTGAGATAGGAAGATCGCTTGAGACTGTGGGGGATGGAAGTGGGGTAGGGAGGTTGCAGTGAGCCGAGATCTTGCCACTGCACTCCAGCCTGGGCGACAGAGTGAGATCCTGTCTCTAAATAAATAAATGTTAGTTCAATATAAACTAAAATATAACATTGATCATTTGCTATTAATTGAATGTCAGTGGTTCTGACATTATATATTCATATATGTATATATGAATACATATATATTCTGAGAAAATATAGCTTTGTGCACTGGCTTTAAATTTTTGACATAATACTGGTAAAAATCAGTACATATAAAACACCAGAAGTCTTCAGAGTACCCAAATGAAAATTATCTTTTGTCTTTTTTACAGTTAGACTAATTGTTTATAATGCTTATATTGAACCCTTGTGCTAGACTCTTAAACATACCTGTATACTGATCATGATTTCTAACCATGAATATTTTTGTAGTTTAGGTTACACACTTTTTCTCAACCCAACCCTGATATCAGTTCCAACTCATTCTGACCAAGATATATTCTCATAAGTCAATATAGAAGATTTCACTTTTTTACGTCTGTTGTCCTTTGGTTTTGTGCTTTAGTGTCCACTATGACGTTTTGCTCAACTATTTAAACATTCCTTGCTATCTAATACATAGTTTCAAAAGCTAAAAGAACTATACACATAACTTTAACATTATTACTAATAATAGATGACACCGAGATTAAGACCTATAATTATTCTTTCTTATTTAAAAAAAGTCATCAAAATGAACATTATAATCATTTTCATGAATGAATGACTAGTTTCTGCCAAAATACTGTTTGAAATATGTAACATCAGTATACCAATGACATCATTTCTAGTATATCTTAAAACATTATATTTGCACCTAGTGAGACGATAAATATAATTTCTATTTTGGCCTTTTTTATTCCAAAACATGTTTTTTATTCTTATTAAGAATACATTATTGTAAAGTTCAATTTATATCTTTTTTTCATTAAAATGGCTATTCATTCAGAATCATAAATTCAGATCAGTATTGGGTACATAACAGTTACATAGTCATGAAAACAGGTTTATTTTATAAATATTAGCTATAATTTTAATTAACATGTTGCTTAAAAATTTTTAGAAAATAAAGCTAAGCAGAAAAAAGAAAAATAAAATTAGGAAAATGTCATAACATATATTATGTAGATGTACCTGAGTCACATATCCAGGATTCAGAACTCAGCTCTAGCACTTACTGGCTGTTACTTAACCTCTCTCAGTCTTACCTCTGGAATAAGAATCTGAAATACTCTTCCCTTAAACCTTTTCATAGATTGATCCTTCCTATTATTTTAGTCCCTGCTCAGATGGCCACTTCCAAGAAAGACATTTCTGTTTTTAACTCATAGCATTTGTCATGTATAGCACCTGAAATTCCACTTTACTTACTTATTGTCTGTCTGTCCTATTAGAATGTTAAGTTCTAGGAAGGCACAGACTATGCCTGTTCTATTTATTGCTGTGTTGCAGTGGCTAGAATGATGACTGGCACATGTAAAAGTTAATGAACATCTGTTGATGCTTAAATAATACCACCTAACTAGAAAGGTTCTTGGTTGGGTAAAATAAAACAATGAATGTAAAGCTCATGATGCCCCATATAACAAACATTCAATAAAACAATAGCTAATATTTCATTCCTTTATTAGCATTTGTTTTAACAATTCTATGATTAAAAATACAAACTGCCTACTTTAAAGGATGCTAGTATTATAAATGTCTGATCCAAAGCAGTGCTTCTTAAACTTTAGTGTACCAGAGAATCACCTGCAGGGCTTGTTATTACAGATTTCTGGCCTTCTCTCCAGAGATTCTGATTCAGTAAGTCTACAGTGAAGCCCCAAAATGTGCACTTCTAATAAGTTCCCAGGTGATGTTGCTGATGGTGGATGCAGCTAATTCAGAGGTTTCCTTTGGGTAGCATGTGTATGTAGTGTAAGATTTTCAAATATTGAATATCAAAGCATCATGAGTTTTCTGTACCTTAAGTACTTGTATATTTATGGTATTTGTTCAAAAACAATAAATGGTTGGTAATACTTAAATTCTGTCATCTTAGGGTTAAGTTATTCCTTCCTACATATTACCACATAAAATCGCCGAGTCTCTCATCACGTCAACTATATTATCAATTAATCCTTCTTTGTAGAAGTTAAAAAATTAGTATAACAATGTGTTTTTGCAAATAATTTATTCTTAGGTTAGGGATTACTGCCATAATCTCTGAAGAGCAGAAAGAGGAAAGAAAGCTTTCCTTTTCTGTACCACAGAATTCTATGTCTATAAACATCCTTTTTTTTCTGAGGAAAGAATCACTAGATTCTTAGAGGGGCCTCTGACCACAAAAGGGTTAAGAACCAATACACTGTATTGGTCACATTTGAGCTGCTGGAACATAGCCCCTTTGTCCTTAGTTTAAGTAAAAAGTCTTTTGTTTTAAATCAACAACCTATACCACACCCAGCAGATACATTCTAAGCAGCTTTAAAGTTTCTCTTTTCACCAGGGTCACCTGGTGAAAGAGACAGAACATCCCTTAATCTAGGGCCATCAATTTCTAGTCCCCAGTCCAGAGTCTCTCCCTCTCCCTAAGACCCCAAAGATGCCTATGTAGATCCTAGGAGACAGTTTTCCTAAATTTGTAATTCCTAACCAACACTGCCTGTATGTTTCAAGTTACTTATCACTGCATTTGAATCTTTGAAAGGAAAAATACACAATAAAATAACTTATTAGCCATGCATTTATTCATTTAAGATTTTATTGAGACACTTAACCCAAATCTGCACGTGGTAGGGCACATCTTAGAGGGGATGAGTTTTAAAGGATGGGTAACTGCTAGCTGGGCACAGAGGAGGCATTCATTTCAAGGAGAGCAAACAGCTGAACCAAGTATTTGTATGTGTGAGTGTTAGGTGGTAGGGGAGGAAGTGGTAGGCAGAAACCAGTCACCACTAAGTAGCTTTAATGTATCCTGAGGTCAACGGGATACCTTTAGGAAATTTTAGGGTGGGTTAAGAGTGATAATGATAAAGACAGTAAGCTGTTTCTAATTATTACCACTTGGACACAGTTAAGAATGTGCTGCAGTGGCTTTGGTGAGATGTAATAAGAATCTGAATGAGAACAGTAACAGAGGGATGAAACTAAAGGGACAGATTTGAGAAGTATTAAAGAGAGAGACCAGCAGGACTTTGCCCAGTTTTGTTAGTGAGGGTAAAGAGTCAAGCATGGAGCGTATTTCTTGCTTGGATAACTGAGTGCTGGCATCCCATTTGATCATTCGTAGATATGCTGAGTTTCAGGTGGCTTCAGGACATCCAAGTGGACATCCAGTAGGATTCTGCAGCTAAGAAGAAAAGCGTAAGCCAAAAATAAAGATTTGAGAGGCCTCAGCATAGGTAGCTGAAGTCTCAGAATACATGAGTTCACACAGGAAAAAAAAAAGAACATACATCTAAATACATGTGTTAGAAATTTCTTCTTGGCATATAAGTTTGCTCAATAGTGTATACATTTCACATTTATCTTATTTACCACTCTACCCCCAGTGGCTAGCAAAGTGCCTGATATGTAATTACTTAGTTTAAATAATAAAATAATTATTTGTGCAGACGTGTTTATTTCCTTTGGTTTGTTAGGCTATTAAAATTATCTCACAGCCATGTAAACCATGGTTAATGCGGATTTAGTTCATCTAGTATTAAGTGATCATTTAAAGCTAAAACTCATTTGTGTTTGAAAATTTTAACTCATTTAAAAATTTTATCTATTTATCAAATGTCCCTGGCCTACTGAAGGGAAGAGGTATTAGTAGGTAAAAAGAGTCTAAATATGTGGTTTTTATGATGCTGATTTGATCATGTCATCAAATGTGATCATGTGATATGATGATGTGATTTTTTGCATCTCCTGCCAGGACCCTGGGCTGCCCCACCATCTCTACCTCCTATTTCCTTTTGATGAGCTCACCTTTTGGGCCCTTCTTTCTACATCTACCTACATCTACAGGGCAGCCCAGCAGTGCTGGATCCAGAATTTCTCTCTGAGAGAATGGGGAAGCACCAACCTATCTGGTTTGAGGTGAGAAAGAGTTGAAATGCACTTGCATAGTCATCTGAAAGAAGACTGAAGTAACTTCATTTACCCATATCAAAGCAGAGAGAGCTACTAATAATCCCTGCCTCCCGCCCATAAGTAGTCCTCTGCACCACTACTCAAGGGCTACTATCTGCCTGAGATGGCATATGGTCTGTAGCTTCAGGAATTTCACAAAACACGAGTTTCTTCTGCATATCATTCTGCTCCAGTATCCTGATACACATCTGCTAATCTGCTATTATATCACAGTCTGTCCTTCCTCATTGCACTTAACAGCATTTTTTATTTTTATTTATTTATTTATTTTTTTACATTTCTTAACTTGATTACTCTTTCTTCACTTGACCAGAGAGTCCAGAAGGACAGGTTCTATGTCTGGTTTTGCACACCAATTATAAAGCTTCATTTATGCATTTCAAACTTGAACAGTAAGATGAAAATCTTTATATTTTCTTATGAGTCTCCATAAAACCTAGCGTTTACTCATTCTTAACTCATTCTTTGTAGCATCATAACATTGTAGACTTTGTATAAAATAAGTAAGATACTCTTTGTATATGCCTAAGTCAAGATCTAAAATATTATATGGTACTACAATGTCACTTAACATTTCTCACTTTCTGCCTTTCCATTTGGTTATTTAATTTTATAACCATCCCAAATCACAGAACAACTGTATCTATCCTACATTATATATAAGAAAACCTTGTAGAAGAGTTGAAACCCAGGATATCACCACATATCAAAGACCCAACCAAAGACTGAGGAATACTGCTTTGCAGTACAATTTATGTTATCAATATTTGTTTGTATTTATATTGAGGCTTAGAGGCAAAAACTATCCCACTTGCAAAGTATTCTTTTATTTGTATAAATATATATTTGTATTTATTTGTATATAAATATTTCTAACAAGGGAATACCTTGCAAGTCGGATAGTTTTCACCTATAAGCTTCAATATAAATACAAACAAACAATACAGAAATCAAAGGACCTGCGAGCACATAAAGATTAGTGCTACTGGAATCCTCAGATCTCCTCAGAGATGCGATGGAGTACCTGACTCTATTATTTACTCTACTTTCTGTGTTCTCTGTTGACGATAAAGGCCACATTTGGGACTTACCATTGTATTTAAATCACATTTCTACAATGTTCATTCTCTCTCAGTAAAGGGGCTTGATGGCCACCAAGGGATCTTTCAGGCCAGGATGACATGTGCAGTTAAACTGTCATTTAATTTACCCCTTTAGGCTTTAAATTGCTGTTGAGAACATATATATGTTATATATATGTTGTATATATGATATATATCATATATATCATATACATGATATATATCATATATACATATATATGTATATATCATATATATGTATATATGATATATATCATGTATATGATATATATAAAAAATATATCCCTTTGCTTATAACCTAATTGTTTATACTTCTATAATCTTTTGTTTTCCTTTTTTTAAAAGTTACATTTAAATTGGGATTTCACTATGACCCAAAGAAAATTTTCTTCCAAAGGACATATATAAAATTTGTAGCATATAGATAGAAATGCGAGAGTTTGTGCTTTCTTCTCATCATCCAGAGTTGACAGTTTTTGCTGGATGAATCCAAAAATTAAAAACAATGAACAAATGTTCAAAGAAGCAAAACAAAACACACTGTGGACTGGGTCCAGGTTCCATGCTTGGTGCAACGGGAAACAGGGAAGTAGAATATAACTCTAGGGTAGCCAATTGGTTCTTCCTTCAAAGTATGTCCACAATACAACCACCCTTCTCCACCTCCATTTCATATCTTATAGCCTTGGTTGGAGGCCCTATAATCTTTTAGCTTTCCTACAGTAAGAGGCTTCTAACTGATTTGCTATTCCTTAAACTGGCCAAGTGTATTTCCATCTCAAGGCCTCTGTACTTAATTTTCCCTTTATACAGACTGCTTTCCCATATATCCACAGAGTCCTTCAGTCCCTTCAGGTTTCTGTTCAAATGTCATCATATCAAAGAGGCTGACCCACTATAAATTACCTCCATGTCTCCTATCTACAATTGTGCTTTGTTCTTTTTCATACTACTTATCACTAATATGGCATTTTTTAAAATTAGTTTTCCTACTAGAATTATACTTCTTGAGCAGAGACTTCTTTATTATCTTGTGCCCTTCTTTATTATCTCGTGCCCCAGCACAGTGCCTGACACACATAAAGTACTCAATAAATGTCTGTTCGATGATAGTTAATTAACTGTTCAAGTTAAATAACAATACAGGGCAACAGCAAACTAGTAATACAAGATAGTACATAGTTAATTGCTAATTGAATAAGATGTGCCAGTAATACCCCAAAGGAGTATACATCAGCATCACTTGGGGAGCTCTTCCAAAATATGCATGCCCAGGCCTTACCACAAGACCCACTTTATCTCCCCAGGCAGGGTCCTGAGCATGTGTATGCTTAAATAGCTTCCCAGATGATTCTATTTTTTATTGTGGTAAAATAAATGTAACATAAATGTAACATAAAATTTGCCATTTCAACCATTTCCAGATTATTCCATCTAGCATTCATTTAAAACTACTGGTATAACATTAAGTCAATTCAGCAGAGCAAGAATAGCTGAAAAACGAGGCTTACTAACAAAAATAAAAATAAAAATAAAAGTACCATGGTATATTAAAGAGCATGGGTTTTGGAGTTGAATGTAGGTCCACCACTCATTAGCTATGAGACTAGACAAGTTACTTATCCATTAGTTTCCACATCCATAAAATGAAGTTAAATCTCTATACCTTCTCTCTCCCCCTACATCTACTCCAAACTGCTCCCAGGTCATTGTAAAGCTAAGATGAAATCACATATATCTCTATTTTGATGCACATACTAGGCATTAAACTATAACTTACTGGAATTACTTTTACTGAAATAAAAATGAAATCATGCTGGCAGAAACACAAAGAGTATGTGTAATCTTGGCATAAGTGGCAGTAAAAAATGCCTCTTCCTCTTCCAATGGGACAGTTGAGAATGAAATCTGCTAGGAGCTCCACAGGTATACTACTACTAGAACAGTGATTCTCAAACTTAAGCATGCTTCAGAATCACCTGGAGGGCTTGTTAAAACAGATTGCTGGGCCCACTCTCGGAGTCTCCGGTTCATTAAATCTAGGGTAGGGCCTGATAATCTGCATTTCTAACAAGTTCCTAGAACTTGTAATGACACTGGTGCTGCTAGTCTAGGAATCACACTTTGAGAACCAGCGAATTAGAGTCTGCATATCCTAAAAGAATCTCTGAGATTAATTCCTTGAGTATAAATTTTTAAAATAAAAAAACCTGAAATAGTTCACTTAAAAAAACCATAACTGATAATATGCTTATGATTTTTAGAATATTTTACAATGTGATAAGAGTCAACTACTGAGATTCAAATAAAAGCAAAATTTCATGCCACTGGCAACCCAATGACAAATATTCTGAAAATTCAAAGTTAAAATAATTATTAGAATACTCATTTCTTAAAAGTTACAACATAGATAAAAACAAAACATGGCAATTTTAAAAGAACAAAATGTACATATAAACTTTGATAGGTATAATAACCTAAAAGAATACTTACATGTATGGAGGCATTCCGTCACTGTTGTTGGCTTGATCAGATACCCTTTACAGATATAGCAGGTAATGTAAGGATTAAAATCTTTCACCAAGTGTTTCCTTTGGGTAGCCATTCGTGGCTAGTGAAGACTGGCTTTAGTAGTTTGGGCAAAGAGGGGTCCTAAGTAGATGAAAGTCTGATCCCAGGAGCTGGTGTGTCGTTCCCAGTAGGATGTCCTGAGGCATGAGAACTAGCATCCAGATTTATCATGAGATCGCTGATCATCACTCCTTTTGGTGGTTCCGCTTTCCCATGTCTGTTTCCAAAATCATTTCAAAAAGATGAGAGAAAAAAGCGTCAAATTCCTCATAATGTATTAATATCATTCTATTAACAGCAAGTGTTACATGTTCCCAATTGGGTGAATAGGTGAATAGAACATATCCTTCATTGTATCATTAACTTGCAAATCTGCTATAATTCAGAATAATGACAAATTCATCCAGTCCTGGAACCTCAACTATCACCTCTATACTAATGACACCCAAAGCTATTAACTACAGTTTGATATCTTTACCTCTTCACTAATGCATTTTAACTATCTGCTTGACTGCTCTATTAGGAGTCCCTGCCAATACAAGTTAAAAGATTAAAAACTGAAGTAATTATCCTCCCTATCAAAATGTTCCCCATTTCCATTTTTAACCCTTCATCCAGTTACGAGTCAAACCAAGTTGATATCCTCTGCTATTCCATGCCCGGCTGCCCTACTTGTATATCGCCTCTCCACCTGCAGTCCATCTTATATTCTGCTACGAGGCACATTTTATTTTGTGACACTTGGGTCTTCTTATCAACGAATGTCAGTGTCTTCTCTTTACAAACAGAAAAATGTTTCTCATTCTGTCACATAAGACCTTCTACAGGTTAACCTTAATATACCCTTCAACAACTTTCTTCAACCTGAAGGGATCACTCCTCTCCCACCGTCTCCTCTGCAGGTTCTAAGCACTCTATCCAACACGCCCTTTCTCTCCTCTGTCTGCATGCCACCTATCCTTCAAGCCCTTCTCCAATGCTATTCTCAGTGCAATCTTTCCCTAGTTTTTAATGCGTACTTCTTTCCTATTACATTTGCCTTTTATTTTGATTTATAGTTACAATTCATTCTTTACCTTCTTTATTAGACCAAAAACTCTTCAATAGAAACTGGTCATATTTAGTAGATATATAACCTGGATAATGCTACTTTCCTGTCTCAGGTTTTTTTTTTTTTTAACTGTAAAATATGTATCCTCTTAGAAAACACAACATGAAAGGTGTTGATTTTCCTAAGTGCATTCTATAAACAGGAACTTTCCCCCATCTTAGCTGTTAACTCATTGGTAAATATAAAGCAACCGGAAAGGTAAAAGGCATTCCATCAACACATACCCACTGCGAATGTGCAGGGAATAGGCTCTGCGTGTAATCATCCTATCCTCTTGGGAAACCGTATTCGCGCGTGTAACAGAAAGCAAGCATAATCAAAAGACAGGGAATCAGGGTTCTGGCCCTTAGCCCTGTATGACCTTCAGCAAAGCGTTTCATATCTGTGCCTGGGTCTCGGCTTCCTCCTCTATAAGTTGGGATTAACTGCCTTGCCTTTCCCACAGGTTTGCCATGAAGCTCCAAAGTAAGAGAAAGTCCTCTGGAAGAGGAAATGCACGGTCCCGACCTGGGGTGGTGCTAAGATCCTAAGGCACAGAGCCCTGTGACCAAGACAGTTAAGGGAAGCAAGAACTTGCAATGACGGGGCGGGGGCAAGGGGGAACTTTTCTGCGTTCTCCGGCAGGACCCAGCGGTACAGCCCTGTGGGGTCCCAGCACAGCCGCGCCCGCCCGGCAGGTGCGCGGGCCCAGGCCCCGCGGGCGCGCTGCTCAGGCCGGGGAGAGCGAGCAGCCTTTGCCGGGGCCGGCGTCCGCAGCCGGCCGCTCTCCCCGCCGAGGTAGGCACAGATCCGAAGCCCCCGCCCGGGTTGGTAGCCCCCTGCACCCGAAGGGCCCTCCCGGCTCCAGGCTGGGCCGGCCAGGGCAGGTGTCTAGAGGTGTCGCTCTCGCCTGAGGCGCAAACTTGGGTGAGGAGTCTGGCGTCCCTGCAGCTCCCCAGCCCGCCCGGTACCTACCCAGCGGCCGCCACCGCCGCCGCTCCTCGCCCGCCAGCGCGCCGGCCTCAGAGCGAAGGAAAGTGAAACAGAAACAGCACCCGCCGCGGCCTGGCCGGTCCCCGCGCCCCGTCTGCTCTCCCCCTGCAGGCGGGAGCGCGCCGGCTCTGTGGGGCCACTCGGCTCAGGCCCGACAGGGCGCGGCGGGCCTCGGGGCCCAGGTCCGGTGCCGCCTCCAAGGGCAACTCCACCCACTTCCAACCGGCGGCGCCGCCCGCCCCTTCGCCCGGCCACGCCCCCGCCGCCCGGCCACGCCCACCACCACGCCCGGAGGCCGCGCCTGCTGCCTGCGCTGCTCGCAGGTGCAGCTGCCGCCCTGGCTCCCTGTGCTACACGTAGCTCTGGCCAAATATTATCTCGGTTCTTCTTATCCTCACCGTCCACCCCTTCGGTTGTTTACATCATAACAATGACTGGCATATTTTCCCTGGAGGGTTTAAAAGCAACGGTCAGTGATGAGACTGACGCACCCTGAGAATTTGTCTCTTCAGCTGAGTCTTCCCCAAGTCTGTCCCACCTGCGCCGAAGTGGGGACAAAGCCATCCCTTGATTTGCACCTTATTTGAAAATGACTGACAAACTTGTTACTGTAGCGTGGGTCCAGAGATCATGGTCGTTGACAACTATAAGCAAACGGGAACGTTGTGGAGGTTGAGGGTGGGGGGAGGGTGAGTGGTAAAGAAGCATTACTGTTTGCAAGGTTCAAAACAAACAAAAACCCAGTACTCTTTCTAGTGGACTTTGAGATCTACAAGAGACCATTCACTGCAAAAACCTTCATTCAAAAACGTGTATTTTAGAAGCCAGAGCAGTGATGGCTTAAGAAAATGACAATAGTAGAGGGTAGGGGAGACTGTCAATGCAAGATATTTGCTTTTTCTCCAACTGATAGGCGTTAACTTCTTACTAAAGTGATAGATGACTCTAAGTGGCAAACCAACAAACTTAACAACCGCTAGTCCAGCAGCCATACAAGTGTTCAAAGATCCATTTCAAATTTAAAATGCATCAAGCAGTAGACCAAGGCAGCTTTTTAAACTATCCATTTTATAATCAAACTTTGACATGTTTAAAAATTGCCATTTCTAATATCACAGCAGGAGCAATACATTTTCTGAAACAGCTTTAAATGACCACATTCGTATAGTCCTTTAAAGAACCATTTTCCAAAATCATACATGCCAATGTCCAAGCTGGGATCAACTTCATAAATCGCAGCAATCACAATGAGTAAGAGAAAACAAGTGAGGTCAAATGACTTCATGGCAGTAGGATTACTCTTTATGCTTCATATCTTTCATTTCAGAGACTAAACAGAACAGTATGTGAAAAATCACACTATTTCTAGTGTGTTTAAAATATGCATTGGAGGATATTACTGTATATATACCACAATATATAAAAAAGACTTGGTATTTTCCTATTTTGTGTCTGAAACTATTTTAAATATGTTTTAAAAGAATAACAGTGGAGTCCAGGGGGCTTAAATGTGATTGGTGACCAATCACAAGTGCGGTTAATCAGTATTCCTGAAGGAAACGAGCTTGAAGGCGGGTTTTAGGATGACATATGTTAGCAATGAAGGAAGGGGTCACAAACATGTGATATAGCAGTACCTGAGGATGAATGTGGAGGTGGGGTTGCCAGAATGGACTTGGGATGAGGGAGAACTACAACTTTTGTAAGGCAATCTGTGCTTTGTGTCTGGAGAGGCAGCAATAGTTTGCAGTTAAGTGTTCTGTGGTTTCGCCTCTGCCTTCTTCAGCAACCATTCCATCTCTCCCACCCCAATTTAAAAAAATGCACACATACACAAAATAAAAACAAGTTTAAAAACTCAAACATTTGTCTGGTTAAAAAAATAATAATAGGCCTGGCACGGTGGCTCATGCCTGTAATCCCAGCACTTCTGGAGGCCGAGGTGGGCGGATCATGAGGTCAGGAGTTTGAGACCAGCCTGGCCAATATGGCGAAACCCCGTCTCTACTAAAACAAAAATCAGCCGGGCATGGTGACATGCGCCTGTAGTCCCAGCTACTCAGGAGGCAGAGGCAGGAGAATCGCTTGAACCTAGGAGGTGGAAGTTGCAGTGAGCCGAGATCGCACCACTGCATTCTAGCCTGGGAGACAGAGCAAGGCTCTGTCTCAATAATAATAATAAAATAAGAATAATAACAAAAGTAATGGTAAGAGGGAGTGTTGTGAAATGGCAACTTTCCTGTGTGATGTGTATGCAGATTGTTAAGTATTAAAACATGGGACTTTCAGCTGCTGTGCTGCCTCTCCTTCTCCCCTGGGGCTCCTTACCAGTTACTTATCCTAGTCTAGTCCCTTGGTACTGCCAGTGGGGGCAGAGGACAAATGACGGAAGCTACAACATGAGGGGGTAGCTCTGATAACAAATCTCAAGTACCAGTGGGACCCTCAAGTAAACAAAGGCCTGGAAGCAACTGGATATAGGACCAGGGGGAAAAAAAAAGGCAGGATAAAGGAATAATAGCTGGGAGTCCCCTTATCAATAATGTACTTCAGCTTTCTCATTTTATAGATGTAGAAACTAAGATCCTGAGACGTGGTGAATTCATAATTACAGAGCTGATTCTGGTAGAGCCAAGACCAAAACAAAGGTGTCAGCTTCAGTTTTCTTTAATACCTCTTGAGAGTACTTCTCAAGTCCCAGAACTTAAGGGAGGTCTGGTAAGAAACAGATTAGGGCTGCGCACGGTGGCTCACGCCTGTAATCCCAGCACTTTGGGAGGCCAAGGCAGGCAGATCAACTGAGGTCAGGAGTTCAAGACCAGCCTGGCCAACATGGTGAAACCCTGTCTCTACTAAAAATACCACAATTAGCCAGGCTTGGTGGCAGGTGCCTGTAATCCCAGCTACTAGGGAGGCTGAGGCAGGAGAATCACTTGAACTTGGGAGGTGGAGGTTGCAGTGAGCCAAGATCGCGCCATTGCACTCTAGTCTGGGGCACAAGAGCGAGACTATGTCTAAAGAAAAAACACACAGATTAACTTTTTTTGTTGTTGTTAAACAAGGAAGAAAGAAAGGGAAGAATGGATGAGGAGAGGGAGGGAAATAACTGTCTAGATGGCACTTAGGAGCGAAGTGGCCACTGGAGATTCCCTATCAAAGAAGCATAATCCCAAAGTGATAACTGCTGCATTTGAGTATTGGCCCAGACTCTTCCAGAGAACCACAAATGGCTCTTAATAACTCCTGGAACTACTTGGAGCTATCTGTATACCTAACAAATGTTTTCATTACTTTATATTTTATATCTAGATTTTTATTTCATTTATGGCTGGGCAATGGGTGGGTAGGTAGTTCTATACTAAAAGTTCACATTCCTTTCCTGCCTAATAAATACATCATTAATTAACTGACTTTTAATGGCATAAAGTGATTGAAAAATGTGGTTATATATTTACATCTCCCTGAAATATTAAATAAGGTGAATTTTTCAGCTGGGTGCGGTGGCTCATGCCTGTAATCCCAGCACTTCGGGAGGCCGAGGCGGGTGGTCACGAGGTCAGGAGATCGAGACCATCCTGGCTAACATGGTGAAACTCCTTTTCTACTAAAAAGATTAGCAGGGCGTGGTGGCAGGTGCCTGTAGTCCCAGCTACTCAGGAGGCTGAGGCAGGAGAATGGCGTGAACCCAGGAGGTGGAACTTGCAGTGAGCCAAGATCGTGCCACTGCACTCCATCCTGGGCGACAGAGAGAGAGACTCTGTCTCAAAAAAAAAAAAAGGTGAAATTTTCATTATTATAAATTATGTACCTAAGAATGCTGTTTAATATTTTAACATAGAGTGCCTTTAACATATAAACTACTCTCTGTAATATAAAGGTCTTCCTATAGAGATTACAGAAAATATTACAATTGAACATAAATATCCTATAAGGCCCACATATATTTATTTTATGACCATGAATATTATAACTCTAAATCTATGTTTGCCTAAAATCAATGATGGATGAATGGTAGGGGGAACAGAGAATTGAAGAGAACTTCCAATCACCCTTGACCATGTCATTCTCTTACTGCACCCCTCTCCCACAATCCAATAATTTTCAAGGACTTCCCTTGCTAAATGTCTCTTAAATCCCTCTGTTTAGCCACCCTGTTCAGATCCACTATCATCTCTACTCTCTATCACTCAATGAACTCTTAAGTAGTCTTCCTACAGCTCTTTTCTGCCAAAGCATCTTCCACAGCACAGCCAGAAGACTCTTTCTAACTATATAAATGAGGGTCATGCTGCTCTCTGGCTTTAAAAAACCTCATTTCTAGAATAATGCCCAAACACTTAATAAGGCCATTTCAGATCCTTGTCACTTCTACAGCCTCCCCACCCCCACTTGAACTCTGTGCTCCAGCCATAATGTACCTCTTTACTCTCTAGCTAGATAGATATGTCTTCTTCCAAATGACCACCCTGTCTTTATCCCCTCACCCTTCCCCACCTCTGCTAAGTCTGACCAACCCTTATATATCCTTTCACGTATTAGCTGATTTCAAAGGTCACCTTCTCAGGCACCTCAAAGCTGCCAAAGAGCCTCCTGTATACACACAGACCATATTCATACATTAACAACTCACATTTATCCTCTCAAATCAAATATCATACTCTTAGATTATCTGATTTACTCATCTGGATCTCCCACTAGAGTGTAAGCCCAGTGGATCCACTGCTTGGCTATGCATATCCCCAGCAGAGTGGACGGCAAAAAGCAAGTGTTCAAACAAATATTTATTGAAAAACTGAATAATTTGCAGCATACATTCTAAGAACTGATCCTATGTATTCTTTCTTGGGTTTCTTCTTGAAGCGATCCTTACAAAGGATGTGTTAAGGCATAATCCCTGCCTTCTTGGATTATTAATTAAAATCACACCAGGGAGTACAGACTTATCCACAAGAAACAATTATGGAGCAATATATCAAAATTTATTAATAAAGTGTTACATGGAACATGATCAAGTGACAAAAACTCTAGTTGAAAGCAGCAGCACTATGGGTGGACAAGAAATTAGTCCTAAATGCCTTCTCTGCCAGTTACAAATGAATGGTAATGGCATATGAATGATAAATGAGAAGGCCAGAAGAAAAGTGTGTTAGCTGTCAACACCAGCCTCACCATGGCCAGTATCAGCAGCTCTGAGAAGAGGCCCTGAAGGGCTGGGTGGTGAGATTTCCCCGTCCCATCTCTTTTCAAAGACAGCAGACTCAGCAAAAGAGGGCACATTTGAAAATAAGAATATTGCAGCTATGGGAACTAGATCAGACCTGACAGCCTCCTAAGGAGAAGGACGTATGTTTTTATTTCTATGACGTTAAACAAGGGAATTTAAGCTGCTGACGGGTATTCTCCTTTTCTAGCTTTTTGGATGACTATTATATGCATATTAAGAAGAATCTGTGAACAGGGAGTTTCACACAAGTCACCAAGGCCGAGGTCTGTTCACAAACTATATTACTGAATTATAAAAGACGAGGCTTTGATACCAGATCATTTCAATATCACCATTTTAATTTATTAAATTAAGAAAACTGAAGAAAAATCCAAGGAAGAGAAGTAATTACATGTATTCATTTATGCTTTTAAAAAGCAAATTTTGTCAAGAACTGTTGTTCCTGATTTGAACAACTTACAATGATATTTCACTTCCCAAAAATGTTAGGAGGGTGATGCTTATTACAAGTACTGATGAGGAAGTTAATTAGAACTTCATGATTATAAATTCATAGATCACCATTTCCTTTACAATATTTCCATAACTATTGATTCTTTAATCCTTTTTACCAGTGAAGTCTGAAATTTTAAGTAGAACACTCATTTCTACTAGAAAAGGAAAGACTTTCTGTAATGAGAACCTGAACTTATAAGCATAAATTGATTTTAAAATAACTGTATTCTGGCTTATATCCCCATTTGGGGATTCTCTGCTCCTTCCTTTCAATTTAGTTTAATCAACCTTTCTCTGGATCCATTTCCTTCCTTGTCTTCCTCAGACCCAATGCAATCATCATTAACTTTCTCCCTGTTCTGGTTATCATATTTTATCTGCAGTTCTTTAGCCTTTTGGCCGTTCATCTGTTTGTCGTGCTCCTCTACCAGTGTGCTTGTCTGCAAATCAGTACTACTAAAAACATGTTATCCCGGTCAACTGGGTTCTTAATGCTGCGTTTTGTTTTGCTTTGTTCTTATAATTACTCCTGTATATGCCTGGACAAATTGTCTCCTATTTCTCATAGCCATGATTTTGAATTTGATCAGTTCCCTTAAATTCTCTAACCCAGAGGTAGCTAAGTATAGTCCCTTCTTCTGGTAGCAACCTCCCTGGAGGAAATTTCCCCTCCCCTACAACATGCAATTGTGCTGCTGCTCCAGCAGTCCCATGGCCGTCTTCTCTCTGTGCATCTATCTTTGCATGACATTCTCCTTGTCTGTCTGTCTCTCCTTTTTTTTTTTTTAACATATATTTTTTAAGACAAAGTCTGTCTCCCAGGCCAGAATGCAGTGGTACAATCACGCCTCATTGCAGCCTCAATCTCCCAGGCTCAAGTGATCCTCCCACCTCAACCTCCAGAGTATCTGGGACCATGGGTACATACCACCATGCTCAGATAATTTTTGTATTTTTTGTAGTGACAAGATTTCACCATATTTCTCAGGCTGGTCTTGAACTTCTGGGCTCAAGCAATCCACCCACCTTGGCCTCCCGAAGTGCTGGGATTACAGGCATGAGCCACCATGCCTGGCCTTTTCCTCTTCTTATAAGGACATGAGTCTTACTGAATTAAGAGCCCAAACTGATTATACCTTCAAAGAATATGACCTTTCCAAATAAGGTCATATTCACAGGTAGCAGAGGCTAAGACTTCACCAGTTCTTTTTGAGAGACTCAATTCAACCCATAGCAGGCATTTAGAATAAATCTGTTTAATGTTTAACATGTAGCACATAACACTTAATGTGGCACATTAAAATAATGAAGTGGCTGGGCATGGTGGCTCACATCTGTAATCCCAGTACTTTGGGAGGCCGAGGTGGGGACCTCTCTGAGGTCGGGAGTTTGAGACCAGCCTGACCAACATGGAGAAACCCCATCTCTACTAAAAATACAAAGAAAAAAAAGAAAAAAAAAAAGCCTGGTGTGGTGGCGCATGCCTATAATCCCAGCTACTCGGGAGGCTGAGGCAGGAGAATCGCTTGAACCTGGGAGGTGGAGGTTGCAGTGAGCCAAGATCACACCATTGCACTCCAGCCTGGGCAACAAGAGCAAAACTTCATCTTAAAAAAAAAATTTTTTTTAATAAAATAAAATAATGAAGTTAATGAACAAAGTACAGAAACGTACTTATAATATCTGACGTAGAACTAATTTGTGCTACTTGTAGCCAAATAGAGGTTACTTATGCATACGTATATACAAATACATACATATATATCCACACATATGTAGAGTATATTTTAAGGACTGCATGGACTAAGAAATAGATGTGTTCCTTCAAATATTAGTCATACTTTTGATTCATCTCTCTTACATTTTCTAAAACACAAATAGAATTAATACTAATTAATAACTATTCATGCCAGTAAATGCATGGCATTATATTTGGAGTGCTAAACAAGAAACTATTAGCATTTACAAGCTTTGACCCTTGGAAACACTTAAATTGCACATAAGAACACTCTCTATATCAGATATGGAAACATCTATAATATTCAGAATAAGATACAGACGAGCAGTGCTTAGGAAGTATAACTTATTGTGATTAAAATGTGAGTGTAATATTATCCTTTGAAGATGCTATTTCTTCATGTAGTGTAACACATATGCTGTACAATTTTTCATAGTTTCTACCATGAAGATGAGTCTGAAGCACAACTTATTCAGATCTTTACAAAGAGAGAAGACATCAAGCTTAATAAAAATCCAAACGTCCCAATAGATGAATTAAACTTACTTCCAGCTAAGAAAAAAATCTTAAGATTAAAGAAAAACTTTAAGCAAGGGTATTAAAACAGAACTCTTGTTTTTATAGAGAGCTGCCTTCCATTTTCTTACCTACCCAAAGTGTGAACACAACAAACAGAATTAGCGGGCATGCGTTATAGAAGTTAGGCTGTACAATTCTTCTAGGGATATTCATAGTTATTTTCCACTTTGATTTATTCAGATTCAATTCTCTATCTCATTCCTGTCAGTACAGTAGCCTCTGAGTATACAATATAAAATATTAATCAAGAAAAAAAAAGCAAACCAAACTTCCAGCTGCTTCTGGTCAAATAATTCATTTCCTCTAACTGACCAGAATAAGAGTTCTCTGTGACTATTAAGAGACACTCCAAATTACTGTGATCTAATTATTTCTCAATGGCTTTTAAGCATGTTCATCAAATCTGTGAAATGGGGACGTAGTGAAAACAGAATGGCCTCATGCAACACATTACTTCATGTCTCTTCCCGTGCCTTCTTGAACAGTGTGGAAATTATGGTGACACCTCTAACACCTCATTTTCAACTGCATGAAGGCAAAAAGCAACTCTACAAAGCTTTCTCAAGCTTCAATTAACCTATTTCTGAGTATCAGCTTTATGTCTCTCCCTTGCCTAATAACTAACAATGGAATGAGCTCTTCCAAGTACACAGTATTTTGCTAAGCATTTTATATCATTATTGTTTCATTTATTATTTATAGCAATCCTGTAAGATAAATAAAATCATTGTCCTCATCTTATAAATGAGGAAACCATGGCACAGAGAGTTTGTGCAACAACCAGTATCACACCGCTCCTGACAATGGAGGCAGGAGTGGAACCTTGTGGTGCAGCTCCTGAACCATTCTAGTGCTGCTCAACCACCTTCCAGACCACTTTGCTCTGCAGCACTGCAACACCTCTGGGGCCTGGTTCCAGATAAGCTCTATAACCTTGTCTCCACTCTTTCCAAGACAAAGCCTCTACTTTAACAACTCGACCAGGCTTCTCACTATCCCTTGAACACAGTGTGAATGCCAACCTCTAGCTTCTGCTTACACTGAGCCCTACTAACTGGAATGCTCTCCCTCCTCCTCCTCTTCCTCTTCTTCACTATTCAGTTGCAATTCTACATCTTCCTAAACTGTTCATTCTTCCAGCCTTTCTACCTCATAGGAATCTCTCTTCCTAGGAAGATAGAAGAACTGCTGGAGACCCATGAACCTGATACCTAAGTTGGTTTTGTGTCAGTACTGACGTTTCACATTTATGCAGATCAGGTCCGATAGTAAATGACCTGAAGGCAGGGACAAGTATCGCCCCTGCAAAGGTCTGGGAACCTGGCAGGAGTTCAACAAATGCTGGATAAATGTACAATAACCTCTATAGCAATACAGTAAGAGTAACACAGCACACTGTCATGGAGAAACACTCTAAGAAATCATTTCAAGACTTTCAGACATTAAAGGCACCACCTAACTTTCCAGAATATTCTTTAACTTAACAACTAATCCCCCCAGCTAATCACATCAACAAAGTATGCATTTCTGTGTCTGGATATAGCCAAGTCAGTATTGTATACATGTGCATAAACAGCCAGGGACTGACATTCAAGCAATGTTCAAACATAGCATTGGAAATCTAATGAGGAATTTAAGTTTGCTGTAATCAAAATAATGCTTGCAAAAAGCTGATAAGATGGGAAATAAAAATAAAATGTACTCCATTACCATTCCTTTTTGCTTTGGACCACTTATTTAACAAATGCCTCCTGGTACCTAATGCATGGTAAACACTGCTTTAGGCACTGTAAAGGATGCTACTATAGTCCTTCTGGGTTTTTGTGTGAAGCAGCTCACCTGTCTGATAATTCTTCGTGTCAGAAAAAATGAGATATTCTTCTACATTTAAATGAGAGAATAGGTGAAACTTGCTCTCCTACTTACTACTATCTCCAGAATACATACACATTTTTGAGATGTTACAGTGATTTGAGTTAGAACTGGAAACATTTCTGATTTTCAGTGATTATTTTTAAATGTAGCTCACAGGACAGAGAAAGGGAGAGACCAAACAACAGAAAGCAGGTGTGGTCTTAATTGGTACCAGGTGTCTAGCACTAGAGGCACTGAAACAGCCTTTCTGCTTTCCACCAGGTGTTGGCACCCAGCCATGACAAAGCCCTTGAATACTGTGCTAGTGGCCTCCACAGACCACAGGTTCTGCTGGCCCTGTGCTTCTATAGCAACCACTGAACCTCTGTGGGCCAATGATCTCTTACCAAGCTAAGCCAGTTATCCAGTTTGACATTAGAGATCTTCAGGTGGCATCCTCTAACAAAGATGACTTAAAAGGTACCACCTTGTGTATCTTACTAGATTTGCAGGTTAGCATTTAGAAGTAATGAGTAATGTTTTCACAGTGTGGCTACGTTAAACACCCTTCTATAACATATACATAATTGAGAGATGGGGAATAAAATTCATACTAACTCCACATCGTTCAATGAACACAAGTGTGTGCTGTGACCAGGAAGCACAAGAGCTGTAGCACTCTCTGGCAGAAAAAGGATCTCAAGCAGCAGGTGGACTGTTTGCTATAAGGGGAAGGGCATCCAAATCTCCCAGCAGACAGGTGGGGGCCCATCCCTCTAGGAAGAAGGAAGCGTTAAGGGAGAGCAGTGGGGCATATGAAGTTGCAAATCACTTATATGTTAGAAATTGCCCAAGCTTTATAGATTGTCTAATGCTATGATCTGCTATCCATCTAAATGCCAGAAGTGGCAAAAGACACAAATGGTAGAGATTAAAAGGAACAAATAAACAACAAACAAAAACACCCATTTGGGAATCTCAATTTCCACATGTCAATCTCATTGAGTTGACACGTGCATATTGGTTCCACATTCATTCATTCATTCCCCAATGCCCATTGATAGCTACTAAACTGGGAGACTCTACTCCTACCAGCAGATATCCTCCAATTCCTTTTTCTTTTTAATCTAATTTTTTTGTAAAGACAAAGCCTCACTATGCTGTCCAGGCTGGTCTCAAACTCCTGGTCTCAAATGATCCTCCTACCTTAGCCTCCCAAAAGTTCTGGGATTACAGGTGTGTGCCACTGTGCCCAGCCCCATCCTCTGACTTCTGACAGATGTCTAAAGAGGAAGCCCCTCACTTGTAAAGTTCTCTTCTTCTACAAGGAAGATTCCATCAATTAACATAATTAATAGACTAAGGGAAAATATTAGTCAGGTAACAGATGAGTAAATGAAATTATGTCAGAAAAAAGGATTAATGATAAAATGTAAACACATTAAACAAAGTTACTAAGCAACACAAAATACTATGTATATTTGGAATTCTGAATAAATGAATTGAATGTAACAGTAACAAACTACAAATGGCCAGAGTGCCAACAACAATCTGCCTATAAATTACTTCTAAAGGGAAAAAAAGTATTTGACCAAAAGCCACTGAAACCTACCAATGGCAGAAAGCTCACACTCCTGTAGAGCAAGAAAAATGAGAATTTTCTTTTTGATTAGGAGAGCTTAAACTGCCTAACTTCCCTTGGTACCAATAAAGTTTGGTTTGACTAACAGAAAACCAGTAGAGACACATCCAACACTGAAGGTGTCACTATTTCCCATGGTCCCAGAAACCAGGAACTGAAGCCAGCTCCCTGAAAGTTCAGGATTTCAGGAGAAATGCAAAATAAGCATGAGTGTGAGGCCAGCATTCCTCATTATCATGATTTCTGGGACTCAAGCAGGTGGGGTACACATCCTCTCTCCCCTATGCCTACCAGAGTTCATATATTTTCCAAGAGATCATTCTCTTCCATGATAATGAGGTGAATTTTTCATACTAATACAGGGAGAGCAATGTGTTTTGGCTCTTTCCAATGAGCCCATAGATGCCTACAGCTTTGTTACTTCAGCCAGGGTCCACAGATCAGCCAGCATCAGCAGGGAGCTTGTTAGGAATGCAGAATCTGGGCCCTCAGGTGATTCATACACAATTAAAATTGAAGTGGCACTGTGAATGGACTAAAAATGTTTCTTACTCCCGGATTAGGTATTTCTCTCCCCAAGGATCAGTGCAGTTAGGCCAACTCTAGGACAATCTGAGCATCAAAATGAGCAAGAGGAATGGATCATACACACTGAATTTAAAGAAAATAATCCATGAGTCCATATTTACAACAAGCAAGCAAATAAACAAATGGGAGGAAAAGAAGAATCCTTCTTTTCAAGAGAATGTCAACTTATGTAAGGAATGAAAGAATTATAAAATCACTATTTTATAACCATGTTATTAATTGATTCAGGCAAGAATCTCCAGGGATCCTAAAACTATTAAGAAAAAATTGCTGGGTAGAGGATATTTACATAGTTGTACAGTGTCTCTTGACAGAGATAGTCTAATTTCATGTAATTAAAATTGATACTATAAATTTATGAATTACAAAGGGGAAAAGGTACCCCTACAATGGAGCAATCCATTGGATGCTACCTAAACAGTGATTGCATTTAACAGCACTAATAATGGGATAATCTGACATTATGTACCTGCTGAGATGATGCTCTTAGGAGGATACATTATCACCTATGTAATGTTTCTGCCCAAAATGTCTATCCTGACTATAATCATTTGGAAACATAAAATAAGTCCACATTGAGGGCCATTTTACAAAACAAATAGCCTACACTTTTTGAAAATATTAATGTCATGAAAGGCAAAGAAAAATTGAGAAAGATTAAAGAAACTTGATAACTAAATACAGTGTGTGATTCAGTCCCACTGAATTGGGACTTCATTATTGTTACGGTTATAAAGGATATCATTGGGACAGGTCTGCACATTAGATACTATTATAACAATGCCATATTTCCTGAATATAGTAACTGTATGTCCTTTCTTAGGTGATACAAACTGAAGTATTTAGAGGTAAAGGGTCATGTCTGCAACTATTCTTAAATGGTTCACTGAAAATTGTAGTAACATGTATATACAGAGATAAAGCAAATGGGGCAAAATGTTAAACAGTGAATCTAAGTGAGAGATATACGGATGTTCATTGAAAGATTTTGGCAACTTTTCTGTAGATTTTGAATTTCTCAAGAAGCTGAAAGTAGAAAAAATGTGTAAGATCAAAAGTAATGCAATGACAAATGGCTCATCTCACAACTCTCTAGTAGAAGAATACTACCACCAGCTGCACATCCCTCACCAAAGTGGTCTTAAACTTAAATACAAGTAAATGATAGGCTGAAAAAATTCCTCTTTAAAAGGTTTTTAGGAAAAGGGTCTTTCTATGCTAAAAGCCCCTTCTTAGAAAATGCACCTCCTAATTCCTTCTACAGTGGGCCAGGCTATGTTCTCAGCACAGGAAATATTGCACTGAACCAGACAAAGCCCCTGTTCTCACGGACCTTGCATCCTAGAAGGAAATAGGCAATAAACAAATAAATAAGGTCATGTAGTGATCAGTGCTGTAAAGAAAAATAAAACCAAGAGGGACTCTGGGGCAGTGCTATTTAAAATAGGGAGGTGAGAGGACTTAGTTAGGTGACATTTAGCACAGATCTGAATGAGGTAAGGGACTAAACTGTGCAGGTAACTGGGGGAAGAGTGTACCAGGCAGAGAATACAGAATGTAAGGCAAAGGCATGGAGGCAGGATCATGCTCAGGTGCAGATAGCAACAGAGAAAGCACAGGAAAGGAAGTCAGAGACCATGCAGTCCCCCACAGGCTGTTACTGAGACTTCACCCTTTACTCTAAGCTGATTGCTGCCTCCTACCATTTCTACCTACCCAATGTTCTTGCTCCAGACTGGCAACTATGCAGTTGCATAATGAAGGGACCACTGTGGGGAAATGCAGCCAAGTGTACTCTCCTAAGTGCACTGAGGCTCCATGCAGGCTTTCCCTATCTGCTAGTTTCATCCCAGGTGATATCTTCCTCATACTCTGCCTAATTCCTTTCTCCCTCCCACTCTCTTTTAATCCTCATTCAAAGGCATCAGAAATTGTCTCTTTGGTTTTTGAGATTAAAAAAAAAAAAGTGGCTTATCATGGCTGACATGTTGAAGAGTCTTATTTATAACATCTAGTGCTTGTTTTCACAGAAGTCACCATCCTTTCCAAATGTTACATCTGTACCTACCTTTCCATTCTCCTTTAATCAAACCTGCTTTTTCTCCGAGTTCTGCTGTTCAGCTCCTTGACGGCAGGAGCTACCCTGTTCATTCTTTCATTCCTAGTGGCAAGCACAGACTTTGGCACATAGTAGTTCTCCGATAAATATTTGTGGCACTATTTTATAAATAAAAGATTAAAAAGCCAATTTATTGTTAGGCTGTTGCCAAAATTTGCCAAAATGTTGGTATACCATGTCTTTTAGTTTTTTTGTTTGTTTTTTGACAGAGTCGCAGTCCGTCACCCGGGTCGGAGTGCAGTGGTGTGATCTCAGCTCACTGAAACCTGTGCCTCCCGGGTTCAAGCAATTCTCCCACCTCAGCCTCCCACGTTCAAGCAATTCTCCCACCTCAGCCTCCCAAGTAGCTGGGATTACAAGCATCCACCACCGTGCCTGGCTACTTTTTGTATTTTTAGTAGAGATAGGGTTTTGCCATGTTGGCCAGGCTGGTCTCAAACTCCTGACCAACAAATGACCACAAGTGATCCACCTGCCTCGGCCTCCCAAAGTGCTGGAATTACAGGGGTGAGCCACCACGCCCAGCCTCAGTTTTATTAACTGTAAATATACTGTCAATGATTCTGATGTGGTCCGATGCAGGGCAAGGAATCTGGCATAAAGTAGAAACTCTCTAGGTGTTTGATGGATAGAGGAATAGTTCAATGGACAAACACAGATTAGATAGGACTTGTGTGGCCTGGCCTGAGAAACTCATCATTTATAATGTTTACAACATTGTTTGTTCAGGAAAAATGTACTTTGAGCTTGGTTCAGTTTATGAATGAACACTGGAATATACCCTTGTCACTTAAAATACTAATATCTAGGTCTGTGGGTGTGTTTTTATTCACAGATTATCTGTGAAGGATTTAGAGTGCCAGGTCTGACTTGGGGAAGGGTGGCAGATAATTTGCTCCATGTTAGCTGGGCCGTGTGTGTGTGTATATGTGTGTGTGTGTGTGTGTGTGTGTGTGTATTTAAAATGTCTAGTCATTTAGAAACCCAGAAAAAAGAAAAATCGTTCCATAATAGCCTTTCAAAATATTTGGGAACAATTGCGCTCAAGGCTGGATGACAGGGAAAATCAAAGAAATGAAGATTTTGCCCAACTTAGTGACTCTAGTGAGAGAGACAAATATATTTTATGCATTTAAAATAACTGTATTTACATATCTAATCTCACTGGACCATAAGAATTAGCATCCTAAACTGTGTTACATATAACTTAGTTTACTCATAAAATTTTAAAAAATTGTTTATGTAGATAAAAATTACAAATTTGCTATATAGTTTACAGATATATTTCAATTTAAATATAGCTATGTATTCCAAATTTTAAGAAACATTATTTCTGGTATTTTATGAGAAAGAAGTTAAAACTTGAACATCAAGGAAATCTTTCACCATTGTGCCCAGATAAAGGCATTTATTACATTTCTTGATCTTGGTGACCTACACAGAATCAAAACAATACCCAAAGTACTCATTTTCACAAAAGACAGTGAGGCAGTGAATGGAGGAAGGAATCTGAAGAAGAGAGAGAAAAAGGGCAGGATGTGGCAATAATGAGTTGGCAGTGGGGAACTTTTGCTATGTACAACTATTTTTATCCTCGGAGCTCTCCTTCTTTGCATTTTCTGGGTTCTCATGTTTATCATCTTCCAAGACTTGAGAACCAAACATTTGTCTGGAAAGGAATGGCTCTACCATTTCATATCCACTTATTCTGTGTTTTAGTAACTTCCAAACAGGCTGTTTGTAAAAATGTGCCTGGAACACAATAGTAAATAAAATAGACCTGGCCTGGTCATCATAGGGTCTGCATTCTAGAAGAATTAAATTAATATCTACGAAGTAAATATTAGTTAAAAGTATTTAAGACAGTTACTTGAGTGCAATCATCTAACAAAAGGAGGAAAGACTAATGTAAGGTTTTTTTTAAAATGAAAACCTTAATTCAGATTAAGGTTTAATTAAAACCTAATCCAATAAGTTCAATTTATTATCCAATGCTGGAATCCCATCTAAGACATCCCTAACAGCCCTCTTCCCTATTGCAAAGCTTGTCAGAATATTTTATGAGGAGTAAAGAGTAGACATAAACTTATGCAAATTAAACATTATATTCATAATTCTAAAAGTTTAATCTTTGTAAAACCAAATCACTATTCAAAAACATGTTCTCTAAATGTTATCACTACCTTATCTGTAGTTCTGGTTACAGATATTAGAACATTTTTATGATTTTGTGGTGTCATGCTTCACAAACTCAACAATAAACATCAAATAGTTGTACAATCACTTATGAAAACTGCATAAAAGTGTTAAATTAGCTTACACTGACATAACGCTCATTTCAGAAATGTGGGCCTGACTGAAATCATTAGGTTCACAAAAATTAAACAGCCTAAAACAATCAGGTTTAAAACTTTTAAATATATACACTTGTTTTTGTTGTTGACAGATTTCCTATATTAAAAGAATAAAGGATCTATAAAATTTATTTCAATTTCAAAATTACAATGGAAATGAAAAATGTTAAGAGAACGGAGAAAACAATAGGAAAGAAAATTTCCATTAATACAGGTAATTGGTTTATCAGGATGTAGTTTTCAAGAAATTAAAAACATGAGTCTTGTACAAATATATATTAAGCATATGTCAAAAATTTATTTTAACTCAGCAGGATGGCACATCTGGTTCAATGTAATACAGGAAAGACTGAAGTGTATACAGTCAATGAAATACAGAATACTGAAATAAGATTGCTAATTTAGATATAAAACTAGTTACTATCCTATAGGGCAATAAAACTATAACCTTTGGGGTTATTTTCTTTATCAGACAGAAATCATTTTCAGGGGATCAATCTACAAATTAACATCTAACTTCATAGAATCTGGATCCTAATAAAAAGTAAGTTAAACAAAGGAACACTTTCCTAGAGAATTACATGATCCTTGGCTGGTGTCTCAAGTGCTCCAAGAAAACGCTAAAAAGACATGCAATCATCCTGTGCCTTATTCCCAAATGTTGGATAATTTTTCTGAACATTTTAATATGCAACAAAACCTTGGCTATACGAAGCCCTCATGAATGGGTTAGTCTTGATAGTGGCATGCCCTAGAGACCTAAATTAGCCCTTAAAATGCTTAGTACCAAGGGGTTTGCTGGTAGATTGTGGCTGAACACTTCCCCTGCCCCTACCTCCATCAAGGCTGCAAAGTCACCATTTTTGTTTGTTTGCTTTCTTGCTTTTTAAAATCATGTTTGGCCTGTATTCTGCATCAGAAAATTTGCTGCTTACCTTGTATTGTTTCTAGTCATTTTCACCAACACATTTCTTTACTGTTTTTCTTCCTTTGAAAATATCCCCTCATCTGAACATTAATCATGTCAACCTTTTAAGCAAAGAATGATCTAACTCCTTCAACATAAATACATCTAAAAGTTGAGTCACAGTTTGATAGTAAGCATATTATATAGCATAAATGGCCAATCTTTTCGCCTAACTACCCCTTGCCCCAACATTAAGAAGCACATTGAAAATAACTTACTATTTAAGATCAATAATTAGTTAATAACCTCTATTTACTGAAACCAATTAAGTACAAGAAGGAAGTTTTCAAGGCTTCTAAGGAGTCAAATATAGTAAAAACTTCTGGCTGTATATTATATTACAGTATCCCTCATTTAGACTCTTAATAATTAACAGTAACGATGACTACTATGCAATGACTACTCACTATGTGCCAAATACTGTGCTAAGAGCTTACAAATTTATCCTATTTAATCCTCACAACAATCCTGTTAACTACTTTGTATTATTTGCCTCATTTTTCAGAAGAATAAACTGAATCACAGGGAATTAAATTAACTCTCTCAAGGTCACAATGGTGGCTTTTACTGAAATCATTAGGTTCACAAAAATTAATCAGCTTAAAACAATCAGATCACATGGTGGTGGATTCAAATCCAGGTTATTTTGCTTCAGAGTCTATAGGCTTAACCACCATACTACATCAAAAAAGACAGAAGAACCATAAAAACAGATATATCGACCATCATCATCATAGCACTTATATAGCACATTTTATACGAAGGCATGGTTCTAAGCAATGAACATATAAAAACTTATTTATTTCTCACAATAATCCTAGGGGGTGAGTACAATTATTCTTCTCAATTTGGGAAAGAAGAAATTGAGGCAAACAGTGGTTACCCCTGGTCACAATGCTAATAAAATGCAAGGCTTGGATATAATCCTGGACAGTGTAGCTCCCAAGTCCAGGACCCTCCCTTGATGCCACCCTGCTTCTTCTAACAATTTCAAAAGCATAGTGCCAGTAAACAGTCCTAACGCTTCAGAAACTCTGAGGTTGGAAATCACCACATTAAAGCACAGAACCTTAACTAAATGTTCATCACTATGATCAAAAGTCATCAAGAACAGATTAAAAGGTTTTCATTCAGCCTTGTTAAGAAGGCAAAAAAGTAACACACTTAAACAAAATTTCATCCAAGATGGGTTTCTTAAAAAAAAAAAAAAGGTTTTCTGGAAAATGAACTCAATACAGAACAAATGAGGTGTTACAGTAGTGTTAAAAAATCTTTCTGCAGACATTGTTTTTGTTCTTGCTGCCTTGGGGTTTCTCAGAATTCCCTCAGGGGCTGTGGGTGGAGGGAGGAGGGGAGAAGATAGTTCTCCACTCCACCTTCAAACACATAACTCTGTTTACGTATTTTTTTTACACATTGGGCTTCCTGGTAAGCTTTCACTTTGATGGGACCTAAGCTCCTGTTTATGATTTGAATGAGTTCCCCAAATTTCATGTGCTGATAACTTAATCTTCAAATTCATACGTTGATGGCATTTAGAGGTGGGGCTTTGGGAGGTAATTAAGATTAGTAATGTCACTGGGGGGACCATGATAGGACTGGTGGCTTTACATGAAGAGAGACCTGAGCTGACACACTCAGCCCCTCACCATGTGATGCCCAGCTCAGAACGTTGCAGAGGGTCTCCACCGGCAAGAAGGCCCTCACCAGATACCTCACCCTTGGATGTCCCAGCCTCCAGATATGTAAGCAATACATTTCTTTCCTTTATAAATTGCCCAGTCTCAGGTATTCAGCTGTAGCAACAGAAAACAAACTAAGACAGCTCCCATGAAAATGTGGTCTAAGTGGGCAGCTCTTCTCACTTTTATAAAACTTTCCCCATCACCTCCCTGGTGTCTCAGGAGTTCCACTTCGCACTATTTTTCCATTTGCCTCTTGAATCTTGTGCTTGCCCAAGCTCTGACCATTCTCCCACCTGACCCTCCCTTTCCACTTCCCTCTGTCAACAGTAATCACGAACACAGCTAATGTTATCAACCTCCTACACAGCAAGCTCTAGGTTAATATTTTTACATCAATTACTTCATTGAATGCTCTCAACACCCTTATGAATTGGGTTCTATAATTGGCCCCACCGTATACAGAAAGAAACCAAAGCTTAATTTGCCCACTGTCCAATGACCACGAAGTGATGAATATAGGATAAACTAGATTGCCCACTAGAAAGGCCCCCAACTCTTCACCAGTACACAATCCTGCCTCTCAGCCTCTGCCAATTATGTTCAAATTTCCCACTGAGACTGTGTTCAAGACTCAATATCTTAAAAACAAAACAAAACAAACAGCACCTTCCCTTCTGGCACAGCCCCTTATAGCAGCACCTCAACAATGACAAATGCAATGCACAGCTTTCAATGCAATCTCATCCATACCTGTTGATATTAATGCTTATAAAATCTTCTCTTCTTCTTTCAAACATATATGTGCACTTCCCAGAAAGGGGCTACATCCCCTGTTCTTTCTATACCCTCACTCTCTCTTAACTAGATTAGTTGAACAATTTTGGGCACTGAGTAGGAAGATATTAATAATCAGCATAAAGAACCCTGGTCAGTAGTCAGGATACCAGAGTTCTGGTTCAGTTTCAGGCAATCCCCTATAGCAGACACTGTCACTGTCTCCTCCTCCCTCTTATCTCCTCCATGCTCATCTCTACATGCTGAAGGCAGCCTTCTTGAACAACTGTGGCTTTTATTCTGGCTCTGGGAGCAGGCTGGGCCCTCTCCCAGAGTGAGGCAAAAATGCAGGGAAGTTAGCATCTCCAGGAAACAGCCCTCAGTCAAGGAGGATGGATAGTTGATGGGCAAGTAACCCAATTTCCCTGTCCTTTGGGTAGGATAGCCTGAAGCGTGTAGACTAGTTCCTAGAGTTCCTTAAACGGATTGAGCTCCAGTTGCCCACAGCAGTAATTCTCTTGAAACTATACCCTTTATTGCTTTCTTTTTCCTCCCTGTCCCACTTCTCTACTTTCCTGTTGATATTTCTTGGGAGAACCTCTCAACTAAACCACTTACTCTCAAATTCTTGTCTTGGGGTCTGTTTCTGTTTCTGGGGAAACCACACTAAAATTTATTCTCCTTTGTTTATTTACTCCACTTCCCTATCTGTCAAACAAGAGAGTTGCATAAAGGATTTTTATGGCCTCTTTGGACTCTAACATCCTAGGATTTCAATGAACTCAATCAAATTTCAGTATTAAACTAAAACTAGCCTTGAATGTTACTTCTTAACTAAAATACTGCATCATATTTTGGAGCCGTGGCTGAATTTCACGTACATTAATGTGGAAGATGCTGGGAAGCAGAGATCAGATCCCTCTTCAGAGAAGCCTTTGGGCTGCACTTGATGGGGATGTTGTTGGCCTCTTGCAGGCATGTCCTCAGCTGCAAAGATCCTCCTTGCCCAAGGTCACTTTCCCAAGGATGCAAGGACTGAGGGATGCTGGAATATAAAGGCCTGGCCATCTTGGCCCAAGTCAAGACAACTCTGAGGAGTCATTCTAGTTCCAGAGCTCCTGCCATGCTGGCTCTACAGCTCAACTCCTTTTCTGCCCCCCTTGCTGCCTTCCCACCCTTCAAAGGGCATTCCCTAATAAACATCCTGCATACAAAACTACACCTGAGAGTCAGCTTCCCAGGGAACCCAACCTGTGACAAGTACATTTTCTACTTGTTTATTATGTCATAAAATTCACAGACTCTGGAACTTTGCTTGTGGAAGCAGGGATGATCCCTTGAATGCTGTAAGACCCAGAAAGTGGTAGAGACACAGAAGAAAAAACTAGGCTTTTAATAAAATGGGAGAGACAGATACAAACCAGCATGTATGTGATGCAGTTTCAGTTTCTGAACAAAAACAATAAATACATAAAAGGTCAGCATGGCCAGTGAAACTGAAAGCTAAGAACTCAGATGAGGCAATCACAGAGGGTGATGAAAGAGAAGAACATCTGAGAGAGGAGAAGAACAAGAATGGCCTGGCAAGAAAAGGAAGAAGACTAATACGAAACACACTCAGCCAAAGACCATGGGGTAGAAATAACCCATCTGAAGAAGGGCTCTTCATTGCACAAAACTACATCCAATCCTTAAGAGGTACTGCCCCGTGGTATAACAAGGCCAAAATGTCATCCTGGCAATTGCTGCTAATTAAACTCAGGATTGAATCAATGCTACTGAATAGGCCAGGGAGATTCCCGTGGTGCTGCCACTAATCAGGGCCTTTACAGAAAACTCCCAAGAAGATGGAAGGACAGAGACAAGCTTCAACTCTGCAGCCCGTAGGCAGGTCTGCCTTCTAGAGAGAAAGCCAGTGATGCTGCTTTGCCAATGGTCATGCTGAAATAGTGGTTTGGGGTGACCTCCAGGAGAGTAGGGGTCCTAGGGGTAGGTAAGGAGGGTGACCGAAATTTAAAACAAGGTGTCAGCAAAGGCATTACTGAGAAGATGGCATCTGGGTAAAGACCACAAAACAGGTAAGGAAGTTGGTCTTATAGTTATCAAAAGGATGAGTGACTACACAGAGAGAAAGGAAAGTGTCCTAAGCAGGAACGATGCTGATGTCCAAGGTTCCCCCAGCAAGGGGGCCAGTGTGGTTGAGAATGAGCAGATGGGACTGAGGTCAGGGAGACAGGATGGGTCTCGCAGGTTCTTCTGGGCCACTGTAAGGACTGTGCGTTCAATTTAGAGAAGACGGAAATCCAAGGAAACACAATTACATAAAATGACGTGATCTGACACTTCTCTTCCCCTTCTCTGGGTTTACTTTTCTCCACAGTATTTCTCATTGCCTGAAAAGTAAAAATGTTATATATTTATCTCTACCCATTAGAATGTAAGCTCTGTGAGGGCATGTATTTTTTGTCTGTTTTGTTCACTGATGTGGATTCACTTCCCCAATGTCTGGCACTTAGTAGATAATCAATATTTATTGAATGAATGAAACATCTTGAGAACCAGGAGAACTCTTTCCTAAATGGCAAAATGAATCCAGACAAAGAAAATCTTGTTTCTATTTCCTTGGAACGTCTGTTTTTAAATAAGTGTTATGAGGCTGAAACAAACAAAAAAAAGTACTATCTCTTGTAGGTACTTGGGAGGGGCCCTAAAACTAAATATGTTTCTAATTTCTAATAACTGGATGCCACGGTTCAGGGGGAAACCACAGAAGCATGAGCAGTTTGGGAGATGTTACATTTATGGGATTCATTCATTAAACGCATATTAAGTAACAGAATCTAAGAGATCCTCAATACTGAGATTTAAAATGCACTGGATTCCAGGGCTACTGCCTTTCTGGGTGGGGCAGGCAGGTCATTCTCAAGGCAGGAAGAAAGATGTGGTGGGGAGGGGAACATTTACAAAGTACACTTGTTCCCTCCCTATCAGGATGAGGACTCTCCTTTGAAAATCACTGACCCAAGTGATTCTCAGAGTACTCCGAATGCAAAAAGTTTGGGATTCACTGGTAAAAGAAAATGTGTCATTTTTTTCATATAAAAGTTTCCAACATACCTATAGTTTAGGATCCAGAAAGTTTTTTGTAACCAGTTTAGATATCTTTTCATGATACTTATGTTTCTAGATCAATCTGGACTCAATACATGACAAAAATGATTTCTGTTCACAATGGAAAAGGGCACAGGTAAAATATAATTGAAATTTAATATAACAAAATGAAAATGTACTGAAAATAGGAAGGAAAAAGGGGAATATGGTGGGAGAGGATGATGTCCAGTACCGGTTGACAGAGGAGTCAGTAAAGAAACCCATTTTCCCACTGGAAGCAAGGCTCCCACGCACTCTCTACCACCATTAGCCCTTTCCCCAGTAAATTCAAAAGTTCTTTGTGAGCTCACACCAGTCATTTAACTTCGGTGAGTCCCCATTGCTTCACTGTACAAAAGGCTACCTTACAAATCCCACTCATCAGGGGTTAGATAATATAATACACGGAGAACACTTAGCACAATGCCTGGACCACAGGAAGCCCTCATCCTCAATAAACATCAGCAGTTGTGATAATACTGCCCGTGGAGATTTTATTTTCCAAAGATATACGTCTGTGCAGCCATCCTCAGAAAATAATACATCACGGAGCAGTCACATAGAGAGAGGGACATGCCCGAGGAGCCCAGGAGTCTCAGACCAGACCCAGGACATGACAGTCAGCTCGCGAGCCTTCAGACGATTTCCCCATACTTCGAGCCTCCCCTGCTGATGCCAAGCGGAATGGAGACAGGCTACGCTGCTGACCAGACTCCAAATTCCTGACTCACAGAAACTGTGAGAGATAAATGATTACTGTTGTTTGAAATCGTTAAGTTTTGGAGTAGTTTGTCACTCAGCTTTAGACAACCAGGACATGCCATTAACTGGCTCACTTGTCCACGTCTAATATAAAAACCACATCATTTTTTTTTGTTGTTGTTGTTTAAAAAGAGATTTGAATGGTTCCACATCATGCACAGGATAAAAAGAATCTGGAGGCTCCTTGACAGACTGTGAGACTTGAGGTGGGGATTATATCTCGTCCACCAGTGAATTCCCAGTACTTCATCAGTTCCTCACCTAGTAAGTGATTTCACTGGCTGGGATGAAACCAGATGACAGGGAAAGAGTAAACAAAGAAGATGAATTATGATAACCAGGTATTCAACAAGTATAGACAAGGCTCCTTCCATGCAGTGCTGGGGATACTATTGTCAAGCTGCCCTCATAGAGTCTGTGAGGGGGACCAACAAGAAATACACAAATAGCATTTGTCACCCTCTGAAATATGGAAAAACACATCAGTGTAATGGAAAGGAGCTGGGCAAGTGTGGGTCAGAGGTGGGGGATGGGGTGGGATATTTTGTCAAGGTAGTAAGGAAACTTTCTCTGAAGATACAACATTTCTGCTGAAACCTGCATGACTGTGAAGCCATGGAAAGATCTGGGAGAATAAAGGAACAAGAAGGCTTAGCAAGTGCAAAAGCCCTGGGGTGAGAAGGGACATAAAGCTCTGCTTTGTGCTTCAATGATACTGTGGGGCTTGGGTGTTTCAATGTGCATGCACAGGTTTCTTGCTTAGAAAGTCTAATATATAAACATTTGAACTTTGTAAACTGAAATTAGGGTCTGATTATGGTTTATTGGCCAAAATTTTAGGAGATACTTTTGTAATTAGCACATTTCTGCATTGGACATCTTTGCCTCACATCACTTCTCTTGGCACTGACATTCTAGCCCTTGCTGACAGAATGTCACTTCAGCTGCACCGTCACATGTGCTTTCCACTCTGGGCCTTCTCTGCCACCATGTGGAATATCTGTAGGAAACCAGTGAGCCATTCTGACAAATGTGCAGTCCCATGATAGACTTAACACGCCATGGGGCAACACTTGACCAGCAGGGGATGCGAGAAAGTGGACAAATAATGAATATCACCCACCCCAATTTTATCTAGTAGCCAATTTTAAGGCACATTCTTGGAGGGTGTCCTGTGGGAACAGGTCCCAGTTGCCCACAATAGTGACCAAGTTGATGAACAAACCTTGGATTGGGTTTCCTTTGTTCCCTATTAACTCTTACCAGTCTCAAATGCTGTTCTTTGGGATTATTCCTCAAAATAAACTAATTGCCCCTAAGCCCCTGTCTAGGCTCTGCTACTTTAAAGAACCAGTCTAAGATAGCATTTAAATTTCATTAAAAAAATATGATTTAGGCCAGGCATGGTGGCTCATGCCTGTAATCCCAACACTTTGGGAGGCCAAAGCAGGAGGATTGCTTGAGCCCAGGAGTTCGAGACTAGCCTGGGTAACACAGTGAGAACCTCATCTCTACAAAAAAATTAAAAAATGAGGTGGAGGATTACTTGAGGCCAGGAGGCCAAGGCTGCAGTGAGCCGTGACTGCACCACTGCACTCCCGTCTGAGTGACAGAGACCCTGCGTCTCTCTCTCTCTCTATATATATATATATACGCATGCATATATATATGCATATATATACATATGATTTATATTCAATTATTTAAGGATATTATTAACCCTCTAAGGCAAGCGATCTTCTAGGAGTCTAGACAATGGATAGAAAGGATAACAATATTGGGCTTTTCCTTTCTAATTCCACCCTAAATTTTCTTTTCATATTTGACTTTTTTTTTTTTAAGGAGGTGATAGCTAATGTTCAGAGGCACTTTTTTCAACGGTGTATGGTGGCATTTACTCCTTTAAATTCATAACCACAAACTTTAAGTGGGCCTTTAATGCTGCAGGCAATCTATGTGACCCTCTTCTACTAATCTCCCAATTTCCCGATGGACTATTTCTCATCTTTTCTCTCTCTTAAACCCTCAAACCACCTTCCCCATCCTCACTCTCAGCTGCTTCCTATTCCACTGAGAAAACTGAGTCATCAGAAGAGAACTCACACACACTCTCACCACATCTACTCCCCCTATACTCTCTGCTTTCACCATAGTGAATCACAAATGCCCCCACACATGGTCTGCATCTCATCTTTATTGCCCTACTTGAGGATAACACCCCAGACACTCTTTTCTTTCCCTTATATCATCAACTTTTGGTCTCTGAGGGACAGCTCTCATTAGCACACAAACACATCCTTAATACTGTCTTTTTTAAAAATGAAGACAATACAAGTTCTCTTGACCCCCACCTTGATCCTCTTGTCTTCTCTATCTCTACTTATGCTCTTGGTGATCTCATTCAGTCTGTGGCTTTAAACCATCTCTATGCTTTTGAATTCGAGACCTTTTTCTCCTCACCTCCAGACTCATATCCACTGCTTACTCTGTGTATTCATTTTATATTGCTGTGATAACAAATTATGACAAACTTAGTGGCTGAAAACAACACAAATGTATTATCTTATAGCTCTGCAGGTCAGATATCCATCTCCCTGGGCAAAAATCCAGGGTTTGCAGGGTTGTGTTCCCTTCTTGAGGTTATAGGGGAGAATTTGTTTCCTTGCCATTTCCACCTTCTAGCAGCCACCCACATTCCTTGGCCAGTGGCCCCCTTCCTCCATCTTCAAATCCAGCAACGTCACATCTCTCTGGCCATTCTCCCGTAGTCACCTCAGCCTCTGACCACCATGGGAAAGATACTCTACTTCTAAGGACTTCTGTGACTAGGTTGGGCCCACCAGATAATCTAGGATCATCTCTCCATCTCAAAGTTGTTATCTTAACCATCACATGTGCAATGTCCCTCTGGCTCCCTAAAGTGACATATTCACGTTTTCTGGGGATTAGGATGAACATCTTTAGAGGCCATTATTCTGCCTACCACACTCTGCATCTTTAACTGGATGTTTAACAGACATGTCACACTCAGTATGTCCAAGCTGACCTCCAATTCTCCCTCCACCACAGATCTCTCCACCCAAAGTTTTCTGCATCTTGGTTGATAACAACTCCATTTTTCTAGCTATTCAGGCCTGAACCCAAGGAATCATCCTAAACTCCTCTCTCTCTTACTTCCCAAATCTAAGTCACAAAGAAATGGACTTTGTCTTTAACACATATCTAGAATCTGATCACTTATCACCATCTCCACTACTGCTGGTCTAAGCCATCACCCTCTCATATTAGGATTCCTGCTATCACTTCCTAATTGGTTTTCCTGCTTCTCCCCTTCCTCTTTACAGTCTACTAGAGTCTATTTTCTGAGCAGCCTTCAGCCAGTTTAAGCATGATCCTTTAAAAAATTACATCAAATTATATTGCTTCTGTGATCAAAATGCTGCAATGACTCCCTAGCTCACTTGGAACAAAAGCCAAAGCCCTTCATGGTCTCCACCCTCCATCCAGGGTGGAGGGCCTTTCTGACCCTATCTCCTACTCATCCCCCTGCTCTCTCCCCTCCAACTACCCCTCGCCACCCCTCAAACACGCAGGTGTACCTCCCCTTAGGACTTGGCTGTCACTGTTCTCTCTGTCTAGAACACATTCTTACTCCACTATCAGCTTAATGTCCCACCCGCCATCCCTTTTAGTTTTCTATTGCTGCCATGACAAATTACCACTAATGAAGTAGCTTAAAAACAATACCCACTTAGCATCTCACAGTTGTGTAGGTTAGAAGTCTAAGTACAATTTGGCTGAGCTGGGTCCTCTACTTAGTCTCACAAGGCCAGAATCAAAGTGACAGCAGGGATGTATTCCTTTTGGAGGCTCTAGGGATGGATCTCCTTCCAAGCTCCTTTGGGTCTTTGGCTGGATTCAGTTTCTTGCAGCTGCAGGACTGATGCCCCATTTCATTGGAGGCCGTTCTTTGCTCTTCAAGGCTACATGCCTTCCTTCTTGCGTTTGCCATGCACTCTCAGCATGGGTGGATGGAGTCTGTCTCACATTTTGGATCATTCCAACTGTTGCCACAACTCTCCAACTCTAGCCAGTATAATTTCTCGACTTTCAAGGGCTTATTGATTAGATTGGGCCACACAGATAATCCAGGTTAACCTCTATATTTTAATATTTGTAACCATAATTAGGGCTGGAAAGTCCCTTTTGCCATGTCATTTAACCTAAATATTTACAGGTCCCAAGGATTAGGGTATGGACTTTTAGGGGTCACTCTGCCTGCCACATCTCCTTTCCTGACCATGGTATTTATACTACAACCCAGCTCCCTTCTTCCTACCCACTTTTGATTTCTCCTTTCTCTGCTCTATTTTAAAATTTTTCCACCACTGCTCTTACCACCTTATAACAAACCATATAATAAATGTTTACTATGCCTGTTTTATTGTATGCCGTTTCCTGATAGAAAACAGACTCCATTAGATCAAGAATCATTGTTTTGTTTATTGATATTCCAAAGACTATCTGGTTGGTACTCAGTAGGTATTTCTTGAATAAATAAATGAACTTATCTTTCCATGGGGTTATTTTTACTTTCAACAGTTTGAAAATGCTAATTAGAGTAAAGATTCTTAATTGATGATGAGCAAGATGGATAAATACCAAAGAATTACTTTCTTAATATTTTCCCATGGCTGTGGTCAATAGCATCTGACTAGCTTAGTTCTTATTAATGAAGACTCACAGCAATGTATTTAATTATTGTTTTTATGAAAATAAGAATGCTTCATTTTTAGACTATTATCCAGGTATACGAGCAAAACACCTTGAGTTGTTGAGTTAATCTTGTCTCAAATGTATAGAAAAATAAACTAAAATAGTCATAAATGCTTTTTTAAAAAAATTCCACAAATTCCTCTGGGGTGGAAAACTGAACCATTTTTGTTTAAGGAAGTACTATCAGAAATGAGTGAGACTTGCTTAAGTTTAAGACTACTAATTGCCTTCAGCCAGTTTAAGGCTGGAAAAAGGATGACAAAACTATAAAGAAAAAAAATAATTTTGGAGCCAAAATCACATTAGAAATAAAATCCAAACTTTATAGAGGAGGAACCTGAGGCTCAGAGAGGGTAAATAACTTGTCTAATCTCACAGCTCACCAGTGATGTGATACTTTGGATAAAGATTACTACAGGAGAGAGAGTGAAAATTAAATTTCTGTTATTCCTTTAAGCATTTAAAATATTCACTTAATGAGCTGATTCTCTACTTCAAAGGGCTGGATCCAACATGAATGCTCACAGACAGTGAGACTTTGCCTACCAGCCTTGTACTTGTCCCAACTAGGTCAAAATGTCTCATTTTGGGTGGAGTGTTCTGGACAGGGGACAATCCCAAACAAGCATGGCCAAAGATCTTGCAATCAGAGTGATTCTCAGAGGGCTACATAGGACATCACTGTACTGAGGACAAGCTTATGATAACACACACCAAGAAACCAAAAAGCTTATGGGGTAAAACACAATTGTGTCTGACTAGATTACCTACGTGTTAGTAGGAAAAAGTGCAGTACTCCTTATCTGGGTTTTGCTTTCTGTGGTTTCAGTTACTCATGGTCAACTTCAGTCCAAAAATATTAAATGGAAAGTTCCAGAAATAAACAATTCATAAGTTTTAAATTGTGTGCCATCTGAGTAGTGTGATATCTCATGTGGTCCCTCTCTGTGGTGAATCATCCCTTTGTCCAGTGTACCCATGCTGTCTGTGCCACCATTCTTAGTCACTTAGTAGCTGTCTCAGTTATCAGATTGACTGTCACAGCATCACAGTGCTTGTGTTCAACTAACCCTTATTTTACTTAATGGCCCCAAAGCACAAGAGTAGTGATGCTTGCATATTGTTATACCAGTTCTATTTTATTAGTTGTTGTTGTTGTTAATCTTTTACTGTGCCTAATTTGTAAATTAAACTTTATCATATGTATGTATACACAGGAACAAAATATAGCATACATAGGGTTCAGTATTATCCATGGTATCAGGCACCCACTAGGGGCCTTGGAATATGTTGCCTGTGGATTAGGGAGAACTACTGTAACTGTCAGCGTAAGGATTTTGACAAAACCTGTAAGTATTTATAGATCTGGACTCGTTGCCAGCAGAAAGGCAAAAATGAAGTGAAGCATATTTTAAGGGAAGAATAAATAAGATATATTTTGAATAGGGTTCTCACACAAACACAAAAGACAGCAGGAACTGATGTGAAATAGTTTCTAAATTTACCACATCACAACCTTCTGCTTTTTGAATACCTATAACAGGAATGAAAACCAGCACAATAATCCAGATCTACATTTGAAGCAACAGCTCATTTGTTTGGTATTTAAGACAATCTTTCATTCACTTTTGAGCACTTAGCATTAAGGGGAAAAAAATCAAGAAATTGGTTTATTTAGGCAACATCCAGAGAATGATTCAATGGGAGAGCATCAATGTTACACAGAAGGAGAAAATAAGTCTATTTCTGGAGCCACCAATCAACTTTCCTCACCATGGTTACAGGCTGTGTTTCATAACTTTCCAGAATCACAGATGATTCAAAATGACCTTGGTAATAATTTAGACCAAATCTCATGTTTTATACATGGGGAAACTAAAGCTTAGAGAGGTGGGGCAGATTATCTGACACCACAGACCTTTAGCGACACATCACAACCAGAACTCAAGTCTCCTCACTCCTAAGGAAAAATGTGAAATCACTTACTGCTGTGGTCTGAATGTTTGAATTCCCCCAAAATTCATATGTTGAAATCTTAACCCCCAAGGTGATGGGATTAAGAGGTCAGACCTTTGGAAGGTGACTGGATCATGAGAACATGATTGGGGTTAGTGCCCTTATAAAAGAGATGTCAGAAAGCCAGCGAGTCCCTTCCACTATGTGAGGTCACAGGGATCAGGTGCCACCTGGAAACCAGGAAGTGGGTCCTCACCAGAGACCAATCTGCCCATGCCTTGATGTTGGTTTTTCCAACCTTAAAAACAGTGAGAAATAAATTTCTATTGTATATAAACCACACAGTTTGTGGTGCTTTGTTGTAGCAGCACAAACAAACTAAGATCTTAACCTCAGGAAAAAAGGTACACTTTAATTTCTGTCTGGCTTTTATTGATTTGTAAACTATTTGAAATTGTTTCAGCAGTTAAAATCTCCATATGTTTCCACATGGTTGAGGAAAACCTCTCAAAACTACATTTTTATACTCATAACCTCAGTGCAACTTGAAAATATAGACGTGTTCAATATGAAAATATTAATGTGCTCAATACTGGCTCAGATGCTTCTTAGGATTTTAACTGTTTCCTACCAGGCAAGAAGGCCTAAGTGAAAAAGAACAGATAAACCCCATGCATTATGCAGGGCTCTATGAAGTGTGTTATCCTAGATTTTAATATTTATGTATATTCTTTGGTCTTTTTAACTTTCTTCCATTTTCATGTAGATATGTATGTATATATGGAAAGATCTTATCAGCTTGGATATTTGGTAAGGGTATATCAGAATAGAAATTAAAGCAATACAATTTTTATGTCATATATTACTAAGAAGAATTCATCTTGAACCTCAAACAGCAAGTGTAGATTCTCAATACTTTACAGAGAAATCTTATATTCATTTATCTAGCATATATTATTATGGGTGTCTACTATGTACCAGGCACCATGTTGTAAACTGGGATTTCAAAACATCACCTCCCTGCCTTTGCTGAGTGCACTGTCTAGTGGAGATAGGTATGAACAGATACCTTTCATGGCATGGAAAAATGGGGACAGAACACAGGGAGATGACCAAGAATCATGAGGGTCAAGAGAAGATGTCTGGAAAAAGGAGAAAATTATCAATCAGGGTTGTAAAAGAAGATTTTGCCAGGCAAAGAAGAGAAGGAATGTGTTTCAGATGGAGGCCATGGCCATTATGCAAAAGCACAGATGAGAAGTGGAATGTCTTAGTCAGCCCTGGCAGAATGCAAGACTCCACCTTCTCCACACCTGTATTCCTGCAGCCACATGCTAGCTAATCTTACTTTAAATCCATAATCACCTATCTCAGTAGACCTTAGATGCTGCCCAGCAATCACACTTCATTTCCCTAGTGCTATCTACTCTCCCTTTCTCCCAAACCACTCTGTATGCCTCTTTACCTTTCTCTTCAAGCCTCCAATATTTCTTTCCTGATGCTCCATCTCAGCTAAGGAATGAATAAACTGCTATCTAGGGAAATAACAAGTGACAAGGGTGGAAAAAAGGTTGGGGAGGTCAGCAGGCTCCAAATGACACTCTGTAGATCTGGACTTTTTTCTCAGACAAGGAGCCAAAGACCTACTACCTCCATAACAGAGGACTCTGGCAGAAGATTCCTAAGGGGCAAGAGGGGAGGCAGTGAGGGTCAGTGAGGAAATTAACGTGAATGAGAATCCAAATGAAGGTGATGGCCATGAAGTAGACAAGATAACATTAAGGAAATAAAATCAAAGTCTACTTTATAATGAAATAGTGGGTACATAAGGGAGAAGATTCCAATTTCTTAGCAGCAAAATTATATTTAATTTTAATCCACTGGTTTTAAAGTTTATTGTTCCTAAGAAATTTCAATTAGCATAATTTTAATATACATAAAATTGTATTTTCTGCTTCTAGGGTCTTCCTTGTAATAATAATAAAACAACATTTGAACTGAACTAAAGCCTATGATTTTAGAGCCAATAGAATCATCCATCTGCTTTTCCAGGTGCCGTCTGTCACCCCTTTCCTTGACCAGGAAAGGGAACTCCCTGACCCCTCGCGCTTCCCGAGTGAGGCAATGCCTAGCCCTGCTTCGGCTCGCGTATGGTGCGCTGCACCCACTGTCCTGCGCCCACTGTCTGGCACTCCCTAGTGAGATGAACCCAGTACCTCAGATGGAAATGCAGAAATCACCCGTCTTCTGCGTCACTCACGCTGGGAGCTGTAGACCAGAGCTGTTCCTATTCGGGGGAGTTAATGGGTGCAGCACACCAGCATGGCACATGTATACATATGTAACTAACCTGCACATTGTGCACATGTACCCTAAAACTTAAAGTATAATAATAATTTTAAAAAATTAAAAGTTTAAAATAAAAAAAAAATCATCCATCTGCCATTAGCATTGAAAGAACTTAGGAATAACAACAGTTCTTTCATCAAGATGTTAAGTCACTTAGTTTTTAGGACAAGTAACTGTATAGAAAATACTCTAAGTTTTTTCTAAATAATTAGCAAAGGAAAAATAAATACTAGAATTCTGGCTACACAGACATTTTTCAGGTACATATATTTATAGGTAAACATATACACACAGATAGTAAGAAGTAAATATATAGACTTCTTTGAAGAAAACATGAAGCATTGAAGTTGTGTATATAATACACTTTCCCCATGATCTCTTACTGAAAGGATGTAGAAAACAGAAGGACCCCATGAATCAAGAGATACCAACTTTGCATTCATTTATCACTTCAAACCTCTTTCCTATATCAAGCGATAGCTGGGTTTTTGTTTTTGTTTAATGAAAAGACTATTTGTTTTTCCTTAGGTGTGCTTCTCTGATAGCGACCTCTACCTCATCTCTGGGAATCTAGTAGTGAAGAGGAATCCCTTCTCTATGGACTGTATCCACAAAGCAGGTGCATTCACATCATAAAAGCTCAGTAAGGTGCCTGCAGATCACTATAAAATCTGCACATGAAGATCTTTATCTATCACAGCAAAAGTGTGCAGAGCTTGTAACAGTGGTTCCCAAACCGATTTGCACATTAGTGTCAAATCTTATATATCTATCTTATATATCTATATATCATGCTGAGGCTCCATCCTAGAACAATTAAATCCGAATCACTACAGATAGGTCCCAGATACCAGTATTTTTTAAAAGTCCCCAGATAATTCTAATATGAAACCAGGGTTGAGAACCACTAGCCTGAAGCTTCTCTAATGTGGTCTGCAGACCAGTTGCATCTCCTGGGAAACTTAGAAATGCAGAATCTCAGACCCCACCTGAGACTAACTAAACCAGAATCTGCAATGTAATACCATTCCCAGTATTTCTGTGCACATTCAAGTATGAGAATCACTGGCCTAGCGATTTTCACTGGTCTTGCATTGTGTAGGCAAGTTCTAAATGACACTCATAAGATGAAGCAAACCCTCACCTTGAAGATCACACTTTGATCCAGCAGTATAAATGTATATAAATGTAAAGCAATCCCCCAGAAACCAGCTGGGACAGCTCCCTATACATGGAAAGAATGTTAGAGGCAAGTCCTATCAATATATGGAGCAGGGCATTGGCTTGAAGTGAAACAGTTACTAGTACATCCCTAGTTGAATCTAGGGAGGCAGGGGATGGAACTGGTGAAAGGTACAAAAGAAACTTTGTAACTTAACATTTTAAACATTTTAATTTGTTACATATATGTGTGTATATATACACATATATATATACACACATATATATACACACACACACATATATATATATGAAGTTTTTCCCTGAGGTCTAAAATATTTATTTCATCTACACAATAAACATTTCTTTCAAGTATACAAAATTTCTTTCATTGAAAGTTCAATGCAACAAGACTTCCAACCTTGTGAAATCATGCAGCTTTTATATTCCTTCATCTCTTGCTTGCTAATCACCTAAGAATTCTCGCCATAGACAACTAGTGAGCTATGAAAACTGCTGGTGATCCCAGTTGCAACCTGGCAATACTGCTACTGGTGAATGAACGCCTGGTAGACCACAGCTGCGAGAGTCGGGGCAAAATCCAGGTGAGATCAAATAACTTGAGGGCAACCTGAGGGTACAGCTGATTTAGCCCAAGAGGTAATGTTAAAAGTAAAGAAATACCAAAATGATTTTAAGTTAAAATTTACTTGAACTTGAACTCTAAAATTACTGCACAGGAAATTCAAGATGTCATCAATTTAACTACTGTCTGCAAAACATAAAGAAATAAATATTGAAGCAGGGAGCGGCCAAGATGGCTGACTAGAAGCAGCTAGGGTGCATGGCTCTCAAAGACAGGAATGAAAGGGGCGAGTAAATACAGCACTTTGAATAGAAACATCCAGGTACCTGCATTGGGACTAATCAAGGAAACAACCTGACCCACAGAGAACAGAGAAAAGCAAGGCAAAATGATGGCCCACCAGGGAGCCCCACGGAGTCAAGGGAATCTCCCCTGCCCAGGGAAGCAGGGAGTGAATGTGTGACCCAAGGAAACCATACTTGCCCCACCAATCTTTGCAACTCCCGGGTCAGGAGAACCCCTCATGAAACCACTCCACTAGGGCCTTCAGTCCGACACACAGAACTATGTGGAGTCTTGGCAGAGCAGCCGCTCAGGCATACACAGAGACCCAGGAGCTTTACATAATCCAGCTCTGGGCTTCCTGGCAAAAGTAACTACAACTCAGGCAAAGAGGGAGGTTAGACCTCCATACATACCCCTAGGAAAGAGGTTGAATCCAGGGGGCTCAGCAGTGATGGTCAGTGGGCCTCACTTCCACGGCACCTCACAGGACAACACACTGGCTTGGAATTCCAGCCAGGCATGGACAACAGTGTTGCATGGAGCTGTGACACAGTTCCTGGGGGAAGGGGTGGCTGCCATCTTTCCTGTTCCAGCCTGTGGGCTTTGGAGAGTCCAAACGCACGGGGGCGGAAGGGATCCCCCAGCACAGCACAGCTGCTCTACCAAAACATGGCCAGACTGCTTCTTTAAGTGAATCCTGGATCCATTCCTCCTCACTGGGCAGGACCTCCCAACCCAGGCCTCTAGCCACCCCCCACTGGTGTTTTCTGGCTGACAGAGATTTGAAAACCTCCTGGGAGAGAGTTCCCAGAAGGAGGGGTGGGCCACCATCTTTGCTGTCTGGGTGACTTAGCTGTTCCAGCTTCATGCTTGGAGAACCCAAGCCAACTGCGGGCAGAGGGGGTACCCCTAGCACAGTACAGCTGTTATAAAAAATGTGGCCAAACTGCTTCTGTAAGCAGGTCCCCTATCTTGTTCCTCCTGACTGGGTGAGACCTCACAACTCGGGTCTCCAGCTACCTCCTACCGCTGCATTCAGGCTGGCAACAGGTCCATAACTCCCTGGGATGGGACTCCCACAGGAAGGGGTACACTGCCATCTTTGTTGCTTTGTAGCCTTCACTGGTGATACCTCCAGATACTGAAAAATCCAAGGCCACTAGGGACTGGAGCAGACCCCTAGCAAACCACAGCAGCACTACAGAAAAGTAGCCAGATTTTAAAAATAGGAAAAAAAAAAAAAAACAGCAACCTCAAATACTGAAGGTAGATAAGCCCACAAAGATGAGAAAGAATCAACACAAGAACACTGAAAACTCAAAAAGCCAGAGTGCCCTCTTTCCTCCAAATGACTGTATCACCTCTCCAGCAAGCGTTCAGAACTGGGCTGAGGACAACATGGCTGAAATGACAGAAGTAGAATTCAGAATATGGATAAAACCAAACTCTGAGCTAAAGGAGTACATTATAACCCAAGCAAGGAAGCTAAAAATCACGCTAAAACATTGCAGGAGCTGACAGACAAAACAGCCAGTAGAGAGTACTGTAACCAACCTGACAGAGACAAAAAACACACTACAAGGATTTCATAATGGAATAAAAAGTATTAATATCAGAATAGACCAAGTAGAGGAATCTCAGAGCTTAAAGACTGTGTTTCTGAAATAAGACAGGCAGAGAAGAATAGAGAAAAAAAGAATGAAAAGAAATGAACAAAACCTCCAAGAAATACGGGATTATGTAGAGACTGAATCTACCACTGACTGGTATACCTGAAAGAGATGGGCAGAATGGAACCAATTTGGAAAACATATTTTAGGATATCATCCATGAGAATGTACCCAACCTAGCTAGACAGGCCAACCTTCAAATTCAGGAAATGCAGAGAACCCCAGTAAGATACTCCATGAGAAGAACATCCCCAAGACACATAATCATCAGATTCTCCAAGGTCGAAATGAAAGAAAAAATATTAAAGGCAGCAAGAAAGAAAGGCCAGGTCACTTTCAAAGGGAAGACAATCAGACTAATAATGGACCTCTCAGCAGAAACCCTACAAGCCAGAAGAGATTGGGGGCCAATATTCAACATTCTTAAAGAAAAGAAATTCCAACCCAGAATTTCATATCCAGCCAAACTAAGCTTCAAGCAAAGGAGAAACAGATTCTTTCAGACAAGCGAATGCTAAGGGAATTCATTACCACCAGACCTGCCTTACAAGACTCCTGAAGGACACACTACATATGGCAAAGAAGGACTATTACCAGCCACTACAGAAACACACTGAAGTACACAGACCAGTGACACTATACAGGAACTACATAAACATGTGTGCAAAATAATCAGCTAACATCATGATGACAGGATCAGATCCTCACATATCAATACTAACCTTAAATGCAAATGGGCTAAATGCCCCAATTAAAAGACACAGAATGGCAAGCTGGAGAAAGAGTCAAAATTCATCGATGTGCTATATTCAAGAGACCTACCTCACATGGAGAGACACACATAGACTCAAAATAAAAGGATGGAGGAAAAAAAAAAAAAAAAGCAGAGGTTGCAATCCTAATTTCTGCCAAAACAGACTTTAAAACAACAAAGATTAAAAAAGACAAAGGGCATTACATAATGGTAAAGGGTTCAATTCAACAAGATCTAACTATTCTAAATATATATATAACCAACACAGGAACACCCAGATTCATAAAGCAAGTTCTTAGAGACCCTAATAGAAACTTAAGACTCCCACACAATAATAGTGGGAGACTTTAACACCCCACTGACAATATTAGATCATTGAGACAGAAAATTAACAAAGATATTCAGGAACTGAACTCAGCACTGGATCAAATATATACACAACACTGGATCACAGAATATACATTCTTCTCATTGCCACAAAACATGTACTCTTAAAATTGTTCATATAATCAGAAGTAAAACACTCTTCAGCAAAAGCAAAATAACTGAAATAATAACAGTCTCTTGGACCACAGCACAATCAAATTAGAACTCAAGACTAAGAAATTCACTCAAAACCATACAATTGCATGGAAATTGAATAACCTGCTCCTGAATTACTTTGGAGTAAATAGTGAAATTAAGGCAGAAATCAAGAAGTTACTTGAAACTAATGACAGCAAAGATACAATGTACCAGAACCTCAAATAATGAAATTAAGGCAGAAATCAAATTCTTTGAAACTAATGAAAGCAAAGATACAATGTAACAGAGTCTCCAGGACACTGCTAAGGCAGTGTTAAGAGGGAAATTTATAGCACTAAATGTCCATATCAAAAAGTTAGAAAGATCTCAGGTTAACAACTTAACATCACAACTAAAAGAACTGGAGAACCAAGAGGGAACAAATCCCAAAGCTAGAAGACAAGAAATAACAAAAATCAGAGCTGAACTAAAGGAGATCGTGACATGAAAAACCATTGAAAAGATCAATGAATCCAGGAGCTTGCTTTTGAAAAAAATAATAAAATATATAGACAACTAGCTAAACTAATAAAGAAGATTCAAACAAACACAATCAGAAATGATAAGGAGGGCATTACCACTGACCTCACAGAAATACAAACAACCATCAGAGAATATTATAAACACCTCTATGCTTATAAACTAAAAAATCTAGAAGAAATTGATACATTCCTGGACCCATACACCCTCCGAAGACTGAACTAGGAAGAAACTGAATCCCTGAACAAACCAATAACGAGTTCTGAAATTGTACAAAGAAGAGCTGCGACCATTCCTATGGGAACTATTCCAAAAAATTGAAAAGGTCAAACAAACACAATCAGAAATGATAAGGGGGACATTACCGCTGACCTCACAGAAATACAAACAACCATCAGCGAATATTATAAACACCTCTGTGCTTATAAACTAGAAAATCTAGAAGAAATTGATAAATTTCTGGACACATACACCCTCCAAAGACTGAACTAGGAAGAAACTGAATTCCTGAACAGACCAATAATGAGCTCTGAAATTGTACAAAGAAGAGCTGCTACCATTCCTACTGGAAATATTCCAAAAAACTGAAAAGGAGAGACTCCTCCCTAATTTATTCTATGAGGCCAGCATCATTCTGCTACCAAAACCCAGCAGAAATACAACAGAAAAGGAATTCAGGCCAATATCCCTGATGAACATTGATGCAAAAATCCTCAACAAAATATTGGCAAACCAAATCCAGCAGCACATCAGAAAGCTTATCTGCCACCATCAAGTGGGCTTCATCCCCGGGATGCAAGGTTGGTTCAACATACACAAATCAGTAAGTGTAATTTATCACATAAACAGAACTAAACACAAACTAAAGACAAAAACCACAATTAACTCAATAGATGCAGAAAAGGCTTTCAATAAAATTCAACATCCATTCATGTTTAAAACTCTCCATAAACTAGGTATTGGAGGAATATACCTAAAAATAATAATAAAAGCGATATATGACAAACCCACAGCCAACATCATACTGAATGAGCAAAAGATGGAAGCATTCCCCTTGAAAACCGGCACAAGACAAGGATGCCCTGTCTGGCTACTCCTACTCAACATAGTATTCAAAGTTCCGGCCAGGGCAATTAGACAAGCGAAAGAAATAAAGTGCATTCAAATAGGAAAAGAGGAAGTCAAACTATCCCTGTTTTTAGATGACAGGATCCTATATCTAGAAAACCCCATTGTTTCAGCCCCAAAGCTTCTCAAGCTGACAAATAACTTCAGCAAACCTCAGAATACAAAATCAATATGCAAAAATCACTAGCCTAAAATCAAATTCCTATATACCAACAAGGGTCAGGCCAAGAGCCAAATCACAAATGAACTCCCATGCACAATTGCCATAAAAATAATAAAATAGCTAAAAATACAGCTAACTAGGGAGGTGAAAGATCTCTACAAGGAGAACTACAAACCACTGCTTAAAAAAACCAGAGATGACACAAATTGAAAAACATTCCATGCTCATAGATAGGAAGAATCAATATTGTGAAAATGGCCATACTGCCCAAAGCAATTTATAGATTCAATGCTATTTCTATTAAACTACCATTGACATTCTTCACAGAACTAGAAGAAACTATTTTAAAATTCACATGGAACCAAAAAAGAGCCTGAATAGCCAAGGCAATCCTAAGCAAAAAGAACAAAGCTGGAGGCATCATGCTACCCAACTTCAAACTATACTACAGGGCTACAGTAACCAAAACAGCATGGTACTGGTATAAGAACAGACATATAGACCAATGGAACATAATAGAGAACCCAGAAATAAGACCACACACCTACAACTATCCAATCTTTGACAAACCCGACAAAAATAAGCAATGGGGAAAGGATTCCCTATTCATAAATAGCATAAATAAATGGTGCTGTGATAACTGGCTAACCATATGCAGAAGATTGAAACTGGACCCCTTCCTTACACAATATACAAAAATTAACTCAAGATGGATTAAAGGCTTAAATGTAAAACAAAAAAATATAAAAACCCTGGAAGACAGCCTATCATTCAGGGCATAGGCATGGGCAAATATTTCATAATGAAGACACCAAAATAACTGCAACAAAAGCAAAAGTTGACAAGTGGGATCTAATTAAACTAAAGAGCTTCTGTACAGCAAAAGAAACTACCAGCAGAATAAACAGACAACCTACAGAATGGGAGAAAATTTTTGCAACCTATGCATCTGACAAATGTGTAATATCCAGCCTCTATAAGGAACTTAAATTTACAAGAAAAGAAACCAACCACTCCATTAAAAAGTGGGCAAAGAACATGAACAGACAAATTTCAAAAGAAGACATACATGCCGCCAATAATGTAATGAAAAAAAGCGCAACATCACTGATCATTAGAGAAATGCAAATCAAAACCACAATGAGATACCATCTCACACCAGTCAGAATGGCTATTATTAAAAAGTAAAAAAAAATAGGTGCTGGTGAGTTTGTGGAAAAAAAGAAATGTTATATAGTGTTGGTAGGCGTGTAAATTAGTTCAGCCACCATGGAAAATAGTGTGGTGATTCCTCAAATACCTAAAGATAGAAATACCATTCGACCCAGCAATCCCATTACTGGGTATATACCCAAAGGAATATAAATAATTCTACAAAAAAGACACATGCATGCATATGTTTATCACAGCACTATTCACAGTAGCAAAGACATGGAATCAAACTAAATGCCCATCAATGATAGACTGGATAAACAAAATGTGGTACATACACACCATGGAATACTATGCAGCCATAAAAAAGAACAAGATCGTGTCCTTTGTGGGGACATGGTTGGAGCTGGAGGCCATTATCCTTAGCAAACTAACACAGGAACAGAATACCAAATGCCACATGTTGTCACTTTTAAGTGGGAGCTAAATGATGAGAACATATGGACACACAGAGGGAAACAACACACACTGGGTCCTTTTGGAGGGTGGAGGGTAGAAGTAGAGAGAGGATCAGGAAAAACAACTAATGGGTACTAGGCTTAATTCCTGGATGGTGAAATAATCTGTACAACAAACCCCACGACACAAGTTTACTGATGTAACAAACTTGCACTTGTACCCCTAAAGTTAAAATAAATTTTTAAAAGATTAATTTTTTTTTTAAAAAAAGAAACAAATATTGGCTCCCTGACAGCCACTCTGATTATTCATGGGTAATCTAACTCACCTCTCCCATGTCTCTCCCTTGCTTTCCTCCTATTCCTCTGACTTAAAAGAGACCACACTAGTTCAGATCTGAGGATAGAGAGGACCTGACTTGAAACCAAAGTAATGAGAGAGGACAGGATGGGAAGAACACAAAAGATGTTTAGGAAGCAAGCAAAGATGTTTAATCTACCTGGGCTAGAGGAATTAGCCCTAGCTCCTTATCAGAAGCAGCTAGCAAGCTTTTAAAAATTACTAATTCCCTAGGGCTTACCCAAAGCCAAGTAAGTCAGAATCTTGAGATAGGAGAGTCATTTGAATTTTCTAAAAGCTCCCCCAAAAGATGTTGAGATAGAGTGAGTGCTGAAATCAGTTGTAGAGGATGAATCTAACTTCCAAATAATAATGCTTCATGTATTACATTGGTGCAAAAGTAATTGCAGTTTTTGCCATTAAAAGGAATGGCTCTGGACACAAGTAAATCATTTTCCAAACTATTCATCATCATTACATTTTTTTTTTTTTACTATTTTTAATCAAAGTAACCCATGAAAATTATTTTTAAACTCAAAGTGTACTACTATGTTTAAAATGAGAAACAGCAGGCCAAGTGCAGGGGCTCACACCTGTAATCCCAGCACTTTGGGAGGCCGAGGTGGGAGGACTGGCTGGCCCAGGGGTTTGAGACCAGCCTGGACAACACGGTGAAACCCTGTCTCTACAAAAATTTTAAAAATTAGACGGGTGTGGTGAATTGCACTTGTGGTTCCAGCTACTTTGGAGGCTGTGATGGGGGTATTGCTTGAGCCTGGGAAGTCAAGGCTGCTGTGAGCTGTAATCACACCACTGCACTCCAGCCTGGGCAACAGAGCAAGACCCTATCTCAAAAAAATTAAAAAAAAAGAAAAGAAAAGAAAGAGAAACAGCAATACCCTGCCTCACCTCTCCAGTCACTCCCAAAGGCAAACTACTTAAAATTTTAGCAATTTCTTCTGACATTTAATTGCATATTCTTAAATGTTTAAACTGCTGTCTTGATTTATTAATTTTAGACATTATTGATATAATTATGGCTGTCCTATTGTACACTAACTTATTTTTTTCCATCTCATAATACTGTATATTTATGTAAATGTTTTTTCCCAGCCTACCTTGCAGTCAGGTATGGCCAGGGTCAACATTTTGTCTGTGTCTTGGTACAGCTATACCAATTGCTATTAAAATACTTCCAGGGACAGTTCCAAGATGACTGAATAGGAACAGCTCCAGTCTACAGCTCCCAGTGTGAGCGACGCAGAATATGGATGATTTCTGCATTTCCAACTGAGGTACCGGGTTCATCTCACTGGGGATTGTCAGACAGTGGGTGCAGGACAGTGGGTGCAGTGCACCGTGCACCAAGTGTGAGCCGAAGCAGGGAGAGGCATCGCCTCACCCAGGAAGCACAAGGGGTCAGGGAATTCCCTTCCCTAGCCAAGGAAAGGGGTGACAGATGGCACCTGGAAAATTGGGTCACTCCCACCCTAATACTGCGCTTTTCCGATGGTCTTAGCAAACCGCACACCAGGAGATTATATCCCGCGCATGGCTTGGAGGGTCCTACGCCTACGGAGCCTCGCTCATTGCTAGCACAGCAGTCTGAGGTTAAACTGCAAGGCAGCAGCGAGGCTGGGGGATGGGCGCCCGCCATTGCTGAGGCTTGAGTAGGTAAACAAAGCGGCCAGGAAGCTCGAACTGGGTGGAGCCCACCGCAGCTCAAGGAGGCCTGCCTGCCTCTGTAGACTCCACCTCCGGGGGCAGGGCATAGCCAAACAAAAGGCAGCAGAAACCTCTGCAGACTTAAACGTCTCTGTCAGACAGCTTGGAAGACAGTAGTGGTTCTCCCAGCATGCAGCTTCAGATCTGAGAATGGACAGACTGCCTCCTCAAGTGGGTCCCTGACCCCCAAGTAGCCTAACTGGAAGGCATCCCCCAGTAGGGGCAGAGTGACACCTCACACAGCCAGGTACCCCTCTGAGACAAAACTTCCAGAGGAACGATCAGGCAGCAACATTTGCTGTTCACCAATATTCGCTGTTCTGCAGCCTCCGCTGCTGATACCCAGGCAAACAGGGTCTGGAGTGGACCTCCAGCAAACTCCAACAGACCTGCAGCTGAGGGTCCTGACTGTTAGAAGGAAAACTAACAAACAGAAAGGACATCCACACCAAAACCCCATCTGTACGTCACCATCATCAAAGACCAAAGGTAGATAAAACCACAAAGATGGGGAAAAAACAGAGCAGAAAAACTGAAAATTCTAAAAATCAGGGCCCCTCTCCTCCTCCAAAGGAACGCAGCTCCTCACCAGCAATGGAACAAAGCTGGACTGAGAAAGACTTTCACGAGTTGAGAGAAGAAGGCTTCAGATGATCAAACTTCTCCAAGCTAAAGGAGGAAGTTCAAACCTGTGGCAAAGAAGTTAAAAACCTTGAGAAAAGATTAGATGAATGGCTAACTAGAATAACCAATGCAGAGAAGTCCTTAAAGGACCTGGTGGAGCTGAAAACCATGGCACAAGAACTACGTGACGAATGCACAAGCTTCAGTAGCCGATTTGATCAACTGGAAGAAAGGGTATCAGTGATGGAAGATCAAATGAATGAAATGAAGCGAGAAGTTTAGAGAAAAAAGAATGAAAAGAAATGAACAAGGCCTCCAAGAAATATGGGACTATGTGAAAATACCAAATCTATGTCTGATTGGTGTACCTGAAAGTGACAGGGAGAATGGAACCAAGTTGGAAAACACTCCGCAGGATATTATCCAGGAGAACTTCCCCAATCTAGCAAGGCAGGCCAACATTCAAATTCAGGAAATATAGAGAACGCCACAAAGATACTCCTTGAGAAGAGCAACTCCAAGGCACATAATTGTCAGATTCACCAAAGTTGAAATGAAGGAAAAAATGTTAAGGGAAGCCAGAGAGAAAGGTTGGGTTACCCACAAAGGGAAGCCCATCAGACTAACAGCTGATCTCTCGGCAGAAACTCTACAAGCCAGAAGAGAGTGGGGGCCAATATTCAACATTCTTAAAGAAAAGAATTTTCAACCCAGAATTTCATATCCAGCCAAACTAAGCTTCCTAAGTGAAGGAGAAATAACACTTTACAGACAAGCAAATGCTGAGAGATTTTTTTCACCACCAGGCCTGCCCTACAAGAGCTCCTGAAGGAAGCACTAAACATGGAAAGGAACAACTGGTACCAGCCACTGCAAAAACATGCCAAATTGTAAAGACCATCGAGGCTAGGAATAAATTGCATCAACTAACGAGCAAAATAACCAGCTAACATCATAATGACAGGATCAAATTCACACATAACAATATTAACCTTAAATGTAAATGGGCTAAATGCTCCAATTAAAAGACACAGACTGGCAAACTGGATAAAGAGTCAAGACCCATCAGTGTGCTGTATTCAGGAAACCCATCTCACGTGCAGAGACACACATAGGCTCAGAATAAACGGATGGAGGAAGATCTACCAAGCAAATGGAAAACAAAAACAGGCAGGGGTTGAAATCCTACTCTCTGATATTTTTATTTTCTTTTCCTTGCATTTCTGCTTTCTGTGATTTTTTTTATTGTTGTTCATTTGTTTTGGGTTTTGCCTTTTTTATTGAAGGCCTTCTTCAAATGTCTCCTATTCATTTACATTTAAGAACAAAGCATCAAAAAGCTGACTGCAAGTTCCATGTTCACAGGGGTAGGGGGAGGAGGGAGGAAGGTTATAGGGTTGTTGAATGATGGGCTCACTGTAGAAAGAATGGGTGGTAAGTCATTTTTCTCATTGTCGGACCTCAAATGTCAGTTTCTGTAAGTCCTTCTAAGGCTGCTCATTTTACCCAGAGAAGAGTCCTCCAGTCCTAACTGAATTACCTATCCTAGGTTTGGGCTTGGGGAGGAGTATGGAGTCTCACTGTTTAGTGAGCTGAATTTCATTAAATTCCTTTTTCAGTTGATCATTGTACCTTTCTCTTCTGTTTTGTCTGGCATCCCTACATCCAGAACCTCTATTTTACTTTAATTTCTTCAGAAAAAACATGCCCAGTCTCTGTTAAAGACTTCATCTTGCTATATGGCATAGGAGAAGTGAAGTGAGGATCTAGTTCCCTTACAGATTTTCCACCTATCCCTCATTTTCAGGCTTATGCCCCACTCCAAAGCCTCTAATTCCAGAAACTTTCTGGAATTCTTAGGGATACAGTGACTGTTTCTTTCCAGCATCTCCTCTCAACCTCAGTTAAAGGCACTTAGGTATCAACTTCCTCTGTTATACTAAGGCAGTTGCCACAGGTCTATTTGCTTTTCATCTTCCAAAAATTTGCTGATGCCTCTTCTCTACTGTTGCCTCTTCTCATATTTACCATGACTGTAATGGTGTTGCAGGAGAGACTGACAGTAAACACATGCATTCCATCCACCAAATTCTAATCTGAAGTCCCATGAACTAAATCTCAAAACCACAGAGATTGCCACCAAAGATGAATCCTCATCAATTTCTTTTAACAGCCATAATTTTTCTGTATTTTACAGACATGCCTGATTAGATAAGATACTTTCCTAATTAATGTTTATTATCCTTTATTTTTTGATCATAAAAAAAAATTCAAGAGAATCCTTCTAGATGCCACAAGACTTTTAATCTATTTTTAATCTATTAATTCATTAACTTAGTCTTAAAGCATGATAGGATTTATTACAGTAGATTATAATCAAACAAATAAAAATACAGTTTTTTGTTTTTTGAGACACAGTCTCATTCTGTTGCCCACGGTGGAGTACAATGGTGTGATCTCAGCTCACTACAATCTCCACCTCCTGGGTTCAAGTGATTCTCGTGCCTCAGCCTCCCCAGTGGCTGGGATTACAGGCATGCACCGCCACACCTGTCTAATTTATGTATTTTTAGTAAAGACGGGGTTTCACCATGTTGGCCAGGCTGGTCTCCAACTCCTGGCCTCAAGTGATCCACCCACCTCAGCTTCCCAAAGTGATGGGATTACAGGCATGAGCCACCGTGCCCAGCCTAAAAATACAGACTTTTTAAAAATGCAATGAAGCTTTTTCACTGAATCCTTCATGCCACTTCATATCCAACCTACAGTGGCCCAAGTTGTAGCCCAATTACAATTAAGTAGTAACTTGGGCCACTGTAGGTTAGATATGAAGTGGCATGAAGGATTCAGCGAAAAATCTTCATTGCATTAAAAAAATGCAGTGGCCCAAAGGTATTTACCTTGATAACTATCAAGCATTTTCCAAGAAGATCTTTGCTGCCCAAAATCATCATCAATACTGGAGTCTTAGCTGTTTTACTTCTAAAGACAGGCAAAGGAAGGAAATCAGAACTTTTAACAAATAATCAAGCATGAGGACTTTTCTCACATATGAGTATCACAATTTTTTTTACTTCCATGCAAAGGACACCAATCTGAAGATCCTTAGCCTGAAGAATTTAATCTTTAAGGCTGAAAACCTAGCACTTGTCCTAAATACTAAATTCACAGTTTAAGAAATAAGAAATAAATTACCAGAATAACTACTGAATAAAACACTAATATTACACTTTTGATCTTGCTCCACTTGAAAGAAGTGCATATTTTGGACTTGCCAAAACTTATAATTGCCTCTTGCTACTACTCATGGCTTCTGTGGAAAAAAAAAAAAAAGCCAACTCCCTCTAGCAGAAGAATAAAAGATTCCCATGGAAGGAAAAAAAATTAAATTGGTCTATTTCTTGAGCTGGGTGGTAGTTACATGGATGTTCACTTTTAAAAATTCATTTAACTGTGTATTTACATTTCAAAACTTTTCTGTATATGTGTTATATTTTACAATACAAAAACTTTTTTTAAGGTTAAAAGAGAAATAAAAAGGCAGAAATTTCATTTGTCATGAAACACATTGCCTTAATCTCACTTGGCCAGAATTATTACACACTATCACAGGGATAACAAGAGAAAAGTTGTCATAATTTACTTCAAGGGCCTAAACCAATCCCCCACCAAATTTCCATAGTCATCTTTGTTGTTTTATTCAAAACACTTTAAAAATTAAGCTCTTAAACATCACAGTGTGTGTTGCATCCCATATGGTAATAGTGATAACTTACCTTTGCATAACACTATTTACTTGCAAAGAGTTTTCACATTGAATACCTAGGAGATAGACCAGATGTAATTTTTTTCCTACACTACAGATGAGGAAACTTAGGCACTTATTATTGATTAGTAAGATCACAAATAGTGACAGAATCAGGACTAATTCCAACTTCCATACATCTAATTAAGGGTTCCTTTAACATTTTATGAGGACAAAGAACTTTCTACTTTTCAAAGTTCTGAGTTCAAAAACAGGATCTCAAAGCTAGTAGTCCCTGTCATGGCATTTGTGAGTTTCCTGACATTCCCAGTGAGGAAGGAGAGATCCACTAAATATAGCTGTGAAAGCAATAAACTAAGGACCTATGCGCAAACCTTTTTCAGTCATTTAATTCACTTCTAGTTGACATAACAATGTGTCTGCGGCCACAAAGGTTAGTTTAACTTGGGTGCAAACACAAAAGTTATGAGTACTCAATAACCTATGTTCAAGGGTAACCAACACCTTTTTGCCATTGAGGAAGTGTTTAAAGGAGAGATATGACCCATCCATTCCTGGCTTCTTATATGACACCATACTATTCCACACAGATGTGGAGTAATTTATTTGGTTGGTGTATGACAGTCATGGGTCTACTTCACAGTATGGTGAGGAAGTGTTCTAAGATTTTTTTGAGTGGATACTTTAATTACTTCTTCTGCCCTAGAGGGCATTTTTTTTTTTTCTCTGAAGGGGAGTTTCATTCTGTGGCACAGGCTGGAGTGCAGTGGCACCATCCCAGCTTACTACAACCTCCGCCTCCCGGGTTCAAATGATTCTTCTGCTTCACCCTCCGGTGTAGCTGAGACTACAGGCACATGCCACCACGCCCAGCTAATTTCTGTATTTTTAATAGGGTTTCATCACGTTGGCCAGGCTGGTTTCAAACTCCTGACCTCAAGTGATCTGCCCACCTCCTCCTCCCAAAGTGCTGGGATTACAGGCATGAGCCGCCACGCCTGGCCCTAGAGGGCAATATTAACTGAGATTCAGAGATCCCAGTTATTTCGAGAGCTAGCTCTGCCACACGTCTGTAATCCTGGGAAAATCACATATATCTAAAAATGTTTAAAGGATTTTAAAGCTTCCTCATCTTTAAAATAAAGGAACAACTTCCTTATCTTTAAGGTACTTTCCATCTCTATGGAATAAATGCTCAGAAAGGCTTTAGGAGGTGTATTCCATAGTTTTAAAGACAGACACTGACACTGATACAAACTCATTTTCATATTTTGGCCTCATAGTTCCCAAAGACCAATGATCTTCTACCTCCATTGGCCTGTGTCACTCAACATCCCCAAGCTCAGCCACACTTTCAATTTTTGTCATTACTCAGAACTGATCCCTCCACAATAACCCTGAAAGTTCCTCATGCCCTTCACCACTACCCTCAGAACCTCCCTCCACATTCGTTTTTCCCTTTCCTTCACTCTTGCTGAATCAGCCATTACACACTCTAATCTCATATCCCCTGCTATTCTCCCAGCCCATCGACACTCTAGTGTCACTTGCCTTCCTACTCAACCAAGGGCCCATATGGAGTTGGCAGTTTCAGTGATACTCACAGCATCTCTACTTCCAATTTTCTGAGCATTGCTGGAGAAAGTCATGAAATACAGGAGTGATTCATCCTATCACTAGGCTAAGGCCTTCTAGCAACTTGTCAAGCCCTCATCACCTTTGGCTCCCCACTGCGCAAACCCAAAGTTTACCAAACCTTTTCAACTCTCCTCCACTTCAGCTTTACACTTCACTCCCCACTTACTTTTGGCAAATCAATATAAAAAAACCAACCCATTTCAAATGCAGCCACCTCCCAGCCATCAACTTTCCTCTTCAGAACTCAAAATTTCCTTTTGTTTTCATCTAACTTCTTTCTTCCTCCATGCCACATCTGTATTTTGTATTCTTCTACATTCTAGGCATTTGGACAAATGTATAATACCATGTATGCACTGTTATATCACAGAGTAGTTTCGCTGCCCTAAAAATCGTCTGTGCTATACCTGTTCATCCCTCCTCCATCCTAACCCTTGGCAACCACTGATCTTTTTACTCTATGGTTTTGCTTGCCCAGAATATTGTGTTGTTGGAATCACACAGTATGAAGCTTTTTCAGATTGGCTTCTTTGACTTAGGAATATGCATTTAAGCTTCCTCCATGTCTTTTCATGGCTTGATAGCTATTTATTTTTAGCACTAATATTCCATTACCTGGATGTACCACAGTTTATCCTGAATGACATCTTGGTTGCTTCCAAGTTTTGGCAATTATGAAGAAAGCTACTATAAACATCAGTGTGCAGGTTTCTGTGTGGCCACAAGTTTTCAACTCCTTTGGGTAAACACCAAAGGACACAACTGCTGGATTGTGCAGTAAGAGTATGTTTCATTTTGTAAGAAACCACCAAGCTGTCTTCCAAAGTAGCTGTACTGTTTGACATTCCCACTAGTAATAAATGAGAGTTTCTGTTGCTCCACCTCCTTGTCAGCATTTGCTGTTGTCAGTGTTCTGAATTTTGGCCATTTCAATTGTGTATAGTGGTATATCATGGTTGTTTTGATTTGCATTTTCCTGATGACATATGATGTGCAGTATCTTTTCATATGCTTATTTGCCATCTGTGTATCTTCTCTGGTGAGGTGTCTGTTAAGGTCTTTGGCCCATTTTGTAAATGGGTTGCATATTCAGTTTTAAGAGTTCCTTGTATATTTTAGATAACAGACTATTATTTGATATGTCTTTTGCAAATATTTTCTCCCAGTCTGTGGCTCATCTTTTTATTCTCTTGACAATGTCTTCTGCAGAGCAGAAATTTTTAAATTTTTATGAAGTCCAGCTTATCAATTCTTTCATGGCTGTGCCTATGATGTTATATCTAAAAAGTCATCACCAAATCCAAGGTCATCCAGATTTTCTCCTGTGTTATCTTCTAGGAGTTTTACAGTTTTACATTCAGGTCTGTGATCCATTTTGAATTAATTTTTGGGACAAGGGTGAAGTCTGTGTCTAGATTAACTTTTTTCTTTTTTTGCATATGGATGTCCAGTTGTTTCAGCCTCACCCATTTGCTGAAAAGACTATCCTTTCTCCACTGTATTACCTTTGCTTCTTTGTCAAAGATCACTTGACTGTATTTATTGGGGTCTATTTATGGGCTCTCTATTCTGTCCCATGATCCATTTGTTTAATTTTTTGCCAATACCACTGTCTTGATTACTATAGGTTTATAGCAAGCCTTGAAGGTAGGTAGTGTCAGTCCTCCAACTTTGTTCTTCTCCTTCAGTATTGTGCTATTTTAGGTCTTTTGCCTCTGCATATAAACTTTAGAGTCAGTTTGTCAATATCTACAAAATAACTTGCTGGGATTTTGATTGACATTACATTAAATATATGAATATAGTTGGGAAGTCCTGACAATATTGAGTCTTCCTACCTATGAAGATGGACTATATCTCCATTTACTTAATTCTTCTTTGATTTCTTTTGTCAAAATTTGATAGTTTTCCTCACATAGATTTTATACATATTTTGTTAGATGTATATCTAAGTATTTTGTTTTGTCTGAGGTGCTAATGTAAATGAGATTGTTTTTAATTTCAAATTCCACTTGTTAATTCCTGGTATACAGAAAAGTGATGAACTTTCATATACTAGCCTTGTCTCTTACAACCCTGCTGTAATTGCTTATTAGTTCCAGGAGGTTTTTTTGTTGTTGTTGAGTCTTTCAGTTTTCTACATAAACAATCATGTCATCTTCAAACAAAGGTTTATTTCTTCCTTTCCAACCAGCCTATCTTTTATTTCTTTATATTTTGCCATATTTTCCCACAAGTAACTTCTTTATTTGCATCATGATTAGGGTAATCAATTCAATTATTCAAAAATAGGCTCTCTTTTAAGATTAAAAGTGGGCATTATTATCCACTTTTATCCTGTATCCTGTATCCAGATATTATACCGTAAATAAACTGGTGTGAACTAGCACTGCCCTGGGCAATTGCATGTATGGTTACCCTATCCTATCTCTCCTGCTTGAGGAGAGCCTAGTGTATTAATTGCCCTCCTACGTCCTCCCTCGATCTTCATTCCTTTCCTCTGCACTTGCAACCACTCTACGCACAATGCACAAATGTTATCAAGCCTTCTTTTTTTTTCTTTTTTTTTTTTTCTGAGACGGAGTCTCACACTGTCGCCCAGGCTGGAGTCCAATGGTGCAATCTCGGCTCACTGCAACCTCCGCCTCCCAGATTCATGTGATTCTCCTGCCTCAGCAGCCCTAGTAGCTGAGATTACAGGCACACACCACCACACTCGGCTAATTTTTTGTATTTTTAGTAGAGACGGGGTTTCACTATGTTGGCCAGACTGGTCTGGAACTCTTGACCTCATGATCTGCCCACCTCGGCCTCCCAAAGTGCTGGGATTACAGGTGTGAGCCACCATGCCCTGCCGGTTTTGTTTTTAAGAAAGCTTCATTGACACTTTTCTTGCCTCAAGTCATTGCCTTCTCCCTATCCCTAGTCTCTGATTTTCACAGTCCAGTCACAATTTACATTTGCTTTCTCCATTTCCTTCCCAAGCCAGCATTCTTCAGGTAACTAGCGGACTTGTCCCCACTAATCCCCACTGCCCAACTGACTCTGTTCCTCGAAGGCTATTGACGATGGTCTCACTGACAAATCTAATGTCCTTTTCCCAGTCTTCAACTCAGCCCATCCTCTACCCTATCAGGATCCTTCGAAATCTCCTTCCTCATCTTTCTTTGCCCAATCTTTTCCTCATCCCCCTCCTGCTTCTTTCTTCTCAGCATCCTGTCTACCTCCTCCTATCTCCCTCAAGTCCACAAATACTGGCTTTTACAAGGCTCTATCCTAGCCTTTTATTCTGCTCACGATACTCTGAACTTTCTGACAGGTTCACCATCCCCCTCCATAAGGATGCCCCAAATCTTTCTCTATTTTTAATGGCTCTCATCCATCTAGATGGTCCATAGCCACATACAAGTTAACACATCCAAATCCAAACCAATAATCACCTCCATTAATTAGACAAATATTTATTGATTGCAGACTACTTGCAGGTGCTTTACTAGTGTCCCTTCCTATTTCAGTCCTTGCCAACATCAACTTCAGTGACTCAGCTTCTGTCTTTGATTTCTTCCTCAACTCCTACATCCAATTGCCAACAAGTTCTGTTTCATTCACTTCTATAGTATCTTGCCCAACTCATCTGCCTCCACCCTAATTTAGGTTCTCATCATTTCTCTTCTGGAGAATATTTCAACAGCTTAAATGGACTACCTGCGGCTCCTGTGATGAAGATTAATCTCTTAAAGCATAGTCTTGATCACATCATTCCCCCATTTAAAATATTTCTGATACTTATCTACTGCCAACTAAACAGTCTCCTTAGCCCAGCATTCAAGATGCTTCACAATATAGTCCTAATTTCCCCTCCCCATGCAGCATTCTCTCCCATTATACTGCCTCCGGGCTCCTCAACCTCCAGTTTAACCACATTCTTCTCAAATCCTGGACATGCTCATATATCCTTACCTTCAAGTCTTAGCACAGACTGGTCCCTACATCTCTGCCGATTGAAGTCGTCTCAATTTTTTAAGCCTTGCTCAAAATTCCCTAATTAAGTCTTACCTTTTTTCTGGCTAGAAATAGTCTTTTCCTCCTCTGAATTCACAAAGTATTTTCTTTATGCCTCTCTAACAGTTCTCCCATGTAAAACAGCCTTTAGTTATCTGTCTTATGTGCTCTACATGACTCTTAAGCCTCTTAAAGAAAGAGTATCTATGTCTAATTAACCAGTATTCTTCTTATATTGCTTTATATATATAGTAAGCTGGATGAGAGGTTGAAATATTCAAGTTAACTTCATATCCATCATATAGCATGTAAAATAATGAAAATGTACTTATCATAAAAGTTAATTTAGACAAATTCTTAAGAAGGTCTAGAAACTAACCATTTTTGTAGTTTTTGTTGGATCAAGGATATATGAATTACCTTTAACTAAAATTGCAGGAGAACTGTATATTTCTTTATTGGTTTCTGAAACCATAGAGCTGGACAAGATCTTAGAGATCGGTCATTCCCGTCCCCCATCCTGACCACCTATTCTCCAAATGAAAAAACGGAAACTTCTGAGAGATTAAGCTGCCCCCATGGTCACACAAGTCTGTAGTCATAACTATAGCAGTTACCATTTATTAAGAGCCTTTTATACACCACACACGTTATATATATACATTATCTCAGTCTCACATAATCCTTCAAGGTAGATGGCATTATCCCCACTTTAGAGATGACAGAATGCTCCAAAAAGTTAAGTAACTTTCTGTGGAAAGCTCTACTTATTAGGGGCAGAGCTGTGTTTTAGCCCCAAATCTGACTGGCTGCAAAGTCTAGGCTTTTCTATTGGATGCTGTGACAGAGGCAACACCCATCAGATGTCCTGACTCCTGTCTCCTGTTTCTCCAGTAAATAATTATACCAAGTAAGCAAACATGCACACTTACAAGTTTTAAGCCTTTAAAAAAAACTGGAGGCATAAAAATTAAACAGTAGTTTCATTATTGTAAAAGTTCTAAGGTTAATTCTAGGTTATTTACTGCCAATATCTAATTCTGTTGTCAGAAAACTTCTTCAATGTGGAAAGGAGATATGTTTTCCTGCTTTTTCACTTCCTAAATATATTTTCAACTTAAAACCCATTTATCCAACTGCTTTCAATAAGCATTTGTTGAGCCCCTAGATGTTGCAGGCACATGGGAGGATACAAAGGTGAATAAGACATTATTTTTCCCTCTGAGAGTTCACAAGCAAAAGGCAGACAATCAACTAATGATAGAAACCATTCTTCTCCACCTATAGCAGCTCTGGCTAATTCAGGAACTTCCAACCACTTAAGCTCTTTATGAGAGTCAGGACTCTTGGTTCTGACTCTTGCCCTGTACCTTAGGCAAGTCATCTCACTATGCCTTAGTTTCTTTAGTGAAGGGATTGATTAAAAAGGAATGAACTGCGCCAAGTAATTTCAAGGTCTCTTTTAGCTTTAAAATTCTATTGTCTCTGAGCTTACTCTTGAGATTATGCTTCTGCAAGTGATCACAGCTACTATTATGGAAAGGGAACTGCTAGAAGCCCATTCTTCTTCAGCACTAACTTCAGAAGTACTGAGTCCTGAAAATATTGCTACAAGACTGGGGCTAATTAACATGCCTCCAAAGTTTATTTATAATATAAACTTTATCAAAGTTTATCCTCTAAAGGGATATTATTAAATATGACATACACATTCTTTTTACATTATATCACTGACTTATAGCTGTAATTCTTTAGAATCCATTTAAGATGTTTAAAATATAATTTTAAATAACTCCTTTTATGTACTCTTCTGTGGCATTACCGACATGAACAACAACAAATCAGAGTTAAGGCCTCTGCAGCATAAATCCTGTTTTCATTTGATTAAATTAATACTTCATATTGGATCACTTGAGCCTGGGAGGTTGAGGCTATGATTGCGCCACTGCACTCCAGCTTGGGCAACAGAGTGAGAGAGACCCTGTCTCAAACAAAAAACCTTCATACTAAGTGGTATTTATTATGAACCTTCCCAAACTGCAGCTAAACTTCAGGCTCTTTTCCAGGCAGTGGGGAGGGAAGATATGGAAATATTAGTATTCCAAATGAGTGGAAACATAGGACTGTGGGATTTGACTTTGCTGATTCCATTTCAATATCCTGCACCTTTTCTTCAATTAGCACAGATAATATTTTTAATCATCCAGAAGTTACATAGTAACATACTTTCTCTTGACAGAGCTCCACATGCTTTATCTTTTTTCATACTAAGTGTCTTAGGATATGATGCTCAAACCCTTGTGGTGCTGTAGGTTAACATCACAGAGGAGAAAATCAATCAAAAGAAAACCAGGAGGAAAAAGAAGAAAATTAGAACTGCACCAACTTGGTGACTTTCCCACAAAAAAAAAAAAAGCACTGAATTTCAACTGTCAAAAACAGTCCTACCAAGAAATCTGGAAAAGAGTTTATTCATTCACGATTCAACAAATACTAAGTGTTTCATATATGCCAGGCACTGTTCTAGGTGCTAGGGTTATAGCAGTGAACAAAACAGCCCAAATCCCTAGCATAGTGGAGCTTACATTCCAGTAAGAAGAGATCAGACTAAAAGAACTCCTAAACAAAGTAAGATCAGATAGCGATTAAGCGCAGTGAAGAAAATAAAATAGTATTATGGGGTGGCTCCTGGGGGAGGGGACAGGAGATAATGAAGGCGATCAAGAAGGCCTGGCTGAGTAGATGCCGTTTGAGGTGAGTCTTAAATGATGAGAAAACTTTATTCAGTCTTACTAATGTGAGGTGGGAATGAGTCAAGTTAATCTTTGAGAGTGATCACATTGGGAAAAATTCTGTATTCATGAATGGCAACTGGGGTTCCTTTTAGGATCTGGCTTTTTAAAAACCCTCAAAAAACTAGTCTTAAGGAGTCTTCTTTTAAGATCCACTTTTAAAATTTTTCTAATTACTTCAGAACTACTTAGGTAGACGCAATTACTAGGAGGATTCCTTCAGAGTCTGATACCTCCCTCACTTGACACCAAACACTGAATGAGACAGGACCCAGCCCTGCAGCGAACCGGCGCTCCTCAACCGATTAATGTAGCCAGGTGGAATTTTGTAACTCTTTCGAGAACGCAAAACAAGCCTTGGGGAATGTGTGGACCCTGACCCCCCAAAAGTTAGTGTGGAAGAGGGGACCCCGCTGCCCTTTTGCACTAAGTCTCCCCCGCCCCTCCGGGCGTCCCTGACCCCCCCCCCAAGTTATTGTGGAAGGGGGGGACCCCGCTGTCCTTTTGCACTAAGTCTTCCCCGCCCCTCCGGGCGTCATCACTGCAGAGGGGCCACTCTCCCTGGGTCAGAGGTACATAGCGAGTACGCGCGCGTGTGTGTACCCCGCATGAATCATCGGGGCCCGGTCCGCGGGGCGATGATTCATTCACCGCCCTGGAGCTCACGGCCACACGTTCCGGGTGTACTATGACGGCCGCACACGCAGCTTTCTTAATATTAAACAAATGTTTCAAAGTACAAACGCCTGGGGCCAGAAACCTGTAGACCCAGGAGAGGTGGCAGCGAAAAAATAGCACGTTTCGGCCGCTGCCCGAGTGTTGGCGGGGAGGAGATGGAAGCAGCGGGCACGTCCGTCCGTGCCCCCCCACCCCACCACCCCGGCACGCGCGCGGGCAGCGCCCGCAGGGGGCGCGGAGGGCGTACAGGTGGGTCCCGCTGGGTCCTGCCTCCTGCCCCTCCCTGCCACTCGCGGAAGGCCACCGCGCCCTCCCCAACGCGCCTCTCGCTCGCCCCTTTCCTCTCCGTGACATCTTATATAATAACCTGAGCTAATCAAAACGGAAGCGACGCGCGCAGCCGGGAGCAGATGCTCGCGCCCCGAGCCAGCGGCCCCCAAACTAGGCGCCGGGGCGCGCGGCTGCCGGCGGGGGAAGGGCCCGAGCGCCGACTCAGGTCGTCCCTCCTCGGCGGAGGCGCCGCTGCTGCCGGTCCCCATCAGGAAGCCGCGAGCGTCACAAACTGCGTCAGCTTCTTCGAACACATTTCATGGTCTCCCTCCAGCCAGGGAGCCGCTGCTCCCGCGGCGGGGCCGCGGCCAGGACTGGAAGGCGCCCCTCTGGGGAAGAGAAAGTTCCTCGGGGCCCTCCCCTTGCCCGCCCGGCGCCCGGCCCCGCCGTGCCTCCAGCCCCTTTCCGCGCGCCGCCAGCCCGGCCGCGCCGCCCACCGGCCCGCACCGAGGTCAGGTTAGGCAACTTGTGACCCCGGGGCGCCAGGCGGCCCCCTCCCGCCCGCCGGGCTCGCCTGGCTCCCGGGGCCTCCCCCCCGGCCCCGCGGAAAACAGCCACGCCAGAAACTTCCCTGGGCCGCGTCGGGCGGGGAAGCCGCCTGGGTCCCCGCGCATCGCCCTTACCTTGCTCTCGAGAGGCCACGATCCGGGCGGGCCGCGCGGGGCGCGTGGTGCGCGAGCGCGCGCGCGTGGGGCGGTAGGTGAGGGAGCCCGCGCCGGCGGGGGCGGGGCGGGGCAGCGGGGGTGCGAGCGGCGCGGGGCGGGGGCTGGGCCGGCCCGGCGGGCGGGCGCGAGGAGAGCAGAGCCCGCGGCGGCGGCGGCGCTGGCGGCGGCGGGCGCGGGGCGAGCGCGCCGAGGGGGCGGAGGAGTTACCGTGGGTTTGTTTACGCATTGCTGCCCGGCTCGGGGCACAGCCCGCACTCCCTGATTGGACACAAACTGGGGCACAGCCTCTCGCCGCCGCCCGCCAGGCCTCCTCGAGCCGCCGCCGCGCAGCTCCCGGAGCGTTCTGCCGGGCACGGCCCACGGCGGTGCCCAGGCCTGGAGGGGACGAGCCGCGGCGGCTGCCCCGGGCGGGCGTGAAGCCAAGCGTTCGCTCGGGGCTCGCAGTCGCCCACCTGTAGTGGCCCGACCTTGGCAAGGAGAAATTCGAAACTTCTCAGGCTGGAGACTGCGAATCGTACAGCCTCTGAGGGGGCACCTTCTCCCCCCACAGACGGAGGAAGCGTGCCCTTGAATAGATGGAAGGCAGCTCGAATGTCAGTATGCCTCCCTGGCGATGGTCAAGTCCAGGCTTCCCGTATAAGCTGCCCTCCACCCGAGAGCTCGCAGTTTCTTTTCCTGCCTCCAGCTTCTTTGCTTCTAATCGCAAAGTCCCCCCACCCCACCCCACCCCCGCCACCCCACCAGAAGTGACCTTGCCGCCCTGATGCTGAAGATCCTCCAGTGACTCACCATGGCCTCGAGCCTTAATGCCTCATTCTCAGAGTCATCAATAGCTGGGCCTCCATTTTTCAGTCTCCCCTCCACTTCCCTACCCTCACCCCAAAGCCTCCGTTTACAAACAACACCTGAAATGTGTCTGTCCTTTGACACTTTATTTTGATCCTGCTCTGTTCTCTGCCAGAATACCCCTTAGCCGCCTCCACCTGTCAAACTTTCTTGGACTCAGCTCCTGTAGCCGTCTCCTACCATCTCTGTGCAGTCTTCCTGCTCCCCCAAGCAGAATCCCCCCTTGTGGCTGGCATCATTCTGACTTGGGGATCAGTTGTGTGCATGTGCTGTACCCTCTCTGATCTGTGGATTCCTTAAAGAGGAGTCTGCTTTTAACAGAGCTCTGGTGATGGGAGAAATGAAAGCTGTAAGACTAATATTGCCTCCGAGTGTCTGCAGCTCTGGTGAGACTGGAAAAGTTCAGGAGTCTTTATCAAGAGGCTCTCCTGATAGGTCCGCAAACCTCATCTTGCAGGAAGCAAACACTTCCAAAAACTGAGCATGCCCTCCATTTTTCCTGCGTCTCTATATCTCCTCCCCACCACACCTAGCTATGTGCCCTCCATACTCATAATGGGCACTTAAGTAACCCTTGAGGAATAAAATTGAATTCTACAGAGATGTTCCTTAAGCCAAGGCTGGCGGTGATCAAAGAGAATAGAGTAAATCATGAAAAAGTAGACATGAACCCAGTCATTTTACAGCTAATTCCTAGGCTAAGAGCCTTCCGGCCCTGTTAGGTAGTGTGGGTTTGTCGCTGTCTGATCAAACACTGAAGTAGACCCTGACCCTTCTTGACTCCTGGGACTGCTAGATTTTTTTCTCCGATGCGCTGCTTGCAGTCCCATTAGGAAAAGTGTCTTTGAACTCTGCAAGTGAATCCAGCGAAAGTAAAGTTTTCTTTCCCAAGCGAGTCAATAGCAATAATTTAATGCAGCAAATTAGTTACAAGTGTTGAAAGAACTGGACGTTCAACTAGGGTAAGGTGAGGCAATCCTGAGATTAGCAACTGCTGGACGTGCCTTCTCCCCTGAGGCTGGAGGGGCAAAGAGAGGAGACAGCCAGAACCCTGGAGGGCTTGTCCAATAGGAGTTGGAGCCACAAAGTTAGTGCAACTACTGCGGCAGACATCTTCCAAAGTAGGGGATGAGAGTCCCCCTGGCTTCTCCCTTCCTCCCACCCTCCAAGCCCACCCAGTGGTGGAAAGCAGGAGAAGCCAGTGGACAAGATGACAGAGGGCAGGGCTCAGAATCCCTACAGAATATGTGACAGCCGCAAAAGGAGAATGGGTCTGAGAGCCCAGCGGCAAATGACTGGCACCTGGGCTTGGGTACTGCACCTGGTTGCCTCTCCCTTTAGGCCGGATTCCGCAGTGCAGCAGGAACTTTCTCTTCCCGAGGCCTAGAATTCTCTCCTTCTTACTTGTCCCTCTTTGCCCTTCTGCTTCCATTACCGTTCTATCCTCTTCTTCGCCGTCACTCCCTTACATTTCTTTTTTCTCTCTCGTCTTGTGTACTCTGGCTCTCGTTTTTTCTTTGTGTTCCCATATATCTCCGCCTGACTTCTTTTCCCCCCCAGAGTCTCTTCTCCCCTCTTCTTGTCCTACTCCTCCCTGGGCAGGATGGCAGCTTTCTTCAGCATGAAGGAGATGACCAGTTGCCTATGGAAGGAAGAGATTAGGAATTATCATGTTGCTGCCCTTCCAGACAGTGTAGTAGATATTTTACACACGTTATCTCATTTAATCTTCATCTCACTCCTACTAGCTGGGCAACATTTAATATAATCTGGTGACTTTGCTATTGCCTGTCACAAGGAAGGCTTTGTGCCCGTCACCAACAACACTGCTGACGGTTCTCTTACCTTTCCTGTACATGGTTCCCTGCAACCTTTCTTCTTCTTATCCTACATCTTTTCCTTTCATTAGCACAGATACTTCGCCCAAATCCCAATGCCCAACAGTCTAATACATCCGCATTTTAAATCCCCAAAGACTGAGAATGGCTATTTAGAGGAGGTGCATTTCAGCTGGCACTTGAAGGATGGATAGATTTTCAACAGATGGAAATGGAGGAAGGGTATTCTTGGTGGAAGAGTAAATTATGTGGTTTACCTTGACTGAAACAAGGGATAACTAAGAAATGAAGCCATATTTCAGAAACTTGTCTTCAGCTCTCAGTTCTCTGAGACTATTCCGAAACACAGATTAACCATGAGCATATTAAACATAGATATGATTTATATAATTAGAATCATAGTGTTTAAAGCCAGAAAGAATTTTCAACATTGTTTGGTGCAACGTGTCCAGTTTTAAGTGAGGGAACTGAAGCCCAAAAGACTTAATACCTGGGATATCATAATGATTAAACATGGGCATTAGAGTTTGACTACCTGTATTCAAATCCCTACTTTAACAAATTTTAGTTTATCTGACCTTGAATTATCTGTGGTTAAGTTTTCTTATCTATAAAATAGAGAAAAACGATAGAATCTACTTCAGTGGGTTGTCATGAGAATGAAATATCGTCATATGTAAAACACTCTTGCCCAATTCAGACTGCCATAACAAACTACCATAAACTGGGTGGCTTAAACAACAAACATTCATTTCTCACAGTTCTGGAGGCTGGAAGTATGACATCAGAGTGCCAGCACAGTCAGGGGTTGGCTGAGGGCCTTTCTTCCTCCTCTGGAGTGCTGACTTCTCATGGTATCCTTACGTAGTGAAAAGACACTGAGCCTCGGAGCTCTCTGGGGTTCCTTTTATAAGGGCAGTCATCCCATTAATGAGGACTCCACTGTCATGACTTAATTACTTCCCAAAGGCCCCACCTCCCAATACCATCACACTGGGGGGTAGGATTTCAACATATGAATTTGAGGGGAGCCATGAACATTCAGTCAATTATAGACATGTTATAGGTGCCTGGCATATAGACAGTACTCATTAAATATAGGCAAAAATATTATGACTTCCTGTGGCTATCCAGCTAGTAAATACCAGAACTAGAACTGGTACCCCAAGTTTTTGTGGCCCTAATTGTATGTTCCCTGCATTATTTGAAGCTATGTCTTATGATGCTTGTTTAACACCATCTGTGAAGATATGGTGCTCCTCTAGTCTGCTGTTTAAAGAAGTGCTCAGTTATCTTTCTAGCTCCAATTTCTCTACATTTCCTGCTTCCTGCTTCCTGCTTCTGCTAGCCCTGGTTCCCCCCACCAGTCCTCAGCAATCTTAGCATACTGTGAAGTTCCAGGGGAGGAAGGGAGCAGGAAAAATTATCAGTAAACCTGTATTTTATAGTCAACTGTTTAGGTTACAAGTTCTGATATAGTAAAATTTTACTAATTTAAATTTCAAAGGGCCAAAAATATTGAGTTAAAGATATTCAAATTATCTGTTATTCTTCAGCCTACAGGGTGTCAACTCTACCAGCTTAAATTTTAGTAGTTCCTTAGGGGGATTCACTGGGACCAAGAAAAAGCATTGTTTGGGGTATCTAATTCTTCAACAAAGTTGTGATGGAAGAGAACAAATTTCTTTGTCCCTCTTCCTTTTTACCTAGTCGCTGGTCCCACTTTTCAAAACTCCTCCAGCCCCATGACCTTTATGTAGTCCACTCTCTCTTGACCATAAGCATCTTGAGGCAATGAACCACAACTTACTTGCCTTTTAATGTCTAGAACCTAGCTCAATATCTGGAGTATAATAGGCAGCCACATGTTGTTGAACTGACTGACTTGAGTAATGCTGCACCAAATACCAAAGGAATCCCTTCCTCCTTCCCCTTCAAATCTTTGTCTCCTCAGTTCACCGTAGCTAGTTGTCATCCTGTTACCCTAATGCACCGGAAAGCATGGTAACAGCTGAATGTGAAATAAATGTACATTTTATATTATGAAGTACATTTAAAGAGGTTTATTTTAATGGTGTAAAGCCAGGCAGTATTTTAAGAAGATCAGGAAGACATTTTTGGGGCAGCTGGACTTTCCCAACACCTTCATATCACACCACACAAACTGAAGCTTATCTCTCCTATAAATAAAGGCTACTTGACTTTCATTGTTACACATTTTACTTTAGATTTCTTAGGTTAATTGTCGACAGCCTGTATTCTACATATGGGTGTATTAATTAATCCTGCCTAAGTCATTTCTTAAAAGGCACCATTTGTCTTAATCTTAAAAAGTAAGTAATTGTCCCACTTCTCTCTTTTACTGCAAGGCCAGACTAATGATCCAATACCTTGATCACTCACTGCCTCTTGAATTCCTGAAGTCTACCTTCTACTTCCTCTAATTCATTTACATGCTTCCTCTAGGAAGTTGGAAGGAATCCAAAGGATTAATTCTAGATCAACTTATCATTTTTGAAAGAGGAAATTGAGGAACAAGAATGTTAGTGGCAGAATCTCCAGTTCCCACAGCACTCATCCCATGCTCCATCCTCTTATCATGTGTCCTTAAAACACAGCTAAAAGTGAATTTTCCACTGTCAACTCCCCTCCTGACTTCCCTATTTATGCCAATCACCACCATCCATTGGGCTCTTTAGGATTAAAATGGGTGATCTTTGATGACTCCTTCTCTTTAGGCCTCTACTTCCACTTTGGGATGTCTCTCTTGCTTGTCTTTTTTGTCTGAATTGCCCCATGAATCAGGGCATTTTCTCTTTACAACTGTTATTACAATAGGTTGCTAATGGTTTCACTGTCTCCAAATTCTTCCTCTTACAGAGTGAACCCAGCAGAAGAACCAACTTCAGTCAAAAATTTTATAGGCATAGTAAAATGGTGCCATTTTGCCATATAAAATCAAATTCAACATGCATTCAGACTATCAATAAAATATGAGTTTATATTGTCAAGCCTTTCTGGTTCTGAAATATATAGTAATAACTAGCTATGTGATCTTGGGCACATTTAATTCTATGAACTGCAATGTCCTCAGTCTGTTAACTGTTGATATTGTTAGTATATGTGCCTAACACAAAGGGTTGTTTGAAAATTAAATGGGATAACAAATGTAAAGTACTTAATAGTAATAGTTGCAATAACTATTTGTTGTGGTCCTACTATTGATCAAACATTAGTCTAAGCTATTTAAATGAATTATGTCACATCAACCCTATAACATGGATAACATTATTATTTCTAGATGAGAAAACTGAGGCCCAGAGAAGTTAAAAAACTTGCTTAAGGTCAACTAGCTAAGAAGTGGCTAAACCAGGATTCAAAACTGGGCAGTCTTACTTGGACAAACCTGTACACCAGTCTGTTACATGGAAATAACTTAGTATATAGTAGTTAATTTGTTATTTATTATCATTATTACCACTTTAAAGAGAGGAAAAAACCATTTTTCTGCTTTCCTTAAAGATTTGTTTCTGAAGTTGAGCCTTAGCATCACTTTTGGAAGAGATGGATAATTCTTGATAATTAAATGTGCTGGGTACCACTTGTTTGTACTTCCCAAAGAGAGGTAGGAAGGATGGTTAGGGGTTCTTGCACTGCCTGGACCTTGTAATCACCCTGGTCCTCCCCATATCCACTTTGCCTTTCATAATATCCTTAATATTATAAAATCGAATGACACAGGCAATCTCTGACTCAGGCATAGTTCATAGTGACAGGCCAAAGATTTATTCTCTGATTGCCCCTTACAGTTCCTTTAGGGCTTTCTCGTGGATAGAACCAGAAAATTCTCTGTGTGTAGCTCTGCTTGTTCTACCTCAGACATTTCTGCCTCAGAAGACAATTTAAGAAAGGGAATCTCCCCAGTGGCTTCCCAGCAAATAATTCTTTTGGTTTCTACTATAGTTATTTTATTTCTTGCCCCTAGGGTATCTTTTGCACCACAATCATCAAATAGTCTTATCTAACCATCTTCTGCCTGCTGACGATGCTAAAAATAGAATAAAATGCCTTATTACTGGTTTTGAAGTTCCTTTCTAGGTACCCATGAATTATTATATTTCTGCCTTGTATGTGGCACACCATACCCTCCCTGTTCCTTTCCTTTCCTCAACAGTGTGTTTTCCCCCTGAGCATCTGGCTGTTTATATTTGAACATCTAGTCTTTTGGATTCATAGCAAAAATTGACCTTGCCCTTCTAATAATGAGATTTTCATAGATCCTAGAATCATAAAATGCTAAGTCTTGAAGGAATTTTATAGGTAACAGAGGCCAACAGATTCCTTTTCTAGTGAGGAACCAAGACCCAAAGAAGCCAAGGGTCAGATGCAAGCTACAAAGCCTATGATGGGAGGAAGCCAGAACCATACCGAAGACATCTGCTCCATTTGTTTCTTATGAGTTGGAGTAGGATACCTGGAAATAATGAGGAATTCACAGTGTATTTTCCCCAAATGTTTTAAGTTTTTGTATCAGTGGTTTTCTTAATACATTTTCAGGAGACCTGGAGGAATAGAATTCCATGATTTAAAAAATTGAGGCATAGAAAGACAAGAATTATAGAGCTGGGATTGTGTCCCTTAAGGATCATCTTTCTTTCCCAGTGGTACTTTGTACAGTGCTTTGCGCACAGCCAACCCTCAACAATGTTGATGACAATGGTGGTTAAGGATGACTATGTCTCATATTTCTCTGTTCTCAGTCCTTTTCTACCATTTTGTTCCCCATAGCCCCAGCTATTTCTGTGTTTCAAGCCTTCTAGAAACCTGCCTCATCTTGTTTGGAGTTTAATGAGGGCATTGGGTATGTATTCTGTAGCTGCCTTCCATAGTTATGATGATAGTAATAACTTCAAATGATTAGGGATCTACCCTCAATCACACATATACATTTTGAAACCTTTCTAAACTTGAGGAAGTATGTTCCTAATATGTTACCAGTTATTGCAAAAAAGAAACATTCTCTGGTTAGAATGTTTCTAACCAGAGAATGGAAATACCAGATGAAACAAAATTAAACAATTTAATGTTGATTTGTGTTTATAGAAATTTTCAGGATCTTTAGAACACTAATGTGAACCCTGAATTTCTAAGGGGACAGGGTGATAAAATATGTAGAATTCCCCAAACATATTTGACCATAAAATCATTTACTCATTGAACATCTTTCTAATGGGACTGTTTCAAATGATCAGATACCTTTCCCTGGGGCTTGTTTCCTTCTGAGTAATGTCTAAGACCGTGCCTCTTCTCATTATTTATCATTTCAGGACAGATGCTGTTATTTCTCAGCCTGGATTTCTGTTATTTCTCATCCTGATTTTCTCTAACCATAAGCTGTTTAATTCTGACCTCATATGTGAGCTGCTCAGTTCCCATAATCATCTCAGCTGTCCTGTTCTAATCTACAGTTTTCAAGGTGCAGAATCAAAAAAGTTAACGATAATTACAGTGATGACAACTAATATTTATTGAGTTTATGCTGTGGACCAGACGTTGAGCTAACGTGTTATAACATCCTACTTAATTGTCACCACAGCCCTATGAGGTAGTTATTAATATTTTCATTCTACACACGAGGAACCTGAAGAGAGCTTATGTAACTTCCTCCAAGAAAGTGGCATGTGGAGGAATTGGAGCTGGGTTTTTAACCTGTGTTCGACTTTTACCTGATACCTGGCATTGCCCTTTCAGTGCTAATTCTCTCTCTCTCTCTCTCTCTATATATATATATATATACACACACACATATATATGTGTGTATATATATGTGTATATGTATATATATGTGTGTGTGTGTGTATATATATATATTTTTTTTTCATAAAAATGTGCTGCCTCTCCGAGCAGAATCATTTTAAAAGCAAAGGGCCCGTGGTCCAGCCTTCAGTTCACTCTTTTGTGCTTGGCACAGTACTTGGCATTCTGTAGCAAATACTCCTATGAAAGGAGAGATTAAGGAACTTGCCAAAACCATTCAGGTAGTAAATGATAGACCCACGTTTTGAACACATACTCCGCTCATCACACCCTCTCATGGAGTTCTCATCAGCACCATGCTCAGTGTACCAGGTGAGTCCCCCTTGTTTTCTGAGGCCACCCCCACTCGGCTTCTGAGCATCCCAAACAGGGAGTTTTGTCCACTCCTAACCCCACGTTCATTCTGCCCTCTCCCTAACAGAAAGCATCCTAAACCTTGTGAACTAAATTTACTGGTAAATGGCTAGTGGGCTAATGGCACTTTGGTGGTTGTCCTTTGCTAATTTTATTGTTGTTAGGAAGATGTCCTCAACCCCAGCACTTTCCATTTGGGAGCTTTTCCAGAGGTCAAAATCTCTCAATTTACAACCAAAACGCCAGGGCGGCAGCGAGAGTGCGCGGCCCGGTTGTGGTACGCCCCTGGCAACCCCGCGGCACCGTTACCTCCACGCACGAGCCATTGGCGCACCCCGTTGTAGCCATTGGAGATGCCACACGGCCTTTTAGGAAGGCGGGCCATCAACTGGTGTTGAGGAGAGAAACGTGGCCACCTCCCCGTGGGCGGGTGCTGATCTGCGGTGGAGACTGCGCCCCCACGCAGAGAGCAACCGAAATCCCCTCGGGCCGCTGGGTCTTGCTTGCATGGCTGGACGCCGCCTGTCCAAGGCTTTAGCGACCGTGTCTCCCTTCATGACCTTGGCCTCTGTGACAGGCAGGCCCGGCAGCTGCCCCAACATCCTGGCCAGCTGGAGCCTGTTTTCCTCACATAGGTTTTCTCTAAACTTCATCACGTCAGGTTCGAAGCGCACTGCTGAGAAGCCCCACGAGAAGGCCCGGACATCTCCGTACCCTGGCTCCAAGGTGGAGCGAAGCCTGGTTCCCCATGAGAAAATGAGCTGGCTGGTCGAGTGGCGAGAGTAACGCCCGTGGAGTACATTGCCAGCTCTGTCTTGCCTGGGCCCGTGTGGGCAGACCCTCAAGTGGGTGAAAGGAACTTCTCTCCTAAGTTTAACGAAAAGGGTGGGCATGTGGAGAGAAGGAAACAGCATGGCTTGTATGAGATTGAGAAGGGTAGACTTAGAAATCCTGCACCTCGGACAGGACTGGTTGGCCAAGGGCCTTTGGGGTGTTGGGGCCCCAATCATGCTGTAGATCCCATCTTAACCAGATGGAAAAGGGATAGCAAGGGAAACGAAATTACCCACCCTATTTCTAGAAAAAATATCCTGCAATTTGTAGCCATCAAAAGGAAGGACTGTGGAGAATAGGCAATCCCAGGGGGTATGGTGGATCCAGGAGAGAAAATTAGTGCTACATTGAAGAGAGAATTTGGCGAGGAAGCCATGAACTCTTTACAGAAATCTAGGAAAGAAATGCAGGAGTTGGAGAGACAATTGCACAAACTCCTCAGTCAGGAACATTTTGTGGTCTCTAAAGGCTACGTGGATGATTCTAGAAACACAGATAACTGCTGGATAGAGACAGAGGCTGTGAACTACCGTGATGAAATAATGGACCATCTTCCTCTGGAAGCTGGCGATGATGCCAAGAAAGTGAAATGGGTGGACATTAATGATAAACTTGAGCTTTATGCCAGCCTCTCCCAATTTATTCAACTTGTGGCTGAGAAACGAGGTGCCCACTGATGTGAGGATATGTATCCTGATTGCCAGGGATAGTAGCTTGGAGTCTCATGTGAGCCAAAGGCCTTCAAATGATCAAGAGTGGATAAGAGGCAAACAGCACATAACTCCCACTAAACAGGACAGGGAGGGTCACCTCTTTGGTGATTACTTCCAAAACTGTGCTGTGTGAAGGCTTTGTATTAGGGAATAATAATAGACAAATACGGGGAAATGGGATCACAGAATTTTTGGCTTTCCTGTTAGAAGAAGAATATACTCATATGCTGTATATATTGTATACATGGTTTAAACTAACTTACACAGCTACTGCTCTTTGGAGAATTGTAAGAAAAACAATGACATCTTCCTTAACAACCATAGCCTCTACTTTTCAGCCAGTTTGCATTTGTCAATTCTTCTTTCTCCTGATGTTTTAATGTGGCATAATCTAATGTATAATCTGACTTTTGAGTTAACATTTATTTTTTAAATTTAGCTTTATGTGGTCTTGTATTCCTTGCTTTTGAGTATGGGAGCTCTCTGGCTTTTCTTTTTTGTTTTTTTAGAGCTTCAGTTTTATGGGAAAAGTTCAATCTCTATTTTGGTCCACAAGGATCAAGTGCTTATGAACCAGACCAAAAAAAAAAAAAAAAATGCAGTGACAAAATGAGCTTAGATCCAGCCCTCTGGTTATCAGAACTCTTTCTGTCTGAACAGAATAAACTAAGCTGAAGATACTGATTTCTTCTCATCTCAGGAGAAGACCCTACAAATGCAGATTCTTGTCATGCAGGTGCCTTTATTGGGACATGTATGTAATCCAAGCCTAATGAAAATACAATAATTCACACCTACCTTTTCTCAATTAAAAGAAAAACACAATATGCCAACAGAGAAGATGCTTATAGTCAGGTTGCAAACACAGAGACAGCCTCTCTGACAAGAATGTGATTCCAATAGCAACAAATAGGTCAGAAACCTGTTTTCTTCTTCCGTTTCTCATCACCTAAAGCCAGTTAAATTTATTTGCAACATATGGAAAATTAACTCAAACCACTATAACAAGCCTTTTATGACTGAGGGAAAAATAAAGACAATTGCAGGAGTTGATAGCTTCATAAGAGGATTGCTTCAATAATAATAGCTGGCACATTCCACTTACTATGTGCAAGCACCCTTTCACATGCTTTATGTATGGTGACTTATTGATTCCTAAGGATCACCCTATAAGGAAGATACTCTTATGTTGCAGGTCAGGCTCCCTGGGAAGCAGACTCCAAAAGGGAGATTAGATTACAAGATGTTTACTAGGGAGTGGTCTTGGGATCAACACCTGGGGAAAGAAGGAGAAGAAAGCAGGATTGAGCAAAGTGAGCAGTTGAGCTGGAATGCAGGCCCAATGGAAGCCTCAGCCAACTCCATCTGGAACTCTGGAGCTGGGAAGTCCCTTCTAGCTTCCCTGAATTGGAGTGATGGGGCCAAGCCTTTATACCCCATGTTGATCAATCATTAGATATGGCTGTCCCTGGAAGGAGGTGTGACCTTGAGGGAGAGAATTTCTTCAGCCAAGACAATCCCCAAAAAAGACTGACAGTTAAGGTCCATCTTCTGGTAATATTCCCAGCCACTGTGAAGTAGAATCTGGGAGGAGGGGGTGTGGGGTGCATTGCAGGGTCTACTACATATTATTATCTCGGTTTACGGATGATATAACTGAGGCACAGAGAGAGGTTACAGAACTTGAACAAAGTTATACAACCAGTAAGTGGTGGAGATAAGAGTAGAGCATAGATCACTGGGCTCCACAGTCCACACCCTTGACCACTATACCATAATCTCTCAATAATTACCCTCCTATAGTTTCCAGATTCCCTGTGCACTGTTCCTTTAAAGAAAAAGAAAGAGAAGTTGTCATACCATTATATCTCTTCCTACATGCACATTTGAGCAGAGTTCTCTTTCTAAACTTGAAGGACAGTTGGATGATTTTGTTTTTCTTTTGAAAAATGTTGTGTTTATGTGGGTGATGACAGTTGTAAAAAGTTCACTTATGGATGCTCATCATTGTTCACGCCCAGGAATAAATTTAATACATCACTTGTGCATTCTAAAACTGCTTCTATTTAGGATGGAGCCTTTCGTCCTATATATTAGTCTTCTCTCATTCACTTTTCCAGGTGAGATATACCCCCTATCTTTATTTAAATAATGTAAGCACCCAGTTTGCCTAACATTTTTGAATGTTCCCAAAACCAACTTCATTTTTTTCCCAAAATGTAAAGCTCCTAAAAAATACATTTACATATATTTATTACTCAATCATTGCAAAAACATAAAATAATGGTCTTTAAAAAGTCTCAAATTTAATATATTCAGAACAGAATTCTTGATTTTCCCCCCAGAAAACTGTTCCTCCATCACTCTTCCCTGGTAATTGGCACCAAAATCCACCCAAATTGGAAAAGAAAACAAGGAATTATCCTAGATTCCTTTATTTCCCTGTACCAGCACATTCAGTCCATCTGTAAAATTTACTCAGCTCTACCTACCACAAAATACATCCAGGGCCAGTAGCTGTTCTGCCACTTCACTGACCACCCTAGTCAAGCCACCAACTCTCCTTCTTTAGACTCCTGCAATGGCCTCCCAACAGGCCTCACTTCTGCTGCCCTCCTCCTCTTGCAGGTCATTTCCCACAAAAAATGAAATGACATTTTAAAAAATCCCAGTCACATCATGTCCCACCCTCTTAAAACCACCCGATCACTTCCTTTTGTACATAAAATGCAAACTCCTGATGCTAGCTACCTGTTCTGGAAGATGCATAATCCTCCAGTCTGATTTGGAAAGCTAGTAACATTCCACTTTTGACTAGGCTGGCCTTCCTCTTCTTAACACGCTTCATACTTGCTTCTGCCCCAGGGCCTTTGCTTTGCTTTTAACCTGCCCAAAATGTCCTTTCCATACAAAGTCAGTTCCTTAGGTCATTCAGGTCTCATTCAATTAACAGCCCCTCAAAGAGAGATGTCCTGACCACTTCAGCTAAAGTGACCCATACCGTCTGTTCCTACTCCCTTACCCTGATTTACTTTCTACACAGTATTTAACACTAGCTCAAATGATCTTACACATATTCTGTTTACCTTATGAAGAAGAGAGCCTTGCATAAGAGCAGGGATTTTTCTGTCTCATTGATTGCTTTAGCCCTAGTACCAAAATAATGTCTGGCATGTCAACAAATTATTTGTGGAAAATAGCTGCTGTAAACATTTTTCTATATACTCTTTCCCCCTTTTTAAAAAATTATAATTGTGGTCTAACTTTAAAAAAAAATTTTAGATTTCCAAAAACATTGCAGAACGGTGCACATGATTCTTGTATAACTCTGAGCCCAGCTTCCCCAAATGTTGACAACTTATTTATTCATAGTAGTGTTATTGAAACCAGAAAATGAACATTGATTTAATACTTTTTACTATTAATTAATCTACAGATCTTATTCAAAATTTTCCAATTATTCCACTAATGTCCCTTTTCTATTCCAAAATCCAATGATTCCACATTTCATTTAATTGTATCTCTTTTATTTTCTCCAATCTTGGAAAGTTCCTCAATCTTTTTTGCCTTTCAGGAACTTGATACTTTTGAGAGTACTGGTCAGTTTTTTAGTAGACTGTCCCACTACTGACATTTTCTCACGAATAAATTGAAGTTATATATTTTTCGCAGATGTGATTTTCTTGGGTAAAGTTGTATATTTAAAAAATTGGCCAGGTGTGGTGGCGCGAGCCTATAATCCCAGCACTTTGGGAGGCCAAGGTGGGTGGATCCCAAGGTCAGGAGATTGAGACCATCCTGGCCAACATGGTGAAACCCTGTCTCTACTAAAAATACAAAAATTTAGCCAGGTGTTGTGGTGCGTGGCTGTAGTCCCAGCTACTTGGGAGGCTGAGGCAGGAGAATAGCTTGAACCTGGGAGGTGGAGGTTGCAGTAAGCCGAGATCATGCCACTGACTCCAGCCTGGCGACAGAGCAAGACTCCATCTCAAAAAAAAAAAAAAAAAAAAAAATTAAGCTTTTTTTTTTTTTTTTTTTTTTTTTTTTAGCGTAATCACTATGAGGCAGTAAATAGAATATGCTATATATTTTTAAATGTCACTGTGGAATTTCCAGTCACCTTGTATTACTTTTGACTCACATTTTTATATTTTTATGCATGCACACACAATATTTAACTTTCCAAGTCCCTTCTCTGTAAAGGACTTGAGGTCTAGGAAGTGCTAAATTTCATTACCTATCCTCTCTATTCTCTTCCTTCAAGTTCCTGAGATGACAGTGAATGCTGTGTTATCCTGCTGTATCAGTTACCTATTTTCATACAAATACTTCAATCCCAAAACACACTGGCTGGAAACAACAAACATGTAATTAGTCTGTAAGTTTAAAATTTGACAATTACGGTTTGACTGGGTGGTTTTTCTGGTCACTGCTGGGCTCATTCACATGCTTGGGAACTGGGTGGCTATTGGCTGATCTAGGATGACCTTAGATGGGATGATTGAAGAGAAACTTCTTTGTGTCTTGTCTCTCATTCTCTATCAAACTAATCCAGGGATGTTCTCATGGCAATGGCAGAGGAGCAAAGGCCAAATGGAAACATGCAAGAGTTCTTAAGTCCCAGGCCTGGAAGTGACAGCAAATCATTTCCCTGCACTCTACTGGACAAAGCTACAACATCAACCTAGATTCAGTGAATAGGGAAATTACTCCATGATATCGTTTGGATATCTGTGTCTCCATCACATCTCATGTTGAAATGTAATCCCTAGTGATGAAGGTGGGGAGGTGTTTCGATCATGGGGGTGTATCCCTCATGAATGGCTTAGCGTCATCCCCTTGGTGATAAGTGAGTTCTCATGAGATCTGATTGTTTAAAAGTGTGTGGCACCTCCCCCAACTCTCTCTCTCTCTCTCTCTCTCTCTCACTTGCTCGCTCTGGCCATGTGACATGCCTGCTCCCGCTTCACCTTCTGCCATGAGTAAAATCTCCCTGAAGCCTCCCCAGAAGCCAAACAAATGTCAACAACATGCTTGTACAACGCAGAACCATGAGCCAATTAAACCTCTTTTCTTATAAATTACTCAGTCTCAGGTATTTCTTTATGCAATGCAAGAATAGCCTAACCCACCCCATGAGAGAAAGTAGAAAGTCACGTGGCAAAGGGCATGGATACAGAGGGAGTGAAGAATTGGGGCCATTTGCACAGTCAATAACCCCACATCCATTGTGCCTTTTTTTCTAACAGCTTTGAGATATAATTCACATACTATACAATTCCCCCAATTAAATTGTCCAATTCAGGCTAGGTCTGGTGGCTTATGCCTGTAATCCCAGCACTTTGGGAAGTTGAGGTGAGAGGATCACTTGAGGAGTTCAAGACCAGCTTGGGCAACATAGCAAAACCCTGTCTCCACAAAAAAACAACAACAGCAAAAAACAACATTAGCCAAGCATGGTGGCATGCACCTGTAGTCCTAGCTACTAGGGAGGCTGAGTTGGGATGATCACTTGAGTCCAGGAGTTTGAGGCTGTAGTGAACTATGATGTGTACTGTACTCCAACCTGGGTGACAGAGTGAGAACTTGTCTCTAGAAAAAAAAAATTAAAAATGCAGTGTTCAGTTCAGTAGTTTTTACTATACTCACAGGTTGTGCCACAAAGACCACAGTCTCTTTTGTAGAATATTGTCAAACCCCAGAAAGAAACCCCACACCTATTATTAGTCACCCCCATTTTTCTCCCTCCATACCCTCCAGTCCTGGCAATCACCAATCTACTTTTTGTCTCCATGGATTTGCCTTTTCTGGACATTTAAAATAAATTGAATCATACAACAAATTATCTTTTGTGACTGGCTTCTTTTGCTTAGCATGTTTTCAAGGGTTTTTCCATGTTGTCACATATATCAGTACTTCATTGCTTTTTATTGCTAAATAATATTTATCTGTACTGCTATATCACATATTTATGCATTCATTAATTGGTGGACATTTGGATTGTTTCCACTTTTGGTTATTATTAATAATGCTGTTATTAATATTTACATACATGTTTTTGTGTAGACATATGTTTTCTTTTCTCTTGGGTATACACTTATATCTAGGAGTGGAATTGCTAGATCATATGGTAACTCTTATGTTTAACCTTGAGGAACTGCCAAATTGTTATTCCAAAGTGATTGCACCATTTTACATTTTCACAGTCATGTGTTAGGGTTGTAATTTCTCCACATTCTTGTCAACACTTGTTATTGTCTGTCTTTTTTATTAGAGTTATGCTAGTGGGCAAGAAGTGGTGTCTCACTGTGGTTTTGTTTTACATTCCCTTATAGCTAACGATGTTGAGCATCTTTTCAAGTGCTTATTGACCATTTATATATCTTCTTTGGAGAAATGTCTATCCTGATTTTTTGTGCATATTTAATTTGTTAATTATCTTTTAACTATTGAGTTGTAAGAGTTTTTGTTAGTATATTCTGGATACAAGCCTGTTATTAAATATATGATTTGCAAATATTTTCTCCCATTCTGTAGGCTGTCTTTTTACTTGCCTAATGGTGTGTCTGAGAAAGCACAACAGTTTTTAATTTTGGTGAAATACAATTTTTAAAAATATTTTTGGTCAATTGTGCTTTCAGTTTCATATCTAAGAAAGTGTTGCATAGTCTAAAATCACAAAGATTTACCCCCATATTTTCATCCAAGAGTTGTAAAGTTTTAACTCTTACATTTTAGGTCTTTGGTCCATTTTGAGTTGACTTTTGTATATGGTGTTAAGCAGGGGTCCAATTCATTTTTTTTTCATGTGGCTATCTGGTTGTCCCGGAACCATTTGTTGAAAGATTGTTCTTTCCCCCATTGAATTGTCTTGGCACTCTTGTCAAAAATCAGTTCTCTAAATGTGAGGGTTTATTTCTGGACTCTCAATTCGATTCCATTGATCTGTTATGTTTATCCTTATGCCTATACCACACTGTATTAATTACTGTGGTAAGTTTTCAAACTGGGAAGAATCTGTCGTGCTTTTGCACTTGGTTGTTCCTTATTTTTCTTCTGATAATTTTCGGATTCATCCCATAAAACTCAACTCAGACGTCTCCTTCTCTAAGAAGCTTTCTCTAACTCCCATTGGTAGAGTTAATCTTTTATTCCTTTGTGTGTCCTTATATATTTCTCTATTGTTGAATTCCATTATAATTTATTTTTATTGAAGTCAAAGGCTGTGTCTTACTCATTTTTACATTCCCACTGTCTAGTGCAGTGTCTGATCTACAGTAAGTGCTCAATAAATGTCTACCAAAAAGCATAGAAGAGATAGAGGTTTTGTCTGCTCAACACTGCAGTTTTATCTGTTAACATTGCTGGGGCTTTTTAGCATAAGTCCAAGAGTATTTGTTCATGTTGGTGCAACTTTCTGCCACTTTTCTCATCTAGCAATTGTTGGGCAATTGTTCACTTTGATGAATCATTCCAGTTATTCTCAGCATGCTGCTGAACATTCTCTTCTTTTTATCAGGGCCTTTATCTAATAGGATGACAAACTGATGAAAGTAAAATTATGGGAATTACAAAGTAACAGGGTGGTGTGGTTTGCTTCATCACTTGCTTAAAGTTTGGTACACACTGTCCCTGTGCACCTCCCTTTTCATTGCTGCACAATAGTAACAATAACATACATTTACTGCATGCCAGGTACCATGCAGGCATTATCATGAATGCTGCTTATCCCGATCAAAGGAAAGTTTTTAAGATTGCTTTTTGTTTAGCAAAGAAAAATCTATGTGTGCCACTTCAAACTGGCAGCTTTTCGAGTCCAGCAGCAATTTTTCTTCTTTCTTGGCATCTACTATGGCTGCATATATATGTAGTAAGAACCAGAATGAAATAGAAAAACCAAGAAACATTTTTTCCTTTATCATTAAATAATTTAGAGTGAATAAAGGAGTCAAAGACAAATAAAAGCCATTTGATTCAGCTCTGATGAGTTTTATAATGCTAACATTTACATATGGCAGTATACTTTCTAGGTGAGAAAATTGTTGCCTTTTAGGAGTTCTTGAAAGGTTTTGATAGTATACACTTTAAGAAATGGAAGATTGTCAAGACTTTCTCCATGGTTATATGTCACTTGAATGCTAAAAACCACATTTCAGTGTGGTAAGTTTTGTTCCTGGATTTGTCACTAGCTATAGGAACTTGAGCAAGTTGCTTCACCTATCCAAGTTTCCTTAGAACTTATAATTCTATAAGTGTTATATTGACAGATATACACAACAATTTTATGCATTCATAATTGGAGACAGTATATAGACTTACACTTTTATAAATATTATACATTTATAAAAATCAACCTTTTCAAAACAGGAATAAGGATTTATATATGTCAGAAACCTGAATCGTATTATAGCTATAGTTTCTTTTAAGAAGGTATTTTAAGAAAATTGGTATATTAGTTATCTATTGCTGCTTAGCACTATTATCAAAAATGTATGGCTTAAAACAACGCACATTGATTATCTCACAGGTCCTGTGGATCAGGAGTTCAGGGGTAGCTTAGCTGCTTCAGGGTAGCAAAAGGATGCAATCAAGGTGTTGCCTGGGGCTGCTGTCTGACCTGAGGCTTGACTGGGGAGGGATCTGCTTCCAAGCTCATGTGGTTGTTGACCACATTCAGTTCCTGGCAGGCTGTTGCACTAAGGGCCTCAGTTTCTTGCTGGCTACTAATCAAAGGCTGTCCTCAGTTGTGTGCCACTTGGCCCTCTTTGTAGGCCAGCTCACAACATAGCAGCTTGTTCCATTTGTCAGAAGCAAGTCACAAGTCCCATACCTACTCAAGGGAGAGGAACCACAAGGCATGAGCACCAGTAAGTTAGGATCATGGGGGCCACCAGAGCATCTGTCTACTGCAATCCGAAAACTACAAAAGGTACAAGAGCAGTGGAGTAGGATAACATTCTAGAAGGCACACCATCTCCAACACACACACACACAGAAAAAGACAGAGAAAGAAAGAGAAAGAAACTTTTGCAACAGGGGGAGCATTAGGTTTTTCCCTTATTCTCTATTTCAGGAAATGCTGCCATCCATTGCTCAGTCCTCAAACCCAGGAGATACCTCTGACTCTGTTCTCTAGCCAGCCAACCCCCTAATCCAATCCACCAATAAGATATTAAAAATGACCGTTCTCTTTATTTTCACCGTTCCTTACCACTCCCAGTCACCACTGTCTTTCCCTAAGATATTGTTCCACCACATCTCTCAACTGGCCTCATGGGTAACACTCTTGCCCTCTCCTTTTTAATCCACCCTTCATATAGCAGCCAGGGTGCTTTTCTTAAAACATAAACCAGAGGATGTTATTCTCCTGCTTAAAATCTTCCATTGGCTTCCCAATGAATATAAATCCAAGCATTTAAATCTGACCTATAGGACCCTATATAAACTGACACCTGCCTATTTCTCTAACCTCATCTGTTCTATTAAATTTTTCTTTACACCCAATTACATTTTTTGATTTGTTATAATTACATAAATTTATTTCATAGTCTAAAAATAATTTTAAATAAATAAAATTAGTATTATTAAGTAATCTAACAAATAATATGGTGTTACCAATATCACTTGAACAGGGTAAAGTAAATTTTAATAAAGCCAAGCGTTTGAGGCAAAGTTGTTGTTGTTGTTGTTGTTGTTGTTGTTGTTTGAGATGGAGTCTTGCTGTGTCACCCAGGTGGAGTGCAGTTGTGCCATCTCGGCTCACTGCAAACTCTGCCTCCTGGGTTCAAGCAGTTCTCCCATCTCAGCCTCCCGAGTAGCTGGGATTACAGGCATGCACCAATGCACCACCATGCCTAGCTAATTTTTGTATTTTTAGTAGAGACAGGGTTTCACCACGTTGGCCAGTCTGGTCTTGAACTCCTGACCTCTGATGATCCACCAGCCTCAGCCTACCAAAGTGCTGAGATTACAGGCGTGAGCCACTGCACCCAGCTAAAAGTGTTTTGTTTGTTTGTTTTGTTTTGTTTGTTTTGAGACAGAGTCTCATTCTGTTGCCCAGGCTGGAGTGCAGTGGTATGATCTTGGCTCACTGCAACTTCTGCCTCCCAGGTTCAAGCGATTTTCCTGCCTCAGCCTCCCAAGTAACTGGGATTACAGGCGCACACCACCATGCCTGGCTAATTTTTGTATTTTTAGTAGAGACGGGGTTTTGCCATGTTGGCCAGGCTGCTCTTGAACTCCTGACCTCAGGTGCTCCAACTGCCTCTGCTCCCAAAGTGCTAGGATTACAGGCATGAGCCACCATGCATGGCCAAAAGTTGTTTTTTTTTTTAAAAGTAAGAAACATTTAGCAGTTGTGGCTTTGTGATTCATGCATTGCATCATCTGTCACATAATTTGATGCAAAATGAGATAACCTAAGTTAGATAAAGTTTTGAAATAAGATAAAATCCCAACTGAAGCTACTAATATACATTGAAGCTGCAATAAGAGAACAGGTTTATCTACAAAGTAGTGAGTTTAATTCTTTTGAAGGGGACAGGCAAAGTTTGTATTATATATAACGTTATCCGAGGTTAATAAAAATTTGAAGTTAAAAACCATGTCTGACATAAAATCTAAAATTGATTACACATTTACACAAGTTAATTTTCTTATATGGCATATTTGTTAAAGCCAGAAACGTTCACTTTTCAATGATCTGGGTCCACATCATTTATTTATCATAGTCTACCCAAACCAACTTGGAGTATTCACTGGAATGAGCTATAGCAGGAGAGCACATCCTCTGGAGGTAGACTGAAGTTGAATCTGAACTCTGTAGCTCAGTAGCTGAATGAACTTGCTCAATATGTTCGAACTTACTGCACCTCAGTTTCCTCGTAAGTAAACAGAGACATTAATACCTACCTCTCAGAGTTACTTTAAAGATTAAACAAGACAACTTGTTTAGTAGCACACTGTGGAGACTTAGTATGTGTTTTTTTTTTTCTTTTTCCATCACTGCTTGGCTAATCCATCCAAAGTACCCTAAATTTATCTGCTTTCTGTTTCCATTCCCATTATAACAGACAGAGAATCAACATAGGCAGAAGAAAAGAATTATAAAAGTATTATAAAGGTAGAGTCATCAAGACATGTGTAACATAGAGGAAGAATGAGACAGAAGCCACATATGAAATAAAGATTTCAGCTGGAATTGATAAGTCCCATGGGGATGCTGTAAAGATACAGGAAAAACTAATGTGCTTTTTCTACTCATAAACCACTCACCACTTCTGACACCAAAATGGGTGTGGGAATGTTTCTCTATACACAAAGCAATCAGTGACAGGAAAAACCGAACTGTTTTTTCCTACTCTGTTACATAGTTACATATGTAATACTCAAGAAAGAACACTTGTGTGACCAGATGTGTGGGGATTTTCCCCTACACATGAAGCAATTCTGCAGCAGACATCAGCTGGGTGTCCTACAATTCGATTCAATTCTGACACTATGTACGACGTGGAGATAGAATGAGATCCCACGGGTTGAGGACTCAGTCCCACAAGACTGCCCCCTACTTTAGATGCCAATTTCAAGCCACAGTTGTGGCCTATGCATCTGACTGACCAGCTCTCTAAGTTGGAGTTCCCATGACCTCCTTGGGCTCAATTAATTTGCTAGAGTGGCTCACGAAAACTCAGGGAAACACTTTACTTATGTTTACCATTTATTATAAAAGATACTACAGAGGATATAGGTGAACAGCCAGATGGAAAAGATGCATAGGGCAAAGTATATGCGGATGCATTTGGAGTTTCCACGCGCTTTCCAGGTGAGCTGCCCTCACAAACCTCCATGTGTTCAGCCTGTTCTTTTGGGTTTTTATGGAAGCTTCATTACAGTCATGGTTGATTAAATCACTGGCCATTGATGATCAACTTAACCTTCATCCCCTCTCTTCTCCCTGGAGTTTGGGGGTTGGGGATGAAAGTCCCAGCACTGTAATACTGCCTTGATCTTTCTAATGGCTAGTCTCCATCCTGAAGCTGTCTAGGGATACCAATCACCAGTCATATCATTAGCATACAAAAGACACTCTTACCACTCCAGAGATTCCAAGTGTTTTTAAAAGCTGTATGTCAGGAAACAGGGATGATAACCAAATATATGTTTCACAATATCACAGATGCTGAAGAAATTTGTGTTTATTTGTGAATAGGTAAGTCATGGAAAATGACAGGACAATTTTCTGGTAAGCGATATTGTCCTAGTCTGCTCCTGATGCTATAACAAAATACTTTAGACTGGGTACTTTGTAGACAACAGAATTTTATTTTGCAGGCTAGGCACAGTGGCACCCACTAGTAATCCTGGCACTTTGGGAGGCCAAGGTGGGAGTATTACTTGAGCCCAGGAGTTTGAGATCAACCTGGGCAACATAGTGAGACCCTGTCTTTAAAAATATTTATTTTCCACAATTCCGGAGGCTGGGAAGTCCAAGATAAGGCATTGATAGGTTCAATTGGTGGTGAAGGCTCATTCTGTGCTTCCAAGATGGTGCTTTGTTGCTGTGTCCTCAGATAGCAGAAGCGACAGAAGGGCGAGGAAGCTCTCTGAGGCCCCTTTTGTTAGGGCATTAATCCCATTAATAAGGGTGGGATTAGTCTCTGATGGCCTAATCACCTCCCATAGCGCCACCTCTTCATATCATCATCTTGGGGTTTAAGTTCCAATATATAAATTTTGGTGGGACACATACATTCAAACCATAGCAATATTATTTATTTATTGAATAGTCTATGTCACTGTTTCCCTTCTCTGCACTTTGAATGTAATGAATATTAATTTGAAATAGAAAATCTGTACGGTTCTTGAAGGTGTTTTAGAAAAAATAATTTTCAGGTATTAAATGTAATGGAAATTAATTACTTATCTTTCTCATCAGAGTAGTTGTTTGATCAGACAAATACTCTTTCACTGTTATTTTCAGAGTAGCAGAGCCTTTTGATTTTTTCAGGTTCTTTTGGGAGAAAAGATACTGCAGTTACTTGCAATTTAATGAAGACAATTCTTTTATGGCTTCTCACTTTGGAATGCTGTTAGATTGTGTTAGGATGGTGTAGGAAGAATCATATTTATAAGCTCTACATGATCTTGGTGGTTTTAATGGTGTCATAGATTCCAAAATATCACTATACAAGTTTTATTATAGGGAGGCACTGTTTCATACCCCACTCATTCACTTTAGTTTTATTTGGTTAATAACCCGTTAACCCAAAATTCATTCACTTTCTTGCTTTGTTAACCCCGAAAGCAACAACTTATTCCTTGGTTAACCACAGACACTCAGATTTTCCCTTCCATTTGGATTTTATTGACAGGTAGGGTGACCAACTGTCCCAGTTTGCTCAGGACTGTCCTGGTTTTAGCACTGAAATTTCCATGTCCTGGGAAGCCCTCCATCCAGGGAAATCCAGGACAGTGGTCACCCTATCAGCTTCGTTGGTCAAAAATATGTATTGAATATCCTCTACGTGCCAGGCGTTAGAGTCACAGTGGTGAACAACACAGATATCATTCCCGCCTTCATTGAACTTAGAAATATGCAGCTAGTCCATCTGGATCACACGGGAAGGGTGCTGAGGTAGACCGGGCTTTGTGATAATTAATATTCAAAAAACCTTTTTTTTTTCTAATTAGTTACTGTTGTTATTCAAGAAGATCCCATTGATTTCTATATGCTGGTTTTGTATCCTGCCAACACATTTACATCTTTTAAGCTTTTAATGATTTTAGATGCTCTGGGATTTTTCTATATTATGTAATCATATTGTCTGTGAATGACAAGTTTTCTTTCTGTCAAATTTTTTATATCTTTTTTTGATCTTATTGCTCTGACTAGGACTTCCAGAATACTATTGAATAGAAGCAGTGATAACAAATATCCTAATCTTATTACTCAAAGGGAAAGTTCTAAGTTTTACCATTAACTCTGATATTTGATGTGAGTTTTTGGGAAGATAATCATTATAACATTAAAGTTTCCTTCTGTTCCTATTTGCTAATAGTTGTATTAGAAATTGCTTTTGAATTTCATTGAATAATTTTTCTGTATCTATTAAGAGAATTAGAAACATTTTCCCATTTTGCTGTTAATAGAATGATTTATGTGACAAATCTGTATTCCTCCTCCTGCCTCAGCCTCCTGAGTAGTTGGGACCATATGCTACTGGCCCAATTTTTTAATTTTTTGTAAAAAGGGGGTTTAGCCATGTTGTCCAGGCTGGTCTCAAATCATGTGTTTGTAAGATAACCCAAGTTGTTCATGATGCCGTGTGTGTGTGTGTGTGTATGCGTGTGTGTATTTTTGGATTCAGTTTGCTAATGTTTATGTATGTTTGTGTTTTTGCATTTTTGTCAACATATAAAGTTAATCTAAAATTATTGTGTCTCATGCCATTTTTTCCAGAAAATTCTTGTGTACAGTTAGCTTTCGCTGCATAAAAAAACACTTCAAAACTTAGTGACTTGAAACATAAACATATATTATTTCATATAATTTTCTGCCAGCTGTGGGTGGTTTACCTGGTCTGAGCTCAGTCAAGTGGCAGCTTGGCTGGGGTCCAGATGACCTCACGTAATGGCACTAATATGTCTGGTGCTTGGCTGGATGATTGATTTAGGAGGCCTTGGTTGAGAAGCTTATCTCTATTCCATTTGGTCTCTAACCCTCCAATAGGCTAGCCCAAAGTTTAGCTTTTTCACATGGTGGTCCAGGGTTCCCAAGATCAGCTAGAAAAATCAAGCCAAAATATGTAAACTTCTCAAGACTCTGCTTGTGTCACATTTGCTAGTGTCCCATTGGCCGAAGCAAGTTACATGTCCAAGCCCAAAGACACCTGAGAAGGTAACACAAAGAATGGGAATTATGGTGGTCCTTTTTGCAAATAACTTACCACATCTTGACTCTTCCTTGATCCTGAGATAGTTCTAGGGCTTCTAAGGACAAGGACAAAAATTTCTTACAATACTTTCCATCCCTTCATAGCCTGGCTCCTAGACCAAACTAAGATCCCTTTAAGCAGCCTACATTCATGGAGAGTGGTAGAAAAGTCACATTAAAGACATACAAATCGCAGTTAATAAAACAAAGACTGCGTGGAAGAACCTGCTTCCCTCCCTCTCTCCCATTCTCTTCCCTTCCCTTCCCTTCCCTTCCCTTCCCTTCCCTTCCCTTCCCTTCCCTCCCCTCCCCTCCCCTCCCCTCCCCTCCCCTCCCCTTCCTTCCTTCCTTCCTTCCTTCCTTCCTTCCTTCCTTCCTTCCTTCCTTCCTTCTTCCCTTCCTTTATGCTTATTGGGTTCCTATTAAGTGCCAGGCATTGTGCTAGGAATTAGGGATAAAATGATGACGCGTAGTTCAGATTTTGGGCAAACAAAGGAACAGAGAACTACCAGGCTATGAAAAACTCTTGATGAAGGATGGGAGCAGACATATAGAAGGGGTTGACATATTGTATGTGAGGAGCAGCATGATTGGTAAGAATCTTAAAATCTTGTGATTTTGGAATTATCTATTTTAAATAGATATTTTAAATAAACATATGTATATACATAATTGGTCATACAAGATATTCATTGTAGGCCGGGCACGGTGGCTCACGCCTGTAATCCCAGCACTTTGGGAGGCCGAGGCAGGCGGATGACGAGGTCAGGAGATCCAGACCATCCTGGCTAACACGGTGAAACCCCGTCTCTACTAAAAATACAAAAAATTAGCCGGGCGCCGTGGCGGGCACCTGTAGTCCCAGCTACTTGGGAGGCTGAGGCAGGAGAATGGCGTGAACCCAGGAGGCGGAGCTTGCAGTGAGCCGAGATAGCGCCACTGCACTCCGGCCTGTGTGAAAGAGCGAGACTCCATCTCAAAAAAAAAAAAAAAAAAGATATTCATTGTAGTATTGTTTGAAAAAAATGGAAACAATATAAATATATTTGAGTGGAAGAAGAATTATATAAGTTATGGTACTTCCATACTATGAAATTCCATAAATCGGGCACGGACTTGGTGGCTCACACCTGTGTTCCTAGCACTTTGAGAGGCCGAGGTGGGTGGATCACCTGAGGTCAGGATTTTGAGACCAGCCTGGCCAACATGGTGAAATCCTGTCTTCACTAAAAATAGAAAAATTAGCCAGGCAAGGTAGCAGTGAGCCGAGATCCTGCCACTGCACTCCAGCCTGGGCGACAGAGCCAGACTTCGTCTCAAAAAAAAAAAAAAAGAAGTAGAATGATATGAATTGACATGGTAAGAGAGTAACATATTGTTATTGGAAAATGAGAAGTTTTAAAACAATATGCATATATCATTTTGTTAAAAAAATATGTAAATATATATGTTCATGTGTGTGTGCATGCGTGTGAAAATAGAAAAAAAAAAAAAAGACACCAAATTTGAAATAGTAGCTATCTCTAAAACTCCGAGGAGTAAGATTAGTGGGAGGATGTGATGGGACCTTTTTTTTCGCTTTTACTTTATATATAATTTGAGTACAATTTGAATTTTGAAAAATAACATGTATTACTTTTTTGGCAATTTTAAAAATAAACTCTGTTTTAGATTTACAGAAAAATTGAGAAGCTGGTACACAGAATTCTCATACACCCCATACCTAGTAGTCCCGATTAACATCTTTCATCCATATGGCAAATTTGCCGCAATTGATGAACCGGGATTGACACATTATTACTAACTAAAGTCCTGATAATTGAAAAATCTTACTAGAAAAGTACAGAGAGGATGGGGTGCGGACCTAATCGGAATGCCTGCCTCAGAAACGCTGGGATAGTCAGGCATCCCTCAAGACACCTATTAGCATGGGGACCTGGGATACATGGTGAAGGCCTCTGAAGCTGATGATCAGATCCTGGGACCCCTGCGTCACACAGCTCAACCGAGAGGACATAAAAAGGTTCACAACCTCGGATCAGTATGGCTCCAGGAAGGCAGATAATTTACCGTGAGAAAAAATATATTTCTGAGTGCTCAACACATGGATGTGGTTGGCGACTCTTAAGCTGGCTCTCCCACTCCATCCCCACACTCCAGAGCTCGTTTCAAGTTCTTCTACAAAGTAGGCTAAGCAAGAGAGGCAGGGCATCCTAAGAGCATAAAAATAACTGTAATCAACGGCTGTCCCAGACCTCAAAAACTGGATGAAAATATTGTCCCAGCTTCTGGAACTTCTTCAGTGATGGCAGCAAGGGCAGCAGAGCCCAGCACCACAGGCTCTGGCAGGCATGGCCACAGTGAGAGTGTACAGTGGGATCCAGCCACGGGTAGAGGAGGCAGGGCAGACAACAACAATCAAAGTGCTCACAGGAAGAGGATACGCTGGGAAGTTTAGGGCGCCAATATAACCTTTTGAGATGGATAGATGCAAGTGTCTTTGCACTTTTTACCCACACCTCATGGATGCCAAGACTGGTGTAGCTCAGGGAAACAAGGACTAGACGGAGAGTGATAGAGAACCTTAAGGCACAAGCAGTCACCTTCAGTAATGCAGCCACGGTAAGAGGAGCTCCTGCACCCTCCCCTGTGCTCCCCAAAGCACTGGGTATGTGCCAATTGGAGTTGCTCATATCGGCCTCTATTTCTCCCATTAGACTGAACGCCTGAAGGTTAAAGGCCAAGGCATGTTCAGTCTTTTATATTGTCTTCTATATTTGTATTTCCTATAGCATTTATTCCAGTATGTGCTTGACACAGGTTTATTGAATTCAGCAGTGAGCCTGCACTGATATGTTACAATAAGGAGGGAAGCTACAAAATTAGACCAAGTGATAAGAGCCAGGAACTTACCCCCAAAGAAGGATTTAAACAAATTGTAGCAATTCCTGAATCAGGACCACATACAGAAATAAAAAGTTTGGGATAATACTAATTCTTTCTTAGAAAAGCTAGCCTTTAAATCCGCAAGGAAAGAAATATATTGCATTTTATCCTGAGTGGTGATCAGGAATAGCTACAGAAAGTGGCTGTGGGTGAACTGTTACATAACAATGACAAAATGATTGAATTCAGAATCTGGCAAGGGAGGGGGGAGTTTTTTTTTAAAATCCCATTAAGATGCTTAAGTTTTAAAAGGAAATGAAGCTAAAGTGCTAGATTGAAATAAATACCTGTAGTTACATTTTTAAAATAATACAAAGAGAATCTGAAGACTTTAAAAATACTTTTGTGAGAAATGAATGTCACCAATTTTACAAATTAGATGTTGGAGGAAAAAAATCACATTTTGTTCACTAAAGGAAATCACTGGAGGTAAAATAAAAGGGTTTCATGGGAGAAGGGGAAGATTCTACAAATGAAAGAACAGAAAAGCATATAACTTCCGTCAGATCAAGTTCATATTAGCAATTAGGCAGAAATTAAAGAATCACATAGAACAAAGAATACCATTTTTAATATGAACCAGCTGTGAGTGACTAGGACCCTATGGAATAAGTCACTTGAGCTGTGAGATCAAGGACTACTAAATTAAGCATAAACTACTTGGGGGAAGTTTTTCTGTAAGGAGAAATCATGTTTGAAAAACCCCTTAGGAATCCTCAAGGGGTTACATCTACTTATATTGAAGGGAAACTGTGGATGTGGTAGATTTGGTCTATTATCAGCCTTTGTCTAGATTCACACACTATAGACATGTTGAGATTTTGTGAAACTGAGGACAATGTTTAGTCAAGGGCAGATAGTTGTCTTTGAGACAGGAAACATGTAAAGCTAAATAAATGGATGCCTTTTAGGGGTGATAAATACAGATGGCAATCCTACTCAATTTCTTTATGAATGACCTGGAAAGGCAAAACCTCCAAGTTTTCAAATAACAGTTACTCTGTGAAAATGAAACCTAGGATGTTCTTCAGTTGAGCCCTTGTAACCTGGTGTAAGCACACCACAGGAGCCTCAGGGTAAGCAAGGGTTAGATATGCACATGGGCCAAATAATCTGGTTTATTCTTTAAGGATGTTGGGCTTGTGCTTTAAAGATGTTACTCCCTGCCTGTTAGTCTGATCAAAGAAGGAGACCTACAAATTAAAGTCCCCTGGATAAGTAGTTCTCAAACTTTTTGGTCCCAGAACCAAAACATTAACATTTATTGAGGACTCCAAAGAGTTATTTATTAGTTTATTTAAGAATCACAATAAACCCATTACCTGTTAATGTAAATAAAACAATTTTAATTAACTATATTTTTCAAATGAAAAAATAGTGAGAAGAATGGTATTGTTTTTCATTTTTATCTTGTGAGATAGGGTTTCACTCTGTCACCCAGCTTAGAATTTAGTGACGCAGTTTTGCCTCACTGCAGCCTCGACCTCCTGGGTTCAAGCAATCCTGTCAGCTCAGCCTCCCAAGTAGCTGGGATAGCTGGGACTATAGGAGTGCACCACTCCCTGCTAATTTTTTATTCTTTATGGAGACGGAGTCTTGCCATGTTGCCCAGGCTGGTCTTGAATGCCTGAGCTCAAGCGATCTGCCCACCTCAGCCTCCCAAAGTGCTGGGATTACAGGCATGAGCCACTGCGCCAGGCCCTGTATTGTTTATTTTTGTAAGTCTCTTTAGTGTATGACATGAGTTGTATTTTTGTAGATTTCTTTAATGTATGTAAGAATTGGATGAATACATTTGCTTCTACATTCAAGCTGTTGCTATGCTGTTTTAAATGAAGTATATGAAGAAAATCTGGCCTCATAGAAATGTGTAGTTGGAAAAGGAGTTTATTTTCATAGCCTTTTGAGATAATTGTGGATATTCTTCTTTGATATACACCAAAACTCAACAAGTGGTAGTTTTTTAGTTGCAGTGTAGAATCTGTAATCATATCAATTAACTTTTCATGTTCTGTTATACTAAAATTTATTGGTTTATCTTTCATTTTGAATGTTTTAAAAATATTTAAATGTGTACATAATTTTTGTAACATAGTGAATTATTCATTTGGAAATTATTGATTACTGAGTTCTATAGGTGTTGCAGATGTTAATATGTTTCATTCTACAATATCAAAAAAATGCATTTGTTACTACCGTGGATCTCATCAGGAAAGTCTTTAGATATTCAGAAGCTGTTCAGTTGTCAGTGAAGAATACAAGTTTTCCAAAACTCTAATTTTTGCTTGAAAACTAGAATTTTGTCATTGCCAACAAATTCCTTCAGTTTTATTTTTTTCGAAGTGATAGGCTCACTTCCTTCATTCTGGAAAAAATGTGTGCCAGCTCCTATAGTCATATTTTGTTTTTCTTTCAAGTAAAACTTGTGTTCCATAAAGAAAAACAACCAGTGTAGCTCACAATTCAATTGCACGAGTGCGTTTTCTCAAGACAACATTCATATTTCTAATGATGCAGAAGTGATTTATGAGTCGTTCTCATTTTGTCACCCAGGATATTGAAAAGACATGTTCTCAGGGTCAAAACTTAATAAAATTAATTATTTGTACTGCTTAATCAAGGACATCTTAAATGAAATTAGATTTTTTTGAAGAAACTCTGAGTGTGTGGTGGTAAATACAATGAGGACTAGTGCTAAGGCACCAGCAGTTTTATCCACCATTGCTTTTGCACCATCTGTATTAATCCAGCACAGCACCAAATACAAGTGATTTCTTAGTATCATTATGAAAATACTTTGTACTTTAGTGATCATCTGAGAGGGTCTCAGGGACCTGAAGTGTTGTGTACCACACTTTAAACACTGTGTACATTGCTTCACTTAAGATAGCCAAGAAAATGTTCAGTCTCATCAGACTAGTATTAGAAACTAAATACAAGGAATTTCATAAAAAAAAAATCTGCTCCTCTAAAAACGTCTCTTCTATAGTTGACATGTCTGTCTTTACACATAGGACAATGATTTGGAGAAAAGTAACTATAATTATTCAGGGTTGGAGGAACCACCTATAAGAGAAGAAAGACTAAAATAATTAGAATGTTACTTCAGAAAGAGAGGGGGTTTGTCTATAGTTTAAAAGGTCATGATTTCATTTGTTTGGTATTTTTCAAGCACTTGTAGAGTTCTATGTATTATATAAAGAGGCATATCCCTAGGGCCCTGCTCTTATAAGAGAACTTGAGTGTAGTTGGTAAGGCAGGATATGTAACTGTAGTAAGGGAAATGAGAATCCAAGAACTAAATAGAGACATAAGACAACAATATCAGAATTTGCCGCAAGCCAACATGTGATTCAAAGTTTAATGAATGGTACAGACGATCAGGGCTCTGCAGTCCCAGGTGAATCTCACCAGTCCTAGCCTCAAGATAGAGCTGCTGTCTTACTGCCAACAGCCTGCCCTTGCCTTCAACCTCCCTTCCACCCAATTCTGCCACCAGTGAGATTTCAGACTAGCAAGGCAAAAGCTTTCTCCTGACTGGTGTGGCAGGGTAATTAGGGAGCTCTGAACATGTGTTTGTTCCTGCTAGGCCTTCCTTGATGGTCCCAGCCTCTAGTGTGTTTGCAGGGCTACACCTCAGAAGCTTCTTGAGGTCACACGCTTTTCCTTACTTTTGTGAAAGCCTAAATGTTTAAATTGAGAGGATGATGCCAAGTGGCGTACGTAGGGAAGCATGAAGCCAAAGCAGGTGAGAGGAAGCAATTCCTGAATATGGAACAGGGCTTTAGTTGGTGAGGCAGAGCTCCAGGCAGAGGGTGGGACCCCAGAGGGGCTGGCTGTGCAGGCACCGAGGGAGGCTGCCTTGTGTCTGTTACTGAACCAACATTCATGGAGCGACCACTATGAGTCAGGCGCTGTGTGAACAGAACCCTGGTGATGAGGGTCTAGTGGCTGCCCTGAGAACCTGCTTAAACTGTTTCTAAACTTGGTTATTTAACTTTCTCACTCCAGATGTCTTTATGTACTGACAAGCTAGAAAGCTCTTTTAATCCTCTGCATACTCTGCAGTGGCTATACTGCCTCTCCCACCTAGATGGCACTCCCCATATTGTTTTCTAAAAAATATTGTGGGTTCATGGAGAGTTGGTGAGCTTTTAGAGGTAGAGGAGAAAAACCTAAGAAAACTCCAAGGTGACCCTGAAGGTCTGCTTGGGAAGGTTCAGAAGGAGATAGAGTATAATGTTCCTTCTGTTGAACATGAAGGAGAAAATAAACAAAACAAGATTACAGACAGGTACTTTCCTAAAAGCAATGCTTTGAAAAGGTCTAAGTGAAGGCAGACCTTCAGGCTGTGTAACAGCAGGCATGTCAAAACCTGCTCAATAGTTCCCACCAAGATTTTGGTTGGACGCTTGGTTATTTGTCAATGTGATGGAAAAATGCCTTATGCCAGGCTGCTGGGGGTTTGCCATGAAGAAGAAACAGGACTACCCTAAAAAAGAGACAGAGAAAAGCAACAAAAACAATGGAGACTGAAGAGTGGGAGAGAGAGGTGGTTTTCCAGTGTATGTACCAAACCCATACTTCATCCTTCCAGCTCTCTGCAGGTTGTTGGTCTCCTCATCACTCCAACTGTGGCACTGGAAGGCCTTTTCCATTCACTCACTCCATTCGTGGCTTGTTTGGCCCATTCATGGTGGCACAACTTGGAGAACTAAGGGCCTTTTCCAAGAAACAAGGATTCATAACTTTCTGGGCATGTTGCAGAATGAGTGAACTTACTGGGAGTCTATTTGAATAAGTGTCTCTAGCCTGATGGAGAGGAATTTTTCCCAAGAAAGGGAGTTGAGGTGTACAAACTTGGTTCCAAGACAAGAGATTGGGTTTGGAGAAGTGGGGTCATTCTCAATGTAATTAGAGGTATAGCAGGGTGATTTAGGGAAAGAATTTAACAAGTCTAAAAAGATGAGCCATTAACTGGGAGAGAAGCTATTTTCAATACATATAACTAACAAAGGACAGATTCCTGATTATGTAAAGAATTGTTAAAAATAAAAACTCAGCAGAGTTGAGCAAAATATATTCACAGACATTTCACATAAGAATAAACAGAAAGGATTAATAAGCTTAAGAAAATATTAGCAACTCCATTAATGAGTAAAATGCCCATTAAAGCCATAATGAGATAATAATTAATGATCACCAAATTGGAAAAAATTAGCTCAATGATGTCACATGTTGGCCCAGATATGGAGCAATGAGACTTTTCATACAATACTAGAAAGAGGGTAAATTGGAAAATAGTTTGGTATTATCTAGTAAAGCTGAACATTGTGTACACTGTGACCCAGGAATTATTTTAGGAGTAGGAATATACCCTAGATGAACTCTTGTGTATGCATACCCGAGAAGATGTTAAAAAATAGTCCATGGCAGCATTGCTCATAATATTTTTTAATAAATTGGAAACACTTAAAATCCAATAGCAGTAAAATGTATAAATAAATGTATATTCACACAATGGAAAACTCTATAAAAATGAAAATGAAAAAGCTACAGCTATACACATTAATATGAATGAATCTAAAAAGCAATACTGAGTGATGAAATCAAACCACTGAATGATTTATTTTATGTGAAGTTCAACAAACAGGCAAAACTAAGTAATACATAGTTAGGCATACCAACTCCTGTGGTAAAACCCTGGAGAACACAAGCGCTGGGCACGGTGGCTCGTTCCTGTAGTCCCAGCACTTTGGAAGGCCAAGGTGGACGGATCCCTCGAGCTCAGGAGTTTGGAAGCAGCCTGAGCAACATGGTGAAACCCCGTCTCTACAAAAAATACAAAAATTATCCAGGTGTGGTGGTGCATACCTGTAGTCCCACCTACCTGAGAGGCTGAGGTGGGAGGATTGCTTGAGGCCAGGAGACTGAGGTTTTATGACCACAGCAGTGAGCTGTGGTCATAAAAACAAGAACACAAGGGAATAACAAGCATGAAATATAGGGTCGTGGTTACAACTAGAGAGGACTGGAGAGAGGGGCATTGATTGTGAAGCATCTAGGTAACTTTAAAGGTATTGGGAATGTTATATTTCTTAAGGTAGGTTAGTTTAATTTTAAAATTATTATTCTTTTTAAATTATACATTATGTATACTCTTACATAATACAGCTTATGATAAAATTATAACTTGGAAAATAATTTGATTAAGAAATTAACAGCACCTTTCTTTGTTGGCTAGAAGTTTATCATGAAAAATTAAGAGATATTTTATATCCCCCCTCCTCTCTAGTAGATTGTTTCCAAACATGGGACAATGCTTTCTATTTTGCATGTCATTTTGCAATATGACTTTGCCATGTCACCCATCAAAAGGTGGAGTCTAGGCCAGGCGCGGTGGCTCACGCCTGTAATCCCAGCACTTTGGGAGGCTGAGGCGGGTGGATCATGAGGTCAGGAGATCGAGACCATCCTGGCTAACACGGTGAAACCCTGTCTCTACTAAAAATACAAAAAATTAGCCAGGCATGGTGGCGGGCGCCTGTAGTCCCAGCTACTTGGGAGGCTGAGGCAGGAGAATGGCATGAACCCGGGAGGCGGAGGTTGCAGTGAGCCGAGATCACACCACTGCACTCCAGCTGGGCAACAGAGTGAGACTCTGTCTCAAAAAAAAAAAAAAGTGGAGTCTATTTTCTTGCCCCTGGAATATGGGTTGACCCTGTGACTTGGTTTTCTCAACAGGATGTGGTGAAAATAACATTGTGCAAATTCTGAGGCTAAGCCTTAAGAGAACACACAGCTTCTGTTCTCACCCTCTTAGAATCCTGAGACCACCATGCCATGAATACAGCCAGAGGGAAGATCATGTGGGAAAAGAGGCCCAGTCATCCCAGCTCTCTCATCTGAGCCAGCCCCTAGCCAATGCACCTGCTGAATATAGCCACATGAGTCAGCCCAGGCAAGACCAGCAGAAGAATAATTCAGCTAACCTCCAAAATCATGAGATATAAGAAAATCATTGTTGTTTTCAGCTATTAAGTTTTGGGGATGTTTATTAAACAACAATAGATAACGAGTACAGTCCCCCATAGTAGAACCTGCGATTGGTGAAGTTCCCCATAAAAGAACATGAAGCCAGCCCACCCAGAGGAGTGCCTTGTGCCAGACAGACATTGGAGAATCAGCACTGGACAGAGGCATCGCACTGTAGAAAGACCAATGATAATAATAGCAACTACCTGGAATTAGATCCAAGTACTGCCACCGTTTTCCAGGTGCTTTATGAGCTTAAGGGTTGTTATATGAGCCTGCTAAATGGGAGCTACCACCACTCACTTATAACAGACACCTCTAGCCTCAGGATATGTAGACTTAGAGTCAGATTTCATTCATTTAGAAAAAGTGAGCAAAAGTGCTATTTCTTTCAGTGAGTTTCATGAACAATTCACGTGTCATATACCAGCATACATGGCTGGGATTATCCCTGATTCCTCTCCTACTTCCTGCCACATCCCAACCCCTTTAGGATTTAGGCCAGAACCTTCACAGAGACGATGACAAGAAGAGGTATCACAACCTCTGAACTAAATGGAGAAACTAGGAACACAAGATGAAACTGCTTATGAGCTGGACACATTAGTTGGGGTTGAGGGAATTTTCTTCAATCCGGGAGTTGACTGTTGCCAAAGCTTGGATTTGGGGATTAAGAACAAAAGTGAACAATGTCTTATACAATGGAAAGGAAAAAGGAACAGTGGTGGAATATCTGGGGTATCACTGCAGTCTGGGCAGTGGGCCTATATTGGGACAGCACTTGGAAAGAGACAATATGGAACCTGTGAGAGCTCTCATTCTGATCCCAAGGATAGATGTCTAGGGGGAAATTAAGTCTGATGAGGCCTGAGGAATCGCAGGAGTCAGCTATGCTTGTGGTAAGGACATTATTGTGGGAGAGCCCTGCAGAGTCAGTAGGATTAATGTAAGCAGGTAGTGAGTACTAAGGGCCAAGATGTGTACAGCAATGTGAGTATCTATCTGTCCGTGACTCAGCAGGAAAGAGATGGCCCCCTCAAGCTGGGTAATTAAAGAGAGTTTAATAAAAGGTTGATTTCAGTGGTGTGGACAGGGCTTAGGGAATGTGACAAGGGATGGTGCAGAATCCTGAAGCAATGAGAGAATAGGGAGCCTTTACCAGCCTAAAGGGGAAAGGGGAAAAACCAGTTACAAGGGCTTAAGGAAAGAGAAGTACAGAGAAAGCTGCCTGACAGGAGCTGTGAAGCTATGGCTTTCCAGAGACCCTACTGATACACACCACACCTTGGCCAAATCCAACTAATGCCAGAAGGCTGAGGAGCCTGGTTAACGCAGACCTCTACAGATCAGTCTACAGGGCCACAGAGTGGAGTGGAGGGGAGAGTGGAACTGGGGAATCAAGTAGAAGATATCAGCACAGAGTACATAGCAGGGCCAGACAGTATGGCTTTGCATCTTCCTCCAACAATGAGGCTCTACCTTCCAAAGATAAAAGCAGAGAAAAGGCAGGGTGGAGATGTGGGGATGGGTGGTGGCTTGGGGCCTGGTATGGTCAAGATTATTACTTATTTTTTTGTAAAAAAATACTAATACTTGTATCTTTTTTAAAAGTTTACTGTTTATTATTATAAAAAATGCATGCTCATTTGTAGATGCAACCAATCAACAAAATACAGAAAAATCGGAAGAAGGAAACAAAATACAATGGTAATCTTTAATCTCATCACCCAGGGATAATAACCATTTGCATTTTGGTGTTCCTCCTTCTAGTGTTTTTGTCCATGTGTATGTATATGTGTGTGTGTGCAAAGGTGTATATGTACCTTTGTGTTATATATCTACAGGTTACTTAAAAAATAATTGAACACATTACAAAATTCATTGTACTGTACAACTTCTACTTGTAGATATACATCAAAAACTTTATGTTTGTACTGCCTTTTCTTTGTAGACTTAAGGAAACAAAGAACAAATCCTGGCTGTCACTGGTGGTGGCAATATGCTGGGATGAATAGACCACAGAACTGATGAGTGACCTGTGGCAGAAGGGGCACGTATGAAACATTCGTAAGAGGAGAGAAATAACTCTGAGAGTTTCTTTACAAATAGATTTTGATTACATGTTCACATACAACTTAGTTACTGAATAAGTCATTTTGGTAAATATCCATTTCTTTATGAATAACTGTATTTTCAAAGTTAAGATCTATCATATGTACAGTTTATAGCTTGCTCTTCACATCTGCCATTATACTGTGACTGTTTTCCTGTGCCATTAAGTATTATTGTGTGAAAAGTGTTATCACTCTACTCACAGTCCCCGAAAGGGACCACCCTGATTACTACAAGATGCTTCTCCTCTCCTAACCCTTTCAGTCATAGCTGTTTGGACCAGAGATAGGCCAAGGGAGAAAAACCATGGGCCCAACTATGCCAATCAGTTAGTTTCAAGATGTTAGCCTGAGGGACACAGGCTATGGTGAACATCTTGTTCATAAATTTTTGTGTTATATGTATGATTATTTCCTTAGGGCACATTCTTGGAAGGTCAATTACCTGGTCAAAAAAAAGGGTGAGGTTAAAAATCTTGATATATATTGCCAAGTAACTGTCCAGGAAAAATGTAGAATGCATATCTTTATGTGTCATAAAATGCCTTGCTGATATCCCTTTTTAAATTTGCATTAGGATAGAAATGTTAATTTATTTCAGAACTCATCCATTAACATGGTTCTGATAAAAAAAGCCATAATAAAAATCTCACAAAAGGGGCTTTATCAGGCTGTGTTTCCCTCTATTGATCAATTTATACTTTTCTAACTTTAATGGAGCCCGTTGCTTGAAAGGTTAGCTTCAAGCAGTTGCCATGGGATCTAGATTGGGGAGAGAATCTTGCAGCACTGGGAAGAAAACAACAGAGTGTGCAGATGCCCCAGTGAGGAGGCAGCCAGGTTCTGATGGATGTGTGTGGAGGGTGGGAGCCAGCGTGATTCTGCAGGCTCTGGCCATCAACTTTCCATCGGTTTGTTCTTTGCCCCTTACCAGGGTTGAAAATGCCAAAGGGGTAGTCTATTTTCCTTGCAAGATTCAGCACAGTAGGGACACTTAGCAAAGATTTTTTTTTTTCATTTTGTAGCTGAAGAGAGAAAATGAGATATTAGAGAGGAAAGGGTATTCTTCTGGGGACAAGGTCTATGGCCTGAGAAGCCTGCCTTGTGGCTATTGTGGAATGGAGGCAAAGGTTTTCTGAATGCTAGCATGGGGTCAGCAAACTATGGCTCTCAGACTGTGAGCTAAGAATGTTTTTTGTATTTTTATACAGTTAAAAAAAAGAAGAATCTTTTGTGATATGTGAAACTTTTATTACATTCATATTTCATTGTCTATAAATGAAGTACTTGGGCAGTTGAGTAGTTGTGACAGAGACTGTGTGGCTCACAAAGCCTCAAATATTTACTATCTGGCACTTCAAAGAAAACATTTGTCTACCCCCGTGATAGAAGAGTAGCTCCCACGCCTTGAGCACTTACTGCATGCCAGGTATTGTAGTAATCACTTTATATGCGTTTCCTCATTTAGTTTTCCCAACTTTTGCTACAAAATAGTGGGTATGTAATTTATTTATGTTTTACATCTTGAAAATGAAAAGTTTGAGAAGTTAAATTTTTGATACCTGGTAAAATGGTGAAGCTGAGTTTCAAAGCCAGGTTTCTGACCAGAGAACCTGAAGGTTCTGATGAATAGTGTGATCTGATGAATAGTCAATAGACATGTTTCTACAATGTTCTTTAGGCCTTCCTGTCTTCTCAGATTCCTAAACTGTAGTGAATCTGTAGCTGGTGTAGAACAGGATAGAGCACAGAAAATGCCTGGTGTCAGGGATTAATAGATGTTAGCTAAGATTATTATAAAAATATAATGATTTATAATAATGAAGTGTCCAAATAATTTACTTTGTCCTTGATATCCTTAGGTCAAATTATCGTTGTTTGTTTCTCTCTCTCTCTCTTTCTACACACACACACACACACACACACACACACACAGATACACATGCCTACGTCTTCAAAGGCAACAGTCTTGAGATAAAACTTTGTTCACCATTTCCCCTTCTTAAAGTGCAGCTTAGTACTGTTTTCTTTCTCTGCTCAGCATATCCATTCTTTTTGATTTCTATTGTGGCTCTAATCTCTTCCAGCTGTTGCTGCAAATCTTTCCCTTCCTTCTCCCTCCACCTCACTTCCCTAATCCATCTCCATTTCTGATCTCTCTGTAAAACTCAAAGGGCTTTCTGTCCCAGGAAAAAAGAAGGCTTTACAGCATAGGAGGTTTGCCATGCCCATGCTCCAGTAAGTGGGGCAATATAACGACACAATTACGTTTTTGACATTTAGATGCCTTTTATGAGCCATCTAGCTTTGTGAACTCTGTTTTCTGAAATCAGAGGTTTTCAAAGGTGGAAGAGATTTTATACATTCTTTAAGTCAATCTCATGACTATTATTAGAAACTCTTCTAGCACCTCCTTGACCCATGGGTACCCAGGTTCATTTGGATGCTTCCAGTGTCCAGGGGCTCACTTTTCTCCCAAGGTAATCTATTCCTTTGTGAGAAAGCCAATTATTAGAAAAAGCTCTTCCTTAAGAGTTTGCCACTCTGTTACATCTATCCAGCGGTCTCAGGAGTCAAATAAAAAACCCTACTCCTTCTTCCACAGGATAGTCATTCATACATTTGCAGGTTGTCACTATGTCTTCCTAAACCCTCCCTTCCGCCCTTCCACATAGACATTTGTGTCCAGTCCTCATGAGAGTTCTGATAGCTATCATTGGAAGGAGTTCAGTTCATTGTCATGATCTCTTTTAAAGCACCTGGAGCAGTGCTGGACAGAAAATACTTTACATGGTCTGCCCAGCACCAAATTACATAGATTTGGACTATCGGCAGTGTGACCTTGCAGATTGGGATGAAAAGCAAGGCAAAACCTGGAGAGATACCAAGAATTTAGTTGTAAATCCAAATTGCAAAAGTTGTGTGATCCTAAAGCAATCACCAGTATATGAAAAAAAGTAGGATGTTCCACCAAGTACAAGGACTTTTAGAGTTAGATGAAAAAGCACTTAATTATCTTAAGAACCAAAGAAATGCAAAATCCAGTCAAATGATCAGTTTGGGTAGGAACTGCAGATATCTAGGCGAATAATAAAAACTAGGGATAGTATAGAACTTGGATTCAGGGAAATGGGTTTCTTGTCTTCCCTTCTCCCTCTTCTCTCATCCCATAAACATTCTGACATTATGTAGTATTACAATAAAAACTAATTGGGTACAAAGCATTTCATCGAGTTTTCCAAAAAAGAAAATACAAATGGCTCCCCACTAAAATCTCTGATCATTTTGTAATTTCATTCTGAGAAGGTAATTTTCCACATTATACACATATGAGGGGGTAATCCCAAAATTTGTACAGGATAATAAAATAATTAACTTAAAGGCTAAACACTTTCCTATCTTGGAAGATTTAGAAGTGTGTAGATATGTTTTAAGAAGAATCAAATGTAGTATATTAATATTTTTATATCATGAAATTGGTGTATAGTTAGCAATTTGCATATTTGAAATAATTAGAAAAATTTTTGAGGGTCATTCTTGTTAACCCAATTTAAAATGTGTAATTGAGAACTTGACTTAGACTTACAATTTTAACTGAAAATCTTACTAAATTTATATACAGTATTAGAACATTTAAGAAAATTTGAGACATCATATTTATAAATATATTATTTTAATATTAATTGCCTAGGAAGTTTTGTCTTCTAAATCAGTGGATAAAGATATTTGCCAAAAAATAAGAGCTATATTAAATTTATAAATACAGTTCAAATGTTTTAAGGCCTTTAAGTTTATAAGTAGGGCCAAGTATTATTTCAAAGTCCTTTTTAAAAATGATTGTTAAGGCCGGGCGCAGTGGCTCACACCTGTAATCCCAGCACTTTGGGAGGGCGAGGCAGGCAGATCATGAGGTCAGGAGTTTGAGACCAGTCTGGCCAGCATGGTGAAACCCCATCTCTACTAAAAATACAAAAAAGAAAAAAAAAAAGATTGTTACACGAGTTTACCTGTATAACAAACCTGCACATGTACCCCTGACCCTAAAATAAAAGTTTAAACAAGATTGTTTAAATTTACTAGAATTGAGTGGTAGACTTTGTCACTTTAACTTAAAAGCTTAAGAAATAGATTTTTAAAATACATATCTTAAAGTATCATATATTAAAATTTAGAACCAAAATTAATACCTCGAATAGTCTTTTCAAAAGTCACTTCAAGGGTACTGAAAAACCTCACAGTGAACAATGATCTCCCTGATGGTCAGCAGCCTCCTAGGTTGGGTTGCTAATTTCAGCCCAGGCTGAAAAATTCTTATTCATACTGAGCTTGCAATCAATTGATCCCTAACTTACCCTTTCCTGAATTTTTGTCATGTGAACTACTATCATGTTAGGGTTACCCAGTTCTGAGCTTGTGCAGTTCACATTTCGGACATGAGAACAGGACTTTGCATTTATCCTTATCAATTGTCATCTTACTGGCTTGGGACCATTATTCCTTTCTTGCTAAAATTAAATGCGGGCTGACTGAACTAGTTTTGTTTCTCTCATCAACCTAGCTTTCTATACTAGCTCTTCTTCCCCAGATGCTATGGCTGTGGGTGAAATATGAAAGCTTCCCTGTGTTTAGCTCCTCCCACATTTATCCAAATCAAATTTTCCTTTACAGCATAGCTCAGTTTCCTAGGCCTCAGTCCCTACTGCTTTCCCCTTTTCTAACTTCCTGTAACTTCCTTTCTAATCCATCATTTTGTCCCTTAATTGTATGATAGCGTGCGCTGACTTAACTTTCCCTTTCAGGGCGGTAGCTCCTGGAGTGTAAGAGCTTTGACTTATTTGTTCTTCAACAGCTAGCACAGAGCCAGTGGTTGGTTGATCTATAGGCATTTGTTCAATGAAAGAATTTCCACAGAAGCATCATTACATACAGTCTCATTACCACCTGTGTGCAGACACCTTTTCAACCATACAGATATGACTGACTTCTCAGACTCTTGCCAGGGCATCTCTCTAGTTATGTTAGTCATATTAGTAACAGCAGCAGCATCAATCATAGCAAATCATTCCTAAACACTTAACGTATGTGACAGACATTGTTCTAAGTGCTTTATCTGCATTAACTCATTTATTCCTCACAATATGCTTGTAAGACAGGTACTATTATTATTTCCACTTAGCCAAGGAATGGATGAGTAACATACCCAAGCTCATACCCTAGTAATTGGTAGAATACACTGGTATCTGCATGCAGATTGGTTCCAGAACTTGCACTTTACAGGGTGCCCAGATAGTGCCTTAAATGTGAATTATATGGAATATGAATTATATGGAATTTTATATTGAAAAGAACTTCAATTATCTTCTAGTCCAGTGATCTTCAAACTGGAGCATTTGTATCTCTAGAGGAGTAGAAGTATTTTTCAAAGGGTACTTGAGCACAGATATTTGAAGAGGATCCATTTCTAGATCCTGAACTTCCATATTATTATTATTAAACTTTATGTTTTATTAAATTAGGTCTGCGTAAGAAGTGGTTCCTGTTCACAGTAGTCATTTTCCCACTTTACAAAAGAAAGACATGTTCCTCACCCACCTAAGATCTTACTTTGGTGCCTTATTACAAGTTGTGAAGCTCTCTGGGCACTAAGCAAAAGGAAGGCCTTAATTAACAAAATAGCACCACGAATCCCAGGACATTTGATCTTTGGGGAGCATTTCTATGTAAGCATTTTCAGTAAATTGCCTAAACAGATGGAAATTGAGGGCTTATCCGTGATTCCAAACTAGCTAATGATAGAGCTGAGAGAAAAGCTACATCTCAAATCATGAAAAATGAATTTCAAAGTAGGGGTTTATAGGGAAAGGATAAGTTTGGACGGAAAGAATTGGAGAAGGGATTTCAGTTGGGAGGACAGTAGTATAAAAGAAAGTTTGGGGGAGAAATGAGTAAGCCCTATATCAGGGACCTATGGATTTTTCTAGTTTAGGTCTGGTTTTGAAAAGAATGAGAAAATGGGCTATTTCAATGACAGTGAAGGGATTTCAAAACTATCCTTAAAGAAACATAAAGCTGCTGTAAATTCCTAAACAAAAGAATCCTGAATGCTTTTGTAGGAGAACTGGGTGGGATAGAGATCTTAAAGAGAATGTATTCAAGAGGCTCTTGCAATAATTTAGGGGTCACATAAAAGTGTCTAGACTCAATAGAGGCTACACAACTGGAAAAGAAAGAGCTGGTCTGAAATACGTTGCAGATAAAATAATCAACAGGACTTTGGAGTAAGTACTGTAGAAAAATCAAAGATGGCACCTGAGTTGTGAGCCTGGTGACTGAAGATAACGGTGGCGCATTATACTGACTTTAGTAAGGAATGAGTGGGGAGGCAAGAAGAATCATTCACTCACTTTTAAAATCCATTCAACAAGTATTTATTGGGCAAATACTATGCACCAGTCACTACTAGATGGTGAGGTGAATATACAGAGGGGAATAAAATATATGTTGTTACTATCCTCTTGGAGCTTGGTCCAGGAAGGAAGAAAGATAATAAGCAAGACAAATACCCAAATTCCAGGTGATTGCTATCAAGGAAAGAAATTGTGTGTGGATGATAGGGAATAACAAGGGAGGGGTTTCTACTTAGAGCGAGTGGTCAGATAAAACCTATTTAGGTGATATTTAAGATGACATATCTAAAGCATAAACCTAATCTCTTTTTTGCTGTCCAAAGAGGAATAAAATAGGGAAGTAACATTTCTTAAGCACTGAAGACTACAAGGAGTTTGATACCATATGACCACGTTCTTATTTTACGGATGAGGAAAACTGAAGCTCAGTAACAACCTGATCAATGTTACACAGAATTCAACATCATGAGCCCAAACGATGTCAATACCTGTAAGTGATTGACATCACTTACAGGTATTAATCATCTCTAAGGAGATGATTAATAATCATTAATAATCTCTAAGGAGAATTAATCATCAAAGAAAATAATCTTTAGCAAAGAAGTTAGACTTGATCCTGGAAGGACTATAGCAGACATTATAAAGAAAGAGGACATGTAGCTACTTCAGATGAATTCAGTTCTCTGGATTGAGACAAGTCCTAGACACTGAAGGAGATTTGGACTGTAATAGACAACCACTGTCAGAACTCTCTGAAAACATGGGGAAAACATTAGTGATGAACAAATGTACTCCCTTTTAACATAGAGATGGGAGTGGTAGCTTATGAAAAGAACAGGTCAATAGAACTGATATTGATCTCCCTGCCAATTTCTGGACTAGTGTGCCAACAGACAGGTTAGGAGCCCAAGCTTAGTGCCAGACATACTGCAAAGGAGCAAATTGGGTTCCTCCACTTCCTAGCTGTGAGCTCTGACCCTGAGCACATCACTTAACCTCTCTGGGCTCAGGTTCTTCATCTGCAAACAGATGAAAATGACCATTTTATAGGGATGTGAAGGTGCAGTGAACTCATGTATATACAGCACTTAGTACAGTGCACAGTAGATGGAGAGCATTCAATAAACAGTAACAATTATAGTTACAATTTCTCAAATTGCTTATTAAGCACATGACTGGCAAGTACTTAGAAAAGGAAGCGGTAATAGCCAATCAGTCCTTCATTCTACAAATAATTCTTGAGTGCCTACCAGGGGTCTTTCCTAGGGGTCTTTCCTAGGGAGAAAAGAAAAGATGCAAAAAGGAATTATGATTTATTTTCTGCCTGAAAAGGAAAGATTTGGCTTATTCATTAACTATCCTGTTTCCATCACTGGTTATACCGTACACAGTTCTTTCTGCCTGATCTGGCAGGGAGGTTGTAATTCTGCATTTTTGTGTGTGGCATTGCAATCTATCTGTTGCCATGGAGAGATAAAGTGAAAAGAAGGCAAACCCTGGCTTCAATACAAACAGTGTCAAAGAACAAATATAGAAAAAAAGTAATGAAAACAAATGGAAAAAGCGAAATGGCTTTCTGCTTGAATGTGTATATGACAGCATGAAATCTGTTCTGGCATGAGGGAAAACAGGAAATAGAACCAATACCTTATGTTTTAAATATTTGTTTAAATTCATATTTTTAAATGTGAAAGTCGCCATGAAGCTATCATAAGAAGAATGCAGAAAATATTAATTGCAAATCATTTTCGTACTTTATTTTCTTTGTGGTTAGAGCTAATTTTATAGCGATTTTTTACTCTGAGGAACCGACACCTAGGTTGTTTGAATTGCAAAGATGATATAAGGATATGTGGCTCCTTTTCATTTAGACTTGCAAAAAAATTTAAGAAATTTTAGTTTTATCATTTAATTTCACATTCTCTTTCCCTAAACACATACTCTCCTGGTAGAAAGGCATACTTCTTGGGATGGCATTGGAGACAATGAGGCAATTGATATTTATTAAACACCTACTACATTGTATACATTTTCATATATATTATTTCACTTAATGTACACAACAACAAGGGGCCGAGGATACTCTATTTTTAATAAGGAGCTAAGGTTCAGAGGACCTGTGGGACTTGCCCAAGATCTCACTGCTAACAAGGCAGGTTAGGGATTTTTGACTCTAAGCTTGGAGCTCTGACCACTTTCTGATACTACCTCCTATCAAACTCAGTGGTTTAGAGGCCAGAACACAGGCTGGGAAGAGGAGACCTGGGTTCTCGTTCCCAGTGTTAAAGCTGTGGGATAGTGGGAGAAACTACTCTTCTGGCGTCATTTTCTTATTTGTAAAGGAAGAAACGGAGGGCTACAAAACCTGGGGTCAACCTCCAACTCCATCCCACAGGCCTACAATCTGTGGTCAGAGGTGGATTCACTGTGAAGCTAATAAAGTTTCACCTCCAGAAATCCTTACTTGCACAGCTTCTGTGAATGATAGCTGCTGCAAGGAGCTGTAGAATGTTCTAGATGGAGAGAAAAGCTACATCGCCATCAGGAAACATTCCTATGTACTCATTTCTGGAAAACCACCTAAAAACCATTCTCAGAGGAATGGTTCTGAATTTCTAAGATTCCAGGAATTTGAAAGTCTAAATAAATATTCACTTTTGTACCTGATTTGTTTTCACATTTTTTTAATCCTTTTTTTCTAATGAAGGCCTTACAAATTGTATAAGCATCAAGGTCTGTCTCCCTCTGTCTTGATTCTGTGGAGCAGGTGGAAAAGGGAGCAGAAAAAGAAGGGAAACTGAGGCAGGAGACTTCAGAAGCTTCCTTAAGCTGCCCAAGTGCCCTCAAAGCTGCCGGCCTGCTTTGTACCCCATAGTTCTTCCCTGGAGAGGAAAGTCACATTCTACAGAGATTTTGGGGCCTACGCACCCTCCTGGCCCTTCCTCAGACACGTGACTAGTTCGAACAGCTGCTGTCCTGACTTGTGAGCACCCTGAGATGCCACTCATGCCCATCAAGCATGAGCTCAGATCCTCCCCAAGTAAAAGCTTTTATTGGATAAGCATCAGGGTCTGTCTCTTTCTGTCTTGGTTCTGTGGAGCAGTAGGAAAGGGTGCACAAAAAGGAGGGAAAGTGAGGCAAGAGAGTTCAGAAGCTTCTGCCTCAGTTTGTTTTATTTAAAAATTTTTTAAAACAATAATTTAAAAATGCCATACAAAGAAAAGGATAGAAGTCCCCACTCATCAGCTCTGTGTGTGGAAACTTCTGAGGGACAGTGGCAGAGAAAGGCCTCCAGGCAGGAGGCCCTGCGGAGGAAAGAATGCCTTTGACAGTCAGTGTTGCAGCAGTCTTGGGAATCTCTCAAGAACCAACTGATACTGAGATCTTCCACCATATTCTGCCACCCGCCTGGCCCATGTCTGCTAGCCCATCTTCCCTGCTGTCTTTGCCACTCCCACCGCTTATGGTTCTCACTTCACAGTGTGAAGAAATCACAAGCAAGGGTGGGCAGCAAGTTCTCAGTCTGTGTCTACATGGGAATCAAAGCAGCAGTCCGGATAATTCAGGGCAGAAAACTTTCTTTTGCATCAATCTTGTTCACTTATTTCAGGCATTTTTCTTTTTGAAATGTCCGGATGATTACTTCCAATTTCCACTTCAATTTAAAAGGCAATAAATAACCTCTGAGCTCCTTTCCCAAGCAGCTTAGTTAGAAGAGGCAGAATGGTTGAGGACAGAATGAATCTTTTTGAGGCCTATTGCCTTGTTTCTTGGGAGACCCATTTTGATCTTAAGTAGACTAGAGCTTGCAGAATGTACATGCAGGGCCTGTGTTTGTCCCCATACTCCTTCCTACCATCCTGACTGCCATCCTCACCTTCACCCTAACTTCCAGTTCCAATGATCCTGAACCTCTGGGGGCTCAGCCTTTTTTGTAGGCATGGCCTAGAGGCCTAGGAAGGCCTGAAATGAGGTTCTGTGAATACCCAAGTCAAGCTCTGTTGATCTCTCTGGAGACTGGCACTGCCCAATACAACAACCTGCTGTATCGGGAATATTCCATGTCTGTGCTATCCAATGGAGTGACAATGGACTGGAGTGTATCAGTCGCATGTAGCTATTGAGCACTTAACATGTGTAGCTAAGAACATGAAGTTGTAATATTATTTGATTTTAATTAATTTAAATTTAAATAGGCTCATGTGGCTGGTGGCTATCATGTTGGACAGCACAACTCTAGGTCTCAGATGACATGTGCCCCACTCCCGTGGATCAACTTATGTTCCTGGTTTCAGACCAGAGTCATTGGGCAGGCGAATTAATACACTGTTAATGAGGAGGAATTGGTGGTATCAGACTCTCCATAAATATCTGAAATGGGTCTCTTTGCCCTTGTTCAGTAATTGACATTAAAGTGAGAAGCAGACTCATATTACAGAGTCCCCACTAGGTGAAAGCATCATAATTATATTATGTATATATGTATGTGTCTGAGACAAAAACATTCCACAATCTTCTGCCTCCCCAACCCCTTGATAACTTCTGTTAGGCTGATAGGAGAAAAGGTTGCTTACTAAAGAAACAAGAGAAGTAGAGACCAGGTAAACTATGTTATATATGAAAGAGCTTGAGCTTACAGGGATGGGAAATGTGAAGAAGATACCTGAAGGGCAAGTAGAGGGTATCAGCAAAGGAGTCAGGAGTGTTAGGGAGAGAAAGAGATGAGAGGTTGGGGCACCTGCCACCCAATGTGGGACTTTAGGGACTTGGTTGTGTCAAGAGTTTTAAGGAGATTTTGCTCTGTATTAGGTACTTCAATAATAATTTTCATAGCAAACACTTTTTAGTACTATGTCCCAGCACTGTTCTTTATATCTATTAATATATTTAATCTTGAGCTTCTAGGCCTCGGCTTTAAGAGAAGCTGAGTCCTCACAGGTTCAGGACCATTGAGACTGAATGTTAGGGCAGAAGTGAGGGTGGTGGTCAGGGTGGTAGGAAGAAGAATGGGCACAAACACAGGTCTTGCATCTAAATTCTGAAGCTCTAGCCTACCTAAAATCAAGATAGGTCTCCAAGAAACAATGCAGCAGGCCTCAAGAACATTTGTCCTAACTTAGCCATTCCATCTCTTGTCATTTCCAGACCTACAGGGTAAATACTATCATTGCCTCCATTTTACAGATGAAGAAACAGAAGCACAGAGATGACCTTGGTAACCTGCTCAAGGGAACACACACAGTAAGTGGGAAAAGCAGGATTTGAACTTAGGCAATCTGGCTCTTAAGTCCATGGCTTAATCACACATGTGTTGCCCCTTCTAAGTCCCGTTTGCCACTTAAAGAGACTTCTTAATATATACATATTACTTTTCAAAGTATTTTGGAATTGATTTCTGTTTCCTCTGAGTGTGACGCCCTGGCCATACAGGATGGGAGGAAGCTGGCCCAGATTTATTTGAGACCCACACACGATCTCCTAACAGCTCAAAGAGGTTTCTATGATCATCCTTACTTTACAGGTTTGAGAGGATAAACCAAAATTATGGTTTTGGCTTAACCAAGTCATGTCACAAGGATTTGAATAAAAGTCTGGCAAGGCAGCCAGATCACCTGAGGTCAGGAGTTCGAGACCAGTTTGGCCAACATGGTGAAATCCAGTCTCTACTAAAATTAGCTGGGCATGGTGGCATATGCCTGTAATCACAGCCACTTGGGAGGCTGAGGCAGGAGAATTGCTTCAACCTGGGAGGCAGAGGTTGCAGTGAGTGGAGATTGTGCCACTGCACTCTAGCCTGGGCAACAGATTGAGACTCTGTCTCAAAAAAAAAAAAAAAAAAAAGTCTTTGGGACTTTTCTTCATGTTCTTTCAATTACCAATATTTTTTTACTCCACAGTTACACTTACTGCCTCCTCTTAGCTTTAGGAAAAATGTCACTGGCTTTTTCACATAAACTTCAAATAAGTGAGAAGATATTGAGGAAGTCTGACAGAAAGGAAGCAAGCCACAATTCTATCATTCTGTCTCCTGGAGCTGGTAGTTTCTTACAGGGCTACTCCACACTAAGTATGAGAAATGGATCCCAAAGGAAATAACAGCAAAATGAAGATGGTTTGTAGAAAATGAGATTTATGAGCAGAGGCCAAAGGAATTGGATTCATAGATTTGTAAGTATGTTTTTCAACTCTTTCTACATGAAAATGACTTGAAAAGCTTTTAAAATACACATGCCCAGGGTGCAAGGCAAGGATTCTGCTATGATTTGAATGGTTGTCCCCTCCCAACTCATGTGAAATTTAATTGCCACTGTAACTGTACAGTCTTAAGAGGTGGGACCTTTAAGAGGTGATTAGGCCATGAGTATTTGGCCCTCATGTATGGATTAATGATGTTATGGTGGGAGTGGGTTCATTATCATGGGAGTGGATTCCTTATAAAAGGACAAATTCAGCCTCCTTTTGTCTCTCTCTTACCTTCTCACTTTCTCACCTTCTGCCGTGGGATCACACAGCAAGAAGGCCCTCGCCAGATGCTGGTGTCTTGATCTTGGACTTTCCAGGCTCTAGAACTCCGAGAAACAAATTTCTATTCATCATAAATTACCCTGTCTCAGGTATTCTGTTACAGCAGCACAGAAGGGACTTGGATTCCAATCAGTAGGTCCGGGAACTTTCCTCTAAGCCCTGGCATAGAGATGAGGCAAAAAGAAGAGATGGGCATGTATGTGGCTGTGCAGCTGGTCACATTTTCACAGCAGCCCCTTAACAAAGTGGGCGTATATTTGGACACTACAGGCTGAAGGTCTGGGTTCAAATTCTGGTTCTGATCCTTATTAGCTGAATGACTTTAGCCATGTAAATTAATTTTCCCAAAGTATAATCTTATCATCTGGAAAATAAGGATGTTTTTCTACTTTCCTACTACCTGTTATGTGGCATTGGGTTTGAGGATTATTTAAAACAATGATGGGCAAATTAACCTGGCAAACAGCAGGTGCTCAAGGATTTTGATAGATCTGATTTAAGAATGAATGGAGAACATTTGGAATAAAAATATCTGTCAAACATAGGGATATACTACCAAGAGCAAATGAATTTCACTCTGGGGATTTAAAATAATTTGTGATTTTCTGGGCACTGATTACTGAGTACTGCTGTATACTTTAAAGTCTCCTTATAATTAAACAAATTGGCCATGGAATTATTTTCTGATGAATTATAAGACATACCTTTCATTTTTAAAGGAATTTTTTAAATTAATAGTACACTTTTATCAGTGAGTAATTATATTTTTAATTGCACAAATGTCCATCAAACATGTTCCTTTTCAAATGCTACAAAGCACTGGGCATTTCCAGAAAAGTCTGTTATCTGTTAAATGGCTGCCATGGAAATTCTTTTAAAGGCTGAGTACAAACCAGACCTGCATTAAAGCACTTTAGAAGTATCAACACAAGAGCTAATTAATTTTCTTCAAAGGCATTAAACTAGTTTAGAATTATGACTATAGCATTGAAGGAAATGAATAACTGAAGTTCTAGCAAATAACTGTGTATCTTTCAAGGAAAGGGTAAAGTTGTAGAGTGCTAATCCTCCAACTATTATAGCAGAAATACCAAAATCTGCAAGTGGGCACAAACACTCACTCTCTGGTTTCATTCTCAGAAGAAAAAAGAATTCCTAATGTGGAATCATTGTTTGTCCTGCTCTTTCAGAATGTGATCAGCCAATGTCCATAGCGACCATAGGGAAATTCACTTATTTTACCCTGAATTTTTATAGAAAATAGAAGAGACCCTTTTGCGAAGAAGAATATAAATTTAATAGGCCCTGAGTGTATTTGCTTGGCATTCCCTGAAGTCCACTTTAGGGCTGGCATTGTTGCCAATCATCTTCAGTCAGCAGAGCCCCAGTTAAAAATATCTGCCTGCTGTACCAAGAAGGCAAAGATAGTACTGCCTTTTAATGAATCTTCTTGGCTGCCTGTTTCCCCAGTTTCCTCCTTGCTCCAACAAGCATACTATTGCAGGTTGGGTTGCTTGAGTAGGCTCAGCTCTCAGCCTTATTACCGTCTTCTTAGACACCTTTGCTCCTTGAGAGCCATGTGGAGGAAGAAGCGAATACGCAGATTGAAGCGTGAAAGGAGAAAGATGAGGCAAAGGTCCAGGTAAACTGCTAGCATGTGCACCGTGGAGGCCACAGGAGCAGAAACATGGAATGCTGGAGGCTGGGGATTCTGGTAGAAGTTGTTGGACTGCATGCCACTGTCTGGAACTTGTCTCTCAATGGATCTAGAACTTCCATCACCAACTGATCACCAAGACCACTTCTGTAAGACCCACCCTGCTCACACCAAAACAACTCCTGTTGGTCCTTTGCCCTGGACCTGTGATATTCTAGACTAGTTCTGCTCTCAGTTGTGGCTGAGTGTAACATCTATATAAGTCATCTCTTCTGCTATCTTCGCTGAAGAATTTTTTTAAAAAGTAGGCTAATCAGTAGAGACTTAAATCCTAGGATTGACCTTCTGTATGAGCCTTCATTCATGACATTCACACCAAATGCTACAGATGGGCCTCATGATAATGGTGGACATGTTCTTTTACTATCTAAATCACATTATCATGGCCGGGCGCGGTGGCTCATGCCTGTAATCCCAACGCTTTGGGAGGTCAAGGCAGATGGATCACCTGAGGTCAGGAGTTCATGACCAGCCTGGCCAACATGGTGAATCTTGGTCTCTACTAAAATTACAAAAATTAGCCGGGTGTGGTGGTGTGCGCCTGTAATCCCAGCTATTTGGGGGGCTGAGGAAGGAGAATCGCTTGAACCTGGGTGGCAGAGGTTGCAGTGAGCCAAGCTGGCGCCACTGCACTCCAGCCTGGGCATCAGAGTGAGACTCTGTCTCAAAAAATAAAAAATAAAAATAAATGTAAAAAATCACATTATCAGTATTGTTACCCCTTTTTCCTGCTCACCCCAAGTAAAATTCTAATTCACTGATAGATAGGCAAGTTGGAAAGAGCTAGATTTTGATGTCAGAGAGACCTGAGTGGATCTGCTGCTTTTCAGCTACATGACCTTGGGTGGGTTATTTAACCTCTTAAGCCTGGGTTTCCTTATCTATATGATGAAAGTAATGAAATCAACCTAATGTAAGGATTAGAGGAAATGATGCGTGTACAGCTGCCAGTACATAATAGGCTGACCTTCAGTCAGAAACATAATTTTAAAAAATTGATTCTTCTTGCTCCTGACCCACCCATAGTAACTTGTTTGGTAAACAATGCATTAAATTATTATATAAAAAGTTAAGGAAGCATAATATAGAGAAACTTCCATTTCTGTAAAATTATTGAAGTATACCAAGCCATAATAATCAATCCCTTAGAAAAGCAGATTATAAAACTGTATATGCTTGTTATAAAAACACATGCATACACACACGAACGTTCGCTTTAATGGAAAAAGCTTTGGGACTATGCAATAAGAGGTTATCAACGGTTCCCTGTATGGTTGGTGAGATTTCATCTTTTTGCACAAATGGATTTTCTAATTTTCTTCAATGAATATGCATTACTTATGAAATTAAAAATCCATTTCTAAAACCATTTTGTAGCACTTAAATGGCATTGTTAATTTAAAATATAACTTTATCCCAGTTCCATCTTTTGCATCAGGACATTGGCAGCCTGGTGCCCTGGAAGGCTTCCTATTTGCACAGTGGCACAGGAACAGCAGGTGCTGAGGCCTGTGTCTTAAGGTCCAGAGTCTGAGAGATAAGGGAGAGAGGACCTAGTGAAGAATCAATGAAGAGTGCCTCTTTATTCTGCAAATGGGGGAAATTGCATTGCTAGATTAAGCACTGACTGGATGTTCAAGATGCAAAACACAGGAACTGTTCCTGAAGAGCATCAGGCAGGAAAAGGAAATGCTAACCTGGGGAATGGTCTTCCAGGCAGGAAATCTCTCTGGAAGAAATATAAAGTGTACAAGGGCATCCAGTCAGCATCTGTCACTCCTAGATTTTCTCCCATATCTCTCTTAATTACTCTGTCCCAATAGGACTGCCCCATTCCATGCACCTCCATGCCATTTCACACTTCTAGATCTCCACTTATACTTCTGCAAATACACACATGCACACACAGGCACACATGTGAGTCCATATAAACACATACTTGTATTTTCCTGTTGTTCAGATCCTGTTCATAGAAAAAGGGCAAAAGATGAGATACCATCTCACACCAGTTAGAATGGCAATCATTACAAAGTCAGGAAACAACAGGTGCTGGAGAGGATGTGGAGAAATAGGAATACTTTTACACTGTTGGTGGGACTGTAAACTAGTTCAACCATTGTGGAAGTCAGTGTGGCAATTCCTCAGGGATCTAGTACTAGAAATACCATTTGACCCAGCCATCCCATTACTGGGTATATACCCAAAGGACTATAAATCATGCTGCTATAAAGACACATGCACACATATGTTTATTGCGGCTCTATTCACAATAGCAAAGACTTGGAACCAACCCAAATGTCCAACAACGATAGACTGGATTAAGAAAATGTGGCACATATACACCATGGAATACTATGCAGCCATAAAAAATGATGAGTTCATGTCCTTTGTAGGGACATGGATGAAATTGGAAATCATCATTCTCAGTAAACTATCGCAAGAAAAAAAACCCAAACATCGCATATTCTCACTCATAGGTGGGAATTGAACAATGAGAACACATGGACACAGGAAGGGGAACATCACACTCTGGGGACTGTTGTGGGGTGGGGGGAGGGGGGAGGGATAGCATTAGGAGATATACCTTATGCTAAATGACGAGTTAATGGGTGCAGCACACCAGCATGGCACATGTATACATATGTAACTAACCTACACATTGTGCACATGTACCCTAAAACTTAAAGTATAATAATAATAAAATAAAATAAAAAAAAAGAAAAAGGGCAAACCTTCCAAGATCCAAGGACCTCCTACAGGCTAGGTTGGATTAGGTGGGGGATCTTCCTTGGGAAAGCTAAGGGCAGCATGGAAAGAGGGAGATTCCTAAATATGGTTGATCAGAAAATCAAAGGTCCGAGTCAGGGAAGGGATACCCCAGTATCCCAGCCTAGGGAATGAGCCAAGGCCAAAACAGAAACTATAGATCCCAGGCCAGAAGCTAAGAAAATTGGGAAACTGACCAGAAAGAAACAAAGTGGGTGTGCAGATCAGTAAAGGACAAGTGCTTGAAGTCAGGCAAACCTGGACTTATCTGTGCTTCACCACTCCCTAGTGTGATCTTGGGAAAGTCTCCTCACCTCCCTAAGCCTTGGCTCCTCATCTGAAAAATGAGCTTGATTACACAACCTTACAGTGTTGTTGGGAAGATTCAATCAGGGGCAGACATGCATGTTAGTGTAGGCCTGGCTTAATAACAGGCTCAGCTGTGTGGCTCTAGCCTGACCATCTAGCTTCAATGCAATGGAGACTGCAATGGGAGTGGGGAACCCCAAGGGCATATCAAGTGGTGATGGGCCATGGCATTGCTACCCTGGGTGCCCTTTATGTAGAGAATTTAAAAGTAGTAATAAAATGAAATAAAAACTGTTGCTGCACAGGCAAGCTGAGAGCCAAATCATGAATGAACTCCCATTCCCAGTCGCCACAAAAAGAATAAAATACCTAAAAATACAGCTAACAATGGAAGTGAAGGACCTCTTCAAGGAGAACTACAAACCACTGCTCAGAGAAATCAGAGATGACACAAACAAATGGAAAAACAGTCCATGCTCATGGATGGGAGAATCAATATCATGAAAATGGCCATACCGCCCAAAGCATTTTATAGATTCAATGCTATTCCCATTAAACCACCATTGACATTCTTCACAGAATCAGAAAAAAAAAAACATATTAAAACTCACATGAAACCAAAAAAGAGCCTGAATAGCCAAGGCAATCCTAAGCAAAAAGAACAAAGCTGGAGGCATCACGCTACCCAACTTCAAACTACACTACAAAACTACAGTAACCCAAACAGCATGGTACTGGTACAAGGACAGACACATAGACCAATGGAACAGAATAGAGAACCAGAAACAAGATTGCACACCTACAATCATCTGATCTTTGACAAACCTGACAAAAACAAGCAATGGAGAAAGGATTCCCTGTTTAATAAATGGTGCTGGGAGAACTGGCTAGCCATACACAGAAAATTGAAACTAGACCCCTTCCTTACACCATATACAAAAATCAACTCAAGATGGATTAAAGACTTAAATGCAAAACCCAAAACTATAAAAATCCTAGAAGAAATCTAGGCAGTACCATTCAGGACATAGACACAGGCAAGGAATTCATAACAAAGATGCCAAAAGCAACTGAAACAAAAGCAAAAATTGACAAATGGGGATCTAATTAAACTAAAGAGCTTCTGCACACCAAAAGAAACTATCATTGGAATGAACAGACAACCTACAGAAGGTCTAATATCCAACATCTACAAGGAACTTAAATTTACAAGAAAAACCCAAACAACACTATTAAAAAAAAAAAAAGTGGGCAAAGGACGTAACAGATACTTCTCAAAAGAAGACATACATGCGGCCAACAAACCTCAATATCATTGATCATTAGAGAAATGCAAATCAAAACCACAATGAGATGCCATCTCACACCAGTCAGAAAGGCTATTATTAAAAAGTCATAAAACAACAGATGGCTGGTGAGGTTGTGAAAAAGCAACACTTTTACACAATTGGGAGTGTAAATTAGTTCAACTATTGTGGAAGATAGTGTGGCGATTCCTCAAAGACCTAGAGGAAGAAATACCATTTGACCCAGCAATACCATTACTGGGTATATACCCAGAAGAATATAAATCATTTCATTATAAAGACATATGCACATGTATTCACAATAGCAAAGACATGGAATCAACCTAAGTGCCCATCAATAATAGACTGGATAAAGAAAATGTGGTACATATACACCATGGACTACTATGCAGCTGTAAAAAGGAACAAGACAGTGTCAGTTGCAGGGACATGGTTGGAGCTGGAAGCCATTATCCTTAGCAAACTAATGCAGGAATGGAAAACCAAACACTACATGTTCTCACTTATAAGTGGGAGCTGAACAATGAGAACACATGGACAAATGGGAGGAACAACACACTCTGGACACTGGGGCCTGTCAAAGGGTTGGTGAGGAGAGCGAGCACCAGGAAGAATAGCTAATGAATGCTGGGCCTAATACCTAGATAATCTGTGCAGCAAACCACCATGGCACACATTTACCTATGTAACATACCTGCACATCCTGCACATTTACCCCTGAACTTAAAATAAAAATTGGAAATCAAAAAGAAGAAGAAGAAGAAGGAGACGGAGAAGGGAGAAGAAGAAAAGTGTTGTTGCAACCAGCAATTCTAAACAATGTCAGTGCTAACACTCCTCCCTGCTAGGGAGCTGCTCCACTCCCACACCCCCTCTCACTCCTACCCCAGCCTATAGAATACTCTGGCCTGAAGAATTAGCAAAGGAAACGGCCACCACCAGATTCTCATCTCTTTCCCAAATGGGCTGCTGCTCCTCTGAGTGGAGGGAGGAAACTACACCTTCTCCCTCCCTGCACAGGGCCAGCACTGCAGAGGTGCCCCCTGACTTCAGAGTTTTCAGGGTCTCAGTTCCTCTTCCCTCTTGGCCAAGTTCATCTGTTCTGCCTGCAGCACCTCGTCATTCTTCCACACTGGGAGGGCAGGCCTTGGTCCACACTCACAGGTACCACATGGGAGACCATTTCTGGGAAACTGGGGGCTCTAAATTTCTCCAGAGAAGAAGCCTCAGACAAAATCCTGGGGGAAGGGCAGGGAGAACTTCAGCAGAAAGGCTCTGATCTCAAAGATGTTATTATTTTGTTTCAGGTGCCCCTCTCTCTTCCTCTCCTCTGTTAACACACCCACACACCTGGTCTACCATGCCTCACTATTAAAGATACCAAGAATTAGAGTCGGCTTGTGAATTATTCTTCCTTCTCATTCGAAAGCATTGGGAGGGAAACAAATAGTGCCGGCCCTGTGCAGGGAGGGAGAAGGTGTAGTTTCCTCTCTCCACTCAGAGGAGCGGCAGCCCATTTGGGAAAGAGATGAGAATCTGGTGGTGGCCGTTTCCTCTGCTAATTCTTCAGGCCAGAGTATGCTATAGGCTGGGGTAGGAGTGAGAGGGGGTGTGGGAGTGGAGCAGCTCCCTAGCAGGGAGGAGTGTTAGCACAAAGAATACTTCACAAGCCGACTTTAATTCTTGGTATCTTTAATAGTGAGGCATGGTCTAGACTGGGTGTGTGGGTGTGTCAACAGAGGAGAGGAAGAGAGAGGGGCACCTGAAACAAAACAGTAACATCTCCTTTGAGATCAGAGCCTTTCTGCTGAAGTTCTCCCTGCCCTTCCCCCACGATTTTGTCTGAGGCTTCTTCTCTGGAGAAATTTGGAGCCCCCAGTTTCCTAGAAATGGTCTCCCATGTGGTACCTGCGAGTGTGGACCAAGGCCTGCCCGCCCAGTGTGGAAGAATGACGAGGTGCTACAGGCAGAACAGATGAACTTGGCCAAGAGGGAAGAGGAACTGAGACCCTGAAAACATTGAAGTCAGGGGTCACAAGCTCAGACACGTAAACTAAATAAAGCTGGCTGGTGTCAGAGGGAAAATACTATAGAATCTTTCCTATTTGTTTAGAAATTCTGGCTCTTTCAATGTAGCATTGCATTTTCCCACTTACGGTGGGAATATGGGTACAGATAAATATTTCTATGCCCATGTTAGGAAAACAAAACTCTTGGCTTCTGTACTGTGGATCCAAATCCCCAGGGTGGGGAGGCACTGTGTAGCTCAGAGCAGGCTTGTCCCGAGCGAAGTGTGGGTGGCTGCTGCTGGGCTCTGATCCCTGCAGGAATGGGGGTGAACTGAAGCCAGCACTCCTGATTTGATGAGGGAACCTAGCAGTCTGGATTGTCATGGGAACTCTTCTAATATTTGAATGTTGGTTCAATTAAAAACAAGAGCACAGCATTGGAGACCAAAGAAAATACACCAGATGTGGCCCTTAGGCCACTCTTTTTTGAAGTCTGCATCAAACAAAGTTTCTCCTTTGTTCCCCAAGGGAGGTAAGATAACAATTTCCTGTGTAGGCTGAGCCGTCCTAGAGTGCAGTGGTGCGGACACCTCTCCCTCACCAGGGCTGGTCATACCCCACAGCTGCTCTTGTGAGATAATAAACGCATACAGTCCCCTGGGCAGTTCCTAAGGAGAAGTCCAAGGCTGCAAATGGTTCTGCCATTTCGTGCATCCCTTCCACTTCTCCCTAGTTGAAAATTCTTGTTGTCCTAAAGGTACTCATGGCCAAAGGCAGCTCCAGCATTTCTATTTAGAAAGGATTTAGGGCTGACAATCTGGTTGCATGGAAGATGGAACTTGAAGCTGCCTTTACACAGTGCTTTATAATACTGATTGAGAAAAGGCTGTAAATTGTCCTTATCACACTATGAAGAGAAAGCTGCCTGAGGCCCTCATAATATCTCCATCTCCCCGGTGGAAACATTCTTAGCATGCCATCAGAGACACAGCTGTTCCCACAAGGGCATCAGTAAATGAGCAGGTTTTATTGTGGTATCTTTTTCTCAAGAATAGTTGTATCCTTGCAATTCTTTTAAGCCAAACGAATTCATCTTTATTAGTGAAATGCTGCTCAGGGCACTCTGTTTAAATCCTTTTAGGATTAAATACAAAGACCGGAGATCACTCACCAAGCCAGTTGGATCCAGCCTCTGCTTGCCTTGCCGCTCCGACCTCACACAGCTCATCCTTCCCTTTCACTGAGTGGTTTTTAGTTTCTTGAAGGTGTGACACTTTCTCCTTTTAGTGTCCCTTGATTTAGCTGGCTCCTGCCATCGTTCAGGCCACTTGAGATGTCACTTGCTGTAGATTGTCCTCCCTGCCCCTCCACCCTCTGCCTTGGGGCTAGATGCCCTTCCTCCATGCCCTTTCAATCATACCCTCTGATTGTGTTACTGATTGTGATCCTACTGCTCTGATTGTGATCTTACTGCACTGTTCAGCCTGCTGCAAGACAGGTTGCTCCAAGAAGCAGAAGCAGAGTCATAGTCAGGAGCAGAAAAGATTGAGGAGAGATTCTGAAAAGAAAAGAGGAGCGCATCCATGTTCTAGGGCTGCCACAACAGATCACTATCACCTTGGTGGCTGAAAACAATAAAATTGATTATCTTGAAGTTCTAGAGGCATTCAGGTTCAGATGTCCATTATCAAGGTATCAGTAGGGCTGCATTTCCTCTAAAGGCTGGGGGTGGGGTGGAGAATCTCTTCCTTTCACTTCTGGCCGCTCCAGGCACTCTTTAGCTTGTGGCTGCATCACTCCAGTCTCTGCTTAGGTGGTCGCATGGCTTTTTCCTCTTCTCTGTGTCTTTTTCCTCTGTGTGTTTATCTTATTAGAATACACGTGATTACATTTAGGGCTCACCTGGGTAATCCAGGATGGTTTCCTCATCTCAAAATCCTCAACTTAATCACATCTGTAAAGAATACCCTTTTCTGAAATAAGGTTATATTCACAGGTTCCAGAAATTAGGATGCAGACATATCTTTTTAGGGGGAGCATTGTTCAGTCTGGTGGAGGGAGGCAACTAGAAACAGCTGCCAGACCATGCGGCAGATCGCTGCCGACAAACAGGGATCTCCGGAGTAGACTACACACTAGAGCTTTGGATGGAATTGGCCAGGCCTTGCTCTGCCTTTGGCTAGGGGCTACCGTGAAAACAGAATCAACTCTGAAGAAGCTAAAAGCTACCAGCCAATGACAGTCCTTAAAACCCAGCTTTTTTTTTTTGAAGGGGGATCTGAGCAGCACATCTCTGCCACATTTCTGCCACAGTCCATCCCTTAAACTGTGCAAGGGGCAGTTTTCCAAGGCTCTGGTGGGCCCTTCTTCCTAAGGGAAAACCTATAAGAAGGAGGGACAAACTGCAGCCCCTCATTGCTGCAGCTGGTCTTGGGGCTACAACCATGCTCACTGTCCCCTCTTTCACCAACCATTCTAAATTCTCTTTGCCCTCAGCTACTACCTTTTCTGGTCTGGGTAGCCTACCCAATGGTGAGTCCCAGACTCTGAGCCCCTGGTAACTATACCTATTTTAGACCAGCATTGCTGCTTTTGTCCATTCATAGTCACAACTGGTCGAGGGAGTACTAAGAGGTCCCCTGGTCCATCAGGAATATGGGTTCCACACATATTGCCCATTCTAGTTGAATGTGAACTGTTTCTGATGGCCTTTTCTATTGGGGATTGAAAAGCATGCATTTGCCAAATTGGTGGTTGGGTACCATAAACCCAAGGCCATATTTATCTGCTCCCACAATGGCACTATGTTGGACACAGCAGATATGATCAAGGTCATTGCTTGGTTGTACTTGTGGTAGTCTTCAGTCATTTTCTAGGATCCATTCAGTTTCTGAAAGGACCAGACTAGGGAATTCAATGGAGATATGACAGGGACCACCATCCCTGCATCCTTGCCTCTTTAATCTCTACTATTCCCCCAGGGTGCAATACTGTTTTTGATTTACTTATCGTAGCCAGCGATTTCTGAGCCCTCCACTTGGCCTTCTCCGTTATGACAACTCTGGTCTAAAAGCCAAGGACCTAGTGAGGGAGTTACATCAACTGCCAAGTATAATAATACCAATAATACATTTTTGGACAGGAAAAATGACCCCTATATGGGCCCATGGATCAGTGGACTCACTATAAACCATACTTTGGCCAGGAATCTATTTATTGCCTGACATCCATGTCCTCCGCTTCTCACAGGAGCCCATGATCATGCTCCGGATCTTTACGTACCAATGATGATTCAGACCCTGCCTCCAACAGCTGTTGGAAGGTTTGGCTATTTTTCTTTTCTCAGTGTAAAGTCAGTCAAGTCAATGGCAATAGGTTCCTTTGGAGAAGGACACTGGGAATCATCACAGTGTGCACTTGCCAAGGTATTGTAGGGTCCTTCCCCTTGCAGACCTAGTCACCTGGTCACCTAGTCTCCTTGCAGACCTAGCCAACAGGTTTTGAATCTGAAAATCAGCTCAGGCCTGGAAATTTGGCAAAGTTATTATTACTTTTTATTGAGGCAATTGCCCTCAGCCTCCTGCTCACCCATTCTTCCTCTCTTCTGATTACATATATAACATATATGTAATATATGTCAAACATATGACAAACAGCACTCTTTCTGGCTGTCTAGTTTGTCCCTAAGAATGCTAAGTTCTATTCACCGTCTCCCTCTATAGGTTAGGCCCTCTTGACTGCCACTCTGTTCTTATTGTTTTTTATGGTAATTACAATCTCCTGGCTTCTGGCAGTTAAGTACCACCACCTGGCATCAAATTGGTTTGGGAGCACCCAAGAGCCCCACTGTCATCAGAAAGCCAAGTTCTCTGACAGACTCTTCTATTGTCAGCCCTGGCCCCACATTCCTGATGGCCTTGGTAAATGGTGTGTCCTCTGATTGGCTTTCTGGCCTCTCCTAATACACCCATTCCTGCAATCTTACCTCCCCGAGCCTTTTAACCACTTCCCGTATGTCTTCCATGGCAAGCAGGCATTTCAATCTCTCAGTGGGGGCCACCACTTTCTCTAGGCTTCTAGGAGGTACCCTAGCAGCAAGTTCACAGAAGCAAGTTTGCATCATTTCCTGGGGTGTTAAATCCTGTATCTCAATAAAGTGACCCCAAGTAAAAAAAAACAAAAACAAAAAGCAACTCTCCTTTATCCAGACTTATGTTGCAGCCATTTTGATCAAGCACCCTGATCCCTGATGGCTCACTCTGATGCCAGCTTGCAGCTCATTTGTGCCATGGTCACTTTACTCCTTATCAGGCCCAGCATATTCCTGGCTCAGATGTGTTGTGATGTGTGCTGATGTCCAGGAGTGGAGGAGGGAGCCACCTATTGCCTTTTAGGGGAAAGCCCCTTGTATCATCTTTTTACACAAGGAATGTGCTAGCTCTTAATTGAGAAGGGTGAGCCACCCCTACAGGTTCAGAAGGTTCAGAGGAATCTAGAAATGTTTCAGTCCCATGTGTTAGAGTCCCAGCTGTTGCCAAGTGGGGCCCTGACTTTGGTCTAACAACCCTGCTTTTGTTGAGCATTCAAATGTCTTTGAAATTCAGTAGCTCTATTAAATCCTGTGCTTCATCTTCAGCTTTTTCTGCTCACTCACAGTCTTGGATTCTTTGTAGAAACTATTTGCACACTTAGTTTCAGTGGTTTCTTAAGTATTCTCAGCTTTTCTTTATCCTCCAGTAGGGCATCAATGTAACTTAGTAATAATCAGCAAATTCTATTATTTTCGTACATAGAGATTCCCCTACATTCTAATGCTTGAAACAATGTATTCCTCTTTTCCTACATGCCATCCTGGTCTACCATTGGTGAACCTTTTAAATAACTGGACCTCCATCTCATGCCATGGGCTGTCTGTACACTACCTACCACCAGGCATGATGTCCTTAAAATCAGCGAAGTGGTGAGTGATCTAGTTCCCAAGTCTTTATCTTACCACATCCTTTCTCAAACCATTCTTGGTACCAACTGTTGCAAGTTGGGTGCGGTGCAGTTCTCAGCTCACTGCAACCTCTGCCCCAAGCTCAAGTAATCATCCTGCCTCAGCCTCCCAAGTATCTGAGACTACAGGAGTACTCCACTACACCCAGCTAAAATTTTTTTTGTAGAAATGGGGTTTCACCATGTTGTCCAGGCTGGTCTTGAACTCCTGCGCTCAAGTGATCCACCTGCCTCAGCCTCCCAATGTGCTTGGATTACAGGTGTGAGCCACTGCACCCAGCCAACAATGAGTTTTTTTAAAGTATGTCTTTCTCATGCCATATTTGGGACACAATTATAGTAAAAAAACATTCATTGTTTATCTGCAATGCAAATTTAACTGGGTGCTCTGTGTTTTTATTTGCTAAATCTGGCAACTCTAGCTGGTGGGGGTCACTCCAAGATGTACATGCTCTTAGATACCACTGCTTTGCCCAGCCATTGTCTAGGAGTCACTGTAAGAATAGTGTGGTCTTGGCTTGAAAGCCAGGGTAGACCCAAAAGTGCTAAGTACTGGGGGCTGTCAGCTAGCCACACTCTTGATAGCTGGGCAGCAACTACTTTCTTGAAGGCAGAACTGCATCTGCCACATTTATTTTCAGTTTAACTGTTGTCTCCCTTGCTAGATGTAAGCCCAATGAGGCTGAGAATTTTCTTGTTTGTTGTCATATCCCCAGTGCCTAACAGGGCTTGGCTTATGGCAGGTGTCCATTGTTACTTCTTAAAGTGAACTGTAATTAAGGCTTCAAGGAGCAGTGGGCATTTAGGGAGAACAGAGAGAAGTCCTCTTGTTGTGTCCCCAGAATCACACTCTGAGTTCTGCTGACTCTTCAATGGCCTTTCCTGCTGAGTGTACAATAAACACAGGTGATATGGTTTGGCTGTGTCCCCATCCAAATCTCATCTTGAATTGTAGTTCCCGTAATCCCCACGTATTGTTGGAGGGACCTGGTGGGAGATAATTGAATCATGGGGGCAGTTACCTCCATGCCGTTCTCATGATAGTGAGTGAGTTCTCATGAGATCTGATGGTTTTATAAGGGGCTTTTCCCCAACTTCACTCTATTTCTTTTTGCTCCCGCCATGTGAAGGAGGACATATTTGTTTCCCCTTCTGCCATGATTGTAAGTTTCCTGAGGCCTCCCCAGCCGTGCTGAACTATGAGTCCATTAAACTTCTTTTCTTTATAAATTGCCCAGTATTAGGTATGTCTTTATTAGCAGCACCAGAATGGGCTAATATAGTAAATTGGTACCAGGAGTGGGTTGCTGCTGTAAAGATACCCGAAAATGTGAAAGTGACTTTGGAACTGGGTAACAGGCAGAGGTTGGAACAGTTTGGAGGGCTCAGAAGAAGACAGGAAAATGTGGGAAAGTTTAGAATTTCCTAGAGACTTGGAGGGCTCAGAAGACAGGAAGATTTGGGAAAGTTTAGAATTTCCTAGAGAATTGGAGGGCTCAGAAGACAGGAAGATTTGGGAAAGTTTAGAACTTCCTAAAGACTTGTTGAATGGCTTTGACCAAAATGCTGATAGTGATATGGACAGTAAAGTCCAGGCAGAGATGGTCTCAGATGGAGATGAGGAACTTGTTGGAAACTGGAGTAAAGGTCACTTTTGCTATGCAAAGAGACTGGTGGCACTTTGCCCCTACGCTAGAGATCTGTGGATCTTTGAGCTTGAGAGAGATGATTTAGGGTATCTGGCAGATGAAATTTCTGAGCAGCAAAGCATTCAAGAAGTGATAGAGCATAAAAGTTTGGAAAATTGGCAGCCTGACCAGGCAGTAGACAATAAAAACTCATTTTCTGCAGAGAAATTCAAGCAGACTGTAGAAATTTGTATAAGTAACAAGGAGCCAAATGTTGAATCACCAAGACAATGGGGAAAATGTCTCCAGGGCATGTCAGAAACCTTCTCAAAAGTCCTTCCCATCACAGGCCCAGAGGCCTAGAAGGAAAAAATGGTTTCCTGGGCTGGTTGCAGGCCCCCCCCTGCTGTGTGCAGCCTTGGGACTTGGTGCCCTGCATTCCAGCTGCTCCAGCAGTGACTAAAAGGGGCCAAGATACAGGCTGTGCCATGGCTTCAGAGGGTGCAAGCCCCAAGCCTTGGCAGCTTCCATGTGGTGTTGGTCCTGCAGGTACATAGAAGACAGAATTGAGGTTTAGGAACCTCTGCCTAGATTTCAGAGGATGTATGGGAAAGCCTGGATGTCCAGGCAGAGGTGTGGTGTAGGGGCGGAGCTCTCATGCATAACCTCTGCTAGGGCAGTGCGGAAAGGAAAGGTCAAGTTGGAGCCCCTACACAGAGTCCCCACTGGGGCACTACCTTGTGGAGCTGTGAGAAGAGGGCTATTGTCCTCCAGACCCCAGAATGGTAGATCCACTGACAGCTTGTACTGTGCACCTGGAAAAGGTGCAGACACTCAATGCCAGCCTGTGAAAGCAGCCAGGATGGGGCCGTACCCTGCAAAGCCACAGGATCAGAGCTGCCCAAGGTCATGGGAGCCTACCTCTTGCATTGGCATGACTTGGATATAAGACATAGAGTAAAAGGAGATTATTTCAGAGCTTTAAGATTTAACTACTGCCCTGTTGGATTCTGGACTTGAATGGGGCCTGTAGCTCTTTGTTTCTGCCAGTTTCTTCCATTTGAAATGAGTGTATTTACCCAATGCCTGTAGCCCCATTGTATCTAGGAAGTAACTAACTTGCTTTTGTTTTTACAGGCATATAGGCAGAAGGGACTTGCCTTGTCTCAGATGAGACTGGACTTGAACTTTTGAGTTAATGCTGGAATGAGTTAAGTCTTTGGGGGACTGTTGAAAAAAGCATGATTATGTTTTGAAATGTGAGGACATGAGATTGGGAGGGGCTGGGGTGGAATCATGTCGTTTGACTGTGTCCCCACCCAAACCTCATCTTGAATTATAGTTCTCATAATCCCCATGTGTCAAGAGAGGGAACTGGTGGGTGGTAATTTAATCATGGGTGTGGTTACCTCCATGCTGTTCTCATGATAGTGAGTGAGTTCTCATGAAATCTGATAGTTTTATAAGGGGCTTTCCCCTGCCTTCACTCTGAACTTCTCCTTCCTGCCACCATGTGAAGAAGGACTTGTTTGCTTCTCCTTCTGTCATGATTGTTAGTTTCCTGAGGTCTCCCTAGCTATGCTGAACTGTGAGTCAATTAAACATCTTTCCTTTAGAAATTACCCAGTCTTGGTTATGTCTTTATTAGCAGTATGAGAATGGACTAATACAACAGGTAACGGGTGGAAGATCAACTCTAGGTTGTATGGTCTGAGTTCACCGTCATTGAATTCTTCATCAGAGTTAATTCTTTTTAAAATTAGCTAAATGGTTTCTAGTAAACAAATTAGTTTCTAGTTGAGGAATTTCAAGAGAGACCTTGTATGTGAGGTCAGCGCTTGTTGCTAATGTGTCCATGTTTGCTTACCTCCATATATATGTCCTACAGGGGATTCAACTCAGCAGACTCTGAACAGAACTTGCTCTCTTTTGTTCCACTATGGACTCTTCCATTTTGTCTCTTCTATCATATATTCCAGATTTCCTTGCCCCACTCAGCTGCCATATGCAGCTTCCAGCTTTTGAGTAAGGTCTGCAGATTCTGTCCCATTTTCACTCTGATAGCCATCTCTTCCTCTACACTCCTGTTACACTTTTGTAGTTTTCATCTTCATCATCTCTTACCAGTATATGACTATGTCAGTTGGTCTCCCTGCCTTTGGTATTGCCCTCTCTCCAATCCATCTTCCACACTGTTGTCAGGCATTTAGCTTTGAAACATTAAAATAAATTGCATCAAATCAAATCAATCAAATCATGTTATTCTTTCCCCTCAAATCTCCCTTTTATCCGGGATCATGTCCAAACTTCATCTTATTACTCTGCTTGCCAGAAAAGTTTTACTCTACTTTTAAATATACACTCTGATTACATCACACTTTTACTTTACTGGTTCCCCATTACTGGTCGGATAAAGTCCAGTCCTTTCTGCATGGATTACAAGGCTCTCTGTGGTCTGGACTTGCTATAATTTGTGCTGTGTCTTCCCTCACATCTTCTGCTATGACTTACAATCTCATGAACACATCATGCTCTATCAGGTCTGCCAGCCTTTGTTCAAACTAGTCCCTCTGTCTGAAATTACTCTTCTTCTACCCTTCTTGTTGTCTGGATCAGCACTTCTCAAACTTTAATGTGGTACCAACCACCTGAAAATTTTTTTAAATTCAGATGCTGATTCATTACATCTGGAGTGGGGCCCCTATTCTGTATTTCTAACAGGTAATGCTGATGCTGCTGGCTCACAAACCACACTTTGAATAGCAAAGTCCTAGATAACACTTACCATTCAAATGTCAACAAAGGATTATCACCTCTCTGAAGACTTCCCTGAACCTTCCAGAAATAATTGACTACTTATTTCTTCCTGTACCTACAGTTTCCTATGACCTTTATCAAAACACTGGTGACATTTTGTTGCATTTTTATCAGTGTCTGTCTTCGTCTTCTAGACTGGGAGCAGGAACCATATTTTATTCATCCTTGGATTGCATACTGTCAGCACAGTGCCTGACATGTAACAGGTATTCAGTAAGAGTGTTGAATGAATGAGTGTTGGGTCATCCTCAGAAAAATGAAAAGTATATTTACCTTTAGGATTCTCATTCTCCTCAACTTTCTGATGTAAAACTTAAGTATGCTAAATTAGAACATTTTTGGTTGCAAACAGCAGAGACTGATATGGTTTGAATCTGTATCCCCACTTAAATCTCATGTTGAATTGTAATCCCACCCAAATGGTGGAGGTGGGTCCTGATGGGAAGTGATTTGATCATGGGGGTGAATCCTTCATGAACAGTTTGGCACCATCTCTTTGGTGCTGTTTTTGTGACAAAGTTTTTATGAGATCTGGTTGTTTAAAAGAGTGTGGCAAATACCCCTCTCTCTCTTCCTCCTTCTCTGGCCATGTAATATGGCTGCTCCTGCTTTGCCTTCTGTCATGAGTAAATCTCCCTGAGTCCTCCCCAGAAGCAGAAACTGCCATGCTTCCTGTACAGCCTGCTGAACTGTGAGTGAATTAAACCCTTTTTCTTTATAAATTACTCAGTCTCAGGTATTTTTTTATAGCAATGCAAGAATGGACTAATACCAAAAATTGGTACCAAAGAATGGGGCATTTCTATAAAGATATGTGAAAATGTGAAGCAACTTTGGAACTGGGTAACAAGCAGAGGTTGGAAGAGTGTGGAGGGCTCAGAAGACAGGAAGATGAGGGAAAATTTGGAACTTCCTAGAGACTCGTTAAATTGTTGTGACCAAAATGGTGGTAGTGATATGGACAATGAAGGCCAGGCTGAGAGGGTTTCAGATGGAGATGAGGAATTAACTGGGAACTGGAGCTAAGGTCATGTTTGTTATGCCTTAGCAAAGAACCTGGCAACATTGTTCCCGTGCCCAAGAGATCTATGGAAGTTTGTCCTTGAGAGTGATGATTTAGGGTATCTGGCAGAAGAAATTTCTAAGTGGCAGTGTTCAAGATGTTGCCTGGTTGCTTCTAACAGCCTATGCTCATATGCATGAGCAAAGAAATGGCATAAAACAGAAACTATATTTAAGGAAGAAGCAGAATATAAAAGTTTGGAAAGTTTGAAGCCTGGCCATGTGATAGAAAAAAAAGTCCATTTCCAGGGAAGCAATTCAAGCCAGCTGCAGAAGTCTGTATAACTAAAAGGAAGGCAAATAATGATAGCCAAGACAATGGGGAAAAGGTCTCAAAGGCATTTCAGAGACCTTTGTGGCAGCCCCTCCCAGCCCATCACAGGCCTGAAGGCCTAGGAACAAAGAATGGTTTCTTGGGCTAGGCCCAGGGGCCCAATACCCTGTGCAGCCTTGGGACACTGCTCCCTGCATCCCAGCTGCTCCAGCTCCAGATGTGGTTCAAAAGGGTCCAGGTACAGCTTGGGCCACTGCTGCAGAGGTGCAAGCATAAGCCTTTGCAATTTCCATGTGGCATTAAGCCAGCAAGTGCACAGCATGCAAGAGCTGAGGCTTGGTAGCCTCTATCTAGATTTCAGAGGATGTATGGAAAAGCGTGGATATCCAGGCAGAAGCCTGTTGAAGGGGTGGAGCCTGCATGGAAAACTTCTACTAGGGCAGTGCAGAGGGAAAACGTAGGGTTGGAGCTCCCACTGAGGCACTGCCTAGTGGAGCTGTGAGAAGAGGGCCACCGTCCTCTAGACTCTGAAATTGTAGAGCCATTGATGGTTTGCACTGTGCACCAGGAAAAACTACAGGGATTCAATGCCAGCCCATGAAAGCAGCCTTGGGAGCCCAACCCTGCAAAACCACAGGTTTGGAGCTGCCCAAGGCTTTGGGAGCCCATTTCTTGCATCATTGTGCCCTGGATGTGGGACATGGAGACAAAGGAGATTATTTTGGAGCTTTAAGATTCAATGACTGCACTACTGGGTTTTAGATTTGCATGGGGCCTGTAGCCCTTTCTTTTGGCTGATTTCTCCCTTTTGGAACAAGTATTTACCCAATGCCTATACATCCATTGTATCTTGGAAGTAACTAACTTGCTTTTGATTTTATAGGCTCATAGGCAGAAGAGACTTGCATTGTCTCAGATGAGACTGGACTTTTGAGTTAATGCTGAAATGAGCTAAGACTTTGGAGACTGTTGAGAAGGGATGATTGTATTTTGCAATGGGAGGACATGAGATTTGGGAAGGGTCAGGGACAGAATGATATGGTTTGGATCTGTGTCCCCACGCAATTCTCATGTTGAATTGTAATCCCCAGTGATGGAGATGGGACTTGGTGGGAAGAAGTTGGATCATGGGAATGGATCCTGAATGAATGGCTTGGCACCATCCCTTTGGTGCTGTTCTCATGATAGAGTTCCCATGAGATCTGGTTGTTCAAAAGTGTATAGCACTTCCCCCACCCCTCTTCCTCCTACTCTAGACATGTAAGATGCTTGCTCCTGCTTTGCCTTCCACTATGAGTAAAAGTTCCCTGAGGCCTCCCCAGAAGCAGAAGCCACCACACATCCTGTATAGCCTGCAGAACCATGAGCCTATTAAACCTCTTTTCTTTGTAAATTACCCAGTCTCAGGTATTTGTTTTATAGCAATGCAAGCATGGACTCATAAAGAGACCCAACTCACGTTTGCCTTCTCAGATGGGTTCAGGTAGCTGGGAAGGATACTGAGAAGCTCTCAGAATTGAAAAAAAAAGACATGAACAATCAGGATATTGGAAGGGGAAGCCTGGGCCCAGATACACCAGAGATATCAGAAACAGGTACTTGTTGGCCTTTTCCTTAGGAGGTGCTATTGGTTGGCTCACACGAGTTGCCTTCTGTGCATCTCTCATTTCTGCTGGTCTCTGCTTCTTTTTGTGTTGAGCTTTTAATTTCCTACTACAAACAAGCCTATTTCAGGTTGTTGGACTTTGGGTTTTCAGCAGGCCAAATTTAGTATCACAGCAAAGAAAAGTCATGTGTCCACCTCTGTGGCCATGACAGGGTATTAATGGTGAGAAGTTGTGTGTGTATGGATGTGTGTATGCATGTGTGTGTATATGTACATATGTGCTTTTGTGGGGTGTGAGGGAGAAGTTCTATTAACAGAAGAAATGAGGTGGATATCTTACTACTTTAATCCCAGCACTTTGGGAGGCCGAGGCGGGTGGATCACGAGATCAGGAGTTCAAGACCAGCCTCGCCAATATGTTGAAGCCCCATCTCTACTAAAAATACAAAAATTAGCCAGGTGTGGTGGCATGTGCCTGTAATTCCAGCTACTCAGGAGGCTGAGGCAGGAGAATTGCTTGAAGCCGGAGGTGGAGGTTTCAGTGAGCCAAGATTGTGCCACTGCACTCCAGCCTGGGTGACAGAGTGAGACTCCGTCTAAAAAAAAAAAAAAAAGAATAGCCACTCTAGTCAGCTAAATTACCTGCAGGTCAGAAAAATTGTTATCAACATAGAGTGGGGAAAAGGGAGAGAGACAGATGGGCTGAGAGGAGGACAAATGCAGGGACACTAAATTCATCTTCTGCTGTCTGCTCCCACTAGTGGCAAATACCGGTGCAGTCTGTTTAGAGTATCTGTGAACCAAATCTCCATGCATGTCAGTATCCTCTCATGAGGGCCATTCAAGCCGTGTGCAGCATTCATTAGTAGCACTATAGAAGGCTTACGGTAGCAAGGCATGACTTTTGAATCACTAGCTTTGGTTTTCTCATCTATAAAACGTGACTAATAATAATGCCCACCTCACAGAGGTGTCATAAAGCTTAAAAAGAATCATGCATGCAAAGCACTAACTTTTACTGAGCTAAAAGCAAGCAATGCAAAGTAGGACAACAGTTCTTGTTAAAAAGTTCTGAGGAGTTAAGAAATTCTTCCTAGGTCACATAACTTGTGGTTTAGAGAACAGGGTTTTAAACTCAAAGTATGTCTGATTTCTGGGCCTGTGCTCCTTTCACTAGCTCCATAAACATGCAACCTTTTCATATGGAGGTTTGAGGTTAGACAGGAGCAATTTCTCCCTACTTGTTTGTCACAGCCCGTTATTATACAATAGCATAGTTTGACTGCAACTCCCCTGAGAGTCATGGGGAGAGTGGAAAGATCTACAGTGAGAAGTGTTTGCTGAGGACCACACATTGTAACTTTATCATTAGAATTAAGTCTTTAGAAACAAATGAGGAAAAACTGGGAGTTTTTAATACAAGCAATGGTTTACCTAAAAGAAGTGCTTCTTTCATGAAAAGAAAATAATCTAGCAATATTCCACCTTAAAGAAGGAATTTCCTCCTGATTTCTGTTTTTAGGTTATTTGCTTTTAGCTGTTCTGCTGCCACTTTTAACAGTCTGAGCTAACTCCCTCTCCATGTCACTATCTTACTCCAATTGCTTGGCTACCTTAGGAAATGCAAACTAATTTTAATATTAGTCTAAGCAAAAATAGAGCAGGATCAATTGGCTGCTGAAAAGAAATACCATGACACATACTTAAATGAATGAGAAGAACATGGGGGATTATCCCATAGTGTTTATTAGCCCAGCAGGGCTTTCTTAGGGACATGTCATCTATAGAGAAATAATACTCCAATTTTACTTGTCTCTGTTATTATGTATGTCTGCCGAGGGTGTTTGGGTAGAATAGCAGCATAGCTAGTCTACTTTGGCTAATCACTCTATCACACTCTCACCCTTGTGATTAACTCTAAGATAAAAACAAATAAAACCCAAACAAACAAGATGAAACCCTCAAAGCAAAACCCAGAAACAAGACAAAGGAAATGTTCCTTTTCTCTCTTGAACCCTATTTCATGGTTATTTTAACATATTTTATGTCTTTACATATTTTGTAGCCATTTTGTATTTATCATTACTTTACTCTCTGTAGCCATCAAGAAAAAATACTGAAAATGAACAGTACACATCTCCTGCTCAATGTCTTTAGCCACTCTGAAATTGTCTTTGGAACAATCTGAGTGGTTTGCAAGCAGATGTGATTGCCGAGTGAAGAGATTCTTAAGCACCTGAAGAAATAACAAGAGGAACTGCCACACTCTGGGCACACACAAGGACCAGGCAAAAGCCAGGAGCTTTATACCTTTCAATTCATTTGATCCTAACAGCAACTTTATGAGGCAAGACTTTTCCTTATGCCCATTTTGCAGATAAGGAAATCTAGCCTTAGGTCCTCCATCTAGTAAATGGGAATTGTGATTTCAATCCATATAACAATAATAAAACAATGGCCAACATTTGTATTAGGCTGTGTTTGCATCATTATAAAGGAATATCTGAGACTGAGTAATTTATAAAGAAAAGAGGTTTAACTGGCTCATGGTTCTGCAGGCTATATAGGAAGCATAGCGCCAGCATCTGCTTGGCTTCTGGTGATGGCCTTAGGAAGTTTACAATCATAGCAGAAGGGGAAACAGAGCTGGCACACCACATGGTGAGAGGGGGAGCCAGGAGGTAGTGGGGTGGGGACGGGAGGTGCCAGGCTCTTTAAACAACCAGTTCTCACATGAACTAACAGAGCGAGAAGTCACTTATTACCATGGGGAAGGCACAAAACCATTCGTGAGGGATCCACCCCCATGATCCAAATACCTCCCACCAGGCCCCACCTCCAACATTTGGGATTACATTTCAACATAATATTTGGAGGGGACAAACGTCCAAACTATACCAACATGTATTAAGCATTTATCATTTTCCAAGAGCTCTTCTAACAGTTTGGCATGCATTAACTCATTTAAACTCCATAAAATCTCTGAGAGATAGGAACAATATATAAACACTTCAATTTAGCAGATAAGGATACTGAGGGACAGTACAGCTTAAAGCCTGATCTCTCGGTGGGGGCTGGAGCAGCTTCCTCCTTTGTGATTTTCCTCTGCTTCAGTCGTATTCACCTCCCAGAGACTATCATCTGCCCCTGCTAGTTGTAGAGCAGATAGGATTCAGAGAGTTGGTTGTATAAGCTCTATTGTGACCTCTTCTGGCAATTAGATTAGAAAACAATTACATTTAGCTATAGCATATTCATTGGGGAACAGGGTGTTTCAGGAGTTGAGTAAAAAAAAAAAAAAAAGCATTTTTTAGGAAGACAAAATAGGATCATACTCAGTATTTCCTTCTAAAACTTTATTCTTAGCTCTTCTGCCTGAGAGTTACACTGTTGAGAGAAAACGAGGCTGCACCTGCCTTAAGGGCTGCAGAATGTTGCTACATTGCTGTGGCAATTTTCTGTCCAAAGACATGGAAAAGGCTATGCCCCGGGCAGGGGGTCAGGCCAAGGGATCTCCAAGGTCACTTCCAAGGAAAATTAATATGTCTGGGAGACACAGGAAACTAAGGACCCAGGAAGTTCAGTCAATATTGGGCGAGTGTAGGCACTCCTCTGGCTGTTGCAGGACATCATTGACCCTTGTGAATCTTAAAGGCCAGTGCATACCAGTGCTGGTTATATTTACACAACGGGCTAAAATTAGCTGGCATGCTCTCCTGGCAACTGGAAAGATATAAGGCTCCCAATTTATCTAGCAATGCTAATTTGGGCAAAACCGAAAATGGTTCTTTTGCTGTTCTCAGTGCATAGGCATTCCACAACAACAGCCTTTTCCTTCCTCTTCCTCTTCTCTACATTTAAGGAAATTTCAAATATAAATCCAGGCTGACTTTGGTTCTGGACAAAACTACAAATATGGAAACCTAAAAGGGGTCCTATAAACAGAAGGGCTTAGGGATTTCTCTGTGTTCGAAGTAGAACAAAAATAAGGTAAAAACATGTTACTATTTTCCATTAACACTGGAAGACACGAACTTAGAAGGGCACCAGTTAGCACATCAGCATTGTGCAGCTGGAACCTTCAGGGGAGGGGTGAATGAAGGCCTTGAATGTCATGGTAAATGCCACTCAAGATGTAAGCAGACCTAGATCCACCCCTGGCTGGAATTGTGAATGTCTTCACCTCTTTGAAGTGCCTGTAATCTGTCTTGAAGAAGAGTGCAGCTCCACAGGTATAAGTTTCACATGTATACAGCTCCACATGAAAGGGAGATAGAATAAATTATTCTTGCCCACTAAAGAGTAATATTAGGACATGAGGCACATATTTGTGATACATCCAACAGACCCGCTGATTGGAAGAGAGAGTGGAGAAATGAGAAGAACCCAGGTTTAGGTGTTAAAGAGACTTGAGTTCAAGCTCCATGGTCTCCTTGGGTAGCAGGTAGTAGACCTGAAATTACTGTTCAAGCCTAGACTTGTCTTTAAAGGGTTATCAGGGAAGCCAGTGATGGTGAAATTTAAATTGAGTATCTGGTGTCTGAGGATGGCTAAATGAAAAAAACAGGGAATATATAGAAGGAAAAGCATTTGAAAGAATAAGTAAGGTTTCAATAAAGTATAACAACTATTATATTAAAGGTGTTATAGAAAGAGACCAGAAAATGTAAAAAAAAAAATTTCATTAGGGAATTTAAAAATATAAGTACAAATTATAGAACATTCTACCTAACAGCTGCAGAATATACATTCTTTTCATCAGAACATGATACATTCTCCAAGATAGAACATATGTTAGGCCACAAAACAAGTCTCAACAAATTTTTAAAAATTGAAATCATATCAAGCATCTTCTCAGATCACAGTAGAATAAAGTTAGAGAAACTTCAGAAACTATATAAATACATAGAAATTAAACAACATGCTCTTGAATGACCACTGTATTCAATGAATACATTAAAACAGAGATGAAAACATTTGGAAGCAAATGAAAATGGAAGTACAACATAACAAAACCTGTAGGATATGGCAGAAACTGTGCGAGGAAGGGAGTTTGTAGCATTAAATGCCTACGTTAATAAAGTGGAAAGATTATAAATTAACAATCTAATCATGTACCTCAAGGAATTAAGGGCAAATCAAACTCATATTAGCAGAAGAAAAGAAATAACAAAGATCAGAGCAGAACCAAATGAAATAGAGACTAAAAAATACAAAGGATCAATGATATGAAAAGTTGGTTCTTCCAAAAGATAAAATCATAAACCACCAACTAGACTAACCAAGAAAAGGAGAAGACCCAAATAAACAAAATCAGAAATGATAGCGGAGACATTAAAACTAATACTAAAAATATATTAAAAAATCAACAGATACTATTATGAACAACTATACACTTATAAACTAGAAAACCTAGAGGAAATGGCCACATTCCTAGAAACATACAACCTCCCAAGATTGAACCAGGAAGAAATAGAAAACCTGAACAGATCAATAACAAGCAGCAAGACTGAATCAATATTAAAATGAAAACAAAAAACCTCCCCACAAAGAAAAGCCCAGGCCTAGCTGAACTCACAGTTAAAGTCTACCAAATGTATAAAGAATAACTAGTACCAACCTACTGAAACTATTCCAAATAATTGAGGAGAAGGGATTCTACTGTAACTCATTCTGAGGCCAGTATCTCTCTGATACCAAAACAAGAAAATGACACAACAAAAATAGAAAACTACAGGCCAATATCCCTGATGAGCATAGGCACAAAAATCCTCAACTAAATACTAGCAAACCAAATCCAACAACACAATAAAAAGATAATACACCATTAACAAGTGGGATTTATATCAGGGATGCAAGGAAGATTCAACATATGTAAATCAATAAATATGATACATAAACATAAACAGAATCAAGGACAAAACCTATATGATTACCTCAATAGACACAGAAAAAGTATTTGATAAAATTCAGCATCCCTTCAGATAATAACTGTCAATCATCTGAGACCAGCCTGGCCAATGTGGCAAAACCCTGTCTCTACTAAAAATACAAAAATTAGCCAAGTGTGGCAGTGGTCGCTTGTAATCCCAGCTACTCGGGAGGCTGATGCAGGAGAATCATGTGAACCTGGGAGGTGGAGGTTGCTGTGAGCTGAGATCGTGCCACTCACAATTCAGCCTGCGCAGCAGTGTGAGACTCCATCTAAAACAAAACAAAACAGAACAGAATAAAACAAAATATCAATGTCGTTTTCCACAGCATTAGAAAAAAAATCCTAAAATTCATATGGATCCAAAAAAAAGAGCCAGAATAGCCAAAGCAATCCTAAGCAAAAAGAACAAAGCTAAAGTTACCACATTACAAGTTCAAACTATATTACAAGGCTACAGGAACCAAAACAGTATGGTGCTGGCATAAAAATAGACACATAGATCAATGAAATAGAAAAGAAAACTCAAAATAATGCCATTTTTTTTTAGCAAACTGATCTTTGATAAAATTGACAAGAACATACACTGTGGAAAGAACACCCTTTTCAATGAATGGTGCTGGAAAAATTAGATTGCCATATGAAGAAAAATGAAACTGAACCCTAACTCTCACTATGTACAAAAATCAATGCAAGATTGATTAAAGACTTAAATATAAGACCTGAAACTATAAAAATACTAGAAGAGGCATGGTACAGTGGCTCACACCTGCAATCCTAGCACTTTGGGAGCCTGCACCAAGAGGATCACTTGAGGGCAGGAGTTCAAAACCAGTCTGGGCTACACAGTGAGACCCTGACTCTACAAAAAATAATAATAAAAAAAATTAGCCAGGCATGATGGCATGTGACTGTAGTCCCAGCTACTCAGGAGGCTGAGGCAGGAGGACTGCTTGAGCCCTGGAGTTTGAGGCTGCAACAAGCTATGATTCTGCCATTGCACTCCACACTGCCTCTAAACTAAAACAAAAACAAACTGAAAATAACAACAACCAAAACCGAAATACTAGAAGAAAACCTAGGGAAAACTTTTATGGACATTGGTCTAGGCAAAGAATTTCTGACCAAGACCTCAAAAGCACAGGCAAAAAACCAAAAAATAGACAAGTGGTACTTATTTAAACTAAAAAGCTTCTGCACCACAAAAGAAATAGAAGAGTGACCAGACGGCCTATAGAATGGGAGAAAATATTTGCAAAGTATTCATACAACAGGGAACTAATATCTAGACAAGGAATTCAAGCAACTTAATAACAACAAAAACAAAGAATACCATTAAAAAGTGAGCAAAGGACACTAGTAGACATTTTTCAAAACAGGACAAATGATCAACAGAAAAATTGCTCAACATCAGTAATCATCAGAGAAATGCAAATCAAAACCACAGTGAGATATCATCTTGCCCGAATCAGAATGACTATTATTAAAAGGACGAAAATAATACAAATTATTTTCAAACAGTACAACCTCTATGACAAACAGTATGGAGATTTCTCAAAGAACTAAAAATTAAACTACCATTTGTTTCAATCCGGCAATCCCACTACTAGGTATCTACCCAAAGGGAAAGAAAACAATACATCAAAAAGATACCCACACTGGTATGTTTATTGCAGCACTATTTACAACAGCAAAGATATGGAATCAACCTAAGTGTCCATCAACAGAAGATTGGATAAAGAAAATGTCGTATGTCTGTACAATTAAATACCATTCAGCTACAAAAAAGAATGAAATTACATCTTTTGCAACAACATAGATGAAACTGGAGGCCATTATCTTAAGTGAAACAAGCCAGGCATAGGAAGTCAAATATCACATGTTCTCACTCATAAATGGGTGGTAAAAAATGTGTACACATGGATCTAGAGAGTGGAGTGATAGACAATGGAGACTTGGAAGGTTGAGGAGGTGGGAGAAAGATGGGTGAGAAATTAGTTGGTACAATTTACATTACTTGGGTGATGGATAATCTAAAAGTCCTGACTTGACCATGTACACAATCTATGCAGGTGACAAAATTGCACATAAACCTCATGAATTTGTACAAATAAAAACAAACAGAAAAATAAAAAATATATTTACATAAGTAAACTTTATCCACTTTTCTATTGCTGGCCCCTTTTTAAACTAATACTTACTAATACGAAATCAAGACTGTTGGCTGGGTGCGGTGGCTCATCCCTGTAATCCCAGCACTTTGGTAGGCCGAGAATGGAGGATCACTTGAGGTCAGGAGTTCAAGACCAGCCTGGCCAACATGGCAAAATCCCATGTCTACTAAAAATACAAAAATTAGCCGGGCATGGTGGTGCATGCCTGTAATCCCAGCTACTCAGGAGGCTGAGGCAGGAGAATCACTTGAACCTGGTGGGGCAGAGGTTGCAGTGAGCCAAGATTGCACCACTGTACTCCAGCCTGTGTGACAGAGTGAGACTCCGTCTCAAAAAATAAAATAAAATAAAGACTGTTAGCCTTTGCCTAAATATAGTTTTCTTTTTTCCTGCAACTTTGCCATTTATATGTTGTCTTTATGGCAGTGTCTCTTGACATGTAAATATACATGTATGTGCTTACATGCATGTTTTTAAAGAGTTAATTTAAGAACTTATTGTTCATGGTTGGGTTTCTTATCAAACTTACAAAAGTCTATTTTTCTAGTACTTTTATGAATTCATTTTCTCTTTCAACTTTCAGCTATATGGAATTTATTTTGGTGTATGGTATGAGGTCCATGGGTCAACTTTATTTTTTCCAGGTAGCCACCCATTTGTCTGAACATTATTCGTTGACTAATAGGTTTTTTTCTACTAATTTGAAATGGTCCTTTAACAATTTACTAAATCTCTCAATTTATTTGGATCCATATCTTGCTTCCTATTCTAATCCACTGTTTATTAATTCATGCATCACACTGCTTAAATTATTGTCATTTCATAATATGCATTAACATCTACTCATTAATTTTCTTTTTTTTAAATGTCTTTGGCTATTTTAGATTTATTTTCCCATATGAACTTTAGAATTTGCTTGTCTAGTTTCAAATGATTCCTATTGGTAATTTTATTGAAGAGTATTTCAAAATTATAAATTAAACTTTGGGAGAGTTGACATTTTTATAACCTGAGGATTCCTATCCAAGAACAGGCATGTAGCTCACTTGTTCAAGTCTTCTTTTGTTTCCTCTGTAAAATGTTTCTTACAAACAACATATAGTTGGATCTTTCTCTGAGGACCGATTTGATATAATAGATTATTTTAGTCCATTTCCAGTTTGTATTAGTCTGTTCTCACGCTGCTATAAAAAAACTGCCTGAGACTAGGTAATTTACAAAAGAAAGAGGCTTACTTGACTCACAGTTCCACATGGCTGGGGAGGCCTCAGGAAACTTACAGTCATGGCAGAAGAGGAAGCAAACACGTCCTTGTTCACATGGAGGCAGGAAGAAGTGCTGAGCGAAGGCAGAAGACCCCCTTATCAGAAGAGCCCAGCATCAGATCTCGTAAGAACTCACTCACTATCACGAGAACAGCATGGGGATAACCGCCCCTGTGATTCAGTTACCTCCTGCTAGGTCCCTCCCACAATATGTGGGGATTATGGGAACTACGATTCAAAATGAGATTTGGATAGGGACACAGTTAAACCATATCACAGTTGTTATGACTGACATGTTTGAAATTAGATCCATCATTCTATTTTATATGTGGTAGGCAAGATGACTGCATGCTTTTCCATCCTAGAGCTTAAGTAAAATCTTACACTGTATGAACTCTGTTTTCTTTGCTTTACTCTGTTTGTCTGCCTTTATAATAATGCCACACTGTTTTCATTAAACTTATCAATAAGTTTTGATATCTGGTACTGTGAGTCCTCCAACTTGCTGTGTTGTTTTTATTTTCTGTTAAGTAGCTAATGGATTACATCTTAGTTCAAGTGATAGATACATACATGCATGCATACACACACACACCCATACAAACATAAATGTATCCTGAGTCCCTACTCACATGATTGTTATCATGGTTCTGTGAGTTAATGTAGTTAGGATATTTTGCATAAACTTGATCTACACTGATTTTCTTACCTCATGTCCTTACCCCTAATCAAATAACCTACGGCCAAAGACAGAACAGAGACTCTTTCTCCCCAGAGTTGTGGGCTTCTGAAGAGTTGGAAGAACCAAATACCAGATGGGACAGGAGGACTCTCCTGATTGTGAAAAAGAATCAGCCTCCTAGAAATTTACCATGAGAGGTACAATCTAAAGAGGAGTCAGAATTTTAAAACTCACCCAAGAGTGTGGTCATTGCCATTATCTCTGCTGCTTTGGTGTAATGAAATTATTTACAATCAGAACACCTGGGCTTAAATCTCAAGCTGTTCCACTTACTGTGTGACCTTGGGTAAATCATCTGACCTCACTCAGTCTTGTTATCTGTAAATGGAGATATTATTTTCTTGGCATATATCATAGAATCATTTTAGTATAATTAAGAGGAACAAGAAAGAAGACCATGGCTGTGGATGGAATGTGCGTGATGTCGGTGAGATTCAGAACTATAGTCAAAATAGCTAGTAGTTAAAGGACAGGACACTCAACAGGAAACCAAGGAGCAAGATTGGCCACAAAATTGGGTCTGCATGGCAAGGGTTAGAAGGAGGTTTATCCTGGCAGGGCATGGTGGCTCACACTTGTAATCCCAGCACTTTGGGAGGCCGTGGTGGGTGGATCACCTGAGGTCACAAGTTTGAGACCAGCCTGGCCAAAATGGTGAAACCCTGTCTCTACTAAAAATACAAAAAATTAGCCGGGTGTGTGCCTGTTATCCCAGTTACTCAGGAGGCTGAGGCAGGAGAATCGCTTGAACCCGGGAGGTGGAGGTTGCAGTGAGTGGAGATTGAGCCATTGCACTCCAGCTTGGGCAACAAGAGCAAAATTCTGTCTCAAAACAACAAAATAACAAAAACAAAAAAGGAGGTTTAGCCCATGATTATGTGGTGGGAAGCAGGGTGCAAAGGAACAATAGACCACACATCTGTGCCACAAAGAATGATATGTTAATGGGGAAGAGACCATGATACAAAAGAAAGAGACAAAGTCCTGGGTAAGATGAGGAGGAGAACGATGGATATTTTTCATATGAGGAGGCAGGAAGCAGCAGTTAGGGGCAGATGTAGCAGGTTGGTAGAATTGCTCATATGCAGATCAGAGAGTTCCTGCCCAATGTTTGCTATCTTCTTCAATATCTTAGGAGATAAAGTCACCAGTGAAATGTAGGGGTAGGACAGTATTGAGAAATGAGGAAAGATGTAGTGATTAACTTTTTTTTTGTATAATCCAAGGGCAAGCTTTTATCATTTTTAAATGGTAAAGCATAGAAGGTGTCTCAAGCCCCTCTTTCTTGACCTTCCATCTCCCTAATTTTATTTGCATTCTCCTCAGCTTGTTCTATACCCTTCCATACTATTCAGCATCTCTGTTCAGCATTCTCTTCAATCAGTTGATTCCACTCCTTCTCATAGCCCTCCACCCTTCTGTTACTTTCTGTGTCCTGCAAATTTCTGCCTCAATTTTTGGTAGGATTTGTTTTTAGGTTCTTAGACAATATACCTTGGGAATTAATTAAATTTTATGATTTTATTTTATCTCTTTTGTTGGCTTATTAGTTATAACTCTTTGTTTTGTTAGTTTAGTGATTTCTTTAGGGTTTACAAAATTTATCTTTAACTTAATCACAGTCTACATTCAAATGACACTATAATGCTACTTAATGCACACTTAATGAATGGTATAAGAACCTTACAATGATATGCTTCCAATTGTCTCCTCCCAGACTTTATGATATGGTTATACATTTTATACACTTCTAAACACACACGTATGTTATAAATCCCATACTACGTTGTTATGGTTTTTGTTTAAATCATTATATTTTATAGAGATTTAAATAATAAGAAAAAATCTTACATATTTACCCATGTAGTTACCATTTCTGAAGCTCTTTATTCTTTTGTATACATCCGTATTTCCACGTTGTATAATTTTCCTTAACATTTCTTATAGTGTGGATATGCTGATGATAAATTCTTTTAGCTTTTTTGTTTGTAAAAAAGTGTTTATTTAGCCCTTGTTTTTGAAAAATAAATTTTCTCTCTGAGTATAGAATTCTAGTTTTAATTTTTTTCAGTAATTTAAAGTGTTTCTTCACTAGATTCTTATTTGTATTTTTTCTGATGAAAAATTTGCTGGTATCCTTTGCTTTGTTCCTCTGATTTTCTCTATATCATTGAATTTTGAGCAATTTGATTATTTTAACCCTATAGCCCTTGTTGTTTTTACATTTCTTGTGCTTGGGGTCTATTGACCTTTTTGGATCTGTGGGTTCATAGTTTTTAGCAAATTTGGAAATATTGGCTATTATTTTTTCAAATATTTTTCTGTCTCTTTCCTCCTTCAGCGACTCCAATTATATTAAACTGTTTGAAGTGACCCACAGTTCACTGATGCTCTGCTGATTTCAAAAATTCTCTTTTCACTGGATGTTTCATTTTGAATAGTTTCTATTGCTCTGTCTTCAAATTCACTGATCTTTCTTTCTGCAATGTCTGATCTGCCATTAATTCCATCCAAAGTATTTTTCATCTCACACATTGTAGTTTTCATCTTTAGAAGCTTAATTGAGAGTCTTTAAACAATCTTCTAAGTTTCTACTTAATTTTTGATCATAAAGAATGTAGTTATAATAGGTGTTTTAATGTCCTTGTCTGCTAATTCTAATATCCCTTTGAACTCTGGATTAATTTTAATTGATTAGTTTTTCTCCTTCTTATGACTTATGTTTTCCTGTTTCTTTGAATGCTTGGTAATGTTTGACTGGGTGCCAGACACTGTGAATTTTACTTTGTTGAGTGATGGATATTTTTGTATTCCTGTGAATATTCTTGAGCTGTTTTCTGGGGTACAGCTAAGTTATTTGGAAATACTCTGACCCTTTTGAGTCTTGCTTTTAAAACTTGTTAAGCAGGACTGGAGCAGTGCACAGTGGAGGTCTAACTTTTCCCCACTACTGAAGTAAATTTCTTTTGTGTACTTTATCCAGTGCTTATGAATCATGAGGTTTTTTTCAGTCTGGCTAGCTGGAACAGGTACTATTCTGAGCTGTATGTAATTGCTGGACACTATTACCTCGAATCCTTTCAGGTGATTCCTTCCCCAGCCTCACGTGGTTTCTTCACATGCTTGCACTGATCATTATTCAGCTGAATACTCGAGGGGGACTCTCTTGAGATGTTCAGTGTGCTCTCTGCATGCTGGTCTCTCTTCCCCAATATTCTGTCCTACAAATTCTAGCTGCCTTGGTCTCTCAGACTCTCAGCCCCATCTTTCAATTTAGGGAGCCCACCATACTCTGCCTGTGTTTTCCCTCCCTGAATTGCAACCTGAAGTCTCTCAAGTCAGACAATCATAGTGCTCATCTTGTTTGCTTCTCAGTTCTCAGGGATCCTTTATTGCCTGCTGTTTGGTGTTCGTTATTTCATATATTGTGTCCATATTTTTGTTTTGTTTTTATGTAGGAGAGTAAATCTGATCTCTGTTATTCCATCTTGGCTAGAATCAGAAGTGCAGATCTAATTTTAAAAGATTTCCAAGGGGCAGTTATCATAGCGTATAAATGGCTAAGAACTGTCTCAGATAAAGATTTGAAGGAGCTCTTAGCAGCATTTGTTGGGAGAGGCAACTAATGGTTATTCCAAACCCTTCTCCTAAAGAACTTTGTTTTCCCATATAAGCCATCTCTCTTTTGTGTTTGTTCTGAGCTGGGCTTGGATGAAAGTGATGCCCCAGCTGAGTTGCTGCTTTATTTATAAATGGCAAATTACTGCAGATTTATAGAAATGCACTCTATGAACCACCTTGGGGATTTAAAGGGAATGATAAGATACAAAGACCATCAGCTGACTTCAATCAGCAAAGCTCTGAGCCATCTCTGGTGTATTGAACTATAAGAGTTGGAAATCCGTAGGCTTCTGAGCCAAAATGAGATTCACATTCAATGTAAATAAGAAATAGTCTGTGATTCTGCAGTTTTGTTTCCTGACCCAGCATGTCCTGCAAAAATAGAAATGTCAGTGCCTGGCAGTGGTGGTGCATGCCATCTGAGATTGCGACCTGAAAGACCAGGAAGGCACTGGCTTTACAGCCAGCTGGCAGGCTGCCATTGCCAATGGGAAAATCATTCCTGTGTGATAAGACAGCGACAAATGCTTTCCCTGTGGCTGCGATTAAAGCGGGCTCTGCATTATGACAACAGTGCTTCAAGCTTTGCATAGCAGTCATTTTTGCTAAATATTCATATGCTTATTTATACTCTCCCAGGCCTTGCCTGAAATCAGGGAGTTTAGAATTTCAGGCACAAACTATTTCCCTTTTTGGGAAGAAAGATTAGTGGACACAGGCATGGAGGAGTTGAGAAAGGGGTGGGAAAAGGGAAAGACGATTTTGTAATCAGTCTTTAGAACCGTGTATTTCTCTGGATGCTTAGTAGAAGGGAGTTACTAATTGTGTAGGGTGTGTATCCGTGTAAGCTTCAATCCTGGGGGGCCGTATTTGTCCTAATCCAGCGACACTTAAATGTGTGTTGAATAAATAAATGAATAATCTACAAAAATGGTATGATGTCCTCTGGGGCAGAGACTAAAGGTTGTCTTTGTAACCATAGAATCTAATCAGGGTTCCCGGCTCATGGAATAAACTCAAATACATGTTTTTGGATTAGTTAATGGGTGAGAAAAGGAAGGGAGGAAAAGTAGGAGGGAGGGAAGAAGGGGGAGACGGTGAAAGGAAGAGAGGAAGGAAGAGTTTGAGAACAGACAGTTGGGCTGGCTACTTCACTTCTCCAGACCAGTGCACTTGGGTGCCAAGAAGCAGCTTTGTTTGCCTTCTCTAGCTGTTTGTTACACCTGACTTAGGGCCATAAAATCTCAGGCCTTTTTAGTGAGCCTTTTCACAGTTTGTTAGCCCTTTGTAATTTACAAAGCATCTCAGAGGTTTCCAGGAGGCACTGGCCACTAGAAAAATTCTTGTCTTTATTAACCCTAGCTCCTCTTGTACACCTCCCCTAACTAGGAAAGATGTGCATATCTGTCATTCAGGGAGACAGAGGGGAGAAAGGGAGAGAAGGGACAGAGGGGAGGAGTAAAGGGGGAAGGAGAGAGGGATGGAAGGGGATAGAGGGAGGGAGGAAGAGAATGAAAGAGAGATGCTGGAACACAGCTGGAAGACAGCTCTCCCATGAGTCCTCCGGAAGCCCACCTTTCAGCACTTTTTTGTCTTCCACATGCCCTTCTGCATTCACGTGGAATTTTGTTCCTGCTTATGTCCATTTAAGAGCTTATGGGCTTAAGGCTTCAAGTGTTGAAATAAATACTGAGAATTTATGGCACCTTGGGCAAGACTATGGAAGAGGAATATGGACATTTCATCCTCCTTTAAGTTGCCCCCAGTGAAAGCAGTGGACAAAATTTTCTCCAGGTTCCTCCTATGTGTAACAAATTAGAAACTAGTCTGAGAATCCAGACCACTGGTCCCTGTCTCATGTGTGCCTCCAACTAGCTGTGTAAATGTGGGCAAGTCTATTCTCTCTGGGTCCTGGTTTGCTCATGTGGGTAAAGGACTGGTTGTACTGTAGGATCTCTAGAGTCTTTCTTGGCTACAGCTCATCTGCAATTCTAAGGAAGGCCCTAAAGACCCCCATCCCCTTGTGATGCTTATACCCAGGAGTTCACTGTTCCCAAGGAGCTTTAGATGAAGGACACTGAGTAATCACTGTCCCCAAGCTACCCCTATTTGATTTTGTCAAGCTCAGTACTGTGGTAGAGAGAAAGATAACCTGGTAGACATTAGAGGCACCCAGATATAGAGCCATAGTCATTTGAAAGCATGAGGTTGCCTCCTGCCTTGCCTTCCCTGTCCTCCTCACTGGAGACACAAATGCCTTCACTCTGCAGCTCAGCCTTAGATAGTCCCTGGGCCAAGGCAGGGATTACCCTGGTATAGACACAAAACCTGGTGTGACTCTTGGGTAAAACAACAACAATGATGATGTATTTGATTGACTCTATACCCACAAACTTTGGAGTGCCAGAAATACCATACTTCTGTGTTTATTTAAAAGTAAATTCTATCTCAGTGTTTCCATCCTTCCAGGCAAATGGGAAATCCATCCTACTTAGTATTGAGGCTCCACACTGATAGCTATTGGATTAAACGTTCCTGGATTTTCCAATGGTAGAGCATTAGCATGCCCCCTTTGTTAACTGATTGGCTGGTTATTGCTAAGCCTTTCTTTGTTCCAGTTCAAATTCTCCCCTCACATCTGGCATCTCTGCCCCCACCACCTCCAAACATGGTATTGTACGATGAGACTTGGAGCTTCCCTGGGACACAATGCAGTAGTTCCCCCTATGACATACTATTCGTAGGACTCTGCCAGAGAATGGAGAGAGGGTCCCCACTGTTTATGGGTTCTGAAATAATCCCTTCTCTTTCCTCTTGTCCAAAGTTCATTTCTTATTCTCTCTTCCTCTCCCAGGAACATCTTTTCAATAAATTTAGGTATTAAAGTCTAGGGGAGACTTCAAGCAGTTTGTGATTTAGGCCTTCAGAAGAAGACCTTAGATACAAGAAAATAGCATGAGTTTTAGTTAGGGTATTAGGCTGAGTAACTGTGTCAAGAAACACAAAAGTAAGATGACTCAAAAAGCAGCCAGTCACTGAGCCAGTGAGGCGTCTCTTGCTCCATGTGGTCCTGCAGGGACACAGGGCTCCTTCCACCTTCTAGTTCTGCCATGTCCCCATCTTCATGGCCAAAGGTTTGTCACCTTTATGTCTGTGGCACAGCCTGCAGAAAGGGCAAACTTGTCTTTAACAAGATGATCTAGAAGCTGTTGTGTCACTTTTATTCTTGAACCATTGACTGAACTAGTTCACAAGGCCACACCTAGCTCAAAAGAAATACAGTATTGGAGGAAATTCTAGTACTAAGGAGTACCTATTGGGGGACAATTAGGGCAATCTTTTTTTAAAAATTTTATTATTATTATACTTTAAGTTTTAGGGTACATGTGCACAACGTGCAGATTTGTTACATATGTATACATGTGCCATGTTGGTGTGCTGCACCCATTAACTCATCATTTAGCATTAGGTATATCTCCTAATGCTATCCCTCCCCCCTCCCCCCCACCCCACAACAGGCCCCAGTGTGTGATATTCCCCTTCCTGTGTCCATGTGTTCTCATTGTTCAATTCCCACCTATGAGTGAGAACATGCGGTGTTTGGTTTTTGGTCCTTGTGATGGTTTGCTGAGAATGATGGTTTCCAGCTTCATCCATGTCCCTACAAAGGACATGAACTCATCCTTTTTTATGGCTGCATAGTATTCCATGGTGTATATGTGCCACATTTTCTTAATCCAGTCTATCATTGATGGACATTTGGGTTAGTTCCAAGTCTTTGCTATGGTGAATAGTGCCACAATAAACATCTGTGTGCATGTGTCTTTATAGCAGCATGATTTATAATCCTTTGGGTATATACCCAGAAATGGGATGACTGGGTCAAATGGTATTTCTAGTACTAGATCCCTGAGGAATCGCCACACTGACTTCCACAATGGTTGAACTAGTTTACAGTCCCACAAACAGTGTAAAAGTGTTCCTATTTCTCCACATCCTCTCCAGCACCTGTTGTTTCCTGACTTTTTAATGATGGCCATTCTAACTGGTGTGAGATGGTATCTCATTGTGGTTTTGATTTGCATTTCTCTGGTGGCCAGTGATGATGAGCATTTTTTCATGTGTCTGTTGGTTGCATAAATGTCTTCTTTTGAGAAGTGTCTGTTCATATCCTTCGCCCACTTTTTGATGGGGTTGTTTGTTTTTTTCTTGTAAATTTGTTTGAGTTCAATTAGGGCAATCTTAAAAGATAACGGGAAGTATAAGGAAAAGAAATTATAAGTTAACATTTTGACAAATTTTTCTATTATTCGCATCAACAGCATTATCATTCCCCTCCCATTATTGAGAGCCAGTTATGTGCATGTCTCTGTGTCGGATTTACTTGCATTATCTCTAGTCCTTTACAATAATTCTGCAAGGAAATTATAGCCCTCGTGTTATTTTGGGGACTCTGTGGTGGCTTTTTATTGTGTACATTTAGAGAAGCAAAATTACATCTTTATATGATTTGGGATTAGGTTTGGCCACAAGAGAAATTTGGATGAGATTTGGAAGACAGAAGTGAAGCAGCCATTTCCACACCAGGCTTGGTGGCAGCTCGCACACATTGTCACTGATCTGCTGGCTCCCTTGTGGGCACGGGCAGCATCCAGGCTCCCAGCTCCTCCATCTCCCACTGGATTTTCTCCTTCAGTTTCTCTGAAGCCCGAGCCAGGCATGTGTGCAGCACCATGGCTAAGGGCATTGGCTTCTCCCACAGGTCACTCATGCTGCCAAGGTTGGAGGTGGTTTGTCCTTGTGTATTCCAGTTTGTCCTCATGAGTTCCATTTGTCTGCATGGGTTCTAGTTTGTCCTTACTCTCCCCCATTTCCTGTGCAGCTTTCCTTCCTGCCAGCCTGGCTGATCTATAGTGGCTTAGGTCCAACGTCAGAAGCAGAGGCAACAGCCTTACATAGACTTCACACATCCCACTATTGTGTAAGATCTAAATCCTATAATAAATCCCTTATCCTACAGCACTCATAGTAGACTGCTTCTCTGATCATATCCTGACTGATAGAGACATTTTTGTTGCAAGTAATAAGAAACCACCTTCACATAGCCTAAGCCTAGAAAGGGTAATTATTTTAAGGATGTGGGAGTGTCTCATGGAATCCAAGTGTGGAAAGGCAATTCGGTCACAGGGAGGGGAAGATCTTCCATATTAAAACAACAACAACACAAAAACACTTCCTTTATCCCATATTCCATTCTCTAGTCTCTACCCCATTTATGAGCTCCCCTTCAAATGCAAAAATGGTCACACCCTCCTGCATTCCCTCACTTCCAGGACTCCTGAAACCCTCTGAAACCGAGTTCTAGCCAATAATGCCACCAAACTAGATTGTCAAGAGCAATGTATGTCTTCACACTCTCAATGTACCTGAACCTCAGTACTGCTGATGACTTGCTGTCTGGCTGGACACTGTGATTCACCACCCAGATCCCCCTTAGGTGAGGGGCTGTTGCCTCAGCGACTGAGGATAAGGAGGGCTGTGCACCTGTTTAGGGATGACCCCAGCCGCAGACATCCCCTCAGCCATCCCCTCCTCTCAGGCAGCCTACATCCAATATAACTGCGTGTGGGAGGGTAAAGGTCTGGCCACCCCAGCTAATCTCTGAACAGCCATTCTAGCTCCAGACAACCTGTAGGTGGGCCAAGGTGCCTTTAGTTCTGCATCGCAGCTCAACTTCTCTTTCTACCCACGCCTGTCTTCTTCCCTTCCTTTCCATGATGTTGAACCCAAAGACACCCCTGAATAAGGATCCTGGGACACCAAACTTGTCTCAGAGTCTGCTTCCTGAGGAAGCCAGCCCGGACAACCTTACTCTTCCAGTGCTCCTCCTTTGGCGTCTGTGAATCCACTTTCTTTTGGTCCTTCTCCCGCTTCTCCGTCCTGTCCATATCTGTATCTTTGCAGGCTTTCACTCTTCTCTCTGCCTTTTCTAAATGGGAGTTTCTCATTTCCCTACCCAGGCAAATTTATCTGCTCCTATGTTTTCAAATGGCATCTCAATGTTGATGACCCCTCAACTTACGTATTTAGCTAAGACTTCTCTTTAGGGTTCTGGTCTCTTATGTCCGATATCCAATTTCCTCCCTGACAACTGCACTTTGCTAACTTATAAGCATCTCAAAATTGATGTTTCCAAAACTAGAAAATGTTCTTTCTTCTGAAATTTGTTTCTCCCCCTAGAATTGTCCAATTCAGTCAACTGTATCCATCCCATGGATACAGACACCTGGCTCCATCTATGGTCCTCCCTGTCTTTCATCCCCTACGTATCGTTCAGCATGTACTGTCACTCATGTCTAGCCACAGCCATGCAGCTGGTACAAAGGGTCTGGGATTTCTTTAGGTTTCCTTCTTCCTGACTCCACTATAAGAACAGTATGGGAAGATCTGTCTGGAGGCAGGCAGATGTTGAACAATTAATCATGCATACATCTTAGGCCAACTCCCAAAGTGCCCTTTGTGGGCTGCTTAGTTTCTCACAAAGGCACAGAGAGATGCAACGGGTCTGAGGATCCTGAATTCATTCTTATCATTTTGATAAAGCTATATTCTTTATTCTAGGGCATTGTCCAGGAATTGTTGCCATTAATCACTTTTATTAACTGAATATATCCCTATATGTGTGCACTTTGTATTGATATAAATAGCATACATTCCTGTTGATGGGGGCAGGTGTTGCTTTGCTTTGTCCACAGTTCTTAGTCCATGGCAATCAAGAATAGGTAAGTATTACAGATTTGCAACAAGAAAGCAAGAAAACAAAGTAGAGTGCAAACCTTTTCTATAAAGAACATAGTCAATCAAATATTTACTGAATATCCACTTCATACCAGGTACCCTGCTAAGTGCTGTGAAAGGGCTCACTGATAAATAAGGCATGGATCCTGTGATTCCACAAAGCACAATATGTGAACAGTTTAATAATAAGGAGGAATTTAGTATTATGACTTTGTTTATACAAAGTAATAGAGAGAAATTGTATATTGGAATTGTTTCTAAACAATGCTTTGCGAACAATTATAAGAGTAAGGACTGAGAAGTATTAAAAGATCCTTCAATTGTTTTGGGTCCAGTGGAGTATGTATCTAGGCCTCATCAGCACCTCATCAGCACCTCAGCTATTCATTTCCACAGTAACTGAAAAGTCTAAGGGAGTAATATCATTAATACTTATCAGGGGAATTAGAATAATAATAGCATATGCTGAGGCTAACTATGTTTCAGGCACAGGCAATGCACCTTGCTCATATTATATCATTTAAATCTCACAACAACCCTATAAAGGAGCAACTATTCCAGAGGCTCAGAGAGCATAGACAGTCTCACATCCTGTAAGTGGTAAGAGCTGGGACTTGAACCCAGGTCTCAGCTTCTAACCAGTAAGTGAGATACCAAAGTCAGGATAGGAACTTTCCTCATCCCTTAGTAGCTCCTTCTGAGAAGAAAGAATGAAGAAAGACAGTGGAATTATATGGAGGAACAGGTTGGCTGGAGACAGAGGAAGCAGCATAAATTCTCTCAGGTACATTCCTCCAACAAAGTTAAGGGGAGAAAGAAGACTTTGTAGGTGGGTGTTTACACACAGATTGCTAGAAAGTCACCTTCTCATTTGAAAGCACTCCTGGATATAGGGCTGGAGTGTGTCCTAGAATGTGGATAAAGAAAGAAACATGGAGGTTGTTATTCCCGAACCTTGTAGGGAGAATGTGTATAACGGTGGTCTAATTTTTAAAGATGAGCTCACAAATTCGAGAAATAATCCAGAAAACTGAACTTTAGTTAGAAAAAAAAAAATGAGCAAAACTCTTCCATAGGGGACTCCATTATTCTTCTAGCAGAAAGTCTTAGGAATCCCTGGAACACTGGGGACTTGCACCAGCATGGAGACCTAACTGTTAAATTATCTGGAACTTCCCAAACAGACTGACATCTCATTGGTGGTTGGAAATCAACACATTGGGAATATTTACACTATGAAAATCAGTAAATGTGTAAATCCCCCAGAGAGCTCATTGTTAAGTATTTACCAGCACACCATTGCCTAGAAACAACAGGGGTTCTGATTACCACTTCTTCACCTGTACCAGGGACTTTAGTAGAACTAATGTGGTGAAAACTGGGGGAAGAGTAGGTGTAGAGAAGGAAGATGGGGAATACAGAGGTGGAGTTAGAGCAAGTAATAAACACGCTACAGATTATGATTCCCACATCTGGCTGCATGTGTGAATTACCTCCGGAACTTTTCTTTTCTTTTTTTTTTTGAGATGGAGTTTCACTCATTGCCCAGGCTGGAGTGCAATGGCACGATCTCGGCTCACCGCAACCTCCGCCTCCCGGGTTCAAGCGATTCTTCTGCCTCAGCCTCCCGAGTAGCTGGGATGACAGGCATGCGCCACCACGCCCAGCTAATTTTGTATTTTTAGTAGAGATGGGATTTCACCACGTCGGCCAGGCTGGTCTCGAACTCCTGACCTCAGGTGATCCACCCGCCTCGGCCTCCCGACATGCTAGAATTACAGGTGTGAGCCACCGCGCCCAGCTTACCTGCTGATTTTTTTTTTTTTTTTTTTTTTTGAGACAGAGTCTTGCTCAGTAGCCCAGGCTGGAGTGCAGTGGCTCGATCTCCGCTCACTGCAAGCTCCGCCTCCTGGGTTCATGCCATTCTCCTGCCTCAGCCTCCTGAGTAGCTGGGACTGCAGGCGCCCGCCACCACGGCCAGCTAATATTTTTGTATTTTTTAAGTAGAGACAGGGTTTCACCGTGTTAGCCAGGATGGTCGCGATCTCCTGACCTCGTGATCCGCCCACCTCGGCCTCCCAAAGTGCTGGGATTACATGAATTTTTAAAAAGATAAGGACCCCTAGTACTTAGTACATTTGACACTTGGAGCAGATAAACACTTTTTTCCTCTATGTGACAAAATTATTTAATAGTAATTATGCAATCATCAGTAACCACTAAATATGTTATATAAAGACATATAAATGTTATATCTAATGTGTGTATGTGTTATACACCATGTACATATAATAAAAACAACATAAGTAATGTTACATATGAGATAACATTTCCTTAACTCATTTTTAGTTTATAAATAATTAAAATAAAAATGAGAGAACAACTTTTACGTAGAAATATTATTCGATAAAATAGTTCATGTATGAAATAAAATTCATTCTTTCCAAAATATAACGTACCCATAATTTATGCCTTATTTTGTTATTTTAAATTTGAAACACAAATAAAACCTCCAGATAATTACACAGAATAACAGAATTGAAGTAACTCAAGTTCTGTTTCTTAGTCTGTAATAAGACTGAGACTATTACCACTTGTTATTCTTGTTTATTTAGAACCTACTGTTTGAATGCAAGAAAATGTTGTACCACAGATGTTGAGGACACAAATTAAACCCAAAGCAAACTCAAACTCCCAACCATTAAAAACCTTCTCTTCAAATGAACATGTGTAGGTGAGACCATGTGGCTGACTGTATATATTAAACATATATAATACTGGAATTTCCTCAAATTAATTCCATGTTAAATATAATGTTTATGAAAGGATAAGTAATAATGATATGCAATTTAAAACTTGCATACGTATTACTTAAACTCAACAGTAGCAGCTTAGAATGTAGACTCCCCCCAAAAAAAAAAAAGAAAAGATTTTCAGAGCTGGGTGTGGTGTCTTAGGTCTGTAATCCTAGTGCTTTGGGAGGCCGAGGCAGGAGGATCTTTTGAGCCCAGGAGAATGAGACCAGCCTGGGTAACATAGAGGGATTCTGTTTCTACAAAAAAAAAAAAAAAAAAAGAAAAATCAGCCAGGGGTGGTGGTGCATGACTGTAGTTCCAGCTACACTACTCAGGAGTCTGAGTTGGGAGAATCACTTGAGTCCAGGAGATGGTGGCTGCAGTGAGCCATAATTGTACCACTGCACTCCAGCCTGGGTGACAGAGAGTTACCGTCTCAAAGAAAATAAAAAAACACACACAGTTTTCGGCAGGGGAGGGGAGAGGTATTTCATCACTGATATCATTTAGTACTGCTAGCACATAGTGGTAATAAAAAGCAGACTGACTTCAATTGGTTCTATGATTGTTCTTTAAATTCTCAGAGAATGCACCCACTTATTGCCTGCACCTGTGTGTACTGCTCCCATCATCTCTGCCCTTGGCATGCCACTGCCTGGATCCCATCTCAAACCAAAATATTAAGAATCTTCTCGGGGGTGAGGCCCAGGAGTCTATTTTCATGAAAAGCTCTTGCATGTGATTCTAATGATCAGCCAGTTTTGGGAGCTGCTGATATGGGAACAACAGGGACACAAATAGCTATGATTCAAAGTCAAGAGCGGAAGCCGGGATATCCAAGGAGCTGCTCAACTCTTCAAACCCATTCTTAGTTGTAATCACTGGTAGATGGACTGTCATTGAAGACAATGTTGTAATCATTGGTAGATGGACGATCATTGAAAACAACCCTGTTAAGGAACCTCCAAGGGCAACTATAGGAAGTTCTCCTATTGTGTCATGAAAAATACTTAGCATGTAGATATTTACATGTTAAAACAAGAAAACACGCCTTTTTATTTAGTAATAAATTAGGAGAGTGTTTTTTAACCTCATTTATCTGTAATTAAAAAAAATCTTATCAATGAGTCTTCATCCTTATTGATTCCTCTGCTCCATCTTCAGACCATTTCAGAAAAGTCTATCCTCAAAAAAGGCAGAATTTTAAAACAAATGCAAAACTTAGATGCTATTCCTTTGCCCTTTAACGGGCTTTCCGCCTCACTCAGACTAAAGACCAACTCTGGCTATAGCTACAAAGCCTTATGCCAAGTGGCCTCCCCTCCATCCTGCCACCACCACCTCTCTCAGTGTGACTCCTCACTCAGTGTCTTCCAGCCACATTGGCCTCTTGCTGTTCCTCAAACTCATTGAGCACTCCCACCTCAGGGCCTTTGCACTGTCGGTTGCCTCTGCCTGGAGCACTTTTCCCTCAGGAATTCACAAGGCTTCCTGCCTTACCTCCTTCAAGTCTGTGTCCAAATCTCTTGCCTGATATAAAAGAGCATTATTTTTCTTCATTGCACGTAACACCATCTAACATATCATATATTAATATGTTACCTGTTTATATATTTTATTTCCTCTACTAGATTATTGAGGGCAGGATTTTTGTTTAGATGTTTAATCTTTTTTTTTTCTTTATTGAGGTGACATCTTGCTCTGTCACCCAGGCTGGAGTGCAGTGGTGCAATTTCAGCTCACTGCAGCCTGGACCTCCCGGGCTCAAGTGATCCTACCACCTCAGCCTCCCGAGTAGCTGGGACTACAGGCATTTACCACCACACTCAGCTTATGTTTAGTGTTATATTTCTAGAACCTATCTTCTGCCTTGCCCATAGTTGACACTTAACAAATATTTGTTGAACAAATAAATAAATCAAAATGCAGATGACCAAAAATCAAATAATAAAGAAATAATAATAATAAATCACTTACAAAAAAATCTCTTTTTTCCCCAAACCTTCTAAGTCATACTTCTAAAGGTAACCACTTGTAATTTTTTAAGCTATGTCTTCTGCTAGTTGTCCTGAGATCTCTAAATGACATACTTCTACTTACATTTCTTGATTTATCAACTGCCGGCATTATCTAATGATGCCCTGCTATGATAGAGCTGAATGTGGCACACTTGCACCTCCACTTTCCTCATCTTTCCAATGTAATCACTATGACTATTTTTAGTTACTTTGATTTTATCTGTACCTTAGTTGTATTCTCTGTGTTTATTTTCATGTCTTTGAGACAGTGTCTACTGTCTCCTCAGTTTCTGAGATAAGGATATCAGCCCCTCTTTCTTTCCTTCCACCCTTTTCCTTCCTGGCCACCTCCCAGTTTTCATTGTCTTTCCTGAGCCATTCGTTTATATCATGGCATGTGACTAGGATTTCAAGTCTCATCACTGAAGTCTTCAAAAAGATCTCTAGGAGTCTGTGGCTGTTCCTAACAGACATTTCACTTTCCCCCGATCTCCATTTTAAATTTGGAAAAGAAGTAGTGTAGAGCAAGATTTGGAATGTTGTCTGGAGCATCTGGAGGGCAAAAAATTCTTGGAAGCTTGCCAGGGCAGCCTTCTGTAGGGGAGGCTCTGGCTTCCGGCTGGCCTCAGCTGTACATGCTTTGACACCTGACTCTTGCTGTCCACCTAGCGAGATGAACCACTCAGGGGAGAACTCAGGTTAACCAAGTTTCCAAGACTGATGTACCAGTGCATGTCTTCCCAATCAGAAACAAAATAGTGATGCCAACAGGGAAGTGCACATTGGCAAGCTGAACATTCCCTCTCCCAGTAGACAGATGCATGTAAGCAACTGAATTATAATCAAAGGTAGCTTGGTGAGCATAGAGTCAAAGCAGGGGGTTAGATAAAATGGATGTTAAACCTCCATAGACACAGGTAGTGATCAATTCACTCATTAGGGAAGAAAAAGTGTTGCCAATGTGACCACAGTCCCTCAAGTTCTGTTGCCTGTGACCTCCTCTGCTGGTGTTTGTTTCTTCCTTTTTGTGTCTGCATCACTGATCAATCCCCTTTGGACCAACATATATTTTACATTTTTCTGTCATTCTCATTACAGTCAAGTCTACTGTTCTGTGAGCCATGCTCTTTAAGGTAAGCTAGCACATCTCTATATTAAAATAATCATCTGAGAGCCTTCTTATTTCCCTCACTCCCAAATTCACAGCCAGTCATATTACTATTGCCTTCAGGTAAGAATATAATGCCTATTTTCTATTGATTGAAGGCATCCTGAAAATTCAGCGTCTCATAAATACAGCAAGCTTAGCATCGTATTTCTGTAGTAAGCACATTTCTAAAATGGATGGAGGCATTTCTGTGACAGCCAGAAGACTGGTTGGATGTCAGACCAGGTTCATGCTGGGCCTTAACATGTTTATAGCTGCCGTGACTTAAATGATATACCACCAGATGGTCTATCAGATCTTAAGGGGAACTGAATGAGGAATATCAGAGTTAATCAACTGTGTACAGGGCTTAGGAGTTTTTTTTAGTTGTTTACCATTGTATAGGACTGTATAATAGTATAGCTTATGATACAGAAAAATAGAAGAAAGGGATGAATTAGATAAATAAAGCTAAAGTGAAACATTTATTCATTTATTGAACATTTAGTTGGTATTTATTGAGCATCAACTATTTGCTGAGTATTGTATTACATCCTGGGGACATAGTACTGTGATGAATAAGGCAGATTACAATATCCGAACCAAAGTATTCATGGGGCTCACAATCCGGAGAGTAAGATAAACTTAAATAATAAAATTAAATAATGAAGACACAAATAATTCAGTAATTATAACTGTAAAAAAGGGCTATGAAAGAGAAGAACACGGTATTATGAAAACATAAAACAGGAAGGACTGATCTAGTCTGGGACAGGTAGGGTAGGTCGGAGATGACATTTCTAAGGATGGTAAGATGAGACCTGGAAGATCTGCAGAAGTTAACTCAGTAAGAGTTTGGGAAGAGCGTTTCATGTACAGGGGACAGCATGGGCAAAGACTAAGAGGCAGGCAGGAGCACAGCATATTGAAAGACCTGCAAGGCAAGCATTAGTAAAGGGTATACATCAAGAGACTGAGATGGATAATATGAGCACTGGAAAGCAAATCATAATATTTCTAGCTGGCAACAATTTTACCACTTCTGGGTGGAGGAATTATTGTTTAGTTCATATGGGTAGAATTCAGTTACCTGTTCAATAGGGAAAAAGTTAATATTATAGTCCATGAATTGGTATTAACTTTTAGGTAAACTAATAATTCTGACAACTGGAAATTCATCTAGTCCATCTCATACAGTTTTAATAACTTTGGAATAAATACTTCTGGAAACAAGAGTGTCTAAATTGTTTTTGGTGAATGAATATCATTTAGAGAATTTGGTCATCCTTGTTAAGAAGTGCTTTCTTCCGTTTTCTATCTATGCCCTTTGGAGTTCTTCCCAGTTATCAGGGCAATCCTTGACAGTCAAGTCCACCTTTGAAGGATGTATGTCATTTGTAAAGGTCTTTTGCTGAAAGATTAAAAGATCAAGGGAAACAAAGCTGCTTGTATTCCTAAACCACTGGTGGTCTCACAGGGTTTTCTTTCCTTCATTTTTTGTTATCAAAGCATCATCCCAAATTCATCATGTTGTCCAACACACCCATGTACTTTTTGCTCCAATTCTTCTTGTGTCAAATCTCCCTACATGGACCCATGCAATAATTCCAATTTTAATTTTTATTCTTTTTATCTTTCCACAAGACTAGGTGTCTTGTTTTTGCAATTGTGTCTAGTTGTGTCTGTACGTATATGCTTGAGATATGAGGGTATATAATTATGTGCAAATACAAAACCATTTATGTAAGTAGGTGTCCATACATGCATAAACAGATAGGTGTGTGTCTTGTGATTAAGCACTGTAGGCCTGCACTGTTCAGTATGGGTAGCCACTAGCCACATTTGCCTATTTAAATTAGCTAAAACCAACAAAATGTGAAAATGCAGTACCTCTGTTGTACTAGCCACATTTTGAGTGCTCCAGTGGTGGACCTGCCCACTCAGCGCATTCATGCAACTCACATAAAGGTATGACCCTGCCATCCTGTCCAGAGGGTGGTTAGAGTTCAGTAGCACGGCCTACACAGCAGGTTTAGTCTTTACACTTCGCACTCTCAAAAACATGTAAATGAGTCCAAACACTTAGTCCTTAGAAATTCATTAAAATCTCTTGTCCGCTTCTATGTTTAGCACCCCTATATTCCTTTGGGCTTCTATTTCTTCTGCCATGTCTCTGCCCCCTTGGTCCCTTGATCCCTTCTCTTCTCTGGGCCATGTGTAAGTCTACACAGGCTCTAGATGAATCACATCCCCAGCTCCAAGAAGCACCCTGGAGATTGAGGGTTGGTTCTATGCTAATTGTTCACCAGCATCTGACTTTTTCCCTTTTATTAATAGAAAGTGAAGGAGAAATAAGGAGCTTAGCGGGCAAAGATGGAGGGAGAAAGCTGCGAACCTCCAAACATTAACAATTTTATCTCATCGCATGTAAATTGAAGTGTGAACATTAAACTTTGTAGAGTTTGTAGACATCTATGGAATGGCTTCAGTTCCCAAATTGTCTTACTGTCACTGTTCTTATAAAGAATTATACTAAAGGCTTCCCTTTAGGTATTAAGGGGATAGCTTAAGCAAGTGAGTGCAAAAAAAAAAAACATTTTTTTTCTTATTTTCCTAGTGCCCCGACCATATAGAGTAAATAATGAGGGCTTATAAAATTGCTCCCTTCCAGGGTGTAGGCTCGGCCATGTAAAGTGGATAACATTTTACATCAATAAATTGAAGGAAAAGACATTGCCCCATATAACGCCGGCACATAGTAGGGCTCAAGGAGAGGAAGAATCTAGAGCAGTGGTTCTCAGCCTTGGCTGCATGGTGGAAGCACCAGGGGTACTTGAAAAAAAAATTCCCTGGTTCGCTTCCCTAGAAATTCTGATGTAATTGGTCTTAGGTGTGGTCTGAGTGTTGGCGTTTTTAAAAGCCCACCAGGTGATTCTGTTGTAAAGCCAAGGTTTAGAAACACACGCTAAAAAAAAAAAAAAGAAAAAAAAGAAAAAAAAGAAACACACCCTGGTTTAGAGGGAAACTCTGGGTTCTTCTCTACTGTTTTCCTTCTGATCTTTACAGGGATGCCATATCATCTTTGACTCAGCCATGGGCTTGGAGAGTCAGGAGCTGATCGTTTGCGATAGAAATTTTATATTATTCTAGATGTGGTCTACTACATGTTACAAAGTTGAGTGTGTGTGCCATATGCATGTGCACACATATGTGTGATGAATTTCTTGGGAGTCCTTTGAAGCTCCATGTCCTTAGCAGGGTTCCCTACACTTAGAAATTTGGAAGCCTTCCTTTAAGTAACACTCCTGTTTTCTGTCCAAATCCAAAATAAAAGTGACAGTAATTAGTAGCATAAATCAACAAGCAGAATGTAGCAACCAGTACAGAGAGGCTGGCCTGACGTCCTCAATGATACTTTTATTTTTATATATCCACTATGATCAAGATTAGTTTATTAATTCTGTAGCAGGTTAAGGGAGTGGAGGCAGCTGGTAATCGTTCATTCATTTATATATTTTCATTCAATAGCCATCTGCTGAATGTCTTGTATGTGCCAGGTCCGGGTTAGGGTTGGGGACTCAATATTGAATATGACTGCACAGCCCCTGTTCCCAGCCTAGTGGGAGAAAAGATAAGTAAAAGAGCGATTGCACTCTGTGTGAATGTGCAGTAATGCGGGGACACAGGATGCTGAGAGAGCACATAGTTGGGACATCCAACCCAGACATGGTTGGTAGGTTAGGGGGTGGTTATGGGGAAAGTCTCTTGGGAAAAATAACTTTGGAGAGAGTGGCAGCCATGGAAATAAACCACTTGGATTTCCCTTCAAGAAAGAATGTACTGTTCAGCTTCTAGAAATGCAGTTATCTGATAGCATCCAGCTGTTAGGCTCTCAGGATTAGCCTTAGCTTTCAAGCTGGCCCCACATTCTTATAGGCAGGGGGAACAACTTTGTTCCACTCTCTGTCATTGTGCAGAGTGGAATGGGTAGTAGAAGGAAAGGGAGGAGAGAGAGGTAAGCAGGGAGTATTGTAGCCCAGATCATGGGGGACCTTGTAGGCCATTGTAAGAACACTGGCTTCTACTCAAAGTGATATGAGGTGAGAGGAGGGCATTGAGTGGGCACTGGCATAAGCTAATTCATGTTTGATTCAAGTTCTCAGCCTTTGACTTTGCTCCAGCCCACTTCCTTCCCTTCAGTCAGTGACATCCATCCCTCCAGGGGACTGCCAGCCCTCCAGGGTACTTGCACCTAGCAAAGCAATACACCTTCAGAGTGACTCCTAGTCTGACAGATTAGAGCAGCTTCTGTGCAGTGGGAGTTCTAAAGAAGCTGAAGATTTCATTTCTAAGTTCAAGAGTGTTATGTCCTTATAGAGGAGACTATGCGAATTTTTTTTGTGTGCCCAAAACTTGTAGAGGTTATGAAACATCAAGGCTAGGACATATGCCAGATGACATCCCAGAAACGTTTTAGGGCGACAGGTAAAATAACTGGTTTTTATCCCTGGAGAAAGAACCAACATCTCTAATTGTCCTCCAAATTAGACTTGCCTTCCCTGACTTGTGAAACCTGGTTATCAGTGAGCTTGGCAGGAAGGCGGCCGTGAAAAAGTCCTGGTTGGTGTACAAGCCCAAATTTGGAGCATGAGTGTTTATTTTCTATTCTCTGTCCTCTGAAGATTTCCATGTAGAGAGTTGACCTGGGTCTCAAGGTAACAATCCAGGCAAAAAGGGAATAATTTAGAAGAAAATTAATTCCTCCCTTGAGGAACAATTTCTGTTTATAAATTTTAAAAAATGTTTTGTGTTTTATTTCACTATTTCCTAGGATTTCATTCCTCTAGCTGAACTTAAAGCTGTCTTCAGAAGGCCCATAACTTGCTAGCTTCTCATCCAGCTGCAGAATACACACCAGGACTGGATGTGCTTGGAAGTCCACTTTCCAATAGATTTCTGTGGCATCAAAAACAACTGTTTTCAAAACCACCTGGTCCCAGGGAATGCCAGTTTTGGGAAGGTCAATGCTGGGAATGAGAGAAAATCTGTTCCTGTCTGCAATTCTTTTCTTCATCTGGGTCTCTGAGCTAACCTGGCCTTGATAATTCCTGGTCCCAAGTGCCACAATGAAGACAGTGATTATGGCCACCACCATCATTATAAAAATAAATAAAAGAGATACTTAAAATGCTCAGAACTGATGATTCACACATGTTAATGGTGAATAAACACAGAAAAGTATTTTAGCATCGCTAATTATCAAAGAGGAAGAAGGAGAAGGAATGTAAGGGCAGGCAAAAGCAATAAAGTTGCAAACAACCAAAATGGCCCCCAACAGGCAATTGGTTAAATCTGGATACTATGGAATATCTTGGAAATTTCTGTTAATAAAAAAATTGTATTGGCATCATAAAATGTCAAGAAATCAGGTCACAAACTATATATGCAAATATGTTCTTAGCTTTCAAAATAAAAGCATTTAAAAAGAATACTCTCCAAATATCAACAATATTTATTTTTGGAAGTATAACTATGAATAATTTTAATTCTTCCAAATATTTTTCTGTAATTTCCAATTTTCTAGAATAAACATGAAACAGGAAAGCCAAATCAAAATAAATTATAAGAAAAAATAAAAGAGATATTAAAATTATACACAAATTTTTCCTATAGTATAATTTTCACAGAAAAAAATGTTTGAGAAAATATTTTCAGGAAGTCATCTAATATTGCTGTTGGCTTTTCCTCACAAGAATATGATGTGATGGCAATAAAAAGTTGTTCATAAAGTTATGATTTAAATGGTTAGACTGGTCTCAGTGAAATTCAGGGTCAGCTCTACAGTTTAATCATATTGTTTTTACTGGCTACCAAGGCTAAAGAAGTATAAGTACAACTGCTATAATTCCTTAGTTAGTGGGAAGTGGCACATTTAAAGGGCACAAATCCATTCTCTTTGCAGCCCTCTATCACTTTCACTGCAAATGGAGAAAAATAGAGGAAAACTGAAAGAATCTTTTAGTTAATATGATAGAAAAGAAGGAAGGAAATAAGGGTGGTGGGGGGCAGGGTGGGCAGGGGCCTTTGGAGAGCATGTGACACTTGCAAGATCCTATGAATGAGAGAAAAGCAATGATGGAAACAAACATTTACTAAATCTTTCCCTGTGTTTTGTAACCTGAAATTTCCAAGATATTCCACTGTATTCAGATATAACCAGCTGCCTATTGTGGGCCATTTTGGTTGTTTACAATTTTGTTGATATTGCCTGCCCTACATTCCTGCTCCTTCTTCCTCTTTGATTATTAGTGATGCTAAAATACTTTTAGATGTTTATTCACCATTAATATTTGTGAATCATCCTTTCTCTGAGCCTGGGCCCTTCTAAGTGCTTCTCCCATATAATTTCATTCTCTACTCATAGAACATAGAAATGGGTATCATCTTCTCCACTTCACAGGTGAAGAAACTGAGACTCAGAGAACTAACTTGCCCACGATTATACATTCTAGTAAACAATGAAGCTGGAAATGCAAACTACCTTCATAACTCATTCTGAAATTACATGTATGTACATGTGTTTGCATGTGAGTGCCCAATGAACATGGCTTTGTCAAGGATGGAGTTTTCCTCATCTAGTCACCTGGAGCTCGGAGAAGTGAACTGACTCAATCGTGGCCATGGAGGCATCATGAGAACACAATCCACCAATTAACAGTCTAAATGAATAAAGCGTAATTTGTGTTGGAGTTTCACACTGGCTGGGCAAAAGCTTTGAGATGGAGTGCAGGCTTTGGTTGCTAGCAGCCATTATGGGAAAGAGAGAATCATGAAAAACAGCAGAAGGTATGGAAGATGATGTCTGTGAGAAGCTAGTCTATGGGAAAATTTTGGGGTGTGTTGACAAGGGAGTATCATCATCCAATTAGCAGCTCCTCATAGTACCCAAGGTTCCCATTTTCCTAGGATCTGGGGAGTGGGAATTCTGAAGGGCAGATCAGAGAGTCTTTTTGCTTCAGGACAAGGACAGCCGAGGGGAAGTCGTCAGTATTTGAAGAGATACAGCAGCAAGTGGGATTAAGAAGAAAAATTCAGATTTAGAAAGCCAGACAGAAAAAGGAAGGGGCTGGACTCTAAAAACTGCCCTCATCCTATAAGACAGGCATTCTTTAAACATGTCCCAGTACTCCTCACACTCTTGTAAAGTCACTTCTCTTCATCAATGACCTGAAAGTAGTGCTGCTGGTGGTCAACCAGTAGGCAGGGAGATGAAAAATTATAGAGCAAGAACTTCAGTACCAAGACCGTGGTCTCAAAGAGGGTCTTCATGGTCCTCTTTTGTATCTTTTTGATGGTTTATTGCAAGACTTAGGGCTCTTCCATGTGAAAACGTAGCATTTGATATCAGCTAATGGTAGAAGCATTACAGGGAACACTTTCCAGGGAAGCTATTTAATGATCATTACAGTCAGTGCATTTGAATCTTAGATGACCTAGTGAGTCATTGTCTTCTGTAATTTTATGAGACTGAGTTTTTGGACTATGAGTCTTTAAACCTCCTATAGGGCCTAATGTGGTGTCTTGCTTACAAATATGAGGTGAATGAAAGACAGACATCCAGGTGTCTTTCCAGGGGTATGTTGGAGAACCTAAAACCTATCTTCCTACAAATACAGTTTGGTTTAGTTCTTCTCAAGTGTCTTCTTTGGATTTGCCACATTGGAACTCCTCAGTCACCAGTGTGTGCCTGTTATTCAGCAAGTACCAAGAAATTTTCCTTTGGTTGGTTTTCACTCTCCACGGCCAAGTCTAGTCATCAGAGAAATGTTTCTAAGAAATTTAATAGATTTTGTCATCTCTGTTTGATGCAGAATGTCTGAGAAGATGCCAGAGCTAGACACCTCCAATTGCAAACACGGCCCAATTACAACTAAATCTACAAATGGATCACTTTCTAGTTTTTGCATGTTGGGTGTTTCATATGCAAAGTTGACACTATTGGCTCTTCCTCAGTAAGATATACATCTCAAGTAGTTTTTGTGCAGTATGATGGAATGACCTGGCCTGATAGACAATATGATGGAGTGACTATACCATGGACAGAATCATCACTATCTCCTGACAATCTTCCACAATTCTAAGTTTTCTTATTTGTTCACTACAAATGTCAATATAGATTAAAAATCATTTACACCTTTTTATTAGCCTAGGAATTTTTGACCACCTTCCATGAGCCAGGTATTATGTGATGCCCTTTACATATAACCTTTCATGTCTCTATTATTCTATTTTATAGCTGAGGGAGCAGAGTTTCAGAGACACTAAGTAGATTGTCTGAGGCCAAACCTCTCTTAAATAGCAGTTAGGATGTGAATAAGAGTCTATCAAAATTCAAATTTTTGCTGTTTCTATTACACCACCATTCCTAGGTCACATTCCTAGTTGGATGGAAGGAGTTTGCTATGTAGACTATTCATCCCCAAATTGCCTTTGTTATGGAACCTTATAAAAAACTTGTACAAAAATCTAAATAAATAAGACTGCATTCTCATTTTTGGTTTTTTTTTTGAGGTTATTATTAAATGACACAGGAAAATAATATGTTATGAAACAAGCTGGTTACAAGTAGTAGGTAGATGACTCCATTTTTGATAAAAAAGTTAAAAAGCATGAACATGCATATAAAAATTAGATTAGGTACAAAATACCAACAGTATTTACTTCTGCTCAGTAATTAAATATTCTTCCCTTCGCTTTTGTCTTTTAAAAAACATTACTTCTGAAACAAAAAAAAAAGGAAAACATGATCCTGGAGAGAGTTACTAAACATGAGGAATTAGGAATCCAAGAAGCCAAACCAGGAGCCCAGCAGTCAAGGTTGGAAGCCCAGGACAGGTCTGACCAGGGTGATAACGGCCAAGCCCAGAAATGGAAGATTGTTCTTTTCTTTTCCTACTGGAATATTCTTTACCAAACAGTTTCCTCTACATTAAATATTAGCACACTTACATTTAATGGGATCCTATGATTAACTGGCACAACAGCAAAATGATGCTAGCAACTTTTGTTTTGAATTGCTACAAAATCTATTATTTTGTAGTTATACATTATACAAAACACATTAGAAATCAAATGCTCCTAAAACAAAAAACCCATCTGACTTCGCTGTTTTTTTCTGACTGTTCATTTTCAATCTTCACAACAAATGTGTTTTTTGTTTCAGGGACTGGAAGAGGTAATTTTTCTCAGAAAGAAGCAAACATTAATATGTGTTGGGCACTGTCTGATGGCTTGGCTCTAAGTCCAGGGCAGTTGCCCTTGTCTTCTAAGTACTGTACAGAGCGAAAAGGCTTACCAAAATCCAAACCACCTTGAATTAAAGAAATCTGAATGAGGAGCGGCACCATTCTTTGTATGTGTGTTTTGAAAGTCTTTGCTGTGTTACTGAATGAAGAAATGCAGTATATTATACCTCTATTGATGTAAACGAACCTCAAACATCTCAATTCCACCCTCTTCCTACCCCACACTCATCAAATGTTATGACTGCTAGTGACATTTTATTCAAATTACAACCCATAGTTTTTGCTCTAAAAAACAAAACACCTGAGAAAGGCTCATTGCTTTAAAATCAAGAATCTATAAAAGCAATGTCACCCTAATCCTAAGGTGCTTCTTAGGTATTTTCCAAAGCTCTTTGCTCTTTTATACTACAGCATTTTCAGGAGGAGTCATTAGGTACTCTCAAGGTCCGAGAAATAACTAAAAACAAAAAATAACCTGAGACTCTTTTCTGCATTACCACCAGCTTCCCAGCACACTAGGTCACCTTTTATAGCAGTAAGCAAAGCAACCCATGCCACAAAAATCTTCACAAACCAAGAAGGAAAGGTACAAAAAGAATTATATTAAAACAATAACGTACATTTGTGTGTATGAAGGAGGGATATTTAAAAATTTAAAATATTATATCATCACAAGAAAGAGCAGACATTCCTTGCTCTGCCCTTGGGCAACCAAGAAAATTAAAGCCTGTTTTATATCCCAAAAATAAAAGAGACTTGATAGAAGTAACAGTGCTCAGTGCTTGCAACCCAAGTCAGTTTATACTCTTGTTAGACCAGTCCAAATTCTAAAGGCTACAAAAATCCTGTTAGATCAAGGGGGAAAATTTCATGTTAGGACAAAGTTATTCAAGATAAAGAAAGGCATCTCTTGAGTGAGGGAACTGCCTGCTGCAGATGACTTTTTGCTAATGTGTTTAAAGATTATGGACTTCTCAACTTTCTTGGTTTTCTGGTAGCCAAATCCTCCTTGCTTTTTCTGCTTGCCTTCATTGCTGTTCATGTTCAGATCAACAAAGGGAGGCAACTTGAAGCCAAATGACAGAGCAATGTGAGGCAAATTTAAGTTATTAATGTTAAAGATCTGTTTCAGAGAATAGGAATCATAGGCTTGTATGTATGACTTATATGCTTCCTGGGCTGACTTATGAAGAAAGTAGTTCTTTTCAATCAGTTTCTCAAGCTGAGACTGAATGTCAGAAATTTTAGATCAGGAAAAGTCAAATTCACTTAATGGAACCTTGGATTGTTTCAAGTAGTGAAGGAAACCCAGTTCTTCTGGGTGCAAAATGAGCAAGGCATGCCTTCCCCCATTTAGGCCTCTGGCTGTTCTCCTCACACAATGAATACATTCCTTAGGGTCATCTGGAGGGTCATACTGAACAATCCAGTTGACTTCAGGAATGTCCAGTCCTCTTGCTGCCACATCCTTACACAATAGTGTTCCTGAATCTGCGTTGCAGAACTAGAAGAATGTGGTTGTATGCTTATTTTGCTTTTGCTTTCCATGAATGGCCAAGACAGCAAATCAATGTACTTCAGCAACCCGTAGGGGTATTTCACAGACATACAAGCTGAAAAGAAGACCATGAGCTTCTTCTTTCAGTTCTTCTTAAGGAATGTAAGAGCAGAAGGTATCTCTTTTCAGAGGGACAAACAAAGTATCCCTGCTCAAGACCATCCACAGTTGCATTAGCTTTATCTTCATCAACACCAACATACAATGGCTCCTTTTTCGGAGAGATCCTTGCCAGGTCCTCAACTTTTCGAGTTTAGGCGGCAGAAAAGAGCATAGTCTGCCTGCGTGTTGGCAAAAGTTTAATAATTTGCTTTAATTTATCTTCAAACCCAACGTCCAAGATACAATCAGCTTCATCAATAGCCAGACCCTGCAGGTTTTTATACATAAACCCTGGGGTATTCTGCGTATGGTCCAGCAGACGGCCTGGTGTGACCACAATGATGTTGATCCCATTAGCAAGTTTCTGTGCTTCAGCAGATCTGTTACTGCTACCTATTATCAACCCATAGGTGTGCACATGGTGAGTCATTAGCTCTTTAAGAACACCAAAAGTTTGCATGGCTAGTTGTCTAGTAGGTGAGAGAATAAGGACCCCTGTTCCATTCCTGGGCGTGAACTTTAACTTAACAACGAGTTCAATTGCAGGGATGAGAACAGCCAAGGTTTTACCACTGCCTGTTTTCACAGCTGCTAGAAGATCCCTGCCTTCCAGAAGTGGTCTGATAGTTTTATGCTGAATTTCAGCCATGTTGGTAAAGCCCATTTCTTTTATTTCCTTCAGAGTGTTTTCATTGACAAGATTACATAGAGAAGCAAATGAAGTATCCTCAAAAGCTCCTGGCAGTCCCAGGAGCAGGCTGGGCACCTCACTGTCATCTTCATCATTATCTAGCTTCTCCACATTATTTTCTGTTTCTTTAGAAGTCTCGGCACTTTATTCTTCAGATTCTCCTTTGTTTTCAGTTTTTGCTTTTTTTGTATCAGGCCCAGCGTCATTCACCATTTTTCTCTTTTTCTTCTTCTTTTTCTTTTTTGATTCTGAGTTGGGAGACTGCATTTCTGCATCTCCATTGGTTAATATGGTGGATTTCTGGGGAGATTTTTTAACTTTTACATTTTCCACTGTTTCTTGAGACACGTCTCCATTTTGAGCTTCTGATAAGGCCACATTTATAGAATGTTTTGATTTTTTAACCTTTCTACCTCCCATTGTTTCTTCAGACACATCTCCATTTTGAGTTTCTGATAGGGTCAGATTTGAGGCCCCCTGCAACTTTAGGTTCCACTGCCACAATTTGAGGTTCTGCTTCTCCATTTCCTTGCTCAGGAGTTTCATCAGCAGGTGAGACATGTTGTCCAAGAAGTGCCTAGACCGCGGTGCCACAGTACGGCTCTGCATTCCCATTTTTTACATATTGATTTTGCTCCTCAAAGAACTCCATGAACCCAAGGAGCTGGTTGACGGAAGCCTCTGGTCATCCCAACTGAGTCTCCATTCCATCTAGGAGCAAGGGCCTCCAAAAAGCATTAAGTAGAAGGTTGCTTTCCCAAGACTCGAATACCAAGCAAATATTTTCTTCCAGAATTGAGGAAGGTTTTTCTAATGTCTCTTTAAAATTGCTCTGAAAATCTGAATCCAATGGAATAAACTAGATAGGGCTGTTGATTGTAGAGAACATCTATCACTAACTTTATACCTTTTCTCTTTTTAAAAATTCTTTTTGACATTATAAAAACAATATATGCTTATTGCAAAACATTAAAACAATACAGAGGTGCATAGATATAAAAGTGAACATTCTCGGTAGCTTCTTTCACTTACTCCCATTTTAGGAGGTAACTGTTAGGAGGTAACATTACCACCTTAGGAAGTAACTAGATTGTATATCACAAAATCTTTTCTGAGCTTTTATATCCCACCTCTGTACACACCTGCATATGCATGCACAGACATACACAGTTACATGCCTTTTCTTTTATATAAAAAAAGAAAGCATGCTCTAAATTTCATTATGCAGCTTTCAACTTAATACACCACACATAGATTCGTATGTCCATCAGTCATAATTCTGTTGGTTTATCACTCATAAATGGGAACAACACTGTTGTCCCCTCTCTTACAAGTTTGCCATGAGGATTAATCATATGTTCAAACATAGGCAAGGACAGTGGTACTAAAAAATGGCACAGAAGGCTTTGAGATGGCCATTGATGTATTATTTTACAGAGACATCATACAGATTATGTGATGAGCTCCAAGAGTAAGGATGAGGAAGTAATTTCTTGTTTTCCCACTCTGAATGGGACACTTCGTGATCTGCATATTACAAAAAACATGAAAGTGAGGTCAGGCTTGGCAGGGAAATTGCTGGCTATGAGCTTTTAGGACAATTAAGAAACAGCAGGATCATTCTGGCACAAGCTTCAACCAGTTGGCAGAAAAATGCCTCTTCTGCTCCTACAGTGACTGGCAATTCTAAGTAAATGGCTAAAATTGCCTTTAATGTCTGCCGGCAACTTCTTTCCTGAAGTCTTTGAGTCTTGTTGCATTTGCTTTGATAATGAGTATCTTCTCTATTAGGGTAAATTTGACACGCATAAGGATTATTTCAACTCTGACAGGAGAGAAATTCACTTGTTTCCAGAATTAGGAATACTTGAAAATTTGCTCAAGTCTAAGAATTTTTCCCTAAAAGTTTTCTTCTTTAAGACTGTGTTACCATACACAAAGACTATATTTTATATGATTAGTGACATACTAATAGGCGTTTTGAAATATTAAAAATAGCTCCTGAACCCCTGTTATTTTCTTTGGTGAAGTCCAAGGACTTGGATCCCCAGTTAGGGCATTATTAACTTAAAATATTCCTACTCACTTAAATTATAAGCTGTCAATAAATATCACTTTTCTTTTAACTTCAATTCACAGTTTGCCCTGAGACTACATTGCTGACCATATGCCTTCCACCCCTGATACCTAGCCAAGGCAGCATCCATAATTGCCTGTTGGCTTGCCTCTGAGAGCCCAGTGTTGGACAGCCTGTATAGTATGATGGTTGAAAGCAGTCTTTGGAGCTCCAAGGGCTCTGCACATTTGCTTGAGTCCCCGCATAACATGGTGGAGATGGTAGCACCTACCTAAGAAGGTTGTTAAATTAATTAATTAGCCTATATAAAAAAGCACCTAGAATACTGCCTGGACCATAAAGCGTCATTATTACCGTATCTTTTGTATTTAAAGTCATTCTTTTTAACTTTTGTTATTGGGATGAGGTCAGTAGCTTTTTATGCTTCTGAGAGAGGAACCTCTTCATCTTGTTCCCTGTGTCATAACAGAAACAAAGAGGAAGAAGGTGGTATAAGTTCAGTAAATCTTCCCCTCATATTTGGTCAGATAAGAGCAGGGGCTTGGAGCCAGGCTGCCTGACTTGACCACTTACCACTAGCAAGTTTCTTAACCTCTCCAGCCTCAGTGACTTTATCTGTATAAAGGGGATAACAATTGCCCCTAGTCATAGGGCTGTTGGGAAAACCAAGACGGTGTGAATAACAGACTTACACAGAGCGAGTGCTCAATATGGATAGTTAGTAAGTTAATTCTGAGGCAACAGATTCAAGTCTACTACTACTGAGCTCCGACTATGTGTCTATTCTATATAGGGACTGCATTTAACAATATTCCCACAAGGAACACACATTATCTTCACTTAACTGATAAGGAGACTAAAGCTTTGAAAGGTTAAATGGCATGCAGCAGTTCTCCTGCTAGAAGGCCATAGAGCTGAAATGTGACGCCAGGTCTTCTGATTCACAGGCTAGTGTTCTTTCTTCTAAACCCCTGGATATCTCTGTGAGCCACGCATATCTGATTACCCCAAGGATTCTCAGGGTCAACAGTAAATAGGGTAGAGAGGCCGTCAGTCCCTGCTTTCTGCTTACTGCCAGAAACCTTTCCAATTATCTTTGTATGACCAACACATATGTAAATGCACAACATGCTTTAAACAGTTAAGAAAAACATAATTTTCCCATAATCCTACTCCGGGATTCTTTTCTCTCAAAGTTTCATTGACTTTCTTAGAATGTCTAAATGACCCTCGGAATGTTTTTCACCAGAAAAGTTTTGTTGTTTTTTTCCCCACTGATTCCAAAACAGTGAGTTGACTCCTCTTCTTCCTGGAAGGATTTCTAGGTCATTACAAATAGCATTTTTTTTTATAGTTCTCAAGTGACCTTTAGTGCAAACATTTCTTTCTTCTTCCTGGGGTGGGTTCTGACATCATTCTCCAGGAACACAAAGGCCTCCACAAGGTTGATTTATCCTGCTGAGATTCTGGAAAGGGTCTCTTCTCCTCTGACCATGTCTTAATTCACAATTAAGGGAAAAATATTTAGCAATGAGTCTCTTTCCCTATTTTCTTTGAGCTTGGTTTTTAAAAGTCAGTTATTCTAACATCTGCTTGGAACATTTTATCGTCCCTAGTCAGAAGTATGGTTTTGTATTTTTTAGCCAATTATTTCTTATCTTTGGTTACTTTTGCTCTTTTTTAATTCAAATCAGCCAGCATCTGTTCCCAGGATTCAGTGCCAAGGTGCCACCCAGTTTAGGAAAGCTAATCTTTGATCTTTTTCTTTTGCCTCTTCTTGGTACCACACAGTAGTTTTCATCCCCAATTCCCCCACATTCTCATACCTCCCTTTGCAAATTCACTTGAGATTTTAAAAAGAAAAGAAAACTTTAAAAGGAGAGCTAAGATGATTGTTCAGATAAAATGCTGAATCCATACAGCCAAAATCTGTGTGGTTTTCTCCGAGTTTGCTCTGTTCTGCCTAGATGTTGTGTGGCTTAATGGGGAGAGAAGCTGCCAGCTTAGAACAGAGCAGAAGGATTTTCAGCATCAGCTCCTCCCATGTCGTGGGTCTCTGGTAAGTTTCCCAGTCTTTTGTTACCCAGGTAGCTTTTTCATGTCATGGGCATAATGGTAGAAACCACCTCCATAGGCCAAATGGCAGGCACAACATTAATGTCAGGAGAGAGGCCCAGGTGGCTGCTTCCTTACTAAGACCAGTCTCTGATATTTGCAGTTACTTTTCTTTCACTTCTTGGTGCAAACAGGTTTTCTTTTAAACATAGCTAACAATGATTTTGCAGTTTCACACTGACATAAAATTTTTGTCCAGCTTTTGAAGGAAATCTATTTATGCATGATGAGTCTTCTGAATTCTAAATCACTGTTACAGACATTTTTAAAGTGAGAGTTGTGTAACACATGTAAGATGGAGTAACAAAACAGTTTTTAAAAGTGCTTGGGCTGGGCACGGTGGCTCACGCCTGTAATCCCTGCACTTTGAGAGGCTGAGGCGGGCAGATCACCTGAGGTCAGGAGTTCAAGACCAGCCTGGCCAACACGGGAAAACCCCGTCTCTACTAAAAAATACAAAAATTAGCCAGATGTGGTGGCAGGCGCCTGTAATACCAGCTACTCGGTAGGCTGAGGCAGGAGAATCACTTGAACCTCGGAGGCAGAGGTTCTAGTGAGCCAAGATCGTGCCACTGCACTCCAGCCTGGGCAAGAGAGCGAGACTCCATCTCAAAAACAAAAAACAAAAAACACCAAAAAAAAAGTGCTTTAAAAGGACTTTTTAATCACTTAGTCATTCAATCAACAAACATTTATTTAGTGCCTTACTCTGTCAGATGCTACATTAGACCCCAGCAATATAGTAGCAAGGAAAAAGACACACAGTCCCCGTCTTCCTGGGGCTTAGAGCCCAGCAGTCTTCTGCCACCGCAGAAGGAGTCTGAATATGAGTTGTGGCTTTTCTAAGTCAAATGTAAAGTTTGACACTTGTCTTGAAACCACGTGAAAAGCCACAGGACAAAGGAAGAGAAAAAGATGTTAAAAAAAAAAAAAAAAAAAAAGATTATGTGATTCCCAGGAGGATTTTATCTCCTGAGCACTTTCCTAAGCAGGTGGACCTTTTTACCCAGGGCCATGAGCCTGAATACATTAATTCCTTCCATGGTGTGGAGATCAGTGACCAGCCAAAAACAAGGGCTAGTAAACTACTTCCGGTAGTCAAATCCAGTCTACCTCCTGTGTTTGCATGGCCTATGAGCTAAGAATAGTTTTTACATTTTTATATTACTTGAAAGGAATCAAAAGAATAATAATATTTGGTGAAACAGAAAAATAATATAAAATTCATATTTCAGTTTCCATAAATAAAATTTAATGGGAACATAGCCTGGCCCATTCATTTATGTATTGTGCTATAAGGGCAGAGTTGAAGAATTGCAACAGAGACTGTATAGTTGGCAAAGCCTAAAATATTCATTACTTGGCTCTTTAAAGAAAATATTTTCTAACCTCTGGTGTAGAAAACTTTCTGGTGCTGTCACTTCACACTGCTTGGCTGTAGCCATCTCCTTAATTGCTAAGAGACACGGCAACCCCAAACAGCCATCTTCCTTTGTATTGCATGAAATACAGGGTAAGCTGTAGGAACAATAGAGAATGGTACATTGATGAGCAGGTTTGAATTTTCTTAAGCCACAAACTTGAGTGTGCAAAATTGATAATATTATTTTGTATAATGTAACTTAATTTACTTAACATTATAACATGCAATGTTAATTATTTCTAGAAAACTTCTCTGTTTTCTCAATCTTTTCATGTTAAAATTCAGTTAATTCTGGATTTTCTCTATTGTCTTCCATCTCCTTTAGATGGCACCTGTGTGGGGTAGCCTACATGGTATTCTGGCAAAGCCTGCCTCTCCTGAGATGTATCCCACCTCTGGTTACTAGCACTCCAGCAATGTTCATTACCTCACCTGGTCTTGCGGCTTTCTCTTATAACGTACTTTTTCACTTCTGCCGGATACCTGGGTTTATCAGTGCTCTGCTACTCTTGAACTCTTCTCGAGTGTGTGGAAACTTTGCACTGCTCTTCCACATTTTCTCTGAGGTTGCTAGAGATGAGTAGAAAACCCTGGCCTTCCCTGACCCTTCCCACCCGCCCCCCACCAACCTGGGATTCTGGCATAGGAACCAGGTCTGTCTGACAATGTCCTTGCATTTAATACTGTCATCCCACCTCTTCCCATAGCCAGCTTCTTGAGTGGAAAACGTCCCCAAGCCTGCTACTGCTCCCCCTGCAGTGGTGTCTCTTGAGTTGGAAAAACAGGATGTCTTCTCTTTCAGGGCCATGATCTGAGGCAGGCTGGGAGGAGGGAGGAGGAGGCATCTGGTTGATAGCCCTTTACAAAAGGAACATACTTGTGCTTTCCAGCTCTGTGCATGCTCCAGTCAGCTCAAGTCCGACTTATTGGCTCTGTTTGATTCAGCAACTTCAGACTCTGGTTAGGCCAGATGGAAAATCAGTCCTGGAAAAACGAAAATGTAAAAAACTGTGGCAGAGAAGGTCATTCACTCCCTCATAAATCTAAACACACTAAGCCCATTGAAGGACTTGCCAGGAAAATGTGATTTTCAGTTTTCTCTTTGGGTCCAATTTATCTTTACTGCTAAGTAGTCAAGTTGAATTAGATCCAGAACCAGATACAATCCTACCATTTTTCTTTGAAGGGAGGGACCCCCACCTTCCTGTCAGTGACCTAGCTACCCCATCCTAAAGACTGGTATTTCCTAAGTTAGAAATTCTAGCAGATCTTCTTTTAGGTTTCTGAACTGGGTGCACCCTAGGTTTCCTTTTCTCAGATGAATGAGTAATTGCATCTTTTCTGCAATGCCTCACTAAAGATGAGAAACAGTCACTCAGGATTGCATTTCACTTCATTGCGTTTTGCTTTTTGCAGATGGCAATTTTTCTGCATCTTATGATCTCCCTTGACCTGAAGCACAGCCCCATCTATCATCCTGACCATTCAAGTTTGTAGTTTTGAAAGATACACAATAGAATGGAATACAAGAAAGAGCACACCTGTCCAGGAGACTTGACCAAATGAACCCTTGTGTCAATGAGGGCATTAGAATAGGCCCTGGAATACCCATACTTCCATGATATTACCACAGTTGCACGTAAATATAAAACACACAAAGCATTCCCCAGGCTGTTATTGGCAAGAATCATAGTTCTTATCCTATGAAGATAGGAGCAGAATAGAAGAGAGTAGTCCAGGTGTATTTCCTACCTGAATGACAAAGTGGAAATTGATGTATAATTTTCCATATGGAAACAACTTGTTTCCCCACATTCATTTCCTAAATAAGGACAGATGCCCTAAGGCAGATTCCTTCAGGATGGAGTGAGAGAGGCCTTTTTTCAGCTCCCTGTGGTAGTCTTACTATATCATCACAGAGTCTTTGCTATGCCTCCCTTCAAGAGATGGAGTTTGATGTCTTTTGCCTGGAATGTGAGTGGGACTTAGTAACTCACTTTCTAATGTAGAGAATATGGCAGGGGTGATAGCATGTCACTTACAAAGACTAGGACATAAAAGATACCTCTGGCTTCCTCTTTGCTCTCTTTGGGATCTCTTACTCTGAAAGAAGCTGGTTGTCATGTCATGACAACACTCAAGCAGTCCTATGGAGAGGTCCACATGGTAGGACCTGGGGCCTCTTGCCAATAGCCATGAGAGTGAGCCATGCTGGAAACAGCTCCTTCAGCCCCAGTCAAGCCTTCAGATGACACAGTCCTAGACAATATCTTAACTGAAACTGCATGAGAGACCCTGAGGCAGAGTCACCGAGTTAAACTATTCACAAATTCCTGACCCACAGAGGCTGTGAGATAATAAATGTTTGTTGTTTTAAATCCACAAAGCCATAAATTATAGAGTAATTTGCTGTGCAGCAATAGATAATGGAGTCCGCCTTGGAGAATATTTCATTGGTGGTGAAAATTTCATTCTATGAGTTATTTATGATGTATACCTTTATGTTGAATGGTCATTTTTTAAAAAACTAGTCTGCTTTCACAAGGGATAGTACTGATAAAATAAATATTCTTATTAGTTTATAATCTGAGCTGCTATAACTTGACCAGACATGTTCCTAGACAATTTAGTGGATACACTTAAATGTTCCCCCTACGGATTACTTGAGTAAACAAAGAGAAAGTGGGGTCCAGACTTATCAAACCACTTCATTGTAACAACAGAGTTAAAAGGATATTGTGGGGAGTTTAAAATATGCATGCAAATTCTTTGACACCCTTCCCATTGAGAGGTGGGAGTCTCTGACCTCTCCCCGGGAATCTGAGCCAACCATAGTGACATGATTGTAATGAGTAGATGACTCTGTAGACAGCCCCAGCTGAGGTGTCCGTCAAGAGCCAGTATCAACAACCAGACACAGGAGTGAATACGCCTCCCAATGAGTTTTGCTGTCAGTCATCAAGTAAGTTACTCCCCACTGTCAAGTCACTCCCAAGTTGTGACCCCATATATAATGGAGCAGAGACAAAGTATCCCCACTGTATTCTGTCCAAATTCTTGCCCCACAGAATCCAGGAACATAATAAAATGGTTGTCTTATGCCATTAAGTTTTGGGGTAGTTTGTTACATGGAATACCAACCTGAACAGATGTATGGAAACAACTTTTCTTCACCTTTCAGATTAGTTGAAAACAATACAGTTTGGAGACAAGAGCTAATTAGCAATTGAGTTAAGCTATGACCGTTAAAAGACTTAACTTCAGGGCAAAATGTAAGGTTCAGTAGAAGGGTGGCAACATGAGAGCCCAAGTAGAGAGACATCCGTATGGTTTTTGCTCTGTTGTTGTTTCCTTTTGCAAATTGCGTATCTCTGAGAACATTGAAGAGCTCGTTAGGCAGCATAAATAGAGCTAGACACAGTAAGCATAAATTTTACCTTTGAGTTTTTCCCTCACTTAAAAAACATTTGCAATTACAAAAAAATTCAAACAGAGAAATACAGAAAGTAATGAGACATCTAAGTTTTCTCCCCTACTACCCAGAATTCACCGAAAGTTAATATTTTTGGACATTTTGTAGATTTTATTCATTTATTTATTTATTTTTGAGATAGGGTCTCACTCTGTTGCCCAGGCTGAAGTGCAGTGATGTTATTTTGGCTCACTGTAACCTCTACCTCCTGGATTCAAGCAATCCTCCTGCCTCAGCCTCCCAAGTAGCTGGGATTACAAGCATATGCCACCCCACCTGGCTAATTTTCGTATTTTTAGTAGAGATGGGGTTTCACCATGTTGGCCAGGCTGGCCTCGAACTCCTGGCCTCAAGTGATCCACCCGCCTCGGCCTCCCAAAGTGCTGGGATTCCAGGTGTCAGCCACTGCACCTGGCCAACATTTTTTACTTCATATCTTTTCTTAAGTAAGAAATAAGCTGCCAGATACATTTAGAGTTTCCTCGTCCTACCCAATTCCATTTTATCCCATCCCCAGAGGTAGCCACTATCCTGAAGTTAATGTTTCTCCCTTGCTTTCACCTTTTCATTACTTCAAGCATAAATAGTTCTGAGGCTGGGCGCAGTGGCTCACGCCTGTAATCCCAACAATTTGGGAGGCCGAGGCAGGTGGATTACTTGAGCCCAGGAATTCAAGACCAGCCTGGGCAACACAGCAAACGCCTGTCTCTACAAAAAATACAAAAAAAATTAGCTGAGAGTGGTGGCATGCAACTGCAGTCCCAGCTACTCCAGAGGATGAGGTGGGAGGATCATTTGAGCCCGGGAGGTCAACGCTGCAGTGAGCAATGATAGCACCACTGCACTCCAGCCTGAGTGACAGAGTAAGACACTTTCTCGAAAAAAAAAAAAGAAATAGTTCTGAAAGTTATAAAGTTACCTTATAATTGCATTTATTGAAAGCTAGTTTTAATGATTCTGTCATCATTCAATAAGTTGATTTGGTGAAGACAAGACAGACAAATGTTTGCTCTCTCACTTACTAATGGATTAAAACTTCTAGGATACGTGCTCTCCATCTAGTGGTAAAAACGGGATAACCCTAGGTGCACTAATGTCTGATGTAGAGGAATGAACACACACCAAGGGCCTTCTGTGGACAGGACACTCCTCTGGTGTCTGTGTGGGAGACACAAATGAAGAGAAGATAGACTCTGGCCCTCAGGGTGCTAAATCTATGGAACATTGACCACGTGGTCAACAACCACATGAGGGACACAGAGGCCTAGAGAGGTCAAAGAACTTGCTCCAGGTCCAACAACAAGTAATTGGCAGAGACTCAAGCCAAACTCTGACCTTTCTGACTTCGAAGCCCATTCTCTAAACTGTGATGCTTGATAGTACTTTTAAACATTATTTTTATATTGAAACAAGCATAGATTTCTTGTGAAGCAGAATATAAATTTTCATGAATTGTAAGGATTTAAGAGAAGAGCTTTCAAATAAATTTGGCCTGTTTCTTGGATGTCTCTAAACCCTCAAATCCAGGAGTTTCTGCCTTTAGAAGTCCCGGGGAGGAAAATGTTGAGAAGCGCTTCTTGGGGATGACCTTCTAGCATAGAGCAAGGGAAGGTTCAGAGTGGGAAGCATGGCACTTGAAAGAGCACTAGTAACAGTGATATTGAAAAATGTTAACACCTGGATCAGCTGGGCACTGACTAATAGAAAAGAGCATTGGCCAAATAGTCCAAACACTGAGCATAGCAAACAGCTTAGCTTTAACTATGCTTAGCATCTTCTTCCTGAAAAAAGAAGGCTGTATGTCCTAGGTAAGGAACAGGGACCTAAAGAAGGGTGAAGATTTAATAAACTATCCACTGGAAATTTCTTTCACGGGTTCCAAACCTGCTCTTCCTCTTCTGTGTTCCAGCCTTCATTAGTCTCCCAAATTAGAAACCTTAATGTCATCCTCGACTTAATTTCTCGATTGGACTAGAATCCAATCTTGATTTCTCCTCCTTACCTCATTGGTCCCCTGGTTGCACTTCGAGGGATAGAGAGAGAATTAAGTGTGCCTGAAGCAAAAATACCAGAAAATATGAGTCCATTGAAAAGGAAATTTTCTAGATGGAATAGCAGGTAGAATTAGTTGGGACATGGTTTGGGCAAAGAAGTAGTAAGAGCATAGTGAGTGAGGATGAGAACACACTCCTGCACACACTCAATCAGTGAGGTCAGAGAGCACAGGAGGAAAGGTCAGGTTACGGAGGGCGTGGAAAGCCATCTGTGCAGCTTATGGTCTATTCTAAGGGCAGTTGGAAGCTGTTGGAAGATTTTAGGCAGAGGGGGAGGGGCATGTAGCAAGATATGATTCGTGTTTTCAAAACATTACTCTGACCGCAATAATGAATTCTAGGATAGCAAGACTGGAAGCAGCACTAGGAAATTTTACAGATGTAGAGAAGCAAGACAGTGCTAGTTTGGATGGGAACAGTGGTGAAGATGGAGACAAGAGAAGATATTTTGAATATGATCATAGGTAGAGTCCATAGGGAGCCCTCTGATATTATCTAGTTCAACTTCACCTTACAGATGAGAACTTTGGGGTTCAGAGAAGTAAAGAAATGTTGTGTCACCATCTATAGATGGCAGAGCTACCACTCTGATATGAGCTCTTGATTTCCAGCCTAAAACACTTCCCGTTGTATCATACTACTTTATGTATTGTTTTGTGTGTGCTCGCTGTTATTCTTCTGCCAGATTATAAATTTTCTGAAAGCAGAGAAGTTGCCTTAAACGTGAGCAACTGATAAACTTTTTGTTTGCAAAGGCTATGGCCAAGGTACATTGTAGATGAAATGTAGACATAGTCCTACAGTCCCAGGATCACTCAAACCCAGGCACATAGAGGAAGCTCATTGACATTTCTTAAATCAAAATGAAGTGTTGAATTACATACAAAGGTTCCAATCCGTGGAAAACCAAATCCCATTGAGATTCAGACTCCAAGAAAAAGTTCAGATTCTTGCTTGAGTTATGAGAAGGGGAAATTCTAGAGGTAATCCACATTAGTTCTTTATGGAGGAGAAGATAATTGCCCTTGCAGAAACTGTCCCAACTGACCCCAAACTGGAAAGCATTTGGACACTCCCTTCCCTCAACTCAGGGAGGAGTTTTACATGGGCTTAGTGGAGGGTCCACATACTCTTCTTCAAGACCTGGCAATACAGACTCTGATGGAAAGGGCAAATGGATTACAAATAGCTCCAGGGAACTCTCTTTTCACTTCTGCCTCTAGATTGATAAAACAGCATTGGCTGAGCCATCATTTTGGGTGTTGTTTTTATCCAGAGGAATATGCAGAGCCAAGTAGAAGCCGAGGGAAAAGCAACCCTGGGGACTGGCTTCTCATACCTAGCTCTGGCTTAGGCCTCTGGCTAAAATAAAGGAAAATGGGAAAGAAACATCGAGTTTATAAATGATTTGATCTGATTCACTAAGGTAAATGAGCAGAAAGGGATTAAGGATAAAACCAGATATAAATCATTATCAGGGATTAAGTCATAACTGGAAATAACAAATGTTCATTTAACTCAGCCATTTCCAGTGTTATCTCATTCAGGAGTCCAAGCTTGACAGGAAACAACTGGAGAGAGGTACATACAGATTGGGTGCAGGTGAGGAAACCCTTTCCATCTGGGATAGTTGGCAGCATCAAACACAGCCATCTGGAAAATCTCTAATAAAAAGATGCCACTTGGTTTCAGAGAAAATGCCAAACATTTGTGTCTGTTATTAATCATGAAGTTATTGAAAATTGGCTTTGAGTAGCTTGGGTACTAATGATCAATGAATTAAAGGTCATTCCCTATATCTTATATTTGCCCTTTGTCTAGGTGTGTGCAGCGTTGGGTAAGGTCCTCCTTAGGACAGATCTATTTCCTTGTGCTTTCAGCCTCTCATTCTGTGTCCCTCTCCCTCTCTCTCTCTGGCACCTGTTGCTTTCTTGCTCCAGTGAGGCTGTTTGGAACTCCTAACCAGGTTTGCCCACCGATGGATGTCCTATGTTCCTAGATTATTCCTTTACTCTTCATTGATTCCATAAATCCTCCCACTTCCTCAGCACACTGATCTCATGAACCCATTTGGAGGAAAAAAATCTGATTGACCTTATTTATGCTATGAGTTGGGTGACTTACGCATTAAGATACGCGTTTTTCAAATGGATAGATCTTAATGGTGGGACAGTGTGGGAACAAGGGCCACCCCTTGCACTTCTAATATTGTCATGTACTTTTTTTTCATTGCCCTTATATAGTTTTTAATCACATAATTGTATAGTGAATTAGTTAATTTCTTTCTTTAAATTAGATGACAAGCTTAGGAGAATAAGGCCCATGACTGTGTGCATTTCTCAGCCCAAAGCCCCATGACTAGGCCAAAAAGGAGATGAGGGAATACTTCTTGTATGAATGAATGAACGACAAATGAATGAATTGAATTTTCAAGTACAGGTAAGACAAATCTTTTTCATATCTGCTCCAAAGCACAAAAACCAACCAAACAAATAAGACCCTGAAATCATGAAAATTGAAAGATTCTTGTAGGGAGCTAAACAATTGCTAATTTTTTTTAAATCATAGCACTGTGTAGAGATTTCTTGAAATTAAAAAAAGAGGAGAGACTTCATTGGGGCTGACAGGTAGGTTCAAGGAAGCAAGGCCCAATTACTTAATACTCTTTGCTTTCAGGGCATCATTCTCCTCAGATAAGAAAATAAATCAGTATCATTCATTCCCACCTCCTTCCCCATTGCTCTGATGAGACAAATGATTTGGAAACAGAATCTCCAGCCTGAGCCCTGTGTTTCCAGCTCCCCAACTGGCAATCCTGCCACCCACTCCTCCCACTCCTATCCCTTCCCCCATGCAGACCCTCTTTTTCTCTGGCTTCCTTGGTGATGAGATATGGGAGTGGGATGTTGTACATAACATTTGCCAATTTAGCATGAGCTCAGCCTGTGCTGCAGAGGTGTCCTTGTTCTGCCTGGGTTTCTATGAAAAGGAGATAATTTAGGTAAAAGTGCCTGGTGCATAGTAGGAACTCTTAACATGAGACTTCTTTTCCTCCTACCTTCTTAGTTCATTAAAACACTTCTGAACCACTGCTGCGCAGCAAGCATCTCTGGCCTAAAAAAGAGGTTAAAATGTTCGTAATTAATTAAACTGAAAGACAGTAAACTGGGATTAGAAATGTACATATGTCTATATGTGAAAAGGAGCTAAGAAATTGCAAGTGGCAGTAGCCTGTAATTCCCTAGAGTGGAGGACTCTGAAAGAGGGTGATTTATCTTTGAGCATCACTCAGGTGCCTTTTTTATAGAGTCCTGCTGTTGCTATGGAAATCGTGTCTGTAGAAATGTGTGCAAATCTAGAATGGATTGCCAGTTGCATGAATAGGGAAGTGTGGGGAAGGGGCAGGCAGGCTGACACCTGTCAGTCTCCAGCACTGGTCCTGAAGAGAAAGAATTAGAATGTGATTGAGGAACATGGAGAGAGTGCTGTGGGGCAGGCACCACCATAGATAGCTCAGTGTCTGAGGGACTCCAAGACCATCTAGAATCTCCAATCTCCACTCTATCACTTAGGGTGACCATTATTATGTCTGTTATCTTAGTGTTTCTAATGGAATGATAAATAATAGCATCCCCTTTCACTGTCAGTGTTACCCTGGTTTAGTTGATAAACCGAATAGTCACACGATCACTACAGAATATAGTTTCTGTCATAAAATGAAAAAAGCCAACTGGAAATGATCCTGTCACACCTTTGACGATATTTTATGCACAGGACTTAAGTCATTTATAAAGTTATTTTCCAGGTAAGAACTATGTCTCCCTTTCTCTGCACTTCTCCCACAGCTTCAATTGAACAGCTATGCTTCATACCCACCCCCAAAAAGGAACAAATATCTTTTATCATCTCACAAGGAAAAACTAAAGTTGTACTGAGTCACGGAACTGGAGATCTGCTCGGCTCTCTCACTAGTGAAGTGACCAGCTCTTACATATCAGCCTTCCAGACTACATATTTCAAATTTGCACCACAAGGAATAAATAAATGACTGCCTATAGTGAACCCTATAAGGGTGGACCATTCAAAGTTTCTTGCTGTGAGCAACTTAAATAAAAAAGTGATGTGTTGAAAGGACACTGGAGACATACAGAATCCTTGGCGGGAGGCTGGAGAACAAGATTTAGACAGTGACAGGCAAAAAGTGGGCCTGGGCAGCCAGACCACAGCCAAGATCAATGTCACAGTTGTCCCATTCAGACACTGAATGCCTCTGCCGGTGGGCATTGAACCCCACTGGTCCACCATGGTGGGCACCGTGACCATGACTGCCCCACAGACTGGTTGGTGTTGCCACTTTTGCTGCCACTAACAGATGGATAATCCATGATTCCTCCTTCTTTGCCTAATTAGCTTCTAATTCTAAGCCCCAGATGTGCGCATCTGATGGGCCAAGCCTACTCTGGGTGCGTAGGCTCTAGTAGCAAGCAAAGCTGGAAGAGTGAATATCAGCACTTTTCGGCTTCTACAGAAGAAAGTGGTTTTTGTCTACAATCACAGGAAAGAAATTCTTTTTTAATTAATTAATTATTTATTTATTTATTTTAAGACAGGGTCTCGCTGTGTCACTCAGTCTGGAGTGCTGTGTCACAATCATAGCTCACTGCAACTTGGAACTCCTGGGCTTAAGCAATCCTCCTGCCTCAGCTTCCCAAATAGCTGGGACTACAGGTACACATCACCATACCTGGCTATTTATTTATTTTTTTTATTTCTGTAGATACAGGGTCTTGCTATGCTGCCCAGGCTGGTCTCGAACTCCTGGCTTCAGGCAATCTTCCCACCTTAGCCTCTCAATGTATTGGGATTACAGGCATGAACCACTGAGCCCAGCCAGAAAGAAATTCAAATGCTCCGCAGCCTAAATATATCTGCTACATGGGGAGATGATGAGAATTAAATCTGAGAATGTCAAGGACCTCTATATATAGTTTTCAGAAATAAGATCTCTTAATGTCTATCGAAATCAATGTCAAATATTTCAAAATAAGGCCTTAAAGCAGGAGTCTCTCAGATTTCTAGAAAGGGGAGATAATTTTTAATTGTCCATGGCTTTGGGTCTAATGCTAAAAGAGGAAAGGGAAAGGAGGAAGAAAGGCTACTACTTAAAATTCCTAGGGACAAGGAAGTTCACAGTCCTGGATGGAAGAAGGGGAACATCTGCCAATTTTGCACCATCATCTGCCAGAAATTCCAAGCAACCACAGAGAAAGGATGTAATGGAAGGATGGAAAGGTATTGAGCCAAGATCCAGAATTCTAATCACAGAGAGAAGGTAAGAATGTGGGCCATAGTAGAGGAGAAGAATTCCATGGTGAGCTGAGTGTAACAAGCGAGTGGTGTTCTCCAGAAATCTTGAGCACCTGGGTGGTTCATGAACCAGGCTGTGACTCAGACACAGCCTTTAGGAAAGAGGGACACATGGATGATGATTTGAGCCAAAAAACACAGGAAGGGTCATCTAATTATGGGACAGGCCAGCTGTCAGGGCAAGAAAATTTGCCAGTGTGTCGCTTTGCCTGCAAGTTATAGAAACCCAATGCTAATTAGCTCAGGCAAAAAGAGAATTTATTGGAGGAATAAGGGGGTGCCTCATATAACTGCCAACAAAGTGGGGAAGGGGCAGCTCTGGCCCAGTGATCAAATGTCCCCAGGGCTGTCGTTGTCTCTCATCTCTACTTCTCTCTGAAGAGCAGAGGCATCACTACCTTGAATCGGGACCAGCATTCAACCAATCGGGGAACAGGATTGTTCACAGGGCTAAAGTCTTATGTCCTGTGGCTTCTACCCCCAGAGGGGAGATGGTCCTCTTCTTTTAGTTCCAACTCTGTGGAAATAATCTAATGAGCCTGGCTTCCCCAGGTCAGATGTCCCAGTTTAAGTTTCTGACCATTTAAAAAGGCAATTGCTAGTTGCAGGCAAATAGCTAACATTGTTACCTACTCCTGGGGTGATCGATTGTGGATAGAGAGGTGGGGTCCTGATCAATCCACCTTGGGTTCATTCTCCTCTGGATCTGTCAGGCATGCATGTAACAGGCCGTGTAAAACAGACACAGCCCTGGAACCTCATCTCCCTGAGTCCTTGCTGTTCTCAGAGAAGGAAAAATCACTTCGAGCTTCAGTTGGTGTCTTTTACATCCAAGAATCTGGATGGGAATTGGAGCACAGAGTTTTTCCTTGGGAGGAAACAGGTAGGAGCCCCAATATTATATACCCTGTTTTGCCATTCCTGATAATAAGGCAGTTGGCTTGAGAGAACAGTATTACCGGGAGCCCCTGAAGGGCCGGGACAATGCCTCATCACCGCTGGGTATATCCCAGGATGCTTGTGAGCAATCCACAATGGTGGGGTTGAAGGGGGCTTGTTACAAACTCAATCTTATAAAGTGCTGGTGAGCATGGGCAAGTGCCCACTGTGCTGACCTGACAATGGGGAGGACTTGAGCTTAGGGAGGCCCTGTGGCAGGGACGACAGGCACCAAAGCCGCCTAAGAGCCAAGGATGTTGGTTGTTGCTTGGAACTGTGAAAATGTAAAGGTAGCTTACCTTTCCTGCCTACTGGTCCCTCCTAGATAACACATCTAAGGCCACCCAGTTCACATTTGAAAAGGAAAAATGTGGTCAGTCTCTGTTTACATCCCAAGCAACTGCTGTGAGGGATTCTTGATGGAACTGACTTAATCATACAGTTGTTTTGATATCACACAGACAACCACAGTTTTTAGGTTGGAAAAAATTTATGTGTGCATTGACCTGACGCCAGCTGATGGCAGCTTCATCTCCCGGCCTGGCTGGGCTTTGCTGAAACCAGACCCTAAAAAGTATACTTATGATATTAAACTTGTATTTTTTAGTGTTGGAAGAATTATCACTTTCTAAACAGAGCTGGATAATTGGAAAAGGACAGGGGGAAGCTCCTGAAAAACTGTAGTTGAGTTTATGCTTCACTGCTCATAAGAGCAGAGACTGGCATCCGCCTCCTAACTTATATGTGCCACTGAACATTTTATGTGAAGTTCTGTTTCAGGGACTCAATTAAATCTATGTTTCACCCAGCTCTCTCTATATGATAAGTCATGGTCTACCAGCCTTCTTCCATGGCAAAATAAAACTCCATGAGTGGATTCAACCATCATTTGCTACTTGAAAATGCCTCAGAGTCATCTTTTTCTATTTCTACTTTTACTTCAGTTTCTGTCTTTTTGGACACATTCTTAATTTTTTTAATTAAAACTCTATCCTTTTAGGGATATATGTCAACATATCAACTGCTTTGTCACATTCTTTGCTAACGCCAATGTCATCAGAATTTAAAAAGCTGAAGTGAGGAATTGCGTTTTGGAATGAAAGCCACGTGAGCAGTAAGGGCAGCCAGCCAGAACCTTCCGGGGAAGCGAGTGAAAGCAGAACTGTGGTGGAAGACTTTAAACCCCCTTTACAGTTCCCGTCATCCTCCCCCATTTCCCAGCCTCTAGGGCCGACTGGAACAAAGGTGGTGTCATATTCCCTGGGCACACTGCCTGCCACTGCACTTTTGTTTTTTCTTTTTCTTTTTTTTTTTTTTTAGAGCAGTTTTAGGTTCACAGTAAAATTGAGAGGAAGGTACAGAGACTTCTTTCCTACATACTCCCTGCCCCAACACAGTCACAACCTCCCCCATGACCAGCACTCCCCACCAGAGCAGTGCATGTGTTACATCGGCACATCGTTATCATCCAAAGTCCACCGTTTACACTTGGGTTCATTCTTACTGTTGTCCATTCCACGGTTTGGACAAATATATGATAACATGTATCCTCCATTATAATATTATACAGAATAGCTTCTTCCACTGCTCTTAAAATCCTCTCTGGTCTGCCTATTCAACCCTCTCTTCTGACCTCTGACCTCCATTGATGTTTTCATTGTCTCCACAGTTTTGCCTTTTCCAGAAGATTCTACAGTTGGAATCATGCAGTATGGACCCTTATTGGATTGGCTTCTTTCACTTAGTCATGAGCATTTAAGTTTCCCTGTGTCTTTTCATGACTTGAAATGATAGCTCATTTCCTGCCACCATACTTTTAGTGTAAGCACCAAGTTTTCATTCTTCCTGCCCCCACCTTGACAAAGCATACATCTTAGAATCATTTCCTTGCCACCAACTTCCCCTGTGTGGGTGAGAGAAAATCAGATTACACACCAAAGTCTAAACATCGTGCTTCTCCACTGGTTTCCTGGTACCCAGTGTCCTCCTGGGCTTCGAGATTTCCTGTTTGAAAACCAAATGTGTTTGCCACCTTGTGGTCTGTATTTTTAAATTTGTTTTTAGCCAGATATTATTATCAATAAATTCATTGCCTAGGGCCGTAAGTGTAAGTGTGTGCCATGTATTTGTCCTTGTTTAAGATTTCCATTCCGTTTAACAATGATGGTTAAAGTTACGAGGCTATTCATATTGGACATTTGTACATCAGAAATACAGAACTGTCTCTCAAAACCCTGCATATCAGAATAGTTAGCAGCAGCATGGGGAAAAGTATCCAAGAAGCTATTTCATTTCCATGGCAGCCAGGACCCAGACGCGAAAGCTTTATAGATTAAAATCAATGCCTGAATTGCATTCAGAAAGCCTGAATTGCCTGTCAGACTTCAGGACCAGCGGCTCAATGTGATAAATGAGGTGGAGGGCTGCATCCAGGCAAGGGAGTGCGTGCCGCATTAGCCAGCACTTTGGATCCTTTTTCAAGGCAAATACCAAATGGGATGAATTACTGGGAAACAGCAAATGAATGTCAAGAATTTGAGATGTGGGGGTTATAATTTACTAATTACTGGGAAAAGATGAACACAAAGTCAATGTGTGAAAGAATGTGGTAGGGGGAAGGCTAGATCAGGGAGACAAAGAGAGTGAGCTGCACAGAAGGCTGCTCCTGTTTTCTGTTTTGATAAAAAGAGATGGATTTTAGAGGCATGGATACCTGGTTGAACTCCCAGCTTGGTCATTACCAGACCAAACTGTATTGTGTCATAAATTGTAATTAGCATGAAAAGACACGTATATGAACACCAAGCCTCATACCTGGCACATAGTGGGCAGTCAATAAATGTTAAATCTGCCTTTTCCCAGATCCCATTCTATTCTTTTCTTATTTAGCAAGCAATCTCAGCACTAAGTCATAAGAGACTTTGTACAATGATTCAGTGTTGGAGAATGAGCCTGCCTTCCTCCCACGGCAGGTCACTGATATTCAAAGACAGTGAAGCAAAGATGCAGAATTGAGAAACTTGCAGAAATGCTGTCACAAAGACTGGGTTCACTATAAAACTGCATACATATTATGACGTTTTGATGCCTGTACAGATGTGTCACATGGCAAAATAATGGACCATGGTTTTATTCTCCAGTGCTCTTCCCTCTCTTTTGTGACACTAATGCATTCTCTGAGCCCAGTGGGAGCTAGGCAGAGTAGTCTATCAATCAGATGCTCCCAACAGGGCTACAGCTCTCAAGCAGCCAAGACAGGGACTTCCTAGGGTCTCCTCTCTGCCACCATGGATAGGAAGGATATCATCTGAAGAGGAACCACGGAGTAATTGAGCAAGATGTGAAACAGCAGCCAAGAGACACAGATGCTTATGCTGGACACTTGCCAACCAGTTGTGCAAAATGAAGGGGTCAGACCAGAGCATCACTTCTTTCCCTATTTTTACTAGTTCTTTAAGAGACTGTGTAAGGAAAATATACACTCCCCTCCCTTTCTCGGTACTAGTGCCCTCGATTTTTGGATGTGGATATGGGTACTCAGAATGCCGACCACACTGACCAGTCTTCCTTGCACCTGTGCCAAGTGATGAGGTTCTGGACAATGATATGAAAGCATAGGTAGTATGTGCAACTCCTTGGAAGTGTCATTGGAAAGGAGAGTGCATATGTCCTTCTGCTGTCCTTCCTTGTTCTTGCCGGTGTTACGTGTTTGTAATGGCTGAAACTGGAGCAGCCATCTTGGACATGGATGTGGAAGCTACAAGCTGTGGAGGGTAGAACAATGCAACAGAAGGAGACAGGGTTCCTGAGGCTGTCTGGTGCCATGGCCAACCCTAGACTATCTAGATTTCTTTTATGTGTAATAAAGGAAAAAATGTCAGCTATTCTGAATTTTATGTTACTCAAAATTAAACCGTAATCTTAATTAACTAATAGAGATTTTAATAAATGTTCTACTAAAATGGGTCCCTTGGGCAAATAAATCCTGGAAATGTTGTGTATTACAGACACTTTTTAAAGATTTGCAGTGCAATTTAGCCCATTACAGGCTAGTATCCGTGGGCTCTTGCAACTCAGAGTATAATCCCTGGACCAGCAGCATCAATATCACCCAGGAGCTTGTTAGAAATGCAGAATCTGGCCAGGCTCAGTGGCTCGTGCCTGTAATCCCAACATTTTGAAAGGCTGAGGTAGGAAAATCCTGGAACCCAAGAGTTTAAGACCAGCCTGGGCAACATAGCAAGACCCCATCTCTGTTTTTAAAAATGCAGAATCTCAGGCAACCCCAAACCTACTGGGTCAGAATCTACATTTTTAACAAGACTCCCAGGTTATTTGTCTGTGCATTCGTTTGAGAAGCACAACCATAGATTACATTATGGAAATGGCATCCTATGGTCTTTGAGTCTGGAATAGAAGTAGCAGCATACTGCCAGTGGGTATGTCTGGAGATCCTGGAGCACAGGAATGAGCATGGGTGGTTTTCACAGCCATAGAATGGCTGTGCGCTCTTCAAGCCTGAGGTTGCTGCTGTCAACTCCATGAATCCTCCAAAAATTTTCAGCTCTGAGTTTTGAGTCATTTTCAGGACCAGGCCATCTTGGTTGTCATTGACTGAGCTAGGGGTTTGTGGCAGACATCCTCTTCCTCCCTCCTGGAGACTTTTGCTTCTGTAGGGATCTGGATCTCTGACCGGAGTGTCCCCCTGGTGCTGCACACCTTTGGGTCCTACAACTGCTTTTCTTGGCAAGTTACATCTAGATCTACAGGAAAGGTGAGAAGGGGTCTTCAGGAGACCCAGCACTACCTGCCAGAGGCCACAGAAGCAGCTGGGTGGGCAAAAACTCCGTCAGTCATTTTTATGCAAAACCTCTGTCAGTCATTTTTATTCTCACACAACTCACATATGGGCACCTGGGGGTCTAGCTAACCAGAACATCAGTTGAACTAGGTTATTTTGTGTGTGTGAAACAGTAACCAATTAGATCATTTCCATTTACTTTTTGCTTTCTGGTTTATCTGGTGATAGTATGTCAAAGGCATTACTTGCTAGTGGTGAGAATCTTCTTCTCCGGAGCCAGACTTCCTGGGTTTGGCTCCAGGCTCACCATGCGCCAGCTGCAAGACTTTAGTCAAATCACTTAACCTTCATCCTGCCAAGCCTCAGTTCCTTCATCTGTAAAGTGGGGATTAGGGTGGTATCTACCTCGCAGGTTGGTTGTGAGAATTACACATGAAATATATATGAAGGACTTAGACTTCCTTCTTGCTAATAGGAAACACTATATAACTACAATAAAATTTAAATATGTATATGTATATATATACACACACACACACACAAGTAATAAGTTGTTACCACTATGTTATAATTTAAGGGGTCAAAATATAAATCATGTGAATAAAAATCTAAAAATGAGGAATGAAAAGAAGTACAGGTATGAATTGACAAAGTTTTCAGATCTGTCTCTCCCATGAGTTATTAAACAAATGACTGTCAGTTTCATTAACGCAAAGCAGACAATTTGAACAAACACACACTTAATAAATGTCCACTGAGTGCCAAAGTTTAAGGTCCATGCAGGGCACTGTGGAAATGCAATGATGACAACCCAGTGCTGTGATTCAGTGGAGGAGAAAGAGAGATGCACACATACCGTATTAAAAGACAAATGTAGGAAAAGCAGGAGCCAAGATGGCCGAATAGGAACAGCTCCAGTCGACAACTCCCAGCGTGAGCGACGCAGAAGATGGGTGATTTCTGCATTTCCATCTGAGGTACCGGGTTCATCTCACTAGGGAGTGCCAGACAGTGGGCGCAGGCCAGTGGGTGTGTGCACCGTGCGCGAGCCGAAGCAGGGCGAGGCATTGCCTCACCTGGGAAGCACAAGGGGTCAGGGAGTTCCCTTTCCGAGTCAAAGAAAGGGGTGACGGAGGCACCTGGAAAATCGGGTCACTCCCACCCGAATATTGCGCTTTTCAGACCGGCTTAAAAAACAGCGCACCACGAGACTATATCCCACACCTGGCTCGGAGGGTCCTACGCCCACGGAGTCTCGCTGATTGCTAGCACAGCAGTCTGAGATCAAACTGCAAGGCGGCAGCGAGGCTGGGGGAGGGGCGCCCGCCATTGCCCAGGCTTGAGTAGGTAAACAAAGCAGCCGGGAAGCTCGAACTGGGTGGAGCCCACCACAGCTCAAGGAGGCCTGCCTGCCTCTGTAGGCTCCACCTCTGGGGGCAGGGCACAGACAAACAAAAAGACAGCAGTAACCTCTGCAGACTTAAATGTCTCTGTCTGACAGCTTTGAAGAGAGCAGTGGTTCTCCCAGCACACAGCTGGAGATCTGAGAACAGGCAGACTGCCTCCTCAAGTGGGTCCCTGACCCCTGACCCCCGAGCAGCCTAACTGGGAGGCACCCCCCAGCAGGGGCACACTGACACCTCACACGGCAGGGTATTCCAACAGACCTGCAGCTGAGGGTCCTGTCTGTTAGAAGGAAAACTAACAAACAGAAAGGACATCCACACCGAAAACCCATCTGTACATCACCATCCTCAAAGACCAAAAGTAGATAAAACCACAAAGATGGGGAAAAAACAGAACAGAAAAACTGGAAACTCTAAAACGCAGAGCGCCTCTCCTCCTCCAAAGGAACGCAGTTCCTCACCAGCAACGGAACAAAGCTGGATGGAGAATGACTTTGACGAGCTGAGAGAAGAAGGTTTCAGACGATCAAATTACTCTGAGCTACGGGAGGACATTCAAACCAAAGGCAAAGAAGTTGAAAACTTTGAAAAAAATTTAGAAGAATGTATAACTAGAATAACCAATACAGAGAAGTGCTTAAAGGAGCTGATGGAGCTGAAAACCAAGGCTCGAGAACTACGTGAAGAATGCAGAAGCCTCAGGAGCCGATGCGATCAACTGGAAGAAAGGGTATCAGCAATGGAAGATGAAATGAATGAAATGAAGCGAGAAGGGAAGTTTAGAGAAAAAAGAGTAAAAAGAAATGAGCAAAGCCTCCAAGAAATAGGGGACTATGTGAAAAGACCAAATCTATGTCTGATTGGTGTACCTGAAAGTGATGCGGACAATGGAACCAAGTTGGAAAACACTCTGCAGGGTATTATCCAGGAGAACTTCCCCAATCTAGCAAGGCAGGTCAACGTTCAGATTCAGGAAATACAGAGAACGCCACAAAGATACTCCTCGAGAAGAGCAACTCCAAGACACATAATTGTCAGATTCACCAAAGTTGAAATGAAGGAAAAAATGTTAAGGGCAGCCAGAGAGAAAGGTAGGGTTACCCTCAAAGGGAAGCCCATCAGACTAACAGCAGATCTCTCAGCAGAAACCCTACAAGCCAGAAGAGAGTGGGGGCCAATATTCAACATTCTTAAAGAAAAGAATTTTCAACCCAGAATTTCATATCCAGCCAAACTAAGCTTCATAAGTGAAGGAGAAATAAAATACTTTACAGACAAGCAAATGCTGAGAGATTTTGTCACCACCAGGCCTGCCCTAAAAGAGCTCCTGAAGGAAGCGCTAAACATGGAAAGGAACAACCAGTACCAGCCGCTGCAAAATCATGCCAAAATGTAAAGACCATCGAGACTAGGAAGAAACCGCATCAACTAACGAGCAAAATCACCAGCTAACATCATAATGACAGGATCAAATTCACACATAACAATATTAACTTTAAATGTAAATGGACTAAATTCTCCAATTAAAAGACACAGACTGGCAAGTTGGATAAAGAGTCAAGACGCATCAGTGTGCTGTATTCAGGAAACCCATCTCACGTGCAGAGACACACATGGGCTCAAAATAAAAGGATGGAGGAAGATCTACCAAGCAAATGGAAAACAAAAAAAGGCAGGGGTTGCAATCCTAGTCTCTGATAAAACAGTCTTTAAACCAACAAAGATCAAAAGAGACAAAGAAGGCCATTACATAATGGTAAAGGGATCAATTCAACAAGAGGAGCTAACTATCCTAAATATATATGCACCCAACACAGGAGCACCCAGATTCATAAAGCAAGTCCTGAGTGACCTACAAAGAGACTTAGACTCCCACACATTAATAATGGGAGAATTTAACACCCCACTGTCAACATTAGACAGATCAACGAGACAGAAAGTCAACAAGGATACCCAGGAATTGAACTCAGCTCTGCACCAAGCAGACCTAATAGACATCTACAGAATTCTCCACCCCAAATCAACAGAATATACATTTTTTTCAGCACCACACCACACCTATTCCAAAATTGACCACATACTTGGAAGTAAAGCTCTCCTCAGCAAATGTAAAAGAACAGAAATTATAACAAACTATCTCTCAGACCACAGTGCAATCAAACTAGAACTCAGGATTAAGAATCTCACTCAAAGCCGCTCAACTACATGGAAACTGAACAACCTGCTCCTGAATGACTACTGGGTACATAACGAAATGAAGGCAGAAATAAAGATGTTCTTTGAAACCAACGAGAACAAAGACACAACATACCAGAATCTCTGGGACGCATTCAAAGCAGTGTGTACAGGGAAATTTATAGCACTAAATGCCCACAAGAGAAAGCAGGAAAGATCCAAAATTGACACCCTAACATCACAATTAAAAGAACTAGAAAAGCAAGAGCAAACACATTCAAAAGCTAGCAGAAGGCAAGAAATAACTAAAATCCGAGCAGAACTGAAGGAAATAGAGACACAAAAAACCCTTCAAAAAATCAATGAATCCAGGAGCTGGTTTTCTGAAAGGATCAACAAAATTGATAGACCGCTAGCAAGACTAATAAAGAAAAAAAGAGAGAAGAATCAAATAGACACAATAAAAAATGATAAAGGGGATATCACCACCGATCCCACAGAAATACAAACTACCATCAGAGAATACTACAAACGCCTCTACGCAAATAAACTAGAAAATCTAGAAGAAATGGATACATTCCTCGACACATACACTCTCCCAAGACTAAACCAGGAAGAAGTTGAATCTCTGAATAGACCAATAACAGGAGCTGAAATTGTGGCAATAATCAAGAGTTTACCAACCAAAAAGAGTCCAGGACCAGATGGATTCACAGCCGAATTCTACCAGAGGTACAAGGAGGAACTGGTACCATTCCTTCTGAAACTATTCCAATCAATAGAAAAAGAGAGAATCCTCCCTAACTCATTTTATGAGGCCAGCATCATTCTGATACCAAAGCTGGGCAGAGACACAACCAAAAAAGGGAATTTTAGACCAATATCCTTGATGAACATTGATGCAAAAATCCTCAATAAAATACTGGCAAACCGAATCCAGCAGCACATCAAAAAGCTTATCCACCATGATCAAGTGGGCTTCATCCCTGGGATGCAAGGCTGGTTCAATGTACGCAAATCAATAAATGTAATCCAGCATATAAACAGAGCCAAAGACAAAAACCACATGATTATCTCAACAGATGCAGAAAAAGCCTTTGACAAAATTCAACAACCCTTCATGCTAAAAACTCTCAATAAATTAGGTATTGATGGGATGTATTTCAAAATAATAAGAGCTATCTATGACAAACCCACAGCCAATATCATACTGAATGGGCAAAAACTGGAAGCATTCCCTTTGAAAACTGGCACAAGACAGGGATGCCCTCTCTCACCACTCCTATTCAACATAGTGTTGGAAGTTCTGGCCAGGGCAATCAGGCAGGAGAAGGAAATAAAGGGTATTCAATTAGGAAAAGAGGAAGTCAAATTGTCCCTGTTTGCAGATGACATGATTGTTTACGTAGAAAACCCCATCGTCTCAGCCCAAAATCTCCTTAAGCTGATAAGCAACTTCAGCAAAGTCTCAGGATACAAAATCAATGTACAAAAATCACAAGCATTCTTATACACCAACAACAGACAAACAGAGAGCCAAATCAAGAGTGAACCCCCATTCACAATTGCTTCAAAGAGAATAAAATACCTAGGAATCCAACTTACAAGGGATGTGAAGGACCTCTTCAAGGAGAACTACAAACCACTGCTCAAGGAAATAAAAGAGGATACAAACAAATGGAAGAACATTCCATGCTCATGGGTAGGAAGAATCAATATCGTGAAAATGGCCATACTGCCCAAGGTAATTTACAGATTCAATGCCATCCCCATCAAGCTACCAATGACTTTCTTCACAGAATTGGAAAAAACTACTTTAAAGTTCATATGGAACCAAAAAAGAGCCCGCATCGCCAAGTCAATCCTAAGCCAAAAGAACAAAGCTGGAGGCATCACACTACCTGACTTCAAACTATACTACAAGGCTACAGTAACCAAAACAGCATGGTACTGGTACCAAAACAGAGATATAGATCAATGGAACAGAACAGAGTCCTCAGAAATAACGCCGCATACCTACAACTATCTGATCTTTGACAAACCTGAGAAAAACAAGCAATGGGGAAAGGATTCCCTATTTAATAAATGGTGCTGGGAAAACTGGCTAGCCATATGTAGAAAGCTGAAACTGGATCCCTTCCTTACACCTTATACAAAAATCAATTCAAGATGGATTAAAGATTTAAACGTTAGACCTAAAACCATAAAAACCCTAGAAGAAAACCTAGGCATTACCATTCAGGACATAGGCGTGGGCAAGGACTTCATGTCCAAAACACCAAAAGCAATGGCAACAAAAGCCAAAATTGACAAATGGGATCTAATTAAACTAAAGAGCTTCTGCACAGCAAAAGAAACTACCATCAGAGTGAACAGGCAACCTACAACATGGGAGAAAATTTTCGCAACCTACTCATCTGACAAAGGGCTAATATCCAGAATCTACAATGAACTCAAACAAATTTACAAGAAAAAAACAAACAACCCCATCAACAAGTGGGCGAAGGACATGAACAGACACTTCTCAAAAGAAGACATTTATGCAGCCAAAAAATACATGAAAAGATGCTCATCATCACTGGCCATCAGAGAAATGCAAATCAAAACCACTATGAGATATCATCTCACACTAGTTAGAATGGCAATCATTAAAAAGTCAGGAAACAACAGGTGCTGGAGAGGATGTGGAGAAATAGGAACACTTTTAAACTGTTGGTGGGACTGTAAACTAGTTCAACCACTGTGGAAGTCAGTGTGGCGATTCCTCAGGGATCTAGAACTAGAAATACCATTTGACCCAGCCATCCCATTACTGGGTATATACCCAAAGGACTATAAATCATGCTGCTATAAAGACACATGCACACGTATGTTTATTGCGGCATTGTTTACAAGAGCAAAGACTTGGAACCAACCCAAATGTCCAACAATGATAGACTGGATTAAGAAAATGTGGCACATATACACCATGGAATACTATGCAGCCATAAAAAATGATGAGTTCATGTCCTTTGTAGGGACATGGATGAAACTGGAAACCATCATTCTCAGTAAACTATCGCAAGAACAAAAAACCAAACACCGCATATTCTCACTCATAGGTGGGAATTGAACAATGAGATCACATGGACACAGGAAGGGGAATATCACACTCTGGGGACTGTGGTGGGGTGGGGGGAGGGGGGAGGGATAGCATTGGGAGATATACCTAATGCTAGATGACGAGTTAGTGGGTGTAGTGCACCAGCATGGCACATGTATACATATGTAACTAACCTGCACAATGTGCACATGTACCCTAAAACTTAAAGTATAAAAAAAAAAAAAGACAAAAAAACAAAACAAAACAAAACAACAAAATAAATAAAAGACAAATGTAGAAAGTGCTATACAATATTCTGTGAAAGAAGCAAAGCACACCTGCAATTCCAGCACTTTGGGAAGCCAAGGCGAGTGGATTGCTTGAGGCCAGGGGTTCGAGACTGGCCTGAGAAACATGATGAAACCCCATCTCTACTAGCCAGGTGTGATGGTAGTCACCTGTAGTCCCAGCTACTCAGGAGGCTGAGGCAGGAGAATCGCTTGAACCTGGGAGTCGGAGGTTGCAGTGAACCGAGATTGTTCACTGCACTCCAGCCTGGGCAACAGAAAAAAAAAAAAAAAAAAAAGAAGCAAAACACATAATGATAATAATAGGTACCTGCAGTATAAATCACTCTCATTTTACAAATCAATAGGTGGAGCTTCAAAGATATTAAGAAAATAGCTAAGCTCTCAGAGCTGATAAATGAAAGAGGTGGGATTCAAACTCAGGTCTGCCTGATGTCAGAGTCCTTGCTTTCTCTGCCACACTAGATTGACTACAAAACTTAACAGGCACTTCATAGAGAAGGTAACATTTCATCTTGACCTCGAAAGATGAGTTGGATTTTTTTTTATATATACTTTAAGCTCTAGGGTACATGTGCACAACGTGCAGGTTTGTTACATATGTATACATGTGCCATGTTGGTGTGCTGCACCCATTAACTCGTCATTTAATATTAGGTATATCTCCTAATGCTATCCCTCCCCCCTCCCCCCACCCCACAACAGGCCCTGGTGTGTGACGTTCCCCTTCCTGTGTCCATGTGTTCTCACTGTTCAATTCCCACCTATGAGTAAGAACATGTGGTGTTTGGTTTTTTGTCCTTGTGATAGTTTGCTGAGAATGATGGTTTCCAGCTTCATCCATGTCCCTACAAAGGACATGAACTCATCCTTTTTTATGGCTGCATAGTATTCCATGGTGTATATGTGCCACATTTTCTTAATCCAGTCTATCAATGTTGGACATTTGGGTTGGTTCCAAGTCTTTGCTATGGTGAATAGTGCCACAATAAACATCTGTGTGCATGTGTCTTTATAGCAGCATGATTTATAATCCTTTGGGTATATAGCCAGTAATGGGATGGCTGGGTCAAATGGTATTTCTAGTTCTAGATCCCAGAGGAATCGCCACACAGACTTCCACAATGGTTGAACTAGTTTACAGTCCCACCAACAGTGTAAAAGTGTTCCTATTTCTCCACATCCTCTCCAGCACCTGTTGTTTCCTGACTTTTTAAAGATCGCCATTCTAAATGGGTGTGAGATGGTATCTCATTGTGGTTTTGATTTGCATTTCTCTGATGGCCAGTGATGATGAGCATTTTTTCATGTGTCTTTTGGCTGCATAAATGTCTTCTTTTGAGAAGTGTCTGTTCATACCCTTTGCCCACTTTTTGATGGGGTTGTTTTTTTCTTGTAAATTTGTTTGAGTTCATTGTAGATTCTGGATATTAGCCCTTTGTCAGATGAGTAGGTTGCAAAAATTTTCTCTTATTCTGTAGGTTGCCTGTTCACTCTGATGGTAGTTTCTTTTGCTGTGCAGAAGCTCTTTAGTTTAATTAGATCCCATTTGTCAATTTTGGTTTCTGTTGCCATTGCTTTTGGTGTTTTAGACATGAAGTCCTTGCCCATGCCTATGTCCTGAATGGTATTGCCTAGGTTTTCTTCTAGGGTTTTTATGGTTTTAGGTCTAACATGTAAGTCTTTAATCCATCTTGAATTAACTTTTGTATAAGATGTAAGGAAGGGATCCAGTTTCAGCTTTCTACATATGGCTAGCCAGTTTTCCCAGCACCATTTATTAAATAGGGAATCCTTTCCCCATTGCTTGTTTTTGTCGGGTTTGTCAAAGATCAGATAGTTGTAGATATGTGGCATTATTTCTGAGGGCTCTGTTCTGTTCCATTGGTCTATATCTCTGTTTTGGTACCAGTACCATGCTGTTTTGGTTACCGTAGCCTTGTAGTATAGTTTGAAGTCAGGTAGCATGATGCCTCCAGCTGTGCTCTTTTGGCTTAGGATTAACTTGGCAATGCGGGCTGTTTTTTGGTTCCATAGGAATTTTAAAGTATTTTTTTCGAATTCTGTGAAGAAAGTCATTGGTAGCTTGATGGGGATGGCATTGAATCTGTAAATTACCTTGGGCAGTATGGCTGTTTTCACAATATTGATTCTTCCTATCCGTGAGCATGGAATGTTCTTCCATTTGTTTGTATCCTCTTTTATTTCATTGAGCAGTGGTTGGTAGTTCTCCTTGAAGAGGTCTTTCACATCCCTTGTAAGTTGGATTCCTAGGTATTTTATTCTCTTTGAAGCAATTGTGAATGGGAGTTCACTCCTGATTTGGCTCTCTGTTTGTCTGTTATTGGTGTATAAGAATGCTTGTGATTTTTGCACACTGATTTTGTATCCTGAGACTGCTGAAGTTTCTTATCAGCTTAAGGAGATTTTGGGCTGAGATGATGGGGTTTTCTAAATATACAATCATGTCATCTGCAAACAGGGACAATTTGACTTCCTCTTTTCCTAATTGAATACCCTTTATTTCCTTCTCCTGCCTGATTGCCCTGGCCAGAACTTCCAACACTATGTTGAATAGGAGTGGTGAGAGAGGGCATCCCTGTCTTGTGCCAGTTTTCAAAGGGAATGCTTCCAGTTTTTGCCCATTCAGTATGATATTGGCTGTGAGTTTGTCATAGGTAGCTCTTATTATTTTGAGATACGTCCCATCAATACCTACTTTATTGAGAGTTTTTAGCATGAAGAGTTATTGAATTTTGTCAAAGGCCTTTTCTGCATCTATTGAGATAATCATGTGGTTTTTGTCGTTGGTTCTGTTTGTATGCTGGATTATGTTTATTGATTTGCATATGTTGAACCAGCCTTGCATCCCAGGGATGAAGCCCCCTTGATCATGGTGGATAAGCTTTTTGATGTGTTGCTGGATTTGGTTTGCCAGTATAATATTGAGGATTTTTGCATCGATGTTCATCAGGGATATTGGTCTAAAATTCTCTTTTTTTGTTGTGTCTCTGCCAGGCTTTGTATCAGGATGATGCTGGCCTCATAAAATGAGTTAGGGAGGATTCCCTCTTTTTCTATTGATTGGAATAGTTTTGGAAAGAATGGTACCAGCTCCTCCTTGTACCTCTGGTAGAATTCGCCTGTGAATCCATCTGGTCCCTGACTTTTTTGGTTGGTAAGCTATTAATTATTGCCTCAATTTCAGCTCCTGTTATTGGTGTATTCAGAGATTCAACTTCTTCCTGGTTTAGTCTTGGGAGGGTGTATGTGTCCAGGAATTTATCCATTTCTTCTACATTTTCTAGTTTATCTGTGTAGAGGTGTTTATAGTATTCTCTGATGGTAGTTTGTATTTCTGTGGGGTCAGTGGTGATATCCTCTTTATCATTTTTTATTGCATCTATTTGATTCTTCTCTCTTTTCTTCTTTATTAGTCTTGCTAGTGGTCTATCAATTTTGTTGATCTTTTCAAAGAACCAGCTCCCGGATTCATTGATTTTTTGAAGGGTTTTTTGTGTCTCTATTTCCTTCAGTTCTGCTCTGATCTTAGTTATTTCTTGCCTTCTGCTAGCTTTTGAATGTGTTTGCTGTTGCTTCTCTAGTTCTTTTAATTGTGATGTTAGGGTGTCAATTTTAGATCTTTCCTGCTTTCTCTTGTGGGCATTTAGTGCTATAAATTTCCCTCTACACACTGCTTTGAATGTGTCCCAGAGATTCTGGTATGTTGTGTCTTTGTTCTCATTGGTTTCAAAGAACATGTTTATTTCTGCCTTCATTTCATTATGTCCCCAGTAGTCATTCAGGAGCAGGTTGTTCAGTTTCCATGTAGTTGAGCAGTTTTGAGTGAGTTTCTTGATCCTGAGTTCTAGTTTGTTGCACAGTGGTCTTTCCTGACTTTTTAATAATGGCCATTCTAACTGACATGAGATGATATCTCATTGTGGTTTTGATTTGCATTTCTCTAATGACCAGTGATGAAGAGCTTTTTTTCCTATGTTTGTTGGCCACATAAATGTCTTCTTTTGAGAAGTGTCTGTTCATATCCTTCACCCACTTTTTGATGGGGTTGTTTGTTTTTTCCTTGTAAATTTGTTTAAGTTATTTGTAGATTCTGGATATTAGCCCTTTGTCAGATGGATGGATTGCAAAAATTTTCCCCCATTCTGTAGATTGCCTGTTCACTCTGATGATAGTTTCTTCTGCTGTGCGGAAGCTCTTTAGTGTAATTAGATCCTATTTGTCAATTTTGGCTTTTGTTGCCATTGCTTTTCGTGTTTTAGTCATGAAGTCTTTGCCCATGCCTATGTCCTGAATGGTATTGCCTAGGTTTTCTTCTAGAGTTTTTATGGTTTTAGGTCTTACGTTTAAGTCTTTAATCCATCTTGGGTTAATTTTTGTATAAGGTGTAAGGAAGTTGCACTTTTCTGCATATGACGAGCCAGTTTTCCCAACGCCATTTATTAAATAGCGAATCCTTTCTCCATTGCTTGTTTTTGTCAGGTTTGTCAAAGATCAGATGGTTGTAGATGTGTGGCGTTATTTCTGAGCTTCTGTTCTGTTCCATTGGTCTATATCTCTGTTTTGGTACGAGTACCATGCTGTTTTGGTTAGTGTAGCCTTGTAGTAGAGTTTGAAGTCAAGTAGCGTGATGCCTCCAGCTGTGTTCTTTTGGCTTAGGATTGACTTGGCAATGCAGGCTCTTTTTTGGTTCCATATGAAATTTAAAGTAGTTTTTTCTAATTCTATGAAGAAAGCCGATGGTAGCTTGATGGGGATAGCATTGAATCTGTAAGTTAGTTTGGGCAGTATGGCCATTTTCACCATATTCATTCTTTCTATCCCTGAGCATGGAATGTTCTTCCATTTGTTTCCTCTCTTATTTCCTTGAGCAGTGGTTTGTAGTTCTCCTTGAAGAGGTCCTTCACATCCCTTGTAAGTTGGATTCCTAGGTATTTTATTCTCTTTGTAGCATTTGTGAATGGGAGTTCACTCATGATTTGGTTCTCTGTTTTTCTATTATTGGTGTATAAGAATGCTTGTGATTTTTGCAGGTTAATTTTGTATCCTGGGACTTTGCTGAAGTTGCTTATCAGCTTAAGGAGATTTTGGGTTGAGACAATGGGGTTTTCTAAATATACAATCATGTCATCTGCAAACAGAGACAATTTGACTTCCTCTCTTCCTATTTGAATACCCTTTATTTCATTCTCTTGTCCGATTGCCCTGGCCAGAACTTCCAATACTATGTTGAATAGGAGTGGTGAGAGAAGGCATCCTTGTCTTGTGCTGGCTTTCAAAGGGAATGCTTCCAACTTTTGCGCATTCAGTGTGATATTGCCTGTGGGTTTGTCATAAATAGCTGTTATTATTTTGAGATACATTCCATCAATACCTATTTTATTGAGAGTTTTTAGCATGAAGTGGCGTTGAATTTTATCGAAGGCCTTTTCTGCATGTATTGAGATAATCATGTGGTTTTTGTCATTAGATTTCAAGCAGAACTGGGAAAAGCCAAGGAGTTGTGGTGGGCTGAAGAGCACTTCCTGCCCAATGCATAGATGGCCAAGGCTGGCAGACAGGACCAGAGGCCACAGGAGCAAAGGAACTGTGACACATCAGGATACATAAGTGACGGGGGTCATGTGGTGGAGAATCTCGTGTAAGAGATTACAGGGGGAACACTGAGGAGGCTGTGTAGCAAGCACACTAAACTCATTTAAAGGCTTTGCAATCTAAAAAGCCAAACCAAACCAAACAACCCACTGTACTTATAAACAAGTCTGCAGTGATTCTGGCCCTCCAATCACCAGTTTTCATATTCTGTCCAGCAGTCGTGTCCCCATGAAACAGGGGCTTAAAGCTGGAGGCAAGGAGACCAATTAGGAGGCTGTGTGGGGACAACAATGAGGGTCAGGACTAAGACAGTGACAGTGGGATAGAATCTGATGTGCAGTTAAGAAATAAAAAAATTCTGTGAATTACTAAACAGCTGGATTTTAAATCTGCTCATATCACTTCCTTAATTATCACTTGCCATGGGGGCAAGGAGACACATCAACTAAGCATTATCCACAGGTCTGCTTCTGAAGCTTCTAAAATTCAAATGGATGAAATTGCTTTCTGTAATCCTTGTGATTTAACTGCGTGCAGCCTCACAGCCAGCAAGGGAGGGGGCGGGGAGGAGTGAGGATGGTTAAATAAAAACAGTTCTATTTCTGGTATGCTTTAATGACAACCTTGTCTTAGAAATATTTTTTTTTGTGCAATGTCTTTTCTCTTCAGTGTCATTGAAAGTGTTTTTAATTTCAAAGAGAGGCTGTGGCACGGGATGTTAATCAATGAAATTCTGGCATGCTTTTCTATGAACAGGGCTCGTTATTTATATTTACCAGTGACAGAGATGAGTTCTTCAACCCAGGCAATATTATCATTCATGCCTGGTTAATTAAGGAAGAAACAAATGCCTTAGGAAACTCATCCTGATATTAGAGGGAGGGAGAAGGACCTATTTTAGGTCTTGGGATATTTCATTTCCCCAAAGCCCTCCCTGTGAGTCACAGGACAGAAATTGGAGGCAGAGAAAGCAGAATAGCATAGTCGCCCAGACTAAAAAATAAGTTTTGGCTGAAAGACTGGATAATGGCATTTATGTATTCCTTGCTTGCGAGGTTCTGCAGTGCTTTCTGTTATGTATGCATGGGATGCAGCAGGCAATGCCAGCGTTTTTGTTCCTCTGAATTCCTGTCGTTGGACACTGCCAGGATTTAGGGTGGGGTCAGCCCTGGGCCATTTTAGCCCCAATAAAGGTCTGTTTTATTAAAGGCCTGCTTGTCCCTTGCCTGTTTACTGCTGCCTAATACAACACGTTCTTTATCTCTTTTTGGCTCTGCCCCAAAGAAAGCAGGGAGGCTTGTTGCTGCTTGGATTCCAGTTTCTGTCTCCAGTCTGGTCTTGTGGGGTTTAGGGGCTGGAAATGGGGAAGAGCTAGAGCACAGCATTTAGGATTGAGTTTTATACTATTCGGTACTCCAATTATGAAAACAACGATGATGATGCTTCTGACCTGCCCTGTTGGGCTGTTTCTTCCCCATCCTTTTGGTGAGTAGCTGTGCTGTGTCATTCTCATGCTCCCCTGTCCTTCTGGTGATGACGAGGCCCATGTTGGAACCTACAGAAGTGAGAAGTGAAGACTGTGACCCTGGAGGGTGTTGCACTGGGAAAACTAGCTGGTATATTGGGAATGTGAGCTATGAGTTTATCTGAATTTTAACCATGTTCTCACTAACTTATCTGGTCCTGAGGGTCACCAAGCTAACAGGCTGGGTCAACCATCAGCAGAGCCAGCTTCCTGAGCATGTGATCTATGCAGTCACACAGGCTCTGCACTTAAAAATAAAAAGCCCTCCCCCTGGTTTAAGTTCTGCTACCATCATCTGGAAATTTCTTAAGACCTTTTAAACAAAGGGTCCACATTTTCTTTTTGCACTGGCCCTTGCAAACCATGTAGCCAGTCCTGACTGTAAGATCAGACCTTCAAACAGTCCTAATACAATCAATTGTGAAGATAGTTTAGCTTTTAGGCTTCCCCAGCAGTATTACAATTTCCAGAGGATTAAAGGAAGCACCTGAGGCAGTGAGAAGGCACACCTGCTAAATCCTGAGATCTATCTACAGTACAGGAGCCAGGCTCATTGATTCTGTCGAAAGGCAAAGTGTGATGCAGCCTTGAACATGCCCATCCCAGCAGTGCTAGGGTGCTCAGAGAAGAGGGTGATTGGCAGTGGCAGATGCAGCTGTGCGGTCAAGGAGGAGAAGCATAAAGAGGCTTTTTAATATGCCCTCAGAGAAGTAATTGGAGACCTGGAGAAACTGTAGAAGAGAAGAGTACAAGCTGGCTGGAATCCAGAGGAGAATTCCACAAGTGGAATTGGAGATAGCAAGAAAGAGACCATGTCAGAGGAATTTAGAGTGGGTGAGAGTTGGTGAGGGCTGAATATTTGTGGATGGGTAGCCTGTACCTGTCTGAAGGTCACTGGAAGGCAGTGAGGGCAGAGGGAAAAAGTGATGAAGGAGTAGGGAAGAAGAACATAGTCTGGAAAACTGACGCTGCAAAGGAGAAGTTAGAGAGGGAGTAGATATTACAAAGGATCCAGCATGTATCTGAGAGTCTCCATATCCTCACCTCTCAATTGGTAAGACTCTGAGCAGCAAAGGAGTGGGACAGAAGGAAGGCTGCTTCTGCAAATCTAGTCTGGAAACATCTGCAGCAAAATCACATATGGTGCTTATTACAAATGTATTTTCTAGATCCCATCCTGGACCTTCACTATCAGGTCCCTTGAGGACTTGGAGATGGGAGGGCAAGAATCAGGCTTTTACACAAGAGTTTCAAATAAATCCTGATGAAATTCAACCTTTAAAAGAAAGACGACGGAGGAATACAGCTAAGGCAGATTTTGGAGGCCTGACCATATGGCACAGTGATGCTGAGGCTGAGTGAAGAAGGAAGAGGTGTAAGCACAGGTAGCCCAGGCCTGCTAGTATGGAGGCCAGCCTAGCCTGAGATAACAGCAATGCCCCTCTGTCACAGAGGGAGGTTCCTGCCTGCAAAGTCCCCAAAGGGACTTCCTGCCAACCACATTCCTACCACCCCTTACCTTGCTGGAAGTGACTGTTTCCTGCAATCAGCAAGTGGGATAAAGAATTTCCAGTAAAGACTATGCTTCTGAAAGTTGAAGTCTGGTCTATCTTGCTTTTGTAAGATTATGCTTGCTTCTTAGATTCAGCCTCTTACACTGTTTCCCTAGCTGCCAGGTTCCTGTTCTCTTTCAAATCCTTCTTGATTAATCCCTGATTGATGTTTCACTAATCAACTGATGATTTCTTCCAGACAGACTAGTTTTGCTCCTCTGCTGTCTGATCCTTAGAGAACTTCTCAAAGTATCAGTCATGTCATAATTTCTGAATGTTTTCAACAGCTCTCCTTCTCAAACTTGAACATGCAGACAAATCACCTGGGAAGGCACATTCTGGTTTAGCGGATGTGGGATAGGATCTGAGATTCTGCTTTTCTCATTCTAGCAAGCTCCTGGGTGATGCTCACGCTGCTGGTCCATGGACCACACTCTGAGTAGCAAGGTTTTCAAATTGTTTCCACTTGTATTAAGGGTTTGAAAGCAACATCCATTGCTTATGACAGTTGTGTTTTAAATGCAAATGTTATTTCTTTTTATTCTAGGTGGATGAATTGAGTGAATTAACTCTCTAAAAATAAAGCTTTGGAATTATGGCAATTATTTTACAATAGTAATACTTGAGGATGGAGAAGGTGGTCATTATTAAACATACATCCTAGGATTTTCTGTCAGTAAATCCTTCCACTTTTTCCTAATGGTCCTGCTCACACCATTCCTGCATTTCTCAGCTTTACACAGGAAAACTCTTGGAATGATCTATATTTATTCGGAGGTGTCTTCATTTCCACTCTCTCTTTAAGTGTCTAAAGTGGAATTCTGTTTTCACAATTTTACTGAAATTGCACATTTTAGGACTTCAGCAATCTCTCAGTCACTGGATCTAATGGCTCCTCAGCCTCAATTTGCTTTTCTTCTCTAAGGTATGTGATGCTATTTGCCTTACTCTTTCTTCCCTTGGCTTCCTGACCATTAGTATATACTAATTCACCACCTGCCTCACCACAGTTAGATCTTCTTTACTATCTCCTTTTTCTGTACCCATCTCAATTGCACATGCCAAGGCAGGGACCTACATCCAGGGCTGTTCTTTGTCTACCCTCATTCTTTTGGAGATCTCATCTATTCACATGGTCTTAACTATTTGCACCAGGCAAATGTCCACCAAAGCCTCAACCTCCAGTGCTGACCTCTCCTTGCAGCTCTAGCCTTCATGTTTAATTGCCCACTCCATGTCTCCGCTGTTACCTTTAAACTCTTTCTTCCACCCAATTTCCCTAGCTGTTTGTAGCAAGTATGAATTTTAATCATAAACTCAAAAGGTCAAGAAACATCACATTACTTATTTTTCTTTAAATTAATATAAATCTGACTCTGCAATCCCTTTCTCCCAAGCTGGCAGGAAGTTCAATTCATTTATCATAGGGGCAAGGCCCCATCTTTTTTTTTTTTTTTTTTTTTGAGATGGAGTCTCACTCTGTCACCCAGGCTGGTGTGCAGTGGTGCGATCTCGGCTCACTGCAACTTCCACCTCCTGGGCTCAAGTGATTCTCCTGTCTCAGCTTCCTGAGTAGCTGGGACTACAGGCGCATGCCACCATGCCTGGCTAATTTTTATATTTTTAGTAGAGACGGGGTTTCACCATGTAGGCCAGGATGATCTTGAACTCCTGACCTCAAGTGATCTGCCCTCCTTGGCCTCCTAAAGGCCTGGGATTACAGGCATGAACAAATACCAAATGCCAGATCTCCTCAAAAGGGGCATGAGGAAAATTTTTGGGGTGATAGATATGTTCACTATCTTTATTAACATGATAGTTTCTTCATTTATACCTAAATAGAGCTGTTAAAATAATTTAAAAATACTTTTGTAAAATATTTCAAAAGTGCAGATAAACAAAGGATATTATAACAAACATCCGTGTACCCACTACTAAGTTTTGACAGATCTTAACATTTTTCTACGGTTCCTTTAGATTTAAATCATTAGATATACCTGAAACTTCTATGATCCTTCCTAATCCAATTTCCTTTTTACCTCCCTTACTCCAAATGCAAGCATTATCCTGACTTTAATGATTGTGGACCTCATGCAGGTTTGAGATGCTTTGTTTGTATGCCCATAGATAATACATAGTATACTTGCATGTGGTTTGTATATTGGAAATCTTAACGTAAATGGTAACTTCCTCCCAAAACTTCTTCTTTATATTCAACACTGTTTTTTGAAATGTATCCATGTTTCTCTAGTTCATTCATTTAGCAGTCCATTTTGTGAATATACACAATGTGTTTAAACATCCTACCCTTGGATTTTTAAGCTGTTTCCAATTTTCTAGTCTTACAAACAACTTTGCCCTTCTACATCCTTACACCTTTTTCCTTGGGCCTATATGTGAGTATATACCTAGATGTTTTCTGGGAATCTTCAGTTTTACTAGCTAGAGCTAAATGGCTCTCCAAAGTGGATTATATTCACATAGCAGTTAGCATTTCCATTGCTCCTTATCCATACACACTTCTAAATGTGAGACATGGGAATCTTCAACTCCTCCTCCTGGGAGGACCTATCTTTAGTTTTCTCCAGGTGCACCTTACAGCCCTCCTCTCTGAATTTAGCCACCTTCCTGGAAGGCAGCTGGGAGCTGAGACGGGTGCACGCTTCTCATGGGACTCTCTTCCTAGTCTCTTCAAATCCACCTCTGCTGCCTTCTCTTCCCCTGACATTGAAAAAACTCCTTTCTCAGCTATTATTGGTCATGATTCTGGGATATCCACCACCATCCCTTGGTGAGCTTCAGCTTTTAAAAAAGACAGGTAGAGCTGACAGCTCTTCAGACAAAGAAATAGGAAAGGCCTCCCTGCTTTTGTGGAATTAGTGGGGGTTTGGAGATGGGGAAGGAGTAAGATGCAATATGACATCTCAAAAACTATACTCCCCATAAAAATGGTACTTTATCACCCAGAAGCCAAACCCCACGACCCATTTATACAGTTCTGACATCCAGTCTTCCCTTTCTGTCAATTCTTCATTAAAATGCTCTTCTTAGTCTGTGCACTAACCCTATTCTAGACCTTCATCTCACAGTCAGCACCAGGCTTCCATCTTCTCTTCCCGCTCCACTCACCCTCATACTCCAATGCCTTTCTTCAAATGAGCACCAGAGTGATTTTCTTAGAACACCACTTTGAACATTTCAGTGTCTTGCTTAGAGGCTTTTAAAGCCTCCCTCTTGCCTGCAAGGTAAGTTCAGACTTCCTAACCTGACAGTCATGACCTGTTTCAATCTGGTCCTATCTAGACTTAACTCCTTGTCCTTCCTGTATGATGAACCCTCTGCTCTGGCTGGCTGGTCTCCTTCATCCTCCAAATAGCTCCATCACTTTTCAGCTGCTTCTCCTCCTTGACGGACACTTTCCTTTTTTTCAGGCTTAGACCCAGCTCCTCCTGCTCCACCCAGCTTCTATAACTCTAGACCACTGCTATCTTTTAAACTCAAGCTGTTTCTTACATCCAGGTCAAGTATTTGGGCAGTTAACCCCAGTTTGCTTTAGGATAGTTTTGTTTTCACATATGTATTTATGTTTGTCTCGGCATTTAAGGTTATTATTTTCCTAATGTATGTTACATAGATATTAGTTCCTGCAGCTGCCCAAAACAAAAAAGTTAATTGTGTTCGAATAATTTTAGAATTATTTGGGGTATGCTTTAGGAAAGACTGCATACCATACCCCTCTCTAGAATGTTCACATTGCGTGTGAGCATAGTAAAAGATCTGAAAAGTCCTGTGCCAATTAAAACAGCTTGATTATTTTCTGATTCTTAATTACCAAGAAAATCTTTTTGTCTTATAATAATATTAATATTCCTCAGATTTTAGTGCTCCTCAGAGGAGTCTTTGGAAAGCATGGAATTAAATTAGAAACTCCTTACCCATCATTTTAATCCTACCATGGTGGCTAGCCCAGTGACTTAGTACTTAGAAGGTGCTCAGGGAATATTTGGGGATTTGGTGAATAATCACGAATGTTTTAGTCAATTACTGAGCTAAACTCTTCTAAGAGTTTCTTTCTGTGCAGGCTTTAGAATGCTGTAAAACAAATAAATAACCTTGCTTCCATTTCTTATTAAATTTATTGGCACTAGACTGTGAAACTAATGGAATTTCTGGGTCTTCTATATGCTTCTGTGTCTGCTTGAGAAAGATAATCTGTGCTTGTACACAGTGGGAACATAAAAACTTCACAGAATTTTCCACTCCCAGCACACCAGACCCAGGGTTGGCTTCTTGTCATTTAAATGCCTGCCTTGTCATTTTATTTGACTCAGAGAAATCATTCAGAGAGAAGCTCAGGAACCGTCTGGACTCCCTGAAAAGGAACTGACTCAGAACTTTTCTACAGATGAATTATATTTCTAGGTCTCATTGTTTTTCACATTTGTGGGTTTGGATGTGCTTTTACCAGCATGTTGGATAGAAAAAGTAATGGCGGTTTGAATCCGAATCTGAGATAGCAAAAGAAAAATAACTGCAATTAGTTCAACAGCTAAAATTTTGGTAGACTTACTAGTAACTCAAAAGGTTGACCTCAGAATTCAAAAGTAAGAGTAAAAATTTGAACCTAAACTTTGACCTTGGAATTCAAAAATGAAAGGAGATTTTAGAGAGGCTTGACAATAAGTTAGTGATTTTTTAAAATGTTAGTATAACTTTTTTTCTTAAAAATTTTAATGGGTTGGGAAGCTGAGACGGGTGGATCACCTGAGGTCAGAGGTTTGAGATCAGCATGGCCAACTTGGTGAAACCCTGTCTCTGCTAAAAATACAAAAATTAGCTGGGTGTGGTGGCAAGTGCCTGTAATTGCAGCTACTCAGGAGGCTGAAGCAGGAGAATCACTTGAACCCGGGAGGCAGAGGTTGCAGTGAGCCAAGATCACGCCACTCCACTACAGCCTGGGTGACAGAGCAAGATTTCATCTCAAAAGAAAAAAAATTCATGGATTAATGTAAATATAGATATAAAAATAAATTATATACATTATATTATGCATATTACCACATTATACAATACATAATGTATTATCTATGTATTATTGTGTATACATATACGGAAGAGTATAGAGCAAAACCTTTCCTTCCCAAGTCTGTCTCCCACCACTCAGCCCTCCCCAGAGGCATCCCTTTCTAAAAGATGCTTTTAAGCCTTCTAGAGATACACTGTGCATATCTAAGTATATGTTTATGCAATACCAAATGGCGTTATACAATTTACACTTCTTAACCTTGCTCTTAATATATATATAGGAGAGGCGTTCTTTTCAGTAGGTATGGAGCTGCTTCTTTTTTTATTGCTTCAGTGGATGCCATTGTTTGGGTCTATTATCATTTATTTTATTTCCATATTAATGGACATTTAGATTATTTCAAATCATCTGCTATTATAAATGATGCTATAATGAATATTCTTATATACACATGTGTGTATATATATGTCCTTTCACAAGTGTGAATAAGGGTAGGTAATTAATTCTTAGATTTAGAAATGTCTAGGTCAAGGCATATATGTATTTTTTATTTTAATGGATCCTGCCAATTTGCACTCCTTAGCAGTCGAGCCAACTTAAAATTTCACCACCAATGTATGACAGTGCCAAGTTCCCAACACCTTTGCCTACACAGTGTATTATATATATGAAGTTCTTGTTAACTTTTCCTATATTATAGGTGAAAAACATTGTTTATAAATTGGATTTCTCACATGCTAAGTGAAGTCAAGCATTTTTATAGGTAGAAACCTATGATATTTCCTTTTCTGAGAATTATGCATATTCTTTGTTCATGTTCCTTTGGATGTTGTCTCATTGTTGATTCATGGGAACTCTTTATATACAGTCTGTGATACAGGTTGAAATAATTGACTTTAATTTCCAGTGCTAGTTCCTGAAAAAGACATTAGGCTATGATCTTTTCCAAAGTGACTCTCTCCTCAACCCTGACTTCTTAAAGATATACAATAGAAATGACTTCAGGGAAGATCAGTTTGCTTCCTTCTAGCTCGGCTTCATAAAAATTTTCCCAACAAAGCAAAACTAAAGTTACATATCAGTACGTTCTGTATTATCTTTCCAAACTTAGCCAGTGGATTTAATGGGAATTGCTTTTCTGGGAAATGGTATCCTCCCATGACTTGTTTACATTCTAGCACAAGTAGGCTGCATACCCACCATGGCTGGTAGGATTTATTCAAATAACCTACCATTCCTTCTAGACCAGAGGTTACAAATTGGCCACCCAAGGGCCAAATGCAGCCACATATGTTTTATTTGGCCAGCCTGCTGTTTAGAAAAAAAACGAATTTGTTGCCCACATTAAAGAACAGTGGATGATTTTACAGGAATATCTAGATTTCTGACTTCTCTTGAAAAATCACAAGATCAGGAACATTGCATTTCCACATGACAACAGTTGGCTGGAGCTTGTGGGTATCTGCCCCGTTCATAAACCATGCACTTCCATATATTTTTTTAAGTTTTTTAAAAATAAAAATAGAGACGAGGTCTCACTGTATTATCCAGCTGATCTCAAACTCCTGAGCTCAAGCGATCCTCCCACCTCAGCCTCCCAAAGCATTAGGATTACAAGCATGAGCCTCTGCCACCTGGCCTCCATGTTTTGTTTTGTGGTTTTTGTTTTTGTTTTTGTTTTTGTTTTTTTGACACAGAGTCTCATTCTGTCACCCAGGCTGGAATACAATAGTGTGATCTTGGCTCACTGGAACCTCCACCTCCTGGGTTCAAGCGATTCTTCTGCCTCAGCCTCCTGAGTAGCTGGGATTACAGGCGCCTGCCACCATGCCTGACTAATTTTTGTATTTTTAGTAGAGATGGGTTTTCACCATGTTGTCCAGGCTGGTCTCAAACTCCTGACCTCAGGTGATCTGCCTGCTCGGCTTCCCAAAATGCTGGGAACAGGCCTGAGCCATGGTGCCCAGTCTGTTTTATGGGTTTGTTTGTTTGTTTGTTTGTTTTTTGAGACAGGCTCTCACTCTGTCACCCAGGCTGGAGTGCAGTGGCATGAACACAGCTCACTGCCACCTTGACCTCCCAGGCTCTGTTGATCCTCCCACTTCAGCCTCCCAAATAGCTGGGACCACAGACATGTGCCATCACACCTGGCTAGTTTTTGTATTTTTTTGTAGAGACAGAGTTTCACCATATTGCCCAGGCTAGTCTCAAACTCCTGGGCTCAAATGATCCTCCCGCCTTGGCCTCCCAAATTGCTGGGATCACCTCCATGTTCTTAAAGCAAGTCTGCTTTATTTATTTGTCACCTGCTGCTGGCTCCTGGAGGTGTTTGCCTTTGGAAACCTCTAAGCCTTTGCTTCCAGAATTTTTCTCTGTCTCTCCCCTTCAATTACAAGAAGAAAGAAAAAATCCTCCCAGGTGTCACATCTCTTTCAGACTCAGGTCTTTTCCACTTCTCTACTCCAGGCTCCTGCCCTTTCTTCTTTGAAAAGCTCTTTTCCTGCATCCGAGTGTTTACTTGCACTTTGTCCCATGTCCTCACACTTACCTTTCAGCATTTTCCTTAGCAATTCAGCCTATACCTTCCAAAATAATTTGGGATGAGAAAAGTCTGCTCCACTAGGGCATGAATTTTAACACAGTTAAACAGACTCTAACAAAGTTTTGAGAAAGATGAATGAAACTTAGTTTTGAAGCTCCTTTTGGGCACTAATGAATGCTTTAACATGAAAATGTTTTCTAGGATGGAGTATATCGACCCAGGATTGGTTTGCTCCTCTTCATCCCAATTGCGTCTCTCTTAGTTCAAGTTCTGGTCAGCTTCCACCCAAACTATGACCTCAGCCTCATAATGAATCTCCATGTTGCCAGTCTCTATTCTTCAGTTCTATTTCTGACATAATTTTTTAAAGCTTGAACGTGAATCTTATCTTATCAACCCCCATTTCTCTTAACAACATTTGATGATTCCCTGTTACCTACAGGAGATGCCTCATACCAACAAGACTCACAAAGTCTTTTAGAATCGGGCCCTAGGACCTTATTTTCGACCAATTTGTAAACCTGGTGGCCCAACTACATCAGACTCTTCTCTATTCTCTGAGACCACCAAGAACATGATGTCCACATGCTGCTGCAAATGGTGCTCCCTTTAATTGAAATGCTGTATTTCTGCTCTTTTATCTAGCATGTCCTTAATTTTCCTTCAAAATCCAAGGCAATGTCATGTCCTCTGTGGAATCTTCCATCTTCTCCTACTTGGTTCCTCCCTCATCTGTATTTCTGTAGTACTTCTCATAATTATTTAAGATGTTTTTCTCCCTCATTAGACTGTAAGCCCTTGGAGGGCATGAAGCTTATTTATCTTACAAGGATCAGTCACAGTGTCTGATATATAGTGAGTGTTCACTAAATGCTTAGTGACTGAAAGAAGAAGTCATTAACACCTTAACTCAGGGGTCCCCAACCCCCAGGCTACAGACCAGTACTGGTCCGTGACCTGTTAGGAACTGGGCCACACAGCAGGAGGTGAGTGGCAGGTGAGCTTCACCTGTATTTACAGCTACTCCTCATTGCTCGCACCACCTGAGCTTCACCTCCTGTCAGATCAGAGGTAGCATTAGATTCTCATAGGAGCACAAACCCTATTGTCAACTGTGCATGAGAGGGTTTTAGGTTGCACACTACCTTGTGAGAATCTAATGCCTGATGACCTGTCACTGTCTTCCATCACCCCCAGATGGGACCGCTGAGTTGCAGGAAAACAAGCTCAGGGCTCCCACTGATTCTACGTTATGGTGAGTTGTATAATTATTTCATTATATATTATAATGTAATAATAATAGAAACAAAGTGCACAATAAATGTAATGTGCTTGAATCATCCCGAAACCATCCCCCACCCGTGAAAATTGTCTTTCATGAAACTGGTCTCTGGTGACAGAAAGGTTGGGAACTGCTGCCTTAACCCCTATGACTAGGCAGTTAGTCATTTGGTAGCTTCTAGAAAGTACGTTGTCCTCTTTTTTCAGTGAGCAGTATCTTCCTAACTGTAAACCTGATCAAGCCACTAATTTCAATTGTTTTCCACTGACCCCGATATAAAAACATAGTCTTACATAGTTCCTCATCATGGTGTACATCATCCTTCATGATCTGTTCCTTTACCTATCATTCCAGCTTCAGTTGTTGTCATTCTCCAACTTTTCTCCAACTATACTGAAACATTTCAATGCCTTGAAGCAAACCCTACTCTCTAAGTCTGAGCCTTAGCATTTGCTCCTTGCTCTGCCTAGAAGGTCTTTCCTGCCTTTTCCTTCTCCTCCATGGCTGTACATGCAGGACAGACAGATTGAAGGAGGCCTCTCTGAGTTCTTTTGCCTTGGACTGGACTAGGCTAAGTGCTCTTCATGTCCTCCCATGGCACTTATCATGCTGTGATCTCTGTCTCTGCTGTAGTCCCAGCTCTACCCCCGCTCTAAGCTCCTCTGGGACAAAAATTGTCTTTTTCACCTTTTTACCAATGATGGGTGCATAGGCTATGGCATAAACTAGATGTTCAATAAATGTCTGATGAGTAAAACATCATGATAAAGTGAAAGAAATCTGATATATACAATTTACGCCAACTATGTGAATGCTTAACTCTCTCATTTGCCATTTGAAGAGATTCTTTTAAAATTAATATATGCAATAGTCAGCATAGTCAAGAAATAGAAATCCTGCTAGGTATTTCAAACAGAGGGGATTTAATACAGGGAATTTTTTCACAGATGTTGGAAGGCTGGAAGAGCAAAACAGGAAGTTGAAGCAACTGGTTATTAATACTTGTCGGAAGAAGTTATTTCCCCCAGGGCTGAGGTAAAGCAGCTACCACCCTGAGGACACTAGACAAAAAGTGAGATTACCAGAACCTAGTTGCTCAGAAGGAGAAAGGGAAAGAAATTCAACCATATTAAAGACACACATGATTGTAGGATACATCCCAATGCCAAAAATGTTAAAACGTAAAGGAAAAAAAAGACATGGTATTAACTGATAGACTGTCAAGAATATGAAAGAAATCCAGGCTGGCTAGGGGAATCTAGTACGTTTAGTCATATGAAATTGTGAATATTTTTCCATTTTGGCCTATATAAATGAGTTTCATATGTTTCAACCTAATATTTGGGGAGGCAAGAGGCTAACTGTAGAGTACCCTTGTCCTGGGCTTCTATCTCTCCGAGGTCCATTGTCCTGAGCTGTCCCTTCTCTTCATAGCTTCACCCACTCTCCTTCTGAAATTCATGGTAATAAGTTTGTATGTGCTCAGGGGCTGGAGGACTTGAGGGCAGTGCAAAAACAACCATTTGAAAACAGTAATTTTAAAGTCAGATATTCTTAAGAAGGGGTTACATAAGTACAAAAGAGAACAAGTAGCATTTTATTGAATGTTTACAATCCTCCTCTGCCAAGTGTTTATCACATTATCATATTCATTTTATTCCCCAACAAACTCAGCTATGCAATAAGAGCTGCCTCTTGTATGGTGCTTAATATGTAACACTCATCATTTTAAGTCTGTTGACTTAAACTTGACTCATGCACTTGCTTCTCTTTATAAGCCTGTAAGGTAGGTGTTAGTTTGAATCATCTGAAATCACTGACATTCGACTGTTTTTGACCTACAAAATAGCAGTTTAAAGTAGTTCAATTTAATACAATCATTTTTGAAGAAATGATTACAGAAGAAGAAATTGAGGCATATGGCGGTTAAATAACTTTCCCAAGGTCGCGCAGCTGGTAAGTGGAGGAGCCAGGATTCAAACATAGGCAGCCTGTGCTCTAAACTATTACACCCTACTGCCTGTCCATGGGTACCATTTCATCCTCATCCACAAATGAGTGGAAACTGAGGCTTTGGACAGTTAAGTTACCTTGGCCAGAGCCCCAGAGCTGGGAAATGGTATAGCTGGACTTCTGGGTCTAACTCCAGAGCCTCCGCTCTGCCCATGTATTATTCCACAGCCATGAATTCCCTGCAAGGAGTGCCTGGAATGGAAAGGGGGTGAATTCTCCTGGCTAATTACTCGGATGTATTCATCATCCTGGTTGAGTAGATATTTGCAAAGCTATTTTATTAGATATAACTGAAAATATTGCCTCATAGATTCCCCCAACCCCACCCCAGAAAGATAACAGATATAATGCAAATAATGACATTGCAAATTACCACTGAGGTTGTCTAGACCCTTCTTCCAAAGGCCACCATCAATACATTCTGGATTCCTTTTTGGGAACTGACTTCAAAGCAACGTGCTCACATGTTGAAGATTCTCAGCATGGAAAGATTCCCCTTTCTTCTACTTCCTTTTTATAAATCCTGCATTTATTAAGCACATCCTGTGTGACAGGCCTTGTGTTAATTGATGGGGATTCAGCAGCAAATAAAATGGACACGGCCTGCTTTCACTGTGTTTTCAGCCTATCAGGGAGGAAAGACATTATAGGAATATTAACAATAATATGTTTTGATAGAGTAATACAGGGAGCTCCAGGATCATAGAGCTGGGAGATTTAATTCAGTCTGGGGCAGTGGTACCCAAAGTGTGGCCTGCAGACCAGCACTATTGAGAATACCTTGGAGGCTGTTTAAATGCAAATTCTTGGGCCCCATCCCAGACCTACTAAATCACAATTTGGTGAAGGGGACAGAGATGGGAAGAGGGAATTTATAGTTGAAAAACCTCTCCAGGTGACTCTCATGCATACTGAAGTGTGAGAAGCCCTGCCACCCGGGTCTGCATGGTCTAGATAGGGAAGTAACATTTACTCAGTCTGGAAGGGTGAGTAGGTCAGATGCAGGAAGGTGGGAGAAGCCTGTTCTAGGCTGAAGGGAAAGTCTGTGCCAAGATCAGGAAGTCCAAGAAAACCAGATCCATGGGAGGAGCTGGTGGTATGTGGGGAACACAGGGATTAGAGATGAGGAGCCATAGAAGGAAAAAAGAGAAACAGAAGGTGGGAGAATGGGATCCTATGAGCTCTCATAAAAAATAAGGTGAGGAAGGAATAGTAAGATGAAGTGTAAGTGACCAAACTTACACTAATCTTATAATAACCCAGCTGTAAAAGCAACATCATAATTTAGAGAGAGTCAACATCTCTGAGGCTACTCTTAAGAGAATTAAGGACTCCATGAACATTTGCTGTTGAGCTGTGTGTGGGAAGAACTGCCAATCAGTCCTCACTCCCTTTCCCTTTCCCACAGAAGCAGACACTGTGAACCTAAATTAAACCAGTTTGAGTTAAATGAGTTCTTCCTGGCCTTTCTAGGGAGCATTTGTTAATGGGTTGCCCCAGGTGGAACCAGGGGGCTTAGTTGTCTTGCCAGGGAGAAAACAGGTGTCTCTCAATGTGAATTCAGACCACACTCTCCCTGAGACAGTCCATGTGCCTAATTTAGCAGGTCCATGACTAAAAGGGCTGCTATGCCTGCAGCTTGAAATTAAATGGAATTGTGGCCCGAAGGAGCCACATCTACCCATGGTGATGGTATTAAAAAACAAAACAAAACAAAAAGATTTGGGTGGCAATGGGCATTTCTGATCACCCAGCAGTGCTATTTCAGACTGAAAGCAAACTTGAGGCCTTGCATGGGGAAGAAGGATGAATCCAAAGAATAAGACTTCTCCATGTAGGTAAGAATGGGGAGTCCAGGTGCGGTGGCTCTTGTCTGTAATCCCAGCACTTTGGGAGGCCAAGGTAGGAGAATGAGGAGTTTGAGTTCAGCCTGGGCAGCATAGCGAGGCCTTGGCTCTACTAAAAAATTAAAAAATTAGTTCAGCGTGGTGGCAAGTACCTGTAGTCCCAGCTATGTGGGAGGCTGAGGCAGGAGCATTGCTTGAGCCTGGGAGAGCAAGGCTGCAGTGAGCTATAATTGTGTCACTCCACTCCAGCCTGGGCAACAAAGTGAGAGCCTGTCTCAAAAAAAAAAAAAAAAAAAAAAAAAGAAAAGAAAAGAAAAAGAAAGAAAGAAAAAGAAAAGAAAAAAAAAGGGTGGGGAGGTGGACAAAAATTTAGACAATACTTAAGGTGCTTGGGGAGGGGGCTCAAAATAAACCAAGTCAGGAGTGGGAGAGAACCAGGGAGAGGAACTCACTGAGGAGAGGAGTCTAAGTTTTCAGGTACCCATACTGTGAAAACTCAAGAAAGTTAAAACTAAGTGAGACCTCTAGCCTTACGGAATGGCATGGTCAATGTCAGAAGACAATTGGAATGAAGGTGGGGGTCCTTACCTATAATCCCCTCTGACATTGACTTTCTGTTCTGTGCTTTCATGTGTCCATGTCTACAAAGCCTAGTGTGGAGAGTGAAAAGGCAGAAAAATGGAGCACTGCCCACCTGTATCCTTATTTGATACAGAGGAGAAGTTGCACATCTTTGCATGTCTGCACCCAGTGGATTCTGAGTGACCAACCAGTACCTTTGGAAAATAGATCCCTGGCAGATGTGGTAGAAGGAGTATTCCCGGAGGGTAAACTCTGGCTAAAAGTGTAAAACCAAACCCTTTTCTTACCCCATAGTTTGGACAAAATGCCCTCTGAAAGACAATAGGGGAGGCTGGACATTGGGGTAACAACTGATTGCCTTGCTGTTGCCTTGCCTCTCTAAGGAGAGGACACTTGGCACTCCAGGCCATTGCAGATACACATCTGAAAGTACAGAACACACGATCCCAGAGATCTGGGGCTTGCATAGCCACCTCCTCCTCAGTGGTCATTGACTATCCAGTTGGTCAGCACTCCTCACTGAGCTCTCAATATACCCAGAGCGGGAGGGCATCTAGACTCTGTAAAGATACAAAAGATAAAAAACAAGAAGACTTAGCTTTTTGGAGGAACCTGTGCACAGGGCCTAGTGGTTTGTGGGTGTTTTGTTTTTAATCAGTGACTTTTCCAGTGACAGTCTCCTTGATATATTTCAGAATCTGCTCATTTTGTACTGTTATTCCCATCCCCCACAAGGAAGGAACAGATTCTTTACCCCCAAGTAGGGTTGCCAGATAAAATCCTGGACATACCATTAAATTTAAATTTTGAATAAATATCAAATAATTTTTTCATATAAGCGGGTCCCAAATATTGCAGAAAAATCAAATTACAGAGTGTTCTGTATTTTCATTTGTTAAACCCTACTCCCAAGGGATGCCTGTTTCTATTCTTGTGAGTGGTTCATTTTGGTTCTTTCTCTTAGATTGAGATTAACTGGTGATCACTGGTTTTATTACATATGAAAACTTTCGGCATGGTCTTTACCGAAATGCAGGAAAAAAAAGTGATTCTTTCTCAAGTTCTTTGGTTAGACTATTCAATAGGCACATTTTTTGTTCTTATCTAATATGGCAGTCTAGTAAGAAAATTCAGGAAAAATGCAGGATTACTAGCTCCCCATGAACCCCTTTCCTCCCTCTGCCCAAGTCTTAACTATACAGCATCACGATGTAAATGGAGGTAGACAAGGAGAGCACAGATGACACCGAAGCAATGCAATCTGAAACTATCAAAAGTTCCACTTCTCACACCACAAACTCCTTTGTTGGTTAGTTGTGAGTGGGTATTTATAGAACTAGCACTGTACTTTCATTTTGAGACAGCAGCTTGCTTTTAGCCTGAGCAGTAATTAGATAAATTATTCCCTTCACTTCAGATTATTAGTGACTAAAACTCTGCCTAGAGATTTTTGAAACTTTGATCAGCATAAACTGGAAAAACAGTCACTTAAATGCTGCAAGTGATTTTCCATCTTGTAGGAGGTAGAGATATCAATAATCCTGCCAGGGTAGAGTCTCTCTTTGTCAGACCCACCAGCCAGGTATCTTTTTACAAATGTAAAGCAAGTACCTACCCATTGCTTCTTGCTGGAAAAACAAAAAGAGGAAAGTATCAAGTTACCATCAAATGGGATGTTGTTCAGACTAGAAGCTCATTGTTCTGTTTGGAAATACAAACTGTGTGCTTGCTAGAGTCAGAGCTGCTTCTCTGCATACTTTTTTGGTCCTGGGGCTTGCTTTTTTGGGTCCAGGAGCTGAAGAATTGGATATAGAAAAGAGAAGAAAAGCATGAGATCCAAATCTCATGCTAAAGGAACTGGATGGAGTTTGGCACAGCTTAGCTCACACTGGACCACTGTTGTCACATGCACGTTGTTATTTGAGACTGAATTACACAGAATGCACTGATGTTGGACTCTGATATGCAGTGATGTAATTGTCATGTTGAGGCCTACAGGGCAAGGCCACCCCCTAGTGGTAGGGGTTGGGATTGCTTCTTATGGAAGAAAAAATTACCACTGAATCATTCCAAGAAAAACCAATTATATCATGATTAGGTTAAACCTTAAATAGCAGTGGCTGAAATACACAAGGGTGTGCTTCTCTTTCTAAAAGGACATCTAGAAGTAGGCATTCGGAGCTATTCAGGTAGATCCTTGTTTCCCAAGGACTCAGGATTCCTTCTTCCTGCTTCATTAGCCTCAATGAATGGCTTGTTCTCAGGGCCACAGGATGGCTGCTGGAGCTCCAGCCATCATATCCACATTGAAGCCTAGAAGGAAGAAAGATGAAAGAGGAAGAATAAATAGCATGTGTGAGTGTATGTGTATTGGAGTGAGACCTCCTCACTGATTCTCCCTTTAAATAGCTTTTCTGACATTCCCCCAAACACTTCCACAGCTGGCTAAGGAATTGAGAAATGAAGCCTGTTATCTGGGCACTTTACCCTCCTAAGTAAATCAGGGTGCTTTTACTAAGAAAGCAGGGGAATGAATGCCAGGCAGCAGTAGTAGTTTCTACCTCTCTGGGAAGCCAGCCTGAAACTAGAGGGACAGAGAAGTCTTTTCTCTCTCAAAGCCATTTGACAGCTGGGCCCAAACTTTCTGGTGGCAGACATGTGCTGGACTCTCATGTGGAGCTGGACCTGCTACTGAGAATGGCTCTGGTAGGTGTGTTTCAGGTAGCTGCTTTGCCAAAAGTTGAAATTACCTTTGAGGCTGAGCTTTCCTTCCATTATCCATAAGCCTTTGAAGAAGTTTTGTTAATTATCTGGTGGTGATATGGTTCGGCTGTGTCCCCATGCAAATCTCTATCTTGAATTATAGCTCCCATAATCCCCACATGTTGTGAGAGGAACTAGGTGGGAGGTAATTGAATCATGGGGGTGAGTTTTCTCGTGCTGTTCTCATGATAGTGAATAAGTCTCATAAGATCTGATGTTTTTACAAAGGGGAGTTCCCCTGCACATGCTCTCTTGCCTGCTGCCATGTCAGACGTGACTTTGCTCCTCATTCACCTTCTGCCATGATTGCGAGGCCTCCCCAGCCATGTGGGACTGTGAGTCCATTAAACCTCCTTTTCTTTATAAATTACCCAGTCTTGGGTATTTTATTAGCAGTGTGAGAACAGACTAATACAATAAATTGGTGCTGCAGAAAGTGGGGAGCTGCTGTAAAGATACCCAAAAATGTGGAAGCAACTTTGGAACTGGGTAATGGGCAGAAGTTGGAACAGTTGGGGCTCAGAAGAAGGTAGAAAAATGTGGGAATGTTTGGAATTTCCTAGAGACTTGGAGGGCTCAGAAGATAGGAAGATGTGGGAAAGTTTGGAACTTCCTAGGGACTTGTTGAATGGCTTTGACCAAAATGCTGACAGTGATAGGGACAATAAAGTCTGGGCTGAGGTGGTCTCAGATGGAGATGAGGAGCTTGTTGGGAACTGGAGTAAAGGTCATTCTTGCTACGCAAAGAGACTGGTGGCATTTTGCCCCTGCCCTAGAGATCTGTGGAACTTTGAACTTCAGAGAGATAACGTGGGGTATCTGGTGGAAGAAATTTCTAAGCAACAAAGCATTCAAGAGGTGGCAGAGCATAAAAGTTTGAAAATTTTGCAGCCTGATGATGCAGTAGAAAAGAAAAAACCATTTTCTAGGGAGAAATTCAAGCTAGCTACAGAAATTTGCAGAAGTAACAAGGAGTCAAATGCTATTCGCCAAGATGGGGGAAAATGTATCCAGGGCATGTCAGAGAAGTTCATGGCAGCCCCTCCCATCACAGGCCTGGAGGCCTAATCAGAAAAAATGGTTTTGTGGGCTGGGCCCAGGGCCCCTCTGCTGTGTGCAGTCAAGGGTCTTGGTGCTCTGTGTCCTAGCTGCTCCAGCCATGGCTGAAAGAGGCCAAGGTACAGCTTGGGCCATGGCTTCAAAGGGTGCAAGCCCCAAGCCTTGGCAGCTTTCATGTGGAGCTTGTCCTGTGGGTGTGCAAATGACAAGAGTTGAGGTTTGGAAACCTCTGCCTAGATTTCAGAGGATGTATAGAAACACCTGGATGTCCAGGCAGAGGTGTGCTACAGGGGCAGAGCCCTGATGGAGAACCTCTGCTAGGGCAGTGCAGAAGGGAAATGTGGGGTTGGAGCCCCCACCCAGAGTCCCCACTGGGGCACTGCCTAGTGGAGCTATGAGAAGAGGACTACTGTCCTCCAGACCCCAGAATGGTGGATCCACTGACAGCTTACACTGTGAGCCTGGAAAAGCTATAGACACTCAATGCTAGCTCATAAAAGCAGCCAGGAGGGGGGCTGTACCCTGCAAAGCCACAGGAGCAGAGCTGCCCAAGATCATGGGAGCCCACCTCTTTCATCAGCGTGACCTGGATGTGAGACATGAAGTCAAAGGAGATAATTTCAGAGCTTTAAGATTTGGCTGCGCCACTGGATTTTGGACTTGCATGGGGCCTATAGCCCCTTTGTTTTTGTCAATTTCTCCCATTTGGAATGGGGGTATTTACCCAATGCCTGTACCCCATTGTATCTAGGAAGTAACTAAGTTGCTTTTGATTTTACAGGCTCGTAGGCAGAAGGGATTTGCCTTTTCTTAGATGGGACTTTGGACTGTGGACTTTTGAGTTAATGGTGACATGAGTTAAGACTTTGGAAGACTATTGGGAAGGCATGGTTGGTTTTGAAATGTGAGCACATGAGATTTTGGAGGAGCCAGGGGTGGAATGATATGGTTTGGCTGTCTCCCCACCAAAATCTCATCTTGAATTGTAGCTCCTATAATCCCCACATGTTGTAGGAGGAACCTGGTGGGAAGTAATTGAATCATGGGGGCGGATTTTTCTGTGCTGTTCTCATGGTAGTGAATAAGTCTTATGAGATCTGATGGTTTTATAAAGGGCAATTCCCCTGCACACACACTTTTGACTGCCATCATATAAGATGTGCCTTTGCTCCTCCATCACCTTCTGCCATGATTGTGAGGCCTCCCCAGCCATGTGAAACTGTGAGTCCATTAAATCTCTTTTTCTTTATACATTACCCAGTCTTGGGTATGTCTTTATTAGCAATGTGAGAACAGACTAATACAGTGGAGCTCTGGAAAGTTAATGTAGGGGGTAGGTAAGCATGTCTGGAACTCAGTGTAGGAGGGCTATGTCTCCTTCCCGAAAGCTAGAAGGGTGGCTAGAAGAGATTGGCCAGGGAGAGTTGCTGGAAGTTATCAGAGCTCCCTGGGGTGTTTGGCTGAGGCAGTGGCTTGGCAGCTTGAGGAGGGGCCCTGAGCAAAAACACATGAGCAGGTCAGACATGTTTCCAAACACACTTAGGATGAGCAACCTGGTTTGCTTTGGACTGAGAGGTTCTTGGACCCCAGAACATTCAGTGGTAAAACCAGGAAAGTCCTGGACAAGCTGGGATGAGTTGGTCATCTTAATAATACACATAAGAAAGCATCTTATAGGGATCTTTAGAATTGCCTTAGGGGCCAAGGACTAAGTGCCTGCCATGTGGCAGCTGGCAGCTCAGAGTCACTGCAATCTTATTTTTACTGGTATGCAATGTGGGAAATTTATTTTGATGATGCCTAAAGTTTCTGATTTCACAAACTATATGTCTCAGAAATAAACTGTGTCTGCATTGGATAAGAGAAGAGCAACAATTTAAAAGGCCAGAATAAAAATGGCAATAAGTAAACGAAATAAAGTGGAAATGTCCAAGTCCCATGACACTGCATACAGACCTACCACCCAGAACTCAGCTTGTGCCTTCTCTCCAAGCTCATCTCCTACCACCACCCCTCCTGTGTGACTCCCTTTTCTACTGCTACAACAGAATGCTACAGACTGGGGTAATTTATAAAGAAAAGAGATTTGTTTGGCCCAGACTTCTGAAGGCTGGGAATCCAAGATTGAATGCCACATCTGGTGAGGGTTTTCTTGTTGCATCATAACATGGTGGAAAGCACCCCATGGCTAGGAAGTGTACACACAAGATGACACAGGAAATTGGGCCAAACTCATCCTTTTATCAGGAACACACTCTCTCATTAACTAAGCGACTCTCTTGATAATGGCATTAGTCTATTCATGAGGGCAGAGCCTTCATGACCTCATCACCTTTTAAAGGTCCCATTGTGATACCATCACAATGGCAATTAAATTTCAACATGAGTTTTGAAGGGGACATTCAAACCATAGCACCTGGCAAACATCACCTTGCCAGCCCTGTCATGTCCTGAATGTATTATGCTATTATGCACATCTCTGCCTGGAATGCCTTTCCCTCCTTCATGAACCTGGTGAACCCCGACTGTTCCCTCTAATTTGCAGCTTAAGAGTCATTTCTGTGGAGCCTTCTCTGGCCCTCCCCAGGCAAAGCTTAGTACCACCTCCCTTCAGCCGCCTGTGCACCCTGGCATGTCTCACGACACTGCATCCCAATGGCAGGCTTGGAAATGGTCTGCCTCTTTCATGGATCAATTAGCTCCCTAAACCTAGGAAGTCCTTACCTTGTAGCAGAACTTCAGGAACACGGTATATATAATAGACACTTACTAGCATTAGTTAAGAGTCCATCAGTGTGTGTGTGTGTGTGTGTGTGTGTGTGTGTACATATTTACATTTATATTTATTGGCTCTTTTCTATTCAGGGCATCAGAATGCTGACTGAAATTCTCAATTGGATCTACTCTGTTCAGATTCACGTGTTAAAATACACAAATGATTCATTTAACCTGAGACTTTATAAATACACAAGAAAAAATTCATTAGAAATGTTATCCTCATAATAACTAAAACTTACAAACCCAAGAAAAGAATTCATTAGAGATATTATTATTGAAAATAACCAAATCTGTGATGTGGGATGAACTGTTATTTTTCCCCAACAGTTAAACCTAAGAAGATATATATGAAAAATAACTAATATTTCAGAGTATGTTCAGATACTAACTTTTCATTGCTTCTCACTCTGGAATTAGAAAAGTATTTAAATGAACATGACTGATGCATTAGAAAAGACAGAATAAGTTAGGCTTTGTTAAGAAAATAAAACCAAAAACAAAACCCAAAGCTCAGAGATTTAACAGAGTGAAGGCTTATTTTCTCCTCCCTGCTGATGGGACCACTTTACACATATTGCCCTCAAGGGCACCATGACAAGAGGAGAGCCCAGGATGATCCCACAGGCAAGTTCCCTTCCCATTGGCCAGAGCCCTGTCACATGGCCCCAACCTACCTAGTAAGAAATGCAGAGCAGCGCATGGCCAATGAGTTGAGAGTCACAGTACCCCAGGGAAGGAGATTCTGACCTGGAGATTAGCACACAACTCATCTACTAGAGAGTGCTGTCGGAGCTATAGCTATGGAAGGGAGGGAAAGGAAGCAGGATTGGGCAGAGGGAGAGGTCAAGCCTCAGGGTCATCTCAGGGGTCTTAGCTGCTATTGTGGGGAGTTCTGAAGATGAGATAACTTCAGGGCTATTCTGAGTTGGGACAAAAGGGCTAGACCTTGGTATCCCTAAGTTGGTCGGTCAGTCATTGGAAACGATGTGACCCTGAGTGAGGCAGCTCAACTAAAGCAATTTCAGAAGGGATTCACACCTGAGGGCTAAGCACCAGCAGCTGGGGAGTAAGTCCTGCTCACACCCCTGATGGAGGATCAGGGAGGCTCTTCTCAGCACTCCACAGTGCGCATGACAGTGTCTTCCGAGCAGATAGCTCTGAACAGATTACATCTGAATGTGGCCACGTATGAATCCTCTTTCATCATTCTGACATCAATTGCTGGACTTGGCCTGTGAACCACACCAGTTGTCTTGCTAGCAGTTCCACTACGCTCAGGCTTAAAGTACCTTCTTTATCCCTAGCTGCTGTAGCTGTCCCTACTGACTACTGCACAGACTCAGGCACTGCTGAGCTCCAAAACAAAACAAAATGTTCCGCAAAATTCCTGCTGGCCACTTGGTCAAAGGATGGTCTCTCTTCATCCGTCTTTGCTGAGCTCACTATAAATCATGGATATCTGTCTCTCTTTGAGAGACACTAGAAACAGTGTAACTCTGTTGAGAATCACCTGTGCAACTTCAGCATTTGTTTACTGGGTCTCCAGTAGCAGAGGATGTTGAGCTCAATCCTCATGTTCAAGAGGATGCTACTAGGGCCTCACTTTTACTTGGTCTAACCACATGCTTTTTGTGGAGGCAATAATAATATGACTGGCATTTACGGCAAAGCGTTTTATACATGATAACTTAATTTTCACAACTACTCTATGCAGAAGCACTATTTCCTGATTTACATTTAAGAAAGTCAAGGCATAGATAGCTTAAGACACTTCCCCAAGGTCACATGAGGCATAAATGGGGGAATTAGTATTTTAACCCAGGTAGTCTTACTACAAAGTTCTGGCTCATAATTACCATGTTATACAGCTTGTCAATCAATATCCAGGGCTTCTTAAAACTCAGGGATTGATGTGTCCATGGATGCAGGCCCATAAGTCAGCAATGCATATTTCTATGGAATCCCTCATAAGGGTCATTTAATGCTTTAAATCTAAACCCTGCATGGAAAACCCAATAGGGAACTAAGCCCTAGACAGGAACTCCCCTTGTGTGCCAGAAAATAGAAATGAGTAAATTTAGAGAGGGAGATTCCCCATTAAAAAAATGACATGCAAATTCGTGAGGCATTCCATATTTTTTAAAAATGGAGATATGTATTAAAATATAAATTTATAGAATTTAGTATTTTTAGCATGGGGAAACTTATGACTAGCTTTTGTGAATATGTATTGTTGTACCATAAGGCAATAAGGTAGTAAAATACATTTAGACTTGGAGGAGAGACAGCAACCACTCTTTGTGGGTAGGGTGGGACAAGAAGATGGAACTGTCCCCTACCAGCATTGAGTCTGCTCGTTTCTCTCCTGGCACAGACAGGTAGCTATATCCCTGTCCACCCCCATTTGCAAAGGAAGCCTAACTGTCTACACAGTCTCTGGCATCCTCTATGTTCAATTATCTGGTGAGAATGGGGAGACGCTTTATAAACCTGTTCTATATGCTGGACAAACCGCTCCTTTGTCTTTCGGCGTAGCAATCTGATGGACTTTCTCCACACCACATTACCTGGGGAATGGGGCTAGAAGGAAGTTTTGTGCCATGTTCCTCTGATAGGAACGCTAACCTGTCACATTGGCCCCAGTATTAGGATACAAATAGCCCAAATGAGGCCATCCACCAAGCTTAGCAAGCCCTGCCTGGTGATAAAATGTGCTTGCAACAGGCAATATCTGGGGGCGATTTGGGCCTGACAGCTCAGCCTCCAAACCACATTTTGCATGTGTCAGGAAAATGAACACCATGTCCACTCCATGTGGTTTTAGCAATTAGACCTTTATTAATACCATGGAGCAGCTGGAACTAGAAATAGTCTCAAGTGCTTACATTCTCTGAACATACCAATTTCCAGAGTGGGTGGCAGCTGTTGAGGCCCAGGTTTATCCATCTTGGGCCAAAATTCTCATACTCTTGACCCCATGTATTGGGCCTGGATTTTGTGGCTCCCCAAAAACATGGCTACAGAGCTTTGTTCTGAAAAATCAAAGCCTCCTCATTAAAGTAAGCATCTTCTCCCCCTAATCCTTTGTCCTTTCCATCGTCATTAGTTCAGATTTTAGAAAAGAACTACTCTTCCTGTACTTGGGGTTTTGTTTCTCCCCAAGTGGGAGTGTTACTGGTTCATAACGCTCTTACACCTGTCCCCTACCCAAGGCTTCTCCCTGTAACCTTGGGCCAGGCCGGACTTTACGAGAAGACAAGAATTGATCTAATCCAATTGCCTTTCCAGTGAAACAGGCTCCGTTTCCCCAGGCATCACTTACTTATGGGATGGCCGATTTCCATGCCAGGACAGCTCTGGGTATTTTGATGCTCTTTCTTGTATTCCACTTAGATCTACTCCCTTAATCTGGCCTCATCAGTTCTGTCTCATGTATGTTCACTGAACTTAATGAAACATTGATTTTCAAGCAGACAGTTTTCTTGAGTGTACTGGTCATATGTAATCTTCATTTCCAACCACACATTTCCTCATGTTGCTCCAGGGAAAGAAGGGAAAGGGCTATTGAAATTAACTACTTCTCTCTAGTCAAGGATAAAGGCCAATTTACCCTTCAAGAATGAAGTCCAATGCTACCTTCTCCAGAAAAATAAGGTATTTATTTTCTCTATTTCTATGAATTTTGTCATATTAGGTATACTTGTGGGTTAAATTGTATTCCTTCCATAAAAGATATGTTAGTGTTCTAACTCCCAGTGCCCCAGAATGCAGCCTTATCTGGAGATGGAGTCTGTACAGATGTAATCAAGTTAAAATGAGGTCATCAGGACAGGCCCTAATTCAATGTGATTGGTGTCCTTCTAAACAGGAGAAATTTGGATACAGAGACAGATACACACAGAGGGAAGATGATGGGAAGGGACACGGGGAGAAGATGGTCATCCACATGCCAAGGAAGGAGGCCTGGAACAAATTCCCCTTCACAGCACTTAGAAGAAACCAGCCCTGCTGACACTTCGAGTTCAGACTTTTAGCCTCCAGAACTGTGAGACTATACAGTTTTGTTGTTTAAGACCCCTGGTTTGTAGTACTTTGTTACAGCAGTCCTAGCCAATGAATACAGGTATATTATGAGGACTTTAGTCTTTTACTTCTTTTTTCTTTACAAGTTTTTTAAATAGAAAAGTAGAAGTAAGAAAATAAAGCAGAAAAAAATGATGTTCAGTGTCCCTGTTGTGAAAACTCCTGCTGATATATACATATATATAGTATATATGATATCTGAAATATATATACACATGCATACATATACAACATACATATACATATATATGTATAGTATTATACATGCTGAGTTACAGCATTCAAAAAAAAATTTTTTTTGAGACAAGGTCTCACTCTGTCACCCAGGCTGGAGTGCAGTGGCATGATCTCGGCCCACTGCAACCTCCACCTCCTGGGTTCAAATGATTCTCCTGCCTCGGCCTCCCGAGTAGCTGGGATTACAGGCACCTGCTACCATGCCTGGCTAATTTTTGTATTTTTAGTGGAGATGGGGTATTGCCATGTTGTCCAGGCTGGTCTCGAACTCCTGACCTCAAGTGATCCACCTGCCTCAGCCTCTCAAAGTGCTAGGATTACAGGTGTGAGCCATCACTCCTGGCCTCAAATATTTTTTAAAAGTGCAAAGAAAAAAGAGAGTGACTAAGAGCGAGCTTCCATGCCTTAACTTCTCTTCTCATAACTGTCAACCATTCTTAACTGTTAACCACTAAATCTCTGTACCCCAAAACTGTTTATACCAGCAACTCCATATCCATTTATCCATCTGTTCTTTTTTTTAAAAAAAAGTATACAAAAGGGATCCCATTTTACATACTCTTCTTTGCTTTGCTGTTTTCTTTAAATAATACGTTGGAACTCCATCCAGACCAGCACATACCGAGTGTCCTTATTTCTTCATGGCTGCACAGTATTCTACCATGTGCATGTGCAATGATTCATGTAACAGGATCTACCCAAGAGCCTGTGTTTTCTGCTGGGCTCTGCTAGGGCAGGTTAGGAATGCATCTGAGCACCTTAGGGCTGGTAGGACATTCAGAACTCATCTGCCAGCCCTCTTGTTTTTCACATGAGGAAAACTGGTACACAGAATGGAAGCATTTTGCCTAAAGTGACACAGAAACTTAACAAAAGTAGTTCCTGCTGTTAGGGATGTCAAACATTTTCCATAATTATGGTTTTTTTTGGTCACCAAAACAATTTAAGGATGTCACAGACCTCATGTTTGCATATATTTCTTTTTTTTTAAATTATACTTTAAGTTTTAGGGTACATGTGCACATTGTGCAGGTTAGTTACATATGTATACATGTGCCATGCTGGTGCACTACACCCACTAACTCGTCATCTAGCATTAGGTATATCTCCCAATGTTATCCCTCCCCACTCCCCCCACCCCACAACAGTCCCCAGAGTGTGATATTCCCCTTCCTGTGTCCATGTGATCTCATTGTTCAATCTCCACCTATGAGTGAGAATATGCGGTGTTTCGTTTTTTGTTCTTGCGATAGTTTACTGAGAATGATGTTTTCCAATTTCATCCATGTCCCTACAAAGGACATGAACGCATCATTTTTTATGGCTGCATAGTATTCCATGGTGTATATGTGCCACATTTTCTTAATCCAGTCTATCATTGTTGGACATTTGGGTTGGTTCGCATATATTTCTTAAAATGTTTTATTTCCATAGGTTTTTAAAGAACAGGTGGTGTTTGGTTACATGAGTAAGTCATTTAGTGGTGATTTGTGAGATTGCGGTGCATCCATCACCTAAGCAGTATACACTACACCAAATTTGTATTATTTTATCCCTCAACCCCCTCCCACCCTTTTCCCCAAGTCCCCAAAATCCATTGTATCGTTCATATGCTTTTGCATCCTCATAGCTTAGCTTCCACTTATGAGTGAGAGCGTACAATGTTTGGTTTTCCATTCCTGGGTTACTTCATTTAGAAAAATAGTCTCCAGTTCCATCCAGGTTGCTGAGAATGCCATTAATTAGTTCCTTTTTATGGCTGAGTAGTATTCACCATAACTTCTTTAACCATTCGTTGATTGATGGGCATTTGGGCTGGTTCCATATTTTTGCAGTTGCGAATTGTGCTGCTGTAGACGTGTGTGCAAATATCTTTTACAAATAATGACTTCTTTTCCTCTGGGTAGATACCCAGTAGCGAGATTGCTGGTTCAAGTGCTAGATCTACTTTTAATTCTTTAAGGAATCTCCACACTGTTTTCCATATTGGTTGTACTAGTTTACATTCCCACCAGCAGTGTAGAAGTGTTCCCTTTTCACTACATCCACGCCAACATCTTTTTTTTTTTTTAATGGCCATTCTTGCAGGAGAAAGGCGATATCACATTGTGGTTTTGATTTGTATTTCCGTGATCATTAGGATGTTGAGCATTTTTTCATATTTACAAAAAAAAACACACAAAAAAATTTAGAAACAGAATTTTCTAATCTGTCTATAATGCTTCTAAATGTTTCAGAGTTTTAGTGGGTTGAACACATTTTTAAATATGTAAAAATGCAACAAATTCCAAATTGTCACAAGAATTGATTGACATAAAGGGAAACATAAATATAATAGCTGACTTTAAACAAAAACTTTGGTACAGTTGGTAAATGGGATTTTAAAAAATAAGCATCATGACTTAGTAAGTGCAGCTATTGCTTTTCTTATTTGTATTCACATGCCTTTGTGAGGTAATTAAACTTTTTGTTATTAGCAATTATTGCCACTGAAACCAGCATCAAAATAAGCCAAACATAAACCCAGATCTTCTTATTGCTTTATGTTAAAGCAGTGTCAAATTAAATGTTAAATCAAGATATTTTAAAATCAATGAAGCATTAATATCTACATTTAACTCTTTAAAATATTATTAATTATAACTAATAACAATTTAGCAAAAGCAAATGCTTTTTATTTTGATTTTAAAACTTTTTCATATATGTAGTCATTTATGTTTTTATTTTACATATGTTGTATTATGTACATATTAATACATTAATACATAGATAAATTTAGGTGTAAATACTTATTCTAGAGGATGAACACAAAGTTGGTTTTACTTATATGAATGTAAAATCAAACAAAGTTTGTAAAACTGTAAATTAAACTGCCAGCTGATTTCTTCATAGCAACAATAGAAACAAGTAATGAGACAACTTCAAAGTGCTGAGGAAAAATAACTGACACCCTAGAATTCTATTCTCAGCTAAACTAAAATTCAAGACTGAGAGCAAAATAAGGACATCATCAGGCAAGCAAGCACAGATTTAAATAAATTACTACTCACAGTCCCCTGCTGAAAGAATTCCAAAAGCTCTGTTTCTCTGGGAGAAGGCACAGGAAGTGAGAAGCAAAGAGGAGCAGAGACTGGTAAATATTAAATATAAAGGCAAATCTAAACAGGCATTGATCCCAAAACAATATAATGGTGACTAGTTTGGGGTTATAAAAATGAGGTATAACTAACATGCTAGGCAAAGAGAGCATGTGATTCAAGAAGGAGTGACCAGAATGAATAGGTACTGTGGTAATATCCAGCAGGAGGGCAAAGATATTGATTAACTTTAGGCTTCATGTCAAAATTCTGGTGGGAAGATGCCAGCAAAAGTCAGTGTTTCATGGAAAGCATCTAAAAGCACCAAGAAGAATGAAAAATAAAATTCAATCTCTAATTTTAACGAAGCTTGGAGATGGCTAAAAGTTGAATCACAAAATAAGTGGAAACGCTCCCTTACAGCAGTGGACATGGAGCAAGGCAGTGCATGGGTGGCAGCATAAAGGGTATCCTGGAGCAAAGTTAGCAAAACCAGCTTCTCAAAAGTGGGCTGTGAAACTTCATCCAGTCAAGTGTGGTGGTTCATGCCTGTAATCCCAGCACTTTGGGAGGCTGAGGCAGAAGGATCACTTGAGCCAAGGAATGTGAGGCTGCAGTAAGCCATGATTGTGCCACTGAACTCCAGCCTGGGCCACCGAGTGAGACTCTGTCTCAAAAACAAAACAAAACAAAACAAAACAAACAAAACAAAACAAAACAAAACAAAAACCCTCAATCCAAGAGCAGCGAGAATGGGCATAAGCAATGGCATCAAGGTCCCCCTGGACCTGACTTAGTTCCAAGAGGAAGAAGAGTTAAAGACAACGGAGGTATAATCATACAGGTAGGCAAGGCACCTTTTCACATGAAGATCTAAAACTTCCAAGATTGTAGACTTTTAAGAATGTAGTCTCAAAATATATGAACCACAAATGACCAGAATCACAAAAAAGTCAAGCAATCCACAGCCACAATAAGATATTTTAATACAATGCTCAATACTAAATAGCGCAAGCAAACAAAATAATTAGTAAACATACCAAAATTTGAAATAACATTTTTAATAACTCGAGCATAACATTTCTGTACTTAACAATTAGAGAATACACATTGAACTTATTTTTGGATGACCACATACTTGGCCACAAAAAAGTATCTAAAAATAAAAAATGAATCAATCCTACAGACCGCATTCCCTTTTCACACGCTATTAAACTGAAAATAAATTACAAAAATGAAACCAAAAAAAGGAACCATATGTTTGGAAATTTTGAAACATTTCTATATAATTAATGAGTCAAAGTAGAAATCATAATGGAGATTTTTACAATAGACCTGAATGACAAAGGGAAAACAGAACATAGAAATTTTGGAGATGTAGCTAAAGCAATACTTTAGAGAGAAAATTGTAGATATACATACACACATACACACACCTGAAAAGAAGAAAGGTTGATAACTAATGAACACATGTAATCAATCCAAGAAGTCAGCAAAAAAAAAAAAACTGTTAATGTAAGAAAATACAAAGGAAAGAAGACACAGATATGGGCAAAAATTAGCGAAATAGAAAACAATTAAGCAACTGAGATGGCCAACGAAGGTCTAAGATAAGAAGAAAAAGAAAAATGGTACAAATGAACCATACTGGGAAAGAAAAGTATGTAACAATAGATGTAACACATATTTACAAAAACATGAGACTGCTATATATGACTTTATGCCACTAATATTTAACTTTTAGATAAAAACATTTCTAGAAAATGTAACTAAAAAATAAAAAAGCTGAATAAACCTATGGCCTTAAATATTTAATCAATAATTAAAAATTTAGTCACAAAAAAAATAGCTGTTGCCTCAGATAGTTTTGCAGGTAAGTTTTCCCCAAGTTTCAAGAAAAATTTGATTTCTATTTTGTACAATCTGATACAGAAAAAAGAAAAGATTGAAAGTTTTTCAACCCATTATATGATATTAATATAACATTGAAAACAAAAACTGAAAAAGACAATACAGAAGAGGAAAAGTGCAGGCTGATGTCACTTATAAACATGTGACATTTTGAAATCAAATATTAGCAAACTGAAACTAGTAGTGTTTAAAAATATTACATTATGACAAAGCTGGATTACTTAAGAAGTAAAAGTTTAACAATAGAAAAGTTATTACGGTAGTTTACTACACAGACACAATAAAGAAGAACAAAATACGATCACTTCAAAAGGTGCAGAAAATGCATTTGATAAAATTCAATACCCATTAATAACCAAAATATTTTAGCATGTTAGAAATAAAAATAATAACCCAATAAAGTGATCTACTACAAATCTACAGTGAAAGTTATGCTTTGTGAATCTCTAAAATAATTCCAGTTAAGTTCAGGAATAAGGGAAGGATGCCTACTATCAAAAGCCCTTATTTAGCATTGCTTTGTAAGTCCTATTCAGTAAAGTGATAACAAGTAAAGAAATACAATAAAGCAAGATTCAAAAGGAAGAAATAAAAGTATCATTAATTTTGTTTTGTTTTATTTTTTGGGACTTGTTTATTTGTTTTTTGTTTCGTGTGGGTGGTTTTTTTTGAGACGGAGTTTCGCTCTTTTGCCCAGGCTAGAGTGCAGTGGGGTGATCTTGGCTCACTGCAACCTCTGCCTCCTGGGTTCAAGCAATTCTCCTGCCACAGTCTCCCAAGTAGTTGGGACTACAGGTGCCTGCCACCATGCCTGGCTGATTTTTGTATTTTTAGTGGAGACTGGGTTTCACCAGGTTGGCCAGGCTGGTCTCGAACTCCTGACCTCAGGTGATCTGCCCACTGCAGCCTCCCAAAGTGTTGGGATTACAGGCGTGAGCCACAGTATTATTAATTTTTTTTATTTTTTTTATTATTATACTTTAAGTTTTAGGGTACATGTGCACATTGTGCAGGTTAGTTACATACGTATACATGTGCCATGCTGGTGTGCTGCACCCACTAACTCGTCATCTAGCATTAGGTATATCTCCCAATGCTATCCCTCCCCCCTCCCCCCGCCCCACAACAGTCCCCAGAGTGTGATGTTCCCCTTCCTGTGTCCATGTGATCTCATTGTTCAATTCCCACCTACGATTTTAGATGCTATAATTATCTATTTAAAAAATTCAAAATAAGTAACAGCCAACTATTGAAAGGAATAAGGAAATTCAACAAGTTACCTAATTAAAAACAGATTTTTAAGATGGTCCCCGAACACCTACAATAAATTGTGAGAAAATATCATTTTTCAGAAGCTACTATTTACAGTTGTAGCAAGCACTATAAATACCTCATAATATGGGTAATAAAAATGTATAAATATTTACAGAAAAAATTATAAATCCATATTCAATGATATAAATATAAAAAGGAGGCCTAAATAGAGAGATATATCACATTTACCATAGATAACTATAGTACAAATGGCAAAATTTTTCCAAATTAACCTATTTAGATACACTTCCTTTATCAATTCCAATAGCATTTTTCACAGGAATCCACTATCTGATCCTAAAATACTGGAAGAGGAAAGACTAATGAAAACAAAAACAAATGTGAGCTAAAACAAAAAAAATAAGGGCAAACACCACACCAGTTATTAAGACTTGCTCTTTAGCTATAATAATGTTAAAATTCTGGTATGGGTGTGGGGATAGACAAATGAACCAACAGAATGGTAGAGTCTAGGAACTGATCCACTTATATATGGGAATTTGTATTTAACAGAAATGATATTTCAGCCAGGTGCGGTGGCTCTCACCTGTAATCCCAGCACTTTGGGAGGCCGAGGTGGGCGGATCACCTGAGGTCAGGAGTTTGAGACCAGCCTGCCCAACATGGCAAAACCCCGTCTCTACTAAAAATACAAAACATCAGCTGAGCGTGGTGGCGTGCGCCTATAATCCCAGATACTCAGGAGGCTGAGGCAGGAGAATCGTTTGAACCCGGGAGGCAGAGGTTGCCGTGAGCCGAGATTACGCCACTGCACTCCAGCCTGGGTGACAAGAGCAAAACTCCATCTTAAAAAAAAAAAAAAAAAACAACACCAGAAATGACATTTCAAACAGCGGGAAAGTCTGGATCATCCTTGACAATTAACTTTCTGCTTGGAAAAAGATAAAATTAGATCCCTACTCATCACATAAGCAAAAGTAAATTCCAGATGGACAAAAATTTAAATGTGAAGGGAAAAAAAATTTAGAATTTTTAGAAAACAATGTGGGAGAATATCTTGAATGTAGAGTTAGAAACAGATTTATTAACTAAGGGACAAATGCCCACAAACCTTGAAAAGACATATAAATTTAACTACATGAAAATTAAAAAGCTATTTATAATAGAACATGACATAAACAAAATTAAAAGGCAAGATACCATTTGTGAGAACACTTTTCAACTCAGATAAGAACTTCAGAATAAATACAACTATAAATTTATAAGAAAAGAACAAAGGATTAAAACCTATTTCTCTCTCTCACATGCACACACATGCACATACACAACTGGTTAGTAAACATGTAAAAATGCTTAAGCTCATGAATAATTAGAGAGATGTGAATTAAAACAATAAAATGTCATTTGTACTTATTGGATAACAAAAATTGAAAGCCTCACAAATGATGGTAAGGATGTAGGAACACAGGAATTTCTAATCTAGCATGAGTTCAAATAGGTACAACCACTTGGGAGAACAATTTGTCTCTGCTAAGGAAGGTGCAGAAGTATATTTCCTACTAATTAGCAATTTCACTTCAGGGCATTTACACTAACAAACACGTGCACAAAGATGCATGCACAGGCATGTTCATTGCAATAAACAACAACGACAATAAAGCAATAACTAATTTTACCCAATAGGGAAATGGATAAGTAAACTATGGTATTTCACAATTAGGTTAAAATGAATGAACTAGGTCTACACTGTATCCACACAACATAAATAAGTCCCTAAAATGTACTGTTGAGTAAGAAAAGCCAAGTTGCAAGAGAATTTACAATATGATGCCATTTATGTAAATTAAGAATGCACACAAAACAATAGTAAATATTGTTTTGGATATACAAATATGTAGTGAAAGCACAAGATCATGCATGGAAATGACACACACCAGCTTCAGGCAGAAGTTGCTCTGCAGAGGGGAGGAGGGGAGGGATGTGAGTGAAGGGGGCCCAGGCTTTAGCCGTATCTTTTTGTCTTTTTTTTGTTTCAAGTGATCTGAAGTAAATATGAGAAAACGTTAACAGTTGTTTAATCTGGATGGTAAGCATATGGTTGTCTGTTTTATATTCTGCACCTTTCCATATGTACAAAATCTTTCTTAATTTAAAAATTAAAATGTAGAAATATTTTTAATAGCTTAGAACCAGAATTCAAGTCCTTTCCCTCTAAATTGTCTTTAATACAATCAACATTTATGATGTCTCATGAGCCAGGCATGGGAGAGCTAGTTGTTCAGAGAGCTGTGGTCCCAAATTCAAAGAGTACAATCTCCTAACAGGGAGAAAGGGAACAATTATTTCTCATTCTTTTCGGTTACCGTTTGATGCCTGTCACTGAGAAAAACAACTGCAGTTTTTTGCTGGAACTAAATATAAATACACCAAGGAAAGACCTGTGTGAAGGGCTTTCCCCAGGGTCACATTCTTGGCTGGCACATCCACAGATGGCAGTCACAGGTTCCATTTGACTGTCAAAATGTCACTGGGTGTTGGTGCCTGTTCTTGTGTGTGTGGCACCACGAGGCCTCTGGGACCTAGGCCATGTCACCGACTGCAGGTAGCAGGGTTCCCCTGCAGCGGCCATGTTCCGTCAGGTGGCCCCTTGGTAGTTGCTACATTGGAGCAGAAAGATGAAGAAAGGAGCTCACATTCTAGTGGGGGAGACAAATATGTAGATCAAGCCATATGGTCCAGAGAGGAGGTAGAAACAACAAGCTAAAAGAATGGGGGGTAGGAGGCTGGGCATGATGGCTCACATCTGTAATCCCAGCACTTTGGGAGGCCCAGGTGGGAGAATCACTTGAGCCCAGGAGTTCAAGACTAGCCTAGGCAAAAAAGTGAGACCGTGTCTCTACAAAAAATTAGCTGGGCATGGTGGCATTGGCCTGTGATCTCAGCTTCTTGGGAGGCTGAGCTGGGAGGATCACTTGAGCTCAGGAGGTCGAGGCTGCAGTGAGCCATGACTGCGTCACTGTACTCCAGCCTGGGTGACAGAGTGAGACCCTCTCTCTCTCTCTCTCAAAAAAAAAAAAAAAGACTTTTCAACCAATCAATACAATTTTTTAAAAAATAGATAATTGGGGGTGGGAAAAAATGAGATTGCAGATTTCTTGGTCTTATTTCTGGCCAATGAGTATGTGAAGATCAGCCATTCCAATTCCATTCTGAAGGGTCATGCGGTATCATCCCAAATTGCTACTGACAGAGAATGCTTTAAGGAAGTGACACAGGAATCTGCTGATTAGGCTTAAAACACTATTCTATTCCCCTCTTCCACCTACACCCCGCCCCCCGCCCAATGCCATAGTGTGGCCACAGTGTTATTCCTACATAGACAACAGGGTCACTCAGTGAGTGCAGATACAATCTGGTGAGTAGAGGGGGTAGAAAGGCAGCCACCCGGCGGGGTTAGGGAGGGAGACAGAGAGAGGGGTTCTAGCAGCAGCAGGTAAAAATGTAACAATTACTGGTGTTTGTTAATAAAGGCCTAAATCAAGAAGTAGACATCCCAGCTGAGACCAGTTTGCCTGGGACAATAGCAAATGGATGGCAAAAAGGAGATTCTGAGGCTACCTCACTTTGGGGCGAAGATAAACTACAGATTGAAATCACAATGTATATGTCTCAGAACTTGCTCTATGATTCCACGGTAGGCTAAATAATGGCCCACAAGGATCTCCAGGTCCTAATCCCTAGAACCTGTGATTGTTTCCTTATATGGCAGGAGGCTTTGCAGGTGTGATTAGATAAGGGTCTTGAGATGGGGAGGTTAGCCTGCATTATCCAGGTGGGTCTTAAATGCAATCATAAATGTCCTTACAAAGCAGAGGCCGAGAGAGATTTGACACAGAAGGAGAAGGTAGAATAACCACTGAAGCAAGACGTTACGCTGCTGGCTTTGAAGATGGAGGAAGGGACCACAAGCCAAGGAATGCAAAGAATTCAGCTCTAAAAGCTGGAAAAGGCAAGAAACTGCATTTCCCCCTAGAGCTTCCAGAGGAGCCCAGCCCTGCTGACACCTTGATGTTGGCCTAGTAAAAATGATGATGTTGGACTTCTGGCCTCCAGAACTATGACAGCATAAATGTGTGTTGTTTGAAGCCGCCAAGTTTGTTGTCATTTGTTACAGCAGCCATAGGAAAGGAATACAGATTTCTTTAGCTGTTTGGATAGAAAAGAGCATTGCAGACATTTGATATGGAGTTGTTGATAGAGTATTCTCCATCAGGTGACAAGATGCTGGCACTAAAGAAGGCAAAAGAGAATATGTCTGAGTGTGTGCATGTCTGTGTGTCTGTGGTAATGTCAAGGTCCCTGGGAAAAAGATTCTGGGACAAAGATTTGCATGCAGGTGTTTACTGGGGAGTGCTGTGGCGAAACAACATCTGTAAAAGGGTGGGTGGTGAAGGCTTGAACTGATGGAGAGTTGCACTCTGAGGCAGTAGCACAGAGGCCTCAGCCCAACCCCCAGGGAGCTGTGGAGCTGAGGTAGTCCTTCAAAGATGGCTCAAATTGAGCAAAGGGGCCAAACTTTTGTACTCCTACATTGACTTGTGGTCAGATGCAGGCTATTCCCAGGGAAGGCATTGCAATCTTGAGGCAGCAACCTTTGATCAAGGACAATCCCTGGGGTGAAACTCAGCTATGGGCCATCAGCAGGCCACATTCCCAGCATCCGGGAGGGTATGTGCTTTTGTCCTGAGATGGGTCAGGACAGCACACCACACAGTATCTGCTACACCATAGAAGCATCCCTCAACCCTACTTTGTCTGATAAATTTCCTGATGCAGAGATGTAAGGGAAGGTTTCTTATTGACCCTCCTCTCAGGACTTTCCTTCAGAGACACAGTGCGAGTCCCAAGCTAGTGTGATTCTTTTAGAAACCTGCTGACAACAGCTCAGGGACACCTAGGGCAAAGCTACTGACATAACTCTTAAGTGGTTTGGTCTTGGACTGAGGTTTGAAAATAGACCTTCCAATGGACTATTTGGAAAGCCTTCTGAGAAAGCCCCTGAATAAATACCGTAGCCCCTTGCTACATGGGTTAGGATTGTTTTGGCCAGGTTTTCTGGGACTCACACTGTGCCCTGGCTGATAAACTAAGCCATGTAGAAAGCACAGGATCACAGAGCCAAATCCTATCCCAACCATCACACCACACCAAGCATCAGCCAACTCCAGCTTCACTCTCCAATGCTGAGGCTGTAGGACACTGATTTCCAGTGAGCCCATACTCTGGAGAGATCCACTGTCAGAACAACTTTAAGCTAATCAAAGGCCTTTGATTTCAGCCTTTGTTGCTCTAAATCCTGCTAAAAGGCCTCATCTGCTTAAATACTGCATTGAATATAATTTAGTGGTACTGTAGTAACTTGGAACCTCCCAGGGACTCAGAAGAATCACTCTGAACTGAGTGTGATATCTGAAGGTCTGGGGTCTTGTCCTACTTCTGACAACTATAAACTGTGTGACCTGGGCAAACGCTGCTCTCTGAACCTGCTTTCCTCCCCTGTAGCATGAAGTTGAATAAAATTACCTCTAAGATTCTGTCAAGTCTTAATGCTCAAGGAGTCTGTGGTCCCCCTATAAGCATGGAGGTTGCAGAGAATGACATGCGTTTGTACAGATGCTTGCACATCCTAGAATCTGCTTTGTTGGGAGAAAATTCCTGCCATCAGATTTCTTTCAAACGGATGAATATATGAATATATCATGCTTATTTGCATCAGCTGCTTTTGCTCAAAACCAGCAGCTCAATATTCCCTGAATCACCAAAATAGATTGCTTTCATCAGCCTGTGAATATTCCAGGGGCTTGCGCATGAGTGGCCATTACAGTTTTAAAAATCCACAGGATTATTTTTTAAGTTGAGCAGAATGGTAGAATAGAAAGCCTGCTAACTTATTTGCCAGAATATTTGCATTGCAATTCGTGTCAACTTCTCACCTTGTGACATTGGCAAGCCATTTAATCCCACTGAGCTGCTGATAGAGATGCCAGTCAAGGTCAGCTCTGCTTACCTCACATGGTAACTGCAAATATCAAATGAAATGGAACTCGTGAGAGAACTCTGGAGCCTGTAAAGCTTATCAAAATGAAAGCAATTACTATCATTACTTTAACACCTTCAAGGCCACACACAGAGAATCTATTTCATCAGTTGCATTTGCCTGGGAAGAATATTTCCTTTTCAAAGTAGAGGATTTTAGTCAGTGTTGTCAGAATATAAGCAGAGTGAATACAAAGATTTATTTTGCCAGCTTCTGAACTTCCCAAGAGAGTAATTCCCAGCAGTAAGAGTTGCTAAAACAGTGTGTGAGGTCACCTGCTCTTAGCAACAATTGGTAAAGAAAGAAGTAGCCCAGCATTCTCCTAGAGGACTGGTGCTCACAATGGTGCCCTGCAACTGCAAGGGGTAATTTTTCATGCAACCTGCAGCCACTAAGCTCCTGCTTCTGCATTAGTTTAGTCAGTTCTGTTCGCTCCTTCAGAGCATGTATTAGTCGAGTGGCTTGTCTTGTTAAAAGGATGGCTGCAAATGTGAATCTAGTTGCAATACAAAAATCGTAGTCCTTAAGACTTTCCTGTATCCTATTTCTGCTTCCAATTTCCTATTTCTGCAACTTTATTCCTTCCAGATTGCAGAAAGCTCACAGAGCAACTCCTCACCTATTCTCTTCTCCCAATGTGGTCTCTCAGAAAAATCCTACCCATGAAAGAGAAAAACCCACAAAAGGTGTCATCTCCATAAATGCAGCATGCTGCTGTTTGCAGATTTTTAGAAAATGTTGAATTCAACTTCTCTTTCAAAATATGACTGAGAAAACATCATAGTAAGCTAATTGACAGCTGACTTCCTATTCTTCTTGCTGCAAGCTTAAAAGGGCTTTTATAAAGCAACAGCGAAGGAAATGCAAACTATATCAAGATTAGAATGGCTTACGAAACCTCTGCTTTTATTTACATATATTTACTGAGTCTCTATTCTCCCCTTTCCACTCTTGGGAAATACTGATGATCAGTGCTGGTGCCTGAATGGGAATTGGTGTGACAGGTCTGGAGGGGACAGGCTGAGGGCTGGGCTTAATCAGCATGGATTGGCAGGTGGCCTTGTGCACCACGCTGGTGATGGGATCTGTTGTTATAGAAACCAGATTCCTCTGGGAGCACACAGGTAGGGGCAACAGGTCTTTGGGAACAGAGTGCAGATAGTAAACCCTGGAACAGTGCTGCAAAATTCAGTGCAGGCTGACAGGCAGACTCATGCACAATGCAACTGAGCATGACAGTCAAGCACATAAGAGAGTCCAGCACTCTGTGTTCAGGGTTGAAGCTCTGTCTTTCCTTCCTCCAGGCAGATGTCGGTTAGCAGGTGTGCTCTGCCCTCTCCTCACTAAGGCAGAGCTTTGCAGGTGCTTGTGATTATGGAGCCAGCAAGAGTTAGGTCTTCTGGGAGCCTTTCAGCGGTACTAATGTCAGTTACTTGTGGGTTCCTATTTCTTTACAGTCAATTAACTGGAGTTTCACACAGTGTTACGAAAAACATGGATCCATGTGAGTTGCCCTCCTCTTCCTGCTCTGAATCTCTCTCTCACACACACAAACACACACACACACATCCACAGGGTAACACAAATACAAGTAACAACCTTGACACACACTCTTACATAGGCCCATCCTCATCAACCCCCCCTTCATGGACCCACCTTCATAGGTATTTACATTTCTCAGGTTAGAGAAGGCTTGTATTTCAGAGAATAGAGCTCACCTGTGTTTTTAAACATTTCAGCTAGCAGGTGGACGTTTATTTTGATGTAAGGTGGTTGCCAGGCTTGCAGAAATTTGGGTTTGAAGTAATGAAGCTCCATCTCTTTTCAAAACAGCTAAACTGCCTTGGTTATGATTGTTTGTTTTTTAACTTCCCTGAGAGTTTTCATGGTGTGTGGTTTCAAAATAGCCCCGTCAGGGACTCTGAGGTCGACACTTGCTTGCTCACTAGTTTTTCCAAGATATAAGAAATGTGTAGGCCGCCAGACAGGAATAAACCTGGCCAGGGTGGCCTTGTTTTAAGGTGTCTGTGGACCAAGAACCTTTCTGCTCTGTGCCTCTGGACGAAGAATCTTGACATCAATTGCCAGTAAGACTCTCCCAGCCCAGACACCTCATGTTAGAAGTACCCAGTAGGGTTCGTTAACCCATGACTTTGTAAAGACAGCAAAAAAGGCCAACAGAGAGTGATTGACTCCAACTCTGAAATGAGAAGTATGTACAGTTTATTGCACAGGTAACCAGAACACATTTCTGTGTCCCACAAGCCATAAATAATATATAGTTCTGGAATCAATTTCCACGGTCTTTTAACCAAGGACTTGTCTGTAGGCAAATATCTCTATCTGATCCTGTTCAGATCTTTGTTCCTTTCCCTGTTCCAGTTCTCATATATTTGGTGCCCTCTTCAGCGTCTCTTTCCATTTAAGTTTTGAGCCTGTTTATATGGATGGAGCAGAGATACTGCTATGTGTTCACCCAAGTCCTACTTCTGAGCACAAAGGAAAGCTCATTTCCGAGCTTCCCAGCCACTAGATGTCATTGACTGAGCCCTGCCAGTGAAGTGCTAGGCTGGTGATCAAGGCCACTTCCATGAATGCATGGAGCAGAGCCTTCCTCATGCCTCCTTCATACAGCCATACCTGACTGTGATGGGTGAGGAGCAGATCCTTCCTCATGCCTCCCTCATACAGCCATACCCGACTGTGATGGGTGAGAAACAAATCTTTATTGTGTTACTCTAGCGAGATCTGGAGATAGTTTGTTACGACACTCAGAATAGACTCTTACATCAAGGTTGGAAATACTAACTTTGAGGAATTCTTAGTTTGTCTGTCTACTATAGCTCAAAGTTCAGACTTTGAGAGTATTTCTTGCTGACCACAGATGTACCCAGAACTGCTCTGATCTAATGCAATGCTTATTGTCTGGTGTTCCAAGAATGGCTTCTCTGTATGCAATGCTTGAGTTATCTGTTTTTTTCTATGCTACCTGAGTTTCATTGCATAGGAGGGGTTTAAGTTATGTAGCTTAATGATGGAGTTATGTTCTGAGAAATGTGTCATTAGGCAATTTTGTCATCGTGCAAGCTTCAAAGAATGTACTTACACAAAGCTAGATGGTGTAGCCTACCGCACACCTAGGCTATATGGTGTAGCTTATTGCTTCTAGGTTGCAACAGCATGTTACTGTACTGAATGAATACTGTAGGCAATTGTAACACACTAGTGTTTGTGTATCCAAACATTTCTAAACAAAGAAAAAATACAGTAAAAATATAGTACAAAAGATATAAAGTAATACACCTACATAGGACACTCAACACGAATGGAGTTTGCAGGACCAGAAGTTGCTCTGTGTGAGTCAGTGAGTGATGAGTGAATGTGAAAATGTAGGACATGACTGTACACTATTGTAGACTCTATAAACACTGTACACACCTAGGCTACACTAAACTCATTAAAAATTTTTCTTCAATAATAAATTAACCTTAAAAATTAAACTATAACTTTTTTTTTTTGAGACAGAGTCTTGGTCTGTCACCCAGGCTGGAGCGCAGTGGCACCATCTCAGCTCACTGCAACCTCTGCCTCCCAGGTTCAAGCAATTCTCCTGCCTCAGCCTCCTGAGTAGTGGGGATTACAGATACCCGCCACCACACCCGGCTAATTTTTGTATTTTTAGTAGAGATGGGGTTTCACCGTGTTGGCCAGACTGGTCTCGAACTCCTGACCTCACGATCCACCTGCCTCAGCCTCCCAAAGTGCTGGGATTACAGGTGTGAGCCACCGCACTCAGCCAACTATAACTTTTTACTTTATAAACTTTTAAATTTTTTGAAAGTTTTGATCCTTTTGTAATAACACTAAGCTTAAAACACAAACACTCTATGGCTGTACAAAAATATTTTCTTTCTCTATATCTTTATTTCGTAAGCTTTATTCTAATAAAAAATTTTAAATTGTCTTTTACTTTTTAAACTTTTTTAAAAACTAAGACACACACACATTAGCCTAGGCCTACACAGAGTCAGGATCATCAATATCACTGTCTTCTACCTCCACATCTTGTCCCACTGGAAGCTCTTTGGGGCAGTAACAGGATGGAGCTGTCCTCTCCTATGATAACAATGCCCTCTTCCGGAATACCTCCTGAAGGACCTGCCCAAGGATGCTTTACAGTTAATTTTATTCCTTTATAAGTAGAAGGAGCACAGTCTAAAATTGCAATAAAAAGGATAGCATAGTAAATACATAAATCAGTTACATAGTCATTTATTATCATCATCCAGTATTATGTACTGTACATAATTGTATGTGCTACACTTTCATATGACTGGCAGTGCAGTAGGTTTGTTTACACCAGCATCACCACAAACACATGAATAATGCATTGTGTACTACGTTATGACGGCTACTTCACTAGACAAGAGGAATTTTTCAGCTCCAGTATAATCTTATGAGACCACCATAGTATATGTGATCTATTGTTGGCTGAAACATCGTTATGCAAAGCATGACTGTATTAATAGTTCATAGCATTTTGGTACACACAATGTGAAGAATTCTTCCCCATTGTGCAAAATTCACTCACCCCTGGTTCTTCTCTGCTTAGCAGTATCAAACATTCTCCAAGCTCAGACTTACTTGTTCCCATCTTGGCATGTGAGCCACATAAACCTATAGGCAAGCCTGGAAGATATCAGCCTTCTTGGACCTCCCATGGAAGATCCCTGCTATACATCTTCAACAGCTGCACACCATCAGGACAAGTTCTTCATAGTGAGACATCGTCAGCTGCCCATAAACTGAGACCTCTTCTAGACCCAATAGGTTCAGGAACAGCTCAGTTACTTTTGAGAACTGGCAAAAAGGACAAATATGGATTAGTGAACAGAGCATGGGATTAGGTTGTGACCTGCATTTTAGTTCAGGCTCTCCCACTAACTTGCTGGGTGACTTTGGACAAGTGGCAACTTCCCTTGGCCTATGTTCCTTGTTTTCTCATCTTAGTATACAGATAATAAATATTACTTTCTCTGGCTAACCTGTCAGGGCTCTTTAATTGTTACAAAACAAAAATGTATAGCATACATAGAAACATGGAAAAATTACAGTGGGAAAAATATTTAAAATTATTTTAAGAAAGCTCATTTATAATCAGATAGTTATGTGTTATGGGCTAATCAGACCTCTGCCAGAAAGAGTTGCTTTTTGAAAATGGACATTATTTTCTTGGGGTCTGTTTGACAGTTTTCCCACCTTAGTGCACATATGAAACTGTGGAACAATGATCTGTGAGTAGGAAAGACATCATCAGTTTTCTGGATAGCTTGTTAGATTAGAGGTCTTGGTCAGTTAGTACTGCATTCCAAATGTCTACTCAACAGCATTAAAGTCAAGTTGGCCTATAATGAAAACTATTAAAACCAAGATTGGACAATTCCATGTCTACGAATTTATCTTATGAGTAGATAAATATGAGAAATGACACACATAAGAAGATATTCACTGTTTGGAACAACAAAAGAGTAAAAACATCTATATTTGCACATAAGGGGGACTGGTTAAGCCAACTACGGAAATCTGTGCCCTAGGAAAACATATAGCTCTATGAATGCTGGAACTCTGATACACTGATATGGAGCATTCCCCAAGAAATTTCATTAAGTTAAAATACAAATTGCAGAACAGTGTGTAACAAACAATACCATTTGTGTCAAAAATTTTTAAAACATGTATTTGCTAGAGAATGCATAAAATATCTCTGGAAGAATATGAAAATGCTGTTTTTATTGTTTGCCTCTGAAGAAGAAACTGCATTAGCTAGGAAAAGATTATGAAGGGGCCATTTGTGTTTTTTACATTTAAAATCATATGAATATATTAACTATTCAAAACAAAGCAAAAATAAAATCAAAAGCATGATTAGATCCAGTTCTTTTTTTACAGTGATTGGGTAATTGTAGTAAATATCATAAAATTTACTATTTTAACCAGCTTTTAGTGTACAGTTCGGTGGCGTTTACTACATTCACACTGTTGTGAAGCCATCACCACCATCCATTCATGTCCAGTTTATTTTTGATCCAAAGCTGCTGCACATTTCCATAGAGGACAAGAAACTTGTGCTTCCCTCCCCAGGAGGAAAAACTAGAATATTTCTGACAGCTTCTCTATCCTTTGCTCCCCTCTCCAAGGGTAGGTGAATGACTAAGCTGATGATTTGGAAGAAGGACTGAGGTTCAGCCTTTTCTGGGTTTTCTCTTTCACAGCATCTTGCTTCAGGACACATACATTTTCTGCTCCTCTAACCAGTAAACTTACTTAGGCAGATCTTCCCTCTGCACTGGAAGGCCTGCAGATCTGAGAAGGTGAGGACAATTTGGGAAGAAGGTGTGGGAAGCTCATTTGGGGTGGCTCAGAAAGGTAAGCCCTAATGTGTCCAAGACTGATTCTCACTCATCAGCCTTCTAGAAAAGGAGCTGGATGCAAAGCTCCTTGGAAATGAATTATAGCTGTGGGTGGAAGGCAGCCAATCCCAGTGAATCCCAAGGGTTGGACCCAGCCTCCTGAGCAGGCCAGTAGAAAGGCGGTGGCTTCCCAATCATGAATGCTGGGGGAACAGGTCATGCTAATATGAACCCAGAAAATTTGAGACAGGTCTCAGTTAATTTAGAAAGTTTATTTTACCAAGCAAGGTTGAGCACACATGCCTGTGACAGCCTCAGGAGGTCCTGAAATGTGCCCAAAGTTGTCAGAGCACAGTTTGGTTTTATGCATTTTAGAGAGATATGAGACATCAATCAGCATATGTAAGATGAACATTGGTTTGGTCTGGAAAGGTGGGACAACTCAAAACAGGGAGGGAGTTTCCAGGTCATAGGTAGATATGAGACAAATGGTTGCATTCTTTTGAGTTTCTGATTAGCCTCTCCAAAGGAGGCAATCAGATATGCATTTATCTCAGTGAGCAGAGGGATAACTTTGAATAGAATGGGAGGCAGGTTTGCCCTAAGCAGTTTCCAGCTTGACTTTTCCCTTTAGCTTAGTGATTTAGGGAGCCCAAGATATTTTTCCTTCACACTGCGAAGTTGCCACAGTACACAGCAGCAATGGCCAGGCGTAGACCTAGCTTTCTGGTTATGCAATGGGAGAAGCTCATGTTCCCCCAGCCACAATCCCTGAGCTGCCATGCCAGAACCTTATATTATCCTTATATTGTACTGTGACCTCTACTTACTCCAGAGGAGGGCTTGGCATTTCTTTATTAACGCAGCTTTAAAATTTCTCAGCCCAAAGGGCAGAGTCCCTTTCCTGAAAGTTGATGTCTGATTCCACCGATCACTTTGTTCTTCTTTAGAAGGCAGTGGGCACTGGGGATCCACACACCTGCTGCTATTCTTGTCTTTGTGGTCTCCCCCAGGAATATTGCCCCAACAGAGCAAGTGTGTCTGCTGTCTGGTTGTTTACTGTGTGTATATGACAATTTCCAAGCCAGTGCTACTAGTAATAAAGTTGATGTTTTCATCTTTAGTCTCATGTATCTAAATCTCTAAAGGTTCCAAATTCAGGGAGGGGGGATAGAGGAATGACTTATCATCACCTGCTTAAACACTAAGAATTTTTTCATTAAATTGCTAAACTATGACTTTGGCCACCACCTGCTCTTGTAGAGTTTCCCTCAGTTATTTCAGAAAATCCCCTATGACAGACTCTTATGTTTAATAATGATACTTCATGCCCTTGCCACTACTGCCTGTGGTCCCAAGGGATCATTGCCCTGTGGCGCATGGTGACATGTATGATACGTTTACCATTCAGGCCTCAGGAAAGGGCTCTGCTCTGCCCTTCACCACCAGGACCCAAACATGTCCCAGGCATGTTCTTCTCTCCCTACCACCTTGCTTAGGCCAGGCTGAAAGTGAATTGAAATTGACTCAAGGGTTGGGGAAGCATAAGAAGAGAACTTAGAGAACTTAGATGTGATTTCTCTGAGTCTGCAGGCCAACCCACTGCCTTCTGCCTAAATGTTGACCTGCTTACAAAGTACACGCTCATGCCCACCACTGAAAGTACTCAAAGCCTGGTCAGGCTCATCACCAGAGGCCCACAGAAAGAGATGAGTTTCTCCTCCTCTCTAGTCTGTAGTCTACCTTCTCAATCCTTACTTCCTGTCATAGGATCTACTTCTTCCCAGGGAAATTGACAGTGGTGATGTTCACTCCTTTCAAGAGAAACACCACCCTCCATCTATTGGGGTTTTACATGTTCCTCTGTGCCCCACTCCCTACCAGGCAATTGCATGATAACACATTGGTCTAATAATGGTACTTTCTAGGCTAATCTCCAGCCTCTTGGGGTAATAGTAGCTGCATTTTAGAAAGTAGTAATTATTTTACATTTTCGTACTGTAGACTTCTTGAGATGATATCCCAAAAAACAGAAGTCTTTATCTTTCTAGTTTAAATTTCTATATTTTGAATGACTGAAAACTACTTGTGGCTTTAAATGTTCTGTTTGTCCAGGCTGTATTAACTAAGTTTCAAAAAGTCTCAACCTGGATACCGCATTACATGCTAATCACATGCTAATCCAAAGTCTTTAACATTACTTGCAAGGCATAACCTATTTGGGCTTATCCCACCAACACATATGAATGCATCTCCCATCATCTCAAACACACATATCTCTCCTCAGATCCAGGCACAGTCCTCCCAGGAGAAGCTACACTTGCACCTTTACTCATGCCACCCTCCTATCTGGAATCCTCCTCATCACTCGAAATTTCCCCCATTTGATGAAGTCTTTTAATTTATTCCTTTGGATTCCTACAAGGCACTTCTCATTCATCCAACCCATCCATCTACTCAACAGGAGCGCATTGAAGTCCTACAGTATGCAAGATGCTATGCTGACTCTATGGGGTTTCCATAAATGTATAACACACAGGGCCTCCCCTAAAGAGTTTATAATTTTGTAATAAAGTATAGAAAAAGCAAAGTCATGTTTCCCTTCAAGAACACCTCACATTTCTTTTCTCACCTCAAATCTTTATTACTCCTTCTCCTGTGCCCCATCCCCGATAGTCAGAATAGTCATTCTGTGATTCCAAATTCTCTCCACGTTGTCTAGAGAAAATAGATCAGGCAAAGGCTTCCATTCAAACTCTAGATCATTCTGCAATTATCCCCATTCTTTCCTGCAATATCAGTTTTTCCTTGCTAGTGGCTCATTTCCATTTGCAAATAAATATGCTTAATATTATTCATTAAAAAACCAAAACCAAATTCACCCCTTGGACCCACACCTCCTCCAGCTCCTACCACCCTTTTCTGTTCCTCTTTGCAGCCATACTTTCAAGCAGGATGAATATATCCACTGTCATTGCTTCCTTTCTCTTTTTCTTTTCCTTTTCTTCTTCTTCTTCTTCTTCTTCTTTTTTTTTTTTTTTTTTTTTTTTTGTTTTTGAGACAGAGTCTTACACTGTTACCCAGGCTGGAGTGCAATGGCGTGACCTCGGCTCACTGCAATCTCTGCCTCCCGGGTTCAAGCAATTCCCCTGCCTCAGCCTCCTGAGTAGCTGGGATTACAGGCATGCACCACCATGCCTGGCTAATTTTGTATTTTTAGAAGAGACAGAGTTTCACCATGTTGGTCAGGGTGGTCTCGAACTCCTGACCTCAGGTCATCTGTCCACCTCGGCTTCCCAAAGTGCTGGGATTACAGGTGGGAGCCACTGCACCCGGCCCATTGCTTTCTTACCTCCAAGACTGTCCTAAATTCTCTCCAGAGTTGTTCATCCACCACTCTAAGAAAATGGCACATGTCAGAGTCACCAATGGCTGAGGCTTTTGACCAACCCCACCTTTGTCTTTCTTGACCTCTGCTATGGTTTTGATGTGGTTTGTCCTCACTAAAACTTATGTTGAAGTTTAATTGCCAGTCCAGTTGTATTGGGAGATGGGGCCTAGTGGGAGGTGTTTGTCTCATGGGAGCAAATCCCTCATGAATAGATTAATGTTGTGGATAGGTTCTCACTCTCTTAGGAATGGATTAGTTCCTGCAATAGCAGGTTGTTATAAAGTGAGATTACTCCTCCTGCATGGCCTCTTTGTTTGCATGTGCTTTCTTCTGCTCTGCATTCTGCCATGAGTTATAGAAGCACAAGCCCCTCACCAGATACAGCTGCCCAATCTTGGACTTTCCAGCCACCAGAACCATGAGCTAAATAAACTTCTTTCTTTATAAATTACCCAGATTCAGGTATACTGTTATAGCAACATTAAATGAACTAAGACAACCTCCCAGCTGGGCTTGGCCTGACTGACTCCCCTTCTTCCATGGAATCCTTTCTCAAGGTTTCTGGGCCACCACCTGCCTAGTTTCCCTCCTATGGCATTGCCTGCTGCTGCTTGGCCCTCTTTGCTGATTCTGTGTTTATACTAAATTTCTAAATGTTGAAGACCTCAGAGCTTTGTCAGGAATCCTCTTCTCTTCTTTTCCTTCTCTATAAACTCTTACCTTAGGAATCTTCACAGTCTCTTAAAGTTACTAACTATGCACTAATTATACACAAAACTTATATGTCCAACCCAGAACTCTTGAGCTCCAGACCCATTTATCCAACTGCCTACATCCATTAAGATGGTAAATGGACATGTCTAGCTTAACCTAGCCAAAAAAGCCCTAATAATTGCCCCCTACATTACATCTCCCCAAACAACAACAATCATTTGCTCCATGTCAAGTCTTTCCTATGTTATTAAGTGATGACACTTGCCAGGAGCAGGTCCAGGTTTTATGGTCCTGAAGCTTAAACAATTTGGGGAGCCCTCTTTCACATAAAAAATACAAAATTTAAATACATATTTAGCATAAAAGTATTTGTTTAGTCTGAGAAAAGGAAACTACAATGAATTACAAATTTTTAATTACTGAAAAATACCACAATAATCACAAAGTCAAGCAAGATAACATTAAATTTTATTAATTACCTGCCTGACAACTCTCTATAATACTTTTTCCCTACACTTTGGCTGCTTGCTCTTTGATTGCCTTTTTGTGTTACAACAATTTTATAATATGTTCTATAGCAAGAAAAGGATAAAAATTTAGATCACGTCTCTTGTAAGGTTAATAAAAAATTCATTTAAAAAATTATGGATAGTTTCAAAACATTAATTTTAGCTTCACAACTCCCAATTGGCATTATTTAAATAAAACATACTTAAGACTAGATAGTTGCACACTTTGGACTGATCAGAACTGTGTCAATAAGAGTTGTTCCTTGAAAATGGACCTCATTTTAAGAAGGTTTATTTGGCAGTTTTCACTGCCTGGGGCATGTATGGTGATATGGAAAAATGGCCCATGAGCAGGGTCCATATCACTGCTTATCCAGGTAGATTTTCAGACTGGAGTTCTTGATCACTTAGTGCGTCGTCCAAAATATCTGCCCAGCACTTCAGTTTATGTTTTTTTTTAAATATGTCATAGACATGATTAAGCAATTCCACCTCTAGAATTTATTCTACAGGTAGATTATTTTTCTTTCTTCACACTGCATATGCAACCCATCAGCAATTCTCATTGGCTTTTTCTCCAAATGCTTTCCTAAATTGAGTTCTTCTTATCAGCCTCAGTGTTGTCTCCTGTTCTAAGCTGCAGTCACTTCCCTCGTGGATGACAGCAGTAGTCTATAGCTATCTTGCAACTTGCTAGCTTATTTTTACTTCCCTATCATCCACTGCCCCTACCTCACAGCACCCAGAAAGATATTTCTAAAGCAAAACTCAGCTCTTGTCATTCTCCTGCTTAAAACCTCAGATGGCTTTGAATCATGCTGAAAATAATGTGCAGCTCCCTCAGGGCCTCATAAATATGGCCTTGCCCATTTCTGGACCTCACTTTCTTCCACTCTTCCCCTTGGTCGTCATGCTCCAGCCCCACAGATCCTCTTTCTGCCACTCAAACATGCCAAGCTTATTTCCAACAGGACCTTTGCACATGCTGTTCCTCCCACTTACAACATGCCTGACCAGCTCTGCAAGCCAACTATGCTCATCCTTCAGGTTCAGGTTGGGCATCCCCTCTCACAGGGGCCTCTCTCATTGCCTTATCTCACATAGCACTCTCCCTCCAGGTTTTTACCATATGCTTCCTTTTATAGCATTTTTTTTTTAGTATCAAGAAGTATCACATTATATATATTTTTATACATTTTTGTCTCTACGAGAATATTGGCCCTCAAACTGAGATACACAGACCTCCTGAGGTACATGAGGCCTTTTAAGGATATAAGGGTATAAAGAATCAGTTTTAAGGGAATCTTTTTCCAGATACCTAATTTCCATATAAAATTTACCTGCAATGGAGACATTAGGCTGGTTCTCCATTTCCCATTCCCCTGTCACAGTCGTGCTTCTCTTATGAACATGCCACTCACTCAGCCTGAACTTACTGTGGGTATAAAAAAGTCTAGGGCTGGAAAAATGGGGCAATTAAAAATAAAATATTTCAAAAGTAAATGACTTTAATGACAGGATTTTTAAAAAATCTTTTCCCAAGCATTATGGTGTTTCCCAAGCATTATGGTGTTTAATGATTTGCTTCAGGAAAATTAAAAGAGGGCCAAATATTTTTTTCAAAGATCATTAAAAATTACTTTAACATGGATCACTATGTGATTTTCTGAATATAACTTAGAAGGCACTCAAATGATTAAGTTGCATTGAGAAAGCAAAATGTTTTCCATCTAATTTCCGTCTAATTATTTATGTAAAGCAAGTTTCTTAATGCTTATATTTATAAAAACAAAACTGAGAAATAGAATTGATGTTGAATCCTCTTATTCTAGCAATAAGTGATATTTATCCATAAATATATAAACCAACTGTAAAAATAGTCCTGTTAAGTTTCAATAAGAGAGGACTATTCAATAAAATTTTATTTCTTATGTTTAATAAGTACTCACTAAAATTTATAATACAGTTCTGTTGTTTTGATCAATCAGGTTTTAATATCTATTGTATGTTAACTGAATCCCGATGTAAATTTTAACACTAAGAACTTTACAGTCACAAGAATAAAAATAATGAATTTCAATTGACAAAAGTATATTTGTTCAAGATAACTATCAACAAAAGAACTTTCAAATTTAAAAATACATTAGGATGAAATTATACAGAAGAAATGGAATGGAAATACAAGTTAAGAGAGAAAAGGAACAAATTAAAATTTGCGATTATTAAAATGAACTTTTCATACATTTTTTTAAATGAATAATGTTCATATAAATAAGAAGAATTGGTTGGACATACAAAATGCTAGAAACCCAGCTTCCAAAATTGCATCCAGAGGGTCAAGTGTTATTAGGGACTTTACAGACTTTTCCATCTCAGTAGGAACAGAAAACTTTTATTACATATACTTCGGTGTGATTATCACATGTCCAACTCCGGTGTGTTTTCCAACACTTTATGTAAGCAAGCAGGGGCTGCCTGAACTGTCCTTCAACTCCACAGGGCCTACTTGTATGCTAGTCACTCAGTGGTGACAGTCATAAGATTAAAGCAAACAAACAAACAAATGAAAAATGTTCTATCTCAGCCAGATTGTAGGCAGGAAGGCTCTTTTAACTCAGAGAGGGATTTCTTCTAGGAAAACTAGATGGGAAGCCCACTCCCCTCATAAGAAAGAGAAAGACAAACAACCTTTGTGGGTTTTTTTTTTTTTTTTTTTTTTTTTTGAGACGGAGTCTCACTCTGTCGCCCAGGCCGGAGTGCAGTGGCGCGATCTCTGCTCACTGCAAGCTCCGCCCCCCAGGTTCACGCCATTCTCCTGCCTCAGCCTCCTGAGTAGCTGGGACTACAGGCGCCCACCACCAAGCCCGGTTAATTTTTTTTTGTATTTTCAGTAGAGACGGGGTTTCACCATGTTAGCCAGGATGGTCTCAATCTCCTGACCTCGTGATCCCCCCGCCTCAGCCTCCCAAAGTGCTGGGATTACAAGCGTGAGCCACCCCGCCCGGCCAACAAACAACCTTTTCTTTGCTTGAGATGTGGTTTTCTGGAATCAGAGTAAGAGTAAAAAATGGCTTCAATAGACAAAGATTCCTGTCAACTAATTGCCATAGAATATAAGACTTAGATCAGCTGCTCAAAGCAAATGAATTTTTAAGTGGCTTTATGGCCCTAAAGCATTCGGTCACCTAGGGGTACAGCCTTGTATGAGTCTATTCTTGCATTGCTATAAAAAGATATCTGAGACTGGGTAATTTATAAAGAAAAGAGGTGTAATTGGCTCACAGTTCTGCAAGCTGTACAGGATGCGGAGCGGCTTGTCAGGAGGACTCAGGAAATTTTCAATCATGGCGGAAGGTGAAAGAGAAGCAGGCACATCTTAGATGGCCGCAGCAAGAGCAAGATAGAGAGCAGGGAGGTGCTACACGCCTTTTTTTTTTTTTTTTTTGAGACGGAGTCTTTCTGTCACCCAGGCTGGAGTGCAATGGCGCCATCTCTGCTCACTGCAAGCTCCGCCTTCCGGGTTCACGCCATTCTCCTGCCTCAGCCTCCCGAGTAGCTGGGACTACAGGCGCCAGCCTCCACGCCTGGCTAATTTTTTGTATTTCTAGTAGAGATGGGGTTTCACCGTGGTCTCGATCTCCTGACCTCGTGATCCGCCCGCCTCGGCCCCCCAAAGTGCTGGGATTACAGGCGTGAGCCACCGCGCCTGGCCCGCTACACGCTTTTAAACAACCAGATTTTATGAGCACTCACTCATTATCATGAGAGCAGCACAAAGCGGGAAATCTGCCTCCACGATCCAGTCGCCTTCCACCAGGCCCCTCCTCCAACATTGGAGATTACAATTCAACATGGGATTTGGGCAGGGACACAGATCCAAACCATATCAAGCCTGCACTCATTTATCCTGGAGGTGTCACCTTTGTTCTGACTAGCCATTCTAGCAGTGACTACACAAGTGGCCTGCATCATTTCCTGACTTTAAAACTGCTCTCATTAAACTGTGCTTTGGTGTTTTGTCATCAGGATGTTATAAGAAACAATCCCATGAAATCCATTAATTCATTGTCACATTTATTGTAGGAATATGGTTGAGGGTGTGAATCACCATTTTACACAGCATCTTCCTTATAAGCAGCCCAAGGTAGAATTTTTTTTCAAGTATCATAATCAGGAATATAGTTTTATTTCTTCTGAGCATCTGGGTGAGTTTTAATCTTGTGGACACTCTGGCCAACATGACTAAGCAGCTTTTGCCCTGTACTGATGGCTGTGAAGTTTGAGTAGACGGATCAGCCTGTACCAGCAAGTATCCTGGAATTCATGGCAACCATTTTTGTGAATGTGTGCTCACTTGACTACTAGCTTCATTTTTTTCTTCACTATTTTTTTTCACCCTACTTTTCTCATATACTGAATTAATCAGGACCTTCAGCCAGGTCAGAAACTCAACATAATTGAAAAAAAAAAAAAGAGAGAGAATATATGATATCTACTAAGAAATCCCAGGAATCAATCTAGCTTCAGCCATGGCTGGATCTGGGAACTAACAAACAAACAAACAAAATGAAAAAATCTCACATTTCAGCTATAAGCTGTCTCTCTCTCCATCTCAGAGCTCTTCTCTCTTCTGTGTTGACTCCATTCTCAGATTCCTGCCTCCCTGCCCGGGGGCTCTGGCAGCAACAGGCTATTGTCCTACAGTTAGAAGTGCCAGCGGAGGCCGGGTGTGGTGGCTCGCACCTGTAATCCCAACAATTTGGGAGGCCAAGGAGGGCAGATTATGTGAGGTCAGGAGTTTGAGACCAGTCTGGGCAACATGATGAAACCCCATCTCTACTAAAATTACAAAAATTAACCACGTGTGGTGGTAGTGCATTTCTGTAGTCCCAGCTACTCAGGAGGCTGAAACATGAGAATTGCTTGAATCCAGGAGGCGGAGGCTACAGTGAGCTGAGATCGAGCCACTGTACTCCAGCTTGGGGGAGAGAGGGAGGATCTGTCTCAAAAAAAAAAAAAAGAAAAAGTTCCAGTGGAAGAAGAGCTTCTCTTTCCCCATCATTTTGACAAAGTCCCCAGGATTGAGTTTCTGTGAGTCACTTGGCCAAGCCACTGCGACCAGATGGATGGAATTTACCGATAGGCCAGGTGTGGATTACACGCCTTCACTCAGAGCTTGTGATGAAATGGTACCAGTTCCACCTGAGAGGTAGATCATTTCCCCAGAGAAAATAATAAGGGTAAAATGGATATGAGGCAGGCAAAACCACAACCCACCGTGTCCATTTACATTCAATTTTAACTTTTAAACTGAAGCATATACACTTTTATAAGCCCCTTATAAACTTTTTAGAACAAAGTGAACCATTGAAAAATAAATGGGAAATCAAATCGTAATTTGTCAGTTGCTTAGGGAGAATAAAATCAGAACAAAGGAAATTGTGTGTATGGTTCAAGTATTTTATGGCTTTGGGCTCTTAAGGGCTGAATCATCTGTCAGTGCAACTAGGAACAGATAAATCACATCTGTGGGTCAGCCCTGGAGACAAATTGCAGGTGCTTGCTTCCTGCACTTTCCTTTTATACAGCTACTGTTGTCCAGCTATTCTGACCCCTCTTGGTTATGATAATACTATTCACTCTGTGCTGTTTCAGACAAGCCAATGTTGCTAGAATTCCTGGGCCTTCCTGCTTCAGACCTGAAAGGCAATCTGTCTTTTATTTGTCTTTGTATATATTTTGTCACATCAATCACGGGCTGAATTTATATTTAACTCCGAGAGCTTGAGGGGTAGGGAGGATGCTGTTGAACCAATTAAACACTTACAATGGAGACAAAAGATTACTCTTTTCTTTTTACAAATGTTGTATGCCAGAGGCAAGTTGGAAGGTTGAATGCCCTTAGTTGCTAGTGGTGATAGGGCAGGCTTTGCCACCAATTGGCTAGCAGTCTAAGATAGGGAGTGGTAGAAATGAATAAAACAATTACACTGGATTTGTTCTGTACTCTCAGAATATAGGAAAGTGTCACTCGAGCAGTTTCTCTAGAAATCATGAAGAAGGCAGTGTAATTAACATTCAGATTCAACTATCTGCTAATATCTTCACAGTGTCTCAGGGGACAAACACTTCTTGGACTCCTATAGAAGGATACTGCTAGAATTAACATTAGCACTTGTATTTCATTGTTACGAGGTTGGCTGGATCTTTACTCTTCTCTGCCTCCTTTCCTCCACCTGGGAAGGGGAGAAATTAGGGATAACAGGATTCATCATTGTCAGTTAACACCAGAAAGCCTCATGATAACCCTGAGCATGGAAGGGACAAACACTCCCTGAGCTCCGTAAGTCCAGAGTTATTATTTCACAAGACAGAGGACCAAAGTTCTGTTCAGATGGGAATAGGATCTCCTCACATAGGCTACTGTGGTATTACCAGAAGAAAACAAGTCCTCTTACTGGTGAATAGTGTCAGATTTTAAAATATTAAGGAGGAAGCTAACGGTAACCTGAAATGGAAGTCTGTCTTTTCTGTCCCTCTACCTTCACTCCGTTCTCATTCAGCCGCATCCTCTCCCCTCATCCATGGAAACCAGAACTCATGCTCCCAACCTCACCTTCTACTCTGCAAGATCAGCATGGACTGGCCAGAAGAAAGAGAGAGCTGGGGAGAGGGGGGCATCCACCATGAGGCCCCAGGTCCCCGCAGGCTGTAAGGACTGCAAGGTGATTAGAAGATGGGGGGAACAGAAGGACAAGGCATGGATAACTCTCTTCTTCATCACATCCCTGCTTATCACTGCTTGTTCTACTTGGGATCTTTTTTGGTTTTCATTTTTTAGGGACAGGGTCTCACTCAATCACCAGGCTGGAGTGCAGTGGTGTAATCATAGCTCACTGCAGCTTTGAACTTTTGAGCTCAAGTGATCCTCCCCACACAGCCTCCTGAGTAGCCTGGGACTACAGGCACACACTACCACAGCAGGCTAATGGTTTTGTTTTTATTTTTATAGAGACCGAGTCTCTTATTCTCCTCAGGCTGATTTCAAACTCCTGGACTCAAGCAATCCTCCCGCCTCAGCCTCTGGAAGTGCTGGGATTTCAGGCGTGAGCCACTACACCCAGCCTTTAGTTGGGACCTTTAAGGCAACTAACTGAAAGTTTTAGAAAAGAACTACATAGCTTCTTTGATGTCCAATATGTGTTTGTTTTAGGAAAATGGGGCACGGGCATCGAATGAGCATCAGCAGCTCCCTTCCTGTGTCTCGGTAGAAACAGGATCCAGGAAGCCAGGATCGTCTGTCCAGAAAATAGCTCTGTTCCAACAGTTTCTACTTCCCAAATGGCTCCCTAGAGTCACATGGTGTGGGAGAGAAGAGGAAAGATGGCCAAGTAGTTTGCTGCATGTCTACCTGTCTGGTCCCATAATGAATTGAACCTTCCTTAAGGAAAAGCTCATTCCTTGTTTGTCCTTCCTGTCTCCCATCAGGTGGCAACCAGACTCAATATCTTGCCCAGTGAGACTTTTCAATAAATGATTATTAATATTTATGCCAAAATCAAAAAATAATAACATTTATTGAGCACAGTCTCCCAGATTGGCTTTATGCTAATGGTGGTAGAAGATACAGGACAAAGTATTATAGGTGAGAAATACTGCTCTTAAAGAGTTAAAAAATATAACAAAAATAACAAATCGCATAGACATAAAAAGAAAGCTAACAATTTAAGTCTTTACAATGAGAAAAGCTTAGAGAGATTCAGTCACATACACAAGGCATATAGATGGTAAGTGATGAAACAAGGATTCTAGCACTGTCCAAAACATCAAAACATTTAGCCAAGGAAGGCAGTAGGGAAGGGATTCTGGGGCATTAACCAAATAGCTCCAGGAAAAAGGTTTCTGAAAAATTAGCATCAAACCTGGACTAGGGTCTGATCTTCTAACTCCTGGTCCAAATTATTGTGAGATCTGGAAATTATTTTTTTTAAGCCAAAGATGTCTGAGTAATAGGCCAAGGTTGACTTTTTCTTATTGAGCTAGCTCTTTCTCAATACTCAGCATGGTTAGCAGGTCTTCACACTGTCATTATTTCTGGCTGACTCTCTTAAATGATGTGTTTAAGTCAACAGGTCAACTGTCTTCAGAAACATGATGAATGAGGGACACAGGAGGCTTCATGCCTGGTTTAAAACTTTCAGGGAGTTGACAGTTTTCAATCAACTTCTCTCTTGTTATCCAAATCTTTATTGGTTTGTTTGTTTTTCTTACTGGTGATCCGAAGGCACCCAAAATTTAAGCTTCTTAGGTATCCCACAGCAGCTAAGTCTATTAAAACCAGAACCACAAGTAACTAAAACCCAAGACTCAGTGTTGTTAGGGAAAAGCCTCACTGAGAGAGCTGCACTTTGTAGCAGACTTTTTCATCAGTTTGTCCACTCCGCCCACACCCCCTCTTCATAAGAGGGAAGCAGATATGTAGAGATAAGAGGCCATGTGCCTGGGTCGCTGGCAAGAGGGATGTCCTGGTGGCCCACCTGCTGATGCCAGTGCCCATGGGGCCTGCTGTCCTGTCTGCCCTTGGGTTCCACTTTTAGTCTTAAGATCATTTTAATGGTCCTGAACACAGACATCATTGCTCTTTATCCATTTGTCACTAGAGTCCTTTATTACATTTTGTGAGTTTTCATTTACATCTTTGCTGTACCGCTCTAGGTTTATGAGTTTACTTACCTAATTGGAGTAGTTACTTGGTTTTGCTTTCATGTAATCAGAACAAAATACATTTGGCTTATCCACAATAGAATATAACAGTAAGCCAAAAAGTAAATTGCAAGTATTTGGGGAGATAGGAAAAGATTATCTTCAGTTATAAATCTGAATTCTATCTCTAGTCACAAATTGTGAAGGGGGTTTCCAAATAGCTTTTAAAAAAATTGCTTGTTTCTTTTATTTATACAGTATCACCACATTCCATTATCTTAACTCTTAAAGTCTCTGAACTGGGAATGCCATATGGACTAATTCAATTGTCATTTTACAGATCAGGAAATTGAGTCTCAGAGAGGTTAAATGTCCCATTAGGCTGTTTGACCCAGGAAAGGTTATTTTAGGCCAGCGCCTCCACCCCTGGCCTTGACATCAGTGGGAAACAGATGTTTCTACATCTCTTCTGTCAGTAGGAATTTCCCTAATTGCTTTGGGCAGGGGATCCCATCTTTGATGCAAGTCTTTAGGGACAAATGGGGGTCTTTTCCTTGCCAACAACTCATTTCTATGTGATAGGATGTTGTGAAGTACTGACTGAGGTTTTTCCTGCTCTTGACTTTCATTTATGACACAGAGATAATGAACTATGGAGGTGTAAGTTATCCAAGTCCTTTGGAATTCAAAGAAAGTCCTACTTCTGGCTACAGGATGCCCCTCTCACTTGTCACCACTGACCACAGGGTGCAGTAGAGGCCACCCTGGGGCTGCTTGGGGAGGAGAGATATAAGCAGACTGGAAGCTGGAAAGAGGTTTCTTTTGGGGAGATCCTTCAGATTTAAAGCAAGGCTGCCCCTCTCTCAAGGAGAAGGCCACCAACTAGTTTCTCCCTAGAGGCACTGAAGTGGTGCCCAAGACAACTGCCTTGTAAACTATGGTGGGCAGATGGTCATTTCCATCCCTAGCTGAATGTCTCCTCAGCCTCTTGATATGCTGATCCACCCCAGTGGTAGCTGAGCCCTGGGGAGAGATCAGAGGTAGGATAGGGAGACAAAGAGGGGAAAGAACATCTCCCTCAGGTTCTCATTTCTCTAAAGGCAGAAAAAATCAATTCCTCATGTGCCAAAGTCTCCAGAGGAGAGATAAGGTTGGACAGAGGAAGGAGCTCCAGGGCTTCTGGGCCACCACAGTCAAGGGTGCAGAGAAAAGCAAGTCACAAGGCCCCTAGCTGGTGGAGGAAATGGGTTTTTGAAAGGGGCTACTAATGCTTTTTGGGTGTGGAAGGGGCTGCTTGGGGCTGAATAACTGGCCAGTGAGGTTCCTTGTGTTTCCAATTTGTCCAACCCCCGGACAAGGACCATGAATTCAGGAGAGGAGCTTGCCAGAGGGACCACATCTGGAGAGGTTGTCTTGGGGATCTTATCATTTCTCTGTCCCACATCCCAGTACCAGAAAACTAAGTGCAGAGAAGTGAATGGCAGACCATTCTTCAGCTGCATTTCCCCCTCCATCCCACTGTTCCATCCTAGGCAACCAGAGCCCCCAGAGCAGCCTGAGCTGGGCAGCAGGGTTGGGAGGAAGAGAACTTTGAATTGAACAAGGCATGGCTGTTTCAAAATGAATAGGTCTAAGTTTTTTGTTGGTGTTGTTTGTTTGTTTGTTTGTTTTGAGACAGAGTCTTGCTCTGTCGCCAGGCTGGAGTGCAATGGTGCGATCTTGGCTCACTGCAACCTCTGCCTCCTGGGTTCGAGCGATTCTCCTGCCTCAGCCTCCCGAATAGCTGGGACTACAGGCATGGACCACCACGCCCAGCTAATTTGTATTTTTAGTAGAGACGGGGTTTCACCATGTTGGCCAGGATGGTCTCAATCTCTTGACCCTGTGATCCGCCCGCCTTGGCCTCCCTAAGTGCTAGGATTACAGGTGTGCGCCACTGCGCCTGGCCAGATCTAAGTTTTAAGACCCTGATAAGGCTGTTTGAATAACTAAAAGTGATGAGAAAGTATAGAATCTAACCATGATGCTCTTATCTCCCTGGAATGGAGGGTTTGAAGGTGCCAACACTGACTGAGTGCTCTTCCTGGGTTTTGTACTATGCTAAGTGTTTTGTACTATGCCAAGTGTTTTGTATGCTGCAGCAATTATGGTGGGTTGTGGATGGATGAGCAAAGAAAAAATAGATTCAAACCCACCATGTGCTTATCTTATGTGCCTGATTTATCTAGCCAAGAATCCAGAAACTTTGAGAAGCAGATAGCACAACAGGGTGGGACGAGGTGCAGTTTTTATATCTGTAGACTTGATCCTGGCCTCCAGAGTCTGTAACAAGTGGTGAACTTCTGGTGACAGCATGCATACAAAGCAAAGTCTGTACAGATCTGAGAAGCTCTTGGCTTGCTCTGCCATCACTTTTTTATACCTGAGGTTGCATTACTATTCTGCAAACACATGCAGTTAAAGTCTATGTGCTTCTATTCACAATAGCAAAAACTTGGAACCAACCCAAATGTCCATCAATGATAAACTGGATTAAGAAAATGTGGCACATATACACCATAGAGTACTGTACAGCCATAATAAAGGATGAATTCATGTCCTTTGCAGGGACATGGATGAAGCTGGAAACCATCTTTCTCAGCAAACTATCACAAGGACAGAAAACAAAACACTGCATGTTCTCACTCATAGGTGGGAACTGAACAATGAGAACACTTGGACACAGGGTGGGGAACATCATATACTGGGGCCTGTCAGGGGTGGGGGGGCTGGGGGAGGGATAGCATTAGGAGAAATACCTAATGTAAATGACGAGTTGATGGGTGCAGCAAACCAACATGGCACATGTATATACCTATGTAACAAATGTGCACGTTGTGCACCTGTACCCTAGAACTTAAAGTATAATAATAAAAAAGTGCTTATATTTAAGGATATGTATATAAATATTGGATTCTCCTGGTTCTTGAACTAAGCTTGCTGTCAGGCAGACCATGTTCTCATCCATAGGGAAAAATAGAATCATGCCCATGTCTTCCTGATGATTATCTCTGTCTCCGACCCTCCATTTCCCCACATATACAACATCCTTGTAATCCTGTATCCCAAACAGATGTCACCTTATTAGTGCTCACATAAGGCCTGTGGAATAGAACACAACTGGGATTAAAGACATTATCTAAGTCACCCAAAGTTACACAGCCAGTAAGTGGCCAAGCCAAATTTTAAACGCTGGCCTGCCTGACTCTTACTAATACTCATACTGCCTTTTTCAGAAGGAGGCACAGAGCTTTCCCCATCTTCTCCATCTGGTGGCTGGGTCAGGATGGGGGCAGCACATTGGAGAATATTGCATCCCAGGGATGTGGTAAGCTCCAGTCTCCAAAGTCCTAAGACCCTTTAGCTGTGGCCAGCGTGGGTCCTCAGAAGGTCAGCCCCCCTCGACCAAGTGTTTGGGGAGAGACTGGAGCTTTGGGCTACCTTGGCAGCCTCCGCAGAGCATCCTGAGCTGTAGATAGCAAAAGGCCTATCAACTCAGACACCGCTCTTCATAATCAGAAGAACCATCCATTTTTTTCAGGTCCCTCATGTTCCAAGCACTATACTGGATACATTATATAAATATTATTTGATCATTATAATATGCTTTGAAATAGATGTTATTATTGTTTTTTTTTTTAGTTAGGGAAACTAAGGCTCAGAAGAGTGAGTTATCTGATAAGTGCCATGGCTGGGATTGGAATTGAGTTATATGTGGTAGATTGCCTGCATCAAGGCCCTGAGTCTTCATTGCTCCCATTGTGGCCAGGGCATTCTGCTCTGCCAGACTTTGGACTCATATGACATATTTGGCTAATGAGCCATTGTTACTCCATTTGCTAACATATGGAATACAAGCCAATTATACTTCTTGCCCTTATACTCATCTTGTTTCTCTGACTTTACCATAAGAATATGCTTGGGTAGCCTAGAGGATGAGACAGACAGAGAACAACCAGGCCAGTCCAGTTGTTCACAGATGAGTGAGAGAGCCCAGCTAAGATCAGCAAGCCATCCAGCTAGCCAACCTGCAGCTGACTACAGATATATGAGCAAGCAGGCCCTTATGATTCCAGCTTAACATAGTATAACCCCTCAGCCAACCCTATAGGTTCAAAGAAAATATAAAAAGTGTTGTTTAAGCTAGTAAGTTTTGGGGTGTTTTATTAACAGCAATAGCTGCTGGATACAGTATGTCTCCAAACCTGCACACCTGTGTTTTTTCCTCCTCACTATATGAAACGCATAACCTTAAATCCAACACTGTTTCAGAGGGACTTCATTGTCAGGGTAAGAGGTTGTGCTAGGTGACTTCCAAAGTACCCTCAGCGCCAGGATCTGTGATTCTCTGTGCAGCAAGCAAAATCTGTCAGCAGTTTTCCTTCATCATTTTTTTCTCTCTCTCCAGGTAACTTTGGGCTACTTTATGATGGCCCAGATGTCTCTGATCCTGTAGTGTGGTGCCCTAGCCTGGTCAACGTTTGGAGTTTTATAACCCTCCAGAGCTTCAGTTTCTTCATCTATAAAATAATCATGGAGCGTCTACTAGGTCTTGCAATTAATCTGGTAAAACCTTTTTCTTCAACAAACACCAATAAAGAGGATCAAAAATAGCTTGCTTTTTTTTCAGGCTGGAGAGTGGCACATATCCAATGTTTTATCTAGGGTTAGTTCCCAGGAATATCTCCTGTTCTCTGTTACAATGAAGTCCAAAGGGCCTTGATCATATTGACATTCCAGAGAGCATCATTCCGTTCCTCATATTGATTGAACTTAATAAGTGGGAAGTGGCAAGTAGTTTGGACACTGTAGTAAAAATACATGTATACCAGAGGGAGGGAGCTACATCCCAAGGAGATTCAGATACTCTCCACATTGGTCTAGTTTTTGGGTCCAACAGTCTGAGTCATGCTGAGAAATCCCATCCAAGGTAAAGGACAAGTTGTACTTTGCTTCTCCTACCACTAAGAACAGGCACAGCACTAAATAGGCTTCCTTGGATTCTGGAGGCAGCATATACCATACTTGGGACTAATTCTCAACACATTTATTGAGTGACTCAGAATGCTTCCAGCTTTCAGTGGGACCAGAGCAAGAGAATCTGCAGCAGATTCAGGCTGTGATGCAGTGAAAAGTGTTCTGTCATTCAGGACATATGACTCATCAGATCAGTAGTGCTAAAGATAGCTATGGCAGATACCAATTCTGTGTGGAGTCTCTGCCAAGGTTCAACAGAAGAGTCACATCACAGACCCAAGGGTTCTGGAGCAAGGCCATGCCATCTATGGCAGAGAGATAGTTACCATTTGCAAAGCAGCATCTGGTGTAGTTCTGGGCCTTAGCAGAGGTGAAGTACCTGAGCATGGGACATAAAATTACAGATCATGAGATGGGTATTATCAGATTCACCACTTCATGAGATCAGGCAATCCATTGTACAATAGAAACGGTATATTTAGACTTGGATCCAAGCAGACCCAAAAGGTACAAATAAGTTTACATGAATAGATTACACAGACCTTCATGTTACCTAGCTCTGTTGCACAGATTCCTCGACCTCAGTTCTCACCTATGACCTCATGGAGATTCCCCTGCAATCAACTGACAGAGGAAAGAAAAATCTCCAGCCTGGCATAGAGATGGATATCTGAGTAAGTACAGCTATCACATTTCAGAAATACTCAGAGGTAGTCCCAAAGGACAGTGCAAAAGGAAAATCCTCCCAGTCAGCAAGACTTTCAGCAGTGTAATTGGTCATTCAGTTTAAATAAAGCAAAAAACAGCTTGAGGTACAGACATACACAGAACCTAGAGAAGTGAAAAATGGCTTGGCTGGCTAGTAGGGATCCTGGGAAGAGAAAGATTGAAAGACCAGATAAAAGAAAGTTTGCGAAAGAGTCATGGAAATGGGAGCAACACACCTGTATCTTTGAAGAGGAGGCACTGAACAGGTAGGCAGGATGAGTTGTCCTATGGATCTAAGCCAGCATCTCCTCTCAGCCACCTCAGTACTTGGGCAATGGGCCCATGAGTGGCCATTGTTGTAGGGATGGTGCTATCAATGAGCCCAAGATTATGGCATTCCTCTTATTATGGTTCTTCCAGCCACTGGCATTCATGAATGCCCTTCCTGACAGCTGCAGAGACTGACACTGGGCACTTGCTATGGCACTATTATTGTAATGAAACCAGCTAGCCACAAGGTAGCATTTATTATTGATCACGTGATTACTATATTACTAGAAGGGGAGGTTTGGATCATAATCTTGCAAGACACAGTCTGGAACGCTGTAATCCCAGATGTTGAAATCATGAAAAATCAAAATCCCTGAAGTCTAAAATCCCTGATACCTAAAATTCTGAAGATCACAATCACAGAATAGTTGCATCATGTTAGAACTATTACCTTGTTGTTGTCTTTATTTGGAAATTAAGTACGGCTTAAGAAGATGTCTATGGGTGCCAAGTTAACAAGGGGCAGATTTGTGGGCTTCATTTTAGGTGTCAACTTGACTGGATTGGAAAATACACAGAAACCTGGTAAAGCATTATTTCGGGTGTTGCTGTTCAATCACCAGTATTGTTTCCACCAAGTTTGTGACCTGTATATGAATGCATGCAGTATGGACTTCCAAGTACCCAAAACAACACAGAAGCATGACACAGAATATTGGACAATTTAATAGGGAACGTTCATGTCGGTGACTCATAGAAAAAGTTCAGAGCAATGCCACGTAGAAAATGAATATGAATGTATTCTCCAAGAAGAGCCATATCCAAAAAGAAAAATAGCAGCTATTCATCATGATGCAAGATTTCAACATATAGTTGATGATCGTGAAAGTTAGCTAGGTCTTATGAATGATCGCCATGCAAATGCCCATAATCTATTCCTGTAATATACTTTTTCATATGTTAAATTTTCTTTTTATGTTGTTTCTTTTCTTTTTTAGCTTTTTTTCACTACTTTAAATTGTGAACATTATTTTTTACAATTTTTTATGCTATGTGTTTCATCTTCGCGTCATTTCTGATATGGGAGGTAGACATTGTGTAGAGATTTTTTGAGAGTTCTAATTTGTCTTATGCATTTATTACAAACTTGACCTCATAAAAGTTCATTATCACAACTTTGTGTGTGAGCATTATGTGTATACATAAAAACATTGAAACTTTCTCAATAAATTAAGGGACCTTCTTTTCGTACATCTGCATTTGTGAAAGATGAAATTTCTCGAAACCTCAGCTCTTTGGGTAACCCCATATGCAGTGGTGACCCATGGCGATTTTTGATTGATCTTGTCAAAAGACTTAGGTTGTTCATCACAGTACTTCAGATGACCACAATTATAAAGCTGAGTGCACACAATTACCAACCATAGTGACATTTGTTTATACATTTCCCTTTTTGACCTATTTCTTTACCATACAGTTTACCTACTCATACCTGTTATACCTGTGTGACTGTCATTAGCATACCTGAGTATTTATGCTTGCAAAAATATGTGTGTTATTATTGTCCATTTTATTGCTTAAAGTGGCCCATTAAATGTTCAGATGTGTTTTTATGTGTTTCTTAAATAAATCCCCTTTTAAAAATATAAATAAGTGTATTTTAAATAATTTTAAAAATTAGTTTTTCCAGACCTTTTGGAATTTCAACATTTGGGATTGTGGCGTTCAGGATTACGATTGGCTAGGATATGCTGGATCCCTTCACATCCAATGATTCATCCTCACCAGATTTGATATTTCTCTCTCTGGGTATGGGTTTGCCTTCGCTGCCTGTGGTGCCTCTTCCAGCACCTCCTGCTCCAGGTCTTATAGAATGCCTGCTTTATTGACATGAAATTTACATACTATATTGTATCAGACCAACAGACCTGTTTTACAGTGAAGAGGAGGTGATTTCTGGCATATAACTATGGAATTCATTTGTCCTACTATATACTAAATCACCTGGAAGAAGCCAGAATGATAGAATGGTGGAATGGTCAATTAAAGGCTCAGCTATGGCATCATATCAAGAAAAACATATCCTGCAGAAGTGGGCTGCATTCCTCTGGAATGCAGTATACACAATGAACCAACAGTTGACATACAATGTTGTATACCCAATAGCTAGAATACATGATTCTGGGAACCAAGAGGGTGGGAGTAGCATTGACCCCTCTCACCATAATTCTCAAGGACTCACTTGTGAATTTGTGCTTCCTATTCCTGCAGTCTTAGGTTGTGATCGGTTCTTTTTTATGAGCAGTAGGAGAAGGATGTTTCCACAAGGGCAATCAGTAAAAGTTCTATTGAATCTCAAACTACTATTAGCATCTAGTCATGTTTGATTTTTAAAGCCAATGGGCCAAAAGGTGGATTCAGGAATTATTAATTATTAATATAACTCTTTTCCCGGGTTATTATGAGGAGCTAAGATTAATGTTGTATAGTCAGAGCATCTGGAATCAGAGGTATTTCTTGGTGTTTCCATGCTCAGTGATAACCATAAATGGGCAATTGTAGGAATCATGATCCAACAAGGAAAAACTAACCATGGGCTCCAATCCCTCAGAGTGAAAGTCAGGTCACCCCACCAGACAAGCATCCTATACCTACTAAAGTGAAGCCAAAGGTGAGAAAAATATGGAAAGGATAGTAGAGGAAGAAGACGATAAATACCAAATATGGCCTAGGAGCAGTGGCTGCCACAGAGGCTCCAGCTTGTTCCATCAATCCTCCTGAATTGAGTATTTAATAGATTTTGAGACCACACACACAGCACCTTGAAGGCTCTCTGATGCACTAGATTTAAAACAGGGCAAGAATGGATCCAAGCAATGTGAAGGGACCAATGGATGTTGGTCCAGACTTGTTCCTTGCTTCATGTCCTCTTAGTCCATTTTTTACTCCGGTCATTGCTGCTACAACATGCAGGTATAACCTGGAAACACCATTCTCTGTCACTGTACTCGTTTCTGATGGCTGCTATAGCAAATTACCACAAAACATGGTAGCTTAAAACAACATAAAACTTTTCCCTTACAGTTCTGGGTGCCAGAAATTCAAACTAAGTCTTACAGGGCTAATCGAGGTGTTGGCACAGTCATGTTCCCTCTGGAGGCTCAAGGGGAGAATCTCCTTCCTTGCCTTTTCTGGTTCTTGACATACATTCCTTGGCTCATGACCCCTTCTTCCATCCTCAAAGCCAGTGGTGTAGCATCTTGTTTCTCTGAATCTGGTTTCATCACATGGCCTTCTTTTTCAATGTGTAGTCAAATACCCCTTTTATAAGGACATGTGGGATTGCACTTAGGGATCACCCAGACAATCAAGGACAATCTCTTCATTTCAAAGTGTTTAACTTAATCACATCTGAAAAGTCCATTATATATATACATATACATGTATATATATGTGTATATATATGTACATATATATATACATACATATATATATAAAGTAATATTCATAGGTTCCCAAAGTTAGGACCTGGATACCTTTGGGGGCCATGATTAAGCCTACCATAGCAACCATCATATGGGATGCCTAAGGGAACATGATCAGGCATTCTGGTGCACACAAAAAAATATGGAACTTTAGCCGGGCACAGTGGCCTACCCTGTAATCCCAGAACTTTGGAAGGCCAAGGTGAGTAGATCATTTCAGCTCAGCAGTTCAAGACCAGCCTGGGCAATATGACAAAACCTCATCTCTACTAAATATGCAAAAAAAAAAAAAAAAAAAAAAGCCAGGCGTGGTGGTGCGCACATGTGTTCCCATCACTCAGGAGGTTGAGGTGGGAGGATAGCTTGAGCCCAGGAAGTGGACGTTGCAGTGAGCTGAGACTGTGCCACTGCACCTCCCACCTGGGTGACAGAGTGAGACCCTATCCAAAAAAAAAAAAAAAAAAAAAAGGCAGTGGTTGGCAAGATGGCCAAACAGGAATAGCTCTAGTCTGCAGGTCCCAGCAAGATCAATGCAGAAGGCAGGTGATTTCTGCATTTCCAACTGAGGTATCCGGCTCATCTCACTGGGACTGGTTAGACAGTGGGTGCAGCCCACAGAGGGCAAGCTGAAGCAGGGTAGAGCGTTGCCTTGCCCAGGAAGCATAAGGGGTTGGGGAACTCCCTCCTCTAGCCAAGGGAAGCCATGAGGGACTAAGCTGTGAGGAATGGTGCATTCTGGCCCGGATACTACACTTCTCCCACAGTCTTTGCAACCCATATACCAGGAGATTCCCTTGGGTACCTATACCACCAGTGCCCTGGGTTTCAAGCACAAAAACTGGGCAGCCGTTTGGGCAGACACTGAGCTAGCTGCAGGAGTTTTTTTTTCACACCCCAGCAGCACCTGGAACCCCAGCGAGAAGGAACCGTTCACTCCCCTGGAAAGGGGTCTGAAGCCAGGGAGCCAAGTGGTCTAGCTCAGCAGATCCCACCCCAACGGAGACCAGTAAGCTAAGATCCACTGGTTTGAAATTCTCCCTGCCAGCACAGCATCTGAAGTCGACCTGGGATGCTTGAGCTTGGTTGGGGAAGGAGTGCCCACCATTAGTGAGGCTTGAGTAGGCAGGTTTCCTCTCACAGTGTAAACAAAGCTGTCTGGAAGTTTGAACTGGGCAGAGCCCACCACAGCTCAGCAAAGCCACTAAGGCCAGACTGCCTCTCTAGATTCCTCCTCTCTGAGAAGGGCATCTCTGAAAGAAAGGCAGCAGCCCTAGTCAGTGGCTTATAGATCAAACTCCCATCTCCCTGGGGCAGAGCACCTGGGGGAAGGGGTAGCTGTAAGCTCAGCTTTGGCGGAATTAAACGTTCCTGCCTGCTGGCTCTGAAGAGAGCAGCAGATCTCCCAGCATAGCACTTGAGCTCTGCTAAGGGACAGACTGCCTCCTCAAGTGGGTCCCTGACCCCTGGGCCTCCTGACTGGGAGACACCTCTCAGCAGGGGTTGACAGACATCTCATGCAGGAGAGCTCTGGCTGGCATCTGGTGAGTGCCCTTCTGGGATGAAGCTTCCAGAGAAAGGAGGAGGCAGCAATCTTTGCTCTTCTGCAGCCTCCGTTGGTGATACCCAGACAAACAGGGTCTGGAGTGGACCTCCAGCAAACTCCAGCAGACCTGCAGCAGAGGGGCCTGACTGTTAGAAGGAAAACTAACAAACGGAAAAGAATAGCATCAACATCAATAAAAAGGATGTCCACACAAAAACCCCATTTGAAGGTCACCAACATCAAAGACCAAAGGTAGATAAATCCACAAAAATGAGGGAAAATCAGTGCAAAAAGGCTGAAAATTCCAAAAACCAGAACACCTCTTCTCCTTCAAAGGATCACAACTCCTTGCCAGCAAGGGAACAAAACTGGATGGAGAATGAGTTTGATGAATTGACAGAAGTAAGCTTCAGAAAGTGGGCAATAACAAACTCTTCCGAGCTAAAGGAGCATGTTCTAACCCAATGCAAGGAAGCTGAGAACCTTGATAAAAGGTTAGAAGAATTGTTAACTAGACTAACCAGTTTAGAGAAGAACATAAATGACCTGATGGAGCTGAAAAACACAGCACAAGAACTTCCTGAAGCATACACAAGTATCAATAGCTGAATTGATCAAGTGGAAGAAAGGATATCAGAGATTGAAGATCAACATAATGAAATAAAGCATGAAGACAAGATAGAGAAAAAAGAGTGAAAGGGAACAAAGAAAGCCTCCAAGAAATATGGGACTATGTGAAAAGACCAAATCTACATTTGAATGGTGTACCTGAAAGTGACGAGGAGAATGGAACCAAGTGGGAAAACACTCTTCAGGATATTATCCAGGAGAACTTTCCCAACCTAGCAAGACAGGCCAACATTCAAATTCAGGAAATACAGAGAACACCACAAAGACACTCTGCAAGAAGAGCAACCCCAAGACATATAATCTTCAGATTCACTAAGGTTGAAATGAAGGAAAAAATGTTAAGGGCAGCCAGAGAGAAAGGTCGGGTTACCCACAAAGGGTAGCCCATCAGACTAACAGCAGATCTCTCTGCAGAAACTCTACAAGCCAGAAGAGAGTGAGGGCCAATATTCAACATTCTTGAAAAGAATTTTCAACCCAGAATTTCATATCCAGCCCAACTACACTTCATAAACGAAGGAGAAATAAAATTCTTTACAGACAAGCAAACGCTGAGGGATTTTTTCACCACCAGGCCTGCCTTACAAGAGCTCCTGAAGGAAGCATTAAATATGGAAAGGAAAACCTATTACTAGCCACTGCAAAAACATACCAAATTGTAAAGACCATCAACACTGTGAATAAACCGCATCAATTAATGGGCAAAATAACCAGCTAGCATCATAATGAAAGGATCAAATTCACACATAACATTAACCTTAAATGTAAACGGGCTAAATGCCCCCAATTAAAAGACACAGACTGGCAAATTGGATAGAGTCAAGACTCTTCGGTGTGCTGTATTCAGGAGACCCATCTCACGTGCAAAGACACACATACACTCAAAATACAGAGAAGAAGGAATATTTACCAAGCAAATGCAAAGAAAAAAAAAAAACAAAACAAAACAAGGGGTTGCAATCCTAGTCTCTGATAAAACAGGCTTTAAACCAACAAAGATCAAAAAATACAACAAAGGGCATTACAATGCAACAAGAAGAGCTAACTATCCTAAATATATATGCACCCAATACAGGAGCATCTGGATTCATAAGGCAAGTTCTTAGAGACCTACAAAGGGACTTAGACTCCCACACAATAATATTGGGAGACTTCAACACCCCACTGTCAATATTTGACAGATCAACAAGACAGAAAATTAACAAGGATATTCAAGACTTGAACTCAGCTCTAGACCAAGCAGACCTAACAGACATCTACAGAGCTCTCCACCCCAAATCAACAGAATATACATTCTTCTCAGCACCACATCACACTTATTCTAAAATTGACCACATAATTGGAAGTAAAACACGCCTCAGCAAATGCAAAAGAATGGAAATAATAACAGTCTCTCAGACCACAGTGTAATCCAATTAGAACTCAGGATTAAGAAACCCAGTCAAAACTGCACAACTACATGGATACTGAACAACCTGCTCCTGAATGACTACTAGGTAAATAACGAAATTAAGGCAGAAATAAATTAGTTTTTTGAAACCAATGAGAACAAAGACACAATGTACCAGAATCTCTGGGACACAGCTAAAGCAGTGTTTAGAGGGAAATTTGTAGCACTAAATGCCCACAGGAGAAAGTGGGAAAGATCTAAAATCGACACTCTAACATCACAATTAAAAGAACTAGATAAGCAAGAGCAAATAAATTCAAAAGCTGGCAGGAGACAAGAAATAACTAAAATCAGAGCAGAACTGAAGGAAACAGAGACACAAAAAACACTTCAAAAATTCAATGAATCCAGGAGCTGGTTTTTTGAAAAGATTAACAAAATAGACCACTAGCCAGACTAATAAGAAAAAAGAGAAGAATCAAATAGACACAATTAAAAATGATAAAGAGGGTATTACTACTGATCCAACAGAAATACAAATTACCATCAGAGAATACTATAAACGCCTCTATGCAAATAAGCTAGAAAATCTAGAAGAAATGGATAAATTTCTAGATACATACACCCTCCTAAGACTAAACCAGAAAGAAGTGGGATCCCTGAATAGACCAATAAAAAGTTCTGAAATTGAGGCAGTAATTAATAGCCTACCAACCAAAAAAAGCCCAGGACCAGAGGGATTCACACCCGACTTCTACCAGCAGTACAAAGAGGAGCCGGTATCATTCCTTCTGAAACTATTCCAAATGATAGAAAAAGAAGGACTCCTCCCTAATTCATTTTATGAGGCCAGCATCATGATACCAAAACCTGGCAGAGACACACACAAAAAAGAACATTTCAGGCCAATATCCCTGATGAACATTGATGCAAAAATCCTCCATAAAATACTGGCAAACTGAATCCAGCAGCAAATCAAAAAGCTTATCCACCATAATCAAGTTGGCTTCATTCCTAGGATGCAAGGCTGGTTAAACATATGCAAATCAATAAACATAATCCATCACATAAACAGAACCAATGACAAAAACCACATGATTATTTCAATAGATGCAGAAAAGGCCTTCAATAAAATTAATCCCCCCTTCATGCTAACAACTCTCAATAAACTAAGTTTTGATGGAACGTACCTCAAAATAGTAAGAGCTATTTATGACAAACCCACAGGCAATATCATACTTAATGGGCAAAAGCTGGAAGCATTCCCTTTGAAAACCAGCACAAGACAAGGATACCCTCTCTCACCACTCCTATTCAACACAGTGTTGGAAGTTCTGGCCAGGGCAATTAGGCAAGAGAAAGAAATAAAGTGTATTCCAATAGGAAGAGAGGAAGTCAAATTGTCTCTGTTTGCAGATGACATGATTGTATATTTAGAAAACCCTGTCATCTCAGCCCAAAATCTTCTTAAACTGATAAGCAACTTCAGCAAAGTCTTCGGATATAAAATCAATGTGCAAAAATCACATGCATTCCTATACACCAATAATAGACAAACAGAGAGTCAAATTATGAGTAAACTCCCATTCACAATTGCTACAAGAGAATAAAATACCTAAGAGTACAACTTATAGGGGATGTGAAGAATGTCTTCAAGGAGAACTACAAACCACTGCTCAAGGAAATAAGAGAGGACACAAATAAACGGAAAAATATTCCATGTTCATGGATAGGAAGAATCAACATTGTAAAAATGGCCATACTTCCCAAAGTAATTTATAGATTCAATGCTATCCCCATTAAGCTATCATTGACTTTCTTCACAGAATTGGAATAAGCTACTTTAAATTTCATATGGAACCAAAAAAGAGCCTGTATAGCCAAGACAATCCTAAGCAAAAAGAACAAAGCTGGAGACATCATGCTACCTGACTTTAAACTCTACTACAAGGCTACAGTAACCAAAACAGCATGGTACTGGTACTAAAACAGATATATAGACCAATGGAATAGAACACAGGCCTCAGAAATAATGCCACACATCTACTACCATCTGATCTTTGACAAACCTGACAAAAACTAGCAATGGGGAAAGCATTCCCTATTTAATAAATGGTGTTGGGAAAACTGGCTAGCCATAGGCAGAAAACTGAAACTGGACTCCTTTCTTACACCTTATACAAAAATTAACTTGAGATGGATTAAAGGCTTAAACATAACACCTAAAACCATAAAAAACCCTAGAAGAAAACCTAGGCAATACCATTCAGGACATAGGCATGGAAAAAGACTTCATGACTAAAATGCCAAGAGCAATGGCAACAAAAGCCAAAATTGATAAATGGGATCTAATTAAACTAAAGAGCTTCTGCACAGCAGAAGAAACTATCATTAGACTGAATAGGCAACCTACAGAATGGAAGAAAATTTTTGCAATGTATCCCCATCTGACAAAAGGCTAATATCCAGAATCTACAAGGAACTTAAACAAATCTACAAGAAGAAAACAAACAACCTCATCAAAAAGTGGGCGAAGGATATGAACAGGCACTTCTCAAAAGAAGACATTTATGCAGCCAACAAACATATGAATAAAAGCTTATCACTGGTCATTAGAGAAATGCAAATCAAAACCACAATAAGATACCATCTCACACCAGTTAGAATGGCTATCATTAAAAAGTCAGGAAACAACAGATGCTGGAGATGATGTGGAGAATTAGGAACGCTTTTACACTGTTGGTAGGAGTGTAAATTAGTTCAACTATTGTGGAAAACAGTGTGGCTATTCCTCAAGGATCTAGAACCAGAAATACCATTTGACCCAGCAATCCTATTACTGGGTATATACCCAAAGGATTATAAATCATTCTACTATAAAGACACGTGCACATGTATGTTTATTGCAGCATTATTCACAATAGCAAAGACGTGGAACCAACTCAAATGCCCATCAGTGATAGACTGGATAAAGAAAATGTGGCACATATACACCATGGAATACTATGCATCTGTAAAAAAGGATGAATTCATGTCCTTTGAGGGACATGGATGAAGCTGGAAACCATCATTCTGAGCATACTAACACAGGAACAGAAAACCAAACACCACATGTTCTCACTCATAAGTGGGAGTTGAACAATGAGAACACATGGACACAGGGAGGAGAACATCACACACTGGGGCCAGTCAGGGGGTTGGGGGCTAGGGGAGGGATAGCATTAGGACAAATACCTAATGTAGATGACAGGTTGACGGGTGCAGCAAACCACCATGGCATGTGTATACCTATGTAACAAACCTGCATGTTCTGCACATGTATCCCAGAACTTAAAGTATAATGAAAAGAAAAGGAAAAAGAAAAGAAAAGAAATCTGGAGGTTTGAGAGAATTAATACCCCAGTGAACAATCCTTGACCAAGGGGAATAAAAGCTCATGGCTAGTCCTTTGTACCATGTCTCACTCAGACAGTTCCGACATACTTTCTACCTAGCTCCTCAGAGTTTACCCAGCAAGACCGGGGACCAGTTGCCCAAAGTGGTAACCAGCCCAATAAAGCAGCAAATTTTATCTCTATATAACATCTCCATATTGATAATTCTCAAGCGTCTCTCAAGCATGGACTGTTCCCCTAAATTTCAAACTTCTATAATTATACTACTTCCTCAACATGCTTTCCTGGAGATCTAATAGACATCGCAGGCTCAACATGTCCAAAAACAAACCCTGATTCCTTCTCTTCCAAAACATGTCTCTCCCAAAACCTTCCCCACTTCAGTGCATGGCAGCTTCATCTCCCCAATTGCTCAGTGAAAAATGTTGGTTCATTCTTGACTCTTCTCATTTTCTCATATCCCACCACTTTTCCATCAGAAAATCTTGGTTGGTGTTACCTCCAAAACATACCCATTCTGTGTTCACCTTTTACACTTCCGCTTTACCAAGCCGCAATAATCCTGACCTGTGTTATTGTTTTAGCCTTCTAGTGGTCTCTGTGATTCCACCCTAGCTGCTTTGCCATCTGTTCTCAACATAGCAGCCAAAAGATCCTTTTTAAACCTAAATAAATGTGTCACTTAAATAAAAAATTGTCACTCCTCTATTCAAGCTCTCCAGGATCTCTCATCTCATTCAGAATAATCCAAAGTATTATCAATGATCAAAGAAGTCCTACATGGCCGGGCATGGTGGCTTAAGCTTATAATCCCAGCACTTTGGGAGGCCGAGGCAGGCAGATCACTTGAGGTCAGGAGTTCGAGACCAGCCTGACCAACATGGTGAAACCCCCTGTCAACTAAAAATACAAAAATTAGCCAGGCGTGGTGGCTAATGCCTGAATTCCCAGCTACTTGGGAGGCCGAGGCAGGAGAATTGCTTGAACCCAGGAGGCGGAGGTTGCAGTGAGCCAAGACCAAGTCATTGTACTCTAGCCTGGGCGACAACAGTGAAACTCCGTCTCAAAAAAAAAAAAAAAAGTCCTACATGAGGGTCAGGCTGGATCATGCCCATAATCCCTGCACTTTGGGAGACAAGAAGAGACTATCCCTTGAACCCAGGAGCTTGAAGCCAGCCTGGGTAACATAGTAAGACTGTTTCTACAAAAAATACAAAAGTTACCTGGGCATGGTGGTGCACATCTGAAATCCCAGCTACTCGGGAGGCTGAGGTGGGGGAATCGCTTGAGCCCAGGAGATCAAGGCTGCAGTGAGGAAAGGTTGTGCCATTGCACTCCGGTCTGGGGAAGAGAACGAGACCCTGTTTCTAAAAATAAACCAATAAATAAAAATTCCAACAGGATCTGGCCCTCACTACTTTTCTTCTCTCTCTTCACTGCAGCCACATTGACTCTCCACTATTCCTCAAATATGCTAAGCATGCTTTTGCCTCAGGGACTTTTCATAAGCAGTTCCCTCTGGCTGGAAGGCATTTTCTGCAGATATGTACATGGATCCCTCTTCCTTCAGGCCTGTGTTGAGCTGTTACCTCATCACCCTGTGTAACACAGAGCCACTCCTTACCTTGTTTTGTTTTCCTTTATGGCGCTTACCGCCATGCAGTATTTGCTTGTTTATATGTGTATTGTTTAGCTTCTCTTACTGTAGAATTTTTCTCTTCCGTGAGGAGTTCTGTAAGAGAAAAGGCTTAGTTTTGTTTACTGTTCTGTCCCTAGAACAATACTGGACACATTGTTAACATTCAACATCTGAATGAAGGACATGTTAGGTATTACTATACTCCTCACTTGTAGAGAAGATACCTAAGGTGGCAGGAGATGAGACTTGGGTCTTTTAACTCTTCATTCAGTCATTTCCCTGGCACCCCCTGGGAACTTGGCTGCTGTTGTTGAGGCAGGAGCTCCAAATGAAGTGGGAACATTCAGGCCCAGGTTTTCCCAGACCTCATGGGTCCTAGCTCTCATTGTTAGAGCTGGAAACTGCATGTCTCTGTGGTTAGACTATGGCTGTGTCTCCTGCACAGGAAGTCAGTTAACCATAGACATACTCAGAAAACAAACTGACAATCTATTTCTTCCCAGGCTCATTTCAGAGCAGCTCAATTCTTTTACCAGTAGGCAAAGGAAAGAGTGAGCTTTTGAAAGCTCTTTTCAGTAGACCTGGTCAAAATCTTAAGCTACTAGTCAAATAGCATGAAATTCTGAAAATCAGAATTTAGTATAAAATCCAATATAAACTGAGGGCATTTAACAAAATTTAGTGGAGAGCTTTAGTTCTACTAGTCATTTTCTCTTTAAAGTGTTAGTCAAAAAGAAATACCTGAAAAAAATGCTATGGATATGAAAAAAGTTTTGAGAAGTTTGACTCTTAAATTCTCAATGTCTTAATTTTTTTTTCTTTCCCGAAAACAGACATGTTTTGTTTTGTCTGCATATTAAAAATGACTTTTTAGGCTGGGTGCAGTGGCCCACCTCTGTAATCCCAGCACTTTGGGAGGCCAAGGTGAGAGGATCACTTGAGCCCAGGAGTTTGAGACCAGTCTGGGTAATATAATGAGACCTTGTCTCTACAAGAAATTTAAAAATTAGCCAAGCAAGGTGGGGTGCACCTGTAGTCCCAGCTACTCAGGAGGCTGAGGTGGGAGGATCACTTGAACCCAGGATGCGGAGGCTGCAGCAAGCTGAGATTGTGCCACTTCTCTCCAGCCTGGGCAACAAAGAAAAATCCTGTCTGAAAAAAAAAAAAAATTCACATGACTAGAAATCAGGTAACTATTACCTAAAAGTGGTTATCTATTGCTGCATAACACACCATCCTTAAACTTGGTCATGTAAAATAAGGACTTACTCTTCTTGTGATCTGTGGATTGGCTGGAAAGTTCCTCTGCTTGTTGCCCTTGGACCTCACTCATGCAGTTGTAATCAGCAGAGAACTGGCTGTGCTTAGGATAGGGGTAGAAAAACTTCTTGTGTAAAGGGCTAGATAATACATATTTTATGTTTTGATGGCCATTTGGTCTCTGTCACAAATATTCAATCTGCCGTTACAGCACAAACGCAACCACAGGCAATATGTAAACAATAGAGTGTGATTGTGTTCCCATAAAGCTTTATTTGTGGACTCTAAAATTTGAATTTTATGTGATTTTCACATATCACAAACTATTCTTCTTCTTTTAATTTTTCTAACCATTAAAATTATAAAAAACTTTATTTTTGCAGGCCATACAAAATTAGGCAGTGGGCCAAATCTGGCCGCTAGTTTAGAAGGTCCACGGTAGTCTCGCTCGCAGGAATGGCAGTTGCAGCTGGCTGGGGCACCCTGGTTCTCCTCCACAAGGCCTTTCATCCTCCAGAAGGCTGAGTTGGCTTTGTTCATGGCACTTTCAGGGCAGCATTCCAAGAGGTGGAAGGGAGAGCCTGCAAGACTTCTGAGGCTGGCTCCAGACCTCACTCAGTATCCCCACTGCTCCATTTCAGTCAGAGTAAGTCACGAGTCCTGCCCAGACTCAAGGGATGAGGGAACTGACTCTACCTCATGATGAGATGAGCTGTGAAATATTGTGGCTGAGTTTTTCAGTTTACCACAGTGAGTAATTTTCATGGGTTTAATGGCATCTCCCCCTCATTTTTGAAGTCCTCAGCTTCGGTACCTCTGTTTTTGAAAACAGAGCTGTGACAGATGTGATTAGTTAAGAAGAAGTCACACTAGACTGTGGTGGGCCCTAATCCAATATGACTAGTGTCCTTATCCAAAGGGGAAATGTGGAAACAGACATGCACACAGGGAGAACACCATGTGACCCCAAAGGTAGAGTTCGGGGTGATGCATCTGCAAGCCGAGGAATGCCAAAGATTGCCAGATTCTTAGTTTGCTAGGACTGCTGTAACAAAGTATAGCTGTCCCTCGGTATTCTGAGGGGATTTGTTCTAGGACCTTCCTCAGATACCAAAATTCGTGGATGCACAAGTCTGTTATAGAAATGGTTCAGTGTTTGCATATAATTTACATATATCCTCCTGTATACTTTAAATCATCTCTAGATGATTTATCATACCTAATACAATGTAAATGCCATGTAAATAGTAGTTACACTATATCGTTTAGGGAATAATGACCAAAAAAAGTCTATACATGTTCAGTACAGACACAACCATCACTTTTTGTCTGAACATTTTTGATCTGTGGTTGGTTAAGCCCCCAGATATGGAGGGCTGACTATGCCACAGCCTGGGTACTTAAATAACAGAAATTTACTTTCTCACAGCTCTGGAAGCTAGATGTCTGAGATCAAGGTGTCAGTGGGGCTTGTTCCTTCTGAGGGCTGTAGGAGAAAGATCTGTTTCAGGTCTCTCTATTTGTTTTGTGGATGGCTTGTTTTCTTCTTGTGTCTTTACATCATCATTCCTCTGTATAAGTCTGTATCCAGATTTATTTTTCTTATAAGGACACCATTCATATTGGATTAGAGTTCACCGTAATGACCTCATTTTAACTTGATTAACTCTGTAAAGATCTTGTTTCCAAATGAAGTCTTCTTCTGAGGTTCTGAGGGTTAGAACTTCAAAAAATGAATTTTGTAGAGATCCATAACAGCTAGGAAACTACCAGGAACTAGGAGAAAGGCATAGAACGATTCTTCCTTACTGCCCTCAAAAAGAACCAATCCTGCTAATGTCTTGATCTTAGACTTCTAGCCTCCCGGCTGTAAGAAAACAAATTTCTATTGTGTAAATACCCTGTTTGTGGTACTTTGTTATGGTGACCTTAGAAAATTATATTGTAAACATAAGCAAAAATGCAATTTTTCAAGAGCTGAAACTCTAACTGGAAATCAACTAAAGGTTTTACCACATTGACAATTTGAAGTTTATCGCCCAGATGCCACTATTCAAATCTGTAACACATAAAACTATTCCAAAAGTCAATTTGAGAGATTTTACACGTGTTAGTTATAAATATTAAGAATCTTCACATTTCATACTTTTCCAAAATAGAAATTCAGACCATAATATTCTTGATTTTAATTGACATTCTTACACAAACATGAAAACATAAGTGGAAGCTGACAGTCAAAGACCAAAATGTTTAGGGATTAAAAAGGGGCTGTTGAACTTAAATGTAATATCCAAAACTGTAAAAACCCTAGAAGAAAATCTAGGCAATACCATTCAGGACATAGGCATGGGCAAAGATTTCATGATGAAAATGTCAGAAGCAATTGCAACGCAAGCAAAAATTGACAAATGGGATCTAATTAAACTAAAGAACTTCTGCACAGCAAAATAAAGTATCATCAGAGTGAACAGACAACATACAGAATGGAAGAAAAATTTTGTAATCTATCCATCTAACAAAAGTCTAATATCCAGAGTCTACAAAGAGCTTAAGCAAATTTACCAGAAAAAACTCCATTAAAAAGTGGGCAAAGGACATGAACAGACACATATCAAAAGAAGACATGCATGCAGCCAAAAAACAGGAAAAAAAGCTCAACATCACTGATCATTAGAGAAATGCAAATCAAAACCACAATGAGATACCATCTCATGCCAATCAGAATGGCTATTATTAAAAGGTCAAGAAACAACAGATGCTGATGAGGCTGCAGGGAAAAGGAACGCTTTTACACTGTTTGGTGGGAATGTAAATTAGTTCAACCATTGTGGAAGACAGTGTGGCGATTCCTTAAAGATCTATAAGCAGAAATACCATTTGACTCAGCCATCCCATTACTGGGTATATACTCAAAGGAATATAAACCATTCTATTATAAAGATACATGCACACATATGTTCATTGCAGTACTATTCGTAAGAGCAAAGACACAGAATCAGCCCAAATGCCCATCAATAATAGACTGGATAAAGAAAATGTGGTACTCATAAATCATGGAATACTAAGCAGCCATAAAAAGGAATGAGATCATGTCCTTTGCACGGACATGGATAAAGCTGGAGGCCATTATTCTCAGCAAACTAACACAGGAAAAGAAAACCAAACACTACATGTTCTCACTTATAAGTGGGAGCTGAACGATGAGAACACATGCACACAAGGAGGAGAACACCACACACTGGGGCCTGTCGGAAGTGGTGGGAGAGAGAGCATCAGGAAGAATAGCTAATGGATGTTGGGCTTAATGTCTAAGTGATGGGGTGATCTGTGCAGCAAACAACCATGGCACACATTTAGCTATGTAGCAAACCGATTTATCCTGCACACATAACCTGGAATTTAAAATAAAAGTTGAATTAAAAAAAAAAGGCGTGGGGGGAAGAGGAGGCTTTCAGTAACACCAATCTAACTTTATTTAATAGCTGAAAAAAAAAAAAAACGGTGTTTAAAAGATTTACGGCCAGTCGCGGTGGCTCACACCTGTAGTCCCAGCACTTTGGGAGGCCAAGGCAGGCAGATCACAAGGTCAAGAAATCGAGACCATCATGGCCAACACGGTGAAACCCCGTCTCTATTAAAAATGCAAAAATTAGCTGGGCAAGGTGGCGCATGCCTGTAGTTCCAGCTACTCAGGAGGCTGAAGCAGGAGAATTGCTTGAACTCAGGAAGTGGATGTTGCAGTGAGCTGAGATCGCATCACTGCACTCCAGCCTGGTGACAGAGCAAGACTCCATCTTAATTAAAAAAAAAAATTGTGATTTATCTAAAGCCAGGAAGTTAGACAGAGTGGTAGGTGATTTACTGTGACCCAGGCTAGGTAAATACTGTGATCTTGTTAACCTTAACCTAATGCTCTTTCAACCAGCTTCTTGCCTTTTTAATTCAATTCAGAAAAGTAATACTATACATTTTAATTTCAATTTAGGGTTCATAAAGTTTTTTCTTTTTTTTATTTCTTTTTTTTTTTTTTTGAGACAAAATCTTGCTCTGTTGCCAGGCTGGAGTACAGTGGCATGATCTCGGCTCACTGCAATCTCTGCCTCCCGGGCTCAAGTGACTCTCCTGCCTCAGCCTCCCGAGTAGCTGGGACTACAGGCACACATCACCGTGCACAGCTAATTTTTTGTATTTTAGTAGAGATGGGATTTCACCATGTTGGCCAGGCTGATCTTGAACTCCTGACCTCGTGATCTGCCCTCCTCGGCCTCCCAAAGTTCTGGGACTATAGGCATGAACCACTGCACCCGGCCTAAAGATTTTTTAACATATCTATTTTCATCTTTGTTCTGATACTAGGATTTGTTGTCTCAATTTTGTAGATGAGAAAATTGAAGATCAAGGTCACTCAACATAATCAATTTAAGTGACAAAGCTTGCACCCAGGTCTTCAGATTCCAAACTCAGTCTGCTTCCTACTACACTTCTGCAGCCTCCCTAATACTGAATAAAAGCATCTCAGAACTTAAAGCCGATTGGGCCACAGAATCAGGTAAATCAGATCTTGCATTAAGTTGTGAAACCAAAACTTCACTGTAAAAGCTCAATGATGAGTATCCTTAAAAATTTTTTTAAAAATAAAAGCAATCTTGTGCTTTCTTTGATAAAACAAACAAACAAAATACAATCTTCAAATTTCTGCCATGGATATGATGAGAGGTGTGTGGACTCTCATTTCACAGCATGAAAAGGCAGCTATGATGAAGAATGCCCCTCACCAGGTGGGGTTCTCAAACATTTTGTGTTTATGTGCCAGGCCAGTGTTACCCACTGTCATCATAGCGTTGCCTTTTCCATACTGTGAGATGGTGCAAGTGGGTTCACTCCTCAGTTTGCCAGAGTGCTGCAATCCTCAAGGGCTCCAGCTAAGCCGGCACTGTCAGTATTTTCTCACTTCTCATACCAACATTATAGAGCTGGGTTTAATGAAGAGCGTGGTGTAGAAACTAGCAGACCTGACTTCGAATTCTGGTTCTTCCACTTGTTAGCTGGGACAATATTGTCTAGTTATTTATCTCTGTGAGCCTCAGGGTCCTCATCTATAAAATAGGAGTGACAACAGAGATACTAGCACTATACTCAGCACATATTATTAATCTAAAGCATATGATTAACTGGAAGGCCTACCTAAATCATTAAAGCAATCGGGGGAAGAGCACTGGACAGTGGTAGTCATTGGTGTTCATTCTTCGACCACTTTGTGTACATCCCAGACCATTTTTATTCTGGAAGTTGTTAACATATTGTATCCCTTTTACCAGCCAAAGGATCGTGTTCTCCTTTCTGTTTTGGCTTCGAGGGAGCCAAAATTGGTGGCCTAACCATAACGGCATAGCAGGACTGAAAGTCCTGTGGATTTTTGACCTAATGTTTCCTTTTGCTTGGTTGTTATTCTATTCAGTTTATATTTCCTCTGGGTCTAGTTTTCATTCTCTGTTTTGTTAAATGGCTTCTTATTAGCTGTTTTAAATCCATTGTGGGACAAAGTCAAGTATGTAACTGGGTTATGGAGGAATCTCAACTTGTTGGGGGACAGACATGAAACATTTCAATTTCTTTCACTAGCTGCTCCCAAGTCCCAGTTATACTCCATCAAATCATTCTTTATGCTTTAACAACATCTTAGGTATAATTAACAAAGTCTTTCATAACGTTTGCTTCATTTTCAACAGTTAAAATGTAGTCTGGGCTGGGCAAAGTGGCTCATGCTTTTATAATCCCAGCATTTTGGGAGGCTGAGGTAGGAGGATTACTTGAGCCCGGGAGTTTGAGATCAGCCTGGGCAATATAGGAAGATCTTGTCTCTACCAAAAAAACAAAAAACAAAAAACAAAAACAAAACAAAAAAAATTAGCCAGGCATGGTCGCATGTGGATCCCATGTAGTCCCAGCTACTCAGGAGGTTAAGGTGGAAGGATTGCTTGAGCCTGGGAAGTTGTGGCTATAGTGAGCTGTGATTGTGCCACTGCACTTCCTGGGTGACAGAGTGAGACCCTGTTTCAAAAAAAAAGAGAGAGAGAGAGAAAGGTCTGGTACAAAACTTCAATCTCCTATGTTTTCAAAGCCTCTCCATTCCTCAGGGCTCCCACTCCTTCACTGGGTCAGGGTAGGGAAGAGGGAGGGAGAAAGAATCAACTTGTTTTTAATGGCTGCTGAGGAGCCAGCACACTCTAGCCAACGTCCATGCCCCCAGTGTGACGGAGCTCATGCAGCAGTTCTTTGGAGACCCTTAAAGGCCCCTTCCCCTCCCTTGCTGCCTAATTCCCTGACCAGAAGATCCAACTCCAGCCCCACCTCATTTGCTCCCCTGCTCCCCGCCCACCTCTGCTCCACAGGGGCCCTGTGTGCAACATCCTCTTGTTGTAGTGCATCTTCACCAAGAGACAACCCTCCTGGGTGGGATAATAGCAAGATGGCTCAAGCCAGCTCCCTGTGATGCCCTGTGTCCAGTGGTCCCGTGGGAAACACATGCTCACTGTCACGCCCAGTGGTAGGTATGCAGCTGCTGCACCACCTCTCCCCACCTCCACATCTCTCCAAGTCTCTGACGCTGATGCAGAAGAGCAAGTCTGCTGTGGATATCCAACCACGGGAAGGATGACCATCTCTTAGACTCCCCTTCTTCTCCCTGTCTTTTTATAGTGGGCAGTGGTCCTTAGCGAGGGTCACACAATCTCCTAGGGACATTTTGGAACATATGTGGAGCTGTTATTGGTTGTCACGGCGATTGGGGGATCTTCTGATACTTAATGGGCCAGGGATTCCAGACATCCTGCAATGCACAAGACAATTCCACATGGAGAAGAACCATCTCACATCTACACATCTTTCTGGTGTCCTCCCAGACATTTTATAATGACATAGGCCTAGAACTCAATTCTATTTTATGTAAAAAACACAGGGTATTTTTGTATAGCTTTGATATACATTGGATTTTCCAGAAACATACCTAACATGTAAATCAAGGGAAGATTATACAGTACTTGTTCCTTTTGGAAACTTGCCAAAGACTGTTCAGCATTCGAACAATCACATCACTGATGGCAAAGCCAGTTGTGCTGTTTAGTTGCCAAAATATCAGTCTGCATTTTATCTGTTCAGTTGGCAAAAAGTCTATGTATAAAAACAAATTTACTTATTTACCCCTTGTTTCAATATGTATAAAGACAAAGTGTTGATGATATTCAACTTTATATTGGCCTATTTTCTTTTCAATGCAAACTTACTCATTACAAACAGGCCCAAACCACTGGCTACTTTGTTATGTCTCCTAGAGTTGTGGTGCCCCAGGAAACACATATTATTTTAATAACTTACCTCTCCTTTATTTATATTATTTCTAAAAAGTTAGGGATTATATTGGCTTTGGGAGAAAATTATATACCTATATAATTTTTAATAGAAAGTTTTATTGTCTATCCATTTTAATTTGCAAATTGGCATTGCATGATATTTGTCACTAAATGAAGACCTGCAGTCCAATGGGTTTGATAGTCATTGATATAGACTGAGAACGGAGGATGAAAGGGGTGGTTACCTTTGTACCATCTCTTCCTTGTGGTACAATTTTTGTACCATCTTTTCCTTGTGGTACAATTTTTGGCCCCAAATCTTACCGTGTGTGGATGCTCTCTTTGCTTTTTAGCCATAGGCCCCAGATACCAAAACTAGGAGAAGAAGACAAGTGCCACTCAATGTCTTGTTATAGGTATAAATTAGCTGATAATATTTGCTATTATTGTGCTGGTGATTTCGGGGAGGATGTTGGGAATATGAGATAGAAAGGTGCTATTTTCCCTCTCACGAATTCCAGTTCCTTCCTGTTTTATTTCCGCTTTTCACTTTGTAATAAATTAGTCAGTAGGCCTATTTTATTACCTACTTTGGTGCAGGTACATTTAGTTCAATTCAGTTTACTCCAATTCCAGTTTGGGCGGAATCAATTGAGTTCCATAAACATGTGTGCCAAGCCTATGTGGAGTAAGATGCCAGGCTTCTATACGAATGAACAAGACAGTGTCATCAGCTGACCTTGGATGGCTTACAGCCTTGTGGGAGAGATGGGGTAGGATAAAACTCCTTCTCAATGGCAGGAGGATTAGCTCAGGGCAGGGGTGGGAGAGGTCGGTGTTGGCGATGGTGAGAGTGAGGGAAGGAGAGAGAAGGGCAGGTGTCAGGGGAAGGCTGAGCAGTCTTAAGTGGAAGCCGTGTCTTGCACCAATCCCAGCTTTCTCTGTCCTCTGTTACGTTTGCTTAACACCTTCTGTCTCCAACTCATAAGGGACCCTTGGACTTAGAGACAAGCAAATATGAGCATGGAAAAGCCTAAGTCCCAGGTTTAAAGTACTATGAAAAGAGATCTGCACAACTTCTCAAAATGCTGTTTTGTCCTGACTGTCATCAACTTGCTGAGAGAACCTGCAGAAGTCTCAGAATTTCTGAGTTACGCCTCCATTTCCTTTTCTACAGAATTAAGGGGCTGCACTAAATAGATTAGAGATGATGTCATTGTGGCAAGGATGCCATCGCTCCTCAAGCTGGTGTCAGTGCAGACATGCTTAATCAACAGTGACACTTTTTCTTTTTCTTTCCTTTTCTTTTTTTATATTCTCTTTTGGAAACAGAGTCTTGTTCTGGTGCCCAGCCTGGAGTGCAGCAGTGCTTTCACAGCTCACTGCAGCCTCCATTTCCTGGGCTCAAGTGATCCTCCAACCTCAGTCTCCTGAGTAGCTGGGACTACACGTGTGTGCCACCATGCCTGCCTAATTTTAAAATTTTGTAGAGATACAGTCTCACCATGTTGCATAGGCTAGTCATGAACTCCTGAGCTCAGCCAATCCTCCAGCCTCAGATTCCCAAAGTGCTGGGATTATAGGTGTGAGCCACCACGCCCGGCCTGTGACACCTTTTCTTGCTGAGTCTTAATACATCCTGGGACTATTTTCTCCCAAATAACACCACAGGCCAGTCATGATCAATTGACCAGAGTTGGCCCAGGAGCAGGAGCTCAAAGGGCATTGAGTAAGGAGTCAAACCCTTCTTAGGCCCAAGTCTTGGCTCTGTCAGTTACTAGTTATGAGACCTTGGCCAAGTCACTTAACCAACTTGGGTGTTAGTCTCTTTTTCTGCTAAAATAGAAACAATAACCTCTAAGTCACAGAGTTTTAGAAAAGATCATCTGAGATCACAGATATCAAGCTTTGCAAATGGTATAGGGCTGGACCAATCTAAATAGTTCCTGCTACTCTATGGCCTCTGTAACATTCGGTGCAGGATTTACTATATAGACTTGCTGTACAGACCCAGGGGAGAGTAAGCAGGCTACCCATCTAAGACATTTGTTGCTGATTTTCTGCCAGTTTTCAGAGTTCATTTTCTCTCTCTAGTTGGAGTCAGAGTAGCGAGCCTGGCCATGAGGCAGGTACTTGAAAACACAGCCTATAAGGCCAGCTGACTTGGGTTTGAATCCAAGATCTCTTTCTTCCTAGCTGTGTGATTTTCAACAAGCCATTTTAACACATCAGGCTCAGTTTCTTCATCTGTAATATGAGGGAAAATAATAGATTTGCATTAAAGAGTTACTGGGAGATTTAAATGAGCACATTGAACCTTTATCCCAGGGCTTGCCATGTATTGTAACTGCTCAACAAATGGTAACAAATAGATTGTATTGAAGGAAAAGTTCCATTACAGTGTTTAGAATTTGTCCTGGGTGGAAAGTTTTGCGCCCTACATAACCTTTCCACAAGATTGTTAGACCTTTTCTAATAATTTCATGAACCATGAATTTAAGGGAAAGGCATCTCTACTTTTCTGGCTTAGACTCCCCTGCAAAATAAAGCATGCAAAAAGGAAACATGGAAAAATGGAGCTGAACCCTTGCCATTCTGCTCTCCAGCCTGTCTCTCTGCTGTGCAGCTGCAGCTGTCTTCTGTGACCAAAGTTGTTGCAGCCCATTCTGAAGATTTTCTGCAGTTCTAGAAGAATTCAGTAAAGAATGAATTCCCTAAAAGTCCATGGAGGAACGCTTAATTAATCAAAGTGCTTTAATAAAAAAGTTATTTCCCCATAGATTGGTTGAAAGCTTCTTGACCAGTCTTTTGCTCAATCATAACCCTGGAAAAATACTTCTCAGGTGAGTTAAATCTCAGGCAAACAAAATTATCCTTTATCCTGTACTCTAAAGAATAAGAAATTGTAGTATTCTAGAAAGTTCCTGTCATTAGCCACAGAAGGAAATTATAGGAATTCTTGACATTCAGAACTTTGATGTGGCAATTTCTTTGAACATTCTTTTAAAAGGAGAGGTTTTTTAAAGACATTTCAATAGTTTCATTGTTGTACCTGAGCTTTCCTCATCCAGAGGACTTGCTCTAATTATCTGAATGATACTAAGGAAAATGGTTTCCCTTCCAGTAAGCGCACAGCAAAGTGATTATAACAGACATGAATGTAAATTGCTGTGGAATGGAAAATTGACTGTATTGTAACAAGTGGCAGCTGACAGCAGAGAGCCTTTGCTGCCTTTTATGAACGGGACTCTGGCTGAATCACTCTGTCTCTTCCTGACCTTAAGTGTCTGGATATAAGGTGGGCCAGTGTTTGTGACAGCTCTGAGTTTCCCAAGGATCGTGCTGGGGGCAAGCATTGCCTGGCTGCCGTGACCTCAACTCCGCCTGAAACCCATGACCATATTTGGGCCTCCTTAATGCTCACTCCATCAATAGAAAATGCATCACAGCAGCAAGGGCAGCAACCATCACCAGAGTAGAAGAAAGGCAAAAAGAAGGCAGGGAGATGGAGAGAGAAAGAAAGAAGTGCAGACAGCCAGAGACAGATGGGGAGAAATACACCGAGTCCCATGGAGAGATGCTCAGAGAGAGACAAGACCTACCTACAGGCAGACACAAAGGAAATGAAACAGGCAGACAGCCAGACAGACCAGATAGAGGAGGAAGTGAAGAGAGAATACCAGGAATAAAGAGGGAGAGATAGAAAGAAGTGAAAGTAATATCTGTCTATCATCTATCTATCTATCTATCTATCTATCTATCTATCTATCTATCATCTATCTATCTATCCATCTTCTATCTCTCTATCTATCATCTAGCTAGCTAGCTAGCAATCATCTATCATCCATCTGTCTGTCTATCTCTCTGTGCATCTGTCTGTATTAGTCCATTTTCATGCTACTGATAAAAATATACCTGACACTGGGAGGAAAAAGAGGTTTAATTGGACTTACAGTTCCACATGGCTGGAGAGGTCTCATAATCATGGTGGAGGGTGAAAGGCACTTCTTATATGGCAGCAGCAAGAGAGAATGAGGAAGAAGAGAAAGTGGAAACCCCTGATAAACCCATCAGATTTTGTGAGACTTATTCACTATCATGAGAATAGCATGGGAAAGACCGGCCCTCATTATTCAATACCTCCCTCTGGGTCCCTCCTACAACATGTGGGAATTCTGGGAGATACAATTCAAGTCGAGATTTGAATGGGGACGCAGCTAAACCATATCACTATCTATCTATCTATCTATCTATCTATCTATCTATCTATCTATCTATCTAATCTATCTATTATCTATCTATCTATGATTTATCTATTATCTATCTGTCATTTATCTATCTATTTTCTATCTACCCATTTAGATATACATAAATATATATGTGTACATGCATGTTTATTCAACCCATTCACACACCAAAAAACTTGCTGGCCAGAGACCTAGTAGGGTCTCCACTCCGCATTCCCTCAGAGTTCAGAGGTATGCATTTGCTTAGGATGTAGAACATAAGGTACTAGTGAGCTCAGCTGCAACAATTGCCTTTCAAGAACAGGGATCATGCCTCAGTATATCTGACAAAGGATCAGGAAGAAAAAAGCCCTCTTTGCTTGGAAAATTATTATCCAGCACTTCTAACCAATTGCTTATGTCTAATTTAGACTTTTCAGAATTAAAAAATGCTAGATTAGCACTTAGTAGTTTTAGGTTTTTCTTTAATATAAACTCAAATTATGAGAAAGATATTTCAAAACCCAGGTTCCCGGTCCATTCCTTCCCTGTCATTGGCTTCCCTGGCCCCTTTGCTTCAGTAACCCAATCCCTACTGGAGATGAGATTTGTTTAACAACTGAGCGCTTTAGAGTGTTTTAGTACTTTACTTTTGTTTGCTTTTGAAACAGTCCCACTCTGTCACCCAGGCTGGAGTGCAGTACCTCGATCCTAGCTCATTGTCACCATGAACTCCTGGGCTTGAGTGATCCCCCTCCCACCTCAGCGTCTCGAGTAGCAGGGACTACAGGCATGCACCACCATACTCAGCTAATATTTTATTTTATTTTATTTTATTTTATTTTATTTTATTTTTGTAGAGATGAGGTTTCACCATGTTGCCCAAGTTGGTCTTGAACTTCTGGCCTCAAAGGATCCTCCAGCTCAACTACCCAAAGCTCCAAGACTACAGGTGTGAGCCACTGTGCCTGGCCAGCACCTTACTTTTGCTAGAAATTTTATCTTACCTGTGAGAAGCTGTAAGCTGTATCCTCACTGTCTTGCCTAAAACATGGTAGATATGAGTTGAAATGAAGTAACTGGTTTTATTTCTGTCTGTGTTTCCATTTCTGTCAGGAAAGGGTTCAATTTTTGGCATAAATTCCTTTCCTGGATTTATGCCCACAGTCCTGGAAGAGTTTAGCTATCAATCCCCCAAAATTTGATTGATTTGTCATTTTCTGATGCTGGAATGGGTTTGTTAGAGGAAATTTATGGACACGTTACCCTAACTGGCAAGAGCCTTGAGTGTGGAGGATTTCCTGAAGAGACACTCCAAGAACCTTCTGTGGCTTTTTGTTTTTCCTTTGGATGTGGTATGATTTTTATGGTCTATTTGTTATAATGCTTCCCTGACGTAAAATACTCATACAGCATAAATAACCTCTCCCTGAAATACTTAGAAACTTTCCAATCTGGAAGTCTGAGCTTAAGCTCCCTGCTTTAAATATACTACAGACAAATTATCCACTGGAAGAGACAGCAAGTTCCTATCAGGCCAAAACAGTACTTTTTACTATATTTACCCATTCTTAGCATGCCTAAGTACACAGACTTGGTGTTTAGATATTTCGATGCTATGTTGTTTATTGCACAAAAATTAATTATTAGTATAACTTCTTGTTGGATTATGTCTTTCAGTCTTCTTTGTCCCATTTAGTGCTTTTTGCTTTGAATTTGATTTTGTCTGGCACTGATACTGTCCCTTCTGCATATTTTGGTAGCATTTACATGGTGTCCCTTTGTCTATCCCTTTATTTTCAACCGTCCAGTGTCATCCTGGTATATCTCTTATAAATGGCATAGACTTTTATTGTTTGTATTGTTTTACATCATATAACAGTATCTTTCTAAGAAAATTCATTTTTCTTTCATTTTTAGGGTTCTAGTTCCTCCCCCCAAAAAATTTACTATCTTAACCATTTTAAGAGTATATTTCAATTGTATTAAATGCATTCATAGTGTGCATCCACCACCATTATCCATGTCCATAACTCTTTTCACTTTGTAAAACTGAAATTCTAAACTCTTATGACTTTCTATTTCCCCCTCCCTCCGGCTCCTGGCAATCATCACTCTACTTTCTGTCTCTATGATTTCAAATACTCTAAGTACCTCATGTAAGTGGAATCATACAGTATTTGTCTTTTTGGTTTATTTCACTTAGCTTAATGCCCTCAAGGTTTATCCATGTAGTAGCATATGTCAGCATTTCCTTCCTTTTTAAGGCTGAATAATATTCTATTGTGTGTAAATACCACATTTTGCTTGTTCATTCATCTGTCAATGAACACTTGGGTTTCTTCCATACTTTGGCTATTGTGAATAATGGTGCTATGAATATGGGTGTGCAAATATCTGTTCAAGACTCTGCTTTCAATTCTTTTGGGTATACACCCAGAAGCGGAATTGTTGGATTTTAAGAATATCTGTCTTTTTCTTTCTTTCTTTCTTTTTTAAGATGGAGTCTCGCACTGTTGCCCAGGATGGAATGCAGTGGTGCGATCTTGGCTCACTGCAAGCTCCACCTCCCGGATTCACGCCATTCTTCTGTCTCAGCCTCTCGAGTAGCTGGGGCTACAGGCACCTGCCACCACGCCTGGCTAATTTTTTGTATTTTTAGTAGAGTCGGGGTTTCACCGTGTTAGCAAGGATGGTCTCGATCTCTTGATCTTGTGATTCACCTGCCTCAGCCTCCCAAAGTGCTGGCATTACAGGCGTGAGCCACCGCGCCCGGCCATTATCTGTCTTTCAAAAGCGGCATTTAACTCATTCATATTTATTGATTTGGGTATATTCTGGCCACTTTCATATTTTATACTTATTTATTTACTGATATGTTCAGCAAATATTTTCTCCACATTTTTGTTGTTTCTCTGATGCAGGGTCTTTGCAAATTACAGATGAGTTGCGGTTGTAACCATGGTGATGATGAATAACAGAAATACAGTTTTTGATGCCATGTCTTGAAAAAAGCATACTTGTCTTGAAGTTAACAATGTCAGAAGTTGGTAAAGCCTCTTAGTAGTGATTGCCAAAGGGGTCACGCTTAGTTGTAAAGGCATTTAACTGCAACAAAGGTGCTGTGGACTTGGAGTCATTCTGGACTTTGAATTGGCAACCCCCACCCCCCAAGATACACACACATACATGCACACACACACACTTGCTATGAGACCTTGACTATTTAACTAACCTCCACACTCACTGGTTTCCTCATTTGTATAAATGCCGGAGTGACTGAGGGGATTAACTGGAGCAACATGGGAAAGCACTCTCCACAATTCTAGGCTTATTGCAGCGTCTTAACAATGTCTGCATAAAAATAACACATCTCTCTTGGTTTGTGGTTTGTTTCCTTTTCAGAACTGGGGTCTGGTTGGTATGCAGGAAAAGAAGGCATGTGAGCTATGTTATCTGCTTGTCATCACAAGAGGAACAAAGTGGCAGGCCATGGATTGAAACACATCCGGAGCATTGGGGTGGGCCTTGGAATTCCACAGTGAAGACTCCTAGATAAGGAAATGCCAAGGGTGGGGGCTGCTGAAAGCACTGGCTTCCGCTGGCCAGCCACAAGGTTCTTTTGGGAAGGCAGATGAGGAGGGAATGTGGCTTCCAGAGCCACCAAATAAGGAAGGACATCATCTTTCTCCACTTCATCCAAGTGTGAATGTCAGCAACCAGAGTCACTTACTCCACGCCTTCTCACTACCCACTAAATGTGATATTGGAAGGACCTAGGACAAGCGCTGAGCAAAGTGGCATAGTCAGGAAATGCTTATGGACAAATCAAACATTCCTTTAATTTTTCAATATGATTTCTAACCTCTATTTTTTTTCCTTTTCCTTCTTTTACCATACAGAACTTATCTGGAAAAGAGCACAGCTGTCTTTTGAGGGCAGGAGTTGCTTTAAACATCCCCAAGCTCTTGTAATCACAGCCTCGCCGCCCCTGCCCAGTGAGATTTGTCCAGGGTGGTGGGTCTGATCTGTAACTAACCCAAACTGATTCCCTGGGGAGCCATTCAGTTGTGCCTCCAGAAGTCATTTCCTTGCCAAACATTCCTTTTCAGGGAGAGGACCTTTTCATCCCCTGGTAAACAATCCCCAGCCTGCACAGAGCAGAGAAGGGTGCCTGTCCCTCTCCTCATTCTCCACTTAGTCCTGAGCTGATTCCAACCCCAGAGGCGTCAGTCTGCTCTATAAATTCCTTTGTGAAACCTGAGAGCCTTGGCTCTGAAGGAGAGCAAAGATCTTGGAGGGGTTACAGTTCCCCTCCTCCCTAAAAGATCTGCTTGTGTTGGCAGCAAAAGAGTATGTTTTTGCAAACAGGCTCTTCCCTTTCTTATGAGAATTCAGTTTAGAAGCACTGCCAGGCTCCTTCTCAGTGGGAATAAGATCACCTCCCTTGCAGGTCTGCACAGGAAAGAGATGACATGCCTGAGGGGATTATTCTAGCTAAAAGACTCTGAGCCTCTTTCTCAACCAGTCACTATTAGAAGGGGCATGGTTGCCAGGAGGCAAGGAGAGCTAACCAGTCCTCAGCCCTGAGGTGCGTAGGCCAGCTCTTTAGTTTCAATCACTGTGGTTTTTAAAATCAGAGGATGGAAGGGAGGAAGGTAGGAGGGAAGGAAGGAAGAGAAGAAAGAAGGGTGAGAGGAAGCAAAGAGGGAGGAAAGAAGGAAAGAGACATTGAAAGAAAGTGAGAAAAGAAAGATAAAAAGAAAAAGAGGAGAAAAGAAAGAAACCTTCAGTTCATTGGCCTTCAGCTGGACCATGACCTCGCACACCCACCCTGGTACCCTCCTCCTCCTCCATCAGCCTCCCAGAGCATTTGTGCTTCATTCATATTTTAGCCATTTCTTAATATACATGTTTCCTTAACCCTGGAATTTGGAAATGAGATAATAAATCATCAACTAGTAGAATCTTAGAAAACTCATCTTTTCAAAAACAGCATATTATTTTGGTGCCATTAAAGAAAATCAAATGAAGAAAGCAGTCAGCTCTTGCCTAATTGTAAGACCTTCAATCTCACCATTTGCATCATAATATTAAGTGGGTTCTAATGGATCTCATGATCCCTGAGGTTTCACATATATTCAAGCTTTCCCTTGTATACATGGGATGGCTGAACCAGTGCGAGCTGACGGATGCCTACATTTTTATACTCTCATCAGAAACATCTCCATGCCATTTCCAGATCGATCGTGGTGGGTGGGGACATGGGTAAGACATTCTGGCTCAGTGAGTCTTCTCTACCTAATCTTCTGCCCAGCTGCCTGCACCAAAAGCAGGTGCAGCTGAGAGGGCACTGTCCACAGGAGCCTTATTCTGTAGCATTCCTGTGGCTCTAGGGAAGCCTCTGAAAAACGCTGATGTCAGGGTGGTGTGCCAGCAGACTTGCCCACTTCTTGGCTTCTGTCCCTTCCCTCCCTCTGACCCCATGCTGGGGCCACCTCCTTTTTTGCTTTCCGTTTAAACACGTTTTTACTGAGTGCCTACTATGTGCTGAGGACTGCTCTCAGCACTTGGTCTACATCAGTGGGAGAAACAAACATCTCTTGCTTCGTGAAAGTTACGTGCTAGGGTGTCTGTTTTACTAAAATGTTTTATTCATGTTTAAATTTTGAGATATACAGAAAGTTGAATGAATGGTAGAATGAGCACTGTCACCTAGATTCACTAATTGTTAATATTTTACAGTTGTACTCTCTTTCTCTCTCTCTCTCTCATCTTTCTCTCTTTCTACACACATGCATACCTCTTTTGCTGAATCATTTGAAAGCATCATAGGTCATTCCTACATACTTCAGAATACATCTCCTAACAATAAGGACATTCTCCTCCATTATCACAAAACCATCATCATGCATAAGAAAATCATCACTCAGTTAATAATATTGTCTAAAATACCTTCCATACTTCTCCAGTTGTCCTCAAAATGTATTTTACAGCTTTTGTGTTTTGAATTACGGGATCCCACCAAGGTTCATGCTCTTTCTTCTCTTTTAATCAAAGAGAGAACAATTCCTCACTTCTTTTTTGTTTTGTTTTTCTAGTCATTTACCTTTTTGAAGAGCCCAAGATAGTTGCCCTGTTGAATGTCCTACATTCTGAATTTGTCTGAAATTGGATTCAGGGTAAAATTTTTGGTAAGAACATAAGTGATGGTGTGTATGGTATTTCTTGTTGTAGCACTTCAGGAAATGGATAATGTCAAGTTGTCCCACAGGAACAGACTAAACAAACGTATTGAATGAGTAAGATAATACATATGTATAGAACCTCTTCAGGTGTCATTTGCTCCAATGTGTACAGTTACAGAACTGGACTAGACGATGTGAAAGCCCTTCTAATGGTCCAAAAGCCTATGTTCTGAAGAGCTTAACAATACCCAGTTATGAAAAGGGTTTTTATCGAGTGGATGAAGGTAGTTCAAGTAAGATTTCAATGGCAGTAATTTCACCTTTTAGCTTTTTTCCCTTTGACTAGCAAAAGTCATCGGAAAAAATGCTCAGTACGTGTTTTTGGTGATGATCATTCCTGAAGCTAGAATGAGACAAACAGACTAAGCTGCCCAGCTGTAAGTAAGCCACAAGAAACTGTATTGCTGTAAGATTTTTAAATATGAGGATAATGACAAAGGGAGGTTTTAGTTTTTAAAGTAATAGGGTTCTACCTGCCTAACTCTGGCCCTTCCTGGTCAGGGAATGGACTCAATGACCACTCAGTGTGTTACTGGCCCTAAATTTCTCTGATTCCCAAAGAATCCATAGTGAAGACATTCTGTGGCATTTTCCTTTTATTAGGAAACTTCAAACTACACCAAGAAAATATTTTTTTCGGTACTTCTTCTTGAAGTCAGAAATTGCATTTTAAAAATAATTTTCCTCTGCTTTAATAAATGGCTAAAAAGGTTAATGGATTTTCTATCTATGTTTGCAGTCACAGAAGCACTTATCTCTCATTCCAAGTAGATGTTCTATGTAATTGGGTGTGAAGTAATTCCAAAGTTGCATCAAAATCTTTTCAGAGCGTTACTATGACAATCAAACTTCCTTTTAAAAAATCATCTCAATGCAAACTCTCCATCATCCCACCGTCCATTGAGTGAAATTTAATCTCATGAAGTAAATTTGGCTTTTGAGAAAGTTGAGGGGTGGGAGGGGAACCATTATGCATTCACATTTTAACTGATTCTCCCACTCACACCCATTCTTCTTGAGGTTGTAATAGACAGGCCAGTTGTCCTTATCACAATCCCAGAATGTTGATTGTTAGAGGCTCTGCCTTCCTAACGTTCTGGGAATCAGTGTAGGGGGCCTAAACAAGAACCCATTATTTGGGGAAATAAGAATGTAATAGAGAGTCACTGACATCCCTTCCTGGACACTTATCACTACCTTTTCTATGGGTACAGATGTCAGCCTAGGCAAGAGCTTGGGCAGGGATTCTCAGAAGGGGAAGAAAGAGGACGAGGCCTTATAAAAATCTCTGTGGTCTTAGAAGGTTTGAAGAGGCATAATCAAAATTACCATTACTTTTATTTCATCTTGACCCCAAGTTGATCTTCTTGAAATTTCTATCCATGTAACAGAGAGTGTGAAATTTTTACGTTTATCAAATGGGAGAATGTCTTAAAGATAGTGGAAATATCCTGGGCTAGTGAAAGCTTTATGGACCATTTCCTCTTTTAGAGGCATTGGAGAATCAACTTCACTGTCCGCACGTGATGCTGCAGTTATGAATGTTTATTTCTACCTTTTGATTCAGTGATTTCGAGACCTCAGTAAAACTTTAGGGCCCTAGAAATCATTTTGTTCTCAGCTCTCCTTTTATAACTTCAGGATTTGAGATGGTAAGAGGTGAGAGGACTTGCTCCAGTGAACACAGGGCAAAGCCAGGATTTAGAGGCAAGCCTCCTGATTCCTCATCCCATCCCCACCAGACCCACAAAACTAGTGTCTCACCTCACTCTTCTTGATTTGTGGCAGAAGAAGCATGTTATATTGTCTGTAGTTTTTGTTGAATACTTCAGTAAAACTGTGTGAATGCCATGAGGGCAGAGTCGTTTGTCTCTCGAGAGCATAAGTATATCTCAGCTCTAGAAAAATGCCTGACACAAAGTAGAGCTAAATAAATATTAAATGAGTAGGCCAGGCACAGTGGCTCATGCCTGTGATCCCAGCACTTTGGGAGGTCAAGGTGGGAGGATCACTTGAAGCCAGGAGTTCAAGACCAGCCTGGCCAACATGGCAAAATCACATCTCTACTAAAAATACAAAAATTAGCTGGGCATGGTGGCATGCACCTGTAGTCCCAGCTGCTCAGGAGGCTGAGGCAAGAGAATTGCTTGAACCCGTGAGACAGAGGTTGCAGTGAGCCAAGATCGTGCCACCGTACTCCAGCCTGGACAACAGAGCAAGACTCTGTCTCAAAAAAATAAAATAAAATAAAATAAAATAAAATAAAATAAAATAAAAATTAAATGAGTAAATTGTATGTGTGTGTTTCCCATGGTCTTAGCATAGGCAGAGTCTTCAACAATCAAAATTCTGAGACCAGAATAACAATAGCTTGACTGTCCACTACAACTTGGAGAAAATACACGTGTATTTAGATACATATTCATTTAATTCTACACCCTCAAGCAGTATTCTCAATGCTGGGAGGAAATTAGAATCAACTGGAAAACTTTAAAAAATACCAATTCCTTGGATCTTAGAGTAGAGATTTGGATTTCATGTGCCTGAGGTGAAGCCTGGGCATCAGCATTTTTTTAAAAGCTTCACAGAGGATTCTAAGATGCACCCAGCTTAGAGAATCACTGCTTGAAGAAATGTTAGTTCACACCTGAGAAGCCCTAACTCTGCGATTACAACTGTTGGGGTTAGTTAGCATTTGAAAGACGCTAATGAGCTGCCCCCACTCCAGTGGAGGTAATCCCAAGCACTTTACCTATCTTTACCTTTGATAGTATTGAAGGATTAATGGTTAATTAGCATGAGAAATGTTACCAATTATTTCTCATTGAAAGGAGAATTTGAAATATGTGGTTTGGTTAGAAAAGAATATGAGCCCTGCTGGGTCTCAGGTAAATATTTATTTAGCCCCACTATGTGTCAGGCACTTTTCTATGCAGTTGGAGTCCTAGGCTTATAGTGAGTGCTAGGACTCCATCCTATCTTGTGTTAGGCCATATGTGGAGGAGTCTGTAATCACCTTGAGTGGACTAGAAAATTAGCTGAAATATGCTGCCAGAATGTGGTTGTGGTTTCATTTGCTTCAAGTGAAACTTTTTCTTTTATTTTTTTTTAAATAAAAAAACATAGAGCCAGGATCTCGCTATGTTGTCTAGGCTGGTCTCGAACTCCTAGGGTCAAGTGATCCTCCTGCCTTGGCCTCGCAAAGTGCTGAGGTTACAGGCATGAGCCACCGTGCCTAGCCAAGTGAATCTTTTGTGCTGGACACTGTCCAAGGGCCTAAATGGACAAAGGGCTGGGCTTCATGAGTTTACTGAATAGTGCATGTGGCCCTTTGTGCCTGTTGGCTGGTGTGAGTTCATATGTGTGGCAGAATTTGCACTGAGATACCTTATTTACTGTAACAAGGCACCTGCTGTAAGGTGTGGAGGTGAGACCTACAGCCTTCACCTACCTCTAACGTCAGGAGGCCACCGATATCTGTAAAAAGTAACCTACTGTGGGCAGCCCAACTGTGTTAGGGCAGTTTGTGCCCTTTCTATCCAGAGTCCTGGGCAGAAGGACTTTAGTCTTGATTCTGCCTTTCGAGAGGCAAGGAAGGCAGGTGCCACAATCCTGCTGAAAATGTTTCCAGTACTTTTCTGCTTTTCAAATACAGGTTATTCCATTCCTGGCAGGGGAGGGGAAACAACATTAAACCTTATTTACTTCACTTTTATGACCTTCCTTTGGCATTTTCAAACATGTAACTGAGCCATGGCTTGCTGGTCAGGCTAAGTCAGCCACTTCTCTGGGCCAAGGAAGGTGAGTAACAGCTGGGACTGGGAAGGCTATTAAAAGGGATGGCAAAATGAGCAATTGTAAGTACAACAGTGGAACAAGGAGGTTTCCAAGTCAGAATCTGGCTACAGTCCTTGGAGCACTTCCTTTTAGTATCAAGGTGGGTGTTCTAAGGACAAGGAGTGTTAATAACAATAAAATTTTATGTGCTATAAAATGCCTTTTTAGAAAATAAAAATGCCCATTTTAAAAAACAGCCTACATGTCCACAAATAAGAAAGTGGTTAGATAAGAAATGGTAGGTCCATACACGGAAATTCATGCAGTTGTTTCAAATAGCAAGATAGATTTGTTTGTGCAGATAGGAGACAATCTGTAAGACATGGTTACTGAGTGAAAAATAATCAAGTATCAAATCGACAGTAAGATCTGAACTAAATAACATTCTCTGTGCTATTTTTAACAATAATGTGTCTATTATATAGTTAAAATATAAGAATAAAAAGTTGGAGTAGAGGTAGAATGTCTGGAACTTCATATTTTATACAGAAAGATAAAACTGCCCTTGGACTTGGAGCTGAGCTATGGCACATGGATCTGGGTGGGGTCCAAGCGCCTCTTTTAATCCCTAGGTGACAGCAGTAATTGCTTTAGGTGCTACTTCTCTGCTTCTCACTTTCTCCAGCTATAACCATGGTCCTAATTCTAGTCACATGTCATTTCACCCATGGAAATGCATAAATCCTGAGGGGAGTGGGAAAAGGCTCATGGGGTGACACTGGAGAAGCTCAGGGATGCTTCCTTTCCTCTTTCTGGTTGGAGATGGGTGATGCCAAGTTGCTTTATGATTGTAGAACCAACTAGGACCTTTATTGTTTTAATTCATCTTAGTAAGGATAGATTATGTCCAGATTGAGGCTATGATAAAGCCAAATACACAAATATAAGAATTTACACCACTGGGTGAACTTTTATGGGAAGGATGCTTCTGAAAAACAAATGACAGAAAACTCTCTGCCAGGGGAATTTTTTTCTCAATTTTGATGAATAAGAACGATTTGAAAATGCAATGGTTGTTGTTTTTATCTTTTTAGAGAGCTAAAGGTGCCTAGAATCTCTTTTCAAAAAGCAGATTCTCTCATGTTTTTTTTTCTTTATTTGTTGTCATATTCTTTTTACATCTTCTGACCACTTATCCTCAAGTTGTACCTCTCATGTTTTATAATGACAAGCTGGATCAACATGGGAAAAGGTTGAACTGGCAGTGATTTCACCAGTCCTGACATCCTTGCATCCACCAGCGTGCTCCTTTAAGTTCAGCCCATTCCATCAACTCATCTTCAAGTGTCATCCTCTGCAAAGTTTTCTTCAAGACTTCCTGGAGCCTCTCTATAGAATCAGCTAGGTTTCAAGGGATAATTAAATGACTGGAGAAAGAAAAGGGCTTGGTAAGCCTCCCTTCCCACTTTCACTTGCATTCTTTGAGGTGATTGAAACAGTAAAGAGCCATTTAATCAGTTTTGGTTGCATCCTGAGTGGGTCTAGGTGAGACTTGCCCTAGGAAATCTTTTGGGCTCAGTGATTGTCTGCTTCTGTTGGATGGAATCAGGACTCTTCAACCTAGCATTTACCAACTAGCTGTGCATCTGCAGCAAGTTACTTAATGTTTCTTTGCCTCAGCATCCTCTCTGTAAAATGAGAGCATTAGTCTTGCTCCAACTTCGAGGGCATGGACAGCTCTGGGATTTCATATCCAAGACCCTTAAACATCCCACAATCCTTCCCCCAAACACTTCTCCTCCTAATACCTCCCTCAGTTTGGGTCAGGCCTGGAACAAAAAGGCATACGAAATGGTAGAAAAAGTGTCCATGACTACTTCTGACTTAGATGAAGAGACCAATGAAAATAGTAATGACTCTGTTTGCTTCAGCAGGACATATACTAAAATAGGAGCTATACAAAGATTAGCATGGACTCTGTGCAAGAATGACACACAAATTTGTGAAACATTCCATATATTAAAAATAAATAAATAATAAAGAGAAAAGGAAAAAATTAAAAAGAAAATAGTGATAGCTGTGTCCATCTCAAAGAAAAGCCCAGGAGATTTCCTTTAATTAACCCCCTTTTAAGATAGAACATTAGGAGACCGGAACATATGATACAGGAGGTACTGGGAGGGTCCCTCTTTGTCAATGTTTTGTCTTGGGGTGGGGAGTCGATGTCTTCTCAAAGTTTCAGAAACACCATCCACTGACTGAGCATTCAAGGGGGAAGAGGAAAATGGCAGCCACATTTGTTGATTGGGTGAGTTTGGGGAGAAATAGACACACAAAGGTCAAACATAACTTCCTAATTAACACTTCCCTCCATTCACAATTCCCTTCTCCCATTCTTCTCTCCTTTCTTTTTTTTTTTTTTTTTTTTTTTTTTTCTTTTTTATTGATCATTCTTGGGTGTTTCTCGCAGAGGGGGATTTGGCAGGGTCACAGGACAATAGTGGAGGGAAGGTCAGCAGATAAACAAGTGAACAAAGTTCTCTGGTTTTCCTAGGCAGAGGACCCTGCGGCCTTCCGCAGTGTTTGTGTCCCTGGGTACTTGAGATTAAGGAGTGGTGATGACTCTTAACGAACATGCTGCCTTCAAGCATCTGTTTAACAAAGCACATCTTGCACCGCCCTTAATCCATTCAACCCTGAGTGGATACAGCACATGTTTCAGAGAGCACAGGGTTGGGGGTAAGGTCACAGATCAACAGGATCCCAAGGCAGAAGAATTTTTCTTAGTACAGAACAAAATGAAAAGTCTCCCGTGTCTACCTCTTTCTACACAGACACAGCAACCATCCGATTTCTCAATCTTTTCCCCACCTTTCCCCCCTTTCTATTCCACAAAACCGCCATTGTCTTCATGGCCCGTTCTCAATGAGCTGTTGAGTACACCTCCCAGATGGGGTGGTGGCCGGGCAGAGGAGCTCCTCACTTCCCAGTAGGGGCGGCCGGGCAGAAGCGCCCCTCACCTCCCGGACGGGGCGGCTGGCCGGGCGGGGGGCTGACCCCCCCCACCTCCCTCCCGGACGGGGCGGCTGGCCAGGCGGGGGGCTGACCCCCCACCTCCCTCCCGGACAGGGCGGCTGGCCAGGCAGAGGGGCTCCTCACTTCCCAGTAGGGGCAGCTGGGCAGAGGCGCCCCTCACTTCCCCGACGGGGCGGCTGGCCCGGCGGGGGGCTGACCCCCCCACCTCCCTCCCGGAGGGGGCGGCTGGCCGGGCAGAGGGGCTCCTCACTTCCCGCTAGGGGCGGCCGGGCAGAGGCGCCCCTCACCTCCCGGACAGGGCGGCTGGCCGGGCGGGGGGCTGATCCCCCCACCTCCCTCCTGGACAGGGCGGCTGGCCGGGCGGGGGGCTGACCCCCCCACCTCCCTCCCGGACGGGGCGGCTGGCCGGGTGGGGGGCTGACCCCCCACCTCCCTCCCGGACGGGGCGGCTGGCCGGGCGGGGGGCTGACCCCCCCACCTCCCTCCCGGACGGGGCGGCCGGGCGGGGGGCTGACCCCCCCACCTCCCTCCCGGACGGGGCGGCTGGCCGGGCGGGGGGCTGACCCCCCCACCTCCCTCCCGGACGGGGCAGCTGGCCGGGCGGGGGGCTGACCCCCCCACCTCCCTCCCGGACGGGGCGGCTGGCCGGGCGGGGGGCTGACCCCCCCACCTCCCTCCCGGACGGGGCGGCTGGCCGGGCGGGGGGCTGACCCCCCACCTCCCTCCCAGACAGAGCGGCTGGCCGGGCAGAGGGGCTCCTCACTTCCCAGAAGGGGCGGCCGGGCAGAGGCGCCCCTCACCTCCCGGATGGGGCGGCTGGCCAGGCGGGGGGCTAACCCCCCCACCTCCCTCCCGGACGGGGCGGCTGGCCGGGCAGAGGGGCTCCTCACTTCCCAGTAGGGGCGGCCGGGCAGAGGCGCCCCCCCCACCTCCTGGACAGGGCGGCTGGCCGGGCAGGGGGCTGATCCCCCCACCTCCCTCCCGGACGGGGCGGCTGGCCGGGAGGGGGGCTGACCCCCCCACCTCCCTCCCGGACGGGGCGGCTGGCCGGGCAGAGGGGCTCCTCACTTCCCAGTAGGGGCGGCCGGGCAGAGGCACCCCTCGCCTCCCGGACGGGGCGGCTGGCCAGGCGGGGGGCTGACCCCCCCACCTCCCTCCCGGACGAGGCGGCTGGCCGGGCAGAGGGGCTCCTCACTTCCCGGTAGGGGCGGCCGGGCAGAGGTGCCCCTCACCTCCCGGACGGGGTGGCTGGCCGGGCGGGGGGCTGACCCCCCCACCTCCCTCCCAGACGAGGAGGGAGGACGCTCCTCACTTCTCAGACGGGGTGGCTGCCGGGCGGAGGGGCTCCTCACTTCTCAGACGGGGCGGTTGCCAGGCAGAGGGTCTCCTCACTTCTCAGACAGGGCGGCCGGGCAGAGACACTCCTCACATCCCGGACGGGGCGGCAGGGCAGAGGTGCTCCCCACATCTCAGACGATGGGCGGCCGGGCAGAGACGCTCCTCACTTCCCAGATGTGATGGTGGCCGGGAAGAGGCGCTCCTCACTTCCTAGATGGGATGGCGGCCGGGCAGAGACGCTCCTCACTTTCCAGACTGGGCAGCCAGGCAGAGGGGCTCCTCACATCCCAGACGATGGGCAGTCAGGCGGAGACGCTCCTCACTTCCCAGACGGGGTGGCTGCCAGGCAGAGGCTGCAATCTCGGCACTTAGGGAGGCCAAGGCAGGCGGCTGGGAGGTGGTTGTAGCGAGCCGAGATCACGCCACTGCACTCCAGCCTGGGCGCCATTGAGCACTGAGTTAACGAGACTCCGTCTGCAATCCCGGCACCTCGGGAGGCCGAGGCTGGCGGATCACTCGCGGTTAGGAGCTGGAGACCAGCCCAGCCGACACATCGAAACCCCGTCTCCACCAAAAAAATACGAAAACCAGTCAGGCGTGGCGGCGCATGCCTGCAATCGCAGGCACTCGGCAGGCTGAGGCAGGAGAATCGGGTAGGGAGGTTGCAGTGAGCTGAGATGGCAGCAGTACCGTCCAGCTTCGGCTCGGCATCAGAGGGAGACCGTGGAAAGAGGGGAGAGGGGAGAGGGGAGAGGGGAGAGGGGGGAGGGGGGAGGGGAGAGGGGAGAGGGAGCTCTATCTACCACACAGTCCTTCTCTGAATATCTCTCCTTTCTTTTACTGAAAAAAACCCAGTTTTTCCTGAAACTATAAAAAGACCCCAGTATTTTTACATAATTTACACCTCAAAGATTAGAAACCAGAAATAGAGACCTTTTTCAACCCTTCCGGAAGCAAAGTGCATTATCCCTCCGGCCACGTGTCTCAAATCTTGATGCATCAGAATCATCTGGGTGCTTTGAAATTCAAGATGATTCCTACGAGTTACCATAAATCAACTCAGAATTCCCTGGAGTGGGGCCCAGGGATCTGTATTTCTGACAAGCTCCCACAGGTGATTCCTTTCCCCACAGGATTTGAGAACTTCAGCTCAATGACCTAATCAGAGTCCTGCCATTGCTAATAACTGGTCTCAATTTTTTCATATATATGTGTGTGTGTGTGTGTGTTTATATATATATATATATATATATATATATATATATATATATATATATATAGTATTTTTAGTAGAGATGGGATTTTGCCATGTTGCCCAGGCTAGTATTGAACTCCTAAGCTAAGCAATCTTCCTGTCTCTGCCTCCCAAAATGTTGGGATTACAGGTGTAAGCCACTGCACCCGGCCGATAGCTGGTTTCATTTACTCTATTTCTTGACCACTCTGATCCATTTTGAAGTAAAAATGCTCCAATTATTATGCTGTTTTAGAACACGGTAAGCATGTCATGTGCTAATTATGGCCAGTGACATCATAAAAGAAAAGTGCATTACTGAATGCTTTCAATTTCTTATAATGATGGTAAGGTGGCATGTCATGGGGCCTATTTAGCCCCAGACATCACTCCAAAGAATTCCAAACAGATATAGACAAGTGCCCTTAGGGCCCAGATCCCTTCCCCTCAGGCTGTTTACCCAGGGAATAGGATGTCCTGGGGCAAGTTTCCCCTAAGTGAAGTGTTGATAAGTCTGCTTATCAGAAAGATATTGCTGGGGGTGTGATATGTAGGGCATCTACATTTTCTTGATAGGTAGTCATATGAAAGCTGACAAAGAAAAAAAAGGGCAGTGATGTGGTGCAATGTCAACAGACAGCTGTCCTCTGCCTCTTGACAAATAGGATGACTTGCATTGCTGAGCGATGTGATCACCACCAAAGGAATGGCCCTCTCACATTTCTTCCTGATTCACATATTCAGCAGGGTTAGCTTGTCCTCCCCTCCCTCTTCAGCTTCCCAGACACTGAGTCTGGAATGAAAATTCACCTGCCTCTGAGTTGGCTCCTAATGGGGGCGGGAGTGTTACTTGGGTTCCCAGGTTGGAAGATTATCTCACCCGGCCCCAGCTATATAAGCTGACCGGTGTGGAGGGCCCAGCAAGGCCAACTCCAGGGATTCCTTCCACGACAGAAAAATATACAAGACTCCTTCAGCCAACATGATGGTACTGAAAGTAGAGGAACTGGTATGTAAGATGCATTAATTTTATAAAATGAAAACTGGTTCATCTTGGTTTTTATTTGAAAATTGAAATGCCCTTTGCTTTCAGGTGTAATGCAAGGGAACTCTGAAAATGTCATATATGGAAAAAGGTTGATGTGATGAAACAAGTGAAATTGGAAAAAAAAATGGAGCTACCAGTAATGAATTCTCTGCATATTTCCTATTTAATATCTTCTCCTTTGGTTTTATTACTACAGTGTGGAATCATGTGTAGTTATCAAAATGTCTTAGGGGAGAAGTGTTATTGAAAGAATGTAAGCCCGGAAACTTTACAATAAGGCGAAACTCATCAAAAGTACCTAAAGTTGAGTTTTAATTAAGCAGAGAAGGTTTGTGATTTTCCTAAAAGAAATGTGATTAAGCAGATTAAAAGTAGATTTAAATATGTCAACCTAACCCAAGCTTTGATTTAACCAAGAGAGTAGGACAAGCACCTGAAGGTAATTCTGGGACAATTGTAGCAGTGTGCATCGCAGCTTGAGATCTGAGAGTGCACTGCTCAAAGGTGGCTGTTCCCAGGGGAGAAGGACCAAGAGCCTCCTGCGGCATTGTCTGTGAAGAATGACCCAGGACGAGGCTGCTGCTTCTGACGCTGCCATCTTCTTCCCTCATAGGTCACTGGGAAGAAGAATGGCAATGGGGAGGCAGGGGAATTCCTTCCTGAGGATTTCAGAGATGGAGAGTATGAAGCTGCTGTTACTTTAGAGAAGCAGGAGGATCTGAAGACACTTCTAGCCCACCCTGTGACCCTGGGGGAGCAACAGTGGAAAAGCGAGAAACAACGAGAGGCAGAGGTGAGAGCCATCTGTGGGATCCACTAGTAGGATGTTGGGGCTGGGGTAGGGAATGGAAATGTCAGGGAAGGAGAAGAGAGAAACAAACCCAATCATTAAGATGTCTCTTTACCAGATTCTAACCCGTAAAGAGGCAACTTGTATGGAACAGGTTTTGGGAAATAATTCTTTGACAAGACTATGACCTCTGAATTCTGAATCAATGAATAAATGTGCTGTGACCCTGTTTTGATTGAAAGATACACATGTCCAGTGAATTCCTGATGTTACACACCATGTAGTTAATCCCAAGCAAGGGAGATCTCTTTTTCTCAATAACATGGTCTGTGGTCCATAGATCATTGTTTAACTGTCTGCTATCTGTGTTGACACAATCTGTGTTTCTGGGTGAATTTTCCTTAATTACTAACACAGATAAAATTTGCTTTAGTTAGCTGTGGTCCCTGGACAGTCTGTTTTAGAAGGCTCTGCTTAGTGAAAGAGAATGACATTGATATTTCAGAGCTTAACATTTATTGTTAGATTCTTTTTATCATGCTCAAAAATTAAACCAAGTTTTGAGCATAATTTTAAAAATCCTTTAAAAATCTAAGACTTGCTTATGGCATTAATTACAAAGTCATCACTTAGAGACCAGATCATGTCCTCAATTGGTCAAGGGCTGATTCTACAAGCAACAGAAGTAAAGATGATGGCAATTAGCTGAAAATTAGACCCCCAGATAAATATCTGAATAAGAAATCCCTAAAATGAAGTCAAAGATTTATATAATTTTTAAAAAATGTTTTTGCTCAAACTGTTCACATGTTTATCTCAGACCTTGCAGATTTAGTTTAGACACAACCAGAATGCTTGTCAGTAGAACTCACCATATTTTTGAAATACGAATTTCTTTTTTAGCTCAAAAAGAAAAAACTAGAACAAAGATCAAAGCTTGAAAATTTAGAAGACCTTGAAATAATCATTCAACTGAAGAAAAGGAAAAAATACAGGAAAACTAAAGTTCCAGTTGTAAAGGAACCAGAACCTGAAATCATTGTAAGGGCTTTTTTTTTTGGTTTCCAGTAATACATGTCCAGTGTTGTGCTACAGGGGAGCAAATATCTGTGGAGGGTTTGATTGAATGCTGGCAAGCTCACGGGTAACTCTCATGCTATATGTGTGTGTGTGTATATATATATATATATATATATATATATATATATATATATATATATATATTTTGGCTTTAGACGGAACCTGTGGATGTGCCTACATTTCTGAAGGCTGCTCTGGAGAATAAACTGCCAGTAGTAGAAAAATTCTTGTCAGACAAGAACAATCCAGATGTTTGTGATGAGGTAAGACTCATGCAAAGCACTGCAAAATCCAGCTCATTAATTTTATGTTTCTCATGCTTTACTCCAGTCTTGCTAATACAGTGCCAAAGTCCTTCCACCTGAAACAGTTTCCCCAGCTGTTGCTGTGTATGCCAGGAGCCTCATAGGAGAGTTCAGTGGTCCAAAAAATAAATAGATATTAGATCAGTGATACGGATTGCATTGTTTTTTGCACTCATATACATCTGGCTGATTTTTCAGTTTTTCTTTAACTTCTTAGATTCTTGGGATAAGACTTTTAATGTGGGCCAAAAAGTCACCTTTAGAGATATATTATTAGCATCATCTTTGATTAAAACCAAGCACGTCAACACTAGATAAGAAATCTGGAGATTGGAGTTCAGGGGCCAGTTGTACCACTACTTGGCTATTTGGTTTTGAGCAGCTAATTTGCATCCTCTGGGCTGTGGTTTCCTTATCTGTAAACATGGGGCATTGGAGTGAAATAATGCCTAAAGTTGTTCCAGCTCTAATAGTTCATTAGCCCATTCAAATAAAGCCAATTTATCAGAAATCACTAATCCTTTTATATTCTTTCCCCCATGAAGTGAAATTGGGGACCGCTTCTGAAGTTGAACTAAAAACATGTCTCCCATTCTCCTAAAAATGAATGGAAACTTTTTGATAGTCTAGCAACAGTCCCAGATGCAAGAAAGCTGTCTGATCTGCATGGTAATGCTACATGAACAAGGAAGGTGCAAGATAGAAGAAACGGAGATGTCAGCATTTAGATAGTTTTGAGCCTTTAAGTTCACACTCCTCAACGTAGGCCTTTGAGCCCTTAGAAATGTATATTGGAGGAAGCTCAAATATTAGTTGCAGGATAATTGTTCTGATTCTGCAATTTTAGTTAACTTTGACATTTCTATTCATAAAGAAGCACTTGAGTTTCTATCAGTTAGGTCATCAGAATCTCCAGCTTCATAGCTCTTAAAAGGGTTTACGCACATTTTTATATTTATTGCTATCTCTGTTTAAAATCTCTGTTCTGATAGTATAAACGGACAGCTCTTCATAGAGCATGCTTGGAAGGACATTTGGCAATTGTGGAGAAGTTAATGGAAGCTGGAGCCCAGATCGAATTCCGTGATATGGTAAATATATTTCTTTGCTTGGGAATGAGCCAAAAGAAGTAGACTATATGAAGCTCCGGAAAACCTCCAATGCAAAACCGAGCTGATTGGATTGAAAATTGATCTGAGAGAACTAGGCAAAAGCTCATTTCTCCAAATAAAGGAAAGTTGGGAGATGAGAGTAGGTCATGTGAAAATATTTTCCATACATACTGAAAATAGAGGAATATTTCAGGGAAAAGAAGCGAGTGAAAGCTGTTAAACTGAATTCAATATCCTCATCAGCGAGTTAGTCATTCATTTTCGACACTTGCCTTTCAACAGCCTTGTCCCTCCATTGTTCACAAGGCAGCCTGCTTATGGTTGGCTGCCAGCAACATATACGAATTCTCTAGCTGCACACTTTATATGATAGATGCCAACTGCTACCAATGAGATTTGGGGCTAGACTGCATATGAAATGAATTGCATCTATGGAAAGTAGCTGCTATTCAGACCTCAATAATTCAATCACTGTGATTTCTACGAAGACCAGTATGCAGCATAATTTATGAACTGAAGATTGAGCTGGGAAAATTCTTTATGTATTTATATGCAGCTCATTTTGACTTTATAGCAAAGCGGCAACGGGATATCAAAGAAATCCAAGGGACTTGGCCAAAATTGAATCCAAAACATAAACACATTGAAAAAAAATCAAGAAACAAAATATGAAGTTTGCATGGAAACTAAAAATCATGAGTGTGGGATTAAGGCCAGGGGCATACCAACCACATAGATCAGTGAGGAGAGGGTCTCCTAGGGGTAACTATACACGTTACAACTGTAGACACAAGTGACTACAGTTGAGGTACAGAGACTGTGCTAGCAAAAATGAGAGCAGAAAACCCACAGAAGTAGAGAAAGAGCGACAGGGACCCTAGATGAGGTGTCAGATCCAGATTAAAATATTTTGGAAGGGACTACTTTTATTCTGCCAAAATTTTTAAATACATGTGTTTAGAACTTTTGTGTACATTTGACAAAAGAAGTTAGAAGTTCCAGGCAGAGGGGAGTTTGACTGTGTATTCTGCCTCTTATTAATTGTTTCCTTGGGCTAGAAACTTGAACTTTTTGGAACCTGGTTTTTCTTATCTGCAAAATGTGCATAGCAACACCTACCTCAAAATGTTGCTGGAAGAATCAAGGTGTCTAGAGTGTAGCACCATGTTGGCATGAGAAATGTCTCAATAAATGGCCATTCTTATTCTTTTAAAACATTATTAGGTTAAGAGCCTCCTAATAAGACACACATATGGACACACACACACACACACACACACACACGTAATTTAGCTAACACATTTGGTAAGAACCTTCGACTCCAGTTAGAATTGTCAATCTAGATGGGGACAACTCATTATTATCACGGATGCCCTAGCAACCAGGTTCTAATTCCCCAGACCACATTCTCCTTCACATTGTCGGGTCTTCCCTCCTGGTATAGCTTGAATCCACAGCCATCCACTGGGCAAGCCGTGGAGGAAACCTGGATGTTTTAAAATTGTTGCTGAATAAAGGAGCAAAAATTAGCGCCCGAGATAAGGTATTCCTTCTTCTCCTTCTCCCTTCATTCACCCCTTCTCCCTCCCTGTCCCCCATCCTTCTCCACTTCTCCCACTCTTCCCCCTCCCCCTCCTCCTTCTCCCTTACCCGCCCTTCCCTCCTCCCCCACCCCTCCATCTCCTAACCTCGCCTCTCCATTAAAGTCATCTGGAGGCCCATGCTGTGTGCAGGCACCCTAGTGACCACTTCTCCCCCTCGCACATGTCTTGGGGTCTGGGACAGCCTCTGTCCTCATTCCTAGCGAATCAGCAGCGTTTTCCAATTTTCCAGTTGCTCAGCACAGCGCTGCATGTGGCGGTGAGGACTGGCCACTATGAGTGCGCGGAGCATCTTATCGCCTGTGAGGCAGACCTCAACGCCAAAGACAGAGTGAGTAGCTGGACACGCTCGGGTTTCCCAAAGCTTCATTGCTTTTGTATTTGGAATCACTCCCCCAAGCCTGGGTGCCCTTGCAGGACCCACTTCCTGGCCTCAGACCCACCTTGAACCTGTTGACTCTGCTTCTCTAGGAAGGAGATACCCCGTTGCATGACGCGGTGAGACTGAACCGCTATAAGATGATCCGACTCCTGATTATGTATGGCGCGGATCTCAACATCAAGAACTGTGTAAGTACTGGAAACAAGAAACACCGCTTGCAAGCTTTCCAATTTCCAGGAGCATTTCTTAAATAGGTGAAATGACTCCCACAATGGCAGTATTTGAGGGGTCTTCAATGGTCTAAATGCCCCTGCCCATTTCCCCAAGGACAGTGTTTATCTTGGCTAGGACCCAGTTCACATGGCCAGAGATGAGGGAAGTCATAGATACTGCTATGACCTCAGTGCCTGATACAGTGCATAGTAATTCTTTTACAATTTGGTCCTGGAAATGAAAGATAGTCAAAATTTGCTCATCCCCACAAACACCTAGAAGTCCAATCTGCTTTGGCCATTTCTGTCTGTGCAAGGGCTGAGGAAGTTAGAAATAAAGGCATCCACCATTTCCAAAATGTCCTAAAATTCCGCAAGGGTCAGTGCAGACAGTGAACTAAGGTTAATCAATATCCAATCTGAGTAATTCACAAAGTCCTTTTCCTCCTTACAGCAATGTGAAATGTCACCATTTTCTTCCAGGGGTAGCTGTGCTTTTGCCTGTATTTTTTTTCAGATAATTTCTATCCATTCTCCACTTGGATTTGTCTTCACATCTCTCAAAATAATTTCCTATATTTAGGCCCTGAAAATTCTTGTATAAGTACATATTAATTTAACTTCATCTGTAAGCAGGGAACATAACCAACTTTTCCTCATGGTCTCAATTTCCAGACAAACACCATCTAATATAAGCTTAAAAAATATTGCCCAGAGGAACAGGTATAAATTTCTGAAGAAATAATTTTAAAGACCCTTTTGAAGAATCACTTTACAAAAAAGAGTGGGGGGGGGGGGAGGGAAACTCAGTCATCATATAAATGCAAATAATTTTCTCCCCTTATTTGTGTTGCAAAGACTGAGAGGAATATCTTATCGTTTAAAACAAATCTGGCTTGGTGACAGGATCAAAGAATGGTGATAAATGAAGATTGCTTGGGATGGGAAAGTGTTAACAGTAGGGCTTCCTCAGTCTAGATATTGGAATCGATCCTATCTAATAATTTTTTAAACTATCAGAAAAAGAGCAGGTTAAATGAAATCTTGAAAGCTGCAGAAAATGTGAAGTTTTTTTTCAGGCAGTGAGACACAACCAGCAGAGACAAATAGCATACAGGTTTAGGGAGACTGTGTAAGTAGCCAGAAAAATCACAATATAAATTTCAATGGAGAGAAGTGCATGGAATTTATGGAAGAGTAGCCCAAAATATACAAAAAGGGCTCAGGGTTCTGAATTATCAGTTAGATATTAGCATCAGGTTTATGGAACTATTAATGTCATTGACCCAATGGACTGATGTTTCCCCCAAAGATCAATAACCTATTGATGCCATCTTAAGGAGATTGGGAGCAGCATACAATATTTTCTCATTATCCAAAACTGCATATTCATGTCTACTGATGATTGTTCCTAGAGAAAGACACTACAGAGGTGGGGAAGTTCCAAAATGAAGGTTATAGGGCCACTAATTTAAATACCTACAGATCTCATAATCTGACTGCAGAATGACCTCACTGTGCCGGGCAGATGGCCTAAGAGACTTCAATGTGTGGCTGTCAGGGTCTGTGCACATAACTCTTTTAAAGGTGGCCCTTCCCCAACCCAGTCTATGTTGCTCTGTGGAACCATGGGTACCATGTTTTTAACTCTTCTGATTTTTTCATAGAAGTCACAAATCCAGTTGGGAAACCTCTTGGTTTCCAACTGTTGCCAATTCATACTAATCTTAACAAAAATCTAAGTTCTGTTTGGGTCAAAACAAAACAGGTCTCTATTCTGGTTTGCATCTCAAAGCTGCCAATTTGCAGTCGCTGGGTTAAAAAGAAACTTCTCAATGAATAGAGATGGAAAAATTTTGGACTTCTCAGATCTATAGATGAGAATTGAGAGATGACATGGTTTTAATATTTTTAAATCTTGAGACACGTGCATAAGGGAAATCAAAATTTCGTCTCAAAAATTATTTGTTCACACATGTCATTGCCATCAACTCCAAGAAAAATACATTTCCTGGGAGAGACCATTGAAAATTCTGACAAGTTATGAAAAATCTGCTCCCAGGAACAGTAATAGTACCCAAGCAGTATCAATCAAAGAACTATCATTCAAATGGATAGGCACTGATTCTTGGTCCAAGAGGCATGCTCCCACCTCCGGGAGTCCATTCCACAGGATACTGGAAGATGTATGGAGACATTTTATAAATTTCAAAATGACTTGAGGTGCTCTTGACACACAGTGTCTAGGGACAAGGGATTTTACCAATACCTGGGATGGTCCCACGTGAAAAAGATTTTTGCTCTAAAATGGCAAAAGCATCCCTCTGAGAAACAGTGAAGGACTGGTTTGAGTATAAACTGCAGATCACTCCTGGTGGAAACCATGAAACACTGTTATAACATATACCTAATCCTTACCTCATGAAACACACACAGAGAATGTGAATTTACAGATGTCACCCACCTGAAAGTCAACTTTCCTTATCTCATTTGATTAGGCTGGGAAGACGCCGATGGATCTGGTGCTACACTGGCAGAATGGAACCAAAGCAATATTCGACAGCCTCAAAGAGAACTCCTACAAGACCTCTCGCATAGCTACATTCTGAGGCAAACGACAGACTCTTAATCAGTAAATGTTCACTGGCATTTTGAAGGCATGGCCCAAGAGAAGAGACACTAGCCATAAAATCTAGTTTCTATTTATCAACGTGTTGTGAAGATGTACCTAATGAAGTTTTGAGAAAGCACAGGGTTATAGGTGTTTAAATTTCCTTTAGTGAAACTCTTATTTATTTTTATGTATTCCTGTTTATTTATTTACTGCCACGCTACTGATATTCAGACCTTCATGATCATCCATTTGGTGAGCAGAGCTTCATTTGTATATAACACTTTCAGAGCCTTCCCACCCATAGGTAGTTCTTAAACCAGGTGAAAGAACTGATTATCACAGCCCTCTTTCCTCCTGAATTTTTAATGCAAAGTTTGAATGAAGCAAGGGAAAGCATGTAGGGACAGGAAACAATGGAAGGAAAGTGATTCTGTGAAAAGGACAGTGAAGCCAGCTATTTTACCCCCAGGCTGGATTTTTTTTTTTTTTTTTACCGAGTACACAGAGTACCCAAGTGAAGAGAACGTCATGAGTGTAAGTGCAAGTCAGTGGAAGGAGCGGCAAACTGGGACATGCAGAATTGAATTTGCTCAAAAAAGATGAAAGGAAATGCAAACTGTAAATGTATAAATGTATATTGTATTGTATGTACATTTTATATTCATAATAAAGGCAATCAAACTCTAAACCTCTAAGTCCTTCTATAAGTGTGGTGGAAATGTCCTATGTGAAAAAAAAAGCTATATAGGAGGGTTTTTTTTTTCCATTGTTTTCCAAGTTTTGCAGATTAGAAATGTCCCGTACAACAGCACTCCCAGTATTTAATATGTATACAGATCACCTGGGGATCTGGTTAAAATGCAGATTTCTGATTCAGCTGGTCTCAGGTGGGGCCTGAGATTCTGCTTTTCTGATAAGCTCCCAGGTGACAGGCCACGAAATGCCACCACCACACTGAGCAGCTAGGCCGAGAGCCATAAAGACACAAAGGAATTCTAGCGAGCTTTCAGTCCCAGTGGTGTGTAGAAAGAGACCCCTGGTGGTCAGAATGATTTCTGCATGGTAAACCCGCATTTCTTACGAAGTTCCCATTAAGGCTTAACTAGTGACTTTTTTAAATTTAAAATTTAAGTTCTGGGGTACATGCGCAGGATGTGCAGCGGTGTTACATAGATAAACGTGTGCCATGGTGGTTTGCTGTACCTATCAACCCATCACTTAGGTATTAAGCCCAGCATGCATTAGCTATTTTTCCTAATGCTCTCCCTCCTCCCACCCCACCCCCTATACAGGTCCCAGTGTATTTTGTTCCCCTCCCTGTGTCCATGTGTTCTCATTGTTCAGCTCCCACCTATAAGTGAGAACGTGCGGTGTTTGGTTTTCTGCTCCTGTATTAATTTGCTGAGAATAATGGCCTCTAGCTGCATCCATGCCCCTGCCAAGGACATGATCTCATTATTTTTATGGCTGCGTAGTATTCCATGGTGTATATCTACCATATTTTCTTTATCCAGTCTATTATTGATGGGCATTTGGGTTGGTTCCATGTCTTTGCAATTGTGAATAGTGCTGCAATGAACATATGCATGCATGTATCTTTGTAGTAGAATGATTTATATTCCTTTGGGTACATACCCAATAATGAGATTGCTAGGTCAAATGGTATTTCTGGTTCTAGATCTTTGAGGAATCACCACACCATTTTCCACAATGGATGAACTAATTTACATTCCCATCAACAGTGTAAAAGTGTTCCTATTTTTCTGCAACCTTGCCAGCATCTGTTATTTCTTGACTTTTTAAGTAACTGCCATTCAGACTCCATCCATCTGACGAAGCTCTAACATCCAGAATCTACAAGGAACTTAAATTTACAAGAAAAAACAACCCCATCAAAAAAGCGGGCAAAGCACACGAACAGACACTTCTCAAAAGAAGATATTCATGTGGCCAACAAACATCTGGAAAAGCTCAATATCACTGATCATTAGAAAAACGCAAATTAACTGGAGATTTAACAATTCTTGTAGACAGGGACTGGCAATGTCAAAGACTTCCCAGGAGAGAACACACAGGTCCATGATTTTTGACCTCCAGACCACCACAATAAAACTAATATCACAATAAAGTGAGTCACAATTTTTTTTGGTTTTCTAGTGCATACAAAAGTTATGTTTACATTATCCTGTGGTTTAATAATTGTGCTATAGCACGATGTCTAAAAAACACTGTACCTACCTTAACTTAAAAATACTTTATTGCTAAAAAAAATGCTAACAATCATCTGAGCCTTCAGTGAGTCATAATCGTTTTACTGGCGGAGGGTCTTCCCTCCATGTGGATGGCTGCTGACTGATGAGGGTGGTAGTTGATGAAGATTGGGATGGCTGTGTCAATTTATTGAAAGAAGACAACAATGAGCTTACCACATCAATTAACTCTTTCATAAAAGATTTATCTGTAGCATCTGATGCTATTTGATAGCATGTTACTATCAATAGAACATCTTTCAAAATTGGAGTACATCCTCTCAAACCCTGTTACTGCTTTATTAACTAAGTTGATGTAATATTCAAAATCCTTTTTTTGTCAGTTCAACAATGTTTACAGAATCTTCACTAGGAGTAGATTCCATCTCAAGAAACCACTTCCTTTGCTCATCCATAGGCAGCAACTTCTCAGCTGTTCAAGTTTTATGACAAGATTGCAACAATTCAGTCACATGTTCAGGCTCCACTTTTAGTTTTCTTGCTATTTCCACCACATCAACAGTTACTTACTCCACTGAAGTCTTGAACCCCTCCAAGTCATTCACACAGGTTGGAATTAACTTCTTTCAAATTCCAGTTAATGATATTTTTACCTCCTCCAATGACCCACGAATGTTCTTAATGGCATCTAGCATGGTGAATCCTTTCCAGAAGGTTTTGAATTTATTTTGCCCAGATCCATCAAAGGAATCGTTATCTATGGCATATAGCCTTATGAAATGTGTTTCTTAATAAGACTTGATTCAAAATGACTCCTTGATCCATGGGCTACAGAACGTATGTTGTGTAAGCAGGTATGAGAGTAACATTCATCTCCTTGTACATCCTCATCAGATGCACGTCTCCATCAGTCTTGGGTGACCAGGTGCATTTTCAATTAGCAGTAATGTTGTGAAAGGAATATTTTCTTTTCCTGAACAGTAGGTTTCAATGATGGGCTTAAAATATTCAATAAACTATGATGTAAAAAGATGTGCTATCATCAAGGATTTGTAGTAAAATTTATAGAGCACAGGCAAAGTAGATTTAGCATAATTCTTAACAACCCTAGGATTTTCAGAATGGTCAATGAGCATTGGTTTCAACTTAAAATCACCAGCTAACAAGGGAGTCAAAGCTTTGAAGCTTTGAAGCCAGGCATTGACTTCTCCTCTCTAGCTATCAAAGTCCTACATGGCATCTTCCAATAGAAGGCTGTTTCATCTACGTTGAAAATCTGTTGCTCAGTGTAGCCATGTTAATCAGTTATCTTAGCTAGATCTTCTGGATAACTCGCTGCAGCTTCTTTCTTCTATCAGCACTTGTGCTTCACCTTGCACTTTTATGTTACAGAGATGGCTTCTTTCCTCAAATCTCATGAACCAACTTCCGCTGCAGTTCTCCAACTGTTTTCAGCAGCTTCCTCACTTCTCAGCATTCATAGCACTGAAAGAGTTAGGGCCTCTGGATTAGGCTTTGGATTAAGGCATTATTGTAACTGGTTTGGTGTTCTATCCAGACCACAAAAACTTTCTCCATTCAGCAACAGAGCTGTTTTGCTTTATCATTTGTGTGTTCACTGGAGAAGCACCTTTAATTTCCTTCAAGAACTTTTCCTTTGCATTCACAACTTGAGTGAGAGGCATAGTTTTCAGCCTATCTTGGCTTTCTACATGCCTTTCTCAATAAGCTTAATCATTCCTAGCTTTTGATTGAGAGAGATGTGTGGTTCTTCCTTTCACTTGAACACTCAGAGGCCATTGTAGGGTTATTAATTGGCCTAATTTCAATATTGTTTTGTTTCAAGGAATGGGGAGGCCTGAAGAGAGGGAAGGAAATGGGGAAAGCTGGTCGATGGAGGAGTCAGAACACACACAACATTCATGGATTAAGTTCACTGTCCGATATGAGTGCAATCTGTGGCTACCTAAAACAGTTATAATAGTAAAATCAAAGAACACTAACCAACAAAACACATATAATAATAATGAAAAAGTTTTTAATATTGTGAAAATTACCAAAATGTGACAGGAGAGAGACAGGAAACAGGCACATGATGTTGAAAAAATGGCACCAATAGACTTGCTGTTTACAGAGGTGCCACATCTTCAACTTGTAAAAAATTCAGTATTTGCAAAGCACAATAAATTGAAGCACAATAAAAGGAGGTATGCCAGTAGTTCTTGGCCAGGTGCTAGGCCAGGTCCTAAGACCTGTGGTAAGAAAAAGAGATTGTCCATGACATGCCCTCCTGGAAGAGATGAATATTAAAGGAATAATGAGGAATAAATACATAGTCATGTGCCACAGAATGGTGTTTTGGCCAACAATGAACCACATATACAAAGGTGGTCCCATAAAAATAAAATGAAGCTGAAAAATTTCTATTGATAGCAACATCCTAGCTGTTGTAACATCATAGTACAGTGCATTACTTTTCTATGTTTGTTTAGATACACAATATACTTACCATTGTGTTATAGTTGCCTACAGTATTCAGTACAGTGACATGTCGTACAAGTGTGAAGCCTAAGAGCAATAGGCTGTATTGCTCATATAGCCTAGGTGTTTAGTAGGCTGTATCATTTAGGTTTGTGTAAGTAACACTCTGTGATGTTCACACAACAAAACCGCCTAATGATGCACCTTTCAGAACGTATCCCTGTCGTTAAGTAAGGCAGTAAGTGCACAGTATCTGTCTGTTGAAAATACGATGAAGGAAACAATACAGAGTGTCTAAGATGATGAGGCTTCTATAAAGACTTCTTTGAGGTGGTAACCTTTAGGGTTTGTCTGAAAGGTAAACAGGAGTTATTCAAGAATCAAGTGTTCCAGGTAGCAGGAACACTGCTCTATGGAATACAGCAAGGATATGAGAAATGTTTGGCACTTGTGGAAATACATGAAAGCCAGTGAAGTCTGATGTGAAACACTAGCACCAAGAGACCCATTTTGGATAAGATCATATATGTTAACCTCTTAGATATGCCTCTAACTATCTGGGAGAGTGTATACGCATAGTCCATAACCAGAAGGTCTTCCAGTTATCTGGTCATAGACACATATAGAGTTGTGAGAATGGTTTGAAATATTTTTGTACCTTTTCTATCTAGTACTAATCCATGGAGTCCACCTCCCACAGGCATTGGGGATTTCACTGTTATCTCTCTGACTCCCAATTTTGTTTGTTGGCCCCTCTACCTTCCCCACAGGGGTCCTGGCTTAAGTTTGTCAGACTTTTAAGGCTCAGGGTCCTTCAATTTCTTCCAAGTGAAACATCTACAACACAGACATTTCTCTTGCCAGTGCTGATGTCTCATGTGGCATAACTTCAACGTGTTACCACCATGTGACCAACTTTTCTTTATGGTATCTGCCTCAAATCCACCTCCCCTAAAGAGCTCGGAGGGTACACGAGAGAAGAGAATAAAGAGTTAGAAAGTTTTATGTTGCCACATATAAATATTTGCACTAATAACTAGGTAGAGGGCATGAGAGACAATATGGAATAAATCCCATTAGAATTAAGACAACTCTTAATTATTTCTGCTAATGGAAAAGATAAACACGTTGGGGGAAATTTTTAAGTTTTTAATCACATAGTCATTTTTTTTATAAAGTTCTCTCCTTGCCTTCTCACTGACTCAACTCTTTGCCCACAATCTTTCATTTTGTGTTTGCTCTTCAGTGAAGGGCACACCACACTGGCCAATGGAGAGTCCTAGAAGTTGTTTTTGACCTTCTTTCCCTCATCCTTCTCTTTTAAACAACCACCAGGTCTTACCAAGTATACTACATAAGTAGTGCTGTGATCTGTCCATGTTTTCCAATCCTAGGTGCCTCTGCCCTAGTTCAGGTCACCATTACTTCTCATCTGGATCAAATAGCCCTCCTAGGCTCCTGGCCTCCAGGCTTGCTTACCTCCAGAATGTTTTTCAAGTTGCAGATAGAGGGATTTTTCTAAAATGCAAGGCTTATCAATTCACTCTCCTCTTTCAACCCTTCGATGGCTTCACATTTCTCTCAGGATGAAATAAAAACTCCTAAAAATGTCTTATAAAATCCTTAAAATCTGGCTGCTGTTAACTCTTTATTCTTATCTCTCATAACCTTCCTAGCCAAACTCTAAATTTCAACTCAACTAAATTTTCAGTTCCTTAAAAAATCCAGGCACTTGCTTTACTGTTTTCACATACTGTGCCAGCTCCCTGGAAGACTCTTCTTCCCACTACAGCCCACTCCATGCCATCACATCACTTCTCATTCCTCCCCTTTGGTCTAGCTGTATTTCCTCCAGGAAGCCATCCTTGAGTCCTTAGATTCTATTAGTTCCCCCAAGGTGTCTTCCTGTTGTACTTTGCTTTTTCCCCATAACATCTGTCATACTTCCTTCCCCCTCCTCTTGAACACCCAGTACTCATTATGCCAATACAGAAATGAGTAACAAAGGAAGCAACACATCACCAATAATCCTGGTTTCATGACATTCTGATTATTTCTGTGCACATTATGGGTATTGTGTATTTAGCTTTACAACTTCAACTGAACAACTTATTCTAGACATCTTTATAGACAGTATTCTTTTATTTTAATGTACAATGAATTATTTAATCCTGTTATTGTTGGGTATTTAGGTTGTTTCCATTTTCACATTTAAGACATTGTTGCAGTGAATATCCTTATCCATCCACCCTTTATAATTAACCAGTTATTTCTGAAGAATAAATTGACATCAAAAGTATAAGACTTGCATCAAATTGTATCTCCCTCCACACCAACTTGAAAATACCCACTTTATAAATCTTTTTTTCTTTTAACTTTCAACCTGATCAGCCAGATATATTTGTGGTGATTTCCCCCTAAATGACTAGGAAAGTTCAGCATCTTCATGTTACTGGACATTTAAAAAAATCAACTTTATTTGTCCAATTTTCTAAGTCAGGTCTCCTGGAAGCAGCATTTCAAATTAGGATTCCTGTGTAAGTGACTTACTGAGAGTCCTCTATAAGGGAATGAGAAAAAACAGAACAGGGCAGAAGAGGCAAATATGTGGTTTCAGGAGAAATCCACACACAGCGTAATCCCATGGGGTGCTCAGGAGCATAAATTGTACCACCGAGGCCAGTGGGCCAGGCTGTAATGTCCTGCATCAGTCACTGGCCATGGGCCAACCTCAGAGGAGACAAAACTTCCCAGGTATCTTCAGGTAAAGTGACTCTCATCAGCCCAGGACAATCCTCTGGAAAAGGGTGAAGTCATTAGTACCCAACATCTGAAGCACTGGCAATATAGGTACACCACCCTGGGAATGGGGATCTCTGTGGATGCCAGCATGTCATGTTGGGTATTTAAAAAAAAAATTCTTAAAAGCTAAGCATATGAAACCTTCCTGGAATATGCATTGTAAATGTACTTTCCTACTTGTTGTTACGTAGAGACAAATCAATCAAACTTTGTTTTCTGGCTTTGATGACCATGCTTGGCAGGTCTATTGCAATCCAAGATTATTTTTTTAATTAACTTACATTTTCCTCTAGTATTTTACAAGTTTTTAAAAAAATTTAAATCTTTAATCTACCTGGATTTACTATGGGTGTGTATTGGGTGTGAGATAGAGATTTGACTTAGTTTTTTCCTAAATGATAGCTGACACTTCAATATTTAAATTAACATAATGAAGTAATAAATAATAAAATAGTTGGTACTTTCTTTTTTTTAGACAGAGTCTCATTCTGTCGCCCAGACTGGAATGCAGTGGTGCGATCTCAGCTCAGTGCAACCTCTACCTCCCGGGTTCAAGCAATTTTCCTGCCTCAGCCTCCCGAGTAGCAGGGATTACAGGCATGGGCCACCATGCCTGGCTGATTTTGTATTTTTAGTAGAGACGGGGTTTTGCCATGTTGGCCAGGCTGGTCTTGAACTCCTGACCTCAAGTTATCTGCCCTCCTTGGCCTCCCGAAGGGCTGGGATTACAAGTGTAAGCCATGGCACCCGGCCGTAGTTGGTACATTTTATATGACAGGCCCTGTTCATAGTAAGCCTTCCACAAATACTAACCTACTTAATCCTTGCAATAATGTGACAGGTAGGGAGAACAGATGAAGTGAGGCACAGAGAGGTTACATAATTTGCCCAAGGTCATAGCTAATGAGTACTAGCAAGTAGGGCTTTAAATGCATTTAGTTTTTCTTTCCCCTATGCACTTAACTGGTATGCTGTACTGCCTCTCCCAAATAGATAACCAATTATTTCAGTATCACTTACTGAACAATCAATCCATCATTTCTTCTTATAGCTAAAGTATGATCTTGGACTTCCTGCTCTTTTCACTGTTTTGAATTTCTGCACCAATTAGTTTTAATTACAGTACTAGAGTTTTGTTATACTCTGTAACATTCAGCATTGTAAGTCCCTCTCATTAGGTTTTTTCCTGAAATTTCCAATTCTCATATTTACTCTTTCAGAATACCAAGTCCAAAGATCAAATACATAAACAAGAAAACAAAAAATACTTATAGGCATTTTGATTTTAAATTTCGCTAAATGCGTAATTTGGGGGAGAATTTGATTTACAATTTGTCTTATTCAAGAAAACAGAATGTCTCTCTCCATGTATTCTAGTCTTTATTTTCCCTTTATTCTCTTATTACTTTCATTAAGTTTTCTTTATAGAGGCCCTACACATTTCTTGGTAATTTATGTCTTTGTGAATAGTGTCATCTTTTAAAATTATTTAACAGGTTATTAATCAAAACTGGTTTTTGTATATTTATACAATTGGCCACTCTGCCAAACTTCATCTTGGTTTGGCAGAGGTATTGGCATCTTGTGGCAATTAAATTAGTGGTTCATTCTAACAAAAGTAAATATTAGAAGGAAACTTGCCTCTGCTATTCACTGGTGATCAGCCATCATGCCCTACTATCATGAACAATGGCATAAACATGTATGAATAGAAAGCAGGCACAACTGCAAACACATACTACACAAATGTGTAGTAAATGGACGTAAGCTGAAAGGTACCTATATTTCTACTTTTTTCCCATTTATTTCACGAGTTTTCCAAGACAGTCGTATCTGCAAATAATTTTACCTCCTTTCTATAACATGAAAATCTTACTGTATCTGGTGCAACTGTAACTGGTACATCACTAATTCATAAATTAAGGTGGGACATCGCAAAAAATTGAACATACATCCTGTTAAGCATTTTGAGCTTAAAACAGATAAATGTATACTTGGGTACCAACCTTTTAAAGAAGGGTCAAAGCCTGTTCTTGGGAGTATGATCTCTCTGATGAGAGATCAAAAGTTGTCTTTGTTGAATTCTAGTTCCTTTAAAGCAGAAAAGGAACTTGACATTAGTGAAGCAATCCAAGTGCAGAGTTTTTACTGATCACCCCCAAATTTGTTATCCTTCTCACACCTAATTTGACAGCAGTTCTTTGTAATGACTCTTTTCCAAACCTTTCCAAAGTGTTGACTTAGTTTTCCTGGGAATTCTTCATTTGCCCCCAATAGCTCATCAATTTTCATATTTAAAAAAATAATTTACATACAATGCTAAACACAGCTGCCTTAAACAGATTTGTGAATAAACACAGCTGACTTTTGGTGAACTTAAGCAGGGTGAAGGAAAAAAGCAAACTGGCACACAAAAAAAGCAAAGTGGCAGACTTTTGGTGTGTGGCCTCAGCAGCACCGGCCTCAGTTTTACAGAAGGAATGGGTAGGTTAATCCATCAAATTGGCCAAGCGGTAGTCAAAAATGCTTTTGGAGCCATCACATTTAATATACACAAAAAACAGACACATACGAACATATATATGTATGCATACAATATTCTTCTACTTTAATTTTGCCATGGGTTTTTATTGTTGTCATTTTAAAAATCAGGAGTGGATTTAACTTTATTAAATGTCTTTCTGGCATCTATTAAAAATATTCTGATTTTTCTCTTTTGACCTATGAATATGATAAAGGATACTGCATTAAAAAGAACTGGAAGGCCGGGTATGGTAGCTCATGCCTGTGCCTGTAATCCCAGCACTTTGGGATGCTGAGGTGGACAGACTGCTTGAATCTGCCAGGAGTTTGAGACTAGCCTGGACATGGCAAAACCCCATCTCTACAAAAAAATACAAAAATTAGCTGGGATGTGGTGGTGCATGCTTCTGGTCCCACTTACTTGGGAGGCTGAGGTGGGAGGATGGCTTGAGCCCAAGAGGCAAAGGTTGCAGTGAGCCGAGATTGTGCCACTGCACTCCAGCCTGGGTGACAGAGTGAGACCCTGTCTCAAAAAGAAGAAGAAAAAAAGAATAAATTTCACCTGGTCATGATGCACTTTTAATGTTTTTTTAATCAATATTTTATTTAAACATTTGTATTCATTGGTGAGGTTATAAAGCTTTCTCTTTTTAAAATTGTATTTTCTCGGGCCGGGCGCAGTGGCTCACGCCTGTAATCCCAGCACTTTGGGAGGCCGAGGCGGGAGGAATATGAGGTCAGGAGATCGAGACCATCCTGGCTAACACGGTGAAACCCCGTCTCTACTAAATACATGGCGAGTGCCTGTAGTCCCAGCTACTCAGGAGGCTGAGGCAGGAGAATGGCATGAACCCAGGAGGTGGAGCTTGCAGTGAGCAGAGATTGCACCACTGCACTCCAGCCTGGGGGACAGAGCGAGACTCTTGTCTCAAAAAAAAAAAAAAAAATTGTATTTTCTCCAACCCGCAGAACAGTTGTCTTTCTCTTGCTTAAAAAAATTCCTTATTCAGTTATACCTCTGGCTCTACTCCATTGTGTTTTAGAGCCCTTACATTAATATTGCATAAATGCACGTATTTGCATAAAAAGCTTCTACTTAACATGATCCCATTATAAAAATAAATTATTTCCAAAGTTGGTTCAGTCCGATGCTTTGCTATTTTTAATACAGCTATCAGGAAAATCAATATTAGGGTTTTAGGGGTTTCTAACTAAAAGTAAGGAATCCTATTTCAAAGACCTTACGTAGGTATGAAGCAGTGAAGGAAGAGACCAGATGTAATTTTACATGTGTATCCTCTCTCCTTCCACAAATTCTATAGCAATTTCTTAGGAAAAAATGCTGATTTGATGAATACATGAAAGAAGCTTAAAACAAGATGAACTAAAGTCACTTCTTCAATATAAGTTTGAATATCTTCAAAATAACTACTATTTGAGTATGAACAAGAAACTTTCGAAAGAAGCTCTTAAAATATTCAAACATCCGGCTGCATGTGGTGGCTCATGTAATCCCAGCACTTTAGGAGGCCAAAGCGGGAGGATGGCTTGATCCTAGGAGTTTGAGACCAGCCTCAGCAACATAGTGAGACCATGTCTCTACAAGGGAAAAAAACAAAAACAAAAACATAGCCAGGTGTGGTCGTGCACACCTGTAGTTCCTGCTGCTTGAGAGGCTGAAGCAGGGGGATCACTTGAGCCCAGGATTGAGGTTGCAGTGAGCTGTGATTATGCCACTGTACTCCAGCCTGAGCAACAAAGCAAGACCCTATCTCAAAAACAAAATGGAACAAAAATACCTGAAACATTTTATTCAAGTATATTTGCTGTTATTTATCACTTACACAAAGGAGAAATAACCAGTCTTTCTCTCTTAAAGTACATCTAAATTCATTAAGCTGGCAGCCTTTTAAAAAGATGCTTCACTAGGTTTCGTTTGTTGTTTTAATGGATTGCAAGTAAAATGTTTTTATAGACTATTGATTTCTAGCTCCAAATGAAAACAGTAAATCCCACAAAGGTTTTATTTTTGTTGTGGCTGATGAACTATAAAAGGGAAGAAGGGAGTGCTGACAGAGACTGGGGCATTCTTTTCAGCCCTCACACTTGGCTTTCTTGGAAGCTGGAAGACAATCTTCATCTCCTTCTGATGGCCGAGGTTTCTTCACTGTAGAGATAATTCCAAAAGCAGTTTTTCTAGTTTCTGTAAAACAAACAGGGAAACCATTGTGCTTGAAGTTAAGACATAATTTAAAATGAGGTGGTTTAACATATTACTTTGGCTTACAGCAATAGCAAATGATAAGCCATAATGAACTGCTATGGGTGCTAGTGCCATTTACCGTCATTATCTTTTTTTCCCAACAGACACAAATATCAGTATATTATTAACATCTAATTCATTCCTAAAGATTACCTCATGGGTAAAACTGCAGGACAGCGTTATCTCTAATGGTCTGTCCATGGCATCTTATGTAGCCAGAACCCAGTCACAGACATTGATGTAGCAGACACTTTATATATGGTAGACAGACAAATCAAGAGAGCAAACACAGCAATCAAGTGTATGGCTCCCATGTGGAGCACATGCTTGCCTCATTTTACAGCATGTACCCTATCTCTCTTATTAGAACATCAAGGCACCTCTGAAGAATCAATTGCATTATATTGCCAACACTCAACAATGGCCTGGTTATGCAAAATGTGTTCAATAAATACTAGTTGAGTTAATGAATAAAATCACTCAAATTTATTGATCTCTTTAACTGGTGACAATGAACAAAGAATAAATAGAAATTATTAAATGCTTAGATTAGGTTGGCAGCAGAGTTCAACTTAAATTTAACCAATTTCTCCTAGAAACCTACTAATAGGCTAGGCACTGTGTCCATATACAGAGGGTATTAAGATTCCTAACAGACAGTGCTTTTCCCTATACTACATGCATGCGAGAAGCACAATAAGAGCAAATATAATAGGAATGGAGGCATCCACAAGAATTAACTGCCTGGTTAAAGCAATGAGGTATTATATAAAGGTGACACTACTCGGAATAGGGTAAACGGAGTAAGAAAAAGAATTATTCCTTTACAAAGGCATGGAGAGAAAGGTAAGAAGAACCTAGGTAAAATAGTTTAGGGGACAATATGGCTGATGTGAAGTAGGAATACAAGAAAATTAGGAGAAAATAGAGTTTGGAGGGGTAACTTATGAAAGGCCATAGTGTCATGAAAACAGACCCAAACTCTGTCCTTAGAAATGGAAAGGGATTATGAAGAAAGAGAGAGATACCCATTAGCTACAAAGGTGGCAGAATCAAAAGAACTTGAACAGAAATTTAGCTATGAATTATTCCTTATTTCAAGTAATAAACGTAAAGTCAACCATAAAGTGTTAAGCATTATTTTCCCATTTATCAAGATTAACTTAGTAAATCTACTCTGCCAATTATTTTAAAACACTTTTATTTGTAAAAGGGATAAAACTGCTCTCAAGGTCATTAAAATGCCAACATAATAAGAACCTCAAAATAAAAACTGTCAATGATTTCCATTTCACCAAATGAAAAACGTCACACTTATAGCTATTAATTTATATCACTGATTCTGTACCCATAGTCTAAAAATCAACTGAAATATAAACATTATGAAAATCAGCACTTTTTAACAAAATGCATTAATTTCTTTAGTGTCTTTTAAAAATAAACGCATTTCTTGGTAGCAGCAAGACATTACATTTGTGTATGCTTTAGTTTATAAAATGTTTTCACATATAGTATTTCCTTTAATCATCTTGCCAAGGAAAATCTAAAGGATTATTTACAAGTGAATAATTTTGCTCACAAGGGGCTAAGGCAGGTGTCCCCAACAGGTTCATTTTGGTCCAGGGGCTGATTGAGGGCATGAACTTTATCAATCACAGGCCAAAGACCCTGACCTTGGGCCTCTTTCCTCTGTCCTTTCCCCACAACCTCCTCAGAATTGCTATTCATTGGTTTCTGGATTTCTGGACCCCCAAAGAACCTAATTCTGATTTCCTGTGGCAAGCCTTCCAAGTTGAAAGCTAACTACCATGTGTCCCAAGTCTTCTGCTTGCCAGGTATCCATGTCTGCACCACCCTCGTGATTCCTCTCATCATGAGGCTTCCAGACCCTTTAAGGACTTAGTAGACATTTTCCAATAGTGTTTCAGTGCACTGCTGTCCTTCTTAAATGTGGCACTCAGAATGATACAGATGCCGGCTGAGATTTCATCAATGAGAGTATAATAACGAGGCTTTGAATTTCCTTGCCTCAGAATCCTTTATTTCTTCTAATATTACCTAGGCTGAATTAGCAATCTTAAGAACACATCATACTACCGTCTCATACTGATCCCAATGGCAACGAAAACCAGGGTAACCATATTTTATCATCTAGTTTAGGACACTCTTCAGGGAATAGAAGTGCTAATAAGGTCACAGAAACAGCAGGCATAAACTAGAACTGTCCTGGGTACACTGGGGTGAATGGTAATGCCACCCGAAGTTCACAATTCTTCTTTAAGTTTAGCTTCTATAAAAGCCTGATTTTAGACATAGAAAGACAAACATCACATGTTCTCACTCGTTCGTGGGATCTAAAAATCAAAGCAACTGAACTCCTGGAGACAGAAAGTAGCAGGATGGTTACCAGAGGCTGGGAAGGGTAGTGGGGGGCTGAGAGGGAGGTGAAGATGGTTAATGGGTACAAAAAAAATAGAATGAACAAGGCCTAGTATACGATAGCACAAGAGGGTGACCATAGTCAATACAATTTAATTGTATATTTAAAAATAACTAAAAAAGCATAACTGGATTGTTTATAACACAAGACAAATGCTTGAGGGGATGGACACCCCATTTTCCATGATGTGATTATTATGCATTGCATGCCTATATCAAAATATCTCAATACCCCATAACTATATACACATACTATGTACCCACAAAAAGAAATTCTAAAAAAAAATACTTTACATATTATGTGTTATATGCTGAATAGCTGAGTTCTTAAAGTCAAATGCAGGACTTCCTATTTTCCTATATATAAAATTATGTATGTATTTATATTTTAGTTTCTGTTTCTTGTTTAGTCCATTTTGGAACCCCAACTGTTACTCAAAATCCTGATGAATGTTTATTTAAAATAGATCAAAATAATGACAGAACTACCAAAGTGTGAACCAACTGTTCCCTAATTTCAAGAAAATCATTATTCAAAATCTCCATTAATTTGACCACTCCCAAAGCTTATGTGATGAGTTCTAGGCTATATAATACAAAAATCTCAAACTAAAAATGTTGAAACTAAAAGCAAAATCATCTAATTTACGGCAAGCCAATACATAAGCAGTTCTCTCAAGTGGAAATCAGATCAATAAAGCCCAACACACAAGCCCTCAATAACCTAGCTATTCATATGACAAATAACTCAGTCTATATGTAGCAATCTACTTTGAAGTTTAAAATTCACTTGGGTGATATCAATGAAATTGCTTCTTAACCACTACAACTAGTCCTAAGAATTATAAAGATAACGAAGACAAAACAGTGATCAAAAGCTTAAATTGTTTTAATAAAATTTCACTTTCATTTTCCAAAGTTTCAGCATACTTTCAATTTTTAACATCTGATGAGCAGGAAACTCAGTCAGTGAAAAGGTACATATACAAAATGTGAGTAAAAAATGTACAATCTGGCCGGGCATGGTGGCTCATGTCTGTAATCCTAGCACTTTGGGAGGCTGAGGTAGGAGGATTGCTTGAGCCCAGGAGTTCAAGACCAGCCTGGGCAACATAGTGAGACTCTGTCTCTATTTAGAAAAAGAAAAAAAAAAAAAAAGGTACAGTCTGGACACAACTTGACCATGTAAGCAAACATGAGAAAAGAAACATTCTGAGTTATAATAAATGTAAAAGTTACAGTCTATGTTTTGTTAGTTGGATTTTTAAAAATGTATTTGCTGGTTTTGTTTTCCTAATAAATAGTTTAACATATATTTTTAACATATCTGTTCTCTAAAACAGAGATTTTCAACAGGGAAAGCATGGCCTTCTGGTGAGGGAGAAGAAGGAAGGGAGATTAGAAGCCTATCAAAATGTGGGCAGGAGCACACATGTATAGCTGGAGGAACTATTCAATACTCATTTCTGTAATGAAAACTATATTCATTCTACAAACTTTAGAAAGTAAAGCCTGAAGTGAGGGTGAGAAAACATTGATGACTGTGTTTAGAACAGGTTGAGAAAAGATGATCCCAAAGGAACTCTGTAGGGTAGGGCAATAAATATAGGTATGGCTGTAAAAATGACTTGCTTTTAACATGACCATTCAGTTTGTACTGGAAGAACTTGCTTACCTCCATGGAGAAGCGCTGCTCGGCAGCTGGTGGACACCGCAGCCTTGGCATCACTTTCAGAGAGCCCAAACAGCAAGCCTCTTGGGGGAGCATTAAAGATTTCAACCCAGAGTCAGCCAAGGACACGAGACTAACACAAACATAACAGAAAGTGCCAGCTAACCTGGTCATCTTGAGAGGCTAATTAATTCAACAGCAGTTCTTAGTCCAACTGGAACATGCATCTGAGAAAAGACTCATTTAACTCTAAGCTTTTATCATATGAAGTCCCTTATTCCCTCTTTTCTATCTCATGATTAATTAAAAAACAGAAGCATAAAGCTCTCTATAATGTTATATAATTTATTTTTGAAGTTGTTAATTGGTAAACTTACAGTAAAAGGTTGAGAAAAATACATGTTCAACTATAATACGACTTCAAATTCAAAATTTCCTGAAAGACAATGTCAACAACTTTTTACTCAGAAAAGGATACAGATTTGCCACGTCATATGGCCCTCTTATTTCTAAAGGCTGAAATAAAATGAACAAAGAGTAGATATGAGAAAATTATTTATAACATTTCAATGACTTATAGCAAATTAATAGAATATTTAAGTATCCAAAAATAAAAAAATTACATAAATTTAAGTCCTTATAATTTTGATGGGTTTCATAGCTTTTGAAAATATAAGAGAAGCTTGAAAGGCATTTTGTAACAGTATAAAAGAAAAACTAATTATATAAACAAAAGTTGAAGCCTAAAGAAAGTGGGGATAAATTTTACTATTTAGCAATTACAATGAGCAAACGCAGTTAAAATAAAAAAAAAAATGCAACAAATATTCATTTACTATTTTAATTTATCCCCTAGAAACTGAAAAGTTTTATAACCTGAAAGATGAAAACAAAGTACTTCATGCTAGACTTACCCTTTCTGCAGCACTAGATATAATTACATTCTACAAAATAGAAAGTGACTAATATTAATCTTAGATAAATGCAAAAAAGGAGTTTCATAATATAAATAGCCAGTAATCATATTTTAACATTTAAGGCTCAAATACCAACTTCTTTTAAAGATAAGGTAAATAATTAAGGTGAAAAAAATGAAAGACTTCATGTCAAACTAAAGGCAATCTGTAATAAAAAACAAAATATGTTTTCCTAACAGATCTTAGTAAAGATGAATTAAGCTTAAAAAACAAGATGAAAAGGTCACATATCTTAATTCAACTCAGTGAGGACCATTGTTATTCTAGACTTTTCTTTCACAGTATGTAAATTGCAAATTTTTATCAAAAGATATGGCTTCCAACACATCTTTTTCTCCCTTACATTATTCTTCCCTTGGTATTTTTCTTTCCCTTAAAATTTGCAGAGCTCACTGAAATGGGAGAATTTGTTCCTATGCTATGAGAACGTTCTGCTTTAAGGAAAAGGAGTCAGTTTGACAATTCCAGTGTACTACTAATAATAAACTGCCAGAGGCGAAAAACATCCTAAAATTATAGAACCATACCTTTCCTTTGCAGATTTGCATCAAATTGAGGGCATTGGAAATTGTATACCTTCTCATTGTGGAGTCTTTGATAGCAGGGCTATAGACAAGTTCAAAAGCCAGGCCTCGGTCAATCGCCTTCACAGGAAATAAAGAGAACTGTCAGAGATAAGCATGCACTGGCCTACTTCATTTTCACTGATTCTCTCTTCACATCCCTCCTCACTCCCTACTACTGACCCCTTACATGTCAAGGTACAGCTTTATGAAAGACAGATTAACACTCGAATGGCACCACCCACAAGGAGAAGAAAATAAATCCGTGGCTCTACTTGATTAAAAGAGTTTAACTTGGCTGTGGGGAAGCTGACTTTACATCAACAGGAATTATGAAGAGGCTAAGAAGAACAAAGTCCCAATGGGGTGAGAGAGGGGCTACTACTCCATGAACTATCAAAAGGAAAACAGAAATGTACTCCCTACATTTACAGTAAACTGTGTACAAACATAGTAAACCAAGTAATCTGACCTATGAATGCACAAAGAGACAAAGAAATGAAAAGCTGGAAAAAGCCCAAAGAACCAAGGGCGGGAAGGTCTTTCAGGTAAGTAATTTATTCCCTATATGTTGAAGAGAGAAAAACAGCCATAGTTAATTGAGTGCTGACTATATGCTAAGAGAGTCTTATATATAATATTTAATCCTTACTACAATACCTTTATAAAGCATTACTGCAAAGCCTGCAAATTGCCCAGATATCTGTCCTCTCCTTTTTCTTTAGTAATAATGCCCCTGATTTTTCACTGGGCTTATAGCCGCACAGCAAAAAAGATGGAAGTGCCCTTGAAGATTTTGCCCAGCTCACCATACAAGCTTGGCTTTTTTCATGAGAAACAGAAACTTCTTTATTTAATGTACTCTTACTACAGAGGGATCCACAGGTAGGTAGATGAGTGGAAATGAGATTGAAATTAACCACCATACTGTTCAGCTTTCCTAATGAGCACCTAAATGTCTGCATCCATTCACAAAAGATGTTTTAAGCCCACTACGTGCAAAAGCTGAGATGGTTTCTCCCTTCTAAAAGCTTACATTTTAGTGGGGGAGATGATCAATAACCACACAAAAATACAAAACTTCAACTGTGTTAAGTGCTATCAAGGAGAAGTTTGGGGTTGAGGAAGAAATTAAGCAGTTAAATAGTAGAGGAAGGTGCACTTTCAGAGGGAGGTCAGAGCATGCAAAAGTCTTCAAGGTTGCAGCATGGCAGCATGTAGGGAAGGTCAAATGTTGGAGAAAAATAATGAGGAAGACAGGCTAAAGAGGATGGGAAGGGCCAACTGTGCAGGCCTTTAGAGCTGGTGATGAGGATTATTCCTAATGGAGAAAACATCTGAAGGATTTTCAGCATAGAGATGATAATCAGACTCTCAATTGCAAAAGTCACTTGAGTGGCAGTACTCTTTCAAAAGAAGAAAGAAAGAACGGTAGGCATGTTCTAGGCAGTATGGTCCAAGTCTCTGCTTGGCAAATGAGTTTCGATTGCCCAGAGTATGAGTTGGGATTGGCCCAGCTGTGACTACTGGGGTTTACTCCTGAGCATTTACAGGGAATGGAGAAACTTGTCTTTTTCTAGAACTGGCAGTCCATCTTGATTTAATTCAGTTGTACTTGAAGGCCCCTTCTGCTTTTCCCTCCCGAACACAGATTTCCTTAATTCTTCCTCTGGCTTCAAGGCTCCCAGATTTTATTTTAGATTTTCCTATATGTCTGATTCTAGTTTGGTTAGAATTTAAATGCTATTTTCCACACTGCAACCTTCCCCTCTCTCATTTTTTGACTTTTCCCCATCTCTAATTCTTTCACCTGTGTTGATTATTTCTGGGAATGACATTTGTTAAGATAGTATTTCTGTCCTAGTTGAACGTGTATCTCATTCTCTCTGCCAAGCTTGCACACTTCTTGAGAGCTAGACTGCCTTTTACATAAAAGGTGTATATTTATATTTTGAGTGAATAAATAGCAGCTTATGGAGAAGATGTCCTGTGATAACGTTGTTCATTATAGATGATCCATCATCAAAGGAACCTCGATGCACCTGGCTAACCAAAAACCACAGATAAGTAAAAACATCCCTTTTAGCCATATTATCAGCCATCTCCTTGGCTATATATTTTACCAAAACTACTAATTAACTGAAGAGGCTGACCTGTATTTCTTTTCCTTATCCTTCTAGTTGTGGAAAGATAATACAAGGCAACAGGATGATGAAGAGGAGAAATAAATGAAAGAGGTGAATGATATATAGAGTTGGATGCTTAGATCTCGAAATATTCCTAATTGACTGAATCTAAATTTCCAGACCCTTGTGGTTACCAAATCAAAATAAAAACAACTTTTGCGGGGGGAGGGGAGAAAAAAAGGATATTATCAGCATAATTATTTTTTAAGGAAAAAGTTCTGATTTTCATCTTGGTACATTAATCAAGTTCACTTTAAAACCGCTATAGGAATTCTTGAAAAAGAAAAATTAAAAATAATGTGCTATTGAAGGTTGTGAATATTTCTTTTATAGCATCTTATTTTAAATTTTTAGATGGATAAAATACAGACTCATTACCTGGGATCTTGCTGTAAGACCATTTTGATGCAAATTGCCTAAAGCTCATCAAATGATTGTTCCTAACAGCCTCTTCCTAACAGTGCCTGCCTGATTAGCTTTTGTTCTCATGTCTGACCAAAGGTTCTGGCATGGGTGGATGATCAGATTTCTTTACTAATGAAAAATAATGGTCATAAAGATGCTACTCATAAAGATGCTACTAAGGACAGGTGTGTGACAGTTGAATCAAGATACATTGGCACTAAAATTCCAAGTATTAAGCAAAGCCTTAGAGAAAGACGAGAAGAAAGTAAGGATCTGATTACTGGGACAATATACTAATTCCCTGTTAATTTCATAAAAATTAGTTCTTTATTCAATTCAAATGAATGAAACCCTTTCAGTGTTTAAGACAGGTAATTTGTCCACATGACTCACAAAGCAACATAAGAAAACAATAAAAAGTACTACTTGCATCTCCAATCCTATCTGCCCTATCCCTTCCTCCAATAATCACTTTTATTAATTTCTTGTGTCTTCTTCCAGAGTTTCTTCATACAACTATAAGCAAATACGAAGAGATACTATTTTTCTTTCTTATCCAAAAGGTAGTCTGCTGCATTGTTGTCCTGACATGAAAGCTTTTCCAAGTCAGCTCATAACTTTCTCTGTTTTACAGTTGTAGAGTATCATATTGTAGAGGTATAGCATGTATTTAACCAAACCTCTACTGAGAGCCTTTGGGTGGTTTCAGTGTATGTGTAGAATAACACTAAAGTGGGATTGCTAGGCATAATGGGTTGAATTGTGTCCTCATCCACAAAAGATACACTGAAGCCCTAAACCTCAGTACCTCAGAATGTAATCTTATATTTGGAAATAGGGTCACTGTAGATGTAATTAGTTAAGATGAAGTCAGATTGGAATAGGGTAGGCCCCCAATCCAATATGACTGGTGTCTTATAAGATGATGGCCATGTGAAGACATAGAGACAAACAGGGAGAACACACTGAAGACAAAGGCAGAGACTGGAGTTATGTAGCTGCAAGCCCAGGATTACCAAAGATTGCCAGAAAATCACCAAAAGCTAAGAAGAGGCAAGGAAGGTGGTCCTGTAGATTTCAGAGGGAACAAGACCATGCTGACACCTTGATTTCAGACTTGCAGGCTTCAGAACTGTGAGATCATACAGTTTAAAACTGTTGTTTCAATCAGTAAACGTATTTGTAATTTGAATAGTTGTTGCCAAATTACCCACTCTCTGCATAAGGACTGTTCCCATTTACACAGTTATGAGCAAAATACGAGAATGTCTGCTTTCCTGAAGCCTTACAACAGAGTGTATCTCTAATCACACAGGTGATTTTAATGTGAAATCTCTTACTATGATAAATTTAATCATCTTTTCATATGTCTAAGGCCTGTTTGCATTTACTTTACTGTGAAATGTCTTTTTCATATTCTTAATCCATTTTTTGGTATTGTTCATCTTTTTTTTTTAACTTATTAATTTCTAGGCACTCTTTGGTCTTTATGTGTTAAGGGAATAAGCATTTTGTCTATGACATGAGTGAAAATTTTCCATCAGTTTGTCATCTGTCTTTTAACCTTGTTTCTGGTGTTGTTTGCATTTTTTTTTTTCCACAGAAATTTTTAATACTGGCACAATTTGCTGGCACTGAATGGACACAGTACTTAACACATTAGATTCATGTGTGATAAAACAAAGTATACAGAACACTCACATCCAAATCAAGTATTTATAGCATGATTCATGGAACTACCTCACTGTTTAGATACTACTTACTAAACATCTCTCAGTGGGGAGTAATCGGACCACGAAGACAGAAATGGATTAGGGTTAAAGGAAGGACTGAGGGGAAAACATCAGAGAGAGTGTAAAACATATAAGATCCCTTAAAATAACTCAATAAGCTTGAAGTCATTGTTAAGTGACAATAACATTGAAATGGAAATAACATTGTAAAAAAATCAAAGGGAAAGTAAAGAGATACGTGCTGCTTTAAGAACATCCTTCTTCTCACAACCTGAATTCATAAAGCTCATGTTTTAAAATATGAAATTACTCTGTGCTTAACAAAGAGTTCTGCTGTAAAGTAACTTTAAAAAGCATTTCCCAGTAGGAAATAACAGTAGATTTGGAATCAAAGCTTGAGTACAAATCCCTTGTCAACCCCTTGAGAGAGTCATTTAACTGTGTGAACCATGAACTAACTAAGATTCTACTGTATTACTTGCATATGGAGATAATTAACATCTATCCCATCCCAAAGCTGCTGGGCCAAAGCAGGTATCAAACTGCTTATGTCATAAAATGCTAAATAATCTGAAGTCATGTGATTATTCAAGAAAAGGAGTGGAATCCAATTTTTTAGAAACACATCTATCACATGACAGAAATGCGATGACAAGTTACTTAGACTCCAGAAGAGGTTTGTGGGAGATTTTAGAGGAAATTGCATAATTGAAATTATGGTGCCCTAAGCATGCAGTGAAGATGACAAAAGGGAAAAGAGCTGCAAAGTACACAAATGGAGTGTTTGGTATGCTATAGAGCTCCTGGGCCCTCCTTCACAATCCCAACCTTCCAAGCTGATGATTCTCACATGGCATCTGGCCTATTGGTAAAAGATGAATGATTTACCTTTCTTAATACTGCTTTTCACCACAACCAAAGAAAAGGGCCCAAATCGTGACAAAATTAAGATCTGTGCTTAATTTAAAGTATCCTGGCCGAGGCGGGTGATCACTTGAGGTCAGGAGTTCAAAACCAGCCTGGCCAACATGATGAAACCCCAACTCTATTAAAAATAAAAAAAAAAATTAGCCAGCTGTGCTGGCGGATGTCTGTAATCCCAGCTACTTGGGAGGCTGAGACAGGAGAATTGCTTGAACTGAGGAGGCGGAGGCTGCAGTGAGCCGAGATCACACCACTGCACTCCAGCCTGGGTGGACAGAGTGAGACTCTGTCTCAAAAAAAAAAAAAAGTAATCCTTATAAAGTGATCCTTTTAAAGCCAATCTATGAACTTCTCAAGGCCAAAAACAAGGGAACATGCAAGGACCAAGACTGTGCTCTCACAATGTATACATTTCCATACTTTATGTAGACAAACAGCTCCACAGCCAGACTGGATATTATGTTACAAATAATACATACATACCTATGCCACAACTATTATTTACTCTGAACAACAAGCTGGACACCTGTATGTTTCCAACTTTCTCTCTTTAATAAAAAATAGGTGAATAAATTAACAGGGACTTTTCTGCTTCCTGACCAATTCACAGTGCAGCCTACTCTTCTACTAGATGAAGACTAAAAATAATCTTGTGCAGCCTTTCTTTCCACTCCATCATCTAGTTTTTATTAAACAACATATGCAAAATGTTCACACCAGATTTTTTTTAAAGCAGACACCATGTTAAACTGCATATCCCTCTCACTTGACAAAATTTTTTACTTTTCAAAATTCTTAAATTGAAAAATGTAGGAATTAAGCGAAAAATGCCCATCAAACGAAAGGAGCTTCCCTGAACTTCCCAATGGAATCAGGGGGTGGGGTGTCCTGGTGTCAACTGTCTCGAGTGCCACTGTCCTCCTCATGTTGCCCCACTGCCCCACTTCCCTCACGGCATATACTTCCTGCTGAATGTGGACATCCAGCTGGTGACTAACAACGAGCAGAATTTGGCCAGGTCCCCTATGCTGTACCCTGATATGCTAAGTTCAACATGTACTTATTGACTCAACAAACTGTAAGGAGGACTCATTATAGGCAAGATAGTGGAGTACTTAAAAAAGGACCATGACACAGCTGGTGTTCTCTAGGAGCTCACACTCTGGTTTAAACAACAATACAAGTTCCTAAGAACCCCAATTAAAAGCTCTCACCAAAGCAGCCACTGGGAATCTTATCACTGTCGTGAGACATGAGGAATTATCTATTGTGCATTGCTGTCCATTCCATGGACTTGGCCTTAGCATCACATGCTAGCTCCTCCCAACCAAGGTCACAGTATCGTATGTGGGCTTATTCAGGCAAAGCCATCTAGAAAATGACCTTCCTAGTTCATTAAGGTGAAGAAAAAGGTGAAAAAGTTGCAAGTTCACTAGCAATTTGCTGAGTAGCTATAGTGCCCAACTCTGGGGGTGCTACTTCCACAGAAACTGTATTGGCAGTTTGAGGCTGGTAAAAAGGTTAGGCAAACTTCTAAAGACAGAGATTGCTACCTCTGGAGAGAAACAATATGTGAGGCCAACAAGACTGCCATAACCTTGAGTACTGTATTAATTTGTGGCCTTTATCATAGGTACCTGGGGTACATCAGAGATCTTGACAGACAACCAATCAGAACTTTCCTAACCCTGTGTGACTACAGAACTGAATGACTTCTTGTAATTTTTCATTTCCCCATATTTGACAAATGAACTTGCACAACATAGATTTCCAACTCGAAAATGTGGTGATTCAGTGGCTTTTCACTGTTTACTTATTTATTTATAAGTACTGGCAACAACACAAGGAACCAATGATTTGAGCTCAGCCAATACTGTTATGTTCACTAGTACTGTCAATATTTATCCTAGGCCGGGTGTGATGGCTCACGCCTGTAATCCCAGCATTTGGGGAGGCTGAGGCGGGCGGATCACAAGGTCAGGAATTTGAGACCAGCCTGGCCAACATGGTAAAACCCCATCTCTACTAAAAAGAAATACAAAAATTAGCCGGACATGGTGGTGTGCACCTGTAATCCCAGCTACTCGGGAGGCTGGGGCAGGAGAATTGCTTGAACCAGGGAGGCGGAGGTGGAAGTGAGCCGAGATCGTGCCACTGTACTCCAGCCTGGGTGACAGAGCAAGACTCCGTCTCAAAAAAAAAAAAAAAAAAAAAAAAAAAATTTACCCAACAAGAGCTTTTATGTTTTTCCCTTGAAATATATGATGATATATTTTTAGTTTGAGTAGCATATTTTTAGGGGTAGAACATAAGCTAACTTAAACTTTTCCCCATTGGGTAGGTCAGGCATGGTGGCTCATGCCTGTAAGCTGAGCACTTTGGGAGGCTAAGGTGGGAGGATTGCTTGAGCCCAGGAGTTTGAGACCAGCCTGGGAAACATGGTGAGACCCCAACTTTACAAAACATAAAAAAATTAGCCAGGTGTGGTGGCATGCACCTGTAGTCCCAATTACTCAGGAGGCTGAGGTAGGAGGATCACTTGATCCCAGGAAGTTGAGGCTGCAGTGAGCTATGATCATGCCACTGCACTCTAGCTTGGGCAACAGAGTGACACCCTGTCTCTACTACTACTACTACTACTACTACTAATAATAATTTTTGCCACATTGAATTCTCACATACTAATTTTCCATTTTCTCCTCTTACTGTCTCCCTCTAATTCTCAAGCCAATACCTTAGCACCAAAGAGAATTAAAATTGAGAAAGTTATGATTCTACAGAGGCAAAAGAGCAAGGGAATTATCCTTCGAAAAACTTAAAAAAATTAATCTTCTGATTCTGATAGGATTGGATATGTAATTTCGACTGTATTTGCTAAACTCTTTTTTTTCTCCTTGGATACCAGTTTTTGAGAATAGGAGACTAGGGTTTTGGAAGCCACTACTCTAAAATAGCATCTGAACTCTTCCTAGGATCTGATTGGCAAAGCAAATAGTTAACAGCTGTGCTGACCTTTTGCTACTAAAATAGTTACTGGTGTGAAATACTATTACCTCATGATGGAAATGGGAGGAAATTAAGACAGAAGAAGGAATGGACGGATAGAAGATGAAGGGTATGGGAAAACAAGAGAAAACTATGTAGAAGGGGAATGAGAAAAATTCTATAGCAGAGGGAGAAACAAAAAAGTTTTCTGAACACATGGCCATCCTATTAGGTTAATATAAAAGTAACTCTGGGCTCTTTGTGAATAAGCATGCTTCAACACAGATTTTAATTTTGCATAGACCACGTCTATGTGATGCCATGCCCTGTTCCCTCTTGACTCTCTTTAGCTTGCTGGTGCCTCAAGGATCCTCTGCTTTTTATTTTTTCCCTTCCTCTTCTTTTTTGACTGCTCTGTTCCCTTAATAATTGATGTTCAGGTTATAAGTACCCATGATTATTAGCTATCCTCTTAAGAAATATCCCTTATACATTTTGGGTTCTATGGCCTTTTAAAAACATCTTAATAATTAACTGGATATTTTTAATTTTAAGCTTTCTTTCTCCCTTTGTTCAGCTTTCAAAACGAAAATTCTCTTTTCTAAAACTGCCTCCTATTCCCTAGCCTTTGTTTTTCCTTCTAAGAACACTGATTTCTTCTGCTTCTTTTCCAATTTGCTAATGTAAGTTTCTAAGATTCAAATACAGAATGGAAAGTACAACACTTACCACATTAATAGGAGGTCTTTTGAAGTAAAATGGTAGTTTCTCTGTTACAGTTATGCAGACTAAATCCACATCTAAATGTGTGCAAGCAATCTGTAAAGAGGAAAAAAACAGGTAAGGCCAAAAGGAAAATTGGCACAAGTAAGAATGGGAGATAGGGTCAAACTCGATATAAAGTATGGTTCACTCCATAGGTGTTTTGATGGTTCTGTGTTGAAATACATCTGACCTTTTACAAAGTCAACTGTTTTGCTACTCTTTTAGGTTTGGTTTAAATGGTTTAACTGTAATCCAGCAAAAGCGGAATATGTCCACAGACTTTCTCAAAAGATAGGGCCCGGAGACTCTCTAACTCATATGGTCTTCTACATAAGGATGGGTTGCAGAGCGAGGCTCAGTTTCTGGAAGGTTACTTCAGACTGTCCCAGAAAGAAGAAACTGACTAGTCTAAAACCCAAGGAAAAAATAAGCCAAATGGAATGTATGCATGGTCCATTTATCCCACACACTATTTATTGAGCAACTCTATGCCAAGAATTGTCCCAGGGCTGTGGCTCCTATCAAGTCTACTGAGTAGCTAAAGAAATATGAACACAGCACCTCATGACATTTGTTCAAATACTAATAGAAGGAATCTACATAAATAGTTAAAGCAGAGCTACTACAAAGCAAATGATAATGAATGCATTTTCTCAACTTTTAATTTCCCTTTCCGTTGTTTTAATTTTTGCTATGACTTGTTGAGTAATACTCTGCATTTTCTTCTCAAAGAGATTTGAAACTGTTTATGAAAACCACATACAAGATAAAATAAACAGATAAGAAAATCAGGATAAATGGAAAATCAGGGAAGAAAAATAAAGCTGGGAAAAGGTTACTAGTGTAGAGGGCAAGCCAGAAGACACTGCTGGAAGAAACATACCTGGCTCTGATTTTGCCATTATTTGATTTATAGTGATAAAAATATTTGGCTGTTATGTATTACATTAAAAACAAAGCTTACTGACAATGCTAGTGTGTATAGGCTTGACAGACAAATTCAAACTTCCAGGATGGCTACGCTGACAAACAACATCAGTGGCATGTACCAGGGGAAAGGGCAGAGTAAGGAAGAGTGGAGAAAATGACCTATAGGATTGGTGCCAACCTTCAGCAATGACAGGAATACTGTATCTTGCCCTTTTTCTTCAGAATCCCCACTTCAGTCACTCCTACTCCAACCCCAAGGCTTTAGGAAGTAGAGATCAGAGGCTGGCTAGCTTTAAGACAGTCATAGTAACTTAGTAAGCCTGGGAAGCAATGTTGTTTTGGCAGAAATACTTGGCTCATAAAGAATCTGCCCCATCCCAACTGCCACAGCTGTCCAACTCATAAAAGAGTCACTGAAAATTTAATAAGAGTGGATGAAGAAAAGCTCTGAATGATAGCTGAAACAAATTCAGCTCTGTTCACCATTTTTTATCTATCATACTGGCAAAGATAAAAAAGTTTGGTACTACCTTGCTGACATGAGAATGAATGAACAGGCACTCAAAAGGTCTTTAAATCAGTATAAGGTCTTGAAAAGCATTTTAGCAATGGCTACCAAAATTTTAAATGCACACACCAACAATTCTACTTATAAGTATGTAGTAGGTATAAGTGGAGTCTCCTATAGAGAAGTCTCTATAAGTGCAGAGACTCTAAAAATATATTACGTAGCTATATACCCTACAAAGGCTCAGGGGACATTAGTACAATGACAGTCATTGCAATACCAATCATGAAAGACTAGACACAATTAAACATCCCTCAATTTTACTTCAATTATGATCCCTTTATATGATGGAATATGCCAACTCATTAAAGGAAATGACGTACATCTCTAATGGATATTATGGAACAACCTCTAAGAAACTGTCAGGTAAAAGAAGTATGGTGTTAGGTAGGAAGGAAAGAGGAAGGGAGAAAGGGGAGAACAAAGGAAAAAAAGACGAGGTAAATAATATTTGTAAAAAGATACACAAAAACTATTACTAGTGGTTGCTTCTGGAAAAAATGGGGAAGGAATTTTAGGTGGAAGTAAGGCATACTTTTCAGTACCTTTGTACTGTTTAAATTAATCATTGTGAATGTAAATTATTTCTTCAGTTTAAAAAGGTGATTAATTCTTTAAAAGCCTGTTAAACATTCTCCCCAGAATAAAGCTAAATTAGGTTACTTTTTACTTACATATTGTTCCTTTCTTCCCTTCTCCTACATAAGAGTGGCCAATTAAACAATGGCTCTATGTTGGTTTAAGTATGTGCAAATACATGCATTATAATAAACTTTTAGTTACAAGGGACAGCTCCACATGGCTCCCTCTGACACTTCAACCTTAGAATGCCCCAAACTGAATTATTTTGTTATTTAGTTTTCTATTAACCAAAATGTTCAATCAATACTTTTAGATAACCACAAAATAAAAGTTAATGTTTACACTACAATGAAACGCTTTCTATATCATTTTAGAAGATTAAATTATGCCCAATAGAGCCTTGGGGTTAAGAATCTTATAATGGTTTTCTCTGAAAACTAGTAGGTTACATAATAATTCACATCAGTTGTCCATACCAATTTTTTTTTTTTTTTTTTTTTTTTTTTGGCCAGAGACTCCTATGACAATTTAAAGAAAACGTATCCCCGTAAAAATGCACAAATATATACACATCTTTGCCTCTATGGCACAAAAGGAAAAGGACTGTAGGGGTTCATATTCCTCCCTGAATCCCTTTCAAAGGTATCAGTTTGATAAATTGTGAAGAGACAATCAGGCTTACCAAGGAAAAAGAGAGATGCCCATCAACAGTGGCGCTCAACTTTAATGTGTATAAAACTCCCCTAAAGAATGTATCAAAAATGGAGACAACCAGGCCCTACCTCCATTGATTCATTAAGTATGGCCTAATGATCTGCATTTTAATAAATATCCCAGGTAATTCTAAAGCCAGTGGAGCCAGACCATACTGCAAGTTAACACCAGGACACTCCCTTCCTCAAGACACTACAACAGTCCTCTGCAAAGGAAAGGCATGAATTTCAGGAGCAGGAAGAAAATAAAACTTTTATTTCCATTTACTTTTATTTTTTAAAAATAGAGACAGGGTCTCACTATGTTGCCCAGGCTGGTCTTGAACTCCTGGCCTCAAGTGGTCATCCTGCCTCGGCCTCCCAAAGTGCTGGAATTACAGGCACAAGGCACTGGATCCAGCCTCCATTTACTTTTTTTTTTGAGACGGAGTCTCGCTCTGTCATCCAGGTTGCAGTGCTGTGGCGCAATCTCGGCTCACTGCAAGCTCCGTCTCCCGGGTTCACACCATTTTCCTGCCTCAGCCTCCTGAGTAGCTGGGACTACAGGTGCCCGCCACCACGCCTGGCTAATTTTTTGAATTTTTAGTGGAGTCGGGGTTTCACCATGTTAGCCAGGATGGCCTCTCGTGATCTGCCTGCCTCGGCCTCCCAAAGTGCTAGGATTACAGGCGTGAGCCATCATGCCTGGCCCATTTAATTTTTAATTCACTATCTTAAGATCTGTTTTGTGTGTATGTAGTTTTTATAAGGCACACTGGTATAATGAGAGATGCAAATAATTTATAAGAAACATATATATATTTGGAAGCAGGCTCAAAAATTTTTTAAACTGATAGGGTGCACAATCAAAGCAAGTTAGAGACCACTGGACTAAATAACCTGAATTCTCCTCAACCTGCTCAGCTGCTTTAAATCCTAAATGGGAATAATTAATTGGTCCAGAAGCTCCAGAAGCTTCTATGCAACTCTCTCTCTGTGTCATATTCCACAGCTGTCCCCCATCCCAAGGAGCCCTAACCAATGGACCCCCTCAAAATCTTTAATCTCTGCCTTATCTCCTTAAGTAGCTATGGAGAGGGAGTTTCTATGAGACATCTTCCGGATACTCTGAGTAGAAAATATAATGGTATATTATGTCCCATGGAAATGATGCTATTTAAGATGGTTCGATTTTATACTACTATTGACATAAACATGTGTCTGTGTGTGTGTGTATGCTTGATGACTCATCTTGGAGACCTAACTTAGTTTTAGAATACCATACCTACAGAGATAGATACCTGTTAGAATTCTAGATAATCAACTTACAAACAAAATAAATAAAATCACTTGTAGAATGTAACTTAAGACACAAACTGCTTGCATTTGACCTGATTCCAAACCATGATATACCTATAAAAGCTTTAAAAGAAAGATGTCTTTTAAAATTGATTTCCTATAGAAAACAAGGAGAACTCTAATTTCAATTTAATCTTAAGGAATGGGTAATATTTGGATAGAGAAGAGGAAGATGTTCCAATTTTTAAAACTGCGTTTTCATATAACTTTTTGAGTATATGTGTAAAGTCAATACTTTGTGCTTCTTCCGTCTTCCAAAGTATTTTTGACAGGCCCATCTACTATCATCAAGCATGTGTTCACCAAATTCAAACTTTAAGTCTGAGAAAAACAGTAAGATAAACAAGTAAAACTATTATATGAAATTACAACATAGTCTAAAACCCAAAGTCCTATCTTTAGAACAAACTTGCTGGGAGATTTAGAGCAAATCACTCAGCCTGAATCTCAGTTTTCTCCATTATAGAATGAGGATAGTAATAAATATCTGTCCCAATTATCCTACAGGATTGTTGTAAAAGTTAAAGGAAATAAATATGTAAATGTTTTTGAAAGGTTTTACAAATGTATACCTTCTTTTGTTTCTCTAATCATCAGTAAAGGGATATGGAAATGTAAGTTGCATGATCTTCAAAATTAATCCAGAAATCAAATGTACAACAAAATACTTGGTACATCCGCAACTTTTATTCTAAATCACAACTGAGTTGCTATTATTTAATAAGCAAACTAAGTTGCTGTTGGTTGTTTAACAAATTTGGAAATGCCCATGGTCTTCCTTATATTAAACACTAGTGGTTTCGGCACTGAATTATACTTTCTTACAGAACATGAAAAAACAGATACCCAGAATCAACCCCAAATCTACTGGACCAAAGTCTCCAGTGGTGAATGCTGAATGTGCCTGATTTTAAAAAGTTCTACAGGTGTCTTTTATGACTAAAAATCACTTGCTTCTACTTACCCCTTTAACTAAAACAAAATTCTTGAGAATATCTATAATTGCATTAAAAAATTTTTTTTTGAGACAGAGTCTTACTCTGTTGCCCAGGCTGGAGTGCAGTGGCGCAGTCTCAGCTCACTGTAACCTCTGCCTCCTGGGTTCAAGCAATTCTCGTGCCTCAGCCTCCCGAGTAGCTGTGAGCGTGCCACCACACCTGGATAATTTTTGTATTTTTAGTAGGGATGGGGTTTCACCATGTTGGCCAGGCTGGTCTTGAACTCCTGACCTCAAGTGATCCACCTGCCTCGGCCTCCCAAAGTGCTAGGATTACAGGCATGAGCCACTGTGCCCAGCCTACGATTGCATTTTTTAAAGGAAGTAACAACAACAACAAAAAGAGTAGGCACTCATAAATAATTTGCGCTGTTTCTCTCTGTTAATATAAATAATTAAGAATTGATAGTATGTCTTGAAAACTATTAATGTTTATCGCACACATTAGCATCCTTAGTCAACAGCTCCATCTACTGGATACATCTAGGGAAAACATCTTTCTGCAATTTTAGAACGAATTTTGCTTAAAAAAAAAACTGATGTAACATTAAAACCTCAAAGACCAGGCTGGTCTGAAGGTAGTCAGTTATCTTAATTGACTGTTCACAGTCAGTTATCTTAATCGACTATTCACAATCAGTTACAGGTTGAATTTCTTGTTCTACTCTTTCCCCTTTTCTTAATAGGACACTTGACTAGTCTTTAAAAAAAAAAATTAAAGAGTAGTACCTTTGGTGGTTATATTTTTGGCAGATGTACATTTTAGTGAACCTAGAAAAAGGCAACTTTCAGAAGTTTCTAAAAGTAGCTATACCTCATTTTATACTTTTGGCAGATGGACACTTTAGTGAACCTAGATAAAGATAACTTTTGAACTTTCTAAAAGTAGCTATACCTCATTTTACACAGTAAAATGCATTACAGTTGTTTTTTCCTTACTGTAATCATTTAAAATGCCCAGGGTGTTCTGTCTCAAGGTGACAAACAAGCATACACGTTAAGCTCCTTTCCCTTCTGCAAAGGCAATGAAATGGCAATTTTACAAGTACAAAAGAAATTCAATTCATAAAGGCTCTCAAGATAAGAAGAGGGATTATACTAGCAAATGGCTGATTTTGAAGAATTTCTGAAAGACTAAAAGCTGAGACAATCATGCTGGCATATGGGCTATACCACAGAGCATGCAAAGGAGGAAGCCGAAACAGAGGTAGAAACTTTTATGCTACAATAGAACCTTGCTCCTTTCCCTCCCAAGGAGCAGCAAATGGTAAGAAGGGCAGAAACTGAAGTGATTTTAGAGCTAGAAAGAGATGGATCAACACTTAGCTAAGAGAAGTTTTGAATGAATGAAGCAGAGATAAAGAAACAGAAGAAAACGGGCTCTTTCAAACTGAGCCTATCAAAGGTTAGCAGGATGAAAAAAACAAAACAAAACAAAAAAAACACAAATACCAGTCATATATACCCTTATGGGGTTCTAGAAACTCCAAGTATAAATAACAAATCCTAAAAGTTTCCAGATGAGTCAAAACAGGTCATCTACAAAGTCAGAACATCAGACTTCTTATATAACATATATATACTACTTTCTTTTACTTATCTGTTACTCACATGAAAAAGCTTTTCTGTCTTTGGAAAAACTGCAACAACATCATAGAGCCGGGCCCTTGAAGAAGTTGCTCTCTAGGAATACAAAAAGAATGTTATCATACAACAACAAAATCCATACACATGAAATTCTGTCTAGTGATTGACTCACACTTATATTTCAATCATGGAACACTTCTAATATACTATTGACATTTCTGCTTTGCTTTGTATGTTGGCAGAAAAGACATAAGCACATGAGAATTTAGATACAAATATCCATCTCACCAATCATTCTTCTTCCTTCCTACATTTGTTATACTTTAACCATGTACCAAACATTGTGTTTGAGATGTAAAAATCAAATTAGGCTAGGTATGATGGCTTATGCCTGTAAACCCAGCACTTTGGGAGGCCGACGTGGGAGGACTGCCTGAGCCCAGGAGTTTGAGACTAGCCTGGGAAACATTGTGAGACTCCATCACTGCAAAAAAATTTAAAAATTAGCTGGGTGTGGTGGTACACACATATGTCCCAGACACTTGAGGGGCCTGAAGCAGAAGGGTCTCTTGAGTCCCATAGGTTGAGGCTGCAGTGAGCCACGTTCATGCCACTGCACTCAAGCCTGGACAACAAAGTGAGACCTCATCTCAAAAAAAAAAAAAAAAAATGAAGAAGAAGAAAGAAAATATCATCTCAAACCTAAATTGTGTGAGTCTGTATATGAAAAGACTAGAAAAAAATACATTTATACACAAACATACGATCTCTGAATTATGGAATAAAGTGTGGTATTTCTTCTCTGCTTGTTGGCATCTTCTAAAATTTTGCAATCTCTTATTTTGTAAAAAGAAAAAGTATAATAAGAGTTAGGAGGGTATAAGAGAAGCAGCAGGTGCTGTGCTTGAGCAGGTAAGACGGCCTGCTAGGCAGACTTGTGCTGAGGCAGGGCAGGGTCCAGGTCTTAGAAATAGCCAGGATCTGGGATTTGCTCTCCTTTACCTGCCCACTCCCACTTGTGAAGGAGACAAAAAGGAACCACCAAGATGTTCATGGTAACAAGAGTAAATGAAAGTCTTTACAACCTATCAAAAGTCAGCTCCATTTATGTCTACCCGGGCCTAAGGAACCAGAATGCTGCCTTGCAGGTGTATAAGACACCAAAAGTTGGCTTTTCACAATTTCTTTAGCAATAGTAACTGTTATAAAGGGGGTCTTTCCTTAATTACTTCTATTATATGATGGAGATGTCCATCCCAGCTAAAGATGAAACAGTTCACCTTCTCAGGGAATCTCACTTTCTCTCTCCCCTGATAGTAGGCACACCCAAACCTCTCTCATTTAAGAAACAAAATCTCTTTATGCAGCAGATTCTTATCCACTAACTACCCTACGCCTCCCATTCTCCTATGGAGTCAAATTTCTTAAGCAAAGTCAGCAGCACAGTCTGCATTTTTTCACATCCCTATTATATCAATTGAAATGGTTTTTGCTAAGGCAGCCAAGGACTGTCACATCAATAAATCTGACAGACTTTTTTTTTTTTTTGCCTGTCTGCTTGACTACACAGGTATACTGACCCTGCTGACCTTTCATTCCTCCTTTTCTGTTTTCCCTTTGCTTGCTGTCCTTCTACTTCTAGGGTAGTCCCTTCTCAGTCTCCAATCCTAGCTCATCCTCTTTCATACCATTAAATAGTGAAGTTCCTTAGGACTCTGTACTAAACCTCTTCTTCCCACAATGCACTTTGGCCAGGGAGTCTCATCCATTCCCGTGATTTCAATTACTCCTGCAGGTGACCACTTCCAAAGCACCATCTTTAATTGGGATCACTCTTCTGAAGGCCACATCTTTTTTTTTTTTTTTTTTTTTTTTTTTTGAAATGAAGTCTGGTTCTGTTGCGCAGGCTAGAGTACACTGGTGTGATCTCACTGCAACCTCTGCCTCTCTGGCTCAAGTGATTCTCCTGCCTCAGACTCTTGAGTAGCTGGGATTACAGGTGCCCGCCAGCACGCCCTGCTAATTTTTGGATTTTTAGTAGAGATGGGGTTTCACCACTTTCACCAGGCTGGTCTTGAACTGCTGACCTCAAGTGATCTGCCTGCCTAGGCCTCCCAAAATGTTGGGATTACAGGCATGAGCCACTGTGCACATCTTTTTTGACGGGCTCTTTTGAAACTCTCACAGTAACTCATCAGGATGCCCCCAAACCTGCTTGTTTGTATGGTCCGTCTCAGGAAATGGTACACCATTACCTACCTGGCTGCTCAGGCCACCTAGGGAGTAATCATCCTATACCCAATTAACCAATAAATCCCATCAATTCTCCCTCCTGGATGCCTCTTAAGTACCCTCCTTAACTCCCTCTAATCCATTCTCTGTAATTCAAACCTCATTTCACTCCCTTAGTTAAAACCTTCAAGGGCTTCCAACTGCTCTTGGAATCCTCACCCAAATTTATATCTTTAACCTTATGCCATGTAACTGGCTCGCTAGGCTTAGCCCTATTGTTTTGTTTCACTTCCCAGAAAATACCATGTTTTCCTTAGCTTCAGGACCTATGCATAATCCATCCTATCTGGGAACATTAGCTCCCTGCTTGTCACCTATTTAACATTTACTGACTCTTCTGTCTCCCAGCTTGAATATCAACTTACTCAGGTTACATACTCCCAGAGCATCCTTTATTTACCACTTCCCTACCTTGGAACATTCCTTACATTTGTAATTATTATTTGTTCAGTGCTTGTCTTGCCAATTAAACTTTAAGCTTTATAAGTTCAAGGATTGTGCTATTATTCATGGCAATACCCCCCAGCACCCACCTTAAATCTGGTGCACGTGAGTTCAATGAATAACAGTTGCCAAGGGATTCTTTAATTGTGGTATCACTACACATGTGCCATGAGTAAGTAGAACAGACATATTACACTGTGTGAATTCTGAGGACAAGGAGAGCAAGCAGGTGTCACAGTTTGGGGAGGGCGAGGGAAAATGTAAAATGGGGAAGACAAAATGCAACATTGTTCAACATTAATCAATACAACTCACAAAGCCAAAAGGAGAGAAGAAAAATAATTAACTTACCAAAACATTGCAGTGAGATGGATCCGAGACAATAATTGTTAATCTAGTTAAAATTTTAATTGGTCTTGATTTTCCCTATTTAAAAAAGACATGATGTCAAAAAAGCACAAAAGACAATAATTGATTTTCCTTTTTACCAGTGGAAAGTATTCATTAAAAGGTACTGGCTGTAAGGGATAGTGAAGATCAATAAAACCCAGTCCTTGTTCTCTAGGAATTTACAATACAGCCACAGAAAGAGATGTATGTTATCTTAAACTACATAATGAGATAATTTAAAAATTGTAGGACTTCAGAAAAGAAGATCATCAAAGCAATACTGAATTGATAGTAAAAGAATGTTTCTTGAAGGGCTGAGCCTTGAGGAAAACGTTAAGACTGGTACTCAGAGTAAGGTGCAGCTCAAGCTAGAGAATAGCACAATAATTAGGTACCTTTTAACTGAATAAATAGATATTATGCTTTGTAAACAACAAAACACCTACCTGTACAATTGGCAAAGTTGTGAAGAGTTCAGAAACAGCTACTGGTTTTTCAATTTCCTACAACAAACGATAAATAGTTACTGCAGATTGTATCCATTAATAGCACAAGTCATAATGGAAAAATTACGAGGCGTTCTCAGAAAAAAATATGCATTTTTTTTAAAAAGAAAGCAAGGTGATTTCTGGTATTCAAAAAAACTTTTAAAAATTATTTTTAAAAAGAAAGCTAAATAGAGAAGCAACTGTAAACATCAGTGAATAGGAAGAATGAAAACTAATTTTTAGACTGAAATAATCTACAGGATACAGTTGTTAGCCTAAAGAGAAATATACATACTTATTAGTAATGTTTAAGAGAGAAAGTAGTTAATAAGCCCATGACAATAGAATAAAAAGGACTAAATATTTTGATTACAGTCCAGCCAATAACAATGCACTTTTTGAACAGTGAAAGTAACTTAATTTCAAATCACCTTTAAGAATCCTGAACACTATGTCATATTACCTCACAAAAATCATCATTGTATAAATATGCATCAGCTCGACTGTTTCTATATAAAATAGAAAATAGTGCACAAAGGGGTGCATTTAAGAAATATTCTAATCTGTAGCTTCCAAATTACCAATACAGAATTACAAATACTTATTTATGAACTTATTAACTTTAGAAATATTATTTTACCTGTTTCTTTTCCTTAAAGTCAACGATATGATTGATAGCAACAACTGAATAGCCAACTGAAAAAGAAAAATTGAACACTTTTGTTAAATATAACAACCTCTCCTTCCTGTAACACAGGTCCATCCTGAGTCTAGATGTCAAGAGTAGGAGGCCATTTGAGGAGTGGTTATGAATGGGAACTCTAGTATCAGTCTGCCTGATTTAAAGTCTATGCACTACCACTTACAAGTTACTTAACATGAAGTTTCAGGTTCCTCATCTGTCAAATGGTGAAAATAACAACACTTACTTCATACACCTGTCATGAAATTTAAATGAAATAATACACATGAGGTGTTTGAGAACAGTGCCTGGCACACAGGTCTTTGTTTAACCATTATGAATTATTATTAAAATAATACTAAAGACTCTTAACTTTGTGCTTCTCCTTTTCAAATGTCATTCTCTTTCATGACCCTGTATTCATTTTTATCCCATCAAGTTCCTACTTTATCACTGTCACTTTTATTCCCGTTCATTTCTTTTGCTTTTTATCCTTCTACTTCCTTCAGAGACTCCTTTCCTAAGGAGAAATGGAGTGATAACTCCCTCACACCACTGCCCGCTTCCCATTTTAAGCTGCACACCATCGACAGACTGGGAGCTCCTTGAGGTCAAGGGCTTGCTTTATTATCCTCATCAGTTAGCACTGTTCTGGACATTTGGGCTACCAAAAAAAAATCTAAATCATGACTCCCATCTTTAATTTTTAAAAATACCAATGGGGATGAAAGGATATTAATATTAAAATACATATCAATGCCAAACTCTCAACAGTTTGTCCAACTTCCTTCTTCCCTTCCTCCCTCAAATATTTACTGAGCATCCATTACTTGACAAGCCCTAAACTGGTGTTGAGCATACAGAATAAATAATATAATCCTTCTCCACAAGAAATTTACAGCCTAGTCTGTTGGAGGACGAAGGCAAATAAGGCAATTAAGCAAGTCATTGTATATAAATACATGTTTTTTATAAGTAAGGATTCTATGGAAGTACATAGCACAATGAAACCTGGTGTAGGGGTCACAAAAGGCTCCCTGAAGAAAGTTACCCTTAAAAACAAAAAAATCACAAGTATGCCTGTACCTTGGGCTTCATCTTGCACCCAGTTAGTCAAATCAACCAGCCACATCTCCTCCCTATTCTTCTTTACCACACTCCCAAATCTGCTCTAAACTTCCTTGTTATACCCATTTAGGATATCCTTTTGGCTACTAAACAATGTCCCTACCGTTCTACAGAAATGTCAACTAGGATCTGTTTCTCCACAAAACTTTTTCCTAGACTACTCCTCATCTGGCAGCTTAGGAGTACTTACTTCCCCAATCAGGCTTTAGGGTATTTTAATTTACACAGTATATTTCTGAAGCTTATTATTGGTTTCTTGTATCACATCAGAAACTGAGAACCAGGGCTCTGTCTTTCCTATTCTTTGCAAATGTCCACTATTTAGTTCCAGACTCATCAAATAGCAGAGCAGTCCTTTGTCTTTGACTTGTAAGTTGAGGCAACTTTATATGCCATGAATTCCATTTAATTTATAAACAAATAACCACTAACAATGTACATATATTACCACACCTCTTTCAAGTGTATTTTAAACTGGGGGAAATTCTCTAAAGAAATCATTATTAACTTTTCTTTTTTGTATTAATTTTTTTAATGTGTTCAGTTTATTCCACAAGCATTAACTGAGTAACTGCCATGTACTGGTGCCTGCAGAGTGAACGTGTTAAGCACAGTATATAAAAGGATAAGACATGGCAATTCTCTTAGGAAGCTCATGATTTATTCAAAAATGGGATGGCATCAGGAAAAGCCTCATTGAGGAGGTAATAATTGCGAGAAACTACACCTAGGAAAACTTATTTTACAGGATCAAAGACCATTAGCGCTAAATGGCCCAGATCATCAAGTCTACTTTCGTCTTCGTGCTGATGAGCAAAGTACCACAGAGATAACGTTCATTTAGTGGCAGCAGTGGAAAGGGACAGTCATTTCGCCATGGATACTTCATAAAGAGAACAATAAAAAAGTGGTGTGATTCACTTTGCCAAGAAGTGGTTGTCATTTCTAGCACCACCTCTGAACAGTATCAGTAATCAGAACTCACAATGAGCTGAAAACTGTCTCTGAGGAGCAGATGTTACTACACGAACCTCTTGATTCTTTTTAATCTCTCTATTCCCACACTTTACAGTCTACGGAATACAGAACCCATGACTAACTCCAATAGTTAAAACAGGTTCTCGTCTCTCAAGGCTTTCGCTTCCCTTCGATTTGGGCCATGCTATCCTCCTCCTCCACCTCCACTCCGCTGTGTATGTCCTCTGCCCCCACCTACCCTCTCTCTGTCTAGATAGTATTGTTCCAACATTCCCACGTCCTCCTCCTTCTCCGAGCCTCCACGGCGCTTCCTGTCCGTGCCCCAAATTCCAGTATTTGTTTAGACACTGTCGTGAGAGTCAGGAAGGGCTGATAGTAACTTAGAAGCTTAGAAGATTGTACCCTTGGAGTCCAGCTCCGGCTTCTGTCACCTATCAGCTGTAGGCCCCTACGCAAATCCCTCGCCCTCGTTAGGCCTCAGTTCCCTCATTGCAGGAAAGTAGCTGAACCAGATAACAACCCCCAGAACCTTCGAGTTTCCCGCGCTAGGAATCAGACCAACACCTCGGCGGGCATCAGCCTCCAGGGACATCCCAGAGACTCTGGGAGACCTGACCGAGACCCATCAGGAAATAGTTACTCCGGAGTGTGGCCCGATGGTCTGGGTGGCATGAGGTTGGCCAGGCGCGAAGCCAGGGCAACTCACGGTGAGCGGCTGTCTCCACAAGTCCGCGCAGAGCCTTCAGGTCAGAACCCGCTCGCAGGTCCAAATCTGCAAACACCGCCATGCTGAAGTCCCATGACCGTCCGCGCGCGCCAGTCTGCGTAGCCGCTGAGCCCGCCCCTCAGGCATGCTGGGAGCTGTAGTTAACCTGCGCGGTCCGTCTCTACCTCCAGTTGACTAGGGATTCGGAGAAACTTACTTGCTTTGCTTTCATCTACCACCAGAATTTGTGTGTTGAAACCAAACACCGCATATTCTCACTCATAGGTGGGAATTGAACAATGAGATCACATGGACACAGGAAGGGGAATATCATACTCTGGGGACTGTGGTGGGGAGGGGGGAGGGGGGAGGGATAGCATTGGGAGATATACCTAATGCTAGATGACGAGTTAGTGGGTGCAGCGCACCAGCATGGCACATGTATACATATGTAACTAACCTGCACAATGTGCACATGTACCCTAAAACTTAAAGTATAATAAAAAAAAAGAAAAAAAAAGAAAAAAAAGAAAAAAGAAATCAACATCTTCATTTCAGTCTCTCTTTGTCTTCTTCTGAACGACAATGTTTGGTTCCCCCTGGAGGGGTTCCAATTCCCAACTATTCAATACTCCTATAAAATAGTGTAGAAATGAATTCATTCAAAATGCACGCACACGGTATCTACTTAGCGCTGCTCATGCATCAGAGAATTCTGCTAATGGGTGAAAACGCTATTTAAAGAGTCTTAAAGAACACGTTTTCCTTTCCTTTCCCTAAAGTCCATTCCGTTGTTTACAATGCACTTACCGGGAAGAAGGCGTTTGTGTGTGACGGACTCTAGGACTTCAAAAGAGAACTACCCCAAGACGAGGGTCTTTTTACCCAATCAGAACTGTTGATGTCAAAGCCCGCTATTCTCTGTTGCAGTCAACATCTTCAACCACAAGATGGCGGCACTCGCTCTAGGACGAGCGGTTAGAGCCAACATTGATTTAGCCAAAGACACGTTTGAAAAGGGAGGTGCAAAATTGAGATGTTTTACACTTTTCCAGCTGAGAAATGTACAAGGTGACGCATATCCCACATATCTGATGTTTCCACTTTTTTCCGACTTAGTGTAAATGATCTATTGAGGATAATAATCAATTATACTACAAAAGTGTGACTATAGTTTACATCAGTGCTCTCAAACTACCTGTGATGAAGGATCAGTTTCTCCCTCCTTTTCCTCTACCCCCAAACTCTTCGCGAACCAGGATGTGGTCCTTTATGCATTACCAGTAAGCAGCCTGGCCTCATGGGAATCACAAATTTGACACAACACTCGAACTGCCCTATACCTGGCTGAATAGAATCTGCTGATCAGGAGCTTGGATTATCAGGACAATGCCAAAGTACTGTAAACTTTCTAAACATCTTCACTTTTTGTTTGTTTGTTTGTTTTATTAACGTGCGCACAGCAACAACAATCACAGAATTAGAGGCTCGGTCATTTGACCTAGGGAGTGTCCTGGTTGGTGGCCTGCTGAGTTTTCGTTTTGTTTTGTTTTGTTTTTAGAGAAAGTATCTCGTTATTGACCAGGATGGACTCTAACGCAAGCAATCCTCTCTCCTAGCTGTGATTACAGGAGCCCACCCACATGCTCCACCCATCAATTTCTCTATTTACTGATCACAAACAGTTCACAGATAGTCTCTCGTCTATGGACCACACCTTAACTAGTACTCCTTTATGCGATTTTCTTGTCGGTCTCAGAAGGGAGGAAGGATCTGTTCCATGCAGTAGTATGCAATTCTCTTCTTGGTTAACTTTTGTAAAGAAGAGATATTTTGCCTTTTCCAGTACTTGATATTTCCTAAGTAGGAGTAGAAGAGAATATTACTTCTGCAAATAGAATAAGGTCATATGAAGCAAACCCTTTGTTTTTCATGAGAATATCTAGTGTTAATTTTGCAGGGTCACACAGGCATCATCACCTATGACCATAACAATCTAGATTGGTCAGAAATATGACCAATGTGTGGTGAAGGTGAATAAGGTGATAGTTCAATTATTTTTTCATTTTTAGTTGACACATTGTAATTATACATATTTATAGGGTACAATTTCATGTTCTGATACATGTATATGTTGTATAATGAACAAATCAAGGTAATTAGCATATTCATCACCTCATGCATTTTTGGTGATAACATTAAAAAAAACTCTTCTAGCTGTTTCGTGATATATAAACAATACCTTACTGTTAACCATAGTCACCTTGTGTGCAATACAACATCAGAACTTATTCCTCCTATCTAACTTTGTACCTGTTGACCAACCTCTCCGCATCCTCCTCCCTCAATCCCTCCCTCAATACCAATCAGTTGGCTATAGGTGCATGCATTTATTTTTGGTCTCTCTATTCTGTTACATTATTGGTCTATGTGTCTGTTTTTCTGCCAGTACCATGCTGTTTTGGGTACTATAGCTTTGTAGCATATTTTTAAGTCAGGCTTTGTGATATCTCCAGCTTTGCTCTTTTTGCTCAGGACTGCTCTTGCTGTTTGAGGACTTTTGTGGTTCCACACAAACTTCAGGATTTTAAAAAATATTTCTGTGAGGAATGTCATTGGTATTTTCATAGGGATTGCATGGAATCTGTAGATCGTTCTGGATAGTATGTCTACTTCAACAATATTATTTCAGTTCATGAACATGGGATATCTTTCCACTTATTTGTGTCATCTTTATTTCCTTAATTTTTTTATTGTAGAGATCTTTCACCTTCTTGGTTAAGTTTATTCCTAGGTATCTTTTTTGTAGCTATTGTAAATGGAATTGTTTTCTTGATTTTTTTAGATAGTTCCCTATTAGCATACAGAATGCTACTGTTTTTTTGTATGTCAATTTTGTATCCTGCAACTTCACTGAATTTACTTGCTAGTTTTAAATGGTGGAGTTTTTTGGGGGAGCCTTTAGGGTTTTCCATGTATAAGATCATGTTGTCTGCAAACAGTAATGATTTGAGTTCCTCCTTTCCAATGTGGATGTCTTTTATTTCTTTTTCTTGCCTAACTGCTGTGGCTAGGAGACTGTTTAATTATCTGATGCTAGTATGAGACTAAAGTGGGCTTCTTTGAAAGTCACAGAACTTTTGCTGTGGACTGTACCATATAAACTTCTTTTCTTCTCTGCACCCTAAGCCTGGGTGAAGAGGAAGAGAAAAGGTAAGAAAGAATAGGAATAGATAACAATCAGTATTTAGCACTATACTGAGGGCCAGCGAATTTGCTAAGTACTTATGTATGTATCTTATTTTCAAAGCAGCTGTGTGTTAAATGCTGTTTTTTATTTTTGTTTTATTACTGTTTTCAGATCTAGACTTGCAGAAGTACTGTTTTTTACTTTTTGTTATTTTGTTTTTAAAATCAATATCCATTTTTTATATCTGAGAAAACTAAGGCATTATTAGTGGTAGAACTACATGTGGATGGAGGCAATTTGTTTCAGTTCTTGCCTAGTGTACTGCTTCCTGAGCAAAGCAAGCAGAGACTAGAGTTGTTTGGGAGGGAGGAGGAGAAGAAGAGAAAAGAAGAGAAGGGAGACCAGAGAGGAGAGAAGGAGAGTGGAGGAAAGGAGAAGTAGCAAGGGAGAAGGAAGGAAAGGAAAGAAGTGGAAGAGGGGAGAGAGAAGTGGGGAGAAGAAAAAGACAAGACAGAATAGGGGAGATGAACAGGGAAGAGGGGTCAGAAGTTGGCCTGAAGGGATGGCTGTGGCAACAAGTATCTGCACCTTGAAGAAGACCATAGAAATTTCTGACTGGAAGATAATAGTACTGTTTAAGACTGGGAGCAGTGGCTCACACCTGTAATCCCAGCACTTTGGGAGGCTGAGGCAGGAGAATCACTTGAAGCCAATTCACGACTAGCGTGGGCAACAAAGTGAGACCCTGTCTCTACAAAAAATAAATTATCCAGAAGTGGTGGCACACACCTGTAGTCTGAATTACTGGGGAGGCTGAGGTGGGAGGATCCCTTGAGCCCAGGAGTTCCATGTTATTATACAATGAGCTATGGATTGCACCACCGCACCCTGGTGTGGGTGACAGAATGAGACCTGTCTCTTAAAAATCCTAGCTACTTGGGAGGCTGAGGCAGTAGATTTTCTTGAACCTGGGAGGCAGAGGTTGCAGTGAGCAGAGATTGCACCATTACACTCCAGCCTGGGCAACAAGAGTGAAACTCCGTCTCAAAAAAAAAAAAAGTACTGTATAATTATGATAAGCATTTTACATCAGTTATCTGATTTGATCCTTACAATAGCCAATGAGAGAGATATTGTTATTCCCATTATATCAAGGAGAAGTCCTGGGGTCAGATAGGATGGCTCTTGAGTCATTTCTTCTTCTGCGGGAAGCCTAGAAAAAGAGGATGGTTTTTCACATCCAATGCAATCACTGGGCCCTTCTCATCCTCCCAGAAGAGCTCTCTTTTTTGGGCTGTGTGTGGGCTTGGGTGTGTGCTTGATTAGTCTTTGGCCTTATCCTACGTTTATTCCATTCACCCCTCCTGAGTGAACTGAAAAATGCTCCACCCAACCCCTGTCCTCTTGCAGCTTAAGGCTGAGGGGGAGCCAGGCAAGAAAACCATATTATAAAATGATTTAGCCAGATGTATTGGGAGCACAAAGCAGAGATTTATCTCCCAGATTGAGGGGGAAGTTTGGGAGATCTGAAGGGAAAAAATGGCAGTTTCCTTGAGGGAGTAATGCTTGAATTAAATTTTGACACATGGAAGTGGAAGAGGAACATACATGAGGCAGAGATCTAGGGTGTTGAGGGTATATCCAGAGCTGGCACAAAGTAGGTGGTACTCAGCCAAAAGTAACTGATTGAATAAATGAACTCATGGCCTCTTGTTTGACTTTGTTCCCATATGAACAGAATTGTAGCACTGTTGGATGTATTATTTAATCACCTGGCCAGAAATTCACTGAACTGTGCACATGGTGTACTAGTATGATACACCAGCAACTGAAACAGAACCATCCTCTGTGTCCCACATGATGGAACACTTATAGGAGCTCTTGGGGAGACTAAAAGAAGATGCCTTAACTCCAGGCTGATATTACAGTTGCCCTATTCATCACATATCTGGAAGTTTGTGCAGTGAACCATCTGCCCAGCCTTTCCCAGAAGCCCTCATAAAGCAGACCAGAGGGGTTAATTGCTAAACCTAGAACTCTAGTGGCACTCCATAGGACATCACCAATCCAGGGAGCTGCTCACAGCTCACAGTGATTCCTTCCTCATCTTCTTACCTTCCCCCAGAAACTCTTGTTACTGACCTGATATCATAAAAATTTGTCCACTTTCTGTGCTGGGGTAATCTGCCCCTGCTTGCAATATTAGTTTTCTTTTGAAGTGCAGGTAAATGAAAGTGAAATTTTTTTACACTCATGTTTCTATTAAAAATTGGAAAATGAGACAGATATAGGCTTGTATTTACAAAAACTTGCATAAGAACATGCTTGATTGTGAAAATAAAGAGTAGTCCTACCTCTTTAAGATGTAAAGTGTGCCTGATTTTTTTAAAAAAATACAATTTAAGGAGCCATTATGAAAGAAATCAAAGGAAGAATTATGACTGGTATAGGGAAAAGATGCATGATGATAGACTTAAATGTAAAGAAGAGGACTGAAATTTCAACAGGATTTTTGAAAAACAAATAGAATAAATAATGGTATTAGGATTCTCCAGAGAAAAAGAATCAACGTGTTTGTGTGTGTGTGTAGAGTGACAGCGAGAGAGAGATTTATTTTAAGGAATTAGCTCAAGTGATTATGGAGGCTGACAAGTCCTAAGATCTGCAGTTAGCAAGCTGGAGATCCAGGGCAGCTGATGGTGTCGTTCCAGTCTGAGTCTAAAGGCCCGAGAACCAGGATTGCTGACGGTGTAGTTCCAGGTAGGCTGGCTCAAGAAAGAGCTAACATTTCAATTTGAGTCCAAAGGCAGGGAAAAGCTGATGTTCCAGATCAAAGGCAGTCAGGCAAAAGGAATCTTCCCTTTCTCAGGGGACAGTCAGCTTTCTGTTCAGGCCTTCAGCTGATTGGATGAGGCCAACCCACATTAGGGAGGGCAATCTGCTTTTCTCAGTCTACCTATTCAAATGTCAATCTCCTTCAGAAACATGCTCACAGACACACCCAGAATAATGTTTGACCAAATATCTGTGCACCCCATGGCCCAGTCAAGTTGAAACATAAAATTAACTTTCACAGTGATGCTGTCTAGAAATGCTTACATATTAAGTGAAAACAAAATTGCTCAGGCAACAAAAACTTTGTATCAAAGGCAAGTTTAAAAAGAAAGTTTACTGGAGGCAAAAGAAAGCACAAGTCCTAAACAGAAACTAACATTTACAAATGTAATATCTGTAGCTTTTACTGCTCAGTATGTTGTAAATATGGCTTAGAGCTTGCAAGACAAGTTATATGAAAAAACCTAAGTTATTTCTGGCATTTTTTCGTTGCAGCTGATAAGTGTATAGAAACCTAAAAGCTATTTGTGTTGGAGAGTATTTTGAAATGACTAAAAATTTTTTTTGGAAACGATGCTTCAAAAAGGCACATTAGGAAGTAGCTTATTTTTGTGTATGGAGAAGAGGTTTTTTTTTTTTTTTTTTTTTTTTTTTTTTTTTTAGAATTTTAAAGTACACTTTTCAGAATTGGTAACCATGGCTACGGATGGGAATCCAGTAGGGGTCAGTGTTACCATCAGACTTATGAAATATAAGCACGATGTGACAAGATTTTGTCAAGACACAGAATTTAAGCCAATTTATTGTACCATTAACAAGAAACCACTTTGAGCTCTAAATTTAAAAGCCATACCAATAATAGCTAAGGCATTAACCATGGCCCACACAGTTCATGCTCCAAATAGCTATAGTGGATGTTGAGAACTCAATTTTGAGCTGCTGAAAGAAATTTACTTATTAATGTCATCAAGGTTAAAATATCCATCTTGGCTCACCAGTGATGGCTGAATCAAAGATTTGGTTCTTGTGGTTGATGATATAACCCCTGCCCCTTAAAAAATCATATAAACAGATTTATTCATATATAACAAAATTATATCTTTGGGAAACTCATCTGGGTAGGAATGATCTAGCCCATTTTTTGCACTGAAACTGGTTTCCAGATATGAAAATTATGGACTAACCCTTTATTGCAGCACCAAATTGTGAAGTCGAAGACTATGATCCAAAAAAGACACTCTGATTTAAACCCTTAGACTTGATGATAATATTGCTTAATTTGCCTTTTTCAATTGCTACTGCTAGTGCGAATAAAAATTACAAAAGGAAGTTTTTGAACAGCAGTGCATTGTATTGAGAACTTAAAATGATAATATTGGAACACTAGAATTTTACAAATATCTTGCCAGTAGTTAGTCTAAATTGGAGATTAGTAAACTATGGTCCATGGGTGAAATCCGGTCTGCCACCTGTTTTTGTATGCCTCGCAAGCTAAGAATCATTTTTAGATTTTTAAGTATTTGAAAAAACATTTAAATGTGTTATTGAACAATTAGTGTCAGTCAACAACTTATTTTAGAAAAATAATGTGACCCTTCTTGCGCAGAGTAAAACTCATACCTACCTTGCATGGCACACAGGTTTCTTTGTGATCTTCCCCAAAAGTCTACCCTTGCCATTTTCCACAGCTATGGCAAGTCTTCCATGTGTTTATGGACCCTGTCAGCGTTGCATTCTCCTTTCCTCAGTCTTCTAATGAACTTTCTACTCGAGCTGATATGTTAGCTCTGTGAATTTTTTGGTCTTTCCAAGCAGGGCTAATACCTCTTTCCTCTGGGCTCTCATACCTTTGGTTCATACCTATATTAGGAGACTTTCACATTGTACTGTAATTATTTACTCGTCTGTCTCTTCTACCAATGAACATCTGCAGAGCAGAGAACCTGCCTTATTTATTGACCCCAGCACTTAGCACAGTGCCTATTAATATGTAGCTAGGGCATGCTTATTGAATGACTAAAAGAATGGATCAGGCTGGGTGCAGTGGCTCACACTTGTAATCCCAACACTTTGGGAGGTCAAGGCAGATGGATCACCTGAGGTCAGTGGTTCAAGACCAGCCTGGCCAACATGGCGAAACCCCATCTCTACTTAAAAATACAAAAATTAGCCAGGTGTGGTGGCAGGAGCATGTAATCCCAGCATCTTGGGAGGCTGAGGCAGGGAGAGGTGCTTGAGCCCGGGAGGAAGAGTTTCAATGAGCCAAGATCGCACCACTGCACTCCAGCCTGGGCAATAGAGCGAGACTCCATCTCGAGAAAAAAAGTCGCAACAAATCAAATAAAATAATGGATTAGGCATAGTTTTTCCTAGAAATGGGATATGACTGTGATGGTAATTTTACTTTAAGATATCATTTTGTTGAATATAGAAGGATTCATAAAATTCTAAAGAAACTGTAGAATAAGATGTGTCCTGTCACTTCTTCAATGAAAGCCTTACTTCTATTTTGATTATCTTGAAATACCACAAATCTCTCTAGATTTTGCCCCAATTACTGATTGCCCTTTTGAGTAAAACTACTCCAAAAGTTGTCCACCTTCTGAATTGCCATGTTCTGTCTTTTGATCTCTCGAATCCATTCCAATCTGTTTTACCCCTACCATTGCACTGAAACAGTTCTTGCCTTACTTTGCACTTAACTCAGTCAATTTCTACCCCCTTGAAACATTTTCTTCCCTTGACTTTAAATATCCAATTTCTCTTGGTTCTTCTCCTGCCTGACTGCCCCCTCATTCTCAGTCTTTGTTGGTTTCTTTTCCTCTCCAAGATCTCAGGATGTTGGTGCATCCCACGGTTAAATCCTCAGGACTCTTCTGTAACTAGTTTTCCTCTTGGGAGATTTTCCCCTGAAATTGTATCTGCATAGCTGACATCTCCACTTGAATAATCCAATAGTATCTTAAACTTAATGTGTCCTTTTAAAACAGAGCTCCTGAAACAATATCTGGTTTGCATTAGACACTAATTAATGTTGACTCAATGAATGATTGCTACTTTAATCTATTTTTTAATTGAGGAATTTAAATTTTCTTCTCATTAGAAATCTTTCAGGAAGGATTGGGAGCTGACAATGTCAAATGTGTTCATTGATAAAAACTTTCCATGAAAGTTGTCTCCGTGGAATTTGCGCTGCTGAATAGATTCCCCACTAGGGGGTATGCATGCACCACATACATTTCGAAAACAGTCCTGGTTAAGAAAAATTGAGTGACTAATAAAATAAATAAGGGCTCTTGGACGTAGCTGTTGTCTGATTTTTCATTTATCTTGTTTGGAGGAAACTTTTTAAAGGTTACATTTATTTTGTAAAGAGAATGAAAATTTTCTAAATGGAAAGAATCAAAGAAAAAATGTTTTTATTTTTAGTATGTCTAAATTAAAACAAAACACAATTCACTTTTAGGCTGAAGAATTACTTTAAAACATGAATGATTCTTGGTTATAGGCATTATTCTACACTCAGTTCAACTGACTAATGTTTATTGAACACCTAGTATATGGCAGGAGTAAGGAAATATCCCTCCCTTTGATAAGTTCACAGTCTAATGGGGAAGACAGTCATGGAAATATGAAGCATAATGCAACAGTAAGTACTATAATAAAGATAATTCAAACGTGCTTTAAAAGCCTAGAAAGAATGAAATTAACTATGGCGAGGGGTGCTGTCACTGAGAAGGAGACATTCAGGTGTCCCAGACTAACTGCTTTTATCCTAACTGGGCCTCAAAAATGTCTGTGTTGATGGATTTGAGTCCCTGTCTCTAGCATGTGTGTTCTCTGTATTAGTGATCTGTAGCCCCAATAACGGCCACAGGGTAGTATCTGGATATTTATTTACAATACTCTTAGTACTACACTGTCTAAGCATTCTAGTTTTCCTAGTCTTTTCTCACCCAATTCTGGGGGTAAGGGACACCCAGATAATTAGTCTAGTTAGTGAGGAAATGGGGTACAAATGTGAGAGACTGAAAAATTTGGAGAAATGAAAGAGTGGCCCTGTGGAAGTCCGCTGCACTGGGCATGGGAGGCCATCAGACCCCCGATAGACATGATATCAGCATGCTTGACTGACTAGTGAGTTGCCAATGAACCCTATGGCTTAGGAAGCTTTTTTTTGTGCTTCTTAAAGTACATCTAGGTTGTCAGGGTATGAAGGTTTATGGGAAAACAAACTATCCTAAGCTTATGTCCTGTGGAGGGATATGTGTGGGTTTTCATAGATGGGATTACGCATATGCATTTAGATGAGCTAGATGAGTACCTAGAGGGAAGAAGGGCCGATAAAAAGACAGTAACTATGATGTAGGACTCCACAGCTCTTCTGCACTCTCCCAGAGCAGTTCTTAGAGGAGGAGATTGCCAGATTGCCAGTTGGAAACCTCAGAAAGCTGTATTCTCAGATGCCCTCACTGACAATCTTATGAGAATGCTATTGTAGGCAATGAGAGTCTAGATAAGAATTAGTACTTTTAAAAGCAGTAATTTTTTTAAATGCTAGGAATAAAAGGGACAAAAACTAAAGACATGATTTGATTTAGATGCCAACACTTTACTTACTGTCTCTGGTATAACTGTTGAAGAGTGGGTGGGCAGCGGGAGGGAAGAAGGAAGCAACACCTTGATATGGCTTTTAAACACCAGAAAACTAAGGGCAGAACAAACAACAAATTTAGATGAATATTTAGATATTTTATGATTATTTTGTGAAGCTATATCTTTAGCATTTCTTTGTGAGAAAATTACTGAAAAGTATACACTAGATTTTGGCATTTTTATGAGGACACAATTATTTGTTAGTGAAGGTTAAAGGGAAACTGAAAGAATTCCAGATTGCTCTGTCAGGATTTTGGAATAACACAATGATAGATGAAATTTAAACTCAACATAAGCAAAGTAATGCTGCAGAAGCCGAGATTTTCAATAACTATGTTTATGCATTGTGACAGCTTATAAATTAGAAACCTAGCAACTCTTAGGAAATACACTCAGCCATCACTAGGGATAATATAACAGAGGTGACTGTTCTATAAAAAAGGGAGCTTGGACTTGATGCTATATTGACAATGAAGGAGGTAGTAATTTAAAAAATAGTATTTTAATGATTATTTGCTGTATTTATATGTCACACAATTTAAAAGTTGTTATGGAATAAACATTTGTTTCCTCCAAAAAATTGGTATGTTGAAATCCTGCTCCCCATTGTGATGGCATTAAGTGTGAGAGAGCATCTCATTGTGGTTGTGATTTGCATTTTCTCTGATGGTTAGGGATGATGAGCATTTTTTCATGTTTGCTGGCCACCTGTATGTCTTCTGTCGAGAAGTGTCTGTTCATGTCCTTTGCCCACTTTTTAATGGGGTTGTTTCTTGCTTGTTCCTTCATTTAAGTTATAGATTCTGAACATTAGGACTTTGTCAGATGGGAGAGGGAGATGATTAAGTCATGAGGGCAGAACCCTCCTGAATGGGATTAGTACCCTCATAAAAGGGACCCCAGGCCAGGCTTGGTGGCTCATGCCTGTAATCTCAGCACTTTGGGAGGCTGAGGCAGGCGGATCACTTGAGGTTAAGAGTTTGAGGCCAGCCTGGCCAACATGGTGAAACCCGGTCCCTACTAAAAACAATACAAAAATTAGGCAGGTGTGGTGGCATGTGCCTGTAATCCCAGCTACTTGGGAAGCTGAGGCAGAAGAATCGCTTGAACCTGGGAGGTTGAGGTTGCAGTGAGCCGAGATCGCGCCACTGCACTCCAGCCTGGGTGACAGAGCAAGACCCTGTCTCAAAAAAAAAAAAAAAAAAAAAAGAAAGAGAGACCCAGAGAGCTCTCCTACCCTCTTTGCCAGGTGAGGACACAGCAAAATGGCTAAATTTACTGTTGCCTTGTTCTTGGTAAATGTTTGTTGTTAAGCCACCCAGGCTATGATATTTTTGTTATGGCATCCCAAAGGGACTAAAACAAGACAAAAGCAAAAACTAGAAGCTGTTGTGAAATATAAATGGGCTACGTGAGGGCTGTAAGAGTGTAGGTGGTAAATCATATTGACTAGAGGTTTAAATACAAATAAAACGATTAATTTTCAAAATCTGTGTGTAATTACTCTGGAATATTATTTGACAGAGCCAAGACAGAATATATAAGCTGAACTGATTAGGGTATTCAAGGGGAAGAATACAAAAGTCAAAATAAGTTAAAATGAGTTGAAAAGTTAAAATGAAAAAAATATCAAAAGTATCTTGGGGAATATACTACATGAAGGAATTTTTAAAAGACCTTAAGACAATTCCAAACCTCAAAATAAAAAATGGAGACATTTCAATGCAGTCACATATGATCTTGGATAAGTTATAAAATTTCTCCCAGCCTCTATTTCCTCCTCTGCACTGAAGGGTGAACAAATGGTTTCTTAGATGCATTCCAGCAACAAACTATTTGTCTTTTGTCTGAGATTTCCTCAGGGGATATCTCCCAAGATCCCCAGTGGATGCCTAAAACCCCGGATAGTACCCAATCCTATATATACTATGTTTTTTTCGATCTGGTAAGAGAGAGGGCTACTAAGTGACTAATGGTGGGTGGCATATACAGTGTGGATATGTTGGACAAGGGATGATTCATATCCTGGGTAAGATAGAGATTTCATCACGCTACTCAGAATAGTGTGCAATTGACAACTTACACATTGTTTATTTCTGAAAATTTCCATTTAATATTTTCGGACCGTGGTTCACCACAGATAACAAACCAAGAAAAGCGAAACAGAGAATAACTAACATAAGTAAGGTTGAAGAAATTTCCTCATCCATCTTAACTGTTAGATAATATTGCTTTGTGGCCTAGGTATTATGTTTCACTCTTCCTCTGACTCAATGGATTGGTTTGCTTATCCTAGGCAGAGAGGAGCCTCTGAAATGTTGATCACAGCAAAAGAGCTGTGAACATTGGCCCACCATTAGGGCTTTTTTTTTTCATTAAAACTTTTTTTGAATGTGTACAGGGAAGAATATGGGCATAGTAATCAGATAAACTTGGGTTTGAAACATAACTATTCCTTGTCAGCTGATTGCAAGAGCTAACAACCTTCCTTATCTGGAAAAACAGAGCTAATACCCACCTTGAAGAATGAAAGTTCTTTTCAGCACTCTGATCAATATACTTTGAGGTTTTTATTCCTTTTCTTCTTATTTATAATTCGCTAGGGCCTAACAAGAAAAAACAGATTTGATTATTTTTAGAGTCTTAAACTAAAGAAATCACTGCTGGCTTCCAATGAAACCTTCAAACAAAATGGAATGAAGCAAATCTCACAAATAATAAAAATCAGCCGCTCTGACAGGGTTTGGATACCAAGGGGAATTTTAGCCAATAGGTATTAAATCAACATACACCTCCAGGATTCCTTTATAGAAGAGTATAACCGGTCATTTCTTTGCTTATGTGTAAGATTTCCAGAATGCTACGGGAAAATTAACTCTCTTTTCAATATATTAGGCTTTGAAGTCTAAATATAAAGGCAATCAGGGTCTATTTTCAGAGCGGAGAGGACTGTTTCTAGACATCCAGGAAGGATTAGTCCAAATGGGTGTAACCCCCTTGGAGGCCTTGTCCCCAAAGCATCCTCATCTCCTGGGTGCTAGGGGCTTAAGGAATCCCCCACCCTCCTTTTTTTCTTTCTTCCTCTTCTCGGAGCTCCCACCCTCACCCCATTCGGCTGCTGCTTTTCCATCTTCGCTTCTTCCCATAAGCGGTCAAAATAGAAAACGGAAGTACCTATTTGTTGCTTAGTGTAGTGCTCAGAGAGGTTTTTTTGGTTGTTTAATTAAGAAAAATAAAATCCCCCTCTAGGTTCTTCATTTCGCAATGAGCCCAAACATCCGCTGGCTCATTAGGCCTCTTAACAAAAGAAAAATGCCCCCACTGAACTGTGGCTGACTACTGTGCGGAGGCTGGGGTCGGCTGGAGGAGTTCTGAGTATCTATCATGCGGCAAGGACAGCTTCCCGGGCGAGGGGACCCGGGATCCCGGGAGGCGCGTGCAGCGCCGCCCCCTCAAAGTAGGGAGGCGCGGGAGAGGCGGCGGTGCCTGCCCAGCCCGGGTATCCCGTCCCAGGAGCGCGAGAGAGCGGGCAGCGGCCGGAGGCGGCGGCGAGGACGCGGCGCGGCTGCCGCAGGGGAGCGGCGGCGGCGGCGGCGGCGGCGGCGGGCGCGAGGGGCGGGGCGCACTCCGCAACTTCTGCCGCTGCCGCCCGGGCGCTCTCGGCGCAGCCGAGCTGCTGCTGCGAACTGTGGAGCTGCCAGCGGAGCCCAGCCCGAGCTCCCTCGACTCCGCGCGTCCCAGGCGTCCGTCGGGGGCCGAGGCGCCTCCCGCAGGGAGTCCCCGTGAGGCCGCGCTGCCGCGTTACCCGCAGCGGCCGGGGGTCCGGGGAGTGCGGGGCTCCGAGACAGAGCCAGGCGCCCCCCAGCGGTCGGCGCAGGCCCCATGGCTGGGCCGAGCGGAGCGGAACCGGTGAGGTGAAGCCCCGGGGCCGGCAGCCGGAGGCGCGTGGCCGGGGCGCCGGCTCCATGGGCAGCGGCACACGGCGGCGCGATGATGGACGTTAACAGCAGCGGCCGCCCGGACCTCTACGGGCACCTCCGCTCTTTCCTTCTGCCAGAAGTGGGGCGCGGGCTGCCCGACTTGAGCCCCGACGGTGGCGCCGACCCGGTCGCGGGCTCCTGGGCGCCGCACCTGCTGAGCGAGGTGACAGCCAGCCCGGCGCCCACCTGGGACGCGCCCCCGGACAATGCCTCCGGCTGTGGGGAACAGATCAACTATGGCAGAGTCGAGAAAGTTGTGATCGGCTCCATCCTGACGCTCATCACGCTGCTGACGATCGCGGGCAACTGCCTGGTGGTGATCTCCGTGTGCTTCGTCAAGAAGCTCCGCCAGCCCTCCAACTACCTGATCGTGTCCCTGGCGCTGGCCGACCTCTCGGTGGCTGTGGCGGTCATGCCCTTCGTCAGCGTCACCGACCTCATCGGGGGCAAGTGGATCTTTGGCCACTTTTTCTGTAATGTCTTCATCGCCATGGACGTCATGTGCTGCACGGCCTCGATCATGACCCTGTGCGTGATCAGCATTGACAGGTAAGGGCCGGACCGCCCCGTCCCAGGCTCTGGCTGGGGACCGGCTGGCAGCTCAGCCCCGCGCGCTCGCCTTTCCTGGGAGGATCAAGCCAGACTTCAAGGCGGGATGAAGGGCTGCGCTTAAAACACCGCTCCCCCCCATCCACCCTACTCCAACCAAACTTCGGTTACGGCATAGCCTATGTACATCTTTAAAAGAAAAACCCGAAATGTTCTGGTTTACTGTAGTGACGAATTTAAGACCAAAGTTAAGAGTATTTTAAGCCTTAGCATTTCCACCAGGGGGTCCCTTGCCTTGGTTTTTGGAAGGAAGGGACTTGGTGCTCCCTGACTTGATCAAGCCTTGCTGTGAGCCTTAAAGAGTCATTAAAAAATAATAATAAGTCGGAGAAAAGCCACCTTGCTTCCCCCATTGTGGGAGCTACTCCCTAGGCCAGTAAAAGGACCTTGGATGGTTCTAGAATTGGGGTTTGCATGTCTTACACATTGCATCTTCATGATGGTCAGTTCGGAATCGCATTCTTGCTTGTGGAAGTCTGGTTTTAATGTTTGGTAATGCTGTCTGTATCTTGCGAGCTTACTGACTGGAGCCTTCCTCCAGGTCTGAATGACTGGTTCTAGCCTTTCATCATAGCCCTTGGGAACCTTCTCTTGAGAACTCCCCCACTGGAGTAATTGAAACAGAGGCTGACCATCTGTCAGGGATGCTAGGGGAAAAATTCCTGCCTTGGGTGTCATATTGAACTAGGAGACCCACAGGGTTTCTTCAGGCTGTAAGGTTACAGGCTTTTGAAATGGAGCTAGTCTTTGACCCTTGAAATATTATGCAGTTGACAACTTGAAGTATGGTCTCAATCCTCTTTGGCCTAAAACAACTCTATTTCACTTGAAACTGAAATATGAGACCTTAATATTCACACTCAGAATTTTGCCGGTGTTTCAAGACTAGTATCCTGTTATGTTTAATGATACAGAGAAATGGTTGCTTATTTTCTTAGTGGATCTATAGAACCTTTATATGTGTAGATCTTTCAGCCTAGGGGAAATAATTGATGCCTCCACACTTAAAATGACAGTGCCTCAAAGGATGGTCTAGCAGGAAACTGAGATTTTCCTTTTTTTCTTCTTGAAAACACTGCTGTTTGTGGTTTGCTGGTACTTAAAATGTTCTGCTGTATATATTTTTTGCTTGACCAGGGTTTATAATTACTAAATAAAGGAAATAATAGAAAAGGGAATATTTTCAAGAAGAAAAACACATTGTAGCTCCATTTAGCTAACAATTTAGGTTATTTTTCTTTAAATTGATTCTACCATTTTATATATCATGGTAGAAGCTGCTGACAGCAAACAAGGAATTACTTAAGAGCAGAGCATGAACTGCATATGTGAGAATATTAGCACCAAATTTGGCAGCTGAAGTTCTGAATTACAGTAGTTAAGAATGACAAAACATATGTATTTACAGCCTGACTGTGGCAACTGGAATTAGGAGAGTGCACTCAATACACATAGTAAGTATATACATGAATTATAAGCACAGAAATCTGACTGCTCAGCCAACCAAAACAGAGCATCCTGCATGAATGGAGTCCTTTTAAATGGAACTTAGTGTAATAAAACAAATAACGGTTTATGCTGCAAGTACTGTATTTATAACCATTTTTTAAAATTTCACAGTTGATAAATGATACATAAATAGTACCTTGTGCTAATTTGTCTCCTAAGACAGCCAGTGTTTCTCTTCTTCTGGGCTACATTGAGGTTTGGCTGAGATCACCTTGTGATTCCTATACATGAGCTAAAGGCATTCTTCACTCAGCGTGCATGTGTGACTTAGCATCGGCAGGCATGTCCTGAATACTGAGAAGAGATTAATCCTTCTTGGCAAGAGCTTAAGATTTTGTTGTTAACTGTATTCTTATGATTGTCACAAATTGTGGTAACATAGGCATATAGATTCTCCTTTTACCTAGGAGAATTGCCCCATTGGTGAATTCTGCTTAAAAATTATTTTAGAAGATCAGCATATCATTTCTTTAGAGAAAATGAAGAATTGATAAAATTGGAAGACACAGACTGATTTTCTTCCAAGAACACTGAGAACTAAAAATGAGAAAAAAGGAAAATATATTATTTCTGAAAAGCATGTTTTCTGCAATTCTGTTGTAGAATATGACAGATGATATTAAATGTGCTGTGAAAATATGTAAAAAAAAAATCTTCATTCCCTTGTTCATTCCCTCTTGAGTACCTAATATAGGTTACACTGTGCTTTGTGCAGCATAATCAAAGATTAATTACAATATTGTTGCTTTTGTGCTCATTACAGGCTTTTGTGTATTTGGAGAGTTTGGATATCTGTTGGGCATTTAGCCTGTCTAAAATGGAACCTTTCATTTTTCTTAACCACTCCCCATCACACCGGGATGCTTTTCTAATGTAATGCCATACTGTTTTTCACAGGCTTCAGAGCTCCCATCCCCTGTCTTTTTCAGAAAATGACTTGTATTCATTGAAAAAGTAGCAGCCATCAGATGAGAACTTTTATCTTTCCCCCACCAAACAATCTGTCCTGCATGTGTACCCTTCTTTTTACTTCTTTCCAGTTAAAAAGCAAAAAGACATTGTGAGCCAGCAAATACCAAACTACTTGGACTTTATATTCCATCTCCCCACCTTCTCAAGGACTTTGTTCCTTTATTGTTTCTTCATGGATGGTCTTTTTTGTTGTTATTGTTTTGTTGTTTTTTGGGGGGGAGCGAGGCGGGGGGGACAGAATCTCACTCTGTTACCCAGGCTGGAGTGCAGTGGTGCCATCTCTGCTCACTGCACCCTCCGCCTCCTGGGTTCAGGTGATTCTCGTGCCTGAGCCCCTGCAAATACCTAGGATTACAGGTGCACGCCACCACACCCGGCTAATTTTTGAATTTTAGTAGACACGGGGTTTTCCCATGTTGGCAAACTCGTGACATCAACTGATCCGCCCACTTCGGCCTCCCAAAATGCTGGGATTACAGGCGTGAGCCACCAGGCCCAGCTTATTGATGGTCTTTCTTCAGCTTTTCCTTTCTACTGTGTCAAGTTTGGTTTTCTATCTTTTAAAACCCTTCTTTGGCCTCTGGCCTCACTTCTTCCTCCAGCCACTGCTCTGCTTCACAGTTAAGCTGCTCAAAGAATTGTATCCATAAGTTGTCTTTTCTTCCTTGCGCTTTAGATACATGACTTTGATGCTCATCAGGTTTACTGCAATATTCTAATTGGCTTTCCTGGTTCCACTTCTGTCCAGCCCCGAGCTATTCCCTAAGAAGAAGCAAGAATGGTCTATTTAGAAACTTTTTAAAGTGAGATAATTTACATATAATGATATGCACAGATCTTAAATATTCAATTTGTATGTTGACAAATATATATACCTATGTGACCAATGTTCTAATCAAGATATAGAATATCTTGTCATCCAAGAAAGTTCCCTTGTGCTAATTTAAGAATGATCTTTTAAAAATAGAAATCAAATTACCAGCCAGATGTGGTGACTCACAACTGTAATCCCAGCACTTTGGGAGGCTGAGGCTGGAGGATTGCTGGAGCCCTGGAGTTCAAGACCAGCCTGGGCAACACAGGGAGACTCCCATCTCTATGAAAGAAAAAAAAAAAAAAAAAAAAAAGAAAAGAAACAAAAAAGCCAGGCATGGTGGCAAATGCCTGTGTTCTCAATTACTTGGGAAGCTGAGGTGGGAGGATCACTTTGGCCCAGGAGGTTGAGGCTGCAGTGAGCCATGATTATACCACTGCACTCTAGCCTGGGCAATAGAGTGAGGCACTGTCTTAAAAAAAAAAAAAGGAATTAAATTACTTTTTATGTATAGTTCTAAAACATGAAAAATAGTTTTACATATCATTTAGGGAAGCTTGTAGAAAGAGTAAAAGTATAAAATAGTGCAAGGGAGTGGTTGACACTAAATTCAGGACAGTGGTTTATCTCTGGTGGGGTGGGTGGAGGTGTAATCAGTAGTATATATATCACCTATATTGGTAATGTTTTGTTTCTTAATCTCGGTGGTGGATATAGACTTATTATCCTTTGTGTAACTCTTTGTATGACTGAAATATTTGTTAAAACTTTTTGAAATTCATATAGAAAAGTATATGTATGTGCACAATTCTAAGTATGAAGCTTGATGAATTTCCACATCCATGTAAACAACTATATTAAGAAATAGAACACTGGCAACCTCCCAGAGGCCCCCTCCTCTCCTTTTCTAGTTTCTATTGCTTGCAAAGAGAACCATTGTCCTGACATTAGCGTCATGCATTGGGGTTTTGCTTGGCTAGAACTTCATATAAATGGAATTGTATAGTATGTACTCTTTTGAATCTGGCTTCTATTTCTCAACATAATGTCTGTGAGAGTCATCTGTAGTTTTTAGCCTATCAGTGGTTCATTCATTTTTATTGATAAGTAGTATTCCGTTGTATAAATATACCGTAATTTGCTTATCCATTCACCGTAGATGGACATTTGAGTTTTTTCCTAGTTTCTGGCTATCTCTAATAGTGCTGCTCTGAACATTTATTTATGTGCAAGTCATTTGTGGATATGTTTAAATTTATTTTGGGGAAATACAATCCTAGGTAATAAGGTACTTTGGAACATTTTAATTTTATCTATCCCCTCACACCTTTTATGTTATTATTGTCATTCATTTTAGGTCTACAGATTATTAAAACCCATTAGATATTATTTTTATTGTTGTAACAGTCCGTATTCATTCTTCTTTGCTTACATGTTTATCTTTTCCATTGTTCTTTGTTTTGTTCTGCATTACTACATTTTCATCTGAGATCATTTTCTTCTGCCCAGTTAGATGCCTGTTAGCATTATTATTTTTTAAATTAAAAACTTTTTTTTTTTACTTCACATAAAGAGACAGAGTCTTGCTATGTTGCCCAGGCTGGTCTTGAACTCCCGGCCTCAAGTAATTCTCCCACCCTGGCCTCCCAAAGTGCTGAGATTACAGATATGAGCCATCATGCCCGGCCTAGCATTATTTTTTTACTGAATGTATTAGTCTGTTCTCATGCTGCTAATAAAGACATACCCAAGACTGGGTAATTTATAAAGGAAAGAGGTTTAATTGACTCACAGTTCCACATGGCTGGAGAGGCCTCACAATCATTGTGGAAGGTGAAGGGGAAGCAAGACATGTCTTTCATGGCAGCAGGCAAGAGAGAGCTTGTGCATGGGAACTCCCATTTATAAAACCATCAGATCTTGTGAGACTTATTCACTACCAGGAGAACGGTATGGGGGAAACCACCCCCATGATTCAGTTATCTCCACCTGGCTCTGCCCTTGACATGTGGGGATTATTACAATTCAAGGTGAGATTTGGTTGGGGACACAGCCAAACCATATTACTGAGGGTTTGCTAGTGAAAAATCCTCTCAATTCTTACTTGTCTGAAAATGTCTTTGTTTCAACTTCCTTCTTTTTTTTTTTTTTTTTTTTGAGATGGAGTCTCACTCTGTCGCCCAGGCTGGAGTGCAGTGGTGTGATCTCAGCTCACTGCAAGCTCCGCCTCCTGGACTCACACCATTCTCCTGCCTTAGCCTCCAGAGTAGCTGGGAGTACAGGCGTCTGCCACCACGCCCTGCTAATTTTTGTATTTTTAGTAGAGATGGGGTTTCACCTTGTTAGCCAGGATGGTTTTGATCTCCTGACCTCATGATCCGCCCACCTTGGCCTCCCAAAGTGCTGGGATTGCCGGTGTGAGCCAACGCACCCAGCCTCAGCTTCATTTTTGAATGATATTTTCACTGAGTATGGAATTTTTTATTTCTAGTTTTTTTCCCCAGAACTTTAAAACATTGTTCCATTGTCTTCTGACTGCCATCATTTCTGTTGAAAAATCAGCCATTAGCCAACATTATTATGACTCCATGGAAGGTAATGTGTCTTTTTTACCCTGACTTTTAGGGTTTTGTCTTTGTCTTTAATTTTTATCAGTTTTTCTGTGATGTCTCTAGGTCTGGCTTTATTGATTTTTTTGTTGTTATTGTCGTTTATTTACTGTTAACCCTGTTTGGGGTTCCTAATGATTTTTAAAATTTGTGTATTGATATCTTTAATCAGTTTGCTGTTATCTCATCAAACACTACTACTGTTCCATTCTTTACTTCTCTATGTCTTCAAACATATGTATTGTAGACCTTTTTACTCTGTCACACGTATTTCTTACTCTTTTCTATATTTTCCATTTTATGTTTTACGTCTGTGCTTGAGTTTTGAAAAAATTTTGACCAGCCTTCCAATTTGTTAATTGTCTCTTCTGCTATGTCTAATCTGTTGTTCAACCTTATCTATTGAGTTAATTTCCATAATAGTATTTTACAATTCTAGAAATTCCATTTAAGCTTTTTAAACTGATTCTGATTTTTTTGGTGAAATTCTCTACCTTTTCATCTAATTTCTTCATCTTGTTATATTTTTTAGTGTATTAATCATAGTTTGACTCTTTGTTTCCTGACTCCAATATCTGAGTCACTTGTGGTTTCTTTGTGTGATCTGTTTTTTTCTCTGGGTTTTTGGTCTGTGTCTTGGCATGCCTAGCAAATGTTGATTGTATATTCATCATATTGCATGAAAAATTGTAGATGCTGTAGATGATGTTATTTTGTTCCAGAGAAAATGCTAGGCAGGCATATTGGACAACTGATTATTTTAATCCAATTAGGGACTGAGCTGAACATAGGCTGTATTTTAGTTCTGTTAGAGCTCTGCCATTGGCAGATGCCTCTTTCTAGGATGTAGCCTTCTTAGGATTTCAGCCCAGTGACTTCCACCCCTGGCTAGTTCAGAACTTTAAATGTTCTTTCCTCAAAACTGTGAGACTATCAAGCATGGCTTCTTAGCCTCCTGCCTTATGCAGTCTCAGAATTCAGCAAATGTTTTGAGGGAACTAACAGGTGCTGGGCTTAGGTTTCACTGGCATCTTTGCCTTTTAGGCCTCTGACTTTTGCCTCTCTATCTCCAAGAGACTGCCAAGTGCTCTTCTGGTGTTTTTGCCCCTTATTAGCAACTCTCTGCTGAGGCTCTTTACCTGGATCCTTAGCCCCTTACCCTTCACCCAATTTTGGCAAGTGCCCCAAGGGAAAGAGCAGCTGCACAATATTGGCTTGCCTCCCTGTGCTTCCGTCTTCTCTAGGATTTTGTTCCCTGAAGTCCTGGTTGTCTCAACAACTGCTTGATGCTTTCGGGCATCGTAGCGTGCAGGCGTGTGTGAGTGTGTGTGTATTTGTGCTTTATCCAGCTTTTAAAGTGGCTTTCAGCAGAAGCATTGGTCTGAAGTATCAAACAACCCCATCATGGCTAGAAGTGGCTATGTGCCTGAAATATTTTAAATGTATGCTAATATAGAAATATAATTATGTAAATTTCCTGCTTAAAATTTTTAATTTTCTTTTCATTTCACTTGGAATAAAATTCACTCTTTAGCACATGTAGGAGGTCCTTGGTTTGTCCCTGCCTCACTCCTCAACATCTTGAACTGCATTCTGTCTTGTTCGCCACATTCCAGTCACATTGACCTTTCTCAGTTTCTCTATTGTACCAGATTCTTTCCTGCATCGGGTTTACTCCATGAAAACTCACCAACTAATATATTTGTGAAACTGATTTTACATCTGAAGTTCTGTTCTCTAATATGTGTTTTTTTTTTAATTCTAAGTTGGAAAGTTTAAGTGTTTAACCCTCTAGATTGACAACAATTAAAATGTCAAAAAACTACCAAGTGTTGGGAAGGATATGGAGCAAAGGGAATTTACATACATTACTAGTGGGATTATAAATTGGTGAACTACGCTGCAAATAGTTTAGTGTTATCATGTAATGTTAAAAATACATACATCCTAAGACCCTGTTATTTTATCACCAGGTACATATCAGAAAGATGCTTGTCCACCAAAAGTCTTCTACAAGAATATTTATAGAATCCACAAACTTGAAACCTTAAAACTTGAAATAATACACCTGTGTGTCAGTAGTAGAATGAATAAATAAATTGTGGTATATTCATACAACAGAATGCTATTTAGGAGTGTTTATCAAACTTGAATGTGCATCAGAACTACCTGGAGAGCTTATTAAAACACAGATTGTTGGGCCTCACCCCAGACCTTACCAAATCAGAAACCTTACCCCAAGGGTTTCTGATTTCAAAAGTCTGGGGTTGGGCTAAGAATTTACAGTTCACATAAATTCCCAGGTGATTCTGATGCTTCTGGTCTTGGGATCTTACTTAGAGAAGTATTGCTATACAGCAATGAAAATGAACAAATTCTAACTACACCCAGCAACCAAGTGAATCTCATGAAGTAATTTAAATGATTTTTTGTTATATAAATTTTGAAACATATTTTAAAGTCAAGTGTACTATAATGAGTCTGATGTATCCATCATCCATCTTCAACAGTGATCAACTTATGGTCAATTTATTCAAAATATACTTTGCAACTCTTCCTTCATCCAATTATTTTAAATCAAATTTCAGATGTCATATCATTTCACTGATAAATATTTTATGGTTACAAATGTAAGGCTGAGCAGAAGCAGCAAAGTATAAAGTATATACATATGTGATTCCATTCAAATAAAAATTTTAAATAGACAAAAATATTTTTAGGGATGTACATAAGTGGTAATATTATAAAGAAAAGGAAGGAAATATATATCATAAGAACAAAGAGGCCAGACACAGTGGCTTACACCTATAATGCCAGCACTTTGGGAGGCTGAGGCGGGCAGATCACCTGAGGTCTGGAGTTCGAGACCAGCCTGACCAACATGGAGAAACCCCGTCTCTACTAAAAATACAAAATTAGCTGGGTGTGGTGGCGCATGCCTGTAATCCCAGTTACTCGGGAGGCAGGAGAATCGCTTGAACCCAGGAGGCCGAGGTTGCGGTGAGCCGAGATCGTGCCATTGCATTCCAGTCTGGGCAACAAGAGCAAACCCTGCCAAAAAAAAAAAAACAAAAACCAGAACAAAAACAAAGAGAGTGATTGCTTTTAGATGGGATGGAGAAAACTGAGATCAGAGCGGCATGCTTCTAAGGTGGTGTAGTGTTTTCTTTCTTGACTGGAGTGGTAATTACACAAGGGTTAACTTAATTATTGTTAAAGTGTCCATGTATATTTTAGGCACTTTCCTGTATATGTATTTTATTTTATAACGAAAGGGGCAAAAGTATGTATTTGATACATCTCTTGAGGTATATTTGGATTAAGTCAGATATATGATTAATCTGAGCAGATACAGTTATTGTTTTAATGCTGTCAGCAACCATTAGTTTTTAGCTTTGTGTATGAGGGCAGGGGCCACCTTTGGGTTGTTCATGGTTACAGGAACTCATCTACCTTATTTGCAAGAGCTGTAATATTTAGCTCTGATTGGTGTCTGGCTGAAGCCTTGCTTCCTCGCCAGGTACTATGACTCATTCCCTCTGATGATCTGAGTTCTGCTTTTGGCTTTAATTCTGCTTCAATCAGCAGGGCAGGGTGCATTCTGGCTTCTCCAGACTCCTTTCACTTCAAAGGAAGTTATCCTTGCTCATCTCTAAAATTAATTTTCTGCTTGTAGATACATTTTAAGAATTGATGGAATCTTCTTCTGGCTTTGCTATGGGAAAGTGAGAAGGAGATGAAATGGGTCTTCTGCCCTGTTCTTTTGTGTAGTAACACTTAGCCACCAACTGCTTTTTTTTTTCCTCTCATGTTAACTAACAGGAAGTAATGCTTCAGGGTAGAAATGATAATAGCTAATAGATGTTTAATGATTTATTGCTTACAGACCACTCCCAAATACAGAAATCTCCACTGATCCCCTCTACAACATTGTGAGGTGGGCATCAGTATCCCCACTTGATGTAGGAGGAACTTGAGGCTCAGAGGGTAGAAGTGACTTGACAAGGACATACAGTTTGTATGGATGGAACTTGTGTTCAAAGCTTGTTCAAATATTGTGTATTTATTTATATATATGTGTATAAATATATCTAAGGAAAATAATAAAAGTGGAGACATGGAACATTCCAGTCAAAGGAGCAGCAGATGCCAGGAACACAGAGGCAGTGAATCAGTGTTTGAATGAACTCACAGAGAGGGAGCAGGAAGGCATTCTGAGTGACGGAATAGCATAGGAGAAGCACAAGTCAATAACCCTTCACCCCTTGCAGTAGATACTGCTGGTTGCCTACCCCAATCTCCATCCTCCCCTTCCCCCTTTAGTTATGGGAATTCCTGCTTTGACCTGGGAATATGGCTGCCCAGAATAAAGGCTGCATTTCTTAGCCTCCCTTACAGCTAGATGTGGCCATGTTACTAAATTTGGGCTTGAGAGATGTTAGTAGAAGTATTATATTTCAGCTTCCCAGAAACTGCCTTCAAGAAAATTGGTGTGTGCCGTCTTCCTCTTTTCTGTCCTTTCCTCCATCTTCTTGCCTGGAATATGAAGATGGTGGCTAGAGCTCTGGCCATCTTAGTCAAGATGGACAAAAATGGCCATGCTTGTTAAAGAGGAGCAGTATGCTGGAAGGGTAGCCTGGATCGTGGAGGACTGTCAACTCCACAGAATTGCTGGAACCTTGACTTCTTACTAATTGATGAACTAATACCATTATGTTGTTTATCACATGCAGCTGAACTTAATCTCAACTGCTAAACCTAGTACAAATTGGGCATCCCTGATCTGAAAGTCTGAAACCCAAAATGCTCCAAGATTAGAATCTTTGAGTACTGACATGATGCCACAGGTAGAAAATTTCACACCTGACCTCATGTGATGGGCACACAAAATTATTTAGAATATTGTATAAGATTACTGTCATATCATTTCACTGATAAATATTTTGATTTTTCGGTACAAGGTAAATATAGAACATAAATGAATTTTGTGTTTAAACTTAGGTCCCATCCTCAAGATATTTTATTATGTATATGCACAGATTTCAAAATATAAAAAAGATTCTAAGCATTTTGGATCAGGGATACTCAACCTGTACACATTTCTTCTCCCTGTCACCCATCCTTCCCACAGATGTTCATATACACTTTTTTTTTCCACCTTGGCATATGATTCTATTTTGAGAACAGGCAAAAGAGAACAATGTGTCTGAAGTGCTGGTCAGCCACAGGATCTTGGGTGGCATTGGAACAGAGGGTGAGGTACCATGGAAACAAAATTCTTGGGCAGAAGATCACGGAGTGAAGGGTCTAGGGGGGAAGGCTCATGGCTTCTGGGCACCAAGGGTGGCCATCCCATGCAGGCGGTGGTCTTCTTGGAAGCCAGCCATCATGTGCGGTGCCAGGAAGTCTCCAGATGCAGGGTGGTGACCACTGGGGCACTACCTACACTTTCTAAAACTTCATTGTGAGAGTGTCACTGGGTCATGCTTCTTTGAAAACCCTTCAGGGATAACACTACCATTTTATGAATGCGTTTTGTGCTACTTAAGTTTCTAGACACTTGACACATGGTATCTCATCGAATCTTTACAATATCCTTATGAGGGTGTTTTTTGAGTGTCTGTCGTTAAGTGACTCTGCTGGTCAAAGATGAACAAGACATATATGAACACTTTTAATGTCATTCTATAGGTGAGGAAGCTGAGGAAGCTCACATACATTGTATGTGACTGGAACAGTGTCTGAATCCAAAGGTCATGCGTATTTCACTACGTCATTGTAGCCATTGCCTGCTATATGAGGAGGATATTGTTAGGATAGCATTCAAGGCTCTTTATCATTTGATTGCAGTCCCTTACAGCTTTATTCTGGCCAACTCTCCGAAGACACCCTCCTTTTCAACACTACATCAGAACAGAAATAGTGCTCTTACTTCTGTACCTTGTTCCTCGTCCAAGGTTCCCATCCCAAAAAGTGCCATCAGTTTGCACCCAGTTGATTTGCTAGACATTTGAGTATCGTTTTTGAAACTTTCCACTTCAGCTTTCCACTGTCACTTACTGATCACCATGTCTTCCTGATTGTGCCTACACAGCCCCCTACCCCCAACAACTCAACTTCAGCCCCTATCATCTTTCAGTTGGGCACTCACAGTAGCCTCTTGGGGGTCTCTGGGTCTTCATCCTTGGCCCCTGTTAATGCAGGGTGCACAACCCTGGCTGCATGTTAGAATCACCTGGGCAACTTTATACCAATGCTTGGGGAGACCCCCTAGAGATTCTTATTTAATTGATGCCAGATGGGCCTGGGCGTCACATCAGTATATTTGAAAATATCCTCCAGATGATCCCAATGTGCAGCCAGAGTGAGAACCCCTGAGCCAGACTGATCTTTTTTTTTTTTTTTGAGACGGAGTCTCGTTCTGTCGCCCAGGCTGGAGTGCAGTGGCGTAATCTCGGCTCACTGCAAGCTACGCCTCCCGGGTTCATGCCATTCTCCTGCCTCAGCCTCCCGAGTAGCTGGGACTACAGGCTCCCACCACCACGCCCGGCTAATGTTTTTTGTATTTTTAGTAGAGGCGGGGTTTCACTGTGTTAGCCAGGATGGTCTCGATCTCCTGACCTCATGATCTGCCCGCCTCTGCCTCCCAAAGTGCTGGGATTACAGGCATGAGCCACCACGCCCGGCCAGACGGATCTTTAAAACATAAAAATGTGATTATATCCATGGTTCCCAAACTCATCTGCATATCAGAGTCACCTAGGAATCCCCTCAAAATTCCAAAGCACTGGCCATACCAAGACTAATTAATTCATAATATCTGGAAGTGGGACTCATGCATCCATATTTTTTGAAGCTCCCTAGTCTAATGTGCAGATAGGTTTGGGCACTACTGGGTCATGCTGTTCTCCTGTTCAAACTATTTATTGGGTTCTCCTGGTCTTGGGATAAGATAGTAAATCTTTAATGTGACCTAAAATATTATATGATCTGGCCTCTGCCAATCTCACTGAATCAGGGGTTGGCAAACACTTTTTTTCTGTAAAGGTATAGACAGTAAATATTTTAAGCTTGTGGACTGTAAGGTCTCTGTTGCAACTCCTCAACTCTGCCACTGTAGCATGAAAGCAGCCATAGATAATATGTAAATGTGTGGGTGTGGCTGTGTTCCAATAAAGCTTTATTTATGGATACAGAAAATTGAATTTGATATAATTTTAACATATCATAAAATAGCATTCTTCTCTTTGATTTTTTTCAACTACTTAAAAATACAAAGACCATTCTTAGCTGGGGGCCATACAAAAACAGACTGGGACCAGATTTGGTCTTACTGGAGCTTGCCAGCTTCTGCTCCAGATTTGATTTGGTCCCATTTAATTCTTTCCCTTCTTTCCTTCTTTCCCCCTTTCTTTTCTCCCACCTTTCCTTCCTTTCTTCCTACCTACCACCAACTAACCAGTCATGTACCATACTGCCTCTCCTCCCCGTATTTTGTCAATTCTGGTCTTCTTTCAGTTCCTTGACACTGAGTCTTCACACGTCTATTCATGTCTCCCCTGGAATACTCTTCTAGCTCTTTAGCTGGGTAATTTTTATCACTCTTCAGGCAGGTCCTTGATTAGATATTACTAGGTCATGACACATTTCTAGAATCCCCTGACTATCTTAAACAGTCTTTTAACACCTTGCACTTTTTCTTCCTAATTCTCACCTCAATTTGTAATTAATGGTTTGTAAAATTAACTGTAATAAAGTCATGATTTATGGGATCATCTGTACACTCTGCATAGCATGACCCAGGCTTATCTTGAAGACTGTATTGCCAGCCCGTTGGCATAGTACTTTGTACTTGGTAGGTGTTCAGTTAATCTTCGTGGATTGACTGCGGAAGGAAGGGAGGGAGGGAAGGAAGAAGGAACTAAAGAAAAAAAAAAGGAGGGAAGGAAGTAGGAAGGAAGGAAAAAAAGGAGGGAAGGAGGGAAGAAAGGGAAGAAAAAAGGGAATGGTGCCTCTGATTCTCAAATCCACACATCTGGCCTTGACTTCTTATTCTGCAGCTTCCTATAAGACATTCCTCTTGGTGGCAGTGGAGAAGTTTACTTGAGAAACCAAGTTAGGATCAGGAGATGTCTGGTGAAAACAGAAACAGTGTAGAGGCAGTGGGACAGTCCCAAGGGATGGCCTCATGAGAACATAGTAGGCTGGTGAGTTACTTCCTGTTCTGCAGAACACCGACATTAGCAAAGCTGCCAGTGATGTGAAGGTCTTAGCAGCTTAGATCCAGGAGTTAGCTTTTTAGTATCATCAGTGCTGTGCTATGGAGCAGTGTGAGAACATAGGCAAAATTAAATAAAAATCTCAGGGTCCTTTTTTCTTTTTTCACTAAATAAACACATTTTTGATGAAGGCCACACATCCTAGAAAGAAAGCCATGGGTGTCAGCCATGAAGGCAATATCCAAGTAGAGGAGCATAGGAACTGGCAGTAGCAATCCCATTGTTGGGTGCGAAGGGCTATGCATGATTCATCTCATTTAATCCCCATGACCACTCTGTGGGCACACTCACACCCCCACCCCTACTCCTGGGTGATGAGGACAGAGAAGCTGATAGAGGTTAGGAGTACACAGCAAGAAGGGAGTGGTATCAGGTTTGGCCATGAGGAATGTCTAACTCCAGATCTGTCTTACCCCTTCATGCTGCTGTAACAAAATACCCAAGACTGGGTAATTTATAAACAACAGAAATTTGTTTCTCACAGTTCTAGAGGCTGGGAAGTCCAAGATCAAGGCACAGTCAAGTTCCGTGTCTGGTAAAGACTGCTTGCAAGATGGTGCCTTGTTGCTGCATCCTCATGTGGCAAAAAGAACAGAGGGCAAAAGGGCCTAGCAAATTTACTCCAGCCCTTTTATGAGGTTGCTAATCCCATCCATGAGGTCTCTAACCTCATGACTTAATCACCTCCCAAAAGTCTGCCTCTTAATACTATCACATTGAGGTTCAAGTTCCAATATATGAATTTTTGAGGGACATATACATTCAAACCATAGCAGGATCTTTTTTGTTGTTGTTGTTGTTGTTTTTTTGTTTTTTTTTGAGACAGAGTCTTGCTCTATGCCCAGGCTGAAGTGAAGTGGCATGATCTCGGCTCACTGCAACCTCTGTCTCCTGGGTTCAAATGATTCTTCTGCCTCAGCCTTCCAAGTAGCTGGGATTACAGTCGTGCACCATCACGCCTGGCTAATTTTTGTATTTTTAGTAGAGATGAGTTTTCACCATGATGGCCAGGCTGGTCTTGAGCTCCTAGCTTCAAGTGATCAGCCAACTTTGGCCTCCCAAATTGCTGAGATTACAGGTGTGAGCCATCACGCCTGGCCAGTAGGGTCTTCCAAGGCTCAAGGGGGCACTGGCTTTATGAACATGATTTATGACCCATGTCGACCATGGACCATTTTCTCTTGCCTTTCAGAGAAGAAGATGATGTTAATAATAATTATTAGAATATAAATTTATACTCTCATCTAAAACCCTTAGGATCAGAGGTACTTCAGAATTCAGAATTGTTTGGATTTTAGAAATGTAATTCAGCTAGTATACTGTATATTACATAGCACCACCATGGGATCTGGGGCTGCATCCTAAATCAAATGTATGAATATTTATATTTAATGGAGAAAATTAAGACTATAGTCATATCAATTCAAGTTAGGTTTTGTTGCCAGATCTGTTTGCCACAAGTTTGACAGGGAAAATCATAGCTCCCCGAATTCCTAACTATGTCCTAATTCCTGGAACCTGTAAATGTGTTACCTTACATAGCAAATGGAGGGAATGAAGGTAGCAGGTGGAATTAAGGTTGTTAATCAGCTGACTTTAAAGTTGGAGAATTATCCTGGATTATCCAGATGTACACCATGTAATCACAAGGGTTCTTAAATGTGAAAGAATGAGGCAAGAGAGTCAGAGAAGGACATGTGACAAAGGGAGCAGAGGTTGGAGTGATGTGATGTGAGAGGGACCCAGTCCACCAATGGTGGCTTTGAAGATGGAAGGGGGCCATGAGCCAAAGAATGGGAGAAGCCTCTAAAAGACGGAAAAGGTGATGAAATGAATCCTCTCTAGAGTCTCCAGAAAGGAACACAGCCTGTAGACACCTTGATTTTAGTCCAGGGACCCACATTTGACTTCTGACCTACAGAACTGTGGGATAAAAAATTTTTGTTGTTTTAAGCCACTGAGTTTGTGGGAACTTGTTATAGTACCAATAGAAATTAATACAACCAGTTTTAAGAACAAGGTCTGATTTCAGAGCTTTTCAGGCTTTAGATTTATGGTTAAGAAATTGTGGACCTGTAAGTAGTCTTAACTGTGCATTACTCAAGATACTAAGTGTCCTATTGAAGGCACTTTTATTATCGCTGTTTTACAGATAAGAAAGCTGAGGCTCCGAGAGGTTGACAAATATGCCTAAGGTTGCAGAACTAATAAGTGACCAGTCTGGGACTTGAAGCCATGGCTCTTTTTCTGTTTCATGGTCTGTGCTCTTAGACTGCTTGCTTCTAAGCAATTGTTGGTGCCTAGATTTGAGGCTTAAAGCTTTGACCAGTGTCAGGGACTGTACTTAACGCTGAGGATAAGGATGAACAAGTTAAAGATGAATACTGCCCAGGCCTTGGAGTCAACAGACCTGAGTTCAGGTCCCAAATTTGACATTTGTAGTTCTGTGGCCACGTAGACATTATTTAACTTCTTTGAGATTCAGGATAGTCATCTATGACATAGGAAATACTAATGCCTTCCTCATAGGTTTGTGATAGTTAATTGGGTTGGTGTAGGTGAAGTCTTTTGTTGCATGCCTGGCTAACACCAATTGTGCTGATAAATGTGAGCTGTTACACTTATTAGTAGTGTTGTTGTGTTAATATTATGCTTCTCTAGTAAGGAACATATTGTTCTGAATAGAGGAGTCAGGTCTCTAGAAAAATTTGAACAGTTCTTAAAAGTTGAAGGAGTTGAAAGAATAAGACAAACTCCATGCCTGTGTCACACAGGATTCCCTTCTCTGGGTTGCGGTGGCTGCTGTAAGTGTTGGGTGTTGAGGACACTTGCATTGCATACTGCAGCTAAGTTTTCTGCATGTTTGGGGTGGGAGAATGAAGCAGCCTATCTGATCACTTGGCTTTACTCCTTTCCAGTGTCATTCCAGGCACTTTTATTATCCCCATTTTACAGATGAGAAAGCTGCTGTCACTCCCTGCCATCAGTTAGATTTTGGGTTACGATGACAATTAAGGTATTATGGACTATCAGATCTAGTCCTTCACAGATTTAAGATAGAATCTAAGCAGTGAGCTCTAACAGAGAGGCCAGATGTGTGTGTGTGTGTGTGTGTGTGTGTGTGTGTGTGTGTGTGTGTGTGTATGTGAGAGAGAGAGACAGATGGAGAGACAGACAGATGGAGAGATGGAGAGGAGAGAGGAAAAGATGATTGCATGCAAACCAAGTTAGAGAAGATGGTGGTGGTGAGATTTATTTAATAAGCAAACTGTTACTGCTTGCCTACTAGATATTTAAGAACTATGAGGATACAAAAGTGGATAAAGACACATTCCCATCCTTAACATGTTATCTAGTTGAGGGTAAATTAAGACTATTTCATTCATGTCAGAAAATTTAGGGCTTTTGAAAGTTAGGTTATAGATACTGCTTTACAGTCAATTCCTGTGTGATAGGACCTTTCTTGAAAGAGATATGAGTCATTTAGCTTCTGGTTGCAAACGATTGTGTTGTTTTATTAGCACTTCTGTCAATAAAAACCCTGGTATTCTCTGGTCTGTTTTCCAACAGCCTTTTTGTGCCTGAAGACTTCTTAAGGACCCCTGCAAAATGATGGCTCCTAGATCAAACCTAAGTGCTCACTCTTCTGATGTTGTATGTTAAAGTAAATCTGGGATTGGGGACTATCTCTAGTGCATCTGTTTGGGGAGCTTTATTTCACCCATTTATCCTGTTTGTATTATCACTTTCATCATGGCCTCTGTTCTGATTCAAATCCCTGAGTATTCTGTTTTTCTGGGCATGCTTATAACATATTCCATTCTCTAAAAGAGAGGCAGCTACATAGCTTTCTTCCTTTTAAATGGTTTTTTTTTTCATCTGGAACATGAGGCAGAACCATCTACCAAAAAGGGGCTATCAATATTTATGGTCAAACATGGGGAGACTTAAAAGGCATGCTCCAATCCATCCATAATCAATCTGGTCCAGTTGCCTGAATATTTCAGAATTATATTCCGGGAAATGTATATTCTGTATGTTTGGATTGAAAAGTCTCTGCTATTTTCAGTAAAAGTCTTTGAAAATTCTTTCATACTGATGAAAGGATTGTCTTACAATTTTTCATTTGATAGTTTTCTGAGTTCCACAGGCCCCTACTAATTGAGCTTCTTTTCTGGGCCACAAAGGTGATAGCCCTTTATTAGCAACTCCTTAGCATAATAAAATTGCCTTTTCTTATTATGTGAGTTATACGGGATTTATCTTTTTGCTTTTTTAATATTTATTGACTACCTAATCTATGTTGGTTACTCTTCCTTATCATAAGCAAGGCAAATAACACCTTTGCTCTCTAGGATCTTATATTCTAGTAAGAATAAACAGGTAGATAAGAAACAGATAAGTTAAAACACACACATTAATTTGTTAGTAATAAGTATCACGCACAATTAAAATAGGGCAATGTGTAAGAGTGGGTGATCATGGAGGGCCTTTCTGAGGAGGTGACATGTAACTGAGATGTAAATGACATGAAGGAGCCAGCTGTGTGAAGATCAGGAAAAAGAACTTTCTAGGCAAAGGCAGCAGCTGGCAGAAAGGCCCTGGGCCAGTGTGATTGGAGTAGAGAGACAAAAGGAAAACCTGGAAGGAGATGAGATTAGAGAAGTGTTGCAAATTATATTGGGATTCAGACCAGGTAAAGAGTTTGGACTTTATTCTAAGTGCGGCAGAACCACTGGAGACTTTGAAACATAGGGTGAAATGGTCTGGCTTTTAATTTTAATGGTTCATTGTGGTTACTTTGTGGAGAATGAAATGGAGGAGGGTGAGAATGAAAAGTTGGAGACCAATGGGAAGGCTTCTACGTTAGTCAAGGCAAGAGGTAATCGTAGCTTGGACTGGGTTGGAGTAGTGGAGACAGAGACAACTGGAGAAATTCCGGATCTGTCTTGGAGGTGTATCGGCAGGCCTTGCTGATGGACTGGATGTAGGCGCTGAGGGAGACAGGCATGAAGGATGACTCTTGTGCTTTTGGCTCAAGCAATTCAGTAGATGGTGATACTGTTTACCAAGACATGATGGTAGTAGAATTGGTGGTAAAAATCAAGAGTTCTATTTTGATTGATAAATTTTATATCAATAGACATTTGAATATGAGTCTAGAATTCCAGAAAGAAGTCAGGACTAGAGGTAAAAAATTGGTTGTGATTGTAAATGATATTTCAGGCAATGGTGTGGGAGACAGCAGATAGGAAAAGGGGTTTAAACACCAAGCTTTGAGGGATAAAATGTTTGGAGGTTAAGAGAAGGACCCAGCAATGCTTAAAAAGGGATGGTTAGTCAGTGCGATATGAGGAACACCTGTCATGGAAATTAAGGGGAAAGTGTTTTGACAAAGATGGAATATAATCACATTGGTGACCTTGAAGTCATTGGTGATCTTGAACAGTTTTAGTGAAGCAGTCAGATGGAAGCCAGCAAGAGTTAGGTAAAGAGAAAATGAGAGGAAAGGAGAGATGGCAGCTAGAAGCAACTCTTCCAAGAAGTTTTGCTGATAGGCACTCACCTGGAAGTCAAAGGACCTGGATTCCAGCCCAGATGTGCCGCACTGTAGTCTGATGATAATTGTTTGTGTTAGTCATTTTCTGTTGTTATAACAGAATACCACAGATTGGGTAGCTTATGAAGAAAATAATTTTATTTAGCACAGTGTTCTGGAAGCTGGGAAGTTCAAGAGCTTAGTGCCAACATCTGGTGACAGCCTTCTTGCTGCATCACAGCATGTTGAGAGGGCAAGAGCCAGAGAGCTAGAGAGAGAGTTCACTTTATAACAAAGCCACTCTGGAGATAACGAGCCCACTCCCATGGTAGTGACATTAATCCATTCATGAAGGCAGAGGGATTAAGTTTCCAACACATGAACTTTCAGGCAACACATTCAACCATATCATTGTTTATGTAAGTGTCTTATATTCCATTAGGATGCACAAAAACTTTGAGGTCCTTATTCACTTCAACTTCCTAATACTTAAAAAGTTCTTGGCACATGGTAAATACTTAAACACATTTTAGTTGAATGAATGGATGGATAAATTAATGAATATTCTACTAGAGTAGAAACACTTTAGGCTCAAGACCACGTCTGATTAATCTTCTACAGGCCGTGCAAACTAGTCAGGATGCAAAAATATTTCTAAATGAATAAATGACTCTAATGAACTGAGGGGTATAGTAGGGAAGCTGGGGCCAGGAAAGTCCAGAGATGGGAGCTGTTTAGACCAAGGTTCTCATAGGACTGGGTAAGACCTGGGACTGAGGTTTAAGGGTATAGAAAGCTGTTGAAGTAGAAGACAGGGGATAGGATATAGGTTCTTCTGCATTTGTCTCTGACTCCCTAACTATGACCTTATGTAAGTTGTTATGTCTTATCTCCAAACCGTATTCCTCATGATGATAGAAATATCTCTGTAGAGTTAATGTGAGGATTTAATGAGATTACATTCACAGCTGAACATGGTGGCTCATGCCTGTGATCCCAGCACTTTGGGAAGCCAAGGTGGGAGAATTAGTCGAGCTCAGGAGTTCAAGACCAGCCTGGGCAATATAGCAAGACACCATCTCTACAAAAAAAAAAAAAAATTCTGGTGTGGTGGTACACGCCTGTAAGTCCTAGCCACTCAGGAGGCTGAGGTGAAAGGATTGCTTGGGCCCCAGAGGTCAAGGCTACAGTGAGGTGTGTCATACCACTGTACTCCAGTGTGAGCAACAGAGCAAGACCCTGTCTCAAATTTAAAAAAAATTTTAATTAACAATATATATTCATAAAGAGTTTAGTCAATGGCTTGACTCATATAAACACCCACTGACAGGCAGCATTGTTATTAATACTATTGGTAATATTGTTCGATACTGACCTGTACCAGGGACTTAGGTTATACCACCAGTGAGTTAGGGCAGCTTTCTGGGATTAAGGAGTTATTTGAATGGGAGGGCTTGCTGATGTTCTTTCTGACTCTCCGTTTTCATCCTAAAAGGAATAAATAAATCAAGTTTACCTTTGGGAAAAACCTGTATTGGGGCTTGATGAGGCTTCAGGGAATGCCATCCTGCCCTCCAAAGCACCCTATGTGTTTATTGATGTCAGCAATGGGGGCCAAAGTGTATCCAACGATCGAGTTCAGATGCTGCTCAAGGTAAGTCAGTGGCTTGAATTCATTCATGCTGAGGTGGGATCAGTAGGTCAGTCGGGAAGGATACGTAATTTGTGTCTTATATAATGTTTTAGCGAATGGGGAGGGTTTGGGTGCATCATCACACCTCAGATAGCATCCAAGTTGTTCTTGCCCTTTCCTTGTGTACTTCCTGAGTGTCATATATTCTCCTGTGCTTCCATACCCCAGTACAAGTTGTTTCCTCTGCTTGGAGTGCTCTACCCTTGTCTGCCTATTTCCTAAACATTCTTTGAGATTCAGCTAAAGTGCCACAGCCTTTGGAAAGCTGTCTCTGACACTGAGGTCTGGGTTAGGTGTCCCTCTCAAGCTCTCCCTTAGTCCCCTGAGCTTCCTTCTCTACTCTCATCATGCTGAATTGTAATTGTTTATATTTCTGGGTCCCTTGCACACCAAATGCTGAGGTCCTTCGGGACAGGGCATCTTATTTATCTGTGTTTTCTTCCAGCTCCTATTGGTATGTGGAAGGTGCTCAATAAATGTTTGGTGGATTAGTGGTTGAGTGAATGAATGAATGAAACAAGAAAACAAGCAATAGTTGACTGTTTAATCAGGTCTTGGTATAAAACAGGTAGGCAGAGGAATATGAAAGAGAGACATAGAAGCTGCACCACTGATGACCCAGTTCTGCCTTGGTGGGTTGTGTTTTTTTCTTCCCTGAGTGGAGACCTCATCATAGCTGCCAGGACCATTTGTTCTGTGACTTTGAAGGCTTAGCCCTGCTTTATGTGATTTATGAGGACACTGCCAATTTCATTCCCAGGATGTTCTGTCATTAAGGTCTTCCTGTAAGGGTGGTCAGTACAATGGGATTTTACCTGCATAGCTCATTATATGAACATCTCCAGCATGGGGATGGTTTAGCTTATTGGGTTACTTTCCAAGCCCTAGAGGCAAGACTAGACACTGGAAATAGTATGATAACTATAGTGATTTCAAATATACCTATACAGAATGGGAAATCATAAGATGAACTCTAACCTTATCTCCAGAACCTCCCAAAACATACACATTACTACATCTTGGGTGAGTCAGAGGCATTTTTACATTTCCACAGTGGTTCTTGTCTTGATTCTTCTTCCAGGGAATAGCAAATTTTTCCTGGAAAATTCCTAGGAGACTATAACATTTCCTGTCCCAAGATATCACTTGTATGCAGCCTTGTGATAGACTGTAAAAACTGCCCCCAATTCTTCCTGTTCCTACATGCACACCCCTCTGAAGGGTGACTTTGCACCCCTTCCTGCACAGAATTTAGAATTGGCCTTATAACTTGCTTTACCTAATGGGATCTTAGCAAACATGACACAAGCAGAGACGTGAAAAGGGGTGTTCATTGCAGTTGGCCTTCTTTTGGGGACCCTGTGACTGCTAGCTACCATGTGAAGAAGGCCTCATTGGACAATGAGAGACCCATAGCCTACTCATTCTATTTCCTTGGCTGCCAGTCACCAGTTGAGTGAATGAATGAAGTTATTATAGATTGTCCAGACATGAGCAGATCTATCACCTGGCCACAGACACAGAGAAAACCCAACTGAGATGATCTGAACCTGCCTGGACTGGAACAGCCCAGCTGACTCATAGAAGAGCAAGCTGAATAAAAGGCTGTGGTTTAAGCCGCAAGGTTTTGCAGTAGTTTGTTATACAGAAAAAGCTAACTGATGTAGCAGGCCTTTAGTGATTTCCCCCTACCCCCCGAATTTATGTGTCCATATTTATGTATTCAGATTATAACACAATGTTCATCTCCATCATGTTCTTTGGATGGTTGTTCATGAGTCTGCCTCCGCAGTAGACTTTGGATACTCCAAGGGTAGGAGCACTATCTGGAGGGCTAGTAGGATTTGCACACCTAAGGCCTAGCCCAGTGCCAGGGACTAAGAATGTGCTCTGGAAATGTGGATGGACTCCATGAATGTGTGTGTGCAGCTCAACTTTTGAATCTTGGCTTCTGTGTCATCAGTAGCTCCTTTATTTATTTCCCTCCTACTCCTCAGCTGGGTATATAAAACCTGATGTTTGCTATATTCTTGAAATTTTCTATTTTCACATTCTCTTTTGCAGTAAGCGTGCCTTTTACCTATCCTTGTAATTTCTTACTATACCTATAGATAGACAACAGCAAAGTGCCCCCAAGTTTTTTCAAGATAGGATTATGTAGTCATAAAAGACACTAGCCAAAATAAAGCCTTTTGATAATAATCCAAGTTTCCTTTTTCTAAATTACATCTTTCAAATAGCATTATGTGATGATTGATTTTTATTTCATTTAGATTTAATTTTATTTTCAATGTGTAAGTTTCATATTTTCAAAATGAACAATCTTCCCAATGAAAGCTATTAATTTCATCTTGTCTAAGGTGATAAATCATTTACTGTGTCTCTTCACTAAAATCCCTGATTATTACTGGCATTTTGGGAACCCCAGGAAGTCATGTGAAGGAGGCCTCCAGAGACAAAATGAAGGAAAAGGAAGGTAACTCAGATAAAAGCCATTAACAACTCCCCAAGAAATTTTTGTCAAATAAATCCTCAATGTAAGATTAATAATAAATGTTACTATTTATTAGTCAGACCCTGTGTTACATGCTGAATATCTCTTTTAATCTTTACAACAACCCCATGCGGTACGTTCTATTACCCTCCTTTTACAAATAAGGAAAGGCTTAGATAATTTAATCAGGTTACCTAGAGTCAGAACCTGGAATCGAACAAGCATGGGTCTGCTTTCAGAGCTGGTGCCTTAACTCTTAAGCTTCACAGACAAGGGAATGTAAAATATGGTCTGTTCATGGTAAATCATGTATCCTATTTTAAAAAGATAAAAATCAAATAACATATCTAGAGCTTGGAAGGTCCCCTAGAGGCATGATCTCGACACTCTGGAATATTCTCTACAGTGGTGGAGTAGGGGCTGACCTTGGTGTGTACTTTGGTTCATACCCATTTCTAATGGCCTAGGACTTTCAGGCTTGGCATGCCCAAGGTCAGTTGAGGTCGAGCTATCCTCACAACTACCAGAGAATGTTAAAACTGGAAGGGACCTGTGCTAGTTCATGTCTCCAAGTCTACTCCACCCTCCTCCACCCCATCCTCTTCCCTGGGAAACTGACATGCTGTTTGGCTTCAATGGGTTCAGCGAGTGGAGAGTCCAGGGAAGGATATCAGAGGGAGTGGGAAGGTGGAGAGTAGACTCCCTGCTTGTAGGCCCACTTTCCACTGGCTGTGCCCTTGTCTGGAAGTCACTGGTCTTTTTTAGAGGGCCTTTGCTGCGTGACTCCTTCCTTCTGGACCATGTTTTGTCCTCTTCCCTCCTCCCTGTGGGCCTGGGATGGCGAATGTTCTGTTGCTGAACTCTTATGGTTTTCCTACTGAGAGGTGACAGCATGCTGGCAGCCCTCGCAGCCCTCGCTCACTCTCGGTGCCTCCTCAGCCTCGGTGCCCATTCTGGCCATGCTTGAGGAGCCCTTCAGCCCGCCGCTGCACTGTGGGAGCCCTTCTTTGGGCTGGCTGAGGCCGGAGCCGGCTCCCTCAGCTTTCGGGAAGGTGTGGAGAGAGAGGCACGAGCGGGAACCGGGTCTGCGCGCGGAGCTTGCGGGCCAGCTGGAGTTCCGGGTGGGTGTGGGCTTGGCGGGCCCGCACTCGGAGCGGCCGGCTGGCCCTGCCGCCCCGAGCAGTGAGGGGCTTAGCACCTGGGTCAGCAGCTGCAGAGGGTGTGCCGGGTCCCCCAGCAGTGCTGGCCCACCTGTGCTGCGCTCGATTTCTAGCCGGGCCTTAGCTGCCTCCCCTCGGGGCAGGGCTTGGGACCTGCATCCCGCCATGCCTGGGTCTCCCCTACACCCACCGTGGCCTCCTGCACTGCCTGAGCCTCGCCGACGAGCGCCACCCCCTGCTCCATGGCGCCTGGTCCCATCCACCACCCAAGGGCTGAGGAGTGCGCCCGCATGGCGCGGGACTGGCAGGCAGCTCCACCTGCAGCCCCAGTGCCAGATCCACTGGGTGAAGCCAGCTGGGCTCCTGAGTCTGGTGGGGACTTGGAGAATCTTTATGTCTAGCTAAGGGATTGTAAATACACCAATCAACACTCTGTATCTAGCTCAAGGTTTGTAAACACACCAATCAGCACCCTATGTCTAGCTCAGGGTTTGTGAATGCGCCAGTCGGCACTCTGTATCTAGTTAATCTGGTGGGGACTCGCAGAACCTTTATGTCTAGCTAAGGGATTGTGAATGCACCAAACAACACTCTGTATCTAACTCAAGGGATTGTAAGTACACTAGTCAGCACTCTGTGCCTAGCTCAGGGTTTGTAAATACACCAATCGACACTGTGTATCTAGCTAATCTAGTGGGGACGTGGAGAACTTTTGTGTCTAGCTCAGGGATTGTAAACGCACCAATCAGCACCCTGTCAAAACGGACCAATCAACTCTCTGTAAAACAGACCAATCGGCTGTCTGTAAAATGGACCAATCAGCAGGTTGTGGGTGGGGCCAGATAAGAGAATAAAAGCAGGCTACCCGAGCCAGCAGTGGCAACCCGCTGGGGTACCTTTCCACGGTGTGGAAGCATTGTTTTTGGTTTTTGCAATAGATCTTGCTACTGCTCAATTTTTGGGTCCACACTGCTTTTATGAGCTGTAACACTCACAGCGAAGATCTGCAGCTTCACTCCTGAAGTCAGCGAGACCACGAACCCACCGGGAGGAACGAACAACTCCAGACGTGCCGGCTTAAGAGCTGTAACACTAACCGCCAAGGTCTGCAGCTTCACTCCTGAGTCAGCGAGACCACGAACCCACCAGAAGGAAGAGACTCCGAACACATCCGAACATCAGAAGGAACAAACTCCGGACACGCTGCCTTTAGGAACTGTAACACTCACGGCGAGGGTCCACGGCTTCATTCTTGAAGTCAGTGAGACCCAGAGCCTACCAATTCCGGACACACTACTCCAGCCCATGGCTCTGCAAATAGTCTTCATGAACTACCGTAATTGGAATGTGCAATCTATTTCTTGCTGAGACCCTGATTGATACAGAATTTTAGAGATTATGTAGTACAACCTTCACATTTTATGAAGAGAAAACCACAGTGTAGAGAGTAAGTGCCTGCTTGAAGCAACTGCTAAGTGGCAGAGCCTGAACTCTAAAGGTGCACCGGACTGACCTCTTGTCTGGAGATTCTCCAACATAACCCCAGTGTGGAAAGACCAGTGAGTGGCACAACATTAGTTGGAGTAGGCATTTATTTTATTTTTAACTTTTTTTGTGGAGCATCGTAACTGGGCCAAAGCTTGTTTGCTTGCTTTTTTTTTTTTTTTTTTTTCCGAGACAGGGTCTCACTTTGTCACCCAGGCTGGAGTGCAGTGGCGCCATCTTGGCTTACTGCTGCCTCCATCTCCCGGGTTTAAGCGATCCTCCCACTTCAGCCCTCCAAGTACCTGGGACTACAGGCACGCACCACCACACCTGGTAAATATTTTTGTATTTTTTGTAGAGATGGGGTTTCATTATGTTGCTCAGGCTGGCCTCAAACTCCTGGGCACAAGCTATCTGCCTACATCGGCCTCCCAAAGTGCTAGAATTACAGGCGTGAGCCACTGCGCCTGGCTGGCCAAATCTTTCTATAGTGACTTTTGCCCGCGTTATTGCTCAGCTGTGCTTAGGCAACTTTTCAGCTATGACTTTTGCCTTTTCTTAGGTGTTCCAGAGTAAAAAATTCCATGAACGGGCTTCTGTGTTTTATCTGGTTACAAATTTAGAAGCTGTGTAAGCAAGTGGTTTGTGTGTGAGTGTAATTAATGCCTTCAGGTAAATGGTTTTTGTTCTTTAATAATTGCAGAGTATTCATCAGTTTAATAACACCCATGAACCAAAATGGCAGTGAATCAGGATCTTCTTCAAAGGAAGACTGTTGTTACAGTTTATTGGTAACAATTATTGAGTGGTATTCAAGTTTGGATTACTGAGGTTCGCTGTTGGTGGGTATACTGACACAAGATAAACAGTCAATAAATATTTGTCAAATTTTAGGATTGTTTTCTCTATTACTGTGAGAAATGTCATTGGTATTTTGATATGGATTGCATTGAATCTGTAGATTGCTTTGGTTAATATGGACATTTTAACAATATTGATTCTTCCAATCCATGAACATGAAACATTTTTCCTTTTTTTGTATGTGTTCTCTTCAATTTCTTTCACTTCTTTGGTTAATTCCTAGGTATTTAATTTTATTTGTAGCTATTGTAAATGGGATTACTTGATTTCTTTTTCAGGTTGTTTGCTGTTGGCATATAGAAATGCTACTGATTTCTGTATATTGATTTTGTATGTTGAAACATTACTGAGTTTATCAGTTCCGATAGTTTTTTGTTTTGCGTGTGGAGTTTTCAGGTTTTTCCAAATGTAAGTTCATATAATCTGCAAACAAGGACAGTTTGACTTCTTTCCAATTTGAATGCCTCTTATATCTTTCTCTTGTCTGATTGCTCTAGCTAGGACTTCCAGTACTGTGTTGAATAACAGTGGCAAAAAGTGGGGATCCTTCACAGGGAGGGGAACATCACACACCAGGGCCTGTCGGGGTGGGGGGCTAGGGGAGGGATAGCATTAGGAGACTAATGTAGGTGACAGGTTGAAGGGTGCAGCAAACCACCATGGCACGTGTATACCTATGTAACAAAACTGCATGTTTTTCACATGTATCCCAGAACTTAAAGTATAAAAAAAAATGATTTGACAACCCCAAAAAAAGAAAAGTGGGGATCATTATCGTGTTCTAGATTTTAGAGAAAAGGTTTTCACTTGTTCCCCATTCAGTATCATACTAGTTGTGGGTCTGTCATATATTGTTTTTATTATATTTAGGTATGTTACTTCTACACTCAGTTTTTTGAGGGTTTTTATCATGCTGAGGGATCCTGAATTTTATCAAATGTCTTTTTCAGCATCAGCTGAAATGATATATGGGTTTTGTCCTTCATTCTGCTAATATAATGTATCACATTGGTTGATTTACATATGTTGAACTATGCTTGCATACCTGGGATAAATCCCACTTGGTCATGATGAATGATCTTTTTAGTATGTTGTTGAATTTGGTTTGCAAGATTTTTTTGAGGATTTTTGCTTCAATATTCATCAGGGATATTAGCCTGTACTTTACTTTTTTCTTTCTTTCTTTCTTTTTTTTTTTTAATTTTCAACCCCCTGAGACTTCTACATCCTATCTAGTTTTCTTATTTTTTGGATGCGTTTTCATCTGGTGTTGGCATCAGGGTAATACTGTTCTCATAAAATGAGTTTAGAAGTATTCTATTTTTCAGAATAGTTTTAGTAGGATTGATTTTTTAAAAAATGTTTTGTGAAATGAAGCAGTGAAGCCATTGGGTCCTGGGCTTTTCTTTGCTGGGAGATTCTTTATTACAGCTTCTATCTCATTACTTGTTATCGGTATGTTCAAATTTTGGATTTCTTTATGGTTCAATCTTGGTAAGTTGTATGTGTCTAAGAATTTATCCATTTCTTCTAGGTTTTCCAATTTAGTGGCATATTAAGCCTCTCATAATCCTTCAAGTTTCTGCAGTATCAGTTATAATGTCTTTCTTTTTCATCTCTGTTTTTATTTATTTGGGTCTTCTCTATTTTTCCTTAGTTTGGCTAAAGGTTTGTCAAGTTTGTTTATGTTTTCAGAAAACCAAGATTTCATTTTGTTGGTCTTTTGCATGGTTTTCTTCATTTCAATTTCATTTATTTCTGCTCTGATATTTATTATTTGTCTACTGATTTTAGGTTCTGTTTGCTCTTGATTTTCCAGTTCTTTAAGATGTATTGTTAGGTTGATTACTTGATGTCTTTCTACTTTTTTTATGTAGGCACTTATAACTATAAATTTCTCTCTTATTACTGCTTTCACTATATCCCACAGGTTTTGATATGTTGTTTCCATTATCATTTGTTTCGATAAATTTTTTGATTCGCTTCTTAATTTCTTCATTGACAACTGGTCATTCAGGAGTGTATTATTTAATTTCCGTGTGTTTGTGTGGTTTCCAAGATTTTGCTTGTTATTCATTTCTTGTTTTATTCCATTGTGGTCAGAGAAGATACTTATTATTTCAGTTTTTTTGAATGTGTTAAGACTTGTTTTGTGTCCTAATATATGGTCTATCCTTGAGAATGATCCATGTGCTGAGAAGATTGTGTTCTCCAGCCATTGGATGAAATATTCTGTAAATATCTATTAGGTCAATTTGGTCCATGGTGCAGATTAAGTTCTTTGTTGATTTTCTTTCTGGGTGATCTGTCCAATGCTGAAAGTGGGGTGTTGAGGTCTCCTGCTATCATTGTATTGGGGTTTATCTCTCTCTTTAGCTCTAACATTTTCTTTATATATCTGGGTATTTCAGTGTTGGGTAGATATGTATTTACAATTGTTATATCCTCTTGCAGAATTGACCCTTTTATCATTATACAATGACCTTCTTTGTCTCTTTTTATGATTTTTGTCTTGAATTCTATTTTGTCTGATAAAAGTATAGCTACTCTTCCTCTTTTTGGTTTTCACTTGCTTAGAAAGTCTTTTTCCATTCTTTTTTTTCAGTTTATGTGTGTCTTTATAGGTGAAGTATGTTAGTGTGTTTTTAGTAGGCAACAGAACACTGGGTCTGTTTTTTAAAAATCCATTCAGCCACTCTGTCTTTTTTGACTAATTTTTGGTTTAATTTTTATTTTTAGTAGAGACATGGTCTCACTTTGTTGCCCAGGCTGGTCTCAAATTCCTGTGCTCTAGCAATCCTCTGCCCTTGGCCTCCCAAAGTGCTGAGATTACAAGTGTGAGCCAACATACCCAGCCTACTCTGTGTCTTTTCATTGGAGAGTTTAGTCCATTTACATTCATTGTTGTTATTAATAAGTAAGGACTTACTTCAGCCATTTTTTATTTATTTTCTGGTTGTTTTGTGTTTTTCTCTTCCTTCTTTCCTTCCTTTCTGTCTTCCTTTTATTAAAGGTTATTTTCTCTAGTGGTATGGTTGAATTTCTTTCTTTTTATTTTTTGTGTATTTGTGGTATGTTTTGTTTTGTTTTGTTTTGCAGTTACTATGAGGCTTGCAAATAATAATTTATAGCCCAGTATTTTATTCATGTATTTATTTTATCATTATTTTTTTTTTTTTTATTTTTTGAGATGGAGTCTCGCTGTGTCACCCAGGCTGGAGTGCAGTGGCATGATCTTGGCTCACTGCAAGCTCCGCCTCCTGGGTTCATGCCATTCTCCTGCCTCAGCCTCCTGAGCAGCTGGGACCACAGGCGCCCGCCACCACACCCGGCTAATTTTTTGTATTTTTAATAGAGATGGGGTTTCACCATGTTAGCCAGGATGGTCTTGATCTCCTGAGCTTGTGATCTGCCCGCCTCAGCCTCCCAAAGTGCTGGGATTACCCCAGTATTTTAAACTTATGACAACTTAACACTGATTGCATAAACAAGCAATAAGTAATAAAAACTCTACACTTCACCTTCATCCTCTTGCTTTTAAACTTTTTGTTGTTTCTATTTATATCTTATAGTACTGTCTGTGCCTTAAAAAGTTATTATTTTTATCAGTTCATCTTTTAGTCTTTCCACTCAAGAGGTGAATAGTTAACATACCACAATTACAGTGTTATCATATTCTGTGTTTTTTTGTTTACTTATTATTATCAGTGAGTTTTATACCTTCAGATGATTTCTTATTGCTCATTTACTTCCTTTACTTTCAGACTGAAAAAATTCCGTTTACTTGTAGGACAGGTCTGCTGTTGATAAAATACCTCAGCTTTTGTTTGTCTGGGCAAGTCTTTATTTCTCCTTCATGTTTGAAGGATATTTTCACCAGATATATTATTCTAGGGTAAAAGTTTTTTTTTCTTTAGTATTTTAAATATGTATGCCACTCTTTCCTGGCCTATAAGGTTTCCACTGAAAAGTCTGCTGCCAGACATATTAGAGCTCATAGTATGTTGTTTCTTTTCTCTTGCTACTTTCAGGATCTTTTCTTTATCTTCGACCTTTGGGAGTTTGTTAAATGCTTTGATGTAGTCTTCTTTGGGTTAAATCTGCTTGGCATTCTTTAATCTTCTTTTACTTGGATATTGATAGCTTTCTCTAGGTTTGTCAAGTTCTCTGTTATCCCTTTGAATAAACTTTCAATCCCTATCTCTCTCTCCACTTCCTCTTTAAGGCCAGTGACTCTTAAACTTGCCTCTTTCATGCTATTTTCTAGTCTTATAGGTGTGGTTCATTTTTTAAATTTTTTTCATTTTGTCTTCTCTGACTGTGTATTTCCAAATAGCCTGTCTTCAAGCTCACTAATTCTTTCTGATACTTGGTCAGTTCTGCTATTAAGAGACTTTGATGCATTCTTCAGTATGTCAATTTCATTTTTCAACTCTAGAATTTGTTTGATTTTTTTCAAATTATGAATTCCTTTGTTATATTTATCTGATAAGATCCCAAATTCCTTCTCTGTGTTATCTTAAATTTCATTGAGTTTTCTCAAAACTGCTATTTTGAATTCTCTGTCTGAAAGGTCACATATCTCCATCTCTCTGGGATTGGCTCCTGGTGACTTATTTAGTTCATTTTTGAGATCATATTTTCCTGGGTGATCTTGATGCTTGTGGATATTTGTTGGTGTTTGTGCATTGAAGAGTTAGGTATTTATTGTAGTCTTCTCAGGCTGGGCTTGTTTGTACCCATCCTTCTTAGGAAGGTTTTTCAGGTATTTGAAGGGACTTGGATGTTGTGATCTAAGTTTTTGGTCACTGCCGCCATGTCTGCATTAGGCAGCAGCCTTATAGAGGTATAAGCCTGCAGACTCATAGAGGTACTGCCTTGGTGGTTGTGGATGAGATCCTGAAGAATTCTCTCGATTGCCAGGCAGAGACTGTCATATTCTTGCCTTACTTTCTCCTAAACAAATGGAGCTTCTCTCTCTGTGTTGAGTTGCCTGGAGCTGGGAAAGGGGTTATATAAGTACCCCTGTATTCACCACCACTGGGACTGCCCTGGGTCAAAACACTGAGTCTTGCCCAAGGCCCACTGTAACCACTACCTGGCTACTGCCTGTCTGTATTCACTCAAGGCCCTAGGGCTCTACAGCCAGCAGGTGGTAAAGCCAGCCAACCTTCCCCTTCAGGGAGTGGAGTTCCCCAGGGCCCCAGATGGGCCCAGAAAAGCCACCCAGGAGCCAGGACCTGAAGTCAGAAACCAAAGAAATCTGTGCTGGTGCCACAAGGCAATGTCTTTCCCAATAGTTCCTTCCCCTTCCACAAGAAGAGGGGTCTCTCCCCATAGCCACCATTACCCCAGGCCCATGGGGAATACTGCCAGGCTACCACTGATGTTCACTTAAGGCCCAGGAGCTTTTCAGTCAGCTTGTGGTGAATGTTTCCAGGATTGGGACTCACCCTTCAGGGAAATATGTTCCCCTCTGGCCCAGGACAGGTCCAGAAATCCAAGAGCCAAGGCCTGGAATTAGGGAACACCAAGGGCCTGCTTGGTGCTCTACCCAGCTGTGGCCAAACTGGTATCTAAGCTGCAAGACTAAGTCCCCTTTACTCTTTTTTCTGCTTTTCCCAAGAAGGAATCCCTCCCCTTGGCTACCACAGCTGGGAATGTGCTGGGTCACACCTGAAGCCAGTACATCTCAGAGTCTCATCCAAGGCTCACAGTGTGTACTACCTAGATACCACTGCTGATTATTCAGGGCTCAAAGGCTCTTTAGTCAGGAGGTTATTAATCCTGCAAGGACTACATCCTTTCCTTCAAGACAGTGTTTTCCCTTCTGACCCAATGTGTGTCTGGAAATGTCATCTGGGCACTAGGAATGGAATGGGGACCTCAGAACTCTGTTTGGTACCCTATCCTGTTGTGGCTCAGCTGATATCCAAATTGCAAGACAACTCTTCGTTCTTCGCTCTCCTCTCCTTAAGTGGAAGGAAGGAATCTTGTTCAGAGCTGCAAGCTGCACTGCCTGGGATTGGGGGATGGTTAGTACAAGCCCTCCTGTGTTACTCTGTGATCACACTGCTATAAGGGAACTACCTGAGACTCAGTAATTTATGAAGAAAAGGGGTTTAATTGACTCACAGTTCTGAAGGCTCTACAGGAGGCATGGCTTGGGAGACCTCAGGAAACTTAAAATCATGGCAGTAGACAAAGGGGAAGCAAGCATGTCTTCCCCATGGCCAGCAGAAAAAAGAGAGCGAAAGGGGAGGTGCTACACACTTTCAAACAACTGGATCTCATGAGAACTCTATCACGAGAACAGCAAGGGGGAATTTCACCCCCATAATTGAATCAACTCCCACCAGGCTTCTCTTCCAGCATTGAAGATTATAGGTCATTATGAGATTTGGGTGGGGACACAGAGCCAAACTCTATCATTCTGCTCCTGGCCCCTCCCAAATCTCATGTCCTCCTCACATTTCAAAACAATCATGCCTTCCCAACAGTCCCCCAGAGTCTTAACTCATTCCAGCATTAACTCAAAAGTCCAAGTCCAAAGTCTCATGTGAAACAAGGCAAGTCCCTTCCACTATGAGCCTGTAAAATTAAGAACAAATTAGTTACTTCTAAGATACTGTGATAGTACAGACAATGGGTAAATGCTCCCATTCCAAGCGGGAGAAATCAGCCGAAACAAATAAGCTCTATGCAAGTCTGAAACCCAGCAGGACAGTCATTACATCTTAAAGCTCCAAAATAATATTCTTTGACTCCATGTCTCATTTGTAGGCCATACTGACACAAGGGATGGGCTCCCAAGGCCTTGGGCAGCTCCACCCCTGTGTATCTGCAGGGTATAGCCCCCTCGGCTGCTTTTATGGGCTGGTGTTGAGAGCCTGCAGCTTTTCCAGGTGCATGGTGCAAGGTGTCGGTAGATTCTGGGGTCTGGAGGACAGTGGCCCTCTTCTAATAGCTCCACGAGGCAGTGCCCCAGTGGGGATTCTGTGTAGGTACTCTAACTCCACATTTCCCCATACACACTGCCCTAGAAGGGGTTCTCCATGAGGGCTTTGCCCCTGCAGTAGACTTCTGCCTGCACATCCAGGCGTTTCCATACATCATCTGAGATCTAGGTGGAGGCTCCCAAGCCTCATCTCTTGCCTTCTGTGCACCCACAAGCTTAATACCACATGGAAGCCTTGGTGGCTTCTGGCTTGCACCCTGTGGAACAGTGGCCTGAACTGTACCTTGGCCTCTTTTAGATGTGGCTTCATGGCTGGAGCAGAGTAGCTAGGACACCGGGTGACATGTCTCGAGGCTGCACAGAGCAGCAGGTTCCTGGTCCTGGCCCATGAAACCATTCTTCCCTCCCAGCCTCCAGGCCTGTGATGGGAGGGGCTGCTGTTAAAGTCTTTGAAATGCCCTAGGGGCATATTCCCCATTGTCTTGGCTATTAACATCAGGCTTTTCTTTACTTACGCAAATTGCTGCAACCAACTCAAATTCCTTCCCTGAAAATGGGCTTTTCTTTTCTGCCATATGGCCAGACTACAAATTTTCCAAACTTTTATGCTCTGCTTCCCTTTTAAACATAAGTTCCAGTTTCAGATCATCTCTTTGCTTATGAATACAAGCATACGCTGTTAGAAGCAGCCAGGCCATGTCTTGAATGCTTTGCTGCTTAGAAATTTCTTCTGCCAGATACCCTCAATCATCTTTCTCAAGCTCAAAGTTCCACAGATCTCTAGGGCAGGGGTAGGCACAATGCTGCCAGTCTCTTTTCTAAAGCATGGCAAGTGTGACCTTTACTTCAGTTCCTAATAAGTTCCTCATCTCCATCTGAGACCACTTCATTGGTGGTCTGGACTTTATTGTTTATATCACTTTCAACATTTTGGTCACAACAATTTAACAAGTCTCTAGGAAGTTCCAAACTTTCCTACCATCTTTCTGTCTTCTTCTGATCCCTTCAAACTGTTCTAAACTCTGCCTATTACCCAGTTCCAAAGCTGCTTCCACATTTTCAGGTATATTTATAGCAATGCCCCACTCCTGGTACCAATTTTATGTATTAGTTTGTGATTACACTGCTATAAAGAACTACCTGAGACTCGGTAATTTATGCAGAAAAGAGGTTTAATTGACTCACAGTTCCAAAGGCTGTACAGGAGGCATGGCTGTGGAGGCCTCAGGAAACTTAAAATCATGGCAGAAAGTAAAGGGAATCAAGCATGTCTTTCCCATTGCCAGCAGGAGAGAGAGAGAGAGTGAAGGGGGAGGTGCTATATACTTTCAAACAACCAGATCTCATGAGAACCCTACCACAAGAATAGCAATGGGGAAGTCCACCCTCATGATTCAGTCACCTCCCACCAGGCCCTTTCTCCAACACTGAAGATTACAATTCAACATGAGATTTGGGTGGGGACACCTAACATCAAACCATGTCAATTCCCTTGGCTGTGCTGGTTGGTGTCTCACTAGGTCATGTGTCCCCGAAGTCCACTGGCCTTGAACCCAGCACAGCACTAGGAGTTGCTTGGAGTTGCAGTCCTTGTGACCTAGACTGCCTTTCTAGTTTGTTTAAGACCCCAGAGCACCTTAGCCTGCAGTGGCAAGGCTTGCTGGAACTCAAGTTCTAACTCCTGGCAGGGACAATTCCCCTTTGGCTAGGGTTGGTTTAAATTTTCCCTCCATTTATTTCAGCTGAGTTCTGGCCAGGGTTGCTTTTCGCTGTGACAGACAGTACTGAGTTCCAATGCAAAGTCCCACAATCACTGTGCTCTTTTTCCCCGGAGTGCACGGATTCTCTATGCTTTGGGGCTGCTGCTGGGGGTTGGGGAAGGGATGGCATCAGCAATTCAAGATTGTCTTTCCTACCCTCTTCAGTGCCTCTTTCAGTGATATGAAGTTAAAATCAGGCACTGTGATTACTCACTTAATGTTTGGTTCTTATGAAGGTGCTTGTGTGTGTGTGTGTGTGCATGTGTGTGTGTGTTTGTGTGAGTGTGTAGATAGCTGTTAAACTTGATATTTCTTCAGGGAGGATGATTGGTGGAAGCTTGTATTCATCCATTTTGTTCCACCTCCTGCTACTCTGTGACTTTCTTATGAGATATAACACATAATTTTATTCCACATGAGCCTCAATTTCCACATTGTAAAACTGGGTTGATAATACCTTCCTCATAGGGTTTTTTGATGGTTAAGTTTTTAAAAATGTATATGCTAGAGAGCTTTTTAAAAATAAGTTGTAAAGAGATTATAGACAGTCCCCAACTTAGGATGGTTCCACTTACTATTTTTCAACTTTTTAGTGGTTCAAAAGCAATATACATTTAGTACCTCCTCATCTTATGATGGGGTTCTGTCTGGGTAAATGCTTTGTAAGCCCATCATAAGCCAAGGAACATCTGTATTGCCTTTACTGTAGTGCTAGGATGTTACAATTGTCCTTTCAATTGACAGACTCAGTGGGACTGTCTTGTAGGACCTATGTTGACATTTTGTTCTGTGTACAGTACTAGTTCAGCTGCTTGGGATCTTCTTCCTGTATGTATAAAACTCATTTTTAGTTCTTTTGATTACAAAGGGTTAACTCAAGAAAATTACTAGAAGGCACATTTCTTACAGCAGGTATCCCCCCTTTGTAAATCAGGATGTCTGGGAGTGTCCAGATCTTTGCACTAAGCACTAATGGTGGTCTGAAGTTATGTTCAACAACTCTTCCCATGAAAACTTTTCTCCCCAAAACTTCTGAACACTGTGTTCAGATTCTTCTTTCTCGTCCCTACTCTCCTGCCAACAACAACTAAATAAAAAGAAAATCAAAAAGCCATCACTCCTTTAAATTACCAGGGGACCACCTAAAAATCTTTATTATTTCATTATGCAGAACAGTTTATCTCTTTTCAGCCTGACTCACCCGTCAGACTAGCCTAGAGCCATCTCTTTCACAGCCTAAAGACTGTGCCATCCCAAACAAAAGACTGACTTATTCCCCCAGGGGTGAATTCTGCGCTTCCCCAGAATGCAGAAGCAGCTTGTGCAAGAATTTCTTTCTTTTTTTAAATAGATTTTCCTTCCTGATAAATGTAGATATGGTTATGATTAATAAAATGCAAATTTACTTAAGAGCATTTAAGCTATTATAGTAGCTTTTTGTCATTCTGTATTTTTTTCAATCAACTGATACTAAAATAAAATCACTACTAAATGTGGGTTACAAAAATGTTTTGACATTTAAGAGATGTTCTTTTTTTTTTTTTAAGATGGGAATCTCTGGGATAAGCCTTTTAGTTTGTGAAACACTTCTTAAACTCCACCCTTCCTCAAAGCTAGTGGGAAGCTAGCCGATGCCAATCTGAATGATTCCTGGTCTGGGGTCTGTGATGGTATTTGTGTTTCTTATTGCAAGGTTTTGTACTAAGGAATGAGGCTGAACTAAATCCAGTGTCAGAGAAAAAGGGATCTCAGAAACCAAGAGGACAATTAGAAGTGAGTTGGCCCCAGAAATAGAAACCAACTATCAGGCAAAGCCTTCGTGAGGCAATTTGGGGTTGTAACACTACATTACCTACAAACCAATGGATATTTCAGGAGAAATTAAAAAGCGATGACGTACTCTGTTCAAACAAAAGGTTTGAAACCCAGCAGATTCCTGTGGGCTTTGCATCCCCAGCCCTAGGCATCTCTGTTTAAAGAGGCAGCTTAGTGATAAGGGAGGAGGAGAGAATTTCTAAGAAGGGGTAGAAGTGTAGACTTATATTTATATATATTTTTAAAAAGTTTTTATTGTTTAGCAGCTTCAGTAAGGTATAATTTCAAGATCATAAAATTACCCAGGGTAAGTGGGTATAGATAAGTATATAGGTCATTTATTTTGAGTGAATTTTTAGAGTTTTGTATCTATCAACACTATTCAGTTTTAGAACATTTTTTAATATCTCTTACTTCATTTTGGGTTGCTGTAACAGTACCTGAGACTGGCTAATTTATATGTATTAGTCTATTCTCACACTGCTATAAAGAATTACCTGAGGCTGGGTAATTTATAAAGAAAGCAAGTTTAATTGGCTCATGGATCCACAGGCTGTACAGGATGCATGGCTGGGGAGGCCTCAGGAAACTTTCAATCATGGTAGAAGGTGAAGTAGGCATGTCTTAACACGGCTGGAGCAGGAGGAAGAGAGAGATGGGGGAAGTGCTGCATACCTTTAAACAACCAGATCTCATGAGAATTCACTGACTCTCATGAGAACAGCAAGGGAGGAAGTCTGCCCCCATGATCCAGTTACCTTCCACCAGGCCTTTTCTCCAACACTGGGGATTATAATTCGACCCGAGATTTGGGTGGGAACACAAATACAATCTATACCTTTTAAACTCTAGAAGTTTATTTAGTTCATGGTTCTGGAGGCTGGGAAGTTGAAGAACATGGTGCCAGCATCTAGTGGGGGCCTTTGTGCTGAATCATTCCATGGCAGATGGTGGAAGAATAAGAGAGTGTGAGGCCAAGAGAGTGTGAGAACATGAGAGGAAGCAGGGGCCAAACTCACTTTTTTTTTTTTTTTGAGATGGAGTCTCACTGTGTTGCTCAGGCTGGAGTGCAATGGTGCGACCTCGGCTCACTGCAACCTCCACCTCCTGGGTTCAAGCAATTCTTCTGCCTCAGCTTCCCAAGCAGCTGGCATTACAGGTGTGCACTATCATGCCCAGCTAATTTTTGTGTTTTCAGTAGAGACAGGATTTCACCATGTTGGCCAGGCTGGTCTTGAACTCCTGACCTCAGCATCAGCATCCCAAAGTGCTGGAATTACAGGCCTGAGCCACTGCACCAGTTGCAAACTCACTTTTATATCAAGACCACTCTTGTGATAACAGTGTTACATTAATGAGTGTAGAACAATGTTACGTTAATAAAGGCAGGGCCCTCAATGACCCAAACACCTCCCATTTGGCCCCACCTCCCACCATGGTTGCATTGGGGATTAAGATTCCAACATATGAACACATTTAAACCACAGCAACCCCCAAAAGTTCCCAGTGCTCTTTTATAGTCTATACCCACTTCTGTCCTCTAGTTACAGGCAACCATTCACTTTCTGTCTATAGATTTGCCTTTTCTGGAAATGTAATATAAATAGACTCATAAAATATGTATTCTTTTGTGTATATCTTCTTTCACTTTACATAGTTTTGAGGTTCATGGATATTGCAGTGTATATCAGTAGCTCATTTTGTTTTCTGAATAGATTGTTTTATGAGTATAGCATATTTTGTTTATTCTTTCAACAGTTGAAAGACATTTTGAAATGTTTCCACTTTCTTGCTATTATGACTAGTTATATTATGAACATTTATATACCGGTTTTTCTGTGGACTGACAACCGAAATGAGTGATTAAGGCACAAGTCTCAAATCATTGAGGTTTATTGAGCCACCTTAAGAGCTTGCCCAGGAAAATCTTGAGTCACAGAAGCACCTATGACTTTTTCCAAAGAGGTTCTCAGGAAGTTTAGTGTTTTACATTTTCCTTAAAAAGGGTGGGGGATGGGGCAGCAGTGAGACAAATGATTACATACTTATGAGAGTTTAGTTAGTGCCCAGTAAATCTACATCTTACATAAGATAAGGTGAACATTTGAAGAAAATGGGAATAGAGGAAACATATGTCTCAGGGAAGGGTGAAGGAATGATTAATCTCATCTTACCTTAGGGAGGGATGAAAGCATGTTTAATCTTGTCTTTGTTGTGTCCCTGTGAAGATAAGCTAGTAGTCTTTTGAAAGGACTAGTTTCTTTTTAGCTCTTAGGGAGGAAAGCCTGATGGCTCCCCTGAAGGTGGGGGTATCAGGAAGTGTGTCCAACTTCCCATTTCACCATGGCTGTGAACTCAGCTTTTCAGGTTTCTCTGGGGTTTCCTTGGCCAAGAGGAGGTGTGTTCAGTCTGTTGGGTGTTTAGAATTGTTTTTATTTCTCATTTTTCCCCCTTTTGGCTAAGACTGGCCAGAGGCAGCATCAGTGGCCACACTTTTATTTTGTCCCATGTTGTTGCTGAGGTGGTATGGCTATCTGCTTCAGGTCCGTCCTGTCCCTTGGTGGGGCCCTTGTGGCCAAGGGACATAGAGCCAAAAAACTTAATAGCCAATTTAAGTGTTCTAGGCCAGATGGCATAGAGGGCAGGCACTCATCAATGTTTAAAAGCTTTTATGCAATATAAGAGCTAAAAACCAAAGCCAAAAGGCCAGGTTATTTGTAGGGTCTGAATTAATTATATCCCTCAAAACCAGACCTAACAGTTTCATGTGCCCGCTTCTTCCATGATAGTCCCCGGGCTTAGAGGGAGGGTGCTTGTATAGTTTTAGCAGCAGGGGATTGGCAAGGAGAAACAGATCAGGCCCGGTGGGATTTCAAATTAGGGAGATTCATAGGCTCTTGAATCATCTGTAGTTTTCAAAACACCGCAACTTCAGTTTTCTCAGACGAAGTGAAACAACGGGGAAATAAATAACATTAATCATTTGACAAAAGAGAATTTATATGTCAGAATGGAAGAGGAACTTATTCCATGAGAGAGCTAACTAAAAACATCATGAAGAAAATTATAACTAGGTTCTTTTTTAGAGACCCACTGCAGAAAAATAATAATTCAAAACAAAAGTCACAGCTGGAATCCAATAATAATTGTGTTATAGTTTTCCTTTGAAATAGAATTTCTCTCTCTCTAATCCCTCCTTTTTTACTAAAAAGAAATGATAGTATGGCCAATTTATGTGCAAAATAAGTTTTAGGAATACTCACAAATAGTTTCCAAATTTTGGAGAACTCAGAGAGGTATATTCTGCTCACAAAAGTATGCTTTACAATCAGAGTAGCAGCCTTCCAAGCAGGACATTGTCCTTTCATCTTGGAGCTACCATCCACAAACCAAGCAGCTCTTTGTCAGTCAGGTGAGAGCTATTTATTGGGTAATGTAAAATCCAGGAGCTCCTGGCATAGCTTCAGACTCAGTCCTAGGGAGAAAGTAGCTCTTTGCTCATGAGTATCTCCTCGTTGTACACTCCAGATAGCATCATCCTATATAAACCATTTCCATTTTATTAGGGAACCCTGGGCACTTCAATGGGGCACTGCTATCCCTGTTAGCATAGGGGTAGCTTCACTTAATGTCCCTTAGCAAGGCAGTAAATGCTCCTCAAGTGGAAATTCTCTTAAAGTCTCAGTAATCGTCATTGGGAAGTGCTCACAGACTTTTGCCAAAACCTGCAATAAATGCTCTACAAAGGGCTATCAAAGTACAGAATTTGTTCCCACCAGCATTCTAGCTTTTACTCTCCACTCTGTGGGCTTGGGCAATCTTACTGGTTCTCATTTAGCATGTCCATTTTTTTTTTCTTCAACTTTTAAGTTCAGGAGTACATATGCAGGATGTGCAGGTTTGTTACGTAGGTAAACGTGTGCCATGATGGCCCGTTGCACGTATCATCCCGTCACCCAGGTGTCAAGCCCAGTGTTCATTAGCTATTCTTCCCAATGCTCTCCCTCAGGCCCCCCACAAAAGGCCCCAGCATGTGTTGTTCTCCTGCCCGCACATGTCCATTTAATATTGCCTGAGGGGCGCATTTACATCCTTTCTGTTTTATAGTACTAGGTAGGGGAAACCTCTCCCAGTCAGATACAAGATCCATTTTTATAAACATTTAGGTAAAGAAGACACAATCACTTTAGAAAATGCCTGTTTAAACATTCCAACTTTTGCCTGTAATCCAAGCACTTTGGGAGGCTGAGGCAGGTGGATCGCCTGAGGTCAGGAGTTCAAGACCAGCCTGGCCAACACGGTGAAACCCTGTCTCTACTAAAAATACAAAAATTAGCTAGGTGAGGTGGTGAGCACCTGTAATCCCAGCTACTCATGAGGCTGAGGCAGAGGTTGCGGTGAGCCGAGATCGCACCACCGCACTTCAGCCTGGGCAACAGAGTGAGACTACATCTCAAAAAAAACAAAACAAAAATAAAACAAAAAAAAAATCCAACTTTTGCAATCCTGCATTTTTACATTCTGGTCCCAGAAACTTCTTTTATGACCGTTTTACCCTTTCTTTTGAAAAGGACCTGGGTTCCCAGCAGGAGGTTGAGCCAAGGGACTTAGGCCCTTTTGTCAATCCATATCTTGGTTCACCTGCCTCACTATGCCCCAGGCAATTATTGGCCAGCTTTCTCATTGTAATCTTTGTCTTTTGACTTTTTAAAAAAATTTCTCCAATCTAGGGTAAAGAGAATAAAAAGGTTTGGGGCCCTTTAATGCTGGGGAACTAGCAAAGTCCCTTTGGTCCATCCAGCCCTTGGTAATGTTGTACTAAGACCTTTGTTTTAACCCCATCAGTTTCTATTTTATTCATTTAATTTCTTAATAACCATCTAAAGACTTCTACTACCCTGATGGGATGAATCCCATGTTTCTCTCTCATTTCTTCTCTGATTTTCATTGTTTTTCTATCATTGTTTTCTTTCTTCACCTTATTTTTTAGAATAACCATTTAAAAATTTCCACCTTCCTGGAATGAGTCCTTTGACTCTCCCTTTTGCTTTTCCCCATGCTCTTCTTAATTACTTTAATGTTTTATTAGCATCTGTAAGACCCATGAGGGGAAGCTGAAACAGCCAATTTGCTATGGCTTCTCGTGTTGTTCTGGACAACAGTAGGAGTAGCATTACATAGGGTGCCCATTTGGAAGGAGCCCCTTTAGCCCCTATAACCACAGCATTTATCATGAACTAGGTAATGGGCATATTTAGTGGGTGAATATTCCTATCATCATAAAGTGAGTCCCTCATGGCTTGTATATGAAGGACATCAGCAGCTGCATCTGGCGTGCTCCACTTGGCATTACTAAGTAGAGTTGGACAGTTCCCCTTCTTAGGGCTTTTATCCAGTCCACTAGGCTGGCTATGAAACAGCACCATTGTCTGGAGTAAATACCTGAGGTTTGTCATCTCATGCCAAGGAAATCAATTAGGTGGTCACAAGAAGTGGGTTTAGGAGTGGAGGTTTAATAGGCTAAAGAAAGAGAAAGGAGAACAGCTCTCTCTCTTGCGAAAGAGAGGGGCACCTGAATGGGACTTCTGGCCCACTGTGGAGTGTACCGGATTTTATAGACAGGCTTGAGGAGGCTATGACTGATTTACATAGGGCCCATAGATTGGTTGGACCAGGTGCGATGTTTACATAGCTGGTGAGGAAGCTGGTAGTCCCACCCTAATCTTATTAGGCAAATGGAGTCTTTGCCTGGCCAGCGCCATGCTGTCTTTTCCTTACTGTACATGTGGTTTGGCAAGGAGAAGGGAAGATGGAGCTGCCATTTTGAACCTGCCTAGCCCCAGGTAGCCATTTCCTATTGGCACAGCTGCCGGCATTCATCCTTGCAAGCTTCTAGCTTGTGTGTCTATGTCTGCAGCTTGATTTTACAGGTTGCTCTTTGTTAGAAAAGAAATGATTTTGGGGCTGCTTTTCATTGAAAGGAAAACCTTACCAAGGACTCCCGAACCCTCACTATCTAAATAATTTCTTTTTTTTTTTTTTTTTTGACACGGAGTCTCACTCCATCACCCAGGCTGGGGTGCAGTGGCATGATCTTGGCTCACTGCAACCTCTGCCACCCGCGTTCAAGCGACCATGCGGCCTCAGCCTCCCCAGTAGCTGGGACTACAGGCGTGTGCTACCATGCTCGGCTAATTTTTATATTTTTAGTAGAGATGGGGTTTCACCATGTTGGCCAGGCTGGTCTTGACCTCCTGACCTCAGGTGATCGGCCCGCCTCGGCCTCCCAAAGTGCTGGTATCATAGGTTTCATGCGCGTCCGTGTGAAGAGACCACCAAACAGGCTTTGTGTGAGCAATAAAGCTTTTAATCACCTGGGTGCAGGCGGGCTAAGTCTGAAAAGAGAGTCAGCAAAGGGAGATAGGGGTGGGGCCGTTTTATAAGATTTGGGTAGGTAAAGGAAAATTACAGTCAAAGGGGGTTTGTTCTCTGGCGGGCAGGAGTAGGGGTTGCAAGGTGCTCAGTGGGGGAGGTTTTTGAGCCAGGATGAGCCAGGAAAAGGAATTTCACAAGACAATGTCATCAGTTAAGGCAGGAACAGGCCATTTTCACTTCTTTTGTGGTGGAATGTCATCAGTTGAGGCGGGGCAGGGCATATTCACTTCTTTTGTGATTCTTCAGTTACTTCAGGCCATCTGGGCGAATATGTGCAAGTCACAGAGGATGCGATGGCTTGGCTTGGGCTCAGAGGCCTGACATTCCTGCCTTCTTATATTAATAAGAAAAATAAAACAAAATAGTGTTGAAGTGTTGGGGCGGCGAAAATTTTTGGGGGGTGGTATGGAGAGAGAGAATGGGCGATGTTTCTCAGGGCTGCTTCGAGCGGGATTGGGGTGGCTTGGGAACCTAGAGTGGGAGAGATTAAGCTGAAGGAAGATTTTGTGGTAAGGGGTGATATTGTGGGGTTGTTAGAAGAAACATTTGTCATGTAGAATTATTGGTGATGGCCTGGATACGGTTTTGTATGAATTGAAAAACTAAATGGAATAAGAGAAGGAGAAAAACAGGTATAAAAGGTCTAAGAATTGGGAGGACCCAGGACATCTGATTAGAGAGTGCCTAAGGAGATTCAGCATAGTCCTGCCAGCAAAGATTATTTATTTACTTTAAGAGTTAAGAGTGGCAGTTTGGGGATAGCACCAGGAGATATCAGCTGTGATGGCTTGGAGAAACAGTGTAAACCAGCAGTGTAAACAAGAGCAGGGCATGTATGAGTAGTTGAGAACGGTGAATAGGAGTATGACTAGACAGAAGATAGTAGGGATGACAAGTTTTTTTGGGGCACAGTCTAAGTTGGTCTGGTGTCTGGATTGAGACTGGGGCCTAATAAAAAGGAGCGTCTATACAGGAGCTCAAATGGGCTGTACCCTGTAGCATTCTGAGGACAGGTCTGACTTCTGAGAAGGGAAAGTGGTAAAAGTATTGTCCAGTCCTTTTTAAGTTGGTGGCTGAGCTTGGTGAGGTGTGTTTTTAAAAGACCTTTAGTCTGTTCTACTTTTCCTGAAGACAGGGACTGTAAGAGATGTAAAGGTTTCACTGAATACTAAGAGCCTGAAAAACTGCTTGGCTGATTTGACTAATAAAGGCTGGTCTGTTATCAGACTGTATAGAGGTGGGAAGGCTAAACTAAGGAATTATGTCTGACAGAAGGGAGGAAATGACAACGGTGGCCTTCTCAGACCCTGTAGGAAAGGCCTTTACTTATTCAGTGAAAGTGTCTACTTAGAATAAGAGGTGTTTTAGTTTCCTGACTCAGGGCATGTTGAGTAAAGCTAATTTGCCAGTCCTGGGCGGGGGCAAATCCCTGAACTTGATGTGTAGGGAAGAGAGGGGGCCTGAATAATCCCTGAGGAGTAGTAGCATAGCAGATGGAACACTGAGAAGTTATTTCCTCGAGGATAGATTTCCACAATGGAAAGGAAATGAGAGGTTCTAAGAGGCGGGCTAGTGGCTTGTACTATAGCATAGCCTGCCTTTGCTGGTGTGTGGCGATTAGGCCTGGTGGAACTGCCATCAATAAACTAAGTGTGATCAGGGTGAGAAACAGGGGAGAAGGAAATGTGGGGAAATGGGGTGAACGTCAGGTGGATCAGAGAGATGAAGGAGCCGGGGAGCAGAAAGTATATGCATCAGGTGTGAGGAAGAAAATAGATTTTGGAAATTATGAGAGCTGTAGAGAGTGAGTTGAGCATAGTTTGTGATTTTAAGGGCCTCTGAAAGTATTGGGGTGGCAGCAGCCACTGCACAGAGACATGATGGCCAGCCTAAAACAGTAAGGTCAAGTTGTTTGGACAAAAAGACTACAGGACGCGATCCCGGTCCTTGTGTAAGAATTCCGACTGCACAGCCCTGCACTTCAGCTCTGTGTAATGAAAAGGGTTGGGATGAGTCAGGGAGCGCTCTGGTGGGGGCAGTCTCTAAAGCTGTCTTCAAGGAACGGAAAAAGGAGTGGGGAAAGGATTTAGGATCTATGGGGTCAGCTAGGTTTCTTTTTGTGAGTTTATATGATGGTTTTGTTAGGATGGCAAAACCAGGTATCTAAAGTCGAAAGTATCTAACCATGCCTAGGATGTAGAAGGTGTTGGGGTTTGAGAGATCAGTCAGACATGATCGGCAGAGAGAGCACGTGTGTTTTTCTAAGAATTACGCCGAGACAGGTAACAGATGAGGAAGAAATTTGGGCTTGACTGAAGTAATGGGGGATGTCTGTTAAGCCTTGCGGCAGTACAGCCCAGGTAATTTGCTGAGCCTGATGGGTGTCAGGGTCAGTCCAAGTGAAAGCGAAGAGAGGCTGGGATGAAGGGTGCAAAGGAATAGTAAAGAAAGCGTGTTTGAGATCTAGAACAGAATAATGGGTTGTAGAGGGAGGTATTGAGGATAGGAGAGTATATGGGTTCGGCACCACGGGGTGGATAGGCAAAACAATTTGGTTGATAAGGCACAGATCCTGAACTAACTTGTAAGGCTTGTCTGGTTTTAGGACAGGTAAAATGGGGGAATTGTAAGGAGAGTTTATAGGCTTTAAAAGGCCATGCTGTAGCAGGCGAGTGATAACAGTCTTTAATCTTTTTAAAGTGTGCTGTGGGATGGGATACTGGTGTTGAGTGGGGTGTGATTAGATTTTAATGAGATGGTAAGGGGTGCATGATCAGTCGCCAAGAAGGGAGTAGAAGTATCCTATACTTGTGGGTTAAGGTGGGGGGATACAAGAGGAGGATGTGAAGGAGGCTTTGAAGTGGGGGAAAAGGTGGCAATGAGATGTGGCTGTAGCCCAGGAATAGTCAGGGAAGCAGATAATTTAGTTAAAGTGTCTCGGCCTAATAAGGGAACTGGGCAGGTGGGGATAACTAAAAAGGAGTGCTTAAAAGAGTATTGTCTAAGGTGGCACCAGAGTTGGGGAGTTTTAAGAGGTTTAGAAACCTGGCCGTCAATACCCACAACAGTTATGGAGGCAAGGGAAACAGGCCCTTGAAAAGGAGGTAATGTGGAGTGGGTAGCCTCCGTATTGATTAAGAAGGGGACAGACTTACCTTCCACTGTGAAGGTTACCTGAAGCTCGGAGTCCGTGATGGTCTAGGGGGCTTCCGAGGCGATCGGGCAGTGTCAGTCTTCAGCCGCTAAGCCAAGAAGATCTGGGAAGGAGTCAGAGAGCCTTGGGCCAGAGTTCCAGGGGCTCTGGGAGTGGCTGCCAGGTGAGTTGGACAGTCCGATTTCCAGTGGGGTCCCGCACAGATGGGACGCGACTTAGGAGGAATCCTGGGCTGCAGGCATTCCTTGGCCCAGTGGCCAGATTTCTGGCACTTGTAGCAAGCTCCTGGCAGAGGAGGTTCTGGAGGAACGCCTGGCCGCTGCGGTTCAGGCATTTGGAAGTTCTTGTGTGCTGGAGTTGTGGCTGGAGTTTGTCTCACAGTGGAGGCAAGGAATTGCAACTTTTTTTCTATTATTGTACACCTTGAAGGCGAGGTTAATTAATCCCGTTGTGGGGTTTGAGGGCCAGAATTTAATTTTTGGAGTTTTATTTAATGTTGGGAGCAGATTGGGTAATAAAATGTATTTTGAGAATAAGACAGCCTTTTGACGTTTTAGGGTCTAGGGCTGTAAAGAGTCTCAGGGTTGCTGCCAAACGAGTCATGAACTGGGCTGGATTTTTATATTTGATGAAAAAGAGCCTAAACGCTATCTGATTTGGGATAAAGAAAAAGGAGCATTAACCTTGACTATGCCTTTAGCTCCAGCCACCTTTTTAAGAGTAAATTGCTAGGCAGGTGGCAGAGGGCTAGTCACGGAACGAAACTGTAAGCCGGACCGGGTGTCAGGAGGGGAGGTGATAAAAGGATTATAGGGTGGAGAAGAGGGGGCTGAGGAAGAATTGGGACTTAGCTCGGCCTGGCGAGGAGGGGAGAGGTCAGACAGATCTGTGGAAAAGGAAGATTGGAGACTCAGTGATGCTTGGGGTTGGGACTGAGGGGACAGGCGGGAGGGAAAGAAGGAAGATTTGGGACGAGTTGCATTGGGAACAGAGACTAGGAAGGGACCGATGTGTAAAAGAATGCCTGGACGTCAGGCACCTCAGACCGTTTGCCTATTTTACGACAAGAATTATTTATATCTTGTAGGATGGAAAAACTGAAAGTGCCGTTTTCTGGCTATTTGGAACCACTGTCGAGTTTGTATTGGGGTCAAGTGGCATTGCAGAAGAAAGTAAGGCATTTAGGTTTTAGGTCAGGTGTGAGTTGAAGAGGTTTTAAGTTTTTGAGAACACAGGCTAAGGGAGAAGAAGGAGGATTGGAGGGTGGAAGCTTGCCCATAGTGAAGGAAGCAAGCCCAGAGAAAAGATAGAGACAGGAGGGAAGGGGTTCGGGGGTTCTTACCCTCCGGAAAAGTGGGAAAGGGGTCGGGGCACAGAGATACGAGGTTGGGGCATGGAAATAAGGGATCAGGGCGCAGAGATATAACAGGTTGGGGCGTGGAAATAAGGGATCGGAGCACAGAGATATAAGAGGTTGGGGCATGGACATAAGGGATCGGGGCGCAGAGATACGAGGTTGGGGTACTTGCCCCTCCCCCAGAAAAGCAGGACTTGCTGCTAAGGGTGAAGGAGAAGGGGTTGGGAGTTTCTTGCCCCCCAGAAAGGCGGAGAAGAGGTAGAGACATGGAGAGAAGGGGTTGGGGTACTTGCCCCTCCTCTAGAAAAGCGGGACTTGCCGCTAAGAGTGAAGGAGAAGGGTTGGGGGTTTCTTGCCCCCCAGAAAGGTGGAGACGGGGTAGAGACACAGAGAGAAGGGGTTGGGGTACTTGCCCCTCCCGCAGAAAAGTGGGACTTGCCGCTAAGGGTGAAGGAGCAAGGCAGGCGTCCCTGCGTGGTCTGACACCTCTGAAACGTGGGTGAATAATCAGAGAGGTGTACCTGCAATTATTAAACACCAAGGGAAGGCTGCCTTCCCAGTCCGTGACCGGCGCCGGGGTTTTGGGTCCACAGATAAAACATGTCTCCTTTGTCTCTACCAGAAAATGAAAGGAATTGAAATTGAAAGAAGGGAGAGATTGAAGAGTGGAAAGGAGAAAGTGGTTGAGGGATAGTGAGAGAGGTTGAAGAAGAGAGTAAGAAGAGGCTGCTTACTTGATTTAAAATTGGTGAGATGTTCCTTGGGCTGGTGGGTCTGAGGACCTGAGGTCATAGGTGGATCTTTTTCACGGAGCAAAGAACAGGAGGACAGGGGATTGGTCTCCCAAGAGAGGTCCCCCGATCTGAGTCACGGCACCAAATTTCATGCGCGTCCGTGTGAAGAGACCACCAAACAGGCTTTGCGTGAGCAATACAGCTTTTAATCACCTGGGTGCCTGCGGGCTGAGTTCGAAAAGAGAGTCAGCAAAGGGAGATAGGGGTGGGGCCGTTTTATAAGATTTGGGTAGGTAAAGGAAAATTACAGTCAAAGGGGTTTTGTTCTCTGGCGGGCAGGAGTAGGGGTTGCAAGGTGCTCAGTGGGGGAGGTTTTTGAGCCAGGATGAGCCAGGAAAAGGAATTTCACAAGACAATGTCATCAGTTAAGGCAGGAACAGGCCATTTTCACTTCTTTTGTGGTGGAATGTCATCAGTTGAGGCGGGGCAGGGCATATTCACTTCTTTTGTGATTCTTCAGTTACTTCAGGCCATCTGGGTGTGTACGTGCAAGTCACAGGGGATGCGATGGCTTGGCTTGGGCTCAGAGGCCTGACAATAGGTGTGATCCACCGTGCCCAGCCCAATAATTTCTTTCTAACTTCTATATCAGCTGTTCTCTAAGAATACCCTCCTGTCAGTCTATCACATTTGACCATCTGTGATTTTTCAGTAGTGAGCTGTGTGTCCTGCATCAACCTACACATCTTTTTTCCACTCTGTCGTATTTAAAATGCAAGATACTACTCCAAAATCAGTCACTGTTACAATCCGTTTTAGTAAAGGTTTTTTAGGAAGCTGATGATACTGATGTGCAAAATGGAACAGTTCCTTTACATTATGCCCTTTGGTTTCAGTAGTTAATTGGTTTTACCCTTCCCTCACATTAGCTACCTTCTTGGTAATCACAGGTCTCAGAGGTACTTTTTGTTGCCCCAGTCTATCTTTCCCCTTTGCGGGTAGCTTTGAGGCTGGTGATCTGAGATCAGACAGTCCCTCATCTGAACTTGGTTTGGCCAAGGCCCAGCCCAGCACACTCTTTTACTTTTGTTTTAGCTATTATAGATAACAATAACCAAGGGATTGAATGTTTCTCTTTTTCCTTATTAGTTTGCATTTCCTCATGTATCTTGTGAACCAGCTCCCCAGGAGCTGGATCCATTGCTAAACTCCACTGGTAACTTTTACCTTTAGGAACTTTTTTTAAAATTTTTTTATTTTTTTATTTTTTATTTTTATTTTTTTTGAGATGGAGTCTCGCTCTGTCGCCCAGGCTGGAGTGCAGAGGCGTGATCTCGGCTCACTACAAGCTCCGCCTCCCGGGTTCACGCCATTCTCCTGCCTCAGCCTCCCGAGTAGCTGGGACTACAGGCGCCCGCCACCACGCCCGGCTAATTTTTTGTATTTTTTAGTAGAGACGGGGTTTCACCGTGTTGGCCAGGACGGTCTTGATCTCCTGACCTCGTGATCCGCCCGTGTCGGCCTCCCAAAGTGCTGGGATTACAGGCGTGAGCCACCGCGCCCAGCCTACCTTTAGGAACTTAATACAGCACAGCTGCAGCTCCATACCATGGATGACCCCGTCAAGGGTTCCTCATTCCCTACCCTTTTATCCTTTCTCTTTCTATCCATTTAATTTTATCTGTCTCATTTTTTCTTCATTTTGAAGAAATCTTTATGTAGCCTCCAAACTAGACAAATTTACTTTTTCTTTAGCAAAAAACCACATCCTCATGTTATTTATAACCTTTACCAAAACACATCTTAGTTTCTTTATGAACTCTGCATGTAGAATTCTCTTATATCTAGTAGTTTTAATTATATTTATTAACAACTATTCTAACTAAGTAACCCTAATTTACAGTGAAAAACCTGGGATTACCTAATATAACATGATCTCTAGATTTTAAATTACTAAACAAATTTTACAACTAGTTTTACTTATCAAAGTTTCCTGAAGTCTCATGAGCTAACAGGCATTTGGGCTAGCATGTTGTTCTGATATTTGATTTAAGCACTTAATTTTCTTTAAGCCTATTGATTAGAGTGCTTTCATAAAATTTGGTAGTGAAACATCACATACACATGACACATAGAAACATATAGACACGTAGAAGCAGATCTTACAGAGTTATAAGATTTTTCATTTGTCATGTTTCAAAAAATTTCTCTCCCCTAATTTAGAGTATCAATCTCTTTATTACCTGTTTCATACCTTAAACAATTATTAGCTAGGCAACTCTACATTTGCATCTCCAAACACATGACTCTTAGGGGAGAGAAAGTAGAAAATGCATACCTCAAAGGCACAGAACTTAGAACAAAACAAAGGCAAGCAAGGTTTGTTATGTTAACTTTAAGACACTGTCTTCCCTGTAGTTAAACTTCCTAGTGGTTTAGGTGCAGTGACAGAGGTGCTTTTACAAATGATGATTTCCTTTAAAGATGTAAATTTCTTTCACAAAGAGATTCAAAGACTGATTTAATTTAATAGGTGTTCTTTTTCAACTTAGCTTGTGTGTTATTTAGATAACTGGCTTCAGGGTGGAATCCTTTAAGGAACAGGGACAATAAAGCATGTGGTTTTTAGGGCCCAAACCATGCTTTTCTCATCCAAACATGCAAAGAAATGAGTAGCCCCCTATAGTAATGACCATTTCCTGTAAATAACTGTCTTCAGCCACCCCTAACATTGTAGCTATTGCCCAACTCACCAGCCAGTGCACACACCAATGTCAAGACCTTGCATAGTACAAAGTAATATCTGGTACCCCGCAAAAGCTAGAGACCAGGTAATGCAATATAAAACAGTGCAGAGTTTTAGACCTGAGAGGCATCTGTCTGCTTGCAACTCTTGGGTTTTCATAAGGAAAAACAAAATTTTCCTCCCAACAGAGGAGTCTTTGTCAACTTTTGTGTTTTCCCCAAAGGATCTTAGATTGTCAGAAATTCCTCCCCTTCTTTTTGGTCCCTTCTATGACATTGGAGGTTGCAAGAGGAAGGAGGAACAGACAGGATTCAGAAAAAATAAATAAATAAAAATCCCCAAGACAGGATCCAAAAAGAGAAACAGCATAAAGCTCTTTTTAAAAAAAAATTGTAATTATAGCTTAGATATCAGCTTTTAATGAAGCCGACTGCTAACCATAGAAGTCTTTAAAAGAAAAAAATTCTTTCAGATCTCTTATTACCTGGGATAAACAGCTGATATTTCTGGCCTTTGAACTCCTTTACCAAACCTGAAGGAGTGGGGAGGGGTGGTGGCTCGTTTTGCTCAGCTGCTGAGCTCAAACCTCTTGTGGGAGGGGGAGCATGCAGGTGAGCAGGTGCAGGAGCTGGGGCGAGTGCCTTTAGGCGCTGGCAGGAATGAACCCTTACCAGCCCATGGCACATTCTAGCAGTTGCCCACAACCTCTGGAACCCCAGAGGGCATGTGTTACAAACAATGCTCTTTTGGTATTTGCTGTCCAAAGATGGCTAAGTGTTAACTAGCTCAGTGGGGAGACATATACCCTGCCCTCTTGGTACCCAGGTTCTTGTCTGGTGTCCAGGAAGAATCATGTCACACAGACTCGAAGGATGGTGAACGTGGAGGTTTTGTTGAGTGATGGAGGTGGCTCTGAGCTGAAGGGGAGCTGGAAAAGGGATGGTGCGGGAGAAGGTGATCTTTCCCTGAAGCCCAGCCATCTGTGTCTGGGCTCCTCTCTGAAGTCTTGTCTTCTGAAGTTAAGCTGCATCTTTTCCTAGTCTCTGATGCTCAGTTGCTCCTTCTCATCTCAACATTCAGTTGCTTGTTCTCTTTTCTCCTTCTCTACCACACTGCTCTGCTCCTCTGCCAGTGGAGCTTGGGGTTTTTATGGGTATAGGTTGGGGGCATAGCAGGCCCAGGTGGTTTTGGAAAAAGCAACACTCGGTGGGAGAAACAGGGATGTGAAGTTCTCATTTAGGGCCACAGGCACAGGCTTGCAGGTGGAACCCTTGCCAGGGACTCCGCCCTCTCCTACCCAGTATTTTCCTGCCTCCTGTTCGTACCATTATGGCTTAGCCAAGAACACACAAAGTATCTCCAAAGCAGTGCAAAGCAGTCCTCTTAAGATCCAGAATTGTTACAGTAGGTAGGTAGTCAGACATGACCAGGGCAGGATAGGGCTCCTCTCCCCTACACCAGGAATGTCAGGCAACCATCAGATGATGGTCAGGCGGTTGTTAACTCTCTCTCCAAAATAATAATTGGTCATAGCCAGACTCAGGAAAGGCGGTCTCCCGATAAACAGAAACACCTGAAACTGGTGATCAGCGGCTTCCTGATAAGATCTCAGGAGTGGGGCGAGTTGGTTCAACCTTGTGCATCAAATGGCAAATAGTGGAGTTTAAGTGATATTTGACCTCCTAGGGATATTCAACTAGTAAGGGAAAAACACCTCAAGTGAGATGTGTACAACTCCAGTAAACATACTGTGCATACACCCTTCCCAAGCGCTGGCAGGCTACTGCGCATGTGAATACCCCACCCCAAGGGAAAGATCAGGGGAGAAGGGACACAAGACCCTCATATGCCAGCATATCAAACCCCAAGTCAAAGGTCGAATGGCACACTTGATCTCTCAAGTCACCTGCTTGGCCCTCTTCCAAGTGTACTTTACTTCCTTTTATTCCTGCTCTAAAGCTTTTAAATAAACTTTTAGTCTTACTCTAAGACTTGCTTTGGTCTCTTCTTCTCCTTTATACCCCTCAGTCAAATTCTTTCTTCTGAGCAGGCAAGAACTGAGGTTGCTTTAGGCCCATATGGATCTGCTGCTGGTAACAGAATGACACCAAAGACAGCAAAAAAAAAAAAAAAAAAGGCCACAAATGGGGTACAACTCATTTTTGTCTGTCTGGCCATATACTCTATGGTCTCAGTTTCTCAGCTGGTCATCTACACACAAAGGCCCAAAACCACCATATACCCCCACAGATGGAAGACAGGAAATCAAAAGCTGTCCATGGAAGGGAAAAGGATCAATAAGTGGCAAAAGTCATACAAATATCAAACCAAAAGGACTGATTCCATGATCATGAATTTTAACTACCAGACTACAAAGTGGAGCAGCTTCCGTTGTTAATCCCACATGGAATCAAAAGCAGGCAGTTTGAGTGTACAAGGGATTTTAACTTTGTTTTAGGTCAGATTTTGCTCTTTAAAGAGAATTTTTAAGGCTAGCTATAACGCTATTCCGGATTCTTTTAAAAATTTAACCTTTCTATCAATTGTTTAGAATAAGAGATCTCTAAAATCTTTTTTATTTCCAATAGTGTACTTAGTTCCAGTAGTGACTCAATTCAAAAGCCTCTTCATTTAAAGCCCAGGTGGTAATTTTCCAGGTTTTTACCATATATTCCTGGAGAGGACATAGAGGAAGCAATCCCGGTGATCCTCCAAAATTCTCTCTCAGAAATAGACTTAAGCCAGCAAAAGACTGCAAAAGCCCCGGAGGGATGGAACTTTTAAGTCAAAACTCCTCTCAGGAGCTTGACACATTCAGAACAGTGTGTTACTTAAAATATTATGTGTCTTGGACTCCTAGTCTTTTCAGATTGGCTGGCTGGCCTGACCCTGAAAAATCATGCCCTCTGGATGGCAGAGACTAGAAAAGTAACCCAAGCACATAAAACAAGACAAGAGGGAAAACTCATCCAGTTTCCCTCTCAGGAGCCCACAGCGAAGTTTGTCTAAACAGACACCGGTCTAGTCAGAACCATAAAATGGACTCATCTGCAGGGCTGGCTTGAACAGCAGGCTTATAGGGATTCTAGGCCCATGTTCTCTACCCTATGACACTGCTCTTTATGAGAGAACAACACAGAAAGGCAAAGGAAAATGGCAACAAAAAAGGCTATTTCTGAGAGGCAAGGGGTCAAACAATATGAACATTCACACCATAAAGTACCAAAAATACACTAGAGTCACTACACCCCAAGACTAGTCACACAAATCCCTTTTTTCCCAATAATCAAAACTTTGAGACAAAACGGTGATTTTTAACCATCTGTTCAATCGGATTGCACAAGGAGGCCAGGAGGCTCACTGATAAGAATTTCTTACCTATTTGCTGGCTTGTAAGTTTCCTGAGTTCTCTTCATTCTGACTTCCAAAAGAGAAGAGTGGTTTTGGGGATCCTACTGGCTATGCCAAATTGTGGGGGCCAAGGAGGAGCTTTCCCCTTGACCCTCTGAAGTTTTGCTGAAAAATTAACTCACAAAAGGCAGATTAATGGGAGAAAAAGTATACAATTTATTTAATCATGTTTACATGGGAACCTTCAGAATGAAGACTCTTAGCTAATCTTTCCTAGATCCAAATTAGGGAAGGTCTGGCTGGGCCACTTTATAATATGTCAAATAAATATATTTTGGGGGGTAAAATATTGATTTCTTTTAACCAGCTGGTGTTTCCGGGGTTGGAGCTTGACTTTCTGCAACTATGGAGTTTTAGTCAACATTGTGGCTGGGAGGAAGAGTTGGTCAAATCTAATGGAAGATAGACTAAAACCAAAAAACAGAAAAAGTGATTTCATAATTTACATATAGTTGAGATCTCTGAGCTTAAGGAGAAATTACAGCCAGCTGGCAATAAACCTTGACCTTCAGCTACCAAATCCCAAAATAAAACCCCAAACCAGCTCCTTACCTGGAGATGGGGCCCACGCTGAAGACTGCTCTCCATTGGAAGTGAGCAAACTCCCTTTTTAGAGGAGTTCTGTGGCAAAATGAACCTTGGGATCTGAAATCAAAAATTTCAGATCAGGGAACCTCAGGAGAAGAGAGCAGCTTTTGAGCATTGGTGATGTGCACAATCTGTCAGAGAGAATCTCTTGCCAGCACTGATAGGAGAATTGCTGCGGGTCAAAGGGGCTGATCTCTTCCCTGAGATCCCGTCAGAGTTAATGAAATGACTGCTAACATGAGTGTGAGGCATAAGTCTCAAATCATGGAGCTTTATTGAGCCACGCTGAGGGCATGCCCAGAAAAAACAGAAGCTTCTATGGTTGTTTTTTACAAAGAGGTTCTCAGGATATTTAGTATTTATATATTTTTCCTTATAAAGGGGAAAGGGTGGGACAGCAGTGAGACAAATGATTACATACTTGTGAGAGTTTAGTTAGTGCCCAGTAAATCTACATTTTACATAAGATAAGGTGAACGTTTGAAGAAAAAGAGAATAGAGAAAACAGATGTCTCAAGGAGGAGTGAAGAAAAGGTTAATTTCATCTCGGGGGGTGAAGGAATGATTAATCTCATGTTGTATTTGTTCTGTACATGTGAAGATAAGGTAGTAGTCTTTTGAAAGGACTAGTTTCTATTTAGCCCTTGGGGAAGAAAGCCTGATGGCTGTTAGGAGGGTGGGAGGGTGGGAGTATAGTAAGGCGTGGCTAATCTCCTATGCCTTGTCACTGTGACTCAGCTTCCAAGGTTTCTCTAGGGTTCCTTTGGCCAAGAGGGGTTCTATTCAGTCAGTTGGGGGCTTAGAATTTTATTTTCATTTCTTAGGACATTGTTTTATTTTTCTTGGGTAGATTACCATGAGCAGAATTGCTGATAGATGTGTGTTTGACTTTCTAAGAAAACGGCCAAACTTTTGTAAGTGGTTGTACATTCTCAACATCAATGTATGGGAATTCCAGTTTTGTTTTCACATTCACACCACACTTTGTAATGTTAGATCTTTTGATTATAGCCACTCTAGTGAGTGTGTAGAATTTCTGTTGTCATTTAAATTTGTATTTTTCTTCTTATTAATGGTGTTATCTTAGCCAATTGTGTAATTTCTTTGATGAGATATCCATACACAGTTTACCTCCACTTTTTAATTGGATTGTTTGTGGCTCTATTATTGAATTGTAGCAGTTCTTTATATATTCTGGATACAACCTCTTTATCAGATATATGATTTGGAGGTATTTTTTCTCCCATCTGTTATTTTTTAAAAATCATTACTTAAAATACTTTCAACCTCTAAGTTTTAGTGTGGTGGGGCAAAGCACCAGGTCATCAAAGCTAGGAATAATACAATGTTTAACTATCACCACTGACCAGTCAGAATGGATTTGGGTCATAGGGTGGATGATGGAAAGGTGGGGGACCCTCAGGAGCTTGGAACAGCAGCTGTTTGCCAGCAAGTATGGAAATATTATATTTAAACAACTGGTACCATTATACCAGTGTATATACCTGGTATGAGATCAGACTTATATCTTTGTCAAGCAATTTGAGGGGTACAGGAGTTGATTTGCAGGGAGTCCTAGAAGTATCAGTGTGGAAGCACAAAGAAGAAACCAGCCTAGAATCTCACCAGTGGACAGCTGGGGCTGTTAGGGGTTTTGATCTAATGCAGACAGATACCGACACCCAGCAGGCTCAATGTATTTCTCAGGAGCATTGGCTCTCAACCCAGGCTTTTATGAGAATCACCTGGGGATCTCTTCATTCATTCATTCATTCGTTCATTCATGCAGAGCCGGCTGTGCGGGAAACATGAGTTTTATTACTCAAATCAGTCTCCTGGAGCATTCAGGGATCAGAGTTTTTAAGGAAAATTTGGTGGGTGTCAGGGTGGGGAGCAGTGAGCCGAAGGAGGTCTGATTGGTTGGGCCAGAGATGAAATCACAGGGAGGTGAAGCCGTCTTCTTGCACTGTTAGTTCCTGGATAGGGGCTACAAGATCAGATGAGCCAGTTTATCAATCTATGTGGTGCCAGCTGATCCATTAAGTGCAGGGTTTGCAAAATATCTCAGGCACTAATCTTAGGTTTTACAATAGTGATGTTATCCCCAGGAACAATTTGGGGAGGGTCAGAATCTTGTAGCTTCCAGCTACATGACTCCTAAACCATAATTTCTAATTTTTTGACTAATTTGTTAGCTCTACAAAGGTGGTCTAGTTCTCGGGCAAGAAGGCGGTTTGTTTTGGGAAAGGGCTGTTATTATCTTTGTTTCAAAGTATAAACTATAACTAAGTTCCTCCCAAAGTTGGTTCAGCCTACACCCAGGAATGAGCAAGGACAGCTTGGAGGTTAGAAGCAGGATGGAGTTGGTTAGGTCAGATCTCTGTCACTTTCTCAGTTATAATTTTGCAGTGGTAGTTTCAGTCTTACTCTGTCCCCCAGGCTGGAGTACATGTATGATCACAGCTCACTACATCCTCAACCTCCTGGGCTAAAGAGATCCTCCCACCTTGGTCCCTGGGTTGCTGGGACTCAGGCATGTGCCACCACACTTGGCTAATTTTTTTTAGTTTTGTAGAGATGGGGATTTCAGTATGTTGCCCAGGTTGGCCTTGAACTCTTGGGCTCAAGTGATCCTCCCTCCTTGGCCTCCCAGCACCAGGCATGAGTCAGTGTGTCCAGCCTGGGGATATCTTAAAAAGTACCTATACCTGGGACCCAACCCAGTCCAATTTAACCAGACTATCTGCAAGTGGGGCTTAGGCTATAGGAGTTTTTAAAGCTCCTAGGTGATTCTAATGACATCTACTTTTGAGAATTCCTGTGGAAAACCCAATATTGCTTTGAGTAGGATTGTACCCAGTCCTGAATGAGCTACATAAAATGAAGATAGTATTAGCTTTTGCAAACATGGCTTCTTCTGCTGCTTGAGAAGAAGTGGAGATAAAACAACAACTCCCATTTTTTAGCCTTCTTTAAAGCATATGCTCTGGTTTGAATGTTCCCTCCAAAACTCTGTTGAAATTTATTTGCCATTTTGATGGTATTAAGAGGTGGGACCACTAAGAGGTGATTAGGCCATGAGGGATCTACCCTCATCAGTGAATTAATACCATTATAGTAAGAGTGGCCTCCTGATAAAAGTGAGTTCCACCCTGTCTTGCCCTCTTTTACCCTCTTATGCTCTCTTGCCCTTTTGTCTACTGCCATGAAATGGTGCAGCAGGAAGGCTCTTGCCAGATATGAGTCCCTCAGCCTTGGACTTCCTAGCCTCCAGAATTGTTAAGAAATAAGTTTATTTTCTTTATAAATGATCCAGTCTGTGGTATTCTGTTATAGCAACACAAAATGAACAAAGACAGCATGTGACCTCATTGAATTAAACAGTTATCTACCCTGATAATTCATTTCTTTTTTACATGTGAGGAGACAGAGACTCAGAGCCATTGAACAGTTTACTCAAGATCACATAGTCCATAAGGGGAAGAGTTTCTTCTCAGAGAATTAGCATCATTTATGTGAAAGTCTTGGAAACCTTTAGTATTGTCTTGTAAACACCTTCCCAAAATGCAAAGAATGGAAAAGAGGCCTTCAAGTTACCACAATGTATGACCCTACAGAATAACATTGAAACTCTTACTTTTTGTTCTTAGAATAGTTTTTCATTTAGATTATGGCTATTTTTGATACAATTCTAACAAGTTTGCTTATCTGGTTTCCCAGTTGTCAGATTAGAAGCAGAAAATTAGAAAAGGGAGATGAGTTGCTCACAATAGACATATTAAAACAGGAATACATTGGAGCCAGAGCTTCATGGTGGAGGAAGAAAATAGTTTCCTTCTCCGTAAAATGTGTGGGTTGAACTGGTCTCTGAGGCCCCTTCCAGCTCTAAAACTCAGTGTGTTTAAGATAAAAGCTATAAAAAGCTTCAGAAAAACACATAAAAATGAAAAAAACCTAGAAATTTGGACCCAGTGTTGGAGAAATAATCCTAGAAAATTTGGCTGCTTTTGAGGACATACCTTTATCATAGACAGTGCAGTACTTGATGTTTGTGATTATGGCACTGAATCATCAGGAGAAGATTAAAATTTGTCGGTTTTTTTTTTTTTTTTTTTTTGAGACGGAGTCTTGCTTTGTCGCCCAGGCTGGAGTGCAGTGGCATGATCTCGGCTCACTGCAAGCTCCGCCTTGCAGGTTTACGCCATTCTCCTGCCTCAGCCTCCCGAGTAACTGGGACTACAGGCGCCTGCCACCACATCCGGCTAATTTTATTTTTGTATTTTTAGTAGAGACGGGGTTTCACTGTGTTAGCCGGGATGGTCTCAATCTCCTGAGTTTGTGATCTGCCTGCCTCGGCCTCCCATACTGATGGGATTACAGCCGTGAGCCTAGCCTTGTCTGTTTTTTAATCATTTTAGAGACAGGGTCTTGCTGTGTCACACAGGCTGGACTCTAGTGGCACAATCATAGCTCACTGTAACCTCAAACTCCTAGGCTCAAGTGATCCTTCCACATTAGCCTCCCTAGTAACTGGGACCTACAGGCACTTGTCATGACACCTGGCTTATTTAGAGACAGGGTCTGGCTATATTGCTCAGGGTGTTCTGGAACTCCTGGCCTCAAAGTGCTGAGATTACAGGTTTGAGCCACCACACCTGGTCTAAAATTTGTTTTGTAAGCACTGTTTCAGAATACAGGAAAGCACACAAATTACTTTTGAAAGATTTCACTCTTTTCAACCTTTTGTTATTTAAACATCCATAGGTTGGAACATTTGTGTTGTGGGACAGTTTCCCTGATACATTCCTCATTGTTTTGTGGGACTTCTGTTCCTTGATAGAATAATTCAGATAGTTGTGACAGTATCTTGCATCTATTTATTGCTTGTCAGCCAAAAATAAAATCCTGAGATTCCCCCAGCCATCTGAATGGAACCCTCCCTCCTTGGCCAAGTGCATCCAAAGTTAACCTGAAAAACCAGTTCAGGCCATGATAGGAAGGGGGAGGTTGGACATGCCTCATTATACCTTCCTCCCTTTTGGAATTCAGGAAAAGCTGACCAGCATTAACATCAACACAGATAATAAGTCTGATTAGAAACATTTATACAATCTATTGTCTCTGAAGCCTGCTACCTGGAGGCTTCATCTGCGTGATAAAACCTTGCTCTCTATAACTCCTTATGATAACCCAGACGTTCCTTTCTATTGATAATAACCCTTTCAACCAATTGCCAATCAGAACATGTTAAAATCTGTCTATGACGTGGAAACACCCCCAACCCCCACTGATCCCTGCAAGCTTCAAGTTGTCCCGCCCTTCCAATGTACCAATGTAAATCTTACATGTATTGATTGATGTGTTATGTCTTCCTAAATGTATAAAGGCAAGCTGTACCCCAAACACCCTGGGCACATGTCATTAGGACCTCCTGAGGCTGTGTCACGGATGTATTTTTAACCTTGGCAAAGCAAACCTTCTAAATTGATTGAGACCTGTTTCAGATAACTTTTGGGTTTACAACTTTATACTAATTCAGAGCATTTTTCTTTAAATCTTCCTCTTGCTTTTGTAGACTCCTATCTTGCCGTCTCCTGTCTTCTTACTTCTAGTTTCACACCTAAACTGATAATGTCTTCTATCTTTATCATTTGTTTCATTGTTATCATTCAGACAGCCTCTAAATTTTTGTACTTCTGTCATTACTCTCCTTAGAAAGTGGTGGTGGACATGGTAGAAGGAGGTGCTAATTTTTTTCCTTACGTATAAATGTTTATGAAAAGTGAGTTTGTGCTGTAGTTATAGTTTCATATCTTGTTTTTTATTTAGGAGAAAAGAGAATCCTTGTGCATTGTTGTTGGTTTGTAAATTGGTACAGTTATTATGGAAAAAATATGGGGGTTTCTCAAAAAATTAAAAATAGAACTACCATATGATCCAGCAATCCTACTACTGGTATATACCCAAAGGAAGGTAAATCAGTATGTTGATGAGATACCTGCAATCTCATGCTCATTGCAGCATTATCCACAATAGCCAAGACATAGAAACAACCTAAGTGCCCCACAACAGATGAATGGATAAAGAAAATGTATATACTGTCATGCGCTGCTGAGTAATGCTTTTTCGGTCGATGACAGATCACATATATAACAGTGGTTCCATAAGATTATGATGGAGCTGAAAAGTTCCTAGTGCTTTGTGATGTTGTAGCCATCTTTACGTCATAGCACAATGCCTTACTCACATGTTTGTGGTGATGCCGGTGTAAATTAACCTACTTCACTGCCAGCTGTGTAAAAGTATAACACATACAATTATGTATAGGCTGGGTGCAGTGGTTCATGCCTGTTCTCAGAACTTTGGGAGGCTGAGGTAGGAGGATTGCTTGAGCCCAGGAGTTTGAGATCAGCTTAGGCAACCCAGGGAGACCCTATCCCTACAAATAATAATAAAAAATAGCCAGGTGTGGTGGTGTGCACCTTTAGTCCCAGTTACTTGGGAGGCTGAGGTGAGAGACTTGCTTGATTCTTGAGCCCAGAAGGTTGAGGCTGCAGTGAGCCATGACTGCACCACTGCACTCCAGCCTGTGTGATTGAGCAAGATCCTGTCTCAAAAAAATTAAAAAAAGCAGAAAACAAAAATAAAAATTATGTATAGTACATAGTACTTGATAATAAACAACTATGTTGCTGGTTTGTATGTTTACTATACTATACTTCTAATTGTTATTTTAGAGTGTACTCCTTCTACTTATAGAAAACAAGTTAACTGTAAAATAATCTCAGGCAGGTCCTTCAGGAGGTATTCCAGAAGGAGCTATTTTTTATCGCAAGAGATGACGGCTCCTTGTATGTTGGTGCCCCGAACACCTACCTTCCAGTGGGACAAGATGTGGAAGTGGAAGGCAGTGATATTGATGATCCTGACCCTGTGTAGGCCGAGGCTAATGTGTGTGTTTGTGTCTGTTAATATTGGTTATATGGTTTAAATATGGTTAATATTGAGTGTCAATTTGATTGGATTGAAGGATGCAAAGTATTTTTTCCTGGGTGTATCTGTGTTGCCAAAGGAGATTAACATTTGAGTCAGTGGACTGGGAGAGGCAGACCCACCCTCAACTGGCTGGGCACCATCTAATCAGCTGCCAGTGTGGCTAGAATAAAGCAGGCAGAAGAAGTTGGAAGGACTAGACTTGCTGAGTCTTCCAGCCTTCATCTTTCTCCCATGCCTCATGCTTCTTGCCCTTGAACATTAGACTCCAAGTTCTTCAGCTTTTGGACACCAGTGATTTGTCAGGGGCTCTTGGGCCTTCAGCCACAGACTGAAAGCTGCACTGTCGAGCTTCCCTATTTTTGAGGTTTGGGGACTCAGACTGGCTTCCTTGCTCCTCACCTTGCAGATAGCCTATTGTGGGATTTCGCCTTGTGATCGTGTGTGTCAATACTCCTTAATAAACTCCCCTTCATATATACAGCCATCCTATTAGTTCTGCCCCTCTAGAGAACCCTGACTAATACAGTGTCTTAGTTGAGGTACATTGTACACTTGTCTGTAATTCCAAGGTGATCTTTGTTTTTTTTTTTTTGAGCTTTCTTAAAAATTGTTTTTTTAAAAATAATATTAAATTTATTTTCACTATCTATACTAAATATATATATATATAATTAGAAATATTGATGTACTACTATAAGTAATTTCCCAATATTAAACTCTTCTTGCATTCCTGGAATTATCCTCTTCTATGGTTATTAATGATTCCTTTAGTTGATTTTCAAGTTCTGCCCGTATGTTATTGTGATTTTCACCTCTCTACCCTATCATAATTATGATTATTGGAGATTTGTGTATCTTTTTTTCAGAAATGTCTATGTAAGCCCTTTGCCCATTTTTAAATTGGGTTATTTGCTTTTTTCTTGTTGAGTTGTAGAAGTTCTTATCCGGAATATATTCTGGATATTAATTCTATTGAATAAATGATTTGAAAATATTTTCTCTCATTCCATGGGTTGCCTTTGCACCCTCTTGATTGTTTTCTTTGATTCACAGATGTTTTAAAGTTCTGTTTCTTCACATTTGTTAATTTTTTGCTTTTGTTGCCTATGCTTTGGTGTCATATCCAAGAAGTCATTGTCAAATCCAATGTTATGAAGCTTTTCTTTATGTTTTCTTTTAGGAGTTTTATAGTTTTAGGGCTTATATTTAGGTCTTCAGTTCATTTTTTTTGTCGTTAATTTTCACATGTGGTATAAGGTAAGGATCCAACTGTATTCTTTTGCATGTGGATATATGGTTTTCTCAGCACCAGTTGTTGAAATACTGTTCTTTCTCCATTCTGATAAGTTCTGATAAATCCATTTTAAGGGTTTATCAGAACCCTTATTAGACAAGCCTTTCCATTTTAGATGTAAAAATGGAAAGCTGAAAGTATATTTTCAATGTAATGATATTTTCAACTTATGATAGTTTTATCCACATGTAACCCCATTGTAAGTTGAGGAGCATACCGAATGGTAAAGTTGAAAAATGGTAAGTCAAGCCGTAGTTAGTTAGGGACCATCCATAATCTCTTTACAACTTATTAAAAAGCTCTCTTGTGTATATATATAATGTACAGTTTAAATATATATATTTAAAAGTGTAACCATTGAAAAATCCTATGAAAAAGATATGTTTATAATATGCTATAAATCAAGAATTATGATTAATTCTCGCTGGTATAGCTGCAGCCAAAAAAAACCAAACCAAAAACAAAACAAAAAAACCCCAACAAAACAATGAAAACCCACAAACAAACCCAAAAGAGTCCTATTACAGGCTCTATTCTTCATTTACCCAATTAGACGCTGAAGGCTTTAGAACTATAAACTTGTTGTTATCTTATTTTTAACTCACACTACTTTGCCTTATACATGGGTGATGTTGGATTGGAAGGTAAGAAATTTGAAAATTTGATTCATGGATTCATAATTATGTTTTTGTCATTCAGAGATTGTGTAATGAACTTGTGCGAACAGTTTTTAAAATTTCATGTTTTTGATAAAGTGGCTTCATACTCTGTTTTATTTCATCCTTGCAACAGAGTCACCTAATCTTTCTGCATGGTAAATGCTTCTGAAAACGAGGAGTTTGAGCCACAAGATTTTCTGCTCTTTTTACTGCTCTTTAATTTCCTGATGTCTTTTTGTAGTATACTGAAAACAGATTTGGAGATTTCCCAGGTAAATCCCAAAGAACTGTAAGAAACAGCTGTGCCTAGATATTTCATACTTGAGGAGCCAAAACCCCTGTCAAATAATGGAATAATTCTCATGTTTGTGAGAAATTGTTAAGAAAGATGATAGTGATAAAATGGAAAATTATTCAGCTTCAACTTACTAGAAATTGTAATTGTATCCAAGTGAAATAAAACACTTGGAGGGATCATAAACACAATTAACCTTAAAAATTCTTCTCTGGGCTCATTTGACATAGTATATGTGTTTATTCTAAGTGCAATTTTGGGTGCTATGACATTTTAATTTAGGCTAGCCTTGCCATTGCCCGCTCCTCTTCCCCCTTCAATGCACACAAACTAAAATGCTTACATACACCTGGGGCACTCATCTTTTTTGAACATTTTCAATCTCCTACCTCTGAATCTTTCTGTGGTCTTTACACTTAGTCCTCTTGTTGAATTCTGTTCAGTGTTCAATGTGCAACTTCAGTATTAGGTTATCCATATAACCTTTCTTTAACTTCCCAGTTGAAATTACTCACCCCCAATCTAACTCCCCCTCACTGCTTTAGGTATTGTGTATAATATACATTATTTATGTGTACATACACACATACACTTTGATGGCACTTTCCACATTTGTCTCATTCTAAATATATATATATCTGTCTTCTCTAAATGTAAACCTTCTTGTGTTCAGGTATTTGATAATTTTTTTGAGTTTGTGTCCCACCTAGAAATTATAACAGTTACTGGCCCATGGTAATTTCTCACAATAGAGAAGGGCTTAGGACAAAGTTTTCTGAACCCTGCCCCTTTTCAAAATGAAATATATATGTAGGATTGATAAAAATATATAGAAGAGATGAAGGGGAGTGTTTTATTTGTATGAATTTATTAGTTCAAATTTGTGAGATTTGATTCTTACTGTCATTCAAAAGAGCAATGAGGCTGATTTAACAAACTTCCCGTGAAATTGTTGTTTATGGAAGACAGTTGCAGTCACATCAGTCTAAGCATCCAATGTAATTTTCTCTCTCTCTTACTCTCTTTTTCTGTCTTTTCCTCTCCCTCAATCTCCCTTTCTCTCTCTCTCTCTGCATAATATCGAGAAAATCTAGATTTACATGGATGAGTAGTTACAAATGGCAGTATTTTTTAAAATAGCTTGCTCTTTAGTGTAACTGATACAGTATTTTTAAATAGCTTCTTCAATTTAACTGAAACAGTAGCTCAAAAGGCTAGGAAATGCTTGTTTCAAATTAAAATCACAGCAAGTAACAAGTGCATGCAGTTATTAATTGTTAAATGTTCAGTTTAAAGAGTCAATTAACGGATTGATCAGCTAGTTTAATTTGTCACAGTTTGGCAGAAAATACCATATGAATGTATCCTGTCACTTAATTGAGTGGAACACACAAATGCCAGAGGATTGTATTCACTTGTATGATTTTATATGAATAGACATATACAGGTCTGAATTAAAAGAACAAATCAAAACAGAAAAAGACCTGCAGTCTTCTTAATCGGTGTCACATTTTTAAGGAGTTCAAATATATCCACTGCAAAGTTTTATTTTGAGGGCTCCAGAAAAAAGCAAAGTTAACCAGGCAGCACAAACTAAGTCATTTGGGGTCTCCCTTGTATTAAAATTTGATAAAGAACTCAAGTGTGGGTGATACTTTTTATTCCAGTTTTAAAAATGATTAATATGTTTAGCAATGAAACTTGAATCAAATGTTTGCTGAACCCTGGAAACACATTTTCATTCCACATGACTAGGATAAAAGGATGTTAGCACTGGGAAGGTACATTGTGTCTAACTCTTTCATTTTTCTAGATTTGAACTGCGATGATGTATATGAAAGTTTCCAGTACAATGTCTAGGGTGTGCACTAAATAGATATTTTCTTGAAATAATGAAATGAAATAATGAAATGAATGAATCTTTATGGAATGCTTTTTGCATGCCAGGCACTCTGCTAAGTGCTCATAACAAACCCAGGATGGTACTATTATTATTTCCATTTTACAGATAAGAAAACTGCGGCATAAAGAGATTACATAATATGTTCAAGGTCACCCAGCTTATCCACTGCAGAACATGGATTTGAAATCTGGTGCTCTGGACCTCCCCAAATCCAAATGTTTAGCCACCACAGACAGTATACCATCATAATGCATTCAGCAAGTGCAGTGCTTTCCCTAGTGATTTTTTTTTGATTGTGGCTGATTTTATGCAATCACGAGAGGCTGATCTTTCTGTTTTGTTTATCATTTTCATAGAACTATGATGATTCTTAATTGTCTGTTAACCTTCAGCAGTACATTTGCTAACAGCATTTAAAGAAACAGATCATGTCTCAGCACTTGGATTTATAAAGAACATTTCATTTTCCCAGTGAGCCTTTCCACATTCTTTTCAGTTCAGGCAGATGCACTGATGTGTGTGTGGCACATCCCTCCTGACACAGTTTTATTGTGGGCAGAAGAGAAAAAATAGCATTTAAAACCAGAGACCTTGTTATTTTTTCTTCTTTACACTTCAATGATTGTTGATTTTGTGTCTTGAGAAGACTAGTTGTGAAGACCATGTAGGCAAAAAAAATCACAAAAGAGTCAAAGCAGAGGCCTTGAGAATTGCTTGGTCTTTATGCTACTTTCAGGAGCTTTTTGTGGTATAACAATGCAGAGCATAGAAGCAGGAAGGAAATGGTATTTGTTTCAAAGGATCATTATTTACTTCTGGTTTCAGTAGTCAGTTAGAAACTTAAGAAAGTCCCCATCATCTCTGTTGAAGAAGGATAAGTCGGTGCATGATGACAATATAACATTATATTGCATCATAGTGTTATGGATCAAGTGCTAGGGGATCGCAATAATGGGAGTAAGTAGCTGGGGTGGGGTGCAGATAGGGAGGACCTTACAGTAGAGGTGACACTTGAGCAAGGTCTTAAGGGATAAATAGGAGTTTGCCAGGCTATGAAGTGGGGACTAGAAGTGCAGACACTTTCTGTCTTCTCCACTTTGGCCTGTTACTCTATTTCCCTGAATTTTTTCATCAACCTCCTCTCTTCTGTTTTTCTTTGCTTTTTGTCAAAGGGGAAAAGTAACTAAAAATGACTAACTGAAATAAAATGCTCCTTTATTTTTCTTGTTTTTCTAAGAGGTCTTATATGAAGTACATTCAAAATTTTTGTTTTGTTTTACTCTAAACAAAGTATAGGTAGAGCCATTGTTTAATCTTATGTCATACTGATACATTGATACCACAATTAGCTAATATTTAGTAAAAGAATGTGCAAAGAGAGTTGAGTTCCAGTAGCTGTAGGGATTAGGAATAACCATTTTCTTTTAAGCTTTATATCTGGATCCATTCTAATTCTTGGTCTCCGAATGATTGATCTTATTTGCTTTAACAAGTTTAGTGCAGTTATTTGTAGATGTATATATGTAGGCCTTTCCTGTAAGAAGTTGAGATCTTCCCTATTGTATTGTGACCATAATCATGGATTTTCCAGAAGAGCTCCATTTAAAATGTTCTTTGGTGATTCCTTAAAAATACCAAAGCTGGATCTATTTTGGGTTTGGGATACTGTTTATGTACTAGGTGTTTAGTTTTTGGTAAATCTGGGGGGTTATCAGATCAGCTGTCAGAGGTCTGCAGAATGATGGCAAAGCACCTACATGAAGATGTTTACCTGAGTTACCCAGGTAATTGCTATAATCCCTTGCTGGCTGTCAACCATTCCATAATGGCAGTCTTCCTTGCCAGGCCTTTCTCCACTAGATGGTGCTAACACCCGCTGTTGCAGCCCCGGCTCAGGGTAAGGGTAATTTAGTAATCAAAGGCAAATCATTTATTTAATATCTATTTAACACTTACGAACCGGACCCTACAGGGGTTGTGAGTAGTGGGTTACGAAGATAACTAGGCCTCAGACCCTGACGTTTGGAGAATATACTCTTATTGTTATACAGAAATAGCAAGGGAGCCAGTGGAAGAGGTCATAAGAGAGGCAGTCTAATAAAGTGGTTTAACATGCGCATTCTGGAGACAGAGTCCCTGGTTTCGCGTCCCACCTTGTTCATTTGCTAGTTTACTAGCTAAATTACTTCACTTCTTTATGCCTCAGCTTTGTCATCTGTAAAATGTGAATAGTAATATTCACATTTCATTTACAATTCCTCATTCATTTACAATTTCTCATCTCTAAAATATGAATGATAATATTACCTCCTTCATACGGCTGGTGTGAGGATTACATGAGTTAAATATGTAAAGCACTTAGCACTATAGCTGACATAAATCCCCACCCACAGCTACCAGCATGTAAGTCCAGTGAAGATAGTGAGCTTTGTCTTATTATTTTATTTTTATTTTTATTTTTTTTGAGATGGAGTCTTGCTCCATAACCCAGGCTGGAGTGCAGTGGCGTGATCCCATCTCCCTCACTGCAACCTCTGCCTCCTGGGTTCAAGTGATTCTCCTGTCTCTGTCTCCCGAGTAGCTGGGACTACAGGTGCGTGCCACCACACACAGCTAATTTTTGTGTTTTTAGTAGAGACGGGGTTTCACCATATTGCCCAGGATGGTCTTGAACTCCTGCCCTTGTGATCCACCCACCTTGGCCTCCCAAAGTGCTGGGATTACAGGCGTGACCCACTGTGCCCAGCGGTTTGTCTTGTTATTTACTGATGTATCCCCAGTGTGTCTGGCACATAGTAGGCCCTCCTCTTTAGTAAATATGTTGAATGAATAAGGCACGGTTAGAGGATGGCTTTGTGAATCTACCTGAGTGAGTGATGTGTGGAAGTAAGGGTCTAACAGGAGCTCAGAAGCTTTCTGGTTTACTCACTTTCTTCTAGATTTCTGTCCTACTCATTCTAAAGAGGTATCTTATTATTAAAGTATGCCATTTTCCTAAGAAGATCTTCCTGAGAAAATGCAGTAACGCAGACGATGATTTTTTCCCACGTATTGTGCCAGAGAGGAAGGCTTCCATGAAGACCTTTCATGCCTTGGGCACCTCTTACATGGGGCTGGTCTCCTGGAGGTATCACCACTCATCCTGTCTGATTCTCCCTCTTGCCCTCATGCTTTCTCTCTACATTGAACAAACATCTTGAAGGCAAATGTCAAGACAAGGAATAGGAAGAGCTTAATTTGTCACGTTGAGTACCGCTGTGTGTAGAACTGCAATTTGCATTTTAATGTCCTGCTTATTCCCGAAAAGTGGCATTTTACAGATTTCCTTTATTATTCATGAATTTTAAGCTTTGTAGTTTAAAAATAAAAATTCAGGTAACAACCAAGAATAAGAGAAGTTAAACTCTGTCAGGTTTTCTTACTCTTCCCTGGTCTCATGACTTTTCCACCTATTTAAGCATTTCATAGCCTATTCTTATGTTGGTTCTTAGATATTAGGAACAAATACACGTGGAAGTGTTAGCTCAGGCACCACATCTGGCTTCCTCGTTAGCTTCAAATTCCCCAAAATACATATGTGGGAAAAAAAAAATCAGTGGCCTGCATAGAGAAACATGAACACATACCTAGCAGCAGGCGAGAACCACAGCATTTTCCTGATAATGAAGTGGATGAACCATCCTTAGCCAAGGCCTGCCATGGGCCACTTGGCATTTACTGAGTGTTAGGGCACCCCGATGGTTATCCTCTGTGTTGGGATATGTGAAGTTTATAATGTTGAGTAAAGATCAGGTGTTAATCTGCCTGCTCTTCTAAATTATGTGTTTTTAATGAAAACACAGGTTGACCCAGGTTAGAGATAAACCCGACGTATGTGCTGAGGAAGTTCCATCCCAAGAAATGCTTGGAATGAGCAGTATTTAAGAAGGAAGCCAGGTGGTATGAAAGCACCTTGTAGAAAGGCCACATCCCAGTGGTCACATGAACACAGGTGAGAAATCACACTTCAGGGGCAGATACATTCCCAGGTCGGGTTGCTCAGCTGGCAGTACCATGGCTGCTTTCCAGTTCTCCCAAGAAGGGGCGTCAAGGCCACAAGACTTTGTGGATTGCTGTATTCTTGGCTCAATTCTTGTCATGAGGTGTTATGGTGCATTCTGAGAAGGAGTAAGAATTGTTGGGGAAAAAAATCAGCATAGTTTTGAGGACTAAAGTAAAGTATAAGAATGAACCATAGTATTTCTTAAAATACGTCACAAAATCAAGGTTGGAGTTCTGGACGCTCAGTACTGGTTCTTGGCTGAAATGGCTGTTGCCACAGGCAGTGTTAAGATTGGTGGGGGAATGCAGAAGTGCAGTCGGTTATTCACATATATTTAGTGCCTGTGCACCAGGTACTGAGTCATGTGTTATATGGAGAAGTGTGTGTGTCTGGGGGCAGTGGAGGTGAGGAGGCAGATAGACAGACATTACGAAGGTATCAAAGAAATTAACATATAGGGTTTGAAAATCCCCTAGACTCTACTTCGCTTTCACTGAGAAGACAGAGTTCAAAATACATGTCTCTGCCACTTCTTTAATTAGATTGTCAATTAGATATTTAGGCTTTTCTGAGTGATCAAACACTTTTGATGTTTCTAGCTGCCTCTGATGTTTATGGGACAGGTACAGTTTTTGCTACGGTTTTCTGCATGTTTCATTCATTCATTTATTCATCCAACCAATATTTATTTAATGCTTATGTCATATCAACCATTGTACCAGGGTTTGGGTTTATTGCTGACCTGAACAATGCAAAACACAGTTCTTGTGCTAATGCGTCTTATATTACTAGGAATCCAGACAAATCAGCAGGTCACTTATAGCCTCCTGCAGCGGATGATGAGGTGATTCCCTGAGAACTCAGAGCAGGGAGCTCAGTGAGATCAGAGAGTCTTTCTGGAGGACATGGCATCCTAGCTGATATCTAAAAAATGAGTAAGTCTTACCCTGAAGAAGTCTATGGAATGTTCTCAGCAGAGGAGCAGCCTGTGCAATGGTGGAAGCTTGAGCCTTTTCCAGAGTGGTTGACAACGTGAATAGGAGTTAAGAAACTGGGAAGTAATATAGAACTGTATGTTCTGGAACTAATGATGCTAAGTCATGTGGTCAGCTATTACACATTGTTCTGGATCAAGGTGAGAATCATTAGGCTTTCTCCCGACTGCCTGTCTTAGAGAGTGTGTTGGCTCCACATAGGATAAAGTGAAAGAAGGTAGTAAAGTCAATTCACATTAATCCCCATTCCTTAAGCAAACCTCTTGGCTTCCTGACATTATACTGATATTGGCTCAGTTGCAACTCATTTATCATATATACTACTGCATTTATGATAATATTGGGTGAATGTTTTTTAAAAAACTAGATAGTAGTAGAATTTGTTTTTATGGCTTCCATTTATTGAGGATGACCTATGTGCTGGCATTGTACCAAGGGTTTTAAAAGTGTTCATATTTAAACCCTGACATAGTCCTGTAGGGGAGGAATTATTATATTTCCATTGTGCAGATGAGGGCCAGACAGTCCAAGAGATGAAGTGGCCTGCTCTGGGATGCTTGCCTAAGAAGGATTAGAGCAGGGTTCAAACCCAGGCTAAGAGGATAGGCACAGAACGCCAATACTTGAGCTTCAGAGAAAGAACACAGAGGTATTTAGCACATGATGAAAGGAGAGTTATTAATGGATCTTTTCAGAGTCCTATATAATTAATTTTAAGATAACGAAAGGATTTTAAGAGATAAATGGTTAAATCTCCTCAGCTGGCTGGCAGTTGGCTGGCATCATGATTAGAGAGTTTTGTATGTGGTGTATTTTGTGACAGATAATGTATAAAATGTTATACTATTCCACATCATCTGTTTAATATGACTTGTTTTAGCAAGAATGTAATTAATCCCCATCTTTCTTTGTATAATTGTATTGTAGCTGTCAAGAACTAAATGTTCTAGAAATTTTGCTTGAAGTCATAGAATAAAAAGGATAATTATATATAGTAACCTTTCCCCGGTGGACCAACCTAGTTGGAAAAAGTAATGGTGAAGAGCCATAGCTACACCATGAGTGGAGCATGAGAAAAGAAGACCCAGGCAGAGGTGAACTGTGTATTAGTGGGGGCTCCAAAGTACAGCAGAAACATCACAGTAATTGAAGCAGGTGACAAGGAGGGGCAAACATAAACCATTCAAGTAATGGGGTGGAGAAAATACTGAGTAAAATTTTAACATGAAATTAAAATCCAGGTTATTTCTAGTAACATTATGGATGGAGCAAATATTCTAAAAAGCCTATCACTAAAAAGCAAACACTAAAAAGCCTGGATAAAATTTTAAAAATACATACCATTTTAATTGCATGGCTGAGCTGGCAAGAAAATAAGAGGAATCCTTAGAGATCTGAAATGGAGTGAAAGCAAGGGGCCCAAGAGGTAAACCAGTATAGAAGCTGTTAGCTTCCATTGGGGATAGGTGCTGATTTCTGGCGACCCAGAACTTTGAATATAAAGGCTGCATTCTGGAGGCAGGAAATAAACACAGGGCTTTTACAAAGTGGGGAGTAAGACTGAAGCTGCCACCAAATCTAGGGCTTTTAAAAACATGACCCAGGGGAGGAAAATTTGCCAGGGAAATTTGCCTTTTCAACTTGGGCACTGGTAGTGGGAAGTCTTTCTTGAGAATCTGTAATTATAGCAGGCACTCATGGGGCTAGGGGCTAAGTTCATCCTTCTCCTGAGGTCCAGAAAAAAATAGAGAAATGAAAACACTTCAAACTGGAATTTAATTTAAAGCGGTCCTGGACTGACAGCACTGCTGGCCTGACAGAAATAGATGCAAATGGTAATTGGAGAAACAGACCCTTATTACAGGCCTTAGAGAATTCCCACAGTTCCAGTCCCAGTAAGCTCCTAGTCACCAAATCATAAAACTTATCAGGAAACAAGGCACTTCCACCAAAAACTACACACAGCACAATGGATCTGCAGACTTGACAAGTTAGAATTATCAAATACCAAACATAAAATAGCCATGTTCACTGTTTTAAATATATAAAAGATGGAATCAATGGTATGAGCAAGAAACAAGCAAACAAACAAAAAACACCTCAAAAATGAAGCAGATTTGTGGGAAAGGAGAAAAAGGCCCCAGAATGAGTGGCATTAGAAAATATTAGAAAATTGTACACATCAATGAACACTTGGGGAGCCTCAGAAGCATCTCCATGGATCAGGGGTTTACCTTGTTTTGGAAGATCCTTGTTGAGTCTTTTGCACCATTTAAGAGCACAATTATTTATTTATTTATTTATTTATTTATTTATTTATCAGAATGCCTTTCCTCTGGAAGAATCTAGGTGATCTCATTCCTTGAAGTATAGGAAAGGTGATGGGGCATGATTCTAGCAGGTTGATTGCTCAAGGAAGTCAGGAATTCCAAAGATGTTTTGAAGAGATTTAGCTTCATCATTGCCATCATCATCATCATCATCATCCCCATTTATACTTATTAGGGGCATACTATGTATCATGCATTGTATTGAAAATATAATGTGGATTATTTTACTTAAACTTAGTATAATCTTATTACATAATTACTATTAGTAGCCCTATGTTACAAGTGCGATAATTAAGCCTTAGCGGGGGTCAATGGTTTGCTCAAGATTAAGCCTTCTGAGCACACATTTCTGAATTTTGTTGCCTCTGGAAGCTGCTCAGTGTCCTCTCTTTGAAGCAGAGCAGCCAGTGTGGTATCCTGAGGAGTCTGGGGCATTGAGTGCAGTCTCTCGCCCATGTCTGTGGAATTGGAGGTGCCATGAACTCTGCTAGGGTGGTATCAAGGAGTGGAGCTCTCTTACCTGTATTTGTAATGTCCCATTGATGACAGGCCTCCCAAGGCAGGAGCCAGCAGAGCCAGAGGCCAATGCTTGGTCCTGGAGTCCAGCCTGATCCAGCCCAGGCAGAGAAGTGAGAGAGTCAAGGTCTGCAGTCAAAGGAGAAAGTGCCCAAAGCAAGGAAGAAAGGCTGGGGGCTTGGAGAAAGCCTTGAGTAAGGTACCGATTGTGGTTTGACTGCTGCCTGTGCTTACTGTGGCCACAGGCAGGGTTATGCCGTTAACTAAATTGTAATGGGCAAAGAACAGTGGCTAGAGGGCTTTTTCCAGCTAAATCTAGATTTTGATATAGAAAATCTGAAGCAAGAATATTTCTTTAAGTTGATGGGGAGGGACTTTAGTTCTGATTCTCTGCCTAAGATAAATAAACAAAGAAGCTTTATTATGTAACAAGATAAAATGTTTGAAATAAGGACATTTGAAATCAGATTTTTTATTTCCTGGTAGAATAACACACAGTATTTTCTAGGAAAATGATTTTTTAAAAAATAAGTTCTTATCTTCAATTAGAAGATAAATAATAGCATTGTGTTGACCATGTATTACCCTTCTGATGTCTTCTGGATCTTGTGTGGAATATGAAGTTAGTTTTCTAGTTGTTTCCAGAGGAGAATGTCTGAAAGACTTTTTTTCTCTTCGAAAGAGTTATTTAAAAGTAAAACTTTAAAAAGTTGTTGCTCATTTGTTAGGGGTTCGGCTTAAATTCCTTACTCTCATAATTCAGCTTTAAAATTGATAGGATGTGTTTATATATACTAATAGGGAGATGCCATATATATATACTGTGAAGAGAAAAGAGCAAGTTTTAGAATATGCAGAATATGATCTCATTTTTAGGAAAAGATTACATATCAACATACATAAATAAATTATGCATAGAGAATTTCTGGAGGAATACACTTAACAATGATTACTTCTAAGAGCAGTATTGGGGATCTAGGGTAGAAATGGGGGAGAGGACTTCCACTTTTCAATTCATACTATTTTGCATTATTTGAAATTTTGCTGTGGTCATACATTGTTTTCTAATCTAAAAATTAAGAAAAGTTTCAGAATATTAAATTTCAAGCCATATCTGTCATAGATGTAAACGTTTATTGCTTGCACGGGAGTTTTGTATATGTTTTCTTCTTCAAACCAATGGAACTCTTAGGAAGGGTAGGAAACTAAAGCATGTGGTCCCACAACATTCCAGGCACTAGGGGTTATGTCTGTCACTTTCTGGGATAAAGAAACAGACCACTTCCAACAATCCCGTTGGATTTTACTTTTTAGCAGATTTATACATGTGGAGAGTTTGATTTTGTCATTCTTGATGATGTTGGTTGACCTTTGTCCTGAGTGTGTGTGAGTGTGGGTCTGTTCCAGTGCCCTGTGGTGTTGTGCCTCTCACTGTTTCTTGGTACTCTCTGGGTTGCTATGTGTGTATTCATTTAATCATTTATCACTCATTTACGAATCACTTTCCATGTGGCACATACTGTGCTTCATTCTTGAATTTTCTTTTTTTTTTTTTTGAGATGGAGTCTCACTCTGTCGCCCAGGCTAGAGTGCAGTGCCACGATCTCGGCTCACTGCAACCTCCGTCTCCTGGGTTCAAGCAATTCTCCTACCTCAGCCTCACAAGTAGCTGGGATTACAAGTGCCCGCCACCACGCCCAGCTAATTTTACGCATTTTTAGTAGAGATGGGGTTTCACCATATTGGCCAGGCTGGTCTCGAACTCCTGACCTCAGGTGATCCGCCTGCCTTGGCCTCCCAAAGTACTGGGATTACAGGCGTGAGCCACCGCGCCCGGCCGAATTTTATTTTCTTACTGTTTACTTATGTATTTTTGTAGAGACAGGGTCTTGCTATGTCACCCAGGCTGGTCTTGAACCCCTGACCTCAAGTGATCCTTTGGCCTCAGCCTCTCAATGTGCTGGGATTACAGGTGTGAGCCACGACACCTGGCCTCATACTTGAAATTTTAAAGGACAAGTGATACACTTATGGAAGCTTGTAATTTTGAGTAAGATAGACAATAACATGATGTGACCAGTGCAATGATATGGACAGAGTTCTAACCTAGCCTGCATGCAGCGCTGGAGGGTGAAGGATGACTGATGGGAATACAGATTAACCAAGAAAAGGGTTGGGGATGGGGTGTCCTAAGCACAGGGGCCACACTACCCTAAAGTATGGAGGTAAAAAATAACATGGAATGTGTGTTAGGCATTTGTGTCGCTCACAAATATTTCCATTTGTCCTCCATCTGGACACGTGACAAATTGCACTTCCCTGCCTCCTTGTGGTTCGTCAAGGTTATGCAATGTGAGGAGAAATGACAAATGTTTTTTCTGGGTGAGATCATTTAACTATGGGTGTCAAGTTCTCCAGAGCACTCTTCCCCTGGCCTGGGCATTGTAGGAGTATCTTGACACAGAGAGGTACTACTTAGCCATGGTATGGAGGAGAGCTGGCCTAAAGAGTTGCCTGGACTCAGAGAAGAGGTGACGAGTGAAAAATGTACATTTGTTGTGATTTTGGAGTTGTTTGTGACCAGCCCATAATCTAGCTTCTTTGGACCAGTGCAGTATACGAGAAACAAAAAGCAGGTGGAGGCAGGGAGTCAGCAATGAGGCTGGAGCAAAACGCAGGGTCAGAGCAGGGAAGGCCTTGTCTTCCTTCTTGGGACAGAACATTGCCCACTTCTCACAATCACATCAGGTTTTATTTCTTAGCAGATTTAGAAGTATAGAGAATTCTATTTTGTCATTCCTGGTGATGTTGGTCCCTCTTTCTCTATTTGTCCTAACTTTTCCTCTGTTCTAACATTCTCTACTCCAAAGGGGGAGAAGGACAAACTGGAAAAATCTTAAAAAAATCTTCAAGAGGCACTATGTTTCTTCAGGGATGGCTCCTGGGGGCTGTGCAAGGAGACAACACTATGAAGTTGCATGTTTAAAATCCTTCCTCCTGGCCCTTCATCAGTGAGAATCAGGGCAGCAGTTCTCTCCCTTCATGGTGGTTGACTCCCTCAATCTAGCACACTGTGCAGAAAGTTTGGAGTGCCTGGTCTCTTCTCCTGAGGGGGTTACACCAGCTGGGGGTTATGCAGGAACAAGGCAAAGGTCAGGGTGCCTGAGGCCAAGGAAGACTGTTTTGAAGTTGTATCTGGAGAGTGTTGGGATCAAAGCTAAAAAATTCAAGTTCAGACTTGAGTTGGGAAGAGTAGAGGTAGAAGCAGATCACATGGAAAATAGTATCCCAGGAATGGAGACACATTTAGACAGTGGAAGTGACAGGAAAACAGTGAGTGTGGGCAAGTGGAAAGCCACCTAAATTAAGTACAGAGGTAGAGGGTGAGTATATAGTGTATGTTTCTGTGGGAGACCCCACTTCATTTAAAGGAGCCACGTTTGAGCAGTCATAGCAGTGGGACTTTTCGTTTTGTACAGTCTCTGTTTTAGGATGTCTTAGCTTATTTTCTGTTGTTTGTAACATAATACCTAAAACTGGGTAATTTAAGAGGAAAAGGAATGTATTACCTACAATTATGGAGGCTGAGAAGTCCAAGGTTGAGGAGTCACATCTGGTGAAGGCCTTCTTGCTGGTAGGGACTCTGCAGAGTCCCCAGGCGGTGCAGAGCATCACTCGGTGAGGGGCTGAGCATGCTAGCTCAAGTCTCTCTTCCTTTTCTTGTAAAGCTACCACTTCCATTCCCATAATAATCTATGAATCCATTAACCCATTACCCCACTAATCCATTAATCCATGAATGGATTAATCCATTCATCAGGGCAGAGCCCTCCTGACCCAGTCTTCTCTTAAAGGCCCGACCTTTCAATACTGCCACACTGGGGATTAAATTTCATCATGAGTTTCCGAAGGGACAGACATTCAAACCATAGCACAGGAGGATAATCAAGAGCTCATTATGTCCAGTGGTCTACTCTGCTATGCTGAAATGGCTGGGTGGATAGAGTAATGTCAACATCCTTGTCCTTTGGAATCCATGGTTCAGCTAGTTAGAATCAACTTTAGGGGAAATGGAAGATTGAAGAACTGTAGGAAATTGTAGCCTTGGAAGTGTTCATAGAGGAATTTTCAGCATGGACAGAAGAGGAAGAGATGAAGGGGTGTGTGGGATTTGGGGGTGGTGGATAAGGAAGTGGCATTGTTACATCTTGCTACAGATTTTGATCTCTCATATTGACCCTATGTGCTTTTACTTCCCATCAGCTGTCACAGGACACAGCAATTCAGGACCCAACTCCTTGTTTCCCTGAATTGTGCAATAACCTCATTGTTCACAACTGCTGGTTATCTGGTTTTGTTTAGGATAGCAATGCTTTCAGTTGAGATAGTTGCCTCCCAGCCTCTCTTGGTGCTATGATGGTCAGGTTACACAGCCCTGGCCAGTGAGACCGAAATGAAATTTCTTGCAGGTGGCACCTGGAAAAGTTCTTAAAAATGGACAGACTTGGTTGGCATTATCTTTTGCCTTTTGGCCTTTTGCCTGTCTTCTTGCCTGGAACATGGATGGTGTACCTCTTTTTGTAGGAGGCATCTTTTTTTTTTTTTTTTGAGACGGAGTCTCTCTCTGTCACCCAGGCTGGAGTGCGGTGGCGTCATCTTGGCTCACTGCAACCTCCGCCTCCCAGGTTCAAGCAATTCTCCTGCCTCAGCCTCCTGAGTAGCTGGGATTACAGGCGCCCACCACCACACCCAGCTAATTTCTGTATTTTTAGTAGAGACAGGGTTTCACCATGTTGGTCAGGCTGGTCTCAAACCCCTGACCTCGTGATCCACCCGCCTCAGCCTCCCAAAGTGCTGGGATTATAGGTGTGAGCCACCACGCCCGGCCTGTAGGAGGCATCTTAAGGCCACAGGTAAGTCTTTTAAAAATGGGAATTTAGAAGGATGTTGGGTCCTTTGGGTCGTTGACAGTATTGTAGAATAAGTGACTATACCTGTCCTGGCCTGCTGACCTCCAGAGGAAAACCTTATTTATTTAAGCCAGTTAGTGAGGCTATTATATTCAGCCCAAAAACATTCCTATCTGATATATACTCACTTATTCTACAGAACTAATTGCTCTCATTTGCCATGCCATAATGAATTCTTGCCAGTCCTCAGCTAACTAAGACCTTCAATTAATTAGATTTTCTTTCCTTTGCCTCTCTGTATGTGAACAGCTATTATGGAATAACAACACTGAGACCGTGTAGCCTTTGTAATCAGCAAAGAAAATTCTATTATAGTCTGTATACCATAGTTATCTAAGTGGAAATCTACCTAATATATTTTAGAAAGATTTTTCACATTAAGGAGCAAAACATGAATCTTAGGATTCAAAAAAGAAAATGATCTTACTCCCTAAGTATTACTCTTAATCTGATATTTTCCACTTAAATATTGGTTTTAAAATTTAAAAAACAGAACAAACTCATGTTCTTTCAACCTATGTGACATGTGAGGTATGAAGTTTAGGAAATTACCTGTGTGACTAAATAAAATTTAAATTATAAACTTTAGAGAAAGAAGAAAAGGTTAGAAGCTTCGCATCTTGTCTAAGGTTTATAGAATTTATTCACTTATTAAAGGATATAAAGATTACCTACCTGCTGCTTTCTTAAATAAATATCTATGAATTAGAGTTGGTCAGCATACATACATATGAGGGTGTATCTGAATTAAAACATTTGAAAATGAAAAGTTAGAGACAGCAGAAGAAGGAAACAGTGTCCATCCAACAGACCTGAGTGATATTGGATATGGAAATTAGCCAGACCTTTCATGATTAAAGTATTTACGAATTTAAGTAGTCAACTATTACAGACATGAAATAGTACTGAGAACAGACTGGGGGAACAAAGAGCAGGTAGACCCTATTGTCTACACCTGCCATATCCTATATGGTAGGCAATAGCCATGTGGGGCTTTTAAAAATTGGAAATGTGACCCATGAGAATTATGATGTGCTGTCAGTGTAAAATATTCACTAGATTTAAAAGAATTTATGCAAGAAATAGAATGCAAACTATCTCTCTAATAATTTTATATTATATGTGGAAATTATATTTAGGATATGTTGTATGAAAAAATATATTATTAAAATTAATTTCACTTGTTTATTTTTACTTCTTTCTTTTACTAGAAACTTCAAAATACACATATGGCTCTCATTTGTGGTTTATGTTGTGTTTCTCTTGGGCAGTGCTGGTCTCAACCAAGTAATTGAAACATTCTCAGAGATACAGAAGAAAGTCAGTGAATAGAAAGCACTGTTCTTGTAACTGAAGAAAAATTGAACTGAGAAAAGCTGTCACAAATTCTTCAAGAATCTACTTTCTAGAATTTTGTCTCTATAGAGTCTGTTATCTACAGAACAGCCTGAGTGAGCACTAAAAAATATGTCAGGCCAAGTCTTCCCCTGCTCAACCCTCCAGGGCTTTCTTAGAATAAAACAAAAGGCCTCATAGTTGCCTGCTGGGCCCTGTGAGGTTTGGCTTCTGACCACTTTGGAATGTATCACTTCCCTTTCCCCTTGCGTGTGTGATGCTGGCCACACTGGCACTTTTGCTGTTTCATGATCATGGCCACATGGTGTTCCCTGTGGGCCTTTGCGTGTAGGATTCTCTTCCCTAACATCTTCACACAGCTCCCTCTTTCACCTCTTGCAGGACTCTGCTGGGACAGAGACCTCTCAACTCGCCATCACACCTTACCCCCTCCCTCTATCCCTGTAATTGTCTACACAGCACCGAGCACGGCCTGAAATCACCAAGGATGATGATTTGTTTCCTTGCCTTTATCACCATCCTATCACTACTGCCTCGAAGAGCAGTGGAATGTAGTAGGCTCTCGACTTCAATAAACACATCAATGAATACATGGATGAAATAAGTTTAAGTGAAGCAAACAAAAAGGGAAAAATTATTAGAAGGATATACATCAAAATATTAGTAAGATCTATTTCTGAGTGATGAGAGTATGGGTAACTTTAATTTTCTTCTGTTTTCTACCCAACGGCATATCTAATCTTCTTCCTTATTTAGAGAGCTTTATTTTCTTTAGGCAGTCCCTCTGCTGCACGTGGTCATGTTTCACTAAACCACTCAGGATTGTTTTATATTTTGTATATTTTATATTTCTACCTGTGATTCCTTTAAGAATGGGTATGTGATGTATTTCTTACCACTGCGCTATGAGTGGAGGGCTGAAAAGGCCATCTTGGAAAGGTTTCATTTCTTAAAAAGCGATGCTTATGAAGAAAGTTTGTCAGAGTTTTGCTGGTCTTGGTTTGTATGTGATGTTTGGAACTGCAGCAGCCATATTGTGGTCCTGGGGCTGTGGGGCCCATGCACTGAGGATGGCAGAGTAAAAAGATGGAAGGAAACCAAGTCCCTCACCGTGTCATTGGGCTGCCAAATTAACTATTTCAGATCTGTCCTACTTAATAAATCATTCTTATTTGGGCCATTTTGAGTTGAGTTTTCTGAAAAATTTTTCCAGCCAAGTACTATATATCTGACTGATGCTATGTCATAACAAAATTCACATGAAGCAGCCTCCAAATTATAGACCTGTCAGATAAAACTGCAGAAGTCATAATAAGAGGTACTATTGTAGAATTTCTCCCCAAGGAACAAGCTGGTGACGTAATTAACACAAAATGAGTACTGAGTACTAAGGGAACTGACAACTCCAATAAAGAAGAAATACTTTGAATGATCAATATATTTATATAAAACTTGATTGAAAAATATAACAGAAAAGTGGAAAAAGTAGAAAGCTGCTCCCCTTTTCATGTAATCTGTGCTGATTCAGACACATTTGGAGTCTGGAGTTCAATTCTGTAAAAAATTGATGCCATCTTCTGTGGAAAATTCTGATGGTATCATTTGAGCTCCTGGATCAAGATGGGCCTGAAGATAACCTGAGCTTTTTTTTTTATTCAGTGAGCCATTATGTTTGCCATCTTGCTTATTCCTGCTTGAGCTTAGGGTTATATCATCACTAATGGAAAGGACCTAACTGAACAGAGGATGTGAAAGGAATGTATCACAAATGTCAGCAGTCATATAGTTGGCAGATCAGAAAAAAAAATAGCCTTATTTTCAATTGCTGTAAAAGAAGAACACCTCTGCACTCCCATGTTTGTTGCTGTTGTTATTCACAATAACCAAGATTTGGAAGCAACCTAAGGGTCTATCACCTGACAAATGGATAAAGGAAATGTGGTACATATATGCAATGCAGTACTATTCAACCATAAAAAAAGAAGGAGATTCTGTCCTTTGTAACAATATGAGTGGAATTCGAGGTTATTATGTTAAGTGAAATAAGCCAGGCACAAAAACGCAAACATCACATGTTTTCACCTGTGGGATCTAAAAATCAAAGCAATTGAACCCATGGACATAGAGAGTAGAAGGATGGTTACCAGCAGCTGGGAAGAGTAGTGGGGGTTGGAGAGCAGGTGAGGATGATTAATGGGTACAAAAAAAAAAAAGAATGAATAAGGCATCCTATTCGATAGTACAACAGAGTGACTATAGTCAATAGAAACTTAATTGTACATTTAAAAATAACTTAAAAAGTATCATTAGATTGTTTGTAACACAAAAGATAAATGCTTGAGAGGATGGACACTTCATTGTCCATGATGTGATTATTATACATTGCATGTCTGTATTAGAATATCCTATGTACCTCATAAATATATACACCTATTATGTACCCACAAAAATAAAAAAAAAGAATGACACCTATAGAGGGAAATTCATTAAAAGGAGCATTTGTTCTTGACTTAATGTAGAACTTTTAAACACTTTTGACTATCCCACAGTGTAGCTGGTTGCTTCAAGCAGCTGCGACTTCTCTGTCAACGTATGAGTTTGATCGAAAGCAAGGGATGCTTTAAATGGGTATTTCTATATTGAGTTACTGTCAGGGTTTATGAGTTTTTCCCAACTAGAAATTTCAGTTATTCTTCAACTGGAAATGGAAAATTGGGATTATATGAGAAGAGCATGTGTATGATATACTTTGTAAATGATTATGTGTGTGTGTATTGGTTAAGAGGAAGCTCTGGAGTGAGAAAACTCATGTTGAAACCTAGTTTTGAGCTTTATTATGTGATGTTGGGAGAGTAAACCTTTCTGAGCCTCAGCTTCCTCATTTGTAAAATAGGGATGATAATAATATCTAGAGGGTTGTAAAGACTGAATCCGGTGCTGTAGATAAACTTTTATCCCAGACCCTGGCATGTTACATATGCTCAGTTAGCTAGTATTTAATAAAAACATGAGGCAGAATTAATTTTGTTCTTGTTCTGCTTTTAGTAATACTTATTCTGGGCATAAAAGGAAAATATATACCATGTTTCATTAAACTTAGACAAAGCAGTTGGGTTTCTGGGTAGATACATGTGTAAAAGAATATGACCCCCTCACCACACACACACACTTAGAAATGGACGGTAAGTTTATTAGCTACAATTTTAAATTCTGGAAGATTTTTGCTTTATTTTAAAGATACGTCATGTGAAAAGGGACTACAAGGAAATAGGAGATAAATAGCAGCATCCTTTGAACTGAACTTGTGTGGTTTTTTAGTGGCTAATATGTTAAATGGGAGAGGTAGAAGAGAAGAAAAATCTCCACTCTTATTGATAAATTTTTTATTTCCTAGAAGAAAAGTAAGACATTGAAATTATTAGACTATAACTAATGGCTCATATAGGCTACTACTATTGAATATTATTTACATCTATTAGAATGATTCCATTTTAAAAGAAAAACATCAAAAGGATATGAGATGATAATAAATAATAAACTCAATATCTAATGACTATTTGCTTTTTTAAAAGTATTAAGTGAGTAAGAGTAAAAATTATGCTGCTATGACCTAGGGTTTTATTTTTAGAAATTTGACTACTATCTGAATATAGTACGCTTAATAAATTTTATGGTAATTTTGTCATTGATTTTCTACTTCAACTAACTTCCTAAATACTTGTATACATAAATGGCTTATAGTTCTGACCAAAAGGGATTTTTTTCCTAAAGAAAAGTTATTTTAAAAAATTTACCTTGAAAGTTAGGTATCTTTTACTTTTTTTTCCCTCTATTTCCTTTCCCTTTTAATCTCTCATTTTGTTACAGGATTTTTGGGTTGTCATTTCTCTGGCTGGAAACCTCTGTCTGGTGGTGCCTTTGCCTGAGTTTTGCTTGGGCCTGCTGTTCTTGTTCTGCCCACTCGGCCTGGCAGGCTGCACTTGGCTTGTGCTACTAGCCTGGATCCCACACCTTCAAGGGAGATTGTGAGTCAGGTGTGGAGTGGTGAGGGGTGTGTGAGTGAATGTGGGGTCTGGCCACTGCACAGTCAGGCATGCTGGCTGCTGCCATGGGGCAGGCAGCTCCAGGTGCTGGCATGGGCGTCAGCTCTCTGGGAGGCTGTGGCTGGACTAGGCACACTGCAAGCAGCTTCCCTGGCTGGCACTGGGGAATGTGGTGGCACCCAGAAGCTTGAGGACACCAGGAATCACAGGGTCTCAAAGAGGGAGTCACAGCCCTGGCTCAGGGAGCTCCTCAGGTCTGGTCTCCCCAAAGGGCCACAGCTCTTCTCTCCTTCTCTTTGCCTGCAACCTGGTGAGCAGTGGGTATGTTTCAGCCCTGTTTGTGTTATAGCAGCTCTTTTAGCCTCGCCATTTGGTGGGTCCTGAGTTATTGTTCTGCGAACAGGAAGAATGAGGTATGCGGACAAGTGAAGGGTGAGCAAGACAAAGAGGAGCTTTACTGAGCAATAGAACAACCAGCAGAGACCCACAGGGGGCAGCTCCTTTCTAAGGCCAGGGTGTCCCATTGAGTGTTCAGCTCCTAGCAGAGAGGGTAGCTCCTCTTTGCAGGCAGGTCTTCCCAACAAGTGTTTGGCTCCCAGCAGAGAGGGTAGCTCCTGTCTGCAGCTGGTCATCCCGATGAGTGTTCAGTTCTCAGCAGAGAGGGTAGCTCCTTTCTGCAGCTTGTGGTCCTGCCATCCCTTCTGCTCTGGCTGAGCCTGGGGCTTTTATGGGCCTCAGATGGGAGGAAGTGTGTGCCCATTAGTCCATGGGTGGCCATGGGTGGGTCTGAAAAAGGCACCACAAGTTCCCATCTCAGTCCGTGTGGGACTGGCAGCGTGACCCCCAGTCTTCAGGCCCTCCCTGGCCTGAAGGTGGGGCCTCACTGGGAACCCACCGCCTTCTGCCCAGGAGCCTTTCTGCCTCCTGCTAGGGTCCATGGCACCCAGGCTGCTTGGGCCAAGGGGCACCTGCAGGCCAGTGCCGAGCTGCCCTCAGCACCCACCTTGGCTTCCCTGCAGTGCTTGTTGGTGCCCAATGTCTAGAGGGGGCCAGGGCGACAGGGGGCTGGCATGTCAGTGCTGTCCCGAGTGTGAGCACACCTGGCTGGGCTGTGACAGTGCCCGGGCTTGGCCCCAATCCCGCTCTGAGATGGGAGCAGGCACTGGGAGTGGGGAGAGGCCAGGCAGCAGGAGCAGACAACCCAAGGGGTTGGTGGGCCTTCTGGGCCCCTGAGGATACAGAGTCAGAGACCCCAGGTCCTGTGCCTGGGAGGGTGGGAGCCCCGCCCTCTCCATGGAGCCTGCAGGCAGCCCAGGCTATGCCTCCTTGCAGCCTGGGGTGGGGCCTCCAGGTCCTCTCTGGGCTCCTCTCTGCCTGCCCCTCCGTGCCCAACTGTGCTGCTCCAGCGCTGGCAGGTAGCTCGGCTCAGCCCTGTCGCAGTGGCCCCCAGGGCAGCAGGCTCTCAGAGGGTCCCTCTTATCCCTGGCTCCCTCCAGCTCCATGGAGCGCAGCACCATCCTGGGCCCAGCTCTGCCTCCTTCCCGTGCCCTCCCCGCAGGTGCCCTCCCCGCAGGTGCGGTATGCTAGAATGGTCATGCTGGGCCAGGGCTTCAGAGTCCTGGAGGCTGTGGGCCTGGGGGCAGGTCCCGTCTGGCTGCGCAAGGGTGGGTGCAGAGCAGTCAGCTGCCTTGGGGATGCGGGGCACAGGGGTCCAGCCACTGCCACTGCTGCTCCCGCAGCGGCTCCTGCTGCCACCACTCGCACCTCCTTGCTGCAGCCAGCGTGATGGCAGCGGCCGCTCTGGACTGCCTGCTGCTGCTGTCAATTTTGTTTCCTGTAAAAGGGATTTTCAGTTTTATTTATTTTTGTCAGTAATTTAAATAATAATAGTTTTATTTTTGTCAATAATGTTTGTTATTTTGGCAACTGGTTTTGCTGTTAAAGTTTTTGCTTTGGATTTTGGAATCTAATTTTTAAAATTCCTTTTCTAGGTTGGAATATATAATTGATTTTCTAATTCTAAAAATTCTTTTGTTCATTTATCCTCATGGCTATTTTAAAGTGCATATTTGGTTATAGTTGTAAAGTCTAAAGCTTATTATTTAAACTTTAAACCAGAAAATAATTTTGATAAGTATATAAGGATTTGTATTTTACTCTATTTTAGTGGAAATATATGAACATTTGTGATAGGCCTCAATCAGATAAGCAATTTAATTCAGAAAGAAAACACATTGAAAATATGCATACATATGCACATATAACATGCATTTAAATATTAAACACGTTTGTTAGTTGATTGCTTTGGGGGAAGATTAATGGAAATGGGCAAATTAATTAACAATTATCAAAAGTAATGAATAGAAAAGAGAGTATAGAGTAAATTTAATCCCAAACTTTCCATACGACTTCCTTAAGAAAGAGAAATGGTCTTATCAAAGTATGAAATATGGAGACAAATGTCTTACTCAAAGCTTACCCAGGTGCCATAGTTTTATATGCTTTTAAAAACTTGAATGTGGATGGATTTAGATTACTATGCATGGTATCCTTACAGTTAGAAGTAAAATGTTTACATTCAAATAATTCAGCAATTGAGGAAATTTGAGGAAGCTCTTCTTTTCTGCAAAGATGGCTCTGGGACACACACCCTTAGTAATTGCAGGATTTTTTTTGGAGCGTAGTGCTGTGGGCTGTAGTAATCAAAGTGTTCTTGGCTAGTGGGAGGAATCATCAGTACTGTGCTGTTTCAGTGGTACCTTCTGTAACTGAACATGAGCCTTGGCCAACAACATTCTTCCTTTTCTTCAAAGGCCAACTGAAGGACTGACAGCCACTAAGTTTTAAGGTTCACATTACCGAGGAAGAAGTTGGAGTTGTTTTATTCTTTATGTTTGATCTTTCTCATCTGAAGTGTGGATTTCATTTTGTCCTTGATTGGTGGACATGAGAATAAGAATGATGTGAATATCATTTGAATTCATTTATCCCCTTGCTTATTTATTACGAGATAAATGAATGATGGCAAAGTCCCACAATTTAATACTTGCAGTTTTAAAAAAGCATGAGGGAGCTCTTGATGCACTAGTATGGAAGTATCTTGAGGATATATTAAGTGAAAAAAGCAACATGCAGAAGAGAGTATCCAGTATGCTATCTTACATTTAAGAAAGAGGGAGATAAGAACATATTTGTATTTGCTTGCATTTGGACAAAGAAAAGATGAAGGGCACACAAGATTTTAATAAAAGTGATACATATTGGAGGTGGGGGATGAAGAGGATGGAAACAGAATTTGAAGCAAGGTTTCTCAATATATGCCTTATATATCTTCGAAGTGTGTGAAAATGTTGCATATTTGATGAAATAAATAACATTAAAAGATCACCCTGGATACCTGAGGATAATGGGTTAGGAAGGAGAATAGTAGTTGCGAGGGAACCAATTTAGAGGCTATTGCAATACTTGCGGACAGAGAATGATTCTTAAATGATGGCAATGGAGACAGAAAAGTAGATAGGTTTTAGAGATATTGAGGAGGTAACATAGGCAGAGCTGGGTTAAGATGGTGAATGAGAAGGACTCTTAGATTTCTGGGACAGACTCACTAAGTTGGGGAAATGGAAGGATGTTCAGTTTTGTGGAGATGATATATTTGGACATGTCGACATGGTGCCAGACTTATAGAAGTGTTTAATAAAAACTTGTTAGAGGAAGGAGTGAATAAGACACTTTAAAGATACCCAAGTAGAGATGTGAATGAGGCAGTCGATTCATGGGTCTGGAGCTCCAAGGGGAAGTCTTGGCTGGGATCCAAATTTTGGGATAATCTAAGAAGCTTCCACCTTTACTGCTTGGAAAACTCCCCCTGGGAAGCCAGCTGATACATAAGAAGTCTGTCGTGCTCTGAGGAAGCCTAGGCTAACTATGCTAAGAAGGAAAGCATAATTGGGGAAGCACTGAGAATGTGAGTGAAGCATCCTACAGCCCAACCAAATACCAGCTAAATGCAGGGGGAATTTTCCAAGCAGTAAAGGTGGAAGCTGCACATCTCTTAAGGGTCAGCCTCAGAAGTCACATGGCATCACTTGCTGTACTCTCTGTTGGTAAAAACAAGTCACAAGGCCAGCCCAGAATAAAGAGAAGGAGAAAAATTTATCTATCAAAGAGGGATGGCAAAGAATATATGGCCATATTTAGTCCACCACAGCTCATTGGGAGATTATACCGTTAGGATGCATAGAACTTTCTCCCAACATTTACTTAATAAACTAAGAAGCTAACGAGAATTCATAGTGCAAAGATAATTTGCAAAAATTTCAGAGAAATTGAATATGGTTGAATCAGCTGTTAATTCCAAACTTGCCAAGTTCATGAAGAGATTTATATAAAGAAGGACCAATTGGCAGACAAATGAAATTAATGGCTGAAATTATAATTTTAAAGTAGGGTTTACCCCTAGGCCCCACCTAACCAGGGAGCTCAGCCAGCAACCCCACCCATCTGTGGAACCCAGCCTATGACCCCACTGAGCAGAGAGCCAATCTAGTAGCCCTATTCAATTGAGGAACAAAGCCCGTGACCTCATCCTACCCTGCCTGGCCATGGAGTCCAGCCTAAGGCTCTTCCCAATTGCTGAGCACGACTTGTGGGTAGAGTCCAGCTAGTAGCCCCGCCAGACCAGGGAGCCCGGCCAGTGGCGCTGCTTGACCTCGGATCCCAGGCAGGAAACCCAGCCAGCTTTAGAGTACCTGCAGTGGCCCCACTCAACTAGAGATCGCAACAGGAAGCTCTGTCTGTCTGTCAATGCTACCAGTTGGCCTGTCAAGAACCATAGGCTGGACTGAGTAGTGAAGTTCTTTCCCTGCCAAAGTGAACCTATAAAGGTTTGAAGAGATGACTGTAGAGTTTTATGTGCAGTGGAAGTTAAGTTGTTATCAGCTTAAATTAGGGTGATGCTATAAGATATTTTATGTAATCCTTATGGTAAACACAAAGGAAAGACCTGTAGTAGATACACACAAGATAAAGAGAAAAGAAAGTATACCACCACTACAAAAAATCTTCAGGTTACAAAGGAAGACAGCAAGAGAGGAAGAATGGAATAAAGGAACTACAAAACAGGCAGAAAACAGCGAACAAAATGGCAGTGGTGAATGTTTACCTATCAATATGTAATTTCAATGTACATGGATTAAATTCTCCACACACAAAAGACATAGAATGGCTGAATGGATAAAAAATAAGAGCCAATAACATGCTGCCTACAAGAGACTCACTTTAGCTTTAAGGAGACACATGGGCTGAAAGTGGGATGGAAAATGGGATGGAAAAAGATATTTCATGCAAGTGGTACCAAAAGAGAGTAGCAGTGGATCCACTTATATCAAACAAAATAGACTTTATGCCAAAACAATCACAAGAGACAAAGAAGATCATTATGCAATGATAAAGAGGTCAATTAATCAGGAAGATACAACAATTTAAGTATTTATGCATTTAACATTGGAACACCTAAGTATATAAAGCAAATACTAATAGAATAGAAGGGAGAAATAAACAGCAATACAATAATAGTAGGGGACTTAAATATCCTACTCTCAACAATGAATAAATCATCCAAGCATAATATCGATAAGGAACCCCAGATATGAGCAGAACTGTAGGCCAAATGGACCTAACAGACATATACAGAACATTCCACCTGGCAGCAGCAGAATATACATTCTTCTCAAGCACACACAGAACATTTTCCAGGATAGATCATATGTTAGGCCACAAAATATGCTTCACAAATTCAAGAAGATTAATATCATATCAAGTATCTTTTCTGAACACAGTGGTATGAAACTGGAAATGAATCACAATAGTAAAAGTGGAAAATTCACAGCTATGTGGAAATTAAACAACATAGTTCTGAACAACCAATGGGTCAAAGAAGAAATGTAAAGAGTAATTGAAAATTCTGAAACAAACAAAAATGGAAACACAACATACCAAAACTAACAGGATGCCATGAAAGTATTTCTAAGAGAAAGGATAGGAATAAACACCTACATGTTAAGAAAAAAAGAAAGAACCTAAATAAACAATGTAATTTTATATGTCAAGGAATTAGAAATAGAAAAAGACCAAATTTAGCAGGAGGAAGGACATAATAAAGATCAGAGCAAAAAAAAAAAAAAAAAAAGAAATAGACTAGATGAACAGTAGTAAAGACTAACAAACCAGAGCTAGTTTTTTTTGGAAAAGATAAATCAACAAACCATTAACTAGACTAAGAATGAGAGGGAATAATTAAATAAATCAGAAATGAAAGAGGATACATTAAAACTGATGTCACAGAAATACAAAGGATCATAAGAGACTATGATGAATAATTATAAAGTAACTAATAGGGATACTTCTAGGGGTAGCCTAGAAGAAATGGGTAAATTGCTAGAAACATACAAGCTATCAAAACTGAATTAGGAAGAAAGAGAAAATCTGAACAGACCAATAACTAGTAAGTCAATTGAATCAATAATAAAAAACCTCCCAACAAACTAAAGTCCAGAGCCAGATGACTTCACTGGGGAATCTACCCAACATTTAAGGAAGAGTTAATGTGAATTATTCTCAAACTCTTCCAAAAAGTTGAACAGGAAGGAACACTTCCAAATCCATTTTATGCGGCTAACATTACCTTGATACCATAGTTGGATGAGGACTGTATGAGAAAATAAAATTATAGGCCAATATCTCTGATGAACATAGATGCAAAAATCCTCAGCATAATATTAATACTAGCAAAAGATGGTCCAATATATGCAAATCAATAAATATGATACACCACATTAGCAGGAGGAAAGATAAAAATAATATAATTATGTCAGCAGATGAATAAAAAGCATTTGACACAATTCAACATCCTTTTAGTTAACATCATACTCAGTGGTGTAAAGCTGAAATTGTTTTCTTTAATATTGGGAATAAGACAGGGTTGTCCACTTGCACCACTTCTGTTCAACATAGTGCTGGAAGTCCTAGCCATACTAATTAGGCAAGAAAAAGAAATAAAAAGCATTCAAATTAGAAAAGAAGAAGTAAAATTGTTTCTGTTTTCAGGTGACATGATGATCTTATATGTAGAAAACTCTAAAGACTCCACTGAAAAAAAACTGTACCAAAACTCTGCCAAAAACTAAGAACTAATAAGTGAATTTAGTAAAGTTGTGAGATACAAAAGCAACACATACAAATTAGTTGCATTTCCATAGAGTAATAACAAACTATCTGAAAAAGAAAGCCACAGAGTGATCAGACAACTTACAGAATGGGAGAAAATTTTTGCAATCTACCCATCTGACAAAGGTCTAATATCCAGAATCTACAAGGAACTTAAACAAATTTACAAGAAAAAAACAAGCAACCGCATCAAAAAATGGGCAAAGGATATGAACAGATACTTCTCAAAAGAAGACATTATGTGGCCAACAAACATAGGAAGAAAAGCTGCACATCACTGATCATTAGAGAAATGCAAATCAAAACCACAATGAGATACCATCTCCGGCCAGTCAGAATGGCAATTATTAAAAAGTCCAAAAACAATAGATTCTGGTGAGCCTGTGGAGAAATAGGAATGCTTTCACACTGTTGGTGGGAATGTAAATTAGTTCAACCATTGTGGAAGACAGTGTGGCGATTCCTCAAGGACCTAGAAGCAGAAATACCATTTGACCCAGCAATCCCATTACTGGGTATATACCCAAAGGAATATAAATTATTCTACTATAAAGACACATGCAAACATATGTTTACTGCAACACTATTTACATTAGTAAAGACCAACCCAAATGCTCGTCAATGATAGACCGGATAAAGAAAACGTGGTACATATACACCATGGAATACTGTGCAGCCATAAAAAAGAATGAGATCATGTCCTTTGCAGGGACATGGGTGAAGCTGGAAGCCATCATCCTCAGCAAACTAACACAGGAAAGAAAACCAAACACTGCATGTTCTCACTCATAAGTAGGAGTTGAACAGTGAGAACTCATGGACACAGGGAAGGGAACAACACACACTGGAGCCTGTTGGGGGATGGGGGGCAAGAGGAGGGAGAGCATTAGGAGAAATACCTAATGCATGTAGGCCTTAAAACCTAGATGATGGGTTGATAGGTGCAGCAAACCACCATGGCACATGTATACGTATGTAACAAACCTGCATGTTCTGCACACGTATCCCAGAACTCAAAGTAAAATTTAAAAATGACTAAGTTTTATCTATGCATCTTATAAAAAAAGAAATAAAACAATTCCAATTATAGTAGCATCAAAACCAATAAAATCCTTAGGAATAAATCTAACCAAGAAGGTGAAAGATGTTAGGTACTGAAATCTATAAGACATTGATGAAGGAAATTGAAGAAGACACAAATAAATGTCTAGATACCCCATGTACATGGAGTAGGAGAATTCATATTGTTAAATGCCCGTAAAATCCAGCACAATCTACAAATTCAATGCAACTCCTATCAAAATTCCAATGGCATTTTTCACAGAAACAAAACAATCCTAAAATTCATATGGAATCAGAAAAGACCCCAGACAGACAAAGCAATCATGAGAAAGAAGAATAAAGCTCGAGGCATCACATTTCCTCATTTAAAACTATATTACAAAATGGTACTGAAAACAATATGGTACTGGCATAAAAACAGACACATAGATCAATGTAACAGAATTGACAGCATGGAATCCATGGAAACCTCCACATACATGGTCAACTTATAATGGACAAGGATGCCAAGAGTGCACAATGGGGAAAGAATAGTCTATTCAATAAATGATGCTGAAAAAACTATATCCACATGTAAAAGAATGAAATCCAATCCTTATCTTACACCACTCCCAAAAATTAACTTGAAATTGCTTAACGATTTAAATGTAGTATCTGACACCATAAAACTCCAAGAAGAAAACACCGGGTAAAAGCTCCTTTATATCGATATTGGCAGTGATATTTTTGAACATAACACCAAAGGACAAGCAACAAAAGCAAAAATAAATGGGACTACATTAAAATAAAAACCTTCTTCACATAAAAGGAAACAGTTAACAACATGAAAAGGCCATGTACAGAATGGGAGAAAATATTCAGAAACCATGTATCTTATGAGAGGTTAATACTCAAAATATTTAAAGAACCCATATCACTCAACAACAAAAACCCATATAATTCCATTAAAAATGGGAAAAGGACCTGAATAGACATTTTTCCAAAGAAGACATACATATGGACAACAGGTACATGAAAAGGTGCTCAACATCACTTATCATCAGGGAAACATAAACAGAACCACAATGAGCGATCACCTCACACTTTTTGGGATAGCTGTTATCAAAAAGACAAGAAATAATGAGTGTTCATGAGGATGCGGAGAAAAGGGAACCCCTGTGCACTTGTTGGTGAGAATGTAAGTTAGTACAGCCTTTATGGAAAACAGTATGGAGGTTCCTTAAAAAATAAAAATACAACTAACTGCCATATGATCCAGTGCTTCTACTTCTGGGTATATGTCCAAAGGAAATGAAGCTAGTATGTTGAAGAGATATCTGCACTCCCATGTTAATAGCCCACTATTTACTATAGCCAAGCTATGGAAGCAATCTAAGTGTCTGTCAAGGGATGAGTGGATAAAGAAAATGTGGTATATATACACAATAGAATATTTTTCAGCTACAAAAGAAGGCAATCCTGCCATTTGCAATAACATAGATGAACCTTCAGGGCATTATGCTAAGTGAAATAAGTCAGATAGAGAAAGACAAATACTGCATAATCTCATTTGTTTGTGGAATCTAAAAAGTGAAACTCAGAAACAGAGAGTAGCATGGTTGTTGGCAGGGGGATGGGGATGTGGGAAATGGGGATATGTTGGTCCAAACTTTTAGTTGTAGGATAAGGTATGGGAATCTAATGTACAGCATGGTGACTGTAGTTAACAATAGTGTATTGTATACTTGAAATTTGCTAAGAGAGTAAACCTCACCACACACACACACACACACGCATACACGCATACACACAAAATGGTAACTATGTGAGGTAATAGATGTGTTACCTCACATAGTAACACATCTATGTGGCCCATAGATGGCCACACACTTGTGACGAGGAGGCCTGATTGCATCCTTAAAGACATCTACATGCCTGGAAAGATCAGAAGCCTCCTTCACTAACTGAAACACTTGAGTTTTGAATTTAAAATCCTGGAAGAGTCCATCAGAGTTCCATTCTGTACCTAACTTTACTGTGGTAATCATTTCACAATATATATGTATATTAAAAAAGAGAAAGTGATAAGGTAGAAACAGTCCAAAAAGAAAAAATAAAGCTTTGCAGTATTTTAGAGTAATTCTTTAATTTTTTGAAAACTGTCTGTGCTCATTATGAAAATTCAATTATAAAAAATATGAAGAAGAAAACAAATCATCTAAACTCTTAGGCAGAAAAATAAAATAAATAACATGTAGTAAGTATCATTTTAGATGTTTCTTTATGCTTATGTCCACTTAGGAGGATGGCTGGCTAGCTGGTTAGTTGATTCAATGACAGGTAGATAGAAAGTTGATTGATTAAAAAAATTATAAAAATGATATCACACTATACATGTTACTTTAACAAAATATTAAAACTAAGTTTACTTGAATTTAAAACAAGAAAAATAAACTGAAGTAGAACTTTCAGTCAGAGCTACTATTTTTTCATTTAATTTTTTTGACACATAATAATTGTACATATTTATAGGGTACATGTTTATTTTATTTTATTTTTTTGAGACAGAGTCTCACTCTGTTGCGCAGGCTGCAGTTCAATGGCGCAATCTCGGCTCACTGCAACGTACACTTCCCGGGTTCAAGCAATTCTCCCTCCTCAGCCTTCCAAGTAGCTGGGATTACAGATGCCCACCAACACGCCTGGCTAATTTCCTGTATTTTTAGTACAGATGGGGTTTCACCATGTTGGCCAGGTTGGTCTCAAACTCCTGACCTCAGGTGATCCACTTGCCTTGGCCTCCCAAATTGCTGGGATTACAGGTGTGAGCCAGTGCGTCCAGCCCATATTGATGTTTTGATACATATAATGTATAGTGATCAGATCAGGGTAATTAACATATCCATAATCTCAAACACTTATCATTTCTTTGCATTGGGAATATTTTCGATATCCTCCTTCTAGCTATTTGAATCTATATATGCATTGTTAACTATAGTCATCCTACAGTGCTATAGAACACTAGAACTTATTCCTCTTATCTAGCTTTAATTTTGTATCCTTTAACAAATTTTTGTATATCCTTCTTTCTTCCTACCCTTCCCAGCCTCTGTTATCCTCTGTCCTACTTTTTACTCCTATGAGATCAACTAATTTTAGAGTGAGAACATGTGGTGTTTAACTTTCTGTACCTGGCTTATTTCACTTAATGTCTTCCAGTTTCATTCATGTTTCTGTGAACGACAGGCTTTCCCTCTTTTTATGGCTGAATAGTATTTAATTGTGTATATACACCACACTTTCTGTCTCCATTAAACTGTTGTTGGACACCTAGGTTGATTCAATATCTTGGCTATTGTGAATAGTGCTACAATAAACGTGGGGATGCAGATGTCCCTTTGATATACTGATTTCCTTTCCTTTGTACAGCACTAATTTTAAGAGGTATCTGTTCCTGAAAGATTGTGTAAAGATTATGGGAAAATATGAAAGCCATCAGGAGGTTGGATTTGTATAAACTATATGTTACAATTTTAAAGTGTTACAACTTTAGGCAGTATCAGTTGATCTCTACTTTGAAAGTTGAATTGATTAGTGCTCTAACACTGTATCCTACCTTGCTTCCGCCCCCCTCCTGATTCTTGTGGCTTATATTATTTTTACTTTGTAAAATTTACATTCTGTTATGCTAATATAATTCCCATAGGTGTTACTGTTGCATTTAAACAAGTTCAGTAATAGCCATTGTTTCCCTGGTTTTAAATTCTTCATTTTGATTCATTTTTAGTTGGATGGATTTTATTTCCTCCCCCAAAATAGGGTTTATGGGCACTTTACTCTTCAAATTCTTTCATGTTTGAGAATGTCTACTTCTTAGCTTTATAATCTTAGATAACAGGCATAATGCTATTTCACTTTTTTTTTTTTTTTTTTTTGAGACAGAGTTTCACTCTTGTTGCCTAGGCTGGAGTGCAATGGCACAATCTCGGCTCACCGCAACCTCCACCTCCCGGGTTCAAGCAATTCTCCTGCCTCAGCCTCCCAAGTAGCTGGGATGACAGGCATGCGCCACCACGCCCAGCTAATTTTGTATTTTTAGTAGAGACGGGGTTTCTCCATGTTGGTCAGGCTGGTCTCCAACTCCCGACCTCAGGTGATCCGTCCACCTCGGCCTCCCAAAGTGCTGGGATTACAGGCATGAGCCACCACGCCTGGCCGCTATTTCACATTTTATACACTCAATCTTTCTAGACATTTTCTATTATATTTTGGCATGGAATTCTGCTGTTGAGAATCAGCCTGATTTTTTTTCTACCTTGCATATTTTCTGATTTTTTTTTTCTTTCCCAAATGCCTGCAGTGGTCTTTCCATGTCTTGAAGTTCAATAACATTACTAGGATAGGTATCATGGATAATAATTCTATATCGCTTTTTCCCAACTATGTTATGTGTCCTTTTGCTGGTAAGATTCAGCTCTTTCATTGATTCGAGGAAAATGTCCTAAATTATATCACTGTATACTTTTTACATGTTGCAGCTCTATTTACTTAAACAATTTCCCCCCACTTGTTAGGTACTTTCTTTTCTTCAGGGAGATGTTATATTATGTCTTGTCTTTGTGTGTTCTCCTTACCTATCACCTTCTAATTGCTTGAATAAATTTTTCCATATGCATTGATATGATTACCTCAAGCCTTTTTACTTCATGCCATTGATTTGCTTTTCAGGTGTGTCTGTCTCTTTTCTTTTCTTTCCTTTTTTTTTTTTTTTTTTTTTTTTGTGACAGAGCCTTGCTCTGTCACCCAGGCTGGAGTGCAGTGGCACGATCTCTGCTCACTGCAACCTCCGCCTCCTGGGTTCGAGCGATTCTTCTGCCTCTGCCTCCTGGGTAGCTGGGACTACAGGCCAGTGCCACCACGCCCAGCTAATTTTTGTATTTTTAGTAGAGACAGGATTTCACCGTATTGGCCAGGGTGGTTTCAAACTCCTAACCTCGTGATCCGCCCTCCTTGGCCTCCCAAAGTACTGGGATTACAGGTGTGAGCCACTGCACCTGGTCAGGTGTGTCTGTCTGTTTCTGTTCTCAGCTCCTGCTCATTCATCCATTCGATCTGCCCTGATGATGTTCTGGCCTCAATTTATTTTCTTAACTTAGCAGTCTCTTTTTATCTCATTCTGCTGTTTTAACATCTTTGAGCCTCTACTTCAGTGATCATATATATTTATTAAGGTCTCTTACAGTGAAAAGTACTTTTAGGAAAACAACTTCTATTCTGAATGTTATGTTTGCCTTTTGACTTGGTTCTTCAAGTCTTAGCCATGTTCTCTTTCTTTCTTTTTTCCTTTCATTGTTGTTATTGTTGGAGCATGTTTCTGTAGTTGCTGTAACAGTTTAATCTTGCTCATTCTTAACATGAGTTGTTTATTTAAACCCTAATGTTTGTTCTCACATACTGTGGTTGAATTTTCATCGATATTCTGCCTTATTTGATATGCTATTTTTCTCTTTTTAGGCTAGTATTTAGTGCATCTACTTTTCAGTTGCCCAGAAGTGTAGGTTTGCGGGGAAAGGAAGGGAGTAGATTCTACCGCAGCTGAGTGAAGTTTGTTAAGGAGGATTACTCTTTACTCTGAATACTCATTAGATGTCCTGGACCAGACAACATCCCGCTAAGCTCAGGATTTACCAGTCTTCTGGAAGTTGGCATACTCCCCTGGTTGAGCTCAGTGTCCTGAAAGATGACAAGTTCTGTTGGCCCTTAACTCTGCTAAAATGGTATGTGGGGCTTCTGCTCTTCATGGCTTTTCAGTACTTTTCTTTAGGTTGTCTTCTCACCCTCTTGATTTGCTTCTCCCCAGTATGAAGGTGTTATTTGGAATTTTAAGGATTTACTCACCCTGTTTCTTGAGTACTGCTTCTATGGGATGGGGTTGAAAGCCACACAGAACCATCATAAAACAGAATATTTTCCTTTCTTTTCCTGCCTCTAACCTTTAAAAAGTTTTTAGCTAAGGTTTTATGCCATTCATTTCTTTTATTATTGCTGATAAATTTTGGTTCTTTCTTTGCTGCCATCCCCGCCCCCTTTTTCTGAGGAATAAAAGGCCAAATTCTTTGGAAAATTTAGTTTATTGTGAATCCATATACAACTGAAGTAATTAACAAGTATAATTCAGGGGTCATTACTATCTCTCACACTATTCATTTTCATGACTTGTATAATTGTCTAAAAATCCTTTAATAGACATGTATTTTTCTTTTTCTTTTCTTTTTTTTTATGACAGGGTTTTCCTTGGTGGTGTTTTAAGCCACTAAAGTGTGGTAATTAGTTATGTAGCAACAGTTAACAAATATAATATATGAATTTTTACAGGCACTTTTAGAATTAAGTGATTTATTTTATTTTAATTAAATCTGATTTTCTCTCTTAAGGGAAACTCTCTTTTTTGTTTAATAATAATATCCTTTCTCAAAGAGGAGGCTTTGCTACTGTGTTTCCAAACTTGGTTGAATTTTGTTGCTTTCTTCCCCCCTCTCTCTTTTATCTACTTCTCTCCCTCAATGCTGAGGGCAGAATAAGGAATTTAAGTTGTTTATTGTTCCTAACTATAAGTGTAGCTTAGAAACACTGATGGAAATGGTTTAAAAGTGTATTGGAACCCCACTGTAACATTGGTTTTAGAGAACAGGTTAGCATCTAGGTTAATGGCAAATGATAAGTTCAGTGTATTGTTAAAAATTTACTTTTAGTATTTAAAAAAAACCTGATTTACATATATCCAGAACACTGCACAAATCATAACTGAATAGCTCACTTACTTTCTACAAGGTGAGCATACCTATGTAACACACCCAGAGGAAGAGAAAGAACATTTTCAGAACTCCAAGCTTTCCTCCTGCACCCTCATTGCTTAGACTCCCTCTTCCCCGGAGGTAACTGCCATTCTGGCTTCTGTCACCAGCAGCTAGTTTTGCCTGGTTTTGAATAGTATGTTCTTTTTTGTTTTTTAGCTTCTTTAGCTCGAGCTTATGTTTGTGAAAATCATCCATGTTGACAAGCAGTAGTGGGTTCATTCTCATTGTTTTATAGAATTCCATTGCATATATATGCCACAGTTTATGTACTTATTCTACTATTATAGAGTTATACTAATTTTACTTTTGTAGAGTGGATTAGTTTCATTTGGAGCTATTACCAACAGTGCTGCTATAAACTTTTGTATGTGTATTTTGGTTAATGTTCATTATATACTTGGAATTGCTAGATCATAGAGTGTGTATTATTTAGCTTTAATAGATATTAGCTTTAATAGATAGTTTCCCAAAGTTACTGCATCAGTTTACACTCCCACCAGTAATGTGTGAGAATCACAATTGTTTCATATCTTCACAGAACACTTGGCATTATAGTTTTTATCATCATCATCATTAATTTTAACCACTCTGATGGCTGTTAGTGACATTTCATTGTGCTAATCTGCATTTTTGTCATGACTCGTGATGTTAAACACCTTTTCATATGTTTGGTGAAGGTGAGTAATTTTCAAACTTTAGGGCTCGATCCATTAATGGGTTATGAAATCAATTTAGTGAGTTAAGGCCAGCATTTAAAAAGTCTGAAATAGAATAGAAGAGAGTAGATAATGGTTTATAATGGTAAATACAGATTTGTGAAACTTTTGTTTAATTTCCTAAATATAAATATACACACATATCAGTTTATTATATAAAATGTTATATTTTTGTGAACTGTGGTCAAAAAGGTTTTAAAAAACCTTGTTGTGTATTATGCATTCAAGAAAAATCTACAACTTGATTAAAACATAAAGACCACACATATCTCATTTAGCACAGGACTGGGAAATAAATCTAATAGCTGAGATAATGGAAACATGATTCATAATGATTTTGTTAGGCTAAACTGGAAGCAAACTGTTCAGATGAAATATACAGTCAAGTAAAGCCCTTCATGTGGTAAGTATAAAGTCCTTGTAATTGAATGGGAGAAGGCTGCTTTGACAGCAGTGTGGGGGATAAAGACCCAGAACAGTCAATCCTAAACACAAAGTCCTAGGTCTCCAATCCTTGAATGAGAATAGTGGCTTGGGAATCTGCATGTTTCTAAAGCTCCTGAGTGATTCTGATAATCTGGCAGTTTCAGCAGCCACTGACATCAGCCGGAGATTCTAGTGGATTTTGCCAACTGCAAGGGAGGAATCTCCTGGAGGAGGTGTTCTAAGTGTGTGAACGCTTTTTAAGCTGAACGCTCTAAAAAACCACCATATTTCAGAATAATTCTACCTAGTTTCTTTTACTCCCTAAATTATCATTCTATAGCAGTGAAACTCAGAAGAAGCCATTTAATTAAAGAACCATTATCTACCATTTCTATACAGTTAGAATGGAAGACAGGCAGCAGAGTTAATTTACCTCCGATCCCTCTCTATGCAGATTATAACTCCCTAATCCTCTTTTTCTCTGAACCTGTACTTCAATGGCACCCCTATTGTGAGTTGCATATATTCCTCAATTATATAATACTTTAGTGCTTTCGTCCCTGAGATTTACTGTACTTTAACATTCGTTTGCATTTTACAGTAAAATTTTGAAGGCTTTATAAGCATCCTGCTTTCTAATTAACAGTGAGGATAAAATGTTAGTGTGATTAAATATTAAACATGCATACTTAAGGAATATTAAAAATCAGTCTAGTTTTTTTTTCTTTTTTTCTTTCTCACCCTTGAAGGTAAGATTTATCCTATACAAGGTTTGGAAGAATGAATGTATAATTTAGAGAAACACTTCCCTGAATACCAATATTACTTTATATAGTAATTATGGGATTTTAAATGCCAATGAGTTCTTTTTCTTTTGTATAAACTTATGAATGTATTATAATAAAGCACTTTTGACGAGCTAATCAAATAAAACAATGTAAGATTTAATTATCAGCTTTCTAAAGATTTTATGAACCAGATTGTTTCTATTGCCAGAATCATTTAATAATTTAGGAATCTCAGAATCCTCTTAAATCTTTTATTTTGTTCTTAAAATAGTGGTTTTTTTTACATGCTCACTACAAAAATATCAAGCATAGAAAATATAGAGGAAATTTAAAATCATTAAAATTTCTTCATCTCAGGTAAAACTACTATTGATATTTTAGTTGATATTCTTGTAGACATCTGAGCATACACAGACATGCTCACACAAGCATACACCCAGTTTTATATAGAAAGGTTAATAATATATGTTATACGATATTCTATTACTTATCTTTAAGAGCTATGTGTTTTTAATCCACTCTTCTGTTGTTTCTGTGTTAGTAAATACAGACGTACATCATCATTTTTAATGGTTGCATTATACATATTATATACAGTATATATATATACCATATCTAATCTCCTATTGATAATACTTAGATTGCATTCTTTTTCCTCTATTATGTGTTTAGTAACATCTCTGCACATTAGTCATTTTGCATTTGTACAATTATCTTCTTAAGACAAAATCCTAGATGTCTGATAATTGCCAAACTGTCTTCCAGAATTATTTCAGTTGACATTCCCAATAGCAACGTAATAGAATGATTGCTTTTTCAGTTTTCTAATATTGGATTTTGTCTTTCTTAAATATTTGCAAATGATAAAAATGTGTCATTTTAAAATTTGCATCTCTTTATTAATGAAGTTCTAAATATTTTTAAGTGCTTATTGGTCATTAGTTTCTCTCTGTCTCTCTCTTTAAAATAGAGATAGGGTCTTGCTATGTTGCTCAGGCTGGTCTGAAACTCCTGGCCTCAAGTGATCCTTCCACCTTGGCCTCCCAAAGTGCTGGGATTATAGGCATGAGCCACTGCGCCTGGCTTTGTCCATTAGTTTTTCTTCTTTGATCAATTGCTTAAATATTTTTATTGGGATGGTTGGCTTTTTGTTTTTTCTTTTACAAACTCTGAAGTTCTTACTATGGGATGGCTGTGTTTTGTATTGACCTGTAGGAAATCTGTGAATATTGTGATATTGCCATTTAGGTTTCTAGTTTATGATTTGACTTTTAACTCTTCACAGAATGATTTTTGAATTAAACTAAATGTTGCTTATAAATGTCACTTATTTATTTTGTTTGTTACAAACATTTATTGATGTTTCATTTTGTACTTTCAAGCTTTTGTATTATAGTTAAGAATGGCCTTTGTCATCTCAGGATTGTGGAAATACTTGCCAATATTTTCTTAGGGTTTAATTTTTTTACATGATAATCTTTGATCCATGTGAGATTTATATTTAATCAAAAGATAAGAAGCCAGTAATACTTTTACCTCAATTGCTGGCCAGTTGTGAGACTTCAAGAATATCCAATTTTTTACTAGTGATTTAAAGTGACTCCTTTTATATTGAATTCCCTTATATATTTGAATCAATTTGAACCTATCTTGTTTTATTGATATCTTTTTGAATAATTATTTTGGGGCTTTTATTTCTGTGGCTTTATACTTTTTTTTAATAGGATAAGTATCCCTTCATTATTCTTTTTCAGATTATCTGTACATTTTTGCATGTTGACTTGGTGAGCTTTAAAATCGTTAACAAAAGCCATGCCAGTTTATTCATTGGGGGTTATATGGTATTTATAGATTGAGGGGAAATAGGTACTTTTATAATACTAGAATTTCTTATTGAAAAAACAAGTTTTTCCCCCATGGATTTAAGTATTTTAAAAAATGTACCTCAGTAGCATTTTGTATTTTCTTCATATAGACTGTAGGTATTATTTTTAAAAAGCTTTTTCCTAGGTGTTTTTAGTTGTTGTTAATTGCATCATCTCCACACTATTTTCTGATTGTTAATGGTTAAAACAAAATATTAACTTTTGTTTATTTATTTTATATCCAGACACTTTAGTAAGCACTCATCTTTTTTTCTAGTAATATTTCTGTTGATTTTAGCCTTATAATGTCTCACTAGGTGGAAGTGAGGAGCCTAAGAAGTAAATATAACTACCTTATTGTAGGATGTCTTGAAATCATTAGAGAATGGTGCCTAATGTAGAACAGAGTTTATGAAATATAATTTGTACATCCAGGGCAGACTGAATATGGACTAATCATGATTGAAATATAATGTGTCAGCCTAAGTGTACTAGAATGAATACACATACCATTTAAATGAGATTATCTAATATTCTGAAATGTTCTTTGTACTCTATTAATCTCTCTGGATTAATCTTTGTGAATTCTGTATTATTTACTTATCCAGGAAAAAGATGGGATTGTTATTTAAGTGGGAAGGCATAGTTCTAGTAAGGAAAGTGTGAAGAAATTGGAGAGAAAACAGATTTCCTCAAAATAGGAGTTTACTAGGTTGTGAATTCCAGGCATGCTAATTTTTTAAATGCTCCACAAATAAAATATAACTTTTTTTGTCATAATTTTTCCAACATAATACCTGTTACTTCAACCATCTACCCTATTGAAACACCCCCCTTCCCAGTAAGTAGGTGTAAAGTGGTCTGACAATGCCATCTGGTGGCCTCCTGGGGAATTGTGTAAAGTAACCTCTACCTGCTGGACTTCACTCCTTGGTGAACCTGAGGCACCATCCTGGGCTCGTGTCTTGGATGCCACATTCAGGCTTGAGAGCAGGCATTTATCCTGGGGCTGTAGACAAAGAAAGACGAGAAATCAAAATCCACGTCTGGGAAAGGCTGCTGGGGAAATAAGGAAGGTGCCCAAAAGGCCACATTCACAGGAGGTGGTTGAGAACAAGGACTAGATTTTTCTTTTCCCTCCCTCTTCCCTTTTCCCTCTTCCTTACTCCTTCACTCCCTCTCTTCTGAGTTACTTTCCCCCACACTGCCCGCCTTTTTCTTAGCTCTTATTCTTGCATTCTCAGGAAAGCCTCCCTCTTTCTCTTCCCTCATTCTGTTTGGGAGCCACATCATAATCCTAACTACAGCTGATAAATCTAAGGGTAGTGCTTGTAGGTCAGCTTTATTAAGGAAAAGGGGAGGCAGAAGTTTGCAAATGAAGAACCAGCGTCATGAACGCCTGACTCCTTGGAAGGGATCAGAAGTTCCCTTCAACATTACCATGGCCTCAGGTTTTCCCCTTCATCTGACATGATTTCCCCATTTGCCTGCACGCAGGATTTTCGTCTCTTCTACTCACTGTCCTATCCCCAACACCTGGAACAGAACCTGTCCAGTAAAATGAGCTCCATTAATACTTATTGAAGGAAAGAATTCTAGAGGAGTAAGAACATCTGGCTCATTATTTTTTACTATATTTCAGTATTGTCTTCCTGTAAGTGTTATAGTGATGCTAATTTTCATTGTGAAAGTATGATTTTGGACTTTTGTGGGATAATTTAAGTATTAAAGGATATTTCTAGCAGAAATTGTTTTTTGAGTTCTAACCTACTAACTAACTTTCAGAAAATAACCTGTTGGTAAGTTAGGGACTCTCTGTATCTTTCCTTTTTATGTTTCAAGAATGTATCTTTTATACACATAAAGGAAGTAAAAACAACAACAACAAAATGACCAGCTTTTTTTCTGTCTTTGCTTCTCAAGTGCTCCTAGCTTTCCAAAAAAGACTCTAAGACTATTAAATATGAGGAAAACACAGGTTTGAAAAGCTGAAAAATATTAAGCATTTGGCAGAACATCTTTTCTGTGTATGTTTTCTCTGTGTGCACAGACTTGTTTGCATTACAAATCCTTGATCACAGACTTGGAGTAATATTTATTCCCTCTATAGAACTAAGCACAGAGAAAATGTTGGATTTCCCTAACATTTTTCAGAATTGCACCCTTGTTTTGTGATTCTCCTAAGAACTGGAGAGAGAAGTCAGGCTGCTTTTATTTCTTAGATTGTTCCTCTGACATGGCTGTTGTGTGAGAATTTTCTGTGGGTAAAATCATAATAAGAAGAAAAATGATCATTTTCTGCTAACCATTTCAACACTCTAGGATTCCCAAATTATCTCACGAATCTGTGTGATCTTAAAGAAGTGCTTTTGCTGTAATGCAGAGGGAAAGCTAAAATGAATTAAAAGCTGGCCTAAATTAAGACAGCTGGGGTGATCACTGGGTGTATAATACCAGAGTGTGGTAGACCTTGGTTAAGTTTTGAGAATGTGTCACAACATCCTACATCAGAGTTGATATGTTGTCCTGGTTGATTTTGGTGGCTGTGGTCATGGGGAGGGGGAGCTTTTTAAACTTTGTTGACTACGTGGATTGTGAAAAACTATAAGGCATGCACAAAGCATGGACTGACTTTAGAGTCAGAGGGCTCTCAGGCTACAATCTGGCGATGCCTCTGTGTGACCCGGAATAAAATAGGTAACATCTCAGAGCCTTAGTTTACCTTTCTGCAAAATGGGAGTAATGATGCCTACCTAGAAGGGCTGTTGCGAGGACTGGCGCTGGTACCTGGCTGGCAGGACTTGCTTCGTTGACCAGTTATGATCATGGTGTTCATCTGTTATCTTTCCATCTCTCCACTAGGTACCTTGGGATCACAAGGCCCCTCACATACCCTGTGAGGCAGAATGGGAAATGCATGGCGAAGATGATTCTCTCCGTCTGGCTTCTCTCCGCCTCCATCACCTTACCTCCACTCTTTGGATGGGCTCAGAATGTAAATGATGATAAGGTGTGCTTGATCAGCCAGGACTTTGGCTATACGATTTACTCTACCGCAGTGGCATTTTATATCCCCATGTCCGTCATGCTTTTCATGTACTACCAGATTTACAAGGCTGCCAGGAAGAGTGCTGCCAAACACAAGTTCCCTGGCTTCCCTCGAGTGGAGCCAGACAGCGTCATCGCCCTGAATGGCATAGTGAAGCTCCAGAAGGAGGTGGAAGAGTGTGCAAACCTTTCGAGACTCCTCAAGCATGAAAGGAAAAACATCTCCATCTTTAAGCGGGAACAGAAAGCAGCCACCACCCTGGGGATCATCGTCGGGGCCTTTACCGTGTGCTGGCTGCCATTTTTCCTCCTCTCGACAGCCAGACCCTTCATCTGTGGCACTTCCTGCAGCTGCATCCCGCTGTGGGTGGAGAGGACATTTCTGTGGCTAGGCTATGCAAACTCTCTCATTAACCCTTTTATATATGCCTTCTTCAACCGGGACCTGAGGACCACCTATCGCAGCCTGCTCCAGTGCCAGTACCGGAATATCAACCGGAAGCTCTCGGCTGCAGGCATGCACGAAGCCCTGAAGCTTGCTGAGAGGCCAGAGAGACCTGAGTTTGTGCTGTAAGGTCATTTATCACTATTTTCCTTTTATCCCCCAAACCCTTTTATGCAGCTTTTTGAGGCACATCACAGAAAGCTTCCTGAACGAGTAGCTAGCTTAGTTTTTACTAAACATACCAGTTTTGAATTGACAACAGTATAGACTCCAGTCTTCCACCCAGTAAAATTCCAAAAGCCAAAAATAGGTACTTAGTTGGATTGGTAGATGAGACTAATTTGCTGATGAATTGCAATTGATGTGATTGACAACAAGGCAGATGATATTTTCCCTTCTTTCTCCATAAATGACATCCAAATGATATCCTTACATCTGAATTTGTGTAACATTATTATTTTAGTTGTTATTATTCTTCTGTCCAGTAAAACTTTTTTGATAACCTCATCCTTCACAGATAAATTCTTCTTTTGAGGTAGGAGGCACAATGATCTTTTTAGTATGCAGTTACATTCACCTGGGCTGAAAGGAGGCAGCCCAGGAAAAAGAAGAGTGGTTAGTGTGGGGAGATGCCAGGATGAGGCAAGGTCTTAAAAGCTGCAAGAGCCGGACATGGTGGAGCGCCTCTGTAATCCTAGCCACTTGGGAGGCTGAGGCAGGAGGATAGCTTGAGCCCAGGGGTTGGATTATGCAGTGAGCTATGATCATGCCACTCCAACCTGGTTGACAGAGCAAGACTCGCCTCTAAAAAATAAAAGAAAAAGAGCCACAGGAGCTTTTAGGAAATGTTCCTGCCCATCTTGGCAGGTGAGAACCAAGAATTGGTCTAAGAAGTCTTAGTGACTTTCAAGGAAGCAATTACAATAGGTTTTTGGGATCTGAAAAAGGATCTGATGGTGATAGAGAAATGGAAATTTCAGAAGTGACCCACATGTTAAAAATGTGGCATTGTAAAGGAAAGAGATAGTATACTAGTTAGAGGTGTCAACATGTCTGATGAAGACTTTGTTTTAAATGTGAGGTAGAGGAGATTTCTTCACGTTTGAAAGTCAGGGGGAAAATAAACTTGGAATGAAAAATTGGAAGGTTCTGGTGAGAGAATGAGCAGATTAATGTTGGAGGTGTCCTTCTTCACTGAGCCTGGCAGGGAGGAGTAGACTAGAGAACCAGGGACCACTCTAGCAGAGAGGGACCTTCCTGGTCATCTTGTCCACCCCTGTCTTTCAACAGAAGAGCTAACTGGGAGTTGAAAAGTGAGATGTCTCACACTTAGCTAGTGTCACAACTAAGTCTAGATTCCACATCATCTGAATCCCGGTGCTACTCATTTTTCTTATACTGGACTGCCTTTATCTTACAACTGAAAGTTGGAAGACTACAGCTATGCTAATTCTTAAGCTGAGTGTAGCTTCACAGGCATTCATGTTTACTTCTATATACTCTTTTGTACACGAGATTGTTCACAATATAAAAAGTAGCATTAAAAAATAATGTAATTTTAAGTTCTAGAACATGTACTATAAGCAAACCCAGAGATCTTACTATGCCTGTAAGAGTTCGTTGAATTGACCGTTAGGATTTTCCCACCAGATTCTGAATTCCTTCACAGAAGGAACAGTGTCTTAATCAGATTTCTTTCTGCAGAATCTAGTACAGTGCTTGACACATAATAGATGATAAATAAAAGTAATAACTGCTAACCATTATTGAACACCCGCTACATGCTATGCATCATGCTACCTGCAAAATAGGTGCTTCTAGCATCCCCACTTTTCAGAAGAACAACTTAAGGCTCAGGAACATAAAGTAACTGACCTATGTTCACACAGTCCCTAAGTGGTAGCTGTGATATGAATCACCCCGATGCTTGTATTGAATGTTATGCAATAATACTTGTCAAGTGACTTCAGTATATAGGCAGTGAAGAGTCTCAGAATATTTTTGAGCTAGAGACTAGCCATAAGCTCTCTAAGAAGACAATGAGAATGACTTGTTACTCTAAGTGAGTAAAGTTTATTAGACTTACTGTACTATGAGTGGTATCCACTCCTAGACAGCCTCAGTAGTTTCTCAGATGAAGGAAATAAGGCAAGGATATTGATAGGGTTTTGGGGCTTGGGCTGGGTGATTTGAAGGTGGGGAACTGGTGAGGATTAGGCAGAGTTTATGACATAATAGCTTTAGACTGGTAAGTACAGCTAGATGAGGGCTGTGAAGTGAGTGTTAATGAGCAAACTAGTCTTGATAAGTAGGCTATTTTTGTTGGCATATAGTCTTCTGAAAGTGACTATTTACTAGAACACATAGCTGGGTTATTTTGCCTGGCTCCAGCATTTTTTAGCACAGGAAAAGGAAAGCGTGTTGGTTTTAGTTCTCAGGAGTAACATGGGAAGGTCTCTCTGGCAATAGTGAGGAGGGCAGACAAGGGAAAGATGGGTGGCAGGGGATCCAGTTAAGCAGCCAGTGTATAAAGTAGGAAAGAACAGATAAAGTCATGAGCAAGGAAACACTGCTATATTTGCATGCATCCATAGGGTCAAAAAACTTGAGAATCATTTTTTCATAGGTAATTCAGATAGATCATAAAATGGTAATCTTTAAAATGTAGCACAAAAAGGTTTTCCAGTTTAAAATAATAACATGCGTTTGCTGAGGATTCACTCTCAGACACTTTGCTGAGCACTTTATGTGAATTTGATCAATTAATCCTCAAAAGTTTATGATAGGTTAGTTTTCTTCATTTCCATTCTGAAAATAACAAAACAAGGGCGTGGAGAAGTCAAATGATTTCCCCCACAGTCATAGAGAGAGTGATAGAGCTGGATTTGAGCCCAGGACATCTGTGTTCAAAAGTGCTTTTAACTTCTATGCTACTGTGCCTTTTATAAAAATAAATCAGCTAACATAAAGTCTAAAGATATTTGCCTTTGTATCTTTAGCTAGTCTGGAGGCTTGGGTGTTGTTTTCCTGTAAGCTTAAGACAGAGGTCAGCAAACTTTAACTGTGAAGGGCCAAGTGGTAAATATTTTAAGCTTTGCTAGCCATATGGTCTCTATTGAAACTACTCATCTCACTGATGAGTAATTTGTCACTGACATAAGTAAACAGATAGGCCCGTGTACCAATAAAACTTTATTTACAAAAAGGGGCTGCCAGTTGTATTTGGCCCACAGGCCATAGTCTGCTGTATCTTCTTTGCATTTCTCTCAGTTTGAATTTATAATTACAGAATATCCACTTCATTAAGGATGATTAGCCTAAAAATATCCATCAACTTTAGGAAATTTCTAATATGGCTGCCATGCATTGAGGAAGATAGAGAAAACAGATGATATCTTTCATGTCCTTATGCACATAATTTTGTTGGATATACCTTACACAAACAGACATATGTTGCTATGGCCTGAATGTTTGTGTCTCCTGCAAAATTCATATTTTGAAACCAAATTCCCAATGCAATACTATGAAAATGTGGATTCTTTAGGAGGTAATTAGGTCATGAGGGCAGGGCCCTCATGAATGGGATTATTGCCCTTATAAAAGAGGCCTGAGGGAGCTTGTTCATACCTTCTACCATGTGAGGAAGCAGCTAGAAGTTACCATCTATGAAGCAGACAGCGAGCCCTCACCAGACATGGAATCTATTGGTGGCTTAATCTTGGATTTCTCAGCCTCTCGAACTATAAGAAATAAATTTCTGTTGTTTATAAGCTACCAGTTTATGGGATTTTGTTATAGCAGCCTGGCTAGGCTAAGACATATGCACATGGCAACCTTTCTGTAATAAGGAAAGGTGGAGACAGGAAAAACTATGGGATTCAAAGGAAAGGAAAATAACTCAGAGCTTACACTAACCCTAATCAGAGAAGACTTCCTGAAGGATATGAACTCAAGCATGTCTATGAAGTTGGTCAAAGCATTTATAGTGAAAGGAGAGCAGAAATGGTATTCTAGGTGAAGAGGACTTTTTTTGTAAAGGCACCAATGTGGGAGCTTATACAAAGGACCATCTGGCTGAAGCTAAGCATTTGGGTGCAGGAACTGTTAGAGATCAAAGCAGAAAAGTAGATTGAGATGAAATTATAAAGGATCTTCTATGCTAGCTCCAAGAATTTGGACTTTTAATATTGACAAATGGTTCTTAATCAGGAGTAATTTTGCCTCCCATCCCAACTCTCTGTAGACATTTGGCCATTTCTGGAGGGATTTTTGGTTGTCACAAGTCTGGGTGGCACACTACTGGCATCTACTGGGTAGAGGCCAGGGCTGCTCTTAAGGATTTTACAGTATACAGGCCAGCAACCCCCCGCCCACCCCCCAACAAAGAAGTACCTAGTCCTTAATGCTAAATTTGGGACACTCTGTAGTAGTAAGCCATCAGTGAATCTGCAAGTAGGATCAGTGAATCTGCAAGTAGGGGAATGGAGTCATCAAAATGGTCAAGACTGATGCAGTAGCACTGTGTGGATAACTCCGAATGTAGAAAATGGATGTAAGGAGTCTCTTCATTGGCTTGTTTTTCCCAGAAACATTTGAGGGTCTGCCATGTACAAAGCATGGAACCAGGCATGGTAGGATAGAAAGATGAGTAAGGGACAGTTGAAGTCTGTGGAAGCTTTTAATCTAGTGTGCTGGGGTGGCTGCAGAGGTGGTGGTGGCTAGTAGGAGACTTGTAATCAGAACCCTTTGCTCCCCCTGCCTCTTTCTAGCTCTCACTCATCTTGTGGCCACCCTGCAGATTCTGGGCTCCTCTAGACTCTGGGCTTTCTCCAGCTCTTTTCCTCCCATCTAGCTTCTGGGCTTCTAGTCTCTCTTACCTTTTCACCTTGCTCTGCCTTCTTGGCTCTACGTATTCTCCTACATAATAGTTTCTTTCTTTCCTGTATAAACCTGTAAGACTGTTCCTACTCCCAAATATTTACCCATTTTTCCCCATTTTCTTGATCAGCATAACCAGAACCTCAGGAGTTCATCAGGCACTCGAAAATTTTCCCTGGGGTAATGAAGTGAATAGATGGAGGAAAAGCTGTGAATACTTTTGCACTGGTAATTTTAATTTACTGCTATCAATTTTAATCCTTTTCACAAGTATTCACAGAATTCACAAGTATTTATATTTGGTAATATAAAACCAAATATGATAATGAAATATAATCAAGGATTCTTTTTTTCTTTTTAAATTTGATTTACTTATGGATTTGCTTTGAATTGCCATAAATTGCAGGAGGGCCTGCACAAGGAGGGTGCTGTTGAGACCAGAAAAGAGGCCACAGGTGTCTGTGTGGGTGCTACAATCTCCAGACCATCACAATTGGTTAGCAGGTGGGTAGCAAGGAAAGGGAGACTTTGGAGATAGTGCTGTGGTCTGGAGGAATTCAGAACATGAACTATGTGAGCAGAGCCGTGCTGAGCTGGAGAAAGCACTGTCTCTCCTGTGCTGGGAAGAGACAGTGGCCCTGGGCTAGGAACGTGTCTGTGGAGCACAGATGGTTGCCAGTCCCCTCTTCAGATACCTGGAGCCTAGAGTGCTGAGTCTGGGCTGAAGTGCAGTACTTGTCCTCAGGTGTTATTGTGTGAGACTGAGGGGAAAAGCTAGAAACCATGTCTCCAGCAAAATCCATCTATTGATCACCCATCTGAAGGGCTGGGCTGAGAGGGGGACCTCAAAGAAGGAAGAGCAGGACTGCAGGCAAGACAGCCAAATGGCAGGGTAGGGGGTGCTTTAGATGGGGTGGGTAGGTGGAGATTAGGGGCACAGTCCCAGTCCCTGGGTCCTCATAGACCTAGCTCTTAGGCACATGATGTAGTGTGGTAAGTTGAGGCCTGTGGAGGTGCAGAGTCAGGGGAGTGGCTTTACACCAGGAGAAAGGGACTTTTTCTCAGCCCTTGGCTGACACTTCTCTATCACTAATGCCACTTCTGAGCATCTAGGAACGAGGGAGAGGAGTGAAGTTTCTTGGTCCCTGCACCCACACCTTACAATAACACACCTTTCTAGGTTTGAGGGAGAGAGCACATCTCACTGGTAATCATTATTTAGTCATTATTCTTTTCAAGTGGGGCAGGTGCAATAGTATTTTGCAAGGATTTTTTAGAGCAAAGTCATTTTTGGCTATAGCTGTATTAAAAAGGTGAATTTCTAAATGGGTTATTTGGGGCTGATTTGTAAATATATTAAAGCCTTGGCAACTTGTGGAAGTTATGAAATTTATGAAAAGAGTCACAACACTTTTTCTTTCCCTTGAAGGATACTCATAATCCCTTAAAAGCCACAAATGATTCAAATTACTGACTGCTGTAAAAATTAAGTCCACCCACCACAAAATGAAAACTCACATTTACAGTTCTGCTAAATTATTTTCTATTTTTCTCTCTCTTTTTTTTAGACAAAATGCTGACTACTGTAGAAAAAAAGGTCATGATTCATGATCGAAAGCAGAACAATGGAGATGAAATAAACAAGGCAAAATAGAGGTGGAAACAGAAGGAAGTCATTTGCTGAGTCTGCAGAATGGAATGCAGCTTCTGTCCTTTCTTGGGATGTCTAAAATGTGACAAACAGGGTGATCTGTTGTACACACTATCTTATGAGGGAGATGGTGACTTCTCCTTTTTTCTGTGGATCAGTGCTATTGTGTGTTCTCAGTTTAAGATAGCAGATCATCTCAGCAGTAAGCACACCAACAGAACTGAGTTCCAGAAAGGAAGCAGTTTCTGGTGCTTTGCATATGTCCAAATCCATGCAAGTGGGAGAAAGTTCCAGTGCACACTTCCTATGCTTCTGAGTCTAGGCGTTGTGGTGAATATGCAGGAATCATTCATGAGACAGAATGTATTTTGTTGTATGACAGAAGGCTTTTCCAAGCAAACTGCGGTGAGCGTAGTGTTGAATATGTTGCATGTCCATGTTAGAAAACAGAATCCAGTCATCAGCTAATACAAATGATTTCCCAGAGCAGTGTTTGTTTCAAGCTTCTGTCAAATAGTTTGGCTTTTCTGCAGGGTCTCTGTGATTTCCCCACCAATGTACTTTTCTTTGTTAACTCACTTATTATGGTATAACTCAGGAACAGGTCTCAGAATGGAGAGAAACATACAACATGAGCAAAGCTTTTTCTTGTGCTCTGAAGGGTCTTGAGAGGGGAGTGGGATGCCTTCTGTGAGGATTTTTATCGCAGTGAAACTCAAGTGGTACCCAACTGCGTTGTAATTAACATGATTATTGGCATGTTTTTGACTCTCATTTTCTACAAGGCTGCAGTGGGCCACCCATGGGCTGGCCCATAACTGTATGTTATGTGGAAGAAGTGTGGGAATGATGGGTTTTCCATGAAATGTGATGCTTCTGGAGATGGGGCATAAACATGTTCATTCTTGTTGAGCTGCATTGTATTAAACCAAATTGTGTGAAGCGAGGTCACCTGGACCATTCTTGGGAAATGCTTCAGAACACCAGTCTGCTCCTTCTAGAGAATTCGTTTTTGTGTTCTATGTATCTTAAATCAAATGTGTGCCTAAGCAATTCTGTCCTCTGATTCCCACCCCTACCCACCAAAAAATGGTAGACATGAAAGGCAGGTGAGGAAACAGAAAAGGTCTCTTTGCAGATATATATTTTTTAAATGGCACTATGTAGTAATTAAGAGCTAAGGAGACCGAAAGACAGTAGATGAGAATAGAAGAGTACCTGTACCTACAAGGGGAAAAATGAATGCAATTCTTTATTTGATAAGAGTGAACTGAAAGAGAATATTATTTTCCTACAATAAAGCAAGCTGTCCTCTCACAGGATAAAGTGGAATTCTGACATGGATTATGGACTTCTTCTAACTCCCATTGACATTGCTTCTTACCAGACATGGGGAAAAGCTACCTTTCCTGAAAGGGGAGGAGGGCACTGTCCTTTCAGACAAAGCTTGTACAAATTCCTGAACCGCAAATTTGCTAAAGTGACCGTATATATTATATTCATAATTTAAATGATTATTTATGGTCAGATACATATTGTTAAACTTGAAAATGTTTTATTACATTACATCAAATAAAGTTTATTTGTAGCTGAAATAAAGCAACGTAAGTAACAATTTTTAATTAAAGGTCTTATGTCATACATGTTGCTGTCTGTAGAATGGCTGAAGGGCAGACATTTTACATGTTTGCTAAAATCCTAACAGGTAGCTAAGACAGCTCTGGTTTCAATTACATTTCACTGTGGATTCATTCACTTAGTGACTTTATTTTTATAAAACAATGACTGTTCATTACTTGATCTGATTAATGAGCATTGTTTGGGCTCCTGGCACATTAGCATTGCTGGCATCAAGGGGACAAAGATGGGTATGGCACAGTCCTTGCTTTTAAGAGTTTGCCATCAGGTAGAAGGCAAACATGTCTCGATTTGTCACAATATAGTATAGTAAGTGCTGTAACAGGTTTTAGGGAGTGACTTTTTCTTTCCTGTAGTGTAAGACAGGGCACTATGGTTAGTTGGATTGATTCAGGTTTTCAAATGTGTTGTTTAATTTTTTATTAAGACCTTCATGATTCATATTGGCTTCTTATCCTGCCTGACTTGAATGCCCGACTATTGACCTCTCTGCTTCATTCTGGCTATAGAGGCTGAGCTTCATGTGTAGACTGTACTTTAAATATACGGCAGCAAATAAAAGGAAAAGGTAGAAATGGAAAGGGGATGAGAAAAATAAATCATTAATACAGTTTCACATATGACATAATTTGTGCCAAAGACACAGCTTTTGTTTTAACTAAGAATTGGGAAAATCATTGAAATGAACATTTTATATATAATGACTGTTCAAGCAAGAAGGACTATTCCTATTCTCACTCTATGGTTATCAGCTGTCATTTTCTGGCAAGACTGAGTACTGGGAAACCATGCTTGAGAAGTAAAGCACTTACTTGTAAGAGATAACTGAATCACTGTTGCCTTAGCTTTTAGTTTTATTCTGTAAATATTAAACAGGAGACACTCAGAGTTCCTCGATTTTCTAGCAACTGTTTCATAACTGAAAGCATTGATTATGTTGTCATGGGCTTGATATGCTTGTGCATGTATTTGATGATCATATTTTCATATAGTTTTATTAGGTTCATTGATTGCAGGCAGTGGGTCAAAAATATGAATGGAAAATGCAGGTAATTTTTTCAAATAGTTTATGCTAATATAATAATTGAATTACCATCTGGAGATAGTGGGAATTTCCCTTTCAGCATTTTCATTGTCAATTTAGTTTTCAGTTTAATGGCTATAAATGTTTCTAAATACTGGAGTCTTGAAAAATTGTTCATACTCCTTCTGATCTCAGGACCTTCACACATGCTTTCCCTCTTGGTTTGTGATATTCCTCCTGATCTCATTTATTTGATGTATGCCTTCATTATCGTCCAGTAAATCTTCAAGGGTAGGGACCATGTCTGTTTTTCTCAACAATATGCCCATTACCTAGCACCATGCTGGGAACATATATATGGTAGGCCAACAATGGGTATGTTTTAATGAGAAGGAGGGAGGGAAGGAGAGAGAGGCAAGAGTTCACTGGCACTTTTTAAAAATGTTTATATGAGGAAACAAAGAAGACTTGCTGTGATCCAGCGACATGCCCAGTGAGTGGAAGAGAAGGAACTGGAATTAAGCTATTCTGTGTGCCACTTAGGTCAGGCCCTCCACTACATGGTCCTGCTTCTCTTGCATGAGTTAGCTACTCATATCATGAGAGCATCCCTTTCTTAATTTTCTGCACTAGTGGAGCAGAGCCATGTATGTGCTATGGCCCATATGTTGAAACTTGTTTATCTACAGCTAGCCAGATGGTCTGTAACAGCACACAAAGAAGCCATTTGGAAACTTTCAGAGGGTCAGCACGTTTTGAAAACAACTCAGAGTAATGCATATTGTGATGTCATTGCTTACTTTAAGCTTACAGTGAGGAATATCTTGTTAGGTACTGAATGTGAAACATGCAGACTTTGAGAACCAACTCAGAGGTCCTAGCCCCCAGAGATAGAAATGTATTTAATTGGATCACCCTTTAGACTTGTTTTGTCTACATGTTCTCTGAAAAAGGAATATAATGTCTTAATTTAAAATACTTTGTTTTTTAAGTTGCTGCTGGGTTAAATACATTTTTTTTAAAAGAAAACCTGCTTATGCAGTACATGTTAACAGATATGATGTGGTCATCAATAAAAATGTAAAATAAAATTTACTGTGGCTGATACGAAACAAAGTGAGAGACGGTGACAAGTATCAGAAGTAGATTTGCAGCTAACAGTCTGTTTAGTCTTTGGTACATTAAAAAAGCCAAGATGAAAGAATTATACCTGTACTAGTGGAGGGGGAAAATGGTAATCTAAAATAGCAGATGATAAGAAATATCTGGAATTTATCTTTGATGTGGTATTATGTAATATTTTTGGTACCAAATTACCTTTTCCTAATTACATTTTGATTGGGCTATTATTAAAATGCTCTTTATTCTTTAAACCCACACAATCTCACAGTAGGAGAAGTGGTTCAAAGCTATGATGAGAGGCAGCAGAAAGTCGGCTGTACATATAAAAGTTTGTTATGCATAATTCACAAAGTACATGATCCAGTTGTAGGAAAAATGAGCTATAGCCCTATCCACAGACAATCACAGAGCTGGAGAATCTTATGGATGATCTAATACAACTCTCTACTCTTTTGCAGGTGAGAAAATACTAAAACACTAGAGCTGTGTTTTGTCTGAATTCATTTAAAGGAGTATGGTACGGAGCAGTGCTTTGCTCTACACAATATTTGGTGAAGAAATAATTTTTAAAATCTGTTACATAGGTATTAATAAAAATGAGTTATAAGAAAAATGCATTGAGGCAAAAAATCTTGTTGAAGTATGTTGAGGCAAAAAAAAATGAAGTGCAAAAACATACAAAAGATTTAAAAGACATAAAACTACATTTCAATAAATATATTCAGAACAAATATAACGAAGAAAAAACAATAACAAAACTGACCATTGTTCACTGAAAGTGAGCAGTTACTCAGGTAGGGAAAACCTAGCAGTTACCTAGATGAGAAATTACTGTAGCATGATCATTGCATGTGCATGACGCTGAGTTGCAAGGCTCACTGTGATGACTGCAGTATAGGGAGAGCATCCTGACAGGAAGGGTGAAGACCCACAAGGAACCCCTTGTGCCTGAGAACTACACTTGGAGTACTGACGCAGAGAAGCTGCCTGCTTCAGTATGTGCTCTGAAACAGTCAGGAAGCAGAGCCTGCGAACAACTGAAACTTTTTCTTCCTATGTTTTTCCTCTTTAGTTATCTACAATTAACTTGTATCCATAATGCTGATCTGAATGCTTTGAAAGGTATTTGATTTTTAGAATGATCATATTAATGAAATTTTTCTTAAAGACTACATTTTGACAAAATGTCCCCAACAGTTTGAAGGCAAAAGGTTGTGATATTGAGAGGTTACTATCAAGTAATCACATCATTTTATATCTTAATCCCAGTTTTCAAACTTCACTCTGAGTAAGAATTATCCAGGGAGCTTGTTAAACATGAAGATTCCTGGGCCCCACTTCAAGAGACTCTTGTATGTTGTGTCTGGTGCAGGGGTGGGGGTGAGGTGATGCAGAGTGAAGAGGGCTTTTCACCAGCCTAGCACATGATTCTGGTACAGGTGGTCTGGGATCCATATGTTAAAAATTGCTTTTCCCAACGTGCTGGCAGACTGAATTACCTAGCCAGTTCTGTGTGCTATTAGTGAGGAAAAGCATGCTCAGTATGAAATAATATCCAAATCATTAGTATATGGTTATAGAATCTTGCCAAAGAAATGCACCATTTGTTCACAAGCTCTCTCTTACATACCCTTTAGTGCTCAGTACTTACTGTTGGCACCAAAAATCCAGGAAGCTTGCAGAGGAAAATAATCCACAGATCACCTTAGATAGTTTACAAATATGATATTTAAAGACATATTGATGTTTAAGTGACATCTATTGTTATGGTTTCTTTCTCATTTGGTCTTAAGGCCTCTCTTGAGAGTGGCCATCAGCCAAGATAGCCACTCTCTAGAAGAGACCTGACCAGGGGAAAGTTAGGTTGGAGTGTGTTGGTCAAGTGAGGCACAGTGAGGAGGTGAAACCAAAATGCATGAAGCAAGAAATTATTACAGGACCCAGAGAATTAGGGGTGCCAGCAGGAGGCCCATGGTAAGTCTGGAGGTCACAGGGAGCTCAACCAGCAGTTGGGGAGCTAGACAGAGAGAGCACCTGTGGACTTTGTCCTTATCAAGGTCCATGGTTATCCCTTAGGCTTTCCCAAGGGGACTGTGGATTGGCTAGTTTCAAGAAAACATCTGAAAAATTGGGGGGTGGGAACTTATTTATATGACTCTGGTGTCGACAATTAGGTTTTTTGTGATGAACAGTTCACAAAGGGAGGGGAAGTTTTCACTAGGCCAATGGTGACGGGTTATGACTAGGTTTCAGATAACTTATGTCAAAGCTAAAAATGGATGCCAAGGCAGCAACTATATTAAACAAATTTATGACAAGTGCTGAGCTGGCAAATTTCCACATGATTGAGTGATTCCTCATGTTAATGAAGTTTATTTTGTTTTCAATTGTTATGGGTACATAATAGTTGTACATATTTACAGGATACATGTGATATTTTGATACAAGCATAAGATGTGTAACGGTCGAATCAGGGCCGTTGGGATATCCATCACCTCAAACATTTATAATTTGTGTTGAGAACATTCCAAAAATACTCATCTAGTTATTTTGAAATGTACAATTATTAACTGTAGTCACCCTATTGTGCTACCAAACACTAGATCTTATTTCTACTATATAACTGTATTTTTGTATTCATCAATCAACCCCTCTTATAATTAATTAATATTGGCACCAGCACAGGGTCAAATGAGAATCAATACATCACATTCCTTATAGCCAAGAAGCTGATCAAATGTTTGTCAACAAAACAAAGATAAGATCTTTGTAAAATATGTGTTGAATATTAGCCATTGAGTGCAAGCTGTTGACATTGGCCAAGGTGTACACTTTTACCATTTTATATGTGTGTGTGTGTGTGTGTGTGTGTGTATCATGTCAATGATAGCATCTCACATTTAATTGTTTATTACTCATCAGTCATTCTGATAGTCTTCACAGCAATCCTAAACTCTGTTATCTCTATTTTATGGGTGAAGGAACTGAGGCTAAAGGAGCTCATGACATTAACTTGTAAGTAGAAAAATTGAGCTCAGCTGACTTGTACTTTTCATTGTTATGATTTTTTATTATTTAAAATATTTTAAAAATATTTTTGTAGAGATGGGGGGTGGGTCTCACCACGTTGCCTAGGTTGGTCTCAAACTCCTGGCCTCAAGCAATCCTTTCATTTCAGCCTCCCAAAGTACTGGGATTGCAGGTGTGAGCCACCATGCCCAGCCTGTACCTTTCATTATATTCTTCCTTCCTGCAAAATACATCTCAGTGGTTGATGACTGGTTTTGTGGACCTGGAAATCTGCAACTGAACTCTGAGGAGACTCACTCTAGGGTGTTCAAATATCTTCTTTATTATACTAAGTATGACAGAGTCCCCAAGTTCAGGGTCAAATCCTAGATCATTGTGAAGGGCACAAAGATTATGATTCCTGCCTCCTCATCCTATTCTTGAGGTTTTCAATTTCCTGGGTATCCTGATGGTTTTTCCTGGTTATGCATTTCTTTTGCAGCCTGCCTGTGATAGTTCCTTTTATGTATCATCTTCATTGGATCATGGGGTACCCATATATTTGTCTAAACATTATTTCCGGATGTGTCTATGGGGTGTGTCTGGATAAGGTTAGCATTTCAATCAGTTCACTCATTAAAGCGGATTGCCCATTTCTGTATGGGTGAGAATCATCCAATCTGTTGGGGGCCTGAGTAGAGCGAAAAGGTGGAGGAAGGGAAAATTTGCTTTGTGTCTGACTGTTTCTCCTGCCCTGGGACAGGGACCGTCAGCACACCAGTTCTTAGGCCTTTGGTCTCCTACTGTACTACACCACTGGATTTCCTGGGTCTCCTGCCTGCAAATTGCAGATCATGGGATTTCTTAGCTTTCACAATCATGTGAGCCAATGCCTCAAAATAAATCTCTCAATCTCTTCCCTTCTCATATATTGGTTCTGTTTCTCTGGAAAACCCTAATAACCTGCCCTAACTTCTATTCCCCTATAGTGTGTACCTTTCTATACTTTCCTCATTAAAACGTATCTGCCCTGTGTTCCATTCTATCTTCTGCTGTCTCTTAACTGCCAATTAATCAAATACCCAAATCCATTCAGGTGCAATATCCTCTTCTTACATGGCATATCATTACATTGAGGCAAGCAACTTCTTTGATCAGTGTCTGAACCCAAAGAGTATTGATGGAAACTTCTCACAATGGGACAAGTTGGTTGTGGAGAAAGCAGCTCAAAGTGTGTGCCTCCTTGACTGGGATTCTGTAAATCCTAGAGTTGTTTAATTACAGACCTCCCAGGGGTCCCAGAAGCTGGAAGCCTGCTGTTATCCAAACTGATCTACATGACTTAGGCCAGGTCTGTTTTCTGCCAACATTAGAGCAGAGAACTGAGGGAATTCCCTATATTTTTAAAGCAAAACAAATGAAGGTAATTAGGTAACAGCTGAGATTTGTCAGGAAGTATTGGCCAGTTGCCTCCAGCTCCTGGTCTTCGTGGAGATCAGCTTCTGTGGGGCAACTTCGGCGGCTCTCCCCAGCCCCAGAGAGCAATTCTAGTGACAATCAATTTCCTCATCAACAACTTTGTATGAAATATTAGAATATATTTTGAGTGTGGAGATAAAATTAACACCTGAAATTTTTTCTGAGCACAGAAATCAGAGATTACTCTTCAAATTACCTATTCTCTTGGATCTTAAAATTTTAATTGCAGCAAGCTTTTACATATTGGCATTTAATTTCTCTGTAAAAAAACCTTACTTAATTCAATCAATTAAGGGAAAACTTGGCCTAATTTCCATCCATCCATTTGGATCATGCAGAGTACAAATTTTTTGGACAAAAAACACTTCTTAAATATTATAACACGAATTCTAGTGTGGGATGCAGTTTTACAGCAAAATTGTCTAATAAAGACAGATAAAATGTTTTTATTTCCATTTCACCATAGCAAACATTAAAAAGGATACTAATATATTTAATTTGTCTGCTATTAGTGAGGACCGTTAAGGAAAAGATGTATATTTTTTAAAGAAACCATAACCAGAATTTTAGAATGATCTTATTAGACAAATGTGAACTCATGAAAGAAGCAGAGTTTTAAATTTCATATTTCAAACAAATGGCAACAGGTGAAGTGTCTAAGACCCATTCATCTGTTGCATTATCATTTTATCATATTTATTTCAAATTATTTTAATAAAAGAAAAATTTAAATGTACAGTTTATAACTCATTTTGTGCCCTTTATGAAAGCTGTGTGACCTTGGACAAATTTTCTAATCTCCCTGTTTCTGGGCTTCAGATACTTCATCTGCAAAATGGAGATAATACTATCCAGTACCTCATAGAGTTGTTGAGAGGATTAAGTGAATAAAAATGTAAAGAACTGAGAACAAAACCTGATGCCCTGATGTCTGAAGGATGTCTGCTGCCAGTGTTTACTCCTCCTTCTCAATCTCCCTTCTTCCTTCAGTGGCAGGCACTTCTCTGAAGTTACTGTGCATCCTTCTAATCCATGCTTAAATGCTTTTAATATACAATATTTTTGTCTTTCAAAACCTTATATAACTGTGTAAATATTACACACACTGCCATATTGCGTGCATTCTCTTGCAACCTGCTTTTTTCTCAATGCTAGGATTTTGAGATCTCTTTATATTGGGAGATGTAGATCAAGTTCATCAATTTTCATTTACGATAATATTTGGTTAATTGAATACACTGCAATTCATTCATTCATTTTCCCTCTCGTGGACATTTTATTTCCAGATTTTTTTTTGGAATTATAAAGAATGCTGCTGTGAGCATTTATGGTCGTGTCACCTTGCACATTAGTGAGAATAGCTTCCATATGGGGCTTCCCAAACTTTTCCCCTTGGATTGCCCTGCCAGATGTTACTGTGCCTCTAAGCCACGGCTGCCCTAAGGGCTAAGGAGGTCAGTATCTTGTGGCATAAATCACAACCCATGTCCCCATTTAATGCAGACCTGTTGGGGAGCCCTGCCCCTCCCAGGACATTGGTCTTCAAATTAGGGTAAACGCACTGAACCAACGCCCCCCTACCAACATACACTCACATGCATGCACTCAAAAACACACATGAGAGCACCTACCTATACATGTGCATGCACACACAAACACAGAGGCTTTTTCAGTATGAATGGTTGTTAAAGGAATCGGTTTTCAGATCCGAATATTGACAGCCTGAGAGCCACATGCAAGTTCCCACTTCCTTATTCGCCATCTTTTTCTTCCATACTTATATTAGAAAATTATTTGTCATTTACTGAAATTTTAATTTAACTGGGCATCGTGTACATTTGTATGCGTGTGTGAGTTTGTTAAATCTGGCAAAGCTAGTGGAATTAGAAATGATCTTTTGACCCATGAAGGAATGATCTGAATTCAGATATATTGTAGAGTGGGTTGGCAGGACAATTTTTGTTTAATGATCTCTTCTGTTACTTCTCCTGATTGTTAAAGTACACATCACTCCTGAGTGGGGAGTCCTGTGAGAGCAAAACAGGTAAGAAATACAGAGGGTGTTGGTGTTGTATTTCACTGGGACAGTGAATTCATGACAAAGTTTTCGTATTTACCCATGTAAGAATATTCAGGAGTTGCAAATGGCAATCTGGGAAACACCAGTGTGTTGAGAAGCACAGCCCGGATTTCTCATTCTGAGAAAGGAGAAAGACTTTGGTGACTGCTCCTATTTACTGGGCTCACCTGCATTATTTGCAAGTTTGAGAAGGGAGGAGGTAAGAACGTCCATGTTTGTCTCCTGTAGATCAATATTACACTTTTAAGTAAAGTAAACTTAGGTTAAAAATAAATTAGTGTTTTATATTTTCTTACACATTTATTCAGGCTGAGAAAGATTTCCATTCCCTTTGACAAAATTATTGGATACTATAAATCTATATACACTTTTTATTTGGACTCAACGTCCCTTCTCACTGTTATCCATCAACCAATTCTTCACTCATTTGTTCATTCTTATCATGTACTTATTAAATTTACGTAACAGGTATATGTCATGGATTTTACTGTAAAAAATACACTTCATCATTAATATACTGTTGGTAAGCCTTCTACTACTGGTAGCCTCCTTCTGTTTATTTTGCTATGAATTTACGGTGAACCCGGTTTCATTTTAGCAGTAAACAATGTTCATCTCTGGATATATAAACTAAATGAATGAAAAATTCTCATTAATTAAAAGATGCATTCTTGATAAAATTTTACATTTAATAATTACTTACAAAACTTTGTAATACATTTAGCTTTTGATCAACAGTAATTTAGTAGTAATTAAAGAGGAATTGCTAATATTTAAATTACCATTTAAAGTGGTAATAATTTTTTAAATCAAGAAAAATGTTTTAATCCTCACCATCTTAAAGTTATAAGAAAAATATTTTTTCAGTTTTTTGTTATATACACATTTCTGTAACTATGTTACAGTGGTCAATAAAAGATATTCAAGCATAAAAATATGTTACTATAAACTTCAGTAATAAAGTGGAATGGAAATACAAGTCAAAACAAAAAAGGAAACAAGGTAAATTTTTCCAAATGTTAAAGAAAAGCTGCTTGTGTGTTTTAAAAAAATAGATGGTAATGGTTATCTGATACCACTTTTGAAAGAATGGCATCACAGTTTTATTTTGTAAATGTCAGTATTTATAACAATTTCAAAATTATATATTTTGCAAGTATTTAAATTTATTATTAAAAATTACATCCCAATTTAAAAATTTTCAAGTGACTGCATAATTTTCCAAAATTATTTTATGGAGTACATGTGTAAAAAGCTTAGATGCCCAACAGTATGCTGAAAGTGGAGTTGTTATGTAGGAGGGTGTGTATATCCTTACCTAGATTTTTTGCCAAATTTTAAGTGGTTGCCTTACTTTGCACTCCCACAACAGTATATGGGAATTCTCTTATTTCCGTATTTTCTCAAACATTTTGTATTGTCAACTTTTAGGTTTTTGCATGTCCAAAGAGTGTAAAATGCTATCACTTTGTGTTTTTAAGTTTGCACTCCCCTGATTGCTAGTGAGTTCCTCTTCTGTGAACTGCCTGCTCATATCTTCACCCATTTTTCAATTGATTAATGTACATATTTGTAATGTAAGGAACTAGTTTTTATAGGATGTTGGCCTTTGCAGCTTATTTTGGGGAAAACACCTTTAAATTTCTTTTACTCTTCTAATTCTCAATCTAGTCCTTAGCCAAAAATATTCCCCTTAACACAACATTCTTATTTTTCATCTGCTCCCAGAGGGTTCCCTCTTTAGAAGTTAACGCTGATTTTCTTTCCATGTAAGGCGTCAAACCATCTGGACACTTCTGACAACATGAAGAGAACTACATATTTTTACATGCCTAGATATATAGGTGACTTGATACAAAGGAATAAAAAATATAAAATAAAAGCAATTGATCACTTTACTAAAAACCTAGGGTCATGTTGATTGGTTTAATAAGATCTGATTCTTTTTTTTTATTTTATTATTATTATACTTGAAGTTTTAGGGTACATGTGCACAATGTGCAGGTTAGTTACATATGTATACATGTGCCATGCTGGTGTGCTGCACCCATTAACTCGTCATTTAGCATCAGGTATATCTCCTAATGCTATCCCTCCCCCCTCCCCCCACCCCACAACAGTCCCCAGAGTGTGATGTTCCCCTTCCTGTGTCCATGTGTTCTCATTGTTCAATTCCCACCTATGAGTGAGAACATGCAGTGTTTGGTTTTTTGTCCTTGTGATAGTTTACTGAGAATGATGATTTCCAATTTCATTCATGTCCTTACAAAGGACGTGAACTCATCCTTTTTTATGGCTGCATAGTATTCCGTGGTGTATATGTGCCACATTTTCTTAATCCAGTCTATCATTGTTGGACATTTGGGTTGGTTCCAAGTCTTTGCTATTGTGAATAGTGCCGCAATAAACATACATGTGCATGTGTCTTTATAGCAGCATGATTTATAGTCCTTTGGGTATATACCCAGTAATGGGATGGCTGGGTCAAATGGTATTTCTAGTTCTAGGTCCCTGAGGAATTGCCACACTGACTTCCACAATGGTTGAACTGATTCTTTTAAACCTGAAATTGTTTAGAAAGAAGCTTCCCTCTTGAGGTATTCAGTGATTATTTGAAATACAGGTAATCCTTGATTTATGAGCAAATTGGCTAAGGCAATGGTTATAAATTGAGCCAATGAAGTACTATAGAATTGGTTTATGGAATGGGCTGAACCTCATGAAGGATACAGATATGTCCAGGATTTTCTTCTCACCATTCTTTTCTCTTTGGTCATCAGATCCCTTTTCCTGGTCCCTAAACACCAACGTGGGCAAAGCCCAAAACTTTCTGGTCACTTTCAGGGATAAGAAAATGTCCTTTCAATGATAAAGAATAAAGTATTAAAAAGTCCATTATGATACAGATGAAAACTTCAGTGCCAAAGCCAGTTTAAGTCCTTTGTCTGAAGCTCAGCCCTAACCTGAGGTCTTTAACTCAGGGAGCTTTTGTGCGAAAGACAGTGTGGTCTCTTGTTTCACACATCCCACCCTTTCACTTTTTTCCCTGGTTGGAAGAGGAGGGAAGATGAGAGGAAATGGAACACATGAGGAAAAGGAACAGAAGTATTTTTAGTTAGCTGGCGTTATTGTTGTTCTTTGATATGGCAGGTGTCTTCGGGCTGACATTTTGTGGGTTATGTTTTGGTTCAATTGGACATAAATCCATTCTGATGTGGGTTCTGTGCTCTCCAGATAACTTCTCCCAAGACCCCCTAAGCTCCATGACCTCCTACTGCTGGGATTCTGTTTCTTACAGGCCATCCTTCTGGGTGTCACATTCAAGCCAGCTCAAGCCTACCTATTTCTGTGACCTATATTTTGCACAAGGGCAATGTCACACATCTTGGCCATGCCAAGAGCTAGAAGTGTGGCTCCTCACTGGGCACTACTGTTCTTTCTTCCACCTTGCTTTGGAGGATTGTTCTAGCCAGCCTCCCACTTTCAGAATTCTGTAGGCCATGGCTACTTGAAGTGTGGTCTAGGGACCAGCAGCATCATGTGGAACCTTACTAGAAATACAAAAGAACCTCAGGCTCCACCCATGCCCCACTGAATTAGAATCTGCTTTTTACCATGATCCCCAGGCGATTCATGTGCACCTTAAAGTGTGAGAAGCTCTGACTTAGGCCAGAGGCAGGCACTGGTCTCTATATTCAGGTTGATCTCTGCACTCCAGGGAACTCATGTAAGGCTCTCTCAAATTCTCTCACAACACCCTATTTGGATCCACCCTAAGCTTCTGCAGCTCACTGTCATCCTGCTGGGGTACCTTATTGCTAGAACCTCCAGTTTCTTAAAATTTCTCTAGGAGCCTCTGTCATTTGGTCTGGAAGGGAGAGCACTTTCTTTCTTCATGAGCAGAGAGGACAAAATCCAAAATTCTTGCCCCTAAGGCCTGGAAGTCAGTACCACCCTGACCCTCTTAAAACATACTTGGTATTTTGCCTAGAAGGGCTAGGTAGTATGGGAATGGAGGGGCTTGCAGGGTCAAAGAACCAATTAATTCTCACCAAGGCTTGAGGGGAGGTGTCTGGTGGATCCACAGTTCCTCTTCAGAATGTGGAGGAAACAGTCACCTCTTGTCTTTGGTTTGTGGCTTTATTCTGAAATTCCATGATAATTGGAAGAGTTATGTTCTTTTCATTATAATAAGAAGGATCCTTCTATTTTATGAGTTTAGAATCATGAAATGTGATCTAATTTTGGAAATTCTTTTTGTATCAGAAAAATACCAAAGTTGATAAGAATAAATGAAAGATTCAAGTATAATTTGTGGGCTATGTTATTCAGACCAACGATTCTAGTAAAAAGAAATAAAATAGCTGGATAAAATTAAAATAGAAAAATACCTTGAGAGCACCTGACAACATAGTAAAGAAACAGAGAGGGAAACGAACCCATGAAGTAAGCAGAGCCCAAAGCTGTTTCTGTTCTGAGGGAACTGCCTGTAAGGGGCAGCTGGGGTTCACTTCTGTTGGGCTTCAAGTACAGAAATGAAGGGATCTCCCAAGAAGGAGAGTCAAATAGGAGACTCCCCAAATTAAGATCAGACCTTAAAGAGCAGAGATATCCCCAGGGTAAAAGTCCACAACTGATATGGTTTGACTCTGTGGCCCCACCCAAATCTCATCGGAATTGTAATCCCTAAGTATCTAGGGAGAGATCTGGTGGGAGGTGATTGGATCATGGGGGCAGTTTCCCCCATGCTGTTCTTGTGATAGTGAGTTCGCATGAGATCTGATGGTTTTATAAGGGCTCTTCTCCCTTCACTCCTCACTCTTCTCTCTCCTGCCACCTTGTGAAGAAGGACGTGTTTGCTTCCCCTTCTGCCATGATTGTAAGTTTCCTGAGGGCTCCCCAGCCATGTAGAACTGTAAGTGAATTAAACCTCTTTCCTTTATAAATTACCCAGCTCAGGCAGTTCTTTATATTATTAGCAGTGTGAGAAAAAACTAAATACAACTAAACCCACTTCAGCCTCCCTAATACTCAATTCCCATTTCCACCCTTTGGTATCTTTGGATAGGGTTGTCTTGAGTTGGCTGGAGGGAAGAAAAAGGGGGAAAAAACCTTCCTGAGAAGTTGGAGCCATAGTCTGTTCTAAAACAGATTTGCAGGCTTGGTTCACATTGTCTAGGTGGTCTATGGGACCCCAAGCTTCTGAATTTGGTTGGAGGTGGGTCAAAGTGTGTTGCTAATACTTCCAGGCACCTGAAGCTATCAGACATAAATCCTCTTTGGAGAAGTCTAGTCTTCAAAGGATTCCCATTAATATTGTTTCAAGGACATTATCAGTACCTAGTAAACAAATAAACACATAAGGAAATAAGTAAGAACCAGAAGGAAAACCTGACAGTAGAAACAGGCTCTCAAAGTTATAATTATTAGAACTCTAAGACATTGTAAAGAAGAAATAAGAATATAATAAACTAAAATATATGAATGTTCAAACATTTATTAGGTATTTAAAGTCAAATATTTTATATACAAGTTACATTAAATGTCACTTCTTAGGAATTTTTTTTAATAATTGGATGGGTACTCAGATGAGTACTATGTGTATGCCCAGAAGACAATCGCATATCAGGCATAGGTATTTTTTTTATTGCTCTAAGGACATTTTTTTTTTCTCCTTTCTTTAAACTTTCTGGTGAGGTGTATTTTATTCAATGAAGAACATCAAAGTTTGATGAAGTTTTACATATCCATATAACTACCACTTCCTTATTATTGAGCATTTCCAGCACCCTAGCAGATCACTTATACCTTCACCACTCAATAACTGCAAAGGTAACTAATATTCTGACCTCTATTATCATAAGTTAGTTTTCCTTGTTTTTGAACTTTTGTATAAATAGAATAATATAATATGTATTCTCTGGTGTCTAGTTTGTCAATGTTTATGAGATCCATTCATCTCGCTGTGTGTAGGACTAGCTGTTTCTTTTCAAAATTGTATGTATTCTATTGTATGGATATAACACAATTTATTCATTTTATTATTAGTAGATAATTGGTTCGTTTCCATTTGGAGACTGTTATGTATAATGCTGCTATGACTATTCTTGCACATATCTTTTTATAAACACAAGCATTCAGTTCTTTTGGGAACATACCCAGAAGTGGAATTGCTGGGCCATAGACCACATGTATATTTTGCTTTAGTAAGTACTGCCTAATAGTTTTACAAAGTGGTTAGACCAATTTATATTCCTAGCAGCAATGCAACAGTATCCTCCAAAAACCTTTTATTTGCCTTCAAAATTAAATCATCTAATATCATTGCCAATTTATGTTAATGAATTTCCCTAAAGTTTTGAATGGTAAATACTTGAGAAAGGGAAGCTTTCATGGTGACTTCTGCCTTGCCGAGGTTGTCAGCTGCCCTGCAGAGAAAAACAGTCAGGAGGTGAACGAATTCAAATAACACCATAGTTATTCATTTAATTCATGGTGCCTGAGGCCCACATCACCCCTGACCTTTCCCAGTTTTACAAGCGAGTAGATTTCAGTTTTTGTTTTACTTGGAATTGGGTTTCTGACACCAGCAACTAAAATAATTCTGCGTAATAGAGAACTTGTACTGAAAGAAACATGGCAAAAGCTCATTCAGTTTTCCCATTTCTAATATCTCAAAGTTTGAATTTTAAGAGTGAACATTTTGCTTCACTGACTGTATTGTGTAACATTTTATACTTATGTACCTACTAATTATGATATAAAGTGTATACATCAAACATTGCACATGTGGACAATTGAGACTCCTGGTAATATTTACCCAGGGTTGCTGCCGTAGGTAGGTGGAGTTTTGGAGACCTGCATGATTTTAGGTGGGGGCTGAATAGTATAAAGAAACATCTATTTCCTTACCGTCCACAACAAAGGTATCAATCCATTAACAAATGAAAAGAGAAAAGCCTCAGAATGAGGGGAGGTGTCTTGCAGATTATTTTTCAGATAACTCTCATTTGCATTTGAAATACTAAAGAATTATGCTGGAGAAATTCACATTCAAGGGAGGTGAACACCTTTGGCAAAATACAACATCATAGCTTATCTTTAGGAGACACCATAAATATCCAGGTAAAAGAAGATAAGTATCAACTACAATTGGGGAGTCAGAGGATCTTTGCATGTAGAAGAAATGTTTATAATCTGGCAAATAGGAGAGAGTAGAGAAGAAGAAAGTTGCAAGAGCTCTATCACCATAAACTGTGCATGGTGTGACAAAGCTCTGGCTTTCCTCAGGATCCTTTTAATTAACTAATTAATTAATTTTGGTGATCAGTGCATTTTTTTACTTGATGAATTTTAATAATTAGAATTATTATATTAGAAAACAATACAGTTCATTTTTGTGTTGAAATTAGCTTATCAGTCATCTATGAGATAATGCTTTTATTCAAAAAAGTTAACCGACTTTTTATAAAGCAACTTCCCACAACCAATCAGAGTCTGGATACTCTTTTCTGGTAACTTTCAAAAGAATCAGATGAAAGTAGGAAAATGTCCCTTCTTCCAATCCTATTTGAAAAGAATATGCCTGGTTTTCAATGCAATGAATGTCTGGTGTATCTGGGAGTATTAAATTGCTAACTGTGAAGCAGATTTCAAGGTGATTTGGGAAGTTCTAGCTTGCTCCCACCACTAAAATGCATATACCTGGCTAAGAATGGGCTCATGCGCAAGAGCATTCAAGAAATACATTCACCTAAATATGATTAAACCTGTAGGAAACCTAGGCGTCCCAGTCTGCAGGGATCCCCTTCTTCTCTCCTTTGGCACCCTGAGTCATATGTGGCAGAAGGGGGTACTGTCTTTTACCTTTTCCACCCCAGATGTCGGGGACACCGCAGAGCATTCATGTCCTTATTCCACTCTGCTCATTACTTGTCAGCTCACTGAAGTGTTTCTATGTAGGCATCCTGTGCTTTTTTAGGTCACTGCTTGCTGTCTGGTAACCAGTTCCCCCTTCTTGCTGTTTTTCTATTTCTGTTACACAGCAAGGGTGGGTTTAGGCCCTACTTAGGCCATAGATAAGATCAGGCTGTAACACTGAGAAAAATATTACTGCAACACATGAGAATTGTGCTTTAGCACAAGGAAATTCTAGCATAGAAGATACTACAGTGCATCATTGCCCTGAGTCCAGTAGCCATGACCTTCTACAGTGGGGAATTTTTCTCATGTCTCTCCCCTTAGCTCTTGCCTACCACCAGCCTACCTCCCGACAGTGGGAAGGCCTTGGACAGGCCAGTCTCTGCACATCTTGCTAACATGTAAAGTGAAAGAGAATGAGTCAGTTTTAAAGCTGTACTTAATTTTTTCTAAGATGCCATTACTTGTAAGATGCGGCATTGTTCTGTGCACCTCTCTACCAGCAGGGGATTTATTTACAAAGGTGTAGAGGAACCACAAAAAAATGTGCAGGAAGCTGGGGTTAGAATTTAAAAAGCTGTCACTACCTCACCACAAAAGAATTGAGAGGAGGAAGATGTTACAGACACCTGGAAGGGGAGAGCTTTGTTGAGCAGATTGAGTGGGTCAGGTAAGCTCCCAGGAGGGAGCAAGTGAGCAGCCAATGCTCTGCCATTACTCTCCCTCTCCCTCCCATCTCCTGCCAGGCCTCCTCATTGGTCCAACCCAACGTGAAGCCAGAGGGCACAGAAGCACGTCCACATTGTCTAACCATCAGCCTCACAAGGAGTGTGGGAAGTGGATCTGCAAGGGGAAATGAAAGACATCTCTGGGACAGCTACTAAGCAAGAATAAATTCTGGTGATTGAACTATGAGGCACTGCTTTCTTATCACTTAGAATTTTTATTTTACACTTATTGAAAGAGCTCTGTTCAACAGATAAAGAAATGGATTTATTTTTATCTTGCAGTACCTTTCTGGATTTAAAATAACTACATTTCAATGCTAAATAATGGTGTAACATTTTTGAAAACATTTGTGATAGATATTTTTTCCCCAAAGATGACTACAATAATAGTGCTTGTTGCACACATGCTTCTAGAACCTTACTATATCCACATTAAGAGGGGAGGCTTGGTTTCTCCCCACTTGAATCCAGGCTAGTTTCTGTCTTGCTGGTAACCAAAAGAATGCCTCAGTTATGGTACGGTATGACTTTTGAAGCTAGGTCCGAAAAGATGATGCAACTTCCACCGTGCTTGCTGGAACGCTTGCTCTGAAGCCCAGAGCCTCCATGTTAACTGTCTGACCACCCTATGGCTGCCATGCTGTGAGGAAGCCCAGACTAGCCCAACTCCAGAAGGACTACATGGAGAAGCCCTGAAACTACATGACAAAAGATGCTTTGCCAGTTTCCAGCTGCTCCTGCTTGCTCCACTTCTGCTGTACCGGTTCCAGCTAGTATTCAAGAGCTCATGAGATATTTCTTAACTAGAACCACCCGGCCAAACCCTTCCCAAATTTCTGGTCCACAGAAACCATGAGAGATAATAAACTGCTTGTTGTTATTTTAAGCCACCAAGGTTTGAGGTAATTAGTTATGTACCAGTAGTAACCAAAGTAATTTTAAATACCAGTTGTACTCAATAAATGCTGTACAGTCATGTGTTGCATAACTCAAGGGTGGACCGCATACATGACAGTGGTCCCATAAGATTATAATGGCTATCCTGTATAGCCTCGATGTGTAGCAGACTATACCATCTAGTTTCAGTATGCTCTGTGATGATGTTTGCACAATGACAAAATTGCCTAATGATTGCATTTCTCAGAATGTATCCCTGTCAGGTGACATAGAACCATACCAATAATGCATTAATTAATTGATGACAATATGAATAACCATGACCAAGTTTGTACATGCACAGGCAATGACAACTATGTCATGATATCCTGCTGGCCAACAACAATTGTGAGATGCCATCTATTTTTTTTTTTTTATGAGACACAGTCTAGCTCTGTTGTCCAGGCTGGAGTGCAGTGGTGTGATCTCAGCTCACTTCCACCTCCGCCTCCCAGGTTCAAGCAATTCTCCTGCCTCAACCTCCTGAGTAGCTGGGATTACAGGCGTCTGACACCATGCCCGGCTACTTTTTATTTTTAGTAGTGACGGGGTTTCACTGTGTTGGCTAGGCTGGTCTTGAACTCCTGACCTCGTGATCTGCCTGCCTTGGCCTCCCAAAGTGCTGGGATTACATACGTGAGCCACTGTGCCTGGCCGATGCCATCTATTTTAAGATGCATCCTGGTGAAAGAAAATGTGAAGAAAATATATCACAAGATTGATAAGGTGTGGTAGTATTTATGTAAAGGGAAGGACAAAGACAATGCAAATAGTGATCTTGTTGGTAAGGCTATTTATTTTGAAAAACTAATATTTTGTAGTTAAGACGACATACTCATTGACAAAATAATTAAATGCAGAAAAAGCTACTAAGAAGACAATAAAATCACAAAAATCTCACCATTCAGCGATAAACTTCCAGATACCTAAATGTATATAGACACATATAGCTATGTGGACATAATGCTTTGTAAATAAGTTTATGCTACATTGCAGGTTAATTTTTTCACACTTAAAAACATGCTGAGAGGTCAGGCATGGTGGCTCACGCTTGTAATCCCAGCACTCTGGTGGATCACTTGAGGTCGGAGTTCGAGACTAGCCTGGCCAACATGGTGAAACCGTATTTCTACTAAAAATACAAAAATTAGCCTGGCATGGTGGCACATGCCTGTAGTCCCAGCTACTCGGGAGGCTGTGGCCGGAGAATCACTTGAACCTGGGAGGTGGAGGTTGAGGTGAGCAGAGATCGCGCCACTGCATGCGCCACAGCCTGGGAGACAGAGACAGACTCTGTCTCAAAAAACAAAAACAAAGCCAAACAAACAGATAAACAAACAAAAAACATGCTGAGATGATGTTTCTACCTCAGTAAATAAAAAAACACACACTCTTATTTTTTAATGGTAGCAGAGTATCTCATGTTTTTAACCAATCATCCAGTGATGGAGATTTTGTTGTTTCTTTTCAATTTCGCTTTTATGAATGCTAAAATAATAAGCATATTTATGCATTTATGTTTGCCCTGTTGTGTTATTATCTCTTTGTGGAGAATTTGTAGTTATAAGACTGTTGGATTGGATGGGATTTATTTATCATGGATTACAAAAATAGCAACATTTATGATTATGATATGGATTGACCGACCTCCTGCCAAAATTGTGTCTATTCATACTCTATCAAAAGTTTTTGATAATGCCAAATTTCCTTTCCTTTTGCCAGTGTTAGGCTTTTGACATTTATCTGATGCCAATCTTATGGTTTTAAAAGATTTATTTTTTTATTGTTTTACTTATATTTGAGAAAATAACGAAACTGAACATCTCCATTTTTTGATCTACTTTAATTTCTTCTTTGGTAAATCAACTATGCATAGTCTTTGACCATTTTTCTTTTTATAATTGATTTTCAAGAGCTCTTTGTACAGTAGTAATTCTTTGTCCAATATGTGTGTTACTAAACTTTTCTTCTGTTTTCCAAATGACTATAATAATTATGATTCTTTGTTTTGGTTGCCCAGAAATATTTAATTTGTATGTAAATTCATTTTCACTGATGGCTTCTGCCTTTGGTGTCAAGTTTAGAAAGACTTGTTCCATTCTATAGTTTTTAAAAGTGTTTACTCATACTTTTGCTTCACTTTTTACATTTATTAAGAATTTTAATCTAACTGGAATTTATGAAATTTAATTTTTCCCCTACTGTGGCTAGTTTGTTGTCTTCAATTATTTAGTGAGTAATCAATCTGTCCCCTGTGATTTAAAATGCCACATTTGTCATACATTAAATCTCATAATATGTGAGATTGGTGTCTGTTTCTGGGATTCTCTGTCCCTTGGCAATTTGTCTTTTCCTGCGCCAATACTACTCATGTTGTTGCTGTTGTTATTGTTATTACTGCTAAATACAAGGTGTTACTATCTAATAGAAAAAGTGTGTACCCCTCTCTTCTAGTCCTTTCATAATTTTTGTTACCATCTTTGCAGATGAATTTAAAAATAATTTTTGTTAAATTTTAAAATAATCCTGTTGTAATTTTGACTGGCATTACATACAAGTTATGGTCTGTTTTAGAGAAAGAACTAAAGAACTGACATCTTTACAACACCAAGTCTTTCTGTCCACAAACAAGGTATGTCTTTCATTTATTTGACAGTTCTTGTGTATTTCTTGGTAAAATTTTGTAATTTTTATCGCTGCACATTTCTTTTTAGTTTTTGCTCTTTGTATTTTTGGTGTTTATTATGATTGCATATGTGGTAGCTTGATTACTGATTATCTCTGGTATGTGAAGAATGATTGCATATTATTGTATATTTATTTTGAAGCTAGCTACCTTACTTATTCTCTTAACAGTTCCAGAAGTTTTCCAGGGCTTCACAGAAAATTATAAATTTTTAATAATCATATAAAATTTTATTGGCTGGAAATAATTTTGCATCCTTCCTTTAAATATGTATACCTCTTCATTTCTTTAATTAATAGCATTGGCTTGAGGTTCAGAACAATATTAAATTATTATGATGATCTAAGACATCTTTATTTCTGACTTTAATGGAAATACTTCCATTATTTCTTCCCTGAGCATAGTGCTGGCCTTAGATTTGCAATATGCATTTAAAAAATATATTCAGGTGGGATATATCCAATCCTATTTCACAGTTTGTTATTTTTAAAACCAGGAATGGATTTGGAAATAGACAAATGTTGTTGGCAGCTAAGAAAGTATATTAATTGACCTACTAATATAATATTATCTTTGCAGTCTAGAATGATTAATACGTTTTTGCAATCTAAAATCCTTTCAGTGTCTTATTTAATTCTATTTCCCACTATTATGTTTAGGATTTTGGGTGTCAATATATTTATAAGTGAGATTGGTCAGTAGTTCTCTTTTTGTTTAATAAGATTTGGCAATAGTGTCATGTATTGACACATTTTTGAAATATTCCTATTTTTCTATAAATTGTTCCAGGCTCATTAGAGAAGTTTATTTATATAAGTAAACAAATGTTATTTACTTTAAAATTTGCTCACAAAATTATCCTACCAGATCTTTTTAATAGGCGCCTTTTAAAAAGCTTTTTTATTTTCTTCTGGCCTTGGTATCAAATTAAGACTTTTTCTAGCCTATTCTTATTAAAAGTGTATACTCTTTCTTTTGTATTACTCTGTAAGTTATCTTCATTTAATTAATTTTGTGTTTGTGCTTCTTTAAATATTTATTTTAGCATTAAATATTAATTCAAAACATTATATGGTAATATTTTGGTAAAGGATGTATTTTTCAAACAGCACAACAAGTAAGACAACAACAAAACACTCAGCCATGTTAGCCACATCTGAGGTAAATTTTAAAAGCATGTAAGCTACTTCAATTTCACAGCTGAATATTGTTGTATATGAATTGTTCTAGATATGCAAAGCTAAAAAAAAAAGGCTTTTTCTCTCAGTAAAAATCATGAATCCCTATATCCCCAAATTTCCTATTTCTTAAGCCAAGAAGACAAACCAAATTCTCTCTGTATTTGTCTACATGCAACAACAAGACCTCATGGGCAATTTCATAAAGACCCGACTGACTAATGTGGACTGATTCTGTTGTGGCCTGGTGCTTTATGGAGGCTGAGAAGTTACTACGTAGAGGAAAAGAGACAAGCAACGCGGAAGGGGGAAGGAATGGCCTCTGCTAAATCCCAGATCTGAACTGACTGTAATGGAAACCAAACAAGCAACAGAAGCCTGAACTAATGATCTAGTTACACTCTTCCCTTCCTCCCTTTCTCTTGCAACAGAGGGCACCACTCTCCAGGAAAGCTCATACTGTATCTAGAATTTCTGTACAGATTTCCTCAAGGCACAGTTAGGTTCATCGATATAACTTTAACATGAGCACTGTGTTGTGTAGTGCTCAGGTATACTTTCTTCTGTTTGCTGTTACATTAATGCTGAAAACACAATTTTCTAAAGCTGAAATGGAATGTGTATCATATGAAAAGATTCTATAATATTTAATTGACTGAAGTACATAATTAGTATTACTATATTTTAATAAACATACATCTAGGCATTTGGCCTAAGAAAATAATCAGAAATAGGGTAAAGATTTATGTACAAATCAACTTATCTTGACATTATTTGTGTAAATCTTATAAAGCCATCATCTGAGAGTAGTGTTGTGAACAGAGAAACACATATCAATAACAACTGAATACAATTTTAAAACACTGTAAGTTCAGTATTAATTAGGTTCCTTTGGTTACAGGCAACAAAGAATAATTGTGGATAACATACAAAAAAAAAAGAATTATTTGGAAGGATGTGGGTAGTTCACAGACATGAAGGAAAAGCTGAATAGCCCTTATGAAAGATAAGTATGAGGCTGCACTAAGGGTGTAGGTTTTAGGAACACGTAAAGGATTTTTACAGGGTGCTACCATCAAGATGAGCCAACTGCAAATACTTTCCTTTCTTCTGTCACTGTACTCAAGATTCAAATACCTGAGAAAGATCTTCCAAATAGCCTTACCAAGGCCCTATGTCTACCATTTGGCCAAGGGAACATAGGTACCTCGAGTTAACAGTTTTATCAAGACTTCATAGCATAGGAAATGATAGCAGAGACTATCTCTGGAACACAATGAACTACATTCTTGATTTCCCTTGCAGCTAGGTGGGGACCATGTGACTGAGTTCTGGGCAATGGAATGGGGGCAAAAGTGATGTACGCCACCTCTAGCCTGGCCCATTAAACTCCTGCAGATCCTCCATGCTCCTTTTCCTTCTTCAACTCAAGGCAGGTTGCAAAAGGATCAGTGCAGGGCTCAGAGGCCCTGCAGGATGTCAAATCCACCACACAGAAGGAGCTGAGTTCTCTATGTCATCACATGGAGTCCACCCTCTGTACCACCATTGGACGGAAAGAGACATGAGAAATAAACTGTAATGATGTTAAGCCACTGAGATTTGGAGGTTCTTTATTTCAGAAATGGGGCTACCCTAATATTCAAGGGTGTATATTTGACAGACAAAAAACAAAACAAAAAACCAAAATTTGATTCTATAATTTCTGTACTTGCGTTAAAAAACCTCAGTGAGGAGGTTACATAGACCATGGTAATTTTTTTTAATTCTCCTGTCTAATTCCCTCACACAGTTACTCCCACATCTTATCCTTCAAAATTCTCAGAAAATTTATCTTCCAGTCCTGCCCACATACCTCTTGTTCTTCAACTCCAGCCTCACTTCTTTCCCTCTGAATCTGCATCACAAAAGCTCAAATAATCATCAGGCAAAACAGAACTCCCCTTCGAGGGTGGGAGAAAGATGAAAATTAAACATCTGTCAGATAAAGGGGAATGTCAGAGAAAGGGAACATTCATGCATTAATAATATTGTAACATTTATGGCAATGAAAACTTGGAAACCACCTGAACGTCAAACATTAAGGAAGTAGTTAAATAAATTATGGCATACTTGTTACTGGTTATAAGAACAAGACAGATTTAGTCACTGTGCTCATGGAGCTTGTATACTAACAGTAATATATTATGTTCATCAATAATCATATTTTGGAAATAAAGTTAAATAATATGAAAAAAACAATTTCCAATGAACTTCAGGTAAGAAGCTACATATATAGTAATTTAATACCAATTTAAAAATGTATGTATGTATATGTACATATATGTGTGTGTGTATATATCAAACTGTTAAAAGTTATTATCTCTGGATATTGATACTACAGGTGATTTTTATTTCCATTTTATACTTTTTCATATTTTCAAAATATTATAATAAGTACATTTTTAATAGTAAGTGGGATTTTCAGATTTTCCTTATTCCTTTTCTGATTATTTTCCAAGTGTTAATAGAATATATAATGAGAAAAAAACATCAATCAAGTCACAGTATTTGATATCATTATGAACTGAGAAACCATTTGAGGAGTGGCTTCCTGGCTTAGTAGATTTTTGCTTCCAATAACCCTGTGGGCCTGAATTAACCTACTTGTAATGACTTGCCTACTGTATTACTCTGTTCTCACATTGCTATAAAGAACTACCTGAGACTGAGTAGTTTATAAAGAAAAGAAGTTTAATTGACTTACAGTTCTGCAGGTTGTACAGGAGGCATAGCTGAGGAGGCTTCAGGAAACTTACAATCATGGCAGAAGGGGAAGGGGAAGCAAGCACATATTCACATGATGACAGGAGAGAGAGCAAAGGGGGAAGTGCTACACACTTTTAAACAACCAGATCCCATGAGAACTCACTGTCACAAGAACAGCAAGGGGAAATTCCACCCCTATGATCCAATCACCTCCCACCAGGCCCCTCGCCCAACACTGAGGATTACAATTCAACTTGAGATTTGGGTGGGGACACAGAGCCAAACCATATCACCTACCAAATAATATCTTTGGCTTTTGTGTAACATTTTAGACATTATATATCAGTTTCATAAACACATACTCATACACATGATCCAACTGCATTTTTGCAACATAATGGATTATTTGAAAACACAAACAATGTGCGTATGCTTACCTTTACTGTGACATCAAAGACTCTAATGCCATTGAACTTACCTGTTTTCAAAATAGAAGTACTAAAATTTCATCAGGTGGTTTTTAAACAAGCAAATTTATATCCTTAAAATATGGAGGTGAAATTATTAATAACACTAGGCAATTCTGTTCAAGTTTATTTAGTAAATCTGCTGTGCTTTCCACTTGTTAATATGGAAATCTATAGAGATATTAAAATGCAATTTACATTGTGTTTAAAGAAAATGACTTTTGCTTAATACAATACAAAGTCGTTGAAGGCTAATCCCATGGCATATGCCCCTCCTTGAACTACCAAATACCATTGAGAGGAGTGAGTGAATTATTGTAGGTGATTTTAATTTAGATTATTAAAACATTTCCATAGACATAGAAGTCTGAGTTGATTAAACTTTAAACTTATCTGATTAAAGCACTTATTATATTATAGTTGAAGTTACAGGAAAATATTTCAATTGATTGGATAACTATGAATAAGTAGGGAAGGATATGACTTAGAAAGTTTGTTTCAATTATTTAAGTGATTGCTATATGAAAGAAATTAAGAAACTGAAATTGTCTTGACATTGTATCAAATTGCCAGACAGAAGTTTTGAAGGTGAATAATTTTCTGATGTCTATCATGCCATGAATTTAAAAATCTATCCGAATTATTTTTTGAGATAGTTTATTTAGTTTAAGAAATAATAAGAGAAATAAAAAATATGAAAATTCAACCAATAGAAACATTTAAGCAGTTGAATGTTATTGGCAGGCTCTAGCTCATTTCCTCAGTTGTTTTTAGAGAAGGCTCCCAGCAAAGGTGCCTAAATGAATCTCAGAAAAGGGAACATGAACTATATTTCTACTGGTTTGATCTCAGACTTGTAATTTCCATTGACAGAGGGAACTTTGTATTAGATTTTGGAGGTGGGTGAAGAAAATAGTACTTCTTGAGTATTGGCCCAGTGCTCAGTGTTTTATGGGTATTACCTCATTTAATTGTCATCCCCAAATCTATAAACTCTTTTTTTTTTTTTTTTGAGATAGAGTCTCGCTCTGTTGCCCAGGTTGGAGGGCAGTGGCACGATCTTGGCTCACTAAACCCTGGCCTCCCAGGTTCAAGCGATTCTCTGTCTCAGCCTCCTGAATGGCTTTGTTTAGTGGGGTCCTATTTTACATAGAGTTTAAGTTTTAGTGTCATTATATGAAATGAAAATCATCCCCCGTCTGAACTGCTCTTGAAAATTATTTAAATTGTCCATCAAGTAAACAGGGTTTCAGGTATTCAACTGAGGTAGACTGGTTTAATAACCATGTACCATAATATACACTATAGAATAAGCAGTTTATATGCAAATGAAAATGTTAAACAATTTTAAGAGAGAGAGAACAAAGAAAAAACCCTCCAGTGCATATGCTTATTTAAAGGACTGGCAGCACAATTCAAATAATAAATTTCTGTGCTTTTCCCATCGCCTTACATTTAAATAATTGATTAAAGTCATAATATAAACACTCATGTGATGTGATTTAAATAAATTCTCTTTTTACTGAGGAAGGCAGAGGCTGTGAGTGGTTGCATCAATTCTCAAGAACATATAGGAAGTGGTGTAGGAGCACGTCAAAGGCTGCTTTTTAGATTTTAAAACCCAAGCTTCCTCCCAACTCCCAACATGCCATGCTGCCATGTCCCATTGCATCAGACTATGATCAATTCAAGGACTTTCCTCTAGCACATCAGATCTTTCTTGTCACATGACTAAAGAGCTGCTCACAGCATATTATGTGCAGCTATACCATGATCCCCCACTCCTGCCATTCTTTCATTTATTCCACAAACATTTATTGAGCAACAACTTTGTGCTGGCAATTTTCTAGGCACCAAGGATAAAGCAATGACAAAATTTCACTATCTTTCTTGACTATGCACATTATTCAGCATTTGGAAATGTATTTAGTTTCTAATCCTTGTGTTAATCAAATAGTCATTTATAAATAGAAAGCTTTAAATTTTCCTATAATTTTTTCTATGTAAAAAAACATGCTTTACATGGTGGTTCAGTAAAAATAAAATGTTGGTCTGGTATTCAGAAGAGCTCCTTTTGAGGCTTAACTTGATAATTTTATTAAAAGCTTTGATTCATTGGTCAATTTTACTTTGACTCTCAATGACCTAACACTGAAGAACTTTCATTTATGAAACCAGATAGGCTACTTCTTGGGGTTGGAAAGATAAAATATGACAACCAACATGTAAGGGCCTCATAAACTATAAAATGCAACACAAATATAAAGCATTAATAATATCTTTGTAAAGTTATTCCATGATGTATGTCTAAGCCCTGGGAGATGGTAAACATGGTGGGTAGGAGCCCAAGGCATGAGGTCAGACAGACCTGGGTTGGATGCCTGCCCAACCACCTGCTGGCTGTGTGACTTTGGGCAATTTTTTAAATCTCTCTGCCTAACTTTCTCATCTGCAGCATATGGATAACAATACCAACCATTTAAGAGTGTTTTAAGGATCAAAACAGATAATACATAAAAAACAATTAAGATCATGTTTGGCCTATAGTAACCACCCCCCCCCCCCCCGCCACCGCCAAATGTTACTTATTGTTGGTTTTACATTATTCTATATAGATATCACCTGGTGTTAGCATTATGCTTGAAGAGAGTGACCAAGAATCCACTATTTGTGTAAAGGAGAATTCTTATTTTTAATTCTATTTCAGTGCTTCTCAGCTTTAGTGTAAGATGAAAACTTTTGTACTTTTCCAGAGAGCTTTATGCCTGCAAAACCAGTACTGGGTGGTAGCAATGCATGCGGCAATGATGAGGAGTTGTGGGATAGTAAAGTCCTAGGTGCTGATTTCAGAAGTTGTCACAGAGGGCAGCACTTGCCTGCCTGGGGAATAACACACACCAAGTACAAAGTAGCAGCTCAAAGTTCTATTATGGGATAGATACTTCAGGATGGATCCACAAGCAACGCCTCAACTGCTGCTGGAAGAGCCTGTCTTGTTATTTTCAGTGGTTGACTTAGCCTATGGTCCACAGAATACTAGAAGGACTGGAAGTGTTGGAGGGGCCCTGAAAGTACTGCCTGAGATGATGCTGTGAATGTGCAAGGGACTCTATGGTGTTGCTCAGCTAGGGAGGACTCTGTGAATCAGGGGACACTGGGGAGGGCTTAGGCTGGTATTTCTTTCCAGTGACTGCAGTCTGCGCTGAGAGAGAGCTACTCTGGAGCCCAAGCTACTTCTTCCGTGGCCAAGTAAAGTCTGTTTTAGTCTTGAGGCCTGGAGTAATAAACCATCTTCTCTCTTTATTAGGAACCCTTATTTTGTTTTTATCTCTTAAGTTCTGTAGTTGCTCTTCTTGATGAATGAGCACAATTAGTGGACAGTTTTCCATTTAAAGTGCTGGCCTCTTTGGAGGATGTTTAACAGTGATAGGCTATTGTCAACTCAAACTGAATCTGGGAATTATGCTTCTTGACCCAAAGCTAAGAAGCTAAAACTTCCTCTCTGCTGTGAAATGAATTAATTCAGGTAGATGGACTAAACAGAGGTGGAAGAGCAAGAGAGAACATCTTTTTGGGAGAAATCTACTTAAATATTTTCTGCATGCTTAAGTTAACAACTGTAAAACTGTACACAGATCTTATTACAACTTCAATCAGTTATTCTCATAAAATTGTTGGCATCTTCATAAAGTCATGTATTAAAGAACTCTTCCAATTATTGTGACTGGCATATTTGCTCTAGGTCTATACTCAACCTGCTCTAGATGTCAAGAGTTTTGGAGTCCAAGGAGGAAAGTCCAGTTAATAAAGCTCATTCTTTTTACCTCATGTGCAGCACTGCCCCAGCCAGTCTCAGCTGCTACCCATTAGTGACACAGCTCTCAGTTCCCAATGACAGCCTGACATTGAGCAATTTGTAGGCTGCCATTTCTAATATCTCTTCTTGCCATCTCTTCAAGCCTTGTCCTTTTTTTTCAGGTACCTGGGGAAGTTTGAAGTGAATTGATAATGTCAGGCATGGCTATAGGTTGGTTCCACAAAGATTATATAAAATAAAATTCTTAAACTACATCATTCAGGTCTGCGAGAGCCTAAAATTGACTATCAGCTTTTTAAGGACAGAAGTAGGGTTTGTTTCTCACCCTTCTTCCTTCCTTATGTAGGATTTGAGAAAATTTCTATTAACTTATTCTAAGCCTTCCTAAGTTGCATGATTATAAAGAGGAGAGGCATGTGGGCCATGTCTGTTTTGGTGTTTTATTTCCTCCAATACTTTAGGGAGGCAGAGGATGACTTGTTTTCTTAGCACCGCTGCTTTCCTCTTATGAGGGTCCATGTGTCCTGATGAGAACAGGAAGAGAAAAGTTCTAGTTTGAGACCCTTACTGTGAAATCTCAAACAGATCACTTTCATTTTTTATCTACATATAATGGGAATAATAGATGTCTGCTTCAGAGTGCAGAGTGTTATTAAAGCATCAAAATTGATAATAAATATGCAAGCGACTTATAAAGTGCCATACTTTTATAAAGGGTTGGTAGTACCTGTCATTGATACATTTGTGGAATAGAACTACAGGGAAGTGTTGCATATTTTTCCTTCTGGGGAAAAGGATGCTGTATTTTCTTACTTGGATATAAGACTAATTATATTAGATGATTAATAAGTCTACCTAGACGTAGATATGGCAAATCAACCAATACTTCATTGTTTTTTAAGCCAGCATTTTCTAATAAAAGAGAACAGTTAAGGAAAATTTATAAAAATGGTAGTATTTTTTTGGTGCTCCTACTATATGCTGGATGTTTAAAATGAGTTATTTTGTTTAACCCTGAAAGTAAGTTTATCAGTAAGATCCTATTACCTACTTTTTTTTATATGGGGAAACTGAGACATAGAGAGATTAAATCACTGGTTCAAGATCTCATGAGCGATAGAAGCAGGATTTAAACTGACTTGAGACTCCATGCTCTGAGCCACCAAACTTTCTCTGCACATACACTGTGAATTGTAATCAAAATGTGCTAAATGTTTAAATCACACTTATAGCGTTTCTGATTAAGTGTGTTCTTGTAAAAGCATTTTTGCTCTTCTTTCTTCTCTTAAAACATATAAAAAGCAATACAAAGAATGAAAAATAGGAAAAAGAGAAGCCTGTTTATATTCAAAGAAACAAGAAAATGGCCACAACTCCAGCCTGCAATCTATGAGGTATTCCTGCCCCAAAGTGTATTCTCGACCTGAAGAAGTAGGAACAGGACAGCAGAGGCATACAGATTTTCCTCAAACCTGCAGCCCCATCCTACAATTCTAAGGATTTGTGGAATATCGATGGCTGTGTCAGGACTCAGGTTACTAAGTGAGGAATACCCCTGTGGAGTTCCAGTTTAGTGATTTTCAATGGCAGGGATGGCATCTCTAAAAAAGGAACCTCACTGACACTATTTATGGTCTAAGATCCATCTCACCAGGAGCAGTATGGAGAGCAGGGAAACCATGTTCATCTACCCACAATATAGAAAGGACTTGATTGTCAACTGCACTAAAGCTTCAAGGGCAAAGCATTAGGTCCCTCCATCTGCAAACTTGCCCTCTGGCAGATCTCAGCAGCCATGCCTTCCCTCTCTGCATCTATGTTGCCCTTGCCATGGCTCCTCAGGTCCTGGTGCAGGCGGAGGCACTGGGGAAGGAGCAGAGCAGTCAAAGCTGTGATTTTAATCTTTGCTCTGCTTTTGGCTGTTCTGTGTAGGTACTGGAAATATGAGCAAGAGGATGAATGTGGGTAATCAGAGCTTAATTGATTGTCTGACTAGTGGCACAGATTGGTTTTGAAATGCTGCCATACTCAAACTCTAAATCCCAATATTAGAATTTCTTATACACTTAACTCTGTCTCCTGCATAATTTGCAGCATGAGTCATCCCCCTTTTTTCTCAAGCATCCCTTTCAGTTACACATCTTTTGGTCCTAAATAATTTTGCCCTTGTTTATTCCTGGTTTCTTATTTGCCAACTGTCTTCATTACCATTTCAGTATTTCACTTGGGAAGAGGAGATATTCCACGGTGATGCTGAACAACACTGAGCAGAAGTGTTGCCTCCATCAATTTTGCTCCTATGGGAAACTTGAAAAAGACAGAGAAAGGTCTGTCTGTTTCTGGGAGTGTTGGGTCTACAACAGGAACTATATATATTTCAATCTCGTTTTATTTGTTTTATCAGCAAAGAATGTTAAAGACAAGCATCTCTGTGAGGTGGATGAAGGTGTCCAGATGGCTCTTTCCTTTTATTCTCATTAAAACTGTTAGCTTAACATGTATATATATATACTCAAGAGCTTCTTGCCTACCGCGTAGGTAGTGGCAGACTTGGTGAAACTGTGCCCACAACAATAAACCTCAATTTATATTGTAAATGGCCTTAGATCCTCTTGCCCACATTATTCCTTAGCTAATAGTTGGCCCCATTTAAAGAGGAATTATTGTTTTCATTTTAAGGAAGTAGCCTAGAGAATATATCACAAAAAGAATTACCCTAAAACATACGGTAGAGTTCAGAAAAATAAGTTTGAATGTTTTCAAAGAAATCATGATGTTTTTCTCTAAAAAGAACTCAAAGGGTTCTGAGAAGAAAATATAATACATAAGCAGGAAGTTAATAGTGTGCCAGTAGAATCTAAGGAAGAACTGCAAGAAAATAAAATCATTATAGAGATGAAACATACTTTAGAAGCAACAAGAATAATGTAAATGCTGAAGACACAGATAAAGATAAGGGTGCTGGATAGGCTTCAGAAATCACAAAAACAAAATGGAAAAGACAAAGATATTTAAAAGATTATAAAAGGTGATCAAACTGGAAGACAGAGAAAACATCATCAACATAAATATAGTTGACTTCCTGAAGAAGAGAAAAGAATAAATGAAACAGAAAAAGTATTCGAACATATTTATTCATTCAAGGAATATTTATTGGAAGCCTATTATGTTAATTTAGACATGGGGCAAAAGTATTTAACAAAAATATAATAAAAGACAACTTTCCTGAACTAAATAAAAACATGAAATTACAGATTAAAAATACCAATTTATTCTAGAAAGCAAAAATTACCTTAATATAGTAACTAACAGTAAAACATATGTAAGCTAAATTACTGAATTTTAGGAATAAAGAAAATTTCAATGGTCAAACAATGAAATCCTGTACAAGGGAAAAATATGTTTGGCCTTGAGCTTGGGCTTCTTTTTTTTTTTTTTTTTTTTTTAGACAGTGTCTCGCCCTTGTTTCCCAGGCTGGAGTGCAATGATGCTATCTCTGCTCACTGCAACCTCCACCTCCTGGGTTCAAGTGATTCTCCTGCCTCAGCCTTCCAAGTAGCTGGAATTACAGGTGCCCGCCACCACACCCAGGTAATTTTTTGTATTTTTAGTAGAGATGGGGTTTCGCCATTTTGGCCAGGCTGGTCTCAAACTCCTGACCTCAGGTGATCCACCTGCCTTGGCCTCCCAAAATGCTGGGATTACAGGTGTGAGCCATCGCACCTGGCCCGGGCTTCTTAATAGCACTACTCGGTGCCTAAAGATAATGGAACAATAGTTACCAGTAACCCAGTAACTTGGTAATTCAAATGGTAAGTTACAAAATAGACATTCTAAACTTCGTAATGTCTATAAGCCAGTCTTGAAAAACTGACTTGATGACAAAATTCAAACATAAAGAGATGAATGATGATGTCATGATGTGTGGAGTACTGGTGGAATGTTTGATAACAGAGACCAAACCAAAATGGGGAATTATGACTGTAGGACAGATCATAATGCTGTAAGACTTGGCAAGGTGAAATAATCATATAACTAATAAAAAGTGTGAATTGAGGGAGGAATGGTGGAAGGAAGTATAAGTGTTAATTTCCATGTCTTTCAAAGGATTACATTAATAAATATTAACTAAACATAAAATAGGTTAATTGAAAAGGAATCCGAAGCACAGTTTAAAAAACAACCCTATGTGTTTTGTTTTGGAAACTGTATTAGTCTATTTTTACACTGCTATAAAGATACTACCTGAGACTGGGTAATTTATAAGCAAAAGAGGTTGAATTGATTCATAGTTCCACATGGCTCGGGTGGCCTCAGAAAACTTACAATCGTGGCAGAAGGCAAAGGGAAGCAACCACCTTCTTCACAAGAAGGCAGGAGAAAGATAGAGAGCACAGGGGAAACTGCCACGTTTAAAACCATCAGATCTCATAAGAACTCTCTCACTATCACAAGAATAGCAGGGGCGAAACTGCCCCCATGATCAAATCACCTCCCAGCAGGTCTCTCCCTCTATACGTGGGGATTACAATTAGAGGTGAGATTTGGGTGGGGACACAGAGCCAAGCCATATTAGAAAGTTTTCATAAATTAAATCTCTTGTAAATCAACATTAATTTGAGATTTAGTAAGTTTTCAGTTGCTCTTCAGTACCTTCTAGTAAGTTTTTAAAAATGTACAGTGACAAATTGCATCTTGCTCAAGACGTAGGCTTTCAAATGATCTCTGAATATGAATATTACATATAGTCAAAATTTTCTCTGAAAATCTCATAAGAAAGTGCATGGCAGTGAAAGTCACTTGCTGAGTGAGCTCAACACAGCCAATTTAATCTCCAGCTTTGGAGGAGATTGCTGATTTTTCAGTTGATTACTGGATAAACTTAATGCCTACTGTGGTCTTTGAGGTCATATTATGCAAAGAATATTTTTAAATACCAGAGCCCATATTCAATGCAGTGAAATGCTTGCATTGTAAAAGGTACACTGTCATTGAAAGTGAATGGAGAACAATAGATGAACATCTCATTCATGCTCATTGTGTGAGGTGAATGTAAGTTAAATTGTCTACATTATATAAATTTTTAATTTTCCTCTCTGTCTCTCTTTCTTTATCTGTCCTAGTGTATGACTGTACATGTGTAAGTTAAATAAATGCTTAAATAGTATGACTCCACTGAAATATTTTTATTAAAAATAGCAGGTAATAGAAGTCCATTCTGCATGTCTGTCATCTATCATCTTTCTATCCATCATTGATTTTTTTCTATTTTTCTATTGTTATATGCACATCTTAATATTTATCCTCCATGCATTCTTTTATGTGTGTGTGGTATATATTTATGTAAGTATGTGTATCTGGAGAGAGATATGTGCTTGTGTGTGCATGTATGTATATGTGTGTGTACATATATGTTACACATATGCTTATGTTAATACCTATATCTACATGTAGAGAGATATTGATTTAGCTGTTTTATCTGAAATGATGTCCACTACGTGTTAACAATGCTTATTTCCAGTAGGTGGGATTTAACTATCTCATTTTTTTCTCTTTTTTACAATTTTTATTTTACTTTATGTTCCTGGATACATGTACAGAATGTGCAGGTTTGTTACATAGGTATACATGTGCCATGGTGGTTTGCTTTACCTAACAACCTGTCATCTAGGTTTTAAGCCCCACATGCATTAGGTATTTGTCCTAATGCTCTCCCTCGCCTTGCCCCCCATCCTCCAACAGGCCCTGGTGTGTGTTGTTCCCCTCCCTGTGTCCATGTGTTCTTATTGTTCAACTTCTACTTATGGGTGAGAATATGTGGTGTTTAGTTTTCTGCTCCTGTGTTAGTTTTCTGAGGATGATGGCTTCCAGCTTCATCCATGTCCCTGCAAAGGACATGATCTCATTTTTTTTATGGCTACATAGTATTCCATGGTATATATGTACCACATTTTCTTTATCCAGTCTATCACTGATGGGCATTTGGGTTGGTTCCATGTCGTTACTATTGTAAATAGTGCTGAAATATACGTACGTGTTCATGTGTCTTTATAGTAGAATAATTTATATACCTTTGGGTATATACCCAGTAAAGGGATTGCTGGGTCAAATGGTATTTCTGGTTCTAGATTTCTGAGGAACCGCCAGACTGACCTGCACAATAGTTGAACCAATCTACATTCCCACCAACAGTGTAAAAGCATTTCCACTTCTCCACAGCCTCGCCAGCATCGTTTCTTGACTTTTTAATAATCGCCATTCTGACTGGCATGAGATGGTATCTCATTGTGGTTTTCATTTGTATTTCTCTAATGATCAGTGATGATAAGCTTCTTTATCCTGTTTCTTGGCCACATAAATGTTTTCTTTTGAGAAGTGTCTGTCAATATCCTTTGCCCACTTTTTGATGAAGTTTGTTTTTATCTTGTAAGTTTGTTTAAGTTCCTTGTAGATTCTGGATATTAGACCTTTGTCAGATGGGTACATTACACAAATTTTCTCGCATTCTGTGGGTTGTCTGTTCACTCTGATGCTAGTTTCTTTTGCTGTGCAGAAGCTCTTTAGTTTAATTAACTCCCATTTGTCAATTTTGGCTTTTGTTGCAATTGCTTTTGGTGTTTTCGCCATGAAGTCTTTGTCTCATTTTTTTCTTCTACCATTTAGTATTGCTGGAATTGTTTTATGAGAATTAACAGTTTTATGAAAATAATTCATTCTTTTCTACTCTTTACACATAAAGAATCATACAAAATTAACCTACAATATGTTAAGCCATTATATCTACAGGTGCACCTGCACAAATGCTGCATTTTGTGCTTAGATGACCAGAGAGCTGGCAAAAGCTGGTCAGCCAAAGAAATGGGTTTCGGTCTCTATTCCCTGTGCTCCATCTCATCTGTTACACTTTTCTGTTGATTTCTCTTGTTGAGCTGGCTATCATTCCTAAAGATGCATTGTTCTTGTTGCTTCTTGGGCTGCAGTCCTGGAGGTGACTGACTCACACTAGGAAGGACTCACTGTCTGTTTGTCATTATCAGCTTCCTAATCCTTTGTTCTCTGTTTTCTCACTTTCCTCTTCCTATGCATTTATGCTGCTTCTGCCTTTTTCCTCCTTGTTTTTCTTCCACTTTTCTCTACTTTTTCTGTAGTGCCTTGCACTCCATACTCTGACCTCCATTTATTCCTTTCGGACTTTTTCTTCCATATAGTCATCCGTAGGATGGGGCCATACACTGCATTCTTAATTTTAAAATTCAATTTAAATTTAATTTTAATTCATTTTGCCGGGAAGGGTTGACATTGTGACTCTGCCATCAGAGTTGGTCTCCTGTAGAGAAACATTCTCCATCCTGACTTCCAGGAATAACTGAAAGTATCTTTAGTAGACACTACAGGGCATGGGTATCAAGAAGGAAGGCTGTGTGCTGACTTACATCAGTGGTCTACCGGGTTCTCAGGCCTTTGGACTTAAACTTAGCCATGCTACCAGGAGCCCACGGTATACAGCTTACTGATGATCTCTCTTGGATTTCTCAGCCTCCATAATCATGTGAGCCAATTCTTCTAATAAATCCCCTCTTACATATCTATATCTATCTTATTGGTTCTGTGTCTCAGAGAACCCTCACTAATACAGATTTTGGTACCAGGTATCGTCCTAGAGAAATAGAATTTTAAGGATGAGTTTTCTTAATTGGTTTTGGAGTTTCCTGGAATTGGCTCTCTATACAATTAGACCTAAAAATGCTAAGGACTCTACTTCTAATAGTACAAAGTGCCTGGTGTGAACTGTTTACAGAGACATGCAGAATAAATGCATTTGATACTTTTAATTCACCATGTATAAAAGGCAAGCAACTTGGTGACTTGGCATGTGATATTTTGAACATTTGTGGAAAACCAAGGAATATAATGATATTGGTTGGTTACTCCTAATGTTGCTGGACGAAGCAATGAAAGAAAAGGATGAGCTTATGAATTTGATTTACCAGCTGCAGCTGTGTATAAATAGCCTAAGAGCTTCTGAATGTGCCCTGAGTTAGAATCTTCTTTGCTGTAGATATAGGGCTGAAATTGCTGAAAATCAACACAAGCCCTTGTCATGCAATTAGCTGCATTACAGCAAAAGTTGAACTTCCAGCCTCACAGGGTGCCTGCTGTTAAAGAGAGGGCATTGGTTGGGAAAGAATGGGATCCTGTAAGTTGGGATGGGGATGTGTGAGAAGACTCTGATGAGGCTGGGGACATTGAGCTCTTAAATCTCCATAAATCTTGTTTGCCAGTGGAAGTGGTCTCTCCACCTTCCAAGGCAGTGGCGTTCTCACCCACAGTGGTATTGGCCTTTCCATCTCTTTCTGAAAGGATGATCTGTGCATTGCCTATGGAAAAGGTTAGTGGCCTCCCTTGAGGCAGTTGCCAAGAAAGACAATGCTGATTCTCCTCAGGACTCATGCCCACCATCCCTCTTTGTAACTAGACTTGAGACCCAGCAGGCCCCTAAAAGTGATGTAGAGAGTGTGACCCATGAGGAGGTGCCCTATACTCTGATAGAGTTTTCTAATTTATATAAGCAGGAAAGGGGGGAAATATATGGAAATTGATACTAAAGGTGTAGAATAATGATGGAAGGAATAGTGGGATAGGCTGAATTTATTGATATGGGCCTGCTAAGCAGAGATTCTGCATGTAACATTGCAGCTCAGGAAGTTAGTAAAGGCAGTAGCAGTTTGTTTGGTTGGTTGGCTGAAACATAGATCAAAAGATGACCCACTGAGGGCAAGTTGGATAAGCCTCATCTCCCTTTGGTTAACATAAAGGAAGGGATTTAGAGGCTGAAAGAGACTGTAATGCTAGAGTGGATTTTTTATGTAAAACCTACTGGCCTACACTGGGAAGGTCCAGATCGATCTTTCACGAATACTTTGAGAAACAGATTTGTAAGGGGAGTTACAGCATCCTTGAAGAGCTCTGTGATTGCACTTCTCTGTAGGCCTGACCTTATGGTGAGAAGCTGTGTCACTCAATGGGAAAACTTACATGCAATGGGGATAACTGGATCTGGGGTGGCAGGGGCCAAGTGGTGGTTCCCAACAGCAAAGGTAAAGTGGATGTAGTTATTGTAATGAATAGAAGAGGCAAAGCAACAATCAGAATAGTCTGACTCATGTAGACCTAAGGCATTGAGTAGTCAATTACGGTGTTCCTAGATATAAAATAGATAGGAAGCCTATTAAATCCTTACTTTACTATATAAGCAGAACACTTTCAGGTCAAGCAAACAAAAAGTCTAACTCCAATAATAAAAACAGAGAATCACGGCCCCTCAATTAGTTCCAGACATGAGTCAGTTTAAAAAACCCCTTGAAAGCAGAGGAGACCAGGTCCCCTCCAGGAAGGACCCTGGTACACCAAAAATTTGTACTGATAATGTTTCCTTTAGCTTTCCCCCAAAGACTTATGGCATTTTGCCAGGGTAACTGTGCCCTGGGGAAAAGAAAATAATCAGACCTTTGGGGACTATTGGACACTGGCTCTGTACTGACAGATTCCAGGAGACCCAAAATGTCACTGTGGCTCGTCAGCAAAAGTAGGAGCTTATGGAGGTCAGGCAATCAATGGAGTTGCAGTTCAGATCTGCCTCACAGTGGGTTCAGTGGGTCCCCAAACCCAGTCTGTGGTCATTTCTCTAATTTTAGAATGTATAATTGGCACAGACATACTTAGCAGTGGGCAGAATCCCCACATTAGTTCCTAAGCTAATGGAGTGAAAGGTAGTGTGGTGAGAAAGGCCAAATTGAAGCCATTAGAGCCACCTCTACCTAGGAAAATAGTGAATCAAAAACAATAGAAATTAGTGCCACCACCAAGGACTTGAAAGATGCAAGGGTAGTTGTTCTCACCTCATCTTTATTCAACTCTCCTATTTGGCCTGTAAAGAAGACAGATGGATCTTGGAGAATGACAGTGGATTATTGTAACCTTAACCAAATTGTGACCCCAGTTCCAACTGCTGTACCAGTGGCATTTCATTGCCTGAGCAAATGAACACATATCCTGGTATGTAGCTATTAATCTGGCAAATGCCTCATTTTCCATTCCTGTCCATAAGGCCCACCAGAAGCTCTTTGCTTTTAGCTGGCAAGACCAGCAATATACCTTCACTGTTCTACCTCAGAAGTACATCAACCCTCTGGCACGATGTCACAATTAGGCTTTCAGGGATCTTCATTGCCTTTCCCTTCCACAAGATATCATACTGGTCTATTATGTTGATGATGTTATGCTGATTGGATCTAGTGAGCATGAAGTACCAACCAGTCTGGACTTATTGGCCAGAAATTTGTGTGTCAGAAGATAGGAAATAAGTCCCCCTAAAATTCAGAGGCCTTCTACCTCTGTGAAGTTTCTAGAGGTCCAGTGGTATGGGGCGTGTCAAGATATCCTTTCTAAGGGGAAGGATAAATTGTTGTATCTGGCTGCTCCTACAACTGAGAAAGAGGCACAATGCCTAGTGGGCCTATGTGGATTTTGGAAGCAACATATTATTAATTTGCATGTTTTACTCTGGCCCATCTACTGAGTGACCCAGAAAGCTGCTAGTTTTGAGTGGGGCCCAGAAGAGGAGAAGGCTCTATAAGAGGTCCAGGCTGCTGTGCAAGCTGCTCTGCCACTTGGGCCACATGAATCAGCAGATCCATGGTACTTGAGCTGTCAGCGGTAGGTAGAAATGCTGTTTGAAGCCTTTGGAAGGCCCCCATAGGTGAATTGCAGCAGAGGCCCTTAGGATTTTGGAGCAAGGTCCTGCCATCATCCACAGATAACTACTTTCCTTTTGAAAGACAGCTTTTGGCCTGGTGCTGGGCCTTAGTTGATACTAAATGTTTCACCATAGGCTGTCAGGTTACCATGTGACCTGAGCTGCCCATTATAAATTGGGTGTTATCTGACCCAGCATATTGTTAAGTTGGGCATGCACATTAACACTTTATTATTAAATGGAAATGGTCTATATATGATCCTGCTTGAACAGGTCCTGAAGGCACAAATAAGTTATATGAAGTGGCCCAAATGCCCATAGTTCACTCCTGCTACGTTGTCTTCTCTCTCCTAGCCTGCACCTATGGCCTAATGGAGAGTACTCTATAATCAATTGACAGAGAAAGAGAAGACTGGGGCCTCGTTTACAGATGGTTCTGCATGGACAGCTGCAGCAATACAGTCCCTTTCTGGGACATCCTTGAAGGACAGTGGTGAAGGGAAATCTTAGTGGGCAGAACATATGGCAGTGTAGCTGGTTGTGCACTTTACTTGAAAGGAGAAATGGCCAGAGCTGTAGCCAATGGTTTGGACAGATGATCAAGGAATCAGGGAACTGGAAGGAACATGATTGGAAAATTGGTGATGAAGAAATTTGGGCAAGAGGTGTGTGGATACAGGTGGCTACAGTGATCCATTCTGTGACTACTAGTTAGGCTCTTTCCCCAGCCACCTCTATTATCACCCAATGGGCTCATGAACAAAGTGGCCATGGTGGCTGGGAAGGAGGTTATACATGGGTTCAGCAACATGAACTTCCACTCACCAAGGTTGAGCTGGCTATAGCAGCCACTGAGTGCCCAATTTGTCAGCAGCAGAGACCAACACTGAGCCCCCTATGTGGTACCATGTCCTTGGGATGATCGGCTAGCTACAAAATGGCAAGATGATTACATTGGTGGCAGGATGATTACATTGGATTACTTTAATCATAGAAGGGACAGTATTTTGTCCTTACTAAAATAAACACTCACATGGATTTACCTTCCCTGCATGCAATGCTTCTACCAAAACTACCATCTCTGGACTCACAGAGTGCCTTATCCACTGTCACGGTATTCCACACAGCATTTCTTCTGACCAAGGAACTCACTGTATAGCCAAAGAAGTGTGGCAATGTACTCATGCTCATGGAATTCATTGGTCTTACCATGTTCCCCATCATCCTGAAGTAGCTAGCTAGCTTGATCATGCAGTCAGATGGTCTTTTGAAGTTGCAGTTACAGCACCAGGTAGGTGCTCTGTAGGGCTGGGGCAAGGTTCAACAGAAGGGTGTATATGCTCTGAATTAATGTCCAAGATTTGATACTATTTCTTCCATAGCCAGGATTCATGGATCCAGGAATTATGGGGTGGAAATGGGAGTAGCACCACCCACCATTATCTCTAGTGATCCAGTAGCAAAATTTTTGCTTTCTGTTCCCATGACTTTATGCTCTGCTGGCATGGAGGTCATAATTTTGGAGGGAAGAATCATTCCGCCAGGAGACACAGCAATGATTCCAACTGAACTGGAAGTTAAGATTGATACTCGGCCACTTTGGGTTACTGGTGCCTCTGTGTCAACAAGCTAAGAAAGGAGTTGTGACTCTGGCTGAGATAATCGATCCTGACTACAAAGGGGAAACTTGACTACTACTCCACAATGGAGGTAAGGAAAGGTGGGTCTGCAATACAGGAGATCCTTTCGGGTGTCTTTTAGTATGACCGTGACCTGTGATTACCATCATGGGAAATTACAGCCACCCAATTCAGGCAAGACTATGAATGGCCCAGAATCTTGGCATGAAGGTTATAGTCACCCCACCAGCAAAAGAACCATAACCAGTTGAGTTGCTTGCTGCAGGTAAAGAAAATACAAAATTTTTAATAGAAAAAGATTGTTATAAATGCTAGCTACAACCACGTGATCAGTTACAGAAATGAGGACTGTAGTTGTCATGTATTTCCTATTTTGTGAAAAATATATGTGCATATGTACATGTGTTGTTTTTGTTTTCTTATTTCTTTATCATGTAATACAAGATTTATTGCATTTATATCAGTATTTAAGTATAGTTAATTTTACATCAACATGTTTAAGTTATGGCATATCAGAAGAGTAAACATTGCCTAAGGGATTTGCCTCCTATTCTGGGAAGAGATTAGTGTATTTTTGGTTACACACGGGATAGTTACATCATGTTAGGCAGACGATTACCCTGTTACTGTCTTTATTTGGAGATTAATAAATCTCCAAATAAAGATAACTTTTTTTTGTTTTTTTGTTTTTTTTCCCACCAGATCTTGATTTTATTTAGTGGCACTGATCAAGTTTAACTCCATATCAAATGTAAAGGTTGATATTATTTATGATATCTGTCAACTGTACAAAAAGTGAAACATTTAAAAACAACCATCTGAATGTCAAGTTTTCTCTCCATAAAGGATTTGCCACCTTAAGTACTCCCCATCTGCCTGAAACATGAGCCCACATCAATGGAGGTAAAGACCTGCATAACCTACATCAGCCAGTCTGCATCCTAAAAACCTCTCTTGCTTGGGGCACCCCACACTAGCTGGTCTGCTGGGAGAGTGAGCAGGCAAGTTTGGGGAGTCAAGCACAAGCTTGAGCAAGCAGCATAATAATCCATCTTCAGAATCCTCATTTTGGGATGGCTCCACAATTCTTAAGGATATGCATATGGGTGCCAAATTCACAAGGGACATACTTCTAATGATTAATTTTCTTGTCACCACTAGTTAACTATGCAATAATCATGGTAAAGTAACTAGAAAGCACATTCCCTGAGGGTAAAGAATTTTATGCATTTTGTTTACTGCTGTATCCTCAGCACATAGTAGACTATCTGGTGAATAAGAGTTGCTCAATATTTGTTGATTGAATTAATTGTATGAGTAAATAAAATAGTTGGAGAAAGTAGTGCTACAGGAAAGAATAATAAAAACATGGACTTAAGCTTAGAATCTCCTTTCTAGTCTCTTGCTTCTAGGACTCCTAGATCCCATCTTCTAAAACAGAAGAAAAGAAAGTAAGGCACTTACTAGTGTGAACCAGAAGGAGTCTGTGTTAGACAAGTAGGTTAAAGACAAAAAGGCAGGGAGCGCCATACTGTCTTTTGTAACTGGGAACAGAGGGATGAGTCTAGGGAATCAAATCAGCTTAAAGACTGTGGCTCTTGTGGCCACTACCATTTTCTTCAGCTTCCATCATAGTTCTTGACCTCTTTATTCTGTTGCCTCCACATAGCAGAGGGCAAGACTGATGAGAACTCCAGGATAGTATAATTATAGTTCCCAATTGAGAGGAAAGAGTATTTCTCTTACTGTTTGCATATAAAATCCTAGGAGATAACTCCAGTTGGTCTAACTTAGCCAATTCTTCCAAATAGGCCTTAAGCTGCAAGAAAGCCGGACATTTCCTCAACTAAGAAACTGCAGCAACACGGTGGGACAAAAAATGGAGAATAACCTCCTAGAAAGGATCACTGTGGAGATCAGCATACCTGAGACTTCTGGAGACAGCTGCAAACAAGGAAGGGCAAGGGCTATTTACTGGCCATGCAGTGGTTGCCAGCACATCCCCAAAGACTGGCTCTGTGGAGGACTCTGGTGATCTTCATGCCTGAGACCTCCACAGCCCTGTGGCAGCCTTGAACTCCTTAGTTCCCTCCTAGTATTTAGTGGAGGCATATGGACCCCAGTAGCTTGTGCCATGAAAGATACCAGCAGCTTTCACCACTGAGGTAGCCAACAGCCAATGCCACCTTGTGTCCTTGGGTGAGGGAGATATTGCTGCACTCCCTGACTCCCAAGAAAGAGCTGCTTTTGTACCACCCTGGGACAAGGCAACCACTCTTGCCAACCTTGGGCTTACTCTAACCGCAAGTGGTGGTTGCTCTAGACCCTGGCTCCTATGCAGCCTGCCCATCTCCAGCCTCAGACACTAGAGCCAATCCATAGCAGGCGCCTCCGCGCCCCTTGCTGTAACTCTGCTTCTGCCCAGGCTCTAGACACTAAATTCATGGCTGCCCAACAAGCTCCCATGCCTCATACACCATTACCAAAGAGGCAGTGGGAGGCCCTGCACCATGAAAACAAGGGCCTCTGCTGTCTCAGACCCAGGAGGCCTGAATCTCCATGACAGCCTGGTTCTAGACATGGGCACTCCATGGGCCACTCCATGGGCCACTCCATGGGCACCATGCATCAGGCAGTGTCCCTATCATATAAGCACACCTGTGAGCTATACCTGACACCAAGAGGGATTCCTTCTTCTAAGACTTCCTCTATTGGAGAAAAACAGATCAGGACAACCTCAGCAGTCTTCACCACCTAAGACCCCAACAGCTGTCCTCAATGCTGTGGACATATAAGCATTGGCCACTGGGACCCTGCAATCTTCAGCATCACTGCCCTCAGCTGATGTAGCTGCACCTAGACTATGTAGACTATGCCCAAATCAGAACAGGAACCACATCACCCCACCCAGTGCACAAATAGTCTTAACACATTTAAGAAAATTGAAATCATCTAGTATCTTTTCCAACCACAATGATATGAAACTAGAAATCAACAGGAGGAAAACTAGAAAGTTCACAAATATAGTCATGTGTAGTATAACAACATTTCTATCAGGGATACTGTGGTCCCATTAGATTGTAATCTAGCTCAAAAAGTCCTGTTTCCTAGTGGCATGGCAGCAGCCTAATGACTCAGCACAACACATTACCTTTTCTTTGTTTAGATACACAAATACTTACCATTGTGTTACAATTGCCCATAGTATTCAGTACAGTAACAGGTTGTACAGGTTTGTAGCCTGGGAGCAATAGGCTATACCATATAGCCTGTTTGTGTAGTAGGCTTTATCTTCTAGGGTTGTGTAAGTACTCTCTATTTTGTTAGCACAAATGACAAAGTCGCCTAACAATGCATTTTGCAGGATGTATCCCTGTCGTTAAGTGATGCAGACTGTTTGTGGAAATCAAACATCATACTTCTGAACATCCAATAGGTCAAAGAAGAAATCAAAAGAGAAAATAGAAAATAAGAGAAATGAAAACAAAACACAACTTACCAAAACTTAGGTGATGCAGCAAAAGCAGTACTAAGAAGGAAACACATAGTGATATTAAAAAAGAAGAAAGATCACAAACAACTGAACTTGACATCTCAAGGAACTAGAAAAAGAACAAACTAAGCCCAAAGTTAGCAGAAGGAATGAAATAACAAAGATTAGAACAGAAATAAATTAGAAACTAGAAAAACAGTAGAAAAGATCAATGAAACAGTTGGTTTTTTGAAAAGAAACAAAATTGACAAAACTTTAGCTAGACAAAGAAAAAAGGAAGAAAAATAAAATCAGAAATGAAAAGGAGACATTACAACTGATACCAGAGAAATATAAAGGATCGTGAGATGACTACGAAAAATTATTTACCAACAAATTGGATAACCTAGTGGGAATGGATATATCCTTAGACACATAGCACCTACCAAGACTGAATCATAAAAAACCAGAAAATCTAAACAGACTGATTATGAATAATGAGAATGAATCAGTAATAAGATGTCTCCCATCGAGGAAAAGCCCAGGACCTGATGGCTTCATTGCTGAATTCTACCAAACATTTAACGAGCAAATATCAATCATTCTCAAACTTCCTCAGGAAAAAAAAAAAAAAAAAACTTAGAAGAAGGAATATTTCCAAACTCATTTTAAGAGGCCAGCATTACTATGATAGTAAGGTCAGACAAGGACAGAACAAGAAAATTACAGGCCATTAATGCTGATGGACATAAATGCAAAAATCCTCAAGGAAATATCAGCAAACTGAATTCAACAACAGTTTAAAAGTATCCTAGTATCCTAGGGATGTAAGGATGGTTAAACATTCACAAATCTATAAATGTAATATGTACCATATTAACAGAATAAAGAAGAAAAACTATATTATCATCTCAATAGATGCATAAAAAGCATTTGACAAAACTCAATGTCCTTTCATGATAAAATTCTCAATAAATTAGTGATAGAAAAAATGTACCTCAACACAATAAAAGCCATATATTACAAACCCACAGCTAACATCATACATAACAGCAAAAAGCGGCAAGTTTTTTTTTTTTTTCTAAGATCAAGAACAAGACTTGAATGCCTACTCTCACCACTTCTAGTCAAGATAGTTCTGGAAGTCCTAGACAGAATAATTAGGTAACAGGAAGAAGTAAAAAGTATTCAAGTCAGAATAGAAAATGTTAAATTGTCTCTTTTTTGCAGACAACATGGTAATTTATATAGAAAACCCTAAGAACTCCACTAAAAAACCTTACAACAAATGAATTCAGAAAACTTGCAGAATAAAAAATCAACATCCAAAAATCAGTTTCATTTTTGTATACCAATTTTTGTACACAAATAACGAGCTATCCAAATAAGAAATCAAGAAAATAATCCTGTTTATGATATTATAAAAAATAACAAAATAGGAATAAATTCAACCAAGGAAGTGGAAGTTCTATACACTGAAACCTACACTATAAGACACTGATGAAATAAATTGAAGAAGATTCAAATAAATGGAAAGATATTCCATGTTCACAGATTGGAGGAATTAATATTGTCAAAATGTCCATACTACTCAGAGTAATTGACATAATCAGTGAAATTCCTATAAAAATTACAATGACATTTTCACAGAAATAGAAAAAATAATCCTAAAAATCATATAGAACCACAATGACCCAGAATACCTAATGGAATCCTCAGCAAAAAGAACAAAGCTGGAGGTCACATATTACCTGAATTTAAAATATACTACAAAGCTATAGTAATCAAAACATCATGGTACTGGCATTAAAACAAAAACAACAACATATAATTGAATGGAAGAGAAATAAATCTACTTATATATGGTCAACTGAGTTTTGACAAAAGTACCAGAACACACAACAGGGAATGACCGTCTCTTCCACAACTGGGTATCTTCATGCAGAAGAATGAAATTAGACTCTTTTCTCACACCATATACAAAAACTGACTCAAGATGGATTAAAGACTTAACTTTAGGACCTGAAATTGTAAAACTTCTAGAAGAAAACATAGGGGAAAAGCTCCATGATGTTATTCTGGGAAATTATTTTTTGGCTATGAACTCCAAAGCACGGGCAACAAAATTGAAAATAGACAAAGAAATTACATCAAACTACAAAGAAACAATCAACAGACTGGGGAGGCAACCTACAGAATGGGAGAAGATATTTGCAAATTATACATCTGATAAGGGGTTGATATTCAAAATACATAAGAAACTCAGTCAACTCAATGGTAAGAAAACAAATAACCTGATTTAAAGATGGGTGAAAGGATCTGAATAGACATTTGTCAAAAGAAGACAAACAAATGGCCAACAGGTATATGAAAAAATGGTCAACATCACTATTGATTAAAGGAATGCAAACTAAAACCTAAAAGATATTGATACACAAGCTAAAAAGAAATTATTTAGACAAATAGTGAGAGTAAAAGAGTCCTCAGTAAGGTTTCCCTTTTAATAAAAAGCAGCCCCCAAATCATTTGTTTTCTAACAAAGAGGAGCTTGATTTTTCTTTTCTAACAAAGAGCAGCCGGAAAAATCAAGCTGGAGACATAGAAAAGCAAGGTAGAAGCTTGCACAGGTAAATGCTGGCAGCTGTGCCAATAGGAAAAGGCTACCTGGGAGCCAGGTATGTTCAACATGGAGGCCCCATCTTCCTTTTTCTTTGTCAAGCACATGTAGTAAAGAAACAGGCAACATGGTGCTGGCCAGGTAGAGAACCCATCTGCATAATAAAAGATTAGGGTGGGGCAGCCAGCTTCTTTGCACGTTATGTAAATGGTACACCTTTTGGGCCTGGTGTAAATCAGACACTGCCTCCTTAAGCTTGTCTATAAAACTCTGTGCATTGGCCAGGCATGGTGGCTCACGCCTGTAATCCCACCACTTTGGGAGGCCCAGGTGGGCAGATCAGAGGTCAGGAGATAGAGACCATCTTGGCTAACACGGTGAAACCCCATCTCTACTAAAAATACAAGAAAAAATTAGCCGAGCATGGTGGCAAGTGCCTGTAGTTCCAGCTACTCCTGAGGCTGAGGCAGGAGAATGGCGTGAACCTGGGAGGTGGAGCTTGCAGTGAGCCGAGATCATGCCACTGCACCCCAGCCCGGGTGACAGAGCGAGACTCTGTCTCAAAAAAAACCAAAAAAACAAAAAAACAAACAAAAAAAAACCACAAAACAAAAAAAAACTGTGCATTTCACCACAGAACTGGAAGACCCACTCGAGTGCTCCCCTCTCTCTGCAGGAGAGAGAGCTTTTCTCTTTCTTTCATATATCAAACCTCCACTCTTAGCCTCACTCTTTATGTGTCTGCATCCTTGATTTCCTTGGCTTCAGGCAACAAACCTTGGGTATTACCCCAGATGACTGATGCCACTTCAATATCACCTCACATCTGTTAGAGAGGCTATTATCAAAAGATGAAAGAAAGCGTTGGTGAGGAAGTGGAGAAAGGGAGCCCTTGCATGCTATTGGTGGAAATGTAAATTAGTACAGCCATTGTAGAAAGCCAAGATATGAAATCAACCTAAGTGTCCATCAACTGTTGAATTCTTAAAGAAAATGTATATACACACAATGGGATACTATTCTGCTTTAAATAAGAAGGAAATCTTATTTGTGACAACATGGATGAACCTGGAGGAAATTATGTTGAGTGAAATAGACCAGCCACAGAAAGACAAATACTACATAATCTCACTTATCTGTGGACTCTAAAATAGCCAAACTAATAGAAACAGAGTACTATGGTGTGCCAGTGGCTCGGGGGTGAATGTTGGGGAGACGTTAGTTAAAGCATAAAACCTTCTGGTATAAGATGAGTAAGTTCTGGGGACTTCCTGTACAGCATGGTGACTGTAGTTAATAATGTATTTTGTACTCAAAATTTGTTAAGAGAGTAGATCTAAAGTGATTTCACCATACACACACACACACTCACACACACACACACAATGCCAACTATGTGAGGTAGTAGATATGTCAGTTAGGTTAATTGTGGTAATCATTTCACAACGTATATGTATACAAAAACATCACATTGTATACCTTAAATTTATAGAATTTTGTTTGTCAATAATGCTTCCAAGAAGCTGGAAAAAAATAAATAAAATTTAATGTAATTTTCATAGATTAAATGAATGACATGTCCTTCATGGACATCTTGACAACATTTTCTAAACATCTTTAAAGTACTGTTTGGCTAGCAAAATCAGTAATTTTTCCAGAAGTCTCTCCTAAGGAAATAATAAGGGGCATACAAAAATGTATGTAAAGTTGTAATTACAATTATGTATATTAAAAAATCCCAACTTAAAAACAGGAACTAAATAATTTGTGGTATATTAACATATAGAATATATGGCTGACAAAAATCACATTTTAGGAACCTAATACCACAGGAAATTGTTCAGAGTGTATCTTTAATTGAAAAAAATCAAGGTTTAAAACACATGGAGCATGATCCTTGTTTTGTGAAAACTAAAACTAAAACCCAAAAAAACTCTAATAGAAAAATATTTAAAATATGCATAATATTAATAATGTGGTTCTTTCTATGTAAAAGATTAAAGGATTACCAGTGGATTTTATTTTATTTTCTTCCTGGTGCTTTTCTGTTAATTTGAAATTTTTATAGTGAATAATGTATTTAATTTGTCACAACATGAAAGATAAAAAGATCTTAACATTCCTATTTGCAAATTTTTATCCAGTCTTCTTTGTATATACCTTAAATAGCTAACCAGCCTTCTGAAGTGCTCCTAGTTATATTTGGCAATTTATGTAGAGATATTTCAAAGTGCATGTATCTTATAGAACCGTGTATTTATTTATTTTTTTGGGTGAAGAAATTTGGTCCTTTAGGTTTTGTTTCTGCAATAATTGCATATTTCTCCCCCTTTAAATGATCTGCACTGAAATTCACTGAAAGAAAGCATTTTCTAGGAGTCAATTGCAGGGAGTCCGCAATAAACCTTTATGAATGTGAAACTTTAAATATAACAGAAGTCTTGATGTGCTTTCTTTTATAAAACCTACCATCAATGGGATGTTAGCAAGCACTGTGAATGGCTCAATAGGATCTATGGATAGATTTCTCTATTCATGAGATGGGAGGAATATAAAATGATTTCATGATGACTGATTAATTAAAGGAGTATAGAAGAGTAGCAGAATGGTGTTATGCAGGTGGGAAACCAGAAACATTTCATTTTTATGCAAACAGGCTTAGGGAAAAAAGACAGAAAATAAATAGAGGCAGAGCAAACCCACTGTGTTACTCAGGAAAAGGTGTTACTAAGTCAGTCTTCAATGCACAGGAATGATTCCAGAGGCCCAAGATATTTCGCTGTTTAATTCAACACTTAGTGTCTCCCATTACTGATTCATTTTTTATGTTTAGCTCTTGTATTTGGGTACAGAGTGGCTTATTGATGTTAATGAGCCCACTTCTGTACACCAAAAGTTGACAGGAAAATATATTATTTACTTTGCAGAGGAACAAAGCAGTCAGAGAAAATTGTGGAGGACTAGTAACTCAAGAACAGATGTAGATTTAAACAAGTGACAAGTGCAGCAAAACTCTTTATTAGGATTTTAATGATCTTAATTTTGCAATGATCTGTCATAATTTCAACAAGAAAGCTTAAAGTCAAAAGAAGATAAATTATTAAAAATAGGCTTCTAGTAACTACTGTAAGAAAACAACAGCAATATGAAGAGATAATTATGTACAATATAGCTGAAAAGTTGGAAGACTGTGTGTCTAGTAATAGGGCATTGGTTATATGATACATTATAATCATATAGTAGTCACTTACTGTAATATGATATAAATACTAACACGATGGTTATGAATACTATACAATAGGATGTTAATATTTATGCTCTAATGTTACTTAAAAACCAGAATATTAGGCTGGGTGTGGTGGCTCATGCCTGTAATCCCAGCACTTTGAGAGGCTGAGGCAGGTGGATTGTCTGAGGTCAGGAGTTGGAGACCAGCCTGGCCAAAATGGTGAAACCCTGTCTCTTCTAAAAATACAAAAATTAGCCAGGTGTGGTGGCAGGTGCCTGTAATCACAGCTACTCAGGAGGCTGAGGCAGGAGAATTGCTTGAACCTGGGAGGTGGAGGTTGCAATGAGATGAGATCGAGCCACTGCATTGCAGCCTGGGCAACAGAGTGAGATTCCATCTCAAAAAAAATCAGAATATTAAATTACATGTATTGAAATATATGTAATCACAGCACATATAGGAAAATTAATGGAAGGAAAGACTCCATTATATATTCCATTGCACTATTTTTTTCCTGTGCATACTAATAGCATCAATTAGTACAGTGGTTTTTCCCAAAATTTCCAGATGGTGATTATATGAAAAATTCAAAAAATTTACTCGTATTCATCCTCAAATTTAAAAAATTGCTCTAAGTGTCAAACACTTTCAAGTATCCTTCTCAGATGATCTCATTAATTTTCCTCTTTTATAAAACATAAGCAAAGTATACAATTAATTTTTTTTACATTGGTGTGGGACTTATTGTTTCTCAAAGAGCCTAATTTTTCAAAAAGAAAATCAAAGATGTTTCTTCTACTTTGGATTAGATAAGGTAATACATTTGGAAATTATTTTAAAAATAAAAGCTTACAAAAAGGCAAGCAAATTGTCATCAACATCTCTATTTTCTATGGTATAAAGTTGCACATACAATAGACATGTGCTCAATAGGTGCTTATTAAATGAATGAATAAACTCATAAAGACTAATGGTACATTAGTCAAATGATGATTTTTCATGATTGTTTAAAACCTGGGAGACCTTGGCTGTACGTAGTGGCTCACGCCTGTAATCCCAACACTTTGGGAGGCTGAGGCAGGCAGATTGCTTGAGCCCAGTAGTTTGAGACCATCCTGGGAAATATGGTGAAACCTCGCCTCTACAAAAAAATACAAAAATTAACCAGGCATGGTGGCGTGTACCTGTAGTCCCAGCTACTCCAGAGGCTGAGGTGGGAGAATCACTCAAGCCCGAGAGGTCAAAGCTGCAATGAACTGTGATTACACCACTGCACTCCAGCCTGGGGGATAGAGCAAGACCCTGTCTCAGAAAAAAATCTGGGGAGACCCTAAATGAAAATCAAATTACAAAATTGTCTGTAGAGAGGATTGCTTGAGCCTAGAAGTTCAAGGCTGCAATGAGCTATGATCACTCCACTGAACTCTAGCCTGGGCAGCAGAACAAGACTCTGTCAAAAAAAAAAAAAAAAAGGCTCATATGAACCTCAGTTCTTTAATTATTTTTATTTAGCAACACCTGGAAAAGAAATGTCCTCCCCTACAGGCTGTATCCATGTGGAAATGTGAGGGCCTGGGCAATAGAGCAAGACCCATCACTGGAGACTTACCCTGCTTGCTGGCAAAAGTTGCAACCAAGACTGATCTCCAAGCCCTCAGTCTGATAAAAGGAGACTTGAGGTAACCACCTGGATAAGCTGGATTTTCATTTATTGTTGTTTAGGATAAAAACTCTTTCTGCCTTGATAGGATTGACATGAAAACAGTGTCTGTTGGGTAAGGCCTAGATAGAAGCTGGCCTGTTTGAAACACTTAAATAATTTAATGAGTAAAAAGATACCTCATTTTATGAAACAAAAGTAGAGTTTCCAAATCTGAGTGTTACAAAAAGATATGAAACCAACCTATGTGCCCATTGGCCAATGAGTGGATAAAGAAAATGGGGTATATATACATCATGGAATACTACTCAGTGATAAAAAGGAATGAAATAATGTCTTTTGCAGCAACTTGGATGCAGTTGGAAACCATTATTCTAAGCGAAGTTACTCAGGAATGGAAAACCAAGTATCGTGTGTTCTCACTTATAAGTGGGAGCTAAGCTATGAGGATGCATAGGTATAAGAGTGATATAATGGACTTTGGGGAGCCAGGGTAGGGGAAAGATTGGGAGGGGGTTAAGGGATAAAAGACTACATACTGGGTACAGTGTACAGTGCTCAGGTGACAGATGCACTCAAATCTCAGAAATAACCACTAAAGAATTTATCCATGTAACCAAAAACCACTTGTACCTCAAAACTTTTGAAAAAAACATAAAAAAGGAGCTGGCCTGTTTGAAAAACTTAAATAGTTTAATGAGTAAAAGGATACCTCACTTTTAGCAACAAAAATAGAAATTACAAGAATTGAGCATTTGTTACAAGAAATGATTATTCTTCAGCAGATGTGAGGTCACACTTCCCCTCAGTACCCAATTTTGTCTGCCTGTAGGAATTCCAGTGTATCCCAGCTTTCCCCACTTCAGCATTTCTGGGACCCCCAGGTAAAGGTTCACATGTTAGAGAAATTGGGAGTGGGGAGTGTTGTCAGTTTAGTTATCTGGCTGCTGTCTGTTCTCCGTTTCCCCTCTCTCTTCACCCTGCAGCTGCATGCGTCTCGACCACTTTCCCCAAAGTGGGCAAGCCACTTCCCTTAAACCCCCCCATAATTGCTTGTTAGATAGTCCAAGGCTTTGTGAAGGCTTAGGGGTTTCAGAAGCGAATCACAACAGAGAATGCAAAAAGGATTCCAGACATGGCAGTTTTCAAAGCTCCTCTGTGAGGCTATCTACTGGGTGTACCTCTTTTACAGCTCTCAAAACCACCCACGCATTACTCAACCACTCACCGTGGACTGCCCTTGAGCACATCTCTCTTACCTGGAGGCTAGGCCCACAGACCCTAAAGGCCTCCAAATATCCACATTTCCTCACTCTCCTTCCTGGATGATTGGGAATAGTCATTCTCTTTTCCCTGACAGGAAAAGGCCACAGAAATAAGGGTTTCCCTGAAGGCTTCAGAATAAATCAGAACAATATACATTTTCCCAATTCAGCCCATTCAATCTTTGATAACACAAACTGTGGAATAAAGAGCTCAGGTTCAGGATGGGCTGCCTTCTCCAGACCTGTTTTTTCTTTTCCTTTTATTTCTTTTTGTTTCCTACAGTCTCTCTTGTAGTGTAGGCTGAAGACAGAATCAGGATTCCATTCTGGCCTCTCTCTTGCACTGGCTCCTTCACCCTGTCTCTGCAACTCCTGGGCACAAATTCTGCCAGGGCAGGAAAACATATTTCTCTGTCACATGAATTCATATATAAGAATAGGATATTATAAATCCATGCTTAGGGAAGAAACAGTTCTCTATTGACTATATAAGTAGAAACAGTTCTGCTAAAAGATTTGCCCAATTTATATTTCTAAACAGAACATTTGGCTTCAGTTGGAACAGAACGCATCCGAGTTTGCATTGAGGTCTTCCCCAGAGCTATAGGTAAGTGTTACATAACCAGAGGACCTATTCAAATGGCTTTTCACAAAGCTCCAGCATAGTCATCCTTCAAAGCAAATGCAAACTTCTACCTTTGAAGAGAGAGTCTGCTTCTAACTTTTCCAGCTTGAAAATAAAATATACTAAAGAAGAGTTATGAGGAAAGACTAACCCTAGCAGATACTGAAATGTATAAAAAGTTACAGAATTAAATCAGTTTATAACTGAGGTAAAAATTAAAAAATCAATGAAACATATTACAGAGTCTAGAAAAAGACCTGCATATGTTTTGAGATTTGACAATTGAAATAAGCGGCGCAGTCGACAGCCATACCACCCTGAATGTGCCCAATTTCATCTGAAATCAGTGAGGCAAAATTAGATTAGTAATAAATTAGGTTTGGACAACTGAAAATTTTGGGAAAATATACAGGTAGATTCTTACTTCACGTCTTACACAAAAGTAATTCCAAATAATTAAAACATTTATACTTACAAAATTAAAACATGATCATACTAGAAGAAAATACCAGTGATTTTAAAAAATAATTTTGGAGTTGGTAAGCCCTTGGGGCCTGACATAACACCCAGAAGTTATGAAGCACAAGATTGATGAATTGGGCTACTGAAAAAAGCATAAAAACTTCAGTATTAAAACAGTACTATAAACAAAGTAAAAGCCCTTTGATAAAAATGCAGTAATTTCATATATCCTTACAAATTAAGAGGAATGAATGAACAATACAAAGGAAAATGAGTAAAGGATATGAATAGGTCCTTCCTGGGAGAAATGTTTCTGTGTATATTTATGTGTCTGTAAATAGGACATTATAAATCCATACTTAGGATTTGTAATGAGTGGGTATATACCCAGTTTTATTCATAATTAAAGAAATGTAAATGAAAATAATAAAATACAATCTTTACCTATTAGTGAATATTGGGTATTGGCAAGGACATTGGAAAGCAAAAACTTGTAAGCAGTGTTGTTGGGAGCAATCCGACGTTGCCTACTAAAATTTACAATTTATATACTTCTTAAGCCTAGGATTCCAGTCTTCTAAGATATACTCTCACAGGGACACAAAGATGGATGTACAAATAACTTAACTACAGCATGGCTTGTAATGCAAAGTAAGTGGAAGTTATCTAATGGTCACTTATGAGAAGACTCTCATGGTATGGTCTGCCCAAACACTATGCAGTCCTTAAAACAGTGAATTTGGTCTGGTGTATGGTTATGGAAAAATGTTCGAATACACTGAGTTAAAAAAGCAAGTGACAGAACAGTATGCTTTACGTGATTCTCATTTGAATATTTTTTACAAAAGCATTATATATAGGTGTAGTTGCATATATGAATAATTTCTCTAGGGAGGTAAAATAAATTGTTAAGTGTGAGTTTCTGTGGCAAGGGCACATGAGGGGAAGTCAGGTGACCGGCAAAGGAATTTTACCTTTCATCATATGCCATTTTGCATAATTGAAGATTTTACTCTGAATATGTAATATTTTTACAATAAATAACAGATTTAATTTTGGGGTCCATTCCTGGCTAGGGCAGCATATTATATGGAGGAGGTTTAGCAATTTGCGTTTGCATGGAGGTTGAGGGAGCCGAATGAGGTAAAGAGCTTGTGTGGTTATTCCAGAATGTAGGGCCCTTCCCCTCTTCCCTCATGCCACCCCAAGAAATGCAGTGTCATCAAGCACCTTGTTATTTCCTACCTCCGCCTGAGGAGGGAAGGTAACCAGATTTTGCCAGACTATGTCCTCTAACTTCCTCTTTTTCCATCTTTGGTCAGCCCTGGCCTTCCCTCCTTTTTCTTCCCTCCTACCTTCCCTTATCATAATTCTCCCCTGCTGTTGTGCAGTACAAAGGCAAACGCTTGGTACAGTTCTCATTTTCTGGGACTCTATGGGGAGCCAGCTCTGCCTTGGGTTTGGTCCCAGCTTGTCATTGTACCCAGGACTCTTCTTGAAAAAAAAAAAATGGTACAAGTAAGTAGCCCTTGTAAACTGAGAAGACTCAGCCAAAACTTCCTCTACTAGGCTTCAATATTGAGGTTCTAAAATGGTAAGCAGCATCTCATGCCTAATTAGTAAAATGCTCTTGTGCATTAGAAAACATGAGCTGCTTATGGCAACAGCTTGAGAATTGCTCAGGGAGTGTTAGGAAAAACTAAAAATTTTTGACATAGCCTGCATTTGTTATCACTATGAAAAGAAAGTACTGACTGAACGAATGCCGGAAGGTTACAGCTCTTGAAAGCTTTTTTCTCTCCTTTCTCTTTGCTGCCCTGGGAAGCCAGACATGACCCTTTAAGTTGAGCTTTCATAAGTGCCTAAGGAGGTGGCTGCTGAATATTCCTTAAGCTTTATTTCCTTTACTTCCATACCAAAAGCAGCATTTAGGCTCCAGTCAATGGTGTGGAAATGATAGGATTCTCATGAGAGGATGGGAGGCTAAGGACCTGGAAAGTTTCACTATTGATAAGTCACTGCCCTAAAGGAAAAGCAGAAGGGAGCTCTGTTCAGCTTTGCTGCTGGTGAAGAGGACTCTCCAAGCTCCACTAGGCATAGAGGGCAGCTGTCTCTTGCCTGCAGATTTTCTCATTTCAGGGATATGTCCTTGATAATTCACTCTCCACTGTTGCAGTGACTTTTTTTTGAGGTGCACAGTTCCCAGAGTGTGGTAAAATATAAGCTAGGTGCTGCGTGTGTGTGTGTGTGTCTCTGTGTGTGTGTGTGTGTGTGTGTGTGTGTGTGTGTGTGTGGTGTATGTGGGCTGTCAACAAGAAAAACGGGCACCAATTCTATTATTTCTTTTTTGGGTCATCAAGGGAGACTCCTCGGTTCAGATGGCTTGGCTGGGAAGGAGCAGACTCAGTCTCTCTCAATGTGATGCTGTGATACACCTACATGCTCACAGTATAGTGTGTGTTTGTAGGAAAAGAAACAGACAGTGAAGGAAAGAAATAGAGTTAGAGATACTCTGAGAAAGAGAGGGGTTTTGATTCTATGCAAACTAATTCAGACAAGTGAATTTTTGGCATATATTATATTTGTCAGGTAAGCTCTACATTAATCAAGTCATAAACCAATTTCTGATAAAATTGTTATTTATAGTTGTTTTTAAAATCAGAAGAGATTCTCTAAACCATCCTATTGGTGTGGTATTATTGGTGATGGTAGAGTGTTAGAGCCAAGGGATTCAGAACATCTTCTTCCCACCCAGGCCCAGCCTCCTATCCTCCTTGGAAGGTCCTCTGGGAAGATACATGCATGTGGAACACACAGAGGGGAAATGCACAAAGCTACATGTTTGACAGTTGGGTTTGAGCTTGAGGTCTTAGTCTATAGAACTCTGGTGAAACTGATTGGACTGTATGAGGATATTTTTTTTTCCTGTCTGATAGTTATATCCAATCTATCATATCTTCCAGCTGCATGGGAGTGGAACTACATAGATAGAGACAGGAGAGTGTAAGACTGTTAAGAAAGAATGTAATTGTTTCCAATCCAGTTTCTAAAATGACTAGCCTTTGAATAGAGTCATGGGCTCAGGCTGGCAGTTCATGGAGAGAAAGAGAGTGCAGAGCAGCATGGAAAGAAAGCTTGGGGGCCCAACTCCCAACTCCAGCTGCACAGGGGATGGTGAGCCACCCCCAAGTGCATTCCACTGCACAGCGACCCTGTCCAGTAGTGTCCTGGAATCTGGAAATCAGACCAATCCCAGTAGTCACCCTGCTTCCAGTGGTGTTAAGCAATGGGATGGGGAAGAAGTGAAGAAGGTGTGTGTATATGGGGTGGAGGAGTAGAAGGAGGCTCTAGAGATTTCCCTCTTCCCTTTAGGCTTCTTGGGGACCTTAGAAATTATCTAGCTCAATCCATATATTTTAGAGATGAGAAAATATGTTTAAATTAGATGAATCCTACCAACTGAGCCAGGATTAGAGCCAAGGTCTTTGGTCTGGAAACTCTTCCAGTTTTGCTAAACCACTTCTATATGTGAAAGCCGCAAAGGTCATTATAAATCCCAAGACATAGAAGAGTTCTGCATGGGTCCACCTCCCAGTCTGCAACACATTTTAGGAACCCATTATAAAAACAAATATCCCACGAACTGACCAAATATCACATAGTTTAATAGTCATGACATTGTTGTAGGATGTAAATCTGTATATTTATAAGGACTTTTTTTTTTTCTGAACTCATCATAGCATCCTGAACATTGTGGAGAAAAGTTAATAAATTATAGCTACAGATGGATATCTTTTCCAAAGTCAAAGTGGTTTAAACTTTGGGATTTGAGGTCATGTCCATAGAAATGTGTAAGAAACCAAACTGGACTTTATTAAATGTGTTGGTTTTAAAATCTTACAACTGCCTTTTCAACAAACTGCTGTTCTCATTTAGCAAACCCATGGAGATGGATAAAGTAGAATCTTCCCAACATAATGACTGTTCTTCAGAATAATTTCATGGAAACAGACCTAGCACAGACCAATTATTTTCAGTCTTGTCTGAAAACAAGTGAAGGGTCTGAAGCATGCCTTCAGAAACCAGTCCCAGTGAGTTGAGTTGGCATGAATGTGATTCTCTTTTTATTTCTGATTATGAAACCTACTTGTGACAATACACAGGAAAGGTTTTGGAGAAAGAGTCATGGGCTGGGAGAAGTTGGTGAGTGAATAAAGAAAACTTATCGTGTGTAACCTGTGGATCTGAAATTGGATAGTAATACAAACACAACACAATCATGATAAGTGAAAACTCCACAATTGCAGAGTTCAGTTAGAACCAGTTGATCTGCAGAGAGATTGAGATCTACTTTATTCCTCATTTGAGAGAGGATCCAAAGTGCATCTTCAAAAGTGCATCTTCAAAAATTCAGTTCTTGAAGAGCCTGTGAAATGGTCCTCCTACATGACAGTGTATTTTGCTGTATATTAATCATAAAATTAGATCCTGTACCCCTAATAATTCCAATTATGAGGGTCAAGATTTTATCATCCTCTTAATTCAACAGGGAACATGAAATGGTAGCATAAGAAATCTTAGACTTGGGATCCAGATTTTTGGGGTATAAGTTCTGAACTCACCACTTCTTAAAGGACCTTGGGCAAGTTATCCCTTTTGTGCTACAGTTTTCTCACTTGGGATAGATTTTACACACCTCAAAGAATAGGTGAGCATTAAATAAGAGCATGGGAACAAAATTACTAAGCACAGAGCCTGGCACGTATTAAGCTCAGTAAGTGCTGGTGGTTAAATATCCTAGCTTCTGGTACATTACATAAATTTTAAAACATTAGCTTCATTTCCCTTCCTTTCTGCCTTGAATCCAACAGTCTGCTTCTCTTAGGATTACATTGCTAGTGATAACATTAATTATTGTAAGCTAATTAAATGATTTTATGTCTAATCTGCATCTTTTATATTTTTTGGTTTATATCACCAAATAAACACAATTTTTTTCTGTGACTAAAAATGTCATATTTCCCCAGTACGAGCAACAGAATTCCTGACTGGGACAAGAGAGTCTAAGAGGCTCTTCCACATGTTAATATTTAAAATAATACATTATATTGGAATCTTCAGGGTATGGGACAGTCAAGGGCTCTTTTCATTAGAATTACTTGGAAATACAGCTTGACATTAATTTAAACGAGGACCCGGCCCTAGCAACAAGCTAGAATCTATATAATTCTTTCATTTAGTGAAACATTTTCTCATTATGAGTATGAGATTTCTCAGTGCCATGGTGATGAGATCCACTCTTGCCAAGCTCCCTTAGCAAATTACTAGAAGTTATCACAATTCTTCTCTGAGACTTTCAGTGACCTAGAGGAGCACAAATAGATTCTTTGAAAGAAAAATTGTGTTTTTAGGGATAAAAAGTGAAGATTTTAAAAATTACATAGAGAATGAGCCTCAGAATGAAAGAGGGTTCAGCATGTTCCTACTCCACTCTTTCCATCCACTTATGAGGCATTTCCTGTATGCCAGGCACTGTGCTAGCCCTTTTGATATATTATCTAATGTAATGCTTACCGTAACTCCTGTGTGCATTCTTACTGGATTTTAGAGTTGAGAAAGCTGAAGTTACAAGAGGTTCAAAATGCAGTTCATAAGTGGTGGAGTTTGAATTTAAGCTTAGGTCTGATTCGAGAGACCACTTTTCACGTGAGTTTGGGGTATGTGTTTTGGGTGGGTGGAGGCCTTTATCTTCAACCTGTTGCCAAATGCTGGTAGTATAATTGACAAGTCCTGGGACAACTGAAATAGTCTTAGATGTACAAATTTGAACAAAGATTTCTCTTGCCTACTATATTTCAGTTTGTGAATCCTGCAGGAATTATATAATAAATTTGAATTAAAAAGTCTTACCTGGTTACCTTAAATGAAATTAATGAAACCAGACTCAAAGATAACTCTTTTGTTCTAACTGGTCCGTTCACCAATGTGTACTCAGTGCCTACTATCTGCCAGGCACACTTCTAGGCACCTGCGACACATTACTGACACATTAATGGGTAAGATAAAGAAGACTTGGGCTCTTCTTATACTCTGACTTGTAATCTAGACTCTGAAATAGAGAATCATCCTGAATTCCCAGAGGAATGAAGTTTGCTAGTTTGAAACTGCAATGGAGATGGTCCAATGACTTGATTGCTTTTGTAGCCTACAGTGAAATTTCCTCTTCATTCCTTGAGTTTAAATAAATGTCAGGAATACTGAAAAGGTTGAAACTGACATATTTCTATTAGCGAATTCATAGTGGTTGGATGTAGTGAGATAAAATGGGCTCAGAAATCACCCACTCTCCAGGTATGCTGCTCTGCTTGTATCATTTGTGACCTATGTTGATGCTTTTTGTACTCATTGGATTCTTAAAGTGTCACAGATATAAGTACAAATGGGATGCATTAACTACTCTTCTTTTTTTCTTTTCTTTTTTTTTTTTTTTTTTCGAGACGGAGTCTTGCTCTGTCGCCCAGGCTGGAGTGCTCTGGTGCTATCTCGGCTCACTGCAAGGGATGGTCTCGATCTCCTGACCTCATGATCTGCCCTCCTTGGCCTCCCAAAGTGCTGGGATTACAGGCGTGAGCCACAGCACCCAGCCCACTAACTACCTTTAATTATCCAGAGGTTCTCTGCTAGAAAAATATGAGAGTTATAAGGGGTCTTTTTATTCAGTAAATGTTTATGAGAAAGTTTCAAACCATCCCACCCTCCAAAAAAAAATACAACAGGAGATTTCTGAAATTTGTCTTTTCCATAAATCTGAGTAAGAAGCTGATAAAATACTTCTTCATCTCTGAAGCCAGGAAGAGAAGGACAGTCAGCATAAAACTACTCTGAGAGGCAGCTGGAATATAATGATTAAGCTCAGGGATTCTGGAGCTGTAACGCCTGGGTTCAAATGTTTGGCTCTGCCTCCAACTAGCAGTATGATCTTGACAAGTTATTTAACTTCTCTGTGCTTCAATTTTCTCATCTGTAAAAAGTGGATGAAAAGAATAGTGCCTATATCATAGTTTCCCTATGAAGACAAAATAAGTTAAAATGTGTAAAGCATTTAGAACCATGCATTATACACAGTGAGTGTTCAGTTAAAGTTGGCTATTATTGATTATGGATTTGTTGTGTTGTGGGTCTGCTGATCATCCTGACTTTTATCCTTAATGCATCCTCACAGACAAATAACTGTGGAATTCTACAATGAACCATGTATTTAACATTAGTTTGAAGATTGTATGACCTGCCCTAGTCTGCAAGTTGCCAGGACATTGTGACATGCTCCCACCTCTCAAGCCAAGGAGCAGATGGTGGGTAGGAGGAAGGGAGAGGAATGGTGGGTGTTGTTTTCTATTTGCATCACTCAATGGGCCACTGCTTTAAAAGCTTGGGAGTCTAGAATTCTTAATTAAAGTAGCCTCATTATTTGGGCGGCAAACTAGGTGCTGAAACACAAACTAAGGAACTATAAATCTTCCTCATTATACATAGTGGAATCTGAGGCTGTTTTTTCCATGAATTTGTCTAGGATTTAAAATGCAGCAAATTTTATTTTGGGTACCCATGTTTGTATAGTTGGTTTAAGTAAAAGGCTCACTTAGGATTTACATGACATTTGTACTACTGAGGGAAGCAGCATATAACTGCATTTAAAAGCTGCTTCTCTTTCTAAATTGTGCTTTTAAATGTTCCAGGGGCCAGGCCCCAGTAAGGAATCATCTTTGCTATGCACAGGATAACTAGAGATGGTAATGTGCTGAGCAAGGAACTCTGTGGGGAAGGGGAGGGTGGCTATTTGAAAGAACCAGTCACTTGGTTCCTTAATAAGTTTTTGAAATGGGAGACAATGATCACTAGAATGACTGCTTTGGGGGAAACTCTTGAGGATTTCAGACATCATCTTGGTTTTTCGATTTCTCATGCAGAAAGAGAAAGAGTATGGAATCACCACAGACAACATAATCTGTATAAACAGATAGCCATTTTCTCTATGCACATGAGACCATTTAGTGAGAACTGGTATTAAACTTTGCCACCAGGAAGATGCACCATGTTTTATAATGAGGAAACTGCAAATCGCTAGGAGGGAAGTCCTCACCTAAGCCAAGGTTTTTTTTTGTTTTTTTTTTTTTTCCTTTTTTGAGAAAATAAAAATTTTCATGAGCCAAGGTTTAATTAAGTGGTGATGAAAACAAAATTTAGTGACAAAGAATACTAGTTTTACCTAATAATATTGCCTTTTAATATTTTATCAATATACTTATTTTCACTGTGTTACCTTAGACGATCTCTTTGTGCCTAAGTTTCCTAATATGTAAGATGAGATTAATAATAACATATATTGGCCGGGTGCGGTGGCTTATGCCTGTAATCCCAGCACTTTGGGAGGCCGAGGCGGGTGGATCACCTGAGGTCAGGAGTTCGAGACCAGCCTGGCCAACATGTTGAAACCCTGTCTCTACTAAGAATACAAAAGTTTAGCTGGGCATGGTGGTAGATCACCTGAGGTCAGGAGTTCGAGACCAGCCTGACCAACATGGTGAAACCCTTTCTCTACTAAAACCACAAAAAATTAGCCAGGCATGGTGGCGGGCACCTGTAATTCCAGCGACTTGGGAGGCTGAGGCAGGAGAATCACTTGAACCCAGGAGGTGGAGGTTGTAGTGAGCCGAGATTGTGCCATTGCACTCCAGCCTGGGCAACAAGAGTGAAACTTCGTCTCAAATAATAATAATGATAATAATAATAATAATAATAAGTTGCATGGGGCTTTTGTAAGAATTACATTAATTAATACATGTAAAAAGCTTAGAATAGTACCTGCTCACTCACAATAAATAGCCCAGAAGTATTTGTTTTTATTGCTATTATATATTTATATTTGCATATTTAGATGATCAAATACATTGTTATTCTAGTAGTTCAGTTGAAGAGAAAAATCATCAAGAAGTAAGGAAGTACACTTTATCTCATTTTCCTCAGTTACCTGCACCAAGTGGGGATCTGTTTTGTCTGGTCCACACCCCCACAACAGACTGAGGCTTTTGAAGAAAGGAGCAGTCTAAGTAGGGTTTATCTTTAATTTTTTAAGTGATCAAACAATGGCAAATATCTCTCACATACAAAATAAACTCTAACTGAATCATTTGTTTTATTTATCAGTATCATTTAGCCCCATCAGATATTTTAGAAAATATCTCCAGGCTGCTATATATACTGTTTGGGATTTTAGATGTAGACCTTAACTCTAGAAATTCAGTAGCCCAATAAGGATCTATGAAAAGTGTGCTTCTCCTGTATTTATAATAACACTCTACTTATTGTCCTGGAGAGACACACAGGTTGCACTGTTTTTATCACATCTATTTTGAAAGAATGGTTGGCAGATTAAAGTGGTAAAATAGCCAAAAAATAGCCAGGGTGTATTCTGATTAAGCAAACTGCTGAGCCCTATTTTATTTAATGGAAACAGAAGGGAGAAGGCTATATTTTCCTTATAGTAAAAGTTTATGTAAAGTGACCAAACATCCTTGTTTTCATCTTCTTGTCTCACCTGCTTTGAGATTTGAGCTCCTACCAAGAACAGCATAATACGAGGAGAGCAAGTCCTGTTTTTATCAGGAGAATGATGAATAAAAAAATAAGATGTTGAGTTATGCAGTCAATAGACATCCATGGTATTGGAAACACCCAGTATTCCTCAATCTCTTCTTCACTTGATATTCTGGCTGTCCCTAGATTAGGTTCTATGCTGCCAGATAACAGACTTTATATAGGGCTTCTAGGTCCGTTTCCCTTCCCCTAATCTTTTGAATTCCTTGACATTGACTGTCCTCATGGCCAACTGAGAAAAATTTAAAAGCAGAATTGCTGCTCTAAGAAAGTACCAGAAGTAAGAAACTACTGCTGCGCAGAGCTCCATAATGATGTAGTAGAAAGGCTGACAGAGAGACTTTTGACTTACGGAGGGAAGAACTATTATCTACTAGTGGTGCATTAAAATAAGAAAGTTACAGTATAGATTCCTGCCACCAATACGAATTAAACTGGTCAAGATTGAACAAAATAGAGGGAAGTGAAAGAAATCAGCCAAGAGTGCAATAATCTACAGTTACTCAGTACAAATGCATTTATAGAGTATGGAAGGTTTGCCAAATAGCCATGGGGGATACTCAGCCTTTCTCAAGTCACTTCCTTTTCTGAATCATAGAACACAGAAACTGATTTGGGTGACTATTTTATCAGTTTTTCTATGGATGATACAGAACACTCTATACGCCTATGAAAGTTAATTTATAACATACAATAGATGGCTTAGGGAATTAGAGGTTAATTCTTCCAGGGTAGGAGAAGGTTCTCACTGTGTTTGTACTGCATGTTTCAGTGATGGGGGTAGTGATATAGCTCACAGTTGGCAATGCTTGTTTGGTAAGGGAATAGGGTATGTTCTCCTCCCTCTTCTGACTTCCTACTCAGGGCAGTTTTTGATCTTCATATAAACTGTAAATTAGCATCAGTTCGCTCTAAACATATCTGTTAATCTCTTGTCCTATTCTAGGCACTGTGCCAAGAGCAGGACATAAAATGGTGAATAAGAAACAAATAAAAACAAATAAGTGATGATCAGTGATGATCAGGGCATAGCACTCTATGTTGAGGAAAAACTCTAGAACACCAGAAGAGAAAAAAAAATAATGAGTTTGGGAGTATGGATGGGGAGAGTGTTCAGAAATAGGTAACTTCCCAAAAAGGGAAGTTACTAAGAGGAATGTTCTTACAGCGATGTTACCAAGCACATACAAACATTGCCTCGGCTTGGCTGATGCACCGGTCTGGCATGTAGTGATACCCATTCAGGCAACATTATGCATTTATGCAAAGAAAAAATGTCATCTCTCTGCCTCACAGTTGATCTATAAACACAACCAATTCCTTCTGGGAGTTACTGCCTCGATGCTGGGAATCACTGCGTTGCCAGTACACAGAAGAGAGCTACTAGAGACATTGCTGGCATGCAGTCATGTTGAATAACAACATTAATGAACAAATGAAAGAAACTTTTAGAATAATGGGATGTTAAATATGTGGTAGTCATAAAATAAATAAGGTCCACATTTTCTCTATTTATTGTTGAATTTGGGGGAATAATTAAATACTTTCGTATTTTCTGACCTTATTTACTGAAACCAAAGCAATGTCAGACGATGTAAACTTCTGAAAAAGTTGCATTTCTTTTTCCTGTAAAAGGAAGAAAAAAACAAGAAATAAACACGGCACTCTGGCAAAGCATGTATTGTTATGTGTGTTGAGCTTAGCTGTGTTACTTCAATTCCAGTCACATGCTTTTTTGGTGATATAATCCTGGACATCTGACCTTAGAATGCTTTCAAATTCTGATTTACTCCTACATTGATACAGAATGCCCTCACAATATTTTATAGCTTTTCTTTTATCTTTAAACAAAACTAAAACTTATCTGTGACATAATCTCCGCATTTATTTCTAAATGGTCTATGCTATGTGTTTAAAGCAACCATCTTGAAATTTCTAGAATTTATTTTAGAACAAGAAAAATTATATATTTATAAGTCTGGTAGAATGATATGTAAATAATTTCTGGATGATATAATGGACTTTAGCAACTTGGGGAGAAGGGTTGGGGGTTGGGGAGGTAAAGAATAAAAAACGACACATTTGGTACAATGTACACTGCTTGGGTGATGCGTGCACCAAAGTCTCAGAAATCACCACCAAATAACTTATCCATGTAGCCAAAAACTAACTGTATCCCCAAAACTATTGAAATAAAAATAAATAAAATAAAACGATGAAAAAAGAATTAATTTCCGGAAGCTCAGTGATTTGGGAAATTAATAGGACTATGTGATGTTCAAATTTCATGCATTAATTTGGCTAGGCTGTGGTGCACAGTTGTCTGGTCAAATACTAGTCTAGGTGTTGCTGCGAAGCCATTTTGTAGACATGACTAACATTTGCAGTTATAGCTGACTTTAAGTAAAACAGACGATAATATGTGTGAGCTTTATCCAATCAGCTGAAGGTCTTAAGAACAGAAACCGAGGTTTCTGAGAAAACAAGAAATTCTACCTCAAGCCCATAACATGGACATCCTACCTGAGTTTCCAGCCTGCTGGCCTGCCCAAGAGATTTTGGATTCAAGACCGAAACATCAATTCTTGCCTGAGTTCCTAGCCTGTTGGTTTGCCTTAGGAATTTTGGGCTTGCCTGCCCGCAACAATCTCAAGAGTTAATTTCTTATACAAATCTCTTTATATATTTAAAATAAGACAGCCCATTCTATTAGTGCACACAGACACACAGACACACACACACACACACACAGCCTGTTATGGATGTGTACAGTTGATCCTTGAACAACATGGGTTTGAACTGCATGGGTCTACTTATATGCGGGTTTTCTTCTCCCTCTGGCACCCCTGAGACAGCAAGACCAACACTTCCTCCTCTGCTCCTCCTCCTCAGCCTTCTTGTCATGAAGATCATGAGGATGAAGACCTTTACTATTCATTACGTGGATCTACTTCCACGTAATGAATAGTAAATATATTTTTCTCTTATGATTTTCTCAGTAACATTGTATTTTCTGTAGCTTATTTTATTGTAAGAATATAGTGTGTAATGCATAAAACATACAAAATATGTGTTAATTGACTATGTTATCAGTAAGGCTTCCAGTCAAAGTAGGCTATCAGTAGTTACGTTTTTGGGAAGTCAAAAGTTATACCTTGATTTTCAATGGTGCAACGGTATTGGCATCCCTAACTCCCACATGGTTCGAGGGCCAAGTGTATATTCAATTTCTATATATTCATATATATGTGGTTTTGCATCTCTGAAAATTCTGACTGATACAGACCATTTAGTTCTTCTCTCCTGCAATTGTGCCTTCATATGGACCAGGGGAATAATGGTAACAGTTTCTAGATTTCTACTGCTCTGATGGGATACCAGATATTTGAAAGGAAGCTAAGACAGTGTCCTACGTGTGAAACTCTCTCCCCTGACCCCCCAAAAGAAAAAGAGCTTGAAGTTGGGGAAAGGAACACCAAGCATACCAATTCATTTGGGTCATTGGTTCTATATTTGGCAAAGTAGAAAAATATGGGTAAGATTTTGAAACTACATAAACTCCCTAGATTCCTTCTGTTAATACCAAATATTATTTTATACTGAAGCATATTCTCATATTTATGAAAATCAGATTATGCTTTTAACATTAGTTAGGAGCCTATACAAGAAGCTGTTTAGAGAAGTGGATTTCAGGGCAGTACTTTTTTTTTTAAAGAATACTTAACCTTATGCCAGAGGTGGATGGAAACTGAATTATCTGCAGAAGAGTAGGAAAGATAGTGAATCTCAACTGATTCCCTAACAAATGACATTCATAGGAGACAAAGTTCATACATTTGATGCCCAGTTTCACAAAAAGTTTTACAAGTGATACCATTGTCTCATACTACACTACATAACAAGAATGCTTGCAATGAGTTTCTGGTAAGTGAAATGAACAGTCCAGGACTAACTTACCCCATTATTGTGGAACCACTGAAATGAAGCCTTCTACAATTATGGGTTTAAGAAGACCATCTCTATAAGAAATGAAGTGCTTTACATTAATAATTAGAGCTCATAATAGTTTTGGTCATGGATGTTTTGGGATTTTTTTTTAAATAGATGTACATAAAAGTTATTTTCTTTTACTCAAATATTCCATTAAAGCACAATAAATAATATTTCTCTATCTTATGGAGAGTATTCATTATAAACATATTAACTTGGTAAAATTCTTGCTTGTTAAAATACTAATCAAGGGTGTGTTCTTACCACTTCTACACAGCACAGTAAAATGGTGGGGGCATGTGATTGTTGATTGGGTTCGGGCTCTGAAGATTATCAATCCAAATAAATGCCCAATCCCTCCTACAATGTATTTGTAATAAGTCCCTACTCCATAGCTTCAATTATAAAAATGTATGGTACCATCAAATGAAAGCTTGTGTAACTTGGACAGGTCATAACACAAATTATAAACAGACCCACAAGTGCCATAGACATCACACTTTTTTTTTTTTGAGATGGAGTTTTGCTCTTGTCACCCAGGCTGGAGTGCAATGGCTCAATCTCAGCTCACTGCAACCTCCACCTCCTGGGTTCAAGCAATTCTCCTGCCTCAGCCTTCCGAGTAGCTGGGACTAGAGGCACCTGCCACCATGCCCGGCTAATTTTTGTATTTTCAGTAGAGACAGAGTTTTAACATATTGGCCAAGCTGATCTCAAACTCCTGACCTCAGGTGATCCGCCCACCTCAGCCTCCCAAGGTGGTGGGATTACAGGTGGACATCACACTTTTAATAGTAAAATATAGCAGGTTTTGAATAGATTATTCCTTCTTTCACCCTCTGCCAACAAACTTTATTCAGTTATAATTTACAAAAGTGTTTTTGACTGAATTAAGCTTTTGCTTCACTCTTCAAATTAATTTACACATATGCAGTGCATAGACCTAGGAAATGCAAGGAACTTTGACACTGTGGAGGCATGCTGTGTTGCAGGTTGCAGGTTTCATATTTAGCTGCTTTTGGGAGGCATCAAAAGTTGATTCTCTTTCAAGTCTTTTTAAAGGGGAATTTGTCATCACTCCTGTCCACATTAAAATCTTCTAAGTGGGTCCTTTGGTTGTCATCTGGTCTGGTGGGTATCCTGTGAACATGTCCTGGAGGGGGTGTTAGTGCTTCACAAGGTCTCTCTGCCAGTCCTTCTCTCCAAGATGAGCTCAAGGAACATTGCCACTGCCAACATCCCTCTCATGACACTATTTTTTTGTTGTCTCCAATAAATGAAGTGAAAGAATGTAAAGGGGAAAACCTAGAAAAGATACAACAGATATAGTTCTAGAGTCACAGATTCAAATATTTTGTAGCCAAGATTCACTTTTGAGATTTTTCTTGACATTGGGATGACTCTTGTTGGTACTGGATTATTGGTACCTGAGGTGACTTCGTTCTGTTGCTCCAGCCCATATCTATAACAGAATCAAATGAACTTCCCAAGATTTCAAAGGTTAATACCCAGTGTGTTGGATTTCACTGTGGTGGATATAACTTGTCGCCACTGCCCACCACTCCACTCACTAGTGGGAACACAATGGCTCCTAAATATAAACAAGATGTGGAAGCAGGTTTGCTCCCACTCCTGGCTCCTCCATCCTGCAGCAGCTTTCTTTCTTTCTTTCCTTTCCCACGTTGTGCCAATGTGGACAGGCAGGGTTAGATCTAAGCTCTTCTTTTCTTAGGATCTTCTTTCTATTCCCCTTTGCCTAAGACCAAGTTTATTTCCACATTTCTAACATACATCTTACCTACATCTCATGTACTTTCTTAAAAAATTATGCAAGATCTAAAGGGACCATTGCAATCTTGACCACTAAAAGGTTTTGGGGTAGGATACTGTAACTCAGATCATGAGTTTTGATTCCAATTTTAGAGAAGATAAATGAGGTTTACTGTCTTTTTCTAGGACACACAATTCCTACCGCTTAAATGTGTACCTAGTCACTACTCTCTTCCTTGATCGTTGACATCAGCACAAAGAGTGTCTACATTTTATTATTCTGGTGTATGGAAGATTGTTTGATTTGTCTCTCCTAAATCCTTGGGAGTAAGCTGATTTGTAGATGAAATAAATAATAAAACTGGAATGGATCTCAAGATATTTAATTGCCCTAAATGCTTTCAGGTAGTTTCTAGACCAGCGATGGCAGAAAAGTTTTATCTCACAGAAACACTCTAATTGCAGGTGACTGTTAGAATGCCTATGTTAATAAAAATTCTATATATCAAATCTGGGCTGTAGATTTGCCATAATGAATTAGTGATATCTGCCATATAAGAGAGATAGAAAAGTGCTGACAGTCATGACATATAGTCCATTCTTGGATAAAACCAACAGAGATAGGTAATTATTTTGTCAGTTTAAAATGATTTCAAATACTGGGGAAGAGTTCCAGGTAAGAACCGGTAGAAGAAAAGAAAATTCATCTTGCTATACAGAGGCAAGAGGATGTTGACAAATAGGCATATTTTTGAGTACAATAACTTTTTGAAAATGTGCTAAAATACAATGGTATTCTTGAGATAATTATGCAGACCATAGTAGAAACTTTAAAAGTTAACAGAGTGTCATTGCTTATTTTCTTAGCTCAAAAGAATAAAATACTGAGAGTGAAAAGTGTAAAGTGGATGAAAATTGGCTTCTTTACAACTGAATGAAGATGCTGTTTCCATAGCAGAAACATTTCTGAATTGGACTTTCAGTGCCCTACACTTAAACATAAGTTTTAAAAAGATATTATTTTGCTTAACTCTATGAAACAAGGCATTTGCCATTTAATGGAAAACCCATTTCCTCATAACAGAACTTGATGTTCTTGGTTCAGATATCTTCAGAAAAATTTTTGTTGTCGTTTTGCTTTAAAAATGTGGGTACCCTATATTTAATTTAGAAATAAAACAGAAACCACAATAAGTTTCTTTCAGAGGTGTTAACTTGGAAATAAGATCATATGTGGCTAGGATGCATCAAAATGTCTGAAAGGCTAATGCAGTCTTTGCAAATGCAAGCAAATGGCTTATAACTGTCCATAAAATGTGAGTAGTGACATCAGTGAAATCATTAATAATACGACCATTTATTGTCTAGTGAGTGACTGTTCATTAATATATGCGTGTTTGCTTCCTGATTTCCTTCTTTTCCCTTCCCTCCTCTTTTTGTTTCCACAAATATTGACTTCCTACTATGTTCCAAGAACTACACAAGGCTCATGATACAATGGGATTGGTGATCCAGATAGACAAGCATTCCGACTTCACGGAGTTTATAATCTAGTGGGGGAAAGCCACATGTTTATCAAGTTATTAATAATGTGTTGTGTCAGGATGGACTGAAGTGTCTAGCAGTGTCCTTTTTTGGTGGACAAAGGACAAATTTGGGGACAAGAAAAAAGTGATTTCAATGATGCAACTATTTACTGCTTGTTAATATGAGGAAGGGAGACAACAAATATATTTTGATCATAAAATGTCCTACGTATTATTTTGTAAAGAATTGGGCCAAATTAGTATTAACAGGATACATTAAACTTTGTTTTTTGAGACAGAATCTTGCTCTGTCACCCAGGCTGGAGTGCAGTGGCACAATCTAGTCTCACTGCAACCTTCAACTCCTAGGTTCAAGCAATTCTCCTGCCTTAGCCTCCCGAGGGTTGGGCTGTAGCTGGGACTACAGGTGTGCACCACCATGCCCAGCTAATTTTTGTGTTTTTAGTAGAGAAGGGGTTTCGCCATGTTGGCTAGGCTGGTCTTGAACTCCTGGCCTCAAGCGATCCACCCGCTTTGGCCTCCCAAAGTGCTGGTATTACAGGTGTGAACCACTGCGCCTGGTCGATAAGTTAAACTTTTTAGTACAGACTAGATATATGATCTTTAGAAAGAAATTCAGCTTTATAGTGACAAATTGTGTCCTGTCACCTGGGTTTGATTCTGCAGTACCATGGTAGTTGCCAACAAATGGTTCCAGGCCCACTCAGCTTCTCTCTGAACTTTACATATACATCTGTCTTGACCTCAGGAGGGTGTTGAATGCTACTGCACTATTGACTGTTGATTATTAAATATTTAAATTAAGCAAATTAGTTTCTCACGAATCTAGCTATGGCTTAAATGGTTTTAATCAAAAAAGCTATTTTCCTGGTTTTCAAAGCTATAGCTAGTAAAAAACTTCACAAAGAATGATTATTACAAAATTGAAGATGAACAATCAATTTAGTTTCTTTAAAAAGAAAAAGGTTGTTATCCACAATGAAATAATAATTTTTGTTTAATCCAATTTAAGAATATCAAAATATCTCAAGATGTAAAATCTATATGCTTCTAGCTTTTGCCCCCATGGACTTGTGAGAACTAGGATTTGAAAAATGAGGTCGTAGTAAAAACAAAATGTAAGAATAATCTTGGTACTGCACCAGAATCAGAAATATACTTAATAGAGGATATGTGATAAATAATAAAATTCACTTGTTACATTAAAATATTTTATAACCCAAATTTAAAACAAAAATACAAGATTAAATATTTCATTTTGATCTTATTAAGATTATTTAAATTCTCTAACAGTTTCTGTTATTTTATAAGGGAAAGCTGAGCATTTCTAGCATCATTTGAAACACCTGAGTGATTTACTGTTTTTCTGACTACATTAATTCAACCAAAGATTGTAGCTCATGAGTACTTAACCACATGTGTTCAATGAGCTTTCCTTTTTATGAATACCATGGTCAAATGAATGGGGCTGGAGGGATGCTGCTTTAGAATGACACTTACTTCTAGTTTCATAACTATGCCAGGGTGGGATTAGAATCAATTTACAGAAAGTAAACAATTAGATATTGGAATAATACAGTTATTTGACTGAGCAACAACTTAATGGAGTGAAACCAGCTCTCTGATGGGGCCCACTGGTGGAGAGATGTAATTAATCAAGCAGCGCACACCTGTATTTTGTCTGCTAATTCTCTCCTGTGACTAATAAATCACCAGAAAGTTGGAGTGCAGTCCGTATAGAGAGTTACAGAGAAAGACTGTGTAGCTAAGTAGGCCAGGGGCACTAGAGTCAGCGCCCTGGAAAAAGGTAACGTTGGAGCTCATGCTTCTCATGCTCTCAACCTGCCTCTCTCCATCTGGAGCTGGAGTCAGCAAGGATGACCTATTAATTATTTCATTCCATATTTTCCTTTGGAGCAACACAAGTCTTTGAAAATAAACCTTTAAAAACAATTTTATTAATAAGATTAAAATTATTTCAAAATTTCCTTACCTACATGTTTTTATATATGCATATATACATAATCTTACAAAAATGTGTGTGGGTGTGATTTTTTGCATTTGAATTTTGCCTGGCTTCTCCTTCCTGTTGTTCTCCCTTGACTCGGTTCTCTGCCACATGGTAATCTAAAATGATGCCTTGTATATATCTTTCCATGCTTAAGTATCTATCTGTCTATCTACCTTACATTTTTTTTTTGTTTTTGGAAAATGAGATATTATATCCACTTTAGTGAATTTTGACTTTTATCCGTCAGTGATTTCTATTAGCATATGTCAGGAATAACATAGTACTTTTTTTCTTTTTCGATGTTTATATTAATTATTTTATTTGTTTGTGATCTAACAGAACTGCTAGAGCCTCCATGGTAATAAAAAATGTTGGTACTACATATTATTATATCTGTAATATTGATTTGGTAGGTTTTGCCTTCCCACCCAAATCTCATCTTGAAATGTAATCCCCATAATCCCCAGGTGTTAAGGGGGGAACCAGGTGGAGGTAATTGAATCATGGGGGTGGTTTCCCTCATGCTGATAGTGAGTGAGTTGTCACGAGATCTGACGGTTTTATAAGCTTCTGGCATTTCCCCTGCTGGCAGTCTCTCTCCTGCTGCCTTGTGAACAAGGTGCCTGCTTTTGCTTCGCCTTCTGCTGTGATTGTAAGTTCCCTGAGGCCTCCCCAGCCATGCAGAACTGTGAGTCAATTGAACCTCTTTTCTTTATAAATTACGCAGTCTTGGGTATTTATTAGCAGCATGAGAACAGAGTAATTCAACTATCTAATTTTAATTAAATTACTATATGACAGGAGATCGAGTGTCTTTTCAGCATCAGTTGACATGATATAAATATTTTGATGTGTTGTCAGATTCTATTTGCTAAAATTTATTTTTAGTTTTGGCATCTATATTTATGAGAACTGACCTATTACTAATTCAAAAGATGTTTGTTGAGTACCTGCTTTATGTCATGTACTAACGTGGGTGCTAAGGATATGGTATTGAATCATAAACATTCCTGTTCTTATGCTGCTTAAATCTAGGAAAAGGATTTCTTTTTCTTTCTATAGGAAGATTTTTTGGTAATATTAGAATCATTTTTATCAAGTTTGTATTAGAATGATTTTATCTTTCAAAAGTTAACTGAAGTCATTTTCCACTTCTTCCTTGGAAAGAAATAGATTAAATTAATCTTCTGTTCTTTGAAAAATGGGTCAAACATGGTGATGACCCTCTTTGGTCGTGATGCCTCTTTGAATGGTGGACTTTTAGTTGCTTTTCCAAATTTTATGGTGATTGGTGTATTTGAGTTTTCCATTTCTTTTAGGTTACTTTAAAAAAATTGTGTTTTGCAGGGAAGGCATTAATTTTTACAGCATTTCAAATGTGTTTCCTTACATTTTCATGCAGCATTCTCTTGTAATTCTTTTAATTGCTCCTGCATCTGTGCTTCTATTTCTCTCAACTCTAATATTGCTCTATTTTTGCTCTGTTGTTTTGTCTTGTTCATGATCCTGCTGAAAAAGTTTACCTATTTTTTTCTCTAAAGAACCAGATTGCATAGTTATTTGTCTTTCTTTATCCTTTCTATTCGTTGTTTTCTATTAGTTTCAGCTATTATTGTAATTAGTTTCTTCTTCATTGATACTTATTTCATCTTGTGGTTCTTTAATTGGTTATTTTTTTCCTTTTGTTTTTAGTTGATATGTAATAACTGTACATGTTCAAGGGATACAAAGTGATATTTCAATACATGTATATAATGTGTAATGATCAAATCAGGGTAACTATCATGTCAATCATCTTGGATATTTATTATTCTTTAATGTTGTAAACATTCAAAATCCTCTCTTCTAGCTCTTCGGAAGTGTACAGTAAATTACTATTAACTATATTCATTCTACAGGGCTACAGAACACGAGAACTAATTTCATCGAGGTGTAACTTGGTATCCATTAACTAAACTCTCTCTCTCCTCTCCTGGCTACCCTCCCTACCCTCTCATAATTATGATTCTACTTTCTACTTCTATGAACTCGTTTTTTTTTTTTTTTTTTAGTTTCCACAGGAGTGAGAACATGCAGTATTTATCTTTCTGTGCCTGAATTATTTCACATAACATAACGTCCCCCAGGCTCATCCATGTAGCCATAAATGACAGGATTTCATTTTTAAATGGATGAATAGTATTCCATTGTTTATATATACACCACATTTTTTATCCATTCATTTGTTGATGGACATTTATGTTGAGTTCATATCTTAGCTATTGTAAACACAGCTGCAAGAAACATGAGTGTGTGAGTGTCTCTTCAATATACTAATTTTCTTTCCTTTGGATACATACCCAGTAATAGTATTACTGAATCTTATGGTAGGTAGTTCTATTTTTAGTCACTTGAGAAACCTCCATACTGTTTTTTTTTAATAACTATACTAATTTACATTCTCATCAACAGTGTGTGAGAGTTTCCTTTTCTCTGTATCCTATGCAGAATTTGTTGTCTTTTTTTTTGGTCTCGTTGATGATAGCCACTCTAACTGGCATAAAATAGCTCCTTGTGGTTTTGATTTGCATGTTTCTCATGATTAGTGACATTGTGTGTGATGTGCATTTTTCCATGTATTTGTTGTGCATTTGTATGTCTTTTGAGAAATGATTATTCAGACCTTTTTGTCATTTTTAAATTATTATTTTTTTGCTATTGAGTTATTTAAGCTCCTTAAATATTCTAATTATTAATCTCTTATGAGATGAATAGTTTGCAAATATTTCCTTCCGTTCTATGGGCTGTCTCTTTACTTTTCTGCTTGTTTTCTTTGCTGTGCAGAAGATTTTTAACTTGATTTAATCCCATGTGTTTATTTTTGCTTTGATTGCCTGTATTTTAGAAGTCTTACCCAAAAAGTATTTGCCCAGATCAATTTTCTAGAGCTTTTCTCTAATGTTTTACTATAGGTGTTTCATAGTTTCAGGTCTCACATCTGAGTCTTTAATCCATTTTGATTTGATTTTTGCATATGGTTGGAGATAGAGGTCTAATTTCATTCTTCTGCATATGGTTATCTGGTTTTACCAGCACCATATGTTGAAGAGACTTTCATTTCTCACTTGATGACTTTGTCAAAAATGAGTTGGCTGGAAATGTGTGGATTTATATTTGTATTCTCTAGTCTGTCCCGTTGGTCTATGTCTCTGTTTTTATGCCAGTATCATGCTGATTTGATTACTATAGCTTTGTAGTATATTTGAAGTTAGGTAGTGTGATACCTTCAGTTTTGTTCTTTTGTTCAGGATTGCTTTAGCTATTCAGGGCCTTTTGTGGTTTTATATAAATTCTGGGATTTTTTGGTCTGTTTTTTAGAAGAATGTGATTGGTATTTTAATACGGATTGCATTGAATCTGTAAATTGTTTCAGAGAGTATTGTTATTTTAACAGTATTAATTCTTCCAATCCATAAGTACCGAATATGTTTTCATTATTTTGTGTCCTCTTTAAGTTCTTTTAATACTGTTTTATAGTTATTTACTTTTTTGGCTAAATTGATTCCTAGATACTTTATAGACTTTGTAACTATTGCAAATGGGATTAATATCTTGATTTTTTTTTTCAGATTGTTCACTCTTGTCATATATAAATGCTACTGACTTTTTCATGTTGATTTTAGATCTTATAACCTTACTGAATTAATGTATAACGTATAAGTTTTGGTGGAGTCTTTAGCTTTTTCTAAGTATATGATTATGTTATCTGCAAACAAGGCTAATTTGATTTCTTCCTTTCCAGTTTGGATGCCCTTTATTTTTTGTCTTGTCTAATTTCTTTGGATAGGACTTCCAGTGTTACGTAGATTAAAGTGGTGAAAGTGGGTATCATTGTCTTGTTCTAGATCTCCTGGGTTCTCTATTCTCTTCCATTGGTCTATATGTCTGCTTTTATGCCAGAACCATGGTGTTTTGGTTACTATACCTCTGTAGTGTAATTTGAAGTCAGGTAATGTAATTACTCCAGTTTTGGTCTTTTTGCTTAGGATACCTTTGGCTATTCTGGGTCTTTTGTGGTTCCATATAAATTTTAGGATAGTTTTTTCTATTTCTGTGAAGAATGTCACTTTATAGGGATTGCATCGAATCTATGGTTTGCTTTGAGTAGTACAAACATTTTTAACACTATTGATTCTTCCAATCCATAAACATGGAATATTTTTCCATTTTTTGGTATCTTCTTCATTTTCCTCTATCAGTGTGTTATAGTTATCATTACAGAGATCTTTCACTTCTTTGGTTAAGTTAATTCCTAGGCATTTAATTTTATATGTGGCTGTTGTAAGTGAGATTACTTTTTGATTTCCTTTTCTGATTATTCACTTTTGACATATAGAAATGCTACTGATTTTTGTTGTTGATTTTGTATCCTGCAACTTTACTGAATTTGTTGATCAGTTCTAATAGTTTTCCTGTGTAGTCTTTAGGTTTTTCCAAATATAAGATCATATTATCCACACACAAGGATGATTTGACTTCTTTCTTTCCAATGTGGATGTTCTTTATATCTTTCTCTTGTCTTACTGCTCTAGCTAGGACCTCCAGTACTACGTGGAATAACAGTGTTGACAGTGGACATCATTGTCATGTTCCAGGTCTTAGAGGAAAGGCTTTTAGTTTTTCACCATTCAGCATGATACTAGCTAAGAATATGTGGCATATGGCTTTTATTATGTTGAGGTAAGTTCCTTCTATCCCCAGTTTTTTAAGGATTTTTATCCTGAAAATGTTGAATTTTATCAAATGCTTTTTCAGCATCAACTTAAATGATCATATGGCTTTTAGCCTTCATTCTGTTGATATGATGTATCATATTGATTGATTTGTATATGTTGAACCATTCTTATATGCTAGGGATAAATCCCACTTGGTCATGATGAATGATATATTTAATGTATTGTTGAATTCAGTTTGCTAGCATTTTGAGGATTTTTTGCATCAACGTTCATCAGAGATATCAGCCTACAGTTTTCTTTTTTTTTTTTTTTACTGTGTCTTTTTCTGTTTTTGGCATCAGGCTGATACCAGCCATGTAGAATGCATTTGGGAGTATTCCCTCCTCTTCTATTTTCAGGAACAGTTTGAGTAGAATTGGTACTCAATCAATTTAATATTTGGTAAAATTCAACAGCGAGCCATTGGTTCCTGGGATTTTCTTTACCAGGAGACTTTTTATTATGGCATTGATCTTGTTACCTGTTATTGGTCTGTTCAGGCTTTGGACTTCTTTCTGGTTCAGTCTTGGTAGGTGTATGTGATATGTTTTAGATTTGTGTCCCCACCCAAATCTCATGTCAAATTGTAATTTCCAATGTTGGGGGAGGGTCCTGATGGGAGGTGATTGGATCATGGGGGTGGATTTCTCCCTTGTTGTTCTAGTGATAGTGAGAGAGTTCTCATGAGATCAAGTTGTTTAAAAGTGTGTAGCACCTCCCCATTCTCTCTTTTCTTCCTGCTTCATCCAGGTAAGATGTGCTTGCTTTTCCTTCTGCTATGATTGAAAGTTTCCTTAGGCCTCCCTAGACATGCTTCCTATACAGCCTGTGGAGCCATGAGCCAATTAATTCTCATTTCTTTATAAATTACCCAGTCTCAGTTATTTCTTTATAGCAGTGTGAGAATGGACTAATACATATATGTCTAGGAATTTGTCTATTTCTTCTCTTTATTCCAGTTTATCGGCAAATAGTTGGTTACAGAAGCCACTAACAATCCTTTGAATTTCTGTAGTATCAGTTGTAATGTCTCCTTTTTCGTTTCTGATTTTATATGTCTCTTCTCTTTTTTTTTTGATCTGGCTAAAGGTTTGTCAGTTTTAACTTTTCAAGAAACCCACTTTTTGTTTCATTGATCTTTTGTATTTTTTTATTTCAATTTCATTTATTTCTGCTCTGATCTTTAGTACTTATTTTCTTTTAATTTTGGGTTTGGTTCTTGCTGTCTTGGTTTTTTAAGTTGAATCGTTAGATTGTTTATTTGAAGTTTTTTTTCCCTTTTTTGATGTTGGCATTTATAGCTATATTCTTCCCTCTTAGTACTACTTTTGCTGTATTCCATAGGTTTTGTTATGCAGTGTTCCCATTATCATTTGTTTCAAGAAATTTTTCAATTTCCTTCTTAATTTCTTCATTGACCTATTGGCCATTCAGGAGCATGTTGTTTAATTTTCATGTATTTGTATAGTTTCCAAAATTCCTCTTTTATTAATTTCTAGTTTTATTCCATTGTAGTCAGAGAACATGCTTGACATTATTTCAATTTTTTGAAAGTTTTAAGACTTCTTTTGTGACCTAATATATAATCTATCCTTGAGAGTAATCCACGGGCTGAGGAAAAGAATGTGTATTCCGCAGCTGCTGGATGAAATGTTCTGTAAATAAGTATTATATCCATTTGGTCTAACAAATTATTTTAAAGATATGACAACTTATCTTAGATCACAAAGGAAAGAATAAAAACAAACAAAGTATAGAATTTTTCTTTTGTTTTTAAACTTCATTCCCTCCACATCTTGACTTTATGTTGTTTCAATTTACAAATTTTTATATTGCTTATTTCTTAACAAGTTGCAGTAGCTATTGTTGTTTTTGATAAATTTGTCTTTTTTGGCTTCATGGAGTTATTAGTGGATTGCACATCACAATTATGGTATTAGAATGTCTTGGGCTTTTCATGTACTTAATTTACTGGTGGGTTTTCTACCTTCAAATGTTTTCCTACCTTCAAATGTTTTCCTTGTACATGGTAGTGACTGTTACTTTTAGATTGAAGAACTGTCTTTATCATTTCTTGTAAGATAGATCTGGTGGTGGTAAATTCTCTCAGCTTTTGTTTGTCTGAGAAAGATTTTATTCTTTCTTCATAGTTAAAAAATAACTTGCTGGATATAGTATTCCTGAATGGCAGTTTTTTTTTCTTTCAGTACTTTGAAAATGTCATTCTATTTTCTCCAGGCCTGTATCATTTCCATTGAGCAGTCTGTTGCCAGAAAAATTGGAGCTCCTTTACATGATGCTTGGTTCTTTTCTTTTCTTTTTGCTTTTAGAACCTTCTCTTTGTCCTTGACCTTTGAGAATTTAATTATTATATGCCTTGGGATAGCCTTATTTGGGTTGAATCTGTTTGGTGTTCTCACCTTTCTGTACCTGGATATTTATCTCTTTCTCAAGTTTTGAAAAGTTTTCTATTGTTATTTCTTTGAATAATCTTTCTACCCTTGCTCTTGCTCTATTTCCTCTTGAATGCAAATAATTAAATTTCTTTTTTTGAGGTAATTTTCTATATCTAATAGGCGACCTTCATTTCTTTTCATTCTGTTTTCTGTTTTTCTCCTCTGACTATGTGTTTTTAAATAGCTTGTCTTTGAGCTCACTGATTCTTTCCTCTGTTTGATCCATTCTGTTACTGGTATACCTATAATGACTTCTGTAGTTTAGCAAATGTATTTCTCAGTTATGAGATTTCTGTTTCATTTAAAAAATTATTTCAATCTCTGTTAAATTTCTCTGACAATAAATTTCTGAATTACTTTTCTGTCTTACCTTTGAGATTACTAAATTTCCATAAAATTGCTGTTTTGAATTATTGGTCCAAGAGTTCACATATCCCATCTCATTAGGGTCAGTCACTGGTTCCTTGCTTTGTTTGTTTGGTCAATGGCTCCCATTTTTGCTGTTGTTCCCTGTGGATGTACATGTATAACATTGCATGGAAGGATTAACTATTTATTTCAGTCTTCTCTGTCTGGCTCTTTTTGGTTTTTATTGGATGGGTTTGCTTAGAGATTCTTCGTAATTTAGCTGTTGATTTTTTTCCCCTTCTAGGTCACTGCCCCCTTTTTAGCACTAAATGATGCCTTAAACCCTGGTTTGCCTTGGTTCTAGTAAGCAATCAGAGTGGTGCCCATCCTGAATGGGGAATATCCCACAGGGGATATCCTGGTAGTGAGGGAACACTGGCTAAGGGTTTGTGCCCAGGGGGATTGTGGAGTGAACCACCCACAGGTGGTGCTCCTGAGCAGCCACTGTGATATGGCATCTCCTTTGGCTGTTACAGAGCAGAGATTCCAGAACTGGGAATGGTTGTTTCAGATTCCAGAACTGGGAATGGTAATTTCACCTCCAACCTTTGTCTTTGGCTGTCCTCAGAGATATTTCTCCCTTCAGGCCCTCCTGATTCGTCTTGCAGTTTGAGACAGAGACAGATATCCTGCCAGGGATCCCAAGATGGTGGGCAAACTAGTTGTCCTCCTTGATCTCACCTTTTCCAGTGTAGAAAATGTGAGTCAGAGAGAAATTTCCTGGGCATTTGGTGCTAGGCAGATTGGGGAGAGGGGCATTGCAGATATGAAAGGCTCATTCTCTTACAGTCTGCTCAGAATTTTTTTCAGTTCACTGTGGTCTGATACCTGTCTCTGGCTCATATTTGAGTTCTGAAATATCACTGGTGATAATCGTAGTATATTTGTTTTTTGTCCTCTGGGGTAGGGGAGAGAGGCCAGCTTGTATCTACACCACAATTTTGGAACCAACTATCAAATGCCTTTTACTCCATCCCTGTTTAGAAGGCTTGCTAGAAGCAGTTTTCTTTCAGCTGGCAGGGCCAGTAATATACCTTCACTTTCCTACTTCAGGAGTATATTAACTCTCCAGCACTATGTCATAATTTAGTTTGTAGGGACCTTGATCACCTTTCCCTTTTACAGCATATCACACTGGTCCATTACATTGACAATATTATGCTAATTAGGCTTGGTGAGTGAGAAATAACAACAACTTTAGATTTATTGGGAAGATATTTGCATGTCAGGCCATGAAAAATCTGACTAAAATTCAGGGGCCTGTTCTCTCCGTAAAATTTCTAGGGGTCCAGTGGTGTGGATCATGTCAAAATATCCCTTTTAAGGTGAAGGACAGTTGTTGCATCTGGCCTGTTTTACAACCAAGAAAGAGACACAATACCTAGTGAACCAATTTGGATTTGAGAGGCAACACATTGCTCATTTGGGTGCACTACTCTGGCCCACTTACCAATTGACCTAAAAAGCTGCTAAATTTGAGTGGGTCCCAGAACAAGGGGAGAATCTGCAGCAGGTTTAGGTTACTGTGGCTTCTCTGCCACTTGAACCATGTCATTCATGAGATCCAGTGGTGCTTGAAGTGTCAGAGGCAGGTAGGGATGCAGTTGACAGGCCCCCATAGGTGGATAACACTGTGGGTCTTTAGGAGTTTGAAGCAATGTCCTGCCTTTATCCATAGATAACTATTTTCCTTTTGAGAGATAGCTCTTGGTCTGCTACTGGGCCTTAGTAGAAACTGAACACTTGACCATGGGCCACCAAGTTACCCTATGACCTGAGCTATTTTGGTGTTCTGTGACTCATCAAGTCATAAAGTTGGACATGCACAGCAGCACCATCGTCAAATGGAAGTAGTATGTACATGATCCAGCCTGAACAGGTCATGAAGTTACAAGTAAGTTAAATAAGGAAGTGGCCCCAAATGCTGATGGTTTGTTCTGCTACAAGACCTTCTCTCTCCTAGCCTACACCTGTGGCCTCATGGAGAGTACCTTATGATAAGTTGAGAGAGGAAGAGAAGACTAGGGCCTGGTTTACAGATGATTCTGCACGATATGCAGGTACAATCCAAAAGCGGACAGCTGCAGCACTATCCCCTCCTTTCTGGGACATCCCTGAAAGACAGTGGTGAAGGGAAATCTTCCCAGTGGGCAGATCTTTGGTAAGTCCACCAGCTTTTGCACTTTGTTGGAAGGAAAAATGGCCAGATACGTTATTATATTCTCATTTATGGACTGTAGCCAATGGTTTGGCATGATAGAGATTTGGAAGGAACATAATTGGAAAATTGGTGACAAAGAAATATGTGAAAGATGTATGTGGATATACCTCTCCGAATAGGCAAAGCATATGAACATATTTCTGTCTTAGATGAATGCTCCCCAAAGGGTAGCTTCAGAAGAGGAGGACTTTAATAATCCAGTAGATAGAATGACCCATTTTGTCAATACCAGTCAGCCTCCTTCCCCATCTACTCTCCATTATTGCCCAGTGAGCTCATGAACAAAGTGGCCATGGTGGCAGAGACTGAAGCTTTTAATGAGCTCAGCAAGGTGGACTTCCACCACAAAGGCTGGCCTGGCTCTAGCAACTTCTGAGTACCCAATCTGCCGGCAGCTGAGATCAACATTGAGCCCCCACTATGAAACCATTCCCCAGGGTGATAACATGGCTACCTGGTTGCAGCTTGATTACACTGAACTACCTCCATCATAGAAAGGGCTGTGTTTTTCTTTATTAGAATAGACACTCTGGATATGCCTTCCATGCATATGCAATGCTTCTACCAAAACTACCATTCATGAACTTACAAAATGCCATTCATGAACTTACAGAACTATCATTAATGAACTTAAACATACCTTGTTCAGCATCATGGTACTCCACAGAGCAGCATCACTTCTGACCTGGAAACTCACTTCACAGGCAAAGAAGCATGGCAATGGGTTCGTGCTCATGGAATTCCCTGATCTTAGCAAGTTTTCCATTATCCTAAAGTAGCTGGTTTAATAAGACAATGGGATGGTTTTTTGAAGACTGTTACAGTGCCAGCTTGATGATAATACTTTGCTGAGCTGGGGCAATGTTGTTCAGAGGCTGTAAAAACTCTGAATCAGTGTCTAATATATGATACTGTTTCTCCTATAGCCAGGATTCATGGGTCCAGGAATCACGGGGTGGAAATGGGAGTGGCACCAGTCACCATTACCCCTAGTGACCCCCTAGCAACATTTTTGATTCCTGTTTCAGTAAGTATGCTCTGCTGGACTAGAGGTCTTAATTCTAGAGGAAGTAGAACTTCCACCGGGAGACACAATGATTCCATTGAATTGGCAGTTAAGATTGCCACCTGGCTATATTGGGCTTCTGATGCCTCTGAGTCAACAGGATATGGAGGGGAGTTATGGTGTTGGCTGGGGTAATTGATCCAGAATACCAAGAGGGAATTGGACTACTACTCCATAATGGAGGTAAGGAAGAGTATGTCTGCAATACAAGAGATCCCTTAGGGTTTCTCTTAGTATTACCATCTCCTGTGACTACGGTCAATGAAACCACGATAACCCAATCTAAATAGGTCAATGAATGACCCACACCTTTCAGGAATGAAGGTTTGGGTAACCCCGCCATATAAAAAGCACCAGCTGAGGTGCTTGCTGAAGGCAAAGGGAATATAGAATCAGTAGTAGAAGGTTGTTATAAATACAAGTAGTGACCACATGAGCAATTAAAAAAACAGGCTGTAATTGCCATGAGTATTTCCTCCTTATTCTGTTAAAATATGTTTGTGCCTATATATACATATATCAAGCAAATATCTTTGATTTTGTTCCTTTCTTATTCTTTTATCATGTAACATAAGATGTAATGAGTTCATATCAGTATTTAAGTATTATTAATTTTGCATCACAGTACTTAAGTTATGGGATATTAGGAGAAGAGTAAACATCACTCAGGGACTTCACTTCCTCTTCTGGAGAAGGGATAAGTGCATTTTTGGTAGTATACAGGTTAGTTGTATCTTGTTAGATTGAACTATGACCTTGTTATTATCTTTATTTGGAGACTCAATGTGGTTTAAGAAGATGCAAATGGGTGGCAAGTTGACTGGGTTTGGCATTGTGGTGGTTAATTTTAGGTGTCAGTTTGACGGGATTAAGAGAGACCCAGATATCTGGTAAAGCATTATTTCTGGGTGTATCTGTGAGTGTGTTTCTGGAAGAGACTGGCATTTGAATCAATGGACTGAGTAAGGAAAAGCCACTTCACTCAATATGGGTGGGGACCATCTAATCAGCCAGGGTTCCACATAGAACAAAAAGGCAGTGGAAAGGTGAGTTTGCACTCTCTTTCTCTTCTGGAACTGAGACACCCTTCTTTTGCCATCCTAGGATATCAGAACTCCAGGTTCTTTGGCCTTTGGACTCTGGGACTTACACCAGTGGCTCCCAGGTTCTTGGGCCTTGAGCCTTAGACTGAGGGTTACACCATGGGCTTCCCTTGTTCTTATGCCTTTGGACTTGATGGGGCCATATTACTAGCTTCCCTGGTTCTCTAGCTTGTAGATGGTCTATCATGGGACTTCTTAGCCTCCATAATTTTGAGAGCCAATTCCCCTAATAAATCACCTCTCCTATATCTACCTTCTATATATTCTATTGGTTCTCTTTTTAGAGAACCCTAATACACTAATATAAAATTAAAGTTTGTGAGGAAAACTGTAAGCCTTTTTGTCCTAGCTTTAGTCATGTTTTATGTATTTTTTGTGGCTTTTATAGAAAAAGCTTTTAAATTTTGCTGATAAATCATAATGCCTTACATTTATATAATACTTGACAGTTTATCTGCAGCATTGTGATTGAAAACAGGTATTAGCATAACAATGCTGCTGCTGATTTAAATGATTATCTGACGTTTTCTTGGCTAATAAGTGGTATAGACTGAAATCAAATTCTCTCATCTGAATATCATTTCTGGTTTTTTTTTCTTTTTATTGAGATGGAGTCTCACTCAGTCACCCAGGGTGGAGTGCAGTGGTGCGATCTCAGCTCACTGCAATCTCTGCCTCCCAGGTTCAAGCGATTCTCTGCCTTAACCTCCCGAGTAGTTGGGACTACATGCGTCCACCACCAGGCCCGACTAATTTTTGTATTTTTAGTAGAGATGAGGTTTCACCATGTTGGCCAGGCTGGTCTCGAACTCCTTACCTCAGGTGATCTGCCTCCCAAAGTGTTGGGATTACAGGAGTGAGCCACTGTGCCTGGCCTTAAATAACTTATTTTATTGAGGGTTAACACAACAAACATCAATACCTGCATTTTAAAAATATAATCTCCAAATAATTTCTGGGTGAATTATATTCATTATGTTTTCAATGAATATATGTAAGTGTGTTTATATATGTGTGTATATATATGTATATATGTGTGTATATATGTATACATATTTGTGTGTATATATGTATGTATATATGTGTATATATGTATATATGCACACTTATACATATATGTCACCTTATTATGTGCCATGCATTGTTCTGAGTGCCACCCATAAAATGGCAAACAAAAACATAGTTTCTGCTCTCATTCAGTTTATAATGTAGTGAGAAAGCTATCCATTAGTAAAAAAAAAATCACATATACACATGTAATGTAAAAACCAAGAAGTACATATGATAAGAGGATTTTAGATTGTTAGCAAGATTAGAAAAGTCTTCCCAAGGAAATGGTGATAAGGTGAGATCAGAAGGAAGAGTTTCTATTAGCCAAGCAAAGGAGAATTAAGTTGGGAGAGGAGCCTTTAAAACAGAGAAACTAGCATATGGCAAGCCCCTGTGTCAGAAGGAAGTCTTCAGATTAACAGACTGAAATCAGATTAGTGTTGCCAGAGCTCAGAAAATAAGGGAGAGTGTGTGAGGGGAAGCCGCAAGGCAAGTGGAGACTCGATGACACAGGACTCTGAGAGACACTTAAAGATTTTGGTCTTTACTTTAGAGTTACAGGAAGCCAACTAAGAGTGTTAAGAGGGGTGTGTGTGTGTGTGTGTCTGTGTGTGTGTGTGTGTTGATGGCATTGTGTTCACTTAACAAACATCTCTCTGGCTGAGGTGGAAAGAATGGATTGGAAGAAAGCCAGAGTGGATGTAGGTAAACCAGTTGAAGAGACAATGGTGGTTGAATTAGGTTGGTGGCAGCAGAGAGAGAGAGAAGGAGCATATTTGTGAGGTATTTAGAAGGTTGAAGTAATAGGATGTGATTAATTATATAGACAGGCTGAGGGAGAGGAACTTTTAAGGATGAACTCTAAATTTCTAGTTTGAATAGCTGGGTGTATGGTAGATTCACTTATTGATTTAAGGAACACCAGAAGAAACACAGTTTAGGGGGACTAAGATTATAAATTTAGCAGAATATACTCAATTTCGGGTGTCTTTTAGACACCATAAAGGAAATGTGAAGTAGTATTTGGCTGCATATGCTCAAGGAATCACCTGGACTGGAGATAAAACATGGTGAGTCATCTACCTACAGATGGCCATTGACATCATGGGTGTAGTTTTCTGATCATCATGGCTGAAGATAGTCTCTCTTGTGTTTTCCTGGGCATTTATTTCCTGAACTCTTTTGACCACTCTATCTAGAAGATTTAGGAGCAAACATCAACATTAGCTGGATCTCTGCAGACACCAGTAGAGGGTGCCTAAGAGCTTGCCTGTACCAACTGCACTTGCATTCTAGAAATGTGAGGTAAGAAAAACAGGTAGACTGGATAGTCTAGCCCTACTAAGGCAAGGATGTGTGTTAATTTCTCCTCTATTCAGATACTATCCTGTAAATAAGAAGGGAATGTAGAGAATTTTGAAACTGGGGAAAAGGGGCAAAACTTCTCTTGAGGAGTTAGAACTTTGAATTGACTATTCAAAATATTTTGTTACATTGAAAGAGGCTTTTTATTTATTTAGGTTTTAGACAGCAACTTATATTGAAGTGGTAGTGTACAGCAGTAGCAGTGGTACTGCTCCTTTTGGAGCAGGGCTACCATACAGGCAGTGTGTCCAGAGTGGCAGCTCAGAAGCAGTTCTGCTGACATATTTATACCCACTTTTAATTATATGCAAATTAAAGGGCAGTTCATGCAGAAATTTCTAGGATACAAGTGGAAACTTCCAGGCCATGGGATAGTTGCCATGGAAAGGGATGGTAACTTCTTGGTGTTGCTATGGCAATGGTGAACCAACACAGCACACCGGTGGGCGTGTCTAATGTAGAACTGCTTCTACCCTGGTCCTGTATTAGCTAGTCCTCAATCTGGTCCAGTATTCGAATTCCCACCTCTGGAGTCAAGTCCCCCCTTCTACCTCACTGTCTTCACTGACTGACACACGGAGCCACTTCTAGCCCACTAGGCCCACGCATCCTTACATCTGTCTTAGCAAAATGCTGCAGTCCTCTCACGTCCCTTAAATCATGATCTTCTTTCTTCTCTATGGATAGACCACTCTTATTCATGGGGGTGTCACAATCATCTCTTTGTCTGAAGGACGCTTTTAAAAATCTGAGACTTACTTACCTTAAATTGTCAAATTTAAGTATTTTTTCCAACACTGGTAGAAATGGGAGCCTCATAAAGATGAAATCAGACCTGGGAAAAGTAGATCTGATTTGTTTGTTGTTATTGCAAATCTCAGTTGTATTGTAGCATTGTGCAAATCAATGCCCTGCTACACCATAATTTAAAAATCTAGGTTTTTCTGATCCTTTAGCTTATTAAAAACCTTACTGTGTCTTACAGACTTCATAGAGTTAATTAGTAGCAGAACTGAAGAACCAAGTTCTTGCTACCATGTTTTAAGAACCATCATAAGATAAAACTTGTGCTCTTTCTAAAGGTATTTTCCTGGATATTTTATATTCATTTTATGTTAATCATGTAATAAAGAATATTTGGTTTGATATACAAATAGTTAACTTTTGTGTACTTTTGTATATAAACAACTAGTGGTTGTGCATATATAAATTAAATACAGTCATGTGCTGCATAATGACATTTTGGTCAATGACAAACTGCATATTATGGTGATCCTATAAGATTACAATGGAGCTGAAAAATTCCTATTGATTAGTATATACTGTGCTATACTTATCATTATTATAGTTAACTGTAAAATAGCCTCAAGTAGTTCCTTCAAGAGGTATTCCAAAACAAGGCATTGCTATCATGATTGTGCAACTGCGCTCCAGCCTGAGTGTCACAGCAAAACCCTGTCTCAAAAAAAGTTAAATAATTAAAAATTAGAAGGCTTTCCAGCATGATAACACAGGAGATGACAGCTCCATTTCTATTACTGTCCCTGGAGACCTTCCAGTAGGACAAGATGCAGAAGTAGAAGACAGTGATACTAATAATCTTGACTCTGTGTAGGCCTTACCATGAATGGAGCTTGCAGGACTGGAAATTGCTCTGGGTGAGTGAATGAGTGAGTGATGAGTGAATGTGAAGGCCTAGCACATTACTATACACTACTGTAGACTTTATAAACACTGTACACTTAGATACACTAAAATTGTATAAAATATTTTTCTTTCTTCAATAATAAATTAACCTTAGCTTACTGTACCTTTTTTCTTTATAAACTTTTAATTTTTAAAAAACTTTTTGACTTCTTATAATAGCACAGCTTAAAACAAAAACATATTGTACAGCTGTGCAAAAATATTTTCTTTCTTTTTATCCTTATTTTTAAAGCTTATCCTATTTTTATTTTTTTTCTTTTTAAACTTTTTTTTGGTGAAAAACTAACACACAAACACAGTAGCTTAGCATCATTATTTGCAATAGCTAAAATATAGAAGCAACCCAATCATCCATCAACGGATGAATAGAAAAGCAAAATGTTGTATATAATACAATGGATTATCATTTTGTCTTATAAATACAGGAAGACAATTCCGACACATGTTACAACATGGATGAACTGTTAGGATTTTATGCTAAGTGAAATAAGCCAGTCACAAAAAGATAAATATGGTATGATACTACCCATATGAAGTACGTAGAGAACTCAAAATTATAGAGACAGAAAGTAGAATGGTAGTTGCCATGGGCTGGGAGGAGAGTAGAATGAGAGGCTATCATTTAATTAGTATAAAGTTTCAATTTTGTGAGATAAAAAGAGATCTAAAGATGGATAGTGGTAACGGTTGCCCAACAATATGAATGTGCTTAATGCCACTGAACTGTGTACTTAAAAATGGTTAAGATATAATCTGGTACCAGCCACCGCAAAAACATGCCAAATTGTAAACACCATCGATGCTATGAAGAAACTGTATCAATTAACGGGCAAAATAACCAGCTAACATCATAATGACAGGATCAAATTCGCACATAACAATATTAACCTTAAATGTAAGTGGGCTAAATGGCCCAGTTAAAAGACACAGACTGGCAAATTGGATAAGAGTCAAGACCCATCAGTGTGCTGTATTCAGGAGACCCATCTCACATGCAGAGACACACATAGGCTCAAAATAAAGGGATGGAGGAAGATCTACCAAGCAAATGGAAAGCAAAAAAAAGCAGGGTTTACAATCCTAGTCTCTGAAAAACATACTTTAAACCAACAAAGATCAAAAGAGAAGTCAGCGTGGTGATTCCTCAGGGATCTAGAACTAGAAATACCATTTGACCCAGCCATCCCATTACTGGGTATATACCCAAAGGACTATAAATCATGCTGCTATAAAGACACATGCACACGTATGTTTATTGCGGCACTATTCACAATAGCAAAGACTTGGAACCAACCCAAATGTCCAACAATGATAGACTGGATTAAGAAAATGTGGCACATATACACCATGGAATACTATGCAGCCATAAAAAATGATGAGTTCATGTCCTTTGTAGGGACATGGATGAAACTGGAAATCATCATTCTCAGTAAACTATCGCAAGACCAAAAAACCAAACACCGCATATTCTCACTCATAGGTGGGAATTGAACAATGAGAACACATGGACACAGGAAGGGGAACATCACACTCTGGGGACTGTTGTGGGGTGGGGGGAGGGGGGAGGGATAGCATTGGGAGATATACCTAACGCTAGATGACGAGTTAGTGGGTGCAGCACACCAGCATGGCACATGTATACATATGTAACTAACCTGCACATTGTGCACATGTACCCAAAACTCAAAGTATAATAATAATAAATAAAAAAAAGAGAGACAAAGAAAGTCATTACATAATGGTAAAGGGATAAATTCAACAAAAAGAACTAACTATTCTAAATATACATGCACCCAATACAGGAACACCCAGATTCATAAAGCAAGTCCTTGGAGATCTACAAAGAGACTTAGACTCCTACACAATAATAATGGGAGACTTTAACACCCCACTGTCAATATTAGACAGATCAATGAGACAGAAGGTTAACAAGGATATCCAGGACTTGAATTCAGCTCTGCACCAAGCAGACCTAATATACATCTACAGAACTCTCCACCCCCAAATTGACAGATCATACATTCTTCTCAGCACCACGTCGCACTTATTCTAAAATTGACCACATAATTGGAAGTAAAGCACTCCTCAGCAAATGTAAAAGAACAGAAATCACAACAAACTGTCTCTCATACCACAGTACAATCAAATTAGAACTCAGTATTAAGAAAATCACTCAAAACCACACAATTACATGGAAACTGAACAACCTGCTCCTGAATGGCTACTGGGTAAATAATAAAATGAAGGCAGAAATGAAGATGTTCTTTGAAACCAATGAGAACAAAGACACAACATACCAGAATCTCTGGGACATATTTAAACCAGTGTGTAGAGGGTAATTTATAGCACTAAATGCCCACAAGAGAAAGCAGGAAAGGTCTAAAATCGACAGCCTAATATCACAATTAAAAGAACTAGAGAAGCAAGAGCAAACACATTCAAAAGCTAGCAGAAGGCAAGAAATAACTAAGATCAGAGCAGAAATGAAAGAGATAGAGACACAAAAAACCCTTCAAAGAATCAATGAATCCAGGAGCTGTTTTTTTGAAAAGATCAACAAAATTGATAGACCACTAGCAAGACTAATAAAGAAGAAAAGAGACAACAATCAAATAGACAATAAAAAATGATAAAGACGATATCACCACGAATCCCACAGAAATACAAACTACCATCAGAGAATACTATAAACACCTCTATGCAACTAAACTAGAAAATCTAGAAGAAATAAATAAATTCCTGGACACATACACCCTCCCAAGACTAAACCAGGAAGAAGCTGAATCTCTGAATAGACCAATAACAGGTTCTGAAATTGAGGCAATAATTAATAGCTTACCAACCAAAAAAAGTCCAGGACCAGATGGATTCACAGGCGAATTTTACCAGAGGTACAAAAAGGAGCTGGTACCCTTCCTTCCAAAACTATTCCAATCAATAGAAAAAGAGGGAATCCTCCCTAACTCATTTTATGAGGCCAGCATCGTCCTGATACCAAAGCCTGGCAGAGACACAACAAAAAAGGAGAATTTTAGGCCAATATCCCTGATGAACATTGATGCAAAAATCCTCAATAAAATACTGGCAGACTGAATCCAGCAGCACATCAAAGAGCTTATCCACCACGATCAAGTCAGCTTCATCCCTGGGATGCAAGGCTGGTTCAACATATGCAAATCGATAAATGTAATCCATCATATAAACAGAACCAAAGACAAAAACCACATGATTATCTCAATAGATGCAGAAAAGGCCTTCAACAAAATTCAACAGTCCTTCATGCTAAAAAGTCTCAATAAATTAGGTATTGATGGAACGTATCTCAAAATAATAAGAGCTATTTATGACAAACCCACAGCCAATATCATACTTAATGGGCAAAAACTGGAAGCATTCCCTTTGAAAACTGGCACAAGACAAGAATGCCCTCTCTCACCACTCCTATTCAACATACTATTGGAAGTTCTGGCCGGGGCAATCAGGCAAGAGAAAGAAATAAAGGGTATTCAATTAGGAAAAGAGGAAGTTAAATTGTCCTTGTTTGCAGATGACATGATTGTATATTTAGAAAACCCCATCATCTTAGCCCCAAATCTCCTTAAGCTGATAAGCAACTTCAGCAAAGTCTCAGGATACAAAATCAGTGGGCAAAAATCACAAGCATTTCTACACACCAATAACAGAAAAACAGCCAAATCGTGAGTGAACTCCCATTCACAATTGCTACAAAGAGAAAAAATACCTAGGAATCCAACTTACAAGGGATGTGAAGGACCTCTTCAAAGTGAACTACAAACCACTGCTCAATGAAATAAAAGAGGATACAAACAAATGGAAGAACATTCCATGCTCATGGATAGGAAGAATCAATATCGTGAAAATGGCCATACTGCCCAAGGTAATTTATAGATTCAATGCCATCCCCATCAAGCTACCAATGAATTTCTTCACAGAATTGGAAAAAAACTATTTTAAAGTTCATATGGAACCAAAAAGAGCCCACATTGCCAAGACAATCCTAAGGAAAAAGAACAAAGCTGGAGGCATCATGCTACCTGACTTCAAACTATACTACAAGGCTACAGTAACCAAAACATCATGGTACTGGGACCAAAACAGAGATATAGACCGATGGAACAGAACAGAGGCCACAGAAATAACACCATACATCTGCAACCATCTAATCTTTGACAAACCTGACAAAAACAAGAAATGGGGTAAGGATTCCCTATTAAATAAATGGTGCTGGGAAAACTGGCTAGCCATATGTAGAAAGCTGAAACTGGATCCCTTCTTTACAACTTATACAAAAATTAGTTCAAGATGGATTAAAGACTTAAATGTTAGACCTAAAACCGTAAAAACCCTAGAAGAAAACCTAGGCAATACCATTCAGGACATAGGCATGGCCAAGGACTTCATGACTGAAACACCAAAAGCAATGGCAACAAAAGCCAAAATTGACAAATGGGATCTAGTTAAACTAAAGAGCTCCTGCACAGCAAAAGAAACTATCATCAGAGTGAACAGGCAACCTACAGAATAGGAGAAAATTTTTGCAATCTACTCATCTGACAAAGGGCTAATATCCAGAATCTACACAGACCTCAACAAATTTACAAGAAAAAAAAACAACTCCATCAAAAAGTGGGCAAAGGATATGAACAGACACTTCTCAAAAGAAGACATCTATGCAGCCAGCAGACACATGAAAAAATGCTCGTCATCACTGATCATCAGAGAAATGCAAATCAAAACCATCTCATACCAGTTAGAATGGCGATCATTAAAATGTCAGGAAACAACAGATGCTGGAAAGGATGTGGAGAAACAGGAATGCTTTTACACTGTTGGTGGAAGTGTAAATTAGTTCAATCATTGTGGAAGACTGTGTGGTGATTCCTCAAGGATCTAGAACTAGAAATACCATTTGACCCAGCAATTCCATTACTGGGTATATACCCAAAGGTTTATAAATCATGCTACTATAAAGACACATGCACACGTATGTTTATTGCAGCACTATTCACAATAGCGAAGACTTGGAACCAACCCAAATGTCCATCAATGATAGACTGAATTAAGAAAGTGTGGCACATATACGCCATGGAATCCTATGCAGCCATAAAAATGGATGAGTTCATGTCCTTTGCAGGGACGTGGATGAAGATGGAAACCATCATTTTCAGCAAACTATCACAAAGACAGAAAACCAAATACCACATGTTCTCACTCATAGGTGGGAATTGAACAATGAGAACACTTGGACACAGGGTGGAGAACATCACACACCAGGGCCTGTCAGTGGGTGAGGGGCTGGGGGAGGGATAGCATTAGGAGAAATACCTAATGTAAATGACGAGTTGATGGGTGCAGCAAACCAACATGGCACAAGTACACCTATGTATCAAAACTGCACACTGTGCACATGTACCCTAGAACTTAAAGTATAATAAAAAATGGTTAATATAGTAAATTTTTATGTTATGTGTATTTTATTACAATAAAAAATTAGGTGGGAAAAAGGCATATGGAATGCAAGACAATTGTTTGTTGGATAGGACTGTCCCAGGCATTGTGGGACATCTAACAACCCTGTCTGTCTGCATCATTCTGATAACTAAAAGTGTTGATTGGACAAATTCTTATCTGCATTTATTTTACTAACTGGTATTTCAATCTGCACAATCAAATCCTTGACCCACCCTACTGTTCTTAATGTGATAGTATGCTTGTATTTCTGCATGATGGAAGAGAATTGTATTCTTAATAGCCTTTCTGGGTGGCTGGTTTGTGTTCAGTTTGGAGCCCAATTCCCAGGGCATTTCTGTCAATTCTAGCTGATTGTAAAAGTGCATTTACACCCCTTTCCCCTAGCCGAATGTCCGCCACTTCTCCACCCTCACTGACTTGGTGCTGATTCACATGGACTGCACAGTTATGTGAATGGCACACATGGTCATCCAGGCCAAGTCTAAAGGACTGGGTCCTTTTGATATTTGTTCTGTCCATTCCGGGAGATTCCTTCTGACTAATGTTAAGTTTTTTTCTCCAGTTATAAATCTTTCCCTAGCAAGAGCCTATTACCCAGCAATAGATTGAGCCCAATGGCATTAGCAGACATATGGAATCAAAAGTAGGTCAGGTCCAGTATGTTCCAGCTGTCATTTATGGCAGTGAGGAATGACAGGCATTTTAATTTAAAGGGAATGAGATTCCTGTTAGCAGTGTTTCCTGCTGCTTAGCTCTTCCAGATCTCTGTTTGAAAATAGCTTTGAAAGGCTCAACTTCCTTCTGTCTAAGAGGGGTCCAGTCCTTGGTCTAGCTACAGGTCAGGTCCCTTCTGATCTGATTCATCACTCCTCTTTAGTCTCCTATCTTGCCATTTCATTCCCTAACACGTAGTGCCCTGACAACACCAAACAGTTCAATAATTTCCAAGTCTTTACCTAGGCATCCCTTCAGTTTGGGAGGCTTGCCTTCCCTTCCTCCTGATTCATTCCTAAAAACTGCAGCTCAGGCAATGCCTCTCTCATAAAGCCTTGTTTTACCACCCACAACAACAGTGTTAATCCCTCTGTGTTCTTTGTAGGCTCTGTACATTTTACATGTTTCCGTTGTTACATACACTGCACTGCATTACAATTTATAATTTAATTACTTGTTCATCTTCCACATTACATTGGGAGTTCCTCGTGAGCCAAGCTCTTCTCTTTTTTTTTTCTTTCTAAAATAAACTTTACTTTTTGGAGCTATTTTAGATGTACAGAAAAATTACAAATATACCATAAGTGAGTTCCCATATATCCTGCACCCAGCTCATCTTATTATTAATATCTTACATTAGTATGGTACATTTGCTACAATCAATGAACCAATACTGATATATTATTATTAACTAAAATCCATATTTTTTTCATGTTTCTTTAGTTTTTACCTTATGTCTTTTTTTTTGTGGTGGTTGTTCCAGAATCTACCACATAGCATTTAGTTGTCATATCTTCTTTGGCTTCTCTTTGCTGTGATAATTTCTCAGGCTTTTTTTGATTTTGATGCCTTGACAGTTTCGAGGATTGGGGATTTGTCTGTTTTCCTCATGAGTTGACTGGGGTTTGAGTTTATACAGTTAACATGATTTCATGCTGTTGGTGGTGACCTCAGACAGCTAGCTAAGTTACTGTTTGTCAGATTTTTTCATTGTAGTTACTTGCTCCCCACCCACTTCCATACTCTATTCTTTGGAAGGAAATCACTTTATACAGTTTATATTCAAGCAGTAAGGAGATGTGTTCTACTTCCTCGAAGGCAAAGTATCTACCTAAATTATTTGGAATTATTCTGCATGGGGGATTTGTCTCTTGTTCCCATTTATACATATGTTTTTATGTCCTTGAATAGTGAGTGCTTAGCATAGTATGAGTAAATTGTAGGCACTTAATGTGTTTTAGTAGTTATTTTCCAAACATCCATTGTCTACTTCTCTCAATGTGGACATAATATTAATAACAGCCTCAATAACAAGAATATATAAATAGAAAATGCTACTTTAGAAGCAGTATTGTTAGTGTTTTAGTTCATTTAATCCTCAGTAATCCTATGAAGATGACATTATTTTTACCACCAAAGAGGATTATGACTTACCTAAGATCACACAGCTAATAAGTTGTAGAGATAAACTCAAACCCATGCTGTCTGACTCCAGAGTCCACACTGTTAAGGCTATAGAGGCTGGAGTGCCTCTTTGGTCTACTTCAATTACCTTGCCTTGTTCCCTTGAACTTATTCTCTATGAGAACAGGTTTCAATATGGAGAGTCCCCAGCTGAGTCTTCAAGGAGAGTCTTTTTGTTTCCATGAATTCTACTTTAAATCTATGAGGCATCCAAAGAACACTAGGGAAGAAGTTTTTAAGAAATCTTAAGAGGCCTCTCTTCTGAGGCTTTCTTTGGAACACCCATCAAGTTCTTCAAGTTATAGAATCCAGACTCAAACTTTGAGCTCTGAGAATGAGCAGAACATACTCAGAAGTTAGAAAATAGAGGAGCTTGCTAGTCTCATGGTCTTGTTATTTTTCACTCCTTAAATGAGGGCACATGGCTCATCTTATAAGATAACTTAATAATGTAACAAGAATGCTCAGCTATCAGAGTTTCTAGAATAACTTGACGTTTGAGCTAAGAATAGGCCAGATATTTTAACATTGGAACTGTGATAGGAAATCTGAGATATATTGCCAATATACTATTTAGGTATGAGTTGGGGAAAGGTGTATCAATCCCAAACATTTTCTCTACTTTCTATGACGCATAAAATTTGACCTTCACAGGAAAATTCCTTTGGGTCTTGAATATCTTGTGGCAAGGTTTGAATAAAATGGATAGATTAATTCGTAGTTTTTATAGTCTGTCCCATGTCTGGATTCCACAGTGAAATCAGCCATTATAGATAAGGAAAAGAGAAACTAAAGATAGGGAGGAAACTGAAATTTTTGCAGCAACCAGCTGCTATTCTTGAGTAGCAAGGAATTATGAAATCTTGTACAGTTTATCTTGGTACAGCTTGTTTATATACTGAGTAATAATATCCCAAAATAGAATATACTCTAAGCCCAGAGTTTAAGAGAGATCTTAACAGTTTATTTTAAACTCCATTTAAAAACACAGCAAACAATATCTCCTAAAGCATGATCTTGTATTTTGATTTACAGCTACAGGAACCTAAGAATAAACTCCTTTAGTCACGGAGTTCCTTTTAACCAAAAGTTGCGAAGATTACAAATCACGCACTGAGCCTTTCAGATTCCCTTATTTCCCAGGCCAATCTGTTTGTCATCAAAGAAATGTTCCAAGCTCCCACATGGGCACGCGGGTAGAATTGGCTCAGATGCAAAAAAATTATTTATGCAAAATTACTTGTGAATTTTCAGTCATCCTTAAGAGATGATTTATTGGGAAGGGAATGCTTAGCAGGCTACAGATGGTGATAATACATAACCCAGAGCTCTATTATAACACTCTTGGTAGCTAACGTTGCTACATAATGAGAGAGGTAGGGATTTTTCCTCTTTTCTTCAGCATTTTGCATTGAGATTCATAATCATTTTCTTATCTGCATGTTTTCAGGATGAAGTTAGGCTACCTAAAGGGGATTTCACTTAGTCTTTCTTTTTGGCTTAATGGCAGGGACTCTTCTGAGTATTTTAGGTGGATTAACTCATTTTATCCTTATAACACCCCTGTGAAGTAGATACTATTATTTCTTCCTTTTTATAGATGAAGAAACTGAAACATGAAGAGGTTAAGCAACATGCTCAAGACTGTACAGCTTATAAAGAATAGAGCTGGAATTTGAACCCAGGTGATTGAATTTCAAAGCTCATATTCTTAACCAATATACTATGCCATCCTGGAGAGTTTGTAGTGATATATGAAGTCACAAACAATTAGGACACCTTTACATGACATACCACAAAAACTTCCACTCTCTATTTTGTGTGCCGGCAAAATAAATTTGGTGAAAACTCCAATTATTTTAGTTATTAAGTTCTGTGTCGAAACAACCTCTTATAAAAGTCTGTGAAGTTTATTCTGCCTAGGAAAAAAGAGTGGGGCTGCACATAAACATCAAAACATATTTCAGAGGGCTTGTCATTGTAAAAATCATCAGAAATATGGAGTAAGCCTAATGTAAAAGAAGGTTTGTCACAGTGTAATTTAAAAGGGCAAAAAAGAGGAACAGTTAAATGTTTTCTTGTCTCTAGTTAAGGAATCAATTTAATTATTTTATTTAATTGGAGAATATAGATATAATATTTACCATGTGGTAGGCACTGTTGTAAATATTAACATATTAAAATTTCATCAAACCCTGTGCAGTGAATATTGTTATGTCCAATTTACATATAAAGTAACTGAGGCATAGGGAGGTTAGGCAACTTGCCCAGTGTGTTGGAGCCAGGAATTTAACACAGGCATACTGGCTCCAGAGTATGGGTTTTAGCCACCGTGTGCCTATAATTGTGTTTTTTGAGAAATTTTTGTTTTCTATTTGTTCTTTTTCATTTTTTGGTTTTTTTTTTTTTTGCCTTCCTGTGTGTTCCATTCAGTTTTGATTTACCTATAGTGTTCTTGAGCGCATCTTTTTTATAGTTGTTTCAGCTATTGCTCTAGCTATTGCATATATTGTGTACATATATAGACACACATTGTGTGTCTATATATACATTGTGTGTATATATATACATTTGTGTATATGTACACATTTATATAGTGTGTGTGTATATACACACACACACACACACACACACACACATATATATATATATATGCATACACATCTATCAGTCTGCTGGTGTCAACACTTGTCAGTTAGAGGGAAGTAGAGAAATCTTACTCTCCTTTACATCCCTTTATTCTCCCCAACTAAAAAATTGTCTCATTTATCTCCTCTGCATAACCACATCAGGAATTGTTACAATTTTTACTTCAATCCTCAAACATAATTTAGAAAACTTAAGAGGAGAAGCTTTACTGTATTTATTCATATTTTTTATCTTTCTATGCTCTTTCTTCCTTCATGATGTTTCAAGATTCCTTCTATTATCATTTCTTTCTGTTTACAGAACTTCCTTTTGCCATTCTTTTACAGTAGGTCTGCTGGTGACAAGTTCTTTTAGTTGGTTTTCATCTGAGAATATCTTAATTTTCCTTTCATTCCTGAAGTATGCTTTTTCTGGTTATAGAATTCTGGATTGACAGTTCATGCCTTTCAGGACTTGAAAAATGCTGTACCACTTTTTTTCTTGCCGTCGTGGATTTTGATGAGAAATCTGCCTCATTCAAAATGTTTTCCCCCTGTAGGTAAATAGGGAAAACATCATTTCTCTCTGGCTGATTTCAAAAGGTTTTTTTTCTTTTTCTTTTTTTTTTTTTTTTTGTTGTTGTTTTGTTTTGTCTTTCGTTTTCAGAAGTTTAACCATGGTATGTCTTGATGAAGGTTTCTTTTTATCCTGTTTGGCTTCCTCTCAGTTTCTTGTCTCTATAGATTGATGTCTTTTGATAGTTTGGGGAAATTTTACATCATAATTTCTTTTACTATTTTTTCAGACTTACAATCTTTTTCCTTTCTTCCTAAGCTTCAATGACACAAATGTTAGATCCTTTGTTACAGTCCCACATGTAGCGGAGGCTTTTTTTTCTACAATCTGTTTTCTCTCTCTTTTCAGATTGGGTAATTTTCATGGTTTAATTGTTGACTTCGTTGATTCCTTCCTCTGCCCTCTTCATTCTGCTAATGGAGCCCATTCACTGCATTTCAAAATTTTATTTCATATTTTAGTTCTAAAATTTCCATTTGGTTCTTCTTTATATATTCTGTTTTTTTCCTGTGACTTTCAATATTTTCGTTGGTTCAAGCATGGTCATAATTGCTCATTGAAGCATTTATATGAGGGCTGCTTTAAAATATTTTCCAGATATTTCCAACTTTTTTTTGTTATCTTGGTGTTTGTGCCTGTTAATTTTCTTTTTTTTCATTTGATTTGAGATATTTTCTGTTCTCGATATGAGTGATTTTCAATAGAAATCTGTAATGGGAGATACCCCATACTTTCAATATAAACCTGCAGGAAAACCATGCCCTAATATCAGGAGAAATTCAGCCAGATATTGGGCGAAATTCACCCCTGATATTTCACGTAGGTTCTTTTCTATTTTCCCTAAGTGTCGGCTGGTCTGAGAAATAAAGGAACAGAGTACAAAAGAGAGAAATTTTAAAACTGGGTGTCCGGGGGAGACATCACATGTTGGCAGGTTCTGTGATGCCCCCTGAGCCGTAAAACCAGCAAGTTTTTATTAGTGATTTTCAAAAGGGGAGGGAGTGTACGAATAGGGTGTGGGTCACAGAGATCACATGCTTCACAAGGTAATAGAATATCACAAGGCAAATGGAGGCAGGGCGAGATCACAGGACCACAGGACTGGGGCGAAATTAAAATTGCTAGTGAAGTTTCAGGCACGCATTGTCATTGATAACATCTTATCAGGAGACAGGGTTTGAGAGCAGACAACCGGTCTGACCAAAATTTATTAGGCAGGAATTTCCTCATCCTAATAAGCCTGGGAGCGCTATGGGAGACTGGGGCTTATTTCATCCCTACAGCTGCAACCGTAAAAGACAGCCGCCCCTGAAGCGGCCATTTCAGAGGGCTACCCTCAGGGATGCATTCTCTTTCTCAGGGATGTTCCTTGCTGAGAAAAAGAATTCAGCGATATTTCTCCCATTTGCTTTTGAAAGAAGAGAAATATGGCTCTGTTCCACCCAGCTCACCGGCGGTCAGAGTTTAAGGTTATCTCTCCTGTTCCCTGAACATTGCTGTTATCCTGTTCTTTTCTCAAGGTGCCCAGATTTCATATTGTTCAAACACACATGCTCTACAAACAATTTGTGCAGTTAACGCAATCATCACAGGGTCCTGAGGTGACATACATTCTCCTCAGTTTACGAAGATGACGGGATTAAGAGATTAAAGTAAAGACAGGCATAGGAAATTATAAAAGTATTAATTTGGGGAACTAATAAATGTCCATGAAATCTTCACAATTTATTTTCTTCTGCCATGGCTTCAGCCAGTCCCTCTGTTTGGGGTACCTGACTTCCCACAACAAACCTGGACTTGTGGGGTGTTATAATACTCTAGATTTTACTTAAATCTCTTATTTTTAACAGGCTTAAAAAAAAACCCATGGAGACTGAGGGTTTTAAGCAGACAAAAGCAAAGGCTCCAAGTCCTCTCAAAGCCTAGCATCATTGTACGTGTTGCTTCTGCCACATTCTTTTGGCAAAGAAGACTGCAGTGTCAGATCAGACAATCAACTCCACCTCTGGGTGTGGACAGTGACCATTGCAAAGGAGGCATGCAGGATGGGAGCAATGGCTGTGGCTATCTTTGGAAACAATCTTCCTACAATAATAATTATTTTACCCTATGGAATTATGGATTACTCTTATAAACTATTTTTTTAGATACTTCTAGTTTTCTATATTAAGGCTATGTTCCTTTTAACAGGAGAAAAATATATGTCAATAAATCAAAAAAATCAGAAAAAAGGCCACATTTCACTATGTCAGGTGCTTTGCAAATGGAATTCAACAACTGTGACCTTTGCTCTTTAAAAAATTTTCAATGTTTAAAGGTAATGCCTGGAATGGTTTCGAACACTTAGAAATGATGCTCCATGTATGTTTCTTTTGTCTGATCTAGTTTAGAGCATGGAAAGGTATTCACTGCTACCTGCCATCCCTTTTGTTACACAGGTTTAGGCAAGGGAGAATCCTTACAGCCTTCTCACCTGAAGAAGTTGTTGGGAGTTGCAACATGCCAGGTTTTGCTGACAACCCCTCCCTTCTCATTCCTCTATATATCTTACCAGCACAAGTGGGACATAAACCTGGATCTCTGTTGCCATGTAACTACAGAGTCTATGAAAATAGCAGCAACTCGATTTTCCTGGATATGCTGTTAGGAAGGACAAGGAAATTTAATGATAGATTCTCTAGCCTCTCCTTAGGAGTAAGTTGGCGCCCTGTATGGAGAGTAGAAGCTTCATAAGTGGGTAGTGGTTGATTACACATAAAGTGGGTATTGGAACATGCATATTGTATTGGATTTTAGATACTATGATGAAACTGCACAATTTCAACATGTGGAGGAAAGACTTGGGAAACATTGTTTCCCTTATCTTGAGTAATTATATAACTTTATTCTAATGTAGTGCTGTAGAGTTTTCAGAGCATTTTCATCTCACTTTTACTTCTCATCTGACCTTCAGTATCTGAATTATAAGATGGGAGTAATAATATCTACATGTCAGAATGTTGTGAGTTAGGTAATAATACCTATACTTTAGATAGATAATAATGGCTTTTTTGAGAATTAAATGTGATAACAAAGGTAAAAAAAACATTTACAATTTTATGAGAATACTCAAATGTTAACTGTTGCTATTTTTATTCTTATTCCTTTTAGGCACAGCATGTACCATTTCCAAAAAAATTGGACATGAGGAAACCTAGATTCATAGAGGTTAAATCATTTGCCAACTAGTTAAATGGTTGCATTTGGCCTCAATCTACATCTTTTGTTTCCTAGTTCACTGATCTTCACAGTTTTATTATTATTCCAAACTATTTATGGCTTTGAAACATTTTCCAAACTCTCTTGGTAATAATAAACTCCTGCAGGACTTACATTTGTCTGTGAAGTGGGAGGGAGGATAAGGTTATACATTTCTAATCACAAAGACCATCACTTATATCAGGGGTCAGACAACTACAGCTTATGTCCCCACTACTGTTTTTGTAATAGAATGCAGTCACACTCATTCATGTATGTATTTTATGTCTGCTTTCATACTACAGTAGCATTGTCGAATACTTGCAACAGAGACTCTAGGTCAGCATAGCCTAAAACGTTTCTCATCTGCTCCTTTACAGAAAAAGTTTGCTGATCCTTGACTTTTATCATCATCCCAAATGCTACATAACCAGTGCTCTCAAAGAATGATGCTACACAGTTCATGAGTAGCATCAGCAGGTGTCCTTTTCAGCTCCTCACCCCCAGCTGAATCAAGGTGGGCAAATGGAGCCCTTTAATTTTCCTGTATTTCTCCTCAGGAGAAACTTGTGTTACCTGAACACTGGAAGCATTTATTCCTAGAAGTCCCTCTGACCCTAACTTCATTGAACCTCAAAACAGGAAGAAACAGTCTTTAGAAAATGTGATGTTCAGCATCTTCACTCAAGGGATGAGAAAACTGAGGCCCACAGAAGAAAAGCAATTCCCCTCAAGTTAGGCAGTGGTTGGCAGTTAGATCAGAATCCAAGAATCCCTACTTCTAGTGATTATGTTACACGGAAAACTGAATTAGACTGAATTATATTTTTCTACTTGTGGAATGCAGGTGTGACTTTTCATCCAGCTGTTTTGTACTGGGTAGAAAAAGGCCACAGAGAGATTAAAGGTATCAAAAGACATTGTCCAGAAAGTTCACATTAGGATATGAGATCTTGAGTCTAAATAAACAGACCCAGCATCCAAACATCCCCTTGTTTTGCTAAGAAACATTACAAATGAAAGTCCAGACTTCTCTGTTCATCTTAGTCTGTTTGGCTCTGATTCCCTTCCTTTTCTATTTCACTCATGGCTAAAGATAGAGTTATTGTCTAATGTGATGTTATGGAGGTCTCAGAAGACCAGGCCAAGCCTCTGTCAGCTGTTCAAATAGCATGAGTGAGCACACCAAGGCAGGGAGTGCACAGAGGGAGGGGCTAGCTTACAGCTTTGCTTCCTGAGTTTCTTTGTGTTGTCTCTGGGTGAAGATCTCCCTTTTTGCACTTATTGATTCATCAGTTGGGTAGAAATTGTATGGTTCTGTACGTGAGAAAAGCTAAAATCCTTGTGTTTGGGGTACCTAGGCTTACCCACTGAATAGATGATATTTTGTGCCTCAGTTCACCTGCATAAAGAGCCTCAGCCCCTAAGGTAATTAAGCTTGACAGGGCTCCCAGTGGTGAAGCGGGGCTGGAATCACAAAAGGCCCAACAGGCAGGCAGGTGGGTGGGTAGGAAAGGTCTGGGCAAGAATATGAGTGAGGAGGTAGTGCCATTGGATAGAACTTTTAAAAAATGACTTTCTAGAAGGATTGATGACGACTTGCAGAACTTGCAGGACTGGGCATGGAATCTGTTTTTTTCTGCCAAGTATCCCCTCTCTTGTTCTAGTAATTGTGCCTCTTTCCTTTAGGGAGATCCATCCTTCTTAGTCTGTGTGGCTTCAATGAGGTTTTAGTCAGCAGGCTTTTTCCCTCTGATTATAGATATAGTCATGTGGTCCAAGGTAGGCCATTGGATTATCCTGCTCAGTAATTTATTTCCTGAACACAGAAGGTAGATGGGGTAGGGAACCCTGGTAGGAATGCTTATCTACCTTGGGGAGGCCCGAAGCACCCCTGAGCCCAGACATCCCAGAGCATGCTTACTTGCTCTTCAGTTTTTTGCACTCATTCAGTATTACTCCAATTTATAAATCTTTTTTTTTTTTTTTGAGATGGAGTCTCGCTCTGTCGCCCAGGTTGGATTTCAGTGGCGCGATCTCAGCTCACCGCAACCTCCGCCTCCCAGGTTCAAGCGATTCTCCTGCCTCAGCCTCCTGGGTAGCTGGGACTACAGGTGCACGCCACCATACCCGGCTAATTTTTTGTATTTTTTTTTTTAGTAGAGATGGGGTTTCACCGTGTTAGCCAGGATGGTCTCCATCTCCTGACCTCGTGATCCACCAGCTTGAGCCTCCCAGAGTGCTGGGATTACAGGCGTGAGCCACCCCCGCCATTCCTGGCCAAACTTTTCCTTAAGTTAGTAGTTTCTGTTTCTGTTGCCTACAAAATATTTAAATGATACCAAGGGGGCATGGAATGTATGGATCTGACACATTATATATTTAACAGAAACACCATGAGTTACATATTATTAGTTCTGTTGTACACAGGAGGAAATTGAAATTAAAGAGAGCCTAGAAAGTTGTCAAAGTTTTTGCCAGTAACAAGGGAAAGAGCTAGGATTGGAGTTTAGGATTGTTATATTCTGGATCCATGAGAGCAGGGTGGAGCTGAGGCAGGTGCCAGAAGTGTGGGTCTAAAGAAGCACCCAGGAGAGGGCCAAGAAACCAGTTGCTCTCTAAGGAACAGGAGCCTTGCATCAATCCAGCCTCCCCCTGACTCTTTTTGTTTCCCGGAAGCAGTATCTCTTCATATAGAAAGGTTAAGGGACATTTTTTAGAGTCAAAAAACATTTTTCAGGTGAGAGTACTGAGCTCCAGAGATGTCAAATGTATTTGAAACATAGCAAAGTCAGAACTCTAGGTTTCATAGCAAGTTAGTGCCAAATCAGGGATCAGGATCAAGGGTTCCCAACACCCAGCCTAGCATCCTTTCTAGTATCCCTTGTAGCTCTTACAGCCTTGATTTCTTCTGGAAATGATGGCTTGTTACTTATTTGGCACTACAGAACAGAACAGTGTAGTATAGTTGTGCCAGATACACATTTAACTTTTGTAAATGTCAGTGTTTAAATAGTTGGCAATGATAGGAGGCATGGCAGAGAAAGAGAGAATTTTAATGTTGCAAGTGATTCTATCAGTCTGGCTTATGGGTGGAAGGGAAAATGAGATGGGAAAGGTGAGTATGATCAGTCAGTTGGTTTTAGCCCTCATATATCTCTTATAGTGTGATCATCTATCCAGCTAACCATATATCTCTTATAGTGTGGGCATCATATATATATATGCACACACACATATATATATCTCATCTCATCTATATGAGATATATATGATATATATGCTCTCATCTCATACATGTATACCTCTCATATATGTATATCTCTTATATAGATGAGATGAGATATATGATATCTCATATCATATATATCTTATGTATTTGAGATCTCATATGTACCTCTTAAAGTGTGAACATCTATCCATGTTAGCCAGCCATATATTTTATACATAATTAACAAGGACCCCGAAACACAGTCTACCTATTTCCATTGATGTTTCTCCCTTCCCAATTCCAGCTGTCTGTTCAACATTTGGAAGAAAAAACTGACACTGGTGGTATTCTGGCAGCTGGAGTTATAAATTATGGATAAATACATTTTCAAGGATAGTTTGAGCTGCTTTGTTATTTTCTCTGTGTACCGACTTTAGAATTTCAGTCCCGTGAAACTTGCAGCTCCACACCTTACCTCAGTGGGAGGCAGTAGAATATAATGTAACTGTAGGGCATTAGCTCTGGCATTAGAAGGATGCACATTCATATACTAGTCCCATGTGTGATTCTGGGCAATTCTTAATTTCCTCAGATTATAGGCAGATACTGATGTAGAAATGTTTAGCATAATTCACTGTCTATATATAGTGTGCAAATGCTAGCTTATTAATATAACTTTAGAATTGTTCAAACATTTTTTCATGTGATAGTAGCCAAATCTAGTACTGAAAAGAGCTGGTACTTCTGACTCTGACTCTTAGTTCACATTTTATCTTTACCTATATTCATAAAATGAGGAAATAGGATCAAATATTCTTCCCAAAAATCTAGATTTGTGATGATGGCAATATGGGCACCCTCATCTATTTCTGTTTCAATTATCTTTGCCTGTTTGCATAACAAACCATCCAAAACCTTAATGGCTTAAAGTCCACTTATATTAAGCTCACAAGTCTTAATATATGTCATTTAGGCAGCACTGGTCTCCTGTGGGCTCATTCTATGTCTATAATCAGTGCTAATCTTGACTGTGCCCTCTTCCATAGATGTGAATCAACTGGTATGGCCTGGTCTAGGACAGTCTTGGCTGGTGCAGCTAAACTTCCTCCATCAGACTGCTTTAGTTTGTTCATATGGTGGTGGCAGGGTTCTGAGAAAGACAGGGGAGCACACAATACCTCTTGAGGCTTAGGTTCAGAACTGGGACAATATCACTTTCTCTATATTCTATTAGCCAAAGCAAGTCACAAGGTTGGTCTAGATTCAAGAACTGTAAACAATACTCATCATTTTGATGAGATAAGCTGCAAAGTTAAATTTCCAAGGAACGTGGACCCAATGAGGAACATAATTGAGACCATATTTTCATCGATTAATTTCATAATTCTCATCTTATCTATATGAGATATATATGATATATATGCTCTCATCTCATACATGTATATGTCTCATATATGTATATCTCTTATATAGATGAGATAAGATAGATATATGATATATCATGTATATCTTATGTATTTGAGATCTCATATATATCTCTTAAAGATATCTGGTACCTTTCAGTAGGGTCTGATATGTTCTGCAGACAAATGTTTGTCTTCCTTGGGAGAAACTTCAGGTTCTCCAGCAATTTAATGGTGACAGACACATGCAGGACATGAGGTTTGTCCTTATTCTATTTTCCCCCAACAGGATTCCTGGATTTGAGTTAAGGTTTTTAATAGAGAGGATTCTTGCCCTGTCAGAAGTCAACCCAGAGAGGAAAACATTTGTTTCAGATTTGGAATAAAATACTCTGCCTATTTGTTTATAGAATTGTGCCCATCTGGACATGGCCTGAACTTACAAATGCATTTGTCAATTAGAATTACTGAAAAATGCAATTGCTGCCCCAAATAATGGCAGCGTAATCTTCTCCTTCATGATGACCAGAAGAGAGGAACATAGACGAACATATGGCAAAGAATACTACTTTAGGTAGTAGCTACAATATAATTTTGGTTCTTTTCCTTAGCAATGGTAGAGGTGGCGCTTGTGGTGGTGGGGTGAGTGTGTGTGAATAAATAAAGTTAGAGTGTCCAGCAAATGTTCTCTGAACAGAATCATGACACCTTATTATTTCAATGGCAGCCAAGAGGTCTATGGTGTTCTTGTGCTGCTGGTGCTACTGGTTCTTGTTTCTACTGGTGGTGGTACAGGTGCTAGTGTTAGTCACTGATGAGGATGAAGGATCTACTGGCTCTGGAGTTCAAGAATAGAGACTGTGATTATCTAATACTATGTTACAGAGTTCCTGAGGGCACTACGAATAGAAATAGAAATAATCATATTATTAATTGCTCATGGGAATAGAAAATGAATAGTTTGTAGCCAGCCATGTTCTTTTGTATTATGAATATGTTTATTGTATTATAATATTGTGATGGTTAATATTGAGTCACAACTTGACTGGACTGAAGGATGCAAAGTATTGCCCCTGGCTTTCTGTGAAAGTGTTGCCAAAGGAGAGTAACATTCGAATAAGTGGACTGGGGGAGGCAGACCAATCCCCAGTCTGGGTGGGCACCATCCAATCAGCTGCCAACGTTGCTAGGATAAAAGCAGGCAGTGGAACATGGAAGGACTAGACTCGCTGAGTCTCCCAGCTGTCATCTTTCTCCTGTGCTGGATGCTCCCTGCCCTCGAACATTGGGCTCCAAGTTCTTTAGCTTTTGGACTCTTGGACTTACACCAACTGTTTGCCAGGGGCTCTCAGGCCTTTGACCACAGACTGAAGGCTGCACTGTTGGCTCTCCTACTTTTGATGTTTTGGGACTTGGACTGGCTTCCTGCTCCTCAGCTTACAGACAGCCTATTGTGGGACTTCACCTTGTGACTGTGTAAGTCAATACTCCTTAATAAACTCCCCTTCATATATACATCTATCCTATTAGTTCTGTCCCTCTAGAGAACCCTGACTAATACAAATATTTATATAGAAATGTGCATAGATCATTTATATTCAGCTTGATTTTTTTGGTATGAACACAACTATATGACCGGCACCTACATTAATAAGTACAAAACATTATCAGGTCCATAGAAGCCCCTCTCATGCCCTTCCCGGTCACTACCGTTCCTCAAACATAACCACTGTATTGTTTCCTAGCAGCTTGGTTTTGCTAGTCTTTCTGCTTTAATTAGATGGAATCATAGAGTGTATTCGTTCTCTCCTTTCTCACTCTCACTCTCTTTTGGCTTGGCTTATTTCACTCAACATAATGATTTTGAGATTCAAACAAATTGTTTCATCTATCAGTAGTTCTTTCCTTGTCATTGCTTACTAGTATTCCTTTCTATTGATAATTAATGATTTGTTTTCCCATTCATCTGTTGATTCACTTTTGAGTTGTTTCCATTTTTGTCTATTATAATTAAGCTACTATGAACATTTTGGGTACAAATCTGTGTGAGAACATATATACATTTTTTTGTGGATTAATCCTTATAAAAATGGCTGGGTGTTTTGGTTAGTATAGATGTAACATTTTGAGAAATGACAGAACTGTTTTTTAAAGTGATTATGCTGTTTTATGCTCCTAAAAAGCATGTGTGAGAATTGTAGTTGCTCCACATCCTTGACAGTATTTAGTATGGTCAGTCATTCTAATTTTAGCCATTTTTATAGGTATGTATTACATGTATGTTAAATTATACTTTTTTTTCTGATGGTTAATGATGTTGAGCACCGTCTGTGTTTATTGGCCATTTGTGTATCTTTATTTTTGGTAAAGTGTTTAAATACATTATTAAATTAAAAAATATGTTTGAGTCCCTAGTTAACACTCATAAGTGAAATTAATGGATGATGTGTGATTCTATTTTTTTCACATTGTTAATTTTGTATTAGATTGTTTTTTATTGTTGAGCTGTAATAGTTCTCCATATTTTCTGGATATAAGTCTTTTGATATTTGTGTTTTCTCTCAGTCAATGGCTTGTTCTTATTTTCTTACTAGTGACTTTTAAAGAGAAAAAGTTTTTCATTTCCATGAATTCCAGTTCATCAATTTATAATTTTAATATTTTATGCTTTGTGTTTTCTTTTTCTTTTCTTTTCTTTTTTTTTTTTTTTTGAGACAGCATCTCACTCTGTCGCCCAGGCTGGAGTGCAGTGGCACCATCTCGGCTCACTGCAACCTCTGCCTCCCAGTTTCAAGCAAGTCTCCTGCTTCAGCCTCCTGAATAGCTGGAATTACAGACATGTGCCACAAGGTCTGGCTAATTTTTGTATTTTAAGTAGAGACGGGGTTTCACCATGTTGGCCAGGCTGGTCTCAAACTCCTGACCTCGAGTGATCCACTTGCCTTGGCCTCCCAAAGTGTTGGGATTGCAGGTGTGAACCACCACACCCAGTCTTGTGTTTTCTATTTAAGAAATCTTTGTCTACTTCAAGGTCACAAAGATATTTTCTCTTTTTCCTACAGTATTAGAGTTTTAGATTTCACATTTAGGTCTATGATCCATTTTGAGTAAATTTTTGTTTATGGTGTGAGATAAGGATCAATTTCCTTTTTTTTTTCCACGTGGATATCCACTTTACTAGTAACACTTGTTGAAAAGATTTTCTCCTTTGAATTAACATAGAAATTTGTCAAAAATCAATTGATCAAATACTTATAGGTCTGCTTCTAGACCCTCTGTTATATTCCATTAGTCGCATGTCTATCTTTCCACCAATACCAAACTATTTTGATTTCTATAGCTTTAAAATAAGTTCTGAGATCAGAACAAGTTCTCCAGTTTTGCTCTTTTCTTTTAAAATTGTTTTGATTCTCTGGAAACTTTTAAATTCCAAACATATTTTAGAATCAGCCTGTCAATTTCTACAAAAATCTGACTGCAATTTTAATTGGGATTGAGTTAAATCTGCAGATCAATTTGATGAGAATTGTTGACTTCACAATATGAGTCTTCCAATCTACAAACATGGTATGTGTTTCTATTTATTTAGATCTTCCTTAATTTCTTTTACAATGTTTTATAGTTTTAAGTGTCAAGATCTTGGGTGTCTTTTGTGATATTTATTCTTAGATATTTTATATTCTTTTAACATGACTATAAGTGGAATTTTAACAATTTCACTTTCCAATGTTTTGCTGCTCATATATGATAATATACTATACTTAAAATAGTAAACTTGTGTCCTGCATTCTTGATAAATATTTTTATTGGTGCTAGTAGTTGTTTTGTAGATTTGTTTGGATTTTCTGTGTGAAAAATCAAATCATCTGCAGAGAGTGACAGTTTTCTTTTACCTTCCTAATTTTTATACCTTTTCCTCTTTTTCTTACCTTACTTACAATGGCTAGGATTGCCAGAACAATATGGAGTAGAAGTGGTGAAAATGGGCATCATTTCCTTTTTCCTGATCTCTGGATAAAATAATTCATATATTCACCATTAAAGATGATGTCAATTGTAGATTTTTCATAGATGCCCTTTATTATTTTGAAGTTGTTTGCTACAATTCCTAGTTCCTTCAGAGCTTTTATCATGAATAGTGCTAAATATTTTTAAATGTTTTTTACTGCATAGATTGAAATGATCATACTCTATTTCTGCTTTATTTTTTAATATAGTGAATTACATTGATTGATATTTGAATACAACTAGCATTGCATTTCTGGTATAAATCTGATTTGATCATGATCCATTATCTTTTTAAATATATCTTTTCATTTTATTTGCTAATATTTCCTTAAGAATTCTGCATCTATCTACATGAGAAATATTCATGGATAATTTTCTTTATTGGTAATGCCATTCTCAGATCTTGTTACCAGGGTTATGCTGGCCTCACAATATGAGTTCAGCTGTAATTCCTGCTTCTCTGTTTTTGAAAATTTTGGGTAATATTTGTATAATTGATTTCTGGAGTATTTGATTTGATTCAATATCATAGGTAGACTTGGGCTTGGAATTTCCTTTTGGGGAATGCTTTTGACATAAAATTTAGTTTTTTATGTATATATTTAGTTATTCAGGTTTTCTGTTTCTTCTTGTGTCAATTTGGTAAATTGTGCTTTTCAAGATGTTCTTCATTTAATCTAAGTTGTTAAATTGTTAGCATAAATTTGTTTCTAATATTCTATTATTATCCTTTTAATGTATGCGGTGATAACCTCCTTTTCATTTATTGTATCGGTTGTTCATGTTCTCTCTTATTTCTTGATTAGTCTAGCTAAAAGTTTTTCAATTTTATTGATGCTCTAAAAATAGTTTTTGGCTTCAAAGTTTCTCTGTTGTCTGTCTATTTGCTATTTCATTGAATTCTACTTTTTTCTAACTTACTATTGGGGTGGAACACTATAATATTTTAGATATTTCTTATTTTTAATATAGGCATTTAAAGTTATAAATTATCTTCTAATAACTACTTTAGTATATTATCTCCCAAATGTTGATGTGTTGTAGGTGATGGTTAATTTTATGCATCAACTTGGCTAGGCTATGGTGCCCAGTTGTTTAGCTAAACACTAGTCTAGGTGTTGCTGTAAAGGTATCTGTGGATGTAATTAACACTTACAGTCTGTAGACTTTAAACGAAGCATCTCCATAATGTGGGTGGGCTTCATCCAATCAGTTGAAAAGCCTTAGGAGCAAAAACTGAGATTTCCTAAAAAAGAGGGAACTCTGCCTCCAGACTACAAAATAAAATCTGAGTTTCCAGCCAGCTGCCTTGCCCTGTGGATTTCAGACTCAGGACTGCAACATCAACTCTTACCTTGAATTTCCAGAATGACCTACACCTTTTGAATTTGCTATCCTTCACAATCATGTGAGTCAATTTCTTAAAATCCCTTCTCTCCTTTTCCCTTATTTTCTCTGCTCTCTCTCAGTGTGTATCCTATTGATGCTGTTTCTCTGGAGAACACTAACACAATTGTATTTTTGTTGTTGTTCTATTGAAAATATTTTCTAACTTCTTTTGTGTTTTATATTTTACCCACAAATTATTTAGAAATGTAGTGGTAAAATTCTATATACTTAGGTTTTTCTTAGATATATTTTTGCTGATTTTTAAATCAAATTCTATTGTAATGAGAGGATATGCTTTGTCTGATTTCAGTGCTTTAAAATGATTGTCACTTGATTTATGACTCAGCATATGCTCCATCTTGGTGAATGTACCATGTGAACTTGAAAAAATCTGTATTCTGCATTCCTTGGATGTTGTTTCCTGTGAATGCCAACTAGATTGAGGAATTTGAGGGTACTGTTCAGATGTCTATGTCCTTGCTGATATTTTTATGTCTAGCTTGTCTATCAATTATTGAAAAATAGGCTGGGTACAGTGGCTAACCCCTGTAATCCCAGAATTTTGGGAGGCTGAGTCAGGAGGATTGCTTGAGCCCAGGAGTTTTAAGGCAGCCTGAGCAACATAGCAAGATATTGTCTCTACAAATAACAATAATAAGAACATTAGCCAGGTGTGGTGGTGTGTGCCTGTGGCCCAACTACTTGGGAGGCTGAGGCAGGAAGATCACTTGAGCTCCTGGTAGTTGTAACTGCTGTGAGTTGTGATTGCACCGCTGCACTCCAGCTTGGGCAACAGAAAGACCCTATCTCAAAGAAAAGAACAAAAAAAGAAAAGACAAATGGATGTTAAAAATCTTCTACTCTAATTTTACAGTGGTTTATTTCTCCTTTTGATTCTCCAAGTTTTGATTCATGTGGTTTGAGGTTCTGTTATTAGGTGAACATACCTTTTAGTTGCTATTTCTTCTTGATGAATTGTCTCTTTTATCATTATGAAATATCCTTCTTCATCTCAGGTAGTACTCTGTCTTGAAATTTATTTCTTCAGATATTTGATATCTTTTCTAGCTATTCCTGCTTTTTTATGCTTACTGTTTGCATAGTGTATATTCCCTGCCCCACATTGTTTTCAATCTGTCTTTGCCTTTACATGTAAAGCGTATCATTCTTAAGCAGCATATGGTAAGGTCTTGCTTTTTAAAAAAATCTACTCTACCTTTTAGTTGGAGTGTTTTCTTTAGATGATTAACTTTTTTTTTTTGGAGACAGAGTCTTACTCTGTCACCCAGGCTGGAGTACAGAGGCATGATATTGGCTCACTACAACTTCTTCCTCCAAGGTTCAAGTGATTCTTGTGCCTCAGCCTAATGAGTAGCTCAGATTACAGGTGTGTGCCACCATACCTGGCTAATTTTTGTATTTTTAGTAGAGGCAAGGTTTCACCATGTTGGCCGGGCTGGTCTTGAACTCCTGGCCTCAAGCGATCTGTCCTCCTCCGCCTCCCAAAGTGCTGGGAATACAAGTGTGAGCCACTGCACCTAGGCTAGATAATTAACATTTAGTGTAACTATTGAGATAGTTGGATTTAAGTCTGTTACTTTATTTGTTAACCTGTGTTTTTTGTTCCCCTTCCTTTCCTGCCCTTTTTGGATAATTTGAATATATTTTAGCATTCAATTTTAATTTATCAGCTCTTTGTCTATATGTATTTATAATTTTTTAGTGGTTGCCCTAAAGATTATACTACACATATCCAATTTCTTCCTGTTTTTAAAAGATATTTAATACTGTACCACTTCAAGTAAAATGTAAAATCATTGCACCTGTATGGGTACATTTATGATCCCTCACTAGCTTAACCTTTATGTTATAGTTGTCATATGAATTTCATCAGCATTTGTTAAAATCCCATAAAATGATGTTATCGTTTATATTTTTAATGGTAATACATATTTTAAAGAACTCAAGAAGGAAAATAGGTATTTACATTTGCACATATATTTACTATTTCTCTTTTTCTTCCTTCGTTCCAGAAGATTTAAGTTTTCTTCTAGCATCGTTTTCCTTCAACCTAAAGAATATCCTTCATCTTCTGGCAATAATTTTAGAATAGGTCTATTTGGGACAAATTATCTTAAGTTTTCCTTCAGCCAATAATGTTTAATTTAATTTTGCCTTTATTCTTGAAGGATATTTTCACTAGAAATAAAACTATGAGTTAATAGTCCTTTGCTTTTGGCAGTTTACAGATGTACTTCTACTGTCTTCTGGTCTCTAGTAAGAATTGTGCAGTCATTCAAATTGCTCTTCCCCTGTATTTAATGTGTTGTTTTTCTCTAACTAGTATGAGATATTTTTCTCTTTTTTGGTGGTTTTCTGAAGATTAATTGTGTTCAGTTGTAATTTTCTTTGAGTTTTTTCTCTAATGGGTTCACTAAACTTTAATATGTAAATTTACTTCATTCACCAAATCTGGGATGTTTGAGCGTATTACTTATTCAAATATCTTTTCTACCTGAGTCTTTCCTCACTTTTTAGGACTCCAATGACATGTATGTTAGAACTTTACATATTGCCCCACAGGACTCTGAAGCTTCGTTATTTTTTTCCATCTGTTTTTCTCTATTTTTCAGATTCAGTAGTTTCTATTTTCTTACACTCAAGCTTACTGATTCTTTTTTCTTTCATCTCCATTTGGCTATTGGATGAGTGGTGAATTTTTAGTTAAGATATTATATTTTCCAACTCTAAAATTTTTCTTTGATTCTTTTTATATTTTCTATTTATCTGCTAAGAAATTTTGTCTTTTCCCTACTCTCCACTCATTTTAGCTAGTTATAAAAGCTCGCTTAAAATTGTCTGATATTTCAACCATCTGAGTTATCTTGGGATTGGCATTCACTGACTGTCTTTTCCAATGAGAATTAGACATGTTTTAATTTTTCTTTAGTTATTTAGCTGTTTTGGAACATTTAGATTCATAATTGAAGTTCTGTCTTTCTTTCTGTTAGTGGTATTTCTAATTTCAGTTCATTTCTAAAATCTTTGCCATGGTGTTTCCATCTGTTCCACAAATGCATAGTTTAAAGGTGAGCCCAAGATTTGGACAGTTTCATATGCACACTTAGAGAATCCCCCATCTCCAGCTCTCTCCTCTGCAGAACTTCCTCCATAGTCTGCAGCCTGCTGAGGCCTCTGTTTCTGGGTTCTCTGGCCTTAAAGACAGAGTTTCTATTACAGTTTTTGCCACGAATGCCACTAATCTACCAAGTTTCTCAGAGAATTGGGCCTGACAAGAGGGCAGATCAATGAGAAAGAGGAAAAAAAAAGGGAAACTCATTTCTGCATGGGTAACTTCTAGTTTTCTTTTCTGTCTATAATGCATCTGCTTTCATTTGCTTTTTAGGTTCTTAGTTTTAGTTTTTTTTTTCAGATTTTTAGTTTTAATAATAAAGATAATTACACTATCATAGTGAAACCAAAATTCTAGAACGTTAATTTTGATTTCTTCCTTGACTCATGGATTATTACTTAGATGCATACTGTTTCATTTTTAGGTATTTGGGGGGTTCTCTGCTTATCTCTTTTTGTTATTGATTGCTAGCTTAATTTCATATTGATCAGAGAATATATGCAGAATAATTTTAATTTTTTGAATTTTGTTGAAGCTTTTTTATGGGTTAGTAAATGAGTCAGTTTTGATAAATGTTCCATGTTCATTTGGAAAGCATGTAACTTGCCTTTGCTGAGTACACACACAGACACACACACACAAACACACATATACACGTGTATATATCTATTTAGTTTTCTTAATTTTATTTTCATATCTTATATAGTATTTTTCCAACATTTATTGCAAGAGCTGTGTTGAAGTCTCAAATTGTAATTGTAAATTTGTCAACTCATTATGTTTCTGTTGCGTTTTGCTTTATATATGAATCTATACTAACAGGTGGATATCTATTGAATTAACCCCTTTATAATTATGGGATGTCCCTCTTTATTAATACATCCTGCCTAATAGTCTTACTTGACGTTAATATAAATATCACAGTTTTCATTAGGTTAAAGCCTATATGTTACGTCTTTTAGAGTTTAACCTAGGAATTACAATATACACCTTTGACTTAATATAATACAATATATTTCATTACTTTAAACACTCCCACAATACCAGTGAAACCTTATATTCTTGTAGCTCTATTTATCCTCTATTACCTTTTGTATTATTGTTGCCATGCCCTTTAATCTACATGTATTTTAGAATGAATGAAGTAGTCAGAATGTGATACCATGTGTTCTAGATTGGCTACTTACAAGTCTGTAGTAGAATGTATTACATTCCAAAAAACTTGGCTCCCCTTTCCATAAAAGATGATTATATATTCATGTCCTTTAAAAAGTGAACTGCAATTCCTTTGTTGGTGAAGTATACTTTCTTCACATTGATGTTGGGCTTGGCCATGTGTCTTGCTTTAGCCAATGGGCTGTAAGCAGATATCATTTATGCCATGTTCAAGCAGAATTACGGGATGTGACTGATGTCTCTGTGTCTTTTACTTTGCCTCAAGAACCGCATGTTCCAGATAAAGTCTATTCCTTTAGCCTAGAACCCAGAAGGAAAAGAGAAAAAACAGGGCCTGGTTGACCTACAGCTGTGATTAGTGTTTATGGTTGTAAGCCACTGAGCTTTTACAGTTATTAAGTAATGCAGGGCATCTTGTGGAAAGGTATCATTTGTGGACTTGGAGATTCCCCTTATCAGGGTCTAGATTTTAATTCCTGCAGGCTTCAGAAACCTGACAATAAGGGCATGCTGAAAGTAGATCCATTACTGAAGAGCAGACTTCCAAGTCCATAAGCCTGATATATAAGACCAGACTGTCACTTTATGAATTAGTTTGGATAAATATAACTGTAGGAATTGAAAAACTTAAGCCATCATTGGTAGCTCCTTATGTCTCTATAGTAAAGCTACAGGGGAAACCAAGACTTCATTAGAAGGTTGCTTAGTAAGTATGGTGTGGTAGGCTAAATAATGCCCCCAAAACATGTCCAGATCCTCACTCCTAAACCTGTGTTATCTTATATATCAAAATGGACTTTTCAAATGTGATGAAGTTAACATCTTGATATTGGGGAGAGGGGTTATGTAATTGTCCAGGTGGGCCTGGTGTAATCACAAAGGTCCTTATAAGAAGGGGCAGGAGATCAGAGTAGAAGAAAGCAATGTGACAACAGAAGCAAAGATAGGAGTGGTATGGCCAGCAGACAAAGAATGCTGGCAGACAACAGAAGCTGGAGGAGGCAAAGAACAGATTTTCTTATGAAAGGAAAGAAACCAGCCCTGCTGCTAACATCTTGATTTTAGTTTCATTTCAAACTTATTATCTCCAGAACTGTAAAAGAATACATTTGTTTTAAATTACTCCGTTTGTCAAAATTTGTTACAACGACAGTGGAGAACTAATACACATGGAGTCAAGAAGAAAATCAAAGGGGTAAATATTTAATGAGATTAGCCTGAGATAGTTTCATTCATCTACATAATAATAAGGATGAATAATTAGTCCCTTGGGTAGAACTTCATAAGGCATGGATGTGCCTTGCTTTCATGCGACTTTGTGAAGTCCTTTTAAATGTTATTGGCTGGCCTATTCATTTATCATTGTTACCATCTTACTTTGGTTATCTATTATATTCATCTAGGTCTCAGGTAAGTTGTGCTTTTATGAGACCAATTCTATCTTGTAGGTTTGATTTTTGCATAATTTTCCTTTGATCCATTCTCTCTTGATTTAAAATTTCACTCTCAAAGGTCACAATAATTCCCATTATTTCCAAATGATTCAATAGACCTCCTTCTGGACTCCAAACACTAAGGCTACTTGTCAAGAAAAATGTTTATATTCAAACAAATGAATCATTTCTTGAATTGTAAAGTTTCTTCTTCACCATGTAAGATAGATATCTTGGTACCCAATAGCTGTCTAGGTAATATTTATATAGATAAGGCAGCAGTAAATGCTTATTTGGTTAAATCTATGGATACCCTCCCGTCTTACTTTTTGCTGTTGTATAAGGTAATACATTTCACAATAAAGAAAAAACTAAAATTTCTTAATATTCCTTAGTTTTACCTTTAAAATCAATTAATTACTGGAGTTATCTTTTTGTTTTGATTTTTAAATTTTGTGACAATTTAACAAATATTGTATATATTTAAGGTGTACAACTTGATATTTTGATGTGCATTGTGAAATGATTACCACAGTCCAGCTAATTAACATATCTATTACCTCTACATAGTTACCATTTTATACCTGTACATGGAGAGAAATTAGAGCAAAAATCTTTAATATATAATGTCATGTATTTCAATTCACTAGTAATACTCAATTCTATAACCTTCCATTGTTGCACAATAGAGTATAAAAAATTAAGAAACACAAATTTCCAAGAAAATTTATAAGAATAGCTGACAAAATAATCAATGCCAAAGCTCTATAATGTATATTCATATATGAGTGTGCATTAACAATAAAAATCAGACTCTATTAATTTTAATGTTAAAATTCTTATATTTTATTGTACATTTTCTGAGGTATAATTGTGTTCTATTCAAAATAGCATTTTAAAAACCTTTTTTCCGGGGAGGAGCCAAGATGGCCGAATAGGAACAGCTCCGGTCTACAGCTCCCAGCGTGAGCGACGCAGAAGACGGGTGATTTCTGCATTTCCATCTGAGGTACCGGGTTCATCTCACTAGGGAGTGCCAGACAGTGGGCGCAGGCCAGTGGGTGCGCGTACCGTGCGCGAGCCGAAGCAGGGCGAGGCATTGCCTCACCTGGGAAGCGCAACGGGTCAGGGAGTTCCCTTTCCGAGTCAAAGAAAGGGGTGACGGACGCACCTGGAAAACTCGGGTCACTCCCACCCGAATATTGCGCGTTTCAGACCGGCTTAAAAAACGGCGCACCACGAGACTATATCCCACACCTGGCTCGGAGGGTCCTACGCCCTCGGAATCTCGCTGATTGCTAGCACAGCAGTCTGAGATCAAACTACAAGGCGGCAGCGAGGCTGGGGGAGGGGCGCCCGCCATTGCCCAGGCTTGCTTAGGTAAACAAAGCAGCCAGGAAGCTCGAACTGGGTGGAGCCCACCACAGCTCAAGGAGGCCTGCCTGCCTCTGTAGGCTCCACCTCTGGGGGCAGGGCACAGACAAACAAAAAGACAGCAGTAACCTCTGCAGACTTAAATGTCCCTGTCTGACAGCTTTGAAGAGAGCAGTGGTTCTCCCAGCACGCAGCTGGAGATCTGAGAACGGGCAGACTGCCTCCTCAAGTGGGTCCCTGACCCCTGACCCCCGAGCAGCCTAACTGGGAGGCACCCCCCAGCAGGGGCACACTGACACCTCACACGGCAGGGTATTCCAACAGACCTGCAGCTGAGGGTCCTGTCTGTTAGAAGGAAAACTAACAAACAGAAAGGACATTCACACCGAAAACCCATCTGTACATCACCATCATCAAAGACCAAAAGTAGATAAAACCACAAAGATGGGGAGAAAACAGAACAGAAAAACAGGAAACTCTAAAATGCAGAGCGCCTCTCCTCCTCCAAAGGAACGCAGTTCCTCACCAGCAACGGAACAAAGCTGGATGGAGAATGATTTTGACGAGCTGAGAGAAGAAGGCTTCAGACGATCAAATTACTCTGAGCTACGGGAGGACATTCAAACCAAAGGCAAAGAAGTTGAAAACTTTGAAAAAAATTTAGAAGAATGTATAACTAGAATAACCAATACAGAGAAGTGCTTAAAGGAGCTGATGGAGCTGAAAACCAAGGCTCGAGAACTACGTGAAGAATGCAGAAGCCTCAGGAGCCGATGCGATCAACTGGAAGAAAGGGTATCAGCAATGGAAGATGAAATGAATGAAACGAAGCGAGAAGGGAAGTCGAGAGAAAAAAGAATAAAAAGAAATGAGCAAAGCCTCCAAGAAATATGGGACTATGTGAAAAGACCAAATCTACGTCTGATTGGTGTACCTGAAAGTGATGCGGAGAATGAAACCAAGTTGGAAAACACTCTGCAGGATATTATCCAGGAGAACTTCCCCAATCTAGCAAGGCAGGCCAACGTTCAGATTCAGGAAATACAGAGAACACCACAAAGATACTCCTCGAGAAGAGCAACTCCAAGACACATAATTGTCAGATTCACCAAAGTTGAAATGAAGGAAAAAGTGTTAAGGGCAGCCAGACAGAAAGGTCGGGTTACCCTCAAAGGGAAGCCCATCAGACTAACAGCGGATCTCTCGGCAGAAACCCTACAAGCCAGAAGAGAGTGGGGGCCAATATTCAACATTCTTAAAGAAAAGAATTTTCAACCCAGAATTTCATATCCAGCCAAACTAAGCTTCATAAGTGAAGGAGAAATAAAATACTTTACAGACAAGCAAATGCTGACCGATTTTGTCACCACCAGGCCTGCCCTAAAAGAGCTCCTGAAGGAAGCGCTAAATATGGAAAGGAACAACCGGTACCAGCCGCTGCAAAATCATGCCAAAATGTAAAGACCATCAAGACTAGGAAGAAACTGCATCAACTAACGAGCAAAATCACCAGCTAACATCATAATGACAGGATCAAATTCACACATAACAATATTAACTTTAAATGTAAATGGACTAAATTCTCCAATTAAAAGACACAGACTGGCAAGTTGGATAAAGAGTCAAGACCCATCAGTGTGCTGTATTCAGGAAACCCATCTCACGTGCAGAGACACACATAGGCTCAAAATAAAAGGATGGAGGAAGATCTACCAAGCAAATGGAAAACAAAAAAAGGCAGGGGTTGCAATCCTAGTCTCTGATAAAACAGACTTTAAACCAACAAAGATCAAAAGAGACAAAGAAGGCCATTACATAATGGTAAAGGGATCAATTCAACAAGAGGAGCTAACTATCCTAAATATTTATGCATCCAATACAGGAGCACCCAGATTCATAAAGCAAGTCCTGAGTGACCTACAAAGAGACTTAGACTCCCACACATTAATAATGGGAGACTTTAACACCCCACTGTCAACATTAGACAGATCAACGAGACAGAAAGTCAACAAGGATACCCAGGAATTGAACTCAGCTCTGCACCAAGCAGACCTAATAGACATCTACAGAACTCTCCACCCCAAATCAACAGAATATACATTTTTTTCAGCACCACACCACACCTATTCCAAAATTGACCACATAGTTGGAAGTAAAGCTCTCCTCAGCAAATGTAAAAGAACAGAAATTATAACAAACTATCTCTCAGACCACAGTGCAATCAAACTAGAACTCAGGATTAAGAATCTCACTCAAAGCCGCTCAACTACATGGAAACTGAACAACCTGCTCCTGAATGACTGCTGGGTACATAACGAAATGAAGGCAGAAATAAAGATGTTCTTTGAAACCAACGAGAACAAAGACACAACATACCAGAATCTCTGGGACGCATTCAAAGCAGTGTGCAGAGGGAAATTTATAGCACTAAATGCCCACAAGAGAAAGCAGGAAAGATCCAAAATTGACACCCTAACATCACAATTAAAAGAACTAGAAAAGCAAGAGCAAACACATTCAAAAGCTAGCAGAAGGCAAGAAATAACTAAAATCAGAGCAGAACTGAAGGAAATAGAGACACAAAAAACCCTTCAAAAAATTAATGAATCCAGGAGCTGGTTTTTTGAAAGGATCAACAAAATTGATAGACCGCTAGCAAGACTAATAAAAAAAGAGAGAAGAATCAAATAGACGCAATAAAAAATGATAAAGGGGATATCACCACCGATCCCACAGAAATACAAACTACCATCAGAGAATACTACAAACACCTCTACGCAAATAAACTAGAAAATCTAGAAGAAATGGATACATTCCTCGACACATACACTCTCCCAAGACTAAACCAGGAAGAAGTTGAATCTCTGAATAGACCAATAACAGGATCTGAAATTGTGGCAATAATCAATAGTTTACCAACCAAAAAGAGTCCAGGACCAGATGGATTCACAGCCGAATTCTACCAGAGGTACAAGGAGGAACTGGTACCATTCCTTCTGAAACTATTCCAATCAATAGAAAAAGAGGGAATCCTCCCTAACTCATTTTATGAGGCCAGCATCATTCTGATACCAAAGCCTGGCAGAGACACAACCAAAAAAGAGAATTTTAGACCAATATCCTTGATGAACATTGATGCAAAAATCCTCAATAAAATACTGGCAAACCGAATCCAGCAGCACATCAAAAAGCTTATCCACCATGATCAAGTGGGCTTCATCCCTGGGATGCAAGGCTGGTTCAACATACGCAAATCAATAAATGTAATCCAGCATATAAACAGAGCCAAAGACAAAAACCACATGATTATCTCAATAGATGCAGAAAAAGCCTTTGACAAAATTCAACAACCCTTCATGCTAAAAACTCTCAATAAATTAGGTATTGATGGGATGTATTTCAAAATAATAAGAGCTATCTATGACAAACCCACAGCCAATATCATACTGAATGGGCAAAAACTGGAAGCATTCCCTTTGAAAACTGGCACAAGACAGGGATGCCCTCTCTCACCGCTCCTATTCAACATAGTGTTGGAAGTTCTGGCCAGGGCAATCAGGCAGGAGAAGGAAATAAAGGGTATTCAATTAGGAAAAGAGGAAGTCAAATTGTCCCTGTTTGCAGACGACATGATTGTTTATCTAGAAAACCCCATCGTCTCAGCCCAAAATCTCCTTAAGCTGATAAGCAACTTCAGCAAAGTCTCAGGATACAAAATCAATGTACAAAAATCACAAGCATTCTTATACACCAACAACAGACAAACAGAGAGCCAAATCATGAGTGAACTCCCATTCACAATTGCTTCAAAGAGAATAAAATACCTAGGAATCCAACTTACAAGGGATGTGAAGCACCTCTTCAAGGAGAACTACAAACCACTGCTCAAGGAAATAAAAGAGGATACAAACAAATGGAAGAACATTCCTTGCTCATGGGTAGGAAGAATCAATATCGTGAAAATGGCCATACTGCCCAAGGTAATTTACAGATTCAATGCCATCCCCATCAAGCTACCAATGACTTTCTTCACAGAATTGGAAAAAACTACTTCAAAGTTCATATGGAACCAAAAGAGAGCCCGCATCGCCAAGTCAATCCTAAGCCAAAAGAACAAAGCTGGAGGCATCACACTACCTGACTTCAAACTATACTACAAGGCTACAGTAACCAAAACAGCATGGTACTGGTACCAAAACAGAAATATAGATCAATGGAACAGAACAGAGCCCTCAGAAATAACGCCGCTTACCTACAACTATCTGATCTTTGACAAACCTGAGAAAAACAAGCAATGGGGAAAGGATTCCCTATTTAATAAATGGTGCTGGGAAAACTGGCTAGCCATATGTAGAAAGCTGAAACTGGATCCCTTCCTTACACCTTATACAAAAATCAATTCAAGATGGATTAAAGATTTAAACGTTAGACCTAGAACCATAAAAACCCTAGAAGAAAACCTAGGCATTACCATTCAGGACATAGGCGTGGGCAAGGACTTCATGTCCAAAACACCAAAAGCAATGGCAACAAAAGCCAAAATTGACAAATGGGATCTAATTAAACTAAAGAGCTTCTGCACAGCAAAAGAAACTACCATCAGAGTGAATAGGCAACCTACAACATGGGAGAAAATTTTCGCAACCTACTCATCTGACAAAGGGCTAATATCCAGAATCTACAGTGAACTCAAACAAATTTACAAGAAAAAAACAAACAACCCCATCAAAAAGTGGGCGAAGGACATGAACAGGCACTTCTCAAAAGAAGACATTTATGCAGCCAAAAAACACATGAAAAAATGCTCATCATCACTGGCTATCAGAGAAATGCAAATCAAAACCACTATGAGATATCATCTCACCCCAGTTAAAATGGCAATCATTAAAAAGTCAGGAAACAACAGGTGCTGGAGAGGATGTGGAGAAATAGGAACACTTTTACACTGTTGGTGGGACTCTAAACTAGTTCAACCATTGTGGAAGTCAGTGTGGCGATTCCTCAGGGATCTAGAACTAGAAATACCATTTGACCCAGCCATCCCATTACTGGGTATATACCCAAATGACTATAAATCATGCTGCTATAAAGACACATGCACACGTATGTTTATTGCGGCATTATTCACAATAGCAAAGACTTGGAACCAACCCAAATGTCCAACAATGATAGACTGGATTAAGAAAATGTGGCACATATACACCATGGAATACTATGCAGCCATAAAAAATGATGAGTTCATATCCTTTGTAGGGACATGGATGAAATTGGAAACCATCATTCTCAGTAAACTATCGCAAGAACAAAAAACCAAACACCGCATATTCTCACTCATAGGTGGGAATTGAACAATGAGATCACATGGACACAGGAAGGGGAATATCATACTCTGGGGACTGTGGTGGGGAGGGGGGAGGGGGGAGGGATAGCATTGGGAAATATACCTAATGCTAGATGACGAGTTAGTGGGTGCAGCGCACCAGCATGGCACATGTATACATATGTAACTAACCTGCACAATGTGCACATGTACCCTAAAACTTAAAGTATAATAAAAAATAAAAATAAAATAAAATAAAATAAAAATAAAAAAGCCATGTATAACTATTGTGTAAAATAATAAATCTATAAAGATTTCAAAAAAAAAAAAACAAAAACCTTTTTTCAAAAAGGGTAAAAATGAAAGTCCCTTTAAGCAGAGGGCTCCTAAGACTGGTAAAACTTTGAGAATAAGAAGTATAATACATTTCTTGGTATGTCAAAAAGTATTCATGGGAAAGGAAGGTAAAATATTAATTGATTTACTGGAGATTCACTTTTGATTAAAGGAAGAAGCAGTCTCAAAGTTGGGAGATTGGCATAAAAGTCTTGAAATACAGAAGCTTTGCCTCGTAAAGGAAAGTTACAATTGGATGAAGAATTTTTAAGAAGCTCAATTAGGGAGCATGCCAAGACAGGATGAGGAATAGAGGCAGGTGGAAGCCTGAAATCAGATTCTGAGGCCAGTACCATGGAGAGCACCTGGGAGTGGTTGAGGAGAAGCTCTGAGCCAGACGCTGTGGGCCATTTTCAGGGATAACTTATGGAGCTAGATCAGAGGAATTAAAACAGTACCAAAACAATATTTAAAAGTAGTATGTTTCCATCACTGAAATGGATGGTATTTGCAAGACATAATAACTGAACCATGGATTCTTAGCCAGAGGTTCATGAACCTGTCAGAAATCCACGGATTGATTAGAAAACGTGCAATTTCCTGAAATTGTTTACAAAACGCATTCACGTGCATTTGTAGATTTTCCTGGGGGTAGATGTTTCACAGCTTATATGAAATTTTCACAGGGGTCTTAGCCTCTAAAATGTTAACTGCCAACTCCAGGGTCAGAGGTAGCTTGTGTACCATAAAAAGGCAGCAATAGTTTGTTAAAAGGCATGTAATTAAAGCAGTTTGATGCTTGGTCAAAGTTCAAGTAGCCTAGCACCTTTTAAAAAATAAATCCAATTCAAGCATTTACATAACCACATGTCTGAAGCAGGCATTTGAGTTGTAACCACTGTGCCAACTCAGTTCATTGAGTCAGTGTAAGGCAGGTAGCATAGAAATAACTTGAAAGGTGCTTGTTAAAATTATAGATTTGTGGGAAGGTCTGCGGTGGTACCTGGGGTTCTGTAATTTTACAAATTTCCCTATGACATGCTACTCCATGGGGAAAAATAGTGACATTGACATCACTTAAGAGTTTATAGGAAATACAGAATCTATGAGCTACCTCCATTCCCACGCCCAGAACTATTGAATCTAAATCTGTGTGTTATTAATAACATGATTCACAGGTACGTTGTGCATTAAAGTCTCTGTGTGTGTCTGTGTGTGATTTATGTGTGTGTGTGTGCATGCACATTAAAGTTTGAGAGGTACTATAGCAAGTTTAGAACTACTAGCCCAGTGATTGATTCTCTGTCTCTGTGTCTCTCTTCTCACTAATATAAAGCAATTTGAATTAAGAATATTGTATTAGGTATTACTAGTTGTTTCAAAGCATATTATACATATTTTCATGTTTGAGTATATTTTTAAATAATATTATAGCATAAAATAAATGAAGATTATGTATTAGTTAATGCCTTTCTAGGAGATGAATATATACATTGACATGTTATTAGAAGCACGTCTGAAACAAAAGAGAAACATTTAGATAAGCATGAGTTTCCTAGTATTAGAACTGTGTTTATCTCTTTTCAAAAGTACTTTGAATGTCACTTGATTTTCTTAGAAGAAGCAGTTTGAACCTTCAAACACATAGCTCTATCTGTGTAGCAACAGTTGTATAGTTCTTTTCTCATCAGGTTGAAACACCAGAAGACTGTACACCTCTCTCCCAGGGCATTAAGTGAGTGGATGTTCTCCAGTTATAAATTCAAGGAGAAAAAACAAAATAGTTTTTTGCATGTGCTTGCCCCACTAAGATTTTGCAGAAAGTTTTTTGTTTTTTGGGGGAATTTTTGTTATCCAACCCCATTCAAAAAGCCTCTTGGCAGTTTGATTCTCTTTTATTTTTCATGGCCAGAACAGAAAACCCACAGGAATATGAAGCACATGTTTCTTCCTATATACTTTTCTAATCAGAATATGATTAACAGGTTTAATTATCATTCAAGAAGTTGCAGTTTTTTTCTCTCTCCTCCTCACTCATTTTTAGTGAACAGCTAATATTAAATGGATTGATTGAACCACCCTCTACGTCTTATAATCTCTACTTTCTTTCTGCAGCAAATTCAAGGCTGCTTCTTGCTAGAGACCCAGCCCTTTTATTTTTTGAACATTTGAAATAAACAGTTTTTAAATATAGCCTACCATAGTGGTTTCTGCACAGATGCTCATCCAAGCTGCTCTGTAACCCAGAGCAATACCAGTCACTACACCCACATGCTCCAGAAAGTTTCCAACAAGAAGAGAAAAATAATTTCTTTCCCTTAAAGTAAGTCCTGAAAGACCACAAATTAATTGGAAATTGGACACAGGTGAGTACAATAGAGACTGGATTTTTTTTTTTTCTAATTAGTTTTTTCCTTTTAACTTGAAAAATGTAAGTGTTGGTAATTGTAGTACATAAAATAATGCCTCCCTAAAGATGTCCAGGTCCTCACCCCCAAAACTTGTGAATAAAGTACATTGCATGGCAAAAGGGACTTTACTGATATGATTAAGAATGTTGAGATAGGGGAGACTACCCTGGGTTATCCAGGTGGGAAAAATGTAAACCCAAGGATCCTTATAAGAGCAGGGCAGGAGGACCCAAATAGTAGTAGCTGTTATGATGGAAACAAGAGGTTGGATTGATGTGAGGAGGGAGACACTAGCTGAGGAATGCAGGTGACCTTTACAGGCTGAAAAGGCAGAGGAACTATTTTCTCTCAGAGCCTCCATAAGGAACCAACCCTCTTAACACCTTCAACTTTAGCTCAGTAAGATTGATTTTGAACAGTAAGATTGATTTTGAACTATGACTTCCAGAACTGTAAGAGAATCAGTTGTGTTGTTTTAAGCCATTACCTTTGTGGTAATATTTTACAGCAGCAACAAAAAATGATTGCTGTTATAGAGGTGTTTTATTAGTTATTTATTCTATAACTTTAAATAATTATATTTTTATTTAAAATGCCTGTACTGTGGATATCTGTCAAAGTTATCAGTTTTTCTTCCCTAAAAATTAATTTTTGGTCTTTTATATCCTAAGTGGCACCATCCTCTGCCTGATGAGTGTTTAGAAGGAAATAACCAGTCTCTAAGGGATATGAATGATTATGATTTGGTCTGAGTGACTGTGCCTCACTTCTGCATCTGGATTGGAGCATTATATTTGCCTGGCAATTTCTCAGTAGCCTTCACGGCTAACCACTTGCATTTGGCAATCAAAAATACATGGATGCAAATCCTGGTTCTGCCACTTCTTAATTTGTAACTTTAGATGTGACAACGTTTTTAAGCTTTGAATTTCTTTTCTTTTGTAAATTTCAGCTGAAGTTTTCTCAAATAGCTTAAAACAGAGCTACCATTCGATCCAGCAATCGAATGTACCCAAAGGAATATAGATTGTTACACCAGAGAGACACATGGACTTACATGTTCATTGCCATGCAATAGCGAAGACATGGAATCGACTTAGGTGCTTATCAATGGTGGATTGGGTAAATCTTTGAATTTCTTATCTGTTAAATAGGTATCACAGGGGTATTATGACAGTTATATGAACTAATGCATGCAAGGGGCTTAGCATAGTTTCTACCACACAGCAACTACTACCCATTCAATAGATGGTATCCATGATTAGTTGGTTAAGATTGCAGTAGACTTGGACATGGTACAGGATGTTTGTTTATTACAATTACATGTAGACCACATCTGACATACTGCCACAGATAAACCTTGATAATTTAAGTAATAAGAAATCTCTGGTAATCAGCTAGCTGAAAAGAATAATCATAAGGGTAGAGAGAAAGGTATCTTAGGAGCATTTATTATCATTTGAAAACCTAGTATTCTCCTGTGAATAAAACATGTATCCAACTCTGTTCTACATGTGACAAAACCACTGCACAATGTGCTGAGGTGTGCTTAGCGTGTGGGAGGCAGGTAATTCTGTGAAAGTTGTCAGAATCAAAATGGATTCACTTACATTTTTTAAAAATCTGAAAAATAGAGCTGTGGAAGGCTATGAAGAGAGCCTTGTATGCCTGATAACAAAACTATCACAAAAATACTTGTGAAAAAATCACAGCCATGTGCAAAGACTCTGAGAAAACCATAACATTGCATAAATGCCATTGCAACCTCACACAAAAAACACTTCTGCAAGGACATCTGCCACACAGCGGCCTGTCCAACCTTGAACTGGTATCACTCTTGTTATTGATCCTTGCAGCCAAGTATGATTATCTCAAGACAATTATATAATCCCTCCTGCATTTTTCCTTTAAAAACCTTTGCATTCCCTTACCTTTCTGAATAAGCACATGGTTTATTATGGCATACATATTCCCACTGCAATGCTCTATTCACCAATAAATATCATTTTCTTGTAGAGAGTCCCTCTCTGTTACTGGCTGATATTGTGAAGTGCAAGATTCTTGGTGTTGCAAATAAAGAATTGGATGTGATACACACAAATAGCAATGCAGCAAAAGATTTATTAAGCACTGTAAGATCCAGAATGGTTTGGGCTGACCCGAAAGTGGTATCAGCACTGGTTTGTTAGATTTTATGGTTTTTGTTTCTCACTTGCTCTCATAAGCAAATTGTTCATCCTTGCCTTTCCCTTATTGCACCTTACTCTTATTTTATCTCTTGTAAGCTGATTGCTTATCCTTATCTTTCCCTTATTGCACTAAATTAACTGTTTACTTTTTAAAAGTCTCTATGTTCTGCTTTTTTTAAATCTTGCACGTTATGCTTAAGCTAGCTTACATCCAATGGATCCCCTTCACTCCCGACTTCCTCTGCTCAGTTGTTCCAACTTACTGCTTACTTTTTTATTTACATACTGCTTACTCCCTTATCTCATATGTTCTGCTTCTGCTATCTTGCATGTTTTGCTTTTGCTATTGCTCAAGCTAGCCTACATCTAATGGGTCCCCTTCACCCCCGACTTCCTCTGCTATTCTCCTGCCTCATCTCTGTTATTTTGGTTGACAATTTTTTCTTATGATATATTAATCTCTTAGCAAAAATAGCATTCTGCCTGAGTTCTTCTTAGAAAACTGAATGTATATATCAATGCAAAAAAAAAGTATTGTGTAATGTTAGATACAATTGTGCTGTGCCAACTGAGGATCACTGCATAATTTCAAAGGCATCTTTTAGCTGGGCATGGTGGCTCATACCTGTAATGCTAGCACTTTGGGAGGCTGAGGTAGGAGGATTGCTTGAGGCCAGGAGTTTAAAACCAACTGAGGCAACAAAGCAGGACTCCAACTCTACAAAAAATAAATAAATAAATTAGCTGGGAATAGTGGTGCATGCCTATAGTGCTAGCTACTCGGGAGGCTGAGATGGGTGGATCGCTTGCCCAGGAGTTTGAGGCTGCAGTGAGCCATGATTGTACCAGTTTACTTCAGACTGGGTGGTAGAGAAAGACCTGGTCTCAAAACAAAACTGTCTTTTATATTTTATCTCATATGTGAAATATAGAGGCAAAACATTCACTAGCCCATAAATAATTCACCTATTGCTTTTTCTATTTCTGAAATGTTGGCATATATGTTCACATATAACCTGGAGAGAATATTTACAGAAAAGCAGGAAGGTACTTTTAAAATGCTGCACTATAGGAGTCTCTCAATTTATGAAGTAGATGTAGTTCTGACCAGGAGGTTTCAGCGTGCCAAATCCGGTTATGTTACCTTTTAATATTATAGTTAAAATGTAATAATTATGCAAATGTAAAAATGTATAATTAAAACATTTTAATGTTACAATAGTGGAATTATAAAACAGCATTGAATCAGGATGACTAGGCCTGGGTTTTACTCTCAGTTTCACCATCACATGCTTCATGTCATATAATATGACAACTTTAACAAATGAGTATGATCATTATCTCCTCTCCTCATTGTGAGGAAAATAAATCATAGAAGTTAAATAACTTGCCCAAAGTTACACAAAGTAGTAGGTGGCAATATTGGGATTCAAGCTCAAGTTGTTTTGCCTCTGTGGCCTGTGTTCTTAAACCATTCAGCTGTGTTACAAGTCCCGAGACTCCCAGAATTGACCTAATTGTTGTTCGGGAGAGGAAGGCTTTAGCTGTGGCTGCCTCCCACTGTAAAATGTCACTTTCTGGCCCCAGCTGGAGCGGATGTGCTGGTGTCCATTTCCATAGGGGCCAGAAAGTGTTTTGTCCCCCCACCCTTCATTTTTTGGTAGTTTATTTGGAGTAAGTCAGATTGCTTCCTCTTGTACCTGCTGTCTTGAGCATACACAGAGAACCTATTGCTTCCCACTGTGAAGAGTCTGCAGTGCTATCACAGTAAAGTAAGCAAGCTGCCAATGTTACCCATTACTTTGGAAAAGTTGTTGACAAACTCAGGGAAGAGAACCAAGCACTTGGAGCAGACAATGGTATTTGGTGTCATTGAGAAGTAACAGCAGCACTAAGACCAAAGAAAAACAGACCAAGAGGGAATAGCTCTAGTAAGAGGCCAACACAAATGCACAAGCCATTGAATATCAAACCAAAGCTAGTTGTCAATATTTCCATTGGGCTAATTTTCCCACTAACCAACTGGACTTATTTTTTTTTCTTTTTTTGAGACGGAGTCTCACTCTATAGCCCAGGCTGGAAGTGCAGTGGTGCTATCTCAGCTCTCTGAGATCGCAGGTCCTGGTTCAGGAAATTCTCCTGCCTCAGCCTCCTGAGTAGCTGGGATTACAGGCATGCACCACCATACTCAGCTAATTTTTGTATTTTTAGTAGAGATGGGGTTTCACCATGTTAGCCAGGCTGATCTTGAACTCCTGACCTCGTGATCCACCTCCCTTGTCCTCCCAAAGTGCTGGGATTACAGGCATGAGCCACCATGCCCGGCACCAGCTGGACATCTTAATAGAACCAGGTGTTTACCGAGAGAACTGGTTTTCATCCTTGCCATATTTCTTTCCCAGCAACAAAGCATAGTAGTGTATATATTAGTGCAGACAGGTGAGCAGCTAAGTAACTGTAACCACAGGCCTAACCTGCATATGAAGAGCAGGACTGTATAAATCAGTGATTCTCAACCCTGGCTACACATTAGAATCACTTTGGGAGCTTTTAAAAACTATAAGTGCCTTGGTTCCACCCCCAAGATGTTTGGATTTAATTGGGGCCCAGGCATAAGTAGGTTTTTAAAGCTCCCCAGATGATTTAAAAAGTACAGCTAAGTTTGAGAACCTTTGTATGAATCATTCCAAGCTGTGTTTTTGTTTGATTTCTCCAGGGGAAAGAGTTTTTCGCTAGCAGCATTGCCTAGAAATAAAAATCTGACTGGGGAGTCCTGCTTGCTGGTTGGGCTGGGGCATTTTTATTCTGGTCATTTCCAGATTGTGCCTGTGCAGCCCCAACTCGCTCCTCCCTTCTACCACACAGGCACCACCACTTTGGCAGGGAGCAGGGAGAGCCCCTGTGAGAGAAAAGAGATGAAGGCAACAGAATCCCATAGTTCCTGGTACATAGTTGGTCTTATTACGTGTATGTAGATGGATCCAAGAAGAGAAAAGATAGTCTATTTACTTTGGACTTTCATGCCTGTGAAAAAACAAAAGCTTGTCTTATTGTTTTCATATCAGTGCTAACTTCTGTAATTACTAGTGGCTATTGCATTTTCCTTAACCTTTTCTAAAATGAACCTCATGATGTAAATATATTCAATCCAACAAATGTTTATTGAGGACCTACTATGTATCAGACAAAATAGTAGATGAATATGACAGTATCTATACTCCCTTTCCAAAGGCTCATTGTCTTATACATGGAGACAAGTAATATTCATAAAGAAGTACCACAGGTTATGAGTATTTTAATAGAAATATATGCACATTACAATTGGGGTAAAAGGAGGAGAGGAATACTTCATTATGAGCGACATGAGGGAGCCGTCATTGTGCAAGGTGAAACTTCAGTGTCAAGTTCTATCTTTTCTTCATGCTTCCTTGTGTGACTCAAGGGAGCAGCTACTTCAGAAGCAGCCATATCACTGAGTAGAGTATTCGAGGCTATAATGCTAGATACATGTCTGTTCTTGGATAAAAGACTATAAGGACTCACATTGCTCTTTTCTCAGCAAGCACCAAAAACCACACTTGTCCTCCAGCTTCGAGAGGGCTGGAAAGATGATGGATATTGGGCAATTTGGTGACCTTTCAGTCTACAGGGCAGCTGACAGTAGAGTTGAGGAAAGAGGAGCTTCTAATATAAGAAGTTAGAATCTGAAGGCCACTTAGTTAAGCAACTGAATTTGAAAATCCAAACTTCTCTGGGAGTAAGCAGTGTGATAGTCTCCATCCCTGTAGTCCTCTCTACCAAACAGAGTCACCAGATGATAAGTGACATTCATTTGGCTGATAAGTGTTGATATATAGGTAGGAGCTGTTTAATTGCTTATATTTGTCTGATCTGATTTGCTACAAGTACCAAGATGCTTGAAAGCTCAGATGCTTTTGAGGTACCAGATAGTGCCAGGTAGCGAGTGTATACAAGGAAAATACGGAGGAAAGGAAACATATTAGTGGGAGGCTGACTTCTTCCACCTCTCTTAGCAGTGCCTCCTCCACCTCCTGTCATGTGAAAAGGGGTTAATAACTTGGAAAGGGGCATAATTGTGAGGGAATAAGTAGCAAAATCTTGTTCTAGGAGGAGTTTTCTCCTTGCATTTCCTTTGTGTCAGCTTGAGAACATCCGCTTTTGTCCTAAGCTGGAGATGCTCATGACTATGCTTTCATGTCTTGTCAGAAATCACAAGGTCCAGAAATTTCCTAACATTCTGTCATCCAAAAGGTTTCTGTCCCTTCTTGGTAATTGAGGCTCTAACGTCTCTAATGGCTTATTACTGAGCGCATAGGCACTTAGTAAAAGTCAATTCCTTTTTCCTTGACTTAGTTGTCTATGTACCCAGGCAAAAATCTTAGGGCTCCTAGTATCTTCTCTTCACTGCTTCCTGGTCTCTGTCATCATCAGCAGCAGTAGCAGCATTATTTTCACTATTACAACAATAGCTAACACTTATATAGCTTACTATATGCCAGATGCATTCTAAATAATTTATATATTTATATTAATTCATTTATTTACCCAGAAACTCAAAGAAGAGGTATTATTTTTATCTTACACTGATGATCCTAAATGGCAAAGATGTTTAATAACCCGTCAAAGACAAAAGACCACACAGCTTGTAAGTGGCAGACTTCAAGTTTGAAATCAGGTAATCTCACCTGAAAAGATAAGCACTTAACCATTATCCTATTTTGACTTTATTCACATTAGAAAGAGTATGTCAAGTTTAGTCACATTGATGTTTGTGACTTAATTTCTTATCTTTGCCAGTGGTCTTGTTCATTGTGATAGAAATATTAGCATAACTTGATACAACAAATTTCTAATGGTGGAACTTGAGGCTGGAGATTTTACACATGCATGCACGTGCGCGCGCACACACACACACACACACACACTTGTTTTCTGAGAGGAACCACTTAGCTTGTGTCTCACTTTGTGTAAAACAAGCTGTGAGCTCTGATCATTCAAATCATTTTGTTCTAAGAATAAAGTGGTCATAATTTCATGTAGGGCTGTCTGCTTTCACAGTTACAGCAAGAAGTTGCCTTGGTAACAGGATTTGGAAAGGATAAAGGACCCAGGAACTTTTGTCAAGACCCATTAAAGTATGCAGAGAGGCTCTGCTTCAGCTGTGCCTCTGCTCACCACTTCACCTGCTGCTATTGCTTCTTCTGTGGCCATCTCAGAGGCTGAGCTGGGCAGAGGGTGGTGAATTGGAGCCAAGGTTGAGCCAGTTTTGGAGAATATGCAAATTAGAAGGGATCTTAGGGGACAATTGCTTCAAGGAAGCTCTCCTGTGAGATTCTAAAGAGGTGGAAGCTTACTGGTGAACAGGAAGTCTCTTATGTTTTGGTTGGGTCTGATGGTTAGGATCCTTTCATGAACTGCAGAAGGCATTCTTACTATGAGATGACAGTTCTGTAAGATCAGCTTCCTTTGAGACTTCTCCTCCCTAATCTTTGCTTTACATTTTAGAGTAACACAGTGCATTCCTGGTCTCTCTTTTATAATAATACAGACCTTTGGGGACAAGAGACATCCTTCTGAGGCATCTCTTTTTCTTCTTTAGTTCCCCCTTTATTCATTATAATTGGCATGGTTCAAAGGCTACTCAGTACCTTCAGTGGTACCATTTAGTAGTTCAGTACCTTCAGCTCCCCTCTGGATTTTTTGTTTTTCTATGTCTGTCTTAAAATTTGATTTCCACGACATATTACTCATGTGGTCTGACCAGTGCAGGATATAGTATAATCATCACTTACCTCAATTTAGATATTATTATCCTAAATGTTGCTCAAGAATTAATCAACTTTTTCATAGGCACATTGCATAGCTCTACCAGAATAGTGGAATAGATTGAACTATTTCATTCATTTATGATCAGAGAGTCATATTTTCTACATCATTGGAAAGAGATGGGCAGATTATTTTGTATGAAATATAAGTTAAAATGACATTGATGCTTCTACTATCAGTGTACATTGTATGGAATACTTCAATATACATACTAAAAGGTAGGTATGATTGTTAATACTGGGTGTCAACTTGATTGGATTGAAGGATACAAAGCATTGATCCTGGGTGTGTCTGTGAGGGTGTTGCCAAAAGAGATTTACATTTGAGTCAGTGAGCTGGGGAAGGTAGACCCACCCTTAATCTGGTGGGCACCATATAATCAGCCACCAGAAAATATAAAGCAGGCAGAAAAATGTGAAAATGTTAGACTGGCTTAGCCTCCCGGCCTCCATCCTTCTCCTGTGCTAGATGCTTCCTGCCCTCAAACATCAGACTCCAAATTCTTCAGTTTTGGGACTCGGACTGGCTCTCCTAGCTCCTCAGCTTGCAGATAGCCTATTGTGGGACCTTGTGATCATGTAAGTTAATACTTAATACACTCCCCTTTATATATATCTTATTAGTTCTGTCCCTCTAGAGAACGCTATTACAGATTTTGGTGCCAGGAGTGGTTCTAGAAAAATAGAATATTAAGGATGGAGTTTTTTCATTGGTTTTGGGGTTTCTGGAGTTGGCTGCTTAATATGATTAGACCCCAAAATGCTAAGGACTCTACTTTTATTAGTATGGAGAACACTGATAGTTCTTGGCGTGAACTGTTTAGGGAGTTATGTAAAATAAATGCATTTGACACTCCTGATTCACTGCTTGTGAGAGGCAAGGAGTTTAGTGACTCTATACATAATACCTTTGACCATATGTGGAGAACCAAGGAACTTAATGAAGCTGGTTGGTTGCTCCTAAGTTCACTGGACAAAGTGATGAAATAAAATGATGAACTCAGGGATTCTGTCTCCTGGCTTCAGAAGCAGATACTGAGCCTCAGATCTGCTAAGATTGCCCTGAGTGAGAGTCTTATTTCCTGTAGAGAAAGAGCTGAAACTGTGAAGAAACAGACACAAGCTCTTATTATGCGAGTGGCTGACCTGCAATGAAAGGTGCATGCATGGTCTTGCCAGGTGTCTGCTGTTAAAGTGAGGGCATTGATTGGAAAAGAATGGGACCCTGCAACATGGAATGGGGACTTGTGGGAGGACCCTGATGAAGCTGGGGACACTGAGTTTGTTAACCCTGGTGAATCTTTTTTGCCAGAATAAACAGCTTCCCCATCCCCAGTAGTGGCGATATCCCCCCCGACCCATGCTGCCATCAGCCTTTCCATCTTTGTCTGGGGAGATAAACCCTGTGCTGCCTGAGGTGACAGTGATGGCCTCCCCTGAGGCAGTTGCCAATCAAAATAATGTTGATTCTTCTCAGGAGCCACCCTCAACACCCCTGTTTGCTCCTAGACCAATAACTGAAGCCTCGGGGGGACCCTAGAGGTGAGGTTGAGAGTATGACCCATGACAAGGTGCACTACACTCGAAAAGAACTACGTGAGTTCTCTAATGTATATAAACATAAATCTGGGGAACAGGCATGGGAATGGATATTAAGGGTATGGGATAATGGTGAAAGGAACATAGATTTGCATCAGGCCGATTTATTGATTTGAGCCCACTAAGTAGAGACTCTGCTTCTAATGTTGCAGCTCGAGGAGTTAAAAAAGGTTCTAATAGTTTATTTGCTTGGTTAGCAGAAATATGGATTAAAAGATGGCCCACTGTGAGTGAGCTAGAAATGTCTAATGTCCCTTGGTTTAATGTAGAGGAAGGGATCCAAAGGTTTAGGGAGAGTGGGATGGTGGAGAGGATTAGTCAACTTAGATCTACTCATCCCAGGTAGGAGGGTCCAGAAGATATACCCTCGACCAATGCCTTGTGAAATAGATTTGTGATGGCAGCACCTGCATCTTTGAGAAGCCCTGTAGTTGCTCTTCTCTCTATGTCAGATCTAACAGTGGGAACCTCAGTCACTCAAGTAAAAATGTGAATACAATGGGAATAATTAGATCCCGAGGTGTCAGGGGCCACATGGTGGCACTTAATCATCAAAGGCGAGGTGGGTGTAGCTACTGTAATGGACAGCAGAGACAAAGCAGCAATCAGAATAGTCTGACTGGTATAGAGCTCTGGCATTGACTAATCAATCACAGTGTTCCTAGAAGTGAAATTGATTGGAAGCCTACTGCATTTCTACTTAATTTATATAAGCAGAAAACTTCTAGGTTGAACGGACAAAAGACTAATTTGAATTATAAAAACAGAGAATCAAGTCTCCTCAATCAATATCCAGACTTGAGGCAGTTTATAGACCCAGAACCCTTTGAATGAAGGGGAGGCAGGTCACCTTATGGAAGGACCCCACTATATTACCGACAATTCATGCAGTGAATCTTTCTCCTGTCCTTCTCCAAGGAGACCTCCTGCCTTTTACCAGGGTAACTGTGCACTGGGGAAAGGGAAATGATCAGACATTTTGGAGACTACTGGACACTGGCTCTGAACTGACATTGATTCTAGGAAACCCAAAACATCATATTGGTCCTCCAGTTAAAGTAGGGGTTTATGGAGATCCAGTGATTTATGGAGTTTAGCTCAGGTCTGACTTACAGTGGGTCCGGTGGGTCCCTGGACTCATCCTGTGGTCATTTTCCCAGTGCCAGAATGCATAATTGGCATAGATACACTTGGCAGCTGGCAGAACCCCCGCATTGGCTCCCTGACTGATAGGGTGAGGCCTATTATGGAGGGAAAGGCCAAATGGAAGCCATTACAGCTTTCTTTACCTAGGAAAATAGTAAATCAAGAACCTATCATGTCCCTAGAGGGATTGCCGAAATTAGTGCCATCATCAAGGACTTGAAAAGTGCAGGGGTGGTAATTCCCACCACATCCTTTTTCAATTCTCCCATTTGGCTTGTGCAGAAGACAGATGGATCTTGGAGAATGACAGTGGATTATCGTAAGTGTAACCAAGTGGTGACTCCAATTACAGCTGCTGTACCAGATGTGGTTTCATTACTTGAGCAAATTGACGCATCTCCTGGTACCTGGTATGCAGCCATTGATTTGGCAAATGCCTTTACTCCATTCCTGTCCACAAGGCCCACCAGAAGCAATTTGTCTTCAGCTGGCAAGGCCAGCAATATACCTTTACTGTCCTACCTCAGGAGTGTGTAAACTCTCTGGCTTTGTGTTATAGTCTTCCTCGGAGAGACCTTGATTGCTTTTCGCTTCCGCAAGATATCACACTGGTGCATTACATTGATGACATTATGCTGACTGGATCCAGTGAGGAAGAAGTAGCAAAGACACTGGACTTACTGGTGAGACATTTGTATGCCAGAGGATGGTAGATAGATCTGAATAAAATTCGGGGACCTTCTACCTCAGTAAAATTTCTAGGGGTCTTGTTGTGTGGGGCCTGTAGAGATATTCTTTCTAAGGTGAAGGATAAGTTGCTGCATTTGGCCCCTCCTACAACCAAGAAAGAGGCAGAACACCTAGTGGGCCTATTTGGATTTTGGAGGCAACACATTCCTCATTTGCTTATGTTACTCTGGCACATTTATTGAGTGACCCGAAAGGCTGCCAGTTTGAAGTGTGGTTCAGAACAGGAGAAGGCTCTGCAACAGGTCCAAGCTGCTATGCAAGCTGCTCTGCCACTGGGCCATATGACCCAGCAGATCCAATGGTGCTTGAGGCATTAGTGGCAGATAGGGATGCTGTTTGGAGACTTTGGCAGGCCCCCATAGGCGAATCATAGCGGAGGCCTCTAGGATTTTGGAGCAAGGCCCTGCCATCTTCTGCAGATAACTACTCTCCTTTTGAGAGACAGCCCTTGGCCTGTTACTGGACTTTGGTGGAAACTGAACATTTAAGTATGGGTCATCAAGTCACCATGTGACCTGAACTGCCTATCATGGACTGGGTGCTTTCTGTCCCATCTAGCCATAAAGTGGGTTGTGCACAGCAGCATTCCATCATGAAATGGAAGTGGTATATATGTGATCAGGTTTGAGCAGGTCTTGAAGGCATAGGTAAGTTACATGAGGAAGTGGCCCAAATGCCTATGGTCTTTACTCCTGCCACCCTGCCTTCTCTCCAGCCTGCACCAAATGGCCTCATGGGGAGTTCCCTACGATCTGTTGACAGAGGAAGAGAGGACTAGGCCCTGGTTCACAGATGGTTCGCATGATATGTAGGCACCACCCAAAAGTGGACAGCTGTAGCACTACAGCACCTTTCTAGGACATCTCTGAAGGAGAGCAGTGAAGGGAAATCTTTCCAGTGAGCAGAACTTCAAGCAGTGCACCTTGTTGTACACTTTGCATGGAAGGAGAAATGGGCAGATGTGCGGTTATATACTGATTCATGGGCTGTAGCCAATGGTTTGGCTGGATGATCAGGGACTTGGAAGAAGCATGATTGGAAAATTGGTGATAAAGAAATTTGGGGAAGAGGTATGGACTCAGAGTATGGACTTCTCTGAGTAGTCAAAAGCTGTGAAGATATTTGAGCATGTGAGTTCTCACCAACAGGTGACTGCACCCAAGGAGGATTTTAATAAAGTGGATAGGATGACCCATTCTGTGGACACCACTCAGCCTCTTTCCCCAGCCACCTCTGTTGTTGCCCAATGGGCCCATGAACAAAGTGGCCATGGTGGCAGGGATGGAGGTTATGCATGGGCTCAGCAACATGGACTTCCACTCACCAAGGCATACTTGGGTACAGCCACTGCTGAGTGCCCATTTGCTAGCAGCAGAAACCAACAATGAGCCCTCAATATGGCACCATTCCTGAGGGTGATCAGCCAGCTATCTGGTGGCAGGTTGATTATATTGAACCTCTTCCATGATGGAAAGGGCAGAGGTTTGTCCTCACTGAAATATACACTTACTCCAGATATTGGTTTGCCTATCCTGCATGTGATGCTTCTGCCATGACTACTATCCGTGAACTCACGGAATGCCTTCTCCACCATCATGGTATTCCACACAGCATTGCCTCTGACCAAGGCACTCACTTAATGGCTAAAGAAATGCAGCAGTGGGCCCATGTTCATGGAATTTACTGTTCTTACCATGTTCCCCATCATCCTGAAGCAGCTGGATAGAATGGTGGAATCCCTTTTGAAGTCACCATTACAAAGCCAAATAGGTGACAATACTTTGCAGGGCTGGGGCAAAATTATCCAGCAAGCCATGTATGCTCTGAATCAGCATTCAATATATTTCTCTCATAGCCAGGATTTACGGGTCCAGGAATCAAGGGGTGGAAGTGGAAGTGGCACCACTCACTATCACCCCTAGTGATCCACTAGCAAAATTTTTGCCTCCTGTTCCTGCAACATTATGTTCTGCTGGCCTAGGGGTCTTAGTTATAGAGGGATGAATGCTGTCCCCAGGAGACACACAATTCTATTAAACTGGAAGTTAAGATTGCCACCTGGACACTTTGGGCTCCTCCTACCTTTAAGTCAACAGGCTAAGAAGGGAGTTACAGTGTTGGGTGGGGCGATTGACCTGGACTAGTAAGATGAAATCAGTCTACTACTCCACAATGGAGGTAAGGAAGAGTATGTGTGGAATACAAGAGATCCATTAGGGCATCTCTTAGTATTACCATGCCCTATGATTAAGGTCAATGGGAAACTACAACAGCCCAATCCAGGCAAGACTACAAATGACCCAGACCCTTCAGGAATGAAGGTTTAGGTCATTCTACCAGGAAAAAAACATGACCTGCTGAGGTGGTTGCTGAAGGCAAAGGGAATACAGAGTGGGTAGTAGAAGAAGGTAGTCATCAATACCAGCTATGGCCACGTGACCAGCTGCAGAAACGAGGACTGTAATTGTCATGAGTATTTCCTCCTCCGTTTGTTAAAAACATGTTTGTGCATGTATACACTTCTACTAAGAAAATATATTCATTTTGTTTCATTTCTGCTATATCATGTGACATAAGATTTATTGACTTCACATCAGCATGTAAGTATTGTTAACTTTATGTAATAGTATTTGGGTTGGGGATTGGTTCATTTCCAGTTGTACAAAAAATAGTTAATTTATGTTAGGCATAATTATGACCGTATTATTGTCTTTATTTGAAGATTATGTATGATCTCAGGAGATGTGTATGAATTCAAGTTGACAAGGGGTGGGCTTGTGATGGTTGATACTGAGTGTCAATTTGATTAGATTGAAGGATACAAAGTATTGATCCTGGGTGTGTCTCTGAGGGTGCCAAAGGAGATTAACATTTGAGTCAGTGGGCTGGGGAAGGCAGACTCACTCTTAATCTGGTGGGCACCACCTGATCAGCTCCCAGGCCTCCCAGCCTACATCTTTCTCCCATGCTGGATGCTTCCTGCCCTCGAATATTGGACTCCAACTTCTTCAGTTAGGAGAAGAGTTAAGAGTTAAACTCAGGAGTTAAACTGAGTTAAACCTGAGACTAGGACCGGCCCTCCTATCTCCTCAAGCTTGCAGACAGCCTATTTTGGGACCCTGTGATCATGTATGTTAATACTTAATAAACTCCTCTATCTATCTATCTATCTATCTATCTATCTATCTATCTATCTATCTATCTCCTATTAGTTCTGTCTCTCCAGAGAACCCTGACTAATACAGTAGGCTTGATGGTTAAAACATGTTACTTAGCCTTGTTCCTCTGATTAAAAATAGGTATTCCATTGTTGACCACAGGAATCTGTCTGTGACTTATTAACAGCATGCCATTAAACTGTCACTGAGAGGAATGGGATGAGAGACAAGGCAGAGCAGTATTTGACTTCTAATTTCAGGCTCAGTAGGGGTGCCTTCCTTAGTGTACTCAGAAAGAAATGAAGGAAGAGAAACTGGAAGAGAGATAAGGTGTGATTTTCTCTCCACATCTAAGTTGGAGAGAAGGATGAATAAACTGAGCTACTCTTTTATTTGGGTCATGCCTTCATAATATGAAAGGTAGCATAACATGGAAAAGTGAAGTTCAAGAATTAGACACACCTGAGTCCGAATTCTGGCTCTGGCACATATGATGTTAGATGTCTTCAGTAGGAATACAACTGGCTTTTAAAATTTCCAATGAACTTATAATACACTGGGAAGATGATAAATTTTATTTAAAAAAAAGGTACCAGAAATGTACCAATGTATAGGAAGGAGATACTATGAGTAGTTTGCTTGAGACGGTGTTCTTGAAGGAAGTTTTATCTAAGTTAATCCTTGAAGAGCCATAGGAGTTTGACTAGTAGAAATGACAGGGGAGACAGAATTCTAGGGAGAAGAAGAGGCAGGAGCATAAATGGAGTAGTGGTGATGGGATATTGGGGAACTAATGTTTGCTGAGCCTTTTGTACCTGTCAGACATATGTGTCCAGCAGTTATACATGTTGTGTTATTGAATCCTCACAACAGCTAGTTTTCTGAGCACTTCCTAGGTGACAGACACATAGGAATACCTCAATAATATTCAAACCAGATGCCTTTACTTTTTCATCTCATTTTTTTTCCTGTTTTTGATTAAGCCAATCTTGGTGAATTGAAGTCAAAGACTCTTTACTCACTATTATTCTATGAAGTCTATTTTCTTCTCTGCCACTGTCAAATAAATTCTGAGAACATTCAAAGCTGAGAAATTTGGGAGCACAATTCCAGGAATAAGGAAGAAATTTGCTGCATAAAGTCACCCCATACTGTATAGGCCTTGTCTTTCAGCCCTATGCAATTATGCATGAATCTGCTTCCTAGGATGTAGAGAACATTTGAACAATGCTAGCTTGGCACTTTATGGATGGGGCTCTGAGCCAGAGCCTTATCTTTTAAGATTTCACCCAGCTGTAAATGCTAATTTTATGACATCCTAGCCTCACTTTATAAATAACAATTTTGGGGGGAAGTAATGGAATGGGGGTATTTTTTTTCTAGGATGGAAGATATATTTTGAAGTTATTAGTAGTAAAATATGTCATTGGAAATGCTGTTGCTTTGGGTCATTCATATTGCTTTATCTCTTGCACATTTGATTTTTTGCCCCCAAACAAGGATATGTCCTTATATGAGATGAGGATGCCTCAGAATAGAATGTCAACATTAGTCTTTGGAATTAGTGACTGAGGCAACAGACATTTTCTGTCGGAGGCAATTGACCACAGTCATCTACCCAGAGCACCAAAAAAAGTTAGCAGGAGACTGGAAAAGAAGTGAAACTCTCCTTTTCATTGCCGGTGGTAGATAAATGCCGTATTGTCATCAGAAATAAATCAGAGTATTGCAAAGCAACAGATCTGTCTTTAACTCCAGGTGTCAGTTCTGTCAGATTGGGATATATGGATAGTGGCTGAGGGAGGATATCTCTGCCATCTGTTTCTCAGGAGACTTTAAGTAATAAGTAGATTCCAATTGGAATTGGTGTGAGGTGGTTTAAATTTGACCTTCACTGAGATCCATGCAGGTCTGATGAATAGACCACTTCCTATTTTGTAAGAACTGGGCTTTTGGCCAGGAACATTCTTGTGGATGTTCTAAATTGTGACATGAGTCTGTCCAGTCATGGTCCTCCATTGTCATGGCCATGGTGATGTGCCCAGAGATAGCCATACAACTAATTCAGCCCGTTTGCTGTGCTTAGGGAAATAGAGTTCTGTGGTTGGCAGTCCATGTCAAGAATGCATGATTTACATGAGAGAAGAATGTTATCTGAGGAAAATGATGGTGCTAGACAGACACAAAGGGTGGATACCCACTATAGGGAGAAGTGTGATAACAAAGTGTGAGCCAGGAAAGGGGAAGGGAAAGCAAGAGTCAAAAAGTAAAGGGTGCTAGTATACAAGTTAAGAAATAGTTTACCTGGCTGTTAACAGTGCTTATCTTGTGGGGTGAAGGGTAATTTTTAGGAAATTATCCATTTTAAGCCATATAATCCTATGGTATTTTCTACATTTATATATTACTTTTGCAGTCAGAAAAACATCAATTTAAGGAATATTTATTATTAACTTATATATGTCTAATATTAGAAATATAAGATATACCCCCCAGGAAACTTCCTGCAGAAGACTATATTAAAGGAAACTTTTATGGTGAGAACCCAGAGAGTTTTATGCTCCTCTGTAGAATATCTAAAGTGTGTGCAGTTTGGACTTAGGAGTTAAACTGTATAACTAACATATCTAGTAGAGTGTGCATATGTCCAAAAGAAGTTACACAATAAATGTTAGCTTCCTTTCCTTTTCCTAATTTTTTCAAAATTATATGGACATTGGTCATTCCTGAATTTAAAAACAAGCAATGAACTACTAGGAAAATAATCTTTTGGAGTATCAATGACATTGCTTCTGTTCCTTAAGATATAATCAAATTCATTAAACACTCAAATGATTTATGTGCAAGTGGAGGGTATTTTCTTCCTCAAAAGCTCAAGGACTTACAAGATAACTTGAGAGGTTAAGGTTATCCTATATCCAGGTGAGAGAAAGAACCTGACACTGGAGGAAGCTGAATGTGGAATTTTTGTTGCGCGTTACTAATTTGGCAGCTTGTATGTAGACCGTATTAGTCTGTTTTCATACTGCTGATAAAGACATACCTGGGACTGGGCAATTTACAAAAGAAAGAGGTTTAATGGACTTACAGTTCCACGTGGCTGGAGAGGCCTCACAATCATGGTGGAAGGTGAAAGTCATGCCTCACATGGTGGCAGACAAGAGAAGATAGCTTGCGCAGGGGAACTCTCCTTTTTAAAACCATCAGAGCTTATGAGACTTACTCACTGTCACAAGGACAGCATGGGACAGACCTGTCCCCATGATTCAATTACCTCCCAGCAGGTCCCTCCTACAACATATGGGAATTCATGATGAGATTTTGGTGGGGAGACAGCCAAACCATATCATTCTGCCCCTGGCCCCTTGCCAGTCTCATGCCCTCACATTTCAAAACCAATCATGCCTTCCCAACAATCCCCCAAAGTCTTAACTCATTTCAGCATTAACTCAAAGTCCACAGTCTGAAGTCTTATCTGAGACAGGCAAGCCCCTTCCACCTGTGAGCCTGTAAAATCAAAAGCAAGTTGGTTATTTCCTAGATACAATGGGGGTACAGGCATTTGGTAAATACAGCCATTCCAAATGGGAGAAATTGGCCAAAACAAAGGGGCTACAGGCCCCATGCAAGTCCAAAATCCACTGGGGCAGTCAAATCTTAAAGCTCCAAAATGATCTCCTTTGACTCCATGTCTCACATCCAGGTCATGTGAGATGCAAGAGGTGGGCTCCCAGGGCCCTGGGCAGCTCCACCCCTATGGCTTTGCAGGCTACAGCCCCTATCCAGGTTGCTTTCACGGGCTGGTGTTGAGTGTGGCTTTTCCAGGTGCATGGTGCAAGCTGTTGATGGAGCTATCATTCTGGGATCTGGAGGACGGTGGCCCTCTTCTCACAGCTCCACTAGACAGTGCCCCAGTAGGGATTCTGTGTGGGGCCTCCGACCCCACATTTCCCTTCTGCACTGCCCTAGCAGAGGTTCTCCATGAGGGTCCTTCCCTGCAGCAAACTTCTGCCTGGGCATCCGGGTGTTTCCATACATCCTCTGAAATCTAGGTGGAGGTTCCCAAACCTCATTTCTTGACTTCTGTGCACTGGCAAGCTCAACACCACATGGAAGCTGCCAAAGCTTGGGCAATTTACAAAAGAAAGAGGTTTATGGACTTACAGTTCCACGTGGCTGGAGAGGTCTCACAATCACGGTGGAAAGTAAAAGGCACATCTCACATGGCAGCAGACAAGAGAAGAGAGCTTGTGCAGGGAAACTCTGCTTTTTAAAACCATCAGATCTCATGAGACTTATTCACTATCATGAGAATAGCATGGGAAACACCTGCCCCCATGATTCAATTACCTGCAACTGGGTCCCTCTCACAACATGTGGGAATTCAAAATGAGATTTGGGTGGGTGGGGACAAAGACAAACTATATCATAGATCATACCAAATTTCTCTATGTTAATAAAGTTGCTTTTGCACTGAAAATTATTATTGAAGGTGATTTCCAGAGAACTCATGCCTGAACAAAATCAAAGGATACAATTCTTCAAGATCATGTCTCACTTGCGCTTCTGGACAAACTGATTAGAAAGATGTGGTCACTATTCATGAGAAGCACTAGGGCTAAACTCAACCAGGGCTAAACTTGACCAATGTGAGGCAGGTGCAGAACTATGGTGGAAATCACCACATGAGGCCAATCCAAGGTTAAAGAGAGGATAGAGATGAGAGTCAAGAGCATTCTGAGGTCTGTCTAGGAGTATGGCCAAGGCAGCTGGTGAAGTTCTAGGGGACATGACGGGCACCAGAAGATGCCTGGGGTGTGCTTTGAGAAGAGCATTCTCCAGGGGTTCAAAGCTGCACTAATTCAACATCTGGGAATGAAGAAGGCATTGAAAATGGGGAGAATAATTTTATTTTTATAAATAAATTTAGCAAGGTAATTTTTAAGAACCTGTATTTTTGTTTCAGAACAAAAGTCCTGGCTGCAATGTAGAAAATAGATTGGACTAGAGCAAGATCAAAAGTTTTTAAAGAAGTGGACCTCTCTTTTTCATACTCCTTATATGGAAGAAAATACAACCAGTTTTGCTCTGCCTTCCAGACTTGAGGACCACAAGACTTTCCCTTTAAGAGAGTTCCAATTATTTCATCATAAAATTTCTTTCAGTTGCCAGATTTTGGGATTCTTGTTTGAAGAATGCTGGGAAGAAGTGTGTTTGTTTTGTGAACCATGTATTCCCAAGTCCAGTCCAAGGACATGCCTAAACATTCCTGTATTTATTTCTAAAACAATGATTCTGTAATGGAAACATGTTTTGGCACCCAATTTATCATGCCACTATGACAAATGTACTGGAAAAAAACATGACCTTTTATAACCACTTTCTCAAAGAGATACTCTCTCATACCCCTAACTCTGCTTTGTGACAAGGATATATGCTCATGAAGATTAAATCATATATAGTATGAAGTATTTCACCTAGATCCTGACACATAGTAGATCAATGAATACTAGTTATTAATGGTTATAATCACCAGCATCCAGAGCATTATCATCACCATTCTGGTTGCAAGTTTGGTATGCAAGTACCATGGCAGTGGGAAGGATATTTCTTGAACCCATCCTTTCTAAATGCTAGAAAATATATGGAGGAGGGAGTACTCCCACTAGAGGAGACTGCTTTATGAAAGTATGCTCATGGACTAGCAAGCTGAAAAACAGTGATAGCTCTGCTTTCAACTCTAGTCTTGGGATTGTTATGAAAGGTAGACTCTCTTTCATGCCAGAGACTAAACCAGAATGGTTTGTGGACCTTGAATAGTGGCTAGCTGTGGTTAGTAGTTTTACAGTCTCATCTCAAACCACATTCTCCCTGCTCTACCCTGCTTCAGCCACACTGGCCTCCCTCGAGCTCCTTTAGTCCATACGCCCTTTATTTTCTAGGGATATCACCTGGGCTATGCCCTGTGTCTAAACTGTCCTTCTCTCAGTTCTCCACATGCCTGGGAGGCCCTTTACATCCATCAGGTAACAGTTTGTCTTTCCCTCATCAACCAATCATTCCTTGAAAATCTCATCCAAATTAAGCTCTACCAACTCCATGATACTTTTCTCTGTTCCAGGAGAGGAGCCCTTCCCATTATTGCTTTCTCTTTTTAGAGAGCAGCTTCCTCATTGTGGAGATAATAAGACTATTTAGCTAGCAGGCAGTCTGGATTTGAGTGTCAGCTGTTTAAAGGAGTTATGTGGAAAAGCCAGGTGATCAGTTCCTGAGGCACTTGAGGCCCCTGGGAAGTTAGAGCATCCTCTGTGGGAAAGGAAGCCCCTCGTTCCAAAAGAGATAAGTTCAGTTACAACACCATCTGCTGGGGAAGCAAAATATCTTGTTTCAGTTGGTTCCCCAGGTCGCTGTTGGACAATTCTGCTCGTTGCATCAATGTAACATATGGTAGTGACTGGGATATAGTAGATGTTCATATTTTTTTTAATACATGAAAGAATGAATATATGAAACAATACAGAAGGCTGGAGAGTCTCTGGAAATTAGGATTTGGAAATATTCAGATTCCAAGAAGGTATTCTTCTGGGCTATCTACTAATAACTAAAGATCCGGAGTTATATCTCTGGAGGGATTAATTTATGGCACATAGCTTGAAAATCCATGACATTTCATAGTTTTCTAGGAACTCATGGTGATCAGCTCTTTTCCCTGGGAAACTAGAGGCATCCTGGAAACCATGTCATAATATAGAAAACTTTTAGAGAGGTGCGGCCTTGAGAATCTGGCCAACCCCCGCCTCCCGCAAAACACACAAAAACCCCAGCACTTCCCAGAACACATAAAATGAAAAGGATGTATAGAAAGTATAATTTAGTCTCTGTATGTTGCCTTTTAGAAACGTACAATCCCTATGGCTTCCAGATCCTCTCAGGGATTGCGGAATTGGTAGGTAAGACATATTTTTGCCTAAGGGCACTTGAAAATTGTTTTTATTCTTCAGCTCAACTCACCAATAACTAAGATGCCTCAAAGTTCACTGGCAACTTGGAGATGAATAGATTCTTCTACCCTCAGCTTAGTCTCTTCATAATAATAAAATACCAGGGCTTTCCAGAGCCAACGGCAGGACACTGCCAAGCAAGCATTTTTAGGGAATAGGAGGTGGGGAACCAGGGAACTAGAAAGACATGGGAGATAAAAGCATCCATAGTGAGGGAAGAGATTAGAGAGGAGAGAACAGGGGACTGCATTTAGTCGAGGGGAGTGATTTCAAGGAGGAAACGATTCTAGCCAACCTGAACAAAGAGATGACTTAGATATAAAGATATAGGGGCGTTTTATGGACAACAATGGACAGAAAATAGGAATTAGCAATTCAATTTGTACTCTCTCCATCTCTGTTTCTCTGCACATACATTTTTCATTCTTCTTTCTCTGCCCTTCAGCTTTCTCTACCTCTTACTTTAAGTGGAGAGGTATGATTGTCTCTCGATGACTTCATTTTTGTTTTTAATGTAATACCTAAGCCACAGCAGAGACTACCTGGCTCTCTTTAATTTGCACTTCTCAATTATTTTGGGAGGATATATGACTTGTCCAGCTTGGGTCAGGGGTCTAACTCCAGACCAATCACAAAGGTTGTAGATCTGGCTTAAGTAGTGAACAACTCGTAAAGGTCCATGCCTATGGATGGGAAGTTAGGGGGACAGGGCCTTGAGTCTCATCAAGGACTGGGCATTTACCTCCAGAGGTGTCATGTCAGGTGGTAGAAGGAGAGTCTTCTGCAGAGGAAGAAGCAAGGAAGGAGGGGAATTAGAGAGAACTTGATAGATGAGCTCTTCAAGATAGAGTGCTCCCCAAGCTCTAGCTGCCTTTATTTATCGCCTGTTTTTATAAGAGATAACCTTTGAATGAGACTTTCATAGAGATTTGCAGGAAGGAAGCAATTGGAAATGGCTGGCTAGGGTAACACATCTGGAGTGTATATCTGACAATAGGTCTGGTTAGTCACTGCTTTAGGAGCAGACATGGTCTTAAACTCTCTGTGTGCCTTCTTTCATCCTTCTCTATGCTCTATGACCAAAGCAACACATTTTAGGGAAGTTTGGGTGGAATTAGAGGTATCTTCCCAGAGATAGCAATTTTTTCTTTAAGGGCTTGAATGTGATCTTCCTCCTGGCCTCATTAGAAACAGGATCAGCCATCCACATTCCATGAGCCCTGGAGTTACCTGGGGCTCTCTTTAATCTCCCGTACCTAGGACTTTTCTACATAAAGCTTTTTTATCCTTTATTCTGTGACATTTGCTTTGGCTATTATCTCCAGAAGTTAAACTATGTCGAAAGGTTTTTGAAAAATATGAGTGTATTGCCCTGACTCATTGTCATGCGAATAAAAAGACAACTTAAAAGGCTACAGCAGGTATTAAGAACAGTGTTTCTTTACTGAATCCAGGCTGGTGAGTCTTAATCAAAATTTTCTTTCTCATAACCTCCATGTTTCTGAAGTGCCTTTCAAACAATTTATTTTAGAATCTGTGTTTCATTTAGGTCCCTCTGGACATCACATATTAAATTCAGAGAGGCACTATTTATGCCCTCCCCAGGGCAATCTCCATTCCTCTCCCCATACTCAAATTTCCCCAAAATAGTTTTATCCATTCTCTTATTTAGTGTTGGTTTCCACTGGGGTTTTCCCTTAGGACCTAAGAAAATGAGGAAATAGATGGCTGTTAACGGTTTTTTGGCAGTTTATGAGGGTACAGAGTTTCCTCGTCGGTTTCTTCCCCCAAAATAAAGATCCACATGTCCATTTAATGCCTTCCTCTCAAACTATCTGGACGGTCTTCCCTAAAATAAACAGGACATATTATTAGAACAGAGAAAGACATAAAATGAAATGAGGAAATAGGTGGCTGTTATGGTTTTTTTGGCTGTTTATATGGGTACAGATTTTCCTCTTAGGTTTCTTCCCCAAAAATAAAGATCCACTTGTCCATTTAATGCCTTCCTCTTAAACTATCTGGACTGGGCTTCCCTAAAATAAATGGGACATATTATTAGGACAGAGAAAGACATAATAAAAAAGAAATAGGACATATGTACACTGTAATCAAGGTGATATTTTAATTCATCTGGTGTTTGTCCGGGCCCTCTCTGGAGGCTCATTCCTGCCATGTAGTCTTGCTCTTTCCACAGTCAGGAAAAGAGAGGATCAGAAGTTAAATCCCTGTTGGGCAAAGTGAATATATCAGTTCGCCAACCATGGATCTTGCCTGAGAAATTTGTGGAGCGGTGTTTTATGGTTCCTTTGAGTTACAAAGTTTTTGAAGCTCATTATTGGCTATAAAGTTTGGACCATGTGTGTCGGAAAAGGAAAATAGATTGTAGTTGCAACACAGTTCGGCATCACGAGCAGGGAAGATGTAACAGAGGCATGTGGATGTTAAAAGAAGCATAGTCTCTATTTGGGCAGGACACAGTACAGGGGAGGAAGAGATAGGAGAGGCCCCAGGAGGAAAGATTAAAAATCAGGTCAGCCTAAGGAAGAGTCTCAAGATGCATGGAGAATCCTTCTCAGATTCTTGATTACTCTCTCTCATTGACATTGAGAGCTAGTTTTCCTGATTTGATCTGGGGCAAAGGGAGCTATAATATGCCTGTTCTAGGGTGAGCTGCAAAACAGAAAACTCTCTTTCCAAAACTATCACTTGGTAATGGCTTTGACACCTTCCATATCCTCCTCCTTTTATACCTCCTCCCCAAGTTCATGGAGGTCTGTGCTTTCTCCCATCCTTATCAAAACCTACTCCCAAGAAAGGAAATTATAAGCTTGATTATACAGAAATGAAAAGTCCTACTTCCACCTTCTGCCCATGACATTTGCCATTTAGTAGAGAGAAAGATTTGAACCAGAGAACCACACATTAGAGTTTCCATATTTCAAGTTTTCTCTGGCTACTTGCCTGTTTTGGTTTTCCATGTACCAATAAGATCTGCTGTCTAAAGTTTAGCTTCCTTTTCCCCCTAGCAATTATCTTCTGTTTACCTTTTTTATCCCATTTTATCCCATTAGGCTGCAACTGAAGTTTAATTAAGACAGACTATACAAAGCCAGAGTTTGGTATGTTGCTACAGAAGCTGTATTTAGATATAAGCAATTCCTCAACACAGGTGTCATCCCGAAGGTTATGAGCTCCCTTTTACCTGCCAGACTCCCTTTCAGTGCCACAATGTCTACCTGGTCAGCGTGTGGAGGAGGAGACTCTACCTGCTCTCCTGAAGCTGGGGGGTCAAGACCATCTCCCAGCTCCAACCCTGTCTCATAGTGGCCTCAATGCACTCAGAATTTCTAAGCAGGAGAATGTCAATAGGGCAGTGCTATTTATAGGTAAATATTGGGTGGAGCAATTAGCTTGTTCTATGTTGTAAAGGTTCTAATACTAAAAAGGAGATAGGTATCCAAGATGGAAGAAGGCTGACTGACTGCCAGTGAAACAGAAGGGGAGTAGCTACATATTAATGGATTTTAAAGCAGTGATAGAATTCTCAAGTAGCTTAGTGATATGGTTTGGCTGTATCCCCACCCAAATCTCATCTTGAATTTAACTCCCATAATTCCCACATGTTGTGGGAGGGTGGTGGGAGGTAATTGAATAATGGGGGTGGGTTTTTCCCGTGCTGTTCTTATGATAGTGAATAAGTCTCATGAGATCTGATGGTTTTATAAAGGTCAGTTTCCCTGCACACGCTCTCTTGCCTACTGCCATGTCAGACATGCCTTTATTCCTCCTTCACCTTCTGCCATGAATGTGAGGCCTCTCCAGCCATGTGGGACTGTGAGTCCATTAAACCTCATTTTCTTTATAAATTACCCAGTCTTGGGTATTTCTTCATAGCAGTATGAAAATGGACTAATACACTTAGTAAGTAAAATAGAAACCAGTGGTTCTCATTTCTGGCTATATTACAGAACCACCTGGCACTTCTTAAATTACTGGTGCTTGGGCCCCATGCACAGAAGTTCTGATTTAATTAGTCTGATTGAAGCCCTGAGCATCAGTGTCATTACAAAGCTCCCCCGGTGAATCCAATTTGAAGCTGAAGTTGAGAAGTGCTCATCTCAGACCAAAAGTGTCCAGGTTTTTCAGTGTTTGCAGTACACAGGTAGAAATGGCTCCTTAGGCCAAGGGGAAATAAGATTCTATCTTGCACTGTACAAATCTGGGCTCTGTATGTGAGTGGAAGGAGCTTCTGGAATCTGATTTTTTTTTTTTTTTTTTGAGACAGAGTCTCGTTCTGTCACCCAGGTTGGAGTGCAGTGGCATGATTTCGCCTCTCTAAAACCTCCACCTCCTGGGTTCAAGTGATTCCCCTGTCTCAGCCTCCCATATGGCTGGGTCTATAGGCGTCTGCCACCACGCCTGGCTAATTTTTGTATTTTTAGTATAGGCGAGATTTTGCCATGTTGGCCAGGCTGGTCTTGAACCCCTGACTGCAAATGATCCACCCACCTTGGCCTCCCAAAGTGCTGGTATTACAGGTGTGACCCACCACGCCCGGCCTAAAATCTGCTATAAGCCTGCCAGGTGATGCTGATTCAGATGGATCCATGAACTTTACAGAGTACTCTAAAATAGAGAAAAAAGCATCTCCTTTTTATTCATCTATTGTTTATGATGAATATGTTATTTTGTTTAAGTTCCCAAAGAAAATCCTAGGAGGAAAGGGACATTATTTCAGGTTACAGTTAAGTAAACTCTAGCAAATTGTCAATAAATACAAATCTAGTAAAAGCAAAGCCTGACATCACACAGGAGTATTTAGTTGAAGGGTTAAGGATAAGGAAAGCATTAACCACAGACTTTTCCCTAAGCTTTTCTAGGCTTCTTGTTGGTACACTAGCTGGCCCCCAGGGGTCATGAGCGACTAACTCAGAGGAGGTGGGTGAGATGAGCTGGTTGAGAAGAAGTGAGAAATGCAGCTGTGGGCATAGGCTGGCCTGGGCAAAAAAAGCTTCTGAGATGGTGCTGCAGTCAGAAGACTCTCTCGGTGCTGCAATTTCTGAACAATTGCAAACTCTGGCAGCCTTGCTTGTAAGAAAAAGCCAATAATTTTAGAGGGAATTAGAAAGCCTCGCTGCTTTAATTCTTGTTTTTCCTGCTGTCTGTCAAATGTCAATCTTTGTTGTCCTGATAAGGAACTACATTCCCTACCAGTAAAAAGAATCTGAAAGCTTCATAAACACCCATTTGTGCATATAAATACATTTGGGAGAAGGGTGACATCATAAGAGCAGTGACAGTTTTTGAATGGAGAAGGGGAGGGGAGTGAACTAAAAGTAGTGATCTTGTCTTCAATGTGTCTGACTTTTGAGCAGGAGAGAAGCCGATTTCCTGCTAGTCATTTCTTCTCTGTCCCTCATTAGAGAGAACATTTTCCCTGAGTTCTACAGATTTTATCCAAAAACAAATATAGCTCACTTTGGTTCAAAGTTCTACGTATTCTGGGCCACTCTATTCCACTGCTGGCTTGATACATTCACTTGGATGCTTCACAGTCAACTAAACATGTTCATTGTCTACTACATTCTTGTTGCCAGAGACAAAGTCCATTTTCTCCTCAGTTGCTCAAAGCAGAAATAGAGGAGCTGGCCTTGACATCTCCCTCTCCTACCCCGCAGCTTATCCAGCATCAAGTTCTGTGCTGTCTCCTCCTGAGTATTTCTTAAATCAGACCACTTCTCTCTATCCCCCTTGTCTTGGTGCTTGCTGGAACTGCCCTTGTCACTGCCTGGACCAGTACAGTAGCCCATGCTTTCACTGCTTTTCCTGCATCCACGCTTGCCCCTCCCATCGTGTTAGCCAGTGATCTTTTCAAACTGCTAATTTTTATTTTAAACTTGTGGATTTTAAAAATTGCCTTTAGAATAAAGGTCAATACCTCTGACTTGGTCTGTTAGACCTGACCCTTGCCTACCTTTCCAGCTTTAACTCTGAGCTCTCCCCACCCTCCATTCTAAATCCCATTCATATGGGTCTTCTTTGGTCCTTTGAATGCGTCATATTTGTTCTTCCTTCAGAGCCTCTGTACTAGTTTTTCCCACTGCTGAAACTCCCTCCCCTTTGCGTCTTTAATGCTTCCTCCTCCTTCAGCTTTCATCTCAAATGTCATTTTCATCAATCTCCTTTCCTGCCCCTCCCAGATAAGCTTCAGTCCTCCAGCCGTGCACTCTGGCTTCCTACATGCAACTTCCAACTGCTTACCTAAGTATGCAACAGACAGGGCCTCAGACTGCCTTGTCAACTATATGACCCCATTGTAACTCAAGTGCCTAGCACATACTGGGTACTCAACATCTGTGAGTGAAGATAAAAAGGTATAAGTGAAGGATATTAAAACACAGCCCATTCTCACATAAACACATGCACATTTCATCCAGCTAAGGGCTAAGGATGATTTCAGCCTGACACTCCTTGAAATCTTTAGTTGCTCAACTAATATTTTAATATGAGACCTGGTTAGAATTAGAAAAGACTGTGATTAAAGAATGGTGATGTGCTGTTTACAAAACACTCTGTACTATTTTATCACATTTGATCCTTCTAAGGACTTTGTAAAGTAAGTAGGGCTGCTGTTATTGTGTCTGTCTACAGAAGATGAAACTGGAGCTTGAGGAAGATAAGTGATTTGCACAAGGTCAAAGAGAAGAGGCATAACAGGGAAAACAGCCCTCATTATATGAATCCTATCTAGTGCAAATGATAATATTAGTAACAATAATAGCTAACTTAGTGTTTGAAATAATTTTAGATGTTATACTTAAGACTTTATATAAATTGTCTTGCATGTACCAAAACCACTGTGAAATTATACAATTACTATCTTTTCTTTACAGAGAGAGGAAATTAACCTTAGAGAGGTTAACTAACCTTCTGTAAGTGGTAGATACAGAGATAAAACCCAGGCACTCTTGCACCAGATCTCTATTCTTAACAACTTACATTTTGGTCTCATCTATGTTTACAGGAGCTCCTGGTTTTCTAGACATTTCTATCCTGTGTCTAAAGCATATCTTCAATTAAAAGAATATATTTCTCTTTTTTTTGCTGTTCGTTCATTTTCCTTTTGAGTTCTTTTTTTCCTTTCTTACCAGAATCCTTCCTGTTTTTCCTGAGTTCTTTATTATGGGATGCAGTAAGTTGATTGCAATAGGAACAACAAAACAAAACTCAAAGAGCAAGTATGAAGCCTATGTTCACATATTTTTGTTGTCGAGAATGTATGCCTTCTGCAGAAAATGTTCAGTTTGTCTCTATCCCAATGTTTAGTGAGTTATACTGTCAACAATGATATTAATTGTTCTGGGTTGGAGCCATCTTAGCTGTTCAGGTAGGCTTATTGGTGGAGCAGAACATGTTCTCAACCGAAATTTAAAAAACTTGGCTTTTAGCCCAGTTTTGTCATTTAGCTGAGTGACATGTAGCAAGTCACTTAACCTCTCCGAACCCAAGTCTCTTCATCTATGAGACAATAGCTCTGCCTTGTGAACAGTCATCTTGAATTGTGAAATACATTTTTATCATAAGGGAATTATGTTGTACTTTCTTTTAGGAGAAGGAAAGAACGCAAAATAGAACATTTTCATTAATATTTTTCATGGAGAAAGCTACAGACAGACACTTCTATTTAATTAGCCAGCTGGTGGCACTGAATACATGGATTCAGTTTCCAAATAGCCAAAGAATGATGGAGCTTAGGACAGGTCAGAGTCCAGGGAAGAGGGTGGGGGAATCAAAAAGGGAAAAAGTGGATAATTTATCTTCTTCAGGCTTTGGGTTGAGCACACTGGCATGGTCAGAGTGAGGAGCTCATGCGAAGTTTGTTGTTCTTCCTTCTCAGCAATCCTTAGGGATAGGAAACGGATTTTTTTTCTCATGCTTCAACTCAAATTCATTGTCAGTGCCTGCCAGGAACACTTTGTCGAGGTCATGTCAGGGCTCACTGGAAACAGGCCATGTGAATCTGTAGTGTCTTCCACAGGCTTAGGAGGGCATGGCAGCCTCACTTCTCATGCATTTGCCACCCTTCCTCTAGACCTTTGTTATCATAATGGGAAAGACACCTGGAGTAAAAGAGGCTTAGAAATTCTGGCTTGGTGACTTCCATTGCCTTCTTGTGTTTTCATAAGACAAAGCCTCAGGGTTTAAAGCTGACTTTTTAATGGTTAGAGACAAAAGTTACAACCAGCTAGCTCACAAAGCACACTCACCAGCTTATGTTAGTTATAGTAACTTATAAAACAAGGTCCTGTTCTTTATGGTTAGTTCTGTATCTGCTTTCCAGGATCTCATTGACTTTGGAACTAAGAAGTGCCAAGAGCCTTTGGAGATGACTTTTGAACTAGCAGAGGGCATTCAATGCCTGGATCCCTTGAATGGTCACCTTACAGACATCCCTGCCTGTGAACAGGTGAGAACACATTCACATTAATCTAACATTTACATTAATCTAACATTTACTGAACTTCAGTAATGTTCTGGGCCATTTCATATATATTAGCTCATTAAATTTGTTTTGCACAGTCCTGAAAGGTACCTATTATCATTATCCTCATTTTTACAGATCAGGAAATTAAGGCTGAGAGGGGTTAGCTAACTTGCCTAAGTTGTACAACTAGTGACTGGCTGATCAGGGCTTATGCCTAAGTGTTCTCAGGTTAATTCCTATGCTCGTTCCTTAAGCCACAATTGTCCAGTGGTATACGGTGCTAAGCTTGGCGTAAGGATGTCCTGTGCAATTTGACTGTGGAGCAGAAGATTGGGGCTCATAGACATTTACCTAAGTTCCTCTTGTGGGCTTGTTCACTGACTTTTTGACTTCAAGGTGCACTTGAAATTCTGGAGCCTGTGATCTTTTGGCCCATTTAACATGCTATTCGTTTTTATTGAGACAAAGTCTCCTTCTATTACTGGCTAGAGTGCAGTGGTGCAATCTTGGCTCACTGCAACCTCCACCTCCTAGGTTCAAGCGATTCTCCTGCCTCAGACTCCTGAGTACCTGGGACTACAGGCATGTAAAACCACACCTGGTTAATTTTTGTATTTTTTGTAGAGACAGGGTTTCACCATGTTGGCCAGGTTGGTCTTGAACTTCTGACCTCAAGTGATCCACCTGCCTTGGCCTCCCAAAGTGCTGTAATTACAGGCATGAGCCACCATGCCTGTCCTAACATGCTATTCTTAAGACAAATTATTTAACAATAATCTATTGCATAGTGACTTAGTTTCAGGCCTTGGGGATAGAGCAATGAACAAAGACAATGCCCCTGCTCTCATGAATCTTATTCTAGTATAGGAGATAGGAAATTATCAAAGAAAGAAATAAATAACATCATTTAGATAGTGTAATCCCTGTGAGGATAAACAAAGCAGGATATGAGGCTGATGAATAATGAGGTTACTATTTTAGATGGCGAGCACAGGAGAGACCTCTCAGAACAGGCAACATTTGAGCCTAAAGTTGAATAATATGTGCAGTGAACCTTATAGTTATCTGGAGTGAAAATGTCAGAAGAAACAGGCAGTGCAAAGGCCCTGAGGTAGAAACATACAAAACGTGCTCAAGGGATAGCAGGAAGGCCATTCTGACAGGTTGGTGTCAGGGAAGGGAAGAGTAGGAGGAAATGAAATAGGAGTGGTGTCTGGGAGAAGTTGGCATCATCATATAAGACTTTTTAGATGATGATAAAGGCTTTGGATTTTATTTTAAGTGTGATGGAAATTCAGTGGAGAGTTTTGAACTGGGACATGATATCCTCTGTTTTTACAAGATTCTTTCTGGCAGCTGTATTAATGACAAACTGAGGGTGGGAGGCAGTGGAGGTAGACAGATGCATTAGGAGGTTACCATAGACCAGGTTCGACATGATGGTAGACTGAGGTGGTAAGAAGTGGTTAGGTTCGAAATGTGTTCTGAAGGTAGACCAGATGGGATTTGCATGTAAATTAGGTGTGGTGTTATCAAAGTTATTTCACTCTCATCTGCGTACTTGCAATTGGCAGTTGTGACCCTGGGAACTGACTCAAGAGGTAAATTTCAGGGGGTGCACTCCTCAATCTCACATCTTCATTTTGGGCTATGTGGTCCTTTCATTTTTGAGGGCTGTCCCTTCCAGGTGGGTGCAACTCTGAGGCCCTGTCTTCTGTTAAGCATTGCTGCCTCCCATGTGTGGGAAGCTGTGGTTATTAAGATATACATCTCACATTCACTGCCCTCATGGAGGTCTTAATCCTACAAGAGAGGCAATATTACAATGTGGCATGAAATGCTGTAATAGAGGTGAATACTTCTCCGAAGGAATCAAGATGTGAGTGACATCTTCTAACTTAATTCTAACTTGGGTCAGAAGACTAAAAATCAGAGTTTGCTAGGGGAAGTTGCAGGGGACCTGAGCTTTAAAAGAGACCCTCCAATTTCATGTCTATGCCTGTTCGTGGTCAGTTTTCTAAATTCTTGCCCTTGCCCTTTCTTTCTCTGTGGCTATCAGCTCCCTTTATTTATTGTTCCATAAATGAGTAATCCTTCTTTTTCAGTCTAGAGGCTGGGGTGGAGGAAGCATGCATTTATCTCAGTGACTCAGACTGCATATCAATTTAGGGTAGAGACTCAAGGCTGTTCTTTTGTCCTGTGGCCAAAATCATCAGATCTCAGAGTAACCTTTATTGCCTACTGACCCATCAAAGCCAACAAAGTGAGGAAGCCTGTCAGGACTTTACAATATGATCCTTGTAAAATCCCTTAACCCAGGAATCTTAGGTCTTGGGGCTTACCAAGGGCTCTGTTAACCTTGCTCTATGGGCTTCCTGCTAGGGAAGAGCATTTCCAGTCATTACTTATCTCAGGCTGAGGCAGGTTCTGTGAGTGTTTGCTTATGTCCTGCAGGTTGTCTTCACCTGGCTCATTGTTTTCTCAGGTTTGACTGAGCATTCCTTCGTAATACAGGTGAAAACACTGTCATGACCAAAGGCTTAAGGTTTTAGATGCCATCAAGGCTCAGATAGAGTCTCATGCAGCATTGTTACAGATCTGTTGACAATATCCATGCCTCATGCACAGTATGAATGCGTTGGTACATTACCAAGTGTCATTAGCTGATGTCAATATGAAGGAATCATATTTTGAAAAGGAGCAGTGCTTATGGACCTTCTTTGGAGCACTTGTCAATTAATTTTGTGGGTTGTATACATGCACATCTCTCTTACTGGGCTCCATGCTCCTTGAGGACAGAATACATCTCTTATTTTTTTTTTTCCAGGCTTAGTATAGTGGTGAGATAATGGAGTTAGACCATGCTTTATATTGCCTGCTGGTAAAGTTGCTTAAAAATTCTGTGCCTCAGTTCCTTCCATGTGAGATGGAAAACATACATGTTACAACGTTGTGGGAATCTTAAACAACATGATACATTTATAAAAGCACTTAATGCTGTGCCTGAATTCACAGTGAACACTCAATAAACAGGACCTGTTAATATAGTAGGGTGAGTGCCCAATAACTTCATATTGAATGAACAGACGCTCTTGGAGGCAAGAGATCTATTACAGGAAATGGGGTTCTATGGCTGGCTCAGGGGAGAAGACAAGTACTAGCTGCCCTCATTCCAGCTTGCTCATTTCCTAAAGGAGAGGAGTGGGAATGTGGTTGGAAAAAGATGTCAGAATTTGTTTTGATGTGCCTTAATAGACCATGTCACTAGCCTATTAGAGACAGTTGCCAAAGGTTGAGGAATTTTTTCCTAATAGCATGAGAAATGTCAAAGGCTGAACTGGGCTAATCCTTGAGCTCTTTTCCTGGGGGGGCCCTGTCCCATCTGCCCAAGTCACAAAATGGAGTACAATAGATTGACACTCTATCCCAATCTATTCCCATCTCATTTACTTACCCCCCCTTTTTTTTAATGTATTGGTTGCTAAGCAATATCTGTCTAATGACGTGGTACAACCTATCATGATCATGATGGGCAGAATGCATCTCCTCTGGTGTGAAGGTTGGGTCTTCTTTAGGGCCAATGTCTTGTGCCTGTGAGAGGTGGGAGTGGGGAATTCCAGATCAAAATAAACCAACGCCTGTGGTTGCCTCTTTAGGGTATCCAGGTACCATACATAATTCAGGTATGTGTGGGTGTCTGCCTTTCATGACAGCACCAAAACCCACAAGTTCTTAGAAAGCTCCTAGTATCAACTTTCCTTGATGGCATAGCAGCTTTAAATGATGGCATAATTTAATTGGAGATAAAAATGACTCCCAGTTATAGAGTATCTACTACATACCTTAGCCTGTTTAATCCTCACCACAAGCCTGAAAGTACTATTATCTTTTTTATCCACATGAAAGAACAGAGGCTCAAGTAACTTCCCCAAGGTGATAGGACAGGAAGGATTTAAACTCAGTCTTTTAAGCTCCAGCTGTACCACTCACCTCCCTGTAGGCCTCTCGTTTATTAAAAAATGAGCTTGCAGTATTACATGAAAGTAATTTTAGTTTATTATTAGACTATAGAATTCATTGCAGTCCTTTGACCATTCTCTTGTCACAAATTTAATATTGTTAATTAAAGAAATAAAATATTAATTTCAGAACAGCAATTTTCTGGGACTCCTGTGATAAACTGATAGTACTTTTGTCTTTTGTACCATGGAACACTAGTTGATACAGTTACATGTAGAAATACTTTAAAGATTGATGCCTTTTACCCTTTTTGAGCTATGATATGATTTATAATTTATTTTGCTCAGGACTTGTGTTGCTCAAGGAATTTATGTATATGAACATGTATTGTCCTTCAAAGAATTCACTGTGGTAGGTCAAATATTTATTTCAACTCATATCCTCATTGGTCCCTCCCATTGGGAATTATTTACAGACCTAGTTAACAATCTGCGAAAAAAAACTATCCAATTTTAAAAATACTTCTATTAGTGAGATTTAAAATATATGTTTAACATTTATTAAATTAAAGATCTGTTGCCTAGCTCATGTATACCCAAGGTTATATGCTTTAGAAATGATGTGGGAAATTGAGGCCATTTGACTAAGATTTCTCCAATTACTACATATGGTATAGCTGATTAAAAATTGGAAATATTTTTATGCATTGAAACTCACCCACATGCTTCCACTTGGATGACATTGTCAACTGTTTTGCCTCTAGACAAGTCTAAATATAGTTTAATTTCCATCCAGTGTGGAAATCTACAATCTAATACTGCTGATGAGCTGCCCTCCAAATCCAATTTTTAAATTTTTGTAAACATTATTGATATTAGTTAGATTAATTTCAGATTTGCAAAAAGGCACATACATGGTTTTTCTAACCATTTCGGATTTTGACTTATTGAGAGAAAAATGTTTTTTCATTTTCTTTTATTTTTTTTAAGTAAAGGTGAGTCAAAGACAACTGTCCAGAATGTTATACAGAAAAGCATTCTGTGTTGTTGAAGAATGTGGGCTTTGGAGTCAGATCACCTTACTTAAAATCTGACTCTGCAACATACTGGCTACCTGTCTTTAAGGACCATGTGTGACTTTTCTGTGCCTCAGTTTCTTCATCTCTTTTCTGTTCTCCATCTTGCTATTGAAAACTTTGGTATAACTTTAATTACTCCTTTGCAGGGTAATCTATATTTTTCTCTTTCTTCTCCTTTTATGTTTTTATTTCCAATGTCTTTGATATTCTGCTATTTTTCTATGATAAATATACATGTAGGTTTTTTTTTTTATTTTGCTCAGGACTTGTGCTTATGCAATCTTATGTTACATGTATTTTATTAACTTGGAAAATTTCACAGACCTTACCTTTTTGAATATTGCTCTCCCACATCTTCCTTTCCTCATACTCTTAATAGACACATGTTGGACCTTCTCCTTTTGTTCTGCGAATCTTTTAACCTATTTTACATTTCTATCACTTTACGACTCAGTGCTACATCTTGGGTTATTTCCTCAGCTCTATCTTGTTACTTGATTCTCCCACTGACTATGTAGAATTTGTTGTTTTTTCCAGTCTACTGGATTTGAAATCTCAATAAATATTTATTTCATTTCTATAAGTTCTTTTGTTTCTTAGACTTTCTATTTTTTGTTGTTTCTTATTCTTTGATTTTCATTTTTTCTTTTATCTCTTTAGCCATTTAAATTATTTTATAAGCTTGTTCAGGTTATTATTTGTCCTTCTAGGTTCTCTACTAATCTGATTTATTCTGTCTGATAACTATTTTCTAGCACATTTTGTAATTTTTGATTAAGAAATTCTTGTATGTCATTTTTTTTTCTCTTGTAGGAATTTCATATGACATTGGTTCAGAGCAGTTTTTCATTTTCCTCTGCTACATACTTCAGTGAAGTCAGCTTGGATTCTCATCATTCATGAACACTGTAAATTGGACTCTAAATCTCAGATTACTTAAGCTTGAGGTTTTGATTTCTCATGGTAATTTTTTTTTTTTTTTTTACTCACCCAGAACCCAAAATAAAGAAAATATTGCTGGCATCCTAAGACATGTAGACACATTTTATCTAGCTCCTCATTTTCTGAGGGTGTAGCACTTTAAGGGTCCTGTCTTTATACTGGAATGTACATCCCCACTCCTGACCTCACATAGGTTTAATTTCTCTGCATAGATATTAATGTCCAACACCCTAGCAATTAGAGATCTCCTGAGTTTTATACTCTCCTGCACACCACTCATGCCATCCTGGCCACTGAAGCATCAACTTGTGTGCTTACCACTCTTTTAGTTCCTGATGTCTGGGGATTTTACTCTTTTCTAGCTGCCTTAGTAATGTATTTTAAAAGATTCTTTTTTACTTTATTCAGAATTCGTAAGCATTTGCAGCAGGAGTAGTTTATTCATTTGTTGAGTCTATCACATTGATGAAACCAAAATTGTAGTGTCATCTTGAGGATTAAATGAGATTTTGCATGTACAAAGTTTAGCGTATTGCCTGACTTAAGTTTGATCATATTTTTGATATTAGCCATTATTATAGAACAATTTGTGTAGATTCAAAATGAACCTCAAGCCACTGCTGAGAGGAGGAAGAAGCAGTTTTAGTACCTATGTTTTTGGTTATTTCCACACAAAGTTCTATGATTAGTCATAGGCTTAGGTACCGACCAGCATACATAGTTTCCAGCACTGTTCGTGGAAGTTCTCAACTTTTAAAATTATACCCTCCAATGTTGCATGTTGCCAGTGGATTCTTGTTTCTGTCCAATTCTTGTCATAATAATTTCACTGTGTTTTTCACAAAGGTTTTATGAAGGACAGTCAAATTCTTTGCCTACAAAACGATACATGGTGTCCAGAATACCTTTTACTAACCTATCAATAAAATTAACATAATTTGCAAAGATGACAGGAGATTTTCTCCAATAAAATGAAATCCTAGACCATCTAGGGCAATGAACAAAAAAAGTATTAACAGTAGCTCCTGCTTAACTATGTCATCTAGTACAATTAGTGTCATAAGTCGTTGATGCTAAGCAGATGGTAATATTTTCTTTGGCAATTAATGAAAACATAGTACAGTGCTATGAAAAAAATAATGGTATAATATGACTCCATAAAAGAATGAAGAACACTGATTAAGAGATATATTCTAGATTCTTTAGTAGAAAATGAATCCTTAGTTTTATGAAATTTTCATAAAAATTTGAAATGAATACATACATATTATATCAAGAAAAATTATTCTTTTTTATTATACTTTAAGTTCTAGGGTACATGTGCACAATGTGCAGGTTTGTTACATATGTATACATGTGCCATGTTGGTTTGCTGCACCCATTAACTCGTCATTTACATTAGGTATATCTCCTAATGCTTTCCCTCCCCCCAAGTATTTTTTAATAAAACAATATACAGAGTTATTTATAATTAGCAAAGATGGAACTAACCTATAACCTATTAGCAAAGATGAAATTAACCCCTATAAACTAAACTATAATGAGAATGGTTAAGCATGCTTATAGTCTTTTTTAACTGTAGAATATTTTGGTGTCATTAAAATAATGTTTATGCAAATAAGAATAACCCAGCATCACCACCTTATACTCAGAGCAAAATGATTAGCTGCAAATGGTTTTATTATTAACAAGAATGAATAAAAAATAAAGCAAGTATTCTATTCAAGAATCTAGAAAAATTAAAAATTAAGCTAAGGAAAATAGAAATAGAAATAAACAATGATAAAAGCAGAAGTATAAATGAAGCCCTAAATGAGCTTTTTGAAAAGTCTAGCAAATAGCTGAAATCCTGGCAATGCAAATGAGGAAGAGAAGTCATACATATGTAATATTTGAAATGAGAATGAGGATATAACCAGAAACATTAAATCAATTTAAAAACAAAATACTAATAATATGGAGAATCCAAGTGGAATATTTTGAAAATATTAACAAATGAAAAATATCTTAAAAAGAAGTAGAAAGTGTATATAATATAATGGCCATACTGAATTTTATATTTTATCATGAATTCACCATTGATTTGATTTCAGCCTGGACCATTTTACAGGTGAATTCTTTCAGACCATTCTTAAGGTATTGAATCTATTCCAGATTTTTGGTTAGAAATCTTAAATTAAGGCATATTTATTACTCTCCTTTAAAAAAATGAAACCTGTCAGAAACAGCAAGGAAAAAAAGAAAGGGAGTAATCCACCATCTACAATGACCCAAGAAATAATGTCTACTACAGCTTCAAACTATGAAGTATTCTGGCCAAAGATATCTCTACAGAGGAGAAAGCTTGTTGATAGTCAAGTGGTATTTGCATTCTGCCAGGTATGGGTTTCTCTGAAAGTAAGCACTGTAGTCCTTAAATGAGAAGCCACTGACTGACTGCAAGCTAGAGGAATGAGGCAGTCATGAGAAATGCAGGCATGTCCCTGTAACGACTTAGTTAAAAAACACAGAAAGTCAAAAACTGCAACTGAAGAATCATCTTATGTCATTTCTATGGTCTCTAACCAATCCTCCTAATTGAGGCGGATGCTTAGAATAAGGTAGAGTGATTCAAGGAAAAAGACAAAGCAGTTGCACATTGTAACAGAAAGCTCATGGGGCAGAAACAACTAATCATAATGTTAACCCTTGTTGAACTATTATATGTGGCAGAAACTGTTCTAGATTTAATAGTGACTCATTTAATTTTTATAACAAGCTATAAAGGGACTATGCAGACAAAAAAAACAGAGATACAGAGAATTTAAAGTACTATTTCAAGACCAAAGAGCTAGCAGGGAGCAGCATTGGAATTTGAATCCTGTGGGTGACTTCAGAGCATAGGTTTTGAACTACTGTCTTCTGTACTCCCCTTTCTCCCTACCCTCAACTCTACTATGCTTTTCCCTCGGACACTAAAAGATTTAGTCAGAGAATAAAGGAGAGATCAGACAAAAGAGAGGCTAGAGATTGCCAGTTCACACTCCTCTCTCCATTTTCTCCACAGAATAGTCTTGTATTCCTCTCTAATTTGTCCTGAGCACTCTCTCTCTGGAGATTGGCTATAAACTCCAGCCTTGCCCTGATGCAGATCCATGGGGTTTGATCCAGGATGTTTACAATATGCCTTTCATGGGATACAGATGCTTTTTTTTTTTTTTTAATTCTGGCAGATGGCTTAATGCCTAAGTGTACAACATATGACTTGGTGTCCCTCCCACAGTAAATTTGTCTATGCTGGCAGATACCCCTATGGCTCTTGTCTGACCTGTGTCCAGTTTGTAACACCAAGATAGCCACTCTCCAGGAGAGCTTTGACTAGAAGGAAAGTTAGATGTGGGTGTGTCAATTAGGTAAGACAGAGGAGGCAACACAGCACAAACACATGAAATGTCAGAAGCAGTTTATTAGGTACAGATCCCAAAGAGAAGAGGGGTGTCAATGAGGGCTGACAGGAAGTCTGGAGCCAACAGAGTGCCCAACCTGTAGGTGGGGTGTGGAGGAAGATCTGTGAGCCAAGGACTTTATTAGGGTGCAGGGCATTACCCAAGCAGGCTTCCCACAGGAAATTCTAACTGGCATGTTTCGAGCAAGCTAGCATGAATCTCAAAGGGTCATGTTGTGACTGAGAGTGGTTACTGTGGCATATATGTACAGTCTATGTAGGTGTGGGGTCAGTGGGGTGAGTCAGCTAGGTTGTATCTCTATGTCCCATAGGGAGGTAGCCACCAGGAGGCAGACATTTGGATTGACCACATTGAGGAACTGGGAAGAGGCAGAGAACTGGATATGGGTCAAAGGTAACTAAGCCTTGCTTCTGGTATGAGAAAGTTAAACCTAGATTCAAAATGGATGCTGAAGCAACATAAAGTTTTAACAATTTACTCCACACAGTTCCTTATCTGGAATCTGGCAGATGAATCATTCAGAGATGAGTAAAAATCTTAAACAAAAGGAAATAAATATACATTATTAAATGAGTTGCCCAAAGAATGAAGGGTTCAGTTCAATAGAATTTCATGTTCTTAAAAAATTACAGACAACTTGATATTTCTAAAAATAAAAAATGCTTAGGAAGAGGATTGTGTGATAAGAGGAGAATCTAACAGCAAGTTGGAAAAACTCAGGAAAAACATGGCAATAAAACAAACATTTCAGAATGAAAGCAATAAGAGGTAGAAAAAGAAAGTAATACCGATTTTGGCAAAGATAGGGTGGATGGCTTGGGAAAATCAGAAAATGAATCAAACTAAAATAATAAAATATTTTAATAATAGCAGAAAAGATAAAGAAAGGGAGCCCAATATATGCATAATTGGTATTTTTGAAAATGAGGACGTATGGAACAGATTCAAACATTCAATACCAAGGAGAGTGTATTTCCAGAATGTAAAGAAGTTCAATATTAGAAAAAACATTACATGTAATTTATATTTTCAATAAATGCAAAAGGGAAAAAATATGTTTGCCTAATATATGCCAAAAAGGCATTTGACAAAATCTGAAACATCTGATTTTAAAAATGTGTTTAGCAAAATAGGATTAGAATAGAAATTGACACAATAAATAATCTCAAACTAACATACATCCTTAATGGCTAGAAGACTAGATTTATTCTCATTAAGGGCACAATAAAAACAAAGGTTCTGTTATCAATTATCATATAGCTTTACTTTGAAATATTAGAAAAGTTAATTGTACAAGAAAAATAAATACCTATAAACATTTGGAAACAGATGACAAAGGAGCAATAATGTGACTATTTAAAAATAATGCAAATTAATAGCAAAAGTATAAGGATGACAATAGAAAAGTCTAGAAATATAGAAAAATAGTAATTCTATGAAAAATTCTATAGCCTTTATAGTAATCAAAGCATAAAAAGACAATAAGCAATGATTTGTTTTGTTTTTTTCCTATTGGACTGAAATACTAAGATTAGTAATGTTATTCAGAATTGGTAAGGGTTTGGGAAGCAGACATCTTCTACTTTTGGGAAAATTACCAATTTCTATACCCTTCTAGTTAGTCTTAGAAATAGATGAATAGCCTTTAAAATGTTATTACAGTATGACTCAGTAGTTTACCTCTAGACATTTTTCCTAAGGAAGTAATTGGACAACATGCTCATTATACACAAAGATATACCTTAAAACATCTTCTATTCTAGTTCTCTCGTAGCAAAAATTAGAGGTACCTAGGTTGTTTATGATCTATTGTTAAATAAAAACTATTCAGAAGGTTCTGTTTAATTACTCTCTTAAAAAGTTGGGAAGAATGCATATCAAGAATGTTTATATCTAGATGGCAGGATGATTGATATTTAAAAATTGGTGTTTTCCAATTTCTTCTATGAGCATGTATTATATGTATACTGAGTTATGCTCATAAGAAACTTTTGTATATATCATGTTTGTACAGAAAGCAATGTAAACATTCTTATACAGTTTGATCCCAAGTGACAACCAAAATCCTTTAAAAAAAATCTTGAATTAAACTAAAATATTGCTAGTTGCCTTTGGGAGATAAAATTATGATGATCTTTAAGCCTTCTTGTATATATTTTCTCTGCTTTCTGTAATTTCTAAAAATTTTTTTGTAATTTAAAAAAAATACAGAAACCCAAAAGCAGAGGGAGAAACATGAAGAAAAGTAACTTTTATCCTATTAATTAAATTAAAATTGGTTTCTCCTGTGCCATAGTTTGTTCATCTGTGACTTCATGTGTGACTGCAGTTGGGGGCTCAGTTGGATGACATCATTTTTCTATCTGTATTTTATATTCCCTTCAGGAGGCTTATTTTGAGGAAATACACAAAGACTATAAATTAAGAAATGGAAGTAAAAAGAGCCCTAGCTCATAGGAGCATACTTTTAACTATTTCAATTTTCAAATGTTTTCTTGTATCAGGACAAGATTACCTCTGTCTATGGGTTTCACTTTTTCACCTTGAGGCTGAAGTGATTAAACGGGGATAAAGAGATAAAATGCTTGTAATGAAATAAGGTTTGAAGTAGCTCTGTATTCCTTCTCCTTTATTTTCTTCTGAAGTTTTAATAGTATTCATCTATCTTACTGTTTTATAAAAATGATATATGCTTATTATATAAATGCAAGCAATAAAGAAAAGTAGGTGGGAAGTAAAAAACATATTAAATTGCTGCACAGAAGAATCTATCATTAACAACTAGTGAACAACACTTAAGATCTCTCTCTCCCTTGGGATATATTCAGAGAGCAAGGGAGATAACTAGATCAGTAACAAGAAGTAACTTCAGAAAAATGGCATCAATCTAAATATACTATTTTCTTAAGTACTGAATTTACTTTAACTTAAACCAAAGAAAAAAGTAAAATGAAAATAATCTTTTTTTTTTTTTTGAGATGGAGTCTCACTCTGTCGCCCAGGCTGGAGTGCAATGGCACAATCTTGGCTCACTACAGTCTCCGCCTCCCGGTTTCAAGTGATTCTCCTGCCTCAGCCTCCCGAGTACCTGGGTTAACAGGTGCCCACCATCACACCCGTCTGACTTTTGTATTTTTAGTAGAGATGGGGTTTCACCATGCTGGTCAGGCTGGTCTCGAACTCCTGACCTCTGGTGATCAGCCCGCCTCGGCCTCCCAAAGTGCTGGGATTATAGGTGTGAGCCACCATGCCTGGCCGAAAATAATTTCTGAACTTCAAATTAACATTTTATCAGCAGAAGACATCATAGATCCTTAAAAGTTAAGAACAGACAGATTATAAGAAACTTTGAAAGATTAAAGTCACATATATATATACATCCTGTTTATTTTGTTTTCTATTTTAAAATGGACACTTTAAAAATATGTTTTCCTTCAGATTACACTTTTAGAGTTTGGAGTTGAATTAAAGACATTCACTACAGTATTAACCACTGGAGGCCGACAGATTGATTTATATCGGTAATTAAAAGGATTCAAGCCAGGAAAGACGTGCGCATCAGCACAGACCACCACTGCTGGATTCCAATATCCCTGCTTCTGCAATTTACAGGGACACGAGTCAGCAACTCATAGTGTTCACACCACCTGTGACAGGTGACAGGGCTAACCTTACAACATCAGAGGTGGCTTAAGTGTATTTGTATATAAAATCCTAGGAAAAAGAAAATTAAGAAGTGAGAAACCTGCACATTTCTCTAATCCTCTTACATGGTCTCAAGATGTGCTAGATAGCCAAACAGATACAGGTTCCCGCAACACCACTATAGTCATACATCACATTCCATGCACACCTAGATTCTCAAGTCATCTATATCCAGCACTACAGTTTGTAGATGAAATCTGGTAAGCTGGTGGAGGAATAATGGGAGTCTGCATTTATTGAGTCTTTGCAAAGGGGAGAACTGAAGAATTGCCTAGATAATAGTTTCTAATGTTAATATTTAAAATGATGTTGCTGCACATGGAAGTTTGAAATGTATACTGAGATTTGTTACTGACTCTTCTCATCAGGACTGGCATGTTTATTCCCTGGTGCTAGAAATACTGGCATCCAGTGGTTCACAGTTACACTCTTCATTGAAATTGTCCTCAGCCTCAGGGAACTGCCTCATCTAAAATTATACCTGCTCTAGGAGGAATTCTATGGCCAATGACTGATTGAGGCAGGACACAAAGTCCCAGCCCCATGCCTCAGTTTGAGATAACTCTGAAGTGTCGTGCTTGGTCCAAAGCTCCCTGTAAGGCTAAATGAAGTTCAGGTGCAGCAACAATGCAGGTCAGCTTCACCCTTTGCCCCATCTTGTCTTCCTTGCTTTACCACAGCTGTATCCCTTGAGAGCATTCTCCCAAATACCTCTGCAAAAAATGTAAGCCAACCTTCTTCCTAATGAGGGGCAGAAGGTGGAAAATAAGCATAATATACATAGTAAGCTTTTCACAAAACCATGTTTTATTTAATTAAAAATTAGCTTTTATTTTATTTTTTTGGTGTGTGTTTAACTGTCCTTTTAAAAAAAATTCATGATGATGTTAGATGGTAATTATAATGTATGACCTCAGCTGTAGAATTTCTTCCCAAGCAGTAAGGCCAATGGCAGATAAGGAATGCAACATAAATGTCTAGCTACATTTATCTCAATTATGACCATGCCAGAGGGAGTAATAATAGGCAGCTATGTGTCCAAAATGATCTCAGCGCATGATCTCAGAGTTTCCCTTTGTCCAGATAATCTCTTCCCCTATGATTTTATTCTTTATTCTCTTTCCTCTATTCAGATTCCCCCCCCAACAAAAAAAAACTTATTAAAATATCATCAGCATGAAGAGGGAGTACCATGTAAGGGGAGCGAACTGGCAGTGTGCTGTGGACGTCAGCTCCACATGGCCAGATTCCAGCTAAGATGGTTGCTTGGGTGACTCCTATGGCAAAATCCAGAGCACACCTTTCAGCCTTATGTTTTCTAGGGCTTCATATATCATAGTCACCCTGTAGTGCTCTGTTAAGACACATACTTTGTACATTGCAGTATGATTAAATGTAGCATGCAATATATTTTTGAGCATATAAAATAACTAAACATTTATAACCTTGATGATTATATTTTATGCATATACTAATATTTTTTTTCCCAAATGGCTGCCAAATCTGCTCCTCTCCATGAGGCCATCATCTTTATTGTCCTACTAATCTTTTTCAAACTTACCCATCTCTTCCAGCCCAGGTTACGCTTACTTAGGGCAGTCTATGTCTTCCACTGTCTTTCAAATCTGTTGTTAATGTGCAGCCTCTTTCAGAGTTTTTACTTTGATTTTCAAAAGCTTTTCCCCGTTTCAACGAAGCCTATCTCTTGCAATTAAAAACCTTTGGATTTCAGAACTATTGCTCCTGTTAATAGTTTTAAAAACTTAAGAGTAAAAAAAAACCATTTTAGAGGTATAAAACCAAACATTTACTGTTTCTCTTGATAAGAAATATGATTCTTCTAAAGAAAATGTGGATGCTTCAGACCCATTGGAATAGGGACCATCATATACAAGGAAATACAGAAAATAATCATTTTAAGATATTATATTGGGCCACATGAATAAACGAAGCATTCATGAGGCTTTGTTGCAACCCCTGTTCTGATTGTGTGTTTTCTGATTGGAGAGACTGCTTCAAGGTATTCAGTTACTGTGATACATATGCCATTATTCACCTCCCCTGTATCTAATTTATCAAAATTTTTCTATGTACTCTTTCCTGCTGAACTCTGACATGTCTTCTCAAAACCCCATTCAGTTTAGTCACTACTGTTTGATCAAAGTTGAGGATCGTGGATTAAATCTATTATGTATCACTTTGGTCTTTTGGGTGTCATCTTTAAATAGGGCTTAGGAAAGGAAGCATAAATACAAATTCAGGGATTCTATCATATTTCTGTCTAATATTTCCTAATGGTTATTTATGGAGCCCATAGGTTTTACAGAATGTATTCAGAATCATTCTTCCTTAATTCAGCATACAGAAGATTTAAAAAATCTTTAACAAAGATGCAGATGAAGCTTTGTAACTCGACATACGAAGCCATGTTCTAAACAAGCTGCTTTCTATTTTAATTAAATCCTAATTAGAAGTCATAATTTAACTGAGCTGCACAAATACTCCCTATGAGCTATGAAAAGCTTACTATGGCTGTTCAAAACCCATGGGTGTTACGATAATAACAAAGCTGTTTCACCTGGATGTGATGAGACAAATATAGAATAATTTCTTAGATGCAAGAGTAACTTCCTGACATATTTCATAAAATGGGCTTTCTGTAGGCTATTGAGTCTGTCCTATATTTAATCCATTTTTGACTCTGCTCACAGTTATTTAAAAACGTGGCCCTGCAGGTCTAGCTGCTTTCCTTAGGATCTGGTGGATTTTCCTTCAGCAGATATGCTCCAAAGCCCACTGAGCAGCCCCACACCCACCCCTCCGTCAGGAGAAACAGTCTGGGGAACATGCCCCTAAGCCAGCTGAGCAGCCGCAAGACCTCTTCCTTTGGCCAGAGAACCAGCCCTCAAGATCTGCTTCCAGTGGACAAGCCCCTGAGCCAGCCAAGTAGCCGTATGTCCATGCCCTCAGCTGGAGAAACAATTCAGTAGGCCAACCTCCAGAAGACCTACTCCCAAGCCAGCCAAGCAGCCAGAGAACCAGCCTGGTTGACCTGCCTCAGGTAGATCCTTTCTTGAACCAACCAAGCCACTGTGGCATGTACCCCTCGTTGATGAAACAGCCCAGAGGCCCTGATCCTGGCAAAACAGTTCCCCAAAGGCCAGCCCATCCCATGCTCCCATGCCCCTGGCCTATGAAAAAGCCCAGTGGCCCTAACTCTGCCAAGCCAGGTCCCAAACTGGTCAACCCACTGCATGCATGTGTAAACTCCAGGCCTGAGAGATAGTTTGGCAAACTCACCCCTAGCAAAGCCACATCACCACTGCCAAACTCCCATAGTGTAGGCCACCAAGGCACTCACAGACATTGCTAACATGGATTACAGCTGAAGAAACTTCATGGAAACCTGTGTCCACCTGCAGCCAAAGCCAACATAACCCAACCAAATGACATCATAGAACTCATCTATGGGAATAAGTCTTTCTCTGTGAAAGCTACTCCATAAAATTGAGATAGATGACTGTTCTACCAGCTGTACAGATATCAATATAGGGGCAAAAGAAACATGAAAAACCAAGGAAACATGACAACTTCAAAGGAACATAATAATTCTTCAGTAACAGATCCCAGAGAGAAGGAAATATGCAAAATAACAGAAAAAAATTCAAAATAATTTTCTTAAGCAAACTCAGTAAGATACAAAGAATACAGGTAAGCAATACAACAAAATCAGGAAAACAATTCATGATCTGAAAGAAATTAAACAAAGGGATAAATATTGTAAAAAAACCCACATAAATCTTGATGCTGAAGAATTCAATGAATGAAATAAAAATACAATCGAGTTCAACAACAGACAAGAACAAGCAGAAGAAAACATTTATGAACTTAAAGACAGATCTTTTGCAATAATCCAAGTGAAAAGAAAGAATGAAGAAAGCCTACAAGACTCATGGGGCACCATATGAGATTTCAAGAAGAGAACATGGAGATGGGAAAAAGTGTAAAAAAACCTATTTAATTAAATAATAGTTGCTAACTTCCCAATTCTTGCAATAGTATGGTTACCAGTTCCAAAAAGTATAGAGATTCTCAAATAGGTTCCATGCAAAAGGGTCCTCTCTAAGGCACACTATAGCCAAATTGTCAAAAGTCAAAGACAGAGAATCCTAAAACCCACAAGAGAAAAATGTCACTCAGTATGTAGTAGCCATTCTTTATCCAATTGCCACCAGGGGTCTCAGAGAAAGAAAAGCTTTCATGTGTTAAAAGAACAAACCTTGGACAAATAAAATTTAACAGAGCTTAATTGAGCAAAGAATGATTTATGAATTGGGCAGCCTCCCAAGCCAGAGTAGGCTCAGAAAGTCTCAAGCACAGCCATGTGGTGGACGATTTATAAACAGAAAAAGAAAAGTGACATACAGAAAATGGAAGTGAGATGGCAGATTAGAGGCTTTTAGTGTGCCTTAGTCACTGGGAAATAACAAGATGCTGCATTAAGATGAACTCTGTGAGCAAACGGGAATCTGTGAGGTCCATAAAGATTAACTCTGTGAGAAACACGGAATAGGCAACCACCTAACAACTTCACAATAGGATGAAAACCTCACATATCAATATTAACCTTGAATGTAAATAGTCTAAACATCCCACTTAAATTAGACAGTGTCAGGTTGGATAAAATAACAAGCGTTATCCATCTGCTGTCTTCAAGAAACCCGTCTCACATGTGATAATGCCCATATGCTCAAAGTAAATGGTTGGAAAAAGATATGCCACACAAATGGAAAATGAAAAAACAGCAGGGGTCACTATTATTATATCAGAAAAACAGTTTAAACTAACAACATTAAAAACGGACAAAGAAGGGCATTGCATAATGATAAAGGGTTCAATTCAGAAAGAAGAGTTAACATTCCTAAATATATATGCACACAACACTGGCACACCCAGATTCATAAACAAGTACTTCTAGACATATGAGACACTTAGCAACACAATAATAGTGGGAGACTTCAACACCCCATGGACAGCATTAGACCAATCATGGAGGCAGAAAGCTAACAAAGAAATTCTGGACATAATTCAATGCTTAACCAATTGGATCTAATAGATACCTACAGAATACTTGACCCATTGACCACAGAATATACATTTTTATCATCTGCACACAGAACATACTCCAAGATTGACCACATGCTCAACTATGAAGCTCAAAAAATTAAAAAAAGTAAAATTGTACCAATTATGCATTTAGACCCAATGGAATAAAAAATAGAAATCAATACCAAAAGGATATCTAAAACACACAGAATTACATGGAAATTAAACTACTTGCTCTTGAATGACTTTTGGGTAAACAGTACAATTAAAGCATAAATAAAAATGTTCTTTGAAATAAATAAAAACTGAGACACAACATACAAAAATCTCTGAGATGCAGCAAAAGCAATGTTGAGAGGAAAGTTTATCATCCTGAACACCAGCCTCAAAGAGTTAGAAAAATCTCAAATCAATGATCTAACAACACACACCAAGAGGAGCTAAGAATACAAGAACAAACAAGCCCCCAAAGTACAAGAAGAAAAGACATAAATGAAATCAAAGCATAACTGAATGAAATTGAGACCCAAAAATACATACAAAAAATTAAAAAATCCCAAAAGTTGTTTATTTGAAAGGATAAATATGATAGAACTCTAGCTAGATTAACAAGGGAAAAACCAGAGAAGATCCAAATAAGCACAATCAGAAATGACAAAGGTGTCATTACGACTGATCCCATAGAAATACAAAACATCCTCAGAGATATTATGAAAACCTTTTTGTACACAAACTAGAAAATCTAGAGGAAATGGATAAATTCCTGGAAACATAAGACTTCCCAAAACTGAATCAGAAGGAAATTGAAACCCTGAACACACAAATATCAAGTTCTGAAATTGAGCCGGTAACCAAAAAACTGCCAACGGGGGGTGGGGTAGGGGTGGGGGTGGGGGAAGACCTGGACCAGATGAATTCATAGTTGAAGACTACTGGATTTACAGAGAAGAGCTGGTACTGATTCTACTGAGACTTTCAAACAATCAAAGAGAAAGGACTCTTCCTTAACTCATTTTTTCAAAGCCATATCACCCTAATACCAAAACCTGGAGAAGAAAACATGAAAAAAACGAAACCAAAAACACACTACAGGACAATATCCCTGATGAACATAGATGCAAAAATTCTCAACAAAATACTAGCAAATTGAATAAAACAGCACATCAAAAATTTAATTCGCCATGATCAGGTAGGCTTCCTTTCTGAAGTGCAAGTTTGATTCAACATATGCATATCAACAAATGTGATTCATCACATAAACAGAATTAAAAACAAAATGAAACGATTATTTCAACAGACACAGAAAAAAAATTTAGTAAAATCCAGTATCTCTTCATGATAAAAACCCTCAACAAACTAGATATTGAAGGAACATACTTCCAAATAATAAAAACCACCTATCACAAACTCACAGTCAATGTCACACTGAATAAGCAAAACCTGGAATCTTTCCTTTTAAGAACTGGAAGAAGACAAGGATGACCACTCTCACCACTCCTATTCATCATAGTACTGGAAGTGCTAGCCAGAGCAACCAGGCAAGAGAAAAAGTTAAAGGCATCCTAATAGGAAAAGAGGAGGTCAAATTATTTCTCTTAGCTGATGATATGATTCTACACCTAGAAAACACTAAAGACTCTACCAAAATGCCGCTCCAAGAACTGAAAAACAAGATGAGTAAAATTTCATGATACAAAATCAACATACAAAAACCAGTAACTATTCTATATACAAATAACATTCAAGCTGAGAGCAAAATCAAGAATGCAATCCCATTAACGATAGTCATGAAAAAATAAAATATCTAGGAATACTTCTAACTAAGGAGGTGAAAGATCTCTAGAAGAAGAACTACAAAACTGCTAAAAGAAATCATAAATGACACAAACAAATGAAAAAATATTCCATATTCATGTATTGGAAGAATCAATATCATTTAAATGGCCATACTGCTGAAAGCAATTTACAGATTCAATGCTATTCGTATCAAACTACAAACATTATACAGATTTAGAAAAAAATCTATTCTAAGAATATATATGGAACTAAAAAAGAGCCCAATGGCTGAAACAAGCCTAAGCAAAAAGAACAAAGCTGGGTCATCACATTACCCAACTTCAAACTATTACAAAGCTACAGTAACAAAAAGAGCATGGTACTGGTACAAAAACAGACACATAGACCATTGAAACAGAGTAGAGAATTTAGAAATAAAGCTTCACACCTACAGCCATGTGATCCTCAACAAAGTCAACAAAAATAAACAATGAGGAAGGGACTCCCTATTCAATAAATTGTGGTGGGATAGCTGGCTAGCCATAGGCAGAAGAATGAAACAGGACCCCTACCTTTCACTATATACAAAAATTAACTCAGCATGGATAAATATTTAAATATAACACCTAAACTATAATAATTCTAAAAGAAAATGTAAGAAAAACCATTCTGGACACCAGTCTTGGGAAACAATTTATGACTAAGTCCTCAAAAGTAATTGTAGCGAAACAAAAGTTGGCATGTGGGATGTAATTAAACTAAGGAGCTTCTGCACAGCAAAAGAAACTATCAACAGAATATATAGGCAACCTAGTGGATGAGAGAAAGTATTCAGAAACTATGCATCTAACAATAGTCTAATATCCAACAAGAAAAATACAAAAACCCCATTAAAATAGGCAAAAGACATTAACAGACACTTCTCAAAGGAAAACGTATAAGTGGCCAAGAAACATATAAAAATTACTCCACATCATCAATCATCAGAGAAATGCAATTCAACACAACAATGAGATACCATCTCATGCCAGTCAGCATGGCTATTATTAGAAAGTAAAAAAACTATAGATGCTGGTGAGGCTGTGAAGAGAAAGGAGTGTTTATATACTGTGGGTGGGAATGTAAATTAATTCAGCCACTGTGGAAAGCAGTATGGAGATTTCTCAAAGAACTAAAAACAGAACTACCATTTGACCCAGCAGTCCCATTCCTGGGTACATATCCGAAGGAAAATAAATTGTTCCTCCAAAAAGACATGCACTCATATTTTTGTCACAGCATTATTCACATAGCAAAAACATATAATCAACCTGGATGCCCATTAAGGTGTATTGGAAAAAAAATATGATACATATACACAATGGAATACTACACAGCTATAAAAAGGAATAAAATCAATTCCTTTGCAGCAACATGGATGCAGCTGGAGGCCATTATCCTAAGCAAATTAATGCAGAAATAGAAAACTGAATACTTGTATGTTCTCACTTATAAGTGGGAGCTAAACACTGGGCAAACAGGGACACACAGAAGGAAACAACAGATACTGGGGACTACAAGACTGGGAAGGAAAGGGGAAAAGGTTGAAAAACTACCTCTTGGGTACTCTATTCAGTACCTGTGTTACAGGTTCAATCATACCCTAAACCTCAGCAAGTTACAATATACCCTTGTGACAAACCTGCACATGCACCACTTGAATCTAAAATGAAAGTTGAAAAAAAGAGAAAAGTGTCAACTCACATATAAGATAGTCCCTCTAGACTAAAAGTGATTTCTCAGAACAAATGTAACAGTTCATGAGAGAATAGGACGTCACATTCAAATGCTGAAAGAAAAAAGAATGCCAGCTTTTTACTCACAAAACTGTCCTTGAGAAATTAAGCAGAAATAAAGTCTTTCTCAGATTAGGAAAAAATAAGGGGTTCATCAGTCACTAGATGAAACTTAAAAGAAATGGTTAAGGAAGTACTACATCTGAAAGAGAAAAGGTGGTAACTACTAACATGAAACACACAAACATATGAAATTCATTGGTACAACAGTTACACAAAGGAGAAAGAAATATGAATAAAATGTTATTACTACAGAAGACCACTAAACCACAGTGATAAACAAGAGAGGAAGAAAGGAACAAAGAATACACAAAACAGCTAAAAAATTAATAAAATGGCAGGAGTAAGTCCTCACCTACCAATAGTAAATATTAATGTAAATCAATTTAATTTTCTGTAAAAAGCACAGACTGATGGAATGGATTAAAAAGCAAAAAAACAGCAACACAAACAAGACCCAACTATATGGTGCTTACAAGAAACTCACTTTATTTGTAAAGAAACAGTTTTCATAGACTGAAAGTGCAGGGAAGGACAAAGATATTCCATGCAAATAGATACCACAAACAGGTAGGAGTAGCTATACTTAGTAAAAATAGACTTTAAGTTTAAAAAAAACTCCGAAAAGAAACAAAGAAGGACATTATATAGTAACAAATGGGTCAAATCAGCAAGAGGATATTAGAACTAGATTCATATATGTACCCAATGCCAGAGCACTCAGGCATGTAAGACAAATGTTGTAAGATGTAAAGGGAGAGACAACCTCCAACACAATAATAAGTGAGGGCATCACCCCACTCTTACCATTGGACAGCTCATCTAGACAGAAAATAAAATAAAAAAAAAAATTGGCTCAAAACTGCCCCATAGACCAAATGGACCTAACAGACATTTAAGGAACATCTCACTCAACAGCTGCAGAATGCACATTCTTTTCATCATCGCATGGAACATTCTCCAAGATTGACCATATGGTAGGATACAAAATAAGTTTCAGAATTTTTTAAAAATTGAAATTATATCAAGTATCTTTTCTGACCACAATGGAATAAAACCAGAAATCAACAAGAAGAGTTAAAACCATACATGGATATTAAACAACGTGCTCCCGAATTATCAATGGGTCAATGAAAAATTTAAAATGAAAATTTAAAAGTCTTGAAGGAATGAAAATAGAAGCACAACATATCAAAACCTACGGAATACATCAAAAACAGTATCAAGACACAAGTTTATGGCAATAAATGCCTACATCAAAAAAGTAAAAAGATTTCAAATAAACAATCTAACAATTTAGCTTAAGGAACTACAAAGGAACACATCAGACTCAATATTAGTAGAAGAAAAGAAATAAGAAAGATCAGAACAGAAATAAAATTAGTCTAAAAGACAATATAAAAGATTAATGAAACAAAAAAGTTGTTTTTTTGAAAAGATAAACAAAATTGACAAACCATTAGCTAGACTATTAATGAAAAAAGAAAGAAGACTCAAATAAATAAAATGAGAAGGAAAAAGAGACATCATAATTGGTACCGCAGAAATACGAAGGATCATTAGAGACTACTATGAACAACTATTTTCCAACAAATTTGAAAGCCTAACTAAAATGGATACATCCCTGAATACATAGCCTACCATAATTGAGCCAAATAAAAATAGAAAACCATAATCAGTAATGAGTAACAAGCTTGAATCAGTAATAAAAAGTCTCTGAACAAAGAAAATTCCAGGACTAGATGGCTTTACTGTTGAATTCTATCAATCTTTTAAGGAAGACCTAATTCTCAAAATATTCCAAAATATTGAGAGAAAAAGACTTATTCTAAACTCATTTTACAGGGCCTGCATAATCCTGATACCAAAACCAGATAATACACAACAAAAAAGAAAACTTCAGGCCAATATCCAATGAACATAGATTAAAATATCCTCAACAAAATTCTAGCAAATTGAATCCAACAGCACATCAAAAATATTATACATTATAGTCGAGTGTAATTTATCCTAGAGTTGCAAGGATGGTTTAACATACGTAAATCAATAAACATGATACATCACATCATCAGAATGAAGGACAAAACCCATATAATCCTCTTGTAGATGCAGAAAAAGCATCTGATAAAATTCAACTACACTTTGTGGTAAAAACTCTTGTCAAATTAGGTATAGCAGGAATATACCTTAATACAGTGAAGGCCATATATGAAAAACCCACAGCTAACATTTTATGGACTGGGGCAAAGCTGGAAACTTTTCCTTCATGATCTGAAACACAACAAGGATGCCTGCTCTCAACACTTCTGTTTGATATAGAACTGAAAGATCTAGCCCAGAGCAATTAGGCAAGAAAAGAAATAAAGTGCATCCAAATTGAAATGGAGAAGGTTAAATTGTCCCTATGTGTAGATGACATGATCTTATACATAAAAAACTAAAGAATCCACCAAAAAAGTCCTAAAACTGATTTTAAAAATGCAATAAAGTTGTAGGATACAAAATCAAAACACATACATTAGCAGCAATTCTGTACACCAACAATGAAGTAACTGGAAAAAATCAGGAAAGCAATTTTATTTACAATAGATATGAAAAATAAAATATGTACAGATAACTTTAATCAAGGAGATGACAAATCTCTACAAGAAAAAGTGTAAAACACTGATGAAAGAAATTAAAAAGGGCAGACAAAGAGATAGATATCCCCTGTTCAAGAACTGAAAGAAGTTATATTTTTTAAATGACCATATTAGTGGAAGAGATCTACAGAGTTAATGCAATCCTTGTCAAAATACCAATGATATTCCTCACAGAAGTAGAAAAAAACAATCCTAAAATGTGTATAGAACCACAAAAAAGCCAAATAGCCACAGAAATCCTCAGCAAAAAACAAAGCCGGAGGCATCACACTACCTGACTTCACGAAATACTGCAAAGCTATCGTTACTGGAACAGTGTGGTATTGGCAGAAAAATAGACACATATGCCATTGGAACAGAATAGAGAGCTTAGAAATAAATGCACATATTTATAACCAAGTGATTTTTGACAAAGTTTCCAAGAATATTTATTTGGTAAAGGACAGTCTCTTCAGTAAGTGGTGCTGGGAAAAACTGTATATTCAGAAGATTGAAACTAGGCCCCTATCTCTCATCTTTTAAAAAAATTAACTGAAAATAGATTAAACACTTATCTGTAAGATCCAAAATAATAAAACTACTACAAAAAACATAGGAAAAAAGCTTCAGAACACTGGTCTGGGAAAGGATTTTATGGCTAAGACTTCAATAGTAAAGGGAAAACAAGCAAAAATAGACAAATGGAATTATTTCAAACTAAAAAGCTTCTGCACAGCAAGGGAAACAATTAAAAGAGTGAAAAGACAATCTATGCAATGGGAGAAATTATTTGAAAATTATCTGAAAAGGGATTAATATCCAGAACATTCAGAGAACTCAAACAAGTCAATAGCAAAATAAAACAAAAAATCCGATTAAAAAATGGGCAAACGATCTGTGTAGACATATCTCAAAAGAAGACATAGAAATGGCCAAGAAATATATGACAAAATGCTCAAGATTACAATTATCAGGGAAATGCAAATCAAAACCACAGTGAATTATTATCTCTACTCAGTTAGAATGGCTATTTTCAAAAAGACAAAAATTAATAAATGCTGGTAAGGATGCAGAGACAAGGAAATTCCTATACACTGTTGGTTGGAATGTAAATTAATATAGTTATTATGGAAAAGAGTATGGAAGTTCCTCAAAAAACTACAAGTAGAACCATATGATACAGCAGTCCTACTGCTGGATATATATCCAAAGGAAAGGAAATCAGTATATTGTTGAGACATCTGCACCCCTATGTTTGCAGCAGCACCATTCACCATAGCCAAAATATGGAACCAATCAAAGTGTCCATCAGCAAATGAATGGATAAATAAAAAGTGGTATATATACATAAAGGAATACTATTCAGCTATAAAAATGAAACCCTGTCATTTGTGGCAACATTGATGAGCCTGGAGAATATTATTTTAATTTAAACAAGACAGAACAGACAAACACCACATATTTTCACTCGTATGTGGAAGTAAAAATAAAGTTGATCAAATAGAAGTAGTGAATTGAATAGTGGTTGCAAGAGGCAGGGAAAGTAGTGGAGAGAGGGTATAGAAAGAGATTGGTTGAAGGATACAAAATTACAGCCAGATAGGAGAAGAGGAATGAGCTCTAGTTTTCTACAGCACTATAGGATGACTATAGTTAATAATTTATTATAGATTTTCAAAAGGTAGAAGAGAGTATTTTGAATGTTCTTAACACACAGAAATGATAAATGTTTGAGGTGATGAATATGCTAATTACTCTGGTTTGACCATTACACATTATATGTATCAAAATATCACTATGTACTCTGTGAATATTTACAATTATCGTGTGTCAATTTAAAAAATAGAATGAAAACATAGTTTTGATTATCATATACTCTTGCCTCTACCCATAGCTTAAAATCTCTGTTGGTTACAAAATATGGTTTGAATTCATTATCACCTAACACATGTGACCCAGCCAAACCTTCCTATACTATTCTTGCATATACTGCAAGAATACTGTTACTCTCAATATCTACCTCCACCAATCTTACTTTTAGGCTGTACTCCAACACTTGCCATGCTGTAAACCTAAAGATAAGGTCTCTTCTCTGTGGTTTTACACATACTGTTTTCTATCTGGACTGTCCTTTCTCTCTTCTTCTGCATCACAATTACCTTAAAATGTCATAGTGATGAAGTGTGGATGGTTTAGACAGTGTTGGGTCTGAATGCCAGTTTGCATGCTACTTCCCAGCTGAGTGAGTTTGTTGTACAGGTTACATCATTCTCCCCATCCCACCCAAAACTTGTTTTTGTATTCTGCTCAGATGAAAAATAAAAGCAAATGAAATAGTAATATATTTACGGTCATGATCAAAGAGAAGAAAATTTAGTGAAATTGGAAATTTTTACTTACAGTTATAATGTGGGCCAGCATTCTATATTCCAGGTTCATGTAAACTTTTCCATATCACAAAGTGGTAGCCATACAACTATTTGAAGGACTTGAGAAGTGCAATTCCACTAACAGGTCTGCTGTAATTGGCTTCCTTTGTAGATAGGCATAGCGAGTGTCAATATCCTCCAGCCAAACACCACCAAGAACATACTTGTCGTTTAGTAAGTGGGGTTTCTTACTCACTTATGCTTTATTCATAGAGAGGGAGAGCATACATCATAAGAAACCATGGGGTGTTTCTCAGTAAGAGACTGTTAGAAAAAAACTGATATGAGATTTGGGCTTTGGTTGGGTGATTGTAGGAAAAGCTAAGGAAGTAGAAGTTTGCTCTATGTTGGGTGCTGTCAAAAAGTAGAAACATTGGGTATCTCAATCTTATAAAAAAGCAGAACAATTCTATGATTGAATATCTTAATCTTATCTGTCAGACTTAAACAAGGATAAAGCTGTATTTAGTAAAGAAGCATCAGTCGCTTGTATTAGCCAGGAGGGGTAATATTTAGTATATCGTGGGATGCCTGGTAACTTTGTGCTTATCTGTGCTTAGACAAAGCTATGAAATTTTGCTTCAGTTTATCATGGACTCAGAGTGAGCATATCTGATATTGGCATTCCGTGAGATTATGTATAACAGGAGAATACAATGGTTTAGCTGTGAGTTACAGGCCAGCTTCAAACATCACTGAGGCCTAGTTGCAAGTGTCAGGCCATTTTCCAGATATCAGGGCATTTTTTTCCCTTTTTCATGAGAGAAAAGTGAGAGATTATATAAAAAGTATTTCTGTGGTTTGTGGCTTTTTTGAATTATCTATATAGGAATCACAGAAAAAGTTGTTCATTTTTCTGGAATCTTCTGGGTGAGACTTTCACTTAGTGATTATGGGGGCCAGGAAGGGGCTGGAATTTGGCATGAGTTTACTCTCCAAAGACTCAGAGAACTGGCTTTGTTACAAGTGTTGCCAGAAGACGTCCGCCTAGGAGGGAATCCGTAGTAAGAATCCAAGCAAGCAGCCATTTCCTTCACTTCATCTCTTGACTTTCAGTCTCCCCTCCACCTGTGAGTGTCTTTGTAGCCTTCTATGTCTGCGTCTCTGTGAATGCCTATAAGCCCCTAGGTATGTGCGCTTCTGTTCCTGGAGTGTCATTTTTAGTGCTAACCTTTCTTCCTCTGTGTCAAGTGTTGCTTATGTCATTCAAGCTCTCAAACTTATTATTTAATTTTTAAGACATACAAAAGTCTAAAGAAAAATGTGGCAAATATTCGCATACCTACTTCTCAGTTTAAAAAAATAAATAATCGGCAACCCAGATTTCTCTTCTGTATTTGTTCCTGATCACCTTGCCTCTCTTCTACCCAGAGGTAACCATTATCCTGAATTTGGTGCTTCTTTCATATATTTATTTATACTTTATACGTATGTATATGTATCACAGAGCAATGTATTGCACAGCTTTGGATGGTTTTAAATTTTATATAAAGAGCTTTATGTATATTCTATAGTTCATATCTTTTGTTCAACATATTTGTGAGATTCACTAGTGTTGATACACAGTTATTGTTTATTCATTTTCTTTGTTATATATCAATTATTTTTATGCATATGCTCTGATTTATTACTGATTATCTTGTGTTGAACATTAGGATTATTGGGGTTTTTTTTCTAGTTGTTGCAAAAAAATATTGCTATGAATAGTGTCATACATATTTCCTGCAGTACAGGTGGGTGAAATTCTCTAGGATTTATATGTAGGAGTTAAATTTTTGAGTCATAGAATATGTGTCTGCAACTTTAATGCTCTAAACTGATCACAGCAATTTACCCACCCACCAGCAGAACAGGAAAGTTCCCCAGTCTCCACATTCTGCCAATGTTTGTTATTCTTGCACTTTAAAATTTTGTGATATGATGAGGTAAAATGGTATCATTTTTATTTTCATTTACATTTCCCTATATGCTGTATTTTATTTATATGTTCATTTATATTTTCCTGTTTCCTGTGAAATTAGGCAACTTTTAATGTGGTATCTGTCATTCCTGTGGTATTGGTCACCTGAATTAGCTGCTCATATCATTTGCCTATTTTCTATTTGTTTATTTGCCTTTCTGTTGATTGGAGAAGTTGTTTGCATGAACTGCATGTGGTCTGGCTGCAAGTATCATCATGTAATCTGTGGGATATGTTTCTATTCTTTGTGGTATTTTTGATAAATGGAAGTTTTTCAATTTTCACAGAACCAAGTTGTTCTGGTTTCTAGGGCTGTGTAAGGAGCACCCCATAACTCCGTGGCTTAAAACAGTAACAGTTACTTTATCTCCCATGGTTTCTGTGGGTTAGGAATTAGGGAAGGGCTCTGCTGAATGTTTCTGGTACAGGGTCTTTTATGTGGTTGCAGTGGAATGGTAGCTGGGACCGGAACAGTGGGAAGCTGGCTGGGTATTTCTCTCTTTTTACTTAGTCTCAGAATTTTTCTCTACTATGTCTCTGCAGTGGCTTGCTTGAGTTTCATCACAGCATGACAGTGCTGAGGTGTGCTGATTACTTGGCAAGTAAAAGCTGTAGTGTGAGTATTTCACAAGTAAGATGGAAGCTGTATTATCTTTCACCCAGCCTTAAAATTTTAAAATGTTCGTTCTGCTGTTTCTTTAGTCAGAAGTCACAGAAGCCAACCCATTTTCCAAAAGAGAGAACATAGCCTTGATCTCTTAATGGGAGGAGTGATGAGGTTACATTACAAAAAGAGTATGTGGAATAGAGAATATTGTTGTGGCCATCTTTGGAAAATATAATCTGCTGCATAGATTTATCAATATTTCTCTTTGCAGTTTTGAAAAAATCTTGATTTATAAGTCCCTTTCTAACTCAAGGACATAAAAATGTTCTCCTTTATGTGTCTTTATAAATTTTTAAGTTTACACATTATGTCTTTAATCACAAATTGATTTCTGTGAATTATAGTGATGAAGTTACCTAATTTAATTCCTATTATTCTAGAATGCATTATTTATTTTTCTTAGTGATTTGTTCTTATAGACAGAAATGCAAGTGATTTTGTAAATTGGTCATACATTCAAAATCTTTGCTAAACTCAATTTATAATAAATATAAAATGACTGTATATTCTCTTGGAGGCCCTAGTGAAAAATAAAAGTTTTCTTTCTTGCTATTCAATCCTTGTATTTTTATTTATTTTTCTTGTCTTATCTTGGTGATGGAGATCTCTAGTGTGATACTGAGAAAAGGAGGTAAAGATGGGCATCCTTGTCTTGTTTTTGATCAGTGGTGATGCTAGATTTGTTATAAATTAAATTTTCATCAACGGAGATAGTGAAGTAATGACTCAAAAATATATTCCTCCATAAAAACATTGGGGAAAAAAAGTGACAAAAAATGTCAGAAACAACTTTTGTTGGAACTCTGGAAACTAACTAAAAGTTTGCAGCAACCAGGGAAACACTCAATGAAGAGAAACTGGTGAATCTTCTTAAGAACAGATAGCTTGTGGTGTTTTACCTTATCCTGGTCCCATCTCCCCGCTTCCTAGATCAGCAACGGCTTTTAAGAAAACAGCCCACATTTCTCATACAGAAACTGCTACCAGAGGAAGAAAAAAAGAACCTAATTACAAAGAATTGTAGTTTTTGATTATGTCTTTCAAAAAATGTATCAATTTCATATAAACTGTAATTTATTGACTTTATTTCACAACATTCCCTAATGGCCCCTTATTATTTATAGTGATGACACCTCACCCAAAACTGACATTTTTATTTTATGTCTTCTCTTTTCATTAGTTTGCCTAGAGGTTTATCAACTTTGTTGATCTGTGCAATGGAGTAGCATTTGGTTTCACTGACTTTTTTCTATTATTTTTCTGTTTTCTATTTGACTGATTTCTGCTCTGATTTTTATTATTCTTGAATTTTTATTTCTTTGGATTTAACTTGCTCTCCTTTTTCTCACTTATTTAGGTGAATATGAGATTAATGCTTTGAGACCATTCTTCTTTTCTAATCATGGGTATTTAGTGTTATAAATTTTCCTCAATGCACTACTTTAGCTGCATCTCACAGATACTGATGTTTTGTATTTTCATTTTCATTCAGGTCAAAATATTTCCTGAGTCTCTTTTTGGTTTATTTTTTGACCCATGAGTTATAATAATAATATAATAATACTTGATTTGAATCTTCTAAAATTTGTTCAGACTTTCCAATGATCTATCTTGGTAGATGTGCCATGTGCTGTATATATCTGAAAAGAATATGTATTCTGCTGTTTTAAGGTGGAGTGTTCTATAAATGTCAATTGAGTCAAGTTGTTTGATGATGTTGCTCAAACCTTCTATGTCCTTACTGGCTTTCTCTCTACTTTTCATATTAACTATTGAGAGAATAGTGTTGAAATTTATAACTTTATTTGCATTTTCCTGTAACTCTCTGTGGTTTTATAAATTTTGCTTCATATATTTTAATACTTTATTAGACAAATAACATTTATAATTATCTCCTTGGTTTTTTGAATTATTGTTTTCATGCATTTTAATTTTATATTTTACTTCTATTTTAAACCACACAAGACATTATGTAGAGGCCATATTCATTTGTTTATGAACAAATTTATTATTTCAATTGATTTTTACAGTTTTCTATATTTTCATGTTTCCCTCTGGGGTATTTTCCGTCTCCCTGAACAACTCTCTTTGGTATTTGTTTTAGAGTGATTCTGCTAAAGATGAATTACTTCAGATTTGGTTTTCTGAATGTAAATATTTGAAGGATATTTTGTTCAATATAGAATTTCTGATTAGTAATTATTTTCTTTCAGAAATTTAAAGATGCTACTTCATTATTTTCTAACTCCTATTGTTTCTGTTGAATATTTTGCTGTAAGTCTTATTGCAACTCCTATAAGCGTAGTGTGTCATTTTTATTCAGGTTTCTTTTACAATCGTATGTATTTGGTTTTTAGCAGTTTTACTAGGATGTACCTAGGTGTGGTGATTCTTCATATTTATTTTGCTTGGATTTTCAGAGCTTCTTTTATCTGTAGGTTGATCTAGTTTCTGTTTCACCAAGCTCAGCAAAAAATTGTAGTACATACATAGAATGGAATATTAGTCTGCCTTTAAAAAGAAGGAAATCCTGACATATGCCACAACATGGATGAATCTGAAAGATATTATGCTGTGTTAAATAATCCAGTCACTGTAAGAACAAATACTGCATAATTACATTTATATAAGGTATCCAAAATAGGTCAAATTCATAGAAACAGAGAGTAGAACAATAATTTTCAAGGGCTAGGGGAGAGGGAAATGAGAAACTGCTGTTCAGTGAATATAAAGCTTCAATTATGCACAATAAATAAGTTCTAGAGATCTACTGTATGGCATAGTGCTTATAGCTAACAATACTGTATTGTTCATTTAAAATTTTTGTTAGGGAAGTACGTCTTATGTTAAATGTTGTTACCACAAAAATCAAACAATAAATAAAGCCAGAAAGAGGCATGAGGAAATTTTTGGAGGTGCTGAATATATTTATTACCTTGATTATGATGATGGTTTCACAGCTATACATACATGTCCAACTTCATTAAATTGTATATATTAAATATGTGTGCTTTTCTCTATATCAATTATACCTCAATAAAGCTGTATAAAAAAAGCCAAGAGGGGCTGGGCATGGTGGCTCACGCCTGTAACCCCAGCAATTTGAGAGGCTGAGGTGGGTGGATCACCTGAGGCCAGGAGTTCGAGACCGGCCTGGCCAACATGGTGAAACCCTGTCTCTACTAAAAATACAAAAATTAGCTGGACATAGTGGCCAGTGCCTGTAATCCCAGCTACTCGGAAGGCTGAGGCAGGAGAATTGCTTGAACTTGGGAGGCAGAGGTTGCAGTGAGCCAAGATGGCGTTATTGCACTCCAGCCTAGGTGACAAGAGCAAGACTCCATCTCACAAAAGAAAAAAATGAATAAATAAAAAAGCCGAGAGGACAGAAGAGAAGATGCCTCACAGCTGACTGAAGATGGAGAAAAGAGTCATGAGTGGTGTCTGAAAGCTGAAACAGGCAAGATACAGATTATCTCCTGGAGACTCTGGAAGGAATATAGTCCTAATCTTAGCTTTGGTTTCAGCCTCATAAGACTCATTGTGGACTTCTGACTTCCAGAACTCTGAGAATAAATTAGTGTGGTTTTGAGCCACATATTTTGAGGCAATTATTATGACAGTAATTAACTGATACAGTTAGCCTGTGATTACAAATATTTTGGGAGATTCCTATTTTTTATTTTCAAACTAAGCAGAGGCCTGGGATAGACACAACTTTTTGCCATTTCTCCTTCTATGGTCTTGGGTACCTGCAGAAGTTTCAGTTAAACTCCTGACCTTCTGGGGATCCAAGTTTTTGTCTCCCGTTCTTGTGCTGCTGTTAAAGTTAAATAGTTGTTTTCATGTCAGCCAGTGCTTCTAGCAGCCTGGCAATCTTCTCTCTCCTGTTTTTAGTTGTGTCTTATCCAGTATTTCTCAATAGTGGTAGCAGAAAAGAGTCTGATTCTAATATAATTGCTTAGAATGCAATTTATTTTAAAATCTGTAGCATGAACATAATAATAGCACCGAAAAATAGGATTGTAAACATTCAATAAACATTGCAACGATGATAAAGATGATGATTCTGATGACGATTGAGGTAACTTACGGTTTCTCCAACATGCCTAAATTAATATTCTGTCCTTTGCTTCCATACCAATGTATAAGTATGTAGCTCTATTTAGTGGTGATATATGACACACTCTGAAAAGAATTGCATTAAAGACCATATTTTGTATGGAATGTTTTAAAATTAATCTGGCTTCTTTGGGAACTACAAATTTAATTGAAACTATTACCTTAGATGTGTGTTTGAGATCTCCATCATTAAGAATATCTGAAGTAATTTTTTCCTTAATTTGAGACTTTAAGAACACAAAAACAAAAGATTGACTTAGAATGATGGAAATTGCATTTTAGAATTAAAATTTTGTGGGAATTGATTTGTGATCTTCACCTTCGGACCAAACTCTGTATGAAAAGGGCATTAAATCAGAGTCATGGTGTGGACTGGGGGAAAATGGGCTTTCTAGAACACTGGAAATCTAAAGGAGAGACATTAATCAATGACATTTGGAGAATGACTCTAATTTCTGTGTTCAGAGGGGGGCATGGCTTGATGATGCTAAATTTTAAGAAGAAGGAGAGCCTGCTATAATTCTCTGAAACCAAAAGGCATAGACATTTGGTGTTAGTCCATTCAGAAAAGTGAAGTAAGCCCAGAGTATAAGATGGAATTGGGATAGCAAAAATGGAATTTCTTATCTTTTGGGAAATCCTAGTTGTAATGACAATGCAGATAGCAACTGGATGCCTTAAGAGGGCTTAGGCCACACATAATTATAAATCCTGCATACGTCCCCTCCCTGTGTTGCCACCTATATTTGATATGTTTTTGCATTATTAGCTAAATGAATTGGTGATTTAATCTAATCTTATAGTAATATTTAATCTATGAGAAGAGCTACAGAGCTTTATCCAGCATTCTATACAGTTACATTATGTATATAATATATAGTATATAACTACATAAATAATAAGATCTAACTACTATAAATAAAATACAGTGTAGTTATATATTTTATATAGTACAATGAGATTTACTTCAAGTGCCTCCTATAAATAATTTCTGTGTGGGCAAATGAATTCTTCTTTTCTGATGTGGTTGGTATTTTTTCCCTGTTGTTCAAACTCTGCTATGTAATTCTGGGCTACTATTTGCACCTCACACTGTATCATTTGATTTTGAAATAAAATAAATGAACCTCAGACTATATCAGTTTCATAAAGAAGCTGTTTGCTGTTTTAGCTAATGTAGCTGGAAAGTCATCGCTGGATCTGGTTTTCAAGTGTTGCCCAGCACTCCCCTCCGCTTCCTCTCGTCTCTACCCTTTCTTTTCCACTCCCTCTTTCATATATTGACTCTCTTTTCCTCAGTATCAACTTCATTTTCTTGGCCTTTTTTAACTCTGTGGCAGGAATGATAGTGACCAGAAACTCAAGATTGAGATGATATTTATAGCTTTTAACTCCATAACAAGAGTGATGCTTTCTCTTTATCCACGTGTCAAGCCATAGAGATGATCTGACTGGGTTTCAGTTATGTGATCACTATGGTCAGATGTAAGAAGTGCTTTTATTGGCCAGCCCAAGACTAATGACCATCAATGTGGGAAGCAACGTCAATTCCATCCAAAAAACAAGAAAGGTGTTTCTCACAGCCATGTGGGGATCTTTTATAAAAAGAAAGTACAAAGTCATGCTAGATCAAAAATAAGTAATAGCAAAAATAACCTACATAAATCTCTCTGCCCCATATTCTTATTAATAATTAATAATAATCACTTAGTCTTATTAATTATTAAGAATAGTAATTCACTTTGTCTCAATACTGTGTTAGATCTATAAATATGTGTTGACTGCATAGAAGTTAATAAGGGCATTTCTACACGAATGTACTTTGCAGAAATATCTGCTTATAATTACTATGAATGACATCTCTCTTTCCAGTTGTGGGTGTTTCAGTTTGCTGTGTGCTTCTTTATTTCAAGTATTTTCTGGGGATTGATTTAAGGCAGATACAGCTTGAGGACTAATGGGCTCTTTGCTAACAACTGACCTGACGCAAGTTGCAATCTTTCCACGTTTGTTTCCTGAGTATGACTTTTTGCATAATCTGATTCAAATTTTATGCCCTTATCGTGTCTCCATTTAGAGACATTTTTCATTAGTATTAGTCATGGTAATTACTGGAAATCCACTTTTTCAGTTGATTTCTATTGCTTATAAAGTGCTTCATTAAGTACCACTACAGTTTAGTTTCTCAGTTCTGAGATATGACATAAACAAGTATCACTGTGTGAACAGTACATAATGAGGACATTGTCAATTTCTGATTGGATACATTCATTTATGGCCCATCATTTAATAAGTGATACACATTCAGAAGTTGTAAATTTTAATAACCTTTCCTAAAATGAAAGAAAGTTTAATTCCTTTAATGATTTATATAATGATTCATATTTTTTATATCTAGCAAAATTAGGAAACAAAACACAGTGGTTTCTCTTTTGAGAAGGCTAAAAAATATGTGAACAATACTTGAGTGAATCAGTGGAAACATGGTCATGTTCAGTATTCTGTGGTTTAGAATTGATACAAGTGGTCTAGGATGATATGGAAATTCCATCAATGCACTACCTCAGCCTTTATGCTCAGCTGCCCATCCATGCATGTTATAAGATCCAATTGTTCTGCTAAAAAGATTTATTTTATAGTTGTTTCCTCTTATATAAAGTCACTAGCAGCCAAGCTTTCTTATGGTTTTTATTCTTTCATGTCTTCTATCCTGTGGGGTACAAATAGACTGGTAATTTTAATAACATTGGAGTATTTTTTGATTGAAGATAGAATTAATGATTGCATAGATAGTTCTGATTATATGTGTTAGTAGATATAATTTATATGGTACACAAAAATTTGAAGGAAGCATGAATCCCTTTTTAGGGTACTCTGAGATGAGCACCATCAACATTTTGATGAGTATCTTTCTGTTCATCTCTCTCTCTGTCACACACACACACAAGATTTTATATAAATGGGATGATAAATGTAGATTTGTCATTATTATCTGAAAGTGTCATGAACCTATTTGTTCAGTTCACCTACCAAACTTTTTATGACAAAAATCAAGGTTCGTAGGTTCAGAAAGTGTTATTTGTGCTGTGATTAAATTTCATTTATTAATAATTTTATTTTTTAACAAGATCCCACCTCCATATTCCAGCAGTTATGTTTTTCCTAGGAGTTTCTTGTTCTGGATTATTTCTATAACCCTCTCTGGCTGGGTCATTTTCCTTTGTGTTACTCATTGAGGCTCAGGTTAACACAGTTCTGTCAAACATATAAATGATGCCTCCTAAGCACAGGAATCTCTGCAACTCTGTGCTGGCTGCATACTGGACTCTGCTTGTAGGTATTCTGCTAGTCTCCACTCAAGGACATAAAATAGGCTTTCTACTTCCATTCTCAGTGGCTGTAAAATCTTACATTCTGCCAGCTTTATGGGTATAGAGGATTTGGTCAATCTGTTTATCTCTCCAGTTCCTCTGAAGGCCACAAAAATCAGGATTCCTCCAAGGATGTTCATGTTGGCTAGGTCTGCACTTCTTCTCCAGAACCCTTAGATCTTGCAGGACAAATTCTCTCTAAGACACTTAGGGCTCTCTTCCACTAGGGCCTAGGCTGTCATGCATCACAGAAGTGAAAAAGTTAAGCTGTCTCTTTATGTGTGGATCCTGGACCTTGTTTACTCCCTTCAAGAAATACCCAACTTCCAGCTCCAGCCACAGAAGAAGCAATACATTAGAGTTGTCTTAGGAGGGTGGCTGGGACTCTTCAAGTCTCCATAATTCTCAGAATTGTTGCATAATATAGGAAGACTATTTTCTTGTTTAATCCTTACAACTCTATGAGAAAAATAATTTTATCATTTAGTTAATTGTTGTATTAGTCAGGGTTCTTTAGAGGGACAGAATTAATAGGATACATATATGGGAGCTTATTAAGTAGTATTACCTCACATGATCACAGGGTCCTATAATAGACCATCTGCAAGCTGAGGAGCAAGGGAGCCAGTCCGAGTACCAAAGTTGAAGAACTTGGAGTCCAATGTTTGAGGGCAGGAAGCATCCAGCATGAGAGAAAGATATAGACTGGGAGCCTAAGCCAGTCTAACCTTTTCATGTTTTTCTGCCTGCTTTATATTTGCTGGCAGCTGATTAGATTGTGCCCATCCAGATTAAGGGTGAGTCTGCCTTCCCCAGCTCACTGATTCAAATGTTAATCTTCTTTGGCAACACCCTCACTGAAGAATACCTAGTATCCTTCAATCCAATCAAGTTGACACTCAGTATTAACCATCACAAGTCTACCCCTTGTCAATTTGAACCCATACACATCTCCTGAGATCATACATAATCTTCAAATAAAGACAATTATAAGGCCATAATTATACCTAACATAATACAACTATGCTTCCTGCAACCAAAAACACACCAATCCACAACCCAAATGCTAATACATAAAGTTAACAATGCTTAAATGCTGATATGAACTAAATAAATCTTATGTCACATGATACAGGAGAAAGGAAATAAAATGAAGATTTTGTTTTAGTGCAAGGGTATACATGCACAAACATGTTTTTAGCAAAAGAAGGAGAAAATACTCATTACAATTACAGTCCTCATTTCTGCAACTGGTCACATGGTCATAGCTGGCATTAATGACTACCTTCTTCTACTTCCCATTCTGTGTTCCCTTTGCCTTCAGCAAGCACCTCAGCAGGTCATGGTTTTTTTTTCCTGGTGGAGTAACACAAACCTTCATTCCTGAAGGGTCTGGGCCATTTGTAGTCCTGCCTGGATTGGGCTGTTGTAGTTTCCCATTAACCTTAATCACAGGACATGAGATGCCCTAATGGATCTCTTGTATTCCATGCATACTCTTCCTTACCTCCATTGTGGAGTAGTAGACTGATTTCATCTTGATAATCTGGGTCAATCACCCCAGCCAACACTGTAAGTCCCTTCTTAGCCTGTTGACTTAAAGGTAGGAGGAGCCCAAAGTGTCCAGGTGGCAATCTTCCATTTTAATGGAATTATTGCTGTGTCTCCTGATGGCAGCATTCCACCCTCTGGAACTAAGACTTCTAGGCCAGCAGAACATAATGTCCTGGAAACAGGAAACAAAAATTTTGCTAGCGGATCACTAGAGGTGATGGTGACTGGTGCCACTTCCACTTCTACCCCTTGATTCATGGATCCATGAATCCTGGCAATGGGAGATATACTGGATGCTGATTCAGAGCATATGTGGCCTTCTGGAGAACTTTGCCCCAGCCCTGCAAAGTATTGTCACCTAGTTGGCTTTGTAATTATGACTTCAAAAGGCCATTCTACTGTTCTATTGATCCAGCTGCTTCAGGATGACAGGAACATGATAAGACCAGGAACTCCATGAGCACGAGCCCACTGCTGCACTTCTTTAGCCGTAAAGTGAGTGCCTTGGTCAGAGGCAATGCTGTGTGGAATAACATGACAGTGCATAAGGTATTCTGTGAGTCCACAAATGGTAGTCTTTGCAGAAGCATTGCGTGCAGGATAGGCAAACCACTATCCGGAGTAAGTGTCTATTCCAGTGAGGACAAACCTCTGCCCTTTTCGTGATGGAAGAGGTTCAATATAGTTAACCTGCCACCAGGTAGCTGATTGATCACCCTGAAGAATGGTGCCATATCAAGAGCTCAGTGTTGGTCTCTGCTGCTGGCAAATGGGCACTTAGCAGTGGCCATAGCCAGATCAGCTTTGGTAAGTGGAAGTCCATGTTGCTGAGCCCATGCATAACCTCCATCCCCGCCACAATGGCCACTTTGTTCATGGGCCCATTGGGTGATGACAGGGGTGGCTGGGGAAAGAGGCAGAGTGGTGTCCACAGAATGGGTCATTCTATCCACTTGATTATTAAAATCCTCCTCTGCTGAGGTTACCCGTTGGTGAGCACTCACATTGGATATGAAGATTTTCACATTTTTTGACCACTCAGAGAGTTCCGTCCACATACCTCTTCCCCAAATTTATTTGTCACCAATTTTCCAGTCATGCTTCTTTCAAGTCCCTGATCGTCCAGCCAACCCATTGGCTACAGCCCATGAATCAGTGTATAATCTCACATCTGGCCATTTCTCCTTCCATGCAAAGTGCACAACAAAGTGCACTGCTGGAAGTTGTGCCCATTGGGAAGATTTCCCTTCATTGCTCTCCTTCAGGGATGTCCTAGAAAGTGGCTGTAGTGCTGCAGCTCTCTACTTTCAGGTGGTGCCTGCATATCATACAGAACCATCTGTGAACCAGGCCCTACTCTTCTCTTGCTCTGTCAACTGATGATAGGGAACTCCCCCATGAGACTGTTGGTGCAGACTGGGGGAGAGAGGGCAGGGTGGCAGGAGTGGAGACCATGGGCATTTGAGCCACTTCCTCATGTAACTTACATGTGCCTTCCAGACCTGCTCGAGCCTGATCATGTATACCCTACTTCCATTTGATGATGGAATGCTGCTGTGCACAACCCACTTTATGGCTACTTGGGTCTGAAAGCACCAGTTCATGACAGGCAGTTCAGGTTGCATTGTGACTTGATGACCCATGGTCAAATGTTCAGTTTCCACCAAAGCCCAGGAACAGGCCAAGAGCTGTCTTTCAAAAGGAGAGTAGTTGTCTGCAGAAGATGGAAGGGCCTTGCTCCAAAATCCTGGAGGCCTCCTGTGTGATTCACCTATGGGGGCCTGCCAAAGGCTCCAAACAGCATCCCTATCTGCAACTAATACCTCAAACACCATTGGATCTGCTGGGTCATATGGCCCAAGTGGCAGGGCAGCTTGCACAGCAGCCTGGCTCTGTTGCAGAGCCTTCTTCTATTCTGGACTCCACTCAAAACTGGCAGCCTTTTGGGTCACTCAATAAATAGGCTGGAGTAACACACCCAAATGAGGAATGTGTTGCCTCCCAAATCCAAATAGGCCCACTAGGCATTGTGCCTCTTTCTTGGTTGTAGGAGGGGGCAAACACAGCAACTTATCCTTCACTTTAGAAGGAATATCTTGACATGCCCCATACCACTCTAGCCCTAGAAATTTTACTGAGGTAGAAGGTCCCAGAATTTTAGTCAGATTTATTTACCACCCTCTGGCATGCAAATTTCTCACCAGTAAGTCCAGTGTGTTTGCTACTTCTTGCTCACTGGATCCAATCAGCATAATGTCATCAATATAATGGACCAGTGTGATATCTTGTGGTGAATTGATATACTCCTGAGGTAGGAAAGTAAAGGTATGTTACTAGCCTTTACTGCTGATGGCAAATTGCTTCTGGTGTGCCTTTTATACAGGAATGTAGAAAAAGGCATTTGCCAAGTCAATAGCTGCATACCAGGTACCAGGAGATGTGTTAATTTGCTCAAGCAATGAAACTACAGCTGGTACAGTGGCTGCTCTTTGAGTCACCACTTGGTAAAGCTTATGATAATCCACTGTCATTCTCCAAGATCCATCTGTCCTCTGCACAGGCCAAATAGGAGGGTTGAATGGGGATGTGGTGGGCATCACCACTCCTGCATCTTTCAAGTCCTTTATGGTGGCATTAATCTCTGCAATCCCTCCAGGGATGCAATATTGCCTTTTTGATTTACAATTTTTCTAGGTAGAGGAAGGTCTAATGGCTTCCATTTGGCCTTTCCCCTCATAATACCCTTCACCCTACCAGTCAGGGAGCCAATGTGGGGGTTATGTCAGCTGCTAAATATGTTTATGCCAATTATGCATTCTGGCACTGGGGAAATGACCACAGGATGAGTCCAAGGACAAACTGGACTCACTGTAAGTCAGACCTGAGCTAAAACTCTACAAATTACCTGACCTCCATAACTCCTACTTTAACTGGAGGACCACAACGATGTTTTGGGTCTCCTGGAATCAACGTCAGCTCAGAGCCAGTGTCCAGTAGTCTCTGAAATGTCTGATCATTTCCCTTTCCCCAATGCACAGCTACCCTGGTGGAAGGCCAGAGGTGTACTTGGGGAAGTATGGGAGAAAGATTCACTGCACAAATTGTCAGTAGTGTAGTGGGGTCCTTCCTCAAGAGGACCCAGCCTCCCCTTCATTCAAGGGGTTCTGGGTCTGTAAACTGGCTTGTCTGGAAATTGATTGAGGGGCCGTGATTCTCTGTTTTTATAATTTAAATTCTTTTGTCCATTTGACCTGGATATTTCCTCCTTATATAAATTAAGTAGAAATGCAGTAGACTTCCAATAAATTTCACTTCTAGGAACACTGTGATTAATTAGCCAATTCCAGAGCTCTACACGTGTCAGACTATTCTGATTGCTGCTTTGCCTCTGCTGTCCATTATGGTAGCTATGCCCATCTTCCTTTGACGGTTGAGTTCTCTCACTTGGCCCCTGCCACCTTGAGATCAAATTATTCCCATCGTATTTAAATTTTGTAGTTGAGTGACTGTGGTTCCCACTGTTAGATCTGACATACAGAGAAGAGCAATTATAAAGCTCCTCAAAAATGTAGGTGCTGTCCTCATAAATCTACTTTGTAAAGCATTCATAAAGGGTATATATTCTGGGCTCTCCCAGCTGGGATGAGTAGGTATAAAGTGACTAATACACTCCATCATCCCAATCTCCCTAAGGCTTTGAATTCCTTCCTCTATATTAAGCCAAAGGAAACCTGTCATTTCCAGGCACTCACAATGGGTCACGTTTTAATCCATATTTCAGCTAACCAAGCAAATAAACTATTAGAACGTTTTTTAACTCCCTGGGCTGCAACTTTAAATGCAGAATCCCTGCTTAGTAGGTTCAAATCAATAAATTCAGCTTGATCCAACTCTATGTTCCTTCTACCATTATCCCACACCCTTAATATCCATTCCCATGCCTGTTCTCCAGATTTCTGTTCATATAAATTAGAAAACTCAAGCAGTTCTTTTTCAGTGTGGCACACCTCCTTGTGGGTCACACTCTCAACCTCACCTCTAGGGGTTCCTTGGGACTTTAGTCTAGTTATAGGTCTAGAAGCAAACGGGGTGGCTCCTGAGGAGAATCAACATTATCTTGCCTGGCAACTGCCTCAGTGGAGGCCATCACTGTTGCCTCAGGCAGCACAGGGTTTACCTCCTCAGGCAAAAGTGGAAGGGCTGATAGCAGCATGGGTCCGAGAGGGTATGCTGCCACTTCTGGGGATGGGGAAGCTCTTTCTTCTGGCAAGAAAGTTTCATTCAGACTTTACACGCCCAGTATCTCCAGCTTTATCAGGGTCCTTTCACACAACCCCATTCCAAGTTCCAGGGTCCCATTCTATTCCAAGCCATGCCTTCACTTTAACGATAGACACCTGGCAAGGCTGTGCATGCACTTTTTGTTGCAAGTCAGCCACTCACATGATAAGAGCTTGTGTCTGCTTCTCCACAATTTCAGCTCTTTCTCTCCAGTAGATAAGACTTTGACTCAGGGCAATCTTAGACGATTTGAAGCTCAGTATCTGCTTCTGAAGCTGGGAGACAGAATCCCTGAGTTTATTGTTTTCTTTCATCACTTTGCCCAGTGAACTTAGGAGCAACCAACCAGTTTCATTATGTTCCTTGTTCTCCACAGATGGTCAAAGGTATTATGTATAGAGTCATGAAACTCCTTGCTTCTCACAAGTGGTGGATCAGGAGTGTCAAATGCATTTATTTTGTCTAACTCTCTGAACAGTTCATACTAAGGACTATCAGTGCTCTCCATACTATTATAAATAGAATGCTTAGCATTTTTGGGTCTAATTGTACTAAACAGCCAGCTCCAGAAACCCCAAAACCAACTAAAAAATTCCATCCTTGATATTCTGTTTCTCTAGAACCACTTCTGGTACCAAAATCTGTATTAGTCAGGATTCTCTGGAGGGACAGAGCTAATAGGATACATAAATATATATATGGGAATTTATTAAGTAGTGTTACCTCATATGGTCACAAGGTCCCACAATAGGCTGTCTGCAAGCCGAGGAGCAAAGAATCCTGTCTGAGTCCCAAAGCTGAAGAACTTGGGACTCCAGTGTTTGAAGGCAGGAAGCATCCAGCATGGGAGAAAAATGTAGGCTGGGAGGCTAAGCCAGTCTAACCTTTTCATGTTTTTCTGCCTGCTTCGTATTCACTGGCAGCTGATTAGGTGGTGCCCACCCAGGTTAAGGGTGGGTCGGCCCTCTCCCCAGCCCACTGACTCAGATGTTAATCTCCTTTGGCAACACCTTCATAGAAGAATACTTAGTATTCTTCAATCCAATCAAGTTGACACTCAGTATTAACCATCACAGTTGTTCATGAATTTTCTCCCCCAAGATAATTTTTTTTTTTGAAGACAAGTCTCACTCTATTGCCCAGGCTGGAGTGCAGTGGTGCAAATTTTGCTCACAGCAACCTCTGCCTCCCAGGCTCAGGTGATCCTCCCACCTCATCCTTCCATATAGCTGGTACTATAGGCATGAACCACCACGCCTGACTAATTTTTTTATTTTTTGTAGAGATGGCATTTCGCCATGTTGTCCAGGCTGGTCTCCACCTCCTGGGCTCAAATGATCTGCCTGCTCCAGCCTCCCAAACTGCAAAGATTACAGGTGTGAGCCACCACACCCAGCCTCCTCCAGGATAACTTTGATATATAAAAAAAAAGCCATCATTCTGTTTCAGATCATACTAGATATCTTAATAAATCACAAAATTATTTACTACTTAATTTTGGTGATGTTTCCAATTATTCTCAGTGCAACTGGAAGCAGTTGCTATAAATCAGTCTGGGCTCAGGATTAAAACATTGTACCATTGTTGAGGTGTGGTCTCACACAGTCACTCAGCTTCCCTGAGTACCAGTTTCCTAAGTGGTGTGGGTTGACCTATATATCCCATTTTACATATGACAATCAAATGTGAGTTCATATGTGAAATCATTTTGAAACTGTAGTCTTCTTTGCCTGCAGAATAACACATTTAATTATTCCTTCCCTGCAGACTTTCTTCTGCCTATCCAGGCCTTATTGTTGCTTTCTTACTCTTCTCTTCTTGTTACTTTGTATTGCAATTACATTTTATAGCTCTGTCTCCTCAAATAGACTATGTTGTTCTTGTGGGCTGGAAAGGTAGTCTATTGTTTTCTTAGGGCCTAGAACTATACTTGATGACATGCTTTGGCTGTGTCCCCACCCAAATCTCATCTTGAATTGTAACTCCCACAATTCCCATGTGTCATGGGAGGAACCCGGTGGGAGGTGATTTAATTATGGGGGTGGGTCTTTCCTGCACTGTTCTCGTGAGAGCGAATGAATCTCATGAGATCTGATGGTTTTAAAAAGAAGAGTTTTCCTGCACAAGCTCTCTCTCTCTCTTTGCCTGCTGCCGTCCATGTAAGACGTGACTTTTCCTCCTTGCCTTCTACCATGATTGTGAGGCCTCCCCAGCCATATGGAGTTGTGAGCCCAATAAGCCTCTTTCTTTTGTAAATTGCCCAGTCTGAGGTATGTCTTTATCGGCAGCATGAAAACAGACTAATACACGATATAAAATGAATGAAAGGATAAATGATTAAAATCAGCCATGTCATACCCCTGCCAAACTCCTCTGGTGACCTGAACTGCATTAAAAAATCCAACCTCTAGTTTATTGTCTACAAAGCCACACATAACGAGGTTATACTTTATTATACAGTTATATCTTGCCACTTATTGCCCCATATTGCTCTATACCACTTTCTGTTATTTAACCACACCAAGCAGATACCAAGAATATCCATTCTGTTCACTTCTGGAGAAGATGACTTTTGTGTGTATTATACATGTGTCTTTCCTTCTGAATATTTCTGAATAATGATCCATGGCTCAAACAAGATCAACTCCAGAGGGTATATAATCATGTGATAAGCTTTGAAATATGCTTGGCAACAGAGACTCATGTCATACTTTAAGAACAAGAAAAGCATAATGTCACCCATGTCTTTGAATAATTTGGTTTCTCATCTATAAAATGAATAAATGATTTCCAAAAGGCCTTTCCAACTTTGAGTCCATGATACAAATTCATTTTTGAGGGATAATAATGTTTATCTCTCCTTACTGACTAATTCTGGAAAATATGGAACTAGGGGATAACATTTTACTGTGAATTAATTCTACAGGTCATTTCTTTTTAATGAGTTGACTGAGAAAACCACAGTGCCTTGCATTTAACCTCCCAACTGTAATAGGGCTCAACCTATCAGTATTCTCCGTCTTTAGGGCAACTTCAAGGCTCAGAGGAATCAATTATGAAGAGCTTATTAGAAATTAATCTTCTCCTCGGGAGTGAAAATAGTTATGCCAATTGGGGAGAGAATTTCTTGAATGCTTAACAATTTCTTCACAGATATAACTTCTCTTTTTCGTGATCTGGTTGGTACCTATTATGGGGCTATGAACTTTAACCGATTTTGCTTGCATCACCATTTATGAATTTTTTTTTCTCTCTCTCATAGACACTTGATTAGCCTTAGGCAGTCCTGTGCATCACAGCCTTCTGCAATACCTGCCAGATCATCTACAGAAGCTGTAAGTAATCCACCTCATTCTTAAACCTTTTCTTGCCTGAAATCACTAAGGTTCTTATTTTTGGCGGGGGTGGGGGTGTATTTGGTTTTTGTTTGTTCTCTTTGAGGTATTCTAGTGTAAAGGAGCTTGTCTTGGGGGTAACAAAGACTTGAGTTTCATTGACTAGTTCTGTGACCCTGAGCAACTAGCTCAATTTTCCTGAACTTTGGATTCTAACTTTAAGAATGTCTTGCAGGTAGCTATGGAGATCAAGCATTCTGCCTAGTTTCTATAGCATATTAAGTACTTGATTTCAGGTTATACATTCATTAGCTCCCCTTCCCACACCCTGCCTTTTCTCATGAAATCTCGGGCTTCATTTCATTCCTTTGAACTTTTATCTTATTTTCCCTTTGTTTTCATTTCCAAATAGGTTCTCTATTGCCCTAATTTAACTAGGACTATTGCTATGCTTAATTAAAATATTGAATTTAGGCAATTGGAGTCTGAAGATAAAAAGTCTGAAGATGAGATATAAACTAAAAAGGATATTAAAATAAAACAAATTGCTATTTATTTTTCTAACTCTAACCCACCATCTGTCAATATTTTGGGGTTAAGCTATTGTTTCTAATAGGTCTCCTGGTAAAATGAATTTGAGGAGTGTTGACTCATTTGTTCAGAGTCAAAATAAAACATGTAGTCTACTAAGAGGCAATATAATATATGGTTAAGGGCAGAGATGTAGGTGCCAAATGGCTAGGGTCCAAACCCTGGCTCTATCTCCTATTTGGTATGCCTTTGGAAAAGTTACTTAATCGCTTGGCCTCAGTTTTGTCATCTGCCAAGTGGGAATAAAAAATAGTACTTACCTCATAGAGTTATCAGGGAATTAAATTTGTGTGTGTACAAATCTTACATACCCATAGGAGAGCCCTATAACATAATAAGCACCATAAAAGTGCTAGTTGTTATCATCATCATTGTTTCTATTAATGTTTCTATTTTATAATGCCCAATGTAATAGATGAATAAACAATTTATAAAGATTATCTCTAGCTCACATGAAAGTCCAAGCTGGTAGGTAGTTAGCAGGGAAGAATATCTCTGCTCCAGGAGGTTGTCCAGAGACCCAGATTTTATTTCTTTTCTTGATCTCCAGTTGCCTAAGGCAGGTGCAAATAAACTTTATTTGTAAAGGGCTAAGAGTAAATATCTTAGTCTTGGCAGGTCATATGATTTTTGTCCCAATAACTCAATGCTGATTTTGCTATAGACAATAAGTAAATGAATAGGTGTCATTGCTAGCCCTGCCCCAGCCCAGTGATCTCCCTTAGAGAGGGCTGACTCTGCCACTACAGCCACTCAAGCCTGTGGGAACAGGACAAGAAGAAGTAGAAAGTAACATCTTCTTGAAGTCATCATCTGGGATTTGCACACTTCAGTTGCCACTCATGTCCCATTGGTTAGAACTTAATAATCCCTGGCTGCAAATGACCCTGGAAGATGGAGTCTGTGGCTGGATTGCCATGTTGTAAGATAAAACTTGGGTGATTTTTCTATAAGAGCAGAAAAGAAGAAAGAACATTTGGGAGACAATGAATAATGTCTGCCATCAGTTTGTGTAATACATTTTTATAATTTTATGTTGTCCTGGCATCCATTTTAAATATAAGTTGAACTTCTCCATACCAAAAGCAGGGTTCAGTCATCATTGACACACAGTTTTCAGTTCTACACCTCTCCCCATTTCCTCTATGTGGCCAATCCAGATATCTGCCTTATCACTTTCTGATGACCACTTCTTTCTGGGACAGCTAGATAAACCTACTTGAGTAACCTTCTGACTTCCACATCCCTAAAGCTGTGCAGTTATGCCATAGTGACTACCTCTCTGTCCCAGCGTGACCTCTTGGAACTCATGCCTACTTGCTTTAAACCCACCAATTAAAACTCCCCTGTTTCGATAATGGCCTAGCCTCAACAAAGGCTTTGACCCACAGTTCCTATTTCTCCCTGCCTGTTCTGCTTAACCTGTGTATGTGTGGTCTTCAGGTGTGCTGTGTACCACACTCCCCACTCAAGATGTGTGAGTGATAAAATCTTTATTGTCTTCTTGTGTCTTTCCTAATCACTGGAGGGATATTTTCCACCTTGAAGATCCTAAATTAAAAATTTGGCCAATCTTTAACATAAATACATATTTTGTTGGAGAAAAAATTAATGGGCAATATGATTGTTTATAGAGAATAGAGGTTGAGTATCCCTTGTCTGAAATGATTGGAACCAGAAGCATTTTAGATTTCAGATTCTTTTAGATTTTGGAATAGTTACATATATGTAATGAGATATCTTGGGAATGGAACCCAAGCCTAACCACAAAGTTCATTCATATTTCATATACACCTTATACACATAGCCTGAAGAGAATTTTATACAGTGTTTTAAATAACTTTGTGCATGAAACAAAGTTTTGGCTACATTTTGACGGCAATTCATCACATGAGGTCAGGTGTGGAATCTTCTGCTTGTGACATCATGTCAGCGCTGAACGTGTTCTGGATTTTGGAACATTTTAGATTTTATATTTTTGGATTAGGGATACTTAACCTATAATATACAAAGGATTTTATATCCCCTTATAAATATGACATGTTCAACTATTCTGCAAGGTAAGCAAGGCTTAGATGAAATTAAGCCTCAGAAAACTTGAGGTTTTTCTCAAGGTCACATTGCTACTTGTTCATTGAGTCTTGTCTTCAACTTCAAACTCTATGTCCTTCCTCTATAGCTAAACTTCCTTTAAAATGTGAAATTACTTTATTGACTATTATTGGGAAGTTATTAGCCTCTGCTGCTCTGATGAGACCAGGAACAATCACGGAGATAAAAGGTTTTGAATCTATTAGTTTTTTATGGCTGTTGAAACAAGTTACTACAAACTTAGTGGCTTAACAATACAAATGCATTACTATGCAGTTCTGTAGGGCAGAAATCAACACACGTCTCTGTCAGCTAAAATCAAGATGTTGGCAGGACGTCCTTTTTGGAGTTTCTAAAGAATAATCCATTTCCTTGCCTTTTACATTTTCTAGGGAAAGGCCTGCATTTCTTGGATTGTGGCTCCTTTCCTTTATCTTCAAAGCTAGCAATGGCAGATTGAGCACTTCTAATATAGTATATTTCTAACCAAGGCAGGTGGGAAAGGTTATGGATTTTAAGGACTCATGTGAAGAGATTGGGACCACTGTATAATTTAGGGTAATTCCCCATTGCACATCCATACCCTTAATCACATCTTCACATTTCATTTGCCATGTGAGATATACTCATTCACATGTTCCTGGAATTAGGGTATGGGCATATTTCAGGGCTATTACTCTGCTCACCATATTGGATAAACTCTTTTCCTCCTCTTTTATTTACTTGGCATCCTAATAATTTTGATCTAAAATTTGATGTGACATAGTATTGCATTTGGTTCATATATTTTGAAAAATTCTAAAAAAAAATGGGTAGGGCAATAAGACGGTCATCATTAGGATATGATTGTAGCCTAAAGAAACTGGAACGAAAAAGAAAAAAGTCAGTAGCCGGATGCAGACTTAGATGTGGTTTCTGCCATACATTTGTATAGTTAATTCTTATAATTTTATTTTATGTGTATAAACCTTATACTGTCAAGCACCAAGCACTAATGAACCATGGCTTTTTAAAAAATCTGAAATGCATTTTACCCTCAGAATATAAAACTGGCCTTGGATGGATATAAGATGAAGAAAATTAAAGTAAATATAGTTGCAAAAAGGCAGTTATAGGCCTATCTCTTTCAATACCCCTCCCAAAGTATAAACATGCTATTGACCAAAGCCAAATTTTCTATTTGTGGGTACCTATAAGATCCTCAGTTCCTAACAGCAGATCAACTGCATGTTTTCCTGCTAAAATGGAAATCTCTCTGTTACATAACAAGGACCTTCAAGCTACGTCTTCTGTACCAAGACCTGCAATCCCAACATAAATCCTGACATTCCTCCTAGTGTAACAAATCTGGACTGTAGATGTAAATTGTATAGAATAATCATTTGGGGTAACTGACCAACTGTAAGTCCAGTAATAAAACCTGTTTATAAATGATGTTCTATTCGGCCAAACATTTACCAACCCTTCAAGGGCAAGCATACAAGAGCATTGGATTTGATACTCGTGCAGGAGATAAATCTGCAGACATCTTCAACATGAACTAAGTTCATAAACAAAACCTTAAAATGTCTTTTATATAGCAGGTGTTCAGCATTCTTGTCTCATTGTATCGGCCTGGAAATCCTCCACAGGAAAAAATAAATTACCTCAGGACACTGTAGTCATAAATTCTTCATGTGAAAGCATGCCTTCAGTTAGAATCTCCTTGGAGTTTTTTTTTTGTTACTGCAGAATAGTTGATAAACAGATTCCTTTTAAAAATAATATAATAAACAGAATAATAGACCAGTTTATATCCTAGAGTTTCTTAAAAAATCTGTGTTCGACTGAAGACAACATTTGGCTCCTTGTACTAGGAATGTGTGTGGCACATACAGTTGCATGGTCCTAAAGATCTAGAATCGAGGAGTCATAAATAAACAGGGCTGGAGATGATGTTTGACATTATAGTCAAGTGGTTCTTTAAGTACAGCTATATCTCACAATCACTTGGGGGAATTGTAACATTACAGATTCCTGGGACCTACCACAGGCCCACTGAAAAAGAATCTTTGGGAATAGCATCAGAGGATTGAAATATGCAACAAGAACTGCAAATTACTATTCAAAATCAGTCTCATTTACAACATTTCTGAAAATAGATTATCTGGTTTCTGCTTTGTCCATCTCCATTGATGGGAACTCTCTAGATCCTGAAGCAGCTTTTTCTATTTTCAGAACATATTACTTCTAAACATTATTTTTCAGCATTTAGCATTCAGTCTTAATCTGTTCTATATTCTCATCTGTATCACAGAGGCTAGAAAGTGCTAAAAACTATATTATCAAGATTTCCATGCAACGAAGGATCTGAATGTGACACAAATTTTACTGATGAGATGCACTTGCATGGGATTTAAAGGAAAAATAGAAGAAGAAGCCTCTTGCCTGTTGTCCTGATTGTCAGTGCTAGCCAGCAAGGATGTGATTTTAGTGAACAGCAGATTTTAGTGTTCATTTTTCAGTCTTTTAGATGCCAATAATTAGTGGGTGTAGCAGCCATTTCTTAACCTGATGCCAATCTCTGGATTGCTGATTCGGGTGTCCATTTGCCAGCTTGGCAGTGTTCATAGGCTGCTTCTCGGTGAATGGATAGCTCCAGACCTAGGCCAGCCATGGTGGCCTCAGGGGTAGAACTTTCCTTAGGGGGCCAGTTCTGTGTTGTTTTAGAGACATTGCGAGACACTGGCCAGGAGTCTTTTCCTTCAGCCCTTCCAACAACTTTGTAAACACTTAATTTCCTCTACCAAACCTCATTTATTTTATGAGAAAACTAAAGTTCAGGGAGGAAAATGACTCACTCACAATTATATAATTTGCTAATGGTAGAGACAAGATAAGAATTCAGGCCTCTTAACTCCCAGTCAAGTGCTTTTCTACATGAGCATGCATATCCAAGGGAAAGAAAATTCATGCAGGGTTTTCTGTATAATTTTGTAAGTATGAAAGCTGTATGTGTGTATGTGTGTGCATGCATACCTGTACTCAGAGCATCCATATGTATCAGAGAGTTGGAGGAAGTAAATTCAAGTTTGTGTGACTGCACCTTGGTGTCTAATGCCTTTATATGGCAGTTACCACATATAAATAAAAAATTATCCACTACCTTCTCCTTTAATAGAATGATGTCATAGTGATAGAGCATTCAACCCTCAACATCTTAGAGTAACACATTTATCACATTGATATTCCTTTTATGCATATACCAGGATAGCAAAAGGGCAATGGGAAAGCAAGTAAAGTTTGAGCCTGAAGGAACGTCAGAGAAAATACAAGAAAATTCAGATCCATCAGTGACCTCTAGCACCTGTTTCATCACTTTCCCTTGACCCGTCTGTCTTCCCAAAGCAAAATTGATAGGTGAAATCAAGCTTCCATGTTTTACAATAGTTTATATAAATAAATTCTTAAATCCTGTAATTAAATAGAGTTATAGGAGACACCTGGGATAACTTTTTCAAGAAAAGATTGGCAGATCTGGAAGGTGAGAAAAAGTAAATACCTCAGAGTAGAGGAAAAGCATGGATCAATAAAAGAAAGAAAAAACATCATGAAAAATGTTGATTGGAAATGATTCCACTAATAATCTTTATAAGCACTTGCCCAATCTACTTTTATCAAACATCTGTTATGTACAAGACACTGTAAACATAGATATTATGTGAGCTGTTGTTCAATGCTTTTGCAGAAATCAAAAGTTTCTGATGGTTCTGTAAAATATCTACTAACCCTAGTCAAGAAGAAAATCTGGCTGATGGGGCAAAAATATTGCTGAGTGAACCTGTGACAGTACCTATTGATCACAGCTTATTTTCTGAAGGACTTACAAAGTCTCTGTTTAATTATTCAGTATAGAATTTGGCCTGAGATCAACAATAAAATATCAGTGAATGATTTGCTAAATATTTGTTCTACTTTTGTAAAATCGGATAATTGTCTACTCTCTATCTTTTGTTACTTGTCTAATTCTATGTGATTTTTAAAGTTTTGTTAGCATAGCTGGGCGCGGTGGCTCACACCTGTAATCCCAGCACTTTGGGAGGCCGAGGCGGGTGGATCACAAGGTCAGGAGATTGAGACCATCCTGGCTAACATGGTGAAACTCCGTCTCTACTAAAAAATACAAAAAAATTAGCTGGGTGTGGTGGCAGGCTCCTGTAGTCGCAGCTGCTCTGGAGGCTGAGGCAGGAGAATGGAGTGAACCCGGGAGGCGGAGCTTGCAGTGAGCCGAGATCGTGCCACTGCACTCCAGCCTGGGCGACAGAGTGAGACTGTATCTCAAAAAAAAAAAAAAAAAAAAAAAAAGTTAGCATGGATCAATAATTTAATTTACAAGTTTTCTCAGTACCCTGATTTGTAGTTAAGTAATTAATAAAACATGTATTTACTGAGGACTTTGTGCTAGGATAGGCACTGAGATATCAACAATGAATAGAATATAATGCTTATGCTCAAAGGTTTTACCTTCTGAGTGGTAATTAATTACAATAAATTGTGATTTTACACCAAGACAGCATAGCATGTTGCAGGTGTCTACAGCAGATGAAAGTCCTCCTAGAAGCGGTGATAGGGTCACCAAGGCTGTATCTCACGTAAAGCAACTAAGAGGTCTTTTATATCCTTCTCACTTCAGTGTCCTTACGGCAGCACTAGTTCAGCCTTTTTTCACAGACTGTCATGCTTTAAAGTAGAGAAAAGCAAAGTAGCAAGGGAGAGAACTATTATTTTTTTTTGTATCTAACCCTGTATTGTTTTAATCAGTGGTCTATCACATTTTCATCTTCTTGCTCAGAATATAGTTTAACTCTCCTTATTACTTCTTTTATGTTGTTCTAAACATTTTTATAAGCCTTGATCATTAGTGAGTCTAACATTCTTGATATTTGGTACTGGCCTGAGCTATTCCTTTATAGTCATAGTCAACAGATCCTTCCTTCCTTCCTTCCTTCCTTCCTTCCTTCCTTCCTTCTATCTTTTTCTTTCTTTCTTTCTTTCTTTCTTTCTTTCTTTCTTTCTTTTTTCCTTCTTTCTCTCTTCTCTCTCTTTCTCTCTCTTTCTTTTGCATCAAACGTGTAGGGATAGTCACTTCTCTGGCACAAAATTCTTGCCCTCAAGGAGCTGACATTGTATGAGAACAGACAAAAACAAAGTAAACAATTAAAATATATGATATAATAGATGGCAGAAAGTGCTATGGAGATAAATAAAGTAAGCAGTAGACTTGTCAAGGGTGGAGGTTGTAATTTTAAACAGACGGCATCAGTTAGGTGGCATTTGAGAATGGCCTGGAGGAGGTGAAATGTTTCATTCATCTCATTTTTATTCTTGTTTCTATGCTCTTTCTTTCATCTTTTATACAGAGCTAAAAACATTAAAAATAAATCATTGTTTATTACAAAATTTATTATAGAAAACAATAAAAACTACATATAAAAAAAGAAAAATATGGAATACATCTATATTCCCATCATGTACATTGTTGATATGTTGTGTGTGTTCCTGTGTGTGCACGTGTATATCTATGTACATTCACAAAGATGGGATCAAGTATACTCTTTTTTAAACTGTGGTTTTCAATGACATTATGCCATGGACATCTACAACCTCATTTTGAATGATTAAACAAACTCATTTTGAATGATTAAACCATCACTTATTGTTGGAAATTAAAAATAACCCACAGAGGAGCATCCTTGTAATTACATCTTTGAATAGAGTCATCACCGAATATTTTCTTAGGAGAAATCTATAAAATAGAATTGTTATGACAAATGTATATTTCAACAGCTAATATGTATATTTTAAATTGCTCTTCCAGAGATTAAAAAGAGCCCAGAGTTGAAAGATGAAGCTTAGGAGAAATGTGGACACGTGGGCCTGGGGACTCATATGGCAGTTGGTATGGGCTCCACTTCAAAGTGAAGATGAACCTTTCGGTGATCTCATTCCAAATTGAGCTGGTGGGTGGAGGCTGAGGACATAGATATAGATAGCTAAGAAGGCTCAGGCAAATAACTGGAATCAAGGAGGAACAAGCAGTTTCTCCTATACTTTCTACTGTGAGCAAGGCGTGTTTCCCTTCATGAGTGTCCTTTTCATGGTTTTAGGAGATGGACATAATGGTCATGAAAGCTTATTTAAATATTTGTAACTACAGATGTACATATCCAAAGGACAAAAATCTCCATGTCAAAATACCTCGCTTGAATTAAATTGTTTTCCTTAAGCAAATGTAATTTTGAATACACTTAGCTTTATGATGACTTAAAAATGATTTGTTACTTGGAATTCCTTTGTCATAAAGATGTGAGTAATTGGTGCCTGTTAAGCCTCAACAATGATTTACTTAAAAAGTCTATAATAAGAAATTCATATAGTCCTTAAAATTTCAAACCAAAGCTAGTCTGAAAGACTGATCTTTAGAAATATGGTAAGTCCGTATCTCCTTTCTACTCTTTCTAATAATCACTGAGCAGAGGTGTGGGGAGGCTTTGGTGGGAAGAAGATTTGTTGTCATGGTCACCACTGATGAATTCTTATTTCTGAGGACCTCACAAACAGGAAACTGACAACTGAAATGATCTTTAAAATGACCTTTTGTAAGTGCCTTTAAGATTAAAGATGCTTTTAGCTTTGTCTGAAGCTTATATGTGAAATTGCCTTAGATTAAAGGCTTTTTGGCATTCTACTCATGACCTCCTGCACCTCCTCCCCACCTCTACCACTTATTAGGCTTTCTGGAGTTCAGATATTTCTTTGGAGACTGATATTGAGGAACGGGATTTATACAGATGCAATGAAAGCTACAGCCACTAATATGCACTCTGAACAGACATGAACTGTAACACTCATACTGAAGTGGGTTCTCTCCTGGCTGTAGTGTGTTAGAGTGAAATGAGCGTTTAGGTCAGAGAAAATCTGGATTCAAATCTAGATTCACCATTTACTAAGTTGGCAACTTACTTATTCTCTCTGAGCCTCTATTTCCCACAAATTACCTGGCAAATGTACGTAATAATACTTACCTGGTAACACTGTTGGAAGAATGAAAAGAAATGATTATACAAAGCCTCTGTCTCATAGTAGTTTCCTTTCTATTCCAACAAACATGGCTTAGAAGACATAAATACAGAAAAACAGTAAGATATACATTTTTCTTCAGGATCAGAAATTGTGCTTTCTAGAAAATTTTTTTGTCATTCAGGATCTACCCCTAAAGCATTTGATTTTCCTATTTATAGTAATGTATCAATTATAAAACTTGCAAAGTTTTAATCTAGTGAGATGGATTTGATAACTGTCGTGACTGCTTAGATAAAAAATATTAACGGAGACAGCAATTCTGAGATTTTAAAAGAGCTAAACTGCAATGAAAGTGCACTAATGTAAAGATAATGTAGCTGTTGTTGCTAACTAGCATCGTAATCTGGTTTGCCACCTGTACTAATTAAAAAGATAGTGGTTCCAGCCAGTGAAAGGGTATTCTTTCTTAGATGTCGGTAAAAGCTTAAGGAGACAAGAATTAAAAGGTCATAAAAATGTCCTAAGGGAACTAAATTAAAATAACACTTTACTAAAAATTAGAAAAAAAGTAGCCAAGAATCTCCTATTTTTAGTGATTTCTGTAAGTGTGTGTATGTGTTTGTGGTTGTGTTGTGTAGGTATTAGCATCTTTTGATGTTTATACATGAAAAGGGTGTTTATATACTGCATAGTCGTTAAGAACCCAGATTTTATGGTCAGTTTGGCTTCTAAACTCAGCTTTGCCATCAACTAAACATGCAGCCTTAGTGAAGTTTAACTTTCTGAGCTGCAGTTCCTTCACCTTTAAAGTAGGTATGCTAATAAAATCTAACTCACAAGAGATTTGGAAAATATAAATGAGCTAATGCATGTGAAGTGCCTAGCACATAGAAAATACTCAAATTTATTAGTAATTAGTCCCATTGTCATTAAATTGTCATTATTATTAAGGTGTGAGCATGGGCCAGTGTCAGCAATCTGACTCGTTAGTCAGATGTTAGTGCTGACACAGGCTAACATTATCCCGACTCTTTTGAAAACATTTTTCCCCTCTAAACTTCAAGTTCCTCAACAAGAAAATGCAAGGGGTGGTCAAGATAGTCTCTAAAACGTCTTCCAGTTTCAAATGTTGCCCTATAACGTAAGAAATGTTACATGAATTTTTATATTTATTCTGTTAGATAGTATGAGTTTTATGTTACTGAAATTTGGGCCTGTTGAGGTGAGCTTTTCTTTCTGTATTGTTTTTTCTTGACAGTGTGTGTATGTTTGTGTATGTGAAGCCGCCTTTGCAAAATTATAACTGAGGAAATTATGACAGTGAGAGAGATCACACCTAACTGACTCCATCTTGCTTCTAATCCTTAAGCTGTCCTTGTTCATTCCTGAGTGTAGGCTGAATTAACTTTGGGAAGGAATTCAGTTCATGGTTTGATTCTGAACAAAACTGATAACAGCCCTTTCCCGAAAAGACCCCCTTCTTGCCTGGGGTCCAGTCTGCCTTTGCAGGACTAACAAATTAGCTACAAGAGTAGAAATTACAATTTAGGGGTCATGCAGCCTCTGGCTCCAACAGTCTGAACATCCCCAAATTGCTCCTGGGGATAGCATCACTATTGTAAAACCTAAGATCAGTGCTTGAGATATTTTGCAGACCTTACACTTGATGGATCAGCTGACACCACCTAGACCGGTAATTTGGCCCAAGGAGTTCTGCTATTGCACCCAGGAACAGAAAACATTAAGAAAACCTAACTTCGACCCCCTATGATTCCATCTCCAACCTGACCAGTCAGCACTCCCCACTTCCCAAGCCCCTACCTGCCAAATTATCTTTAAAAACTCTGATCCATGCATGCTCAGGGAGACTGATTTGAGTAACAGTAAAACTCCCCATCTCCCACACAGCCTGCTCTGTGTAAATTACTCTTTCTCCATTGCAATTCCCCTGTCTTGATAAATAGGCTCTGTCTAGGCAATGGGCAAGGTGAACTCATTGGGCACTTACATGTGGATATGCATCCATGTGTTCATCCTTTGCCTTAGACAGAAAGGTATGGGGCTATCAATAACCAACCATAGAGTATCAGTTTTAATCATAAAAATTGTATGAAGAAGCCACTCTATTGGAAACAACAATTCCTTATTCTTTCAGGAGATTAAAAAGGCAAAGGTTTGGATACAAAGTACAGGTAGGAAAGTTTGTGTGAAAAGTGATAGATGGTTTATTCGTCCGTTTACACACTATTTTTTTTTTTTTTTTAAATGGAGTCTCGCTCTGTCACCCAGGCTGGAGTGCAGCGGCCCGATCTCAGCTCATTGCAAGCTCTGTCTCCGGGGTTCACGCCATTTTCCTCCCTCAGTCTTCCGAGTAGCTGGGACTACAGGCGCCCGCCACCACGCCCGGCTAATTTTTTTGTATTTTTAGTAGAGACGGGGTTTTACCGTATTAGCCAGGATGGTCTCAATCTCCTGACCTTGTGATCAACCCGCCTTGGCCTCCCAAAGTGCTGGGATTACAGGCGTGAGCCCCCGTGCCCAGCCTACACACTATTATAAATGCCTGAGACTGGGTAATTTATAAAGGAAAGAAGTTCAGTTGGCTCACAGTTCCACGTGGCTGGGGGGGAGCTCAGGAAACTTAGAATCATGATGGAATGTGAAGGGGAAGCAGGCACCTTCTTCATAAGGTGGCAGAAGAGAGAGAGTGTGTGAGGGAGGAACTGTCAAACACATGAAACCATCAAAACTCATGACAACTCACTCACTATCATGAGAACAGCATGAGGGAAATGTCCCCCATGATCCAATCACCTCCCACCACGTCCCTCCCTTGACATGTGGAGATTATAAGGATTACAATTCAAGATGAGAATTGGATGGGGGCACAGAGCCAAACTACATCAGTTGGGCACACTGACAAACATGCTGAGGCCGAGGAGCTTTGTCTCAGCTGTGATACTTTTTCATTTAACATTTCCCAGTTGTTTAATCTTAGTGAGCTTTCACCTTCAGCTTCTGGAAGGCATGAGGTGTCTCGGTCATGGGATCCTTGAGATAAGAGGGAAAACAGGAAACAAATGGTTTTAGTGGGAAGCATTTCATAGACAACATTTTTTTCTCAAACATAAATTGTTTCGTTTTACTTTTACTCTTTAAATGTTTAATAACTGCTCTCAGAAACATCTTTCTTTGAACCTTCCATACGTGAATGAGATAAAATTTTAAAAATGAACAAACACTTACTGAACATTGTCCTATGCTGTTTGACCAACATAATCTCATCACATACATAAGCATTTTAAATAATATGGAAATATGGAGACTTTGCCCAAGAAAAGGTAGTAATTGTGTTTAACATGCTATGTAGTTCAATAAGACAGTGACCTTGGGGTCCCTGTGCTGTGTCTGTGTGTGTGTGTGTGTGTGCATGTGTGTGCATCTGTAAAGTTTTTTCTAGGATCATTCCTCATTTATCTGTGTTTCAACAGCAAATGTAGAAAATATTATTATTATTAATCTGTGCATGGCCAACTCTATCAATTTCAAAGTAGAAGAGCTCCAAATCTAGATAATAATGCTTGCTTCTGGGTTTGTGGGTTCATATGAAGAAAATTAGTAAAAGTCTATATACCTTGTTGATCTGCATAGAGAACTTCCACAGTGTGTTCTACCTTTCCTCTAGTTCTTTCCTTCTGGAAAGTTATTTCCTTAAAACAGATAAAAGAAACTTTTAGGCTTTTCTAACTTTTGGTTCTGAAGGCAGAACACCTGGGTTTAAATCCAAGCTTTATTGATTACTAGGTTTGAAATTTGGGGTAGGTCATTTCTTTGTGCCTCAATGTAATTACCTGTAAAAGGATAATTGTAGGAATTGCTCTACTGGGTTATTGTGAGGGTTAAACAAGTAATACCTACAGAGTGCTAAGAAAAGTTCCTGGAACATGGTGCATGCTTACTGAATGTTATGTTACTACGCATGCTTACACACACCCACCCCCCCCACACACACAGTGCAACCTTTACTATATCTGAAGGCCCCCTTTTCTCATCAAGGTTTCATTTAGCTGCACAGCATATTAAATAAGATCACTGTCTCTCCTTGGGTAAAGCTTCCATGTGTTTTATATTATTTAAAATACTTAACTATTTGATGAGATTTTGTTGTTCAATGACCTTAGTACAATGATCAATAAGTGTGTATTCATTCTTTTCATTATATCTCATTCACAACTGCAACATTCAAAGAAAGATATTTCTAAAAACAGTTATTTCAAATATAAATTAGTAGATTAAAGGTAAAAAATTGCAGCAAAATAGAGTGTTCTGTTTTTATGTGATTCAGTTTTGTCCGAAACAACTTTGAGAGTTACCTAAATGCACTTTGTTTACTCTCATTACCTTCCTTGCTGTCATGGTGTATGTTCCAAGTCAAATGAAGACCAATGTGTCTTGTAAGCAGAGTAATGGCTGTCTAAAGATGTCAATTTCCTAACCCCCAGAACCTGTGAATATGTTACCTTCAATGACAAAAGGGACTTTTCAGATGAAATTAAATTGAGAACTTTGAGATGAGATGTTATCTGGGATTATCTTAGGGGGTGCCCAATGTAACCACAAGCCACTATAAGAGGGATGGGGGAGGGTCAGAGTCACAGAGAGATTTGAAGATGCTACAGTGCTGGCTTTGAAGATGGAAGAAGAGGCCATGAGCTAAGGCATGTAAATGGCCCCTAGCAGCTGGGTGGAAGAAGATAATGGATTTTCCTCTGGAGCATCCAGAAGGAACACAGCCCTGAAAACACCTCAATTTTAGGACTTCTGACCTCCAGAGTTTGTAAGATAATAAATGTGGGCCGGGCGCGGTGGCTCACGCCTGTAATCCCAGCACTTTGGGAGGCCGAGGCGGGCGGATCACGAGGTCAGGAGATCGAGACCATCCTGGCTAACACGGTGAAACCCCGTCTCTACTAAAAATACAAAAAATTAGCCGGGCGTGGTAGCGGGCGCCTGTAGTCCCAGCTACTCGGGAGGCTGAGGCAGGAGAATGGCGTGAACCCGCGAGGCGGAGCTTGCAGTGAGCCGAGATCGCGCCACTGCATTCCAGCCTGGGCGACAGAGCGAGACTCCGTCTCAAAAAAAAAAAAAAAAAAAAGATAATAAATGTGTGTTGTTTTAAGCCATGAACTTTCTGGTAATTTGTTAACAGTGGCAATAGGAAACTAATATGATGTGGTAGTAGCTTTGTTCACCTATATTAAAAGGGATATTTTAGAGGTTCTGTAAGTATTATGAAGAACAAAATATTATCGTCAATAATTGCATTTTGTGGGTCATTTAATGTCTCAGAAGATTTTTATTCTTACAACTTTTTCATCTTCCCTGGGGCAGTTTTATGAAGCTATTTATTTTTTGGATGACATGTCATGTTTAAAAGTCTTTTTCCCCAAAGCATAAAATGGTCTAAAGTGTCCCTTTTTATGGTCTAAAGTGTCCCCATTTTCTCATAATACTAAAGTAAAAATTTGCATTTACTAGAAATAATATATTTTTACTAGTCTCCAGAGATGAGATCATACACTAAAGAATACCCTGGCTTTGAAAGGGACAACAGTCTATGATAAAATACAGGAATTGCTTTCTTATGGACCATTCCTTTTGGATTTCCACACAGGGCTCATGTGTTCCAATTTGCCTGAGCATAAAGGAACCACCCATTTTGTTGACAGGGCAGTGTAGGGCATCAAACTGTAGCACCTGAAGCACATCTTTGAATGATGGCTTCGCATTGAAAATTTAACTGTATGACATTGTTATTCAGTTACCATCTGTATTCAGGTACCAGGCTACCTAGATAAACAGAGAGTTTTAATTTAATGCATATTATTAACCATTTCACATTCCTTTCCTATCGGATCATGACAAAACCATTTGCAAACTAGACTTAACTAAAGCTACTGAAACAGAAAAACTGGATATATACTCTTTCTCATATTCTTATTTTTCTTCTGCTTTTAAAAATCTCAGAACACAAATCCTTCATCCTTTTTGTTTCATCTTTGGCCTCATGTTATCAACATAAACATAGAGTTTAAAGTTTCAACCTTGGTCTATACAAGGCTGTAAGTTCAACACGCTGACAGAGGTCCAGTAGGCAACACATATAAGTGTTGCAGGCAGTGACCAGGAGTGGTGAACCGGAGCCCACAGACTCTCTCAAAGGGATTAACTGCTCCCCAGCCCCAGACAATTTTTGGCATGTTAAAACATAGGTATAGTACTTCCAGAAATCTTTTTAAAGAGAAGCCAGAAATCTGTATTTTTATTTGATATCTCTCAATTTTTAAACTCTGTAGAACAGACCTAACTTTGTTAGCATGGATTCATCCTGTTTCTATAATATTATAAGCTGACCTTAGATCATAATAGTTCTATTTCATGTTTACTATATATATATATATATATATATATATATATATATAATATTTTGTATTTTCTCTTTTTTTCCTCCTGGGGCTTCATTTATTTATTAATTCTTGGAGGAGTAGAGGGACAATGGAAACCCCTAGAAATGTCACTTAAGGATAATCTGGGGGCATTAGGGAATAATTATTTGAAAAATTGCAACTACAGAGAAGGAGTAAAATGGTTGACGAGAAGCTTTCACTGATTATCCTTCCTGCTGGAACACCAAACTGAACAACTATCCACATAAGAAAGCACCTTCATAAGAACCAAAAATCAGATGAGTGATCATAGTACCTGGTTTTAACTTCATATCACGGAAAGAGGTACTGAAGAGGGCAGGAAAGACAGTCTTAAATTGCTAATACCACCCCCCACCCCCTCAGCTCCCAGCAGCAGCCACATAGTGCGGAGAAAGAATCTGTGTGCTTCAGGGAGGGAGAGTACAGGATTTGTGGGACTATGCAGTGAAAGTCAGTGCTGTCTTGTCACAGCATAAAGCAACATTTGGCAGAATTCAGCTGGCACCCACTGAGGGAGCATTTAGAACAGCTCTAGCCAGAGGGGAATTGCCTATCCCAGTGGCTGGAATCTGAGTTCTGGCAAGCCCCACCACTGTAGGCTTAAGGGCTCTGGGGTCCTAAGTAAACTTGTAAGGCAATCTAGGCCAGAAGGACTAAAAGTTTTGGGCAAGTTCTGATGTTGTGCTGGGCTCTGAGCCAGCGGACTTGAGGGACACATGACCTAGTGAGACACCATCTGGAGTGGCCAAGGGAGTGTTTGCTCCAGCCCTCCCATAGCCCCAGGCAGCACAGCTCACAGCTCTGGTACAGATACCTCTCCACTTGAAGAGATGAGAGGGAAGACTAAAGAGGACTTTGCCTTGCAACTTACATACCAGCTCAGCCACAATAGGATAGGGTACTGGAAGAGTCATGAAGCCTCCACTTCAGGACCCAGCTCCTGGATGACATTTCTAGACATACCCTGGGCCAGAAGGGAACCTCCTGCCTTGAAGGGAAGGACCCAGACATGGAAGAGTCCATCACCTGCTGACTAAAGAGTTCCTTGAGCCCCAAATAACCAGCAGTGATACCCAGGCAGTACTCACCATGGGCCTTAGGTGAGACTCAGAGATGTGCTAGCTTCAGGTGTGACCCAGCGTATTCCCCGTAGTGGTGGCTACATAGAGGAGACTTCTTCTGCTTGAGGAAAGGAGAGGGAAGAGTGAAGGGGAATTTGTTTTGCAGCTTAGGTACCAGGTTGGCCACAGTAGGGTAGAGCACCAAGCAGTCTCTTGGGGTCTCCTGTTCCAGGACTTGAGTCTTGGATGGCATTTCTGGATCTGCCTTGGGCCAAAGAGAGCCTACTTCCATGAAGAGAGAGCCCCAGGTCTGGCAGCATTCACCATAAGCTGACTAAAGAACCCTTGGACATTGCGTGAACATTGGCTAGCCAGGCAATATTTGCCATGGCCCTGGGGCAGTGATGGCTATTGGCAGAGACTCCTCTCCTCCTTGAAGTGGAGGGAATAGTTGGAAGGCCTTCGTCCAGTGGCTCGGGTGCCAGCTGGGATGCAGTAGAATAGAGCACTAGATAGATTCCTAAGGTTTCTGATTCCAGGCCCCGGCTCCTGGATGGCATTTCTGGATCCATCTGAAATCAGGAGAACTCACTGCCCTGAAGGGAAGGACATAAGCCTGGCTGGCTTTGTCACATGCTAATTGTAGAACCCTAGGACCTTGAATGAACATAGGCAGTAGCCAGGCAGTGGTGACAACCAGTACTGTGCTAGCTTCAAGTCAGACCCAGTCCTAGCCACAGTAATCACAGGGGTGCTTGTGTCATCCCTTCCCCAGCTCCAGACAGCTCAGCACAGAGAGAGAGAGAGAGAGAGAGAGAGAGACAGACTGACTCAATTTGTTTGGAGAAAAGTAATGGAGGATAACAAGATTCTCTGCCTAGTAATTCAGAGAATTATTCTGGAAGTTATTTAAGACCACCAAGGTGGTAACTCTACAAGTCTGCAAGAGCCACAGCATTACTGAGCTTGGTGTACCCTATAATACAGATATGACTGCAGATACCAAAACTTAGATTAAAACACCCAAGTTCCTCTGAATATTTGGAAAATCTTTTTTTTCCAAATATTCCAAGAAGAACAGGTACAAAAAGGCCTAACTCTGAAGACTACAATAAATACTTAACTCTTCAATGCCCAGACACTGGCAAACATCCACAAGCATCAAGACCACCCAGGAAAACATGAACTCATCAAATAAACTAAATAAGGTACCAGTTCTGGTACCTTATTTAGGGGCTCCAGCTCTGGAGAGACAGAGACAGGTGATGTTTCAGACAGAGAATTCAAAATAACTATATTAAGGAAACACAACAAAATTCAAGATAACACAGAGAAGGAATTTGTAATCATATTAGCTAAATTTAACAAAGAGATTATAATAATTTGGAATAACCAAGTGAAATTCTGGAGTGGAAAAATGCAATTTCAATACTGAATAGTGCATCAGAGTCCTTTAATAGCAAAATTGATCAAGCAGAAGAAAGAAACAGTGAGCTTGAAGACAGCCTATTTGAAAATACACAGAGGAGACAAAAGAAAAAAAAAACAATGAAGCACATGAACAAGATCTAAAAAAATAGCCTCAAAAGGGCAAATCTAAGAGTGACTGATCTTAGAGTGGAGGTAAGAGAAAGAGATAGGTGTGGAAACTGTATTCAAAGGAATAATAAGATAACTTCTCAAACCTAGAAAATGGTATTGGTATTCAAGTACAAGAGGGTTGTGAAACACCAAGCAGCTTTAACCCAAATAAAACTACTTTGTGACGTGTAATAATCAAACTCCCAAAGTTTAAGGATAAAGAAAGTATCCCAAAAGCAGCAAGATAAACAAATAACATACAATGAGCGCCAATATGTCTAGCAGCAGACTTTTCAGTGGAAACCTTACAGGGCAAGAGAGAATGGCATGACATATTTCAAGTACTGAAGGTGAAGAATGTTCACCCTAGAATAGTATATTCAGTAAAAATATCCTTCTAACATGAAGGATAAATAAAGACTTTCCCAGACAAACAAAAATGGAAGGATCTTATCAACATCAGACATATCCTCCAAGATAAGCTAAAGGAAGTTCTTCAGTCTGAAAGAAAAGGATGTTAATGAGCAATAAAAAATCATCTGAAGTAAAAACTCACTGGTAATAGTAAACAGAAAAACACAGAATAGTATACATTATAATTGTGGTGTGTAAACTATTCATATTTTGAGTAGAAAGACTAAAAAATGAACCAATGAAGATAATAACTACAACTTTTCAAGATATAGACAGGACCAGACATAAACAGAAACAATAAAAAGTTAAAAAGTGAGAGGATAAGGTTAAAGTGTAGAGTATTTATTAGTTTTCATTTTGCATGTTTGTTTATGTAATCAGTTTTAAGTCATCATCAGTTTAAAATAATGGGTTATAAGATAGTATTGCAAGCCTTATGGTAACCTCAAATCTAAAAACATACAACAGCTACAAAAAAAGCAAGAAATTAAAACACACCGCCAGAGAAAATCACCTTCACTAAAACAAAGATAGGAAGGAAGGAAACAAGATAAGACCACAAAATAACCAGGAAACGCATAGCAAAATGACAGGAGTGAGTCCTTATTTATCAATAATAACACTGAATGTAAATGGACTAAACTCTCCAATCAAAAGACACAGAGTGGCTGAATGGATAAAATTAAAAAAAAAAAAAAAACAGAACGCAATGATCTGTTCCACGCAAGAAACACATTTCCCCTACAAAGACATACAAAGACTAAAAATAAAGGAATGGAAAAAGACATTCCATGCAAATGGAAAATGAAAAAGAGCAGGAGTAGTGATATTTATATCAGACAAAATAGATTTCAAGAAAAAACCCATCAAAGCAAAAAATAAAGTCATTATATAAAGACAAAAGAGTCAATTCACCAAGGGGATTTTATAATTATAAATATATATGCGCTCAACAATGGAGTGCCAAGATATATAAAGCAATTACTGTTAGAGCTAAGAGACAGATACACCCCAATACAATAATAGCTGGCCACTTTCAGCACTGGCCACACCATTGAGATAGAAAATCAACAAAGAAACACTAGAGTTTATGAGCACTATAGACCAAATGGACCTAATAGATTTTTATAAAACATTTCATCCAATGGCTGAAGAATATATATTCTTCTCTTCGTTGCATGGGTCATTCTCAAGGAGAGACCATATGTTGGGCCACAAAATAAGTCTTAAAATTTTAAAAACATTAAAATTATTTCAAGTATATTCTCTGAACACAATGGAATAAAACTACAAATTAATAACAAGAGAAATTTGGGAAACTACATAAACACACTGAAATTAAACAATATGCTCTTGAAACAAATGACAGTGAAACATAACATACCAAAACCAATGGATACAATGAAAGCAGCACTAAGAGGGAAGTTTATAGCTAAAGCACCTACATCAAAAAAGTAGAAAAATGTCAAATAAAAAACTTAATGTTGGATCTTAAAGAACTAGAAAATCAAGAGCAAACTAAACCCAAAATTTGTAAAAGAAAAAAAATAACACGAGATCAGAGCAGAAAATAACTCAAATTGAAATAGAGAAACCAATACAAATGATCAATAAAACAAAAGCTGGATTTTTGGAAAGATAATTAAAACTGACAAACCTTTAGTATACTAAGAAAAAAACAAGAAAAGACCCAAATAAAATCAGGGATAAAAAAGAGACACTAAAACTGTTACTACAGAAATTTTATTAGAGGCTACTATGAAGAACTATATGCCAATAAATTGGAAAACCTAGAAAAAATGGATAAATTCCTATATAAAGCCTATCAGGATTTTACCATGAAAATGTCCAAAATGTGAACAAATAAGAAGTAATTAGATTAAAGCCATAACAAAAAGTCTCTCAGCAAAGAAAAGCTCAGACCTAATGGCTTCACTGCTGAATTTTACTAAATATTTAAAGAAGAACTAACAGCAATCTTACTCAAACTTCTGATAAATAGAGGAAGAGGGAATACTTCCAAACTAATTCTATGAGGCCAGTATTACCCTGATACCAGAACCAAAGACACATCAAAAAACAAACAAACAAAACAAAACAGGCCAGGCAGGTGGCTCACACCTGTAATCCCAGCACTTTGGGAGGCTGAGGAGGGTGGATCACGAGGTCAGGAGATCAAGACCATCCTGGCTAACACAGTGAAACACAGTCTCTACTAAAAAATAGAAAAAATTAGCCAGGCGTGGTGGCGGGCACCTGTAGTCCCAGCTGCTCGGGAGGCTGAGGCAGGAGAACGGCATGAATCCGGGAGGCGGAGCTTGCAGTGAGCCAAGATTGTGCCACTGCACTCCAGCCTGGGCGACAGAGTGAGACTCTGTCTCAAAAAAAAAAAAAAAAAAAAAAAAAACCAACAAAACAAAACAAAACTACAGGCAAATTTTCCTGATGAACATTGATGCAAAAGTTCTCAAGAAAATGTTAGCAAACTGAATTCAACAACCCATTAGAAAAATCATTTGGCCAGGCATGGTGGCTCATGACTGTAGTCCTAGCATTTTCAGAGTCCAAGGTTAGAAGATTGCTTGAGTGCAGGAGTTCAAGACCAGCCTGGGCAACAAACTGAGACCCTGCTTCTACTAAACAAACAAACAAACAAAAAATAGCTGGGCATGGTGATATGTGCCTTTGCTACTAGCTACATAGGAGGCTGAGGAAGGAGGATCACTTGAGCTCAAAAGGTTGAAGCTTCAGTGAGCTGTAATTGTGTGTGGCACTCCAGTCTGGGTAACAGAGTAAGACCCTGTCTCAAAAAGAAAAAAAAAGTTCATTCATTATAACCAAGTGGGATTTATCCGTGGAATGCAATGATGTTTCAACATGCTCAAATCAATCAATGTGATATATCACATCAACAGAATGAAGGATAAATACCATATAATCATTTCAATTGAGGCTGAAAAAGCATTTGATAAAGTTCAATATTCCTACATGATAAAAACCCTAAAAAAACTTGATATAAAAGGACTGTATCTCAACTAAATAAAAACCATATTTGGCAGACCCACAGTTAGTATTACGGAATAGGGAAAGACTGAAATCTTTTTCTCTAAGATCTGGAACACAAGGATGTCCACTTTCACCATTGCTCTTCAGTATAGTATTTGAAGTCCTAGCTGGAGCAATCAGACAAAGGAAAAAAAAAGGGCAACTATATTGGAAATAAAGAAGTCAAAATATTCTTGTTTGCAGATGATATAATCTTATAATTGGAAAAACATAAAGACTCAAAAAAACTATTAGAACTGATAAACATTCAGTAAAGTTGCAGGATACAAAATCAACATAGAAAATTATCAACATTTTCATATGGCAAAAGTGAACAATCTGGAAAAGAAACCAAGGAAGTAATCCTGTTTACAATAGGTACAAATAAAATAAAATGGCTAGAACTAAACTTCACTGAAGAAGTGAAAGACCTTTCCAACAAAAACTGTAAAACATTGATTAAAGAAATGGAAGCAAATACACCAAAAGGAAAGATATTTAATGTTCACGGATTGGAAGAATCAATATTGTTAAAATGTCCATACTGCCTGAAACAACCTACAGAGTCAATGTAGTCCCTATCGAAATGCCAATGACATTTTTATACTGAGATGAAAAAATGCAATCTTAAGATTTATATGAAACCACAAAAGATTTAGAATAGCCAAAACTTTCTTGAGCAAAAAGAATAAAACTGGGGGAGTCCCGTTACCTTACTTTAAATTATACTATAGAGGTATAGTAACGAAAAAAGCATGATACTGGCATAAAAACAGATGCATAGTACAATGGAAGAGAATAAGGGACCAGAAACCAATCCACACCCCTACAGTGAACTTATTTTTGACAAAGGTACCGAGAACACCCCAGTTAAAATGGCTTATATCCAAATAACAGGAAATAACAAATGCTGGTGAGGATGTGGAGAAAAAGAAATCTTCATACACTGTTGGTAGGAATGTAAATTAGTACAGCCACTGTGGAAAACAATTTGGTGGTTTCTCAAAAAACTAAAAATATAGCTATCGTATGATCCAGCAGTCTCACTGCTAGGTATATACTCAAAAGTAAGAAAATCAGTACATTAAAGAGATATCTACACTCCCATGTTTATTGTAGCACTATTCACAGTAGCGAAGATTTGGAAGCAGCCTAAATGTCCATCAACAGACAAACAGATAAAGAAAATGTGATATATAACACACACACACACACACACACACACACACAAAATGGTGTACTATTCAGCCATAAAAATGAATGAGATCCTGACATTTGCACAACATGAATAGAACTGTAGGTCATTGTGTTAAGTGAAATGAGCCAGGCACAGAAAGACAAACTTCACATGATCTTACTTATTCATGGGAGCTAAAATTAAAATAATTGAACTCATGGAGATGGAGAGTAGAATGATGGTTACCAGAGGCTGGGAAAGGTAGTAGAGGAAAACAGAGATAATTAATGGATAAAAGCATATATATTTAGGTAGAACTTAAAACCTCTAGTATTTGGTAGCATAAGAGGGTGAATACAATCAACAATTATTGATTGTAAATTTTAAAATAAGTAAATGAGGAGAGTTGGAGCAAGATGACAGAATAGAAGTCTCCACCAATTATCCCCTCCACAAGCACACCAATTTAACAACTATTTACATAGAAAAAAAAAAATACACCTTCATAAGAAACAAAATCTTTCAGTATATCATCCATGAGAATTTCCCCAACCTAGCTAGAAAAGTCAATATTCAAGTTCAGGAAATTCAGAGAACCCCAGTAAGATACTTCGCGAGAAGATTATCCTCAATACATATAATCTTCAGATTCTCCAAGGTCGAAATGAATGAAAAAATGTTAAAGGAAGCTAGAGAGAAAGGGCAGGTCACCTACAAAGGGATGCCCATCAGAACAATAGCAGGTCTCTCAGCAGAAACCCTACAAGCCAGAAGATATTGGGGGCCAATATTCAACGTTCTTTAAAGAAAGAAATTACAACCAAGAATTTCATATCCAGCCAGACCAAACATAGGCAAAGGAGAAGTAAGATCCTTTTTCAGACAAGTAAATGCTGAAGGAATTCATTATCACCAGACCTGCCTTACAAAAGCTCTTGAAGGAAGCACTAAATATAGAAAAGAAAGATCATTACCAGCCACTACAAACACACACTTAAGTACGGAGGCCAGTGACGCTATAAAGCAACCACACAACAATTCTGCATAATAACTAGCTAACATCATGATTACAGGATCAAATACACACATGTCAATACTAACCTCAAATACAACTAGGCTAAATGCCCCAATTATAAGGCGCAGCGTGGCAAGCTGGATAAAGAACCAAGATCTATCGATATACTGTCTTCAAGAGACCGATCTTATGTGCAGTGACACCTATAGGTTCAAAATAACGGGAGAAAAGTCTATCAACCAAATGGAAAACAGAAAAAACGGAGTTTGCAATCTCAATTTCAGATAAGACAGACTTTAAGCCAACAAAGATCAAAAAAAGACAAAGTAGGGCATTTCATAATGGTAAAGAGTTTAATTCAACAAGAAGACCTAACTATCCTAACTAAATATGCACTCAACACAGGAGCACCCAGATTTATAAAGCAAGTTCTTAGAGACTTTCAAAGAGACTTTTACTCCCATACAAAAGTACTTGGAGACTTTAACACTCAACTGACAGTATTAGACAGATCATCAAGGCAGTACATTAAGAAAGATATTCAGGACCTGAACTCAACACTGGATCAAATGGACCTAATAGACACCTACAGAACTCTCTACCCTAAGACAATAGAATATACATTCTTCTCAATATCACATAGCACATACTCTAAGGTCAATCACATAACTGCATATAAAATACTACTCAGCAAATACAAAAGAACTTAAATTATAACAAGCACTCTGTCAAACGACAGGGTAATCAAATTTCTTAGTCTTAAAAATTAGAACTAAGAAATTCACTTAAAACCATACAATTAAATGGAAATTGAATAACCTTCTCCAAATGAGTTTGGGTAAATAATGAAATCAAGGCAAAATCAAGAAGTTCTCTGAAACTAATAAGAACAAAGATACAACATACCAGAATCTCTGGGATGCAACTAAGGCAGTGTTAAGGGGTAATTTATAGCACTACATGCCCACGTTAAAAAATTAGAAAAATCTCAAGTTAACCTAACATCACAACTAAAAGAACTAGAGAAACAAGTGCAAACAAATCCCAAAGCTAGCGGAAAACAAAGAAATAACTAAAATTAGAGCTGAGAAGGAGATTGAGACATGAAAAACCATTCAAAAGGTCAACAATTTCAGAAGTTTGTTTTTGAGAAAATTAATAAAATAGACTGTTAGATAGACTAATAAGAAAAAAGAGAAAACCCAAATAAACACTATTGGAAATTACAAAGGGGATATTACCACTGACCCAACAGAAATACAAATAATCATCAGGGAATATTATGAATACCCATATGCACATAAACTAGAAAATCTAGAAGAAATGAATAAATTCCTGGACACTTACACTGTCCCAAGGCTGAGCCAAGAAGAAGCTGAATCCCTGAACATAGTGATAATGAGCTTCAAAATTGAATCAGCCTACCAAATATATAGCCTACCAAACGAAAAAAGCTCAGGATCACATAGACGAAGAGGAGCTGGTACCATTCCTGCTGAAACTTTCCAAAAAATTGAGGAGGAGGACTCCTCTATAACTCTTCCTATGAGACCAGCATCATCCTGATACCAAAACTTGGCAGAGACACAGCAAGAAATCCCCACAAAACTTCAGACCTATACCCTTGATGAACATCAATGCAAAAATCCTCAACAAAATACTGGCAAATCAAATCCAGCAGCAAATCAAAAACCTTATCCACCACGATCACATAGGCTTTATCCCTGGGATGTAACATTGGTTCAACATATGCAAATCAACAAATGTGATTCATCACATAAACAGAACTAAAGACAAAAAACACATGATTATCTCAATAGATGCAGAAAAGTCTTTTGATAAAATTTAACACCCTTTCATGTTAAAAACTCTTAATAAACTAGTCATTGAAGGAACACACCTCAAAATGATAAGCGCCATCTATAAGAAACCCACAACCAACATCATACTGAATGAACAAAATCTGAAAGCATTCCCCCTTGAAAACTGGCACAAAACAAGGATGCCCTCTCTTACTACTTCTATTCAATATAGTACTGAAAGTTCTGGCTAGAGCAATCAGGCAAGAGAAAGAAATAAAGAGTATTCAAATAGGAAGAGCAGAAGTCAAACTATCCCTGTTTGCAGATATATCTAGAAAACTTTTTAATCTGGGCCCAAAAGCTCCTTAGGCTGATAAATAAGTTCAGCAAAGTTGATAAAAAATCAACACACAAAAATTACTAGCATTCCTACACACCAAAAACAGTCAAGCCAAGAGCCAAATCAGAAATTCAATCCCATTCACAATCACCATTCAAAAGAGTGAAACACTTAGAAATGCAGCTCACCACGGAGGTGAAATATCTCTACAAGGAGAACTGAAAAACACTACTCAAAGAAATCAGAGAAGACACAAACAAATGGAAAAACGTTCCAGGCTTATGGATAGGAAGAATCAGTACCATTAAAATGGCCACACTGCCAAAAGCAAGTTATAGATTCAATACTCTTCCTAATAAAGTACCAATAACTAGAGAAAACTGTTTTAAAATTCATGTGAAACCAAAAAAGAGCCCAAACAGTCAAGGCAGTCTTAAGTAAAAAGAACGAAGCTATAGGCATCACACTACCCCACTTCAAGCTATACTACAGGGCTACAGTAAACAAAACAGCATGGTACTGTAACAAAAACAGACATATAGACCAACAAAACAGAATAGAGAGCCCAGAAATAATGCTGCACATCCACAACTATCTGATCTTTGACAAAGCTGACAAAAACAAGCAATGGGGAAAGGACTCCCCTATTCAATAAATGGTGCTGAGATAACTGGCTAGCCATATGCAGATTGAAACTGGACCCCTTCCTTACACCATATACAAAAATTGACTCAAGATGGATTAGAGACTTAAATGTAACATCCAAAAGTATAAAAACCCCAGAAGACAACTTAGGAAATACTATTCTGAACACAGAAATGGGCAAAGATTTCACGATAAAAGACATCAAAATATTTGCAACAAAAGCAAAAATTGACAAATGGGATCTAATTAAACTAAAGAACTTCTGCACAGCAAAAGAAGCTATCAGCAAAGTAGACTGACAGCCTACAGAATGGGGGCAAATTTTTGCAAACTATGCATTTGATAAAGGTATAATATCTGGCATCTGGAAGGAACTTAAACAAATTTACAAGAAAAAAACAAGCTCATTACAAAAGTGGGTAAAAGACATGAACAGACACTTTTCAAAAGAAGACATACATATGACCAACAGACATATAAAATAAAGCTCAATATCACTGATTATTAGAGAAATGTAAATGAAAACCACAATGAGATATCATGTTACACCAGTCAGAATGGCTATTGAAAGTAAAAAAATAACAGATGCTGGTGAAGTTGTGGAGAAAAAGGAACACTTACACTCTGTTGGTGGGAATGTAAATTAGTTAAGCCATTGTGGAAAACAGTGTGGTGATTCCTCAAAGACCTAAAAACAGAAATATCATTTGACCCAGCAATCCCATTACTGGTTATATACCTAAAGGAATATAAGTCATTCTATCATAGAGACATGCACACATATGTTAATTACAGCACTATTCATAATAGCAAAGGTATGGAATCAACCTAAAAACCTGTCAATGGTAGACTGGATAAAGACAATGTGGTACATATACACCATAGACTACTATGCAGCCATAAAAAAGAATGAGATCATGTCCTTTGTAGGAACATGGATGGAGTTGGAGGCCATTATCCTTAGCCAACTAATGCAGGAACAGAAACCTAAATACTACATGTTCTCAATTATAAGTGGGAGCTAAATGATGAGAACACATGGACACATAGAGAGGAACAACAGACACTGGGCCCAATCAAAGGGTAGTGACTGGGAGGAGGGAGAGGATCAGGAAAAATAACTAATGGGTATTAGGCTTAATACCTAGGTGATGAAATAATCTGTACAGCAAACCCCTATGACACAAGTTTATCTGTATAACAAACCTGCGCATGCACCCGTCAACTTAAAAATTAAATTACAAAAATTATAAAAAATAAAATAACTAAATGAGTATAATTGAATTGTTTGTAACACTAAGAAAGGATAACTGCTTGAGGTGATGGATACCCCATTCACCCTGATGTGATTATTATGCATTATATGCCTGTATCAAAACATCTCAGGTACCTCATAAATATATGGTATCTACAAAAAATAAAAATTATTAAAAAATGCAACTAATGTGAGATATGTGGTGTAGGTAGGAAATGTTTCAGCAAAATGGGGGAAGGTAAGTGTGTGGATATATGTGGGGAGAAATGGTTGTAAGAGAGAGTAGTGTGAACAAAGGCACAGATTCAAGAAAGTACACTATATTCTAGAAGAAGCCAAAGATGTTCAACTTGGCTGAAATTTAGTGTTAAAAAAAAGAATTATAAAGATATTACTGTGCAGTAATATGCACAGGTAGGCAGGCACCAAAATGGAATGAACCTCTGGTGATGTAATGGATTTTAGTTTAAATCTGAGGCAGGAATAGACTCAACCAATTCTCTTCTCTCTAAGGCTCACTATTCTTTTCCAGTCCCAGGAATGCTCCTCTAATTTATTTGTTTTGCTCAGGGTTGATTGATGATTTTATACAACAACACAATTTTTATGTAACTGTGAGCAAAGAGAATACAGGGCTTGGGTGTGAGGCAACCTGAGAAAATCTGTTTATTGGGGTCAGCCAGGAATCTCCGTGGAGCTGGAGACTCAGTAATTAAATTGAATTAAACTCAAAGTGGCCTGAAAGCCTTGTTGCAGGAAAATGCAGAGAAGCTTTTCCTGAGGTTAAACCCACTTAGGCATATTAGTTTTTATGGTATTCCTAATGGCCACTAGAAAGTCAGTATAAGTAATGTAAAATCTATGGTGATACCTGTGATTTTGGATTTATGCTTGGCATGGCTCACAGAAAAGACCCATCTATAACTGTAGCATTGAGAGCAGGCTGGCACATTGAATCATTTCGGACCTATTTCCTAAGGCAAAGGAGAATGGCTTCAAGCCTTTGCAGATGTGTTTGCTGATGTCTGGGAGATATAAGTGAAGAAAATTGTATATTAGACGACTGTGTAAAACAAGGTCAAGCAGAAGTTTGGTCATGTAGAAGTGGGTAATTCTATTAATAAAGTAGAAAAACTTTTGGTTATTTTACCAATTCAAGATGCATTATGTGTAATAATATCCTTATGGCTATTTTCTGGGTAGTATTCTAAACATTTTCCTTAGCCCTGAAATCATTAGAAGAACGGTGAGAGCAAGTGAGAAAGATACTGCCTGTATCATTGAACAAAGTAGCTAGCTGCTCTTTTCAAAAATGAAAGACATTGGGTGCAAATTTGTTTGAAATTAACATAGTTTGCTATGTTATTTTCAATAAGCAGAAAATAGCATACAGAATCCACAGAATCATTTTATTAGCATAATTGAAGCAGATGCTATTTCTTGAGATAATAGGTAAATGTGTGACAATATATTAGGTTACTGTCTCTGCATATTTTTCATACTTTAATATGTTTGCCAGCAAATACCTTTCACAGTGAAGTCCAGAAGCAGCCAACAGAATAGTAAAATAAATTTAAAAAATTTACAGCCAAGTTAGATCTCTCTTAGGAAGCACCAGGTTGAAAAATTAGTCATTTTTTGCTGGCAAATTAGCGAGATATAATTGGAATAAATTGTTTTATTGAATATCTTAGTGCAATGACTATACATATGTGAATACCTAGAATTTGTTCCAATACAATATACAGTGAAAATACCCATATATCTCTAATAAAAATGGTATGAGGTCTTTTGTCATAAATGATATTCAAACTTATCTTTAGGAACTTATGTATCAAAATCCAATTCCTTACCTTAATTTTCAGATGGATTTTTATTAAATTATATGTAGAATTCTTTTTTGTAATCCTTCTTGTATTGATAGTTTCTGTTTTTATGTCTGTGGCATGTGTTTACATCTTTTTCTCTATGAAACTGTCTTTTATTTCCAATATTGCTTTTGTTTTCAGTTTAATTTAAAATTTATATATATTAAAATACACAAATCTTAAATGTACCATTCAATGTTTTTCCAGATACATACACCAGTGTAACCACCATCCCTATTATCTTAGTCCATTCAGGCTGCTATAACAAAATACCTTAGACTGAGTGACTTATAAATAATAGGAATTTATTTCTCACAGTTCTGGAGGTGGGGAAGTCCAAGATCAAGGCACCAGTGGAACTGATGTCTGGTGAAAGCTCACTGTGCTTCATAGATGGCACCTCTTGCTGTGTTCTCACATGGCCGAAAGGTCCCAAGAGGCTAGGACTCTCCCTCTTTAACCTCTTTTATAAGAGCATAATCCATTGATGAGTGCTCTTCTCTCATGACCTAGTCACCTCCCAAAGCCCTACCATCCTAATATTAATGCATTGGGGAATAAATTTCAACATATAAATTTGGAAGTGGGGCACAGCAACATTCAGATCATAATACCCATCAAGATACAGAACATTTTTGTCAACCTAGAAAATTCTTTCTCAGTCAATGCCTCTTCACCCAAAGGCCACACTTTTATGAATTTTCCACTATAGATTAGTCTTGTTTGTTTTAGAATTTCTAATAGACTCACATAGTATGTGTACTCTTTAATGCCTGACTTTTTGCTCGACATAACTCCATGCTGTTGTATGTATCAGTAATACATTTCTTTTTATTGCTGAGTAGGACTCCTTTTATGAATATACCACAACTTATTTATTAATTCTCCTGTTGATGGACATCTGGGTTGCTTACAAGTTTTTTGCTATTATGAATAGATATACTATGAACATTCTTGAACAAGTTATTTGTGGACATTTGTTTTCATTCTTTTTGGGAGAATACCTAGGTGTGAAAATGCTAGATCATAGGGTGGGTGTATGTTTGACTTAATAAGAAACAAAGTGTTTTTCAAGGTGGTTGTACTATTTTACAGTTTCAGTGTAGTGTATGAGAGTTCTGATTGCTCCATGTCCCCCAGTGATTGACTTGTGAGTATTTTTGCTTGTTTAGTGAGTGTGTACTGGCATCTTCTGATGGTTTTAACTTGCATTGTTCTGAGAGCTAATTATATTGAATGCTTTATTCATGGGCTTGTGACCATTTCTATGCTTTTCCTTGGGAGGTTGTTTTCTGTTCAAGTTTTTCTCATTTTTATAGAGTTGTTTGTCTTCTGGCTATTGAATTGTAGGAGTTATTTACATGTTATGAAAATAAAACCCTTGTCAAAATATTGTATTGCAAACATTTTCTACCAGTATGAAGCTTACCTATTCTTTTTCTTAATGATCTTTTGATGAGCAGATACTTTAAATTTTGATGAATCTAGTGTATTCATTTTTGTCTTTTATGGTTATTGCTTTTTGTATTGTATTTAAGAAATGTTTGTCTAACTCCAGGCCACAAAAATAATGTTCTATGTTTTATTCTAGAGACTTTATACTTTCAACATTTACATTTAGGTTTATGGCTCATCTCAAAAACAATTTTTGTTTATGGTATAGAGTTGTTATAGTTTGGATATTTGTCCTCTCCATATCTCAGATTGAAATTTGAGCTCCAATGTTGGAAATGGGGCTTAATGAGAGGTATTTGGGTTGTGAGCGTAGATTGCTTATCAATAGATTAATGCCTTTCCTTAAGGGGGTGAGTGGCTTCTCACTCTATTAATTCCCACAAGAACTGGTTGTTAAAAACAGTCTGGCGTCTCTCTACTTGCTCTCTTGCTCCTCTCTTACCATGTGATCTCTGTACATGTTGTTACCCCTTTGCCTTCCATCATGAGAGGAAGCAGCCTGAGGCCCTCCTCAGAAACAGATGCTGGCATTTTACTTCTCATACAGCCTGTAGAACTGTGAGCCAAATAAACCTATTTTCTTTATAAATTATCCAGTCTCATGTATTCCCTTATAGTAACACTAAACAGACTAACAGAAGAGTTCATGGTTTATTTTTATTTTTTTCATGTGAATATTCAGTTGCTGTAGCACCATTTTTAAAGAAAGACTCCCTTTTCGCTATTAAATAACTTTGGTCATTTTTTGGAAAATTAATTGACCATATAAGAATTGGTCTGTTTCTGGACTCTATTCCACTGACATATTTGACTGTCATTAAGCCAATATTTCACTATCTTTATTATTGAAGCTTTATGCCAAGACTTGAAGTGAGATGATGAAAGTCCATCAGTTTTGTTCTTTTTTTCCAAGAATATTTGGGCTATTCTATGTCCTTTGAATTTTCATGTAAATAATAGTGTCAGTTTGACAATTTCTAGAAAATTACTACCTTTGATTATGGGATTGCATTGAATTTATAGATTTGGGAAATAATTGACACCTTAGAAATATTGACTATTCTGATTCATGAACATGCTGCAATTCTGTTTGTTTAGGTCTTTAAAAATGTTTTTCAGCAATGTTATGTGGTTTTTGGTATAGAGGTATTGCACACTTTTAGTGGAATTTATTTCTAAGAACAATAAAATATTTTTTATGTTATTTTAAGTGTAATAGTCTTTTAAGTGTTATTTTCAATTTTTAATGGTAGAATATAGAAATGCAATTCTTTAGTTTAATGATTTTGTGTCCTGAAACCTTGCTAAATTCAAATATTAGTTACAATAGTTGCTTCCTAGATTACTAAGAATTTTCCACATAGACAACAATATTATCTGTGAATAAACATAATTTCACTCCTATCTTTTCAATATTTGTTTCTTTGATCTATGTTTTGCACTATTGCACTAGTTAGATTACACAGTGCAATGTTGAATAGCAGAAGTAATAGTGAACATCTGTTCTTGATCCCAGTAAGAAGTCACTAAATGTTTCATCATTAAGTATGATGTCCTCTGTACATTTTTCTCAGATGCCTTTTATAGAATGAGGAAGTTCTCTTCTGTTTCTAGGTTGCTGAGAGTTCTTAACTCAATGAGTATTGAATCGTATCAAATGATTCAATCAAATGACACCAAAAATGATCAATTTTTAAATATTTTTGATTTTTTGATAGTTACAGTCTTTTTTGTATTGTGTTTTTGTTTTTTACTTATTCTGATAATGTGGTGAATGTAATGATTGATTTTAGATTTTAAATCAATGATATAGTTTCAGGTAAATTTCATTTGGTTATAATGATAATTATTTACAAATAGCTGGTTTTAATTTCTTAAAATTTTGTTAAGGTTGTGATATAGTTTAAACGTTTTGTCCCCTCCAAAACTCATGTTGAAATGTGATCACCAATGTTGCGGGTAGGGCTTTGTGGAAGGTGTTTGGGTCATGGGGGTGGATTCCTCGTGAATCACTTGGTGCTGTCCTCATGGTAATGAGAGAGTTCTCATCGATGAGTTCACGCAAGATCTGGTTGTTTAAAATTATCTGGGATCTCCCCCTTCTCTCTTGCTCTTTTATGAAGTGTGACATACTTGCTCCCTTTTCACCTTCCATCATGATTGTAAGCTTCCTGAGACCTTATCAGAAGCTGAGCAGACATGGGTGCCATGTTTGCACATTCTGTGGAACCATAAGCTGCATAAACCTCTTTTTGATAATAAATTACACAGTCTCAGGTTTTCCTTTATAGCAATGCAAACAGGATGAAGACAGAAAATTGGTATTGAGAGTGGGGTGTTGCCATGAAGATGCCTGATAATGTGGAAGCAGCTTTGGAACTGGGCAACAGGCAGAAGTAGGAAGAGTTTGGAGGGCTCAGAAGACAGGAAGATGGGGGGAAGTTTGGATCTTCTTAGAGACTTGTCAAGTAATTATCACCAAAATGCTGATATAAATATGAACAGTGAAGGCCAGGCTGATGAAGCCTCAGATGGAAATGAGGAAGTTATTGAGAACTGGAGTGAAGGTCACCCACGTTACACCCCAGCAAAGAACTTAGCTGCATTGTGTCCATGTCTTAGGGATTTGTGGAAGTTTTAGCTTATGAATTATAACCTAGAGTATCTGGCAGAAGAAATTTCTTAGCAGCAAAATGTTCAAGGTGTGGCATAGCTGCTTGTAACTGTCCACACTCAGATATGAGAGCAAAGGAATGACTTAAAATTGAATCTTATATTTAAAAGGGAAGCAGAGAATAAAAGTTTGGAAATTTTGCAGCTTGGCCATGTGGTAGAGAAGGCAAGAGCATTCTAAGGAGAGGAATTGAAGTGGGTAGGAAGCAACCGCTTGCTAGAAAGATTTGTATGACTAAAAGGGAGCCAAGTGCTAATAGCCAAGACAATGGGGAAAAGGTCTTGAAGGCATTTCAGAGATCTTTGAGGCAGCCCTTTCCATCACAGGCCCAGAGGTCTAGGAGCAAAGAATGGTGTCAGGGACCAGGCTCTGGACCCTGTTGCTCTGTGCAGGCTTGCACACTGCTCCCTGCATCCCTCGCTGCTTGAGCTCCAGCCATGACTCAAAGGGACCCAGATACAGTTCAGGCTGCTACTCTGGAGGGCACAAGCCCTACGCTGTGGTGGTTTTCATGTGGTGTTAATTCTTCAGGCCTTCAGAATGCAAGAGTAAAGGAGGCTTGGCAGTTTCCACCTAGAATTCAGAGTATGTATGGGAAAGGCTGGGTGCCCAGGAAGAAGCCTGCTGTAGGTTTGGTGCCACTGCAAAGACATTCTACTGCAGAAGTGCCAAGGAGAAATATGGGGTTGGAGCCCCCACAAAGAGTCTCCACTGGGGCACTGCCCAGTGGAGCTGTGGGAAGAGTGCCATCACCTTCCAGACCCCAGAATAGTAGAGTCATTTATTCCAGTAAACCCAGTAAAATATCGTAAGTCAGAAATGCATTAAATATGCTTCCCTACTGAACATGCTTTGTAAAATTTCAGTCCTTAGCAATTTATTCAGATCTGTTTTATGACACAGCATATAGTGTACCTTGATGACTATCTATGGGCATTAAAGTATGTGCATTTTGCAGTATATATTTTTCCCTAAATGTCAATTGGATCAAAGCAGTTGATGTTGTTGTTTAGCTATTTTATAGTCTACTGATGAATTTTATCTAGTTATTCTTTTAATTACTTTGAGAGGGCTATTAAAATTTCTACCTAATTTGTGGGTCTGCTGTTTACTCCCTTTAGTTCTGTTAGACTTTCACCTCATGTATTTTGAAACTGTTATTAGATAATACACATTTATGATTGTTTCATCTTCCTAATAGAGACTTTTAGAATTGTAAAATGTCCTTTGTTATTTCTGGTAAATTTCCTCATCATAAAAAATTTATATTACATGAATATTTAAAAAGATAATTTGATACTAATATAACATATACAGTAATATTTATTAACACATTGATTCACCTTTCTTATGCTTAGTCCTTTCATGGAATGCCTTTCACTATCCTTCTACTGACTATCTTGCTGCGTTTTTATGTTTAATGTGCATTTCTTGCAAATAGCATATATTTAGATCTTGCTTTCTTAAATTCAGTCTGACATTCTGTTTTTTACATAAGGTATTTCATTTATTTACATTTAATTGATGCGATTGGGTTTATGTTTAACCTTTTATTATTTTTTTCTCCATTATCCTTCCTGTTTATTTTTTCTCTTTTGGTTGTTCCTGTTCCTCTTTTTCTACTTCCTTTTCTTTTAATCAAATATTTGTTAAAATTTTATTTTAAATCCTCTTGTGTTAATTTGCTATCTCTACTGTAACAAAGTACTACACTATACATAGTTTAAACAAAAGAAATGTCTTTGTCTCAGTGTGCAGGGGTGTCCAAGGGAGAGAATACAGTTGTGGGTTCTTAGTTTCTGTCTCTGGTTGGGCTAGTAAAACCCCTTCCTCATGCCTCTTTTCCACTAATCACCAGAGACAGAAACGAAAAACCATGGCTTTAGGCTGCTAAAAGCCTAAAACAAAACAAAACAAAACAAAACAACAACAACAACGACAAAATAAGGCAGGTTGGACAAGCTTGTAAGACTAGAAGCCTAAAATCAAGGTGTTGGCATAGTTGGTTCCTTCTGAGGACCATGAGAGAGGAATTTGTTCCAGCCTCTCTTCCTTGGCTTATAGAAGGCCATCTCCTTGTTCACCTGGCTTTCTCCCTGTGTGTGTGTGTCTGTCTCCAAATTTTACCATTTAAAAGGACACAAATCCTATTAAATTAGGAGCTACCCAAATTACCTCATTTTAACTTGATTACCTCTGTAAAAACCATATCTCCAAATAAACTCACATTTTGAAGTACTGGGGATTAGAACTTAGATATATATAAATTTTAGAGGGACAAAATTTAAACCCTGATACTTCTATTAACTTTTAAGTTATACCTCTTTGGATTTACATTTATTGGTTGCCATAGGTGTTATAATATGTATCTTTTACTCATCACAGTTGATGTAGGTTAATATTGTACCATTTTTTTTTTTTGTAAAATGCACAAGCCTCCAGACAGCATAGATCCATTTAACCTCCTACCCCATCCTTTGTGCTATTAATATTATGTATATTACATGTACATACATTGTAGACCTAACAATAAAAGTTACAATGTTTTCTTTAAATACGCAAGGGCTTTTAAAGAAATTCAGTGAAAAAATGGATAACATATGTATTCACTTATTTGTATTTCTGATGCTCTTTATTCCTTCTTGTAGATCTGAAGGAATCTATATATTATGATTTATTTTAGCTGAATAACTTCCTGTAGCATTTAATTTAGTATAATCTGCTATAAATCAGTTCTCTCACTTTTTGTTGTCTTTATTTTTCCTTTATTTTAAAATAATAATTTCTATGCTGATAGTATTTTTTCTTTCCACTGCTTTTTGAATTCCATTATTTCTTATGGGACATTAGCCAGTGTTCATATATATATGGTCAAATTTCAATGGAGTTACATCCTAATAAACCCAATAAAATATCACATCAGAAATGCATTTAATATACCTCCCTACCTAACATTATAGATTAGCCTAGCCTACCTTAAATGTGCTCAGAACAGTTATATTAGTCTATAGTTGGGCAAAATCATCTAACACACAGCCTATTTTATAATAAAATGTTGACTATTTCATGCAATTTATTGAATACTGTATTAAAAGTGAAAAACAGGATGGTTGCATGGATATTCAAAGTAAAGTTTTGATTGAATGTGTATTGCTTTCACACACCATTGTAAAGTTGGAAAATTATAAGTCTAACCATTGTAAGTCATAGACTGTCTGTATGTATTTTGCCTCTATGTAATGCATTCTCTGGCTTCCCTGAAATTTCCTTTTTATCCTTTGTTTTCACCAGTTTGACTTGGATATACATAAATGTGGTTTTCTTTTAATTTATTTCCATTTTGTTCCACTGAACTTCAAGGATCTAAAGGTTTACATTTTTTTTCTGTATGTGGGGAATCCTTGGCCATGATTTATCCAAATATTTTTATCACCAATTTTGTTTAGCTCATCCAGTTAAATTTTTATTTTCGATATTGTATTTTTTAGTCCTAAACTTTCGATTTGGTTATTTGCTAGGTTTTAAATTTTTTGTTGATTTTCCATGTCTCTTCATTTTTTATCACAATAATTTCTTTTACATGTTGGAATATATTTATAATAAGTGCTTTTAAGTTATTGTCTGCTAACTCCAACATCTGAATCATTTAAGGGTTGTTTTCTCTTGCTTGATATTGCTCTTGACTATGAGTAAAATTTTCCTGTTTGTTCACATAGATAGTAATCTTTGATTGTATAATGGATATTTAGAGTGATACATTGTAGAGACTCTGAGTTTTATCATCTTCTGAGGAGTATTAATTTTGGATCCATTGGGCTATTTGGTTAACCTCAAACTCCAAACTCCACATCCTGTGGAGGCTAGGATATGCTTAGTTTCTCTGGCCTTGCACCTATTGCTTTCTGCCAGTCTCCTTGGAATTTTCCACACATGTGCTGTTCAGGGACTAGCCAAGAAATTTTGGTGATGTGGCAGTGGTGATCATAGTGTGATGTGTGTGTGTGTGTGTGTGTGTGTTTGTGTGTGTGTATGTTTTATATATATAAATGAATTACTGGATGTGGCTTCCTTCCTTATGGTCTCATCCCTCACTTTTCAGAAAAACTTTCAACCCTGAAATTTATCCCCTGACTCTTAAAGGTAGTGAGACTTTAGCTTTAAAATTGAGTTCTAGATATCCCATTGGTTTGTGAGTGTCCGTATGCACAAAGTCACATACACACAAATTTCACCTACTGTAGTCTCCTTATTTCAAGAGGAAATTTCATTTTTTGCTTGCATTTGACCACTGTCTTGTATCTTTAAATAGTTGGTTTTTTTGTTTTAATATTTTGTCCTGATTTATAATTCTAGTCTTTGGTAAACTGAATCCAATATAAGCTACTCTATCATTAGTGGAAGCAGAACTCTGCATATATATTTGTGACATTAAAATAGTATAAATTTTTAAAGCACAGGTGCTGAGGCATGTTTTTTTTCAAACTCCTAAAATAATCCACTAATGAACTATGCATAGAACAGGATATCGGCAAATTCCTGCTGAATTAAATGGGTCTGCCTGAACAGAATTATTTGGCATATCTACATAACAATTTGATTATTATTAAAATATCCCATGATAGCATGGGCAGGGGACTTCTAGAAATTCACGAAGTGTAGTAAAAGCCATCATTTTAAAGATAATTTCTTAAGTTATGTTTGCCACTATTTGTAGACCTGGTTTTGCTGAATTAGACTTAAAATGTTGGATTCTTTCTCCCGGGTCTATGACTGCAAATCAAGATGTTGCCGCCAGGTGAAAATGTTTCCCTGGTTGTAGGCATGTAAGCCAGTCACCTTAAGTCTACGGTATTAAACCTGTCAATGCTAGTAACAATTTCAAATGAATGCTAGTGACATTTCAAGTTTGGTATTAAGAAAGATTCTAAGGTTTAATATAGATAAATCAGGAAAGAATGACATGAGCAAATAGCCCCACCTTCCACAGGCTCTGGAATGAACAGTGGTGTTATATCTACTATGTGTTTCTTACTTTGAACTAGGCTTTCGACTGTATTACTTTCTGAGAGACATAGCCATCTTACATTGTCCAGTTGTTTTATTCTCTCTTGGCTCCAGAAGAAAGCCACGATCAATATCTCACCTAACCAGTATATAAATATTACTTGCTTATGTGAACAAATAACTTCAGTTTTAAACTTAACGAAAATTGTATGAAAGCAAAAAAGTTCTATTTTTAATTATTTTACTTCCCAACATAGTTTTTAGGAACACATTATGGTGAAAAATGGAAACTTGCTGCTTATATTAGAGAGTTTACTTCTCTGCTGATGCCCTAATTTTACCCAAGAAGGGAATTATTGAAAATTCTTAGCACAGGCAGAGTAAATTCTCAAAAATATCTAATAGCATACACAGTCCCCCTTGGAGCATTGCCAACATTTTTTATAGCACAATGTTGCCTTTAAATATGCTTTTTAATTTTCCAATTATACATACCCATAGGGAATGCCTGTAGCAGACACTTCCTTTAGAGGAAAGGTGACAAGATCTCTTTATTCTAAACTAAATTATGCGATCTCAACAAATTTGAAATTATTTGCTTGGTTTTAGGAATTCCTGTGGGAATAAGCTAGAATAGCCAATGTGGGAGTCATTCTCCAAAAAATTGATATCCTGCACATAGTTTCCTTATAAAACCTTCAGAAAAAGGAAAGTAAAAAGTGTTGACATCTAATTACCTTTGAAATATAGAGAAAAAAATACAGGAATATGATTAATTTGTCTGGAATAAATAAAAAAAATTGGAAATATAATTTACCTCTATTGCAACTCTTATCCATCCATTCATTTGTTAATTCTACAAAGATTTATAGAGCACTGAATATGTGCCAGATACCATCCTAGGTGACAAGACATGTCTGATGCCCCAAAGGCTCACAGTATAGGGGAATGCACATATAAACAAATTATTTCAATGTAGTATGTTGACTGTTATGACAGGTTTGTGACTACTGTTGTGGGAATACTTTTGAGAGGTAACACGCTCAGTTTCATGTGTCGCAAGGTTTATAAAGGAATGCGGAGGGCAGATTCTAGCTTCAAGTGAATCTTTATCCAAGACTCAAACAATGTCACTAAAAGCTTGTACCTCCCCATATTAGACCCTCCTTTTTTGATATTGGTTTTATTATAAGGCAAACTCTTCAAACTCAAGATGGATTCTAGCAGCTCCTGGGGTTGTATATATTCACATCCAGATACAAAGAATATTCACTTTTTCCAATGGTTGAGAGACACGCAGGTATTGAGTCTCCTGATGACTTATTGCTTTGCCTTAGATTATGAGTCTGTCCTTGACTCAGTCACCATGGCCAGGGAAAGCTGGTAGTAGCAAAAAGGTAGATTAAATTAGAACAGGGTGTAAAGATTAAATTTCTTTTGCTAAGTGGCTTGCAATTTGGGGTATTTCTGGGATAACAGAGACTAGATAATATACTGAGAAGGTAACCAATAAATGCCCACTAAAATGTGCTCCATCCTGCTTCAGAGTGATCGTCTGCCTGTCCCTCATATCTAGAGCTAACAACTGAAATAAGTCCAGACTACATAGCATTCATCTAAGACCCTCAGGAAACTGACACCTGTGTATCTTACACTTCCCTTCTTACTGATACCAGTCAAATTGATATCAGCCTATGGACTTTCCACCTGAAACCAACCCAATCACTAAGTGAGCAGATGCTTAACTCTGGGTTCACTCATTCATTCATTCAATATTTGTTGGTTGTCTTATTCTGTACCAGCAGTATACTAGTGCTATTTAACGATGTTTAGCAAGACACGGTCTGGCACATATTCTACTGGAGGAAAGAAGGTAAATGCAAAATCAGAATAAAATGTTGATGGTAGAGCTACAGATTGCTAAGAAGCATGTAGATAGTGCTTTCGACCTTGTTTGGAGGCATCAAGGAAGCTTCCTAGAGGAAGTGAAATCTGGATGATAAATGTCAGATGCATAGGCATTAGGTAGGGGAAGAGGTGGGCGAACACCATCATAGCTGATTTGTACATGGTGAGTCTACACTTCTCCGTCTAAACATCTTATCAGATACTACTAATTATTCAGTATCTACTCTCTCTTTTCACCAAGTGAAATCCAATGTTATGTCAAACTAAAATGTGCTCACTTAAAAATACTTCAAGAATCACTTCAGGTTTTTTTTTTTTTTTCCAACAAACATAACCCAAACCAAACAAAGCCAACATACAAAAAAGAAACAAAACCAGGAAGGCAGTGTTTCTAAAAGGCAGTAGAAAATAGTTTCAGGAAATAACTTCCCTAGGTGAAGAGATTTTCAAAGTTAGTTTTAAAACTAAATAAATATACTCAATTTGAGATGGTGTATTGCTGTGTCACCCAGGCTGGAGTGTAGTGGCGCTTACTGCAACCTGCACCTCCCGGGTTCAAACGATTCTCCTGCCTCAGCCTCCCGAGTAGCTGTGATTACTGGTGCCCACCACCATGCCTGGCTAAGTTTTGTATTTCTAGTAGATACAGGGTTTCACCATGTTGGCTAGGCTGGTCTCGAACTCCTGGCCTCAAGTGATCCTCCCACCTCAGCCTCCCAAAGCCCTGGATTACAGGGGTGAGCCACCATGCCTGGCCAAAAATAGACTTAAAAGTTTTTGTTACAAAATTAGATTAGCAAAAATTGATGTTACTACAATACTTTTTCTCCATTTATTCATCTTTTTACTTCTTTGATTTTAATGTTTGTTAAAATTCAGCTTCCCCTTGAGAAATTTTATTTTATCCTGACAATTGAAATCCATTAAAAATGCTCATTTAATGCCCTCAAATATTCAAATAAAAAGAATTTGCACTTCAGTGCTTTGAGTCATAAATGTAAATGATTTCTAAAGTCCATTAAAGCCTTACCCTTATGCTTAGTAGGCAGGTCTCCTTTTTACTAATGAGGTTTTAGCAAAGGCATAAAAGATTAAGTGATTATCTTAGCCAGGGAGAGGCTGAGGTAATGAAGGTAGGCACTGTTGCTGTTCTTTTCATCCTAAGCTGGCATTTACCTTAATTCAGTATTTCTTTGCTTGACAAATAGTACTCCTCAGAGTTTATTAAAATATTTCAGAGGGGTTCATTCAGTTGGAGGTCTTTGTTTCTTATAATTATTGTAATAGAAACTGGTTCCAAGTTACTTAATTATTTAAAAAATCATGTATATAATTATAATAGCACTTTGTGTTATAGAAGCAAGTGCCATTTATGGCCCTGATTGTATTCAAAGGAATATGACTTCTGGTATATGAAGTCATATTTATTTTATCTATTTTCCTGGACACCATGATTCAATTGAGTGTCAAGTTTGGAAATTATTCTACATAATAGTGGGAGAAAAATTTGAAACTATCACCAATCTTGGATGAGAGAGGAGAGGGAAAAATGAGCCCTCAGTAGATGGCAGATCACACATTCTGCAATACGACTATAAGGGCAGTCTACTAAGATTATGGATGCTTGAGTGATCAATTTCCTGAGGAAATCCGTGTTTTAGTATCTTCATGGATACAAGATGCCTCCTGCATTTTTCTATCCTTTAAAGATGAACACGGCTGCTCACTAAACACTGAAAACCATAACCTTTAAGAACTAGAAGAAGGTTTATTTGCTGTATCATCCACACACACTCGATCTTCGTCTTCCTTTAATTGACTGTTGGTGGAAAGCACAGTTGTAGAGAAATGAGGTTTGCCTGCAACATTATCCAGGGTCCATCCTCCAGATTGCTGGGTTTCTAGAGGCAGGTGTGGTAGTGACAATAGTGACAGTGGTGATAGCAGCATTCCAATTCTACTGGGTATCAGATATGGATATCAGATATGTTGGTGGGTCTTTTCATTTAAAATATCAAGTGGTGGCATGATGGCTTTCTGATGGGTCAATTGTCATTCTGAATGTACTTTGTGAAGGCCCTGACTAGATCCTGCTGAGGAGTCCTGGCCAAAAATCTATGTTTGATATTTCAGGCCCAACCACAGGCAATGACAAAGGCTTTATCTGGCAAACCCCTCCGAGGAAAGTTGCCCTCCCCAGACTTGGGGCATACCCAGTGCATTGCAATCTTTAAAGAGAATTGCATTCTGGAACTCAGATTCCCCTAATGGCCCATGCTCTTAAACATATTTGCATTCCTAGCCTAGGTGTCTTCATTCAGAAGTTTCTTTATCTGAGGGCTTCCTGCTGGAGTTTTCTTCAGGTGCTTCTACTGAAGCTTTCTTAAGAGTAGAGTGGGAGGAGACCTTAAGAAACCGTTCCCTCCTCTGACTCCATACTCTTCTACTCCTAGCTCTCCTTGTCTCACTCCAACCTCCTGCTCCAGGGTTCATAATACTACTGGAGATTTTTGTTTGGGGCTTCCTCAATCGTGAGCTGACCCCCATGTCTGTCCTGATTCACTGACCCTCCACTAGTGCACCTTTCTGGGGAATTTAGAAGACCTGGGTGAGTTGGCAGTTTCTTTGGTTTTGGCCTCTTGCTTATACTATTGCAGTAAGTGATTACAGTCTTGATTGTTACTTCGATCTTCGGCTGCTGCTTTAATCAACTTCTCCAACAACGGGCAGCTCAGTTCTCTATCCAGCTCAGCTGAGTTTCCGACACTGTTACTCCGGGTCATCCAATGGTTTTGTTTAAAACAGCTTATGTAAAATCTCTTCCAGTTTAAAATCCTTAAAGTGGTTTCTTTTTCCTGTGTTGAACAATTGCCTCTGCGGAATTTGTTACCTTTAATTTGAGCTGTTTGGTCTTAGTGGTCAAGCAGGTATTGCAGGCTGGAAAGGTCATCCTTGTCATGCCATGACAACGATCTTATCTTTGACAAACCTGACAAAAACAAGCAATGGGGAAAAGATTCCCTATTTAATAAGTGGTGTTGGGAAAACTGGCTAGCCATATGCAGAAAACTGAAACTGGACCCCTTCCTTATACCTTATACAAAAATCAAATCAAGATGGATCAAAGACTAAAAGCTAAGACCTGGGACCATAAAAATCCTAGAAGAAAACCTGGGCAATACCATTCAGGACATAGGCATGGGCAAAGACTTCATGGCTAAAACACCAAAAGCAATGGCAACAAAAGCCAAAATTGATAAATGGGATCTAATTAAACTAAATAGCTTCTGCACAGCAAAAGAAACTATCAGCAGAGTGAACAGGCAACCTACAGAATGGCAGAAAATGTTTGCAATCTATCCATCTGACAAAGGGCTAATATCCAGAATCTAAAAAGAACTTAAACAAATTTACAAGAAAAAAACAAACAACCCCATCAAATACTGGGCAAAGGATATGAACAGACACTTTTCAAAAGAAGACATTTATGCAGCCAACAGACATATGAAAAAAAGCTCATCATCACTGGTCATTAGAGAAATGCAAATCAAAATCACAATGAGACACCATCTCACTCCAGTTAGAATGGTGATCGTTAAAAAGTCAGGAAACAACATGCTGGAGAGGATGTGGAGAAATAGGAGTGCTTTTACACTGTTGGTGGGAGTGTAAATTAGTTCAACCATTGCGGAAGAGAGTATGGAGATTCCTCAAGGGTCTAGATCCAGAAATACCATTTGACCCAGCAATCCCATTACTAGGTATATACCCGAAGGATTATAAATCATTCTGCTAATAAAGACACATGCACATGTATGTTTATTGCAGCACTATTCACAATAGCAAAGACTTGGAACCAATCCAAATGTCCATCAATAATAGACTGGATAAAGAAAATGTGGCACATATACACCATGGAATACTATGCAGCCATAAAAAGGGATGAGTTCATGTCCTTTGCAGGGACATGGATGAAGCTGGAAACCATCATTCTCAGCAAACTATCACAAAAACAGAAAACCAAACACCACATGTTCTCACTTATAAGTGGGAGTTGAACAATGAGAACACATGGACACAGGGAGGGGAACATCACACACTGGGGCCTGTTGGGGGCTGGTGGTCTAATGGAGGAATAGCATTAGAAGTAATACCTAATGTAGGTGACGGGTTGATGGGTGCAGCAAACCACCATGGCACATGTATACCTATGTAACAAACCTGCATGTTCTGCACATGTACCTGAGAACTTAAAGTATAATACAAAAATACTTTAACTGCTCACTGGGTAAGAGAAACATCCTGTAGTATTCCTATTCATTGATAAACGAATAGTATAGAGCAGTATTTCCCATGCTGTGAGACCTATACCACTAGGAGCATTTGAGTTGATTTTAGGTGGAATGCAAAGTAATTTTCCTTTCATTAGTTATGTTTTAATTTTAAAGTGTTTCCAGAAATGTAACTATTAAAAAAAGAATGAATTTGGAGAAAAGTATTAAGTGAATCATAACAGAGAAGAAATATGGGTATGGCAAAATCTTGAGGGTGGTCCAATACAATTGTTGATGTACAATAGACAATAACTGTTAATATTTAGACACTATAGAGCTTACCTCAGGTTGAGGTCTATGTTCTTCCTATCTTCTGCTGCCCCTTTTACAAAACGACATGTTGATAGGAGAGCAAGGTGACAGGAAGGTGTGTCAGCGAGAGAGAGAAGCAAATACATAATTGGCACCAAAGAGTATGCAGCAGAGGTCCCAGGGCAATGACAGGCTCAGGCTCACGAGTTGGGTCTTGTATCAGAAAGTGAAAATAATATCATATTCTCTATTTTCTTGATAATTAATCAAAATAAATTTGTCATTTGATTCCTTCTTGTCCTGTGGCAACTATTGTGCTATTTACATAAAAAAAAAAATGAGTCCTAGATTTAAAAAAAAAAAATAAACATAATGCAAACAGAAAAAGGACGTTAGCTAAACATTAAGGAAATATGAATAAAATGCTGACTTTAGCTAATAAAATATATGACTATTGATTCACTAATAGTTAAAAAAGGACAATGTATAATGAAAAAGCTGACTCCATATGTTGATGTTTGATGGATGACGACTTTTAAGCGTTACTTATCTATCTTCCCCTTCTGCCCCCAATCTGGGCAAGCTAATAATAAAGCTTGGGTGTTCCCCTCTTTAGTACTAGTGGGAGATTCAAATCACATAAGCCCCTGTCCCCAGAAAGGAATGCTCACCTTGGCCCAACACTTCAACCATAATAAAAATTCTAAGAATGGGTGGGTGATGTCACCAACACGGTGAAATAGGAAACTTCTGACTCTCCCTACAACCGCAGATGTTCCAAATAAACTATTTACAGAAAACTCCCCCTGAGACAAAACCAAAGGCCAGTCAAGAGACTTCTACCCAACAGGCAATTGAGAAAACATCCATATTAAATGGGTGGGAAAAGCTGACGCACACTTGGGCATGGACCCCACCCAGGGCATTGCACCACGATACTGAGAAAGAAATCTCAACACCCAGGTTCTCTGTGTAGAGAGGAAGATCTGGACCTCACGTAAAGGACCCAAACCCTAAATTTCCCCAAGATGTGGTGGTTGATTCACAAACTTTAGAAATGCAAGGGATTAGATATGCCCATGCCCCTCTAGACTGTAGGAAAAAAAGTGGAAGTTTATACATGTGCATAAGCACTACTAAGGACTTTATCCCCTTGGGAGCACTAAAGGAGCTTTAAAAAACCCACAGCTCTCTGTTTCCCCTGCCCAAGTCCTCCTGAGAGGGGTTTACAAAACACCTTTCCAGTAGCTGTCTGGCGGCCTGGATTCTAACTAACTTGCATCCATGGAGGAGTTAAAGAGACAGTCAATTATTAACCCTCCTCTAGTTTGGGAAGAGTTTGCACTCACATCAAGTGTCTCAAATCCTGCAACATTCACCTAAGGAATAGTATTTGAAATCTCCTAGCTTTGGGTACCAAAGGGACCAGTGTACACATGTCATTGTCCACCAGAGGGAAAAAGAGGGATTTAAAAATAGGCAGGCAAACTCCTCTAGAGGCTTCATTCTTCTGGAGCTGTGCAGAGGAGGGGTCAAAAAATGCCACTACCTGTTTTTCCCCAGAAGGAGTTTAGGACACACATCGATAGTCCTAGTTTTTAATGCTACCTCCTGAAAGGCTCCATTCTAAACCTAGTAGTTGCGGGAACCAAAGACTAGGCATATGAGTCTTCCTTCATTCTGGAACAAAGACATAGTTTTAAGTGGGCATCCAAACACTTCCAAGGGCTACACTCCCTTGGAGCAGTGCAGAAAAGGGTCAACAACATTAAACTCTCACTTAATCTCCAGAAGAGGCTTACAACACACATTCCCAGTGGCTATTTGATGGCCTGGTCTCTAATGAAACTTCCTCAAGAAGCTAACGGGGCAAACAAACAATAAACCTTTGGTACCCAGAGCCAGAGCTCAGCATTCCATGAGACCTCCCCCTTGTTTGCCCCAGAGATAAATCCAGGCCTATTTCTGGGATGAGTTTGACTGTGCACTGAGTGCCACAACTTTCGTGTCTCCCACCTAGGGAACTGTGTAATTAACCACCTCTGAAAATTGAGGGGGCATTGTGATTCTGAGTGACCCAAGACTAGAGAAAACAAATAGATGGATATATAATGGACTTACACCTAGTGGCTATTCCTCCAAGATTAGAAGGTGCAGCTTGAACATAAGTATAGGCATTTTCCACAGATCTTCTGTCTTAGTGCAGAGAGAAAGGAGATAAGTTCTTGCACCCAGTCTCCCCATAATGATAGGAAGAATGGGAACACATATCTAACATCTCAATCTTTCCAGCTACATCTTAAATAGACTATCTCCTATCATACCATTTTTGGGGTACTGACAAGATGTAGCATATCCTAAGCTCCAGGGGGCTATAAAAACAGAGATAGTAGTCTAAAGAACAACAACAAATAGAGAGGCACTTTGAAATCTCTGGCCAAATAAATGGGTGAAAATTTTCTCTTATACAAGTCCAGTCTTGGAGAGATGTAGGTGTATTATTTAAGGCACAGAAACCAACACAGAGAATCAAGGAATATGAAGAAAAAAGGGAATATGTTCCAAAGAAAAGAGCAAGATAAATCTCTAGAAATCAACTCAAATAAAGGAGAGTATGCAGTTTACCTGACAGGGAATTCAAAATAATGGTATAAAGATATTCACAGAGGTCAAGACAACTAGGCAAGACGTTGATGACTTCAAAGAAGAGATAAAAAGCATAAAGTACATACCAAATGAAAATCATATATTTGAAGAATGCTATAACTGAACTAAAAAATTAATAGAAGGGTTTAACATCAGACTTTATGAAGCAGAAGAAAGTAGCACTGAAAATGAACCAATATGAGGAACAAAAGAAATTAAAAATAGTGAAGATAGCTTAAGAGACCTACGGAATATCATCAAGTGGAACAGCTTATACATTATTGGCATGGAAGAAAAAGAAGAAAGAGTAAAGAACAGAAAACGTATTCAAAGAAATAATTGCAGAACACTTCTCACATCTGGGAAAGGAATTAGAAAGCCAGATCCATTAAGCCCGTAAGATATCAAGAAGATGAATCCAAAGAGACTAACACCACAACAGATCATAGTCAAATTTTCAAAAGTTAAAAACAGAGAGTGTTGAAAGCAGCAAGGGAAAAGTGAATTGTTACATATAGAGGAACTTCCATAAGCTATCAACCAATTTACCACGAGAAACCTTGCAAATCGAAGGGAGTGGGATGATAAATTCAAAATTCTGAAATAAAAAAGATTGTCAACCAAGAATACTATACCCAGAAATCCTGCCTTTTAAAAATTAAGTGTTAAGAAAAATTATCAAATAAAAGCTGAGAGTATCCATTACCACTAGACCTGGATTACAAAAAATGCTAAAGTTCTTCAAGCCTGAAGGAAGAGGATGAAAATTGGTGACATAAAAATCATATAAAATACAAAATGCATGGTAAAAGTAAGAAAGTACATTATCAAATTCAAAGCATTCCGATACTGTAATGGTGGTGGGAAAATCAATTATTAGTATATATCTAGTATAAAGATCAATAGGCAATAAAGTGACAATAATTTGCTAATATTATGAAAAGATGTAAAGTGTGACATCTAAAACATAAAACATGGGAGGAGATGGAGTAAAAGAGGAGTTTATATATGCAATCAAAATTAAGCTCTAATCAGTTTAAATTAACTTGTTATAAGATTTTTTATGTAAGCCTCAGGATGAACACAAAGGAAAAACTAATAGTAGATACACAAAAAAATGAAAAGGACCAAAGCCTACCTGTACAGAAAACCATTAAATCACAGAGAATGCAAAAGAGGAAGAAGTGAACAAAAGATTACAGAACACAACTAGGAATCAATTAACAAAATTGCAGAAGTCTATACCTATTAATAATAACCTTGAGTATAAATAAATTAAGTTCTCCAAATAAAGGATATAAAGTGGTAGAATAGATTAAAAAACAAGACCTAATTATATGTTGCCTGTAAGAGACTCACTTCACCTATAAGGACACACATAGACAAATTGTGAAGGGAAGGGAAAAGATATTTCATGCAAATGAAAACCAAGAGCTAGGAGGAATAGCTATATTTATATCAGATAAAATAGACTTCAAGTCAAAGACTTTAGAAAGTGATAAAGAAGTCATTATGTAATGAAAAAATTGTCAATTCAGCAAGAGGATATAATAATTGTAAACATATATGCAACCAATACTGGAACAAGTATATAAAGCATGTATTATTAGATATAAAGGGAGAGGTAGACTGTAATCCAATTATATTAGGGGACTTCATTCCACTTTCAAAAATGGAAAAATACTTTAGACATAAAATCAACAAAGAAACATCAGAGTTAGACTATACTCTAAGCCAAATGGGCCTCTGATATTTGCAAAACATTTAATCTAACAGCAATAGAATACATATTCTTCCAATTGGCGTTTAGTGGTATAACCTTTCCTCTAACGCTGCTTTAGCTGTGTCCCAGAGATTCTGATATCTTCTATCTCTGTTTTCATTAGTTTCAAAGAATGTCTTGATTCCTGTCTTAATTTTATTGTTTACCCAAAAGTCATTCAGGAGCAGATTATTTAATTTACATGCAATTGCATGGTTTTGAGGGATCTTCTTGGTATTCAATTATATTTTTATTGTGTTGCATTCTGAAAGTGGGGTTGGCATAGTTCTAGAATTTTTAAAAATTTTATTGAGAATTGCTTTATGACTGAGCATGTGCTTGATTTTACAGTATGTGCCATGTGCAAATGAAAAGAATGTATACTATGTTGTCTAGGGGAGTGTTCTGTAGATGGCTATTAGGTCCGTTTAGTTAGGTCTCAAGTTTATGTCCCAAAAATATTTTTTAGTTTTCTGCCACGACAGTCTGTCTAATACTGTCAGTAGGCCATTGAAGTCTCCTATTATTTTGTGGTTTTTAAAGTCTCTTCATACTTCTCTAAGAACTTGTTTTATAAATTTTGGTGCTCCAGTGTTCTGTGCATGTATATTTAGGATAGTAAAGTCTTCCTGTTGAGTTGAACCCTTTATCATTATGTAATGCCATTCTTTGTCCTTTTTGATAATCATTGGTTTAAAGTCAGTTTTGTCTTAAGTTAAAATAGCAACCCCTGCCCTTTTTTCTTTTCTATTTGTTTGATAGAGCTTTTTCCATCCCTTTACTTTGAGTCTATGGTTGTTATTGCATGTGAGATGGGTCTCTTGAAGACATTGTACAGTTGAGTCTTGCTTCTTTATCTAGCTTGCCACTACCTGTCTTTTAAGTGGGATGTTTAGCCCATTTATGTTCAAGGTTAATATTTATATGTGCAGATTTGATCCTGTCATTATGTTGTTAGCTAATTGTTATGTAGACTTGATTGTGTAGTTGCTTTATAGTGTCAATGATCTATGTACTTATGTGTGTTTTGTGGTGGCTGTAATGTTTTCTGTTTCCACGTTTAGCACTGCTTTAGGACCTCTTGTAAGGGATATTTTGATGTAACAAATTTCCTTAGCATTTGCTTGTCTGAAAAAAAAAATGTTATTTATCCTTTTACTTATGAAGCTTAGTTTGGCTGGATATAAAATTCTTGGTTATAATTTCTTTTTTTAAAGATCCTGAATACAGGCCCTCATTCTCTTCTAGTTTGTAGGGTTTCTGCTGAAAGGTCCACTGTTAGCCCAATGAAGTTCTCTTTGTAGATGACCTGCCACTTTCCTCTAGCTGCCTTTAATATTATTTCTTTCTACTCTCTACTTCTATGGGACTTGGACCCTGGAGAATCTGATTACTGTCTTGGGCATGGTCATCTTGTATAATACCTTGCAGAGGTTCTCTGAATTTCCTAAATCTGAATTTTGATCTTTCTAGTGACATTGAGAAAATGTTCGTGAACATTATCCTCAAATATGTTTTTCAAGTTGCTTGCTCTCTTTCCGTCTCTTTCAGGGACACACATGTGTGGCAGGTTTGGTCTCTTTACATAATCCCATATTTCCTAAAGGTTTTCTTCATTCTTTTCTATTCTTTTTTCTTCATTTTTGTCTGAGCTGATTTGAATAACTGGTCTTTGAGCTCTGAAATTCTTTCCTCAGCGTTGTCTATTCTGCTGTTAATATTTTCAGTTACATTATAAATTCTTGTAGTGAGTTTTTCAGCTCCATCAGATCAGTTTTTTTTAATGGTTATTTGATCTTTCAGCTCTTGAATAATTTTCTTGGGTTCCCTAGATTCCTTAAATCGGGTTTCAACTTTCTCCTGAATCTTGATGAACTTCATTGAGATTTTGAGTTCTTGTCTGTCTTTTTAGCCATTTTTGTTTGGCTAGAAACCACTGCTGGGGAGCTATTGTGGTCATAAGGGGTAAGGAGACACTCTGGGTTTTTGAATTGCCAAAGTTCTTGTGCTTTTTCTTTCTTATCTGGGAAGACTGATATGCCCTTAACGGCGGTGTAATTTGAGTATAGTCAATTGGTTTTATTTATGGATGTTTTCAGAGCACTAAGGCTTTGTGCAGGATCTTTATTTGTGGCTACTGCGGAACTATTCACAATAGCCCAGATATGGAAACAATCTAACTGTCCATCGACAGGTAAATGAATTTTTAAAATCTAGTACATATACATAATGAAATATTATTTGGCTATAAAAAGAATGAAATTCTGTCATTTGCAATAGCATGAATGAGCCTGGAGGACATTATGTTAATTGAAATAGGCCAGCACAGAAGATAAGTATCACATGTTGTCACTTATATATTAGAGCTAAAGAAGTAGATCCCATAGAAGTAGAGAGTAGAATAGTGGTCACCAGAGGCTGGGAAGGGTAGGGGGAAAGGATGGGAAGAAGTTGGTTAATGGGTACAAAATTATAGTTAGATAAGTTATAATGTTCTGTAGCATAGGAGGGTGACTGTAGTTAACCAAAATTTATTTTATATTTTAATATAGCTAGAAGAGAGGATTTTGAATGTTCTCAGCACAAAGACATGATAAATATTTGAGGTGATGATTATGTCAATTGCTCTTATTTGATTATTACACATCATAGACATGAATTGAAATGTCAGATGTATTTCATATACATATACAATTATTATGTATCAGTTAAAAAAATCTCAAGCCTGTCTCCTTTTCTGGCTATTTAAGCCATTTGGAACCATTTTGGGAAGGCTCCCTTGCTCTTTTCAAAAACATCCCATTATAGAAAAGATTTTCATAACCTCTTGGGGTGTGTGTGTGTGTGTGTGTGTGTGTGTGTGTGTGCGTGTGTGACATCATTGGTCTTGACATCCAAATCAAATTTTGGGCAGGGATTCATCCTGTTTCTTTAGGATGGCAATTAACACCATCCTAATGTAAGATGTTAACATTAGGGAAAACTGGGTGGGGGGTATTCAAGAATTTTCTTTCTTTGCAATTTTTCTGTAAATCTAAAACTGCTCTAAAAGTTTATTTTTAAAAAGTCATTGCATGATAGTTCAAGATGACACAAGTATAAAATAACTCTGTCTTTGGGGTCCATGCTGACTTCTAGGTGAGTCTATTTCTTCAAGAAACCATGTAGTTTTGCCAGAAAACTCTTTGCCTAGGTATAAGAAAGATTAATTTTAAGCCAAATTTCACTGTAGAGTAAATTGGGTTTCCTGGTGATTTACTTTCATTAGACAATTTTCTTTTAGCAAAGCAGATAATAGATTTGTATTTTTTCCTGAATCAGTCCTGGAGATGGCAATTTCAGAGAAATGGCTACCCCTTGCATAGCCTTTGCACTTTGATCTGAAATAGTAATAACCTTATGATTATTGCTCCAAAATGTCTAAAACATAACTCATAAAACACACTTGATCTGTGCTGGTTTTATAAAGGGCACGTGTAGTTCAGAGCAGAGGTCTAATCATTAGACTGAATAAATTGCTTTCATGGCACATTGCTTATATTTCTGATAGTACCTATGTATTTGCAGCTTGTATAATAAGGTAATCGTACATACTAATACCTGGAGAAGTACTAAGTCCCTTCTAGGCATTATCCCCTTTACTCCTCACAGTACCTCAGAGGGAGGTACACTGGTTTTTAAATGAGAAAACTAAAGCCTAGTAGGGGCTAAGTAACTTGCTTAAGGTCTCCCAGATCATAAGCCACAAAGCTGGATTCAATTTCAGATCTGTATGACTGTAGACCCTGAGCTTTTCCCAGTAGAGAATAGCACTTGTTATTTACACACCAATGCCCCTCAACTAGGCTTGAATTCCTTATGAGTGAGGATTGTGTTTTATTCATTTTTTGATCCCCAGATGTAATTTTGATCCCCAGATGTACCTGAAAAAATGTACACTGTATTTATTCTTGCTTTTCCTGTAATACATAAGCTTGGTTACCTCAATCACATGTAAGAATAATCCTCCTAATTGTTTTTAGCTTCTCAAGTAATCATAATTATTATGGGGAATTAATACTGACAGAAGCCTTTGCTTACAGAATTAAATGGAAGAAAAAACTCATTCCTGATGGTATATGCTGCTGAAATTCAGTTGTGTTGTTGCCCTAAATTATAGCTTAGCAATCACTTTTTCCTCTGCTGGGAAAGCCATTCTTGACATGCTTCCAAAAACTCAGGTAGAGGAGAGCATACAAGAGCTTTTGTGGGAAAGCATATGAAATTATTATTCTTTGTCTCTGGATTCTGGATTATGATCTTGCTACTAAAATCTAAGCCCTTTAAAATTGCTATTAGATACCTGATAGCTCTCCATTATGAAGCAGTGTAGTATGTAATAACAATTTTATAACTTAAAATATTTCTGTATCAAGAGCCATCAGGTTAACATAACAAGAACTATATGTCAGATTCTGTGGAATAGTTTGTACTCTATCCTGATAAAATGAATCTTGCATGAAGTACTATTCTTTCTTTATCTGAATAAGTGCTTTATCATCACAGGTATGAAGTGGATTAGACCCTGCTCTCTTAACATAATCAAAAGAAAGCACTTCCTTTGTTACAGCTAGTAATGTTCTAAGTGATGTGCTGCTTCAGATTTGTGGAGGCCTTTCAACCAAATCCAGGGCATGCTATTTTGTCTATGGGTTCTCTCTCTCTGGTCTTGCATAGGGTGGAAAGTCATTGCAACTCTTTCATCAAATTGAATTAAATTGCTTAAGTCTTTGTAACCTATATGAACTCAGATATCCTTGTGCAATTATAGTGTTCAATATTCAGGACTCACAATAAGGAAAGTACCTGGTTTGAACAGGTGCTAGGTCATGAGGGAGCAGTGCAGGCGTGAAGCTGAAACCCCCCATTTCTAGTCTTTGTTCTGCTGCTAGCTCACTCTGTGACCCTGGTCAAGGTCTTTTACTTCTTGGAGAACTGGATTCCTCTTATGTAAAGTGGGGAAGGTGGTGCAGGTGATCTCTGAATATAATATTTTATAGCTCTGGAATTGCATTGTAGGAGTGAAGTTCCTCTCATATGGTCTGCAAGAACTTTATACTCTGATTTCATTAATAATAAGTCTGAATTTCTGTAGTTCTGAGTTCTGGAGGTAACACAATTGTCTGAAAATAATTTATGTACTTAGATTTCGATTTGGGGAAATATATTAGGAAAAATGTTTAATTTGGTCTTACTTACAATTTTCATGGAAGTATATAAATAACAAAGGGAAATCAGTAGCGAAAAGGTATGTGACTCTATTAGGTTCAGCTCCTTCCCCCAAAAAATTTTTGGCTCAATGAAGAGTCTACCTATTTACTTAGTTGACTTTCTGCCACTGAAAGACATTTTAAGGCTGTTGCTCAACTATTGTTTCCACAAATGCCTGTTTTGGAGGTATATCTTGGGTTCTTTATTCCCTGACTTGAAGAAATAGACTTACCTGGTGAAAGGGACTCATAGAAAGCACCAGACTGTGACATGGGTGTGGGAGTACCGTATAGATAAGGGTAGGGGGAGTTGGAGAAATGAGTGATTAGAAAGCATTTTGGAGGTGCTGATGGGATTTGGAAGTGAGTTTTTATTCAAGATAGGGGAATAGTAAATCAAGTTTTTATCTTTGGCCATGTCCTTGGGTAGGCAATAGTCTGGACAGGTACAGCTAACTCTCAGCCTGTGGAATTCCGGAGCATTCTGGCATTTCTGCCCAACTAAACGCAAGTAGTGCTACTGTCAACGATAAAGAGATAAAAGAGTTCTCCTCCTTCTTCCAAGACTTAGAACATGCTTTAATGGTCTGGAAAGCTGGGAAACTGAACACAGGTGTAAATGTTAAAATTATAATTGCTGACAGTTATTAAGAATTTTCTGAGCTCTTGGAACTGTGCTAAATTCCGTTTGTGTATTATCTCATTTCATTCATGTATTCATTCATATTTATTCAATATTTATTCAACAGCTACATGCCAGGCACAGTTTTGACACTTAGAACATAGGAATGAACAACATATAAGAAATCCCTTTTTTTCATGGACGTTATACCCAAGTCAAGTACCCATTAATATAAGGGTGAAGAGGGACATATAATAAATATATTTCTAAGTTATATAATACATAAAGTGATGGAAATTACTTGAAGAAATTAGAATTTGAAAGTTAGGAAATATTGCATATATTAATATATACACATAATTTTAAATGTGATGGCTAGGGAAGTCCTGATTGAGAAGTCGACATCGGAATCAAAGGCTGAAGGAGGTAAGGAAGCAAGCCATGCAAACATCTCGGGGAAGAGACTTCCAGGCAAAGGGAAAAGCAACTGCGAAGATCCAAAGGAAGAACTGTGCTGTATGATTCAGAAGTAGTGGGGAGACTAGTGTGGCTGCAGCAGCAAGAGTATTAGGATAGTATGGTAGGAAATAAGGTCATAGAAGAAAGGGTCAGATAATGATGGGGGTTGGGAGGAGATTATGAACAGATTTTGAAGGTATTTCTATTTGAAGAGGGTTTTGAACAGAGAAGTGTCATGATCTGGCTTAAGTCTTCACAGTAATGCAATGAATGCAGTGCTGATAATAGATTTTTGGGATACATAGGTGGAAGCTCAGAGATCAGTTAGGAAATTATTGCAATAATCCAGGTTAGCGTGTCAGGGTGGTTACAATGAGGTTGTAAAAAGCGGCCAGATTCGTATCTTTAAAGGTAGAAACTACAGGATTTGCTGACATTTTGGATATTTGATATGAGAAACAGCAACGAGTTAAGGTTGATTTCAAGGTGTCTGGCACAAGAAACCATAAGGCTTTTGTCTTGAGGACAGGTAAAATGGAATTGTAGTATACTGAGATGAGAAAGTCAGTAGATGGAGCAGTTTAGGAAAGGCGAAAAATCAGGAGTTTGATTTTGTATATTTCAAATTTGAAATGTTTATAATGTATCCAATTAGATATTTCCAGTAGGCAATTGTATATGCAAATTATTTAATCCTCTCAACAACCATAGAAGGTATGTTTTATAATTATTCTGATCACAGAGGGGGCATGTAATTAATATCCTGATAACAGATGTTCAAGGGCACATAAATAGTAAGCAGTTGAGTAGCCATTTGAATCCAGGTACCCTGAGTCCAGAGCCATGTTACTCACCCTGTAGATTTGCTGTCTTTCTCAGCCGTCTAATCAAACTCCCAACACGGTTTTCTGTAGAAATTGACAAGATGATTCATAAACTTATATGGAAATGCAAAGGTCTTAGATTAGCAAAAACAATTTTGAAAAATAATACGGTTAGATGAATCTTACCACCTAACATTATGACAATATAAAGCCATAGTAGACAATATGATATTTGTGTAAGGAGAAACAGCAACAACATTTTTTGAAAGCCTGTAAGTAGAGACACATATGCAATCAATTGATTTTTAATAAGTTTCAAGGTAATTCAATAGCAAAAGCTTTGCATTTTTAATAAATAGTGCTGAAACAACTGGACATCCATATGCAAAACCCCTCACAATCTCTATTTTATGCCATATAAAAATTAATTTGAAATATATTACAAACCTAAACATAGGAGCAGAAACAACAAAAATTCTAGAAGAAAACAGGAGACTATCTTTGTGAACTTTGGGTAGCCATAATTTTTGACAGAACATAAATAGTACTAAATATTAGAAATATAATTTAGGCTTTTCTACTAAAATTAAAATCACCTGCTCATCAAAAGGAACTGTTAAGAAAATAAAAAGAGAGGAAAAAATGGCCAATAAGAGGCAGGATTAACTTGCAGCTCCCACTTGGACAGACAGAGCAGCGTGTGGAGACTCACACTGTGAACTTTTGCTCCAAGAATCACTGCAGGAACATACCAGGAAAGCTGAGAGGATCCACAGACCCTTTGAAGGAAGCGGATTGCTGCTGCAGGCCACTGGAGACAGCCAAAACACTGTGAGTGCCCAAAGGGTGAAAGTGTGAAAGGGCAGTCGTCTGCCCCGGAACACACACCCTCACTGGGGAACCTAAAAGTCTAGATCACAGGAGTAGGACATGAGCTTACCTGGAGTTGAGAGAAACTTAAAGAGCCAAGCAAAATACAGGGGTAGAAGAAGCAGCGGGAAGAGCCCTGTGGGCACTCTTGGTCCCCAGGGAAGCTATTTCTGACTTTGTCTTACAGGGGTCCTTTGGGAGGACTGACAGAGGAACTGGGAAAAAAACACAGGGAGAAGAAAACTTCTAGCCGAACTTTGTAACAATTTTGACAGAATGTGAAATTTCCTGGACGGAGTCTGGGGGAGGGGGTGAATAGCCAGTGCAGGCACAGCACAGAAGTTGCCGCAGGCACAGGGTGGCACGAATCTTGAAAGCCCTGCTTTCTCAGCCAGGAGGCTGGTAGCCTGGGCCAAGTTCTCAGTCCTGCATGCCTGCTGCCTGGAGATGACCTCAGTGCTGTTGGGTGGGGCAGTAGGAATGAGACTAGCCTTTTGGGCTGCATGGGAGTGGGGTGAGGCCTGTAACTGCTGGCTTTTCCCCACTTCCCTGGAGACCTGCATGACAGCAGATGCAGTCATAATCCCCCTGGGAACATAACTCCATTGGTCTGAGAACCATACCCCATCCCCCACAGCAGCCTCAGCAAGCCCCAACCAAAGAGAGTCTGAGTTCAGACATGCCTAACCCTGTCCCCACCATAGGCACACAGACCAATGAAACAGAATAGAGAATCCGGAAATAAAGCCAAATACAGCCAACTGATCTTTGACAAAACAAACAAAACATAAACAAAAACATAAAGTGGGGAAAGGACACCCTATTTAACAAACGGTGCTGGGATAATTGGCAAGCCACATATAGAAGAACGAAGCTGGATCTTCATCTCTCACCTTATATAAAAATCAACTGAAGATGGATCAAAGACTTAAATCTAAGACCTAAAACCATAAAAATTCTAGAAGATAACATTGGAAAAACCCTTCTAGACATTGGCTTAAGCAAACACTTCATGACCAAGAACCTAAAAGCAAATGCAATGAAAACAAAGGTAAATAGATGGGACTTAACTAAACTAAAAGGCTTTTGCACAACACAAGAAACAATCAGCAGAGTAAACAGACATCCCACAGAGTGGGAGAAAATCTCCACAATATATACATCTGACACAGGACCAAAATCCAGAATCTACAAACAAATCAGCAAGGAAAAAACAAACAATCCCCTGTAAAAGTGGGCTAAGGACATGAATAGACAATTCTCAAAAGAAGATATACAAGTGGCCAACAAATACATTAAAAAATGCTCAACATCACTAATGATCAGAAAAATGCACATCAAAACTATAATGTGATGCCACCTGACTCTTGCAAGAATGGCCATAATAAAATAAATAAATAAATAAATAATTAAAAAACAATAGATGTTGATGTGGATTTGGTGAAAAGGGAACACTTTTACACTGCTGGTGGGAATGTAAATTACTATAACCGCTACAGAAAACAGTGTGGAGATTCCTTAAAGAACTAAAAGTGGAACTACCATTTGATCCAGCAATCCCACTACTGGATATCTACCTGAAGGAAAAGAGGTCATTCTATGACATAAGATGCTTAAGACACTGCATGTGCATGTTTATAGCAGCACAATTCACAGTTGCAAAAACATAGAACCAGCCTAAATGCCCATAACAGCAAGTGGATAAAGAAAATGTGATTAATATATATAAATATACACCATGGAATACCACTCAGCCATAAAAAAGGAATGAAATAATGGCATTTGCAGCAACCTGGATGGAGTTGGAGACTATTATTCTAAGTGAAGTAACTCAGGAATGGAAAACCGAACATTGTAAATTCTCACTCATAAGTGGGAGCTAAGATATGAGGATGCAAAGGCATAAGCATGATACAGTGAACTTTGGGGACTTGGGAAAAGGGTAGAAGAAGGGTGAGGGATAAAAGACTACACACTGGGTACAGTGTACACCAGTTGGATGTTGGGTGCACCAAAATTTCAGAAATCACCACTAAAGAACTTATGTAACCAAACACCACTTGTACCCCAAAAACCTGTTGAAATAAAATAAGTAAATAAATAAAAGAAAGGAAACAATACTACATGCACATGCTTAAAATTAGATAGCATAGAAAAATTTTTTTTAAAAGAAAAAGATAAGCCCAAAATTTGGAGAAAATATTTGCAATGCATTCACCTGACAAAATAATTCTATCCCCAAACAACGTGATGCCCAAACTGTAACCTAAGGAGACATAAAATAATTTAACATCAAACATGTATTACAATGCATAAATGAAGTAGTCAGATGTGTATAATTAAAGATAGAACCATTTTGGATATGACAGGTGTCATTCAGAATGATACCAGGAAGAGAGTTGCTGTCTTTGTCATGATTTTCTGAAACAGAGAATTACTGCAAGGCTCTGAACAAAACCATTTAAAGAACTCTCTCCCTTTTGTTTTCGTGGTAGTTGAATTCCAAAAAATTTCAATATATATTAAAACGATATAAAATATACTTTGTTTTTATGCATATAATGCAATAGTTTCTTGGCTTGGGTTATTATTAAGCTTTTCACAACCATAAGAAATCCCTATGAAACATTAAAAATTTGAGCAGGCTGTAATTCTTCAATGTGTGAGACTGTCCAACTCATTGCAGATCCAGACTTATAAACACTTTTAGGGTTTCTTAATCATGGTGACAATTAAAAAGAAAATCTCCCCTACAGATATCTAAAATGTTCCCTAGGGGGTAATACTATTTCTAAAGAGAACCACTGTTCCATTACACAACCAAGAAAAACAGAAACATTTTCTGGCTTGGGCAGTACCTGAATGGGGAATTCTCTGTTCCTGCTGCCTTACTTCTTCCCACAGATGAATGCATAAGTAAAGGCCTACTGGTTTCTATGTTTTAGATACTTATTTATTATTTTAGAAATAGAAGTGTTCTATTAGCAAAATGATGGAGACCACCGTTGCTGAGTTGCTGCCTGGCACATATAAAGAAACCAAGAGCTGCTTCCTTGGTTGACTGCTCATAAAAACTGACATATTGGATACTTTCAACCTTGACAATTAATTAAATACATTTAGAGGGGTGCCAGATTAAAAGCGAGCCCTGCAAATGGTTTGGCATAGATGAAAGGACCCTGCAAGCTAGACCCATAAGTTCCACTGGGCTTCAGGTTAACAGTGCCTGGGACCCTTGCTCTCCCTCCTGGTTTGAAAAATGCCCTCAGAGCTTCTGTCTTTGGTAATGGCTGTGCAAAGAGACTTTGCGTTTCAGAGCAACCTCTTCTTGAGAGGCATCCAGAAACAGCACTTCTCTTGTCTCTCTGTGGCTTTGTCACTAACATAAATCTTGTTTTCCATCTCATATGTATTCAGTATGAATAAACCAGTTGGAAAATGGCATGATCTTTTCATCAGGCATATAGTTGTATTCATGTTTTTGATACAAAAGCATGGATCACTCACTTGGAGTGATTGCAGTACTTAAGCTCCAATCTCAAGGTGCTGTAGACAGTCTCTCAGATCATTTAAAAAAAAAAGGGGGCAGGGGAATCAAACAATTTCAGATAGACACTCTGAACATTTTTCAACCACAGCCCCCGCTTTGAAAATACCACTTCTGATTGGGGCTTTCAGCAGCAGCCTCTGTCATAAACAAATAGTGACTCATTCTGATATTGTGTTCTTGGGTTTTTGCAGATATTAAAGTCTTAGTAATATGTGTCCAATAGAGTCAAGCTAGCAATAAAATGATCCAGAATGATGGTGAAAACTCCTTTTTATTTAATTCCACCTGGAACCACAAGAAAGCGGTAATTTGAAAACTCAGTGCGTATGCCTTTCACTGAAGAGAATATCTTCATTTCCCTTTACACATTAAAAACATTTCCCCAGATGCCCTGAAAGTCAAAGCTGCAGGGGTCCATAAGGTGTCAGTACAGCATCTAATCTGATAACTAAATCTTCCTTGCAATCTACCGTGAAGACTGAAACAAACCCATTTTTATTAGAGAACATGTGAGATTTGTAAATGGGACAGACCTTTGGAGACCCTGGTAGGGGCAGAACCCAAACACCTGCATTTTAAAACTGTTCACTCCTAAATATTAGAAGTCTTCTTCCCCGGTACCAATGCCTTAGCTCTGATTTGGTTTCCATTCTCAATACCATCATGTTCATTTTTGTTTGTATAGATAACACTTTGCATAAATTGTTTTAAAAAATGGACTTCAAGAACTGAGAGAAGTTCTTCCAGTTGTCTTCTGACTGGTGAGTGATAGAATGGAACTTTCATGACTATTTTTTTTTCTTTTGGCTGAGCCAATATTATTTTCTTTAAGTTTTAGTGGCAATTAGTTTTTGAAGAGACTGTCTTCATTGAACACAAAAACATTAAAGAAAATTTAACTTTGTAAGTCAGTTGTACAACCAGTCTCTGCCATTTTTTTTTCTGCCTGAGTTTTCCCTACTAGAAGTGAGTAAGAAGGCCTGATAGGGAGAAGTCAGTGATGAGTTTCTTTAAGATGGCACCAATGACTAATTTCATCATTCAGACCTTCAGCAGTCAGTCACTGGATACAATAGACCAGGAAAGAATAAAAATATTGTCAGGATATGACCAAACATCAGAATAAAAGTAGGCACATATCAGTTATGTTTTATTAGATAATCTCATCCATAGGGGGATGAATAGTGTTGTGTATCTCACAGGAGACAGCCTTTATTGAACTCTGCTAAGCAGTACTGTTCAATTATGCTGGATTAGCAAATCCATCTTTGCCTCTGTTATGCTACAAAGAACTGTAACTGGATTAAAGCAGCCTATAAACTTGAATATGGGGAAATTAATTCTCTAAAATCTTGGTCTGTTGTAAATAATAAATCAAATCCAACATGAGAGAAATATTATTAGATTAGATCCAATCATGTGTTCTGGTCTCTAACCTTGCACCAGAAGGTATTTGTCATCGTGTAGTACGTCCCAGAGAACCCACAGGATTAAGGTATATGTACGCACTTTAATTTTTTTTTTTTTTTGGCTGGGCACAGGGGCTCACACCTGTAATCCCAGCACTTTGGGAGGCCAAATTGGGTGGATCACCTGAGGTCAGGAGTTCAAGACCAGCCTGACCAACATGGCAAAACCCCATCTCTACTAAAAATACAGAAATTAGCTGGGTGTGGTGGCAGGTGCCTGTAATCCCAGCTAGTGGGGAGGCTGAGGCAGGAAAATCGCTTGAACCCAGGAGGCAGAGGTTGCAGTGAGCTGAGATTGCCCATTGCACTCCAGCCTGGGTGACAGTGTGAAACTCCGTCTCAAAAAAAAAAAAATTTTTTTTCTTTTTTTTTAACTATTGATATTGGGGCAGATAATGGAACTCATAATAGTCTTCAGTACATATCACATTATCATAATGGATTCGTGCAAAGTTTTATGACTTTTTATTTTTTTCTATCTAATGTGTTTGCTTTATATTCTTACATATATGTATTTATATTTATGTATTCTTAAATATATATTCTTGTAAAATATATGGTATTGATTTTTTTCTTAATTTACATAATTTTGCACTATAAATCACACTCTGCTCACTTCTTACAATGTTTTTAAGATCTGTCAACATTATTGTATATGCATCTACTTTGTTGCTTGTTAGAGCTGCATAGTACTCCATGGCATACAATTCCATTTTACAAATCTTTCACCCTAAAAATAAATATTGAACATACCCTTTATTTCCATCACCATAAACAATGTCACAATGAACATGCTTGAGTGTATGCCCTTATGAATCTCTGAGAGAACTTTCCTGGGAGATGGATATTCAGCAGTGGGATCACTGAGTCCCACTTATACATATACTTAAGTATAAGTCATACATATACTTAATTTTTCTGAACACTGGCATACTTCTTTCTGGCCCAGCAGGATCAGTTAATTATTGTTCCCATTTGCAGTGCACCAGTGTTCAAGTCCATGGCTTCCCAACATTAGATATTACACGTCTTCCTGATTTTTGCCATTCCAATAAATACACATTGATTTTTTCATTGTTGACTTAACTAGCATTTTTTCTACTAATTGTGTTTTGAGCATCTTTTTCTGGCCTTGTTAGTCAGGTGAGCTTCTTATAGTTTTCTATTGTGTTTACTTTTTCTTTATTGTCAAGAGATCTATTTTTATAATTAAATATTATTTTCTTATTAGTTTTAAAGGTTGCGAATATCTTCTCCAAGTCTTCCAATCTACCCATTATTTTATTATGTACTTTAGGAAATCTTTGGTTTTAATGTAGTCAAATCCATTTTTAAAACTTATAGCCTTTTGAATAATTATTTTAGAATGTTTACCTACAAATTTGATCAAAAATATGTTATTTTACACGTTCTTCTGTTTTTTTGGTGGTTTTATACTTACGTTTGGTTTTTAATTCATTTATTTCTCACTTGGTGTGCTATTAAAATGTAAAAGTCCAGCTCTATTTTTCTTCATATCTAGTTTTTCATAACATTGTCGACTGAACAATCCATTCCTTCATCATTGCTTTGTGGGACTATCTTTATCATATATCAAAGTTTTCATATGTGCAGGGATTATTTCTATTTCTTCTATTGCATTTTATTAACCTATTAGTCTAAATCCATTTTCTGTTTCTGTATTGGTATCATATCTCTTTTTAGAATTGCTATAGTTTAGTAATATATGTTAATTTCTAGTAGGGTTAGTTCCTTGTCTTAGTCTACTTTTTCAAAGTTGACTTAACTATACTTTTTTTTTTTTTTTTGAGACATAGTCTTGCTCTGTCGCCCAGGCTGGAGTGCAGTGGTGTGATCTCTGCTCACTGCAACCTCTGCCTCCCAGGCTCAAGTGATCCTCCCACCTCAGACTCCTGAGTAGCTGGGACTACAGATGTGCACCACCACGTCTGGCTAATTTTTGTACTTTTTAGTAGAGATGGGGTTTCACCATCTTGCCCAGGCTGGTCTCAAAATCCTGAGCTCAAGCTATCTGCCCACCTCAGCCTCCCAAAGTCCTGGTATTATTGGCAAGAACCACCGCGCCTGGCCTGACTTAGCTATACTTTGGCTTTTCTTCTATATAAACTTTAGAATGAGTTTTTAAATGCCTCCAGCTGTACTTTCTATTACTATTGTGTTGAACTGACAGATTAATTTGGGAGAGAATTGACCTCTATCCCATATTAACTATCCCATGCATAAACATGGCTTAATGCCCAATTTATTCAAATTTTCTTTTATGTCCTTTAATATAGTTAGAACATTTTCTCTGAAACATTTTATGCATTTATTATTGGGGTTATTTCTGTATACTTTACATTCTTTATTGGTATTGTTAATGATATCTTATCTTGAGACTGAGCACATTTTGTGTAATAAGGTAAATCAAAAGGTCTTATTTGTGGTAAACTTTTTGGCAAAAAATATATGTTGAGTTGGTTGTATTTGTAGAAGAATGAAATGTTTTATACTAATGGCCACTCTGCAAAGGTGACTTGTGCCCATTTTTCTGGATTGTCACCAGCACCAAGCACTCTTCTTGTTTGATGCTAGAGACTATGCTTCCCCATATCTCCTTCAACTGGAGAGAGAGAGATGAGATTTGGGAGGCAGAAGCAAAGCAGGCATCATTATTCTCAGAAGGTCATGGCAGTCAGATGGGGTCGAGGTCAGACTCAGTGGCTTTGACAGACATGGCAGCTTTGCTGACCTCTTTATAACCCCACACACTGCATTCTCACTTTGGTAACCAAATGCATGGAATTTCATACGCTTTTCCATAAGCTCTGGCTTTTCACCTGTGCCAGAGCTTCAGTTCCTTCTAAGACCTTCACTCCGTTAGCAACACTCAACTCTGGGTAAGTCATAATCACTATACTAACCCCCCTTATTCTGTATCACAATGACTCTGTTTCCCTGAGTGAACTGAGACTGATATACGCATACTGATATTTTTTGTCTGGGTATGTGAAGAAATTCTTGAAACAGAGAACATTTCCTTACAAAAATATAGAGATTAGTAAAGAAGTAAAGTAAGTTTCCTGGCCTTGGGAAATTTCTGGGGCAATTCATGTTGGCACTCACCCATTTGTTCATATTTTTCTTGATAAGAATAAAAGGAGAATGATAATGTTATTTGGATTTTTAAAAATTGCAAAGCCACAAAAGGACAGCTATAAAATTGTCACTTAAGAAATAATTTTTTTTGCATCTTTTAAAGCCAAAATAAATATACCCATACATGAAAAATTGATATATGACAATATGACATAGTTCTTTTTGGAAAATCAGTTAGGATAAAATAGGCATCTTAATAAAATGCCTGGAGAAAATAAGTTAGTCCCTAGAATAAAATATAATTATAGCTCAAAATAAGCCATACCCAAAAAAATCCATTTCAGGTGAAATAAAACCTAAATTTGAAAACATCATTTAACAGCTTTAAATATGAGATTATATTTAAATATAAGGTTATGTTTAAATAGTAACTATTTTATATCTTTATGAACTATGTGCCAAAAAGGATTTTTTAACCAAGACAAAGAATAAACCACAGAGGAAAAGAGTAATGCATTTGATGAAATAATATTAAATGCTTATCTGTATCAAAACATATAAATAAGCAAAGCAAAAAGTTAAGTATAGACTGGGAAACATATCTGGAGTCTATTTATCAAAGTATTAATTAGCATCTAGGATAGTTGGATAAATAACCCCAAAGGAGAAACTGGCAATGATTATGAACTGGACGTTCACAGAAGAGGAAAACTACGTGGCTTACACATACATGAAAATATGCTCAACTTCTCTAATAACCAGGACCACAACATGTAGCACTTTGCAGCTATTGAGTTGGCAAAGTGTTGGCAAAAACACGAAGAAATGGGAACTTGTCCAATGCTAATAGAAATAAAAACCAAGCAACCACTCTGGAGAGCAATTTGAAAAAAATTAGTAAAGATAAATTTACATGTCCCCTTCCAGGCAGCAGTTCTGCTTCTAGGCATATACCTGAGTGAAACGCTGGCACATATGCCCAGGAGGCGTGTGTAATAATGTTCATGACGTGTTTTTTGAAATATCAGTGAAGTGGAAACAGCCTAAATGTCATCCAGGGGAGAATGGATTTATTCTCATTTATTGTGCTATATTAATACAGCAGAACTTTATTCAATGGGGACAATAAGTTAGAACTATTTTCAATATGGATGTTGCAAATATAGAGTGAAGAAAACAAGTTGTAGAAGGCTTTATCCATTATGGTATCATTTATATAAAATCTAAAAATTGTGCCAAAATACTATATATTATTTAGGAATACATGGTCATGTAGTATAGTATAGAGACATTCATGGAAAAGATTAATACCTAACTCAAATAATAGTTACCTGCAGTGAGGGAGAGGAATTTGAATACATTTGTAGGGTGTACACATGGGCTTCAAAAATGTTCATCATCTTTTATTTCTTAAGTGGTAGATGATGGGTGATTTATTTTTTAAAAATGTTTTTTCTATGTCTAAAATTTTTTTGACCAAAAAAAGCCCCAGTAAAAGCTAAGTGATTCTTGCATTAGACTCATAGAGATGCTTATCCTGAAAAGTCCTCCCTGGGAAGACATTTTCAGGTGCTTATATTTTTTCATACAAGGGAGTCGACTGCTTAGGTACTAATCAATTTCCATTTCTCCACTAGACTGTGCATTCCTCCACCGCAATAATTATGCCTTATTATCTTTGTAACCCTGTAGCTCACATTAATCCTGACAACAACAACAAAAAATTTTATGAATGAATGAACGAAGTGAACATAAAGGTTAGAAACCATGGGTATTAAACACCTGATATTTATGTACCAGCTCAAATTGTTTTGGCAACCAGGTGGTCACATCATTCCAATGTTTTTCCTCATGTTTCCCTAGGATTAATACCATTTTTCTTTGAGGACATATTTGATCTGTTACTCCTGAACAAGTATTACTATAATAAAGTTTTTCCTGTTTTATGGAACACTATTATTCATTAAAGTATGAATAAATGTACTTTAAACAAAGGGTCTCATGATCAAATAAATTTGGAAAACAAAATTTAAAAAGAGAAGATGATCTACCAAAGTCCTACAGCTAACATCATACTTAGTGGTGAGAAATTGGATGCTTTCCCCCTACAAGTGGGAGCAAGACAGGATGTTTCCTCCCACCATTCTTATTTAAATTGCGCTGGAAGTGCTAACTAGAATAATAAGACAACAAAAAGAAAGAAAAATATACATATTGGGAAGGAAAAAATAAAATTCTCTTTTATTACAGAAGACATGATTGCCTGTGTAGAAAGCCCAAGGAAACAAACAAAACCCGGAAAAATTAAGTGAGATTAGCAAGGCCACAGGTTACAAGGTTAATATGCAAAAGGTTATTTTTTTAACTTTTAAGTTCAGGGGTACAAATGCAGGTTTGTTATACAGGTAAACTTGAGTCAAGGGTGATTTTTGTACAGATTATTTCATCACCCAGTTATTAAGCCTAGTACCTATTGGTTATGTTTCCTGATCCTCTCCCTCCTTTCACCCTTCACACTCCAAAAGGCACTAGTGTGTGTTGTTCCCTTGTATGTGTCCTTGTGTTCTCAACAGTTAGCTCCCACTTATAAGTGAGAACATACAGCATTTCATTTTCTGTTCCTGTGTTAGTTTGCTAAGGATAATGGCCTCCAGCTCTATCTATGTCCCTGCAAAGGACATCATTGCATTCTTTTTTATGGCTGCATGGTATTCCACAGTGTATACATACCACATTTTCTTTATTAAGTCTATCATCAATGATCATTTAGGTTGATTCCATGTCTTTCAATTGTGAATAGTGCTGCAATGAACATATGCCTGCATGTGGCTTTATAATAGAATGATTTATACTCCTTTGGGTATATACCCAGTAATGGGATTGCTCGTTCAAATGATATTTCTGTCTTTAGGTCTTTGAAGAATCACCACACTGTCTTCCACAATGATGTAACTAATTTACACTCCCACCAACAGTGTATAGTTTTTCCTTTTTCTCCACAACCTTGCCATTATCTCTTATTTTGTTATGTTTTAATAATAGCCATTCTGGAGCAGCCTGGCCAACATAGTGAAACCCCATCTCTACTAAAAATACAAAAAAAAAATCAGCCAGATGTGGTGGCGGGCACCTGTAGTCCCAGCTACTTGGGAGGCTGAGGCAGGAGAATCGCTTGAACCTGGGAGGCGGATGTTGCAGTGAGCCAAGATTGCACCACTGCACTCCAGTCTGGGCAACACAGTGAGACTCTCTCTCAAAACAAACAAACAAAGCCATTCTGACTGTTGTTAGATGGCATCTCATTGTGGTTTTGATTTGCATTTCTCTAATTATCAGTGATGTTGAGCTTTTTTCAATATGGAAAAGTTAGTTGCTTTCCTATATAACAGTGATAAACAACTGGATTTACAAATTTAAAATACCATTTATGAAAGCAACAACGAAAAAGAAATACTTAGCTATAAATCTAACAAAACATGCAGAAAATTATGACTGATGAAAGAAAGAAAAAAAGATTTAAATTAATGGTGAGTTATTCTGTTTTTATGGATTGGAAGATTCTATCATTAAGATATCAATTATTTCCAACTTGATATATAGATTTAATAAAATTTTAATGAAAATTTCAGCAAGCTACTTTGTAGACATTGACACACTGATTCAAAAATTTGTGTGGAAAGTCACATGATCTAGAATAGCCAACGCAATACTGAAGAAGAAAAATGAAATTTGAGGACTCACACTACCCAGTTTCAAGACTTACATTCAAGCTATAGTAATCAAGACAGTGTGGTATTGGTAAAAGAATCGCATAGGTAAATAAACAGAGTAGGAAGCCCAGAAATTGATTCACAAAATATAGTAAACTGGTTTTCAATAAAAGAGCAAAGGCAATTCAATAAAGGAAAGTCTTTTAAAAAATGGTACTGGAACAACTGGACATCTACATGCAAAAAGTAGAATCTAGACACGGGCCTTACTCCTTTCCAAAAAGTAACTCAAAATGATCACCAGCCCAAATATTAATTGAGAAACTATAAAACTTCTAGAAGATAACATAGGCAAAAATCTAGGTAATCTTGGGTTTGGCCATGAGTTTTTAGATACAACACCAGAAGTGTAATCCATAAAGGATAAAATTAGTAAGTCAAACTTCATTAAAATGAAGAACTTCTTCTCTGTGAAGGACACTGTTATGAGAATAAAGCACAGGCTACAGATTAGAAGAAAATATTTTAAAATGCATATCTGATAAAGAATTTGTATCCAAAATATACAAAGAACTCTTAAAACTCAAAAATAAGAAAACAAATTATCCAATTAAAAAAATTGCCAAAAGATCCAACAGACGCCTGACTAAAGAAAATATACAGAAGGCAAGTGAAAAGATTCATTACTGAAATCTCAAATTAAAACAACAATCATATATACCACTACCCACCTATTAGAATGGCTAAAATACAATCTGAACAAACGAAAATGAAAAAACCTGAGAGTAATAGTTGCTGGGGAGGGTGCAGAGGAACAGGAACTCTTATTTTCATTGATGAGAATAGAAAATGGCACAGCCACTTTGGAAGACATTTTGGCATTTTCTTACAAAGCTAAACATAAACCTACCACACCATCCAGCACTTACATTCCTGGCTTGAAAATGTATATATGCACAAAAACCTACACATATTTATAGCTGCTTTATTCATGGTCACCAAAATTGGAAGCAACCAAGATGTCCTTCAATAGATGACTCTATTAAAAAATGGGAGTAGATCCATACAGTGAAATTTTATTCAGTGAAAAAATAAATCAGCTACTAAGCTAAGAAAAGGCATTGTATTAGTCTGTTCTCATGCTCCCAATAAAGACATACCCAAGACTGGTTAACTTATAAAGGAAAGAGGTTTAGCTGACTCAGAGTTCCACATGGCTGGGGAGGCCTCACAATCATGGCTGAAGATGAATGAGGAGCAAAGTCACATCTTACATGGCAGCAGGCAAGAGAGCTTGTGCAGGAGAACTCCCATTTATAAAACCATCATATCTTGTAAGACTTATTCACTACCACCAGAACAGTATGAGGAAAACCACCTCCATGCTTCAATTATCTCCACTTGGCCCTGCCCTTGATGTGTATGGATTATTATAATTCAAAGTGAGATTTGGGTGGAGACACAGCCAAACCACATTAGATATGGAAAGCACTTAAATTCCTATATCTAGGTCAAGTAGTGAGTCTGAAAAGGCTACATATTATATTTACTATATTATTCTAATTATATGAGTTTCTGGAAAAGACAAAACTCTAAAAATAGTAATGGAATCTAGAGATGGTTGCCAGGAGGTGAGGGAAGTGGTGGAGAGTTATGGTGAAGCACAAGGCATTTTTTACTGTGATGAAACTGTGCTGTGTTATAATGTAATGATAAATGTATCACAGTATACATCACTCAAAACCAATAGAACCTTATAGCCCAAAGAGTGAACCTTAATGTATTCAACTAAGCAAAAATCATTTAGGAGACTGAGAATCTTAGATGAAAATGCAGACTGTAACAAGAGAAATTAACTATAACAAATATATGAAACAACCTTACTGAAGGTGGTGAAAGGGAAAAGATACACCTAACTAATTTTGGAAATGATAGAATCTGTAAAACCAAGTAAAAAATAAGCATATGCAATGTAGCTCTAGTTAGTAAAGTTGTTTCCCACGAGGGTACAGGTTAACATTTCCAGTGCTATTATATACATGACAAAGACTCTCTCCTTAATCACATTTTACTCAAGCTCCTCAGAGCTCTCTTCTCAACTAGGCCTATAAAATCTGCAGACTTTCAGCTCAAATTACTTAATCCACCTCCTTCTTCTCCCCTACTAAGAGATGTGAACAAACACTAGCATAGTTTCTAATAGGTCAAGTTTGTGTCCCTAGGATAATGACTTTGGCCCCATTTAGTTCTTGTCTGGGAAAGATCAAGGCTGTCAAAACAATTTACTGTTTCATCCAGTACTTAAAGATAAGACCAATCTCAGTGAGAAGGCAGAAGCCTAACTTTAATAAGGGCCAGTTAGCAAACCCACATGGCGTAATCACATTGACCAACCCCTCATTCCTGCTTTTAAAAAATTTCTGTTCCATGGATTCTGTGGGAGCCCTGCTTATTTTCCCTCCCTATTCCCTCGGTTATTCCCTTTAAAATGGCCAATCACCTCTGCACAAATCGAAGTTGAGTTCAATTCACGCTGGACTCTCTTCCTTATTGCAGTAGTTATGACTGAATAAATCTGTCTTAAATAAATCTGTCTTAAAAACTTAATTAGTTTCTGGCTTTGTTTGTCACTGACACATGTACAGTGAAAATTAATAATTAAATAAATGAATGGTACAGTAGGCTGAACAATGGCCCCCAAAGATATCAGACCTTAATACTTAATACTGTAAGTGTTACCTTATTTGGAAAAAGTCTGTTTGCAGGTGTGATCAAGTTAAGGATATTGCGATGAGGAGATTATCCTGGATTATCCAGGGAAGACCAACGTAATAATTGTGGGTATACTTATAAGAGAGAAGGAGAGACAGATTACATACAGATGAAGAAAAGGCAGTGTGACCACGGAAGCAGAATTGGAGTGATGTAACCAAAAGCCAAGTAATAGTGGCCACCACCCAAAGCTGGAAAAGGCAAGGAGCAGGTTCTCCCTTAGAGCCTCCTGAGTGAGTGTGTCCGGGCAGATGTTTTGATTTTGGCCCAGTGAAACAGATTTTGGACTTCTGACCTCCAGATCTGTGAGACCAAAAGTTTTTGCTGTTTTAAACCACCAAGTTTGTGGTAACTTGTTATAGCAGCAATAGGAAACTAATACAAATGGTGAATGGTGGCAGTCTGTTTTCTCACTGTTAGAGTGGGAGTTTAGACAAGCAATGGAAGAAAGCTAGAATGAGCCATGTGTTACTAGTTTGGAGTGGGAGACATCTAGTATGAAGTGATGTTTAGTTAATGTAGATGCAACTTATTGCATATAGAGATAGGCACACACGCAAATTAGAATACACACATATATTTACTTGCTTTGTCAGCTGAGTGGTCCTAGAAGAACTGACACTCCAGTACCAATGAGTACACCTAGTGCACAATATGGTATTGTTAACTCTACGTACAATGTTGTGCACCAGATCTTTTCATCCATTAAACAGTAACTCTCAATTTCTCTCTGCCCCCAGTCCCTGGCAACTACTATTCTATTTTCTGTTTCTACGAGTTTGACTATTTTAGGTACCTGCCATAAGTGGAATTATGCACATTTGTCCCTCTGTAACTGCTTATTTCACTTTGCATAATGTCCTCCAGGTTCATCCATGTTGTCGCATATGATAGGATTCCCTTATTTTTTAAGGCTAAATAGTGTTGCTCTATCTATCTATCATCTATCTATCTATCTATCTATCTATCTATCTATCTATCTATCTATCTATCTATCTATCATATCCATCTATGTATCTATCTATGTATCTATGTATCTATCTATCTATATATCTATGTATCTATCTATCTATCTAATCTGTCCATTCTTTATTCATCTGTCAATGAACATTTAGGTTGTTTTCATATCTTGGCTATTGTGAATAATGCTGCAATAAATATGGGAATGCAGGTATCTCTTTGACATACTAACTTCAATTCTTTTGGATATATACTCATAAGCTAGATCATATGGCGGTTCTATTTTCAGTTTTTTCAAGAACCTTCATACTGTTTTCCATAACAGTGTACCACTTTACATTGCTACGAAGAGTGTGAAAAGATTTCCTTTGCTTTACATTCTCACCAACACGTTTTTTTTTTTTTTTTTTTGTAATAGCCATCCTAGCAGAAGTGAGGTGATATCTCATTCTGGTCTTAATTTGTCTTTTCTTGATGATTAGTGATGTTGAGCATCTTTTTGTATATTTAGTGACCACTTGTTTGTCTTTAGAGAAAAGGCTATTGAAGTCCCTGGCCTGTTTTTTAATCAGTATATTTTTGGTTTTATCCTCTGCCTATTTTTTAATTGATGAATTATTTTATTTTATTTTTTGATATTCAGTTGTAGGAGTTCCTTATGTATTTGGTTGTTAAATCCTTTTTAGGTATATAGTTTGCAAATATTTTCTCCCATTATGTAGGTTGCTTTTTCATTCTGTTGATTAATTCTTCTGTGCAGAAGCTTTTTTGTTTAAAATAATCCCATTTGTTTATTTTTACCTTTGTTGTTTGTGCTTTTGGTATCATATCCAAGAGATCATTGCCAAGACTAATGTCATAAAGCATTTTTCCTATTTTTTTCCCCAAAATTTTACAGTTTGAATTATGGATTTATCTAGATCTTTGGTCTGTTTTGAGTTTGTATTTTTATGGTTTAAGGGTCCAATTTCACCCTTCTGCATATGGATATCCAGTTTTCCCAACACTGTTTGCTGGAGAAACTATCCTTTCACAACTGTATATTATTGATGCCCTTGTTAAAGATGAGTTGACCACATATGTGTGCATTTATTTTGGTGCTCTCTGTTTAGTTCCATATGTCTCAGATTTTGGTTTCTAGTATCATTCTCCAATTTAAAAAAGAGCTCCCTAGAGAAAGGGTTGATTCTAAGACTGGGGCAGAAATTATATAAGATGAGCCCAGAGTATCTAGTAGTGCCACAAAGTAAAGAAATTCCCCAAAAACAAAACAAAACAAAAATCCACACTGATAGATGTATGTCAAATGATATAGATGACAACTGAAAGTTTCCAAAGACCAAAGAGGAAAAACTGTGAGCAAGAAAATAAATAAATATTGGATTATAACTTAAAGTACCAAGTAAGAATCCATGAGTCCATACTAAGATAAGTAAATGATAGAATAAAATAAATTAGAGGAAAATAGAAACATCTCCCATGCAGAAGAATTTCAAATAATTTATATAGATTCTCTGCTTTTAAGGAGATGGTGCATAATTTGCACTCTTTAACTGCTGACTGTACATAGTGATTTCCTCTCAAAGAGTACAGTATGGAAAGGGAGAACACATGAGTAACGATAGTGGAGAAACCAAGCAAACACCACCTCAGCCAGGTGATCAAGTTAACATCAATAGTTATTCATGTTGATAGCATGTGCCATTGATTTACTGTGATAAAAATGTCACTTTGTGATCTTCCTCCCCAAAACTGGTAATCCTATTTGAATAATAAGAGAAATATCAGGCAATTTCAATGAGGGAGTGGGAGGGTAGGGAGACATTCTGCAAGATACCTGACTAGTATTTCTCAAAACTGTCAATGCAATTAAAAACAAAGTGGGGAAAATTGTCACAGCCAAGAGTAAACTAATGAGGGATGACAACTAAGTCTAATGTAGTATCCTGAATGGGATCCTGGAATAGGAAGGGGGCATTAGGTAAAAATGAATAAAATCTGAATAAAGTTGTAAATGATTTTAGTTAATAATAAGGTACCAACATTTGTTCATTAATTATAATAAATACACCATGCTGTTATATAAAAGTAGAGTTGGACAATAGTTAAAGTGCTAACCCTTGCAATAGGAGAAAGAGCCCTCAGTATAAAACTGGCTTACTCCATGCCATACGACATGGACAAGTGGGGATTCGTAGCCCAGGAGCAGGGTGGCTTACTAAGAGGAGACATCAGCAGTAAGGAGATATTCTCGCTAAACTGATCTTACAGGTTCTTGATGAAAGCATACCAGGGTGATCATTTGCTAAAGGTGGGGGATAAGAAATTTGGCCAGATATTAGGAATGATCAAACATCAAAAATGGAGGATTCTTTCTAAACTGACTTAACAGGATTCCTGCTAAAACTGGACAATACAGGCCAAACAAGGACAGACATTTAAGTTCAAGGTCAAAGCCTAGTTGAGAAGAGGACTTAGAGGAGCCTGACTGGTTGAGGAGCGAGTTTGTCAGTACTAATATAAGATGTCAATAATGGGGGAAACTGGGAGTATTTGGGGATTCTCTGTATTGTCTTCTCACTTTGTAAATGTGAAACTGTTCTAAAAAAATTAAGTCAACTAAAAATTGCTTAGAAAATGTCAAAATGAGTTTCATCTGTAGGATTTCTCAGAGGTGTATCTGTGCTGAGGCAGTGCTCCACAGCCCTTTCAAGGGAACATGTTTTGGAAATGGATGGCTTTCTGCTTTCTGTTTTCTGCTTTCTGCTTTTCTGCTTTTTTTCTTTTTTTCTCAGTTTAGGATTCCATTAAAGTTAAGTCTGGAACATCTGTGTTCTCAGATAGAAATGACCCATGCAGAGATAACTGGAGAAATAAAAGACATTTTGTATTCTATATTTATGTCAAGAACTCTGCTCTAAACCATTTCCCTTGTTCTGGCACTTCCTCCTTTCCATATAAAAAGTGAAAGATGAAGCAGCTAAAAATAAATGAAATAAAACTAGGCTAAAACAAGTATTTACAGTATAGTCTTGCAGATCTGGCTGGCATACCACCCCAAAGGGAGTGCTTTTGTGAATTAAAAATAGCTAAGGCCGGGCATGGTGGCTCACGCCTGTAATCCCAGTACTTTGGGAGGCCGAGGTGGGTGGATCACAAGGTCAAGAGATCGAGACCACCCTGGCCAACATGGTGAAACCCTGTCTCTACTAATAATACAAAAATTAGCTGGGCATGGTGGCATACGCCTGTAATCCCAGCTACTCGGGAGGCTGAGGCAGGAGAATTGCTTGAACCCAGGAGGCGGAGGTTGCAGTGAGCCAAGACTGCACCGCTGCACTCCAGCCTGGCGACAGAGTGAGACTCTGTCAAAAAAAAAAAAAAAAAAAAAAAAGAACAGTTCAAGCTTTGCAAAAGCAAGTCTGTGGATTGCTCTAGGGAAGAATTCCCAGGAGGAAGGTGTGCTGCAAAGTGGCCAGAGGTGAGGCTGCTGGCCTCATTAGAAAAGTCTGAGTCTTTAAGCTCTCACCCTTCACCCAACCCTTTACCCTGCCACATTGCCAGTGTGTTCCCAATGCCGCCTATGTCCAGTAGGAACACTGCAGTCAGTGATGGCAGGTTTGGCTGCTCCCTTCCTAGCAGCTGTGTACCTTGTTAGAGTGCAACTCACTGGCGCATTTGCCTTGTGAAGGTCCCACTAGTGACGCTGAATGAGTAAATGACCTGGGATGAAAGAAACGTTTCTCTGGTTAAAATGAAATTATTACTAGATTAAGCACAGAGTTCATGCACATTCTCATTTCTAGTTTCCCCTTCTAATATGATTTGACCAACATGGCACAAGCTTTGCTATTGTGTCAGGTTTAAAAGATGTCCTGGCTCAGAGGAAAGAGGAGCAAAGTCTGGTAAATAGATTCTGCTTTTCTTTTTCTTTTTCTTTTTTTTTTTTTTGAGACAGAGTCTCGTTCTGTCGCCCAGGCTGGAGTGCAGTGGTGCGATCTCGGCTCACTGCAAGCTACGACTCCCAGGTTCACGCCATTCTCCTGCCTCAGCCTCCCGAGTAGCTGGGACTACAGGTGACCCCCACCATGCTCGGCTAATTTTTTGTATTTTTAGTAGAGACGGGGTTTCACCATGTTAGCCAGGATGGTCTCGATCTCCTGACCTCGTGATCCGCCCGCCTCGGCCTCCCAAAGTGCTGGGATTACAGGCATGAGCCACTGCGCCCGGCAGATTCTGCTTTTCTGTGTAGTATGTAAGAAGAGACTATATTTATTGCATGCTTATTATGTTCCAATCACCACATGAAGGGCTTTGCATCTCCAATCACCATATGAAAAGCTTTGCATCGTTTCACTCAATTTCACAGCAATTCTATAAGCTAAGCATAATTTCTGTGCCCATTTAATGAATGAGAAGTACTTGATCCAAGTGATACAGCTAAGGAGAATGGAGGCAGAGTTCTAATGCATGCAGTTTGCCTCCGGAGTCACAGAATTACCCACCATTGTATATGCCTTGCTACACACAAAATTCGGACCTCAGTTTCCTCTTTTGCAAAACAAAGTCATGATTAAACAATTGAGATCTGGTCCTAGTTATTAATTCCTATGGGAATAGGAAAACATATCCCCAACAGGCATAAAGTTTTGAGGGAAATGAGGGCTAAAACGATTTTTAAAAATCAATGTATTCCTCTTGACATTACGAAAGGTTTTCATTGCTACTGAAAGAATCAACCATCTAACAGATTAAAATGCTATTAGGCATTCAAATAGGCTTTAGGATTGTGCCTTGCCAGGAATATGTTCATCAAGAATTGTGATTCACTGTGAAAATAGAGAAAATAATAGACCCTCATTTTCAACAAATGAGTATGATTGGATTGATATAACTGTGTCTAACTAAGCAAGACTGAAAAATGCAGTAGGTAATGTTTCAATCTAGATAATCTCAGAGTGAAGCAGCTTCACATTGTTAAACCTAAAATTAATCAGCATACACAAAGGGGGTAACTCTTGTAAGATAAATGACTTAGAGGGATTTGATTACTGCTAGGGAGTAATTGGGTGCATGTAATTAATGGCTGAAGAATAGGAAGAAAACAGGACATTATTTCAAGTTGAAGCTTGTGCTCTAGGCAGAGTGGGTGTGTATAAGTCAGAAGTCAAGGATATGTAGACATTTTTCAGTGGCACCATATGCAGGGATGCCTTATAGGGAGGGTTTTTTCTTTTGCTATGAATCGTAAGAAATCACTTAAAGGCTGCTAGTGGGAGTATAAACTGGAGCAGTCATTTTGACTCTTTTATCTTTTGTTCTTCTCTTCCCATTCTCTCCTGGGCGCATTCCAATCAGATTTTCTTTATCTTTTTCTTATCAGTGCATCGGGAATATTTGATACAATGGTTCATTCTCTCATTTTTGAACACTTTTACCTGTTGGCTCCTGGCACATACTCTCTTAGTTCTCTGAATTCACTGCTCCTTTTCAGTATCCTTCAGTGATTCTTCCTCATTGCCCTGACCTTGCCAAAATACAGAATCAGTGAGATAATCTCTAACAGTTCTCAACAGAAGGATGTTGTGTGTGTGAGTGCATGTGTCTCAACATTTTTAAATGTTAGGTGAGGATTCTCACAGGCAAAGCATAGTTGAGAGCTAGTCTGTGAGTTTTCCAGGTGGGTAGAGAAGTTTCAAGTACATTATGGGAAGTGGTAGTCATATATCTGATGAGATGGGCCTAGTGATAAACATATTATTGCCAATCTTAGGCCAATGAATTGAGTTCTCAGATCTATTTACTTAATTTGCATTCACTCCAAAAGTGATCTCATCCAGACATATGACTTTATATATTATTTATCTATGCACATATGATTCCAAAATGTATATCTTTAATTCATATGCTTACCTAAATGCTAAAACCTTATATCCATTTGCCTAATCAACTTAGAGAGACTGCACAAATTTATCATGCCCAAAATCAAACTCCTAATTTCCAACTGCCTCCTACCTCCTCCTGTCCTGAACTTTGCATGCCAATAAATCCTTCCTATTGTTCAGTCAGAAACCTTAAAGTCAGCCTCCAGCCTAGTTTTCATCACACTTGACTTCTGAGCAACCATCACACCTTTTCCTTTCTACCTTCATAACGTATCTAGAATTGACCCACTGTCACCATCCCTGCTGCTCCTACCTTAGTCTATGCCACTGTTTTAGTCTGTTCAAGCTGCTACAATACATTACCAAAAACTGGATGGCTTATAAACAACAGAAATTTCTCACAGTTCTGAAGGCTGGGAAGTCCAGGATTCAAGTGTTTTCAGATTCAGTGTCTGGTGAGGGCCTGCTCCCTGCTTGGTAGATGGCGTCTTCTTCTCTGAGTCCTCCAGTGGTGGAAAGGGAAAACAACCTCCCTTGTTCCTCTTTTACAAGGGACAAATCCCCTGTTCATGAGGGCTCCACTCTCACAGCCTAGTTATCTCCCAAAGGCCCCACCTCCTAGTATCATCACATTGGGGGTTAGGTTTGGTTTCAATAAATGAATATTAGGGGGACACAAGCATTCAGATCATAGCAGCCATCATCATTTCTCCCCTAGATTACAACAGCCTCCTCTCTATTCCTCCTGTGTCTTCATTGTAATCTATTACTAACATAACAGCCTGAGTCAGATCATACTATTTCTTTGCTCAAAAGCCTTCAATGTTCTCACTAGTTATTCACAGTAAAACACAAATTTTCTCCTGTAATTTACAAGGTCTTGCATCATCTAGGCCTTGTTTCAGCTCTAAACTCCTCTCTTAGCCTTTCTTTCTTGCTTACTCTGCTCCAGCTACATGAGCTTCTTTGCTCTGTCTCAACACATCAGCCATATTCCCCCCTCAGAGCCTCTGCATTTTCCTTTGCTTTTGTCTACAATGATATTTCCCCAGATATCTGCAAGGCTTGTCGTCATACCTACTAATGCATTATCTTAATAGTGACTACCCTATAAAAAATAGAGACAGTCCTCCTTCCATCCCTCTTTCTCTGCTTCATTTCTCCTTAGCATTTATTACTATCTAACATATTTCACATTTACTTGCATATTAGTTGTCTGAATTCCCCTACTAGGATGTAAGCTCCATTTAAGCTCCAATTTAGCAACTATGTGAATTCCCAGGTTGCTTAGCCACTCTTAAGTCTGTTTTCTCATCTATAGAATATCATCAAGATTACATCAGTGGCTGGAGAATATTAAATGACATAGTACATATAAAGTCCTTAGCACAGCACCTGGAATACTGTGTGCACTCAATAATTAGCCATGGTTTCAGGCCACTCACATAACCAGTGGATAGTCATGTCCCAACAACCCAGTAAAATCTTCAGAAGGGTCCTGGTGATGTAGGTGATTTGCTTTGTACAATAATGATTAATTCTGGGTGAAAACCACCTTAAATTTCATGTTCTCCTGGAACTGGATCAGTAGCTTATTCTCCCTAAATAAGATAGTATATTTGAAGACTTTAATAAGGAATGAACTACAACCACATCTGTATTAGCCTTTGGGCTAGAGCTAAGGTTTAAGCTGTAAAAAGTACTCCTAAGTCACCTCCCACAGGCGTCTGGTTTTGGGAACTCATTGTATTTGAGGGAACAAAAATTTCCAATTTGAAGTCTGGCTTTGTGGGCCAGAGACTTGTCACAGCCAACCCCTTTGATTGATTGCTAATGGTTTGCATATCCTGTTTGACTAAACGAGTGTATTTCAGTACAATTGGCTGGAGCCTGAGACGTTTGTGTGGAAGGAGGCAGATGATATATTTGTCTTTTTTTTTTTTCATTGTTTCAGTGACATAGTTTCCTTTGTTTCAGTGAACCTCTTTATTCTGTCACTCCGAATTTTCCCACTTAGAATGATTTTGGTCTATTTAATTATTTGCTCAGGCTACATTCCCAGCAGAGTTGTGGCCCTTCTTTCTATGCCTTGATCCTTGAAACATGTATCAATAGCATATTGGCAACTCAGAACTTAGTACTCTTCTACCTTCCTGTGGCCTTAAATATTCAGTAGAAGAAACATTTTCTTGTTTAGTCAGCTGGCCTAAGGAAACTTCTCATGTTTTCTTTGGAAACAAGTTAAATCAAGCTCAATCAATATTACTGGAATATCCATTTAGGGATATTAGATCCAAAAGCATGGCTAGGGGTATCAGGAGGCTCCCTGGGGTGCTGAGGAAGAGGCTGGTCTGCATACAAGGCATTTCAAGCTGTGTGCCTTTACTTTTTAAAAAACCTCTTCTATCTCTTTCTACTATTTCCATTGGATATAATTCTGCCCATTATTCAAGGCTCACAGTCAACACTAATCATTTTCTCGATTTTCCTTTAATGAACTTTTCTCATTGTGCTGAGTTTCATACAGTTTCTGTCTAACTGTCATCAACCCTGTAAGGAGAGTTTGTGTTGCTTTTCTGTCTTAAAGGCCCTTTTGAAAGGTACTATGTCAAATTCATCTTTGCACACAATTCCAACTGTGGAAATTCTTATTTAATCATGTATTTACTTTCAGTTGGTTGACCTCACAGGTTTCAACTGTGGGCTCTAAATTTAAAAGGAGTTTGCTTTGGTCTGAGCTAACTGGATTCTTACAATATGAGAAAAAATAGCTACTACTATTTTCAGTTGACTTTTCAGTTACTTTTGGTTGCTTAGAAGTTCTGGAACTGTTTTGTGCCTTCCTCATTCTTCTTTGTTCTAATATTTTCTTTATAAGTTTCCAAAGATGGGTAAAGAATCTTGTCACAGATGCCCAAAGATCTCTTTTCTTGCTTATCCTTTAGTTTTCTGGTTGAGAATCCTTTTATCTCAAAGACCAAGGAAGAAATGCCAACCTCTCAGATCATATCCTGAAAGATGAAAGAACCAACTTTAATGCTCATTATTTTTAAATATGCTTTACAATTTCCAATATGGGGTCTAATTTTAATCTAATTCTACATTGTTTATTTTTCTTGCAAATTTTAATTTTTATTTGATATTAAATTCATATTGTTCATCATATATATAACAAAATAATTGACTATTGGTCAATAATTTCTGAATTCATTACAATTTAAAGTGACACCAAAAATTACTGAGGAAGAGTGATGTTTCCGTTATTGAATAGGTTTTATAACATAACAGCTGTTACACATTTGGAGATATAAAGATGCTGAAAACCTGAAATGTTCTGCTTAAAAATATGCTTTCTAATGTCCTTAATTAGGTCTTTGACAGTTTATATGTATAGTCATCCAGTGTTTCTGAGACAAAAAAAAGCATTTTTTTTCTGCTTTCTTTTTACTTCTGGATGCTGTTTCAAGTATGGTGGCATAAAAATATAGAAAAAACATCACCTTCTCTATGGCGTTTGTCTGCTGTCAGAAACTATAACATGTAAGTGATAAAGTGAACATTATAAATAATTGTTTTGAGTACTTTTTCAGACAAATAGCCCCCTCAGTAGTACAATATGTATTTTCCTTCCTATACTTCCTATACTTTCCCTGTTCTTCAGAATACAGTTCCTCTTCTACTATCTTTGTGGACTTTTCCACCCTTTCCCTATTTATTTCTCTTTTTTGCACCATTAGATATATTCCTGGTTAGTGTTCTCAATTCTTTTTTATTTCTTTTTTAAAATCAAAAACTCATTAATTTATTCTTCCTCCATGCTAGTTACTCCAATCTGGCATCAGCTTCAATATCTTCTCTTGTCATCAAATCACAGAGCACAGAGCCTTAGAAATCATTCAATCCAACCATGCCTTCATTTTACGTATCTTTCAATACTGTTAAGGTTCACTCTCCTCTTCAGCCTTCTCCTTCAAGAGACACAGCTTTCTACCCATGGACATCTCTAGTTTCCCATAAATTCTTTCCCACGTTGAGTCCAAGTCTTTTTACCTGCCAGTTATAGCCAACACTCCTAATCTGGCCATCTGCAGCCACATGGAGCCAGTCTAATTCCTCTGCCATAAAGCTTAAGATTTTTGCTATATCAAACCTTTCTTAAATCTTCTCTAGGCTTTATACCTCTAGTGTCTCTAAATTGTTTTCATAACTTAGTTTTGAAATCCTTTATCACCTGGTTATCATTTTGCCAATATCCCTCTATCTGGGTTTCAACATTCTAGGTGTCACTGAATGTGCAAAGCCTCATAGAATTATTGATTCCCTTGATCTGAAGTTCCTTAACCTTTCTTTGGCCTAGGATTGCATTGAATTTTTTAATCAGTTGTGTCATATTTTGTCTCATAGCAAGTTTTGTGTTCATTGAAACTACTAGGTCTTTTCCTCAATAATTACTTTTAAAGTATGGCTTTCCTCACTCCATTCCATTTGAGCAATTTAATTTTTAAAACAGAGTTAAGGACTTTTTATTGAGGTCATTGTGAAATCATTTGTCATCTAATAGCAATTTTCAGTCTTTTATTTTGAAACAGTTAACAAGGAAGATACACTTTTACATACAAGTGCCTACTCTAATTTTAACTCAGCCTCCTGATGTTCCAATCAAAAAACAGAAATGCAAATGAATGAGAATATTATTTGTTAATTTAAGGGAGACATAAAATTTCAGACTCTTTTGTTTAAATAAAAAAACTTGATAGAGCCATTTTATCTTCTTGCAACTGTGGGAAGAAAGATGTGCCTAGGATCTTATTCTCATTCAATAATAAAGATTAATAAATATTTATGCTTTCCAGAAAATAAAACATCAATGTTATTATTAGGATAAGACAATACATCATTGATTTATAGAAACAGGCTGGATATCTTAATTTGCTCCACCAGGTCTACTCTTCAGCATTCTCTAATCCAATATGTGTGCCCCAGGGAAGCTAACCTGTGTGAACCACATCAAAGGCAGTTTGTCGTCTGGCTTCTGGTTAGGTTCAAAAGGTGGAAATCACCAGCAAGAGATTGGTGCTCCACAGGAATAAGAGTGAGGACAGGGTAGTATTTCTTCTGGCTCCCTCTCTTTATTGTCCCCAAAGCCTGGTTATGTCCCTCTACTAAAGGTCATAGCTATCTCTCTCCCCAGATTGTAGCAATAATTCTCTCTCCAACCCCTCCATGCTTCTCGCCATTACTCACCATTACTTGCACTACTCCATCTCACTTGAATTTTTTTTATCCTTGCTTACACTTTTGTAAAAGTCTGTTAAATTCTCTGTCCTCTTCTCCTTTCTTATGCCATCCATTTCCTGCCTGACCCTAAATGGCATGGCAATCCAACAGGATTATAGATTTTTAGAGTTGAAGATAACTTTCATGAGACATAGCTACTGTGCAGATTATTTACAATTGGCATGACTCTACTAATATTTGTCATGGGATGATTCAGGCTTCCCAGCTTTTTCTCTGTTCAAACTGTTGGAAACCTGTCATCCATCAGCAAGAGCCAACCTCATTTGGCCTTCACTTGGTGTGTGTACTTGGTTGTAAAACTAATGCAAATATGAATACTGGAATCACCTGTCAGTAATCAACTGCAAGGTGCTCATCCAGCTAAACCTCAGGCTGTGCATTTACCAAAATGAGGGGGAAAAAAAACCTAGACTTGCAGACCCTTGAGAAAAAGACAATTGACCTTGGAGGTCCATGGATGCCCGGTTTGAGGCACACTGGCATAGCGAATAAGCATATGAACTTTGAAAACTTGTCAATGGTAAAATCTTAACTTGGTTACCTCTAACAATGTGATTTCAGGTGACTTGTTTGATGTCTCTGAAGTTCAGGTATCTTATCTGTATAAGTGAGACAATAGCAGTATCCACTTTATTGCTTGGTGGGTCAAATAATATTTTATATTTAAAAATTTCTGCTGTTTTGAAATCAGTCAACAATTATTTATTAAAACAACAAAAAATATTTTGATAGTAAGATGAAGTCAACCATTCATTCACATGTCAAAAACAGACAAGGGTCTTCAGTTTCCTCACTAATAGAAATGAAAGAGTTAGAAAAGAGGTGGAAGTGAGACTCTGGGATTGTTTACCAAATTTTAAAAATAGTAACCTGCTTAGATGGGACACAAGGTCCTGTGACCTACCTATCCCGTTTGCTCCCAGTCTTCCATGGAAAAAGAACCTAGTGATTATAAAAAGATTTAGAGAGAACATCTAACCATTAAAGAACCAGTGATCAATAATTTTTTAAAATAAAACTTGTAACAACTATTCTCCTAATCTATTCATTAATGCAAGAAGAGCAACAATTGAAAACCATATCCATCCTAACTCACTATGATTTATTACATGTTAACAGTAGTAACTCCCCCTAAAAATTTCAGGAATTTCAAAACCTGCACGTACAAACTTACCAAGCAGGTAGCAGATTAATTGTTCAAAAGAAGACTCAGTAAATCCTAATAGTGCTCTAATTTTAGTTTACAAATATCCAATTTGTAAATCAATGTTCACTAAACTTAATTTGTTACTAGTAAGTATATGGATGTGCCCATTATTCTAGAGTAAGAACTAGAATATTTATTCATTGTGTGGCCAACGTGGGTGATTCTTTTAGCATGCTAGTGAGATATGAATCAAGCTTTTGACGTTATTGCTCTGAGGCTGCTTTCAGCGCTAACATTCTATGAAATTATGTAAGGTATTTTATTGCTTCCTTTATTCATTGAGAGTAGCCCCTCCTGTATTAATTTTCTGGGACTGCCATAGCAAAGTGCCACAAACTGAGTGGCTTATAATAACAAAAAAAATTATTGTTTCATGATTCTGTGGGCTAGAAGTCCAAAATCGAGTTGTCGACAAGGTTGGTTCCTTCTGGGGCTGTGAAGGAGAATCTGCCCTACACTTCTTGTGCAGGCCAGGGCAACCCTAAATTCATCTTGGGTGCCAATCTGCCATGTTGGCTTCTAATTAACCCCTATTCCAGAATTGCCTCTGAGATTTCCAGTTTATCTATATTCCCTTGTGTAAGAGCATGTATTTACTGTAAATCTTGCCCTTAAGTCAAACAATTTTGATGTTATCAGATTTCTACTGTCCTACGTATTCCTTCTGAATTACCCCTCCCTTATGATTTATAAACCCTGATCCACCATCTTGTCTCATACTACCCAAGACACAGGCATGACTTCTGTTTGTAAGACCCCACTGAATATTTCTTTCTACAGAACAAGACAAGGATGCCCTCTGTTACTACTCCTATTCAACATAGTGCTGGAAGTCCTAGCCAGAGCAACCAGGCAAGTGAAAGAAATAAAAGGTATCTGAATAGGAAGAGAGGAAATCAAACTCTATTTGCAGACTATATGCTTATATACTTAGAAAACCCCATAGTCTTTACCCAAATCTGATAAACAACTTCAGCAAAGTTTCAAGGTACAAAATCAGTGTATAAAAATCAGTAGCATTTCAATACACCAACAATATCCAAGCTGAGAGCCAAATCCAGAATGCACTCTGGCTCACAATAACCACAAAAAGAATAAAAATACCTAGGAATAGCTAACCAGTAAGGTAAAAGATCTCTACAATAAGAATTACAGAATACTGCTGCAAGAAATCAGAGACGACACAAACGAATGGAAAAGTATTTCATGGTCATGGATAAGAAGAATCAATATTGTTAAAATGGCCATACTGACCAAAGCAAATTACAGATTCAATGCTATTCCTATCAAACTACCAACGACGTTCTTCACAGAATTAGGAAAAAACTATTTTAAAATTTACATGGCACCAAAAAAGATCCCAAATCACAAAACATGAGGTATCACATTACCTCACTTCAAACTATACTTCAAGGTTACAGTAACCATAACAGTATGGTACCGGTACAAAAACAGACACATAGATCATGGAACAAAAATGGATTATGTAGGCCATATGGCTACAACTATCTAATCTTCAATGAAGCCAACAACTATAAGCAATGGAGAAAGGACTCCCTAGTATATAAATGGAGCTGGGAGAACTGGCTAGCCATATGCAGAAGATTGAAATTGGACCCTTTCCTTAAACCGTATACAAAAATCAACTCAAGATGGAGTAAAAACTTATATGTAAAACCTAAAATTATAAAACCCTGGAAGATAACCTAGGAAACATCATTCTGGACATAGGCCCTGGCAAAGATTTCATGATAAAGTTGCCAAAATCATTTGCATCAAACCCCAAAATTGACAAATGTGATCTAATTAAACTAAAGAGCTTCTGCATAGCAAAAGAAACTATTAACAGAGTAGACAACCTACAGAATGGGAAAAATATTTGCTAATTATGCATCTGACAAAGGTCTAACATCTGAAACTTCAACAGATTAACAAGCAAAAACCAAACAATCTCATTAAAAAATGGGCAAAGGACATGAACAGACACTTTTCAAAAGAAGACATATGCAAAGCCAACAAGCATATGAAAAAATGCTCACCATCTCTAATCATTAGAGAAATGCACATCAAAACCATAATAAGATACCATCTCACATCAGTCAGAATGGTTATTACTAAAGAGTCAAAAAATAATACTTATTGGTGAGGTTGCAGAGAAAAGGGAATGCTTATACACTGCTGGTGGGAATGTAGCCGTGTGGCAATTTCTCAAAGAGCTAAAAACAGAACTACCGTTTGACCTAGCAATCCCATTACTGGGTATATAACCAAAGGAATATAAATTATTGTACCATAAAGACACATGCACATGTATGTTCATCACAGTACTATTCACAGTAGCAAAGACATGGAATCAACCTAAATGTCCTTCAATGATAGACTGGATAAAGAAAATGTGTTACATATACACCATGGAATATATGCAGCCATATAAAAGAGCAAGATCATACCTTTGTCAGAACGTGGATAGAGCTGGAGGCCACTATCCTAAATGAGCTAAACAGAAAGAGAAAACCAAATACTATATGTTCTCACCTATAAGTGGCAGCTAAACATTGAATACACATGAACACAAAGAAGGGAACAACAGATGCCAGGGCCTACTTGAGGGTGGAGAGTGGGAGGAGAGTGAGGATCTAAAAACTACCTATGCTTATGACCTGTGTGATGAAATAGCATGCACACCAAACCCCCATGACATGACATGTAATTTGCCTATATAATAAACCTGCACATGTAGCCCTGAGCCTAAAAGTTTAAAATAAGAAAATATTTTAAAAAATATATATATGTATATATATAACAAATGAATAAATGTTTCTTTCTGAGAAAGTAGCTGTGTCAGCCTTTCTCTTCAGCCTCTCAGCTTTCTCGGTCTTTGGTATAGGTTTGCATAGGCCTTCCCACTGTGAAACACCTCTCTCCTAGCTTGTGGTAGTTTTCCAGCAATCATTGGCATACCTTGGCTTGTAGATGCATTACTCCAATCCTCCACCTTCGTGTGGCATTCTCCCGTTGTCTCTTGACATCATCTTCTCTCTGTACCTGTCTGTCCCTGTGACTGAATTTCTCCTTTTGATAAGGATCTCAGCCATATTGGATTAGTCCTCACTCTAATGACTTCATGTTAACTTGATAACCTCCATAAAGACTTTGTTTACAAATAATATCACATTTGGAGGTACTGAGTATTAGGACTGTAATATATCATTTTATGAGATACAATTCAACCCATAAAACTTCTAAAACAAAAACTTTTTAATGACAGACAAACAGGTTATTTTGGCCTAGCATGTAAGTTGCTTTAGACAACTTCCTTGAATCGTGAGCAAAATATTTATGTAAGCCAAGGGACAAGCTGTGATGATGGGAATAGAGTACATTCTCCCGCATAAAATCAAAGTCTACTTCAGAATTATCTCCTGAACTTCAGAGTACGTCATCATTTGAAGAAAGGTTTCAGAGTACTCCCCAAAGAAAACGTTCTTTAGAAAGCAATCCTGCTGTTGCAGACTGTCCCTTTCTTTATGTGATGGACATGAGAATGCATAAGGCGAACCTCCAAATTCGGGGAACCTAAGCGACTAGAGATCAACTTCTGCATCTGAGTCCATCATGCATTTGCCCCTGCTTCCCATATGTGCCTCTCAGCCAACCACTGAGCCAGGCAGCAATACTAATATAGTTCCATGCCTGAGGGTTCACAAGCCTCCTCTCGGCTGAATTTTAGCTGAGTATTCCCCAATGGCTTTGACAAACGTTTCTTAGATGCAGGATAATTTAGGACACTTCTACCCGACTTCCTTCCCTCTCTCTCCTTCACTTAAAGCCAAGCTTGCGTCGTGGTTTGATGCCCTTTCCAGCCCTTCCTGGCTCCTTTCCATTTTTTTCTCACAAGCATTTCTCCTAATAAAAACCATTTCATCATTAATCCTGTCTTGGCACCTGCTTCCAGGAGGTTCTGACTTTATACAACACAATTCCAGGAAGCAGAGCCCTTGTATCTTTTGCTAATGCCTTTAGGGCTGTGTCCCTTTTTATTTCTCCCCTTTGTATCTAAATTCAAGAAAATTGTACACCAGCATCACAGTAGATAGTCTTGAAATAGTATTAAGAGCTAATCAAACTAAAGTGTATATGTGTCATTCTTATATAATCTTTAATTTTCTTTAAGAGCTTATTCTAGCCAGGTGCAGTGGCTCAAGTGTGTAATCTCAGCACTTTGGGAGGCCAAGGTGGGTGGACCACTTGAGGTTAGGAGTTCAAGACCAGCCTGGCCAACATGGCAAAACCCCATTTCTACTAAAAATAGAACAATTAGCCAGATGTGGTGGTGGGCACTTGTTATCCCAGGTACTTGGGAGGCTGAGGCAGAAGAATTGCTTGAACCTGGGAGGTGGAGGTAGCAGTGAGCCAAGATCACTCAACTGCCCTCCAGCCTGGGTGACAGAGCGAGACTCTGTCTCAAAAAAAGAAGAAAAAAAAGCTTATTCTGACTTTATTTTTGGACTATAATTTGAATTATTTTAAAATTGTACATAAATGTATCAGAATATATACATGTTTATATATAATTTATAATATATAAAAATATTTCTATATATGTATACACACATACACATACACATCCCTTTTGCTTGAATTGTGAAACTCTGACCCCCAGTAGCTTTTAACTAAAGCTTTATGACAGGTAAAAGATGTTTTTGTTTAACTATGTAATCACTATCAAAAGCAATGCCACACATTTTTAAATCACATTTTAAAAATTCTATTAACTGATGCTGAAACAAGAAACTCAGATAATGCAAAATATAATATCAAAATTTATTAAATTATACAAAAAGTATTTAAAAAGTGATAATGAAAAAAATAATATAACATTGCAAATACAGATGGATAAAAACCCATCAAAAACTTGCTGTCTGTTGTATATCACAAGGGTGATGAGGTCTGGTCTCATTTTTTTGACTTCAGTTCTTTAATTAATTTACCCTAATGATTTTCTGGGCCACTTTTCTGCTTTTTCACTTCAATCCAATTTAGAATCTGTTTTCAGTCTTTGCAGTGATATGGTCTTGAACTTGTTTGATATGACTTTGTCATAGTTGTTATCAATTTGATTTTGTCAGCTTTTTATCTTTTAAAGACTTCATAATTTCTGTGTTCCTGTCCTGTTATGCTTTATCAGTATCTATATCATCTATATATTTATCTATATCATCTATATCTGAATAGATATGTATGCATATTTGCATATATACCTTTTCTCTCACTTTAAGGGATTTGATGCAGAAGGAATATTGGAGCAAATGCTCAGTCCACAATCTTGATTTAGTCTTGACAGTATTTTTTTATTTGAAGACACTGGGTTATCTAGAATATGCTAGATTTTTTGTTGGAAATCTAACAACATTCCTCCCATTTCTCTTTTCTTGTATTTTAGAGGGTGAAAACCCAGGGTATTATATCCTTAGAATTTATTTCTACCAGAAAGTTGCCACTTTATATGTTCTGCCAACAAGCTTGCTTCCAAGAGGAGAAGCCACTATTATTCCCGAGTCAGTGGCATGAACACGTGGACTGCAGAGATAACAGAGGTAAGATTTGATGAATGACTTCCTTGTGTCATTATATTCTGAAGTGGCAGTTTCCTGTGATTCTTATTCATACTGATTTTTTGAACACTAGCAATGACTTCCCTGATCCTTGCTTTATCACTCATCCCAAAGGTTTGGTAACTTTCCAATCTCTGTATTACATCCCTTTCAGTTTGAAATCTCAAGCAAATTCTGTTTTTCTAACCAACCTCTGACTGATATGCAGAATTTCAACAGCTGCCCAAAGTCTCACAGTTAATCAGATTTGAATCCAGATCTGTCCAGCTTTTGACTATATGAATTCTTGAGTTCTGTATCTTTCTTCAGACCATTGTGGGTTGCTTTACATTCCTAAATGGTGAATAGCATGTTTGGAGTTCTGTAGGGGGAAAAGATTATACCTCTATATCTAAATCTAATCTATGTAGTACTTATATCACTTTGTGTTTCCTTAGACTGATTTGGAGAAGTCTGAAGCAAATTAAAATATATAGCTACAAGGAAACCAGAAAGAACTATCTGAAGATTTGAATTACTCCTTTTGTTATTTTTCATAGCCATGGGTTAAAGAGGGAGGATAGTAGAGATTAGCAAGAGGGAAAACAAGAGATTTGTGATTTGGAGTGACACAACTACTGATCCAGTTATAACCACCCATCCCTGCATTTGTATGTTTGGATGAGTATTTTTAAAATATTAAATTCTAGTCATTGTCAATATTTGTAGTATAATGTAAATATTATCCAGAAGGGGCTGATTTATGTAAAATATTTAGTTTGACTCAGGAAGAATAAATAACAGATCACATTGTTGTTGCTACCATTCATCTTATAAAAGTTAACAATTAAATTTAGATACATGCTTATTTATACATTATTGACATTTCAGACACAATTGATTTTATTTGCTTATAAATAACTAGCTCTGCAACAATGTTTTACTTTTCTATTCATCAGCTTGTTTTTAAAATGTTTTGAAAGGACAGAGAGTGAAAGTTGGATTAACAATGAAGCAATTAATTTAATTGCAAAAGAAATGACTAGGCAAAATATATAGTGTAAGGGAAGGAATCTAGATAAGTACTTGTGTTGCTATGGGGACTGGAATTATAGATGACCTTAAAAAGAGAATTAATTTCCTTGGATGTTTCTCTTGTGCAGTTTTACTCTCAGATTGTAAATGGTCAAATGTTCCATGTTTGACAACAAATAACTGATTGAAAATTGTTATTCTTCTATTTATAACTGTCTTCATTGATGTATCAGATAAATCACACAAGTGATTCCATCAATACCCAAAATAAGCCAATCAATATAAATTGTGTGTGTGTGTGTGTGTCTGTTACATTTAAAAATTGTTCAAACAAATTGCAAGGTTCAATTTCCTCTAGTGACAGGCCAGGTGTTTAGCTTAGTCTGCCATTTCCTCCCCACCACCATACCAAAAATAATTTTTTTTACACCAAAAAGATAAGTTGCTGAAGACATTTAAAAATATATATTGTTAAAATTATCAAAAAGCTGGTAAAATAGCAAAGAATTATCTGGTTAAAAACTGAAGGAAGAGTGAAAACCCAGAAAAGTAAACTGACCATCAAAATTGCTCTTGCCTAGAGGTAATTTGCCAACCTGAATTTTGATGTAAACAGCCACAAGAGGTTAAGGAAACAAAAATAAAATTCTAGAACCCAGATATGAAGTCTAATAGAACACTCTCCCTGCATTAAGCTGGGATCCCCAAATAGCTCAATATACACAGAACAAGAGTGACCTGGAAGTAAGGCTGACTTTCACCCAACTCTGAGTCCTAAAAGGCTTGCCTTGCAATTGAGCAGGGGAGGGAGAAAAATTGAGACCTGCCCTTGTCTAGATTTTTCAGACAAGGCCAAATTCCAATATTAAAATTACTAAACATCTATTACAAAACACTTATATTTCTAAACAAATAAAAGAACGTCTTGAAAACATCTAGAGGGAAAAGGAAAAAATAAAAAGTAACCAAATTGATTTCAAACAACCAACTAGATATTCTATAAATTAAAATTACATTAAACAGAATTAAAAACTCAAAGAGTAGACTTAACAGTAACTTAGGCACAACCTGAAATAAAATGTGTAAACTTGAAGATAGATGAGGGGAAATTACTGGAAATGCAACACAGACAAAAAGATTAAAGTATGGAGACGAGTTTACAAAGAAAGCATGGATGACAAAGTAAGAAATTCTAACACATTTAATTGAATTTCCAAAAGACAATAATAGAGAGAAAAAGTCATTGGAATTTCCTTTTTGCATTCAAATTTATAGTATGGTTATTTATAATTTTTCTGCCATTATAAAGAGACATGAACTATGTAATCTGTGCATATATATCTGACAACATCGCAATATGATTTATTTTTAACATTTACAGTGTACCATATCATTGCTGTATTACAATATCACACATGTAAACAAAAGCTAAACCTATTTTAAAATATTGGTTATATGAAAATGAACATTATTTAATAAATTGTAACAATTGAATTTAATGTTAAGACATTGAATTATAATTACCAAATTATAGCTTACCAAAATGTACCAGCTCAAAAGAAGCACTAGACCTATTTCACATGATGCTTTTTTTGAATTAAAACATTCTTCCTATTAAAAAGAGAAAACAAATAATATGTTAACTGTGCTTGAATATATAATCAGCCTTCCAATTTATTGATCTACTGAATTGACAAACATCACATTTATTTTTATAAATCGGTATTTAAAGACAACTAAATTTACAAAAATAATTGATGGTGGATATCTAGGATAATGGAAAATTTTCTTTGCTTCAATAATTTTCTTTGCTTCAAAAAAAGGACTGGCAATTTTATGCAAAATGAGGTAGAAGAGATATTCTAATTTTATGTCAATAGATTGAATATAAGTAATAGACTCTTAAGACATCCTAGTGTTTTGAAAAATGATTGTTCATGAGAAATCTCTTGTCTGGTATGCAGAATATCTGGACTGTGTCAAACTCTCAGAAAATAATTGCTTCCAAAATGCCTGAAAGGTTTTCATTGATCATTTAACTTTCTGAGGATGGGTAATTTAGTAAAACCAAATAATTCCATAATTTACCTTTCCCCAACTTTATTTATCTTCTGCGACTGGTTTTGTTTTTTGCTATTAAAAAAGTCTTTGAGTATAATTGACATACAATAACGAATTTTGACACAAGTACATACCCATAAAGCTATCACTACAATCAAGATATCAAACATTGCCAAAACCCCAAAAGTTTTCTCATGCCTCTTGTAATCTAGTCCTCCCTCTTCCTCTATTTGCAATCAACCACTTATCTGATTTCTGTCACTATTGATTCATTTGTTTTTTCTACAACTTTATAAAAATGGAATCATACAGTATGTAGGTTTTTTTTTTTTCAATCTGGCTTATTTCATTCTGTGTCATGATTCTGAGATTCATCAATATCGCTGTTTGGATAAGTAGTTCATCATTTTTATTACTGAGTAATATCCTGTTGCATTGATATGCCCCAATTTGTTTCTTTATTCACCTGTGGACAGACATTTGGATTGTTTCCAGTTTTTCACTGTTACAAATAAAGCTTCTAAGAATATCCACACAAGTATTTATGGACATATGCTTTCATTTATTTTGGGTAAATGCCAAGAAGTGGAGTGTCTATACCATATGGAAGGTTTTATTTAATTAAAAAAACTGCCAAGCTGTTTTCCGATGTGTTCCTAATATTTTATATTCTTTCCAACTGAGTATGAGGGTTCTAGTTACTCTGTATACTCACTAGTACTGTATGTGGTTAGTTTCTTAATTTTAGTCATTTTGATGAGTGTGTAGTGGTATTTAATTGTGTTTTAATTTTAATTTTCCTGATGACTAATGATGACTTTTCATATACACATTGAGTATTCATATATCTTCATTTGTGAAGTGTCTACTCAAATCATGTGTTCATTTTTTATTGGATTGTTGTATTACATACTTAATAGTTCTTAATATATTCTGCATACATGTACTTTTTCTGATCATGCATCACACAATAATGTGTTGACAATATTTTCAGAGGACATTTTTAAGAAGATAATTGCAGAAACGTTTCCAAAACTGTTGAAACACATTAATCTACAAATTCAAGAAGCCAGATGTGTAGCAAATAAAATAAATAAATAGAAATCAACACTCAAGAGTATTATAACTAAACTGCAGAACAACAATGGCAAAGAGAAGTCTTAAAATTATCCAGAGAATAAGGACAGTTGACTTCAAAGGAATAGAAATTTCTTAACAGCCACAATGAAAAGCAGAGAACAAGGGTAATGACAAGTTTGCATAATTACCACCTGATATTTGTTCCTCATTCCTCCTTGCATGTTAGATCTTCCATCCGGGATCGCTTTCCTTCTACTTGATGTGCATATTGTATGTTTCCTTTTGGTGAGGGGGGAGTTCTTGTTTTGTTTGCCTGAAAAAATGTTCATTTTGTTGTCAGTCTTGAAATATATTTTCTCCTGGGTTTGGAATTTTAGGTTGTTGTCTATTTCCTTCCAGCCAACTTAATGTATCATTGGACTGACTGTCTTCTGACTTCTATTATTGCTGTTGAGAAGTTACCTCACAGTCTAACTACTGCCTCTTTGAAAGTAATCTTTCTTTTATCTATGGCTTTTTAACATCTTCCATTTGTTATTAAGATTCTGTCATTCCCAACGTAGGCAAATACCATTCTGGACATAGGAATGGGCAAAGATTTCATGACAGAACACCAAAAGCAATTGCAACAAAAGTAAAAGTTGACAAATGGGATCTAATGAAATTAAAGAGCTTCTGCATTGCAAAAGAAACTGTCAACAGAGTAAATAGATGACCTACAGAATGAAAGAAAATTCTTGCAAAATATGTATCTGACAATGGTCTAATATCCAGCATCTATAAGGAACTTAAATTTACCAGAAAAAAGACAGCCCCACTAAAAAGTGGGCAAAGGACATGAACAGACACTTTTCAAAAGAAGACATACACACAGCCAACAAGCAAATGAAATAATATGCAGTATCACTAATTATTACAGAAATGCAAATCAAAACTACAACAAGATACCATCTCACACCAGTCAGAATGGCTACTATAGAAAAGTGAAAAAATAACAGATGCTGGTGAGGTTTCAGAGAAGAAGAAATGCTTAAACACTTTTGGTGGGAATGTCAATTAGTTCAACCATTGTGAAAAGCAGTGTGGCTATTCCTAAAAGAGCTAAAAACAGAAATACAATTCAGCCCAGCAATACCATAATTGGGTATATACCTAAAGGAATATAAATTGTTCTTTCATAAAGACACATGCATGCATATGCTTACTGCAGCACTATTTACAGTAGCAAAGACCTGGAATCAACCTAAATGCCCATTAATGGTAGATTCAATAAAGAAAATATGGTCCATATACACCATGGAATACTATGCAGCCATAAAATGAACAATATCATGCCCTTTGCAGAAACATGGATGGAGCTAGAGGCCATTATCCTTAGCAAACTAATGCAGGAATAGAAAACAAATACTACATGTTCTCACTTATAAGTGGGAGCTAAATGATGAGAACACATGGACACATAGAGGGGAACAGGAGACACTGGGGCCTACTTGTGGGTGGGGGGTGGGAGGAGGGAGAGGATCAGGAAAAATAATTAATGGGTGCCAGGATAAACACCGGAGTGATGAAATAATCTGTACAAGTTCTCATGACACAAGTCTACGTACAAAACTGCACATGGTACCCCTGAACTTAAAATGAAAGTTAACAAAATAAAGTCTCATTTTCCTTTAATTCAGGATTTCAGTTTTTCATTTTTAGAAGATCAAACCAAAAAGTCAGAAATTTGCATGTAAGAAAATATCACTTGTACCCATAATGTATAATATATAAAATATGATGTATCAATAAAAATTTTCCATAAAAAGAATAAAAATAAAATAAATTTAAAAAATAAAAATTGTTCAAGAGCACACAAGAATTGAAAAGACAGTAAGATATTACCAGTTTAAATTCTAAGGATAAACATGAAATCTTAACTGAGAGTGGAGGGTGAGAGGGGGAAGAAGATCAGGAAAAAACCTAAAGGGCGCTAGGCTTAACACCTGAGTGATGAAATAATCTGCACAAACCCTCATGACACGAGTTTACCTATATAACAGACTTGCACATGATACCCCTGAACTTAAAATAAAAGGTTTGGTAAATGCCATAAAACAAAAGCAGTTTCAGAGCTCCACTTAGAGTTAAGATTTGTTACATGCATAGAATATGTAATGATCAAGCAAGGGTATTTGGGGTATTGATCACCTTGAGTATTTATCTTTTCTATGGATTGAGAGCATTTCAAGTTCTCTCTTTTAGCTACTTTGAAATATATAATACATTGTTGATAGCTATAATATCTCTACTCTGTTATGAACACTAGAATTTATTCCTTCTGTCTAACTGTGTGCTTGTATTCATTGACCAGTCTCCCTTCACCATCCCCCCAACTTACAGCCCCTTTGCAGCCTCTAGTATCTATTATTGTACTCTCTACCTTTATGAGGTCAACTTTTTAGCTCCCACATGTGACTGAAAACATGGGAAATTTGTCTATCTAGCTTATTTCACTTAACATAATGACCTTGAGTTCTGTCCATGATGCCGAAAATGATTTAAGTTCATTTGTTTTTATGACCTAATAGTAGTCCAGTTTGACCATATATATGATATATGTATACACACATACACATATATATATTCTACATTTTCTTTATTCATTTGATGATGGACACTGTATTAGGCTGTTCTTGCATTGCTATAAAGAAAAATCTGAGACTGGGTAATTTGTAAAGATGTTTAATTGGCTCAGAGTTCTGTGGACTTGAGAGGCAGTATGGTGCTGGCATCTACTCAGCTTCTGGTGAAGGCCCAGGGAGCTTTCAATCATGCCAGAAGGTGAAGGAGGAATAGGCACGTTGAATAGCAAAAGCAGTAGGAAACAAGAGAGAATGGGCAGGGGGAGGTGACACACTCTTAAATGAAAATATCTTGTGTGAACTCAGAGTGAGAGCTCACTTATCAGCAGACCATTCATGAAGGTTCCAACCTCATATCCAGACACCTCCCACCAGGCCCCACCTTCAACACTGGGGATTACATTTCAATATGAAATTTGGTCAGGTACAAATATCCAAAATGTATTAAACACTTAGGTTCTCCTTTCCAATTTAGATGCCTTTTATTTCTTTCTCTTGCCTTATTGCTCTTGCTAGGACTTCCAGTACTATGTTGAATAGGAGTGGTGAAAGTAGGTATCTTTGTCTATTCCAGTTCTAAGCGGAAAAGGTTTCAGAATTTTCCCATTCAATATGATGTTAGCTGTGGGTTTGTCATTTATGGCCTTTATTATGTTAAGATATGTTTCTTCTATGCCTAGTTTTTTGAAGGAATATTAAATTTTATTAAATGATTTTTTGCATCTATTGAGATAATTATATGATTTTAGTCTCTCATTTTGTTGATGTGATGTATCTTGTTTACTAATTTGCATATATTGAACCATCTTTGCATCCCTGGAATAAATCCCACTTGATCATGGTGCATTATTTTTTGAAGTTCTGTTGGATTTTTTGCTAGTATTTTGTTGAGGCTTTTCATCTGTTTATCAGGGATGTTGTCCTGTAGTTTTCTTTTTTAAAATTGCATCCTTGTTGGATTTTGTTATCAGAGAAATGCCGGCTTTATAGAACAAATTAGAAAGAATTTCTTCTCTTCAACTGTTTTGAATATTTTGAGAAGAATTGCTGTTCATTCTTCTTCGAAAGTTTGGTAGAATTCAGCAGTGAAGCCATCTGGTCCTGGGCTTTTCTTTGTTGTGACAGTATTTATCACATATTCAATCTTGCTACTCATTATTGGTCTGTTCAGGATTTCTATTTCTTCCTGATTCAATCTTGGTAGGTTGTATGTGTCCAGGAATTTATTCATTTTTTCTAAGTTTTCTACTTTGTTAGTGTATAGTTGTTCATAATAGCCTTGGATGAGCTTTTGTATGTCTGTGGTATCGGTTGTAATGTCTCTTTCTTCATTTCTCATGTTACTTATTTGGGTCCTTTCTCATTTTTCTTTGTTAGTCTAGCAAGTGACTCATCAGTTTTGTTTATACGTTCAAAAGGACCAAGTTTTATTTTCACTGATCCCTTGAATTGTCTTCCTGGTCTCTATTTATTTATGCTCTGCTCTTTATTATTTCTTTCCTTCTACTAATTTGGGGTTTGGTCTGTTCTTGCTTTTCTAGCTCTGTATTCTGTAGCTGTTGGATGACATGTTCTCTAATTTTCTGTTAGGCCCATTTGGTCTAATGTGTAGTTTAAATCCAACATTCCTTTGTTAATTTTTTATCTATATATTCTGTTTAATGCTGAGAGTGGGGTGTTGAAGTCCCTATTATTGTATTCTCTTTCTTCAAATGTAATAATATTTGCCTTATATATTTGGGTGCTCCATTGTTGAGTGCAGATATGTTTAGAATTATTATATCCTTTTGCTGAACTAATCTTTTTATCATTATATAATGCCCTTCTTTTTCTCTTTTTATTGTTCTCCATTGAAAGTCTGTTTTATCTTATAAAAGTATAGCTACCCCTGCCTGCTTTTAGTTTCTGTTTCTGTGGAATATCTTTTTCCATCTCTTTACTTTTGTCTATATGTGCCTTTACAGGTGAGACGAATTCCTTGTAGGCAGCATATAGTTAGATCATTTTGAAAAATCCATTCAGTTTATATCTTTTAAGTGAAAAGTTCAATCTGTTTGCATTCAAGTTTATTGATATGTGAAGGCTTAGTCTTGTCATTCAATTAATTGATTTCTGGTTGTTTTATATATCTTTTGTATCTTTCTTTCTCTCTCATTGTTTATTATTGTGGTTTGGTAGTATTCTATAAGGATAAAATTTGAGCTTCTTTCTCTTCCTTGTTTGTGTGTTTGTGCTACTGGTGGTTTTTATTTTTGTGTGTGTTTTCATGATAATATAATATGAAAATATCAGGAAACATAATAGCTTTTTTTTTCTTCCAGGAATAGAATTCCCTTAAATATTTCTTGTAGGACTGGTCTAGCTGTAATGAATTCTCTCACCTTTTGCTTGTCTGGGAAAGATTTTATTTCCTCTTTGCCCTCAAGAATATAAAAATTTTAAATATTTGGTCAATTTATGGTGTTCCATATGACATAAAGGGTTTAATCAATCTTTTTAACTCTTTTTTTTTTTTCAGTTTGTCTGACTGGGTTGTTTGAAAAGGACTTAAGTTCTGGGATTCTTTCTTCTGCTTGATCTAGTTTATTGTTGAAGCTTTTGAATGTATTTTGTATTTCTTTTAATAAATTATTTAGCTTCAGAATTTCTATTTGGTTCTTTTTTAATGATATCTATCTCTTTGGAATTTCTTATTCATATCCTGAATTGTTTTTCTGATTTATTTGTATTGTTTTTCAGTATTCTCTTGTATTTCATTGAGCTTCTTTAGTATCAATATTTTGAATTGTTTTTCTGGGGTTTTGTAAATTTGTTTTTGATTGCAACCTGCTGCTGGAGAATTGTTGTGTTTCTTTGAGTGTGTAATATATTCTTATTTTTTCATGTTTCTTGTGTCTGTATGTTGATATCTATGCACATGATGTAATTGTTGCTTCTTCCAATTTTTGAATTTGCTTTTATGTGAGACAAATTTTTCCTGATGATGTATTTGTGGTATTGGCTGGGTAGGTCACTTTTGATTTGATTCTGGGTGTGTGCAGTATGTAGTCTCTGTATGATTTCTTTAGTTGTAACAGCATCAATAGTGTTTGTGATTTTCTCAGTGGCTTAGGGTGCAGTTGTTAGTAGAGGTTGTGGTAAAGTTTTACTCGGGACTGGAATACCAGATGGGGCAGTCTTCAGGTACTAGTTGTGGCAGCAGTGAGCTGAATGTGTCTGTCCTTAAACTCCAGGGTGGTGCATGCTGGCACTGATGTTAGTTGGTCCAGGAAAGACAGTTCTTGAACTTCTAGGCAGTTTTCTCAGGTTCCAGGGATTGTCAGTGGACTGGGTAGGTGGACAGGTTCTTGAGCTCCTAGGCAGTAGGCATTGCATGGTTGATGGCTGTAGCAATGGTGAGACAACTCTTTGGGACTCAAGTGATCCATGCTGATGATGTTGATGGCTGCAATCAGCTTGGTGGGCCAATCTCCAGACTCCTTGCTGATGCATGCATTGGGTGCCAGCTGTGGTGGTAGTGGCAGGTTCAGTGGACTTGACCACAGACCTTGGGAGAAGTGTTCAGGTACCAAAGATGGTGAGCTGGACTGGGCAATTCTCAAGACCCTGGATGGTATATCTGGGTACTGAGTGGGGAGTGGAGCTTGGCCAGGTGGATCTGTTCTCAGGCATCCCAGTGATGCAAACAGGCACTGGCTGTTGTAGGCAGAGATTGGGTGATCCCCAGGCCCCTGTTGGAGTGCCCAGTTGGAGGCAGCCGTGGCTGCACTGCAGCCCTGACACTGGGGAGCAACCATAGGCAGGTGCCTTTGTGGGGGGGGTGCGGGGCATGCACTTTGCTTGAGCTTTAGCCCCAAAGCAGCACACAGCAGTGGTGATTGTGGGCAGCAGAATTTGTCCTCAGGGTGCATGAAAATGCATGACTGCCCTCTGCTAGGAGGGCAGGACTACTGCCAGTGGCTCTTGCATAGGCCCCAGTTGCAGCAGACAAGGATATCAATGGGGCTCCAGAAATGCAAAGATGCAGCCGCTATTGGGCCTCCAGGCAGGATGCAGTCTGGTGGGGACTTGGCTCTCAAAATGGCACTGGAGCACAGCTGCTTAGGACTTGGGGTGTGTGGGACCCCCTGTGAGCTCTCTCTCTGGAGCAGTGCCTTCACGTGCTCTCTAGCTCTTTATGTTAGTCCCAGGGTCCATAAAGGTTCAGGGGCTCTACTGTAACTTGGATTATAAGAGCCTGTGGTGGGAATTTGGAGTTCTGGGGGCCCCTCACTTGCCCTTCATCTTCATTAGGGAGCTTCTCCAGACTCCTAACCAATCACAGCCAAACAGGCTGTCTTTCCTTTCTCTCCTTCCTTGCTTCAGTGCTTCCTGTCATTTTTTTATTAAATTCTAGTGTTCACTCTTTGATGATCTATTTGAAGTGTGATTATGTATTTGCTATTTTAGTTTCTCTTCATGGAAGAGGCAAGTACCAGATCTAATAAGCATCTAGTCAACCATCCTGAAGCCTCTCCCAAGGAGTTTTTTAAAGATACATTCTCTTTGTATTTTTGCTATTCCTTCCTCAGGAGATTGATTTGAGAATCTATCCCACCGTTTTCTCCAAAATCAAACTTCTTACTCTGAATTTTTATTATAGTCTAGCAAAAAAATTTCCCCTTTTCCATCTGAATGATCTTACTTAAATTCACTTACTCTATTCAATCTAGTTTTTGAATCTTAATTTAAAAACACAAAATTAATTAAAAATTAATTTAAAAACACAAAAGTGGGGTTTTGTTTACTTTTTTGAAAAGCTGCATTTTAAAAACGTATTTGCCATATTATCTAGAGTCTTGCTAGTGAAAATTCCACCACAAAGACAATATTGGTTATTTATTATTTATCTTAACTGGATTATTATTCAATTAGGATGCTTCTTTCATTTCAAGCAAATCAATCTTTAATCACTTGATGGCACCAGAAATAGTTAAGAGTTTACAGCATAGTTTGTAGTAAGGAAGAGACCTAACTTCTTCCATCAAGGGGAAAAGGAGTTGGGATATATGTTACCCTCTCTAACCATCAGATTTCCCCTTTTATTCAAATAGCAAGTCAGTACCTTTGGATTAAGGCATCAAGATCTATTCCATACATATTAATACCACTCATGTAAGTTGTAATTTTGAATGTGGTTTCAGCTTGCTGTTTATGAAGCCATTCTAGACCATTTCTGAATTAATGAAAGTACACTGTTCTAGGAGTCCAGACTTTAGTTACAGCTTCATCACTAATTATCACTCTCTGAGTCTTAATGGTTTCATGCAGAAAAGAAAGGCAGACATCTAAGTTGGCCAGGTCAGGATCAGTAGGGTTTCTTAAATATCATCTGACTTCATCATGGATATCAAGAATCGAAATTCCTGAAGGAGAGCCCTGGGGAAAGAAAAAGAAATATATATGTTTTATACAATAATATAGATATAATTTATATAAAAATATATAACTTATACATATATAAAAATTATATATAGAGAGTGCATATATATATTTCTATACTTTTATGAAGTCCTTTTAGGTCCAAGAGATAGCTCACATTTTCTTTAATTTAATCCTCAAAACAAACCAGAATTTGAGTATCAATATCCCCCTTTCACTGATAAGGAACTTGAGTTTCAGAGAAGTTAAGTGACTTGCCCAAGGACACAAAGCCAGAAAGAAGAAGGGTAGGGACTCAGAACCATTTTCTGTTTCTAGGTTCAGCCCTCTTCCCACTACAACAGAGGTTTATACTATATATTAAGTTGTGGGTATGTCAGGGAAGACTATAATAAGGGAAGAAAATATATTACAAAATAACTATAATATTATCAAAATAACATTTTAAACACATGGGGATACAATTAAAAACTTCCTTAAAACAAATATTACCATTTATATATTAATTTTAGTTATCAGTTACAAGGCAAAATAACTTCTCCAAATTGTAATACTATAAAAGTCATCTTTTAAAAACACAAATGACATTACATTGCTTAAGTTCAATACCTACTGTTTACTGAATGTAATTCAAATTTCTAATCTTAAAAATAGGAGTCAATTTTGATAAGACCCTGCCTAACTCTCAGCTTCATTTCCACTCATATAAATTGCTATAGGCATGCCAATATCTCATACCTTTTTAAAATTCCTATGCTGTTTTATGCTTCTGTCCCTTCTGCTTGGAATGCTTTTCCTTAACATTCCTCCACATGCCTCCTCCCACCGCCCCCTTTTCCTGTCCAGTGAACTTCTGTCCTTAATTTAAAACTTCTTAAAGGTCATCTTAGCTGTGAGACTTTCCCTGACCATGTAGACACAATTTCCTAAACCTCAATTCTCTGATGGCACCATGTCCATATTTCAATTAACCGTTAGCTCACTGTATTGAAATTATTTCCTTACATGTTTGTATTCTCTACCGGACAATGAATTCTCTGAGAGCAATGTGCCTTATTCATTTCTGTATACTCAATGCATGGCACTGCATAAACACTTAAATAAATAAATTAATTAAAATACCAAACTTATACACATGAGCCAGTTTTTTCTTATGTGATTATAGCTATAAAAGTTTGAATCTCTCTATGCCACTGCTCCCTCCCACACCTTCATGCCATGCCTGGAGCTACAGAAAGGACACAGTTTGTTGTCAGCATAGGTGCAGAAAAGCTCCAGGTATTTTCCCCAGAAACAAATAGTCATATCTCCTATTGTAGAAAGTGATATAAGTCAGATTCAAGAAAGAGTTTTGCATCTATTTAGGAGATGGAGGACATTCTACTGTAGTAAGAAAAGCAAGCTGTGTCTAGATTCCTTCTAGAGAAGCAGTCTAGTTGTAAGTGAGGGAATAAGATGCCATAGGAAGGCACAAAATGGCAGCATGAAATACTGAAAAACGTGAGAAGACTTTGATTAGTGGGGGTTCAGCAAAGACAGTGAGGAAGAGGCTGGGTTTCCTTGCTAGGAACTGACTCGTAAGCAGATATATGTAGAGAGCAAAGATTCAAGAGCATCCTCCTACTTCAAGATAATCTCCTCAGATCATCCAGTTCTCTTTGCCTTGGCTTGGTATTTCTAAAAAACTTTATAAACCTTATTCATTTTTCTGAATAGGCTTTCCTCTGGGGACATCTACTGACTGCTGCTGAGAGGCTTAAATGAGATCATTGGTGAGAAAGCCTCAAGCTCAGTGTTTGACATGTAACGTGCTCAAAACAAATGGCAGCTGAATCTGAATCACTGTAAATTAGCAAATTAATTCTCTGGTTTACAAATCAGACTTGGGTGAGCCTGAGCATGACTTTAATGAGTCAACCTGCAAGGCTCTGGAACATAAGGTGTTTGGGAAAAAACTCTCAAACTGTGATTTCCTTTTGCTTTCACACCACTACCACAATAACTATCAACACAGAGAAGACCTCTGTGAACAGATGTGTGAGGGTTTCTCTTTACCACAAAGAAAGCAATTAATTCTACAGTGGACACCAACTCTGTGTCTTCCAATTCAATTCTGATACATCTACCTGGAGATAGTGTCAGATCCCATAGGTTGAGGGCTCAATCCCCAAGACTGCCTCCCCAACCAGTCTTAAGTCCATCCAGGGCTCTGGAACTTCTGACCAACTGGCCTAAGTTGGGGTTCCCATGCCCCTGTCTTTGGGTTTGATTAATTTTCTGGCATGGCTTACAGAGCTCAGAGAAACATATGCTTATGTTTTCCAATTTATTATAAAGGATATTACAAATGATACAGATGATGGCCGGGTGTGGTCACTCACGTCTGTAATCCCAGCACTTCGGGAGGCCAAGGCAGGCAGATCATAGATTCACCTGGCCAACATGGTGAAACCCCATCTCTACCAAAAATACAAAAAAGTAGCTGGGTGCAGTGGTGGGTGCCTGTAATCCCAGCTACTGGGGAGGCTGAGGCGAGAATTGCTTGTGCCCAGGAGGCAGAGGTTGTAGTGAGCCAAGATCACACCACTGCACTCCAGCCTGGGTGATAAGGTGAGACTGTGTCTCAAAAAACAAAACAAAACAAATGATACAGATGGAGAGCTGTGTAGGGTGAGGTATGGGGAAAGAGGAATGGGGGAAGGGACATGGAGCTTCCATGCCCTCCCTGGGCATGTCACCCTCCAGGAACCTGCACATGTTCAGCTATCCTGAAGCTCTCGGAACCCAATCCTCTTGGGTTTTTATGGAAAATTCTTGACATCAGCATTCTTTCTCCCAGGGTATGGGGCAAGAGCCTCTCTGAAATGAGGGCCTTATGATCTACAATGAGAAAGGTGGAGCAATATTAGAGTCCTGCCTTTGGGCAGGTGAAAGGAGGACAGGAGAAGGTCAAAGAGATTCTGTTTCCTGAGTCCTGCCCCTGAGGCCTAACACACCCAACCTAATAACAAAAGACTGTAACAAGGGCTATGGTAGCTATGACTCAGGAACTGTGGATGAAAACCTATATATATATATATATGTGTATATATATATATATACACACACACACATATACACACACACATATATATGTATATGTGTATATACATATACACATATACATATATATGTATATGTGTATATATATATGTATGTGTGTGTATATATATATATATATGATAACACCACAGAAGGTATAAGAGCTTGGCCTACAGGGAGCAAAGCCTGCAGCTCAGCCCAGCACAGCCTGCTCTGGCATCATAACAGGATTCAACTTGGCTCTGCACACTGCCCGTTAGCTTAAAGCAGGACCTATGTGAGAGACTTCTGGAGTACCGGGAGAACAAATTATTGTCCTGCCCTCTGCTTTTGTCTAGTAATAATCCCTTCCTCATCGAAAAAATGAGATTGAGAACATGTGCTTTGGGTAAGGAAACTTGCAGCAACGAAGTGAAGGGGTCAAGGAATAAAACACTAAAATCACAGAGGCTCAAACAGCAGGGAAAGAAAATTGCTCAATCAAAGCCTCAAAACTCTCCCACTTTTAATGAAATATGTGACTTGTGATAATAATGTATAGTTTGTACTTGGATTATTCTAGGGATTTAAATCTTTAGAATGTTTCTGTGTTGTCTTATTTCCATTTTTCAATAATTATGGAATATTTTGAAGTTTGATCAGATACTCTAACCACAGATTTACATTAGAAGGCTTAAGAAACAAGGGATACTATATTAGTCATATGTATCCTGAACACCTCCAAGTTCTCCAGCCTTCTGGAGGCACCACCTTGTTTGAAATTTATGAGAACTAATTCAGGCTTCTAACTGAAATAACCAGAAGTCCAAGACTCTTGATATTTTTGCAGGTATTCAAGAAGAGGGGCTGACACTGACTTAAAGTTGCCTGTAACTTCTTACTTTCAATGAGTAATTGAGAACCTCTCACCATTACCTCATTGGGCACTGCCTGCTCCAACTCTTTCTTGTTCCTTCTCCTATGTAAAAATGAAAATGCCTTTTTTTTTTATTATCCAAAGCAGTACTGCATTAAGTCAATGCTAGTGTGGTTATAGAATTGGTGACAGATTGTCCTGAAGATTTGGGGGATAATGAAGGGCGTTTCTGCCCAGATCCAAAAGTAACTAAAAATTAAACACCAGTCATCACTATTCTAAGTTTCTTGCCTCCACACTATTATTAATCAGCTCTCTTCTTAGTACCAATCTGTTGTTTTCTTGTTGGAATCTACTACTCTACCTTCTCATCTCTTCCTTGAATTATTGGGCTCCAATTTATTATTTCTCAGACAGCTCACCACACCTGGACATCTATATCTCTATATCTTTTTATTTCTCTATCATCTGTCAAACTACCTATCTATGTAACAGGATATCAACTATGGCTTTTCGCTCTATCTAGAAGTTCCAGGAGGGAATTCAACACTGACTATCGTAGCTGCTAGATCATCTGAAACAAAATATATTAAGATTGTGTGTGACCACAGGAGAGTATAAAAGAACAGAGGAGAGAGGTCTTTAACTCTTACTTCACATGTGCTGAGGGATGCTTCCAGAAACTCACTGGTAAGTTTGGGCTGTCCTCACTGATACTTAGGAACCTGATTTACACCTACAATTTATATAGTAAAGAACCTAAAGGGAACCATTTGTAGCAAGAAAGAAAAGGTACAGGGCTGAATTCAAAATGGCCTGCTCTTCTAGATATGGATCAGATGTAAACTAATGTAGAAGCTGAAATTAGGCCATCTTGAAAGAGTCTGCCCTAAAGGATAGCCTGAGAGGGCCTGGTGATCCCATGAGAGGAAGTATGTGTGAGATGGACCACTAGATGCTGGGACTTAAGGAAGCATCATGAATAATCATCTAGAAGTGGCAGAGGTGACGTGTTTCATGACAAGTGAATAACAGGGGAGAGATCCATAGTAATGAAGGTTTCTGAAGACCCCAGAGAGGGCCCTCGTGAAAGAGAAAGAGAAGGAGGGATAAAGAGACAGACAGAGAAAGAGAGAGGAAGAGAGAAGGAAGAGCACTTTTGGTGGCCACCAATGTCAGGGACAACCATACCAGTTAAGTAAAAACTTTCTGCCTCATCTCTCTTCTCCCATCATCTTCTCTATTTCTGGAAAAAACAGAGACAGCCTAGAGAGTAGAAAGAAAGGGAAATAAGAGCAAAGCTCAGAAGCTGATTAAGCACCTCATCTCTACTGCATATCTCCAAGTCTAAATCAGGCCCAAGATGCAAGATGACCGGGAAGAAGGTTTGACTTATATAGGAGAATAAGGCTTCGATATTAGTCTGGCCTAAACTGGGCATTTTGTATCAAAAGAGAGCATTCACTTATATATGACAGTGATGGATAATGCTATTTTATGCTTCTGAGATTTCATCCAGAGGCAAGAAAATGATTGACAAAACTTATCGGAAGGCAGTGGCATAGAACAACAACAAAATGCTAATTTATATTTTCACCTTTACTGAGCACAGATCATTCAATAAAACAGTTTCTCTATCTCTCTCTAATTCTGTCTCTCTCTTGTTGTCTCTATCTTTCTTTCTTGCTCTCTCTCCACACAAACAAACACACACACACACACAGGGAACAGGAGAGAGAGAAAGAAAAGAAAAATAGAAGACAGAGAGAGAGACATACAAAGAGAGAAAAAGACCTTTTGTTTGTGTGAAAATAAATTTAGCTTTCTTTGTTTCAACTCCTTTCTCCTAGATATAAGCGTAGAGCTTTCTCTTGCATAAGCGAAAGTTCATGTTTGTTTGTTGTGGTTTTGAATAAAATAATATGTCACCTTTCTCACATGAATTTTAACTGATTCTTCAGCTCTCCTGGTGCATGAGCTGCCACAGTTGTCTTCCTTCATTGACTATATATCTTTTCATTCCTCCCCACTACACGTAAAAAAAAAAAAAATACTGTGTATGTGGACATGGACACTGAATTTCCTGGAAATTTTTCTTTATAATCTTAATCTTTGATCTAAATGTTTATAAGATCTGATATATGTTCTGATTGTGATGCAGGCCTCAGAGTATGTCTGCTAACCTGGGACTTTTAAAATGGTAATGATTTAGTCCTTATTGTGGCCAAATACTCAATAGATCTTTAAAATGTTATGTTCAGCTCCTTTCTCTTACAACACATATTAAACCTCATGGATTAACAGAAACCCAAGAGAAAGTCCATCAGAAACATGACTTTGCTAATCCCCTTGCCTGTGTCTTTGGAACTTGTGCTAGACTGTCACAGTTGCTGTTTACAAAAATGTATGGGTCATTAATCCTTGCAGACTACTTAGCTGGCTCTTATTTGCCTCTAAATCAGAGAAGTCTTTCTGAGGCTGCTGGGAGCAGAATCACCATCTTTAAAGAAATTTATCCTGTATTTCCTGTAATGGTCAATTTCCTTCCTGGCCTTTTCCTTCCAATTAGTTCTTGGTGGGTCTTTCAGTTAACACATGCCTCTAAATCACATTCTGGTTATTTTTTACTGCATTCTTGTATTTTAACCTTTTCTATATATGTAAGTGTGTAATTGGCTGCAGAGTGCATGTAGACATTTTAACAGAAAGTGTCTCACTTTATAATGGCAGAAGAGGCTCATTCGGAGCAAATATTTGGTTTAAAATAAAGGTTGCAAATAGGTAGGCATGAACCAGAGACAATTTTTTTTTGTCCACATGGTAACTACATATGTTATTAAAATTGTGAATGCTTTAGAATGCTATTCACTCTCTAATTTACCTCAGTTTCCACCACTCCTTGGTTTTTCTCATTCACTTCTATTACTTGTCTATCTTCTGTGGGCACTTGAGTTTGTAAATTCTAGATAAGGTCTTTATTGACAAGTAGATCTATGATAGGCAGTATAATAGCCCCCTAAAGATGTTCATGTCCTAATCCCTAGTACCTGTTAACATATCACCTCACCTGGCACAAAGAACTTTGCAGATGTGATTATGTAAAGGCTTTTGATATAAAGAGATTGTCCTGGATTATCTAGGTTGGTCCAATGTAATCTCAGGGGTCCTTAGACCCCTGGGGTCAAGATGGTCTAAGTCAGAAAGAGGAAAGGTGACAACCAAGGCAGAGGTTGAAATGATATGCTTTGAAGACAGAAGAAGGAGCCACAAGCCAAGGAATGCTAGTAGGCCATAAAAAATGGAAAAGACAAGGAAACAGATCTCCCCTAGTGCCTCCAGATGGAATGCAGGATTGCCAACACTTTGATTTTTAGCTCCCTAAAACTACTTTCAGACTTCTGACCTCTGAAACTGTAGATTTTTATATTGTTTTAAGTCACTAAGTTTGTGGTAATTTGTAATAACAGCAATAGCAAATGTATATGCTATCTGAGAGTTAATAAAACAACCATTGCACCCTCATTTATACCAGTATCTTTCCACTGCTTTTGGTGGCCATGTCAATATATCTTTAGTGACAAAAGAACTGATTCAGTGGAGTAAGACTTAAGAGTTTGCTTCTTTTCTAAAAATATGGCATGTGGCAAAAGTTGCTTCCTTTTATCTACTGGATAAACAATGGCTCATAAACTCACAGTCAGTAAAGTAATGACTTCCACAGGTTTCAGATTCTTTTACCTTTAACTGTTAGTAGGTCTTTACCTATTAATATTTAGTAGGCAGACATGGCCTAGGACAAATCTTTTCCTTCTTTTATGTAAGACTTTTGACCATTATGAATACCCACCATACCATACATATGGACACATGACAACTTCATTTTCTGTTTTTCATTTCTCTTCTCCCTGCTTGTTATTTCTTCCTCACCCTTCCTTCAGTGTCAGCACCTCAAGGATACTTGGTTGCCTTGCCTTGCATGCTTCTCACTCACTTCTGTTTATGGAGACTAATCTACATTTTAGGAACTGAATTGTGAGCTCAGACGAGGTTTCTGATAACCATTTAAAAAAGCTGATTTCCACATTGGCAATTATAACAATCATACCAAATATAAGGGGTCTTCAAAAAGCTTACAGAAAATGCATACTATGAAAAAATTATGCATGGATTTCAAAATTTTTGCATCAAAATAAACTCATACTAACTTGTTATAACATGTGTAAATAGTAGCTAGTTTGAGGTATTATGAAGGATAAGATATCAGTTCATAAAGAGCCCTTATCAGGGCAACATGAATTCTGCTGAAATTGAAGCAAAACAAACATCAAACTTATAGTGAAGCTTGAGTGGAAGAATGGGGAAATCATTGATGCTTACAAAAAGTTTATAGGGACAATTCCCCAAAGAAACCAACAGTTTACAAATAGATAATTCATTTTAAGATGGGATGAGACAATGTCGAAGATGAAGCCTGCAGGGACAGACCGACCCTACTGATTTGCAAAGAAAAAATTAATCTTGTTTGTGCCCTAATTGAAAAGGACTGATAATTAATAGCATAAGCAATAGCCAACATCAGAGGTATTTCAATTGATTCAGCTTACGCAGTCTGACTAAAAAATTAAAGTTAAGCAAACTTTTCACTCAATGGATGTCAAAACTTTTGTGCCTAGATCAGCTTCAGAAAAGAACAGAGCTTTCAATGGAAATTTTAAGTAAGTGGGGTCAAGATCCTGAAGCATATCTTCAAAGAATTGTAACAAGAAATAAAACATGTCTTGACCAGTACAATTCTAAATACCAAGCACAATCAAAGCAATGGCCTCCAAGAGATGGGCATGTTCAAATCAAACACAAACAGACCAATTAAGAGCAACGGTTATGGCAACAGTTTTTTGGGGATGTTCAAAGTATTTTGCTTGTTGACTTTTTAAAGGGCTGTATTAGTCCGTTCTCACACTGCTATAAGAACATACCGAAGACTGTGTAATTTATACAGGAAACAGGTTTAATTGACTCACAGTTCCGCAGGGCTAGGGAAGCCTCAGGAAACATATAATCATGGTGGAAAGGGAAGCAAACATGTCCTTTATCACATGGTGGCAGCAAGGAGAAGTACAGTGAAGTGAGGGGGAAAACCCCTATAAAACCATCATATCTTGTAAGAACTCACTCATTATCACAAAAACAGCATGGAGATAGCCACCCCCATGATTCCATTACCTCCCACTGGGTCTCTCCCATGACACAAATGGAGATTATGGGAACTACAGTTCAAGATAATATTTGGGTAGGGACACAGCCAAAACCATATCAAGGGCTAAAGAACAATAACATTTACTTATTTTAAGAGTGTTTTGAGGAAGCCATAGCTATAGCAGAAAAATGCCTGGGAAAGCTCCATTACAGCATCCTTCACCACCACAACAATGCTCCTGCTGATTCCTTTCAACAAACAAGGGCAATTTTGCAAGAGTTTTGATGTGAAATCATTAGGCATCCACCTTACAGTTCTGATTTCGCTCCTTCTGACTCCTTTTTGTTTCCTAATACTAAAAAATCCTTTAAATGGCACCCATTTTTTCTTCCATTAATAACGTAAAAACGACTGAATTGGCATGCTTAAATTCCGAACACTCTCAGTCCTTTAGGCATAGACTAAATGGGTGACATCATTGCTCACAAAAGTGTCTTGAACTCGTTGGAGATTATGTTGAGAAATAAAGTTTGTATTTAAAATTCTTATCTTTTAATTCAATTTTTTCATGAACTTTTTGAGGTCCTCTTGTAAAGGAGATAAGTCAACAGGTTTTATATTTTTGTTCTCTAATGGTCAAAAAAGGTATCTTTGCACTGACTATTTCTTCATTTCTTTCAACTGTCAACTGTGAAGTATAATTTGATTTGACATATGGTGACAAAGCCATGAGACAACAGAAACAAGTACAGTTTGGATTTTCTTCCACATTTGCAGTTAAACAACCATGGGCCTGAATTTCAAGGGAGACAGCGATAACAGATGTTGTCCCTGGAGGATTTCCAAGTCAACCAGGTGTAATGGCTAAAAGAGAGACATAAAATCAGAGTGTAGGATGAAGAAGCTGTTGATGTGACTCCTGTTGTTATTGACTGCTAAAGAGTTTAAGTTGAAATAGTCAATAAAGGTAGATAAAAACTGGGTCATTTCCCATATCCAGGTATTTAAAGCACGTAGGAAGCAGACTGCATGAATTTGGGAGGACATTTATCACTTTGTTTCACTCTGAAAAAATATCTGGAATTATCTAGGATGCTTACATAGCAGAGACTCAGGCAATCACCACCTTTCCTCTTTGCTTTAGATTATATAGACCTGGTCTAACCACATAATGGAATGACATAGGGCAAGGATCCCAAACCAGATTCCTCAGTCAAATCAGGTCTAGGATATATTAGTTTGACTAGCCTAGTATTATATACAGAGAGATATATATATAAGGCAACAGTGTACACACACACACACACATATCTATGAAACACATATATTCTGTGTGTATGCGTGTACACACACACAATTGCCTTTAGGTAAGGTTTATGCAGTATACACCACTCCTTCTTCTTATACAAAGCTGTTTTGCATATTTACATTACCCACTTATGATAGACAGAATAATGATTCTCCAAATATATCTATATTAATATATTACCTTACATGGCAACAGGGTCTTTGCAGATTTATTAAGTTAAGGATTTTGACATGGGGAGATTATCCTGAATTATCTGGGTGAGACCAATGCAATCACAAAGGGTGTTTGTAAGTGAAAGCATTGAGAGGAGGCAGGAGCGTGAGAGTCAGAGTCAGACTCTGAATAGTGCTACACTGCTGGTTTTAAAGATGGGCAAAGGGGCCACAGCCAAGGAATGGAGGGGGCTGGAAAAGTCAAGGGAAGAGATTCTCCCCTAGAGCCTCCAGAAGGAAATCAGCTCAGCGGGCATCTAGCTTTTAGCCCAGTGAGACCCATTTTGGACTTCTGACTGCAGTAACTTTAAGATAATAAATTTGTGTTATTTTAAGCCACTAAGTTGGTAGTAATTTACTGTAGCAACAATACAACAACATTGTGTAGAAATGAACACACTGCCTAACCCTGAAGTTTTTCAGTTTGGTAAAATAGAATAATAGTTATATTACAGTTCCGGTGATATTTTTGAGTGCTTACTATGTGTTAGACACTTTCTTTATATTAACCCCTTTACTCCTTAAAACAACTCTATGAGGTATGTACCAATATGAACCCCATTTTTCAGGTGAAGACTGATGCCCAAAAAGGATAAATAAATTGCCCAAAGTCAGGTGACAGTGGTAATTTGAATCCAGGTACTTGGGCTCTAAAACTCAAGCCCAGGTATACCATTGCCATTATAATGATCATTAGAAGACCTGGGCAGATTCCACTCATTTGACACCGACTTGAGTTATTATGCAGCCATTCTGAGCCTTGGATTCCTCATCTATAAATCAAGGAATTTAGAATAGATGACAGTATTTTTAACTTTTATAAAGAATTATTTTATCAACACCAAATAAAATCTTGCATGGAACTTCATTACTAAACAAACAAATGAAACAGATAAAAAGATTGCTGCTTGAATTGAAGTATGGTAGGGAAGCTGGTCCTTGCTCTCCCAAGTTTAGTCCCTGAGGCATCACATCAGAATCCAAAGATTCTTGAGAGATTATGATCTGATAAGCACCACACTACATAGTGTCTAGGTCTCTTCTACCACTACAGTATCAGATTCGACATGTGACATCTTAAAAATTGTAAGTTTTAGAAAGCTGAATAAATACATTGAGTTTATGTAGTATGGACCTGCTAGCTTGGTGACATAAAGGGTATTAGTTACTTCCTCTTTTTTTCTATTTTATTTCATATTTTTATTTTTGGTCTTGTTCGTGTGAGTTTAGAAGGCTCAGTGTGTTTGGCATCTATTCTCAGATCTTCTGTACTATTGTGTCTTCCAGAGTTCAATTGGGGCCTGCAGTGGGAAAGTCTCTAAGTAAAACAGAAAAAGGAGCATTCCAATTTTGGAATTGATGCATTGCAAACTCTGAGTTGGTTCATACCTTCACAGGAGGATATACATTTGCTTAGTCATTTTCCTCACCTAATTCAAACTTTTCTTTTGCTGTTTATGAAATCCAGCCAGTATGTGTGACTGATAAATGACCTAAAATAATTCATCAATAATAACAGACATTCACCTTGACCCTTGGCAGAGATACACGCATGATTGAAATGTAAGGGACTTTCGTGGTGATCAAAGAAAAACTCATTTTCCTTTTGTACCTCTGTTCTTCCTGTGTTACCCCTGCCTCTCTCTACAAGAAATGCCATAAAACTGACTTTAAAAACTCTTAACAGGAAGGAAGGATTCAAACATTAGTTTTCCAAGGCAACTTAGCCTACTGGAATAATGAGCGTTAGTGCTGGTAAGCTGTTGAAATAACAATAATTCCTTATCTTTTTTCAGTCAAACTCACTCTTATTTTTATATATCCATTCATTCACTCAAGTCAATTTCTTAAAAATTCTGAAAAATTCATTCACTCAAGTCAATTTCTTAAAAGTTCTGAGTCTGACTGTGTTCCTAAGTGATGATACAAAGTTGTACAAGCAGGATTCAAGGAATGCATAGCCTAGTAGGAGCCGGATTCAAAGAGCCGAATTCAAGGAATGCATAGCCTAGTAGGAGACAGATATACTGCATAAACAACATATATCATTTAAAAATATAATTATTATATTTTAAATATATTTAATGTATAAAGGGAAAGGAGATTCTAAGATCTCAGCAGTCAGGGGAAGTTTATACAGTACATACTATTTGAGTATAGATTTGAATTATAAATGAGAGTTTGATGGATAGACAAGAAAGGGTACTACGCAAAGAAGAATGTAATTGTGCACAAGCATGGAGATATGAGTGAGTAAAGGCATTTTATGAGAACTGGAAAATAAAATGTTTAGGGAAGTATGGGAGAGAGGTTAAGGCTGGCAGGAGAGGAGGCAAGAAGCCAGATCAAAAAATGTCTTGTCAGCCATGCAAAGAAGTTTAGATTATGTTCTAGAGTGATGGTGAGCCATAAAGAAACTTTGAAAATGATATTGATGTGATCGAATGTATGAATTAGAAAGATAAAATTCCATGATTGTATGAACCATCTCACTGGGAAGGAGACATGGCTGCAAGAAAAGCAACTATTAGTGAAGCTATTATAAATTATTCAGATGAGATATGGTAGGGCATACACTGTGCAGCACAGTTGGTAACAGAGAAGTAGGAAGAATGGAAGGATTTTAGACATACTTGCTGATGAACTGAATACGAAAGGTAATGATAAAAAAGACTCCAGGGTAAGCTATTGACTTCTGGCTGGAGGTACTGGATAACCATTCAAAGAAACAGAATATAAATGGACGAATGGCTTTATTGATGATGAGTTCTGTTTTAGACATGTTGATTTTGAGGCCTCCACCAGATATTTAAGAAAAGAGCGGCCGGGCGTGGTGGCTCACGCCTGTAATCCCAGCACTTTGGGAGGCCGAGGCAGGCAGATCACGAGGTGAGGAGATCGAGACCATCCTGGCTAACACGGTGAAACCCCATCTCTACTAAAAATAAAAAAAAATTAGCCGGGTGTGGTGGCGGGCGCCTATAGTCCCAGCTACTCGGAAGGCTGAAGCAGAAGAATGGCCTGAACTCCGGAGGCGGAGCTTGCAGTGAGCCGAGATCCTGCCACTGCCCTGCAGCCTGGGTAACAGAGCGAGACTCTGCCTGAAAAAAAAAAAAAAGAAAGAAAGAAAGAAAGAAAGAAAGAGCTTGATCAGGTTCTTAGATTCTGGAGCTCAGATATGAAGTTTTGTCAAAAGCTGCAGGTTTTGGTCACAAACAGAATAGTTTAAGCCACGGACATGGTTGAGATAGTTCAATGTTTGGAAGACCGCAAATATTAGGCTAAAAATATGGACTATTTCTGTTATGTATGTGGGACCCAGTGAAGGTATTTCTTGAAGGAAATGATATAATAAGACAGTAGTGGTGAAATGGGCTAAGATTTTTAAAGAAAGTAAGTTTGTCAGAAGCATATTTGATAAACATTGGAAGGACTCCAAAGTGGACTTTTTTCTTAATGAACAAAGATTTGGGGAAATAGAAGAGTTGCCTGAGGATTAGTCAGTTATCTCCTCAAGGGAGTCCAAGAGGAGCTGTACTTTCTACCTAATAGATGCTCAATCAGGATTTGTATTAGTGCTTTCACTGAGAAGAGCATAACATTTAACAACTGTAAGTAATTCTGCATAACACAAGTCTCAGAGGTGCTACTCTGAAAACTACCTAACACCTGTTTAATTAATACAAGGGAACAACATAATTGGGAATTTTCACTTCACAGAATCTGCTCAATTCTTCATTTCCCCTGTATCTGAAAAACTGTCATTATAAATCAGTCTTACAGTTGAACTACTCACTCTTTTTATTATTGTATTTTGTATATGCAACAAAATGCCATCAGTGAAGGATGTGGTTAGGTTAAAAAAATAGATTATTTTGACTGAAGTACAAGGTCATATACCTAGGAATTCAAAGAAAATAGCAAACCATTTTGTTGTCTTTTGCTTTCATAATGATTCATTCAAATTGCTGTGAGATTTTATTGGCTATGTGTATTCAGATAACGGACTGGAAGAACCATTCAAAACTAAGTCCAATTGAGGCAATAATTAATAACCTACCAACCAAAAAAAGTCCAGGACCAGATGGATTCACAGCCAAATTCTACCAGAGGTACAAAGAGGAGCTAGTACCATTCCTTCTGAAACTATTCCAATCAATAGAAAAAGAGGGAATCCTCCCTGATTCATTTTATGAGGCCAACTTCATTCTAATACCAAAGCCTGGCAGAGACACACACAAAAAAGAGAATTTTAGACCAATATCCCTGATGAACATCGATGCAAAAATCCTCAATAAAATACTGGCAAACTGAATCCAGCTGCACATCATAAAGCTTATCCACCATGATCAAGTTGGCTTCATCCCTGGGATGCAAGGCTGGTTCAACATATGCAAATCAATAAACATAATCCATCACATAAACAGAACAAATGACAAAAACCACATGAGTATCTCAATAGATGCAGAAAAGGCCTTTGACAAAATTCAATAACGCTTCATGCTAAAAACTCTCAATAAACTTGGTATTGATGGGACGTATCACAAAATAATAAGAGCTATTTATGACAAACCCACAGCCAATATCATACTGAATGGGCAAAAACTGGAAGTGTTCACTTTGAAAACCGGCACAAGACAAAGATGCCCTCTCTCACCACTCCTATTCAACATAGTGTTGGAAGTTCCAGCTGGGGCAATCAGGCAAGAGAAAGAAAGAAAGGGTATTCAATTAGGAAAAGAGGAAGTCAAATTGTCGTGTTTGCACATGACATGATTCTATATTTAGAAAATCCCATCATCTCAGCCCAAAATCTCCTTAAGCTGATAAGCAACTTCAGCAAAGTCTCAGGATACAAAATCAGTGTGCAAAAATCACAAGCATTCTTATACACCAATAACAGACAAACAGAGAGCCAAATCATGAGTGAACTCCCATTCACAATTGCTTCAAGGAGAATAAAATACCTAGGAATCCAACTTACAAGGCATGTGAAGGACCTCTTCAAAGAGAACTACAAACCACTGCTCAAGGAAATAAAAGAGGATACAAACAAATGGAAGAACAGTCCATGCTCATGGATAGGAAGAATCAATATTGTGAAAACAGCCATACCGCCCAAGGTAATTTATAGATTCAATGCCATCCCCATCAAGCTACCAATGACTTTCTTCACAGAATTGGAAAAAACTACTTTGAAGTTCATATGGAACCAAAAAGGAGCCTGCATTGCCAAGACAATCCTAAGCCAAAAGAACAAAGCTGGAGACATCACGCTACCTGACTTCAAACTATACTACAAGGCTACAGTAACCAAAACAGCATGGTACTGGTACCAAAACAGAGATATACACCAATGGAACAGAATAGAGCCCTCGGATATAATACCACACATCTACAACCATCTGATCTTTGACAAACCTGACAAAAACAAGCAATGGGAAAAGGATTCCCTATTTAATAAATGGTGCTGGGAAAACTGGCTAGCCATATGTAGAAAGCTGAAACTGGATCCCTTCCTTACATCTTATACAAAAATTAATTCAAGATGGATTAAAGACTTAAATGTTAGACCCAAAACCACCAAAACCCTAGAAGAAAACCTAGGCAATACCATTCAGGACATAGGCATGGGCAAGAACTTCATGACTAAAACACCAAAAGCAGTGGCAACAAAAGCCAAAAGTGACAAATGGGATTTAATTAAACTAAAGAGCTTCTGCTCAGCAAAAGAAACTACCATCAGAGTGAACAGGCAACCTACAAAATGGGAGAAAATTTTTACAATCTACCCATCTGACAAAGGGCTGATATCCAGAATATACAAAGAACTTAAACAAATTTACAAGAAAAAATCAAACAACCCCATCAAAAAATGGGCAAAGGATATGACCAGACACTTCTCAAAAGAAGACATTTACGCAGCCAACAGACACATGAAAAAATGCTCATCATCACTGGTCATCAGAGAAATGCAAATCATAACCACAATGAGATACCATCTCACACCAGTTAGAATGGCGATCATTAAAAAGTCAGGAAACAACAGGTGCTGGAGAGGATGTGGAGAAATAGCAACACTTTTACACTGTTGGTGGGACTGTAAACTGATTCAACCATTGTGGAAGAGAATGTGGTGATTCCTCAAGGATCTAGAACTAGAAATACCATTTGACCCAGCCATCCCATTACTGAGCATATACCCAAAGGATTATAAATCTTGCTGCTATAAAGACACATGCACACATATGTTTATTGCGGCACTATTCACAATAGCAAAGATTTGGAACCAACCCAAATGTCCATCAATGATAGACTGGATTAAGAAAATGAGGCACATATACACCATGGAATACTATGCAGCCATAAAAAGGATGAGTTCATGTCCTAGAAACCATCATTCTGAGCAAACTATCACAAGGACAGAAAACCAATCACCGCATGTTCTCACTCATAGGTGGGAATTGAACAATGAGAACACTTGGACACAGCGTGGGGAACATCACACACTGGGGCCTGTCATGGCGTGGGGGGAGGGCGGATAGCATTAGGGGACATACCTAATGTAAATGACGAGTTAACAGGTGCAGCACACCAACATGGCACATGTATACATATGTAACAAACCTGCACATTGTGCACATGTACCCTAGAACTTAAAGTATAATAATAAAATAAATAAATAAATAAATAAATAAATAAAACTAATGGCTATACCTGGAGACTTCACTAGCATCACTAACATTCTCTTAGTTATACAGGTTGATAAGTGTTTCTTTTTCAAGATTACTTCATTTCTGAGTATGGATATAGTCTATTTTTTGTAAGAATTTAGGCTACACACACACACACACACACACACACACACACACACACAAAAGAAAGAATCAAATAAATACCACTTATGCTTTATAGTGATAATCATTGTTAGGAGAAAACATAAGCTAAAAATAGAGAAGATCTTCATTGGCTTGGAATATTGTTTTTCTCCTTCAATGCATAGTTAATTATTGCTCATCTTTTGTTGTTTGGCTTAAATACCTGTCCCTTTCTGTCTTCACTAACCTTGGCTCTTCTTGCTAATATTAGTGTGTTCCAAGACAGCTTACACACTCTATGGAGAAAAATGGAAGAAATGTGGAGAGCTACCCCAGCGAAGCCACTCTATGTTTGAAATGTCTAATAACCAACAGGTAGAGAGTAGAAACATATGGTTGGACACACTGGTTTATAGCTCAGTGGTGCGATATAGCCAGTGATCTGGATAAAGTCACCAAATGTGAGGATGTAGATAGAGGAGAGGACTGTGGGGCTGCACATTTAGATTTGAATAGAGGCTAAGCCTGCCTAGAGAATTTATAAAGAGGTGGCTAGTGGTGTCATGAAATCTACTAATCCTGCAGGGTCTGCAGTAAAGTCAGCAGAGATGGTAACAAATAAAGATTTACTCACCTGGAATTCCCTTTTCCTCCTTCTTTGAATGGCTAACTCTAACTCAAACCTTTGACTAAGATAAATACCACTTCCTTCAGCAAGTCTTATTTTACCAGTCCTTGACTATGTACCTTTCTCCCCTAAGTACTCTGTCTTCTCTAAAATAGCTCTTGTTATTTTTCTGTTGCTTAGTAAGAAAGTCTTTCTGGTTTACTATTGGTTTCCCAGAACTCAGACCTGCAAATATCACTTAGTAGGTCCTAAGAATGTTTGCTGAATGACTGCATGAATGAACAAGACCTCTTATATTTCTTTTGCTCTCAAGAGAGTATATAAAACAGTCCTCTCATCTTACACAGTTTTTGTTGTTGTTTCAAGCAATTATTCCAGATATTCTCTTTGCCTAGTGTTATTTGCATTTCCCATTTTCCCACACTTTCTTTCATTTCATCTCTTTCAGGCAGCAAGCTTAGACTAGTTCTGTGGTTGTCTCAAAGAAAGCCTTGATTTCCAGCTTATAGCACATTTAGGCTTTGCCATTTTACTGTTTTCATGTTACTTTTCACCACATAGGCTGAAAGTGGTAGAGTAGAAATAACCCAAGAATAGGAACTAAGACTCACAAGCTTTAGCTTCAGCTCTGCCAATAACCAACTGTATGATGTAGGTGAGCTAGAACTTTGGGTTTGCAATGTTCCTCATCTGTGGAAATCTGTAAAAATGTCTTCACATTTTATTAAAAAGTCTATTGTTTTAAATTTTTCTCATTCATATCTCAGCACCTGTTGACTCTTCTCTGCTATATCCTGCCTACAAAGAACTTTTTTTTTATTTTTAACTTCATTTTTATTGTTGACACTACTACAGATAGACAGAACATGTTTAAAGTGTTTCAGTTAACATAGTCAAGAAGTAGAATTTAGTTTGACTTTATAAACTTGTAAAACTGGAATTATCTTTGGTAAATCCAAATCCTTATGTAATGTACACATTTATAAAAGAATACGTTTAACATTCCTCAGGTATTTCTTGATCTATTTCTGTGATGGAATGCTCATTATTTTATATTTTTCTTTTGTTTGTATTTAAGAAAAATTTCCAAAAGTTTAATTTTTATAAATTTTATTAAATGTGTATTAAACATTCAAACACATTTATAATTAATGTATTTTATTAGCTTTTCTGTCCTTAAGCATTATAACAACCACCACTGTCTCTAATGGAATAGTTGACAGTTCATTTGATTTTCTATCTATTTATATGTTTATTTTCATTAAATACTTTAACTCCTTCTTCCAAATAATATTTTATATTAAGTAGGGGAAAAACTTTGAAATAATGATGCCACATTAATAAAATACTTATTTTAATGAAATATTTAAAAAATTAGAAAGGATTTGAGTACATTTGATACATTCAACATAATATGGGAGCTTGATAAAATATGAAATGCCAAAAATAAATTCGCTGTACCATTAAAGTTTTTCCAACTAGTTTTTCCTTTTAGCATAAACTTCTTGTTTCTAATAAAGAAATTTTATTCATATTCATTGGCCAATATCCCATGGCAATGATCCATGTGCTAAATATAAGCTTTAATGGTTTGCGATGATGAAATTGTTTCCAGGTTCTACAACGTACGAAAGGAGGTTTTATGAGAATTATCTAGGGTAATCAATAATTAAGGATTTTAGACTTTGGAAGAGATCTTAGTGTTTACCTTTTTCTTTTTATAGTTCAGGTAGGCAGTGAGATAAGGAGATTGTCTAAAACAACATAGCCATTAGGGTCAGTGACAGAACTGGAAGCCAGCTCTCTGAAATCCTGTTTCTCTTCTGTATTATCTATATGAGATAAGGGGCCTTATGGCAGGAGTCAGCAAACTATAGTTTATAGGTCAGATGCGGCCTGTATCTGTTTTTGCAAGTACAGTCATATGTTGCTTAATGATGGGAATACAATCGAGAAATGCATCGTTAGGCGGTTTTGTCATTGTGTGAACATCATTAAGTGTACTTACGCAAACCTATAGAGGGTACAGCCTGCTACACACCTGGGTTACATGGTACAGCCTATTGCTCCTAGGCTACAAACCTGTTCAGCATGTTACTCTTCTGAATACTGCAGACAATTGCAACAAAAAGTTAAGTATGTGTGTATCTAAACATGGAAAAGGTAGAGTAAAAATATGGTATAAAAGATATTAAAAAATGGTACATCTGTATAGAGTACATACCATGAATGGAGCCTGTAGGAGAGGAAGTTGCTCTCGGTGAGTCAGTGAGTGAGTGGCGAGTGAATGTGAAGGCCTAGGGCATGACTGTACTCTATTGTACACTTTATAAACACTGTATACTTAGGCTACTCTATGTTTATAAAAAGAAATTTCTTCAATAATAAGCTAACCTCAGCTTACAGTAGCTTTTTTACTTTGTAAACTTTTTAGTTTTTTGAAACTTTTTGACTCTTTTGTACTAACACAGGTTAAAACACAAACACATGCAACTGCACAAAATATTTTCTTTATATTCATATTCTCTAAGCTTTTTTCTATTTTAAAAATATTTTATTGGCTGGGCACAGTGCTTCACACCTGTAATCCCAGCATTTTGGGATGCTCAAGCAGGAGGATCACCTGAGGCCAGGAGTTCAAGACCAGCCTGGTCAACATGGTGAAACCTTATCTCAACTAAAAATACAAAAATTAGCCAGGTGTGGTGGCACATGCCTGTAATCCCAGCTACCTGGGAGGGTGAGGCAGGAGAATCACTGGAACCTGGGAAGTGAAGGCTGCAGTGAGCCCAGTTCGTGCTACTGCACTCCAGCCTGGGCGACAGAGTGAGACTCTATCTCAAAAAATATATATATATATATTTATTTTTTGCACTTTTTAAATATGAGACACAAACACACACATTAGCCTAGGGCTACACATATTCAGGATCATCAGTATCATAGTTTTTCATCTCCACATCTTATCCCACCAGAAGATCTTCCACACATAACGCACATAGAGCTATCATCTCCTATGATACCTTTTGAAGGATCGACTTGCAGCAGTTTTACAGTTAACTTTTTTTCCCTGTAAGTAGAGAAGTAAACTCTATAATAACAATAAAAATATAGTATAATAAATTCATAAACCATTTAGATAGTCATTTGTTATCATCAAGTATTATGTACTGTACATAATTGCGTGTCCTATACTTTTTACAACTGGCAGCACAATGGGTTTGTTTATGTTGATGAAAAGAGTCAAACTCTGTAAAATATTTAAAGAGATTTACTCTGAGTCAAGGATGAGTGACCAATGGCCCGTGACACAGCCCTCAGGAGAGCCTGAGAACATGTGCCCAAGGTGGTCAGGGCACAGCTTGACTTTATACATTTTAGAGAGACATGAGACCTCAATCAATATGTGTAAGATGTACATTGGTTTGGTCTGGAAAGGCGGGACAACTAGAAATTGGGGCTTCCAGGACATAGGTACATAAGTGACAAAAGTTTGCATTCTTTTAAGTCTTTTTGGGTCTTTAATCAGCCTTTCACTGAATATAAAATTTACATGTAAGAGGAGAGTAGAGGAATAGTCACTTGTGTCTTAGTCTGACTCAGTGAATCTGCATTTTTACATAAACAATAGGGCAGAGGAAGCAATCCAATAATGCAGGTGAGCAGAGATGACTCTGAGTTCTGTCTGTCCTTTGTCCTGCCCCTGAGAAGATAAGCTATCAGTTTACATTGCCAGGGTGAAATTCAACAGAACTGTTTTAGGGTGAAGACCTTGAGGCCCACAAGGAATTTCATGGTGGGCAAATTGTGAGGGAGGTATGTAGCTTAAAAAAAAAAATCTTTGTAGTTATTTTAAAATAAAATGAGAGACAGGTTTGCCTGACACCCTTTGGCTTAGTAATTTGGGGGCTCCCAGGTTTATTTTCCTTTCACATGTACACCAATATTAAAACAAACATATGAGTAAAGAATTGTGCTACAATGTTAAGATGGTGACTCATTAGGCAACAGGAATTTTTCAGATCTATTATGATCTTATGCAAACACTGTCATATATGTGGTCTGTTGTTGAGTAAAACTTTGTAATGTGGTACATGACTGTAGTTCAATTGCAACACAGCCATGCTCTTTCTTTTCCATATTCTCTATGGCTACTTTTGGACTATGACAGAGTTGAGTATTTACGAAAGAGACCATATGGCCCACAAATCTTAAAATATTTACTCTCTTCTCCTTTACAAAAAAAAGTTTGCTAAACTTGGCTTAATAGTTTTTAAAGGCTTTACATTTATTATTTTGTCTTTATCTTCACAACAAACTTATAAAATATATTTGAAATCTGCCTTTTGCTATGTATCCTCTTGTAGTTTAATAGTTCATTAGAGGAATTCTGCAGGAGAAGGTTCAATATGATGAAACTTTTCAGGCCACTCTTCATAAGATTGACTCTGTCCTGTTGTTCAAGGCTACTGATGCTGATCAAGGAATCAAGTGAATCTCCTCCACAGACTGTGAACAAGTAACTTTGACCTAAATTCTTTTTTACCTTTTTATTCTCAGCAAACTATCGCAAGAACAAAAAACCAAACACTGCATCATGTTCTCACTCATAGGTGGGAATTGAACAATGGGAACACTTGGACATAGGAAGGGGAACATCACACATTGGGGCATGTTGTGGGGTGGGGGGAGGGGGGAGGGAAAGCATTAGGGGATATACCTAATGTAAATGACGAGTTAATGGTGCAGCACACCAACATGGCACATGCATACATATGTAACAAGCCTACATGTTGTGCACATGTACCCTAGAACGTAAAGTATAATTAAAAAAATAAAGAATAGATTCACAGGGAGTTTCAAAGGTAGGGCAGAGGGGATCCACGTACCCCTTACCAGTTTTCCCCAATGGTTATACCTTACATAATTATAGCACAATATCAAAATTAGGAATTTGACATTGGCACAATATGTACACTATGGCTCTATGTCATTTATCACATGTATAGATTCATATTACTGTTTCAGGACATTTCCTTAGTTCAGCTAAAGACTGGGTCCTTGTCTGTCCCATGGCCATGAAAATTTAGGCTAGCAAATGGTTTGAAGTGTGATTAAGGCAGGGTTTTATTGGGTGAAAAGGGAAACGAAGGAGAGAAACAGGGATCTTCTGCAAGGCCAGAGCCCCTGCTTGAATCCCAGGTACCATGCAGGAAGACGAGGGGCCAGGCTCCTCCCTGCTGCAAAATGCGTGAACTTCCTGAGGCCCCACCCCAGTGCAGTTAGAATTTTTCCAGGGACCCCCTCCCACTTGGCTGTCTCATTCCCCGCTCTAAAAAAGTATATCTAACTGCCATTAGAATAAGGATAAAGATGAAGACTAATCTTAACTGCTTCCTGCTGACAGGGAAACGGCAGTCAGAGCTTTTGGGGAAATGGCAGTCAGAGCTTCCTCAGAGGCCTATTTAAGGGTTCCCAGCAGAAGGGGCCATCGTCAGAGGCTCTGGTTGCATGACCATTTGGAGTTTGATGGTCTAAGAACAGACAAACTGGGTTATTAGAAAACATGTATCAAAACAAAACAATAGGAAGGGTAAGCTCAAAAAGGCATTTTTTAAAGGGAGTCCCCGGGGTTCAGGATGTATTCAAAAGGGGTACATACTGAAGATTAATAGCTACCCATCTAGAAAGAGGGGAGCAGGCATCGCTGGCTCCCTTTTCTTCCTAGCAGATACCTGGGGTACATGAGGGAGAAAAGGAAGAGTGTCCTCTTTTCCTCTTCCATCCTTGCATCTCCAAGTCCCTGTGACCTAGGCAGGTCCCGCCATGAGTGCCAAAGCAGCTTGCACACATGAAGCAGGGAAGGCCTAAAGAATAGGAATTATCTGCTCTCACCTATGCCTCTATCATTGCTACTGTCAGTAGCCTTGGAGTGCCCTAGACCTCATTTACACCATGGATATTAATGTGGCCTTTATCCATGAAACAGGAAGTTTGGGGTTGGCTTAATCAACAGGAATCAGCCATGCTCACTTGTGCTGTGCCTTTTAACCTCTGTTGTTGTCTGCCTCTGGATCCTTTATATCCAATTTTCTTTCTAGGGCTTTAACCCAAAGCCTGTAATTGAGTCTGGGACAAAAATGTGCCTCGGGGAAAGTTGTGTGGACTCCTTATCATAAGCCAAATGCTATGATGAAACTGTGGAACTAAGTCCTCTTCCGAGGGTGAGAAAGGATGTCTTATGACACCCCCAGATAACTGGTAGCTATAGTTATGCTTGCTAGGATTTGGGTGCATGGTGTCTGGCTTTGGTTAGCTCCCTTGGTCTTACTTCCCCAAAAGGAAACCTCTGAGTGATGGGATCCTATTTATTCCCTATTTATTCCATCACCTGGCAAGATTTGCAGGATAATTGCACAGAACTAGAATATTGATCAGGATTTCTACATTACCCATCCCCTTTTGTTCTTTCTGAGCTGCAGCCAGAGATTGCTGGTTGGTTCACAGGAACAAGCAGGATTAGTCTAAAATGTAGGAGAAAACTTAAAAACAATTAGTTAGTTTAGAATTTAATGACAAATGTATGAGAAAGTTGGGAATATAATTTTACTCTCTCCAGTCCTCATGTTTGTTTAAAAAAAACAAATCATAATGGGACTGGGTTGTTTGAAAAATAGACTTTGGTTTTATACTTGGCCTGATTATTTACATAAAGTGCAGCAAGAATAATCATTTCTACATAGGCCTTTTGGATTGGCTTTGATGGAACTTTGTTCCACAAGGAGTCTCAGATAAGGTATTTTAAAACTGAGCCCAGCCATGGGTTAGTATCCTCAAATACCTGTGAGTGGGGTCATCCTCTCCTCATAAGGTCCCAAGATAAACTTGGAGCTCCTGGACCTGTTAGAAAGTGACACTCATTACTGACCACACATCAGGAACCCTGTACAGGGACTGCATAGACAAAGTTATGAGGCCAGTCTCCCCACTGGGCTTTTATTGGCTCTGCAAGTCGAGATTGACTCCTTAAAGGGAAGCATACCCTTCCAGTCAAAGCCTTGGTGAAATGACCAGTTTTTCCAGTTGCGTTCTGTTGCAAAAGAAAGATGGATTCTTATTGCACTGATGCAAACAACTATATTGCTGTAAGTTAAGAATACTCACAGATACTTTCCAAATTCTAAGGGAAGCAGGCAGAGAGAAACAAACATGCTCCAAATTTTGATCTAGAAGTGTATCTTAATAATTAAAGGCCATAAATAGTTTAAAATAAGTTTCTTTGACTCTGAAAAACATAACAAGGATCAGCAATATTTCAAGCAAAAGTCAGAAAGATTTGCTCCATTCAGTTTCTGAGTTTAGTCCATTTAGTTGACTCTTGTTTTGCTTAATATTCATGAACATTTCAGCTGTTCACGAGTCCTGTATGTTTTCCTGTATTCCAATGTTACAATTTCCAAAGTTATCAGAAGCCTGTATTTTAGAGGATCTGTTAAATTTCTATAGCTTATTACGAACCATCTTTTGAAAAGGATTAAAACAAGACAACAATTGTCTGTGAATAGCGAAATGTCCAGGGTAGTTACAGCTAGCAACACAATTGACAAAGAAGTTTGGCCATCTCTGTGGTTTACAACAACTTAACATAACAACCTTAATTATGATTGATAGCATATACTTAGACATTAGAATTCTCATAAATTTTGGAACATATATTAGCCTTATTCACCAAAAATGTAACCTAAAGAAGAATGAACATCATTTTGTCAATCCCATGTATCTAAACACGTCCAATAATTCTGTTTACCTCTCTTTTCTGGACATTCCAGGGGCCCTCTGAAGTATCCAATGTCAGGGGTCAGGAAAGACAATTTTGAAGCTGGGGTTTGATTTGGGAAGCCTGTTAAATATGTTTAAAGCACTCGATATTATGAAACAGAATTCCAGATTACCATAAGTCATTTATTTTGCCAAAATGGTGACTCAGAAGTCTTAAAGAAGCAAAATTCTTTTATAACCCTTTTGAATTTTGTTAATATGTTTGCATAGAGAACCTCTTCTGCAAGATTAATTTCCACAGTTCTTCCACCACTTGTTTGAAACTTTGGCTTTTCCTATCTAACTCAAAATGATCCTTTAACACTAGGCAAAAATTTATATTTCCATGCCTTCTTATAACCTTTTACTATAAAACACATTTTACTGTTCTTACATACCTTGCATGTAAATCTATTTCCAGTAGTTTCAATTACATGTTATAATGGTAACTCTTAGCAATTTTTAACTTTAATGTGAAACCTGGTAAGTTGTTTAAATTGTGTGCTAAGTGCAGCCAAGGTTTCCCTTCTTAATTAAGGGTATGGTTAGTTCCATATGTCCCCAGGTCTTGCAGTTGTGAAGCCCACAATTCAAATAGTTCTCAAAACCCAAAAAGCAGTTTGTAACCTCAAAACATTTAGCAAATCTTGCATCAGACCTGCATAGTTTAGTTCATCTACTTACATTTTAATGACACATGCATTTTACCAACAAGATTGAAGGCTGCTTTTATTTCTGAAAAGTACCACAGCTTTTATCTTCCCTTTAAAAAATATTAGATGCAAGCAGTTGTCTTTCTTTAGGCCAAATTAACTAGAGCTCTTTTCCGGACATTACACACAACACATACACAGACAGGCACAAGAAAACCCAGTTGCTGGGTAGAGCCCTTTAAGAGACAGGGGTAAGAAAACATGCAGACATCAAACCATAAAGAAAGTTATTCCCTAAGATAGGATTGCTAAACAAAGCCTTGCCACCAGAGTTACAAGTCATGCCCTCAGGATGTAAAACAAGATGGAGGCTTGATTTTACAACCAAAACTTTGCAGAGAATACAAACAGTGATAGTTGGGGTGCTATCACCATAGCAATAGTCCGTAGACTATTTTATTTATCTCTGCTCTGATTTTTACTTTTTCCTTCCTTCTAATAACTTTGGGCTTAGTTTGATCTTATTCTAGCTCCTTGAGGTGTAGCATTAAGTTATTTATTTGTGATCTTTTAATATAATATTTCCTCATGTAGGCCTTTATTACTATAAACTTCCATCTTAGAACTATTTTTACTGCATCTTATAAGTTTTAGTATGTTGTGTTTCCATTTGTTTTGGCTCAATTTTTTTTAAATTATTCCTGTAGTTTCTTCTTTGCTGCATTTATTTTTTGAGGTGTGTGGTGTTTAATTTCCACATATTTGTGAATGTTTCAGTTTTTTTTCTTCTTTGTTGATTTCTAGTTTTGTACCATCATAGTCAGAAAAGATGTTTAGTATGATTTCAATCTTCTTAAATATCAAGATTAACAATCTTCAAGATTTGTTTTGTTGCCTAACATATAATCTATCCTGGAGAATGTTTCATGTGTACTTGAATGTGTATTCTGCTGCTGTGAATAGACTGTTTTTTATATGTCTGTCAGGTTCATTTAGTCTAAAGCATAGTTCGAGACCAATGTGTCCTTTTAGAATTCCTCTCTGGATAAGCTACATTGTTGAAAGTGGGGTATCGAAGTACTCTACAATTGTTGTATTTCTGTCTCTTTCTCCCTTCAGATATGTTAATATTTACTTTATATATTTAGGGGCTTTAATGTTAGGGGCATAGTATATTGACAGTTGTTTTATCCTCTTGATGAATTGACCAGTTTATCATTACATAATGACTTTTTTGTCTCTTCTTAGTTTTTGAGTTAAAGTCTATTTGTTTAAGTATAGTTACCCTTGTTCTCTTTTAAGTTTCTAGTTGCATGGAATATCTTTTATCATCCATTTCCTTTCAGGCTACGTGTGTCCTTACAGGTGAAGTGAGTCTCTCACAGGCAGCATGTAGTTTGGTCTTATGTTTGTATCCATTTAGCCACTCCATATTTTTTGATTGGATAATTTGATCCATTTACATTTAAAGTAATTATTGATAAATACAGACTTACTATTGCCATTCTATGAATTGTTTTCTTGCTGTTTTATAGATGCCTTCTTCCTTTCTTGCTGTCTTCCTTTGTGATTTGATGATTTTCTATAGTGTTTTGCTTTGATTCCTTTCTGTCTACCTTTTGAGTAATCTATTGCAGATTTTTTTCTTTGTGGTTACCTTGAGTTTTATAAAACGTAGTTTTAACAGTTTGATTTAAGATAATAACTTTATTCACATATATAACTCTATACTTTTGCTGTCCCCACATTTTAGGTTTCTGTTGTACAATTTACATCTTTTTACTGTGTGTATGATTAACAAATTATTGTAGTTATAGTTATTTTTAATGTTTTCATTTCTCGCTGAGTTTTATACTTTTATATGTTTTCATGTTACCGATTAGCATCCTTTCAATTAAGCTTAAAATTTTTCCTTTAGCATTTTTGAGAGGTGAAGACCGCTGGTCTTCTTGGTCAGACGGGGACTTGGAGAACTTTTTTGTCTAGCTAAAGGATTGTAAAAGCACCAATCAACACTCTGTAAAAATGGACCTATCAGCACTCTGTAAAATGGACCAATCAGCAGGATGTGGGCGGGGCCAACTAAGGGAATAAAAACTGGCCACCTGAGCCAGCAGCGGCAACCTGCTTGGGTCCCCTTCCACACTGTGGAAGCTTTGTTATTTCACTCTTCACAATAAATCTTGCTGCTGCTCACTCTTTGGGTCCGCACTACTTTTATGAGCTGTAGCACTCACTGTGAAGGTCTGTGGCTTCATTCCTGAAGTCAGACCGCGAACCCACAGGGAGGAACAAACAACTCCAGAAGCGCCACCTTTAAGAGCTGTAACACTTACTGCGAAGGTCTGCGGCTTCACTCTTGAAGTCAGCGAGACCACAAACCCACTGGAAGGAAGAAACTCTGGACACATGTGAACATCTGAAGGAACAAACTCTGGACACACCATCTTTAAGAACTGTAACACTCACCGCAAGGGTCCACAGCTTCATTCTTGAAGTCAGTGAGACCAAGAACACACTGGAAGGAATAAATTCTGGACACATTTTTGTATTGCCATTCTAGTGGTGGTGAACTCCCTAATCTTTTGTTTGTCTGAGAAAGTCTTTATCTCCTCTCATTTCTGAAGGACAACTTTGCTGGATAAAGTAGTCTTGTTTGGTAGTTCTTTTTATTTTTCTTTTAGTACTTTGACTGTAACATCCCATTATATTTTAATGTCGTTCTCAATGTAGGTAGAGGAAATATATAAGACAATTATTTTATAAATATTAAAGAGGGTAAGGAGTAAAGAGTATAAAAGGTAAAGGGGATAATTTTTAATACTTTACTCAAACTGATAAAATATTGACATCATAGACTGTGGTAAGTTTTGTATATATAAATTAATACCTAGAGTAACTACTAAAAAGCTACAAAAGGATATTCACCTAAATATACATTAAATAAATCAAATGGGAATATAAAAATTATCAATCTATGAAAAGCAGGAAAAAAGAAATATAAAACAGAGATTAAACAGAAAACAAAAAATAAGATGTCAGATTTAAAATATCAAGTTTTACATTAAAATCAAGTGGTCTAAATATGCCAATTAGAAAAAAGAGATGAGGACAGTAAGAGAGCAGAATAGGCGCTTTCTATGGTCATCCCCCTCACCTATAGAAGGATTGATTTTGACTGCTATCCATGAAAGAGAGTATCCTGTGGGAGTCTAAGAGTCTAGTGGAGAAGTTCCAGCATGGTGTTGGTGTGGAGGAAAAGCTAAATATTACATTTGAACTCAATTGAACATGGACACAAACAATGGTCACCAAGTCCCAGAATGAGTTGTATGAGCCCCTTGAGACATTGATCCAGCATTGTTTCAGACAAGTCTCTATTTCAATCTATTCCTATATGTTAGTTATTGAAAAACAACAGGCAATCGCAAAAACAAGTTGACCTTTTTGTGTTCCTTGAGCCCAGTCATGAAGGGCCCTCATGACTGGGCCTCATGCCAAACAACTCGTTACAAAAAGAGCTAGGTTGCCAGACTATACTGAAACTTAATGAGACCTCTACTTGTCTGTGCATGGACCAGTGGCCGACTCTGGACCCCAGGCTGTTGCTTCCCATTGTGGTGGTGAATCCTCCATAGTCTGGTGAGTGCAGTGTCCAACTCTGGAGCCCAGGCCGTTGCTTCCCAGTCTGGTGGTGAATCCTCCATAGCCTGGTGAGTGTGGTGTCCACTTTTGGAGCCCAGGCTTTTGCTCCCCAGTCTGATGATGAATCCTCCATAGTCTGGTGCATGTAAATATATATATATATATCTTTTCCCTTCTCCCCTTCCCATTGCAATTTGCTTATTATATAATTTCCTTATTATATCATTTGCTTATTATATCTGCATTGCCATTTACGTGGGATAAAGCTTTTTGACCCATAAAGGTATTGTGTGTGTGTGCCTTTTCTTCTCCCCTCGCATGTCTCCTGCACAGAACAGTTGGAGCCAAAAGTTTGAGAATAGATACACGAAGAGGGCAAAGCACCCCCACTTCAAGGCAGCACAGCTAACTGCCATGGCTAGGGGAGAGAACCCCCTTAGTTGGTTATTTATTTCTGAAAGAATGTGAGAGTGTAGTGAGTAAGTGCCCAGCTACCTTAGCAGGGTGAGATGCTGACCAAGAAGTTCACTTCTTTCTCACCCCACTCAGAATACTGAGCTGATTGTCAGGGCTGAGTGCTGAGGAGAGTCTGGCAGCAGGGAAGAAAAGCCCTGGACCTAACTACTTTGCTCCTCAGACAATCAGGAAGCCTACCTACAAGATATATAGGACCCCTTGCCTCTGAATGCACTCCCAACTGGCTCATGGTCACCTCAAGTGCCCTGTGAGCCTCATTTTACCTCTCCTGTTGGCTCCACAAATGTAACCAGATACCCAGTGCAAGTCTCTAACTGACAGCCTATTTGACTCTGTGGGATTGGAAGAAGACACACAAAATCAAGCATTTCAGGGTATTGAACCTAGAGAAAGCAAATGGGATGCTTTCAGCACCTGACCTGGCTTAGTGGATTGAAAAGGCATGTAATCCTCAGACTTCTCCTGTGACTCCCCTTCCCACAGATGGAACAAGAGGTTTGGAGCTGGCATAGCCATAGAAAAGATCTGAGAAATCCTTAGAATACCAGCTGGACTGATTAGTGAAGTATTTCTATCCCAAAGCCACTCAGTAAAGACTGGAGGATGTTTTTGCACCCATCTTTATTCTCAGTCTTCCTAACAGAATTGCAGTGAACATCAGTCATCCAAAATTTTTCTATATTTAAGAAAAGATCTGACAAATTAATCTAAGATATGAATGACTAAATCTGACTTAATATGCTGTATATCCCAGGCTTATATTTATTTTACCAGATAAGATTTCTAAAGCCAAATCAACTAGTCTCGAGTGCTTGAATTTAGCGCGGTCATGGCAGGTCTTATGATCAAAGGGATTTTCTTTTAGTGACCTAAGTCATTTTCCATTTTGGTAATACTTGAATGTAAAGTAGTTTTGCAATATAAGCCAGATTATTAGTTTTATGATCAAATCTATATCCTTTATATAAGTCTTCAAACTGGGAATTTTTTTTCTAGGAGTACTGTAACATCATTTTTTAAACATTGTCATTTTTGTTGGTCAAATATTCTAACTAATATTACCACAGAATGATTATAAATCATCAGTTTTAATGAATATTTTTGACTCATGGAAAATGACACTACTGCATTTTACTGCCTATTAAATAGATATTAGCTGAACATTAGCAACTTTTCTTTCTTACTTGCTTTTCTAAAGACTTAGAAATGTCTGGGTTAAGATAAGGGTTTATGAAGACGAAGATTTTATCATGCAGGTGAAGCCTCCACGTAGCAGGCTCCAGAAAGAATAGATTGTAAATATGTCTTATCAGACTTAAAGAATCTCTTCTATCAGTAATTCCAAAAGGAGGAGGGTATAATGAGGCATGTCTGACATCCCCCTTACCATCGTGTCCTGAACTAGTTTTTCAGGTTAGTTTTGGAATGCCTTTGCCAAAAGGAGGAATCTAGTCAGATGCTTGGAGAGGCTTAGAATTTTATTTTTGGTTTACAATTCAGAGAACTGACTCATTATCTTGCAAGGTTCAGGGGACAGTGATGGTATCTGATATTCTGTCTAGCTGTGTGGCTGCTTTTGTGACTCAATTGTTGTTTATGTCTGGCTTTTATCCCAGTACTCTTCCCAGGGCAGGGAGAAGACCAAGTGGCCTATCACATGGGGAATAATAATGTGAGGGAGCATACTGAAGAACATTAATCATAACTATACATTCATGGATGCAATATTTTGTAAATTTTTAATCTGTTTCAATCCTATGAAAAAGCCATTAATATTATAGAATCCATTGTATTGATGAAGAAACAGACCCAGAGGAATGAAAAGACTTTGATAGAGAAAGTGGAAGATCTGAATCTCAAACTCAGGTCTTATGGATCCAAATACTCAGCTCATCTGACACCACTAATTCTTTAAACATACATTGCACTGATTCCCAAAACACATAATGCAACAGACATTAGGTTCCATTGTTGTTGTTAGCTTTTTAAATCTCTAGCATTATTTAGTTGTCCCTATTTTATTTACAGTCTCCCAAACCTGGGTATAAAAATCAGGCTTGCTATTTGTTTATTTTTCTCCTCAAAGCACCTAGCATGGTCCCTTATAATGAAATGCTTGCTCAAAAAATATTTATTGAGTGATAGTTAATGTATTAGGTCGTTGGTATCAATTGCTATTTAGCAGAGGTCAAATATATGCATTTTGGCAGGTGAGAAAGCTATGAACCTGGAACAAGAATCATAGAGAGAAGCAGTATGCAATTTTGTGAATTATGAATTTAAGTTCATAAAGGGAACTGGGATTGGGACCCTGCGGGAAGCCCTGAAGAAGAAAGACCAGGAAAATTGGTAAGAGGTGGGAATAATGTATTTATTATATGTTAGCCCCTGGCCAATAGACTTTAGGCATAGAGAAGAACTTTAGGGGAGCTGAAGGACAAAGCCCCTTTGAAGAGCTTCTCGTTTATGCAGATGATCATTTCCTCCCATCAACACTCTTTGCTGACAAAAACTTTGGCTTAGGTGATGTCGCTACAATTTTACCAGGAATACTTTCCTCTCCTTCCTTTCATCTTCTCTTTCCTTCCATATTTTTCTATCAAAAATGGAAATAACTATAATATGTAATACATATCTAATTATGAAAGTAACATATACTCAGAAATTACTAAAAAGAAAGAAAAATTTAAAAATTAAAGAACAAAATAAAACAATCTCCAAAATGAGCTTCCAGAAATAACCACCATTCAAATTACATGGCATGTCAGATTTTTTATAGGTATATAAATATTCAAGGGTAGAATCTAATACTATTTTATCTACCTCTATTTTAACTCATCAGCATTACTTCTAAAACTGCAAAAAAAAAATCATTACATGCTGCAGCCCCTATTTAAACCAATTCCCTATTGCTGAACATTCAAGTTTTTATAATAAACATCTCCAAAAAACATCTTTGTCAATTTCTATGATTATTTTTCAATAGGTACATTTATAAAAATGAAAATTTGGGGTCAAAATATAGGAAAATTTTGAAGGCTTTTCAAACAGACTTTTCAGTTTCCTTGAGGAGTCTGCTAACAGGAGTGTCCTCGTACTCTCTTCAATGCAAGATATTGTCACACTTTTTAATCTTTGCAAGTACAAGTCCAAAAATTATTTAATTTATATTTATGTAATTACTAGTGAAATTGATTATTTTCAAAATATAAGTGAGACATATTTTATATTTTTATTTTTTCTTGTGAAAATTTTCAACTCATATTCCTGCTGTTGTATTATTTTTTGCTGATTTTTATAACTATCTATCATCTATCTATCTATCTATCTATCTATCTATCTATCTATCTATACATACATATTTATGGCTGGATAATGTTTAAGATATACATTTTATTCTTTTTCCTCCTGCATACTCTTTTCATTGTCCCCCTACTGTGTCCTTTTCCTATTTAAGCATTATGTCAGGGAAGATATAAGGTGTAGAAAGAAGCAGCCAGCAAAAAATTCTGATTTCCTTTTTATCTTCTCTCACCTCAAATCTTTAGACTAATTGAATAGCAAAAGATTTCTCAGCCAGAAAGTGGCTGAGAGTTCAGACAAAAGAAAGAAGAGAGTATTTTCCAACACTAAAAAGTGATTCTTCTGGCTGGGAAATTAGCAATACTTCATTTAATAATCACACATTTATATTTATATTTATGAGTAAATATAACTAATTTTGGTAGTTAAGTTAATGGAATGAAGCTCTTTTATAGCTATCTGCAGCATAAATACACCTCAGAGACTGGTTGTATTATTTGCAACCAATGCAGTTACTTGTTTAACTCGGTCATCACAAAGTTGAGGCACATGGTTCTGGAAGACTGGGTGGTATAGTGGAAAAGACACTTTCAGGGCATTAGAAAGGTCATCTGGGATCTGATTCTGTCTCTTCTGCTGACTGATATTGGGCAATCATGCAACTTTTCAAAAGTCTCCTTCTCATTTTGCAAGAAATACAATCAATAACACCAAAAGGAAAAGAAATCAACATTTTGTATAATATTTACGATGGTTTGAATATTTGTCCATTTCAAAACCTATGTTGAAATGTAACTGCCATTGTGACAGCAGTAAGAGGTAGAATTTTTAAGAGGTGATTAGGCCACGAGGACTCCTGCCTTAAAGGTTGGATTGGTGCCATTATAAAAGGGTGAGGCTGTTTTTTTCTTGCTGTCACCCTCCCATCTTCTGCCATGTGATGATGCAGCAAGAAGGCCCTCACCAGATGCCAGTACATAGATATTAGACTTCCCAGTCTCCAAAACTGTGAGCCAATAACTTGTTTGTTATAAGTTGCCCAGTCTCAGGTGTTCTATCAGCACACAATGGAGTAAGACAATATTGTATATTTTATATGCTTTTATATAAAATATTTAATGTAAGTTCACAGCACTATTATTCAATGCTCTGAGATGTGAAGAACAAATAAGAGAAAAAAACACAACAAATTGTTTATAAATCATAAAAATTTGTTTCCCTAGAACACAGTTAGTACAATTGAAGTCTTTGAAAAATAATTATTTTTTTCAGTACTTGATAATCCAACATGTAGACCAAACTTATGCTCAGGGCACCAGCAAGGACAACCACAAAATAAATGAGAAAAAGTATATGTTTATCGTTTAATATTAGATATCTCAAATGAAAAGAAAAAAATGATCATGAAGGACAAAATGAGAATATTGCTGAACTTTATCACATTTAATCTTATGATTTAGAATCATTTTAGTTTGAATGAACCAGGACAAGGCACCAGAGGGCTTTAACCAGCCATGCTGACCACAGGTACTCTGATTTAGTGGCATTTGGCCATTAAATGATTGGTTCTTTTGAGCTATTAATCACCCCTTGGCCTCTCCTTGTAGTTATTTGACATAAATATCTCATTTAAGCATTCCTACTACATACAAGGCAAGCAGATGTGGGGATGTGGGAAGGGATGAGGTAACCAAAAGAGCCCAATTTTGGAACTTGCTGGCAAGAGTTTTGCGGTAGGGAGTTGCTCAAATGAGGCCTTTCCTGGGTCTCTCCTCTTTATTCATACAAGTAGTTAAGAATTGGCCTTATATCCAAAGTTTATTTGGGAACCCTTATTCCGTTAAGATTGCTATCAATGTCTCTAGACTCTCCTCTTTTAGGGTGAGAATCTAAGTGACTTAAGATTTTTCAGAAGTCTCATTTTTTCAGAAGGTTTACTAATACTCTACTGGAAAGGTTAAAAATCTGCAAGCTTAATGACTTATATGCATTTGAAAAATCAATTCAGAAAGGTACCTCCTGCCAGCTACTGGAACCAAAGATGAGTTGAAATCCTTTCAGTTTCTCTTGCTATTCAACATGGGTCTCTAGTGTTTTTGCACTCTAGCCAAAAGCTTTCAGACTTAGGATAAAGCCCTCTGAGTGACAAGATAAAATATATGCGCATTTTCCTGTTGCATATCTTCAAGCCAGATGTTCTATGTTTAAAAAGAAAATAATAAAAATGAAAGCTTTAAAAAGGCCTTGGTCGCATGCAGTCAAAATTACATTTTATTCAGTTAACAGTCTCTAAGCTGAGCATATGACTGAATGATACATTATTTAAATAGCTTCTTATTTTTACCATCAAAAGAGATTTAATGGGTTATATTAATTTGAACACTTTACAGCAAATGTCTAGAGTTATAAGATATCTAGAGAAAATGGGCATTTTAAAGATTTATACCAATTGTTCTTTATTTTACTTCTTCGCAGAATGGTGCTTAACTCAGTGCCCTCTTGAATACAGAAGGAAAAAGGGCAGGCTTAAATTAAGGCTGTGCCCAGGCATCAATGAGGTGGTGAGTGGGATGGAAGTAGGAGGCAGACTGAGCAATAACTGCTATGCATGATTTCATGTGGCACCAAGTGCATATTACATATCTCATCTTATTTAATCTTTATTATAGCAATATAGATGTGAGCGTTATTATTCTTGTTTTACAGACGAGAAGACTAAGGCTTAGAAGATTTAAGTAACTTGCAAAGGTCATGGAGTGATCAGGTGGCTATGCATATAATCCCAAGAGTAGTCTATGTGAAAGCTTATGTGCTCTATGCTGCTTTTATACATCAGAAAGGTGGAAATTCTCCCTCTCTGTTGTATCCCTCACAGAATGACCACATGATTATTCTGATAGCTTAATGAAAAGTGTGATCCTGGCTAGGCAAACTTCTCATTTGCTTAGTTCAATGCTGGATATAAAGAAGATGAATGTGGCCTCAGGCATCTAACAGTGAAGTCTGCTCATTTTCTTAACTTTTAATATTATCACTTGCCTCCTCAAAAGTTGTTTTGGGGTCAAATGAGTTTTGTATTTCCTGGGAAAGGATTTTGTAAACCATAAAGCACTATGTTGCTTTAAGGATTTATTTTAATTTTAAGGATTTTTAAAACATTCTCTCCTCTGCTTTAAGAAGTTGAAGATATTTATTTTAACTAAAATATTAAATGAGAGTAGTAAACATATTGAGCCACTGGATAGCATTAACAATTGAGGATAATTCATCTCTAGATTAGCTTTCTGGCTGATCATCTAAGTCAGGTTCAAAGAGAATAATTACAGGGTAGCACAAATTTTAATTTTTTAAATTATTTTGCATTATAAATAATATATACAAAATTTTATATATAAAATTTAAGAATAAAAACAAATAATTTTATCATCCAAAACAAAGTAATCATGGTTAATATATTTCATAGAAAACTTCTTTTTCTCCCTTTCCTCCTCTCTTTATCTCTATCTGTAGAAAATATTTGTATATGTGGGGATATATTATATTGGGGTCATTCAATACACACAGCTTCACATTATGCTAATTTCTTCTTGTTACAGTGTTTTTTTATTTCATTATTAATTCTTTAGATATTCTTTAATAGTTACATAACCATCTCCCAATTTTGGGATTACTTTCAATTTTTTACAGTGCTAAATGATGTTTTAGTGAATATTTTTTAATGTTTATGATTGCCTGAGATTCTCATTATTTCTTTAGAAATACTTCTTAGAGTAGGTCAAAGGGTATGTTTTCCAAAGGCACCTAATGCATAGTACATAGGATCCAAGAAAAAAAATACAAAAACTCTATTATTCACTCAAAGTGTACATATAGCTGATTAATATGGAGAATAACCATTACACTTCCGATTTTTTTGTCATTCCTTGGTGATAACCATTAAACAAAAAATTGGGAGTAAAATAGCAATTTCCTAAATTAAATGCTACACTGAATTTTATTATTGTTTGAAATAATAGGTGAATTAGTGAATAATAGGTTGCCATTTGTTTGGTTTGATTTGTAATTCTTTGATTACTAGTGATAGAAGCACTTTTGATATGCTTATTGGCTCCTTCGTTTCTTCTTGAAAGACAGTATTGCTTAGTTGAGAATGGGGTCTTTGGAGTCATGCAGTCTGGTTAGAATCCAGATTTTGGCCCTTACTAGATATTTAACTTGTAGAAAATTACTTAAATGTTCTCTGCTTTAGTTTTGTTTTTTTTTAACCTGAAAATTGAAGATGATATTAATAGTATCTATCTCATAAAACTAAGTCATATGAGTAAACAGTGTATTAACCCAAGTACATGTAAGAATGTCTGGCATATGTTAATCTTTAACAACTGTTAACTTGATTTTATGCATTCACTTATTCATTGGTTTTCTCATTTTGTATCTAGATTTGTTGATGTCCTTTTGTCTATTTTCTGTTAAGGTGTTCTTTTCTCCTATTGCTTAATAGAAAATATTAATAGAAATATTGGCTTTACAGTTTGCTGTTTTCTTTTTATTTTGGATTAGGTAGTAAAAGTGAGAAGTCAGAAGGAAGATGAAACTCAAATTGCATGGAAAACATACATCTTCTTTCTCTTTCTCCTGGAACAAGCCTAGGTTTTACCTTCTATTACTGATATACCATCTGGTACAATGGAAAGGGTCTGGGATGGCACACAGGCAATCCAATTTGTATACATATTAAATTATTCAATTCTAAAGATATCCAAGGATTTTCAGGGTACCCATGGCAATTGTGTACTCTTTTGACAGAACTTACCTTTTGTGTAGGCAGAGGTTGAGTTTTATTCAGAATTTAATAAGGTGATAGAACTAACCCAAGCCGGACTGCAAGACTTAATGATTTGGCTTGTCAATCTACTTCTGAGATTAGGATCTAATATGTCATCATGCATGCAACTCCCATAGAGTGGTTGCTGGGCAACCAGGCTGTGATTGGGTAAACATTGTAGGCACTTCTTTGAGTCATGATCCCACTTGACCATTTTCGCTAACATATTTACTGTTCATCATAATTTACTTCCATTTGGTTTTCTGACAGTCTAATGTCAATGTTCTCCAGCTAAAAATACTTTCAAGCTTAATGAGATTTCCATTTCTCATTCTATTCATTCTCATCAACAAAACCACCCATAAGCTGCCAAGACATGTTTTTCTATCACTGAGGTTATAGCCATACTTAAACTCTGAACTAGAGTTAGAATCTCACAATGGTCTAGAGCTTCCAGCTCTCTGGATGGCTATAAACTCCTTAAGCATTCATTCTTAATATTGCCCATTCTAAGTTTTTGTTGTGGTGTTGATATACATTGATACAATAAACTAGAAAATTAATAGCCCTTTGATTTATTTTATCCAAGTAGCCTCATTTATTTATTCAGTCACTATCCTGCAGATAAGTACTAAGTGTCTGTTACGTGACTAGCACTGAGATAGACTCTCAGAACTCAACTGTAACTATGACTAAGCCTCTCTCTTCAATTTTCTTTTTGTCAAGTGGAAGATACAGACAAGTAGAGACAATTTTACCATGCAGAGGAAGAAGTGCTATGTGAGCACAAGAGAGAGGCACTTAGGAGGACATGGAAGCTTTCCCAGACAGAGTGACAAATAATCTGAGACAGAAAGTATGAGTTAACCAGGACATCAAGAGAAGGAAGAATGAAGAAAGTGTTCTATGCAAAGTGAACAAAATGACAAAGACTGAAAGAGAATTCTCAGCAGGGTTTTCTTTAAACTGCAAGTGGTTAAATAAAACTGGAGAATGATTGGAAGATGAGAAAATTCTGACCTAGAGTATCTATACTTGAAGGGGAGATGTTAGATCTATTCACTAAGCTATTGTTGCATGACTTTAGTTTTCCATTTCCATTCTAAACAAATGAGAATGTTTTGTGCTCCTTGGTTATTGCCCTAAAACCTTAGGAATTATATCCCATAGATCATAGGGTGCCACAGTTATATGATTCAAACATTTCCATGTATATTTCTTGTGTTTAAGATGGCTGCTTTCTACTTGAGGTTTAAACATAGATTCTCTACATCTAATAATTTACAGCAAATATATAAGTAAACACTGTACCTTCAATTAATTATCTCCTTTCAGCTACTTTCCCAATTGTTTACCCAAGGCATTGCATATATCCTAGGTCTTGACTCTTTTCCTGTGCATGACTCCATCATATAGGTAGGCAAAGCACAATTGGTGGTTTTCTGAGAAAGTGATTGTCAATAAAACATATTATTGATAACCCCTGAGCAGCTGACTGTTGCCAGAAACAAATGACTGTCATTTGGATTATAAATCTATATTATAAAAGCAACTGCAATAGATCAGTTCTCTTAGCAAGTTTAAATTTTGGGCTTGAGAGAGAATAACAGTTGTATTCAAATGACCACAGCATTTTTCAATGAGTATTTATGGCAGAATTGAGAAAAGCAATATTTTTCAGAATCCTTCTGCTTACACTGGTCATCCATACAGATGGAATTCATTCAGGTATAAGCATGCAAGAAAAGCTTTTTTTCTTTCTGTGTGTACTTCTCCTATCTTCTAATCAACAAGTTCAAAAGAGTTCTCTTTGGAGCAGCATATTAGCTGGAGCAATAATTTCTCCTTCATTTATCCCCAAAGCCTCCTCTAATACCCTTGAGTTAAAGAGCAGAAGACAATTCACAGAAGGGGAAGCAGATGTTATTAATGACTCATTCAGGGTAGCACAACAAGTTAGTGCTGAAGCCAAAAATAGAGCAAACTCACCAGGGTTGCTGATTGAACAGCAATTACATTTGTCCAGAATTTGGTACTTTGTACTCTGATTTGTTATCTGCACATATTCTCAGAATGTGTATTGTTTTTCTTTGGTTGGAGAAGTCAATTGTCTTGAAGAATAAAATACCTATAATAATATTGACTATTATACTTTACCAAAGGTATACCTATACTATTATAGTATACTAAAAGGTATACTATGTATCTTTTGTGCTAGGCACTGTGTTAAGCTCTTTACATGCACTATACAATTTAATTCTCACCATTTAATATTTGTGATGTAGATATTATTACCTTTATTTTACAAATGAACTGATTGCTGCATAGAGTGGTTGAATAACTTTGCTAAGGTCACACAGTTAATAATTATTGGGGCCAGAAGTGCAGAGACATGCCAGTCTTTTTCATGGCTTTATCCCCAGTGCTTGGTACATGGTAGGCATTGTTTAAATATATTTTAATAAATAGCCAGGAGCTATGGCAATTGGAAATCATTTTGGTACAATGGGCAGGTTTATGTCATACTGCAGTCTGTTCAGAATCCACTTGTTCTCATCTTTTCCATGTGAGTACATTGAGCTTCAGCACCATATTCTCTTCTTCCCATTCAGCTCATAGTCCTTCTCTTTCTGATGGCTGCTTTCATTATCTCTCTGCCTACTTTGGGGAGCTCATGTTATAGTTACCTACCATTCCTTCTCTTGTCTGATCCCTGTTTTTTTCTGTGTTTCCTTCCCCAAGGTCATTTGGCATGCCTCATTCTTTTCATCTATTAGAACATAGACTTTTGAGACAAATGGTCCCAAGTTTGAGTCCAACCCAACTGTATTCTGGCTGTTCAAACATTTCCATGTATATTTCTTGTGTTTAAGATGGCTGCATAACTTTGAGCAAGTTATTTAATCTCTCTCATCTACAATTTTTAATTCACAAATACAAAATCAGAAAAACCTGCAAAATTCTTTTTTTATTTTTTGCGAATGTGTAGCAAGTGTTTTTGGTGACAAAATCTGATATGAGGCCATTTTTGCTGCTGTTTTTTTTTTTAAATCTCACTTTGAGAACTTTTATATTTCAGTGCAAATATTTTTTTATTTGCCTCCGAAATGCTACACCAGACCCTATTTGGTTACAGAACATGCTGTATATGCACCTTATTATCTTTAAAAATTCAAACAATTCTGAATTCTGGAATACATCTGCCTCCAAGGGTTTTGAATAAGGGAATGCATATCTGTAATACTTTTTTTCTTGGAGTTGTGAGGACTAGAAATAAACTACATAACTTGTCTAATATATGGGCACATGGTAGGCCTGTGGTTGGCACTAAATTCCAAAAAATATCTTTTAAATTCACATATCTGTTTTCAACATAAGAGGAAGAACTCAAAGGGGATTATGAAAGTGCAATGAAGCAGAGAGACAAAAAGTCCTAAATTGCAACTTAAAAAATCATTATTCTATGAATTATTTTTAGTTCACTCATACTATTGTTATATTTCTGTAAGTTGATGTCATTATTAATGCCTACTCAAAATCTAAAAATTATTTCCAGACTTGATCTGATACCTGTCTACCTCTTAAGACACTATTTGGGTACAGAGAAAATATTGATGGGGAAGTGATGTGTTTTAATTAGACTTCAATTCTCTGCTCTGGGAAATCTCTGTATAGAAGCCAGGCTTGCTTTAAGCATAACTCAATACTTTGAAGCAGAAAGTTAAGTGCTACAGCTCATCTGGAAGAAATTACACATAATAGCATCAAGTTCACTACCACTAATAGGAAATATAGTGTCCTCAGGTGGGTGATAAAATGGGGTAAATGCAAGTACATGCTATCTCTTGAAATAATTGCAGTGACTATGCATTATGCATTGTGAGGTTTTAAAAGAGGAATAAGAAAACTTTATTATTAGTGTTATGGGAATGAAATATAAAAGGAACTGCTGTAGAAAGTGCCATAGCTATCTGTGACAAAATGTGGTCAAAATGGCCTCTCTCTCTCTCTCTCTTTCTCTCCTCCCTCCCCACCCCCCACTGCCTCTTTCTTTTTGAAAAACAACCAGAACTATCCTTGGAGGAGCAAACTTATTCTAGTCACAAAACAATTGCTATAACAACCCATCCAATGTTTCTGTGTATTATCTTCCCACGTGGTCCTGAGTCTCAGATCAGAGACTTTATCCTGACAATAAAACACTGGTAAGCCTATACCGATTGCTTTTTTTTGGTACCCAGTGTTGTGCTAGAAACTGGAGCAAGGCATTCACCAAAGATAAAAACTTATTAGCAGGATAATTTCCACCTCTGATGGAAACCCAAAGTCAGTTACTACCTAGGCAGTATTTCCCTTCTATAAAACCTAGAGTCAGTCTCTTTTCCAGTCTCAGAGAAATAACTCAATTTCCAGTAGTATATAAGGGAAATTTCTGCAAAACACCTACACAATCAAGATACTTGTTGCTTGAAGCAGACCATGAGAGCCACGATTCAAATCTGTAATTTTGGAGGAAAAAATACCTCATTAGGTCTTCCTATATTTAGTCAATCAAAAAGAAATTAAAGATTAAATGAAGCTAATTAATATATCCATCTTAATCATTCTACATTGTATACACATATCAGAACATCACATTATATCTCATGAGTATATACAATTATGATTTGTCAATTAAAATAATATTTATAATTTTTTTTGAAATTGAAGATAATGTTTCCGATTAATGTGTCCATTCCAAGTATAGCAGTGACATTTCCAACATCTAATTTTTATTTTGGCCTTTCAAGTAATGTTACCTAAAAACAACTTATCCTGAATATCTGACTAGAAGGAAGTAATTCAATGAGTTAAAAATAATAAAGATAGCAAAATTGTTTTAACATATGGTAAGCTAGATAGAGATAAGCAAAATATAATATTCTATTTTCTGGTTTCTATAAACCCCTTGGGAGAAAAACTAATATCTCTTTCCTCAACACCAATTGTTGAAAGTTATCTCTTTTTTCCCCTCAGACCTTCTCTTTGTAACCTGTAAGATCTGCTATGAACTGATCTTACAGGTTACAAATTCACATGTTGAAGCCCTAACCCCTAATATTATGGTATTTGAAGATGGGGCCTTTGGGAGATTATTAGGTTTGGATAAGGTCATGAAAGCTTCACCCTCATGACAAAATTAGTGCCCTTACAAGAAGAGATATCAGAGAGTTTTCTCTCTCTCTCTCTCCCATACCCACTGCCATGTGAGGAAACAGTGAAAAGGTGGCTATCAACAAGCCAGGAAAAGAGCCCTCACCAGACACTGATTATACTGAGATCTTGACCTTGGACTCCCGGCCTCCAGAACTGTTAAGAAAATAATGTTTTTTTATTTAAGCCACCCCATTTATGGTATTTTATTATGGCAGCCAAACAGACAAAGACAAGGTCTAAACGGGTGAAATCTGAAATTTAATCAGTTCACGTGGACACCTAGACCAGGCCTATTGGATTGTGTTATTTTAAATTTCTAGAAAATTTGCTTGAATAATTGAGCAAATATGGGCATTTTTTTGTACACAGAGAGAGTAACACTATGTTAAATTTAACCAGCTGAGTTACTTCTTGGGAAATGTAGTGATTAACATATATTTGCTCTGAAGATGCCCTCAAAAGATAATGACATCTTAAAATAGGAATATTTTATATATATATTTAAGGTATATGTAGATATAACTTAAAGGCAGGAACAAAGATCACATAATCATAGAACGTCAGAATGTCACAATTAGAAAGAGCCTTTATATTTGTTGACCTACACTCTGTGAAGTCCAGATTTCCTGGGGAGAGATTTGGGAGTTTTAATTGACTCAGGATCAATCTTGTAAGATAAAGCTTCCCCATTACAGCTTTAATCAGACTGATAGTGGATTAATGTCTTTTATATACTGGGACTCCACAATACTTAATCTGAAGAAAGGTTTCTTGAACCCATTGGTCAACTTCAGCCTTTCATTTTGCTAATGGGGAAAATGAATTCCTTAAATTAAAGGAGTCACCTTCTTCTTTCTTCAGTCCACGTAAGATTTATATAGTTCCCTTCAGATTCTCTGAAGAGACTGACCTTCCTGGTAACTTTAGCATCACTACAATGCCGTAATCTTCCTTCCAGCCCCATGTTGGCTCCTTCCCTTCTCATCAATAGCCTATTGTCTTGTAAATGACATTAACTCAACCGAATCTCCTCTATGCCTACTCTAGGCAAGAAGTATAGCCTAAGCCAGAGGTCAGCAAACTATAACCTGTGGCCAAATATGGCTCACCCCCCTATATTTTGTAAATAAAGTTTTATTGGAACACAGCCACCCTCTTTGTTTATGCATTGTCTATGTCTGCTTTCATGCTACAGGGCCAGAGCTTAGTAGTTTCCATATAGAACATGCAGCTCACAAAGCCTAACATATTTGCTATTTGGCCCTTTATAGGAAGTTTTCCAGCTCCTGGCCTGAACTATCATCAAGACTATTCAGCCTACTGATTACCTAGAATTGAAAGCCACAACTTTGGATAGATTTGAATCTGATATTTTTCTTTCTTTCTTTGCTATGTCCTTGGTTAGGTGATATGCTTTTTCACCAGTGGAAGTGGGTCACTGTACATCTGAGCAACATTTGGAATCTTTTGGAAAGCACTAAAAACCTCTTACAGATGTTTTACTTTTTGTTATGTCCAATTTCTTTGATTTATAGTCAGCTGTTCAACATTTGGATAATTAGTTTCCAAGTGTTGTGGTCTCTTTTTTTCTAGGATATATTGTTTGTCAAGTAGTCTGAAAGGAAAATTTGTCATTGTGATAATTTATATATATATTTTTTGTTAGTCTGTTATGACTTAGAGTTATTTGTACCAGGCTTTTTACCCATATCTCACTGTTTTGTAGGAATAGAGACAAATCTATTTCCACTGACCCTATACTAACGAGCTGAACTTAACCAACAAGGAGAATGTGTGACATAGAGGAAGTGAGAGGCAGGAGGATATAGTGGTATGAACAAGGGATTTAGAATCAAACAGATACAATTAGAATTCCAGCTCTAACATTTACAAGTTGCATATTTTGGGACAAATTATGTAGCTTCCCAAGCCTCAGTTCCTTCATCTGTAAAGCTGAAATTATAGTTCCTACCTTGTGGTGGTATTGTAATGATTAAATGGGATCATGTATAAGAGCTTCTTCCCCAGTATTTGGCACAGAGGAGATATTTACAACATTTAATTACCCTCTCTTTCTTTACTTCCTCCTACTTCTATCTATCAGGACTATTTAGTTAACCTACTAGCATTTTAGAATGTAAAAATTCATCATTATTCGGAGACTGTAAATAAGTGAAATAGTTGTTGGTATAAAAAGTGAGTTTATCTAATTTGGGAAAATAAATAAATTGACCATCACTAAAGCCCTTTTATTAATCTTGACAAAGCTCAGAATATTCCCTTCAGCCAATAGGTGAGTCTGGTTATGAATCCCAGGTCAACCATGGTATAAGTCACATTCTGTGCAAATGTTATTTAGAATTGTGTTCCACATGTGTAAATTGAGCTGGGGAATTGAGACAGTATATGTGTTCTTGAAAAAGACTAAAATGTGTGACTTAATACCTCAGTATTTCAGGTGAGTGTGTTTTTTAATCTAGGTGTCACAGAATAATTATCTTCTATTTCCGTCGGGTCATTCATAGCCCTCATGGCTTAATTGATTGAATAATTCTGAATTAAGTATAATTTGAGCTTACTGTTTATGACCTACAAATCATGTGGACATTATACCTTATTAGCTTCATCAGAATCACCACTTTCTTCCTCCATAAAAAGCTCATTCATTATGAGCCATTCCTAAGAGGGAGAGAGAGAGAAAGAGGAAGAGAGAGAGAACAATCTGTATAGGCACTGGCCTGATTCTCATAGCAACTTTTCCGTATTGCTATTCTAATGCAGAATTTGTGCTTCCACAGTGATCCACCAACATTTAAACAATTTAGCTCTACTTTGGTGACCTGGGTCTTAGTATAGATGTAGTAAAAGAGTACTTTGTTTAAAAGGCACAAATAAAGCCAGTGCTTATTTAGGTTTGATAAATGTGGCTGTGTGTTCTATGAGTTACATTTGTTATAAGGAATAACATTCAAAAGATGCCTTATTATTTATCCAAACTAAATAACACCGAAAGCTTAATGAATTTTTGGTTATCAATATAAAATAATAAGTAAAATTAAAAGATATACATGACAATATTTCTGGTTTTTTTTTTTTTTTTTTTTTTTTTTTTTTTTTTTTGAGACGGAGTCTCGCTATCACCCAGGCTGGAGTGCAGTGGCGCGATCTCGGCTCACTGCAGGCTCCGCCCCCTGGGGTTCACGCCATTCTCCTGCCTCAGTCTCCCGAGTAGCTGGGACTACAGGCGCCCGCCACCTCGCCAGGCTAATTTTTTGTATTTTTAGTAGAGACGGGGTTTCACCGTGTTAGCCAGGATGGTCTGGATCTCCTGACCTCGTGATCCGCCCGCCTCGGCCTCCCAAAGTGCTGGGATTACAGGCGTGAGTCACCGCGCCCGGCCCATGACAATATTTCTAAAATTATATGCGTTTTATGTTTACAATGTTTTCTGAATTATATGTCATTTGCCTAATTTTTGGTATACATTCTTCGAAGTTGTTTTTGGTGCAAAGATCCTGTTTAGTTGTATGTGGACCATCAGAGGTCTTGTGTGACTAGGAGAATGGCTGGGGCCAATTTTGCAGGTCCCCACCCTACAGATACAATAACACGTGTGAATCTGTTCTTTGAATGGACTCCATCTTAGCAGCGCTAAGGGGAGCTGCTAGATAGTGAAACTCTCTATAGAGTGTCAATCAGTATAGCATGCAGAAAGTGGAATTGACAATTGCCTTCTGTCTAGGAAACATTTGATACCCACCTTCAGCAGGGTTCATTAGTTGTGTAGTACAACCATTATTTGAGGCTCAATTATACCCCAGAAAATCAGCCAATGCCTTGTCACTGAGGTCAGTGGATAGTGTTTCTAGGTTTTTTACAGCAGGTACCCAAACTTCTGGTGTTTAGTAATTAATTTGGACTTCCCACCTCTGCTCTTTTTCCCTGCTTAGCTATTCAGGTATGTCTTATGCTACCTGATACCACAGTGAACTTAGTTGTACCTTGTATCAGTTAAATTGTGCTTTGCTTTTCAAAATCCATTAGAGAGTTGCTATTTTGTGGCAGCGTTTCTCTGATTGGACCCAGGGGCAAGACAGTGAAATTTCAAGGAGACACAGAGACTAGAGCTGGTTATTTACAAGTACATTATCTCATCTCTTTTTCTGGGTGTCGGGGGGTCTAGAGGAGTAGGTGGATTTGGCAGGTAGGTAGGTAGCTTAGCTAGGTAATTAGGTACAGTTTCACACGTCCACACAGTTTATATGTACAGTTGACTGGTAATTAGCTGAGATACTAAAGAGGTAACCGGAGGTTGAATTCAAAAGAAAAATTGTATCTTCTTCCTTAAAAAAGGCTTCTAACTATTATCATAACGATCCAGTTAAGCAGAGAAAATATACTATGCTTTCTTCTCTTGGAGATTCATTTATTGTTAAACTATTATTGTGGTTGTTGCAGAGATTTTACAAGGAACAAAGTCACTGCAGATCCACACTATGTTACGATCCAAATGTTTTTTCCAACTATTCCCTTCAAGTATATATTTATCTGCCTGTAAGTGAATACCCCATCTTGACATGCACTTCACAACGCAACATTTCAAGTTTTGTTTTTCCACAGGTCAATGCTAAAACTTTCACAACCAAATGTGAAATAAGAAATGTAGAATATGAACACACTTATGTGCTAATTTTGAATAATAGGCCAAACTGTTAAACATAGTTATTTATGAACAGTAGAATTATAGTTAAAGTTTATTTTTCTTATACTTTTCAAGGCTTTACCAACTTTCAAAATGGCTACTTACTACATTTTTAAATCAAAAAGTATAAAGATTATTTATACGAGGAAATCTAATTATAGACCTGGTATTGCTGTTCTGGAACTCTAAGGAAATTGCTATTTTCCTGAGTGAGGTAGTCCATTACTAATGCAAGAATGAATTATAAAGAAATGAATCCATGTAAAATAACAGTTTCAAGAAAAACAATTATTTTAGATTTTTCATCGTTTACTAAACTTAAGTTTTTCATGCTTTCAGTTGAAATTATTTAATCGCCAAATAGTTTGTAAGGTGGAAAAAGTGAGTTTCACAATGCATGCCTAATCTAATAGGTTGATGAATAATGTGGGAAGCTATCCCTGAGACGGCTCCCAACAATTCTCACCTTCTAGTTTCACATCCTTACATAATCCCCTCCCTTTGATTGAGGCCTAGACCCGGTAACTCACTTCTAACAAATAAAATATGGCAGAAGTGATGGAATGTCACTTTGAGGTTACGCTATAATAAGGCCGTGAACTCCTCTCTCTCCCTCTTACTCTCCCCTCCGTCTTATTTACTATTTCTAAGGAAAGTCAAGAACCATGTTGTGAGCTCTTCTATGGCAAGGTCCAAGTGATAAGGACCTCATGTCTCTGGCCAACTGCCAATGAAGATTTTAGGTCTGCTAACAGCCACATGAATGAGCTTAGAAGCAGATTCTAACCCAGCTGACCTTTGATCTTGAGGGAGAGGCAGCCAGCTAAGCCATGCTTATATTCCTGACCCATTGAAATTATAAGATAATAACTACTTGTTTTAGGTCACTAAATTTTAGAGTAATTTGTAACACAGCGATAGGTAAGCAATACAAATTGCTATTGGCTAACTCGAGAAGGGTGCTGCAAAGGATTTTGAGGATTTCTCTACTCCTTAGGAAAGGAGAGTCCATTAGTTATAAGTGTTTGCCATGGACACAGGACAGGAGAAATGGTGGCATGTGTGCTATTCTCTTATATTCATGTTCTGTTGGGATTTGGTTATGATGAGCAGAATGGCAGCCAACAGAATGGACTAATTTGGTGGTTCTAGGAAACACCCTAGTGTTAATGTTACCCATAATTCTGTTGTGAATCATTAATACTTATATTAATTGGTTGGATTGATTTTTGTGGATCCTAATCTGGGCTAGCTCCTGAAGAATACTGATTACATGATTCAGGGAGGCAGGCAGAATCTGAGGCAAGACTCTGAGCAGCCAAAACCAAGCTTAGGTACTGGTATTTCCTGGAGTAAGCCCAAGATAGAAATATGGAGAATGAAAAAAGAGTGGAGAGAGAACGAAAGACAATTTTTCAATACTGTGTAATTTGCCTAATATCAGCCCCAATTCTGGAAGAGGTCATGATTACAAAGAAAGTGGCCAAGGAAAGATATCATTAGCTTATATGTGTTGGCAGAAGGGATGACTCTGAGGAATTGCTGCTTTCCAAATATTGATACCTGAGTATCCTTAGGAGACCTACAAACCCAATGTTCCTCAACACAGGTCCTGGGGCACTGTGGAAATGAGGTCACACAGGCTCCCTTATCCCAGGGAGAATTCTAAGTCTGTAGTTAACATTGGCCTGTGATCCAAAGGATTGAGAAACTTTAACAAAGAAAATTATATTAAAAAGCATTTTCTTATTTTTGAGGCCTATTTCATAGACAAATAATGTTCAGCCATGCTCCATTTCATGGGTGGGAGCATGATTTGCAAAATCAAATGCCATATTTTTGAAAGTCTGAAAGGAAGTTTTTGTCATTTCTTAGGAATTGAAATAAATATGAGTTTTCTGTGAGATACACCTGAGGACTGCTGAGAAAATACTTACATAGATGATGCATGAAGAATGCTAAGAAAATATTTGTGTAGCTGAAGTATGCCTATTTTTCAATGTCTAACTTGAAGACTGTACTAGAATTTAAATTACTTTAACAAGACACTGAGAACGTTTCCATGGGCATTATCTAGATAGAAAGAAATGTGCGTATTTAAAAAATTTAATCCAGATAGATAATACTTGGTGCTTATTAAGTTATTCATGGTTTCCAAAGAACAAAATGTAATAGGAGCTTGTACACGCTCATATTTGAAGAACATGGGAAATGACAAGAAAATGTTTAAGAAGTTTTAGTGATATTTATGTTCTATCTTCTTATCTTGTTAAACTATGCTGAATTTAAGCATGACCCTAGTGAAGGACCCCCCCATGAGATTTTTTGCCATGACTGGAATGTTCCTTCATTTCTCTCTATTAAAATACTCTCATTTATTTGACCTCAGAAATCTTTCCAGATGAGAAAAAAGTAATTTTTATTTCATTCTCTCACGATCACTTTGGACGTCCCTGGAAAGCTCTTTGCCATACAAACCTATTGGGACATGTACATAAATGTGCGTGCGTGCACATACACACACACACACACACACACACAGAAGCACACGTGCTAAGACAAAAACATTTACATGAGATTGAGATGAGAAATACTAATAATTTCTTTATTTTGGTTCAGGTAAGTGCAGTGGAGAAGGTAAAAAGGACCTAGTGGGTAAATGACCTTTTAATGCTTGTCATGCAAAGAATGAGGTTATCCTGAGTCTGCATCTGGGTTTCTGTCTGGGCTCTGATGCATTAATTTCTTCCTCATGAAGCTGATGCTCCTTTTACTCTTTACTAATAAAAGAGGTAAGAAATGCCTCCCCTAAGAGTTTCAAAACATGCTTGATTTTTTTTTAAGTCCAAGAAAAACATATTTAGTTACTTGGCTGATGTTTTCTCCAATTGTTTCCTGGACAGAATCTCAAATGCCTGGTTTGGATCAAAAGAGAGTGCTTGCCCCTCACTCCACATCACTTCTGTCTAGCCCTCTTGTCCCTTCACAACAGTTTTGGTTATCTTTCTCTTCACAGCAGAGACTGGATTCAAGCTTGAGTTTCATCTTGAAGTGTTTGCTTCGCAAGAATTAGTGAAAGTGAATATGTTTAAAATATCCATTTATTTTCTGGCCACTGAAAACAATCCCGTAAGTGGAAAAGCAGGTACATATGCATCCTTGCTCTTGTGTAGTCCTGTGATTCCTCCGGCTCCAATGGACCGAATATTCCAATCCTGTCCATCCCACCATGAGTACAGATCATGCATTCCACATTTTTCTGGCCACAGAACATACTATTTCTGGGATTTTCCATACCACGCAGAGGGGTAAGCCCTGGATTTACTCTGGTTGGTGTCACCTGAGGAGTGGGTGTGTTTCCTGGGGTTATGAACCAGAGTCAGACACTCAGTCCAACCCCTAGGGATACAATTAGATTCAGGCAGACATAGACTAACCTACTACAGTCTGAGGAAAGCAATAAAATGAAAAGAGCAGCTTTTAGTTTTTACTGCAAAAAATTCTGGCCCCAAACTGGACTTACTTGGTTAAGGCTTGTTTGAGTAGATGCAGAAAGAGAGATAATTTCTTGTGTCCTCTTATTAGGGTCAAAACAAACTGCTGAGTATGGTGGCTCATGTCTGTAATCCTAGCCACTCAGGAGGCTGAAGCAGGAGGATTCCTTGAGGTCAGGAGTTCAAGATTAGCCTGGCTAACATAGTGAGACCCTTTCTCAATCAATCAGTCTATCAATCAATCAATACCAAAATGCTGGGAAGTGAGGCCTTGTGTTTTTTGAAGTTCCTAAGTGCTTCATTTATGTTTCAGCTGACTGAAAACCCAGCTGTGCTGAGGAAGAGCCATAAATAAGATAATTACATTAAGACAATAATATGTGTTGCTCATCTCAATTAATATCAATCAACACTATGCAATGGTTTGCTTATCACTCTGCCCCCTTCAAACAGAAATTATCCTTAGTACTTCCTTCTGTAAACCCTGAAATCCAATGAATCACCAAATAATATTGCTATCACCTCCAAAATACATCTCAAATAGAGATACCGCTCTGCATCTCCACTGTCACTAACTTCATTTTGTCTACCACCAGCTTTTTCCTTAGGGCATATTTTTGTCAACTTCTTTGAAGATCAGTTGGCTATAGATATGCAACTTTATTTCTGGGTTTTCTATTCTGTTCCATTTATCTTATGTGTCTATTTTTAGACCAGTACCATGCTGTTTTGGCTACCGTAGCCGTTTAGCATAATTTGAGGTCACGTAATGTGATGCTTTCAGCTTTGTTCTTTTTGCTAGGATTGCTTTTGTTATTTAGGCTCTTTTTTGGTTCTATATGAATTTTAGAATTCATAAATTTTTTCTAATTTTGTGAAAAGTTATGTTGGTATTTTGATAGGAATTGCATTTAATCTGTAGATTGCTTTGGGTAGTATGGCCATTTTAACAATTCTTCAGATCCATGAGCATGGAAGATTTTTCCATTTGTTTGTGTCACCTACAATTTTTTTCATTAGTGTTTTGCAGTTTTCATTGTAGATACCTTTCACCTCCTTGGTCAAATATATTCCTAGGATTTTTGGAGTTATTGTAAATGGAATTTTCTTCTTGATTTGGTTCTCACCTTGACCATTATTGATGTATAGAAATGTTACTGATTTTTGTGGGTTGATTTTGTATCCTGAAACTTTACTAAATTTGTTTATGTACAAATTTGTTTACTAAATAAACATATTTAGTAAACAATTATTTTGTTTACTATGTTTGTTTACAAACATATTTAGTAATTTGTTTACTAAATACGTTTATAAAAAATATAAGGGTTTTTATTTTGAGAAATCGTTAGGGTTTTCTGTTTATAAGATCATATTGTTGGCTGGGCATGATGACTCACGCCTGTAATCCCAGCACTTTGGGACACCAGGCAGGTGGATCACCTAGGTCAGGAGTTCAAGACCAGCCTGGCCAACATGGTGAAACCCCGTCTCTACTAAATATAAAAAATTTAGCCAGGCATGGTGGCGGGCACCTGTAATCCCAGCTGCTTGGGAGGCTGAGGCAAAAGAATCACTTGAACCCAAGAAGCAGAGGTTGCAGTGAGCTGAGATCGTACCATTGCACGCTAGCCTGGGTGACAGAGTGAGACTCCATCTCAAAAAACAAAAAAAAAGAAAAAAGAAAAAAAAGAAAAGATCATATTGTCAATGAACAGAGATAATGGTGATAATGTAGCTTCCTCTTTTCCAATTTGGATGCCTTATATTTTGTTCTTTTGTCTGATTGCTCTGGCTAGGACTTCCAGTACTATGTGAATGGGAGTGGTGAAAGTGGCACATGGAACATTCTCCAAAACAGACCATATGTAAGGCCACAAAACAAGTCTCAATAAATTTTTAAAAATTGAAATTATATCAAATATCTTCTCAGGCCATAGTGTAATAAAACTAGAAATCAATACCAAGAGAAACTCTTGAAACTATGCAAACACATGGAAATTAAACAACATTCTCCTGAATGATCTTTTGGTCAAAAATGAAATTAAAATAAAAATTAAAAAATTTTTTTGAAATGAGTGAAGTGGAGACACAACATACCAAAACCTGTGGGATACAGCAAAAGCAATGTTAAGAGAAAAGTTTATAAAATTAAATGTCTACATAAAAAAACAGAAAGATCACAAATTAACATAACATCACAGGCACTAGAAAAAAACAAGAACAAACCAAATCCAAAGTAGCATAAGGGACATAATAAAGATTAGAGCAGCATTAAATGAAATTGAAACCAAAACAAATCACAAAAGGTCAACAAAATGAAAAGTTGGTTATTAAAAAGATAAGCAAAATTAATAGACCACTAGCTAAACTTTCATGCGCATCCATGTGAAGAGACCACCAAACAGGCTTAGTGTGAGCAATAAAGCTTTTAATCACCTGGGTGCAGGCAGGCTGAGTCCGAAAAGAGTCAGCAAAGGGAGATAAGGGTGGGGCCGTTTTATAGGATTTGGGTAGTTAAAGGAAAATTACAGTCAAAGGGGGTTTGTTCTCTGGCGGGCAGGAGTGGGGGTCACAAGGTACTCAGTGGGGGAGCTTTTGAGCCAGGATGAGCCGGAAGAAGGAATTTCACAAGACAATGTCATCAGTTAAGGCAGGAACAGGCCATTTTCACTTATTTTGTGGTGGAATGTCATCAGTTAAGGCAGGAACCGGCCATCTGGATGTGTACATGCAGGTCACAGGGGATATGATGGCTTAGCTTGGGCTCAGAGGCCTGACATAAACAACCAAGAAAAATTCAAATAAACAAAATGAGAAATAAAAAAGGAGACATTACAATTGATACTACAGAAATACAAAAGATCATGAGAGACTATTATGAACAACTCACAAACTATAAAACCTAGAGGAAATGAATATGTTCCTGGAAAACTACAACCTCACAAGATTAACCGGGAAGAAATAGAAATCCTCAACCGAAAAATATTAATAACAAGTAGCACAATTGAATCAGTAATTAACAAAATCTACCCCCTACCCCCCACCAACGAAAAACCCAGGACCAGATGGATTCACAGCCAATTCTAACAAAGAAGAACTGGTACTAGTCTTTGTAAAACTATTCCAAAAAATCAAGGAGGAAGGAATCTTTTCTTATTCATTCTATAAAGCCAGTATGACCCTGAACAGTATCAACAAAGCCAGACAAGGACACAACAACAGAAAAGAAAAGTACAGACCAAATATCCCTAATGAACATAGGTGCAGAAACTCCCAACGAAATATTAGCAAATCAAATCCAACAATGCAGCAAATAGATTATACATCATGGAGAGGTGGGATTTTTCCCAGGGTTGCAAGAATGGCTTAACATATGCAAGTCAACGAATACATCACATAAACAGAATTAAGGACAAAAACTGTATCACCATCATAATAGATGAAAAAAAAATCTTTAACAAAATTCGACATCCCTTCATGATAAAAACCTTCAACAAATTGGGAATATAATGAACATGCCTCAGAATAATAAAGGCCATATATGACAAACCCATACTAACAACATACTGAATGGAGAAAAGTTGAAAGCAATTCCCTAAGAACTGGAACAACACTATCAGCTCTTGTGGTGTTTTCCAATAAGTCCTTGCTATCTAGTCCTGCCCCCATCCAGTCCATACAACATCCTAGGATATTCTGAAATATAAGTCTGATTCTATCACTACTTTGCTTAAAATCCTTAAAAGGTTTCCATTGTTCTTAGGATCAATGTGGGTGCCTGATACACATAGTGGCTACTCGGTAAAAGAATGACTGAGTGAATGAACACACTTTGGCTAATCATAATTTGTGATCCAGGTAAATAGCATATTATTTTCTCAGTCTTTGAATAAGGAAAAGCTGATGTACCCAAAAAAGGACTTTCTGATTCTAAATCACATAAAAGCCACCCAAACACCTTCAAAATTATTATTTGTCTGAATCACTCACATCAATGAATCACCATTGTGCAAAGTGTACTGTTGCTCGGATGGTGTAACATATTTTTCTATATGTTGTTGTCCTCTTATTCATATAGTGTAAAGTAAAAGACTGTGTTAATAGTTCATAAACCAACAATCGGTTTAAACGTTTTGGGTAAAAGTACTAAAACATGCTTGTTACTCCTTTTTCCTACTTCTATTCAACCTCTTTCCTGCTCTCAAGAGGCAACCTCTTTCATTTCTTTCAGCTAATTTTAAAACTATTTCCATGAAGTTGATATGCTTACACTGCTATTTCTTGATTTTTAAGAAAATTTACTAGATTAACTCTTCATGTAGTGAGATCTCATATTTACCTCTCATTTTATGACAGCCTCCAATGCACTTTCCTTCTTCCCATTTGCTTAATACAAATTATACCAGCTATTTTGTTAAATCAATATTTATTGCTACATAATTATAATTATGAAAATACTATGTTCAGATGAGTCACTTAATATATTATAATCACATTTCCTTTCTTGCCTACCTTCTAGCATTAATAGTTGCATTTTTTGTATTAGGTTGGTGCAAAAATAATTGTGGTTTTTGCCATTGAAATTAATAGTTGTTTTCCGTGTTCTTATCCACTGCTACTCCCATATTCTCTAACAGAGTTGGAGACCTCTCCTCACTGTGATCAAATACATGAGTTCCTTTTTTTTCCCACGTTGAAAGCATTATATTTTTCTGCCCAATCTGAAATATCAAATTTCTAGGCCTGCTGCACAGTTTTCATCCCAGGGATTTCTTCTCCCAGCATTCTAGACATATATTTCAACTCTTGCTTCTTTTTCATTCTCACCAGGGTTGGATCCCTTGTTTCCAGATGCAATACCCTTGCTCTGGAGGAGAACACCCTCCTGCAGCTTGCTAAGCGGGCATACCTGAACATATATTTATTCTGCCCTTAAACATCAACCATGGTTCCGATGATGGAATTCCAGGCTGAAAATCATTTTCCCTAAAGGTTTGAAGGCATGACTCAATTGTTCTCTAGCTTCCAGTATTCCTAGTGTATCTGATGGTATACTTATTTTTGATTATTTGTAAATGAGCTGAATTTTTTTTCCTCTGGGCCTTTTTTTCAGATTTTTTCTTTAAACCCAGAGTTTTGAAATTTGACAAATATGTGCCATAGTAAGCGTTTCCAATCACTAAGCTGGGCCTTCAGTGAATATTTTCCTTCCAGAAATACGGGTTCTGGGAGTGTTTTGAATATCATTTCTTTGATATTGTATTAAATACTACCTTCCATATTTCCTAGACTTTCTTTCTGTTATTTGAACTTCCCAGATTGATCCCCTAGTTTTATCCTTAAAAAATATTATTTTCATCTCTTTGTCATTTTGTTCTACTTTCTGAGGGAGATGCTTGAGATATTCTCAATCATATCTTCAAATGTGAGTGTGTGTGTGTGTTCTTGCTCTCACATATTTTTAATTTCAGAGAGCTCTTTTTGAAATTGTATGATTGTTACTCTTTATAGCATCTTTCCACTTTTCTTTGGAGAACTTAATTATAGATTTGGAGCCATTTCCCACTGCTGTCTGTTTCTATAGCTTCTGAATATCCTTTGTCCATGTTAGAGGCTTTTCACAAATATTTAGTGTGCATATGTGCATATTAAGAGCTAGGCATATGCATGCATACAAGCACAAATTTAATGTGATTGTTGTTGTGTGTATACAGGGCTTTTGAAGTGGTAAGTGTCACTGTAGAAAGATTAGCTGAGTATCCAGCCGTTTTGGAACTCAACTTTGTCTGCTCTGCTAACTAGTGTTTCCACCTTCTAAAAATTTATCATATTTTTGGTCTATTGTCTCTTCTCTTGTTCTCTTTGTCATTGTCGGTTCATAACTTTTACATTTACATATTTTCATATAATAGCAATGTTCTGCAAGATATTTTACATTTCATATTAAATTGTATATGTAGAGTGTGGTATTTTAAGCATATACCATGTAGAAGAGCACATATAACAAGGAACCGTTAGTTCTACTTGAAGAGAGGCACCTAGGGAGGGTGCCATGAAAATATTTCATAAAGAAGTTCACCCTCAGCTAAGTCTTAAAAATAAAGAGGAATTTGCTGGGTAGACAAGAGTCTGAAAAGCATACAAAGATATGGTATAGGAAGAATAAAGTCATGAGCCATAACATAGCACAGTCTTTTCCACAGAACTGCAAGTTGAAACAGCATGTGCAGGCAGTGGGTGAGCATGAGAAATGAGGCTCTGGAGTGTATCCAGCTCAGGTTAGAGAACTCCTTATACTCCATTCTGAGACCCTGTGCAAAGCACTGTGAGTAATAAAAATGAGTGAGACTTCATTTCTTCTTTCAGCAGCATGTGGTGTCGTAGACAAAGAAAGCCATGCAAATAAATAGCAATTATTCTGGGGCTAACCATGTGATTTAAAATGTGTTTCCAAAGAGGAAGATATTGTATATGATTGAGAGAAATAATTTAATGAAGAAAGAAACATTTGTAAAAGTCTCAAATTTAGATAAAGAGAGTATGGGCAAGAACAAATTATGATGGAAGGGAATAAAATGAGAACACATAGGTTGCTAGACACAGATACTAACAGAAGAACAGGCAGTCCAATTTAGTTGGTACCCAGGTAACAAAATAAATCTGACAATGTGGGGCTGGGCCATGGTGAAGATGGCCTAGGATGCCAGGCTGAGCAATCTTTGCTTACTTCTTTAGCCAGGAGGACCTGTGCACATAGTCAGATCTACTCAAAATGACAAGAGATGTCCCAATACCCATCCATCTCCCTTTTCCTTGCTTCTGCATAATGGCCGTCCTCACACTTTGAGCATGGAAGCATCCTTGAACTACAGTAGTAGTCTTTTAACTTGTTTTCCTCCTATGTCCGTTCTCCCTTTCAATTCATTCTTCACCCATTATCCAGTAAGCTTTAAAAATGCAAATTAAATAATCTAATCTTCCTGCTTTTCACAGCTGACCACTGCACGGGGTATGAAATGCAAATTCCTTAACGTGACCTATAGGATCCTAAAATCTCTGGCCGCTGACTGCATCTCAAACTTCATGTCATACCACTTTGCTTTTCATTCCCTATGCTCCAATACAATGCCAAGTTGGTCTTCCTTTTGTTTCTATAACATGACAAGCTTACACCTATCTCACGGGTTTTCTACTTGCTGTTCTGTTTACCTGGGATGCTGTTCTCTTCTCCAATGCTTTGCATGGCTGCTTCCCATGTAGTTTTTAGATATCAGATAAAATGTTATTTTCCCAAAGTGGCTTTCTCTGGCCATTATATTTCAACTACCCTCTACTCCTTCCTCATATGATATTGCACTAACCTATTTATTTCCTTTGGAGCACTTTTCTTAGTATGCATCTGTGTTGTTTAGTTATGTTTATTATTTATTCCTCATCCCACTAGAAATTATCCTCCAAGAAGCCAGAGATGTTGCCTTTCATATTTTCTGCTGTATCCACAATGCCTAGCATAGTGCTTTGCACATATGTACAAAGCATAAAAATGTGGAATAAAGGAATAAATGGACCAGTGATTATTTGAAATGTCTCTCCTCATTCTTATTACATTAACTGCTAGATTATTGAGCAGATTCATAAGAATGTCTTGCTTTAACCAGAACATTTTTTTCATTTTTATTATATATTCTTTCTTATTTCTGTAAATAATCTGCTATATTGTAAGCTCTATTAGGAAGGAGACCAAGTCTCTATCTTTAAACATTTCACTCTTGGTGTTTTATCATAGTAGATGTTCAATAAATGTTTTAATGAAGTCTGGATGATGAGGAAAGGTATGTAAGGAACTAAAAGATAACTTATGGGTGGGATTTTTTTTTTTTTGCATGGAATGCAGGACACTTGTTTCTGATTATACATAAATCATTTTATACAGTATTATTATTCCTTGTTCTGGCTCTGCTGATAAGTGAGTCTTTGACCTTGGGCACACTGATTTATATTTCTGCATTTGCAGTTTTGTATCTGTGGTGTAGAAGTAATGTTACTTAAAGTGTGGCCTATGGATCAACTGCATCCAGATTCCCTGGAGTACTCATTAAATACACATTTTCTTGGTCTCTACCTGAATCTACACCTGCCCAGCATCTATGGAATGAGGATGTGGGGGTCTGAATTTTTAACAAGATCTTTCAGTTATACTTATTTATACTGATTTCTGAGAAGCACTGTTGATGGATTGTATTAAATGCTCTTCTATGATTCTGAATTCTCCTATGTAGCGAAAATAGTGTATATTCACCATCTGGTGAGAGAAAGAGAGAACTATATTCTTTAGCTATTGCTCATGTAGATTGCTACTGCAGGAAGTTTCCTAGGAATTCTTGTCAGCTGCTAAGCAATGCGCTGTTTTGTGTGAGTAATGGTCTACTCTTTGCATTATGTTGTATTAAATTACATTATTTCTCATGCTTTGTGTCTCAGGGAAAAATAAAACTGTGGAATGGTAATTTCTCTTAGGAAATGTTTCTGCTTATATAGATCATATAGTTCATGAGTCAGATTCTTCAAACATAACTTTTGGGGAATAACTCATGAATTTGGGAAGCTGCATTAAATTCTTCCAGTTATGAGTCCAACTTGGTACACTGTTGCTGCTTATTTTTCAGCACAATTAAAACAAAAGGATCTGTGTATTCAGTGGTCAGTGAACACCACTGAAGACCAATTGGAGACAGAAAGTAACCCCCTATTGAGGCAGAATATGTGATACAAATAATAAACAATAATTGCAAGAAGGGAATAATTTCCCTCTCTCTGGAAAATTTAGGGAAGGTCTTGGGGAGGGAGAAACTGGATGGGCAATTGCTGCCAAGAACATTTCCATGAAAGGAGGGGAGTAAAGAGAGTGCAAACTGAAAGGTGGCACAGGTGCAGAAGTGGGGTAGAAGTGGGCTCCAGGGGAGAAATAACCTTTTGCTGGAGGCCCAGCTAAAAGAGAATTAACATCTGCCTGCTTTCAAGATTCATCATGTTTAATAGTGTTATAGAAAATTTCCATAGGCTGAAGATGGAAGTAAAGGCACTCTAAAAAACTTCCATGAGCATTTGAGAAGAGGCTGATTCTAACAAGCATTTGATAAGAAGGGAATGATTTTCAGACCAATACTGGCCAGAAATTTAATGTCTACATGCTGTTTACCCACTTAACGTTTCACACACACACACACACACACACACACACACACACACCCCATATATGTATAATAGTTTCTGTTAATTAAATCTTTTATGGTAACTTGGTTGAGAATTCTTGTCTTATGTTTCTGGAATTTCCACAAGTGTTGAGAAAGACTGAACAATAGGTCTAAAAATTAATTACATTGGGAAACTCACCAAAACTTGCAATTATAAATAAATTAAATAATAATTACTAAGAATAACAAAAATGACACTTAATGTTGGCGCCACAATTTTACTATTTATAAATCACTTCTCTCATCCTCAGAGTGTAGTATCATCTCATTTAATCATCACTGCAATCTGTTAAGGCAGGTCTTAACTCCCAACACTCAAAGGCATGTAAGTGGTTTGCCCAAAGTAAAAATGCTACTTAGTGGTATAGATGGCTAAGAGAAGTGGTTATTCACCTTTGCAACAGAGAAGGTCTATGCCCAGTTTCCTTCGTGATTTGAAGGTCTTTGGAAGTTTTGAGGTCCTGAATGGCAGGTGGAATCTTTCCTTTTGACCTCTTGGTCCCATTCTCAAAGGTGAAGTGTGAACACTCTAAAGGAGAAACAGGATGTAGGAAAAATGTTGGGACTCTGAGCCTGTAAATTATCTGGCACCCAACAGCATCATTATTTTGTGATATGATTTGAATATTTGTCCCCTCTATATCTCATGTTGAAATCCCCAATGTGGGGGGTGGGGCCTGGTAGGAGGTGATTGGATCATGGGGGAAGATCCCTCATGGATGACTTAGTGCCCTCCCCATGGTAATGAATGAGTTCTCATTTTGATAGTTCACAAGAGAGCTGATAGTTTAAAGAGCCTAGCACCTTCCTCTCCCTTGTTCCCACTCACTGCCCCTGCTTTGCCTTCTGCCTTGGTTATCAGTTTACTGATGCTCTTACCAGAAGCCAAGCAGATATTGGTGCCATGAATGTATGGCCTGCAGAACTGTGAGCCAATCTCTTTTTTCAAAATAAATTACCCAGTCTCAGGTATTCCTTTACTGCAACTCAAGAACAGCCTAACACACTTGGAAATGCTGGAATTGTTCAGGGCTTTGTAGATCTCTTTTCAGTCAATAGGGAAATGGATAGCTCTCATGAGCATTGTGTTAACACCCAGACAGTGCTCAAATTTGAAGACCAATTTCAGACTACTTTTCCAACAACAACGTGCCTGGACAGATTGTCACTCTGCAGTCAGACACCAACTGTTTCTGCACTTTGGTACATCACCTGCAAATTTTCCAGTCTGTGTTTTACATAGCACTGAAGCACCCTGGATACTCATGAACCTAAGAGAATCACAAGATATTTAATAAAAAGTGAGAGCAAGAGTTTAGTTCTGACTTACCCCTATGATGTGCCGGGGGCAGAGCTCAAGTAGTCACACTCTAGCAAAGAAATGGGGCACATTGTGAACTTCTAGCTGAGGAAAGGGAGAATATTGCTGTCTGAAAGCTATTTAGAAGGAATATCTTCAGTAACCAGTGAAGTGCATCAAATAAAGACAAGCAGAATGGAACTGCTCCATTGAGAGAGAAGGTAAGCTGCGGATTCTGAAGGTTAACAGCATTTTACAGTGTATTTATGACTTTCAGATTCCAGAAAAATTAAGCCACTTAATGAACACCAGACAACAAATCACAAGATCAGCCATGAGAAGAATCCTCAGCTAAGAATTCTTCCCTGGTTTCCACTCTGTCTCCTAAGATGAGTGGTTCATCTATGAGCAAAATAGTGCATAGGCACCAGTCTGCCCAGACTACATTTTTTACCAGTTTAGGAATACATGCTAATTCATGAAAGACATACCACTAACCTTTCTACTAAAAGCCCCAATTTCTTTTCTTAATGTCTGAGAGCAGAGTGTAAAGACTTAACAACTGCACTGCACTGCAGGAATATATGAGCTGTAAAAATAAATCAATAAAAAAAAACAAACAACAACAACAAAAAAAACCCAGCTCTCTGTAGTAAATTGTGCATTCTCTCTTTTCAATGTGCCACAGGTCATCTGGATGAAAAAAAATCAGAGCTCCAGAAAGTCATCTATTCCTGAAGCCCATTTTACATGTAAAAACCTAATCACCTCTGCCATAGTGAATCTGGGTCTTTTGGCTGGATATGACCTACAGGGCTTAGACCTCCAAGTGCAGCAACACTCAGCAAGAACAGATGCCTTTCTAAGCAGCCAGACAATCATTTCCTAATATAAGTGCTGGGAGCTGGAGCCAAGCACGTTTCATTTCTTAGTCTTCCTATGGTGCAAAGATTGATGAACAGAACATGAGGTTTTCTCAGATAATGTATGCAAGCAACCTACTTAGAGCAGGCTCTTCTCAAATGTCACCATCTTTCTCTACTTGGAAAGTGGAGACAAATCGTTAATGAGATCACCCAACAGAGACCCACAGTGGAGGACACAAAGCTTGAAGAGTTAAAGCCTCCAAGTGGACAGCACAGAGGATAGTTTAAACACACCTGATATGTCCTCTTTTACCTTGTTTTTGGTATGACAAATGCAGGGGACTTTATCTACACTTATATTTAAATGAGGCAATGCTTTTAAAAGCACATGAGAAAGTGCCAAGCACATAGAAGCATCACTATAATAATTACTATGACTAAAATCTCATATGAGTAGAATTAAGATTGGCCCTATTATTATAATTGCATCAATTATTATTATTACAGTTACCATGACTATTGTCATGTTTGTTGAATAAGAGATCACAAGGTAGCACAAGACAGAAGAAGGATAACACATCCAAGACTAAAATTGATTGGACCTACAAAAATCAGTTCTTCAAGCACCAACACCTGTATTATTGCTATTTAAAGAAGAGCTTTGGCAATATATTAGTTTCCCAAGAAAGGCCCATTCAATGATAGGGTTTCTAAAATTGTGGCAGCCTGATGCAATAAGCAGATACATCCTTTCCCATATCCCTCCAATTCTATGATACACTGTCCTATCTCTTTTTCCCTGGCTGTCATCACCCTTATGCCCCGGACCCACTCTCCTAAGCCCTATAAAGGGAACATGAGAAGCTCAGGAAGCTTATGTGAAGTACATGCTAATATACGCTTGCAACTGCAAGTTTGCTGGGAAACAGTGTGGGGTGGTGGTGGAACATGAACTCAGATTCGACTCCAAATCATACACAGTTTCAACTCCAAATCAGGAGCTTAGTGCCTTTGAGAGGCTTCTGAGGAACTATGAGCTTCAGCTTACTACTATGTAAAAATGGGGGTAATAATACCAACTTCTCAGAGATGTTAAGAAAATGAAATAATAAGTGAATGTAACCAGAGCACCTAGAGCAAAGCAGTAGCTCAACAATGATGTATTTTCCTCTGCTGGTTACCCCTAATCAGCCCTCCTAAGTAGCCCCTCTTAGATTAACATCCCCAACTCCTACCTCCCTGTTCTCAATACTATTCATTTCCAACTTACCAATATTCTCCTACTTGAATTTTAAAACGAGGAGAAGGGCTCAAGTTTCCAGCAAGATGGCCGACTAGATGCAGCTGGGAAATGCCTCTTCCACAGAGAGGAACCAAAATATCCATAAACCACCACACTTCAAACAGATCTTTTGGGAGAAAACACTGAAAGTCAATAGAAAGGCCATTCAGACACTGTGATTGAAGAGGGAAGAAGCTAGAAAGCCTGCTCAAAGTCTCCCAAGGATGGCTTCAATGATCACAATGAGCCTGGCTGACCTGGCTGAAGTCAAGCTTCTTCTCCAGTGAAATCCTGAGTTCAGTTGAAAGAGACAATTCCCCAGATAATTTATTTTTCATGATAATTTTCTTATGGAACCATACAGCACTTACAGCTGCAATTTGAGCACTTTATCAACCAGGGGCAAGTATTTACTAATTTCTACCATAGGCCAGGCACTGAGCTGGGTTCTGTGGAGAAAACAAAGATAATTGAGGTTAGTCCTTATCCACTCTCAAGGAGTTTTCAGCAGAGGAAAACCATATTACACAACATGAATACCGTAAGGCAGTGAGTGGTAAGTGCAGCCAGACAGGAACAGTAAAGCACTAGAGGAAGGTAGAGGAGGGGATCATCTTGATATCAAAGCATGAGTGTCATGGAGTGAATGTCAGATGACTTTGGAAGCTACATGCACATTTCCAGATGTAGCTGAACAGGTTTACAAAGAGCAGCCAGCTGTGATGTTATGGAAGAACATGACACTAGAACTTAGAATATCTGGGTTCAAATTATATTTCTATCGCTACTTGTCCCTGGATTTGGGGCAAGTTGCTTATACTATATATGTCACAGTTTTCCCATATGTCAAAGGAAGATAAAGCATATCTTGCAGGTGCGTTCTTAGGATATCTTGAGGTAATGCCAGGTGCTATGCTAGATGCTATGAGGATGACAGACAATATGAATGCTTTTTGTAGAGACTTAAATCCTACATAAACATGAGGTATAATTGTTGTTATGTTACTAAGCTGTAGTTTGTTCATCCATGAGATTTATAATGTGTTTCCTCAGATAATCAATTTCACGGGATATTGTTAGATAATATGCCACTTTCCAATGGCTTCCCAGAAAACTTTTGGGGATATTTGAAACACAAGAAAAGAGCTCTCAGCACAATATTATATTAGACAAGTTACTTAATCGAATTATGTAATTAATGTATCAAATATTAGGTGGGGAGACACTTACATTGTCACTGATAACTCATGAGCAAACTCAGGCTGCGTAATGTCTTTCCCTGACCCTGAACCCTGTTCATTAATCCTTTTCTCAATCAAGCATACAGCCTTGTGGATGCTATTATTTCTGTGATCAACATCTCAGTATTTTCTAATACTCTATTAAATGTGCTGAATGTTGTAAGTAGCCAAAAATTTCCTTTTAGCCAAGTCTCCAGCAGAAGATCACTCCTTCTTCCCTGGCACCTGCACCCTTGATCTACTTCAAGTATCAAAGGAAGCAGGAATTGTTTACCCCACCACATGTATTATTATTTACTTAGTGACCTTGACCTAGCAGTAGATTTTGTACCTTATTCCGTGGTTCTTTTCCTCTTTATCTTTCTCAAGGCAGAGATGGTTCCAGAGTAATTTTAGAAATAAAATGAGTCCCGTTTTAACCTCCCTGCTTTTAAATCTCCATCAACTATCCCACCACGCAGGTCACTCCTTGGAGGCTTATTATTTAAGCTGGATAGTTATCATTTTCTAAATCTGAAGAAATGCATGAACAAAAACATCTTGACCAAACTTTGCTATGTTAATTTATCTGTAGTGTACCGAATGGATTAAAAACAACAGCAACTGCATGCTTGCTCTATAAGTGTAGCTTAAAAATAAGTCTTATAGACTCTCCTTTCCAACCAGGTTACTGACCTTACGCTCCACTATGTAGAAAATTTACAGCCACTGGTGCCTGACAGTTACTGAGTTTATGACGTTTTCTCAGTTTTTATTTCCACACTTTTCCACCCTGGCTGGACTGAGACCAAGAAACATCATCTGTGATAATGGCCCAGTCCTCTAGTCTGTAAGAACAAGCCAGTCTCTTACTCAATTCGTTCTTATACTATCTTAACAAACCAGATTCAGACCCAGAAAATGTAGAGGGGCTAATTATGGCAGAGAAAACAGAGTCATTGGGTGGAGGTAGGGGACACAGCATTGAAATCAGAGAGATTGAGAGCTGTCACGTCACAAAGCTATTCTTAATAATGATCCAAATGGCAGCTGGGTCATTAATAAGTGACTCAGTAGGAAGTTTCTGCAGTATTAATACCACCTTCTTCTTTGCTAACAGAACTCTACATTTATTTTGATATCTATCTCTACATCAGAGATCTATGTGCTTCCAGGAAATCTGACTACAACCTTAGTTTCAGTGGATGTGTCTCGATTAGCCTTAGCCAGCAGTTCTCCAACTTTTTGGTCTCAGGAGCTCTTTACAATCTTCATAAATTCAGGACCCTAAAGAACTTCTGTTTTATGGTCTGTATCTATCAACATTTATCATTTTAGAAATTAAAGTTTAAAAATATTTTAAATATTTATGTATGTATTTATTTTAAAATAAAAATAAACCCATTGCATATTTGCATAAATAACATTTTCAAGGAAAGTGACCAAGTTCTTCAAAACAAAATGAATAAGAGTTAAATGATTTTGGGGATTCCAAGATGACTGAATAGGAACAGCTCTGGTCTGCAGCTCCCAGTGTGATCAACGCAGAAGACGGGTGATTTCTGCATTTCCAACTGAGGTACCTGGTTCATCTCACTGGGACTGGTTGGACAGTGGGTGCAGCCCATGGAGGGTGAGCCGAAGCAGGGCGGGGCATCGCTTCACCTGGGAAGTGCAAGGGGTCAGGGGAATTCCCTTTCCTAGCCAGGGAAGCCATGACAGATTTTACCTGGAAAAACAGGACACTCCCGCCCAAATACTACGCTTTTCCCAAGGTCTTAGCAACTGGCAGACAAGGAGATTCTCTCCTGTGCCTGGCTCAGTGGGTCCCATGCCCATGGAGCCTTGCTCACTGCTAGCACATCAGTCTGAGATTGAACTGTGAGGTGGCCGCCTGGCTTGGGGAGGGGTGTCTGCCATTGCTGAGGCTTGAGTAGGTAAACAAATAGGCTGGGAAGCTCAAACTGGGTGGAGCCCACTGCAGCTCAGCAAGGCCTACTGCCTCTATAGATTCCACCTCTGTGGGCAGGGCATAGCTGAACAAAAGGCAGCAGACAACTTCTGCAGACTTAAACATCTATGTCTGACAGCTCTGAACAGAGCAGTGGTTCTCCCAGCAAGGCGTTTGAGTTCTGAGAACGGACAGACTGCCTCCTCAAGTGGGTCCCTGACCCCCTTTTAGCCTAACTGGGAGACACCTCCCAGTAGGGGCCGACAGACACCTCATAAAAGCTGGTCCCCCTCTGGGACAAAGCTTACAGAGGAAGGATCAGTCAGCAATATTTGCTGTTCTGCAATATTTGCTGTTCTGCAGTCTCTGCTAGTAATAACCAGGCAAACAGGGTCTGGAGTGGATCTCCAGCAAACTCCAACAGATCTGGAGCTGAGGGACCTGACTGTTACAAGGAAAACTAACAAACAGAAAGGAATAGCATCAACATCAACAAAAAAGATTTTTATACCAAAACCCCATCTGTAGGTCACCAACATCAAATACCAAAGGTAGATAAAACCACAAAGATGGGGAGAAACCAGAGCAGAAAAGATGAAAATTATAAAAACCAGAGTGCCGCTTTTCCTCCAAAGGATTGCAGCTCCTCACCAGCAACAGAACAAAGCTGGATGAAGAATGACTTTGACAAGTTAATAGAAGTAGGCTTCAGAAGGTCGATAATAACAAACTTCTCCGAGCTAAAGGAGCATGTTCAAACCCATCGCAAGGAAGCTAAAAACCTTGAAAAAAGGTTAGACAAATGGCTAACTAGAATAAACAGTGTAGAGAAGGCCCCAAATGACCAGATGGAGCTGAAAACGGTGGGATGAGAACTTCGTGATGCACGCACAAGCTTCAGTAGCTGATTCAATCAAGTGGAAGAAAGGGTATCAGTGATTGAAGGCCAATTAATGAAATAAAGTGAGAAGACACAGTTAGAGAAAAAAGAGTAAAAAGAAACAAATGAAGCCTTCAAGAAATATGGGACTATGTGAAAAAACCAAATCTACGTTTGATTGGTGTACCTGAAAGCGATGGGGAATGGAACCAAGTTGGAAAACACTCTTCAGGATATTATCGAGGAGAACTTCCCCAACCTAGCAAGGCAGGCCAACATTCAAATTCAAGAAATACAGAGAACACCACAAAGATACTCCTTGAGAATGACAACACCAAGACACATAATTGTCAGATTCACCAAGGTTGAAATGGAAGGAAAAAATGTTAATGGCAGCCAGAGACAAAGGTTGGGTTACCCACAAGGGGAAGCCCATCAGACTAACAGCAGGTCTCTCGGCAGAAACTCTACAAGCCAGAAGAGAGGGGGGCCAATAATCAATGTTCTTAAAGAAAAGAATTTTCAACCCAGAATTTCATATCCAGCCAAACTAAGCTTCATAAGTGAAGGAGAAATAAAATCCTTTACAGACAAGCAAATGCTGAGAGATTTTGTCACCACCAGGCCTGCCTTACAAGAGCTCCTGAAGGAAGCACTAAACACGAAAAGAAACAACCGGTACCAGCCACTGCAAAGACATGCCCAGTTGTAAAGACCATCAATGCTATAAAGAAACAGCATCAATAAACGGGCAAAATAATCAGCTAGCGTCATAATGACAGGATCAAATTCACACATAACAATATTAACCTTAAATGTAAATGAGCTAAATGCCCCAGTTAAAAGACACAGACTGGCACATTGGATAAAGAGTCAAGACCCATCAGTGTGCTGTATTCAGGAGACCCATCTCATGTGCAGAGACACACATAGGCTCAAAATAAAGGGATCGAGGAAGATCTACCAAGAAAATGCAAAGCAAAAAAAAAAAAAAAGCAGGGTTTGCAATCCTAGGCTCTGATAAAACAGACTTTAAACCAACAAAGATGAATAGAGACAAAGAAGGCCATTACATAATGGCAAGGAGATCAATTCAACAAGAAGAGCTAACTATCCTAAATATATATGCATCCAATACAGGAGCACCCAGATTTATAAAGCAAGTCCTTAGAGACCTACAAAGAGACTTAGACTCCCACACAATAATAATGGGAGATGTTAACACCACACTTTCAATATTAGACAGATCAATGAGACAGAAGGCAAACAAAGATATCCAGGACTTGAACTCAACTCTGCACCAAGCAGACCTGATAGACATCTACAGAACTCTCCACCCCAAATCAAAGGAATATACACTCTTCTCAGCACCACATCGCACTTATTCTAAAATTGACCACATAGTTGGAAGTAAAGCACTCCTCAGCAAATATAAAAGAACAGAAATCACAAACAACTGTCTCTCAGACCACAGTGCAGTCAAACTCAGGATTAAGAAACTCACTCAAAACTGCACAACTACATGGAAACTGAACAACCTGCTCCTGAATGACTCTGGGTAAATAACGAAATGAAGGCAAAAATAAAGATGTTCTTTGAAACCAATGAGAACAAAGACACAACGTACCAGAATCTCTGGGACACACTTAAAGCAGGGTGTAGGGGGAAATGTATGGAACTAAATGCCCACAAGAGAAAGCAGGAAAGATCTAAAGTTGATACCCTAAAATCACAATTAACAGAACTAGAGAAGCAAGAGCAAACAAATTCAAAAGCCAGCAGAAGGCAAGAAATAACTAAGATCGGAGCAGAACTGAAAGAGATAGAGACACAAAAAAACCTTCAAAAAATCAATGAATCCAGGAGCTGTTTTTCTGAAAAGATCAACAAAATTGATAGACCACTAGCAAGATTAATAAAGAAGAAAATAGAGAAGAATCAAATAGACACAATAAAAAATGATAAAGAGGATATTACCACCGATCCCACAGAAATACAAACTATCATCAGAGAATACTATAAACACCTTGATGCAAATAAATTAGCAAATATAGAATAAATGGATAAATTCCTTGACACATACACCCTCCCAAGACTAAACCAGGAAGAAGTTGAATCTCTGAATAGACCAATAACAGGCTCTGAAATTGAGGCAATAATTAATAGCTTACCAACCAAAAAAAGTCCAGGACCAGACAGATTCACAGCTGAATTCTACTAGAGGTACAAAGAAGAGCTGGTACCATTCCTTCTGAAACTATTCCAATCAGCAGAAAAAGAGGGAATTCTCCCTAACTCGTTTTATGAGGCCAGCATCATTCTGATACCCAAGCCTGGCAGAGACACAACAACAAAAAAGATAATTTTAGACCAATATCCCTGATGAACATTGATGCAAAAATCCTCAATAAAATACTGGCAAACTGAATCCAGCAGCACATCAAAAAACTTATCGACCACGATAAAGTCAGCTTCATCCCTGGGATGCAAGGCTGCTTCAACATAGACAAATCAATAAACGTAATCCATCACGTAAACAGAACCAATGACAAAAGCCGATAATTATCTCAATAGATGCAGAAAAGGCCTCAACAAAATTCAACAGCCCTTCATGCTAAAAACTCTCGATAAACTAGGTACTGATGGGATGTATCTCAAAATAATAAGAGCTATTTATGACAAACCCGCAGCCAACATCATACTAAATGGGCAAAAACTGGAAGAATTCCCTTTGAAAACTGGCAAAAGACAAGGATGCCCTCTCTCCCCCCTCCTATTCAACATAGTGTTGGAAGTTCTGGCCAGGGCAATCAGGCAAGAGAAAGAAATAAGGGGTATTCAATTAGGAAAAGAGGAAGTCAAATTGTCCCTGTTTGCAGATGACGTGATTGTATATTTAGAAAACCTGATTGTCTCAGCCCAAAATCTCTATAAGCTGATATGCAACTTCAGCAAAGTCTCAGGTTGCAAAATCAATGTGCAAAAATCACAGGCATTCCTATACACCACTAACAGACAAACAGAGAGCCAAATCATGAGTGAACTCCCATTCACAGTTGCTACAAACAGAATAAAATACCTACCAATCCAACTTACAAGGGATGTGAAGGACCTCTTCAAGGAGAACTACAAACCACTGCTCAACGAAATAGAAGAGGACATAAACAAATGGAAGAACATTCCTTGCTCATGGATAGGAAGAATCAATATCATGAAAATGGCCATACTGCCCAAGGTAATTTATAGATTTAATGCCATCCCCATCAAGCTACCAATGACTTTCTTCACAGAATTGGAAAAAAAAAACTACTTTAAAGTTCATATGGAACCAAAAAAGAGCCTTCATTGCCAAGACAATCCTAAGCAAAAAGAACAAAGTTGGAGGCATCATGCTAACTGACTTTAAACTATACTACAAGTCTACAGTAGTCAAAACAGCATGGTACTGGTACCAAAACAGATATATAGACCAATGGAAAAGAACAGAGGCCTCAGAAATAACACCACACATCTACAACCATCTGATCTTTGACAAACCTGACAAAAACAAGAAATGGGAAAATGATTCCCTATTTAATAAATGGTGCTGGGAAAACTGGCTAGCCATATGTAGAAAACTGAAACTGCATTCCTTCCTTACAACTTATACAAAAATTAATTCAAGATAGATTAAAGATTTAAATGCTAGACGTAAAACCATAAAAACCCTAGAAGAAAACCTAGGCAATACCATTCAGGACATAGGCATAGGCAAGGACTTCATGGCTAAAACACCAAAAGCAATGGCAACAAAAGCCAATGGGATCTAATTAAACTAAAACGCTTCTGCACAGCAAAGGAAACTGCCATCAGAGTGAACAGGCAACCTACAGAATGGGAGAAAATTTTTACAATCTACCCATCTGACAAAGGGCTAATATCCAGAATCTATAAAGAACTCAAACAAATTTACAAGAAGCAAACAAACAACCCCATCAAAAAGTGGGCAAAGGATATGAACAGACACTTCTCAAAAGAAGACATTTATGCAGCCAACAGATACATGAAAAAATGCTCATCATCACTGGCCATCAGAGAAATGCAAATCAAAACCACAATGAGATACCATCTCACACCAGTTAGAATGGCGATCATTAAAAAGTCAGGAAACAACAGATGCTGGAGAGGATGTCGAGAAATAGGAGCACTTTTACACTGTTGGTGGAAGTGTAAATTAGTTCAACCATTGTGGAATATAGTGTGGTGATTCCTCATAGATCTAAAACTAGAAATACCATTTGACCTAGCCATCCTTTTACTGGGTATATACCCAAAGGATTATAAATCATGCTATTATAAAGACACATGCACATGTATGTTTATTGCAGCACTATTCACAATAGCAAATACTTGGAACCAACCCACATGTCCATCAATGATAGACTGGATTAAGAAAATGTGGCACATATACACCACTATGCAGCCATAAAACAGGATGAGTTCATGTCCTTTGCAGCGACATGGATGAAGCTGGAAACCATTCTCAGCAAACTATCGCAAGGACAGAAAAACAAACACCGCATGTTCTCACTCATAGGTGGGAATTGAACAGTGAGAACACTTGGACACAGGGCGGGGAACATCACACACTGGGGCCTGTCAGGAGGTAGGGCCTGGGGGAGGGATAGCATTAGGGGAAATACCTAATGTAAATGACTAGTTGATGGGTGCAGCAAACCAACATGGCACATGTATATCAACGTATCAAGCCTGCATGTTGTGCATATGTATCCTAGAACTTAAAGTGTGATAATAATAATAAAAAGAGTTAAATGATTTTACATTTTCACAAAATCTTTAATATTTGATTCAACTAAAAGACAGCCGATTTCCGTATCAGCTTCTGCATTCAATCTGTTGCAATATGTTGTTTTCATTAAAATATATGAAGAAAATCTGTCCTTTCACAGACATGTTGTTGGAAAAAAGGAGCATTTTAATAGACAAGCTTTTAATGTAATTATAGATATTTCTCCGGTACTACACTAAAACTTGACAAGTGGTAGTTTCTCAAGGGTTAGTTGATGAACTAAAATCATATTAATGGATTTTTCATCCATTGCTTTAAAATCCATTGACTTATATTATGTGTTAAGTGAATCTTTTAAGCATGCATAAATTTGCAACATCGTGCATTGGTAATTATAAGAATGTTGGTTTATGGAGTTGTGTAACTCTTCCTCAAATGTTAGTATAAAAAGTATATTCATTAATATAACCAACAATCTCATTTAAAATGTCTTTAGGTATTTGGAAGGTGACAAGCTCATGGTGGCAGAGACAAATTTTTCAGAATTCTAATTTTCCTCTAAAAGTTCAAATTTTTTCGTTGACAAAAAATATAGTCAATTATTATCTTGTCTTTTTCCCTTCCTTTCCATTCCTTTTCTTTTTCCTTTTATTTTCCTCTTTTCCATCATCTTTATCTATGTTTCTCCCTCCCCATCTCTTTCTTTCTTTGAAGTGGAGGTTCACTCACTTTATTCATTCTTGCGAAATGTCTGCTGAATAATTATAGTTTGTCCATCGGTCTTTTGTTGTTGAAAAGGAAATGATGTTCCATTAAAAAGTGACTAGTTCAACTTAAAACTCAAACAGTTGTCCAGACAATTTTTTGAGATATATTTTATATGCAGCAGAAATGCATCATGGATATATTTCCAATTCCATCACACAGGACATTAAAAAGAAGTGAATTCAAGCACCAATATTTATTAAATTATTGCTTTTTATGGCTTCATCAAAGACATTTTTGAGTGAAATGGTATTCTTTCTTACTCCAAGTGCATGACAAAGGAAAATATGAGAACTACTAATAAAGTATGGTACATCTGCTTCTAAAAAATTTATTTGTAAATAATTTTTACTGAAACATAGCCATATTTATTTCTTTTATATATTGCTATAAAAGCAGAGTAGTTGCAACAGAGATTATATGGCCTACAAATGTCTTTATTAAAATATTTTATTATAGAAATAGTTGCCAACACTTTTTGTAGCATTAGCATCGTTTTGGGTCTTTTTTTTTTTTTTTTTTTTTTTGGTTAATGGAAAATTTCAAAAGATCTTTAAGAATTGAACCCCTTCTTTCTTTTGTGGCTCTTTTAAAACAGTATTTGCTGGTTCAAGTCTGAACAGTCATTTCTGTGATTGTCATCTTCAAATATTACTGTTGCTTACACTGAACTCACAACCACCTTAGTTTTTGTTTGTAGCTGACATGATCTTCCAACTCCTATGCAAAATTCTTGTGTCATTTGTTGTTGCATCTTTTCTTATGCCAATTTGGGAGCCAGGAGGCTTGATGGGGAAAACAATCACTTTCGTGTCTGGAGACAACTCTTGTGCCTCTCCTTTGACTCATGCTAAGATAAAGTAGTTTTATTCACCATTGCTTTTACACAATCAGTGTGAATAACAACACAGTAAAAAGACAAATCCCATGTTAGCATTATTATGAAACTGTTTTGACCTCATAAATTTCCTGAAAGGGCCTGTTGATTTTCTAGACACCCAGTCACCACACATTGAAAACTGCTGTTCTAAGTTCTTATTCTCATTGCCAATTTTGATTTGGGAATGGATATGTGATGCAATCCTGTCTAGTGAGACCTGAAGGAACAAAGTATGCTGTGGGGCTTCCAATTAAGTCGGGAAGTGGGCATCTTCTTTCTGCCGTGACTCTAAGTTTTGTCTTGTCTGAATGTTACTTCTGGGAATGCTACGGTCAGATGACCACAAAAGAAATCAATCATAAAATGAAGTAAATGCATAAGATGGGAGAACAGAGGGGAAAAAAAAAAGCAAAAAACAACAAGCTGGGGCTGGGAACAATGGCTCAAACCTGCAATCCCAGAGCTTTGGGAGGCCGAGGCAGGAAGATCACTGGAGCCCAGGAGTTTGAGATCAGCCTGGCCAACATGCAAGACTTTGTCTCTACTAAAAATAAAAAACTTGACAGGCATGGTGGCATGTGTCTGTGGTCCCAGGTACTCAGGATGCTGAGGTGAGAAGATTGCTTGAGCCTATGAGGTCAAAGCTGCAGTGAGCTTTGATCACACCACTGTACTCCAGCCTGGGCAGAAAAGCAAGACCCTGTCTCAAAAAAAAATTAATTAATTAATTAAAAAAGAAGAAGAAAAAAAGAAAGTAAAAGACAAAGATAGAAGTACCTGGGTTGTTGGTGAAATTGTTATGTCACTGATCAAAGCATACCTGGTACTCACTTATTTCTTTGTACTTAATGAGACAATAAATGTCTAAGAGAATTTGAAATGAAGTTTTATTTTATGTGAATATTTAATAATAAATTAATTCGAACAAGTGTCCCTGTAAGTAATAAGGAGCTTAAAGCAAGATTAAGATGCCCCACAGAGAACAGTATGAAGTGAGATACTGAGGGATGCATAAGCAGGGTAGAATAAAGATTAAGGAGACTACATTATTTGCTTAACTCTGGTTAAGGATGGTCACCAATTCCTTGCAGATTAAAAAAATGAAGACTGAGACCAGGTACACTGGTATATTCCTTACAGTTTTCTAGAAATACATAATTTTTAAACTGTAAATAGCTTTTATTACAAGATGTCTCAATGACTCTCAATAAATCCTACTGTAACTTTTATAAGATTCCAAGCAAATGCATTCCTGTAGGCACTGATTTATATATAGATACTCAGGCCAGGGGCTCAAGTAAGCAAAATTTTAAAATCTATTTTTTTCCTTGACATATTCTGAGATTGCTATTGCAATATTAATACTTAAATGTGAATTCTTCAGCACATAGGTTTGCAAGACCGCAGAGTTGCCAAAGACAGGAAGAAGATGCTTTGGTAGTCAGTGAGAAGGGAATAGATTTGGGGTATGATCAGATTGTCCAGACGTGAGTCTTATGGGCTGCAAAAGGAGTTATCTCTAAGCATTTAAGGGGCACTGTGCCTGGAAAGATGGGAAACAATGTCCTAAATGTCGTGCAGGTACTTCTTTGTTTCCAATCATATAATTATATTAGTAAGAACACAATAGGTTCTGCTTCAGTAACAAACTTCCAAAGGCTCAGTGGTTTAGAACCAATATATCATGTAAAGTCTATTGCAGGTTAGGGGGCACTCTTCTGCTTGTATTTGGAAAGTTTCCTATATTTTGTAGGCCATTATTTTATAATAAAATGTGACTACTACATTTATTGCTCAAGGAGATAGAAAGATCATAAAGGTGGCACACTTACTTTAAAATACTTGGCTCAGAAGAGATTCATATCACTTCTTCTTTCATTTGACTAGCTAGAACTAGAACAGGACCCTGCCTAACTGCAAGGTGACTGGGAATTCTAATCTTCCCAGGAAGGAGAGTAGGAAAGAGTATATCTGAGCACATGTCATCTCCAGTGCAACATGCCTTCTTGATCACCAAATAATTGTTTAATTCTTCTGTGTACATGAAGAACGCACTTAATCACTTCCTCAGGAAGATGTATTAAAAATGCCATCCTTGAGCCACATCCTTTGTATAGTTCAAGATCTCCATGTCATCTAGATAGCCTTCTCCATTATTTCTAGAAGTGACATGTCTTAGTCTGGTAACCTATGAATAAAAAAGATAGGTTTATCTTGCTCCCCACCCTTCCAATATACCTCAGTGAGGCAGGGATAGGAAACTACAATAAATTTTCCACTTAGAAAAGAAAAAAGTAGAAAACCCATAGTAGTCACTAGTCAGTAGCATTTCTGAAAATCTTCAGTCTTTCTCCTCACATTTCATGGACTAGGATTAGTCAACAGCCCTGACTGCCTGTGATGGCCTATGAAGCACAGTTTTCCAGTAGGCCCAGGAGGGGGAGAAGAACCAGATAAGAATGTGCACCACATCTCTGTCCCATAGTTACTCAAATTCAAAGCAATATTTTAGTGTGAATCATAGAACTTGTGTATATGTGATATTAAAATGTTATTTTTATATTTTCTGATTATAACAATTAGTATAAATTATTGGTGGATTTTCTCTGCTCATGCCCAAAGCATGTGCCTATTGTTCTTACTGGATAACCCAGCTAAGGAGAAGGTACTAAGGAATGTTGGAGGGATGGTATGACACTTTATCTATTTCAGCAATTTGATTAAGACCAGTGCCAGGAAGAGGCAGATGACCAAATCATCTACATCTCACAGAGGTAGTTCTTTTACCAACTATGAAGCTAGGCTTGGAACCATCCTTCTCCTTAGAACAGTGTCACTGGGGCATCTTAGACCCTTGTATGAAGAAGTGTGCTTTAGGCTGTGCAAATAAGAATATTTGTATAAAAGTGACTTAAATAATAGGGATTTATTAATCTTATGTAACAAAATTTCTGGAGGTTGGTGGTTCCAGAGACAGTTCAGTGATGTGACTGGATTCTCTTCCTTTCTTTCAGATTTGCTACCTTCAGCATTTCAACAATTCCTTTCCTAATGTTACTATTACCTTCAGCATTTCAGCTATTCCTTTCCTAATGTTACTATATGGCTAGAGCAGGTGTAGGTGTCATGTTCTCTGGACAAAATCAAAAAACAAGAAAGAGGACGTGGCAGGGCAGGATCATTTTCCCAAGTTCCAGCCCAAGCTGGAAATAACCTAAGTGTCCATCAGTTGATATATGAATCATGGTTAATTTATATGATAGAATAGGAGATAATGATGGCTATAAGTGAACTGCAACTTTATGCATCCACTGAAAGAATTTTACATTATATTGAGGAAGAGAAGCAACTCTCAAAAGAAAATATATAATATGTTTTTATTTGTATAAAAGTCAAAAACTAGCAACAAAAACTGGGTTGTTTAAGGGTTGTCTTAGTCTGTTCCTGCTGCTATAACAAAACATCTTAGACTCGGTAATTTATAACAATTTATTACTCACAGTTCTGGACACTAGGATGTCCAAGATCAAGGCACCAGCAGTTTAGATGTCTGGTAAAAGCTCACCGTCTGCTTTCTAGATGGTACCTTCTAGCTGTGTCCTAACATGGCTGAAGGAGCTGGAGAGCTCCCTCAAGCCTCTTTTAGAGGACACTGGTCTCATTTATAAGAGCAAAGCCCTCATGAATAGTATTTATTCCTCCTAAAGGCCCTATCTGTTAATACTGTTGCACTGGGACTAAATTTTTACATATGAATTTTGAGGGGACACACATTTAGACTATAGCAAGGATATACATTTAGGTGGTTGATACGGTTTGAATCTGTGTCCCCACCAAAATCTCATGTTAAATTGTAATTCCCAGTGTTGGTGGTGGGGCCTGGTGGGAGGTGATTAGATCGTGGAGGTGGTTTCTAATGTTTTAGCTCTGTCCCCTTCCTGCTGTCTCATGATAGAGTCTCACATGATCTGGCTGGTGTAAAGTGTGTGGCACCTTCCTCTTCGCTGTCTCTTGCCTGCCAGCCATGTGAAGATATGCCTTCTTTCCATTCACCTTCTGCAATAATTGTAAGTTTCCTGTGGCCTCCCCAGCCATGCCTCCTGTACAGCCCATGGAACTGTGAGTTAATTAAACCTCTTTTCTTCATAAATTACCCAGTCTCAGGTATACCTTTATAGTAGTGTGTGAGAATGGCCTAATACAGTGGTAAAACTACAAAGAGAAGGAAGAAAATATTATCATAAAATTCAGCACAGTTGTTTTCTCTGAAAGCAGTAAAATGTGGCAAAAATCAGGGAGGAGCTACTAAAATACCATAGATGTTTTTATATTTAACCTGAGTAGAGCATAAATTGATTTTTCATTATTATGTAAACTGTACATATATGTTATATATACTCATCTCTCTATGTAGTATGTTTTAAAATTTTAAAAATAAAAAATAATGAAATCTGCTATTGGCATAGGGAGGAGAAATGGCAGTGCATGTGCCATGTGGAGACCAGCATTCTGCAATGTAGACCTTCCCAGATAATCAAGGTAGAAAAGTAGCAGAAATTTGGAGAAAAAGATACATTTAAGGATAAATATAATGTGCTTGAGGGTTCTCTATGATCTATGTCTTAGGAAACCCAAGCTTGGAGGTGGGTTGTCCTGATTATACTAAGGCCAGAACAGAGAACATTCTCCAATATTTACAGAGGAACAAAGATAATTTACAGGTTTTAAAGAAGAAGTAAATTTTGTGTTTATCATAGGAGAAAACATTCCCAATGAGCACTGTTGCAGATACATTAAATTGATTATTTTTTTCTAATGATAGTTGCTGAAGTAGCATATTCATGTTAGGTTTTCAACCAGGATTCCCCAGAATAATTAATCAGAGCTTGCCAGCAATTCAATTGAGGTTTGGAAGGATGCCCAATGTCTTTTCTCTCATAGTTTTTCTTAAGGGAAAAGAAATATTGGCAGAAGGTGCCAAGGACAAATAGAACTTCCCAGATGCCAGATGCCTACTTCTTTTGCTTCTTCCTTTTCTGCCCAGTGACCACAGGTCTTAGATCCTTCTTCAAAGGTTTTAATATTTTGTCTCTTTCCTCTAGCTACATAGGCTAAGTGGATAAGAAGATGCTGGATAGTTCAGAGGATGCAAAATGGCCAGGAACTCCCCATTTTAAAACCTGGAACTATTCTAATATATGTCCTTCACAGCTGATGTTGCAACCTTAAAGCAGCTATTTTTTTATTTGTTTAAAAAATGTAGGGCTTTTAATACTGATATTTGAGTTGAAGGAAGGAGAGTACTATTACAAAGAAAGTGACCAGATTTGATACACAAGATTTACAGGTTAGGGATCTGCTGCATGAGCTCACAGAATTTTACCCATGGGTCTTTGGAGCTAGAACTCCAAAGCTCCTAAAGCTCCTTGAAAGACTGTTTGGAGCTGGAAATACTGTAGATGATACTTGATAGGCCATTTTAAGGCATCTGCATGAAAATAGACTAGTTTGTGGGCCCTGAAACAATTTCATGAAATGCTTCATCAATACTGAACTGATTTGGATGTTAAAATACTTCTATGCTCAACAGTGAGCAATTGATTCTCAGTACAAATTGGCTGCTACATTGGAAAGAAAACAGTAAAACCTCTTTTTTTCTCCCACGAAGAGTTGAATTAGGAAATGAGTGAAGGGCATGTTCAGATGTGAATTATCTGACTCATGTAATCATGGAATCCCAGAGATGAAGGGGAGCGTGGATGGATCCCTTATATAGTAATCATGGGAAGGGGTTAAAAGATTGTTAAAAAGTCCTGGACCCCATCCTGACTGGCTGAGTCAGGCTCACTGAGCATGGAGGCCAGAAACTTACATTTTAAGAAGCTCTCCAGAGGATTCTGACACAGTTGTCGTAGAGCATCTCCTAGTCCAACCCCTCATTTGCAAGTGAGAATACAGCAGCCAACAATTTGATTCAAAGTAATAATATTGAGCATACTATCTACTAGGCACAAATCTGAGTAAACCACATCCCTAGCCATTTGGCTAGGCTCATTGTTTTGTTGGAGAGACTAATGTACTAAGTGCTTTTCCAGCATATTGAACAAAGCACAGTGAAGTAAACAGTTACTTCTGCAGTGTGGGGAAGAGGATAAAGGGAAGACAAACTAGGAGTCAAAAAAGGCTTCACCAAGGAGGTGACAACTGACGTCAGGGTATGTGTTCCAGGGTGAGTGCCATATATTTTCTGGATGGATAGCTTGTGTGGGAACATCAGTATCCCTGTTTGGATAACGTTGATAGATTAGTGTTCCTAGAATATAAGATTCACTCATATAAGTATTGTTAATAATAATAATAGTAACTACCAGTGATCAAGTATGTAGTATGGGCCAGACTAACATTATATGCTGTATATCATTTTTTCTTTACAACCACCCTGCAAACTGATACTATTATCCCCATTTTGCAGATGAGTTAATTGTCAGAGAAATTAAGTGACTTACTCAGGATCATACTGCTAGTCTTTTTTTTTATCAGAAGCAACATTGAAATTTCAGAGTGGGATTATAAGATTGAGGTGAATTACAAAATTTTGAAAAAAAAGTGCTGAGGATGAAAGAGAACCTTACTAGGTTTGAGTAAAATACCCACCAAGCAACTTTGTTATATTTCATTTGTACTAAGTGGTTTTGGCTGGGGAGCTTCAGAGCTGATATACACAAGATGTAACTTACTTGAGTCTCAAGGCTGCACACATTTGAACCCCAAATTTCCCATTCTGGCCAGAAAGGACTTTCTTTTTTTTTTTCTTTAATCCTCAATGCAATGTAAAATTTAGGTCAGTCATTAATTTATATAACCCAAACTATTTACTAAAATTTTTCCACTTATCCACTTTCATGGGCCAGACTTGGAAGATGGAACTGCTTGGGGAAAGGAAGGTGTGTTTAAGGAAGGATATAGTCTGTCCTCTGCAACAACCTCCTTGATGATAGAAGGGACAGACTTTCTCTTTCTGATCACCAGCATGGTTGCAGTTCCAAGTTAACCATCCCCCTTTTAGTAGGTTGCTGACTTTGGGGTCTATCCCTAAATAGCTACTGATTCTCCTGAGCAGCTCATGTTCAAATGTTGAATAGCCGAGAGCTGTTCACCTGTGGCTCATTGGAGACCTCCTCCAGGTGAGGACATACATCTCTGCTCCTCCTTGGTAAAGGTGGGTCTGCCAAGGCCTAGCTTCTTCTTGACTCTCATTCTCCCAGTGGAAAATCTTCCCTTATAACCTCTTGCTCTACCAAGAACCTCTCCAAATGGGATCCAGCTGCTGTATACAGCATCCACTAGGTCCACAGGAGACTTGAGTATTCTTCTCATACCAAGTGGCGCCAATGCAAGCTGCTCTTGGGGTTCCCTTGCAGCCTTACCCTCTGTCTCCTACCATCTTTCTTACCCTTTCAACATCAAATAATCAGATATGGTACAAGTTCAGTGACTCAGCAACTTTAAGGCCAGTGACCACTGACCTACCTAGTAGGGGAAAGACTTGGGCATACTCTTTGAGGGAAAAAGAGGTTTAAGTTCCAGTGTATTCCCTTCTTGCAGGGGGAAAGAAAGATGAAGGTAGAGTGTATTAATTTGCTATGGTTGCCATAACAAAGTACCCAGACTGGGTGGCTTAAACAATGGAAATTTATTTTCTCAAAGCCCTGAAAACTAGAAGTCTAAGATTAAGGTGTCAACAAATTTGCTTTCTTTTGAAGCCTCTCTCCTTCACTTATAGATGACTGTTTTCTCCCTTTGTCTTCACACTTTTCTCTGCACCTGTCTGTGTCCAAATTTCCTCTTCTCACAAGGACACCAGTCATATTGGATTAGGTCCCATCCTAGTGATTTCTTTTTATCTTAATTATCTCTTTAAAGGTCCTATCTCCAAATACACTCACATTCTGAGGTACTGGGGATTAGGACTTCAAAATTTGAATGAAGGGGAGCATATTCAGCCCGTAACAGATAGTCACATCTTCATCATCTCAACCTGAGGACACCCTCTACCCCCAGGCTTCTTTGTATAAACCAGATCCAGTAGGATTTTCTGAATTGGTTTATCTTAAATAAATGCTTTTGGCCAACTCTATTGTGGCATAGCTGGCACAATCTCAGCAGCTTTGCCTCTGAATTTACAGAGTAAGTCACATAGTTCCGTGTACTTCCAGATAAGGCCAGCCTCCCTAGAAATTCCCACACATTCCAGTTAGAAGTTCGGTGAAGGCTTGCAGCTGTAGAGTCACTCTCCGGAAGCAAAAAGGGACTTTCTTGGTGATATGTCATGTTAGTGTTTTACATTTGTATTCTGCTTCAGAATTTTCAAAGCTCTTTCCCCATTACCTGGGTGGTAGGGAGGGCAGATGTTCTTCCTGTCATTTTACAAGTAAGGAAAGTAAGCCATCCAGACATATTCAGTAATTTTGATACAGGAGTTAAGAAGAAATCACTTAGGCAGATAGAAGGGCATGGAGTCCTCAGTAAGGCTTGTCTTTTTAATGAAAAGCGGCCCCAAATCGTTTTCTAACAAAGAGCATCCTGCAAGCTGGGAGCTTGCTGGATGAATGTTGGTGGGAACTAAGGACTAGGGGTGTTCAAGATGGTGGCTCCATCTTCCCTTCTTTGCCAGCCACGTGTACTGTAAAGGAGCGGACAAGATGGTGCCAATCAACTGGAAAGCCCATTTGCATAAGAAGATTGGGGGGGGGGGTGACCAGCCTTCCCCATGTACTATGTAAATGTCATACCTGATCGAATGAGCCCTATGTTAAACAGACACTGCCTCCTCAATCTGGACTGTAAAACTCGGCGCGTTTGCCACCAGCCGGTCTTTGCCGCTCAGAGACCCCTCTCTCTATGGAGACAGCTGTTTCTCCTTCTCTTCTTTTCTACCTGTTAAACCTCCACTCCTAAACTCCTCGTGTGTGTCCGTGTCCTAAATTTTCCTGGTGCCAGACAAGGAACCCCAGGGCATATACCTCATTCTACACTGTCTGAGGTATATGCCCTGGGGTTATGCAAATGGGCTTTCCAGTTGATTGGCACCATCAACTGGAACGCTTCAATTTGTCTGAAGAAAAACAGATGCAGGACACCCTGTCTAGGACTAAGTCTCCTTGATCTGCCCACTCTGAAGTGCTACCTTCATCCCGTTTGGGGGCAGAATAGGAGAAGGAGAGAGAGGTCAGCAAATTGGTTCACATACCTATATGAAAGCTACTATATTATAAAGAAAATTAAAATTAGCAGACAGACAACTTTGTACAAAATGAACTTTTTCTGGTATGTATTAAAGTCCACATGGTTTGTGTAAGATTACAAATTGTTTTCTAAATATAGTTTCTAATATGTCACTGAAAGAAAATGATTTTATTACTGATAAATTGTTCCATTTTTTAAAATGTGGTAATGTCTAATTTTGTTAAGAATCTTTTTATCATTAGCCTTTAAAAAAGCTAAGTTGAAAATGCTAATTATCAGAAAGCTTCATTACTTGCTCTTTAGAGTAAACTGCCAATATTTGCTAGGAGATGGATGTTCCTTTGTTGACCATTTATTCATTCACTTACTCACTGGTCAGTGGCCATGTGTTAAGGGATTACTATCTTAAGGCATTGAGTTGTACACCACCTGGGGAGATTTTACATCAGGGTAGAGCTACCAGAACTACAAGAATATTTGTATCACTGTAGAAGAGTTTGTCACACACACACAGCACCACATTGTTAGGGTTTTTGATCAGATTGTGAAGCAATATTAGTGTTAGAATTTTAAAGATTAATTTTTATCATTTTGCTATAGCCCAGTAGTTCCCTGGAAGGACAGATGCTATAGTTTTGAAAGACACTTTTCCCGGATTTGGAACCACCATGCCCTGTCTGATCACTGTACCCCATCCTTTTAATTGAAGCCTATAGTTAATTCACCTGGAATCTATTTGTAAGCCAAGGGAATATCAGTGACTGAGGATAGGTCCCCCAAATCCTGTGCCCACATGTCCCCATACACCAGAACACCTAACAAGGGGGTCAAGGGAAAAGGCATATGGCTGTCTTCACTGTACTGAAGTTACTCACTCAGCTCGCTACTGCTGCTCTTGCCCAATATGTCACTCCATAGACTTAAGATCCCACCTACTCACACTCTCTCACTTAGCCAACTTGCCTGAATTGACAACCTGACCTCTCCAGTTACATTCTGGAAGGAAGCTTCTTGGATCCAACATGTTATAACTAGACTCAGAAGGAATATAGTGACTGAGCATGTTTGTCCCAATAATCTCAGTATTCTCATGGAGAAGACAGTCTAGAGTTCAACAGGAGAATAAAAGTGACACCTTATATTATCAAAGACAAGTAGCTAATTAAAAAGTGTACATGGGAGTGTTTTAGTGTATAGTCTTCTCAGCCATTTAACAGCCTGAGAGGCTTGTGTCTGAGGATATTAAGTTCAAATAAATACAAAGTTGAGAAATTTGAACACCATAATTTTAGAAAGGAGACATATCTTTCTGGCTAGTTGTGTTTCTTTCAATTTTGCTCTATTTTGCATTTCATTTCTTACAGTGGTACAACAACAACAACAACAACAAACCCTCTGCAATCTAAGTTTACATTTTAAATTTAAAATGCCAGCAAAATGAAACATTTTCCAATGTTTTGTTGGAAATTGAAGTTGGAGACCAATTTTTCTTTATACTTTGAATATATAATTTATTAAAATGTACAGTTTATACCGTAATACCAGAAAACAAGAGATACTATTTTATAAGAATAGAATTGAAATCTTATCCAGAACTTTTTATTTCATTTCTACAGTTTTGAATTTCAAATTGAAATCCAGTCACTGGATATAATGTTGTCACAATGCAAATAATATATGATTAATAGCAAAGAAAATTATTAGCTATAATAAATTAAGTAATTGATTTTTGTTTCATGAGGCTGAAAAACTACCAAATCTTATGAATGCAACATTTAAGTTTATTTTGTGGGCATTTACTTTATTCATCAATACAATATTTTAATTTGTCAATGAAATGATTTTTGTGACTTTATGAAAACTAATTCACCATCATCTTTAGCTAGTCACTGCATGCTGCTTTGTGAAGATTAAATGAGATTCTTTCAATAAATATCTTTGAATATCTACTATGGCACTATTCTTGGAGTTACGGATTAGCAACGGACAAAACAAACAAAAATTTCTGCCTTCTTGGGGTTTAAGTACACTTTATAGCTCATTAGAAGAAGATACATGCTATGGAGCAAAATAAAGCAAGTATGCAGAGGGTTAGGGTGGAGTGCAATTTTAGATGGAATGCATGGGGAAGGCCTCACGATGGAAAGGAGTTGAAGAAAGTAAGGGGACTGAACCACCATGTCACTGGGGCAAAGGGTATTTCCAGCAGAGGAACTAGCAGAGCAAAGACTTTGAGGCATCACCTGCCTGGTGAGCTGAGCTGCTTGTAGAGCTGTCTCTACAGAATGGTCCAAATGAGTGAGGGAGAGTATTCAGAGTTGATAGAGAGGAGGCAGCAAATCTACTGCCTTGAAAGCGAGCAAAGGGACTTCAGCATTTACTCTGAAGGAGATCGGAAGCCTTCAGTGGGCTGGAAGCAGATCAGCACCATGACCTGGCTCACGTGTCAGGAAGAATAGGATGCTGGCACCATGGACAGTGCCTGACGCACAGAACTTGCCTAACAGATAACAAAGAGCAGGTGTTTTTGATATTTCCACCACAACGAGAGCAGGATTTAAGTGTGTCCATCTGTGTCCAGAATCCCTCAAGAGTTCCAAGCAGAGCAGGAGGCAGAGAATGCCAATGGGCAGGTGGAGATAATCCACTTTATCTGGTTTTGCCTCGCCTCTTTGTTGTGTGTAGGGGCTGGTTATCACCTTACCTCTATTCATATTATTTCAGTAACTCTGGCATTACTCTACCTGAGTTGAATAGAGAACACTTTGAAATGATCATAACTGAATTTTGACTGAGCACTTTTGTGTTGCCTCCTCCTTGCCAAACTACAGCTGCCCCTCACTGGCCACCTTTCCCAGCTTGAGCATGCTACACTTCATTCCCACCTAAGGGCATGGGCACCCTTCTCCTCCCTGAAATGCCTCCCCTGCCACTGCTGTCTCATGCTTCCCACTCCTCACCCTTCTGCTTCCTTCACTCCTCAATGTAAACATGACCCCTGGAGAGGCACATGCTAATGCCTAAGGTAGGTTTACTCTATGTTCTCTGTGTTCCCTTTTTCTCTTTGTCCATAGACTATTGTATAATTTACAAAAGCATGTTTATGGATCCTTGTTGTTGTTTCCAATATGTAAATTATTTATCACATATTATAAGCTCCACAAAAATAATATCCATTTTATTATTAATTCTGTTTACAGAGTGCCTAGCACACTGTAAGTACCATCATTCTATAGTATTTGTGGGAGGCTTGGTTCCAGGACCCCACCCCAACTTCCCATACCAAAATCCACTGATGTTCAAGTCCCTGGTATAAAATGCTGTAGTATTTGCATATAAACTCTGTACATCCTCCAACATACTTTAAATTATCTCTAGATTACTTATAATACCTAATACAATGTAAATGCTTTTTAAGTACTTATTATACCATATTGTTTAAGAAATAATGACAAGAAATCTGTATATTTTAGCACAGATGCAAACATCCTTTTATTTCTCAAATATTTTCCATCTAGTTGGTTGAATCCACAGATGTGGAACTGCTGGATATGATGTAAATACTCTGATAATATTTTATGAAAGGATGAAAGAACAAATGAATGAATGAGAGCAGCTTGGAGGGTAGCAAAGCCAGGATTTGTGTCATTGTTTTATTGCCAAACCGCTCTACTAATAGGGAGAGATCCCGAGGCCAAGACAGCATTTTGGGTTCAAGCACAAGACTGACACAGACCAAAGTCTCATAAACCCCTCGTCTTCCATGTTTCTGAGAACAGCACTCTCTTACATTAACCTCCCCTTCCCCTGTCAGCTGAGTGAACTCTTTCCTTCTATTTGAGGCCACAGTGTGCTGTGCCTTTATCATCACACTTATCAAACTCATGTTATTTATATCTTTCAGTGAATTCCTCTAGTATGGAATTATAGGCCTCTCCAGAGCAATGACCTAGTTTAATTTGGCCAAGAATAGATGGTACATGGCACACAGTAGGGGCTCAGTCAATGTTTGGGGAATTAAATGAATTATCTTTTTTATTTTTACTCTGTAGCAGGCATTCTTCAAGGCACTTTTCTTTTTTCCTTTTCTCAGAAATGGCTCCTGAGTTTAACCTAAGCCTTTTATATATGCCAGTTTTAATTCTCCCTAGTCTATCACACATTTTGACTGAGTTAAATATGTATTGACATTAGGCAAAGTTCTGTTTATGTGGGTTTTGTACACCAAAAAATACTTGAAATGGCAACAACTGCCTTTTGACTTTCTTAATATACACAGAGATGGTCACAGAGCAAATGCCAATGACTTATCTTCGATTGAGACTTGGTTGCTGCTGAACCCTCTTTTTTTTTTATTACTTTACTTCTTCTCAAAGGAGAAGTCAGGATGAATACAGTTGGTTAAAAAAATATCAGATGAACAAGAACACAAAAACTGGCACAGTCCCATACCCTGGCTGCTCTGCCACTTCTAGCTTCTGCTCATCAGAGTAAGACTGGCTTTTCAATGATGTTTAAAAAGTAATTATTTTAAAAATAATGACGTAGTTTTCAACTACTTTAATTAGAAAGACATAATTTGACGTAATAGAAATCAAAATATCTAAGAAGATTATGCTGACCAGTTTAAAATTATTTCTGAACCACAATTTCTGAACCACAAAACACTTGTCTCCGAGCCATGACAATGAACATGGCTTGGGTATCTTCTAATGGAGGATATGTGATATTACTATTATCACTATTTAGTGGAGGGACTTCCTCCATACAAGGCTAATAGCTGCTTTACCTTGCCTCATCTCAACCAAGATTCGATAATTGTAATTTAAACTTTAAAAACGAATCCTACAACAATTACTATACTCCTTAATGCTACAATAACTTGTTGTTTAGGTAATGTATGTATTCATATTATAATGAGAAACTAAGACCCAGAGACATAATTATTATTAAATAGTAGAATCTAAATTCAATCTCAGGTCTCTTCAGTTTTAAACATCTTGTTATTGCTCCATATCAAACTTCCTCTATGATGGATGGATGCGTGGATGCATGGATGGATGGATACGCAAAGAAAGCAACTGTGTTTGTATACATGGGTCACAGTTGATTAGTTGATAATTCTATTATTACAAACATTTTAGTAATACAAACTGTGAAAACTGGTAATATTTAATTTAGGTCACAATTTGTGCATAGAGGTTTTAATGATGCTAGACCTATTTAGTGGAACGTATTCTCATAATGGAAATATGTCAGAAAATATGTGCAATCTTCCCACATAGAATATAACATATTGTAAATAATTAAACTTTATTAAAATCAATTGAAACATATTTTGACTATAGCAGCCACTTAGTCTGATCTAACGTAACGGACTCCTCCATGTGTAATTAATTTCTAGGCTGTCATTTTCTGGTGGTTTTGTCTGTAGTGAAAATAAAATTTGCAAATTGAAATTTTCACCCACAGAATGTCAATATTCTTTTTATTCAAAATAGGAATGCTATTGAAAATGGGTGGCTTTTATTACAACCTTCTGGGAGGCTGTTAGAAAGTCTGGAGGTTTTACATTACACACAGGCAGAGCCTATTTTTTCCTAGTTTGCTCTGCCCTGCTAGTTGATTGTGTCATCTGCAGGCATTGGAGTTCCACCTTCAGATTGGAGATATCTTAAGGGTTTTTTCTTTCTTTTCATGGAGCACCTCCTGTAGTTATAATATAGTTGAAAACGTAATTAAACTTATTGAATGGATGACCTCTCTCAAGGATAAAAAAATGTCTTGGCACACGAACTGGACTATAACATTTAAGAGTAAGTGGGCACCTGCTCAGACATGTAAGTTAGTATAATATGGAAGTTGAAGGATATACTTAAAAGGAAAAATACCAGATAGGAGAGATCCAAAGATATATTTTATCTGCAGACATCATTGTATCTTGAATTCCAACGCTCTCCTGCCAGTTCTTCTCCCCTCTCCATCTACTCAACCAACACATACTGTGGCCACTGGTATAAAACTATATGGCACTTCCAGGCTCCAGGATAAGTGTGGAAGTAAATACTTCCCTGTAAGAAATATTGATTAGAAAAAAAATTCAGGATAATTTCAATGAATTGAAGAAAGGTAAGTGGGCTAGTATGGCTGTTAAAACAATGAAAATAATATATTTTGCTTAGTTTCAGTCCTGATGTTTTTATTTCGAGTCAGAGAGTGGTCACATTTTAAAATTGCCTCATTTTGCACAACACTAAGGATAACTGGCTGGGCATGGTGGCCCACCCCTAAAATCCCAGCACTTTGAGAGGCCAAGGCAGGAGGATAGCTTGAACCCAGGAGTTTGAGACCAGCGTCTGTACTGAACAATAAGAGACCCTGTCGCTATCAAAAATTAAAACAAAAACAAAAACAAATAGTTGAGCATTGTGGCACATGCTAGTGGTTCCAGCCACTTGGGAGGCTGAGACGGGAGAATCATGTGAGCCCAGGAGTCTGAGGCTGCAGTGAGCTGTAATTGTGCCACTACACTCCAGTTTGAGCAACACAGTGAGATCCTGTCTCAAAAAAAAGAAAAAAAAAACTTGTATATTCATTGGGCATATATTGTTTCATATGAAATTCACAAAAACCTAACCAGAAAGGGAGAGTGGGCGTAGTTTCCCTATTGTAAGAAGAAAATTACTGAGGTTCAGAGTTGTATAGCTTGCCCAGGCAGGTCTGTGTAATGTGGAAGAAGACTCTGACTCCCAGTTCAGTGCTCTTCCCTCTCCACACTGCTGCTTTCTAACGGTGATGACTGATCAATTGTCATTAAGCTTGGTGTGAGAGGCAAAGATTAAGTCACTTTTCCTCTTACGCTTTCTCTCTGCCTCTCTCTGCCCTGCCCGCCTCCTGCTATTCTGCAGCCTGTTGTTTTCTCTGTATGCCAAAGGAATGAATAGCAATGTTCAAATTAAACTTCATTGATTTTTTAAGCTGATTTTGTAGCATTCAGCATAATAGTCTGAGAGGCTATTTGTTTATTTCACTATTTTATTGTTAGAGAGAATGTTCAGGAAAAATGCAGCTTTTGAATATATATATAGACATTACTTACCAGTATTTGCAAAATTGAAATGACTCTCATTAAGGCTGTTAAAAATGAAGTGTAAATGGTATTCTCTGTGTTACATTTATTTGACTTTTGCTGCCCAGCCTGGCGAAAGAGAAGTTTAGAAAAATTCCTAAACACACTAGGAAAATTGCAGTGAAGAACACGGTATTGAGCAGCAAGGAAGCAGAAATGTTAAAAGAGGGGTTGTCCAGAGGGTGCATACAAGGTTGGCCCTGCCACTGGCTCCTCTAGGCCATGATATCCAATATAGTAGCTAACCAAGTAGCCTGTTTAAATTTAAAATAAAGTCATATTAAAAATCTGATTTCTTAGTCACACTGGCCACATTTCAAATAGTTCCATGTAGCTAGTGACTACCACATTGGTCAGAACAAATACAAAACATTTTATTATTGTGGGAAGTTTTATTATATTGCCCTGCTCAAATAGATGAGCAAAGTTCCTCATTTTAAAGCCATTTAAATAAGGTAAGAACAATGAAGCATTCCTAAGGATTCCTTCTGTTTTCCCTCCCTTCCAACTTCCCTTCTTCATTTCCCTATCTCTTTCTTCCTTCCGAGCCTCCTTCCTCCCTCTCTCTCATCTTCCTTTATTTCTCCCCTTCTTTCCCTTGTTCCTTCTTCCTTGTCTTTTAATAAATATTCAGGGAGCAATTGCAGTGAACCTGGAACTGTTCTAATGTAGGGGCTACAATGGTAAGCAAGAAAATATATGACTCCTGCCTTCAGGCAAGTCACAATCTAGTAAGGGATTAATACAATGAAAATTTGCAATTATGACGCAGTGTGACAGGTGCTATGTGAGTCCAGATCTACTTTTGGGAACTGAAGTTTACACAAATAAGTGAAATCAGAAAGCTAAGACTTTGAGGATTAGTAGAAGATACCTAGGTGTAGGAGAGACGAGAGAAGGAACTAAGAAGAGTGTTTCAGATAAATGGATAGGAAGGAAGAAAGAGAGAACAGGATTTACTCTAGGAACAGAGAAATTGAAGATGGCCAGAGGATACTGTGCAAGTAGAAAGAAAATCTGTTACAGAAATGAGCAGGGGTCAGATAATAAAGGGTCTAAAGCCATCTTCAGGTTTTATATTTCATCCTAAAGGCAATGGGAGTGTCCAAAAAATTAACATAGGATTGTGACTCCATTATATTTGTATTTTTGATAGATTATTTTTGTTGCATTGTGGGAAATGAATTGTGATTGGCAAGGTCGGAAGGCAAGCAAGACCTGAGGCAGAAGAAAACTAATTAGGAGGATGTTGAGTTATTCCAGATAAAGACGTTGGCTGGTGGCAGAGAAAAGGCTTATCTAAGTGGACAAAAAGAAAATAATTTTTGTAGATAGGCAGGATCTGATGATTGAGTGGGAGATGAGGGAGAGAGAGAAGTCAAAGTTGATTTCTGTATTTCTCATTTTAGCAAATAGATTGTGAAGCCATTTACAGAGATGGAGAACACAGATGGAGAGGCGGGATTAAGGAAAAGGTGATAGGTTTAGATCTCAATTCAGATTTCATTTCGGAAAGCAGCCTTCCCTGACTCCCTTGCCTATGACAGCCCCCAGTTTTATTCCTTCTCACAGCACATTGTACTTTTTTTCATAGTTCTAACAACAGTTGCAATAGTACATTTATTTGTGGGATCATTTTATTATTTGATTCTCAAGTCTCCATCACTGAATTGCCAGAACCAGGAGAGCAGAGGTTGTGTTTGATTTCACTGACCACTTAATCCCCACATCTAACATATTGTCTGTTTGTGACATGATGTGATGAGTTGGAGCACAATATCATAGCAGGACCTTTCCTTTGTTCTTTGGGCTTCATTTCAGAGCGAGCAGATACAAACTGATGTTCAGCCTTTCTCTCTTTCTTTTCTTTTCTTTTCTTTTCTTTCTTTTTTTCTTTCTTTCTCTTTCTCTCTCTCTTTCTCTCTTTCTTTCATTCTCTCTCTCTTTCTTTTTTTTTTTGATAGAGTCTCGCTCTTCACTCAGGCTGGAGTGCAGTGGTGCGATCTCAGCTCACTGCAACCTCCACCTCCCAGGTTCAAGCCATTCTCCTGCCTCAGCCACCCAAGTAGCTGGGACTACAGGTGCCCATCACCACACTTGGCTAATTTTTGTATTTGTAGTAGAGGTGGGGTTTCATCATGTTTGCCAGGCTGGTCTGAAACTCCTGACCTCAAATGATCCACCCACCTCGGCCTCCCAAAGTGCTGGGATTACAGGCATGAACCACAGTACCTGGGCTTAGCCTTTCATTCCAACTTTCCAGTCTAACCTTTAGTCCCAGTGTGCTCAGTGCCCTGGAAACGTGGATCTCAAGAAAGGAAAGATCTTCTATGAGTCATTTTTACATGTGAAATTAACTCCTTGAGTTTAATTTCCATTTGCATGTTAACCCTTGGGTATTGTTGCGTTTAAGATTTTACCCTTCGTAAAAGATGGAGGAAAGGATATTCTTTTAGAAAAGGGCATTACCCATAGTAAATGACGTTACACCATGTATTCTGCCTCTTTGTGAAGTAGGTTCATTATAACATGACTTTCTGAATGTGAATATGGAAAAATCTGATCCCCACCCACAGCACACACACTGACTGTGTGTGTGTCTCTCTCTCTGTCTCTCATACACACATACTCATATAACATACCCTGCTATAGTCAGACAAAATCTTAAAGTGGAGAAGACAGACCGAAGAAAAAATGTGGCATAAAATACATGGGCTCTGCAATCAGATGGACTTTGTGTTAAATCTCAAGTATCTCAATTCTAATTGTAAGGTTTTGTCCACGTTGCTTAAAGAACACAGTCAATACCTATTTATTAGAAGAATCACTGAATGAACTCAATTTTTCATCTGTTAAGAGGAAAAACAATAGTACTTGCCTCAAAAAGACTGTTGGGAAGATAAAATCAGATCATAGAGAAAGTATTAACCCATAGTAGGCACTTGATAAATGACTTTCCCTTTATGAACTCCAGTAGCAAAGGATAAACTCCTCCATAAAGGATAAACATAAATAATGAGTGGAAATGAAATGGAACTCAAAAGGGAAAACGGAGCCCAGCCATTAAATATCTTAATGTACCTCAGCTTTTTCACTGGGGTTCTCCAACATCAATATAAAGCCCCAAAGGACAAAATCTTCAATGATGTTTTAGTTCCTATTGATTCTGTTAACATTCTCTGCTAAGTTCAGGACAGAAAATTTGGCCAGGATTTCTTCTTTAGTGAAGTAATTAACATGACCATCCTTTTAAGTGTTGTCATAGTAGTTACCATGGTTGTAAAATGAAAATGCAATCTGAGTAATTCATAATACATAAATCTTCCCAGAAAAAAACAAAATGAGTACTTTTAGGATAACTGAATCATTTTGGTGATGTCTCAGTGCAACCTGTTACTCACTTGAATGCTTCAGACAAAGAGCTCTAATGAGTAACAGATTAGACTGTTTGCATTTGCAACCAAATGTACCAAATACATTCCTAATATGTTAATTAACATTGTCTCCATATGCAAAAGAAAAACATTTCATCTGAGAAGACAGGTATTGATTATAATGCAGACTTATCTGGCATTTGAAAAAAATCTCTGGAAAGATAAGTTAAGCAACAGCAACATTTAAAACAGAAAACTCTAAACTGGTAAGTCATGACCAGAGGTCATTTCTGGCAAATAAAGAAATAGATAAAGGAAGAATGGCCAATTTATACATATTGTTAAATATTATAGGCTGATCATGAAGATTTAAACAGTTAAACACAAAACATCCCTTTGAAATGCTTTTAATAAAATTGAAAAGGAGTTTAAAATGTTAATGCCAGAAGATTTCTATTGCAATGTGCGAAAGGACAACCAAAATATTGTCTCAGAAAAAGACAAATGTAAAAAACAATGGTCCCAAAGACTCACATAGCTGCTTCGGCCCCTTTATCTCCAAGGTGCCAAAGCTGCTCCATTTTTCTCTCTAAATGCCTCTCCACTCCCCAATCTTTTCTTTTCTGTTCTCACTGACACCATCTTTAGTCTATCTCTCTGTGGCAGATGGACTCTAAGATGATCCCCACTTATCACTGCCTCGCGGTATCCATGCCCTTGTGTAATCCTCTCCCTTTGAGTGTGAGTATGCATTATGACTTCCTCCTAACCAACAGAATGGTAGTATATCACTTCCATAGTTATAGGAAATAAGATTACATCTTCTCTTTTGCTAGCAGGCACTTTCTATCGATTATCTCCCTTGCTGGCTTTGATGAATCAAGCCCCCATGTTGTGAACTGCCCTATGGAGAGGCTCACATGGCAAGGAACTGAGGGTGTGACTTGTGGCCAACAGCCATCAAGGAACTGAAGCCTTCTGACAGCCTGCAAGAAACTAAATCCTATACACAACAATATGCCCTTGTAAGTAGACTGTTCCTGTCAAGCCTCAGATGAGACTCCAGCTCTGGCTGACACCTTAATTACAGTCTTGTGAGAGACCTGAAGCAGAAGATCCAACTAAGCCATGCCTGGATTCTTGGGCACTAAGTGTTAAAATCATCCATTATATAACAATAGATAATTAATTAGCAATTGATTACTAACATTCCCTCATCACTCGCAACTGCATTAAGGATGCTGCCCTTCTGCCAGCCTATGAACGGTTTTCTACAACACCCACCCATTCACATTGTAGCAACACTATAACCTTGTTAATACCTCTTGTATTACTTGTTTTTTAGTATATATTTTTCATTTTGCCTGTATAGTATATGTCTTTCCACTTCCTAGTACTAAAGAACTTCCTCCCATAAGAGTGGGCAAAGGAACAAAGTGGGTAAAATCTCCATAGCCTTCCCTGCCAAACCTATGGTTAAAGACGGCATCCTTTCACTGACTCCTGTGGCTTAAAATCTCTCATATTCTCTTAATTACCTATGAGATGAAGTTCATGCCCCTAATCCCAGCAGAAAAATTATCTCCCAGTCCAATCTTTCTTTTATTTCTTTTCTAGCCACATCTCCCTTCTCCTCCTAATATAAATTCTTGACCAACATGGTTGGTCCCCTTCTAGCCTCAAAATCAAATGCTCATTTGCATCCCCATGTCTTTGCCATACCCTGTTAATCTCACACTTCTTTGTTCCTCCAAAACATACTGACAAGGCAGAAAAGACTTTTAAAGCCCCCAAAATTTAAAAAAGTTTTAGCAAATATTAACATCTTAGTAGATCTTTTTTTCTCCAGTGACTTCCTTCTGAGAAATGATCTGCAAGTTGTATCAGGAGAAGCCCCATAGGGAAGCAATAGACAAGAACCAAAGGACCTGGAAGGTCCCCAGCATTGTGGGCCAGTGTGATACATAGAATTGGAGCTGAACAGAGAGGGATATTTTTTCTTTTTCTCAAACAACAGGACATTTATATGAAAATGCATATTGGAAGCTTTCAGCCTCTTCCCCCTCCTTAGTCCTGGGCATCAGGGATCTCCTGGGAACATGGATGTGGGAAAACAGCTGAGCCTTTCTCAGTACTTTCAAGTATACTGAGACCTTTCTCTCCAAACTAGGGTGAGGTAGTGAGTACTGGTTTACACTATTATAAAGCACCACAGAGACAGCCGGTTGTATTTTTGACAAAACATTGATTCCAGTTGTTGTAACAACACAAAGCTCATTCTACAATTTCTGCCTTATGTTTTTGTGATTTACATCTCCGTCTATTAGTATTCTGCTGTCTCCCCACTGCTTGCATTGAACCTCATACCATTCAATACTTCATAGCAAATCCAATCACACTCGTCATTTGGTAACTTTAGTGACTTTGCTGACAATTAACCACATGGTCCAGGATGACTTTAGCTTTGCCACTGTCTTTACCTCTATGCCTCTCTTCTAGCCCAATCACCTCACACTTTGCCACCTTCCAAAGCCTGGACTCCAAGCTCATCCAGTTATGACCTCCTATTTTGCAAGTGCAATCCAGTCCCCGACTCCACATGCACCCTATTGGCTAATCCTAAGCCATGTGCCCTTTCTCAAATTGACAAGGGTTGCGGAGAAAAAGAAAGTAATCTAATGCAACATAAGTTGTCCCCAAACCCAAGCCACTTTACACAGGATATGGGATTGTGAGATGATACCTTTTTCCTGTTCATGATTCCAGCTGGGCAGGAATTCTTACGTGACAGGTAAGGCAGTGTCAGTATACACCTTCATTGATTTTTACGTACACTGACATGATCAGAGTCATCAGGAGATGCTCTGGGTTATTAACGTTTAGGTGGTATCTCAAGAACCCTGGTCCCATTAAGTCTTTCACATGTATTTGATTTTCTTGCCCTTCTTGCATTGCTTTTTGTCTTAAGTGCCCAAAATCCTCCTTGAACTTTTCCTAAGTTGGAACTAACTAAATTGTGTTTAGCTTTGCTGCAATTACTCTTTGCTCATTTGAGTGGTGATTCTCTGACTACAAATTCCCTCTCTGTCTCCCTCCCTCCCTCCCTCTCTCTCTCTGTCTGTTTCTCTCTCTCTCTGTGTCTCTTTCTATACACACAGACTCCTCAACTGAATAATGGAGTTACATCCCAGTAAACCCACCATAAGTTAAAAATATCATTAAGTGGAAAGTGCATATAGTGCTGGCAAAAGAGCAGATGGTCCTTCACTTATGACGGTTTAATTTAGGATTCTTTTACTTTACGTTGATGTGAAAGTGATATGACTTCAGTAGAAACCATAACCCCATCTTGAGTCATAAGGAGATTCTCAACTTAGTATGAGGCTTCATCCTGATAAGCCCATTGTAAAGTTGAAAAACCATTGCTAGTTGGAGATGCCTGTATATATAAAATCCCTCATGATAATCTCATTGTAATGCCATTGTTATAATGTGTGGACCCTAAAGCCATGGCAAAAAAAATAGTGGAATATGAGAAGAATAACTTTGGAGCAGCTATTGAAGGAGACTTTAACTCTTTCTTTTAAGATTCCTTCTAGATTTCTGAGTATCTTTAAAGTTATAGTTGAAAGACTGTGGACCATTATACCATACTAACTATGCATTATTTTTCTCTCTCTGACTGGTTCTCTCCAAGGTTTAACAAACCTGTATGATTTTTCCTGAGTTTATAGCTTAATTTCTGATGTTTTTCCTTCCTTGTTTATGAAGATTTACTTTCTGCGAAATTCTTCTGGCTTAACACAATCACCTGCCACCAGGTATCTCACTGTTCCTCATAGAGTATATTATTATTATATATTGTAAGATTAGTCTCTACTGCTTGTAAATTGAGCACTCAGCAGAGGCACTAGCCAGGTAGGTCTTTGTGAGGTAAATTCATGTATTTGAGCCCATGAAGAGCCACCATCCCTGCCACCACAGCTACTTTGTTCATGAGCTCATTGGGCAATCACTGGGAGTTTAGAGAAGGAGCATAGAGAATGCCATTACCTCAGCACCTCCTTCATGGTGAGCACCTCAGGTAGACATTCACATGAGACACAGATCTTCTATCTACTTCTTCCCCCAAACACTTCAACACCAATTCTTAAATCTTATTGTTACTGACCAAATGGCAAAAACTTCCGTCTTGCCCATGAATTGAGGTAGAGCCCAGGCCTCCCTTATACACTTCTGGCTGACACCAGCAAAAGTAGGCTTTACTGTGAAACTAATGAAGCTTAAGTTTAAGAACTCCTCATATGCAAGGATTCTTCCAAGATCTGGTATCTTTTTAATTTTTACTCATAAGTTTTATTTGTTTTCTTAAGGAGTGCCCTCCTCTGAATTTGACCATCATGCCCAGCCATGCATGCATATTTTTATTAACTCATTCCAGGTCATAGTTATTAATTCTCCTCGAAACATAGTGTGGGCTGATGAGGGGTGATAATGTGACAAAATTCACCTGTTCATGTTTCTGATTTTTGCCTGTAGAACTTGCTCACAACTTGGTCCATTTGAACCTCTTCCTCTTAATGAAAAGAAGCTACATGATAAGTGAATCTGATAATACCATATATATGATTGGCAGCTCAGATCACCAGATATCTTGTGGCTAGGCATTTACTTTTTATCAGCACCCAGTAGAAAGTCAAGAGCTATTTTCCAAAAGGAATATAGTTATTTGCTCAAGAGTACATGGCCTAAGGGTCTATTCCTGTGTTTCTCCTACTGAGGCATATCAAAGTTGAATACAATATTCTAGCCTGCCAGAGATATATCAAGTACCATTTAATCTACTGAGTCATGAGTGTCAAGGGGCATTGATTATTTCACTGCTGCCTGGAATATGGTCCAGAGAACCTTTTGCTCTGCATCTGTCTCAAAGTTTAAGGTTTTTCAGGTTACTGAGTAAATGGTTCAGAAAAGTATGACCAAATGAGGTATATATTTCTTTCAAAATCAAAAAAGCTCTACCAAACAGTGGGGTAAACATAGTTCACGATGTGTAGCAACTTGTCTAATGCTTGAAAGGTGATATCTCAATAACTCCAGAGCACTGGAACCTCAGAACCTTACCTGAAGTTACAATTCTATATTTTCTTATGAGTTTTAGGCGTCACTCTCTACACACGTGTCTTATCATGTCATCCACTGCATTACTGCCTCCTGCTCTGTACATCCTTTAAAAAAGAAAGATCTCTTCAATGTGGTAGAATGGCATTCAACATTATATCTGGTAAAATATCTTGCAGAATAAATTAGGATACTGAGTGAAACATTAAAGTAATCACGAAGCAACACTGCAAAGATATACATAAAAATCAAACTGCTAGTGATGTTTTAGTTTAGAGGAAAAAAATACTCATCAATTCAGTGGCTACATATTAGCCACTGAAATCACACAAGGATTAGAAACTTTAATAAGAGTCAGACCTGATTGAGCTTATATTATCTGTGCTGTGTATGAGGCAATCTAGATGATTGAATGGGGATGTGATAGAAGTCATCATCACTATATCCTTTAGTTTATTGATAATGAATGGTACTAATACCAGAGGAATGCCTAATTGACTTTGATTTAGTATTTGATAGAAATGGAGAGCCCCAGGGATTTCTATTTCCACCAAAAAAAAATTTCCATGGGCCAAGAACAAAGAGGCAGATTCTATATTTGATGAGGATTATTGATTCCAATTATATATTTGATGCTATGATCTGAATGTTTGTGTTTTTCCAAAATTCATATGTTGAAATCCTAATCCCAAGGAGAAGGTATTAGAAAGAGGGCTGTTGGAAGGTGATTAGGTAGTGAGGGTAGAGTCCTCATAAATCGGATTGATGCCCTTATAAAAGAGGTCCCAGAGAGCTGCCTTACCCCCTTTCCAACACGTGAGTACACAGTGAGAAGGTGCCATCTATGAACCTGGAAGAGGGACGCTGCCAGACACTAAATCTGCCAGTGCTCTGATCTTGGACTTCCCTGCTTCCAGAGAGATGGCAGGATGAAAACCTGATATCAGATATGTGGACTACATGGACCCAAAGTCATGAGGAATTCCATCAGCACAGGAGCCTGAAATACCTGAGAATGTAATGATAGATTAATCAGCCAAATAAAGAGAAATATGAGAAATAAATTTGTGTTATTTATAAGCTACCTAGCTTATACTGTTTTGTTATAGCAGCCTGAATGGATTAAGATACTCAAGAACGGGGAAAATAAATACAGGATGGATTTGATGTCTCATTTTGTTTTGTATGAGGTAGATTAGTGTCAGAACTCATCACTTGACCTCCATCAACCCTCACTTTGATTTGCAGACCAGAGTAACACTATAAGTCTCCTGGAATTAGCTCATAACCAGAGCGTAATAATCTCCAAGAGGTCTGGACATTTCTCTGGACCTAATTTGGGGCTTAATTACAAAAATAAAAATGGTCAGTCAGATTGTATAAGACAAAGCTACTCCAGGACTTCTATTTAATGTGCTTTTTTATTCCTTTCTCTACCTTAGTCAAAATAATTACTGGAATATCACATTAATATTATGTGAACACCTTATATTGTTCAGAATTTCACAAACCAGCTGAGCAAAGAATTAGAACTATTCTCAGATGTTTGACCAGAATGCTTAATGTAGAATTTCTGGCACACATAATAATAAATTCGGGTTGATTCATCATCCATCTATTTCAATTCGAATTACAATAAATCTATTTTATTTTTCACACATATTCTCAAGATTCCAGTGGTATAAGTCAGTGTAGTACTGAAGATGTTTGGTGTGTAAGCTTTCTCTTCTTTGGCTTGACTTTGCAACTGGCTTTCCAGGACATGCTGAAACCTGGCTGTGGTTTTAAGTTTGAAGACAAAGAAGAAAAAAAAGTGGACATGAGAAAAGTTGGTCCACTTGGTAAGGTAACTCCCTTAGGTAAGCTAAGACAATATCTTCAAGCCAAAAGAGATGACCTCATTGACAGGGAGAAGGCTGGCAGTGGGAGATGAGGATTCAAGTAGTCCAAATTTTTCCAAACCTCCTGTATATTCTTAGGGGTCACACCAGCCCTAGAACAATGGCAGTGAATTCAGCAGACATACTTTCCTGAACCTTGTTGCATCAATAAATAAAATATTATTTTAGCTTCATCATAAACAACATTTATATGAGAATTTGGGGAACTGTTATTCTTTTTCTGTGAGCTGTCCAGTAAGGTGATAGACTGGCATCTCACTCTGTAGTCTTTGACTTCTATGCTCTTTTCACTTTTAAATGGAAGTAGCAACTTGATCCGAGAGAACTGTCCTCAATGGGCACTTCATTCGAGATAAACAGAGATGATAATTTAGTTGGCTGATTTATCATTACATTCCAGGGTCTTTCAGTCTCCTGTGCTAATGGGATTCTCTATGATTTTGGGCCTACGTAGTCCACATATCAGGTTTTCATCCTGCCACTTCTCTGAGAATGTGTTCTCTGTTACCTACTGATACTGGTTTTGGTTTCAGTCGGGGTTCTTGATTATAAATAGCAGAAACTGACCTGACAACAAAAGTAGAAAACAAATTTACTGAAAAGACCTAATCAGAAGGCTGGAGAACCAATCTTAGAGAGTGTGTTGGAGCTGAAGTAGATCACCTCATACCCAGAAGTGGTGCTGCCAAAAACATTGCCAACACTGTTCATTTGAACCCTCCAGACTGCTGTTGGACATTCTGTCCAACCTCTGTACCAAATATTATCATGGTAGGCCCTCTGTATTTGCATTTCTTCAGGGTCAAAGTCATAGACATGATTATCCAGATAGTTAAGCCTTCCATCATGACTTACGTATCAGGGATTCTGGCAAACAGAAAGGTGCTTTGCTGTTGTATAGACACCTCTTACCATCCTCCTATTTCCCACCAAATATAAAGGCTTGCCTCACACAGTATTTGCAGGCTTCATGGCTCCTCCAATGCCCTTTGGATACCATTTCTGTCCAAGACATTAAAATGTTTAAGGAACCTTTTGCCTTATGTTCCCAGATGATACTTAAAGTAATGATGATAACAGAATATCATTTGGTCACCTAGGGCATGAGGAGAGGGCAGCAGAAACTCAGCTCCTGTTTTTCTAAAGTTATAAGCTCCTCAAGGGCAGAAGTTGCCTTGTGCTGGTATCCTTACTACCTAGTGCCTGGAACATGTAGGCAATCAATACATATTTATTAAACTGAATGATGAATGAATGCTAGTCATATCCAAGGTTATTATCTTTTAAAAATGAGGATTGAGACTTGTACCCTATTCCGTATCCCCCAAATCACTACAATGGAACCACAACTTTTAGCTTACTTTCATTAGACTGCCTGCAGTATGGGATAAAATGGAGATTCCTGGAATTCATGCCTGACCTGAACTGAATCAGACTAATTACAGGTGACGCTCAGGAATCTATATATTCAACAAGCACTCCAGGTGAGCCTCATGCACAACAAATTTCAAAGCTAATGTTCTTCGTGGGAGTTATTATTACAGATTGGAGTTTTAAAATTTTAGTTAGCAATAATCAATGAGGGTGTTGGGAATAAAATTCTGTAAAGCTTCATTAATAAAGCTTTGGTATTCATTTTAATGAATATGTGACTCCTAGAAGACAAGTTTTTCCTACTGTATACTTAGTGTTATATGGAGGGATGCTAATAACTGGGAAAAGAAGTAAAAACTGTTTTATCTTCTTAAATAGAATATTACTCTCATTTCTTTTTCTTTTTTGCCTTATAATTTTATTTTATTTTTTTAATTATATTTTTAAGTTCTAGGGTACATGTGCACAACGTGCAGGTTTGATACATAGGTATACATTTGCCATGTTGGTTTGCTGCACCCATCAACTCATCAATTACATTAGGTATTTCTCCTAATGCTATCCCTCCCCCAACCTCCCACCCTCAGACAGGCCCCGGTGTGTGATGTTTCCTGCCCTGTGTCCAAGTGTTCTCATTGTTCAATTCCCACCTATGAGTAAGAACATGCAGTGTTTGGTTTTCTGTCCTTGTGATAGTTTGCTGAAAATAATGGTTTCCAGCTTCATCCATGTCCCTGCAAAGGACATGAAATCATCCATTTTTATGGCTGCATAGTATTCCATGGTGTATATGTGCCACATTTTCTTAATCCAATCTATCATTGATGGATATTTGGGTTGGTTCCAAGTCTTTGCTATTGTGAATAGTGCCGCAATAAACATATGTGTGCATGTGTCTTTATAGTAGCATTATTTATAATCCTTTGTGTATATACCCAGTAATGGGATGGCTGGGTCAAATGGTAATTCTAGTTTTAGATCCTTGAGGAATCTCCACACCGACTTCCACAATGGTTGAACTAATTTACACTCCCACCAACAGTGTAAAAGTGTTCCTATTTCTCCACATCCTTTCCAGCATCTGTTGTTTCCTGACTTTTTAATGATTGCCATTCTAACTGGCGTGAGATGGTATCTCATTGTGGTTTTGATTTGCATTTCTCTGATGGCCAGTGCTGATGAGCATTTTTTCATGTGTCTGTTGGCTGCGTAAATGTCTTCTTTTGAGAAGTGACTGTTCATATCCTTTGCCCACTTTTTGATGGGTTTTTTTTTCTTGTACATTTGTTTGAGTTCTTTGTAGATTCTAGATAGTAGCCCTTTGTCAGATGGGTAGATTGCAAAAATTTTTTCCCATTCTGTAGGTTGCCTGTTCACTCTGATGGTAGTTTCTTTCGCTGTGCAGAAGCTCTTTAGTTTAATTAGATCCCATTTATCAATTTTGTCTTTTGTTGCCATTGCTTTTGGTGCTTTAGTCATGAAGTCCTTGCCCATGCCTGTGTCCTGAATGGCATTGCCTAGGTTTTCTTCTAGGGTTTTTATGGTTTTAGGTCTAACATTTAAGTCTTTAATCCATCTTGAATTAACTTTTGTATAGAGTGTAAGGAAGGGATCCAGTTTTAGCTTTCTACATATGGCTAGCCAGTTTTCCCAGCACCATTTTTTCTCATTTCTTTTGCTTGTCTGGGCTGTAATCTGGGGCAAAAGAATACAGACATCAAGTCAAGGGATAAATAAAGCTACTTTGGCTACCTCTCAGCTATTCATGTTATTAAGGTCTCCTCAATTCAGAATAGGAAGGAAGACAGTTGGCTTCCTGCAGTAAAAACACTGGAGAAGTGTCCTTTGGCATGACCAAATCCATAGACATGGCCACTGGTATAGGACCTCAAAAGCATGGATTGATGGGGAATGCGAAAATAACAAGGCTTTCCCATATCTTCTGGAATGGCAATTTTCCTACAAGGATGTTTCAAGTATATTTTTTCTTTTTTGATGAAAATAAAAGGAAAAAGCCAATATCATATTTTCATCATATTACTTTCCCAAGTATGGGACACTCTTGGAAGCCCTTGAGCTTCATATTTCTGCAGGGTCAGAAGGATATACCCATTTGCAGAGTTAGAAAATAAGGATGACGCATATGAAGAAGTTTTTTCTAACTTCCCACTAAATGGAGCTGCAACACAGTTAGACTTTTGGAAATATATGTATAGAAATAAACAAACACTTAAAAAAAAGTGAAATCCATTGCTACTGCCATGGATGTCAACCCATTTTTTGTATAATTAAGAAAAGAGAGTGCCCTCCTCCACCTGTCTTCTTTTTCAACTAGAGATAATCATAGTAAATAATTTGATTAATATGCTTCCAAATGTTTTCCTATGCTCATACAGACATATCTATCTATACCCCCTTACACTCATGCATATATATGCAAATGCATAAACATGTACACATATTTCTTTTAAAATACAGGCAGTATGAAAGTCTCTTAGAAGATTAAAAGCAGAACTACCATATGATCCAGTAGTCCGATTACTGAGTACATATCCCAAGGAAATTAATTAGTATATAGAAGAGATATCGGCACTCTCATGTTTATTGTAGCATTATTCACAATCATCAATATATGAAATCAGCGGGTGAATAGACACATCCATCAATGGATTAATGGATAAAGAAAATGGGGTTCATATACACAATTGAATACTCTTCAGCCATAAAAGGGATATCATGTTATTTGTGACAACATGGATGAACCTGGAGGACATTGTTTAGTGAAGTAAGGCAGTCATAGAATGACAAACACTACACGATCTCATTCATATGTGGAATTTTAAAAAGTTGATCTCATAGAAGTAGAGAGTAGAAATGGTGGTTGCCAGGGGCTTGGGTGGTTGGTGGGTGTTGGGGAGATTTTGGTCAAAGGATACAAAATTTCAGTTAGATAGGAGGAATAAGTTCAAGAGATCTATTGTACAACGTGGTGACTAAAATAAATAATATAGTGCATTCTTGAAAAATTCTCAGAGAGTGGATATAAAGTGTTCTCACCACAAAAATGATAACTGTATGAGGTAAAGAATATGTTAATTAGCTAGATTTAGTCATTCTGTAACATGTATATATATATATGTATATATATACTTCAAAACATCATGTTGTACACAGTAAATTCATACAATTTCATCTGTCCATTAAAAAAAAAGGCAGATGGGATTATGCTCTGTTATTCTCTAACTTCCATTTCCTCCAACATGCCCTCGCTGCAGTCTGAAGCTTCTGGTGAAGATGAAGTTTGGTTACTTAGCTTTGTCTTTTTTGTGCTCCTGCCACCCAATAGCTTTGGGATCTTGTTCTTCTGCAGATCACCTTTATGGGCCACAAGTTTGCTACAGATGATGTGCTTGGCATTGCTGCGTTACCACAGTGCCACCACCAGCTTTTGGTCAGCAGCATTTGGCTTTCCACCCCTTTTGACTTCCCTCCTGTACGCCACTTCGTGCTGCCTTCCCTCTATCACTCCCAACATCACCACACTCTTTGAACAACACTGTGTCATTGTGGCTGCTGCCCTGCTGCAGCCTCTGCAGCTGTTGTTCCTCAGTTTCCCAGAAGGCCTGCTGCTTCTGATGGGCGCCTGTCTTTAACAGTGGTGTGGAATGTCAACCTGGCTGGCCAAGCCATCACCAGTGAGGCACCAGGATACCCTCCTCTTCAACTCATAGCCCATTATGTTTTGCTGTAGTTCTTCTTAGGCATCATCAGGGGCTCCTGTGGTAGAAAGTTGAGAGCTCTGTAATTACATCAGCCAATAGTCAAAAGGGCTCAGGATCCCATCCAGTCAAATGAAGAACAAATACCTTTGGCTGTAACTAAATGTCCATACAGGCAGTTAGCTACAAAGGACTGCAATATTGAAGACTCGGCCCCTGGTATCTTGTGATAAAGTGGAGTATGCCAGTGTTTATGGAGTAAGGAACAACCTTCTTTACATTTATAGGTAGAATGAATCTTTCTGTTAAACTTCTAGGAAAATCAAATTATTTACAAACTTCTCAAAATGCAACTGTTTTCTGTTTGTATTGAATTACTCTATATTGAAGAAGATAAAAATGAGGCATTTTAAAATATAGGAGATACATATGAAGGTTCTGTGCCTTTGTACCACGTAATTCCACACAGCTAAAGTTTGCATGTCCTTTGAAATTAAGAGAAAATAACATAACACATGTTTGCTCTTTCAAGAAAAGCCTTTTCTGGAGTATCCTAAGAGAGATAAATAGTCTCTAGAGATTAAAACCTCTTAAAGATTTGGGTTTACCTTTCAGTTCTGCCATATTGGATCAGATTTTGTCAGTTTCTTTCTCCGAATTTCAGTTTTATTATTCAAAAATTGAGTGGGCTGGTTTTATTGGTGTTTGATATTCCCAGAAGAGCCATAAAATCTCAGTCCTTTCAGCTTCTAATGCCCATGGTGCTTCTACTTTTGTCTAGAGATTATTAAAACTCTCTCTTATAAAAGGATGCAAATATATTTTTGTAGCTGGGGCTGGAGAATCAAGTGAATAGATTTAGAGAGAAAGGGGGAAGTATGTGGTCATCAGTCCTACCTGGGATCACAGTTATAACCTACACAGGGAGTGGATGCTGAAATCATCTTCAAAGGAGAATAATTACATATGGTCAAAAGCATCCTTGAGAATACCTTAGGAAATCATCACATCAGAGTCTGACATACTGTCTCTCAGTAAGTTCAACATGACCAGCTTTCCCTGCAGCAACAGAACATATTGAGTGCAAATGAAGTGGTTGACTTTTGTTTAAAGGCCATGTTTCACGAAAAAGTAAAAATCCTTAAATACAAGAATCATACTCAGAGAGGCCAGTTGGCAATAAGTAAAATGTACTTGATAACTAAGACTCCAAAAATACATTCTCACATACATTCTGGGGCTTGCTATCATTGATTGTAGTGGGAGACTCAATAGCCTGAAATAATTAAATGTCTCTTTTCCTCATTTAGTTATTTTTAGCCAGATGTATATAGCTTAATTTATCCAGGAAATGTGCTTTTTTTCCACATACTGCTAATACTGGCTTAGGTAAGACCTCATCATCATCTGAATAATTCTTACAATAACTGCCTTTCTCTTGGTCTTTCCTATTCTCTTCTCTATCCATTAACCATTTGCTTTCCTAAACCTTTTTTTTTTTTTTTTTGAGACCGAGTCTCGCTCTGTCACCAGGCTGGAGTGCAATGGCTCAATCTCAGCTCACTATAACCTCTGCCTCCTAGGTTCAAGCGATTCTCCTGCCTCAGGATCCCGAGTAGCTGGGACTACAGTCGCGCACCAACATGCCCAGCTAATTTTCCTATTTTTAGTAGAGACAGGGTTTCACCATGTTGGCCAGGATGGTCTCGATCTCTTGACCTCGTGATCCACCTGCCTCAGTCTCCCAAAGTACTGGGATTACAGGCGTGAGCCACTGCGCCTGGCCTAAACCATTTTTTTCTAAAATGAAAATCTATTATGCATGAAACCCTTGCAATGACTGTCATGTCTATTGCAGCTTTTTCCAAAGTGTGTTCTGTGGAATACTAATTAAGGGATGTACTTCATAACAACTAAATGATTTCATGTGTTATTTTTAAAGGCAAAGTTATACCAAATATTACAGTTTATCTACTTTTAGAAGATTTAAAATTCAGATTAATGTATTAAAGGCTATGAGATGTCCCATGTTTCCCACTTATTAATATTTGACCAGAATGTCTTTATTTTTCCTAATAACATCCATTGCATTAAAGAAAAGGCATGTTGGAATTACTAAGTTGCAGATGGAATTTAAGTTCCTGAGCATGGCATTACAAGGTCTTCCATGAGCTGTCCCTAGCTTATCTTCAATACTGTCCATGCTGCTCCATCTCAGAGGTGGCATGCAGGTGAAATAAGATCCCTGATCTAGGCTTAGGATTCAGGAGGTCCACCGTGTTTTAGAGCACCTTCCTTGAAGTTTTCTGTATTCTCCTCATGAAAATCTTGAGACCAACTGGGATGGAAACACCATCTGGATGAGGCACTTTGAGGTCAGATTGAGACCTATGTAGGCCCTGGTCCATATTTCTTTTCTTCAAGGTGCTCTCCAACCCTCTACTACCCGTATGAGGTTGAACAGGCACCCTAAGGAGCTCAAGGACTAGTATGGTACTTCTTTGGCATAATTGTATGAAAATGAGCCACAAAAAGGATGCTGATGTGTTCATTTTGAGTTACTGCCCTCATGTTAGACACAGGATGAGTTCAGGGATCTGGGCTACTGACAGTCCATGGATGATGCTTGAGCTATATATGTAGAACCCCGTTTTGCCTCTCACCCATCTGTGTCCTGACTGTGATGCTTCCTCTGGTCTATAACATCTGAAGGTGGTGGGGTGGAGGCGGATATTCTTTTCCTTGTGTGTCCATCACTGCTGGCATCCCACCTCCTCCACAGGCTCCATGGCATATGTCAGTTCATTCTCTACAAGTGGCTGCCCTTGTCTGATCAGAAGGCTTTTACAAATGGCAGCATCAACAGGCCCTGCTGATCCATGTCTCTCTTATCTCCACCCCTGTGGTGACATTGTGTTCTCCTAGGTCAGTCTTGAGCTGGATGAAGGACAAAGATTACTTATGCAAATGAGACTACTCTTCTTCCCCTGCCTGCCCCCTTTCCTATATTTCCTTTTTGTGGCAGTGTGCAGGACACAGGTGTGCAATTTGCATACACAAGTCACATTCTAGGAATGCCATAGTAATGGCCTAAAGAGTCCAAGAGAATAATGGGAGGAAGGTGGGTTGTTCTACCATAACGTTCTAAATGATAAATTTATTGTGGCCAAAAATTATCTTTCACATTTTTTTGTATAAGAGTTACATTTGTAGTTATCATCAAGTAAGCAGAGTAAAAGCTTTTAAGAGAGTCATTGGAAGCCAGTATCCACAGGCAACATGAGAATGATGCAGAATCATGACTAATGATGTAACCAGCATTAAATAGGTGGCATTAGGGAACATCAGAGGCAAGAAAGCCTGTAGTGTTTCATACAAACAGGTTCTGAAAAGCCATGACATTTTGTAGTTATAACAGTGCTGATGCCTTTTTATTGCAGTAGGAAATATGAAAATAGCTAGGAATAGTGCATTTGACAATACAAAATAAATCACTATGCTTTGAATGTGTCCATCAATCTTGTAATACAGTTTTAACCAATACACTGGTCGGGAGCCCTCAAATATATTTGGTCAATATCTCACATTCTCTAATGGTGGCCTTGCTTACCTTGCTATATTCATCTCTTGAAATTTCCATGTATACACTTTAATTTCTAGCAATTTCAAACTATTTATTTCATGCTTTTGGCCATGGTATCCTCTTTCTGACAACTCTTATGCATCCTTTAAGACAGCTCAGGCCTCTCCTGAGACTCCAACTTCTCACAAACAGTTTCCCCTTTCCTCTTTTGATCTCTGTCAGACTTTCATTACTTCTGCTGCCATTGGAGGGCTGAGGTTTATCCTGGGATGATCGCAGCAGGTCATAGTCACTCCCTCTTCCCTGACCCTTCATCGCCCCTCCTAGGGCTAAGCATATGGAAACCCAAGAGAGCATAGTTCTCATGTTTTATCATGCCCTTTTTAACAATCTGTGTATTTAGGTAATGGAGAGTTTCCTGCAGGTAAAAACGGTGGCTGAAGATTTCAATTTTCTCTTCTCAAAGGTTTGTGACCCTGGAGAAGGAAAGAATAATTTCCCTACCTCTCATGAACAGAAAGTTACCAGTGATTTATCACAGCTCTCACTGAAGGCAGAGCTCTCTCCAGTGGCTAAAATTCCAGATAGCCTGCACGTGATTATTTAGCTTGTTTCATCATTGCAATGGGAGATGAAATACAAGGGGAATGATTATAGCAACACAACCATATTGGAAGAAAGTCCCAGAATTCAGTCTTCAATTACAGTTTTAAAAGCTTCCAGGATTCTATCCCTCTGTTGGGATAAGGGAGCTTCCTTAATGTTCCTGAACCTTGCTTGAGAGGGAAAGCCTGACTTCAAGAGGTCTGACTTCCTGCATCATCCTGGCTGCCTGGGTCTTCTTGGCCATCACCAAGAAGAATGCCATTATTCTGCCTCATTCTGAAAGTACTGACATAAAATCCTTCTTTCATCCCAGGCCCTGATTAACTTCAATCACAGGGAGAATTTCAGGATCTTTTTGGGTTACCATTGATTAAAAATTTTGTTCCAGCATATTTTTTTTTTTTTTTTTTTTGGTTTATATGCTTGTTTTCTTTGGCTTTGATACTCTAAGCATCACTTTACAGCCTTGATGGAGAATTCACTGTTGGAGTTCTCCCTCTCTGAAAACTTAGCTGTAGCAAGTCTTCCCTGTCCACTGATACTTGGTCATAAGTTAGTATTGTGAGTCCGAGGCACTGTCTGCCACCACACCCTTGTTCTAAGAAATGATTCAGTTCTCCACAGCAATGATCATCTTCATGACTAGGTGGCTGGGAACACTTGGCATAAGCATTTCTCAGCCACTGAGGAGTTAAATCTCAGTACCTTATTAATGGCATGTTTGAACCATGACTCAAAGTTATTTTCTCTGTCCTCTGGCTTAGTTCTTCCTAAGAACTTCCTCAGTTTCTGGTGGAAGAAAGTTTGTACCCATGGATTATATGACTGTTTCACTGAAGTTCCACAATAACAGCCCAGTCCTTAGGGGAACCTGCCTCCACTGGCACAGCGTAGCAGTAACTTAAAGCCCTTCCAAGGAGGTCTGGCATTGATTTCCTCTTGTCATTTTAAAAGGACTCTGAAGTCTTAGGAAAATGAGGATCTATATAGTTTAAATTAAAAACTATCCTCCTTTCAAGTCTGCAATTTTGCATAATGCTGTGCCAGCATCAGTTCTTAACTTGCTCCCCACTGACTTTGTACTTATATTCCAAGAACCATTATGACTCACATCTAATTTAGCCTTACTCCCTTGCATCCTGTGTCCAGTAGTCAGACAGTCATGGTGAAAATAAGTCCTTGGCACAGATCTGTGTTGATTTGTTATTCAGAAGCGTACTGAGTATTATAACTAAATACAAAATCACAGGAAAGAAAAGAAATCCTGAAAAAAAAAACACACACAAAAACCAAAAACCTCTGGCATCTTAATGTGATCCAGCCTATGCACAGCATTTCACTAAAATAACATAGTCTAACAACCAAATATAATTAAAGAGAAATTCCAGTATTGGTTTAACATCTCAAAATGGCAACTTGTAATTCACAGAAATATTTTTCCTTTTCTCAACTCTCCAAGCCTCAGCTCTACACAGCTGCTCTCACTCCTTTTTGCTGAATACCCCTACTTTATTCTCACTTTAGTCCTCATTCCTCAGCTTCTCTTCAACCTTTTCTCCATCTTCCCTCTTTTGGCCACAATGCTGCACCACTATCTGGCTCAAGTGGCTGACCACCAAGACTTCTGGTTCCACTAAAGATCACACCAGGCTACAATAAGACAGGACTTGGGGGGAATATGTGGGGTCAGGCTCTGTTTGGTTTTAAGGTGTTTCCTTCAAAACTCAGATGCTGAAACATAATGGCCAGTGTGATGGTATTAAGAGGAGGTAACTAGGCCGTAAGGACTTGTCCCTCATGAGTAAAGAGTGTTTTTTGTTTTGTTTTGTTTTGTTTTGTTTTGTTTTGTTTTTGAGAGGGAGTCTTGCTCTGTCACCTGGGCTGGAGTGAAGTAGCTCAATCTCGGCTCACTGCAACCTCCATCTCCCAGGCTCAAGCAATTCTCCTCCCTCAGCCTCCCAAGTAACTGGGATTACAGGTGCATGCCACCACTCCTGGCTAATTTTTGTATTTTTAGTAGAGATGGGGGTTTTACCATGTTGGCCAGGCTGGTCTCGAACTCCTGACCTCAGGTGATCCACCCACCTCGGCCTCTCAAAGTGCTGGGATTATAGGCATGAGCTACTGCACCCAGCCAATAAAGAGTTTTATAAAAGAGCCTTCGTGCAGCTTTCAGCTAACTTGCTCTTTTGCTCTTCTAATATGTGAGGACATAACATTTGTCTCTTTTGCCTTTCCTGCCTTCTGACATGTGATGATGCAGCAAGAAGGTCCTCCCAAGATGCCAGTGTCTTGATCATGAACTTCCCCGCCTCCAGAATTGTGAGAAAATACATTTCTGTTCTTTAAAGATTACCCAAGCCTGGGTGCAGTGGCTCATACCTATAATTTCAGCACTTTAGGAGGCTGAGGTGGGAGGAGTACTTCAGGCTAGGAGTTTGAGGCCAGTATGGGCAACATAGAGAGACCCCCATCTCTACAAAAAATAAAAAAAAATGCTCTGTCTAAGGTATTTTGCTATAGCAGCATGAGCAGACTAAGACTGGCCTCTATTATTCTCTCTCCATGGATGTAAATAGTCAGAATCCCTTGAGAAATTTGGCCTTTACTCACTTTAAATGGTTTTCTTATTGAAAATTCACATGGGGCCTTTTATTTGGGGGTGGGGGGGACAGGGTTTCACTCTGTCACCCAGGGTGGATTGCAGTGGTGTGATCATGGCTCACTGCAGCCTCAAATACCTGGGCTCAAGCAATCCTCCCACCACAGCCTCCTGGGTAGCTGGTACTACAGATGCATGCCACCATGACTGACTAATTTTTAAATTATCTGCATAGATGAGGTCACATGTTGGCCAGGCTGGTCTTGAACTCTTGGGTTGAAGCCATCTTCCCACTTGGCCTCCCGAAGTGCTGGGATTACAGGTATGAGCTACTGTGCCTAGCCACATGGAGCAATTTTTGAGAATAATATTCTCTACCAAAACATGTATCACCAACATATTAGGAGAAGAAATTGTAAGCCCAAACTGGAGATTCAGCTGGAGTACAGGAGTCTGTTAAGAGGTCCCAATTTTATCCTGATGCTTACTGACTTCACAGGTTATCATAAGGGTCAAAAGTGTTTCCTCCATAGTCCATAAGAATAATCAAGATTGCATGGAGAAATGTTTAAAAATAGAATGAAGAGCTACAATTGGAGGAATTGCTGCCAAGCAGGAAACCTGCCCAGGAAGTAGAGCAGGTAGGCAGGAAGGTAATGAAAGCACTCTGGGCTTAAATCTCAAACTACCTGCTAGAGAGGGACAGGAGAAAGGCAGCAGAAGCAGATTTGAAGGACACCCGTACATGCCTCTCCCATCTTCAGCAAGATTCATAAAGAAAAAGAGTATTTTTAAAAAAGAAAAGAAAAAACATTGTGGAGTTGCAGTGAGAGGAAAAGGCTATTTAGAGAACATTGTCAAAAGGAGATTGGCCATGAGTTGAAGTCCCAGCTCGTCTATTTAATAGATAAATGATCTTGTACAAGTTATTTTCCCTCTCTATGGCTGTTTCCTCATTTGTAGTAGGGAAGCAATCATCATGCTTAATTGGTACTTACTTCACAGGCACTGAGAACAGCTGTTCAGCCAGAGAGATCTCTGGGGAGGCTCCTAATGGACAGAGACTATGTGGTTCTTCTGAGCAAACTAAAAATAATCAATAGCTTTGTATTGGGAATTGATTACAAAGATATTTCAAATCTCTGAGAGTTCAAGTAAGAAGAGTTTGTACTGAAAAGTATAAATATAAAGTTCTGGCATGGGGATAAGATGAACCCTCTGTCTGGCACATTTCATTTAGGAGTATAGAATGGTTAACTTTGGTAGAGGAACTAGTCAGAGAAAGGTATGTATCATACCATGAGAAGTTATAGGAAGGGGCCTGCAAATCACGTATTCATTCATCCATTCACTCATTCATTCATTCATACATTGAGCATTTACTGAGTATCTACTATCTGTGTTAAGTGCTAGAGTTATATCAATGAACAAAATTCCAACCTATAGTTGGGTAGAGGAGCCAGTCATTTGACAAATAAGTGCATATATAATTTAATTTTAATAAATGTGTCTCTGAGAAGCACACTATACACGGAATACATAAAATCAAAACCCTGAGAGTTTACAAAAAGTTTCTCAAAATCTAAGTTGAGATAAAAAAGATGAATAAAAATTGATCAAGTGAATAAGAAAGAAAAGAAAATTCCAGACAATGAGATGAACATGTGGGAAGACCCTGATCCCAGAGACAGACTGGTATCTGTGGGAAACTGAAAGTTGATCAGATAGTAGATTCAGAGGAGCATGTGCAAGCAGGAGAATCATTTCAAACAAAGCTGAAAAAGCAGGCAGCAAAAATGTGTGGAAGGGTGAAGGGGTAAGGACCTATCAATGGCTGCTGTAAATTCAATAGATAAATATAAATTTTGTTTGTAACATTTAGGAGCAAAGTGGCTAAGGTATGAAAATTTCCCAAGACCCTTAAATTAAAACAAAGGGAACCCAGTCTGCCCTGACGCATGGCCACATGGGACAGGGACAGAGAGAAAGATCTATGCAAAGAACATCTGTGCAGATGAGTGCAGAGAAGATCCTCAGATTATAAGGAAACAGAATACAGGGAGCTGAAGCTCTCCCTAGAAAAAGAGATGAAAACCATTTGGCTTTGTGGGAGGAGATTATAGAAAAAACTAAGACAAAACTGAAATACTGCAAGAAAAAGTGAGGAGAAGCACAGATAGCTGAGGAGTAAAAAGAAATAGTTTTCTGACATAAAAATTTCTAGAGGGGAAGCAGGCCAATTCTTCTCCCCTAAGATTCTTGGAAATAGGAGGGAAAAAGCTACAAGACTGAGAAAAGTAGGTTAGTAGGCCCCGTTTACAAGAATCTTAAAATGCAATAATAAAATGGTAGTGGCTAACATTTTGACCATTTACTGTAGGCAAGGAGAACCATCTACATTATTTTGTTTAATCCATCTAGCAACCTGGTACCCAACCTGATTAGGCACCATGATTGCTTCCCTAGCACAGATAAGAAACTGAGCCATAGAGAGGGGAAATATAACTGTCCAAGATCATTTATGTTTTAAGTAGATGAGCTGGGACTTAAACTTGTGGTGACTCTAGAGCTCGGTAAATAATACTTTACTGGCTTTCTACATTGCCTTCCCTAGAAAGGAGGAAATTGTACAAAGACAATGGTAGATTGAAGAGCTTCAGATTCAAGAAGAAAGGAATAGTGAAGAGGAGTTAACAAAAAGCTTGGCAGACATTTATCAATTCATCACACGAGGGTCATAGATTATTTCTAGTTGGATGGTCCAGGACACTAAGATGGATTCTTTCAGTGCTAGTATTTTTTAAATACGAAGTTCACACATTCATGAGATCCAGTTAGTCCAGGTCTTCTTTTCTAGCTTAATACAGTGCAAAAATGTACCATCAAGAGTTATGAAAGAGGATAAAAAAACACATTTCCTCAGCTGGCCTTTTGGAAATGTGATGAACTCCTGTTTTCAGAAAGCCCGACTTCGCATCCTTTTGGCCAGATTTCTCACCAACTGACTAGAGAACAGACTGAGTTTTTTAAAAAATAATTTTCCCTTTCATTTTTAATAATAGTTATAACATTTTATGACTTTTCTTACAAGCTCCGCTAACTGAAGGGAAAATTACAAGTTTAGTTGATAAACTTATAAGAATAATGTCAAAGTAACATGGGGATGACTAGGGATCAGTTTTGGTGCTGTTTAGTATACTAACATTTGCTTGTGTGCAATCAATCTTTTTATGTGGTGATATCTATTTGCAGGTAATACTAAGTCTCAGGTACCTAAATCTACAATGGCATTAAAATGTGATTGTCTTTATTGATCCAAGGGAAATAGTCTTGATACCGACTTGGTAGTAAATTAGAAAATTGTTCCTTGGTAGTAAATTAGAAAATTGTTCCTTGGTAGTAAATCAGAAAAACAAAAAACACAAATGAGTTTTCTATTTTTTGATACCCTGAGCCACACTCAACATGAACACGGTTGCTGAAGAAAGCTAAAGATTTAATTTCATGTGAGTTCTTCGGGCAACATATTATTCAGAATTTTTCTTATTTCACAATCCCTTAACATTCAGCTGATTATTTGGATGCCTTTGTTCATTCACTCAGTATGCTGGTGATGCACCAGTAAGCACAGTCCATACCAATGAGACATTAGCAGTCTGAGGTAGGATCTTAATGTCTCTTAATATTTCTTAAAATAATTAAATATTTCCATGGTAAATTTTTTACTGTTGTACAATGTTTCAGAATTCAGCTTCTAACCAATAATAAGTTATGATTCTATTATTCCTTCAGAAACAAACAAACATCATTTCTAGAAAGGTGGGTAGGTGTCCGCCATAATAAAATGCCCTAAACTGGGTGACTCACAGTTGTAGAGACTGGAATTCCAAGATTAAGGTGCCAGCATGGTTGGTGTCTGGTGAGGGCCTTGCAGATGGCCACCTTTTTGATGTGTCCTCACATGGTGAAGACAGAGAAGTCTTTCTTTCTTCATCTTCTTTTCCCTCCTAGCTTTATTAAAGTATAATTGACAAATAAAAATTTTGTATACTCAAAGTATACAACATTATGATTTGACATAGGTATATTTTTGTGTAATGATTACCACAATCAAATTAATCAACACTTCTATTACCACACATAGTTACACTTTTGGTTTGTCCAAGAGAAGTGAGGACACTTAAGGTCTACTCTTTTAGCAAATTTCAAATAAAGTATTAACTATAGTCACCATGCTGTATATTGGAACTTATTCATCTTAGAACTGAAAGTTTGTACTCTTCAACCAGACCAACATCTCCTCATTTCCCCCACAGCCCAGAATATGTAAGACCTGAAACTGTAAAACTCCTAGGAGGTTTATATGTTCATGCCTGTAGTTCCAGCTACTTGGGAGGCTGAGGCAGGAAGATAGCTTGAGCCCAGGAGTCTGATGCCATGGCTATGATTGTGATACTGCTCCACTAAACTCCAGCCTGGGTGACAGGGTAAGACCCTGTCTGTCTAAAAAAAAAAAAAAGGATGGGGCAGGGGGATGCCCCTTGACATTGGCCTTGGCAAGGATTTTTTGGATATCACTCCAAAAACACAGGCAAAAAAGCAAAAAATAAGAATAAACAGATGGGACTACATAAAAGTAAAATGCTTCTTCACAGCAAAGGAAACAATCAACAAAATGAAAGGCCAACCTACAGAGTGAGAGAAAATATTTGCGAACCACATATGTGATAAAGGTTTAATATCCAAAATATATAAGGAACTCATACATCTCTTTCTCTTCTTTTAAGGCTACAGTCCTACGGGATTAGGATCCTTCCCTATGACTTCATTTAACCTTAATTACCTTCTAAAGACCCTATTTCCAGATACAGTCACACTGGGAGTTACAGCTTTAGGATATGAATTCCAGGGGGAAAGGGGGGGCATACAATTCAGTCCATATCAGTTAAGAACGTTATAAAGGCATTTGTCCAAAAATCTTTCAAATCTTATTAATTTATTAATTGGTATTAATACAAACTTGTGTTAAAAAGGACTTAAGGTCATCTGGTTTAATTTTCTCTTAAAAACGGAAACTCCTTCTCTAATCGGGGTGTTTCTAAAGAAAATACTCGAGGATTTCTTGATTTCTATGTCTCTATGTTACCTTTTATTCTTCATAAGTAAAAGTAATAGTTTAATATCTTTTAAAAGTTTTTCACTATCTGAAAACACCCAAATCACCTTGCAAGGACTGCCTTTTTAAAACAGTAAGTTTTATAAGGATGTATTTTTTTTTCAGATGTATTTCTCAATTGAGTGAAAAAATAGGTAGTATTAAATCTCTGTTCTCTTGCTTCACTTTCCCTTTTACTCCGAGGGACAACAAAACAGTACTAGCTAACTACTCTATTAATGGTGCACTCTCCAGGAACTGCAGTCCCCACTGTGCTGCCATTACAAGTAGTCAGAAAAGGTCATTGTGACTTAAAGTGAGCACTGCAGGTGAAACAAGCTGGATCCATGAGTCAGTGATGACTCATTCTCAGATCATACTGCCATGTGAAGCTTAACAGCATCTGGTATGAAAAACTCCACAGACATGCCAAGTTATTCACAATTGTTTCATGTACATTATTTCCAGTCTTCAAATTTAACAAATGTTTATTATTAGTTTATCATAAACAGGGACTGCTCTCAGTCAACAAACATTTACTGAGCTTCATCTCTGTGCACTGGATGGCACTGGGGATAAAATACAAATAGGATATGCAATGACTTCTGCAGTAATGAGAAGGAAACCCCAGAGCCTTGGCCAGTGCAGATAAAACCTGGCCTTTTCTTTGACTCCACACCAGCAGAGACTCAGACACCCACATGTTCTCCTTCATGAATACTCACAGACTTATCATTACCACCTGCCTCAGCACTATCAAGGCTCAGCTCATGGTGCCATTGATTTCTGCTTCAAATCACCAGAGCAGCCCAGACTCCCAGGTCATCCTTTATCCCTCAGATTTTTATCTTCCTGTCACTTCATACAAATAACTCCTAATCCATCGCCCATGCTACTTCAAGTTCTGAAACCCTTCCACTGTAAATTCTTAGACTCAAGATCAATCGGGAGCAAAATCTCCCGTATCTTCAGACTATTCTCTGAATGCTTCCTTTGCAATCTTGCTAAAAACTGGGTCACCCTAAGCTCACTGCTTTCCTTGTAGAACCCCTAAGTGGAGGGTATTTTCTCTCTAAAACCCTCTTGCTGCTGGTCTCTGAAGGAGGTTGTTATATGCCTTCCTCGTCATCACCACTTCAGACCACTTCTCTTTCCCATTTCCTGACTTCCCCTTTCCTGCTACTGCTACACACACACAGAGCTTTACACAACAGGTCATCCAACTAGAACACCGACTGGTCCTTCTAGTTGTGCTCCTCTTCAGATCCCCAGATTACTCTCTCACTGCCTAAAGCTTTTAGTGCCTGGCTCAATGAACTCTTTCCAATTCTATTATTGCCATCATTTTTGGTGGTTTTTAATATTCATGTTGATGATCCTTTCAATGTCTTAATCTCTAAGTTCCTTGACACTCTATCTTTCAAGAATCTATCTCTCAACCCTAGTTTACCCGTTTACCTCCAAGGTCACACTTTTGGCTTTATTATTACCATAAACTACAAATATCTAGTCTCATGGTTACGAAGGATTTGTACTCTGATGACCCTCAAATTTTATCGTCAGCTGCATATCTTCTCTGAAATTAAAAATTACAAACTAATTCATAATTTGCCTATATGTACCTGCTATGCTCATTCACCGCAAGAGTGTGCTAGGCCCAACAGTATTGTATTTAAAGATCAGAAAATCTTAGCTTTATTTCCAGCTCTGATACTTACCTTTATATGCATGTTGTTGTTCCCAATTTCTCTCTGTTCCCTATAAGAGGATTATATTCCCCCTGCTTCTAGCAACAGGCTTGGATATGTGACTTGGTTTAGTGAAAGAAATATAAACAGAGTGTTTTATGCTAGGTCTTAGCAAAAGCTCTAAGAGCCATATGTGGTTCCAGCACTGCTCTTTTTTTCTCTGCCATACAACGGAGAAAGGGCTGCTTCTTCAGTGTGGATCCTGGAATCAAGAAGATGTAGGACACAGTCAAAGGTAGTTTACAACTGCACTTATGTGAGTGGGAAATAAACCCTTGTCATTGTAACCTACTGAGTTTGGGGTTCATTGCACAGCATAATCTAACAGATTTGGATGTGTCAGAGTTTCCTAATTTATGCAATGAGGACAATAATGATATATCTTTCTTGTCCATGTCAGAAAGTTGTTGATGGGATTAAGTGAGAAATACATATGAAAAATGTTTTATAAAATTCTACTATGCTATTAGCATTATTACTGGAACTGGAAATATATGGAATTTCAAGATCTAAAGTTATTTATGCCTCTTTATCCCTGCACACAAGCCATTCAATGGAAATACAGCATGTGAGATATGCTAATGTGAACAAATCATGATTTTATTCTTTCTTATTTACTAAAAAAGTAAGGCTGATGTTTAGAATATCAAGAATATTAATGAGACATAGAAAAACTGTACCCTTAAGACTTCATTCCTTCAAGATAATGCCTGCCTACCTCTCTGCCCACACACATTTATTAGATACATCTCACATTTCTTTTCTCTTTTCCTACGCTATTCCATTGTGTTGCATTTACAGGACTTCAAGGTTGTGTCTGAAGTTTTAGAACTCTGAGTTACCTGAGAGACATCCCAAGGAGCTTATGCCAGTGGGTGTGGGTGGCAGAGGCTGTGCATTGCAGAGTTACTAGGCACAAGGTTGGAAACATCATTCTGCCCCCACTTCCCTGCAGAGGAAGGGCATGCCAGTGGGCTGAGAGGAAGTGCTGCATGCTGAGATCAGAGAGCTGGTGTCTGTTGGGGAGGCGTGTATGTCATTTCATTAATCTTCACCTCAACCTTACCATGTTTGTGCCATTATTCCCATTCTGCAAATGAGAAAATTGAGGCTTTACATGTTGGAGGTTTTTGTATCAGTTAGTAAGAGCCAGAAATGGTTCCACAACCCAAGGCTTTCTGCTCCAAATTTCTAAGTTTTTTTCTATCACGTGCTTTATCTGGACCTTTCCTTTTATATCTGGTGTCCTGGACAGTTCCAAGGTAAGTGCCCATTTTGGCCATACCATTTAAACACCTTTCTTTTTAGCATATAAATAATTCAGGCTTCAACAAGAACCTCTGGATTTTGTTTTGCATCAGGGGATTTGAGGAGCATGCAGAGAAGGTCAAATAGTAATTATGATTCCAGTTAATGTTTCTAAAATGAAAGTTTCATTAGATATGAGAGTCTACATTTGTTCACACAGCATAGCTGAAATGTGACTGATAAGAAAATTTAAAAAATATATATAAAGAACAGAACTTTCTCTAAGCTTAGCTCTGGTAAGTATAGAAAATAAGGTAATTATTAAGAATAGGGTAAAATGGCTTCTGTAATAGAAGATAGTATTGTTATTATTCCCTGACAGGTATTTATTACTAGTTATTTGTCTCACTGAGGGACTATTCACTTCTTCTCTTCCATTTGGCTTGTGTAGACCAGTAATCCAGGTGGCTGGCCTCAATGGTTTTGATAAATAAAGAAGTCTGAGCCAGCTTCTGCTTGTGCATTTGCCTTGAAGTCACCTCAAAGATGGGTTGAGAAGGCTTTGGGCAGATGAGCATCCCCTGAGTAAAAATTCCAGAAGACAGAGTGGAAAGAGTTTGACTAGGATGCTTTTAACTAATGTGAAAATGTCACAGTTTGCCATGAGTTAACAAATAATTTTATTTCCTGGAAGACAACATGACTCAGTGAAAAAAGGTCTGGAGTTGAAAAAAAAAAAAATGAGTCCAAATTCAGGCTTTTTCACATGTTTCCTTCCAGGTCTTAGGCAAGTCACTTCTTTTTTTTCCTCTTATCAGTTAATGCATGAAAAGTACTTAGAACTTTGGTATACAATAAACATATAGAAAATGTTAGCTGTTACTGCTATTTGCATAATAGAGCTGTTAACATTTACCTTATACGGTTGCTAAGAATATTAAATACCTTTTAAATAAAACATCTAATAGAGCACTAAGCCATGTTTAATGCAGTGGATAAGCTATGTCAGTATCTATGGATTATTTGGAGATTCAATAGACCTGATTTTGTTTTAGGTTACCCAAGTAATTCTAATACACACAGGTCAGGGAACCACTAACCTAGTTTACTACCAACTGTTTTAGGAAGCGTAGCTATTATTATATTTATCTAGCACCTACCATCTTCCAGGGAGAGTGCTAAGTGCCAAAGAAAAAAATTTTAAAACAATAAGAAGTTGTGTCTGTCCTCAAGAATTTATCTAGGTGAAAATTACATATTAAAAGATGCTTAAAAATAAAACAATAAAATAATTTATGCATTGTATCATCAGACATTAAATTCTATAAAGACTGATAAAAGTTAGAGGGCTTGTGTACACTGGGTGTAGTGGCTCACGCCTGTAATCTCAGCACTTTGGGAGGCAGAGGTGGGCGGATCACTTGAGGTCAGGAGTTCAAGACCAATCTGCCCAACATGGCAAAACCCGAATCTACAAAAAATACAAAAATTAGCCAGGCATGGTTGCGCGTGCCTGTATTCCCAGCTACTCAGGAGGCTGACGCAGGAGAATTGCTTGAACCCAGGAGGCGGAGGTTGCAGTGAGCCGAGATTGCATCATTGTAAATTGGGGTGACCTTATCCATTGTCTTATTCCCCCAAAGAGTTGTCATCGAATCCTTTTATGCTTTTAGAGGAAGGGTTGGTTTAACCACCTCAAAAAATATCCTTCTACCCCCAAGAATAATAATTTCCTTACCTTAAATTCATTCCAATTTAAGATATATTTATTTTCATCTTATATATTAATAATGAAAAACATACATCCAAGGAAGCCCAATTACTTAAAAAGGATTGCAATTTCCATTTATAACTCAGAAATTTTTTAGCATTTCATATTTATTATGAGCATTTATAACATATTATTGATGAATAGTGTTATTCTAAAAAGAAAACTATATATTTGATTCATGGTCTTCCTTGACTTGATAATGAAAGAGAAGCTTTTAAGTACTTATAAATAAAGAATTTTAAACTTAGAACTTACTTGGGGCAGGGAAGGAGGGAGGAATTCCTACCTCTCCAGTCAGAGGAACTGAATCAATACTACCTAAAAATGAAGTGGCAGATGACCCTTATGGAGTGGTGCCACTTTTTGTAATGATGAACTCTAGTAAGTAACCATGAGAGTGAGTGGTACAGAAGTGATGGGGAAAGGAATAGTTAGGCGTGAGCTCACAAACTGAAAAAACATGTTTTGAATGGAATGCTAGCTAAAGTCACCAAAATGAAAGTAAGCATAGTAGGTTGGAATAAAAGCCTCTGTTCCTACTTTTGCATGGAAACCAGCACCTTTACAGCCATTTCACCGTTTCCTTTTGTTTTAGTTTTGCCCCAGTATTTTCCGCATCCATAAGGGATTGAAAATTTAAACTGCACTATTTCTGAAGGAACCGCCTCTGGTTCTCTGACAAATTCTGACTAGCCAGAAATGTGATAGAATAGTAGAGTAATGCTGATGTTGTCTGAGTTTTCAAAAAAGAAGAATCTAATGGATTCTGAAAACTCCTGCTCAGTGAAATTGATGTTGATCTCTGGGGAAAAATATAGAGTACATGTGTTATTAGAAAGCTTATCAGTTCTTGGACTTTCACTTTGCTTTGGCAGCTTAAATGACTAATTACGGTAGCACCACAGCCAATTCAATGACATTTTTACTCCCAAATAGAAATCTGTTTAATTAGGTGCCTTAACACTAATTGTATCTATTTTTAAAATGTCCCTTAATCTTGCTGGATTTGGATATCTAGGTAACTGTTGTTTCAAGATATTCTTGAATCATGCAGGGTATTAGGCAATGACTCATTAATAAGATTGTCTATATCTTAGAGAAGTCAGTCATTGGGGTTTATTGGCCTGAAATTGTAGGGTAATAAAAAAGTGAGTAATTGGCTAAATATGGATTCATTGATTCCCTTTAAAATGCTATCTTAATAATATCTAAATCTCATATCTCGTATGGCTGTGAGGCACTAGAGAGTGAAATCCTGGTAAGTGGCCCATTTGAAGACATGGAAGCATGCCAATTCCCTGAATATCTTTAGCTTTTTTATGTCCAGATGGGATTAGTGATAACTACTTAAAGGAAGACCATTCTAAAAATGATAATCCTGCTGTGATATTAAAAGACAGAAGGTTTGAGAAAAATGATGACTTGGGGTATATGATAGAAAAGTTGATACCAAAAGTTGCCTACCAAAGGAATACCTAGCATTGATCTCTCAGGTTCCAAACAGCTTACAGAAGGTCTGAGTCTTGGCAAGAATTTAGCTAAGAAAAATTACTGAGCATGATACCCTAAACAGAAAAGCTTGTCATTTTATAGTTGTAGATACTCATCTGTCTTGAGAATTCTTATGGTAATTTATGGACTCCAAGGTTTCCTGGAGATAATGAGATAATGGTTTCAAATCATTCATGAGATAAAAATTTAAGCAGACATATTCCAATCTCAAAAGTTAAGATAAGGGGATTCTAGGAAGTTGGGGCAGTGGAAGAAGCATAGTTTTAAATTAAGAACTTCCCAATCCCCATTGACAAAGCAACTAGATAACAAAGCTAAGAATATGCGAATTTTTTTAAAAGTAGCATTCCATCTAAACCCAGTGTGCAAGTTTGTGACCAAAATTTATCAATAACTTCTAGATATTCAGTGTTAGCATCTCTGAGGGAAGAAACAGAGAGGAAAAAAAAAAAATGGAGTAACTGAAAAATTGAGTGACCTAAGAACAAAGAATCTCAAACTCAGGTACTCATCAAAAAGCATGGAATGCCAATTTGAGAATAATGTCTAAAGCTAAAAAGGATTTTGACCACTGAGAATAGAGAAACATAAGGGGCTCATAGTAAAGTCTAAAGAAATTTGAGTAGTCTCACCTCTGTGAACTCTTGACATTGAGCAGGGAGGGCTCCCTTCAAAGAAATGGCTCAACATTGAAGAGAAGTTGCTGTGGGTTGAATCGAAATTTAACAAGATGGAGAGAAAGGAAAGAGAAAAGAAAGGTAAGAATCTAGAGAGAAACAGAGCTAGAAAACTTCAGAAAGCAAACCACCATATTTTTGCACACTACATTAAAACAGAAAAGGGAATTCTATTAAATTATAAAAGCTATTACATCTCCTAAAAATCCAGGAAAACTAACTAAAAATACAATTGTCCAATAGAAAGTATTTAAACCAAGTCCCATAAAAAACTACTATAGGAAAAAAGGGAATAAAAAGCAAAATAATATTCCCATAGATAGTGAAAGCATACCAAATAGGCATAATATAAAATACATTAAAACTGTTATCTCGTACTTCAAAGCAAACTCAAAGCTATTATTAAAATGATATGACTTTTAGAACAATATACGCCTGAATTTTAAAATACCCAGAAATGGCCAGGCGCGGTGGCTCACGCCTGTAATCCTGGCACTTTGGGAGGCCGAGGCAGGCGGATCACGAGGTCAGGAGATCGAGACCATCCTGGCTGACATGGTGAAATGCCGTCTCTACTAAAAATACAAAAAATTACCAGGGCGTGGTGGCGGGCACCTGTAGTCCCAGCTACTGGGTAGGCTGAGGCAGGAGAATGGAGTGAACCTGGGAGGCGGAGCTTGCAGTGAGCCGAGATCGTGCCACTGCACTCCAGCCTGGGCGACAGAGCAAGACTCTTATCTCAAAAAATAAAAATAAAATAAAATAAAATAAATAAAATAAAATACCCCAAAATTCATAATTAATAATTAAGAATAAAATAAAATGAAAAATCATTTTAGAAATTAAGACTGGACTAAAAATACAAAGTAATTAATAAGCACACCAAATAAGAATGGAAATAGAGTATAAAAGGAAGAATATTTATAAAGAAAGAAAAAATAAATTAAAAATCAAGAGAAAGTAATCAATATTAAAGACAGACAAGGGAAATCCAACATACAAATAATAGACAACCTTAAAGTAAACACCGAAGCAACAGAAAAGAATAAATACTAAAAGTTAAAATTCAAAAAAACTTTCCTGAATTAAATATAAAAGACCTGTAACTACAATTAGAAAGATCATACTGTGTACCTAAAAACACGAGCCTACAGCAACCAACAGCAAAACAAATTTTACTATGGGCTTAAAAGACAAAAATAAGATTATTATTAGGCTTTTAGAAAACAACAATCTCTACCAGAACACAAGGGGTTCATTTATTTTCAATTTCAAGGAAAAATTTTATACCTTGCAAAACTCACTTTTGAGTATACATGGCATACCTGTGGTCAACATGCAAGAATTAGGGTATATTGTTGCTATATTGCCTGTCTGAGGAGTTAAACAAATTTCAGACAATCAATGTGAATGAAATAAACTGATGGTGAGCATCAATTATATACTTACAGAATAAATACTATAGTAGATAAAAAATAGAGCATAGTATGTAATGGCTATATCTTCTTACAACGCAAATATTATGCAACACACAAAAAAAGGAGGAAAATGAGAAGACTCAAAAAAGTTTCTATATTCCAATCCCTTTTATCCTGCTCTACTTTTTCTTTTTTTTTTCTGTAGCAGGTATCAATTTCTAACACTCATGTATATTATGTATTTAGTACGTGTATTATTTATTGTTTGACTCAACTAGAATGTGAGATTCAGGAGCACAAGAATCTTTCTCTATAACACAGTAATGTAGCCCAAACATCTAGAACACATAGATGTCACTCAAAATGTGACTGATGGATAAATAGTTGAATTCCATTAACCATTAATAATGACAACATAATCTATTTAAACAGTTTGGGATATCTTATCTAACATAAACACTACTTGCTCATACAGTAAAGAAATACATTTCCAAACTCATTTGAAAGGTGTTGAAAATACTTTCACTGGACTTAATTGTACACACTTTCTTCTAAGTCCAGAGAGAACCAGGCTGTGTAGGTGCTTCTTCAGTGCCATTAGAATATAATGAAAAGAATATTCAAGTGAGTAAAATGAACTCTTAGATTTTAGATTATTATTTTTAGAGGTCAAAAACAGTGTAAATTAATTATAAATACTCTGGTAGAACAGTGAGAATAAATATGTTAATACTTCTCTAGTCTGTTTTTCTTTATTAAAATTTTTTATTTTATTTTAGATTTGGGGGTACATACGCAGGTTTGTTATATGGGCATTTTTTTTTAATTTTATTATTATTATACTTTAAGTTTCAGGGTACATGTGCACAACGTGCAGGTTATACATGTGCCGTGTTGGTGTGCTGCACCCATTAACTCATCATTTAGCATTAGGTATATCTCCTAATGCTATCCCTCCCCCTTCTCCCCACCCCACAACAGGCCCCGGTGTGTGATGCTCCCCGTCCTGCCTCCATGTGCTCTCATTGTTCAATTCCCACCTATGAGTGAGAACATGCGGTGTTTGGTTTTTTGTCCTTGTGATAGATTGCTAAGAATGATGGTTTCCAGTTTCATCAATGTCCTTGCAAAGGACATGAACTCATCATTTTTTATGGCTGCATAGTATTCCATGGTGTATATGTGCCACATTTTCTTAATCCAGTCTATCGTTTTTGGACATTTAGGTTGGTTCCAAGTCTTTGCTATTGTGAATAGTGCTGCTATAAACATACGTGTGCATGTGCCTTTATAGCAGCATGATTTATAATCCTTTGGGTATATACCCAGTAATGGGATGGCTGGGTCAAATGGTATTTCTAGTTCTAGATCCCTGAGGAATCACCACACTGACTTCCATAATGGTTGAACTAGTTTACAGTCCCACCAACAGTGTAAAAGTGTTCCTATTTCTCCACATCCTTTCCAGCACCTGTTGTTTCCTGACTTTTTAATGATTGCCATTCTAACTGGTGTGAGATGGTATCTCATTGTGGTTTTGATTTGCATTTCTCTGATGGCCAGTGATGAAGAGCATTTTTTCATGTGTCTGTTGGCTGCATAAATGTCTTCTTTTGAGAAGTGTCTGTTCATATCCTTTGCCCACTTTTTGATGGGTTTGTTTGTTTTTTTCTTGTAAATTTGTTTGAGTTCATTGTAGATTCTGGATATTAGCCCTTTGTCAGATGAGTAGGTTGCAAAAATTTTCTCCCATTCTGTAGGTTGCCTGTTCACTCTGATGGTAGGTTCTTTTGCTGTGCAGAAGCTCTTTAGTTTAATTAGATCCCATTTATCAATTTTGTCTTTTGTTGCCATTGCTTTTGGTGTTTTAGACATGAATTCCTTGTATATGGGCATATTTTGTAATGGTGGGGTTTGGGCTTTTAATGTACCTATCATTCAAATAGTGCACATTGTACTTAATGGGTAATTTTTCAACCCTCACCCTTTTCCCCCAGCTATTTTGGTCTATTATTTCACCCTATATGTCCATATGTACCCATTGTTTAGCTCTTACTTGTGAGAACAAGAAGCATTTGATTTTATGTTTCTCAGTTATTTCACTAGGGATAATGGCCTTCAGCTCCATCTATGTTGCTGCAAAGAACATGATTTCATTTTTCATGACTGCATAGTGTTCCATGGTGTATGTATACCATATTTTCTTTATCCAATCAACTGTTGATGGACACTAAGATTGATTCCATGACTTTTCTATTTGGTGTTCAATAAACATATGAGAACAGGTGTCTTTTTTATATCATGATTTATTTTCCTTTGGGTAGATACTGAGTAGTGGAATTCCTGGGTGGAATAGTGGTTCTATTTTTAGTTCTTTGAGAAATCTCCATACTGTTTTCCAAAGAGGCTGAAATAATTTACATTCCTACCAACTGTGTATAAGTGTTCCCTTTTCTTTGCATCCACACCAACATCTGTTGTTTTTGACATTTTAGTAATAGTCATTATGACTGGTATAAGATGATATCTCATTGTGGTTTTAATTTGTATTTCTCTGATGATTAGTGATATTGAACATTTTTTCTTATGTTTATTGGCTGCTTATATATCTTCTTTTGAGAAATGTCTGTTCTTGTCTTTTGCCCACTTTTTAATGGGGTTGTTTTCTTCTTGTTGAGTTGTTTGAGTCTTTGGTAGAGTCTGGATATTAGTCTTTTGTCAGAGGCATAATTTGCAAATATTCTCTCCCATTATTGTCTGTTTGATCTTTTAATTGTTTCTTTTGCTGTGGAAATATACTTCTCTATTCTAGAACGTTTTCAGAAAACTTTATTTAAAACACTACTACTCCCTAAAGGATTCTTTTTGCAAAAGAGTGAAAAAGATTTTTTAAAATTGGTATTGCTAAAAGCTCTTCATTTTTATAACCTAGTTTTAAGGATATGCTGTTTTGTAAAGTGTGCTCCCAGTAAAAAGATAATTTATGCACTTGAATCAAAAACGAATTTATTATATCTGTTTAAAACTGTACTTTTATTATAAGAATGTAAAAGAAGTGTCTCATTTTCCATTTAAAAAATGTAAATAGTTTTCCCACACAAGCATATTTTACATTTTTAAATGAAGACCTATAGAGGATATTTGTCAAAGGGCTTTTTGGCCACCAAACATCAGAACCTCCATGCCAAATATCTTTAATTCCTTCCTCCAGACGTAATCTCTATCCTTCCCAACCTGCTATCTGTGCTGGCAGTCTTGCCATATGGAATGTATTAACGGGTTCAAATTCCTCGAGTTCTGTTTAGGTTCAGCAAGAGAGGAGTCTTGGCAGGAGATCAAATGAGGTAGGGGAGTGAGATGACTCTTTATTTTTATTTTTATTTTTGTTTTTTTGAGACAGAGTCTTGCTTTGTCGCGCAGGCTGGAGTGCAATGGCATGGTCTCGGCTCACTGCAACCTCTGCCTCCCGGGTTCAAGTGATTCTCCTGCCTCAGCCTCTGGAGGAGCTGGGATTACAGGTGCCCACCACCATGCCTGGCTTATTTTCTTTTTTTTTTTTTTAGTAGATATGGGGTTTCACCTTGTTGGCCAGCCTGGTCTCAAACTGCTGACCTCTTGATCCGCCCACCTCAGCCTCCCAAAGTGCTGGGATTCCAGGTGTGAGCCACCACTCCTGGCCACCTCTTTCAGCTGTCTACTTGAAAGATTGTCTTGAGTTGGCTGCCTTCAATGGATGCCATTGTTTCTTGGTTAGTGCTTCTTTCAAGGCTGCTGACTATCAAAATAGCTGAAGTGGTATTATATTTTATGGGTTAAATCTGTATATCCTATTATAATTTTATTTTAATTCTCACTGGAGTTAGCCATAGTTTCACATTTCTGTCCCTTTGCTCACTTTTCTATTGGATTATTCAGTTGTGTAATTTCCCTAAATATTTAGAATAATAATCCTTTTTAGTTGTATGCATTGCAAATAGCGTATTTCAGTCTCTAACTTGCCTTTTAGGTTCATATTTTGGTCCTTTGTCATAAATAACATTTTATTTTATTTATGTTCTATATGTTTTGTGCAGCAACTACAGCCCGATAAAAATTTAATTTTAATGTCAAAAATTACCAATCTTTTCCTTATGGTTTGTCCTTTTTTGTGTGTTTTACTTAAATTCTTCCTTTCTATGATGTATAAAAATAGTTTCATATATTTTCTTCTCAAATTATTAAAATTTTGTTTTTGACATTTGGAACTTTAAACACTTCTTTATTCAACAAACCCTTCAAGTCTACAGAAGCAGCAATGAAGAAAATGGATCAAACCTCACCTTGTTGTTTTTCTTAGTACTATTTTGAATTCATCTACTACAATGGGCATCATATTGAATTTTAGGTGGCATGGGGTTTAGGATTAAAAAATTCAGATTAAATTCTAATCTGCCACTTACCCATTCTCTGTCTTTGACTGAATTCTATAATCTTGGTAAACCTCATATTTATTTATCTATAAAACTGAGATAGTGATAAACTTTCTCACTAGATTGTCATGAAAATTAAGTTCTTGCCATTATGCTTTATGAATTGTACAACTAAAAACATTTTAATTAATATTTTAGTCAATTTTTTCTATTAAAAATGCTTACTAGTATGTTTTTCTTTCATTCATTAAACAAATATTTATTGATCGATTTCTACCTGCCAATTTCATGCATAAAAATCTCTACTCTCTTACTGAGATAAACTTTAAAGCCAAGTTATAGGTGAAGAGAAGAAAGGCAATACTCATTTTTCTACTTCAAAATTGCCACAAATGAAAAATTTATTTTGTGTCTACATCAGATTAAATAGCTGAATAAAAACATAAAAATTAATGATTATCCAGTTTTATCTAGTTTTTAACGTAGATGCCTGTTTCATTGTCTACAAAATCTTACCCAATTGTCTGTCTTGCTGCCAATTACCATGTAAGACCCTTGGGCATAGACAGTGTACTGCCACTTTTTTTTTTATGCCATTTAACCGTATGGTTAAATCAGTCCACTCTGGTTTATAAGATACCTGAAATACCTGGGTCCTTAGCGAGGTCAACCAGTCATTTTGGCTACCATATCAACTGATTCAGATTGGCTGAGATACAATTCCATGAACTCTGTGGTGCACATATGTTGTTATAACTGAAAACATCAGCTGTCAAGTGGTCTACTCTGGTCATTCGGCGCTAGATGAGAAAGCATATACAAATCAGCCAGTTCACATTGTCACCATGGTGACCATTCCACTAAATGGAAATCCTGACAAATGCAGGTCATAAGGTTGTGTGTTGTTTTAAAAGCATGAGTAATAAAACATATATTTATATAACAGATTTGGTCTCACTGGGAGTTGAGTTATGTCCCTGATGTGTGGCCAGATGTTTTATATCACTCTCTTTTCCTTACACAGAATGTTTACTACATAGACATTTATTTTTTCTGAATATTTGCATACATACCTTGCTCCAGAGTAGTTTAAATTGATCTCACATAGTTGTTTGTGTTGAGATAATCTCTGAAACATCAACCAAATCTCTGAAATACTGTTACTTACCAATAGTTAGCAATTTCATAAAAAGTCATTAAATTAAAGAGGTTATGTACAAGAAATATAAAAAGAAACAGCTCAGTATTAAAAAACAAAGCTCAGATCATCATACTGAATATCATAAGTAGAAATAATTAAATAATAAACATAATATGAATTAAGATGGTTTTGATATTTTATTATTAATGATTTTCTGAATTTTCATTGCATTTATTATTTACATCTTTACATACATGCATCTTGATATTTTTGATTCCTGTAAAAATTTGATGAGATATTTAAAGCAAACTATCTAGTTTCTCTCTACTTTGCAGTTAATAGAATTTCCCTGCATATTACTCAGGATAGGCTTGGTTATGCTGTAGTATCAAACAATCCTAAAATTGCCATTGTTTAATAAAAATGATCCATTTCTAGTTTATGTTAAATGTCTTTCTTGAGTGGTCAGGGCCTCTGCTCCAGGTTGTCTTCACAAAGAGAAGCAGATGGCTAGAGGCTTCACTTTCTGGAGCATGGCAGAGGTTGGGGAAAAGCAAATTATACGATTCAAAGTGAAAGGCTCACATTTCATCAGCCAAAGCAAATTACAGAACCTGTCTAATTCCAAGCAAGTTAGGGAGGACAATCCTACTGTGTACCCAGAAGGAGGAAAATCAGAAGTACCACAGGAACAGCACTGAGCTTACATAACCTGTTAGAGAGATACCAGGACTAAAGCCAGAATTCTTACTACCTATGCTGTTCTTACCATTCTGCCTGATGCTATAAACCAAAATGCCACTCCTGCCTAAACTGTTGGAGTGATAAGGCAAATATCCTTGGTATGAGTATTTAATTTAGTGAAACAGGAGGGAAATTGGCATAATAATAATTCAAATATGACAGGAACATATGTGAATTGCAAATTCTTGGGTGGGGGTTGAATTTGAAATTAATCTTGAATTGCTGGTAGATTTGGAGAGGTAGAGCTGGAGAAGGGCTGGTGATAAATTGTATTTCAGGTGATGCTGATAAGGAGAAAGAAGAAAAATTGTTATGCAAAGAAGTAACTGCAGACTTGCATTTAATTTATGTGAATTCAATTATAAGAAACCTAAGGGTGTAAGAGAAAAATATAAAAGTATGGAGAGAGAGAGAAAGAAAGAAAGAGAGAGAGAGAGAGAGAGAGACAGAGAGGGAGAGAAAGAGAGAGAGAGAGACTGTGAGAGAGATAAGCAGATGGACACATTCCTGTCGCACTAAATGAACCACACATCCTGGTGAGAATGTGAGATGAGATACTTGAATCTATTCTTCCACTCTTTATTCTCAGTCACCTCCTATCTCTCAAAGCACATTGTATGAGTATCACAAAAAATTTGGCATGATATAATGTTCAACACATATTTTTTCCACAATCTGATCCTGAAGCCTAAGCCAACTACTTTATAACTTGCTCAACTGAAGCAATACTTTTTTCAATCTAAAGAATAAACTAGCTATGTTGAACTTGTGTGTTTATTCATCAACTGGAGATATTCTTTATTAATCTCCAAAACATTGTTTTTAAAGTGATTTCTAAGGGTAATTTGGCTATCTGTGATGTTCAACTTATGTTTTGACTTCAGAACCTAATTCCCATAGAGACTATGAATTCGTAACTACACTGCATGAGACACTAGTCTCCAAAAGTGGGGTTGGAGAAAATATTAGGATTTATATTTTTATATTTTTAACTTCAAATACTTTATATTTTTATAAAATTAAAAATATTTTATGTTTCAGTACACAATTTTATATTTTTATTTAAACAATTTTATTTTTATTTTAAATAATTTATATTTTTAATCTATTCTTTTAAATAGGTATAACTCTTTACTCCTTGCCTTCTGTGTTCTGTGAGGCACACAGTTTGCCCATAGTTTGCAATGATTCTTGGTCCAAGACCTCTGGTCACTAAAGCCTGATGTAATAGTAAGATATTTCTGTTCACATGTCCAGCAGTGTTAACCAGATTATATGATACATAAAGAGATGTCAGCATTATAGAAAGAGAAATACCGCATGTTTAGCTCTACTTGTAAGTAGAGCTAAATAGCGTGTACACATGGAAGGAGACTGTGGAATGATGAACAATTGGGAGTCAGAGGAGTGAGGGGGTGAGAGGGGAGTGGATGATTATGAGGTTGCTCGGTGGACACAATGTACATTGCTCCAGGGTTGGATGCACTAAGACCTGACTTCACTGCAATGTAGTATATCAATGTAGTAAAATTGCACTTGTATGCCATAAATATGTACAAATAAATTTTTTAAGTATCAGCATTATTTAAAAATGAAAAATAAAACCTGTACCCTGTAGAGACATTTCTAACCACACTCAAATATCTCTTCAGTAGAGAGGCAGTCTATGAGAAAAGAGAGAAATGGGACAGACCTACTTATTAGCCCAGGTTTTTTCACTTTCCAATTTATAATCTTAGGCAATTACATAACCTCTTTGACTCTCAGTCTTAATTACAAAAATGAGAATACCTGTCAGGATTGAAATAAATTGTGCAAATCACCATAGTGATGCCTAGTGCAAAATAAGAACAAATAGAAGATAGCTATATTATTAAATTATAAAATAATCTAATGTATTCTGTCAACCTAAATAACAAAGAGGGAGAGGCTCTCTAACAGAAAATGATGTTTATTTGGGAATAGGGCATTGCAATGGAAATACACATGCCATAGTAAGCTATGTGCATATTCAGAGAGATAGGAAAACAAACGCTTTTAAGGAAAAATGAGGAGGATTACATAATTGTCTTGAGATAATTATCCTGGGTTAGGAGGATCACTAACAAGGGTGGCGCCAGTCCAAGGTCGGACAGGCAGTTACTGAGCTGGTGTCCTTGCAGAAATATTTTTTATGTGTGTGTAAGGTTATGATGTGGCCTTTGTACAAGGTCAGACTCTTTTGTGATAGTTCATGTTTCCAGGCATTTGTGCATGAGAATGCTCTCTTCATGGCCTTCTCCGGCTCTATTTGTCAGGGTTTTTTTTTTTTTTTTTTCTTCACCTAACGCAAGTGACTTCATTTTACTTCTGACGACTTCACACTTCTCTAGAGTTGTCCTCAACTCTTACTCTCAAGACAAGAACTAGCAGTACCCAGCGCTGTTTCCACACAGAAACAGGAGGCTAGTATTGTTAACACATGCTTCTCAGTGGTGCTCACTGCTTTGGGTTCTCACTCAGATTCTTGTTGAACCCAGCCACAGTAGGATGAATTTTCCCATAAGAAGTTACAATTGCATAATGTGTCCTTTGAACAGGCCCACTTCTTCAAAGTTGCATTTTACGTTGACAAATGTAAAATTTGTAAACGGCCAATGCACTTGTCTCACTGTACCATACAATTTTTAGCTGAGAAGATATTCTTCCTGCAGGTTGTGTTACCTGGTAAGTTTAGAGCACATTCTCCTAAATGAGGAATTTATCACTTCTATTTTTTAAATTACTAAAATATGTAAATGTGAGGAAAAGAAAGAGAGATCAGATTGTTACTGTGTCTGTGTAGAAAGAAGTAGACATAAGAGACTCCATTTTGTTCTGTACTAAGAAAAATTCTTCTGCCTTGAGATGCTGTTAATCTGTAACTTTACCCCCAACCCTGTGCTCCCTGAAACATGTGCTGTGTCAATTTAGGGTTAAATGGATTAAGGGCTGTGCAAGATGTGCTTTGTTAAACAAATGCTTGAAGGCAGAATGCTTGTTAAGGGTCATCACCACTCCTTAATCTCAAGTACCCAGGGACACAAAACACTGTGGAAGGCCGCAGGGACTTCTGCCTAGGAAAGCCAGGTATTGTCCAAGGTTTCTCCCCATGTGATAGCTTGAGATATGGCCTCATGGGAAGGGAAAGACCTGACCGTCCCCCAGCCCGACACCCTGTGCTGAGGAGGATTAGTAAAAGAGGAAGGAACGCCTCTGCACTTGAGACAAGAGGAAGGCATCTGTCTCCTGCCCGTCCCTGGGCAATGGAATGTCTCTGTGTAAAACCCGATTGTATATTCCATCTACTGAGATAGGGGAAAACGACCTTAGGGCTGGAGGTGGGACAGGCAGGCAGCAATACTGCTCTTCAAGGCATTGAGAGGTTTATGTATATACATATCTAAAGCACAGCACTTAATTCTTTACCCTGTTAATGATGCAGAGACCTTTGTTCATGTGTTTACCTGCTGACCTTCTCTCCACTATTATCCTATGACCCTGCCACATCCCCCTCTCCAAGAAACACCCAATAATGATCAATAAATACTAAGGGAACTCAGAGGCCGGTGAGATCCTCCTTGTGCTGAACGCCGGTCTCTTGGGCCCCCTTTTTCTTTCTCTATACTTTGTTTCTGTGTCTCTTTCTTTTCCAAGTCTCTCGTTGTACCTAACAAGAAAAACCCACAGGTGTGGAGGGGCAACCCACCCCTTCATGTAAATATTTTCACCCTAATATTTTCATAGCTGCAGTAGTTTTTGCCACTTTTCAGGGTACATTTTAAGAGAAAATGTTCATAGAATCAGTCACCTTTAATTATAATTCTTGAGAATATTTCCCAATGTATATGCTAAAAACAATACGCCTTCTCAATTACATTACATTTCAGTTCGAAATACAATTTATACACAAATTTATCTATTTTCATAGAAGCTCTATTAAAATAACTTTCTTACAAAGTAAAATATCAAAAGTAAAATGATTGAAAATTAAAGGTAAATCTTGTATATTATTTGAATTCTCATTAAAAACAAGTTCAGCTTCTCTCTTTCTTTTTTGGGATAAACTTCAATATCTTTCCCTTTGAAAGCTTTGTTTTCAGTAATTCCTGTTTGCTGAAAGCTTCAAAGTCTGACATTTTGTGGTGGTTCATTTGTTGAATCGTTTAAGTGAACATTCCCAAATAATTTTCAATAAGGTATACCAAAATGTACCAAATTTACAATAAAATACTGTAACATTTTTAAATTTGCAAAATTTATCAAAAAATTATGAAAAGTTTTTCCTGTTATAAGGCATTTAGATTGACTTTTAAAGTAGGTCTTCTAATGTGCAACATTTAAAAAATCCTTTTGGTGATTGGGAATAGCGAAATTGTCTATTATTTTGAGGAAATTTATATTGTATTTATCATTGGCTTCATCACAAAATTATTTAGATTGGTTACTCTAATTGTGTGTATGGGGTGAATCAGAGCAATACACAAATTATAAAAATAATAGATATTGCTCTAATTGTATTATATACCTATAAATTATATAATTCTATAAATTATCAGTTACTAATAAAATATTGACAACTTCTATTTCTATCAGGCTAATCAAGCTAATCAGCTTGTTCAAATACAAATGTAAATTACATTTGCACTTTCATGCATGTGAAGAGACTACCAAACAGACTTTGTGTGAGCAACATGGCTGTTTATTTCACCTGGGCGCAGGCAGACTGAGTCCGAAAAGAGAGTCAGCAAAGGGAGATAGGGGTGGGGCCATTTTATAGGATTTGGGAAGGTAATGGAAAATTACAGTCAAAGGGGGTTGTTCTCTGGTGGGCAGGGGTGGGGGGTCACAAGGTGCTGAGTGGGGGAGCTTCTGAGCCAGGAGAAGGAAATTCACAGGGTTAATCACTCAGTTAAGGTGGGGCAGGAACAAATCACAATGGTGGAATGTCATCAGTTAAGATGGGGCAGAGCCTTTTCTCTTCTTTTGTGATTCTTCAGTTACTTCAGGCCATCTGGGCGTATATACGTGCAAGTCACAGGGGATGCGATGGCTTGGCTTGGGCTCAGAGACCTGACATTCCTGCCTTCTTATATTAATAAGAAAAATAAAACAAAATAGTGTTGAAAGTATTGGGGCGGCAAAAATTTTTAGGGGGTGGTATGGAGAGAGAATGGGCAATGTTTCTCAGGGCTGCTTCAAGCGGGCTTAGGGGCGGTGTGGGAACCTAGAGTGGGAGAGATTAAGCTGAAAGGAGATCTCGTGGTAAGGGGTGATATTGTGGGGTTGTTAGAAGAAACATTTGTTGTATAGAATGATTGGTGATGGCCTGGATACAGTTTTGTCTGAACTGAAAAACTAAATGGAATAAGAAGGAGAAAAACAGGTATAAAAGGTCTAAGAATTGGGAGGACCTAGGACATCTGATTAGAGAGTGCCTAAGGAGAGATTCAGCATAGTCCTGCCAGTGAAGATTATTTATTTATTTCAAGAGTTAAGAGTGGCAGTTTGGGGATAGCACGAGGAGATATCAGCTGTGATGGCTTGGAGAAACAGTGTAAACCGGCAGTGTAAACAAGAGCAGGGCATGTATGAGTAGTTGAGAACGGGGAATAGGAGTATGACTAGACAGAAAATAGTAGGGATGACAAGTTTTTTGGGGGCACAGTCTAAGTTGGTCCAGTGTCTGGAATGAGACTGGGGCCTAATAAAAAGGAGCATCTATACAGGAGCTTAAATGGGCTGTACCTTGTAGCATTCTGAGGACAGGCCTGAATTCTGAGAAGCGAAAGTGGTAAAAGTATTGTCCAGTCCTTTTTAAGTTGGTGGCTGAGCTTGGTGAGGTGTGTTTTTAAAAGACCTTTAGTCCGTTTTACTTTTCTTGAAGAGGGAGGACTGTAAGGGTTATAAAGGTTTCACTGAATACTAAAAACCTGAACAACTAATTGGCTGATTTGACTAATAAAGGCTGGTCTGTTATCAGACTGTATAGAGGTGGGAAGGCTAAACTGAGGAATTATGTCTGACAGAAGGAAAGAAATGACTGCGGAGGCCTTCTCACACCCTGTAGGAAAGGCCTGTACCTATCCAGTGAAAGTGTCTATTTAGACTAAGAGGTATTTTAGTTTCCTGACTCAGGCATGTTGAGTAAAGCTAATTTGCCAGTCCTGGGTGGGGGCAAATCCTGGAGCTTGATGTGTAGGGAAGGGAGGGGACCTGAATAATCCCCGAGGAGTAGTAGAATAGCAGATGGAACACTGAGAAGTTATTTCCTTGAGGATAGATTTCCACGATGGAAAGGAAATGAGAGGTTCTGAGAGGCGGGCTAGTGGCTTGTACTATAGCATAGCCTGCCTTTGCTGGTATGTGGCGATTAGGCCTGGTGGAACTGCCATCAATAAATCAAGCGTGATCAGGGTGAGGAACAGGAAAGAAGGAAATATGGGGAAATGGGGTGAATATCAGGTGGATCAGAGAGATACAGTCATGGGGGTCAGGTGTGGTATCAGGAATAATGTGGGCGGCCAGATTGAAGTCCGGGCCAGGAACAATGGTAATTGTGGGACTTAACAAAGAGTGAGTACAGCTGAAGGAGCTGGGGAGCAGAAAGTATATGCGTCAGGTATGAGGAAGAAAATAGATTTTGGAAGTTATGAGACATGTAGAGAGTGAGTTGAGCATAGTTTGTGATTTTTAGGGCCTCCAAAAGTATTAAAGCAGCGGCAGCCTCTGCACGCAGACATGAGGGCTAGGCTAAAACAGTAAGGTCAAGTTGTTTGGACAGAAAGGCTACAGGGTGCGGTCCTGGCTCTTGTGTAAGAATTCTGACCGCACTAACCATGCCTAGGAAGGAAAGGAGTTGTTGTTTTGTAAGGGATTGAGGTTTGGGAGATTAATCGGACATGATCAGCAGGGAAAGCACGTGTGTTTTTATGAGAATTATGCCGAGATAGGTAACAGATGAGGATGAAATTTGGGCTTCACTGAAGTAATGGGGGCTGTCTGTGAAGCCTCGTGGCAGTACAGCCCAGGTAATTTGCTGGGCCTAATCGGTGTCAGGGTCAGTCTAAGTGAAAGCAAAGAGAGGCTGGGATGAAGGATGCAAAGGAATAGTAAAGAAAGCATGTTTGAGATCTAGAACAGAATAATGGGTAGTAGAGGGAGCTATTTAGGATAGGAGAGTATATGGGTTGGCACCACGGGGTGGATAGGCAAAACAATTTGGTTGATAAGGCGCAGATTCTGAACTAACTTATAAGCCTTGTCTGGTTTTAAGACAAGTAAAATGGGGGAATGGTAAGGAGAATTTATAGGGTTTAAAAGGCCATGCTGTAGCAGGCAAGTGTTAACAGGCTTTAATCCTTTCAAAGTGTGCTGTGGGATGGGATATTGCCGTTGAGCGGGGTAAGGGTGATTAGGTTTTAATGGGATGGTAATGGGCATGTGATCGGTTGCCAGGGAAGGAGTAGAGATGTCCTATACTTGTGGGTTAAGGTGGGGGGATATGAGAGGAAGACTCGAAGGAGGCTTTGGGTTGGGGAGAAGGGCGGCAATGAGATGTGGCTGTAGTCCAGGAAGAGTCAGGGAAGCAGATAATTTGGTTAAAATATCTCGGCCTAATAAGGAACTGGGCAGGTGGAGATAACTAAAAAAGAGTGCATAAAAGAGTGTTGTCTAAGTTGGCACGAGAGTGGGGGAGTTTTAAGAGGTTTAGAAGCCTGGCTGTCAATACCCACAACAGTTATGGAGGCAAGGGAAACAGACCCTTGAAAAGAAGGTAATGTGGAGTGGGTAGCCTCCGTATCGATTAAGAAGGGGACGGACTTACCCTCCACTGTGAGTTACCTAAAGCTCGGTGTCCGTGATGGTCTACGGGGCTTCTGAGGCGATCAGGCAGCGTCAGTCTTCAGCCGGTAAGCCAAGAAGGAGTCAGTCAGAGAGCCTTGGGCCAGAGTTCCAGGGGCTCTGGGAGTGGCTGCCAGGTGAGTTGAACAGTCCGATTTTCAGTGGGGTCCCACACAGATGGGACGCGGCTTAGGAGGAATCCCGGGCTGCGGGCGTTCCTTGGCCCAGTGGCCAGATTTCTGGCATGTGTAGCAAGTTCCTGGGGGAGGAGGTTCTGGAGAAACGCCTGGCTGCTACAGTTCAGGCGTTTGGAAGTTCTTGTATGCTGGAGATGTGGCTGGGGTTTGTCTCACAGTGGAGGCAAGGAATTGCAACTTTTTTCTGTTATTGCACACCTTGAAGGTAAGGTTAATTAAGTCCTGTTGTGGGGTTTGAGGGCCAGATTCCAGTTTTTGGAGTTTTATTTAATGTTGGGAGCAGATTGGGTAATAAAATGTATATTGAGAATAAGACGGCCTTTTGACCTTTTAGGGGCTAGGGCTGTAAAGTGTCTCAGGGTTGCTGCCAAACGAGCCATGAACTGGGCTGGATTTTTATATTTGATGAAAAAGAGCCTAAACGCTATCTGATTTGGGATAAAGAAAAAGGAGCATTAACCTTGACTATGCCTTTAGCTCCAGCCACCTTTTTAAGAATAAATTGCTGGGCAGGTGGGGGAGGGCTAGTCACGGAATGAAACTGTAAGCCGGAGCAGGTGTGAGGAGGGAAGGCGATAAAAAAGATTATAGGGTGGAGGAGCAGAGGCTGAGGAAGAATTGGAACCTAGCTCGGCCTGTCGAGGAGGGGAGAGGTCAGATAGGTCTGTAGAAAAGGAAGATTAGAAAGACTCAGCGACGCTTGGGGTTGGTACTGAGGGGACAGGCGGGAGGGAAAGAAGGAAGATTTGGGACGAGTTGCACGGGGCACAGAGACTAGGAAGGGACTGATGTGTAAAAGAATGCCTGGCTGTCAGGCGCCTCAGATCATTTGCCTATTTTAGGACAAGAATTATTTAGATCTTGTAGGATGGAAAAATTGAAAGTGCCGTTTTCTGGCTATTTGGAACTACTGTTGAGTTTGTATTGGGGTCAAGCGGCATTGCAGAAGAAAATAAGATGCTTAGATTAGGTCAGGTGAGAATTGAAGAGGTTTTAAGTTCTTAAGAATACAGGCTAAGGGAGAAGAAAGAGGAATGGAAGGTGGAAGCTTGCCCATACTGAAGGAGGCAAGCCCAGAGAAAAGAGTAGAGACACGGAGAAGGGGTGGGGGTTTCTTGCCCTCCAGAAAAGCAGAGAAAGGGTTGGGGCACGGAAATAAGGGATTGGGGCACAGAGATAAGAGATTGGGGTGTGGAAATAAGGGATTGGGGTGCAGAGATAAGAGATTGGGGCATGGAAATAAGCGGTTGGGGGGTTCTTGCCCCCTAGGAAAGCGGGACTTGCCGCTAAGGGTGAAGGAGAAGGGGTTGAGGGGTACTTGCCCCTGCCCCAGGAAAGCAGGACTTGCCACAAAGGGTGAAGGAGAAGGGGTTGAGGGGTACTTGCCCCTGCCCCAGGAAAGCGGGACTTGCCGCTAAGGGTGAAGGAGAAGGGGTTGAGGGGTACTTGCCCCTGCCCCAGGAAAGCGGGACTTGCCGCTAAGGGTGAAGGAGAAGGGGTTGAGGGGTACTTGCCCCTGCTCCAGGATAGCAGAGAAGGGGTAGAGACAAGGAGAGAAGGGGTTGGGGTACATGTCCCGTCCCCGGAAAAGCAGAGAAGGGGTAGAGACAAGGAGAGAAGGGGTTGGGGTACTTGCCCCTTCCCCAGAAAAGCGGGACTTGCCGCTAAGGGTGAAGGACCAAGGCAGGCGTCCCTGCGCAGTCTGACACCCTTGAAACGTGACTGTATAATCAGAGAGGCGTCCCTGCAATGATTAAACACCGAGGGAAGGCTGCCTTCCCAGTCCGTGACCAGCGCCGGAGTTTTGGGTCCACAGATAAAACGTGTCTCCTTTGTCTCTACCAGAAAATGAAAGGAATTGAAATTAAGAGAAGGGAGAGATTTCAATCTTGGCGCCAAGATTGAAAGGAGAAAGAGGTTGAGGGATAGTGAGGGAGGTTGGAGAAGAGAGTAAAAACAGGCCGCTTACTGGATTTGAAATTGGTGAGATGTTTCTTGTGCTGGTCGGTCTGAGGACCTGAGGTCGTAGATGGATCTTTCTCACAGAGCAAAGAACAGGAGGACAGGGGATTGATCTCCCAAGGGTCCCCCGATCTGAGTCATGGCACCAAATTTCATGCGCGTCCGTGTGAAGAGACCACCAAACAGGCTTTGTGTGAGCAACATGGCTGTTTATTTCCCCTGGGTGCAGGTGGACTGAGTCTGAAAAGAGTCAGCAAAGGGAGATAGGGGTGGGGCCGTTTTATAGGATTTGGGAAGGTAATGGAAAATTACAGTCAAAGGGGGTTGTTCTCTGGTGGGCAGGGGTGGGGGGTCACAAGGTGCTCAGTGGGGGAGCTTCTGAGCCAGGAGAAGGAAATTCACAGGGTTAATCACTCAGTTAAGGTGGGGCAGGAACAAATCACAATGGTGGAATGTCATCAGTTAAGGCGGGGCAGGGCCTTTTCACTTCTTTTGTGATTCTTCAGTTACTTCAGGCCATCTGGGCATATACGTGCAAGTCACAGGGGATGCGATGGCTTGGCTTGGGCTCAGAGGCCTGACATGCACCACAACAAATTCCAAGTACATTGAATTAAGAACTTTATATTATTCAATAAGTAATCAATTAATATTAATCTGCCAAATTTATTAACATTATTTTTACCATGCCACTAACCCACCAAGAGTTTGGATAATTGTTACAAAACAGTTTTATATTTAATCATTTAATTTTTAATTGAATTTACAATAGTATGTATGATAATGTCAGATGTTTCACTTTTGGCAGCATACATTTTTTACAGTTTGCTTTGATTCAAGAATTGTATTAAAAATTGAATCATTATTTAACTGAGTTTTATGTTTGAAGTATGGGATACTACTGATTTTATCCTGACATCATTTAACTGTTTAAAAAATGATTCTTCCCCTAAAAGAGCCAATATAGTAAAAAAAAAATTACTTTGATTTTCTTAAATGTTTAAGAAGACTTGGATTTGAAAATGAGCAAAATTAAGTTAGAGGAACAGTTATTTGATCTAACTGAACAGTCCTGTTTCACAGTGGACAGCCGCTCATGATAAATCACCATGTTTAGGGATAGCCTCCTCAACATTCCTCCCAACAGTTAAGGTTGATGCTAGTGCTCCTTCAGCAGATATATTGCTTCTGATTATCATTCACTTGGTGATTTTGCTATGGCACTGTGGTATTGAATAAATGTCAACAAGCATTTTACACATGATAATTATCACCTCTCTCGAGAGACAAAAACAACACTCAGTTCTTAATTTTTTATGAAACACATACTTTCTTTTTTATTTGGCTCATGTTGCCAAAAGAGTTTATTGTAAAATAAATAGGAAGAGACAAAAAATAACTAAGTGTAGATTTTATACCGTATACTAAGTGACAAAATGCTATAACAATGCCAGGCTACTCTCTATACACTCTATGGCAGAGCTGCTCAGCTTCTATTCACTGAAGTTTCACGTACAGTCATGCACTGAATGATGACATTTCCGTCAATGATGAGCCTTGTATATGATGGCATTCCCATAAGATTTTAATACCATATTTTTACTATAGGTCTTCTATGTTTATATGCACAAATACTTGCACTGTGTTACAATTGCCTACCATAATCAGTACAGTAACATGTTGTACAGGTTTGTAGCCCAGGATTTATAGCCTATACCATATAGCCTAGGTGTGTAGAAGGCTATACCGTCTATGTTTTTGTAAGTATGCTTTACCATGTTTGCACAATGATAAAATCACCTAACAACACATATCTCAGAACTTAGCTGTGTCATTAAGCAAGGCATGACTGTGGTTCTAACTTACAGCTCCTTTTGTTTTCTGTTAACCTTGACAACTGGTGGCCTGGTATCGTCACACGTTTTTTTTTTTTTTTGAGACAGAGTCTCGCACTGTCGCCCGGGCTGGAGTGCAATGGCGTGATCTCGGCTCACTGCAACCTCCGCCTGCTAGGTTCAAGCGATCCTCCTGCCTCAGCCTCCCCAGTAGCTGGGATTACAGGCACCCGCCACCATGCCCGGCTAACTTTTTTGTATTTTTAGTAGAAACGGGGTTTCATCATATTAGCCAGGCTGGTCTCAGACTCCTGACTTCGTGATCCGCCCACTTCGGCCTTACGGGCGTGAGCCACCGCGCCCAGCCTCTTTACACTTCTTGATCTTGACACATGATATGACCACAACTGCCTGACAGGGGCGTCTGCATCCCTTATTTCTGTCACCACAACTAGGAGTTAGCTACCCCAGCTGCTAGTAAGTATCTGAGAGTACTTTGTGTTATTGATGAAGGGCCTACACACATTAAATCTGGAAAGGTGAGAGAAAATAGCTGGTACTGAGTCCAGCATACAGAGTGGTAACTTCTGGATACTCACAAGGTATATCTTTAAAAATGTAAGTGTAGCTACAATACTCTCCGTTCAGTTTAAACTGTTTAATATATTTAGTAAAAGTAAAAATAACTTTTACATTAGGATTCAAATACAAAATTTAAAAAATTAATGATTTCTTACAGATGCATTAAGATGCTGACTCCTACCTTGTCAATCTATTGTTAGAAGCACTTTTCTGCCCTATATAACTAATAGTAGTAGTTCAATAAAATTTCTGAACTCTGGACATTGACTAATCTTTAACATTATAATTTCTAGCATTATTTAAATTCTCCTTACTTTTGCCAAGTAATTAGCCACTTTGTAACCACTAAATTTTTGGACCTAATCTCTCAGTTTAAGAACATTTTGCTAACAGGCTGTCTTACTCATAGTGACTCTACATCTATTTTGAATAAATTACCATTGCTTATTAGTCTCCCCTAAGCTCTCACCATTTTTACGTCCTTCCTCAGTCCACCTTTTCAGTTGTTTCATTTTTACCTCTCCGAATATGCTCAAATTTCTTCTTATTTCTCTTAAATGTAAAAGGTAAAACCAGAAATTGAAAACCAAATCATTCTTGAGAATACATCCCAGTGATCTCTTACTAGTTTTAAAACTTGCTCTATGCCTAATTCTCTTTTTTTGGTTTAATTAAATGTGGAGGATTTTATTTATTCTTAGCTTTTTCTTCCAGTGCCAACTAAATTTGATTTAATGTTTTCATGGAACTTGATTCTATATTTGATGGATAATTTGGGATCAGATATGTTCACCTGTGGTATTAGTCCAAATTGATAATCCTACCCAACTTTGTATTTTAAAATTTAATACATAAGATGACATAAAACCTTAAATAATATATTTCTTCAATCCTAGTCAAAACCGCTGTGAGACATGCATTTTCTTTCTAAAGTATATGCATAAACTTTGATCACTATTGCTTAAGCCCTCAGACCATTAAACATAGAGGATGTAATCAAAGTCTCAAAATGAAGATTCTCTTGCTTCTTATTCTTTGACAAGAACAAAAAGAAAATTAAACTGTTGCAATGTGACTTACATTTAGATGCTCTGTACACAGGTTTCCCAAGACACATGGCTATTAACAAACACATTTTACTCCTTTTCAGTTAAGCACATTTAAATATCTTATTAAGAAAGATTGTCAAGCTTTTGAAAGTGTAAACAGATCAATATTTTTAAGTAAGTACATTTAAATCAGGATTTTTGTAGAATTTTTATGGGACAAATGGACAGAATAATCTAGTTAATTCACAATTTGAATCTTTCCAAAGACCCTCAAAACTTAAAACACAAGTGATTTATATCTTAACATGTGTGTTTGGTAAGTCTGAGATGAATAGTACCATACCAAGGAAAACCACGTCACAGAAAAAAATCTGTTTGTTTTCTGAAGTTTTTGTTTCTTTCTGTTTTGTTTTGAATAATATATTTGGGAATGGTGGTACAAAACTTGAAAATGGTCTGGTCAATACCCTAAAATGAGAAGCAATGGTGATGATGAACCAGCAACATCCTGCATGTTATAGTGCCGAAGGGCAACAGGGCAGCAGGGCTATGTGGCAGATGCCATGTAGGCAACTTGCCGCACCTCTCTGAGTCTTGTTTCCCACATCAGTAAGATGATAATAATGATCATAGTGTCAGTGTCACTGTTAGGAATTATGATTTATGTAGTGCACAAAGGTCATTAAAATGTTTAAGCAGAGGCAAAGAAAAGAAAAAAGAAGAAAAACCTCAGGTGAGTGCTATCTTGGGTGAGATGCCAAAACATCAGGCATAAACAAGGACTGCTGTAGGCAAACAAGATTGGGTCTGCTATGAGTCGCTAAATGTGCCTGCTTTTCCAAAGCATCCTGTTTGGGGGAGTTTTGTTTTTGTTTTTGATTTGGATTTTGGATTATTGTTTGTTTGTTTTTCTTCATTTTTCTTCTTCCCTATGATCTATGGTCTTTTATTTTTGGTCTTTTTTACTTGATAATTTCCTCTTATGCCTCCACTGAGTTGACACATCAGGGAAGTGTCCCACTGGACAACTCAAAAGGGTGGTAGGTCTGGGCGAGCTCTGCTCTAGTATTTAGGGAGAAATAGACCTTTCCTTCTTAGAGAATCATGGTTAGATGTTGGGAAGCAAGATTAGGGTAAGGACCAAGGGTAGAGAAGGAAAAGGCTCTAGACCTGCTTGTGGACCTAGACTTCGATAGAAAGGAGAAAGGAAGTTACCAGGTCAAGGGCTTCTATTTGAGAGTTTGCAGCCAAAGCTCCCCAGATTTAGGGGTTCCAAATAAGAGTCTGAGGATGGGGCCCTGCATTAATGACAGGTGTGCCCTCACCAGGAGGCCTTCCTGCATATCTTTCTCGTGAGCTTACAGCAGTGAGAGTTTCAGGGAAAACACTCATATCCACTGTTTTTTTTTTCTTTTCTTTTTTTTTCTTCCCTCAAAAGCCTATTTTCCCTTCACATGGCTGAAAAGAATGACACATGTGGTATTAATTCAAATCCAGGACCCTGGAATCATAGTGTCATAAGATAAAAAGAGAAATAATTAAACGATGAATCTTTTCTCAGTCCCAGAGCAAGGGCTGGCACTAGGAAGCATTTTAATAAAGAATCTGCTTTATATACCCTCCTGCCTTTCTCTCATGTTTTTTCCAGCTCACATAGCCTTTCACCTGAGGTCCTCAGGCAGCCTGCACCATCATGATGTCCTAAAACACTGTGACAGTATGATATCCCATTCCAGCCTCCACTGCTTTCCAAAGGTGCACAAATTCCTAACTTCCTACCTCCCACCTCCACACCAAATCCCAAGGTTTTCTTTAGAGTTGGGCTCAGCCAGGGGTATCAAGAAAAGCAGCTGATTAAATCAATTCACAGAATGATTTGAATGACTGATCTTTTATACACCCCCATATATTTGCATTTTTGGAAGAGGAAGCTTGTTAAATAAATCTATCATCAGTGAAATTTTTAGGCAACTTATCAAAGAGAAAAGAAAAAAAATTAGGCTTTGACAGGAAAGGAGATTTAGAGAAGGGCTGAGAAACCAAACTCAATTTTGTCTGGCCACCAGATTCCCAAATGTGGTATTACTCTGGTCTCACAATATTCCTCAACATACAAAGGTTGATAACAATGGCTGTCATGTAGCAATCCAAACAAGAGTGAACAGTTTGTGTGTGTGTGTGTGTGTATAAGTAAGGGAAGCAGGTTTGGTGGTATGAACAACAGAAATGAGTTACTTTTAGATTGAGGTTTGCCCATCATTGATGCCTTGTGGTTAAAAATAAAAATAATTCTAGCATTTATATGAAAAGTCTTAAGTGTAAAATAAACATTTTCTTCTGATTGGCTAATTATGGCATCAGTCAGTAAGTGATTCATGGCACAAGGCAACACTTAGACAATTGTATTTGTTAATCTTTGCTGAGCAACAAACTATCTCAAAACATTATTACTTAAAGCAATAATCTAGTATACTTTCATGATTCTGTAGATCAATAATTTGGGATGGGCTCAGCTGCAAGATTCTTACACTAATTTTACCTGGACTTAACCCATAGGGCAGCAATTGAATGATGGCTGGGTGGTTTAAGATGGCCTTACTCAACATATTTTGCAGTATATGGGCTTTGTGGGCTGAACACTTCAATTTTCCTCCACTGCACTGCTCCATCAGGCTAGCTTGGACTTGTTCACATGACAGCAGTATCCCAAGAGGGCAAAAATGGAAGCTGCAAGGCTTCCTGTGTGGCCAAGGCTCAGAAAGCACACAGTGTCACCTTCTCACTTCTTCATACGTTTGTTTAATAGCGTTGCTGTCTCAACATCCATTTTTAGCCTGATGTAAGTTCTTTGAAACCTGGTCATATCCTGTCACTTTTGGCCTAGTTAGAACTTTCCCTTTCTGTGTGATTATTTGTGGTATGGCCTGCTTGTTCCTCATCCCACTAACCTAAAACCCAACACAGTCCACAGCTGCTAACCACAATAAAACCTAATGGTCAACACTTGTCATATAAATAAGTTCCTGCCATTTGCATGTGTTTTCTTTAACTAGCCAATCCACAATCCCCCCTTGGGAAAGCTTAAGGGATAATGCCAATGGGTCCTAATAAAGGCATAGTCCCACAGGTCCTCTCTTTCTTTCACCTCTCTCTCTCTTCTCCACTACCCACTGGTTGAGATCCCTGCTGCCTCCAGATGTCCTGTCAGCCTCCTGTTGGCCCTCCAAACCTCTCTGGGACCTGTATGTAAGTAACAAATTTCTTCTGCTTCCTGCATTTTGGTTTTACTTCCTCATTGTGTCTCACTTGACACACATATCCAAACCTAACTTCCCCCCGGTCAGAGTTTTCCTGGAGTGTGCCTTATGGCTACTCTCAAAAGAGAGACCTCGAGACCAAATTAAAAGAAGTTACAACTTTGTTACATTCCATTGGTTAAAACAAGTAACAAAGCAAAAGCCAGAATCAAGTGATGGGGATATAGCTCCACCTCTTGATGGGAACTGCTGCAAAAAGCCACTGAAGACAGGAGTAGCTCAAAAGGTTTACAATAATTTTCTATTTGGAGTGTTCTTTTTTGCTTCCCCACTTCCTTAGTGCAGTGAGATCCTCTTTTATCTGTAGAGAAGTCACATGGGGAGAGCTCGTGTTCCAATTATAAATGAGGCTTAGGAGAACTGAGATGTTAGGTTGTTCATTATTCTATTTGAGGTAAAATGAACATAGCTAGACTTTATAGTTTTTAGAACATTTCAAGAATGACATGTCATCTGTTTTTTTCCAATAAATGGTCTCTAGTGGCACTCTTTGGAAGAACTATAATCATTAGAACATTCATTGTCTCCTGAAATTTTTATTTTAAATTGTTTAAGCAGATGTGCTAAGATGTTTGCTTCACACATTTCCCAAATATTGGCTTCTTTAAGTGATGTGTTTAGTTTGTCCCTTGGGATATAGGTTTATGTTTCTTACATAAATCTCCTATAAAGCCTTGAAGGCAATTTTTTCTTGGGGAATATTTATTTCAATTTCTTAGGCTAAAAAGAAAAGTATTTAGGGGACCGTTTTATTAGTGTTTGTAATGAGAACATTTATGAGAGGCATTGATTTCTTGCGGAAAGCTTGTTTCTGATTCATGAAGAAATGTAATAGAATTATGTGCTGGAAAGTTAATCTGGGTGTCCTGAGATGAATCTCTGCAAGTCACAAAGACTTGCTGTGTCTGTAAAATCAGATGATCAGAAACTGGGTCTAAACCACTGTGGCACTCTAGCCAAACCAACAATTTTGCAACACGACAAATAGCTATTCCAAATCTCACCTTGCAGACAACGGAAGTGGTAGATATCTGGGGTATAGTGAATGTGCTATGAAAATAGAAGGAAGAAGCCCTTGGACACAAAAGTGGAACCTTACACCTTGGTCTTGACCTCATTTTCATTTCCATCCACTTTTGTGCTTTCTAAAATTCAGTCTCTGAGATAAAAGCTCTGATTAGAGATTTGGCAGCTCTTATTCCCATAAAGCAAAATTTATGACTATCATCTAGTCTTCAAGAATCTTTCACTCTTCATCTCCTGCTGCTTCTATCCCAAATATGCTTGATTTTCCCTGGAATCTCCAGTGCCTATCCTGTTTCTCAATTGCAATAAAGACCTCTATATTACCCTACAGAAGGAGCAGTTTATATCACCTGTCACTCTCTCGTTTCTGGAATTTCTTCTCTTGGTTTCTGTGATGCATTCTTTACAGGACTTTTCTTCTCAGACTCCTTTGCTAATTCAGTACACCTGCTTGGACTCTCAATGCTGATATTCTCTAAGCTCACTCCTGGAATTTCTGTCTTGTCTATCTACACTGTTTTGTTTCTCAGTCTTATTCATTCCCATGATGTTAAACATCATATATGGCTTTACTTTTCAATGTTTACCTTTGGCCTTGTCATGATGCCACAATTATATTGGAACAGCCAACTCTCTACTTGCAATTTTCACTTAAAGTCTAATACGCATCTCAAAGTTACCATGATAAAAGCAGAACTATAAACTTTGACTCCAACCTACACCTCTCTCTACTTTTTCCGATTCAGGACAGTATCACCACCCTCCCAGTTTACTCAAACCAAAAATACAGGTTCCTTTTTAAAAAAAAATTTGAAAGTTAAGCCAATAGCAAACCCTCCTTACTTTATCTCCAACATATATTCAGAATCCATCCATGCCTTCTATCTCAACTATTTCTCACTTAGTGCAATCAATTCTCATCCCTTGCCTGAACTACTACATTAACCTTCTCACCTTACTCCATGAGTGTAATTTTTATTTGTATTTTAATTCATTACAAGAGAAATTTTTAAACATACACAAAACTAATGACAATATTATAATGAGCCCCCATGAAAACCTCATCTAGTTTCAATAATTCGTAACATTTTTCCAATCTTGTTTCATCATACCTCCCTCTTTTCTCTCCCCCAATCAATGACATATTTTAAGAAGAAGTCACACACATCATCTAATTTCACTGTAAATATTCAGTATATATCAGTAGTGGATAGTGACTCATGTTTTTAATATAACTATAGTACCACTATACACCTAACAAAAATAACAATTCTCTTACAGCATTTAATATTCAAACCACTTTCAAATTTCCCAGATTGTGTCAAAAATGTCTTTTTATAGTTATTTTGTTTGAATAAGAATCCAAACAAGGTCCAGAGCTTGTATATGCCTCTTGGGTCACTTTTAATCTACAATATTCTCCTTTATTTCATGCTGTTCATTTGTTAAAGAACCCAGTTTATTTGTTCTGTAGTGTGACCCACATTCTCAATTGGTTGGTTGCATTTTTATAGTTCTTTGAATATATTTCTGTCTCCACAGTTTCTCTTCAGATTGTTAGTTAGATCTAGAAGCTTGGTTTTATTCATGTCCAATTTTATTTTGACAAAAATAGCTTCACTTTATAGGTGATGTGCTGTGTACTTCCTATTGTGTCATATCAGGCATATCTAGTGTCTGGTTGTCCCACTTTTAAGGGATAGTGAGAATAATTTGTGGGTTCCAGTGATGTCAATTGCTCTATTCATTATACAGTTCCCAAACAACTTTTTGCTTAAATGTCCTAGGAGCCATTGATAACCACTATCTATATCTGTTATTTCAGTATAAAATTTAAAAAAATTATTTAAAAAAATTCTGCCATTCTGCTTGCATGTATTGACTGAAATTCCTCTGTAAAAAAACTATTTTGTTATCTTAAAAGCCACTTTATACAGAAAAATAATGATGAACATTTAATCTTTGCCATTCACCAATTTTTAGAATAATGAGCCAGTGTATTGGAAAATTCCAACAATACCAAAATGTTTTAATTGTTGTTTAATTTCATTATTATTATTAATTTGTGTATATTTGATATGTGTCAGCCCATAAAATCTTCTTTAAACTGTCCTCCCCGTTACAAATTTTAACCTTATAAATATCTTCATTACACTGCAGTCAGTGTGATCTTTGAAAAACTCCAATCCCATCTTGTCTATATGCCATTGAACACTCTCCAGTGGTTCCCCATTACAATTACAACAACTCTCAAATTCCTCATTCTAAAAAGGGGTATGTATCATGGCCCTGCCTATCTCTCTGACTGTACTTTGTACAATTATTCCCCTTAACACAGATGCCTTTTTGTTTCTTAGATACCTGTCATTTAGGGACTTTCTCTCTATCAGCTATGCTATTATTCTTGATTTTTGCATCTGTACTTTTTGTTATTTGGTCTCAATCCTATGACGCTGAGTTATTTTCCATCGGATCACCCATCTGTTTTATTCTTGGTGTAGACTAGTTGATATTTTCTTACTAATTTATTACTTCTTGGTTTTATCTTTCTCCCTCCTCTATACTTTAAGTCTTATTGAAAGCAAGGATCTTGTCTGTCTTGTCCACCACTGAATCTCTGGAGCCTAGCACACAGTAGGCATTCACTACACATTTATTGAGTAAATGGCTGCTTGAATTCATGAAGGCCCACTGAATTTAAGGCTGAATCTCCTCAGAAAAAAGGGCCCTTGAGATGTACACATACATTACCAGTGACTTCTTGGTGTAAGAGAAAGCTCTTGCTTTCTGTCAGGAAGGCTGAAGGTGTTCTGACCCACAGGAATAGCAAGTAAGTTTTAACTTAAAAATGAATTTTAAAAATTCATATAAAATATTCACATGAACAGAAAAATTAAAAATCAACACAATTTATTTTAAAATCTTTTATAACAAAACTATACATCTTAATTAATATTAAGAGATTTGTTTTAAATGTTACAGTTTGAAATTTTCTTATTCAAATTGTTAGCAGTGCCAAATAATTTATTAAAATTACTTTATATTAAAAAGTAACACACGTATATCCTCTTTTGATATTTCTTTCCTATTTGTGACTAGATAAAATTTAGTGGAGCAAAGAAATTTCCAAAAGACTCTTATATTAGTAGGTTCAATAGAAAAAATATGTCATGAAGTACAGAGTTTTTAAGCCACATGAAGTATTAGGCTCTGATGGCTAAGAGTCTAATAGTTTCAAACAATACAATGTTCATGTTGTTAGATAACTAACTATAAAACTCATTCCATATATTAATACTATTCTACCTGTATTACATCATCATTTAATATAAAAATTCTGGATGTAACTATTTCTAGTCAGTAAATATTTTAAAAATTGTACACATATCTTATTGATGATTTGAAAATCTGGAAGTAAGATTGGAGTAATCTACAACATTTTAAAATGAAAAACATATAACATTTTTCTTTGGCTGTTTTTGTTTTGTTTGTTTGTTTGTTTGTTTGTTTTTGAGATAGAGTCTCAGTCTGCAGCCCAGGCTGGAGTGCAGAAGCATAATCATAGCTCACTGCAACCTTGAACTTCTGGGCTTAAGTAATCCTCTCACCTCAGCCTCCCTAGTAACTAGGACTACAGGTGTATGCCACCACACATGGCTAATTATTTTATTTTTTGAAGAGATGGATTCTTGTTATGCTGCCTAGGCTGGTCTTGAACTCCTGACCTTAACCAATCCTCCCACCTTGGCCTCCCAAAGTGCTGGGATTGCAGATGTGAGCCACCATACCCAACCCCTACTTTTATTGTTTTGATAACAATATAAATTTAAAAATTAATTATCATTATAAATGTTATTTTAAATACATTTTTGCAAAGAAAATATTTGTTTCCAGCTGCAACAACTATTCAAGTTACAATTTGCCTGACTTTTAATTTTTGGTGGGTAATTGATTCCAAATCTTAACAATTTCCTTTTATTAAAATACATCAGAAACAACGTAAAAAGAAGTAACAAACTGGAAGATATTTACAATAAATATACCTGATAAAGCAGTAGCATTCCAAATATATAAGTAATTCCTGGAAATCAATCATTTAAAGTAAAAGAGGCAAAAAGGTAAATTAAGAACAGGCATTTCACAGAGAAATAAACATGAATGATGAGCAAATATATAAATAGTTGTTGAACCTCATTAGTAATTAAGAAATGTAGATTAAGACCACAATGACTACAATTTTGCAATATATTGGCAAATATGTAGTAGTTTGGCACTATCAATATTAGTGAATACACGAATCAAAGGGAACCCATAAGCAATTGTTTGTGAGTGTGCACATTGATATACCAACTATATAAAACAACCAGGCATTATCTAGAAAAGCAGAAAATGTACACATTCTCTTACACAAACATCTCATTCCTATTTGTATATCTTAGAGAATCTGTTGACTATTGCCAATATGAGACACGCACAAGAATATCCACAGAAACTTGTTTGTAATTCAAAAAAAGATAAAACTCAAATGCCCATTGAAAACAAAATAGATAATAGAATATATGTATAGAAGAATAAATGAATTAGAGCTATTCACAATAACATGGATAAATCTCAGAACCACAATATTGAGGGAAAAAGGCAAGTCTCAGAAGACTAGAAAAAGTATGTATTTTTATAAAGTTCAAGACAAGCAAACCAAACAATATATTGCTTAGGGATATAAATATAAATAGTAAGATAATTTTTAAGCAAAGGAATTCAGGACTGCTGTTAATTCTGGATGATTAGAAGAGGTAGGGAGGACACAGGTAGACTCAATTACACTGGTAAAAAATTTAAGCAAGGTGGTGAATTTATAGGTTTTCATTTTGTTATTTTACTTCAAAATGTATATTCATTTCTGTTGCCAGCAGTGGATGAATGGGATGATTAGGACTACAGACTCTGTCCAAAATATACAAAACATCTGATTTAAGTTCTTGGAGAATTATCAAGGAAGTAAGAATTTTCAGGCCATGAACTGTAAAAATAGGGAAACCAAGAGAAGTATTTAGGCACTTAGAATATCACTTACCTGCTGGGTAATTACTGATTCTGAAAGCAAAAGTAGTGAATAAAAAACCTGAAAATATAAGCAGTTTTCATTAGTCTTATGAAGCTAGAGGAGAAAAGAAAAGTTCAGGAATCATGAAGGAAAAATATCCCTGGCTAATATTGCATATTTCAAAATGAAATTCTGATGGGCTACATTCCCCTTATCTGTGTTTTCACTTTCTGCAATTTTAGTTACCCACAGTTAACCATGGTCTGAAAATATTAAATGGAAAATTCCAGAAATAAAGACATTCATAAACAAATAAACATTTATAACCTTCAAATTGTGCACCATTCTGAGTATTGTTATAATTGCTCCATTTTATTATTAGTTATTGATAAAATATTACTGCACCTAATTTATAAATTAAATGTTATCATAGGAATGTATATATGGGAAAATGTTCAAGTATATATAGGGCTCAGTACTATCCGTGGTTTCAGGCATTCACTGGGGGTCCTGAAACATATCCTCTGTGGGTAAGGAGGATCCACTGTAATTTATAATGAACAGCAAATAGAGAAACTCTCACGAGGAGTAAAAGCCCTTTTTAAATGATTTAAATCCCAGATTTGGTTCCAATTTTTCTCCAGCTTAGCTGTCTACAAGAAAAAAATAAATTATTTCTTAAGGAAAATAATATCATATGTAACTTCAAGTTATTGCTACAATTTTTGACATGCAATGTTCAGCACCTAGTCAAAAATAGTGAATTTTACATGTACCCAAAATCGACGAGAAATCAAAGGACAATAAATATTAGAACTAGACCCCCCAAAATACACATATTAAAATTATAAAGAATATACTTCGTAAAAACACACAACTGTATTTAATATGTTCAAGGAATTAAATAGTAAGTGGAGAATTTCAAAAGAAAACTGAACATTAACTTCCTTACACCCTATACAAAAATTAATTCAAGATGGATTAAAGACTTATATGTTAGACCTAAAACCATAAAAACCCTAGAAGAAAACCTAGGCAATACCATTCAGGACATAGGCATGGACAAGGACTTCAGGTCTAAAACACCAAAAGCAATGGCAACAAAAGCCAAAATTGACAAATGGGATCTAATTAAACTAAAGAGCTTCTGCACAGCAAAAGAAACCACCATCAGAGTGAACAGGCAACCTACAGAATGGGAGAAAATTTTTGCAACCTACTCATCTGACAAAGGGCTAATATCCAGAATCTACAATGAACTCAAACAAATTTACAAGAAAAAAACAACCCTGTCAAAAAGTGGGCGAAGGATATGAACAGACACTTCTCAAAAGAAGACATTTATGCAGCCAACAGACACATGAAAAAATGCTCATCATCACTGGCCATCAGAGAAATGCAAATCAAAACCACAATGAGATACCATCTCACACCAGTTAGAATGGCAATCATTAAAAAGTCAGGAAACAACAGGTGCTGGAGAGGATGTGGAGAAATAGGAACACTTTTACACTGTTGGTGGGACTGTAAACTAGTTCAACCATTGTGGAAGTCAGTGTGGCGGTTCCTCAGGGATCTAGAACTAGAAATACCATTTGACCCAGCCATCCCATTACTGGGTATATACCCAAAGGACTATAAATCATGCTGCTATAAAGACACATGCACACATATGTTTATTGTGGCACTATTCACAATAGCAAAGACTTGGAACCAACCCAAATGTCCAACATTGATAGACTGGATTAAGAAAATGTGGCACATATACACCATGGAATACTATGCCTCCATAAAAAATGATGAGTTCATGTCCTTTGTAGGGACATGGATGAAGCTAGAAACCATCATTCTCCGCAAACTATTGCAAGGACAAAAAACCAAACACTGCATGTTTTCACTCATAGGTGGGAATTGAACAATGAGAACACATGGACACAGGAAGGGGGACATCACACACTGGGGACTGTTGTGGGGTGGGGGGAAGGGGGAGGGATAGAATTAGGTGATATACGTAATGCTAAATGATGAGTTAATGGGTGCAGCACACCAACATGGCACATGTATACATATGTAACAAACCTGCACATTGTACACATGTACCCTAAAAGTTAAAGTATAATAATAATAAATATAATAAATAGCATATAGCTTAAAAAAATACAGCAACAAATTTAGAGCTAATAGGATGTGTTTAATCAAATTTAGGGCTCATGGGATGTGTTTAATAGTATATTGGGCTCAGAAAAAAGAGTTAGCAAATTGGAAGATATGACTGAAAAATTACCTAGCCTGAAGTGCGAGACAAAAGTTTAGGAAATATAGAAGTGAGTTTAAAGGGCATATGATGCACAGAGAAAAGTTGTCGCAACGAGTCAGTTGGGGCTTCAGAAAGATAATGAGATAGAGAAAGGCAGAATAAATATTTAAAGAGATATTGACCAATAACTTCAAAACTCACAAAAGCTATCAGTTAACAGGTTCAATAGGTGCTAGGAACCTGAATAGGTTTTCAAATAGCGAAATAACCAAAAGATGCTTACCTAGTTGCAATATAGGAAAAGTGCAGAAAATTAAAGACATACAAATTCTCTTTAAAGCAGCCAGGAAAACAACAGAGTATATTGCCTGCAAAGAAGCAACAATAAGAACAAGAGTGATGTGAACAGAAACAATGAAAGCCAAAAGATAGTGGAATACCTTCAAAATAGAGAACAATAATATCTGCCAGTCTAGAATTCTATATCAGCAAGTATATCTTTTAAAATACAAGATATTTGAAGAAATTTTTAGACAAGCAGGACCATGGAGTTTTTATAATCAATACCATACTAAAAACATTAAGCATATTATTCAAGCATAACACTAATTATCCCCAATTTGAGCAAAGTTATGCAAGAAGAAATAAAGACCAAAGAAATGGGTAAATATGTAGTGAAGACAAAAAGAATATTGACTATAAATATAGTAATAAAATATCTTGTGGGGTTTAATATTTAGAATTAGATTGCGTGCAATAATAGTATACAAGCTGGTAAGTAGCTGAGTGAAAGGAATTAAATAGTTCTATCATCCTTGTATTTTCTGGATGATAATAAAATTACTAATTTTACGAAACCTTAATAAATCAAGAACATACATCAAAATCTCCATAGTAACCACCTAAAAAATAGTAAAAAATATAAGCTAAGAAAGTGAACATAATAGAAACAAAAAATTATCAAAAATAAAGCAATAGGGAAAAGAAAATTTAAAGCACAAGAGATAAATAAAAAGTGAATATTAAGATAATAGGCTTACTAAGCCCAAACACAATAAATGAAGAATAAAGACTCCACTTAAAAATAATGATTGTCAATTGCTCTTTTGATATGACAAATTTACTTTAAAGCATAAACTAGTATTAGAAATAACAATGATATTTGATAATGAAAGGTCAAATACTAGGAAAGTATAACAATTAAAAATTTTTTGCACCTAACAATTTGGGCTCAATATCTATGAAACAAAAATTGATAGAAAAAAATAGACAAATGAACAATCACTATGTAATTTTGAAAAATTGTTCTCAGTAACTGGTAGCACAAATGGAAAAAAAGAACAGTAAAGATAGAAATTTACCAACTTATTAACAAATTTATCAAATTAACATGTAAACTTTATACCACACAAAGAATGTTCATACTTTTCAACTTTATAGAGTATTACCAAGGTTGACCATATGTTGGGCCATAAAGTAAGGCTCAATAAATTTCAAAGAATTCAAATGATGTAGATCCACACAGATTGAAATTACACAGATTTTGGTCAGATATTCTGTGACCACAGTAAAATTCAGCTAAAAATAGATAACAAAAGATAATTGAAGAACCTCAAAATGTTAGAAAATTATTCAACACACATTTAAATAACGCTTTGTTCAAAGAGGAAAACTGATGGTCAAAAATTTTTGAACTGATAGTAATGAAAATACCAAGTATGAAAATGTGTGGAATGCGACTGAGGCTATGTACAGAGGAACAGTTTTATCCTTAGATGTATATATTCAAAACTAAGAAACACTGAAAACCAGCTATCTATGCATCCATCTCAAGAATTTAGAAAAAGTAGTAAATTAAACCCAGAGAGACTAAGTAAATAATAATAATAATAGAAATTTATTAAGTATAGGAATAGTTGCAAATCCTGTTTAAAGAAATACAAAACAGATACAATAGGAAAAACAAAGCTGAAAGTTGTATCTTTAAAACTTAGACTAAAAAAATTGACAAACTCCTGGCAAGCCTGACCAAGAACAAAAAAGATAAGACATAAAGAGCCAATTTAAAAAAACAGCACAATGGTTTATAAAAACATTGCAAATTTACTAAGAGGAACACTTAGGCAGCTGTAGAAAACTTGAATTTGAAACTGTAGATAAAATAGAGACAGGAGGAAACAGAATATGTAAGTAGTCATATATCCATTAAAAGAATTGAGTCTCTTATGAAAGAAAATCTTTCTTTGTGAAAACAAATAGCCCAGATGACTTTGTGGATGGATTCTACTAAATATATACAAAACAAGCACAATCTTGCCTGAACTATTTCAGAAAATAGAAAAATAGATATTACTTCTCACCACATCATCTTATGACAATGTACCATGAGAGAACCCGTACATTATTTAAGTAATTACAATTATTTAAAATATGTATACTTGTGTGGGTAGAGAATATTTCTGGAAGGAGACACAAGAAACTGCTAACAGAAATTGCCTTCAAAGAGGAGAACGGGGCACACTGCCATGGGAGGGAAAGATGATATACTTTTTTGTACTATTTGAATACAAATACATAGATGCATAGATTCTGTTTATAATGGAAATATTTAATTTTTAAAACAAAAAGGTAAAAGAATGAATAAAATTTTACCAGACTTCATGGATACAAAATATTGAGAGCTTGATTTAAGACTATTTACCATACTAGAGTCTCACGGACACAGAAAAAAAGAGCAAGTCTGGCTAATCGGTTAGTGGCCTCAGTAACATCTTAAAGCTGGAAAAGGCCAATGGAGCATAACTTATTCACCAGTTTCAAGGCTAGACTGGATACCTGAGACATAACTGTGTACAAATGTTGATTCTGTGATACTGCTCGGTGCCTGCTTCTATGATAAAGCTTCTAAAAGCACAAATCTGAGCTTTAGATGACATTAAATTCTGTCCTATTTCTTAAATGGACTGTTGAAGCTTTCCCTGTTAACATGCCATTGCATTTATCAGGGAGATAAGAACCAAATTTCTTCATATAATCACACCAAAAAAGCTTCAACATTAATAGGGGAGAAAAATAGAAACTGAGATCAATGGATTGCTTTTTTAAGTGCTGTTCTGAATGCAATGGTTTTCTGGTTCCAAGATGATGTCTGAGTGAATAACTAACAGAGCTGGTCTAATGACCTCTCCAAATCCCATTCCTAATGCTGTTTTTGGCAACTGACCAATTTTTTAGCATTCAGCTATTTCAACAGCAGATAAAAAAAAAAAAGCAATAAAAAATGGTTGAGTGATGATAACTTGGGCTACCAGATTTAGATTTTGAAATACAGAAATAGGGGAGGCAATAGTCCGAAATGGGGAATGTGGTGAGTGGAAGGACTGCACAGGACATCCAAATGACTGATGGACTGTGCATGGACTTCGAGAGGAAGGAGGTCACCTGCCACACACCCGACAAAGGCAAGGGTTGAGAATACAGCCAGATCTTACGAAAGAGGCAGAGGGGGAAGGAAGCCTCTTTTAGAAGTCCGAATGCACACTTAAAAATTTCACTTATTTAAACATTTATTCTGCTTATAGGAGAGCTTTAGGGATATAATCTCATGTTTGATATACAAATCTAAAACTCATTGTTACCCTGTGTAAAATCATTAAAAATTTGAATACAGTAGATTAGCCTTCCTTCAGCAAGTGTCCTGAAAGAAGAATGAGTTGACCCACTAAAAATGAGTTATTTTATTGATAAATAAAAGGTATTTTATTTATTAATAACTATTAATCAGTGTTAATAAAACATTAATTTTGATTACTAATTATGTATTATCAGTACATAAATAAAAGAGTTATTAATAGATAAAATTAAAGTTTTCAGAAATATTGATTCCATGTCTATTCTATCCAAAATATACATATTACTTATACCAGAATCTATATAGAAAGACAAAAGCATATAGAATTCATTGTCCCTTGAAAGCTCAACAAGCTGATGCTCAGAGAAGCTGAGTTTTACAGTTTGCAAATCAACAAGCTAGAGTTCAACCTCAGGATTGTTTGATTCCCTAGTCTGCTCATGTGACCTCTGAAATCTTACTATTGCAAGTGACCCTCCTCCCCTACCAAAAAAAAAGTTTGTAGAGAAGCTTTCTTTTTCTTTTGAATAAGTACAAAAAAATTGTAGGCTAGTGATAAGAATGAGCCCACTTGTGTCTGGGCTAGCTGTCCTGTTATATGTCAGCATGTGACTTAGCACACGTAACCATTTCACACCTCAGTATCTCTATCAGTGTAATTTGTGTAGCAGTATCACCTAACTTAAATAGATTAGAAGAAATTCTCCATGTGACATACTAAATGGCACCATAAAATCACAAAAAGTATTGGCTGTTATGTCACTATTGACGTAACAAAAAACATTGGCTGTTATGTCACGTATTTGAGCACCTACTTTCTTCAGGACAATGTTCTTAACCAAAGATGACAAAGGCTTCCAGTTCCCAAGGAGTTGATTATCTAGTGGAGAAGAAATACAAATAAATATAATAAATTATTCGAAGGAGTATAATAAAAAGTGTGTATATACGTGAAAGAGAAAAGGACTCAAAACATAATTAGTTGTATTAGTTTTCATATTTATCCAAAAAGGCTTTCCAGAGATGAGTGCCTTTCCATCCTGAAAAGTGACATGTGGTATCTAAATAAAGCAGCCCTTTCAGGGCATATGTGCTGTTGCCTGCTTCAAATGCATTTTCTTGGAATGGTTCACATATAGATGAAGTCACTGCTTCTATTAAAATCCCTCAAAGTCCTTTCCCTATTATCAGGTAGCATTTAAACACATTTTTGCTATTTATTTTACTACTTATTTGTAGAGAGCAGAATGTCAGGGTATTATTAGTTGCAAATCTTGTATTTCCCAGACACAGTTCTTGAGAATATAGTAGCAAAAGCAGGATAGTTTTATTCCCCAATTCAGTGTCATACAGAGGCAGGGACAAGGATGGGATATGACTCCACACAGCTAAGCCCTGACTTTGATAGAAAAGTACATGGCCACTCTAAAGTGGTAAAATCCAGGCTTAGAGAAGAGAAGCCACCCACTTCAACCTGGAGGGCATGTGGCTACTGGCAGTTATGGAGTGTCTGTCCTCCGGGGTTGTACTGAAAGACGCTGCGTGGCAAGTTGCGGTAGTGCTTCACAGATGCGCTTTATCACTCCGGGCAGCCCTGATCTAGACTCTAGTTGGAGGGGCCTGATAAATAAGCCAATCCTGGCCCTTGAATGGATCGTTTGCACTGAATCATCTGTTCCGGCTTTTCACATTGATCAAAGTCACTAACTGTTGGCCCATCTGTATTTCCTTTTGAGCGAAGTTGCTGTTTGAGACAAATCTCAAACCAAGGAAGAGGAACTGCCCACAATATACTGGGATCAGGAGCCAGAAGGAAGTGGCACCTTCCTCAGCTGTGGAAATGTCTCCATAGTTAGCCTTAAATAAAACATCATAATTTGAAGCTAATTGAATGTGGTATGTCAGCAAGGTCATGTTACCACAAAGGCTACCATGACTCACACTTTGAAGGAGGAATTTTAAGAAGGAATCCAAACTTCAGGTCCAATTTAATAAAAATTTTCTATATCCAAAACCTGTCCACCTGAGCCTTTAGGAAGACATTTTCCTTCACTTTTAAAAATCTATAGGATCTGAGATTCTTTTTACATATATTTTATGACACTTATGCAAAATAAAAATACAGAAAAAGTATAAAGAAGAAAACTAAAGTTATCCATAATTCTACTCCACAGAGAGAATCACATTTTGGAGTTGCAGCCTTAGATAATTTTTAAAAACAAACAAACAAAAGTCAATTTATATAAAGAAACCATGTGATAGCTTGACTTTCTGCTTCACTTCCACTGGAATAACAATCAAATAAGAATTGCCAAAAGTTTATAACATTTTGGAGGAGGAGGGGACTAACACTTTGAAGGAGTAAAAGGTTAAAAATAATCAAGTCTCAAGAAATACATTAAACATTTTAATTTATATTTTCCTTCTATTTTTTTTCTCCACTAGGAGGCCAAAATGCTTTCTGCTAATTGCTAGCATTGACCGGGCAGGCGTAGAATCAGGCCAGTATCCAATCTGTAGACACTCATTTCTTTCCTGTGTCAAAAATGACCTTTCTTCTCTAAAAGGGCATCCTTTAATATCTAGTCATTGTAGCTGTACCAACTGAAATAAAGAAATGTGCCTCACTGCCTCCCCTCAAAAAATATATCAGCATGACAAGATGTGAGTGGATTTTAAATAATATTTGAGAAAAAACTGTGAGAAGAAATGGCTTCAAGTAAACATCAAGGAAAATATTCTCCTGATCTTAGGAGTAGGCTATATTTATACATTTCTGCCTGGACTTATGAATGCTCTGCTAGTATTTTTTAAGGCATGGTTATAGAAAGTCTCTTAGGTTATAGCAATAAAAGCTATATAACTCCAAGACATAATAATGATCAATCTAATTTTCACAGATAAACCCCAAAGTTTAGATAACTATGTTTCCTGAGGTACAGGTGTTATAGCATGTGTCTACAGAATTCTACCAATTCTTAAAGAGATTCTTGATCATGAAATCACATAGACTTCAATGTTTCAATGGTTTGAAGTTTAGATATGTCATGGCATGGTGAAAATAATGTGGTAGACTATGGATAGTACACTGTGGCTGGGAAATGCTAGATTCTACAGGTTTGTTTGCTGTGCAGCTGTTCAGCGCCTTTAATATACTAACTTATATTTTGACTCTCCAATAAGAACAGTCTTGGCCATAACACCCTTTCTTTATAAATATTATCCTTAGACCATTTATCTGTGATAAAAGCCCAGTTTTTAGCTTTAAATTCATTGTGAATGGACACTTTTGTAAAGTACAATAAAAATTAATTAGTAGAAAAATGAAATAATAAAACAAATACTCCAAAGCTCAAACTCACAATGTTTATGAGATTCTAGAGACGGAGAATCACCTTGTAAAATTGAGTTGAACATTTCCCAATGCCCACTCTTAAGTTCTGCATTAAACTTGTCATGAACAGAACTGAACTGTCTGAACAGTACATAGGCACTGAACCACACTTTGAGGAAGACTATTCTAGATCACACTCGGGCCCTCTGTTTGACAGGTGAGGAAACTGCGGCACAGAATGACAAAGTGACCAGTCCAAATACACACAGCTATGGAGAGGAACAGCCATTACTAATGTCCAAAACTCCAAACTAAAACAAGAATTCTCTCTAATATTTTTTGTGTTTGACAATAACCTCAGGGAAGGCAAGGTCTAATGCTTCTTGTCATGCTATCAATACTTGTTAGCATGATTCTTGTCTGTAGTACATACTCAAATATTAAATGGTGGCATAAATAAATGTCCAAGTGAATGACTGAACCACTACTCCTATGAACTGCTTGTCTTCATCTTGACTGATTACTTGAATGTGTAATTTTCTTCAACTGATTTATCTGTGCACATTGACACCCTTATGCCCTGGTCTTTCTAACAGTGTCTCCCTTTATAATTTTTACACACCTGTTATAAGACAATTTTAGGTGGAGTAAAATGTGAATCTGAAATCCAGAACATGGAAACTGAACAAAAAATTCTAAAAGGAAGGGCGAAATGGGATATACAAGGTGAGACAGGTAGATCATAGGCTCAACTATTGTGTTTGCATATTTTAGATCTTTCAAAATTAAATCAGTATTAAGGAAACAATTAAACTCTCCCCTCCAACCAGGTGGCTGCTTCTAGATAACAGCAACAGACAGAAACAGTTTTATAAAAGGAGAGCTGTTTCCCAAGAGTTAGAAGTCTTGTGGAAGGAATAATTAACACTTCTTCATAAGCTGAAAGGAACTCTCTCACTCCCCTTTCCCCCAAATTAGTGTATTTGTAAGAAAGGTTGGCCAAGGGGGAAAAAAATCTTATGTTTGTCTAAGAAATACAAATATTTCTATGGGCTTTATTACTTAAATTGAGAGCAAGGGGCGGGGGTTGTATTGAAAAATGAAAGACTGCGTAGAAATGCCTTATTCTTCTAACTATCACACTTCCTTCTGCCTTTAGCACTAATAACTTAAGAGACACAATCCCAACCAAGGCTCCTGCTAAACAGTTGCTTTTCTTACAGCACTGCCTCCTCCCAAAATGTAACCCAGGGAGTTCTGCAGGGTTGAATTCAGCACTGACCAGACACAAGGCATGCAAATTCTCCTGAAATAAGGACCCTCCAATATATCACTGAGGAAATAACTGTTTTGCATAGTCCCACAGTTTATAAAATTGCATGGAAGAGCTTTTCCGTCTGCAAGGGTAAATATTTTCTTCAACCATGGTTAAAACTTATTTTTAACCATGGTTGAAGATAAATGATGTCACCGTGGACTTGCTGTTGGGTTGCTGCCTTAACATTGCCTTTCTCTAGCACTTCTTTCATCTCTTCTGACTTTTCTCTCCCCAGCTTTTTCTTCTCCATTTTAGCCACTAGCCTAAAGCCTAGGGGTCCAGGAATCCTATTAAGATGATAGCAAATAATCCCAAATTGACTGCTAAAAGCTAAGAGATGATCTACTCTTGGAAAGCATGCTGGAAACAAAGTTGCTATTAGATCTAAATTGTCCTCTCAGCATTTCAACTATGAGATAAATGTTTTAGGCTTAAAGATTTCTGAAGTTCCCTCCTAGCTCTAAAAGATTACAGCTCAGTGGGGTACAGTATATCCCACTTATTCATAAGCCAAGCTTTCTGGAACACAGTACAAAACATAAACGTTGGGAGAAATCAACTCTAAGAAACAAACAAATAACAAACGTAATTTTTCCAAAGTCACTATTTTAAATCTGGGCATTGTAGTATTTTAACTCTTTTTCTCAACTAACATTAAATTTCTGAAAAGGAGACTGATTTTTTAAATCACTGTTCCAGGCACTCAACTTATTTTATTTAATTCTCCCAGTTCTATGAAGGAGGTATTTTACAAGTGAAGAAACTGATACTCAGAGAGGTGTTTTAATCAAGATCATTTATAGGTAATGTAAGCAAGATGACATCTACCTTGTACAGGCAAGCTTAGATTCAAAACCAGTAGAATGTGATATTAAATCAAAATATCTGTTTTTTATTATAAACACAGTGTCAATATAGAAATTTGGGGAAATACTAAGAAAAAAATAGAATTTAAATTTCTCTCACAATTTATAGATAATTACTACTAACATTTAGATTTAGATGTGTTTCCTTCTAGATATAAACATGTTTATATCTATTGCATGTTTTAATAAAAATGCTGCTTCTAATCTTTCCCCTACATAAGAGTAGTTCCTTGAGTTGGTTAATTTTTCAGTATCAAAGTAGAAAGAATAATCTGGCAGGAAAACAACAAAGAAAATAATTAATGGTGGACACATTGATAGCAGAATAAATGACATCTATCATCATGAAATCAAAGAAGGATAAAAGGAAAGGATAAAAGGCGGAAAGAACTTACAATTTTATCATTGCATGGAAATGTCATTCTCATATGTATTGATGTTCCAGAGTCATCAAGCAGAGGATACAAAAAAAAGGTATTCTTTTTGAAAAAAGAAAAATTTCAAGGACTTTATAGAACAGCTGAGATTTAGGGGGAAAATAATTACTTAAAGGTATCAGCTTTAGGTAATCTGGAGCATTCTTCTTCATTGTCCTCCTTATCATCTAACAAAAGTGACAATTTTTCCAATGGCCTTGAACAGGGTCCTTATTTTGGAGAAGATATCTTTTATCTCTTGCCACATCACCTATCTATAGTCCACACTGGGACAGGCCTTTGAAAGTAAACACAAAAGCAGCTTGGAAAAACAGCAACCATTCTACCATTCTTGAAGGAAGTAGTGATGGTGGAAACTTATGATTCAACTCATTTCTAGACATTTTTAATTGATTTAAACAGACAGCTAGACCATTTCTTTCTAATTCATGCTCCAGAGAAAATATACTTTTCTACCGTGAAATGCCACCTGGAAACTGATAGAAATTTACATCCAATGGCCTGGGCCCCAAAATACTTTTTTTAAACAGCCAGTCTCTGGCATTAGAGTTTGAAGAATCAAGCTATTAATCTTTTGTAAATACTAACTTATTAACGTCAATTGATGAATCTGAACTGCAGCATTGAAACAAATTTCTTTGAACAGTTAGCAAATTCTCCATAACAAATCAAGTCCTTTGACCTTGCAGACCCTTATGCAAGTATTATATATTGGCTTCCCTGAAGCTCCAATGCCCTAAGGAAACGTACAGATCCACAGTGGGGCTCATAAGTGTCTCAAATATAGAACTACATCTTACTTCTTACAACAGATATGGTCTTAAAATTTAGTCATAATTTGAAAATTATACAAAATTCTATATAAAATTAGCAAAAGGCAAATCACTTATCAGTTGTCATTAACATTCCCAAAAGAATCACTTTGTAAGAACAATTAATTCTTCTGTGATGTAAATAATCACTTCTGTTCTTTTAATTTATTTTTTAAAAATAAATTCAAATTTGTATATGCTGGTTTTGTTTAGAGGACACTGGACTTTTATTATCAGTCACATTTGAGCTAGCTTCTAGAGGAAATGGTATTTCAATAAATTTTACTAAAAATTCTGCTTTTGAAAATACAGGCAGAAAGGCTAGTGATAGGAGCATCTGGGTCAAGAGGTTTATCCCCTTCCTACTGCTCCATAAGTTTTCATTTTCACTAGTGAAGATTTCTCTCCTTAAGCTGAACCTGACTCTATGAAATTACCCATAGCCTTCAAGGAGCAGCACCTTTAAATCACCATCCATAAATAGCAGAACCTGAAAGAGGCCTTAGAAATGAAGTTTAACTAACCATCTGTAAATAGTAGAACCTGAAAGAGAGCTTAGAAATGAGGAAGTTTCACTCATGGTTGTATGAAATTGGAAACTGAGTTCCAGGGTGGTTAAAATAAAGTGTTCATATTTACACAAAAAATTATTAGAAGAGCCCCAATCAAATCCACATTTTTCTGATACTAAAAAGTATTATATTTCTAATATAAAATGCTGTCTCCTCTGCAGCACTTAAACTCTGTAATCTATATCCATAACCATGTCTACATCTGTAGATCACAAATACAATTTTAAAGAAAGTGGCGGAGTCAAACGCCAATTCATTTCTTTTGTTTGAGTGTGTTTTCTAGGCTCATTGGAAATAAAATTTTTAAAAACATCTTTAAAAACCTTTTGTTCCTGTTCATAAAATTGAGAATTCATTCTTGCAAAGGATGTTCACATTCTATGTACTTTCTAAACATAGAGATGCCTAAAATGAGGATTGGCTGAACTTTTAAATATAATGAAGGTCTTGCAGTTGAAAATATTCTCCAACCAAATGACTTCAATCTGCTTTGTGCTTCTGAGATCTGGATCTAAGGGAAATTTTTCAAAGATAAGCATGAGACTGAAAGGAAATACAGTCTCCTATTATCTACCTTGAGTTTTAGTGTCACAAACATTTGAAAAGCTTCCCTGGAACATGCGCTGTACAACCTCTTCTCACCAGGGTTGAAAGGAGGCTTCTAACCTCAGCTTTATTATTTCTCAAGATGGCCAGTTAAGTAACACCATCTTTTCAGAAAGATTGAATGGGCCTGAGAGGTACCCTACCAACAAATTGGATAGAAAGAAAGTGGGCCTGGTAACAAGCATCACGTAAAGAATTGGTTCTCAAACTTGGCTGTTCATTGTAATAACTTAGGGAGCTTTAAAAGTACTAGCTGCTCACAAAGTTTGCAAATATTCAGTAATGTTATGGACATTTTTATGAACATGTTTTCAAAATCCCTATCTGTTTATTAAATTCTATTTGATTAATTAATTTGTTAATCTATGTTCCTCGTATGACTCCTTTCTGATCTTGTGGAATAGCATTTTATTTAGTTTACCTAGATCTTGATGCATAGATAGTCCTTGATTATTTAACATGGATTTCCTCTGCTATAATATTTCTCAACCCTGCAAATGAGAATTATTTTGGGAGATTAGGACGAAAAAAATATACCTGGTCCCCAATTCACAAAAATTCTGAGCTAATTGATCTGGGATTGAACCAGGGTCTCAGTATGTTTTTAAAGTTTGTTGTAGTAGCTGGCCTCCAAGCTGATACCCAAATGAGCCCCAGCTATTGATACTGCACCGTTTTTGGCTCCCCCACTTCCACGTTGTACCAGGGCTCTCCATGTAATCAATAAAGTAGTACAGAAGTGATAATATGATTAACTTGTAAAAGATACTTCAGTGTTCATTTTAATTGTACTCTCTCTTTCTCAGAGAGTTTGCTTTGAGGAAGCCAATTGCCATGCCATGAGCAGCTCTATGGTGAGGTCCATGTGGTAAGGAACTAAGGCCTCTTGTCACCAGCCTTGTGAGTGAGCTTGCAAGCAGATTCTGGATGATTGCAGCCCTGTTCTACATCTTGGTTGCAACTTCATGAAAGACCTGAGCCAGAATCATCCAGCTAAGCTTCTCCCAGTTTCCTGGCCCTCAGAAATTCTGTGGCAAAACAAATGCCTGTTGTTTTGAGGTGCTAAATTTTAGAGTTCTTTTTTCTTTTTTTTTTGAAATGGAGTCTCACTTTGTTGCCCAGGCTGGAGTACAATGACAAGGGCCCAATCTCGGTTCACTGCAACCTCTGCCTTCTGGGTTCAAACGATTCTCCTTTCTCAGCCTCCCGAGTAGCTGGGATTACAGGTGTGTGCCACCACACCCAGCTAGTTTTTTGTATTTTTAGTAGAGGAAGGGTTTCACCATGTTGGCCAGGCTGGTCTCGAACTCCTGACCTCAAGTGATCCACCTGCCTTGGCCTCCCAAAGTGCTGGGATTACAGGCATGAGCTACCACACCCGGCCTAGAGTAATTTTTTTATACAGCCATAAATAACTAATAGACTCATGTGATCCTAATTAGTAGACAGGTTTAAGCCAGAAAAACTATTGAGGTTTCTAGATAACTTGTTCTTATTGGTACTAATTTAATTCCATTATGATGAGAGAATATACTGCAGACTGTACTAGCCCAGCAAATGGTCTATATGGTTGAAATTACAATGTTCACTAGAAAAGAATGTCTAGTTTGCATTTATTGTGTGTAATATACTGTAAATGTCAATTAGATCATTCTGGTCAATATTCAATATTATTTTTCAGATATTATGTCTTTACTTATTTCTGCCTAGTTGTTTTATCCATTTCTGAGAGAATTTTTAAAATCTCCAACTATGATAATGAATTTATATATTTCTCCCTTTTATTCCATCAATTTTTGCTTCATATGTTTTGAAACTTTTTAGATGCATGAAGATTTATGATTGTTATGTCTTTCTTATTAATTCAACATTTTACCTATGAAATATCCAAATATCACTCTTTGTCTCTGGTAAACTCTGTAGTGTCTACCTTATTTTGATTCCTTAGCCTTCTCATGCTTATTATTTGCATGATATGTCTTTTTTCATCCTTTTATTCTCAACTTTCTGTGTCTTTATATTTAAGACATATCTCCAGTTTACAGTTATTATATGGGGGAGAATTTATCTGATCATAACTACTGTACCACTATTGAGCATAAAACCCCCATCTTTTATTTTTATCTTACTTTCATGTTTTTAAGCAGAACTTAAGTTTATTTGGAATATTTCCAGGTTGAATTGTGCTCTTTGTTGTTTTTATTGTCACTCACTCATGATGGCTTGTTTTATACTGCACCACTTATTTTATAATTTTCAATTATATCCTTATACTCAGAATTTTTTTGTTGTTTGTTCATTTTAATGTTTATTTTTAGTTCTGCAATACATTTGCAGGATGTGTTGGTTTGTTACATAGGTAGACGTGTGCCATAGTGGTTTGCTGCACTTACCAACACATCACCTAGGTATGAAGCCCAGCATGCATTGACTATTTTTCCTAATACTCTCCCTCCCCCCAGACCACCCCCAGCAGGCCCCAGTGTGTGTTGTTCCCCTCCCTGTGTCCAAGTGATCTCATCGTTCAGCTCCCAATTATAAGTGTTTGGTTTTCTGTTCTTGCATTAGTTTGTTGATGATGATGGTTTCCAGCTTCATTCATGTCCCTGCAAAGGACATGATCTCATTCCTTTCTATGGCTAAATAGTATTTCATGGTGTATATGTACCACATTTTCTTTATCCAGTCTATCATTGATGGGCATTTGAGTTGATTCCATGTCTTTGCTATTGTGAATAGTGCTGCAATGAATATATGCATACATGTATCTTTGTACTAGAATGATTTATATCCTTTGGGTTTATACCCAGTAATTGGATTGTTGGGTCAAATGGTATTTTTGGTTGTAGATCTTTGAGGAATTTCCACTTCATCTTCCACAATGGCTGAACTAATTTACATTCACACCAACAGTATAAAAGCGTTCCTATTTCTCCCCAATCTCACCAGCATCTGTTGTTTCTTGACTTTTAAGAATGGTCATTCTGATGGCACGAGATGGTATCTCATTGTGGTTTTGATTTGCGTTTCTCTAACGATCAATGATGTTGAGATTTTTTCATCTTTGTTGGCTGCATGAATGCCTTCTTTTGAGAGGTATCTGTTCATGTCCTTTGCCCACTTTTTAATGGGGTTGTTTATTTTGTTTCTTGTAAATTTGTTTGAGTTCCTTGTAGATTCTGGGTATTAGACCTTTGTCGGATAGATAGATTGCAAAGATTTTCTCCCACTCTGTTGGTTGCCTGTTCACTCTGATGATAGTTTTTTTTTGTTTTGTTTTGTTTTGTTTTGTTTTGTTTTGCTGTGCAGAAACTCTTTAATTTAGTTAGATCTCATTTGTTAATTTTTGCTTCTGTTGCAATCGTTTTGGTGATTTCATCATGAAATCTTTGCCCAAGCCTACGTCCTGAATTGTATTGCCTAGATTTTCTTCTAAGGTTTTTATAGTTTTGGGTTTTACATTTAAATCTTTAATTTATCTTGAGTTAATTTTTGTATAAGGTGTGAGGAAGGGGTCCAGTTTCAATTTCCTGCAAATGGATAGCCAGTTCTCTCAGCATCATCTCTTAAATAGGGAATCCTTTCCTCATTGCTTGTTTTTGTCAGGTTTGTCAAAGATCAGATGGTTGCAGATGTGCAATCTTATTTCAGGGTTCTCTATTCTGTTTCAGTGGTCTATGTGTCTGTTTTTGTACCAGCATCATGCTGTTTTGGTTACTGTAGACTTATAGAATAGTTTGAAGTCCGTTAGGTGATGCCTCCAGCTTTGTTCTTTCTGCTTAGAATTGTCTTGGCTAGACAGGCTCTTTTTTGGTCCCATATAAATTTTAAAATTATTTTTAAAAATTCTATGAAGAATGTCAATGGTAGTCTAATGGGAATAGCATTGAATCTATAAATTGCTTTGGTCAGTATGGCCATTTTTGTGATAGTGATTTTTCCTGTCCATGAGCATGCAATACTTTTCTATTTGTTTGTGTCCTCTCTGGTTTCCTTGAACAAAGGTTTGTAGTTCTCCTTGAAGAGATCCTTCACTTACCTTGTTAACTGTATTCCTAGACATTTTATTCTCTTCGTAGGAATTGTGAATGGGCGTTCATTTGTAATTTGGCTCTCTGCTTGCCTGTTGTTGTTGTATAAGAATGCCTGTGACTTCTGCACATTGATTTTGTATCCTGAGACTTTGCTGAAGTTGTTTATCAGCTTAAGAAGCTTTTGAGCTGAGACAATGGGGTTTTCTAGATATAGCATACATCATCTACAAAGGAAGACATTTTGTCTTCCTCCCTTCCTATTTGAATACTCTTTATTTCTTTCTCTTGCCTGATTGCCCTGGTCAGAACTTCCAATACTGTGTTAAATAGGAATAGTGACAGAAGGCATCCTCATCTCATGCTGGTTTTCAAGGGGAATGCTTCTTCAATCAGAATTTTTGTATAAAATTGTGGGTGGCCTGTGTTGAGGGTTTGATCCCTAAACATGTTTGCATTTCATTATTCCAAGTTCCTTGGCTTGCTATTATCCTTGAACACTTTAATTTCTTAGTTTCCTGACACCAGAGAAAGGGTCAATTTGAACCATAGATCCATTGAGGACAGGTGTATAATTGCAAGAAAAATTTCCTACTAAAGCGTTTGCTGAAATAGAAGAGTTTTATGTCATCTGCCTTTACAACACATAGGTGTTTTTAAATTCTCATTTTCACTAATAATTTGGTCCTTTGCAACTTTATTCAGGAGTCTCAGTAACAATCTAACTACTTTACGTAGGCCCAACATCTTGTCTATGTCATTGTGTAGCTGCTGAAATCCAATACTTTTGTTATGGAGGTTGGAAATACCAACTATTTGCAAGGCAGCCATAGCTTCAGTATTTGTTTAACAGTCTGTTATTCAACTTTCTTTCTCTTTGTGGCTCTTGGAGACTCCCTTGCTTTCTTGGAAGTTCACTTATAAACTCAACAGATATTCATTATCCTTATTTCTCAGTGCTTTGCAGATTTTACAAACTATTTTATATTTGCTTATAAACAAACACTTAAGGAAAATGCCTCTTTACCTCAACATGAACTTCCATTTAAAAAGATGTTCACCTTATGAAATCTAAATGATATTGTACATAAGGAGTACAACTATGTTGCTCTGAAGTTTTAATACTGTACCGTTTTAAGAGGGTGAGCAGTATGCATAAAGGTTTAGCATAGGAAGTGTCTACAGTGCTGTGTACTTGTTTCCAGCTTTTGATATGAGCAGAAACTGACTCTTTTTCCCAACTATACCTTCCATAAAATAAAAAAAAAATTGAGGATCACAGAAAAGAAAGTAGAGGGGCAAATAATTTGGACAGCTAGCATGGTATTTATTATTTTGGAAGAAGTAAAGGCTTCCATAGAAATTAGTTCATAAAGACTCAGAGCAAAATGTATCTACTTTAATCAGCTGTGTACCTAAGTTCAAGATACCTAAGTTTAAGAACTCATAAATAATGGCCTGGAAGCAATAAGTGACACACTATGCAAATTTCATGGGATATAACAATGTGGTACAGAGTCTGGAAAAGAATAAAATCGAATAAGAACAATCTACTTTGCCCCTCTATTGAAAAACTGACAATAATTCTTTACTGGGGAAGAATTGTAAGTTAGTCTAAGGACTCCCAGAATAATCTTTAAAATATGCCATCTCTAAATGTATATTACAAACTTGTTATGGTCTAAAAGAATATTTTGAAACATGCTGTCTTAGTCTGCTTTATGTTGCTATAAAAGAATATCTGAAACTGCATAGTTTATAAAGAAAAGAGGTTTATTTAGCTCACAGTTCTCCAGGCTGAGAAAAACTCAAGGTGTGGCCCTGGCTTCTGGCAAGGGCTTTTGTGCTTTGTCACAACATGGTGAAGAAGATCAAAAAGGAAGCAGATATATGTGAAGAGAGGAAAAACTGAGGGGCATCCTGGCTTTATAACAACCCACTCTTGGAGGAACTAATGCATTCCTGCAAGAACTAATCCAGTCTTGTGAGAGCAAGAACCAACTCTCTACCTAGAGAGCAGCACCAAGCCATTCATGAGGGATCCTCCCCCATGACCCAAACACCTCCCACTAGGCTCTACCTCCCAACACTGCCACATTGGGGATCTAATGTCAACATAAGTTTTGGTGGAGACATTCAAAACATACCCTAACTACACCACATACTCAACAAATCTTTTTGCCACCTTCTTAAAGTTCTGAGTTTAAGAATCCTCATTAGTTATTTTTCTAGAAGGAAAAACATCCTTGGTTCTTGTGCTTATAGAGGTCAAATCAGACAGAGTCCTTTTTAGAAAATGTTATCTAAGCAAAGCTTATTTCTCTCATGGTGCACAAAGTATCACACATTGCACAGGCAAATGGGGTCCGTTCTTCCAAGGACCCTTGAATACAGTAGCTGTTTAAGCACTTAGTTGGCCATGCTAGCAAGAGTTCAGCTCAATTGTGAAGACACACTAGTCAATTACAACACAGGAAAGGCAGTGTTTTTTGTTACTGTGGTAAACTATGTGTAACATAAAATATACCATTTTAACCATTTTTAAGTGTGGAATTCAATGATATTAAGTACATTCACATTGTTGTGCAACCATCACGACCACCTATCTCCAGAACTTTCATCTTCCCAAACTGAAACTCTATACCCATTAAACAATAACTCCACATTCCTCCCTCCCTCAGCCCCTGACAGCCACCATTCTACTTCCTATCTCTATGAATTTGACTACTAGGTACATCATATAAGCGGAATGACATAATATGTGCCTTTTTGTGACTAACTTATTTCACTTAGCTTATGTCTTCAAGGTTCATTTATGTTATACTGTGTGTCAGAATTGTCTTGTTTTTTATTGTGGAAAAAGGCACATACAAAAATTTATCCTCTTAATAATTTTTAAGTGTACATTACAGTATTGTTAACTTTATATATACTGTTTATTATACAATAGATTTTTAGAACTTTTATAACTTGCATGACTGAAACTCTATGTCCATTGAACAACTTCCTATTATTCTGTCAACCCCTGGCAACCACCATTCTGCTTTCTGCCTCTATGAGTTTAATTACTTTAGATATTTCATATAAGTGGAATAATGCACTATTAGTTTTGTGTGATTGGTTTGTTTCACTTTGCATAATGTTCTCAAGTTTCATTCATGTAGCAACATATGACAGGATTTTCTGCTTTCTTGAAATTGAATATTAGGCAGTTTGGGGAATCAAAAGAAGGTTAACTCATTTGAGGATGGGCATATGACTACAAGGTTTCTTTCTTATACAGTACATGCTGAAGATAATTTTTTTCTCCATTTCATCTTTTTCTATATTGCATTTTTCACAAATATGAACTTTTTATTAAAAAGTAAATAATAATAATAATCATTAAATACATTGTAGGCTATGTGTGCAAGGCAACACATTGTCTCATTTAACCCTCACAATCGTACAATGCAGTAGGCATTGCTATTATCATTTCTGTTTTAGAAATGAGGGTATTGTTCAAAGACATTAAGTAACTTTGCTGCGGCCAAGATCCCAAGCTAGTGAGATGGGGAGCTGAGATTATTTAATATTCTTCAGGCTGTCCATATCTTAATTTGCTAGATCTGCAGCTGTTCTCCATAAAGAGCATGCTTATTGTTCATATCATGATTTTCTTGGCTATCTTTCTAGCTTTCCCTACCTTACTACCATACTTTGATTTGGGTATTCACAACTCTTCATAAATCTTCCTTCAGCCTTGTAACTCTTTCATTGTCCCTCTCTCTTTTAGTAGTAGAATTATAAAAATATTGGAACACAATTCAGTTTGAGGTATAAGAATTAAATCATAAGAAAAAAAACATAGTCCTATGTGAGAAATGCCCTGTGGAGTTAGTAACAGCTGGTTTAACAAAGAAGCAGCTACACTAAAAAAGGTTTTTAAAGAGTATTTTTAGTTCCTTTGGATTTTCATCTCCTTTTGGAGCTTTAGCATTAGTTGTACTCCATACCATATGTTATGATAGTTTATATTTTGCAGCTGAGTTCCCAACTTCAGACAATTCTAGAAGTTCCTGGAGTCCTCCTTGATGGAAAATGGCAAATAATAAAACCAAAGAAAGGATTCATATCTTCTATGACACCAAAGACCAAGTTCCGATACTCATATACATGGCCTATAGAGAGTCTGATGAGTCAAAGGCCCCCGTGCACTATCTGGTAACAGAGTCCATCCAGAATCATTGACACTTTGTATAAAGGATCAAATCAACTACTGAACTATATTAATCACTAGGATGATCCTAATAGTGAAATTCAGCTGTCCTTTGAAATCATTCCTAATTATTATTACTATCTTCATTTGTTGCAATATATGATTTCATTTAATATGCCTAAAAACTTTGTGAACTTAGAATGCCCATTTTATATATTAGCAAATTGAGTCTCAGAGCGATGAAGTATCTTACAGAAGCTTACAAAGCTTCTACATAGCAGAGCTGGGATTTAAAACCAATGCTTTCTTATTCCAAAACCTTTTATCCTAACTTCACAGTCTACATAACTAAGAAGATACTTCTTGGTGCCAGAGACTTGCTGTTTCTCCTCAATATTCATTTTTCTCTTATTCTCTGTTAATAAATTTCTAATTTTTAGCTGGACATATTGATGTCCTGCCATAAAACCATATTTCGCAGATTTCATTGGTGATAAATGTGGCATTGCAATTAAGTTCTCTCTAATAAGATTTAAATAGATGTTATGAGTTACTTCTGGGAAGTCCTCTTAAAAGATAGAGGATACAACTCTTTTCTTCCTTCCTCATTACATTTTTATTTTTAAGGAGTGAAGAAAATACCTAGAACATTGGCAGCCATATTTGTCTCTAAAAATGGGTTTCTTGCTATAGGGATGATGGGGCAGTGAGCTGGAAGGAACCTTCCTGATAACACCAAGGAAACACCGTAATAACCATGGACTGCTTAACCTATACTTCTTTTTATACAAAAAGAAATACATTTCTCTCTTTAAGCTGTTTGTATTTATTTCAATTATTGCCATTAAATCTACTCTTAATTAGTACATTCTTATCCACCTAAAATATTTCATATCTACAGGTTGTAGGGTAAAACTTAAATACCTATCTTGCAATCATGCAGACAAAAGCAGCATACTAAGGATTACAAAACTGTCAGGTATAAAATACCTGGGTCTTTGAGGACATTATTGAGATACTAAGTTAGCTATTTCTAGAATTACCCTACTTTGGAATTGATTATTTGAGGTAATAAATCTCTTTTTTAAAAACCAGTAAGATAGGGCAGTCTGTAATTTGTAGAAGAATGGATTCTCTATGCTACATTACTACACCCATAGAATAAAATCCAAACTTCTTACTCATATCTACATACCTTCTATGAACTGGCTCCTGCCTATCTTTCAAATGTCACTTTCCCATGATAAGCACACTTATCTTGTCTGTTGTTTTCTGTATTTCCAGCATCTAGAACAGTGCTTGACACATAGCGGTTGCTCAGTAAATATTTGTTGAGTGTGTTAGTGAAGGAATAGTGTCTCCTAGAAGTGAATATTTTGCTGTGTTTCCTTTGACTAGCCTCAGTCACTCTGCTCTTTCTTCCCATATAAACCCTTCAATTTGAAAGTATCAATTCTAAATTTTTATCAAAATTGTTCATTATTTCTGTACTCGCTAGCACTCTCTCTTCTCTCCTCTGTCCCTTCAATTTTCCCATCATTCTTAAATACAGACAGTGATCATATCAATCTAGTGAGCTTGGGACATTAATAGGCAGCTGGTGGAGTTAGATGAGAGCTATTTTAAATGTTCTTTAGACCTATAATTAAAACTCTATGTCACAAATCCTTTATCTTTACAAATCCAGAAAAATAAAATTCAAAACTTCAGAGAATTCCTTCTTTTAAGCTAAAAATATGTTCCCATCTGTGTGAAACTGAAAAGCAATCAGTGCCTCCAGCTGTAAAAATAGAGATAGTCCCTTTACTATTGGTCCTCACAGCCTGGTAAAGTGGGGGACAAGAATATGGCTTCCCAGACACTATTATATGACTCGAGTGCCTCATTTTTGCTTGAATGTGATTACAAAACTGTTTCATTTATTTTAGAAGCTCTGATAAGAAAATCAAGCCTCACACATGTTTCTGTAAGCCATAGTTATCGCTACTGAGACAGCATTTCTTCATTCTCTAGAGCTAAGAACTACCAATGTAATGAAGAAATGCTTCTGCCCTCTACCACCCTCAATGTCTTTGGGTAGCTGAGCCTACTACTCCCTAACCCTAGTCCACAGACGTTGTGCAATTATGGATAAATTGTCTTAAAACACCCCAAAAATAATGATGCCCTACGGATACAGAAAATTTTCATATTAATGCCCGTGTCCTCCATTGTCAGAGAACTGCTTTGCAAATAATATGTATTGAAAGGCTACATAAACCCTTTGCAGTCATTATCTCCCATACGATTACAGTTTTTAAAAAGATGGACATTTTTATTCTCTCCATCTTACAAAATTATTATTAATAATTGTACATTTTTTTCTGTTTTTCTCTCCAGATCTACATTCCACCCTTCTCCTTCCCATTCCATATCTTGGGAAGCTGATGTCTATAAACTGCATTAATGAACTTCCATACCATCTGACTTCCAGTTAAGTTTGGCCAAAAGGAATCATTGGAATGAGATCAGAGGGTAGGAAGAAAGAGAAGTTGGATAATTTTTCCTCTCACCCAAACTTGTCAGGTCTAATGGGGTTCTTGTTCTCTCTCTCCCATTGCACTAAAGGTAGTAGCAGTTTCCCTAGGTTGCTAATCTCAGGAGTTTTATATTCCTTGTTGATTTTCCTTAACCCTCCTATAATTTTAAAAATAATCTCTTCGCGAAACTCCCCTTTGCCATCTGTCTCCTGTTAGGATATGACTGGTAGACCAATACAGGGTCTCAATGGGAAGTGGTTAGTGACAGACCTAGGCCGATATTCCAACCTGTGAGCTTATTCATAAGATACAACTTTTTTTTTCATTTTCCTTTTTTTTCTCTACTGGGTGACCACATTTTGTGCCATTATGCAAAGAGTTTAATGCTACCCTTTCTTAGACAGTATATTGCCTACCTCAGGAGCTCAGCAATGATTGTGTCATGCTCATCACAATGTGTTGCTCCAATAGCAGCCAAACAGTCACACCCCTTCCATATGTCTGCTAATACTTTGACCATCTGTAGAGCCATGCATGGTGTAGGACACAAGCAATAGACTTGGCTTCTGAGGGCTCACATTCTGGTTCTAGACCTATCATTTTCCAGCTGTAAGTCACTGAGACTCTGAGACTGAGAATCTATACAATGGGGATAATGTTGCTAAGTCCTGCCTAACTTTTTAAAAAATAATTTCAACTTTTATTTTAGATTCAGAGGGTACATGCACAGGTCTGTCACATGGGAACACTGCATGATGCTGAGGTTTGAGGTATGGATGATCCTGTCACTCAAGGCAGTGAGCACAGCACCCAATTGGCAATCCCCCAGTCCTTAAGCCCTCCCTCCCTTTCTCCCTTCCTCCTTCAGCAGTCCTTATTGTTCATTGCTCCCATCTTTATGTTTGTGTGTATTCAATGTTGAGCTTCCACTTATAAGTGACAACATGCAGTATTTTGTTTTCAGTGCTTGCATTAATTTGCTTAGGATAATGGCCTCCAGCTTCATCCATGTTGCTGCAAAGGACATGTTTTTGGTCTTTTAGTATTCCGTGGTATATATGTGCCACATTTACTTTATCCAGTCCATCGCTGATGGGCACCTAGGTTGATTCCATGTCTTTGTTATTGTGAATAGTGCTGAGATGAACATATGGGTGCATGTGTCTTTTTGGTAGAATGATTTATTTTGCTTTGGGTATATACTCAGTAATGGGATTGTTGGGTCAAATGGTAGTTCTGTTTCAAGTTCCTTGAGAAATCTCCAAACCACTTTCTACAGTAGCTGAAGTAATTTACATTCCCACCAACAGTGTATATGACCTGCCTAACTTACAGAAATATTATAAGTTGAAACTTCTATCAGAAATGTGAGGTTCAAAGGGAACAATGAATGATCTAAGTATACAGTCAATTCTGACTGCAGAATTCCAGAGTGCAGACCACTTTCTTTGTTTAGCAAAGCAATCTTTGGTTCTAGAATGAAAGCTTTTTAAAAATTTGGTATATAATATACATATTTATGGGATACATGTTATATTTTGATACATGTGTACAATGTGTAATAATCAAATGAGGGTAACTGGGATATCCATCAGCTCAAGAATTTATTATTTTTTTATGTTGAGCACATTCCAATTCTTTTCTAACCATTTTGAAATATGCAATGAATTATTTTTAACTGTAGTCTCCATACTGTACTGTCAAATAATAAAACATATTTCTTCTATATAATAATATGTTTGTACCCATTAAGCAACTTTTCTTTTTTTGTTTGTTTTTTTTAAAATTATTATTATACTTTAAGTTTTAGGGTACATGTGCACAATGTGCAGGTTAGTTACATATGTATACATGTGCCCTGCTGGTGTGCTGCACCCACTAACTCGTCATCTAGCATTAGGTATATCTCCCAATGCTATCCTTCCCCCCTCCCCCCACCCGACAACAGTCCCCAGAGTGTGATGTTCCCCTTTCTGTGTCCATGTGTTCTCATTGTTCAATTCCCACCTATGAGTGAGAATATGTGGTGTTTGGTTTTTTGTTCTTGTGATAGTTTACTGAGAATGATGATTTCCAACTTCATCCATGTCCCTACAAAGGACATGAACTCATCATTTTTTATGGCTGCATAGTATTCCATGGTGTCTATGTGCCACATTTTCTTAATCCAGTCTATCATTGTTGGACATTTCGGTTGGTTCCAAGTCTTTGCTATTGTGAATAATGCCACAATAAACATACGTGTGCATGTGTCTTTATAGCAGCATGATTTATAGTCATTTGGGTATATACCCAGTAATGGGATGGTTGGGTCAAATGGTATTTCTAGTTCTAGATCCCTGAGGAATCGCCACACTGACTTCCACAATGGTTGAACTAGTTTACAGTCCCACCAACAGTGTAAAAGTATTCCTATTTCTCCACATCCTCCCCAGCACCTGTTGTTTCCTGACATTTTAATGATTGCCTTTCTAACTGGTGTGAAATGGTATCTCATTGTGGTTTTGATTTGCATTTCTCTGATGGCCAGTGATGATGAGCATCTTTTCATGTGTTTTTTGGCTGCATAAATGTCTTCTTTTGAGAAATGTCTGTTCATGTCCTTTGCCCACTTTTTGATGGGGTTGTTTTTTTCTTGTAAATTTGTTTGAGTTCATTGTAAATTCTGGATATTAGCCCTTTGTCAGATGAGTAGGTTGCGAAAATTTTCTCCCATTTTGTAGGCTGCCTGTTCACTCTGATGGTAGTTTCTTTTGTTGTGCAGAAGCTCTTTAGTTTAACTAGGTCCCATTTGTCAATTTTGGCTTTTGTTGCCATTGCTTTTGGTGTTTTAGACATGAAGTCCTTGCCCATGCCTATGTCCTGAATGGTACTGCCTAGGTTTTCTTCTAGGGTTTTTATGGTTTTAGGTCTAACGTTTAAGTCTTTAATCCATCTTGAATTGATTTTTGTATAAGGTGTAAGGAAGGGATCCAGTTTCAGCTTTCTACATATGGCTAGCCAGTTTTCCCAGCACCATTTATTAAATAGGGAATCCTTTCCCCATTGCTTGTTTTTCTCAGGTTTGTCAAAGATCAGATAGTTGTAGATATGCGGCATTATTTCTGAGGGCTCTGTTCTGTTCCATTGATCTATATCTCTGTTTTGGTACCAGTACCATGCTGTTTTGGTGACTGTAGCCTTGTAGTATAGTTTGAAGTCAGGTAGTGTGATGCCTCCAGCTTTGTTCTTTTGGCTCAGGATTGACTTGGCGATGCGGGCTCTTTTTTGGTTCCATATGAACTTTAAAGTAGTTTTTTCCAATTCTGTGAAGAAAGTCATTGGTAGCTTGATGGGGATGGCATTGAATCTATAAATTACCTTGGGCAGTATGGCCATTTTCATGATATTGATTCTTCCTATCCATGAGGATGGAATGATCTTCCATTTGTTTGTATCCTCTTTTATTTCCTTGAGCAGTGGTTTGTAGTTCTCCTTGAAGAGGTCCTTCACATCCCTTGTAAGTTGGATTCCTAGGTATTTTATTCTTTGAAGCAATTGTGAATGGGAGTTCTCTCATGATTTGGCTCTCTGTTTGTCTGTTGTTTGTGTATAAGAATGCTTGTGATTTTTGTACATTGATTTTGTATCCTGAGACTTTGCTGAAGTTGCTTATCAGCTTAAGGAGATTTTGGGCTGAGACGATGGGGTTTTCTAGATATACAATCATGTCATCTGCAAACAGGGACAATTTGACTTCCTCTTTTCCTAATTGAATACCCTTGATTTCCTTCTCCTGCCTAATTGCCCTGGCCAGAACTTCCAACACTGTGTTGATTAGGAGTGGTGAGAGAGGGCATCCCTGTCTTGTGCCAGTTTTCAAAGGGAATGCTTCCAGTTTTTGCCCATTCAGTATGATATTGGCTGTGGGTTTGTCATAAATAGCTCTTATTATTTTGAGATACGTCCCATCAATACCTAATTTATTGAGAGTTTCTAGCATGAAGGTTGTTGAATTTTGTCAAAGGCCTTTTCTGCATCTATTGAGATAATCATGTGGTTTTTGTCTTTGGTTCTGCTTATATGCTGGATTACATTTATTGATTTGCGTATATTGAACCAGCCTTGCATCCCAGGGATGAAGCCCACTTGATCATGGTGGAGAAGCTTTTTGATGTGCTGCTGGATTCAGTTTGCCAGTATTTTATTGAGGATTTTTGCATCAATGTTCATGAAGGATATTGGTCTAAAATTCTCTTTTTTGGTTGTGTCTCTGCCCAGCTTTGGTATCAGGATGATGCTGGCCTCATAAAATGAGTTAGGGAGGATTCCTTCTTTTTCTATTGATTGGAATAGTTTCAGAAAGAATGGTACCAGTTCTTCCTTGTACCTCTGGTAGAATTCGGCTGTGAATCCATCTGGTCCTGGACTCTTTTTGGTTGGTAAGCTATTGATTATTGCCACAATTTCAGCTCCTGTTATTGGTCTATTCAGAGATTCAACTTCTTCCTGGTTTAGTCTTGGGAGAGTGTAAGTGTCGAGGAATTTATCCATTTCTTCTAGATTTTCTAGTTTATTTGCATAGAGGTGTTTGTAGTATTCTCTGATGGTAGTTTGTATTTCTGTGGGATCGGTGGTGATATCCCCTTTATCATTTTTTATTGTGTCTATTTGATTCTTCTCTCTTTTCTTCTTTATTAGTCTTGCTAGTGGTCTATCAATTTTGTTGATCCTTTCAAAAAATGAGCTCCTGGATTCGTTAATTTTTTGAAGGGTTTTTTGTGTCTCTATTTCCTTCAGTTCTGCTCTGATTTTAGTTACTTCTTGCCTTCTGCTAGCTTTTGAATGTGTTTGCTCTTGCTTTTCTAGTTCTTTTAATTGTGATGTTAGGGTGTCAATTTTGGATCTTTCCTGCTTTCTCTTGTGGGCATTTAGTGCTATAAATTTCCCTCTACACACTGCTTTGAATGCATCCCAGAGATTCTGGTATGCTGTGTCTTTGTTCTCGTTGGTTTCAAAGAACATCTTTATTTCTGCCTTCATTTCATTATGTACCCAGTAGTCATTCAGGAGCAGGTTGTTCAGTTTCCATGCAGTTGAGCGGTTTTGAGTGAGATTCTTAATCCTGAGTTCTAGTTTGATTGCACTGTGGTCTGAGAGATAGTTATAATTTCTGTTCTTTTACATTTGCTGAGGAGAGCTTTACTTCCAAGTATGTGGTCAATTTTGGAATAGGTGTGGTGTAGTGCTGAAAAAAAGGTATATTCTGTTGATTTGGGGTGGAGAGTTCTGTAGATGTCTATTAGGTCTGCTTGGTGCAGAGCTGAGTTCAATTCCTGGGTATCCTTGTTGACTTTCTGTCTCGTTGATCTGTCTAATGTTGACAGTGGGGTGTTAAAGTCTCCCATTATTAATGTGTGGGAGTCTAAGTCTCTGTGTAGGTCACTCAGGACTTGCTTTATGAATCTGGGTGCTCCTGTGTTGGGTGCATATATATTTAGGATAGTTAGCTCTTCTTGTTGAATTGATCCCTTTACCATTAAGTAATGGCCTTCTTTGTCTCTTTTGATCTTTGTTGGTTTAAAGTCTGTTTTATCAGAGACTAGGATTGCAACCCCTGCCTTTTTTTGTTTTCCATTTGCTTGGTAGATCTTCCTCTATCCTTTTATTTTGAGCCTATGTGTGTCTCTGCCCGTGAGATGGGTTTCCTGAATACAGCACACTGATGGGTCTTGACTCTTTATCCAATTTGCCAGTCTGTGTCTTTTAATTGGAGCATTTAGCCCATTTACATTTAAAGTTAATATCGTTATGTGTGAATTTGATCCTGTCATTATGATATTAGCTGGTTATTTTGCTCGTTAGTTGATGCAGTTTCTTCCTAGTCTCGATGGTCTTTACATTTTGGCATGATTTTGCAGTGGCTGGTACTGGTTGTTCCTTTCCATGTTTAGCGCTTCCTTCAGGAGCACTTTTAGGGCAGGCCTGGTGGTGACAAAATCTCTCAGCATTTGCTTGTCTGTAAAGTATTTTATTTCTCCTTCACTTATGAAGCTTAGTTTGGCTGGATATGAAATTCTGGGTTGAAAATTCTTTTCTTTAAGAATGTTGAATATTGGCCCCCACTCTCTTCTGGCTTGTAGAGTTTCTGCCCAGAGATCTGCTGTTAGTCTGATGGGCTTCCCTTTGAGGGTAACCTGACGTTTCTCTCTGGCTGCCCTTAACATTTTTTCCTTCATTTCAACTTTGGTGAATCTGACAATTATGTGTCTTGGTGTTGCTCTTCTCGAGGAGTATCTTTGTGGCGTTCTCTGTATTTCCTGAATGTGAATGTTGGGCTGCCTTGCTAGATTGGGGAAGTTCTCCTGGATAATACCCTGCAGAGTGTTTTCCAACTTGGTTCCATTCTCCCCGTCACTTTCAGGTACACCAATCAGACGTAGATTTGGTCTTTTCACATAGTCCCATGTTTCTTTGAGGCTTTGCTCATTTCTTTTTATTCTTTTTTCTCTAAACTTCCCTTCTCACTTCATTTCATTCATTTCATCTTCCATCGCTGATATCATTTCTTCCAGTTGATCGCATTGGCTCCTGAGGCTTCTGCATCCTTCACGTAGTTCTTGAGCCTTGGTTTTCAGCTCCATCAGCTCCTTTCAGCACTTCTCTGTATTGGTTATTCTAGTTATACATTCTTCTAAATTTTTTTCAAAGTTTTCAACTTCTTTGCCTTTGGTTTGAATGTCCTCCCGTAGCTCGGTGTAATTTGATCTTCTGAAGCCTTCTTCTCTCAGCTCGTCAAAGTCATTCTCCGTCCAGCTTTGTTCCGTTGCTTGTGAGGAACTGCGTTCCTTTGGAGGAGGAGAGGCGCTCTGCTTTTTAGAGTTTCCAGTTTTTCTGTTCTGTTTTTTCCCCATCTTTGTGGTTTTATCTACTTTTGGTCTTTGATGATGGTGATGTACAGATGGTTTTTTGGTGTGGACGTCCTTTCTGTTTGTTAGTTTTCCTTCTAATAGACAGGACCCTCAGCTGCAGGTCTGTTGGAGTACCCTGCCGTGTGAGGTGTCAGTGTGCCCCTGCTGGGGGGTGCCTCCCAGTTAGGCTGCCTGGAGGTCAGGGGTCAGGGACCCACTTGAGGAGGCAGTCTGCCTGTTCTCAGATCTCCAGCTGTATGCTGGGAGAACCCCTGCTCTGTTCAAAGCTGTCAGACAGGGACATTTAAGTCTGCAGAGGTTACTGCTGTCTTTTTGTTTGTCTGTGCCCTGCCCCCAGAGGTGGAGCCTACAGAGGCAGGCAGGCCTCCTTGAGCTGTGGTGGGCTCCACCCAGCTCGAGCTTCCGGGCTGCTTTGTTTACCTAAGCAAGCCTGGGCAATGGTGGGCGCCCCTCCCTGAGCCTCACTGCTGCCTTGCAGTTTGATCTCAGACTGCTGTGCTAGCAATCAGCAAGACTCGGTGGGCGTAGGACCCTCTGAGCCAGGTGTGGGATGTAATCTCCTGGTGCGCCGTTTTTTAAGCCCATCAGAAAAGCGCAGTATTCGGGTGGGAGTGACCCGATTTTCCAGGTGCTGTCTGTCACCACTTTCTTTGACTAGGAAAGGGAACGCCCTGACCCCTTGCGCTTCCCGAGTGAGGCAGTGCCTCACCCTGCTTCGGCTCGCGCACAGTGCGTGCACCCACTGACCTGCGCCCACTGTCTGGCGCTCCCTAGTGAGATGAACCGGGTACCTCAGATGGAAATGCAGAAATCACCCATCTTCTGCATTGCTCACGCTGGGAGCTGTAGACCAGAGCTGTTCCTATTCGGCCATCTTGGCTCCTCCCCCAAGCAATTTTTCTTTATCTCCTCTTCCCCCCGTTCTTCTCAAGCACAGATAACTAGCATTCTACTCTCTACCTCCATGAGATCCACTTTTTTAGCTCCCGTTTATAAGTGAGAATGTGCCTTCATGGCATAATCAGGATGGGCAAACAGCAAGAAAGAGAGAATTAAATTGCGGTACATAATGAAATATGAAGAATTTTAATCCTCCCTGGAAAGCCTGAGTATATGAGAAGATAGTATGGGGAGAAGAGAGCAGGTAGAGGGAGAAGAAGCCAAACAACATGGTAATGGGCCCCAGCTCTCCTTGGAGTAGCAGCCCAGATGAAGTCTTCAGGGACAGGGAGAGTGGAGGGACTCCAGGTGTTTAATATTTCTTTCAATCATTTGTGTTCTGTGATGTAAATGGCCTGATGCCCAGAACTTCACGAAAATATCATGTGATACTTTGGAAACTGAAGGAATTTGGGTGGTATCCACTGGTATAGTCTGATCTGGAAAAGAACATGCCTGGTGGGATACATACAGAGCTGCCGTTGCATGGAAAGAGAGGATTGGAACCTTATGGGACATTGACTGATCTAATACAAGGTATGAAGGGGTAGAGAGATAGAGTCTATAACTCCCAACTGCTTTTTAATAAACAAATAGTGAAATCAGACATCAGACCATCTCCCCTACATGGAGATCTATATTTTAGGCACTTCAAACCCTTACCATGTACCTGTTTGCATTTCTGAATCTCTTAGAAAGAATTTTGTTTTCCATGTGTTTATAAACCTGTAAAAATAAGCAAACATCTATTTTGAATGTCCTCAGCAAAAGGAGCATTCAGATTATGTATATTTCCTTTTATTCCTGGAATTTTGAAACAGGCTCACAAAGTTCTGCCCTGCTGAGCATGAGCACGTTGAGAATCCATGTCTGGTGTTTGCATTACAGCATTGATTCACCACATTAAAGGAAAAGAAAAAAAGAGAAAGAGAGCTTGGGGGAAGGAGGGAGAGAAGGAAGGAAGGAAGGAAAGAAGGAAGGGAAGGAAAAATAGGAAAGAGAGGGAGGGAGAGATAAGAAGAGAGAAGAAGAAGCCTTATTGCACCACCATTAACAAGAGATGTCTGAATGATGTATAAAGCATGGATGACCTGACTATTTCCAGAAGCACATGTTTGGAGCACAAAATAAAAATTGGAAGCTCATTAGCTGAAGGAAATTAAGTCTTTATTTTAAAATTTCTAAAATTGTTTAACACTCATTACCTACTGGACTTAATAATATTAAGGGATCACTTATGAGACTCAATAGCAGGCACCCATCCATTTCCTATTTTTATTTCCATATTTCAGTTGAACACTTTGCATGTAAGCTCTATAAATAACAGTCGGTACAATTTAGGTACCAGAAATGGATGCTTAATGTCCCATTAAATTAGAAACTGAAGCAATGTGATTTGGCCTGTGGTTTGCTGGCCAGAAATAAGCAGAATCCAGGGAGATTACAAACACATTTTGCTAGATACTGAAAGATTTGCCCATAGTTCTAAGAGGAAATATTGACATATATAGTCCAGAAATATATTGAATGTTAAAGCTGCGTGACTTCTCACATCAGCATAACAATAAGACTGCTCAAGAATGTTTGTGAAGTTTGTAGGTCTTAGATACTGAGACTACTGGGGAGCGATATGGTGGAAATAAAGAGAGCACACCTTCTGGATTTTGAATCACTCAAAAATAGGTTTGATTTTCATCTGAGACTTTTACTAAATACCTTTGAGCTGAATGCCTTTGGGGAGGTCACTTACATTCTCTGAGTTTCAGGTTTTTCCTCTGTCAGATAGGCATAATAATGTCAGCCTCACAAATTGATCATTAGGATTGAATGGAAATAAAGCACTTAGCACAGAGCCTTAACCCTTAATACACCACACTCAATCATCACTCATCTTTCTTGCTTTGAAGGATGTCTTTACTTTTAATATTGCATAACTCTAAGACTCAACAAGCTGGAATACAGAGAAATATCCTGTCAAAGGCTATTTTGTTCCATGTTTTTTTTTCTTGCATTAAAGTAATATTTACTGATTTGCCCCAATCTTTGAACTCAGAACTCATACTCCAGGTCCAGTTCTTATGCTAGGCAGGGACCATGGACTGAACAGCTGGCTCAGAATGAAGTAAAAAGCAAGCTGCCTTCTAACTCTGATACCCTATATTTGTTACTTGAGCCTTTGTGTAGGTAACCAGATATCCTTTGCTGAGTTTCTGACATCTTTTTGCCCAGAATCACTTCTTGATTTCCTGATTCCTGTATTTATAAAGATATTACCTCTTTCTTTCTGTGCCTACTTCCCATTAAAGAAGATAGTAGGCTTGTAATCAATACATCCAGTCCTAGATAAAACTAGTCAGAAAGCAGAAAGAAAAAGGTGTCTTCCAGGTTTTGGTGTCTAAAAATACAAACTCATCCAGGTGACTCTGAGAGAACATTTTAATCAGAGAGTAGTAAATATTTTCTTTATTTCATCACATTGGAGATTTTTAAAAAGCAAGATTGTTGGAGGGGAGATCCCAAGAGAAAACCAGACCTGAAAGGGCCATGGCAACTGGAATGAGGAGCTGACTATAAGAAGCCACCACAAGAAGCATTGCTTGAACACCAAGATGGAAGTCAGAGCTGAATCATGAGCAGCAGATGATCACACTTCACTCAAGGATGCTCCATCCACTACACCCAGCCAGGGGCATGATGCTAATTATCCTTCCTGTAGGCCTCCTCATCCTCATGCCAACACCTGAGCATGCATCTTCCCAGTAGAGATGACAACAGTCTCCACCAAGGCTTTTAGCACTCCCCATGAGAGTTTGTGCAAAACAATTGTATTAGTTTTCTATGGCTTCTGTAACAAATTACCACAAACTCAGTGGCTTAAAACAACACAAATTTATCTTGCAGCTCTGGAGGTCAGAAGTCCTAAAATCAAGGTAGGGCTGGATTCTCTCTGGAAGCACTAGAGAACTATCTGTTTCCTTGCGTTTTCCAGCTTCCAGAGGCCGCCCACCCACCCACTTTCCTTGGCTTATGGCCCCACATCACTTTGACCTCTGCTTCTGTCATCACCTGACTTTGACCCTCTGCCCTCCCTCTTATAAGGACCCATGTGATAACACTAAGCCCACGTGGATAGTCCAGGAAAATCTTCCCATCCCAAGATCCTTAATCATCTCAGCCAGTTTTCTTTTACCATTTAAGGTAACAAATTCACAGATACTGGTGTGGATATCTTTGTGGGGTGGGCATCATTTAGCCTACTGCATCAATATCCCAAGATTATGTGAAACTAGATCTTTGTTTCTCTCATCTACTGCTTTGCTAGTTACCTCCTTGCATTTCTTTTGATTCTCATCATCTGGCTTAGACTTTAGCTCTATCTCATGTTGGGCCACCATCCTGGGTAACTGTATTGCCACTTCAAAAATCCAACACTACGGCCCCTCCTTTCATTAGCATGCAGAGACCCAGGGATGTTTGTCTCCACTTCAGTCAGCCATCTTGTTATTCACACCACAGGCCTTGTCATTACCCCCAAAAACATCTCTAAATCAATTCACATGTAGTAACTGACTTTCTAAATCATAACCTTCATCCATCCATTTCTTTTTTACTCCTGACCCCATGATTCTCTGTTGTTTTACATCAGAGAGACCTCCACATTTATTTTTTATCCTTTCTCTTTTACTCATTTTTGTAGGTCTCATCTGGTCTTTCTTACTTCTCTACTCTGTCAGAGCCTCATGGATATTCCATTCAACAACTCTCTCACCCACACCCTAAACTACAGAGTACCCTTGTGCTACTGCACCCATTTAGTACAACCCTCAGCTTTTTGAGATCAGCATTGCAGTACATCTCTATCCCACTCAGGCTACTGAGGGAATTTGCACACTCAGGCAGAGCCCACTCAATATTTTCCTTATTTTTTTCTTAGTCTTCTCCTACCTCTGATCCCCTCAAAAATAATTTTAAACTTTCACCACTGTCCTCAAAAATCTTCATCCAACCTAACCCTTTTCACTCTTGAAAGATGACAGTATGACCTCACTGATATATTTCAAACTCACCTTGCTCTACAGCAAGACTTCATCCATTGCCTAAACCACCTTCTTACCTCCAGATTCAGAGGATGGGAATTGTCTCTACTTATAGCTGAACAAAGCCTCCTCAGTGTGATCATGATACCAGTCCCTCTCATCTCTTCTAGGATTGTTCTCTACTAGTTATCCCTTATCTTTCCTATGTTTTCACCATTATCATCTCTACTGCTTCCTTTCTCTCCTCCTATAAATATACTGAAGTCTCATAAAAAATATTGAGTGGAAATGAGATGAAGTTTGAAGATGCTGATCTTGCTGTGCCTGCAGAACATTTAACTTGAGATATGCAGCAGGCTGCAGTTTAATAATTTTTAAAAATCTTTTCATTTTGAGTTCCACTGTGGCCACCACTTTTCTTACCTTTTCTTACATATTTTGATTTCATTTGTGTTCCCAGTCTTCCTTCAAACTATTACAATCTATTGGTTTCCCTTTTTTTAAAAAATGAGAAGATACTCTTCAGTCATTATCTTAGTGGATTTTTAAAAATTTTCTTTCACTTTATGGAAAACTCTTTGCTTTTTGGAAACTCTTTTCCTGTACTTCCTGTTACATCAGACTCTCCATTCTCTCTTATCTTATCCTTCTGATTATACTTTCTCAGTCTCCTTAATTGATGTTCCTTCATCTGACTGGAACATTACTGTTTGTACTCCCATTTGTGCCACTGACTCACGAATCACCACTTCCAGCCCTCCCTTGGTTTCAGGTCTTACTGAACAAATTCCTTCTAGATTTACATAGGTGTCTGTCCCATAGACACATGCCACTCAACAATCTAAACTTGAGCTCTCCATCTTTGCTTCCAAGTTTGCTTTTCCTTGTGTATTTTTTATCTCTATTCTAGGTACCACCATTCTTTTTATCCAAGGCAGACACTCTGGTGATATCTTGATCACTTTGATCAACTTTTTTCTCCCTTCCCACTTAGAATTAATCATACACTTTCACTAATTTTATTATATACATGTAGGTGTGTATTTAAACACATCAGCTCTATCTCTGGTACTTTACTTCTACCATCACTGATTTATCAAGGCTCACCGCCTTGTGAGTCACTGTCACAGCCTTCTAACTGTTACACTTTGCAGAGGCTTTGACATCCTCCAATCCACTTACCACAGTGTAGAGAGAGTCATCTATCTAGAATACAAATCTGTCCTTGTCATTACAGATTTCAAATGTTTTCCTTGTCATGACAATCTCGCAAAAGCTATTTATCACCTAATAAAGGCTGATCTCCTTGGCATGACATCTGAAGGTTTCCCATGACATAGCCATTACCTATCTCAGGAGATTCTTCTCTGCCACTCTTTGTTTTGTAATAAATCAAATTCCTTACACTTCCCCTAAGACACTATTTTGTTTCTTGTGTCGTGTCTTTCTTCTTCTATTTCTTCTGACTGGAATTTCTTTCACTTTTTACTGAAGCTAACTCCCAAAATAACAATGATATGAACATTGCAAACTTTTTCTTTTTAATTGCTGCTTTATGCCAGGCCCTGTGCTGCCTTCTTTACAGGGATTATATTTAATTTGCTATTATTAGGCTCATTTCACAGATAAGAACATTGAGCCTCACAGAAGTTAAGAAAATTGTCCAAGTTTTATAAGTGGAAAAGCTGAGTTTCAAACACAAGTTTGTCTGATGCTAAAATCCATGTTGTTAAGCCCTGCACTAAGCAGACTATGTTCATTTCTGTGCTGTTTAGGAGCTTGTTCAAAACTCAGGCTTGATAAACTTTGCTCTAAATAGCAGATGGATGGAATATAGCATTTGTGCTGATAGGTAAGTGCTTTGCTGGTTCTTTCATGACTTCTAGCTGCAGGTGCACTATTTCATTGACCTGGTTGGAAAGAAGAGGTGGACTCAGTTCTATGCAATGGCTTATACACATTCTCTCCCTGCAGCTTTCACCCCGCTGTCATTGTTATCAAGGCTTCTTGAGACTAGAAGGTATCAAGGTCCTTTGTAAAGAATCAGTGCTAGGCTGCAGATGAATGGGCATTTCATAGTCATTACTTGTCCATATATGTCTCAAAATACATTAGCGCAAGGATCATTCAGATTGATAATAACCATTATAATATCATTTGTAGAAAAATATTTGATTTTTTTCTTAGTTAGTTTGTTTTATCTTTGGTTTTGCTTTGATTTTTATCCTTTGGAGGAATACATCGATATTTTCCCAAGAGATTTAATACTTCATATATTTTTGTAAACATCTCATGGATATTGGAATAAAATAATTTATCTATTTTGGGTGTACTACAAAGCTGAACTATAACTAGATTGGTCCACTAAATAAAGTTTATATTTAGTGTTACTCAAATCCTCTTACCACCACTGTCCAATAAAAATATAGTGCAAATGACACATGTAACCTTAAAATTTCTAGTAACCACATTAAAAAGTAAAATTATTTTTAATAATGTATTTTATTTAATGACAAATACCCAGATATTCTTTTTTAATATTTTATCAATAGAAAAATTATTACTAGGTATATTGCATTCTTTTTTGTATTATCTTCAAAAATCCAGTGTGTTCTACACTTATAGCACATCTCAGTTTCAATTAACCACATATTAAGCACTCAATAGCCATGTGTCTAGTGTCTAGTGAATTAAGCACATACTAAGTATTCAATAGCCATGTGTCCAGTGTGTATATTGGTACCATAATGGACGACATAGCTCTCTATTTATTTTGTTTTCTAAGTGATCTGTTGATTTCTGAGAGAGGCTTGTTAAATCTCCCATTATGTTTGTAGACTTTTGTCAGTTTTCATAACATTTTTTCTAATGATTAATATAATTTGAAACCATGCTGAAAAATAAGTTTATATTATATTTTCTATGTAGATTACACCTTTTATCCAGTTCAATTAATTTGGCCTTGAACTTTGTGTTTGATATTAATTTGCTACTCCTAGTTTCTGTGTTTTGCACGTGCCTATTATATCTTTCCACATCCCACACACTCCAGTTTTTCTGTTATGTTTAGGCATGCTTTTTATAAAAAGAATAAAATAACAATGTTTAATGTAACGAAGTTTTTTTGATCTGTGAATATTGCTGTGATTATTAAAACAATTAGAGTTACACTCATCATTTTATATTATAATTTTGATTTGCTTTCTTATTTTTGTTTCTTTTTCTTTGCTGGATGATTTTTTGTTCAATTTTTGTACCTACTTGCTTTGAAAGTTTGCTATTAGTTTCCTCTTTCTTAATGATTACATTTAACATAAAAAAGTAAACATATTTTTCTATCTATGTCTACAATTAGTGAGTGTCATCTCTCTCCACACACTTCTTATATCATTTCTTCATTTTATCCTATGTCTACCCTTCCACTCGGTCAATCTTTCCCCTCTTCACTTCTCATGTTAAGATCAGCTGGTATTTTATTTCCAGATTTTGTTTGTGTGTTTGTTTTTATATTATATATTAAAATTTATTTAGAAATATGTGTGATTTTACTGGTTTCATTGCTCACTACAATTTCTTGCTTCCCTTGCTGTTGCATTCCTTTACTATTTTGCTACAGTATATTTTTAAACAATTCTTCAGCAAAACTCTGTGGATGGTCAATTTTGCAAGCTATGTCTTTACTCTGCCCTCACATGTGGCTGGGTATAGAACCCTAAATTTAAACTCTCTTTTTATCAGTACCCCGAAACTATTCTTCCGTTGTCTCCTAGTGTCTCAGTCTATCGGGAATAGACACTAGAATACCCAGCAGGTATTACCTCTTGAGGTTAATCTCTTTCTGTTTCAATATCTGCAAGTTGACCAAGATGTCTGTCTGTCTATCTGTCTATCATCTATCTATCTATCATCTACCTATCTCTAATTTGTGTGTGTTTACCTCATTCATCCCACTTTGGTACTTGGTAAGACTTTTCAATCTGTGACTTTTTTCAGCTTTAAAAAATAACTATATATTAAAAGTGACTCCCCCTACCTTCATTTTCTAATGTCTATGCTATTGGAACTCCTTTTAGATGGATATTGAATCTCTGAAATAATTTTCTACCTCGCAGTTTTCTCTACATTCTTTTCCCATTCTATCTATTTGCATACCCTTATAGAACACTAACATTGCATATTTTCCAGAGGAAAAATTTTGTTTTTAGCCATGACTCCAGACCATATACATTTTTGGAAATTATGTTTCTAATTTGCAAGCATGCTACCTTGGTCTTTGATAGTTTCCTTTTCATGGCAGTGCAGTATTACACTATGGCTACAATATATTTTTCATTCTGGGAAATAGTCAGAATTATTTGTAATTTCCTTGCTATTTGTTAAATTATCTCTATTTCTTCTTTTATCAATTCTGTTTATTGAATGAAATCCTTCCCTTTTATTCTGTTTTTACCTCTTCAACTGTCTGGTGATTCTTCTAGTCTATATGCATTAATTAATTTAGGACCTAGTTGGTTAGAAGAAGTCTGTGTTTATTTCCTCAGTGTTTGAGTAGGTCTGTTTTCCCCATAGTTATCTTGCCCTTATATAGTAGCCTATGGGAAGGGCTTTGTATAAAGTGGAAGAAAGTCTGGCTCCATTCAAGGGAGAGCAAACATTGAGCACAAGGTCAAGTTTGGGATCCCTTCAACTTTCTAAGTAAGAAGGACTTTGCTCTCTATTGTAAAGAATTCTGGAGTACTTTTGCCTTGGATGAGGCTGTAGTTTTTAAATATAATCTCTCTCTGTCTGTTTAGACATCAGGGGTTACTGTGAACTCTTTCAGGCTGCTATCTCAGCTCCTAATATTCAGAGTATGTCCTCTCAGTCAGTATGAGGATTAGTACTAAGGATAAATACTGCCCACAAGGAGTCCAACTTTCTTTTTGTTTAAAAAAACAGCTAATCAAATAACTAAGCTTACAGGACCCTTTGGTGTTATCTGTATTATTTGTTCTCAGAGTTGCACTGTTTTTCACAGAACTTTGTTCCTATCCAATATCTTCATTTAATCATCTCAACAATCCAGTAATGTTAGTAGATCAAGAATTATTATTCACATTTTGTCAAAAGAACTGAAGTTCAAAGAGGTAAATAACTCATCCAAAGCTGTTGAGGTGGAAAAGGACCAGTTTTCAAATTCTTTGACCAGGGTTTTTTTTTTTTTTTTTTCCCACAAACTCTGGAGAAGCTAGAAAGAGCAGTATCTTACTTAAAAGGCAATGTGATATAAACAGTTCTGACACCCTGTATTTGCTAAAGGAAAGAAATTGAATCTGAGTGATCTCTTCGCAGCTTTTATTTAGAAGATATAGCCTGGTTTGGAACAAGGTTGGAATACAAAGGAGGATGAAAGAAAGAGAAATGAGCTTCTAAATTGGAATCTCTCAGATTTCCAGAAATATGCATAATGACAATTTGCAAAGAACATAAAATTGCAAGCAATGTGTGTAGTTGCAATTTTAACTTCCAAGCATTTGTCAGTTTTAAAACACAGCTATTTCAATGACATATAAAGGACTGTCACTGTTCATGCATAAATTGATTTGCAGCTTTGATTTGGCTAAAGGTTTTCAGAAAAACACAAATGTTTCCAATTATACAGTTTGGTAAATTAAAGGAATTTTGAATATGTTTCTGAAGTATCTTGCCCATGCCAAACTAGATGGACCATTGAGGAAAAAAGAGTTGGGTTAATAATTACAGTAAAGATAGTTGGAATGTTATTTTTATAATTATGATCAGATATATAACAAAATTTACCATTTTAAGTATACAATTCAGTGGCATTAATTGCGTCTGCAATGCTGTGCAACTATCACTGTTTATCTACTTTCAAAATTTCTCAATTATCTTAAACAGAAACTCTGTAATCATTAAGCAATAACTCCCATTCCCCTCCCTCCAGCCTTTGGTAATCTCTAATCTGCTTTCTGCCTCTAAATTTGCCTATTCAAGATACCTAATGTAAGTGGAATCATACAATATTAGTCTTTTTGTGTATGGCTTATTTCACTTAGCATAATGTTTTCAAGGTCTATACATGTTATGACATGTATCAGAACTTCATTCATTTTCATGATTGAATAATATACCATTGTATATATATTCCACACTTTGTTTATCCATTCATCTGTTGATTGATACTTTGTTCCCACCTTTTGTCTATTCTGACTACCTTCAATTAACCTTGGTGTACAAGTGTGTTTGAGTCTCCATTTTAAATTCTTTTGTGTATATACTTATGAGTGTAATTGTTCGGTCATATGGTAATTTTATGTTTAGCTTTTTGAGGGATCATCAAACCATTTTTCACCGAGGCTGCACCATTTTTCATTCCCACAAGAGATATACAGAATTCCAATTTCCTCCACATCTTCACCAATATTTGTTATTTTATTTCTTAAAAAATTATAGCCATCCTACCATGTGTAAAGTAGGTTTTGATTTGTATTTCCCCATTCACTAATGATGTTGAACATCATTTTATGTGTTTATTGGCCATTTATGCTTTTTATGTGCTTATTGGTCATTATGTCTTCTTTGGAGAAATGCCTATACAAGGTTGTTTGTCCATTTTTAAATTGGGTTACTTTTCTACTTGTTGCTGGATTTCAGGGTTTTTTTTTTTAATATATTGTGGATACGAAACTCCTATCAGGTAAATGATTTGCAAATATTTTCTCCCCTTTTGTAGATTATCTTTTCACTTTCCTGATGATGTCCATTGATGCACAAAACTTTTAAGTTTTTGAAGTACATTTTATTTACTTTTTCTTTTGTTACCTGTGCTTTTGGTGTTATATTTAAGAATCCATTGTCAAACCCAAGGTGATGAAGATTTATCCCTGTTTTCTTCTAAGACTTTTATGATTTTAGCTCTTATATTTAGTCACAGATCAATTTTAAGTTAGTTAGTTTTTGTATATGGTGAGAAGAAGGGGGTCCAACTTTTTTCTTTTGCATGTGAAAATCCAGTTGTATCAAAGCAATTTGTTAAAGGGACTGTTCTTTCCCTCATTGAATGGACTTGACACTTGTGAAAATCAATTAGCCATAGATATTTAGATTTATTTCTGGTCTCTCAATTCTATTTCATTGGTCTATATTTCTATCCTCATTCCAATACTACACTGTTTTGAGTATAGTTGTAACATTTTTCATTGCAATTACAGAAATCCAATTCAAACCATTGGATTAAATCAAATGAAATTGCTGTTTTTGTGGGTCCAAATTAGGAAATATTGGCAATTTTATGTAATTTACCTAAATTGCTAAAGCAAAGAGGGAGAAAGACAATGAAATTTTCTGGCATCTAGCACTTATGACTGTTAGTTGCAATCAGATCATAGTCTCAAATGACTCTCACTCAGGTCTGCATGGTGTGGCTAGGACATGACTACAGACTACCCAAATTTATACCATTTAAGTTTAACAACACCAAAAAAAATGGAAAGCTCTCTCTTCTTACCAGTGAAGAGCTCATATTCATCTTGCTCAAACATGTGCTGACCTATGAACCAAACCCTGTGACCAGAAGGAGAGATCCCAATGATTATTAACACTAAGTTTGTGTGGTCAAATTTGTGACTGCTGGGTCAAGGTAGTATGTGATTAGAAATTTCTCCAGATTCAAGCAGAATGGGTATTGAGAAGGGAAAAGTTATCCCAAAAAGAAAGAAAGAAAATTATCCGGAAAAATATGGGAAACAATTGTTGGCAGAAAAAAAATAACTGAGGCCCATTACAAGTGGTCTTTGGGCCACCTTAGGTAATATAGCATAGCTTTGGGAGCTGGAAAACAGCAGGAGGTACTTGATGACATTTTTCAGAAAGTCAAATGGCATTTATTTGTTGACTGAACTCTATAATTCAGTTAAGCAGTGGTCAGTAATTGGAAGTTACTCACTTTTTCACTCAGTGTAGCAAAGAGACAAATTTTTACCTTTGAGGGGATTACAATTTGATAGGATATTTAAGACTGACCACAAGAATCTATTATATCACAACACAAGGCAGTAGTGTGAATTATCCCTGGGAAATGAAGACCTCTCAACAGATGCCCTGAGAGGTGGGCCTCAGGAGGAACTAGGGCAGTTTATCGGAAAGTGTATAGTTATGGAAGAAGGTAGCTCAAAACAAGTTTTGAAATGCATATACATATAGTAGTGTGAAAACTCCTTTCTACCACTTCTTTTTTTTTTTATTATGCTTTAAGTTTTAGGGTACATGTGCACAACGTGCAGGTTAGTTACATATGTATACATGTGCCATGTTGGTGTGCTGCACCCATTAACTCGTCATTTAACATTAGGTATCTCTTCTAATGCTATCCCTTCCCCCTCCCCCCACCCCACAAGAAAATATCTTTTTACACATCCAGTCCCCATATATGGCATGAGGAATCTGTAACGAGCACTCTTCCACTTCCTGCAAAGACAAACTGACCCAGAAAAAGCTAATTGATAGCATTATTTGAACAACAAAGGGAGAACCATTAAAATATAGTGTTTGTACATGTTGAATTTTGTGCTGTTGTTTTTTTGTACAAAACAACCCAGCCACATATAGGACATTAAAGGGTTCACCAACACTCAACAAATCTGAGGGCCTATTATTCCTAAAGGCATGGTTAAATCCCATATATTTGCAGTATAGGCTCACACCACTTTGCTTCTGAGATAATTCATTATTTTTGAATTTAGAAAGGTTAAACTTACTGAGTGCCACTTAAGTTAGTAACGACCAACCTTTAAGGAGAGAATAGAGAGAGTAACAGTACACAAAACCCACCAAAGGGTCTTCTAAAATTTCACTAGACATTCAGACTCACAAGATTTTCATAGATCACACAGTAACAGTCAGAATAATATAGTTTAGGAAATGTAGTTTGTCAATAGGGCAGCATCAAACATTTGTCTTCTATAGGGATCACCAATTCTGTATAAACTCTCCAAATCTATGTCTAATCTCTGACTGCACTGCATGGGCAAATTTTAAGAAGCACATTTAAGTTTCAAAGGTTTGAACTGAAATTTGAACTAAAACACAACCAGAAAATGATCCTCAATCTCAAAAGATAATCAACCAAGACCATTTCTGATATAACACAAATGATGGGATTAGCAGTCACAGATTTTTAAAGCAGCTATTATAACTAAACTCAGCCATAAAGAAAACTATACTTATAATGAATGAAAAAATAGGAAATATTATCAAAAATATAAAAACTATTTACAACATAGCAAAAGGGGAATTTTAGATCAAAAAAATAACATCTAAAATAAACATTTCACTGGATGGGCTTAACAGTGAAAGGGAGATGATGGGGGAAAAAGTCCATGAACTTGAAGATTGATCATACAAGTTACCCAATACAAAGAACAGAGAGAAAGCATCAAAATAAAAATACAAAATGAAGGTGACCTAAGGGACAATATAGAAGCTATACCTGACATTTAACTGGAGTTTCAGAAGGAGAAAAAAAAAGAATGGGGCAGAAAAATATTGGAAAAAATAATGAAAAACATTTCCTTAAATTTGGTGAAAGTCCTAAAGTTACAGATAGAAGATGCTCAAAAAATTCCAGTTTGTCAGTTAGGGTCCAGGCAGGAGACAGATATGACACCAGTAATTTGAAATGGGAAAACTTGCTATAAATAACTATTCATTTTAAGAAGGTGGTTAGCTACTAAAATGGGTAAAAATAAAAAAAAAAAGACTTGAGATAAGAAAGAGCAACTACTAAAGACTAAGGGGAAGTAAATTAGAAGGGAACTTGAAAGGAGACACCCCACTCCCACTCCCTACTACCAAAGGTTGAGATTCAGCCATCTAAGGAAATGATGCAGCTCCTATAAGAATATACAGACAGCTTGCCAGTATCAAAGAAACTTGCTAAAAAACATGTACTGCATCAGATGGCAGTAGTAAGAAACTTGGTGGAGGGTGCAGGGCTCGAGTTCGATGATGAAAATCACAATTATAATGATGGAGAAACTTACCAGAAGGTAAAGTTTATAGCTGAAATACAGGAAAATACTACTGCTGGAAAGTTGAGACGTTTTCCACAAGAAAGAACCACAGACAAGTGAAAGCTGCTGCTATGATGCCAGAGAAATGTACAGAAAGAGATGAGTTAAGCTGGACTGCAAAGGCTACCTTTCTCAATTCTACCAGACCCTACATGCCGATCTGCTTGCTGTTGCATAGAAAATAGCACAATCCAAGATTGAAGGAGAGCTTCTTCCTTCTTCTCTGGCCTTGTAGCAACCCTTCAGAATTCTCCATTAGCAAAACCTGAATATCATGCCATCCAGCAAAGGAGAAATGTCCAGAGCTTTAATATCACAAGGTAGGGCGAAGAAGAATTTTTAGCTGAGAAGCAATGAAGTGACTACTAACATAGCAGAACAAATAAAAAGAAAACCACTCCTGGCTCATTATTGCCACACTGCTAAAAGGCAAAGATAAAGAGATAACATTGAGAGCAATTGAATCAAAAAGACATATTACATATCAAGGAACAACTATTATAATTAGCATGGACTTCTCATCATAAATTACAAAGGCCAGAGTTAATTAAACAACATCTTTGAAATGCAGAATGAAAATACTGCAAACATGGAATTTCATATCCATGAAAACTATCCTTCAAAATTAAAGGTAAAAGAAAGACATTTTCAGACAAAATAACACACTTTGTCACCACCAAATCTGCACAATAGGGAATACTAAATGAAGTTCTTTAGGCTGAAGGGAAATGACATCAGACAAAAACTTTGATCTTAAATACTAAAAATGGTAAATATATAATAAAATGTAAAAGACTATTTTTCTAATTATTTGTAAATACATATGACTGTTGTAAGCAAAAAATTATAACATTGTCTCATGGGATCGATCATGTGTATATGTAATATGTATGGTGATAAATAGTGAATGAAAGAATAGGAGTAGATGGTAAATGGACCTATCCAATTGTGAGTTTTCTACATTTGTGTGTGTGTGTCTGTGTCTGTGTGTGTGTTTTTGAAATAGTACAATGTAAACTCCAGATTGGCTGTAAAATTTATATGTATATGATAAGGTTTGACTGTGTCCCCACCCAAATCTCATCTTGAATTGTAGCTCCCAAAATCCTCACCTGTTGTATGAGGGACCCAGTGGGAAGTAATTGAATCATGGGGGCAGGTTTTTCCCATGCTATTCTCATGATAGTGAATATGTCTCATGAGATCTGATGGTTTTATAAAGGGCAGTTCCCCTGCACATGCTCTCTTGCCTGCTGCCGTGTAAGATGTGCCTTTGCTCCTCCATTACCTTCCACCGTGATTGTGAGGCCTCCTCAGCCATGTGTAACTGTGAATCCATTAAACCTCTTTTTCTTTCTCTCTTTATTTATTATTTATTATTTATTTTTTTTATTTCTGTAGGTTATTGGGAAACAGGTAGTATTGGGTTACATGAGTAAGTCCTTTGGGGGTGATTTGTGAGATTTTGGCATACCCATCACCTGAGAAGTATACACTGCACCTAATTTGTGGTCTTTTATTCATCGTCCCCTTCCCACCCTTTTCCCCCTGAGCCCCCAAAGTCCACCATGGCTTTATTATGCCTTTGCATCCTCATAACTTAGCTCCCACATTTGAATGAGAACACATGATATTTGGTTTTCCATTGCTGAGTTACATCACTTAGAATAATAGTCTCCAATCTCATTCAGGTTGCTGCGAATGCCATTAATTCATTTCTTTTTAGGGATGGGTAGTATTCCATCATATATATATATATATATATATATATATATACACACACACACACACATATCTCACAGTTTCTTTATCCACTCACGTTGATTGATGGGCATTTGGGTTGGTTCCATGTTTTTGCAATTGCAAATTGTGCTGCTGTAAACATGCATGTGCAAGTGGCTTCTTCCATATAATGACTTCTTTTCCTCTGGACAGATACCTAGTAGTGGGATTGCTGGATCAAATGGCAGTACTACTTTTAGTTCTTTAAGGAATCTCCACACTGTTTTGCATAGTGGTTGTGCTAGTTTACATTCCCACCAGCAAAGTAGAAGTGTTCCCTGTTGACTGCATCCATGCCAGCACCTTTTATTTTTTTGATTTTTTGATTATGGCCATTCTTGCAGAAGTAAGGTGATATCACATTGAGGTTTTGATTTGCATTTCCCTGATTATTAGTGATGCTGAGCATTTTTTCATATGTTTGATGGCCATTTGTTGATCCTCTTTTGAGAATTATCTATTCATGTCATTAGTCCACTTTTTGATGGGATTGTTTGATTTTTCTTTCTAATTTGAGTTCATTGTGGATTCTGGATTAGTTTTTTGTCAGATGTGTAGATTGTGAAGATTTTCTCCCACTCTGTGGGTTGTGTGTTTACTCTGATGACTGTTTCTTTTGGCATGTAAAAGCTCTTTAGTTTTATTAAGTCACAGCTATTTATCTTTGTTTTTATTGCATTTGCTTTTGTGTTCTTGGTCACGAAATCCTTGTCTAAGCCAATGTCTAGAAGGGTTTTTCCAATGTTGTCTTCTAGAATTTTTATAGTTTCAGGTTGCAGATTTAAGTTCTTGATCCATCTTGAGTTGATTTTTGTATAAGGTGAGAGATGAGGATCCAGTTTCGTTCTCCTGCATGTAGCTTGCCAGTTATCCTAGCATCATTTGTTTAATAGGGTGTCCTTTCCCCACTTTATGTTTTTGTTTGCTCTGTCTGATCTTCTATCGAAGATCAGTTGGCTTTAAGTATTAGGGTTTATTTCTGGGTTCTCTATTCTGTTCTATTTGTCTATGTGCCTATTTTTATGCCAGTATCATGCTGTCTTGGTGACTATGGCCTTATAGTATAGTTTGAAATCAGGTAATGTGGTGCCTCCAGATTTGTTCTTTTTGCTTAGTCTTGCTTTGGCTATGCAGGCTCTTTTTTGGTTCCATATGAATTTTAGGATTGTTTTTTCTAATTCTGTGAAGAATGATGGTGGTAATCTGATGGGAATTGCATTGAATTTATAGATTGCTTTTAGTAGTATGGTCGTTTTCACAGCACTGATTCTACCTATCCATGAGTATGGGATGTGTTTCCATTTGTTTGTGTTGTCTATGATTTCTTTCAGCTGTGTTTTGTAGTTTTGTTTATAGAGGTCTTTCACCTCCTTGATTAGGTACATTCCTAAGTTATATATATATTTTTTGCAGTTATTGTAAAAGTGGTTGAGTTCTTGATTTTCTCCTCAGCTTGGTTGCTGTTTGGGTAGAGAAGAGCTACTGATATGTGTACATTTATTTTTTTATCCAGAAACTTTACTGAAATTTTTTATCAGTTCTAGGAGCTTTCTGGAGAAGTCTTTAGGGTTTTCTAGGTAAACAATCATATCATCACCAGACAGAGACAGTTTGACTTCGTCTTTACCAATTTGGAAGCTCTTCATTTCTTTCTCTTGTCTGATTGCTCTGTCTAGGACTTCCAGTACTATGTTGAAAAGGAGTGGTGAGAGTGAGCATTTTTGTTTTGTTCCAGTTCTCAGAGGGAATGCTTTCAATTTTTCCCCATTCAGTATTATGTTGGCTGTGGGTTTGTTATTGATGACTTTTAATACATTGAAGTATGTCCCTTGTATGCCAATTTTGCTGAGATGTTTGATCATAAAGTGATGCTGGATTTTGTCTAATGCTTTTTACTGCATCTATTGAGATGATCATATGAGTTTTGTTTTTGATTCTGTTTATGTGGTGTATCACATTTATTGTCTTGCAAATATTAAAGCACCCCTGCATTCCTAGTATAAAACCCACTTGATCATGGTGTATTATCTTTTTGATATGTTGTTGGATTTGGTTAGCTAGTATTTTGTTAAGAAACTTAGCATCTATCTTCATCAGTGATATTGGTATGTAGTTTTCTTTTTTGGTTATGTCCTTTCCTGGTTTTGGTATTAAGGTGATACTGGCTTCATAGAATGATGTAGAGAGGGTTCCCTCTTTCTCTGTCTTGTGGAATAGTGTCAATAGAATTGGTGCCACTTCTTTGAATGTCTGGCAGATTTTTGCTGTGAATCAATCTTGTCTTGGACTTTTTTTGTTGGTAATTTTTTTATTACTATTTCAATCTCACTCCTTGTTATTGGTCTGTTCAGAGTATCTAATTCTTCTTCATTTAAGCTAGGAAGCCTGTATCTTCCCAGGAATTTATCCATCTTCTCTAGGTTTTCTAGTTTATGCACATAAAGGTGTTCATAGTAGTCTTGAATGATCTTTTGTATTTCTGTGGTGTCAGTTGTAGTATCTCCCATTTTGTTTCTAATTGAGAATGTGTGGATTTTCTCTCTTCTTTTCTTGGTTAATCTTACTAATTGTTCATCAATTTTATTTATGTTTTCAAAGAATCAGCTTTTCGTTTCATTTATCTTTTGTATTTTTTTCGTTTCAATTTCATTTAGTTCTGCTCTGATCTTGATTATTTCCCTTCTTCTTCTGGGTTTAGGTTTGGTTTGTTCTTGTTTTTCTAGTTCCTTGAGCTAGTGACCTTAGATTGTCTGTGCTTTTTCAGACTTTCTGATGTAGGCACTTAGGGCTATGAAATTTCCTCTTAGCACTGTCTTTGCTGTATCCCAGAGGTTTTGATATGTTGTGTCACTATTGTCATTCAATTCAAAGGACTTTTAATTTCTATCTTGATTTCATTTTTGACCCAATGATCATTCAGGAGCAGGTTATTTAATTTCCATGTATTTGCATGGTTTTGAAGGTTCCTTTCGGAGTTGATTTCCAGTTTATTCCACTGTGGTCTGAGAGAGTGCTTGATATAATTTCAATTTTCTTGAATTTATTGAGGCTCATTGGGTGGCCTATCATATGGTCTATCTTGGAGAGAGTTTCATGCACTGCTGAATAGAATGTATATTCTGTGGTTGTTGGGTAGAATGTTGTGTAAATACCTGTTAAGTCCATTTGTTCCAGGATATAGTTTAATCCATTGTTTCTTTGTTGACTTTCTGTCTTGATGACCTGTCTAGTGCTGTCAGTGGAGTATTGAAGTCCTCCATTATTTTTGTGTTGCTGTCTATCTTATTTTTTAGGTCTATTAGTAATTGTTTTATAAATTTGGGAGCTCCAGTGTTAGGTGCATATATATTTAGGATTGTAATATTTTCCTGTTGGACAAGGCCTTTTATCATTTTATAATGACCCTCTTTGTCTTTTTTAACTGCTGTTGCTTTAAAGTTTGTTTTGTCTAATGTAAGAATAGCTCCCTCTGCTCATTTTTGGGGTTTATTTGCATGAAATGTCTTTTTCCATCCAGTTACCTTATTTGTGTCCTTATGTGTTAGGTGTGTCTCTTGAAGGCAGCAGATAGTTCGTTGGTGAATTCTTACCCATTCTGCAATTCTGTATCTTTTAAGTGGAGCATTTTGGCCATCCGATTTTAGTATTGAGATGGGAGGTACCATTCCACTTATTGTGCTATTTTTTGCCCGTATACCTTTTTTATTGTATTTTTGTTTCTTAGGTTCTGTGAGATTTATGTTTTAAAGAAGTTCTGTTTTGATGGGTTTCCAGGATTTGTTTCAAGATTTAGAGCTCCTTTTTGCAGTTCTTTAGAGCTCGCTTGGTAATGGTGAATTCTCTCAGCATTTGTTTGTCTGAAAAAGACTGTATCTTTCCTTCACTTATGAAGCTTAGTTTTACTGGTAATTGTTTTGTCTGAGGGGGCTGATAATTGTTTTGTCTGAGGGGGCTGATGATAGAGCCCCAATCTCTTCTATCTTGTAGGGTTTCTGCTGAGAAATCTGGTGTTAATTTGTAAGATTTTTCCTTATAGGTTGCGTGGTGTTTTTTGCCTCACAGTGCTTAAGAGTCTTTCCTTTGTCTTAACTGTAGATAATCTAATGACAATGTACCTAGTAGATGATCTTTTTGTGATTAATTTCCCAGGTGTTCTTTGAGCTTCTCGTATTTGGATGTCTAGTTCTCTAGCAAGGCTGAGGAAGTTTTTCTTGATTATTCTTCCAAATATATTTTCCAAAGTTTTTGGTTTTTCTTCTTCCTCAGGAACACCAATTTTTCTTAGGTTTGGTTGTTTTAAATGATCCCAGACTTCTTGGAGGCTTTGTTAATATTTTCTTATTCGTTTTTTCCTTGTCTTTTGTTGGATTGGGTTAATTCAAAAATCTTGTCTTCAAGCTCTGAAGTTCTTTCTTCTGCTTGTTCCATTCTATTTCTGAGACTTTCCAGAGCATTTTGCAATTTTGTAAGTGCATCCATTGTTTCCTGAAGTTTTGTTTTTTATGTATGCTATCTATTTTATTAAATATTTCTTCCTTCACTTCTTGTATCATTTTTTTGATTTCCTTACATTCGGCTTGGCCTTTCTCTGGTGCCTCCCTGGTTAGCTAAATAACTAACCTTCTGAATTCTTTTTCAGATAGGTCAGGGATTTCTTCTTGGTTTTGATCCATTGCTGGAGAGCTAGTGTGATTTTTGGGGGGTATTAAAGAACGTTGTTTTGTCGTATTACCAGGGTTGGTTTTCTGGTTCCTTCACATTTGGGTAGGCTCTGTCAGAGGGAAGGTCTAGGACTCAAGGCTGTTGTTCAGTTTCTCTTGACCCATGGGGTGTTTCCTTTGAGGTAGTACTCTCCCTCTTTTCCTAGGGAAGTGGCTTCCTGAGAGTCAAGCTATAGTGATTGTTATCGCTCTTCTGGATCTAATCACCCAGCAAGTCCACCAGGCTCTGGGCTGGTAGTTGGGGTTGTCTGCACAGAGTCCTGTGATGTGAACAATCTGTGGGTCTCTTAGTCATGGATACCAGGACTTGCTTCAGTGGAGGTGGCAGGGGGGTGAAATGGACTCTGTGAGTGTTCTTAGCTTTGGTTGATTAATGAATTATTTTTGTGCTGGTTGGCTTCCTGTTGGAGGGTGGTGCTTTCAAGAGAGCATCAGCTGTGGTAGTATGGAGTGGAACAGGTGGCAGGCCTAAACCTCTTTTTTTCTAAATAAATTACCCAGTCTTGAGTATTTCTTCATAGCAATATGAAAATGAATGAATAGAGTGTATGTTGTAATCCCTTGAACAACCACTAAAAATAGTGGTTTAGCCAAAAAGCCAACACAAAAATTATAATTAAAATATGATACATATTCAGTACTTAGGCAAGGAATGGAGATAAGAGAAAGAGAAAACAAAAGGGATAAATAAAAAAGTAATAAAATGGCAGACCTAAATCTTACCATACGAATAATTCATTAAATGTTAATGAATGAAGCACTTCCAGTTAAAGCGCAGAGATTATCAAGGGGATAAGAAAGCAAGACCCAATCAACTTAATGCTATCCTTAAGAGATGCACTTGAAATATAAAGACACAAATAACTTGAAAGTAAAGAGTTATAAAAAAAAATATATATATATATACCACAAAAACATAAAGCATTAAAAATGAGGGCATAAAACTACTAATAGAAAACACAGAGGAAATGCTTGATGACATTGGTCTGGGCAAGTATTTTTGGATAGTACTTCAAGGTCACAGGCAACAAAAGCAAAAATAGACAAATGGGATTACATCAAACTAAAAAGCTTCTGCACAGAAAAAGGAACGATCAACAGAGTAAAAAAAATCAACCTACAGAATTGGGAGAAAATATTTGCACACTATACATCTGACAAGGGATTAATATCCAAGATTTATAAGAAAAACAATAGCAAAAGCAAATAACCCAGTTTAAAAGTGAGCAAAAGACTTGAATAAATATTTCTCAAAAGAAGATACACAAATGGCCAACAGGTATTGAAAAAATGTTAAACATCACTAATCATCAGGGAAATGTAAATCAAAACCACAATGAAATATCACCTCACCCCACTTAGAATGGTTATTATCCAAAATACAAAAGATAATAAGTGTTTGCAGGGATGTAGAGAAAAGGGAACCTTTACACACTATTGGTGAGAATTAAAAATTAGTACAGCTATTATGGAAAACAGTTTGGAGGTTCCTAAAAAATTTAGAAATAAAACTACCATATGGTCTATAATCCCACTACTGAGTATATGTCCAAAAGAAAGGAAATCAGTGTACCAAAGATATATCTACAGTCCAGTGTTTATTGCAGCATTATTTACAGTAGCTGAGATGTGGAATCAACCCAAATATCTACCAGTAGATGAATGGATAATGAAAATGTGGTATATATACACAATAGAATACTATTCAGCCACACAAAATAATAAAATCCTGCCATTTGTGACAATATGGATGAACCTAGAGGACATTATGTTAAGTGAAATAAGCCAGGCACAGAAAGATAATTACTGCATATTCTCACTCATATGTGGAATCTAAAAAAGTTGATCTCATCAAAGTAGAGAGTCAAATAGTGGTTACCAGAGGCTGGGATGGTGGGGAGGATATGGGAAGATGTTAGTCGCAGGATGCATAATTACAGTTAGATGAGTTAGATGGGGGAATAAACTTTAAGGGGTCTATTGTACAATAAACTGATTATAGTTAATTACAATATATTGTATTCTTGAAAAATGTGAAGAGTGGATGTTAAATGCTCACCACAAAGTTCTAACTATGTGAGTAATGCATTTCTTTGCTAGCTAGGTTTACACATTCTACAATGTATATATACTTCAAAACACGATATGGTTTTATACATGATCAAAACATACAATGTTATCTGTCAATTAAAAAAAGAAAAGCTTGTTTACATGAAGCAAAAATTGAAAGAATTAAAAGGAAAAAGATAATTATATCACCATAGTTAGAGATTTCAATACTCCATTTGATAAAACAACTAGACAAAAACATCAGTAAAAACAGACAACTTGAACAACACTATCAGCTATCTTGATCTAAAAATTAGGGAACAGTAGACCCAACATCTGCATTATAACACATTTATTTCAAAACCGCATGGTACATTCACCAAGATGAATCACAAGGAATAAGACAAATTTCATCATCAGAGGTTTGTGGTGAATGAGTGGGCGAGTGACTTTGTTCAGGTAGATATGTTTCTGAAAACCCATTATGAGTGGAGCATTGTCTAGGAAATTACAAAGGAAGGTGATGACTCAGTTCTTCCCTCAAAGTTGGCATAATATAATGAGATTGGGCCAAGATAATGGTGGATACATAAGTGCCAGTGACCCAAAAATGAACTTGCCTGATCCACAGGAGCTTTATTCAGAACTGCATGCCACATATATGGAAGAAATATTTTTAGAAAACACATTAAAATTGTCTACAAGTCATTTATTTATGGTGCCAGAAATTGCAGATAGCTGGATTTGTCTACTCCCTTTCAGAAAAATAGGAGCTTGATAATATTTATCTTCAAGGTTTCAGGTCTGAGGGCAGGCAAATTGTGAAAAATAGGAATGTTTTCTTCCTGTCTTTTACCTTCTGAGACCATGTGATCCAACAGAAATATAATGAAAACCACAAAGGCAAGCCACATATGCAATTTTAAATTTTCTAGTATCTACATTGAAGGAAATACAAAGAAACAAGAGAAATTGATTTTAGTAATACATTTTATTTAAGCTAATGTTTTAAAAAATATTACTTCAAAATGCAATAATTATAAAAGTTATAAATGAGATAATTGGCATTTTTATGTTGCCTTAATGAAATATGATGTCTGGGGGCAGGGGGTGTATGTTTTACAGTCCGTCTTAATTTGAACTAACCACATTCAAGTGCTCAAAAGTCACATGTGGTTAGTGTCTGCCATATTAGCATGGCTCTAGTAAGTAGCAGAGAGAAAAAAAAACACTATTTATTTTTCTCTACTCCATCTTCTATGCTTTGAGCTAAGATGATCCATGCGCTCTCCACCCTCTAACAACACAGATGTTGCCAATTATACCAACAGGGCCAGGAAAAGAGCATAAACCCAGGTTAAGCCAGAGGAGATAGGAAGGGTCTTTTCACTGCCTTGGAGAGCCTCTGTCTTGATCTCTCCTGTCCTGTCACCATGTCAAGAACCCTTGTGTATGAATTGCAGAGAGTGTAAATTAAAATACATAAAAATTGTTAAAGCAATATAATTATCAAGAACATGGCTCTGGGAGTAAACAAACCTGTGTTTCAATGCTGGCTCTGCCACCACTAGCTTTAAGTCCCTGAAAAAGTGATCTAATTGCTCTCAGCTTCAGTTTCTTTATGTGTAAAATAGGAATTATAATAACTATTTTGTAAGATTGTTGTAAAATCCTACAGGGATATATTATACATATGTAAAATGCCCAGTGGAGTTCATAGCACACAGACACTCAATGATTGCCAATGCTGTTGTTTTGGTTGTTGCTAGTGCTCAGAGAAGAGAATTTGTTAACCAAGCACACTCCATAAAATGTATACCCTGGAGAATTTTTGTAAAATTTTTCTGACAGTGATATTAGCATAGCTGACATAGAAAATCTGACGTAATAACATTTCCGGTGATAATCTCAAAAATTATATCCAAATAAGAACAGACCTACACACATAGATATAGCTTATGTTAAAATCCTAACATTTTAAACTTGATATCAGAAAGTCCTTCCAATTATGCAAAACTTTTCACTTCTGTTTTAAATTTTAAGGTAATTCTCATAGTAACTTCCATACACTGCTGCAAATGGTACACAAACATTTCAAAAGAATTTTTAAATATGTTGCAAAGGCATTATACAAAATTTAGCAGAAATGCTGCAAGTCATAGTGAAGACAAGTCTTTCATGGAGAACTAAAATTGTACATAGCCAGAAATTTTAAATTTGAAAAACATATATATATATATATATATATATATATATATAGAGTGCTCCGAGGGGGGAGAAGGTGTTGTTAACAAATCCTTCTGAAAAATAAGTAAATTATTGAGATTAAGCAATAACTCAACAAATCAGAAGAAAATGATGAAATGGGAATGACAGAATGAGACTGGGAACAATTTCTTCAGTGTTATGAGATTAGAACTTGCTCAGCTATTACCATCTGTTGATTATAACACTGAGTTCTTGTTATTTCATAAAAAAAACATTTGCTCTGGGGAAAGGTTGAACCCCTAAGGCCTGGGGCTGAGGCAAGTTTAAATAGATTGCAAATATCTGCTTATAAGCTAAGTTCAGGCTGCAGTGAGGAACAGGCCAGGATTTCACACTTTTTGGTAGAAGTAACCCACAATTTGCCAGAGTGCATTGTTGGATGCTTAACATTAAAGTTTGTCTTAGTCCATTTTGTGCTACTATAACACAATATCTGAGACTGGATGATTTATGAAGAAGAGAAATGTATTTCTCACAGTTCTGGAGGATGAGAAATCAAAGATCAAGGTGCTGGCATCTCGTGAGGGCCTTCCAGCTGTGTGAATGAAGCAGAATGAAGAAGGGTAAAAGAGCAATTTCATGGTCATAAGCCCTTTTCATAGCAGACTTAATCCACACATGAACTAAACACTTCCCAAAAGGCCCACCTGTGAACACTGTAGTTGCATTGGGAATTAAGTTTCCAACACATGCATTTTGGGGACACATTCAGTCCATAGCAAAGCGTTAACTTATTAGAAATTTTAGCAGCTCTGAGATTTCTAGAGCCTGTAACATACTATGTTCGTTGTGATTTTCCAAGATTCAAAAAATGTATTAGTGTTTCCCAAACATAGGCGACCACAATGCTCGTGTTTCTTGGAGCATTTAGAAAAGCAGGCTACTGTTTCATAGACACATTTTTGAGACTCATGGCTACTGTCAGATGAACAGACACAGCCTAAAGTCTGTCTCATAAAACTGCCTCATAATCCCCGCTCCACCTCTTCCCATACCAACACACATCAGATATAGTTTTATGATGAATTATATAAAAATTTACCAAGTGATTTTTTCCTAAAATTTAGTTGCAATGCTTTTTATGACATATTTGTCATCTATTGTCATGTAACAAATCCTCAAAATTTCGCAGTTTAAAATGACAGACACTAATTATCTCACATTTTCTGGTCAGTCAGGAATCTGGGAACCACTTAGTTGGGTGTTTCTGACTCAAGCTCTTTCATGAGCTATAGTCAAGATGTTAGGCAGAGCTGCAGTCTCATGTGGATGAGATGACTGAGGTCAGTCAATTTGTGTACAAGCTCATTCACATGGCTGTTGACAGGCCTTGGTCACTCACCCCATGGGCTACTCCATAGGACTGCCCTACAATATGGCAGCTGGCTTCCCCCAAGGCAAGTGATGCCAGAGCTGTGAGGGGGAGCACACTCTTCCATATTCTATTCATTAGAAGCAAGGCAATAATTCCAGCCACCCCAAAGAAGAAGAGATTGCCTAAGGCCAGGAACACTAGGAAGCAAGGATCATTGGGACTCCTCTCACAGGTTGCCTAATACATTGTCCAAGGATTTCATGTAAATGCTTCCTTTTAGTCAATATCTAAATATGTCAAGCTCATTACTACATTATACACATTATCCCTAATTCTAACAATAACTCTACATAGATAACTATTATCGGTGTTTTTTTAGCAAAATAAGTGAGGATCTGAGAGTTTAAGTAACTTTCCAATGATCACATAGCTTATACATAACAGGAACAAAATTTGAAGTAACTTATCTGCCAACTAGTTCCATGACTTTTCAATCATGTCTCTACTATTTGAGATATGTCACTGAATTTATTATTCTAAAGGTATATTAGAATGCTGTACTTGTCAAGCACTGAAATGCAAAAGAAATCATAAAAGTGAAAGTAACATAAAATGTCAAAAAAGAAACTAAATATTTATATTATTCTGTTCACTGAAATATTGCCTTCAGATGAAAATTCATTATTGATGGTGCTTTAATAAAGAGATATTTTAATTCAAATTTCTGAGCAATATAAATAAGCATTTTTTGAAGTAATAATTCTGCAAATAGAGCAATTTTATATTACCAGAATGTAACTGGACCCAGGTTTGGCTGTTTGCCACTTGAAAGCCAAACATGACAGGCAAGGGCTGGTGGGCAGGAAAGTGGGTTTAATTGGAGAGACAGCAAACCAAGAAGATGGTAATTTCACACTTTAAAGTACTGTCTTAAATTTTAAAATTTACCATAGGGTTTTTAAAGGGAAACTTGGCATGGGAGACATGAGGAGTTGTGCAGGGTGCAGGGTCTCTGTGTCTTCATTCTGATGGTTATCTTGGGCAATCACCCATCAGGAAGTCTGGTCGGCATTATCTTGACTTTGGCCTGTTGGTGGTGGACTCGTTGTTCACAACTTTCCCAAAGTAGGCGGATTCCACAACAGGGTTTCCGTGCCTAGGTTGTTGCAAGATTAGCCTCTGGGATTTCTTAGGCGAGAGTATAATTAGGTAAGTATGCATTGCCAGAGGGGAATGTTTAGAGAGGGAAGGAGTGAAGAGGTGAGAGGGGAGGAAACGAAGAAAAATAATGTGGATAATTAAAAAATATTTTTTAAACTGAGGTTCCTGGTTATAAGAATATGACATAACAGAAAAAAGGAAAATGCCTAAAGATTCTGCTAATTTGAACAATATATATGCATATAGCTTAGTTTAAAAGCATATAATACGAGATTCAGGGTCAAAATTCCTATGAAATATTTTTTGTCAGAGAATCGGGAATTCAGTTTTCACTGGAATCAGTATAGAGCAGAAAAGAAACGTTGTGTTTATGCTATTAGCTGTTCTCTGTACTATGTCTGATTGTAAAGAACAGAAATAAACAAATACTATCCAGGAACAGAGAGTGAGTTAAAAGCATCAGGGAAATGTGTTTTTCTATGATCCCAGTTGGATTTCACCAGGGCTAAAATCGCATTCCATAAGGATGAGATCAGTGATGGGTGAGACAGAACATGTCTCCCAGCTTTCTACAGATTGTAATCTGATCTACATAGATTACAGCTATGTACTACAAATCTAAATTAACTCAAAGTTTTATGAAAAAAACAGAAGTTGGGGTGGTGGAAGAATGAAGTGGCAGAGCATAGAGGATCTTTAGGGCAGTGAAAATACTCTGTATACTTTAATAATGGATATGGGTCATTGCACATTTGTCCAATACCATAGAATGTGTAACACCATAAGTGCACTCTAATGTAAATTATGGGCATTGGGTGATTATATTATATTGCTTTAGGTTCATCACCAATAACAAACGTATCACTCTGGTGGGGTATGTTGATAATGAAGGAGGTTATGCATGTGTGGGGGCAGAGACTACATGGGAAATCTCTGTATATTCTCTATTTTGCTGTGAACCTAAAACTGCTTTAAAAATAGTCTTTGAAAATAATAATCAGGAAAGATGTGTCAGGAGTTGCAAAGAGAGTGAATATTATTTAGTTTAATTCCATTAACAAAAAATCCACACCTGACACAATTGATTTTCTTATCTCAATTAATTTTAGTTAATGATTTTAAAAGATACTAAATGCTACTGTAGACAAACTCAAGTTTTGGAAAAGGCCAAATCAAAACTAGTAAACAAATTATTTTTGATTTATTTACCCTTTACCCATCTCCCCATCACTCCTGCCACTCTTACAAACTGCTACTCTTATAAACTGCCACTCCCTTTATCCCAGCCACTCTTACAAACTGATGTCCGGGAACTTACATTCTCTACTTCTTTCTGGTTCCAGCAAAAATCAACCTATTCTAAGGCCCATCTTCTCAGGCTTGCTCCCTGCTTGGACATTAAGAAGCACTTTTAAGCAAAGGAGGTCTCACTTGCTAATAGTATAATAGAAATGTTTTTCTGCTTGCACAATCCCTTGTAAAATAGACCTTAGTTATTTTGCAGTTGAGTAATGATATGGTTTGGTTCTGTGTCCCCACCCAAATCTCATCTCGAATTGTAATCTCCATAATCCCCATGTGTCAAGGGTGAGTCCTGGTGGGAGGTGATTGGATCATGGGGACAGTTTCCTCCAGGCTGTTCTCATGATAGTGAGTGAGTTCTCACGAGATCTGATGGTTTTATAAGTGTTTGACAGTTCCTCCCTCATGTGCTCTCTCACCTGCCACCATGTAAGATGTGTCTGCCTCCCCTTCAGCCATGACTGTAAGCTTCCTGAGGCCTCCCAAGCCATGTGGAACTGTGAGTCAGTTAAACCTTTTTTCTTTGTAAATTACCCAGTCTCGAGCAGTTATTTGTAGTATAGCAGTGTGAGAATGGACTCATACAAGTAAAGTAACATTTGGATAAATAATGGCAATCCACCCAAAATGTTCCCCTCAAAAGACTTGTACAGAAGCCAATGATTTGATAGTGAAACTTTTATCTGAGAATGAGGTACTCCGCCAGGGTAGCAAGAAGGGAAAGAGGGGAAAGGTAGTCAGGGACAAAGTCCTGACCAGGTTTAAAATAAGCAGTAATATTCTCTGTTCTGTTACAACATAATTGTTGTTGATAGATGTCACCTAGATAGTATCACATTTATTACAAATTACATTGTAAAAATAATAGTTTCATTGCGGAAAAAGAGCTAAGAGCTAAGGAAATACTAACTTTCAATGATAATTTGATTTTCCTAGAAAACATTTGAATAATATTTTTAAGAATACAAGGATACATTGTTATTTAAAGCTAAAGATAATAATGTGATGACAAAATTTGAGTAGAGCAAACCTAATTAAAATAAAAAAATTGGGATGGCACAAAATATTGGCAAAATATATTGATTTTCTAAATTATCTAAATAAACCACACCACAGAACTCAACTTCCAATGTAAATTAAAGAAAACAATTCCAAGTGAGCAGCTGCCCCAAAATAAAGCAGCTTTCTGTTACTATATCACACATATGCCACAGTATGACCCCACTGAGTGTTTAAATACATTATTAAAAAGGTTTCCTTTCTTCTCTGCTCCACTGAGAGAAGCTTAGAAAGTCCCCATGTCATCCTTGGGAAAGCTTCTTCTCATTGAGGCAAAAGTTCCTTCCCTCCCAGAAAGGGGTGGAAATTTAAGAACTCTCTAGAGATTGAGTATTCTCACATTGTCAGGGCAATGAACGTAAAGAGACATTGGTGAGTTAATAAGATGAGCTACCCACCCTTGAGAGACAGTTCTTTACAAAGGGAAAAGGAGAGTGGTTTCAGTCCATAAGGGGCAGGTGCCTGACATACCTCTAATACTGCAGTCCTGATGTGGCTAACACTGCAGTGGAATGGCTGTTGCTGAGTCTGAAGGACTCAAGTACTAACAGCTGCGACCTGGAGAACCAAGATAAGAATGCCTTTGGTGGTGCAAGGTGCTGAGGGATTGGAGTCATCTTGCCTCAAAGAGTTCTGACCACCTCACCTCACAGGATAGGATGAATTTCCAACCATGATGCTGCAGGGCAGCCAGAAGTAGTGGCATTGGCCAGATTATATTTTAGGCCTTCCCTCTCCCATCCCACAGTTGGATGGGGAAGTTGGATAGATCTTATTCCTCATGGATTCAATACATTTACTAGGTTTTTTGACCATTCAAAGGAAGGTGACACGAAAAAAAAGAGAGAGAGAGACTAGATCTGACACCATACTGTGGTATCAAAGCTTGAGTTTGATTTCATTTATAAAATAAAAGAAACATGACTGGAATTGAACCCTAGATATGTATAGCAATTAATAATATTGCAAATACAACCTTTTTTATACCTGTGTTTTTCTATTTGTAGTATAATCTGAACAGCAATCATTTGTTAGGTTGATATATTCCACATGTAAAACATGTCTCCAATTCAGTTATCACATTTTAGCTAATTTGTATTATTAAAATGCCTGTGAATGCCCTCCAGTCAAATATCCTCAGGAACACACTCATAGTTGAACAAGTTGGGTTTATTACTTGTTGCAGTGAGAATGTACACCATGGAAACATGGAGTGTCTCGGGAAGAGGGTGTTAGAAATAATTTACTGTAAGATTTGGGGTTGTGTTATGTGACTTAGGGAGGATTTAAAGCTGTGAGGCTTTGCTCTGGATTACATCCTCTTAGAAAGTTGGGGTAATTTTAGTTATTTACCTTAATTAATCTTACCTAGAAGGAGGGATGACTAGACCAAGACAAAGCAGTAATCGGTTAAAAGAAGAAAAAAAGCAGCAGTCACTTCTATTGTCAAGATAGATAGATATTTGGTCACTTGTGTGGTTTGGATAGTGTTTGTATTTTGCTTTGTGTTCAGTCATGATTATAGAGTGGCCTTATTTTTGTCTTGATTGATCATGTTCACAGTAGCTTTGTCTAATGTTGCTGTTCTGTGAAGTTGTTTAACCAGAGAACACCAAGGCATAGCTGTAAATGCCAGACAGCTCATAGTAACACAAAGGCCTAGATAAAAATGTCCAGACAGCTCCTTGAGGCTTTTCTTTGTCTCAACTCTGTATAAACAACATGCCAACTTCTAATCCCAAGTGTAAGAACTGGGTGATACATACAAGAGAAAATCAGGAGTCAGGAATGAGTAATGAGGTGAATATAGACTCTAAACAGGAGTTGCTAAAAAAAAAAATAAGGGGATGGTGTTACGGGCTGAATTATATCCCCGCAAAAAAGATATGTTGAAGTTCTAACCTCCAGGATCTCTCAAAATATGACCTTATTTATAGGGTCACTGACAATATAATTAAGAAAGTTAAAATGAGGTAGACTGGAGGAACATGGGCTCCTAACTTAACAGGACTAGCATCCTTATAAGACAATGGCCACTTGAAGACAGAGACACATGGAAAGGATGCCGTGTGATGATGAAAGCAGAGACTGGAGTTAGGCAGCTGCAAGCCAAACCACCAAGGATTGCTGGCAATAGCAAAAGCTAGGAAAAGCAAGAAAGCATTTCCTCACAGGTTTCATAGTGTAGTTCTACCAACACCATGATTTAAAACTTCTAGCCTCCAGAACTATGAGACAATAAAGTTCTTTTGTTTTAAGTCAACCAATGTGTGGTGCTGTGCTATAGCAGCTCTAGGAAACTGATAGAGATGGGCTGGAATAACTCCTGACAATAATATCGTGTTTCATTGAATGAGACACTCTACTGAGTGACTGCAGGTCTAGCTGGTCTAAGACGTCAGAGTCAGCAATGATCAAATTCTAAGATTTTGGAAAAAGTTGCCATTTCGACCTTTTGTGAACACACTCTTGGCTGGATATTCCTCTCCTAGGTTTACTTGAATCATTTTCTTTAAGAAACTGCCTAATGAATATCAGGCTTAAGATTGGTTTCCATACTTGGAAAATCTGAGACCGGGAATAGGGAATAGGCAGAACTGAGAGTATAATGACATCTCTGCTTCCCTGTTCTCTCTCTCTAACTGACCTCCTCTGTGTGCAGACTGAAAGTACACCCAGACTTCCCTGCTCCCCTGGCTCATCAACCCATCACATCTGCTGGCAGAGACAACATCAGAATTCCTATCTAACTTAAATTCCTCTGCATCAAGCTAACCTCACTGCAGGTCCTGGTTGATTTTATGTCTATGTTACTACACCAGGTCTCCTGCCTCTTCCGTTCATTTATGCTAGAATTTGTATCCCAAGTGATTTCTTCATAACTGAAGTTTCCTGTAACCCAGTAAAATGTCTCGTACATATACACTTGCAATAATGAATGCTTTTACAGCGAAAAGGTTTTATGATCAATATGTAGATTGCAAATGATGAAAATAAGACTTAGAGTACTGAGTGACCAGCCTAAAGTAATAAATATTTAAATCCAGGCATCCAAGGCATTATCCAAAAGGCTAAGGAATTGTGAGTGGACTTCCCTATTGCCTACAGCTGAATCTGACCCAAGCACTACCACTTCTTGGTAGTGATCCCCTGCCTTATGGGGAAAGCTACTCTCGGAGTAATCTAGTTCCAAGCTTCGGTCTCTCTAAATTGACCGTCCACACAGCTGACCAATTCCTGAATTTCGTATATTGAAAACAAGATGGTGGAACTAACATAAATTGAACTCATCTGTCTTGACCCCCACCTTTTGACGGGAAACTCATAAACATATATTTTGTTAAGCTGGAGCTCTGAAAATAATATAAAGCCCACAGAGTTGGAACTTACTCGTGTGGTCTATTTGTATGAGTTTGAGTTGAATTCCTCACTTACTTATGCTCTCACTATAATAAACCATATGTAGTTCATTCAACATGCTGTAGGTGGTATTTCTATTTCGATTTTCCCTACATTCTTGTCCCCTTTCTTTTGGTAACAAATCTCACCCTATTTGCCAAATTGATGACACATGATGCAGGCTGGGCTAATTAGTATTATTCACTCCCTGAATGTAGTTCAAAAGTTGGACTTTTGACCCAAAATGGAACAATAAACTTTTTTCATGGCATTTTTTTTAATTGGAGCCAATATGGAGAAACTTATTTTCTCTTTGATTGGAAAGCCATCATTATAGGAATCTGGGGCAGCTGGTGGCCAGATCCCCTGCCCCATGGGGAAAGCTACTCTCAGAGAATGAAGCCAATAGATCTAGAGGAAGACAGACGGTGGAGCATTCTGATGATGTTACAACCTGGGTCCAGTCGTACTTTCCCTTCTTGAGTCTTGATTGCACAGTTTTTCTTTGAATTACATTAACAACTTCAGTAAATTTCCGCATTTGCATCCTGTTGTTGCTGTTAAAATTGCCAAAAACTTAGTGTTTTAAAACACAAATTTATTACCTTACATTTCTAGAAGTCAGAAATCCAAAATAGGTGTCACTGGGCTAAAATCCAGGCGTCAGCAGGCTTGCGTTCCTTTCTGGAGGCTCTTGGGGAGAATCTGCTTTCCTATCATTTGCAGCTTCTGGAAGATTGCCAGCATTCCTTGGACCATGAACCCCTTCTATCTTCACAACCAACAACAGTGGTTGGTCGAGTCTCTAACAATTTCGTCTCTCTGGTTGTGATGCTTCTGCTTCCTTCTCCTCCAAGTAAAAACTCTGGCAATTTTGCCGAATCTTCCTGGATGATCCAGGATCATGTCTTTATTTTAATTAAGGTCAGTTGATTAGCAACTTTATTCCATTGACAACATTAGTTCCCCTTTGCCGTGTAGCATAACATAGTCACAAGCTTAGGAAATTAGAACGTGGACATCTTGGTGTGGCCATTATATTGTCTACCATGATTTCCAATAAAAAATCCCCTTTACTCAAATTAGCTTTTCTGATTGTTGTCACTTTCTATTAAGAAATATGAACAACAAAAATGCTGTGCTATCTTGTGCTTTTCCCCTGCCTATGATGTTCTTCTTGGAATACCTTGAGTATGCCTAATAATTCTCAGGAACCTATTCAACTTAACTTCCTCAGTTTGTATATTTTTTGGCTTCTCCAGGTAGAAAGAATAATTCACTTTTTCTTCTAGTCATCACACAATGTTTGCATTCACCATGCTCTATTAAAATGATTACCTTATCAATGTATCTCTTTCAAGAGTCTATGATTTATTTCTTGTGACAGAGGCTATGGATTATTTCCATTATATCTCCAGTGTCCAACACATGAAAACTTACTTAGTTCTTAATTACGTTTGTTGATTAGTGAATTTTCTGTGGTGTGGTAGCTGGTATCCATTTAAGCCAGCATTTTTCTCATTTGATTAGAAAAAATAAAATTGCTTCAATATTAGACACTAGATTTGCAAATATTTTGTTATGCCCAGATAAATATTTTTATATATTCATTAAACAACCATTTCCCCCACTAAGACTATGCCTTAGTGCACAATAAGATTAGTCTGTCTTATACTGGTGACTGTGCTACTGATCAAATGGCAAATGGCTAATCTGATCTAGTCATTTAAATGATTAAAAGAACTAGAAGGCATTCAGGGTTGCTAAGATAACAGCATCAGGCCACTTGGTGATCAATTCTGATTTAGTAATTAACCATTATGGTGGCCGAGAAAACCAAATTGACAAATATAGAACTCAATTGATTATGTTGAGGAGCAGAAATGAGGTTATAGGATAAAAGGCCAACTCTTTTCTGTTCTTGTCTCAGTTACAGGGGCATGAAAATGCTCCATAATGAAAACAACATGAAGACCTTTACATACAAATGCAAATAGACAAGTGTGTTCTGGACGAGTATAACTAAAACAAAATGAGTTGTGTCTTAAAGAATAGAAAAACTCCTGTATACATGGTAGACAAATATTAGCTGTAGCCGCTTTGTGATAAATTCTGGTGAGTTTAATGCAATTCATCAAAATAAACAATTGAAATAAATAATTTCAAACACACTTAAAAAAAGATAGTCTATTTCAATCATTAATAGTGGGCATCCTAGTTAGTGTTGACTTCAACAATTTAGAATACTAGCTACAGGATTATAAAACTTGGATCTGTTGTGACAGGGTGAGCGGTATTTTAAAGGCAATTCTAAAAAAATAACATATCTTCAAGGATCTAATACCCAGTGATCTGTCATGCCATCAAAAAATAAGTTTCAGTCATCTGGATGATTTATATTCCAGGAGTATTCTGGGTTAAAAAAAAATAACTATTTTCTTGGGAGGCAAAACTATATTATTCTTGGAAGATCTGCTCAAGGGCATGCAGGTGTCACTGGCTGCAGATCATCATGTGTGGCTGGGACCCTTTCCCAGAGCATAAAGAATAGAATTCCTATTCCCTCTGGCTCCAGAACATTGGGAGTGCACTGCACACAGATGTGGACCTTCTGTGAATGCCTAAGAGAGACAATCTATTCAAATACTATTTTTTCCAATGAATCTTTTTAGAGCCAACTCATAATTATTCATATCTTTAAAGAATGTAAGAATCCATTGTTTAAACAGTGCAGTCATTCTTTATGAAAAATTAGTTGAGGTGGAAGCAACAGGAAAGAAAAATATTCAATCATGTTACTATCATACTTATCTTAAAAACCAAGGCAAAGTCGGAGGGAGTGGATCTTGATCAGACAATTCCTCTAGTTTTAACAAGTGTGAACATTGTAATACTGCTGTGTACAGGGACTATATTTTATCCTCCGTTACAAATAGCCCAAGGAAATGCTAGTTGATCACAAGATGAGACATTCCATTTAAAATTAGGTCAATATAAGCAAGTACTGCTGCCATGTTGAACTGCTCTAAGGATGGCATTGACAGTGTAATCTACATTGAATGGCCCTCCTTGCATTGTGCAATGCATGATCTGCACAGATGACCTTTAAGGAAATGCACAAATGCATGGTTTAAAATATGAAAAGACTGCAATCTAATAACCTTCAAATGATATATCACTATAAAATCCACTATATGATATGTGTGTATACATTTATGTCAATATATTTATGTATCCATATCTCTATGTCTATCTATATTTACTTGTATATTTCTTCACTCATGTTTTACAAGTTGTGTATCCTTGGGCAACTTTTTGAACCTCTCCATGCCTTCATCTATAAAATGGGGATGATAATAAGAGTGTCAGCCTCATAGTAATCTAATTAATTTAGTTAACCTTAGTAAAGCACTAAGTAGGCATTGTATATCCATGTACACATTTCTGCTTATCTTTAGAGAAGAGCTCTGGAAGAATAATCAGGAAGTTTGAGTCAGTGTTTACCTCTGGGGAAGGGAATAGTGAAATGGAGTAAGGGATAGGAGGGAAAAATATGTTTCATTGTCTATACTTTTGTATTGTTTGAATTGTTCTCCTTTTGATCAAATTTCTTCAAAAGTTTTTCAAACATTAAGAAAACTAAGTCAAAAATCGATAAGGTATGCTTTTGAGGACCCCTTTGAAATGTGGTCCCCTTTCTCCCACTTGGCCTCTCACCCTCTCTACCTGCAGTCTATGAGTCTACAGGCAGAACCAGAACTCTGGGCAGCCCTTCATCCATCCTTTTTACTTACCATGTTACCACAAATGATTGCAAAGCTCCTGTCCTATACCTTAGCCCCTCCAAGCCTAAGATGTCAGCTAATTAATGCAACAAACTGATCTATCCTGAAGCTTCAGAGGGAGGAAATTGGAGAGCTGTCCCAAGATTTCACATGGATATTTCATCCAGGGCTTCCTGGAAACAATGCTCCTAATTGTTTCATCTGACCTATTAATGTCCCAAATAACAAAGATTTCAGACGAGATCAGGCACGCTCAGGGTGGTATGGCCACAGACTAAAATAACAAAGATTTGAGGACAATAGCCCAATGAACAGAATCATTTGGCACTCTGAGCAAATGTTAGCAAATTACTGTTTGCTGTGCTGGAAAATCATTCAAACATATCTAATATGTTTTAAATGTTCAGCAGAGAAAAAAAATGTCTCCTTTCTGAATAAGCTATGAAGGAGCAGTTCTGCCAGAAGCTGCTTAAACAATTGCAGGACGTGCAGTCACAAAAATTCTATGGTACTGTAAAGACTCGTAGAACAGACAAGGCAGATAAGAATTTTGATTGAACAACCAACTGTAAGGTCCCTGAACAAGACTTGGAAGGAATTTGATTCTGACTGGAAAGTACACATATTGCAGAGGCTGCTGACATGTTCTTTCTTGATGTGTTATAACCATGAGGATAAAAATAATTGGGAAGAAGAAGTAGCACCAATCAATGTATATATTTTATATGCATTATATTTAGTTATCATGATGATCTTTTAAAAAGATATCTTGTTTTCTACATGGGGAAACTTAAGTTTGAAGGAGCTGAAATCATCTTTTCCAAAGTCACACATTTAGTAAACGGTGTGGCTCTGAACACAAGTAATCTTATTCTAGAGCCCATTCTCTTGCCTACTAGTGAAGGACTTTAAGCTTGTGATGAACATGGAAATGTGCTACTTGTTTCCTCTTTAAAGCATCTCCTTAAAGGAAAGTCTTCTACCCCAGTTGCTGAGTGTGCTGTAGGTAAGCCGCCTTCAACATCAGGCTTTCAGAAATTACCTTAGCTAAAGTGAGCAGCTTCACCCAAGGATGTGCCCTCTTTGGGTAAATCTACTCTATGACAGATGGAAGCAGGGTTATGAAGACATAGCTATTTCTTCCCCAAAGAAGAAAACTGATGAGCTCTTTTATCTCTAAAGTATGAGGCAGGGCCTGCATTACAGCTCAAACTCCCACTTTGCCCAATCAATCCTGCTTCCCCCACCTCACTTCCTGCCACAGGGGCTGATTCTCCTCAATAAACACCCTACATGCTAAGTACCAGCTATGATTCTGCTTCCTGAAGAACCCAATCTTCTGTAAGGCAATATGCTTAATCTCTCTGAAAAAGTAGCTCAGGATTGGCAATAAAGAAATTATTTTTCTACAGTAATAATCAGTGGCTGTTTTCTATGGTTCTCAAGTCAAACTATATAATTATCTGGGAGCTTCTGAACAATATAATTATTTGCAAGCTTTTAAGATATTGATGGCAGGGCCCCATTTCAGATTATTTGAATCATACTCTCTGGTGGAATCACTGAATTCCTTGAAACGTCTACATGCACTTATGCAATATTCAAAAGTACTGTAGCCCATAGTGGAGACAGCTAACTGTGCATTAAAAATTCATGTTTTCAGGACCGGGCGTGGTGGCTCACGCCTGTAATCCCGGCACTTTGGGAGGCCGAGGCGGGCGGATCACGATGTCAGGTGATCGAGACCATCCTGGCTAACACGGTGAAACCCCGTCTCTACTAAAAATAGAAAAAAAATTAGCTGGGCATGGTAGCAGACCCCTGTAGTCCCAGCTACCTGGGAGGCTGAGGCAGAATGGCGTGAACCCAGGAGGTGGAGCTTGCAGTGAGCCGAGATCGCGTCACAGCACTCCAGCCTGGGCAACACAGTGAGACTCCCTCTCAAAAAAAAAAAAAAAAAAAAATCATGAGCTCCTGTCTTGCAAAATAACTGCCCAGCCAGTAACTACATTTCTCAGATTTGGTTGTATCTAAATAGGCCATGAGACGAATGATCATCAATGGAATGGGAGCAGAAGTGATGTATGTGTCTTCTGGTTGAAGGTGATTAAGGTGTCAATGTGCCTTTTCCATTCATTCTTCCTTCAGGATGGTTAGATGAAGAAGCACCTAAACCTCTAAAGCAGCGATCACCAACCCCAGATCACAAACTGCTACCAGTCCATGGCCCGTTAGGAACTGGCCTGCACAGCAGGAGGTGAGCTGTGGGTGCATGAGAGAAGCTTCATCTGTATTTACAGCCTCTTTCTATCGCTCTCATTACCACCTGAGCTCCACCTCCTGTCAGATCAGTGACGGCATTATATTCTCATAGGAATGCAAGCTGTATTGTGAACTGTATGTGAGGGATTTAGGTTGTGTGCTTCTTACGAGAATCTAATGCCTGATGATCTGTCACTGTGTCCCATCACCCCCAGATGGGACCATTTAGTTGCAGGAAAACAAGCGAAGGGCTCCCACTGATTCTACACTCCCACTGATTCTACATTATGGTGAGTTGTATAATTATTTCATTATATATTACAATGTAATAATAATAGAAATAAAGTGCACAATAAATGTAATGTGCTTGAATCATCCCGAAACCATCCCTTGCCCCTGGTCCATGGAAAAATTGTCTTCCACGAAACCAGTCCCTGGTGCCAAAAAGCTCAGGGACTGCTGCTCTAGAGGATGGAAAAGGGATAAGATAGAGCTCCAATTCCTAAAGCACTGCATGAGGGAAAGTGAATTCCCATCCAAAATACTTTCATTGGACAGATATATGGGGGAGAAATCACTTCTATTATGTTAAGCCACTTTACTTCAGGGAATTAGGTTATAGGAACTAGCATTACTCTAATACATGAAGCACCAAGTTTTCATCCCAGCATTAAGTTGCCTCTTGGCACCTAGGCTACTACAAGTATGTACTGTCAGTCTTGAAAATGATATGGAATCTCAAGTATGTTCTATGTAACATTATTTCTGCAAATGTTTTGAGAAAAAAGGGAATTCTATATACAAATAAATTTGGGCAACGTTGTATAACCACAGTAGTATATTAACCTGTCTGAGAAACTGCAGTTTAATTTTGTTTAATATGGAACTCCCATAGAACAGATCTACTTTATAAAATTCCAAATTAGACTTTCAAACTTTTAGACTTTCAAGCCAGATTTTTTCCAGTGATGGCCACATAACAGTTTCCTGCAAAATATGCCAAGATTTGCTTTTCCATCAGAATAATACAGGAAATCAAATTTTTATTCTATGTTGACTAATTTCCAATTACTTTTAACTTTATATATTTAAAATAGTGTTTACTATAAAGAATACCAAATACACAAAATACTGAAGTGTACAATATAGTAAGCTCTAGTTTCAACAATTGCAACTCTTGGGCAATCTCATTTTATGTATTTCTCTACCTATTTTATCCAAACCATCAGGTTATCCTGAAGAAAATATCAAATATTATTTTACTTGTAAAAGTTTTAGCAAGAATCTCTAAAATTCTTATAAATCTGTAAGACTGTTTTAGTCAGATTTATTGATGTATAATTCACATGCAGTAAAATTTGCCCTTTTGATGTTCAGTTCCATCTTTTGAGCCATGTATACATCATGTAAACATCATTCAAATTAGGACATACAACATTTCCATCATCCCAAAAAATTCCCTTATGCCCCTTAGTACTCAATCTTCCTCCTGCTCCAGCACAATTCATCTGTTTTTTCTTCCAGTAGTTTGGCCTTTCTAGAATGCCACGTGAATAGAATCATACAGTAGTCTTTTGAATTTGGCTTCTTTCACCTAGCACAATGCTTTTGAGATTCATTCATGCTGTTGCATCTATCAATCAATAGCTTATCCCTTTTAATTGTTGTGTGGGAATCCAGTTTTATGGATGTGTCACAGTTTGGATATTTAACAGTTGAAGAACTGGATTGTTTTTAGTTTTTAGTAATTACAAAAAAGACCCATTATAAACATTTGTATTTGATGTTTTGTATGAACATAATTTTCAATGATCTTGGGTAAATACCAAAGAGCAGGATTGACAGGTCTTACGATAAGTGTGTGTTTAACTTTCTAAGGAAATAACTAACTCTTTTCTGAAGTGGACGGATCATTTTTTTGCCTTCAACTAGTAATGTAAGAGAGCTCCAGCACAGTTTTTAAGGACAAGACCACAATGTCATTATTACATATAAAATTAATTTATGATATTTAATTATTTATTTATTAGTGCTCATGTTTTTCTGTTTTCCTTTGCTTTTTTTTTGACATTTTCTCTGCTTTCTTTGAGCTTAATCTTTTATCTATCTGATTTGGATGTTTAATTCATGTATTGGCATTTCTCATCTTTGTAAGTATTTAAGGGTTTGAGTTTTCTGTAACCACTTCTTTTATCATGTATAATAACCTTATAGGGGTGCTGGGTCATTTTGTTATTGGTGTCTTTGTTTATGTTGGATTTTCCTAGACCAGCAGTAATGTCAGAGATTGGCTATTATACTTAATGTCTTGGTTTAAGAGTGCCTTCTTCTATGGCTTCAGCGATGCTCAGTTTCTTTAAGAATTTGTTTGTGTGTATGTGTTTTTTTCTGAATCACTGTTTTGTTTTGTTTTTTCATATGATATTGTGGCTCTTATCTTCAGCAGCTTCCTTTCCCTTTACTTCCAAGCCACACAGAGACATTTCCATGTTCCGTGATACATTCTTTTCCCCCAGAAATGATGCCTTCCCATGAGAGCCACCTCAGTTGCTGCTCACTTTCTAAACCTCTTTCCTCAGACTCACCAGTTGCCAGGGCTCTTATCTGCCAGGTTACTGAAACTCCACACCATATTTACCTACTCAGGGAGGGACTCAGTCCTTTTGGGGATGAACTTCGATTGATAAAATCAGTGTCACACTGACACTAAGACTCCACTGCCCTCTCTTCTGTTCCACCCAATTTCCTGATTCTAAGCTCTTCTTAAATTCTTGAGCAGAATCCATCTACATGTAAATTAAGTTTTTGGTAATTTTTCTCCTACTAAAGTTGAAATTATGAGCTATGAGAAATTTTATTCCTCTTTTGTATCCTATATTCATTTTAGAAAGACAGGTGCAAATTTAGGCAGTCTATATTACCCTCTCCAAAGCCTAGAAGTCTCTTTCCAGCTTGTGTTTAACCCCATGAACCCCATGCAAAGACCGTGCTTGCTTTATTCACTAAAATATGCTCTGTGCCTAGCACCATGCTTAGCTTATGGTCGTTGTAGTAGAAATAATATAACATAGATAAGAAAAATTGAGAAGATAAAATTGATTTATCCCAATACACACAGCTGCTAAATAACTGAAATTCAAATGCAGGCACAATTCCTCCCCTAGGCTGGCAATATTATTTGTTGAATTAATGAATGAATGAGTGATACCTTTTAAACTGAGAAGACATTTCTTGTAATACTATCTGGTTGTAAAGTTATTCAGTGTGTGTCCTGGTGCATTTGAAATTCTAGAAGCCAAAATCTTTAAGATATGCTCTCCTAAACATCAAAATAGGCCAGGATTGAAGAAAGGCAATAGTCCAAAAAGAATCCTCAACGTGTGAAAGCCACATATGACCTTGGAGATATTTGCTTAACATTGTGACATTTGGAAACCTAGCTACACCAACAGTAGGTAGAAAAATACCTATACTGAAACCACTCATAGGAGCTCAACTAACTGCTTGGACCACAGTCTCTACCAATTTCTTCTTGGCTTCACACCAGGATAGGTAATCATGAAAAGCAGCACCTCCATGGGAGAATTCTGAGAAAACATTCCTAGGTCTTAGAACAGTAATCTGTGAAAAAATATTGGAAAATGACTGAAGTAGAAACGATGTAAATTGTGGTTCTAAACACAAATTTCTATGAAGTGCCAATTATTTCTTAGATTTCACTTTACACAGAAACTCAGCCACAGTTCAGTACCTCTCTGACAGTTCCAAAGTTGTTTTGGATGAAACATTTTACATGCAGACAGAAGGACTTAAAAATAAAATTCTGAAACTATGTCATTTTTTAAGAAACAACCAACAGATACTAAGTATATTTGCTAAAAGTTGAAAAGTCTGTACCTATGCCTCACCTCAAGAAGAGTTGGCTACTACTAAGCTTGGGAGTCCATCCAAAAGGGAGATTTTAATTATAGTCAGTGGACAATTCAGTTATAAGAAAATATGAGAGGGTAAAAAGATAGCCACATATTCAGCTGAAGATGAGTTAAGGAGAACTGGGCAGCCACCTACTATTTCTCCTGATAATAAATAATAAGATATGTTAAGAAGATTATATATCTAGTATTGTTAAGATAAAAAATATTCATGGAAATCAATAAGACAAATATTAAATTGGCAACTGACATAAGGAGATAATTCAAAAATCATGCACTATCATGAGTAATCTCAGATTTTTAGGCAAATTTCCATATCATGAATAAATGCAAAATCAAATAAAATGATGAATGTATATATTTACTAATAAATATGTAGTTAGATATTCTATATTAACAGAGAATATTTTAAAGGTTTTTTAAATTAGCAATATACAAAAATAAATCCCATAATAGGCCATGTGGAACCATCATTTTCAGGTATTGCTGGGGATAGCAATTTGGCAATGTAGTATACTATTTCTTATAAACATCTTTTCTATTTGTCCTAGTAATTCCAATTCTGTGGATTTGTCCCAACAAAATAAATCAAAGGATGTAAAAATATGTAACAGAGAAGTTAACAGGGTCATTATTTACAACAGCAAAAAAGCTAATGTCATGAAAGAAATAAGTAAACTATGGTACATTCACATAATTAAATAATTTACAGTCCTTGAAAATAATATTTATGAAGTAATTTAAATATAACATTAGAAAATCCAACTATGTTAAATAAACAAATAAAACTTATACATAGAAAAAAAGAGTGAATATAAATACAGAAAAATTATTAGTTGTTTGTTGGATTAGAACAATGTATGTTTTTCTTTCTGTCCAAATTTCTGTACTTCTAACTTTCTATAAAAAACTCTACTACTATTATGATTGGGAAAAAGCAAAATTAATTTTTAATGCTGCATCTATTATCGCTCTAAAATTGCTTAAAGAGAAATACAAACTCAACATAAAGGCAAAATCGTATACATTGTTTTTCCAAATCCTGAACTCTTGCTTGTCTTTTTTGCTTGTCTCCAGCAGCAGAATCACTGCTGATACTCAGATAATTGGCCATCACCTGATCACTGCCTTTGTGGTTGGAGACCACTCTATTAGTAGCTGGGCTGTGACTGGTTAGTTCCATCAGTCTGATCAAAACCACAGTTGGATCTCCACATAAGCTTATCTATTTGATTCTTTTCCCTAATGACCAGTTCTGCAGCTCTAATGAGGGATCAGGCAGAAAATTATCAGCTACCATTACTGCCACCACTACCCCATAAATTACCTTGTGGATCGGATGCCATTTCATAAAGAAATTAAAGTGTAAAGATATTAAATAATCTTCTTAACATACATAGTAGCATATCTGAGACATGAACTATATCCATTGATTCTGAAGACCTTATTCTTAATCTCTAGATGAATGTAATCAATCTTAAACTGTAATCGTTGTCATATATTGAGTCTATATTATGGAAGACAGTGCTCTGTGCTTTATCTAAATTATCTCAATTAATCTTTGCAACAACCCTGGAGATATTCTGTGTCCTCTTCCTTAGATGAATGTTGGCCAGTAATGAAGAAACAAACAAATCCTAAAATTTCAAGGCCTTAACACAGGTTTGTTATCTCACAGTCTGGTGTCGGTCCCAACTGGGTCAAGTGACTCTCCTGTGCCCCTCTTCTACAGAAGGTGATTCAGGGATCTCTACTTCCGCCATCTAGCACCCCCAGTTCTGCAGAAGAGAAGACAATGAGCTGAAGATCTCAGGGCAGATTTTAGGAGCCATTAAGTGTTCATATCCCATTAGTCAGAACTTCTCACACAGCCTCTCCCTAATCGTTAAGTGGGGTGAGTGAATATGGAGATGCATGTAAATGTTTCTTGGATATTTGGTGAGCAGAAAACAAATGCTGCCACAAAAACTGAGATTCAGAGAAATGATGTGACTCACTAGGTCGCAAAGCTAATAAACAGTAGAGCCCATATCTCTAGCCATCACCATCTGAGATCTATGTGATCTGAGGTCCTTAGCCTCCAGCCACACAGCCTGAATAGATACTGGGCTAGATATGAATTTCAGAATGTTAGCCCACAAAGGCCGTTGTTTTCAAACTAACTCCAGATCCCTGCCAAGTATCTCAGTTTGACTGTGTCCTCTCTCTTTCTCCATTCAAATACTATGGTACCTTGTTTCCAAATATCCATCCCCTTCCACATAAGAAGTATATAACACTAACCCCTCTGAACATGAGTTGCAGAGCTTCTGTGTTAGTGGCTAAAATTTTCTCAGACTAGTAGAAGACTTGGTCATGTTAAAAGAGCAATTTTGGCCAAATTAAATTTAAGAGTTTAATTGTGCAAAGAATGATTCACCAATTGGGCAGCCTCCCAAGCCAGAGTAGGCTCAGAGGCTCCAGGGCAACCACATGGTGGAACAAGATTTATGGACAGAAAAATGAAAGTGATATATAGAAAATAGAAGTGAGGTACAGAAAACAGAAGTGAGGTACAGAAACAGCCAGATTGGTTACAGCTTGGTATTTGCCTTATTTGAACATGGTTTGAACGGTTGGCCCCTTTGGTGAAAACTCAATGATTGGCACAAGAGTAGGCTACAATCTGTTTACACTTCCATTTGGGCTATAGTTCACGATGTACAGAGGAACCTTTAGGCTGAATTTGAAAATATGTAAAGAGGCAGCTTTGCATTAAACTTGATTTAACAGTCATATGACTTGCTTTGGTCAATGGAATGTAAGCAGTTGTGACATATGCCATATCTGAGGAGAATATTTAAAGATGGTTTTGTGTTTACATACTGCCTCTTGTATATCCTTTCCCACAAGAATGCTTTGTTCCAAATAGGGGCTTCTTAGGCTTGGATCTTGAAGTACAGACCTGTTGAAGCAGAGCTGTAGTTCACTGGCAGCTCACATGAAATGTGCAGGAGAAATAATTTTTATGGTTGGAAACCACTGAGATTTGGAGGTCATTAGTTACCACGGCAAATTACTTCTCATTTTTCCACAGCTGATAGCTCTTTCTCAGGCATCTCAACCAGCATTTGAGCCTTGGGCTATACTGTTGAGAATTTGAAATACCAATTATTTGCCAATTCTTTAGGAGGATGATTTATTGGATGATGATGACGTCAGCCAGATTTGATTATTCCTTAACAAACCTGAAATCCTGTTGATTACATCTTAATTAAATACTTTCCCTGTATATAATTGCTTGATTAAATTCTCAGAGTTGTATCATGGCTTACTATATTTAGCTTGCAATTTCTCAAGATTTGATCATCTATTGAAGTATCATCCCCCATTCCTTGTTCATATACTCTGCCATTCTCATATTAGAAATTTTGATTCCAAGAATATATTCCACAATGCATCCTCGCTTGTAGTTCAAGGCATGCAAGTAAGCAAAATCTTATGTTCATTTTATAAAGGGAAGCCAGGTAATTTTAGCCCAGCCAGCTCTGCATTTGCACAATCTGCACTTTACTTTTATGAAAAGAAAATAAGTGAGCGGGAAACATGTTAATAGTGGGTATTAATTTTATAAAGCATCTTCTAGGGTACAAACTCAGGTAACTAAAGAATCAATGTAAATAGTTTATCTACTATCTTTTTTATAGTGCCTAGGGAAAGCTGTTATTTAAACTGATTAGGTTCTATGCATTTTGATGTCAATAAAAATAGTACATTCATTTGTTTATTAAAAAATGTTTAGAATGACTTCTATGTCACTGTGCTAGACATTAGGGCTATAACAGAGAGGAAGACTTACACACCACCATGAAGGCCCTTACAGATTTTGGAATATAGATTGGGAAACAGAAAATTCAAGGCCAAAATGTACGTGCTGGGATAAGTAGTGTATAGGCTGCTATAGGATCACGAAGGAGATGTATCAGTTGAGTTGGAGCTGAGAGAGGTGTGAGAAAGGAAGGAAGTGTTCCAGGACGACCCCATCGTGGTACTGCAACCTGAAGCATGATCATGAATTAGTTGTGTAGATAGAAAGTGTAGAACAGAAAAACAATGACCCCATAAGGGGCAGCAAGTGCAGAGGCTTGGAGGCAAGGAAGTACATAGATTCTTCTGGGATCTGAAAGTCATTATTCTAATTAGAGAGCAGACTGAAGGTGAAAAGACGGGTATGTGGATGATGGGGTGGAAACATAGAGGGGACAAATTATATATGACACTGAAAATTAAGAGTGGCCCAGACCATACTTAATGAATTTTGAACTTTATCCTGCAAGAAATAGAAAAGCATTGGTATGTTTTAAGCAGAGAAATATACGAGATTTTATTTTCAATAATCACTCAGATTTCAGAAGGAAGAATGAATTAGAGACAATCCTGGTGACCGGGTAGAAAAATGATGCATTAAGCTAGTCAAGAGACAAGAGTGACTGAAACCACAGTAATGACATCAGGGATGGAGAGAAGCAGGGCTGATTCCACATATATTCCAAAGATAAATTTTTACAGGCCTTGGTACCCAAATAATCAATAAGGTACTAGATGGAGTTTGAGCTATGTGAAGATTCTGAATTTCATTGTGCCTGTAAAAGAAAAGGTTAAATTATGTTTATTTTATTTTATTTTAAGTTCTGGGATACATTTGCAGGTCATGCAGGTTTGTTACATAGGTAAATGTGGTGGTATGCTGAACCTATCAATCCGTCACCTAGGTATTAAGTCCTACATATATTAGCTATTCATCCTGATGGTCTCCCTGCCTGTCCCCCACCACACACAGGCCCCATTGTGTGTTGTTCCCCTCTCTATGTCTATGTGTTCTCATTGTTCAGCTCCTACTTATAAGTGAGAACATACAGTGTTTGGTTTCCTGTTCCTGTGTTAGTTTGCTGAGGATAATGGCTTCCAGCTCCATCCATGTCCCTGCAAAGGACATGATCCCATTCCTTCCTATGGCTGCATAGTATTCCATGGTGTATATTTACCACATTTTCTTTATCCAGTCTATCACTGATGGGCATTTGTGTTGATTCCATGTCTTTGCTATAGTGAATAGTTTTCTATATAGTGTTTTATATAGCGCTTATGATTTTACTTAATTTCTGGAAGTGGATAATGTAATTTTCAGTTAACTAGATGGTCAAATAACCAGTAGTGTTAATTCCTTCACTACTGTGACTCAATGAAAGTTCACTGTATATGTGTGAGCTGAACAGTAATATTTGCAATAAATGGAAATTCATGAGGTAAAATTGTTCTGGAAGATCATTTGCAAATAAATTAACTTAAAAGATCTATTTACATTCTAATACTACTGATTAACAAGAAATATTTATCATAGGAGAAAGAGGAGAGAAGAAAAATTTCTGCTAATTAAGCCAACTGAACATTTATTCCCAATAATTAATGGAATAGAATCCATGGACTAAGTTCACAAACACAAACCTAAAAATATGCAAAGCGCATTGTAAGTGCTCAATAGATGTGACATTAAAATAAGCCTGGTTAATATTCTACATGGATTTGTATGTTTCTAAAGCTGTGCAAATACAACCAGCCTAAATCAGCACTTTTCAAACTTTAATGATCACACTTTGAGTAGCAAGGACCTAAAGAACATGTTAGTAAATGAATCTCCCTTAAACATATCCGTAGGTAGAAAAATTGACATTAATAATATCTTTTTCTGTTCACCTTACATTACTGGACTCTAAGTTAGCAGCAAGGCTGAAAGAGTCTACTTTGTTTTATGCTTGAAGTTCACTGCACAAGTCCGGCCTCATTTAACAGATTGGGAAAATGATTTTAGAAATTAAAGGCGATTTTCATGCTATTCATTTTTAGCTTTCTCCGCATGTATGCAGTTACGCCTATGCAGGAGTAATCACTGTTCACTCAATTGTATTTTGAAGATGGTAATAAGCAAAATTCATTGCCAGGATAAGAATAAAATATCAATTGCTTTCTTTGTTCATTCTCTAAGAGCGTCATCTTGTAGACAGAATTACAGGCCTAATACAACACTCAGAAACTGAAGAAGATGAAATTCACGCATCCTTGAATTGATCTTGATCATTTCTGCACAATTCATCAATCAAGGAAAGGACAAAAAGATGGCTGGCTTTGTGGGCCTGCAATTTGCTAGTTGTTTAGGATGCCTGATTTTCACATTCGAATTGCTGCTATATTTTCAATCTTAAAAAAAAAGGTTTTTTTTAAATAAATAATGCCTCTGGCCTGCATTGTATGGTAGAGGGTTTTGTTTTTTTTTTTTTGTTTTTTTTTTTTTTTGCACTGTTTAGGATAACAAAATTATACTGAGGCTTATAAGTGTATTCAAGGAAGTAAATAGTTTTTGTTCCTTGAATGTTAGTCATGTACGGAGTTATTCTTTACATCCCCTTTAGAGGTAAATCAAAAATTCTAAACAGTAGTTTTGGCCATCTAGTAGATTATTTCTTTAAGATTCAAATATTTTAAGTCATAGGCGTGACGATTAACATATAGGACACTGTCAGTCTTTGAGTTGTGTGTCAGAAAATTCATCAAAATTAAGGACACCTCCCTTACCACGCACCTGCTTTGATTCCTATAATGACTAAGTGAAAAGTTTTCCTAACTCTATATTTCCTAGTCAAGACATTGCAATGAAGCATTGAAATGCTCACGCTTCTTCCAAGACTCAATAATTGCTTGATTTTTATTTTTCTAAGGTCTGTCCAGTCCTGGATTCTTGACTACAATGTTTCACTTAGCATTAGGAACAAACCGAGGGATTTGCCCATTCCTCAAAGCCAAACTTCATTAAGCAAGACTGGCTAACTCTTTGTAACAGGGAAGGTGCTCTGTCTCCTTTGATTAACCCCAAATTGGGCAGAATTTGTGTTTCAAACCCAGAAACTTCTGAAAATAAGAGGGATGGGGGAAGAAGCTACTAACAATTACACCAGAACAACAGGCAGGAACCAGGCTCTCTTGGGGCAAACTGGAACATTTAAACACCTCCATCTGAATCAACAACCAGTCATCAACTCTTATATCATTTGTGACACCAAAGGATAAGTTCTCCTCACTATTCTCTAACTAAATGGAGGATTCAATGAGTGTTAAAATACATGATATTCCTATATAAATGTAAGGGCAAATTTATTGTGATTGCTTCTTATAATTTCCTTCATTTCAAGCACAGTGAAGAAAAAATAGGCTATCGATCACAAAGGCAATCTTCTATTAATTTTGTGTAATTGGGCTTTGGGTAAAAACTCAGGCATTAGATAATTAGAAAAATGTTCAAAGTACAGGTATTCTGTGTTGTCAATTCTGGACTGTTTCTTTCTCTTTAAAAATCAGTTGGCGATAAAAAGAAAGAGGTTGATGTCTTCTAAAAATTAAGGTGCTCAACCAAAGCTTCTGTTTGTGTGTAGGCCAGTCCACCTTCATAGGTTAGTAGGAGTTATTCACACAGAATTATTATTTAGTTCAGTAAAGAGTTTTAAGTTAGCACCAACAGAAAATAAATGACTATTCAAGGCTCACAGTTCCAAAGCCAGAGTATGTTCACAATGATGATTACAGCCCATGCAATTTTAAAATAAGAATCACCAATCTCCCTTAGATTCATTATAGAAAAAGCTTATTGATGAACACACAAGACTATGTAATTTAGAGAGATATGGCTTTCCAGTAAATACTCTGAAATAATTGCATTGTAAAATATACTAAATGGCCCAGGCCTAGAGAGTTGGTAGCATAACTCAATGACATCTGCAAGGATATCTGACAGAAATAGTGATTTCAGATTTGAGTCATTGACCTCAGGCAATTCTTTCTGTTGGCCTTCTTTAGGGAATAGGGTAGAATTATTTGTTTAATTTCTGACAATAAAAATATATTATTAATATAAAGGAAACCAAATGTTTCTCTTCATATTATGGGATTATCAATTTTCGTTATCCCCAAGTGGCTTCAAATTATTAAGAAATAGTTAAAATGAAGAGAGGCCTGAAAAATACCTATCTCCCTTTTCTCAAAATTATTAGCTGATCTGTCAGGGGATAGTTTCTGATTGTTTTTCTTAAGACCACATTAAGATTCACCCGAAACAAATGACCTCATCTAGATTAGCTGTCAGCTCTGCATTTACTGCATTATCTCCAGAACACAAGCTGTTACTTGGTGGATTCACTCAAACAATGAATTATTTCAGGAAGGAAAGAAAATTAGTCAATCTGGTTAAGGAAAATGAATAATTGTTTGAAATGACCAGGAAACAGAATGGTAACAAATAATCCAGAAGTTCCACGTGCAAAGGTCTTCTGTATTTAATAGCTCCATGAATAAAAGTGCCTCATTGCTATAAATACCAGGAAACAATGATTTAATATAGCCGCAATTCTGTTTGTAAATAGTCAGAAACTTGTTTTTGTAAGATAAATATTTTACTTGAGTTTGAGAGGCCATACTTTTTTTTTTTACTTTTAAGGAATGTTTACCATTATACATTCTCAGACTTCCACATCATATAAAACTGTGATGTTAGTGTGTGTATGTGGTTAGGAGAATGAGAGTAACATAGAACTTGGTGGAACCATCCCTAGAGGCTAGCATTCAGAAACTAGGCAAAATATGGGCCATAGTAAAAAAAAAAAAAAAAAAACTGTGGGTTGTTGCTCAATAAGAGGTGTAAAATCAATTTATAGAGTAAATATAACCATTTTAAAAAATTGAATACAGTAGAAAATATCCATTTCACATGTAGTAAGAACAGTAAAGGTAAGTGATTTTTTTTCAGCTTATGTAAATGAATAGGTATATGGACACTGGTTATAACATCAAATATTATTCTTTCTGTGGGACACATTAATAAATGTTTGAGCTCCCTGATTTAGAGAAGCATACATTCATATGATATGATAGATATAGAGATGAAGAGTGTGATAAAGTCTTTCCACCTAAATCTTTTGTTATATGTATGGTTCAGATAACCATTAAAGTGACTTTTGCCAATAAAATCTCAAGTGCAAATAAAGAGCAAAATTCTAATAAGATATGATGTAATAGAAAGTGGGGGGTGTCACATTAGAGAAATAAGAAATAAGAAGTCTGGATGTGTGACACTATAGATGGATGAATGCTGATAGTAAATTGATTATGAATTGGTTCATTCTTCTCATTTATCAAAGATGTGATGCAGCTACTTACTGGAACTTACATGCTATATTAGTTTTCTAGGGCTGGAACTTACATGCTATATTAGTTTTCTAAGATTCCCAGTTGGTACCATAAACTGGGAGGCTTGAAGCAATGTAAAATAATTGCCCCACAGTTCTGGATGCAAGAAGTCCAAAATCAAGTTGTGGGCAGGGAGGAGCTCCCTGTGAAACCTGCAGGGGAGAATCTCCTCTTCTCTTGCAGCATCTGGGGTTTAGTGGCAATCCTTTGAGTTCCTTGGCTTGTAAATGCATTATTACAATCTCTGCCTTCATCTTCACCAGCCACTTTCCCTCTGCATGACTCTGTCTTCACATGGCATTCTCCTCTCTTATGAGCACATGAGTCATATTAGATTAGAGTCTATGCTACTCATATATGACCTCATCTTAGCTAATTATATCAGCAATGACCCTATTTCCAAATAGGTAAAATTCTGTGGTACTGAGGGACAGGGCTTCAACATATCTTTTAAGAGGACACAATTCAACCCATAATACATGTCAATACTAAAGATGTTGGGTCACTAGCAATTATCTGTTCCTCTTCCCTTCCTTTTTTCCTAGGAAACCCCAAATACCAGAACACAAGATAGCTGCTCTGATTTGCTCTCCCCCAAAATAAACTATTTTTAAACTAAATTGTCTGTTACTCTTAGATTTAAATGGTTGTTGCTGATATTGACTATCAGGTTACCATTCGTCCAGATGATCATTCTAACCACACTTCATCTGCTTACAAATGTTAACCTGGGAAGAGAAGCTGGGACTTACTCTGTGGCAGTACTCCTCAAGTATGGGCTGTGGGCCAGTGGTGGGACTGGTTCCCCTGGCCGCAAATTCCAGTGATAGAAAATTAATAATTCCCCTGGTAGAATGTTAGATGATTTGTTTCTTCACAAGCTCCATGTTCTCTCTCCACTAGGTAATAGGAAAGCGTGGAGACATTATTTCACAGGAGCTCTTCTTTTACCTAAATGTGTTGCGGTGTTGTCGGTTCGATGTAAGAGGTAAAAGTTTCTTGGTTAGGCTTGAGTCTAAGCCATGTTTTCTAATCCAGTTTAACCAGATATTTACATTGGGATTTCAGGCATTTCCCCATATTAATAAGGCCCAGTTATCCAATGTTGATGTACATATCTTTTTTAGTAAGGGCAATAGAAGGGATTTTTATGTTAAAGAGAGAGACAAAGCATACTGCTATGTAGAATGCCCTGTAGCTCTTCTGTTCAGGACAGAAAACGTATTTGAGTCCGTTTTGCCATGGTCTTCCCTCACCAGGCTCATTGCCATTTGTGGGGACACAGCACCAGTTGATAGCATCTTCCAGAGAAGAAAATAGATGAGCAAATTCTGTCTCAGCACTAGGCTGAGTCAACTAGGCATATTCAACATGCACTATCAGCTATGAGCCTGTCTTCTTGCTTGGTTTATAACTATAAACTCTGTCTCTTACTTGGAAACCCTGCTGACCAGGCCTCTACCCCTTCTTACTACAGCTTCTGCCCTTGTTCCCCAAGCATAGGCTGCATCTTTATCAATAGCTCATAGGTCTTCCCAGGACATGCCCTAGTGGCTTACGGGAAAGCATTATGTCATTTAGTAAGAAACTTTTAAAAATCAATTGATGTCTTTTAGTTAATTATATGACATGAGTGAATGGAGGAATAGTGGATACCTCTATGAACCACCTCAGAATAAGCACACAGAAAGATAAATACACACACACATATGTACATAAATATATATATACACACACACACACACACACACACACATACATATTGTATTAGGGTTCTCTAGAGGGACAGAACTAATGGAATATATATATATATATATATATTTATTAAGTATTAACTCACATGATCAAAAGGTCTCACAATAAACTGTCTCCAGGCTGTGGAGCAAGGAGAGGCAGTCTGAGTTCCAGAACTGAAGAACTTGGAGTGAGTCCAATGTTCGAGGGCAGGAAGCATCCATCACAGGAGAAAGATGTAGGCTGGGAAGCTAGGCCAGTCTCTCTTTTCACATTTTTTTGCCTGCTCATATTCTAGTTGTGCTGGCAGCTAATTAGATTGTGCCCACCCAGATTAAGGGTGGTTCTGCCTTTCTCAGCCCACTAACTCAAATGTTAATATCTTTTGGCAACACCCTCACAAACACACATAGGATCAATAGTTTGTATCCTTCAATCAATCAAGTTAACACTCAGTATTAACCATTATATACATATATATGTGTGTGTGTGTGTATGTGTATGTGTGTATATATATATATGTGTATATATATATATATGTGTATATATATATGTATATGTATATATATATATATGTGTATATATATATATATATAAATTAGCATTCACCTCTTGGGCTCAAGTCATCTTCCCGCCTCAGCCTCCCAAGTAGCTGAGGACACAGGTGCATGCCACTGCATGCAGCTAAAATTTTTTTTTCTTTTTTTGTAGAGATAAGGTCTTTTTTTTGTTCCAGATGCTGGTCTTAAACTCCTGGCTTCAAGCAATTCTCTCACTTGGCCTCCCAAAGTGCTAAAATTACAGGCATTAATCACCACGCCCAGCCCAGATTTTAATTTTTTTGTTTGTTTGTTTGTCCTTTATTTGGGCATTAGCCAGTAGAAATCATTACAAATGAAAATATATAAAAAGTGATGACTGTGCCATGGTGACTCCTGAGACCTGCAGTGAGTTTATTTGTTAAAGTTCTTGTTGCATTATTGTTCACCCACCCAGTCAGAACAAAGCGTGGGACTCTAATTAATAAGGTAACTTGTCTCCATCAATGTTCATCTGTGGTGCTGAGATAAAGTGGCATTTAACCCTGCCTGTGTTCACTAGTGGCATTGCCAAGACTCTCCAGGATGTGGCCCAGAAATTTTTAACTGACAAAGTATTTTGAAATTTTATTTTGAAAGAAATAAAACTGACAGTATGCCAAAATAAATATAGCTGCTGTATAAATTGCAGGCATTCTGTGAAATGTGTTCTAGGAAAAAGGGAAAACAAATAATGTTGTGTGTTAGAAATATTAAGTCAAGAATCAAATAAAAGGCAAGGGGAAAGTTTCAGAAAATGAAATGACCTCTCTCTATTTCTTCTCCACCCCATAAACATATGTAATGTCCTGCTATGAGTGTGTGTGTGTAACACGAAACTGGCTTTTTGCTCCCAATATCACAATACTCTCAGCCCTGCCTCATCCCCCAACTCTTTCTGGTTTTATGTTACACAGGTAGTACCAAACAATTCTATTCCTACTGACATCATTGCTCATTATCCAGAATCATTTTAACCCTAAAAGGAAAAGATATCCTTTATTGAATGCTGCTAAAGAATAATTTTTTAAAAATATAAATTATGACTCATATAAATATAAAAAGAACATGTCAGAAATTGACACGTTAATGAGAAAACAAATAATCTCTAATATTTATATAGAGATTTATATTCTCTACTGAAAAGGAATCATTTGCACAGCAAAGAAGAGAAAATATCCCCATTACCATCAATTTTCTACAAGTTAATGTCTTTCTCTACAGAGTTGGATCATAGTCTAGCAAAGGCAAAAGTGCACATCTCTATAGGACAGATAAGTCCCAAGACTCTACTTCAGAGCATTCCAGTGAAAGAATGTCCAGTAGTCTCTTTTGCCTATTCCAAAGTCTTAAATATTTCCTATATATAATAATACACATAGATAGATTAGATACACAGATAAATGATAGATAGATAGATAGATAGATAGATAGATAGATAGATAGATAGATAGATAGACAGATTTTTTTGGGGGGGGTGTTAGAGACTCTCTAACTTTAAAAAAGAGACGGTTGATGGAATTCCATCTTCAACTATTTATTAGAACAAACAGTTGGTGAAGTCAGGTCTCAAATAGCTGTGCAAACTCCAAGGACTCTATATACATCTCGTTCATGAATAAGGCTCAGAGCTCCCTTAAAGCGCCCTTCTCTGCCAACTTGAAAGGCAGTCAAAATCAGAGCTGCTTCTCATGGATTACTTTCCAATATTTTTACATCAGAAAAAGGGGTGACTTTTTATTGCCTTGCTGACACCTAAGTCTCACTGGAGGAATTTAGGTATATATTTTTTAACAGGTTGCTCTGTTTTGCTTATAAATAGGTTGAATAATGAAAAATCCTAAATATTTTTGTAGGTTAGGCCTCAATGTTCACTACAAGATACATCCAATTCACCTGCTATAACAATACATTTTAAACCAAAGCATGATATATGCTTTTTCTTCTTCTTTTTCCAAGGAAAAACCAAAGGCATTTTCATATCCCTTAGAAAGTTTGCCATTTTCTCATTCCTCTCACACATGTTAAATACTTGAGATAAGTGTGCCTTCAGTGAGCTAAGACAGTAGACAGTTTTGTTTTGGTTCAGTTGTATCCAAAATTATAGAATGTAACACTAGTTGTATATTTGGGAAGATAATAATTAGTCTAGGCAAAAGAAAGGATGAAGTTTAGAAACCCTAGTTGGTCCTGGAAATGAAACATATGGTAATGATCAGAAATTCATCTTAACCTTGAGCAACACTGAAAAGCACAAAGATATGGATCAACCACAGAAAGATCTAGTTCTGCCTGGCAGTAGTTCATTTCTGATTATGCCTACATTCCAGATGGATGACAGTGACCACTAGACCTCTGTATCACTTTTAATAAACATCCACTCCATATTATCTTCAGGAGAAAAAGTTGTTTGGGTTCTCTCTTTTGCTTGGGCTGCCTCCTAAATTCAAGTCAAGTCATTTTAGATGCTACATTAAAACAGCACAGTGGTACGATGTTTTACTGTCATGATTCCTTCTTATAAAATTACCTCTGTGTTACAAATTATCTCTGTGCTAAGGAACTCTACTTCTACAGTTTATTTAATTCAGCATTCTTCAAAAGCCATGAAATGAATTTTGACCCAAAGCAACAAAAAACCCTGGAGATATGCTTATGAAATTGGTCCACATTCCAAGAAATGAGAAGTGATGTCTACAGAAGAGTGGTAAAGAGTATTTAATATGACAGTAAGAGTTCAGTTTTCCATCCACTTGAAGGTAGAAAGAATTATACGGAATTTCAGCATCTTTTAAAAAAGGGGTTTATGAAATATTTCTTTTCATTGTCAGATTCTGGCTGCTTCTATAATGGAAGTAATCAGTATTATTTGTTAGAAAATTGCATTTGTGATGATAAATGTCTTTTCAGTTGCCTAAAATTTCTCTGCTTCTCTCCAATTACAAATCCATCTCAATTTATTGCTTCATGTGATTTAAAAAATATAATTAAGTGTGATGTTAATGTATCCTAGTTTGACTATCTTGTATTTGATCTATGGAATGTCATTTACTTTTCTGGAACTGGTTATAAATTAGGCATAAGCACCTTTTTTCTGGAGTCACAGAAACTTTGAAACCCTCCTATTTGATTAGTAGTAAGTGACAAGTCATATTTCACTAACTGTATTGACTATTAAAAGAAAAAGTCAATGAGTCTATTTCACGCTTTTATATGAACAGAGATTCTGTGAACTGGTCCAGAAATGTGATTATAATTTCCAGCCTACATTTCCATGTGAAGCAATAATGCAGATAGATGTGCACAGTCATACTCTTAACCTGGGCCCTCCCTATGTACAGAACACCTCTGTGAAACCCACATCGAGTGTCAATGAAAGTATTTGCAAGGGGTTCATGTGCTAGTAAACCTAGAATTTGTTCTATCCCTTACAAAAATGCAGGAATTCTAGACCCCGTAGCACACACATACCACACATTGATAATATCACTCAGATAGCAGAAGTCAGAGAATGTGCAGAGCAGGAGAGGGAGGCTATTGCTCTTGTAACTGGTGGTTATGGCTTTCTTACTATACAGCATGTGTTGAAAGAGGACCAATATTCCTCATATTCTTATATCAAAGAATGCTATAAAAGTTGAATTTAGGAAAGCCAGTTAAGCCCTCTACTGAAAGCATGTACTTCGAACAATGATAGAAGGCGAGAATTCTCTATAGAATAAACCTAATCAAAATGAAATATCTCTCTTGACACAAAGAAACACGAGAAATAGAATGTCTTGGGACAGGGACCAATGAATAATGAAGGCCATAAATAACATGGAAAGATGAGGACACATGAGAGAAGGTCAGAGGCATTTCTTCCAATCCTTGGGGAAGAGGGATGGAAAGTTGACATTAGAACCACATTATACAATGCATGTAATTTGCTGGATTAACTGTATGAAATATTGCATGTAGCTCATACCATCAGAGGCATGAGCTCTGCAAACCCTATTATTCTGGTTTTCAGTGGAAGATCCACAAGTGACTGCAGTCAAGGTTATAATTCCCAAGGCAAAGAGGGGATTTAGAGTATGTATGCTCCCATGAGTAACTGGTAACGTGATGGTCAACACAGAAGAATATTGGCACAGCTCATTCAAATAAATGTCATTATTTTGACTAATTATTTGACCGTACCCAGTGGAAATAAAGATATGAAGAGAAGTTATTATGATTTGGCTCTGTGTCCCCAGCCAAATCTCATCTGGAATTTTAATCCCCACATATCAAGACAGGCACCTGCTGGGAGGTGATTGGTTCATGGGGGCAGTTTTCCCCATGCTGTTCTTGTGATAGTGAGGGAGTTCTCACAAGAGCTGATGGTTTTAAGTGTGGCATTTCCTCACTCTTTCACTCACTCTCTCCTGCCGCCATATAGGACATACCTTGCTTCTCCTTCACCTTCTGCCATGATTGTAAGTTTCCTGAGGTCTCCTGAGGTATGGAACTGTGAGTCAATTTTTTTGTTGTTGTTTATAAATTACGCAGTCTCAGGTAGTATCTTTATAGCAGTGTGAGAAAACAAAGATAGGAGGAACATTTTTTAAAATTTAGCAGGATGTGAGTACTAGTAATTCATTTTTATTAATAAGTGGTGAATTGATCCGGCTTGACTTATTACATCAACAACTTGTTCTTGGTACATCCAAGTGCAGGCTTTCACAAAAATGTGAAATTAGGAGAGGGAAATAAACAAAATAAACAAGAATGTTTTCCTTTTCCCTCTATTCTTGGGAAAGCTCAAGGGAAAGCATTTCATGTTACACAAATGCTATGAAGTTATAGATCTTATATAGATGGTTCTTTCTGTTGAAACTAAAGAAATTGCATGCAGTCTTCAAAGATGCCTTCTGAAATAGCTGTCTCTTTCTTGTATTTGTCTTGCATTGGGTACCTTTTTTATCTTGCAATTTTGTCTCCATTATTTGGGGAAATTTTTCATTCTAAAGTTATAACAAATGGGCCCACAAGGCGTAGTTGCAAGTGAGAGTCTTAGAGTTTATCTTTAGTGGACACTGATGATGCCCTTAACCTGCTCTGTGCATCTGTCTTCTACTTGCTTTGCTGCTAAATGCTCCTATGTCAGAGGATTACTCTGGAGAGAGGAAAGTGACTGGGCCAGTCACAGACTGACTTATGATGGAGCACAAAATGTTAGCTTCTTTGCCCCAAAGCAAAATCTAAATCTGAGGCTTCATTGCAAAATGTGCCCTTGCCTGCTTTCCTGCCTGTCCCTAGCCTGCTTCCCTACTCCTTTGCTGGTTTTGCCTGAGAGCATTTCCATCTTAATCACTTGCACTCAGGTCCCTGGACCAGGATCTACTTCTGGGAGAACACTACCTAGGGCAGAGTTAGAAAACTCCAATTTGAAACCCAGTTAGACTTGCCAGCTGTGAAACCTTGAAGTCTTTCATTTAACTTCTAGACATATCAGTTTTTTCTCTGTAAAAACTTCATCTCTTTTCTTTGTTTGCAGGACCATTGTGAAGAAGAAAGGAGCTGATGTATGTGAAATACTTAGCATAGGCCCTGTTGTGCAGCAGGCACTCAATAAATGTTAGTTGAATGTGAATATTTACTGGCATGTCTTGGCTTCTACTATTTAAAATCGACAGTATTATTTTTAGGGTTTTTTCTTCACTTCTCACCAGCTGGTGTGCTAGATTCATATTTATTTCTCAGAATTTGTATGTCTTTTTCATGAGTTACTCAGTTCTTGTTCCCTTGTTTTCTCGTTGTGTTTAGCAGATTTGAATAGAAGGCAAGATTCTATAGTCGCAGTCCAGCAGCTTTGACCTCCACGTGGGGCTGGATTATATAAATGGTTCTTATCACTCAACTCATGTAGCACTATAAGTTAAGAAATAAATAAACTAAAGAAATCCAAAAGTTTATTTTGCCCCAACAAAATGATGGCTATCTGCTTATGCAAAGTATAAGGAAAATTTGAACAATTTGATCTCAGAAAGTGAGGACTCAGAAAAATGAAAGTGCTGAATTTCTCTTTAATTTTCTCTAATTCATCACCTTTATAGACCTGGTCTTTAAAAATTATTTGTACAATGCAGTCACCAATACCCTGAAACTATCTCTCATCTTTGTTCTGAAGAATGGAAAAAAAAAAAAAAAAACGCTCTCCCCTAATTCTGGGCTTAGCTTGTGTTATAAATTTGGAGCTCTGAGAGCTAAAATATACTCTGAACTTTTCTTCAGGGAAAATAAAGATCAATTTTCCACTTTTTAAGGAGATGCATCTAACATAAAATATGGGTGTTTGGACAACCCTCAGTGATTTATGATCCTTTAGCAAGTTGCCCAGACTTATTTGCATAATTATCTTTCTCATTTTTCCTGGAATAGTTGGGGAGAAAAATCAAAAGAAATAATTATTTAATATTCTCAGATCATATAATTTGGAAGGGCTTAAGATACCCTAACAGCTTTCAAATGTCACAGTCCTTGAAATAATAATGTATTATGAGTATGGGTTTTTAGAATACGTAGAGCTTGATGGCATTGATTTTTCAATTTTGTTATAAACACTCTTCCCTTTATGAATGTTATTAGCATGCATTATTTAAATGTTATTTCTATTTACCTTCCGTTGTTGACAACATAAAAAGCAAAGGTTTATGAGCATAAGATTGCATTGAAATTGTTATACAAGCAGTAAGAAATAATGTTCCCTGTTGAAAAGGTAAAAAGCATACATCTCAAAAACAATTATCACAAGGCCAACTTACAATGGCTAAGTGGTCTTGCCTTCAGTGATGAGACACAGAACAAATTATATAAAACAAGCATTTGAGGATTGGCCATTATTTTCCTGACTTATCTCAATGTTGCACACAGCACACAATTGATGGAGAGTCAGATTTGATCATTTTTCTCTACTCTTCAGGCAAATTCCCAAATATCTTTATGGGCATAAGGTAGTCTTGCATGACTAAGATCTTCCTATCCAGTCCTCATCACCTTGGTCTTTAGCCATCTTAATCTTTTCCAAATCTCTTAAGGAGGCAGGAGAGCTGAGCAAGGACATAAGGGGCTTGTGACATCGTCCAGAGTCAGGATGGACAGTGTGGAAGTAGAACGGCCTCATTTGGAGAAAACTACAGTTTCAAATCTTCAGGAAGCACTACAGAAATCTGTGGCCTCTTAGAAGAGCAATTGCATTTGCCATTTTGATGGGAATTGAGGTGAAATGATCAATATGTCAGTGGTGAGTGAAATCTGGTTATTGTCCTTCCATGTGGTTTTGTTTGTTATAGTGAGGGTGGCTTTCTTTGGAGAATGGGCCTAGTCTTCAGAATTCAAACAGACAAGAGAATTTCTTTAAAGATTAAATGACAAAAACATGTGAAGCTTCAGCAGGGTAATAAGTACTTTGAACTCAGCAATTATACAAATTGGTGTAGCTGATTTTCCTTGCTTAGCCAGCTTTATTGAATGGACTTTGCAATATTGGTATGTAAAAGGAAGTGGTCATCCAGAATCAAGTCTTGAATATACATCATTTTAACTTCTTTAGATATGTTATGAACAGCTAGCTAAACTAGGTGCTTTCACATATGTGACCTTACATGACCTTCTTAAACTTAGGAGGAGAGGATGAAGAGGATAATGTCACTGTTTACTACAGCAATTAGTAACTACTAATCGTTTTTGAGCACAGACACTGCCATACACTAATTGCATATTTCACGGTATTTTCTCGGTGTTCCTAATACACACACACACACACACACACACACACACCTATCTTAAGTAGGTACTATTATTATGTCCAATTTAAGGACAAGAAAATTGAAGATCAGGTAGGTCCAGCAACTTTCCCAGGTTAACACAGCTAGTAAGTCCTAAAACAGGTAATCAAAAAGAATCTAGAGACTAATGTCTGTGCAAAGTCTATACTGCCTGCCTACTTAAATGTGGGAGGACTATCAGCCTCATCTGAAGGTGTAATTATGTTTTAGAGCTAGTCAGACATCTATATCAGGTTTGTTTCACTATCAGGATCTCCTACCAGTAGAATATGCACTAAGCCAAAACACCTGCATGCTATATAGACGACTGGAGAGTAAGCACAGACCAGATCACATTTCACAGCACAGTCTACAAACATTAGGAAGCTACAAATTCAGATCAAAAATTTGGATAGGTTTCTAAAGTTTCGATGTAAAATTGTCTGATATCGTAGTAACTAGAAGACTCCGGCTATGGAAAGGAGGTGGTAGCAAACTGCTGAGGAGGAAATCACTTTCCCTATAAAAGTGAACTGTGGACAAAGGATAGTCTAATTAGTGAAGTAAAATGGTTCTCAAAATCTCTTGTCCACTCATTATCAAAGAGCTTAGTTTCTCCTTGAAAGAAACATAAACACTTTTGTCTGAAGAAGATATTTAAACGATTATAGGATCCTCTTTCATATGCCATTCTTTGTAGACTTTTTTTTATTGCAGAGATCTTGTCAAGAAAGAAGTTGATGTAATTTCTATTATGAAGGTCTTGAGTTCTACCACAAATATTTCCACATTCCTCTGGTGGTACATGATCAATCAATCAAATGAGAATCACTGGGTTAAAGAAATAGCACTCAGAGTCAGGAAATCTGGGCCTCATTCTAGCTCTTGTACAAGCTAGCTTCCTGGCCTTGAGGAAAACTCTTTCCCTCTCTGCTCATTAATTTTGTCATTTTTCAAGGAAATACTTGGGTAACTTATATGACCTCCAATATCCTTTCCAGTTTTAAATACTCCTGTGGATCTTTGGGATATCTTTACTAGAAATGGGCCCATCAAAGTAAAAGCTCTTTGAAAGGTCCAAATTGGTATTTCATAGGTGTTAAAACTTGCAACTATGGCCAGTGGAGACATAACTGCTCTGTGACAGACTGAATGTTTATGTCTCCTCCAAATTCAGATATTGAAATCTTAACTCCCAATTGATAGAATTAGAAGGCAGAGACTTGAAGAGGTAATTAGGTCATGGAGGTGGAGCTATCATGACTGGGACTAGTGCTCTTGGAAAAGGAGCCCCAGAAAGCTCTCTTTCCTCTTTCTACCATGTGAGAATACACTGAGATGTCCATCTGTAACCTGGAAGAGTGCCCCCACCAGTGCCCAACCATGCTGGCATCCATTTATGGGAAGAAATAAAGTCAGGAGAATGCGTCTGCACTTAAGGTCCTGGCGTTTGGGGAATCTGAAGTGGAATTCCAGGGAACCATAGGAAGCTCCTGTCTGGACCTCCAGTGGCTAGCCCTACCTTGAAGGTGAGCTCGCATTTCCTAGCCAGCCCTGAGAGGCAAATCACCCAATACAAAACAGGAGCTAAATGAATGCCCAGCCTACAGATCTGTGAAGAACAAACTTTTGTGGTTTATAAGCCACCCAGTCTATGGCACTTTGTTATAGCAGCCTGAACTAGGACATGATACTTCCTTCTATAGAGAAAACTGCAGTAGTTTATCAAGATTGAGTCTCTGATGTAGAACTGGCATATTCCAGCAACTGAAACCACAAGCAGAGGTGGAAGAGCATGTTGTGGTCCATTTTTTGTTATTATAACAGAATGCCACAGACTGGGTAATTTATAAACAATAGAAGTGAGACAGCCAGGTGAGAAGGGTTCCCTGGCAGAGCCTCTTACCAACCTGCTCACTGGGAAGAATTCGCACTGGGGTGGAGCCACGGAAGTTCGCACCCTTTGCAGTGGGGAGGAGCCTGGCCCCTCCCCTTCTTGAATGGAACCTGGGATTCAAACTGAGAGGCAGGAAGCACACTAGCTGGGAGTCTGGCTTTGCAGAGGGTCCCCATCTCCCCCTTTTTCCCTTTTCACCCAATAAAACCCTGCTCTACTCACCCTTCAAATTGTCTGTGAGCCTAAATTTTCATGGCTTTGTGGCAAGGGCCCCCATCTTTAGCTGAACTAAGGAAAAGTCCTGGAACAGAAGTTTATTTGGCTCACTGTTCTACAGGCTAGGAAGTCCAAGAGTTAGGGTCCACATCTGGTGAGGGCCTTCTGGTTGTGTCATAACATGGCAGAAGACATCACATGGTGAGAAAGCCCGCAAGAGAGAGGGATGGTAAGGGAGCCATACTTATTTTTTTATTGGGAACCCACTCCCTCAAAACTAACCCACTTCTGCGACAATAACATTAATTTATTCATGAGGGCAGAGCCCTCATCACCTAATCACCTCTTAAAAGGTCTCACCTCTTGGCCTTGTGGAGTGGCTCATGCCTGTAATCCCAACACTTTGGGAGGCCGAGGTAGGTGGATCTTGAGGTCAAGATTTCGATACCAGCTCTGGCCAAAATGGCGAAACTGGGTCTCTACTAAAAATACAAAAATTAGCCTGGTGTGGTGGTGCATGTCTGTAATCCCAGCTACTTGGGAGGCTGAGGCAGGAGAATCGCTTGAACCTGGGAGGCAGAGGTTGCAGTGAGCTGAGATCGTGCCATTGCACTCCAGCCTGGGCAACAAGAAAAAGACTCCATCTCAAAAAGAAAAAAAAAAAAAGGTCTCACTTCTCAACATTTCCATTGGGGATGAAGTTTTCAACACATAATCTTTAGGGGACATTCAAGCTTTAGAAGGGCAGAAATCAAGTTGAAGTTGAGGAAGAAAAGGTGAAGAAAGAAGAGGGACTAAGTGGGAATAAAAGATGGGGGTAATTGGAAGGAAAGGAAGGAGAAGAGGAAAATAAAGGGGGTAGGAGAAGGAGGGGAAGAAAGAAAGGGAAGAAAAAGAAAAAGAAGAAGAATAGGAGGACGAAAAGTGAAGAAAATGAGAGAAGAAAAGAGGAGTGGGGAAAGATAGAGGAATTGAAAGAAAAAGCAGGTAAAGAAGGGGAAGAAATAAAGTCAGGAGAATGCGTCTGCACTCAAGGTCCTGGCGTTTGGGGAATCTGAAATGGAATTCCAGGGAACCATAGGAAGCTCCTATCTGGACCTCCAGTGGCTAGCCCTACCTTGAAGGTGAGCTCACGTTTCCTAGCCAGCCCTGAGAGACAAATCACCGAACACACAACAGGTGCTAAATGAATGCTCATTGAATGCAATAAAATATATGTGTAAGAGAAATAAAGTATACAAATTCACTGTAGACTAACATTCAACAAATATTCATGATAATTTCTTGTATGCCAGATACTGTTATAGGGGTTGTTACACACTCTACCTCATTTAAGCAGAGGTTTCTACTCACTTCACCCCACATACTTTGGGAGAAATGGTCAGAAGGAAGGATTCCCCACTGTCTTCCCCTCATTCTCTGGCTGGTGGCTATCTCCCAAATTGATTGACACAGGGACCTACTTTAATCCAGAAATTTTTACAACTCGTGGATTCTAAATTCTATGCACATCCTTTGTTATTTAAGGTAACTTAAGTTGCTGTAACAGATGACGCAATATAAGTCTATCTCTTCTTCATGCAACAGTCCAGGACTAGCACTGGGTGGGCACCTTCCATTCGTGTGATTCATGAGCATTGGCTCATATCATTTTACAGCTCTACCATCTTCAGCAGAATGTTTCCAAGCACATTACGGAAGGGGAAAGGGAAGGTGGAAAAGGCACACCTGCGTCTTAGCAACAATGGTCTAGAAACTCGTGGATATCTTTGCAAATATCTTTCCTGCTCATATTTCACTGGCAAAAACAAGTCACATGTCCATATGTAAAGCTGGTAGAAGGGTTAGATGTGAGACTTATTGGTGAGAAATGGCTGTCAGTCCCATCCTAATAATTACTCTGCTCTGTGTGGGCATGAATCTTGGCAGAGAGCTGGCCACCTCTTCCATACACCCTCTTCAGTAAGGAAAGGCAGTTATTCTTAATCTGGGGTTCAGGCGCTACCAAAACATAAACATGGAAAGCTAATTTTACTTGAGGTATTATTTTCTATGAAAAGAAAGATATATTCTATAGTATAGTGTATAATTTGCATACATTTTTAAACTGAAACATGAGATTCCAAGAAAATAACATGTTTCAGTTATCACTCAAACACACACACACAAACACACACAGGCACACAAATATTCACACAGAGCATCAGTCATACTGTGCTATAAGTGGAGAGTTTTGAGGAATTCTTAAATAATTGTTAAAAAACATAGGTCTTAAACCTTAGCAGTCTTTCCTTTTCTCCTTTTAAGTATTTGTTTAATTCCTTTAATAATATAATTTTGCTGTGTTGCTGGATTCGGTTTGCCAGTATTTTATTGAGGATTTTTGCATCAATGTTCATCAGGGATCTTGGTCTAAAATTCTCTTTTTTTGTTGTGTCTCTGCCAGGCTTTGGTATCAGGATGATGCTGGCCTCATAAAATGAGTTAGGGAAGATTCCCTCTTTTTCTATTGATTGGAATAGTTTCAGAAGGAATGGTACCAGTTCCTCCTTGTACCTCTGGTAGAATTCGGCTGTGAATCCATCTGCTCCTGGACTTTTTTTGGTTGGTGAGCTATTAATTATTGCCTCAATTTCAGAGCCTGTTATTTGTCTATTCAGAGATTCAACTTCTTCCTGGTTTAGTCTTGGGAGGGTGTATGTGTCGAGGAATTTATCCATTTCTTCTAGATTTTCTAGTTCATTTGCGTAGAGGTGTTTATAGTATTCTCTGATGGTCTTTTGTATTTCTGTGGGATCAGTGGTGATATCCCCTTTGTCATTTTTTGTTGCATCTATTTGATTCTTCTCTCTTTTCTTCTTTATTAGTCTTGCTAGTGGTCTATCAGTTTTGTTGATCTTTTCAAAAAACCAGCTCCTGGATTCATTGATTTTTTTGAAGGGTTTTTTGTGTCTCTATTTCCTTCAGTTCTGCTCTGATCTTAGTTATTTCTTGCCTTCTGCTAGCTTTTGAATGTGTTTGCTGTTGCTTCTCTAGTTCTTTTAATTGTGATGTTAGGGTGTCAATTTTGGATCTTTCCTGTTTTCTCTTGTGGGCATTTAGTGCTATAAATTTCCCTCTACACACAGCTTTGAATGTGTCCCAGAGATTCTGGTATGTTGTGTCTTTGTTCTCCTGGGTTTCAAAGAACATCTTTATTTCTGCCTTCATTTCGTTATGTCCCCAGTAGTCATTCAGGAGCAGGTTGTTCAGTTTCCATGTAGTTGAGCAGTTTTGAGTGAGTTTCTTAATCCTGAGTTCTAGTTTGATTGCACTGTGGTCTGAGAGATAGTTTGTTATAATTTCTGTTCTTTTACATTTGCTGAGGAGTGCTTTACTTCCAAGTATGTGGTCAATTTTGGAATAGGTGTGGTGTGGTGCTGAAAAGAATGTATATTCTGTTGATTTGGGGTGGAGAGTTCTGTAGATGTCTATTAGGTCCGCTTGGTGCAGAGCTGAGTTCAATTCCTGGATATCCTTGCTAACTTTCTGTCTTGCTGATCTGTCTAATGTTGACAGTGGGGTGTTAAAGTCTCCCATTATTATTGTGTGGGAGTCTAAGTCTCTTTGTAGGTCACTAAGGACAGCTTATCCACCATGATCAAGTGGGCTTCATCACTGGGATGCAAGGCTGGTTCAACATACAAAAATCAATAAATGTAATCCAGTATACAAACAGAACCAAAGACAAAAACCACATGATTATCTCAATACATGCAGAAAAGGCCTTTGACAAAATTCAACAACCCTTCATGCTAAAAACTCTCAATAAATTAGGTATTCATGGGATGTATCTCAAAATAATAAGAGCTATCTATGACAAACCCACAGCCAATATCATACTGAATGGGCAAAAATTGGAAGCATTCCCTTTGAAAACTGGCACAAGATAGGGATGCCCTCTCTCACCACTCCTATTCAACATAGTGTTGGAAGTTCTGACCAGGGCAATCAGGCAGGAGAAGGAAATAAAGGGTATTCAATTAGGGAAAGAGGAAGTCAAATTTTCCCTGTTTGCAGATGACATGATTGTATATCTAGAAAACCCCATCGTCTCAGCCCAAAATCTCCTTAAGCTGATAAGCAACTTCAGCAAAGTCTCAGGATACAAAATCAGTGTGCAAAAATCACAAGCATTCTTATACACCAATAACAGACAAACAGAGAGCCAAATCATGAGTGAACTCCCATTCACAATTGCTTCAAGGAGAATAAAATACCTAGGAATCCAACTTACAAGGGACGTGAAGGACTTCTTCAAGGAGAACTACAAACCACTGCTCAATGAAATAAAAGAGGATACAAACAAATGGAAGAACATTCCATGCTCACGGATAGGAAGAATCAATATTGTGAAAACGGCCATACTGCCCAAGGTAATTTATAGATTCAATGCCATCCCCATCAAGCTACCAATGACTTTCTTCACAGAATTGGAAAAAACTACTTTAAAGTTCATATGGAACCAAAAAAGAGCCCACATTGCCAAGTCAATCCTAAGCCAAAAGAACAAAGCTGGAGGCATCACACTACCTAACTTCAAACTATACTACAAGGCTACAGTAACCAAAACAGCATGGTACTGGTACCAAAACAGAGATATAGACCAATGGAACAGAACAGAGCCCTCAGAAATAATGCTGCATATCTACAACCATCTGATCTTTGACAAACCTGACAAAAACAAGAAATGGGGAAAGGATTCCCTATTTAATAAATGGTGCTGGGAAAACTGGCTAGCCATATGTAGAAAGCAGAAACTGGATCTCTTCCTTACACCTTATACAAAAATTAATTCAAGATGGATTAAAGACTTGCATGTTAGATCTAAAACCATAAAAACCCTAGAAGAAAACCTAGGCAATACCATTCAGGACATAGGCATGGGCAAGGACTTCATGTCTAAAACACCAAAAGCAATGGCAACAAAAGCCAAAATTGACAAATGGGATCTAATTAAATTAAATAGCTTCTGCACAGCAAAAGAAACTACCATCAGAGTGAACAGGCAACCTACAGAATGGGAGAAAATTTTTGCAACCTACTCATCTGACAAAGGGCTAATATCCAGAATCTACAATGAACTCAAACGCATTTACAAGAAAAATACAAACAATCCCATCAAAAAGTGGGCAAAGGATATGAACAGACACTTCTCAAAAGAAGACATTTATGCAGCCAAAAAACACATGAAAAAATGCTCATCATCACTGGCCATCAGAGAAATGCAAATCAAAACTGCAATGAGATACCATCTCACACCAGTTAGAATGGCGATCATTCAAAAGTCAGGAAACAACAGGTGCTGGAGAGGATGTGGAGAAATAGGAACACTTTTACACTGTTAGTGGGACTGTAAACTAGTTCAACCATTGTGGAAGTCAGTGTGGCGATTCCTCAGGGATCTAGAACTAGAAATACCATTTGACCCAGCCATCCCTTTACTGGGTATATACCCAAAGGATTATAAATCATGCTGCTATAAAGACACATGCACACATATGTTTATTGTGGCACTATTCACAATAGCAAAGACTTGGAACCAACCCAAATGTCCAACAATGATAGACTGGATTAAGAAAATGTTGTACATATACACCATGGAATACTATGCAGCCACAAAAAATGATGAGTTCATATCCTTTGTAGGGATATGGATGAAGCTGGAAACCATCATTCTCCGCAAACTATTGCAAGGACAAAAAACCAAGCACTGCATGTTCTCACTCATAGGTGGGAATTGAACAATGAGAACACATGGACACAGGAAGGGGAACATCACACACTGGGGACTGTTGTGAGGTGGGGGGAGGGTGGAGGGAGAGCATTAGGAGATATACCTAATATAAATGACAAGTTAATGGGTGCAGCACACCAACATGGCACATGTATACATATGTAACAAACCTGCACATTGTGCACATGTACCCTAAAACTTACAGTATAATAATAAAATTTAAAAAATAATAAGAATAATATAATTTTGCCATGGATTTTAGAACTGAAAGATTCCCTGACCCCTTTTCTCTTCCCCTATCAAAGAGATAGTTCAAACTTTAGAGACCATAGTAGAAGTTCAATGCTTTATTTGCCGCAACTTAGGTGAATTACTGAAATAAGACACAGGAACAAGCTTCACCAAACTTCTTTCTCCATTGCCAGAGGTTCCTTTTTATATGGAAGGTGATTCTCTTCTCCTCTCTAAAAGTGGACAAATGTCATAGAGAGAGGAATAAATTAGCAACACAAAATCTCATGGTGTTGCATGAAATTAATTTTTAGTCCAGATTAATGTCCAATGCAGAGATAGAAGAGGAAACGAAAGTTGATGGGGGCAGATAAAATATAAAAGAATAAGACTTTGGAGGTGACAAGGATGAAGCTTGGGGTGGCCCCCATGTGGAGGATAGTCAACTTCTCTGGCAGAGGTCACACAGACAGGTGGGGACCAAGGACCCCATTGAGCCTCCTTTTTCTTCTCACCAGCTGCGTACAACTGTGGTATTGCAGCCTCTAGCCTCAAGAGAGTATGTTGAGTTCCTGCCTCACACGTGAATTTACTCACCTGTAAAACTTAGACTGGGCAACACCAGCCTTGAAAACAAAATTTTCTCAAGATAGAAAAATATTTTTCAAAGCTGGCCTAATTCATCTTTCTATATCACAAGAGAAGGCATTCATAATAATCTGTAGTATAAAGCAGCAATACAGTGTGAAAACGCTCCCACCTTACAGAAAACATATAAAAAGCTTTCTGGCTTTATTGCCTGGGAAGCCTGCTCACAAATGGCACATTAATCTTGAATTGGTTGTTGGCTTGGATTATATGTTTACTTTTGTGAAATGTCATTTTCCCCAGGCACCAGATAAGTTATCAGTTCCAAAACTGCAACTGTGCCCATACTGATAGTGCATGGCAGGAAAATTTTGAGTTACCACATCCGTAAAATTGCCACAATTCTTTCATATTACGCAGGGGCTTAATTTTACTCAAGTAGATTATCTGTCATTAATCTTCCTGCTCTAGGAGTGTACTATATTGTGATTCAAATGTTATAGTGAGCCTTTTCTAAGGAGAAAACTGCTTCTCTTTACATATTTCAACCTTATCATCTCGTCTGAAGGGTAATTTAGTTTCCTGCCTGTCTAAAGTGATCCATCAGATTATGAACTGTTGACATTCTGTGCTGTCAAGTTATTCAAACCAAGCTAAGAATGAGGTCAGCTTACCAATGTGGAAGCGTCAATTGACTGCTTGACAATTCTCCTCAATAAGCCCCCAAATGATCAATGTACTTTCCCACTGAGAAAATCTATAAAAATATCTTGTCGGTTGTATGGATCTGTTGTGGGCATGCGGGTAGGATGGAGAGCATTAATTTTGCACTTGAAATTCCTCACAGTCTACTGCACAGATTGTAGGCAACCATACAGGATCCTACAAGCAACTGTGCGCCTAAATTCCCATAAGATCTATAAGCCTACCAAAGATGGTTTTTCCAAAGTTGTCTCTCATACTTTTCTATTGCCACTTTGTCCTTGTGTCCCTCAACATTCTTGACTAAGAAAATAAGTATTTATGGCTGAAGCAATAAGGACATGTAGCCTCATAACAACACAGAAAAGAAGTCAGAGACAGATAAGAGAATATTTTAGGTCTGCTCAATAAGAATGTCCTATGCAAATTCTCTTACCTTCAAATTTCAGGATGAAGAGGGACTTCAAGAGTCATATGATCTGCCTGAAAAACAATACCCAAATCTTCTCAGTAATTCCAGCCTACTAGGTGTGCCTGGCCTTGAATCACTCAAGGGCTCACTTTCACCAAAGACATTCCACTCTTGAGTCTTTTCTTGCTGTTAGGAGACAATTTTTCCTGGAACCCAGGTGTTCTAGGCATCACCAGCCTCCTGAGAGTGCAACAGCCATCATATCAATTTAAAAAACTGTTCTGAGGACTCTCCATTGCTCTTTAGTTAGAAATACTCCAACCCAGAGGGGAAGGGTGACTTTCCCAAATATTTCTGAGAATCCTCCAAAGTACTTGCACCTATAATCCACATGTTTCTTAGGTCCCAGGAACTATGGGTCCTAGATAAGGCCACTTTCCCTTTAGACATCCTCAGGTCAGTGGGTTGAAGAGCCAATGATGTCACGCTTATGCACCAAACTACTACAGAACCATCCTGCACATCACTACACTCTCATTCTCTGTGTCTGGTAAGGAGAAGCATGACTTTGTGTCTCACGAGTACCTCTTTCAGAGGAAGTTCCCCTTGCAAAACCATTGAGATCTTAGTGACACAGTTCTTTATTTTATCCCACAGCTCTTTCCTGTCCATGACCTGCAAGTACCCCAAGGACTGGAGGGCTGGATGTGGTTTTGAAGAACATCAGGCACTGTTTAAAAAACCAACAAGAATTTGTTTCTAGCGTAACTACAAGGGGCATCCATGCAGACTGTGGAAGGGCTGTTGATGGACGCCAGGGAATGGAATGCCTGTGTAGCACATGTTACATCGCCCTGCTACTTATCCAGGATGTGTCAGGAAAATGTTTGCACAAAGTTGCATAGTGTGAAAGCTGAAGCTGCTGATTGGCAAAGAAGCTGAGTCACCGAAGGAGGATAATCCCAGGCAGTACAGAATGAGCTCAGCTGAGGTTGTGCAATGGGCTGTGAATGACGATAAGGTTGTGGATCACCTCTGGTTCTGAGACACTCTGTTCTTGGTGTTCAGTTGGACAAAACCCAAACTCTTTTCCTCCAGGTAGCTCACATCACAAAGGGACAGCGTGGGCCTGGAGAAGCTAACTCTGAGAGGCTCCCTTCGATGAGGAAGACAACTCATGGTGGTAGTGGGTCCCTCAAAGAGATCACAAGAGACTTCCCCAGTAACTTTCTTCCTAAGCATATTTGAAAATACTTGCATTTGTAAGAGCAACTACCACAGATTTTTGTTGTTCCGTGTGTAGTAAGTACATTTCACCCTGTACCTGTAACCAGAGCACTTTCAGATTCTAGGCCCTGAAGCTCATTTTGCCCACAGTGATGGGTGCCTCTGTGTGTGTGGGTGTGTGTGTGTGTGTGTGTGCCCCTGTGTGTGTTTTCTGCTCAGTTTTCCTTCTAGTAAAGAATTTCAAGACACTTCCACATTCTGACCTCTCTGCAAACCTTTCTCTGTTTTAGCCAATTTCTCATTCTGACTTTTTAAGAATCTCTGTGTGACTATTTAAGAGAATATGAATTAGGCAAGCGAAGTTTTCTTCTTGCTTTTAAGATTCTCTTATTTTAATACCTAATCAGTCAATAAGTGTTTGTCTGGCACTGACTTGCTTGTGATAAACTTTATAGGCAACACGAAGAAATATAGATGTGGTTCCTGCGCTTAAGAAACCTACATGCTACTTACAATAAATGTTTAGAACCAATATAATGAAATACATGACAAGGTGTCTAGGACTTCTTAGAAATGATGCCTCAGAAAAGATTGGGCACTTTCAGGGTGGTATGCTGCAGACAAAAAAGATACTTTCACACGTATGTTTATAGTAGAACAATTTGCAATTGCAAAAATACAGAACCAGCCCAAATGCCCATCAATCAACAAGTGGATTAAAAAAACTGTGAGAGAGAGATATATATATATACATATATATACACACATATACATATATATACACACACATATACATATATATACACACACATTATATATATTTATATATATATATATATATATATATATATATATATATATGCCATGGAATACTACTCAACCATAAAAAGGAATGAAATAACGGCATTTGCAGCAACCTGGATGGGGTTGGACTCTATTATGCTAAGTGAAGTAACTCAGGAATGGAAAACCAAACATCATATGTTCTCACTCATAAGTGGGAACTAAGCTATGAGGATGCAAAGACATAAGAAGGATACAATGAACTTTGAACTTTGAGAACTCGGGGGTTGTGCAAGGAAGGATGGAAGGGGAGTGGGGGATAAAATACTACAAACTGGGTACAGTGTACACTGCTCAGGTGATGGATGCACCAAAATATCAGAAATTACCACTAAAGAACTTATTCGTGTAACCAAACACCACCTGCTCACCAAAAACCTATGGGGGAAAAAAAAGAAATGATGCCTCAAAGAGGGTTTCAAAAAAGGTGGAGTTTACCATGGTCTTTTGGAGCAATCAAAAACATTTCAAAAAAGAAGTAGGACTTGAGTTCAAACAGAAAAGTTGTCTGTGAGTTTGACCAATCATGTAGAGGAATACAACTTGAAGAACCAATTAATTTTGGAAATTGGGGAACTTAAGATGTTATCCAAGTCAATCATGTGTAAGGCAATGAGTACCTGATCCAGCATGGTGGCAAAAGGCAGAGTGGATGAACAGATCCTGGGTCTGTTCCCCTCAGACTCACACCTTGCCCTTCCTCCATCCTGCTCTCTCACTTTGTTTCATAGGCCCTTGTGTCATTGGCTTCGGTAACCCCAACTCCTTCCTCTGTCCCCAGCCCAACCTTGAGTATGGTTGGTAGAAGCTTCTTATTGTTGCTAATCTCTAAGTGGTCTTACTGATCCCTATGTAACTTCATAGCTTAATCACTGGTGATATCAATTTACTCTGTTAAATTTTAAACATTTACATTATTTTCTTTTCTGGTTGGATCCAATCTTACATAGATCATCCAAGATTATTCTCAATAGATGGATAGAAAACTTCATGAGGAAGAGTTAATAGAACTTGCTATTTGATTTTACATAGCAGTTGAAGACAATAACTAATAATATATGACTCCTTATCTTTGTAATCAGTTTTTCAGTGCCAGAAAACTAATTCAGAAGATAGAGCAGTAAGTGAGAAATGAATACTTTTGCACACTTTTCACCAAGAGGGTGGTGAGGTATTGGGCAAGTCACTATCATAGGCCATCCAACCAAGTCTTCAAGCAGATTGATTTTCTGGAATATCATAGTTGATGAGACTATAAATGATTTAAGTAATGTAACAAAAATATCTGGGTTTCAAAGATTAAGACTAACAAAACCAAAAGAATGAGAATGAAGAGATAGGGAATAAGAAACAAGGGAGAAAAAGAAGAAACTTGGAAGTGCTGAAAATGGTTATATCTAGACCAGAGGTTGCCCAACCATGGCCAGCAGGCCAAATGTGATGGATATTTGATTCTGTTAATAAAGTTTAATTGGAACAAAGCCACGTTCATTTGTGTATGCATTGTGTATGCCTGTTTTTGAGCTATGGTAACCAGATCTCATAAGAACTCACTCACTGTCACAAGAACAGTACCAAGGGGATGGTACTAAATCATCCCTGAGAAGTCTGCTCCCATGATCCAGTCGGCTCCCACCAGTCCCCACCTCCATCATTGGGGATTACATTTCAACCTGAAATTTGGACGGGGACACATATCCAAATTATGTCACTTATCACGGTCTTTTTTTTCTTTTCTTTTCTTTTTTATTTTTTGAAACCGAGTCTCATTCACTCTGCCTTCCAGAGTGCTTGGATTATAGGCGTGAGCCAGTGCTCCTGGTGACTTATCACAGTCTTGAAGCCCTTGACTACGTCTTTCAGATCCTCATAGCGGCCATGTGCTGATATTCAGATCTCAGCACAGATGTCATCTACTCAAAGAAACCATCCCTAATAATCCCAGCTAAAGTACCATCCTCCCTACTCATTCTGCATCAATCCTCCCTACTCATTCTGCATTAATTCACCCTGTTTTATTTTCTTCATTGCTCTCTTGGCTATCTAAAATTATCTTGTTTATTTGTGTACTTCCTCTCACCAAAACAGAGACCTTGTCTCTCAAGTTTTTGGTTGCAATCTTAATGTCTAAAACAATTCCTAGACCTCAAGTTCTCTACATGAGTTTGTTTTAAATAAATGAATTAGTGATTGAGTGACTAATTTATTTGAATATTGCTTCAGTCAGATTCATAATCTTGGAGGCCAAAGATCATACAATTATTATATCCTTAGCACATTATATCATAAAAGATGGTGTTTCATTCTAGAAATATGCAAACTATAATTGAATTAGCTTAAACACTAAGGCATTCTTATGAGATGACAGATATTGATAATACTGATCTTTACAGGTTTTGAACATTTCAGGTGATGGTTACGGTTCCAACTTGCCGAAATGGATAATTATTTTTGCCTTCAGACTACAATAAACATTTGCAAATATCCAGTTTATTTATACTACTATACATTCATCCATAGGTAAAACATACAAATTCACTCAATTGGTAAGAAAAAAGATTGCAAACCTAGCATCTTCAAAAGTGGTGCATTTCAGAACTAGTCATGGAGTTAGATGTCTGACACTATTGCAATGAAGCAAAATAAAAGGGTCTATTTATATTTTAGTTCTTTCTTTGATTACATTAATCATATGTGCTTTTGTTAGTTCAAGCTTGGTTCAAGATGAATAGGGAATAGAGTAGACCTCTGAATGTCATAGTCTTTTACTTTTAAGGTAATTTACCTACCAAAGAAAGAGAAAAATCAGTATTTGCAGGTGCAAATTCATTCAAAGTCAAGTCAGCTACCCAAAATCTAAGTTGTTGTAAGTAGAGATGCTATGCTTGAAGTTCAGACCCTAGCTATTGAAATAAATTACTAGTGAAGGAAGAAATTGATTCTAATTCTGTAAGAGAAGGGACCTTAGAAAAAACCTGTCTTACATCCCACACGTACATTTGTCCAGATCTGAGGCAGTTATGTGCCAGCACTTGCAGTTCGAGAGCGGGTAAATGTGTCATCTGGGGAGGCAGCTGGCAGGCGTGGTAGGGCACAGTCATTTTGCAGGTCATGGCATTCCAGTATCTGCTCCCTAGCTTTGCAGATCCAGAAAATAGAAAGTGTCAGTGTGCTTGTAGTTGATTAATCCCTGGGAATTTACAAGAGACCAATGTACAAAGCAGAGTGCCAATTTTGCAATTTACTCTAAGAAATGTAATTGCCAAGTGGTCCAGAATGTTTATGTCAGCAGGAGAACACAGCCTTGCAATGACATGAGAGGGTAGATCATAATCAGGAGTTTGCCGAGTGAGCCCAGACTGGGAGCAGAAGGAGGAAGCTGGATGACCTTAATCAACAGTGCCATTAGGCCTGACACATCCATTTTCAAATTGAGATTTACTTGCCAAGAAAGCGGACACTTGGATTCGCTGGCCGGTGCTGGAAACACACTGACAATTCTTGCTCATTGGCCTTACTTTTTGCATATTCCTTGCCAGACACCCATGCATCCTCTCTTCACCTACATTAATACCATTGAATACAATATGTGTTTCTTTTACAGTCAATGAGGCCTCATTATTAAGAGTAATGAGCTACTATTTATTGAGTGGAAATAAGAGCTATATGCATGCTAACCACTCATGGGCAATTTTGTTATAATACTTGTTTTGAAAACAGAAACTTGTTCCAGAATGAAATGATATATTAGGGAACAACTTGAACATAATGTGAATTTTGTTTGCGTATGCACAACTTTTTTCCTCAAGAAACACCAATCGAATACAGAAAATGGCACTCAGATGAAGCAAACTGCTTAGGAATACACAAAATATATGCAGGAACACACTTTGAACATCTACCAGCTGCCTCAGTTCACCACATATGTGATGAGTCACATTGTCCACACCCAGTGTTAAAACCTTTTGGCCAATTTTGGATAGTGCTCCATCTATCATGCCACAGTAACTCACAAGCTGAACCCTATTGATACCCAGTTGCACAAGCAAACTTTGGATCTTTTTTAAAGTAAAGGGCTGTATTTATTGTACTATGTATGTATTTCCTAACCATTTAACACACATAAAACAGCACCACCGTTTCATTAAAGTCCTATCATCTCTTTGCATGTGTCACCGATGTTTTAGTGTTGTGCCTCTAATTCCACTTTTCTCATGAGCCTGTGGTTTCTTGTGTGATTTTGCATAGCATGGTGATTTTTAGGAAGGCATATGCTGTGTTCTAGCAGAAATGACTGTACCTTATTGTCTACTATAATTCTTACCAAAACTATCATTTTTCATGTGAGGAAAATGAGATTCAAAGAGTTTGAGTAATTTACCCAAGAACAACATCTGGTAAGTGGTTAAGCAAAGATTCAAGCTATCTGCTGTGACATATTATGAAAATCTTGGGTCCCTCATTTGATATAGGAACCAGCTTGTGTTTTGAGATGGATTTCACCAAGACCTAACAATAGCTCTCATGTACTCAGAGGCAATGTAGTGAGGTGGTTAAGAGTATGCCTTCTGGAGCCCTGGTACCTGGGTTCAGATCCTGGCTCTGCTGTCTGTGACCTGCGTGACAATGGGCAAGTTACCTAACGTGGCCTATTGTTGCAAAATGGCCCCAAGAATCTCCTTCGTTATAACCCTGCCTTTTGCAATATGATTTGCTATTGAGAGACAGATTTTATTTACTCATGCCTTGAATCTGGGCTGGCTTTTTGACCTGGTGTGATGAACAAACTATGGCAGAACCAAAAGTGATCCACCCCCAAGGTTAGGCCTCAGGAGCCCTGAAATGCTTCACTTGTTCTCCTGGAATGCTGCCACCACCATGAGGACAAGGCCAGATTAATCTGCAAGGGAATTAAAGATCACATGGCCCACTCACCCCTTCCCAGATGAGGAGTCAATGTCCAGGAATGTGAATGAGGCCGTTGCAGACTCCCCAGACCCCAGTGAGCCAATTGCTAATTGCAGACACATAAGTGGCACCAACCAAGATCAGCCAAACCAGGCCCAGATTAACAGAATTATTATTTTACATTGCTAGATCTGGGAGTTATTTGTTGCATGGAGAAAAGGCCAGGTGATACATTTAACTTCTCTGTACATCAACTATCCAAACTGTGCAATGGAAAAAGTAACAGAGTTGTAAGGAGCAAATGAGTTAAATATATGAAATACTTAAAATAATACCTTAGGTGTTAAGCTCTGTTCTGATTGTCTGGTCCTCTACGAACAAAAATGGTGGATAAAACAATAATAATTTTTTATTATTATTTCTCAAGATTCTGAGGGTTGACAGGGCTCAGTTAGGTAGTTCATGCTTGGGATCTCTTACACAGTTGCAGGCAGACAATGGCTAGGGCTGGGATCTTCTTCAGGGTTTTTTTACTCTGAAAGTAAAGAAGACTCAAAAGTTGGAGGCTGGCAGCTGGACCAACTGGAACTCAGACATCTCTCTCTCTCTCCCTCTCTCTCTCTCCCTCTCTCTGTCTCCCCCTCTCCCTCTCTCTCTCTCTGCCCCCGCTCCATCTCTATAAAAGGTAATTTGAGTTACTATATTGCTTACTTGCCAGCTGAAGTTTCTCAAAGTGTGTTTCCCACGAGAAACAAGCATAAGCTGGGTGGGATTTTAGATCCTAGACTCAAAAGCCATGCAGTGTCACTTTGACACATTCTGTTCACCAAGGCAGTCAAAAGGTCAGGGCAAATTGTGAAGGGAAGGGATGTCCACTCCATGTCTTCATGGGAACTGTGTTAGAGAATTTGTAGATATGTTTTAATACCACCATGATATCTCTATACATGCATCCATAATTACATCATTCTCACAGCAACCCAACAAGGTTAGTTATAATAGTATGTCCATTTTCAAAATGAGGAAACCTTGCCTGGGAGAGAATAAATAATTTGCCAATGATCACAAAACTGATAATTATTGGAGCCTTCACTCCACCCGGGATGTTCTGAGTCAAAAGTCTGTAATTCCAATCTGTATGGGATACTACTAATCTTACTCATTTTGTGTAGGTGTCACAACCAACACACCTAGAGAGCAAAATAACCTCTGAATTGGGAGATACTCAATTATCACTCCCACATGTGACACTGGATGCGCTCACATACACACAAATAACTGATTAACCCTGTTGTTCTGAACCCTTGTTGCAAGCCTGAACTCCACTGTTATAAAAATTATTAGTTTATTGGAAAGAAGAAGAAGAAGAATGTGGTGAGGAATAAAAATTGAGAGTTCTCTCTCCCACAGAGGCTCACGTAGCTCTTGACTACATGGTCTAATCCTTTTCAGACTCCCTCAACTTATTCTTATTATACCTTCTCAGTGTGGTAAAGTGTGGAGAAAGATCTGCAAAACTATTGGTTCAGTCCAGATGGAGAGATGAAGGATTTAAAGGCAAAGAAAATGTAAAAGGCAGGGCAAAGGTAAAAAGAGGCAGCCTGGTGTAGGTAAAATTATCATAATTTTTTGCATCTATATAATACATAATGGCTTAAAAATCAGGTGTACATGCATTATTTTGCCTAATCTTCACAGCAAAAAAAAAAAGAGGAGGGGGTATTTTATTCAACATTTGTGAATGGAAGAGAGAAAAATCTGTTTCCCATAGGCACACAAATAGGAACCATAGAACTGGGTCTGCAACTTGGTCATTGAGTCCAAGCCCTGGGCCTGTCCACCACGTGCAGGATGGGGTGGGGTATCTCAATCTAGTTTTGTTGGATATATACTGTTTGACTTGTTTATGGCTGAGTTTCCACATACTCTGAGGGGGTTGTTTTAAACGACTTTTAAGGTCCTTTCTCTGTCTGATGTTACATAATATGTGTATTAGTCTGTTTTCAAGCTGCTGATAAAGACATATCTGAGAGTGGGCAATTTACAAAAGAAAGAGGTTTATTGGACTTACAGTTCCACATGGCTGGGGAGGCCTCACAATCATGGTGGAAGGTGAAAGGTATGTCTCACATGGCAGCAGACAAGAGAAGAGAGCTTGTGCAGGGAAATTCCCTTTATATAATCGTCAGATCTCATGAGACTTATTCACTATCACAAGAACAGCACAGGAAAGACCTGCCCCCCATGATTCAATTACCTCCAACTGGGTCCCTCCCACAACACGTGGGAATTCAAGATGAGATTTGCATGAGACACAGCCAAACCATATCAATGTGTCATGGTAAAAGTGTCACAGCTTGCATGAAGATGAAGCTCTGATGGCAGCAAAAGATCAAAATTACCCTTAAAGTTCTCTAAGAAAGATATCATACTGGAAACTGATATACATCACTCCTTAAGAACAGTTTTCCTCTTTGTGTTTTTCTCTGTTGGTAAGTTCCTTTAGTTGAGTCTCAGATGAAGTCAATGACTTTGGTTAAGGATCTCCCTGAATCACATTCAGCAGAAAGACATGCTCAGCCTGGGAACTGAGACCAGCAGAAGGGGCAATTGATTCATTCTTCCATGTAACTAACAGTCACAACCTCAATAGAATGGCTGACAGATAAAAACTACAGTGTAAATTGCTATTTAGCATTGGGTTATTGAATGTTTGTTGGTTTGCTGTTTTTGGTTTTTGTTTGTTTTCTTTTTTCTCTTTTATTTTCCTGGGTGGGAGGAAGGCTGGGCTCATAGGGATCACTCTACTAAGCATGATTCAATGCAATTGTTCAGCAAAAAAGATAGCAAGTTAAGAGCAACAGTTGAATACAGGAAGAAAAATCACAAAACTATATACATGACAGACATATGAACTGAGTCAGAAAGACCTGGATTGAAAACCAGACTCTTCTCATTTGTTGGTAATCTTGGAATCGGAATCTGTAAAATGGAAACAATAAGCTTGGAGCTGTAAGGAGAAGTAAATGAAATAATATGCAAAAAGTACTTAACACAGAATCTGGCATACAGTAAGCACTAAGAGAACCTCACTTACAATAATGACTTTTGTATTATCCCCAAAGGGAAAGAATTTGAAAGAAAGACATGACATAGCCACAAGTAAAAAATAATATATAAGCTATAAATGAAGCCAAGGAATACACAAAAATGTGTTCTTCCATCAAAAGAAATTCCATGCCTTAACCTTCAGATGAGGAAAGCAAAGGTTTTGTGAGTGGGTATTTTGAGTAGATAACACCTGAACATGTGCAGCTGATGTCTTATCCTACCTAAGTCCCATTTTGCATTATCCCCAAAGCAAAACAGCTAGAATGAGCACCCTGGAATAGCCTGAAGAGTACATACAATAACACCCCTGCCACAAGCTAAAGGCAAGAACAGAACTTGGTTTACCACTGCATTAGTTAGGAGCTGCAGTCTGATGAGTGAAGAAGCCTAGGGCAAGCATTCAAAGGTTGAAGTTATTTGAGACACATCTTCCCTGAAAAGTTTTTCTGGGGGAGGGGCCGTGTGTTAGAGAGAGAGCAGGTTTCTTGACCCCTTGGGAACTCCAGTGGGTAGGGGAAGCTACACATTTGAGGCAAATTATACCCTAAACCGTATTTCTTATTCTTATCCAAAACTTGATTCAGGAAAAGAATAGGATGCAGAAGAGAGTAAAAGGAGAAGAAATCTGTGCTCTCTCATTCAGATGGGCAACCTACTAGGATCTAGTCTGTTGAATATTGTATGTGCCTTAGTCGTGAAGATCAGATGACATATGGAGCAGGTGCAGGGGGATATTATATTTATCTTAAAAGAAATGGGCAATGGCAGTGTTAATAAGGTTGGGGTAAAAATGAACTATTGTTATTCTGGGGGGGAAAAAAGGAAGAGTAGCTTTAAATTCTGGAAAACAAAAGATGCTGCCCCCTGATTCTGAGGGGTGGAGGGGTGTGGAAAGGTGTAGAAGGGCCAGGCACAGTGGCTCACATCTGTAATCCAGCACTTTGGGAGGCCGAGGTGGGTGGATCACTTGAGGTCAGGAGTTCAAGACCAACCTGGCCAACATGGTGAAACCCTATTTCTACTAAAATTACAAAAATTAGCCAGGCATGGTGGCACATGCCTGTAGTCCCAGCTACTTGGGAGACTGAGGCAGGAGAATCACTTGAACCCAGAAGACGGAGGTTGGAGTGAGCCAAGATTGCACCACTGCACTCCAGCCTGGGTGACAAAATGAGACTCTGTCCCCCCACCCCAAAAAAGGGGGGTGTGGAAATAGCTCATTAGAAGTAGAAATAATCTTCTAACACATGAGATCCTTTTCAAAGTTAAGGCTCCTAAGTTTGGGCTTGGGGTCCATGACTGCTAAAAGTAACTACTTAATATATTAAAACAGTCACTCTCAGTTCTGCACTTGTGCTATTCATAAACATTCATTAAGTTTCAGGAAATGGCCTTTGCAACATGTGATAAGCAATGGAGTTGTTCACAAATATAACTACTCCGCAACCAGGTGTGAGGATTGCCCTTCCCTGTCCTCTTAGATGTGGCCCCGTGACTTGCTTTACTTAATGAACAGAAGTAATAAGTGTCACTTTCTGGCAGGAACTTTGAGTTGGTTTGTGACTTACTACATCTTCTTTCCTTGCTTTGGTAATTATAGAAAAAAGTATCAGGGTGGATCCTCCACCATCCCGAGTCCCTAAATAGTTACAATAATCAGGACACACCTGCTGACTTGAGATGGATATGCAATGTGAACAATACTTTTATTATGTTGAGCCATTAACCTTTGGATGATTTTTAAAATTATATCATGTTTTTAGCTTAATCCTGCCTAATCTGACTAACCCAGAAGTTGGTACTGTGAGTGAGGTAGTCCCTAATGAAGTCCTAAAACATGGAAGCTCGTGTCAAAATAAATTCTCCATAAGCCTATTTTCTAAGTGGCCAAGATGAACAGAACATGTAGCATGAGAAGGAATAAATGTTTCCAGATTACGCTGCTAAGATTTTTGGGTTATTTATTAACATAGCATGGATTTACCCTATGTTGATTAATATATTATGCTTTGAAATACTAAAGAAGAAAACTGTGCTCGTTCTTAGGTTAAATAAACACGGAGAGAGAGACATGTATTCACTGTCTATTGGTGCATAATAAAGCACTCTTAATATTAATAGAAAGGGCTACATAGGAGCCCTTATGAGTACTGGAAATATCCTACATCTGATCAGGGAAGTAGTTACATATATGTACATACAGTCATGGGTCTGAGTCATGTGGGGACACATTCTGAGAAATGCATCATCTATTTTGACGTTTTATGAACGCTGAGTACATATGGACACAAAGAAGGGAATAACAGACACCGGAGCCTACTTGAGCATGGAGGGAGGGAGAAGGGTAAGGATCAAAAAACTACCTATTGGGTGCTATGCTAATTACTTGGCTTATGAAACAATCTTTACACCAAACCCTCAAGACATGCAATTTATCTGTATAACAAATCTGCACATGTACCCTTTTAACCTAAAAGTTAAAAAAAAGAAAGAAAAAAAGAGAAAGTATCAATACATTCAAAGTTGGTGGTCATATGGTCCATATTTCCTGACAATAATGTAATAAACATAATCAATAAGAAAATGGATTGTGAAAAAACCACCTAATATGAGTGCATGTGTTAGATATTTAAGAATCCCTGACATTAAACAGCTTTACTATTTATCAAAATTCCATTTCATAGATAAGTACATTTGCTTCTGTTCATTATCTCCTAAAGTAAGCAGACTCTGTATTCTCCCTCTTTCACAGTTGTGAGATTGCACCTAGGATCCACAGCTTATGCAAGACTAGTGTGACTCATAAACAGAAAGAAAATTGAAGTTCACTAAATTTTACTTTCTCCTGCAAAGGTCTTCAGATGGGTCAGAATTGCCAAACCCCTTGAGTTTCTGATGACCATGTTTCAAAACCATTATTTTCAGTGAACAAGTCTAAATTTAGCTGGTGATTTTTTATACTATCATTTAAAAAAAGAATCTCATAATATTACTGAATAACTGAATTACTGGATACTCAAGCACAACTACCTAAATCTTACCTTTAGCCACAGACTCTTCAAAACCATGACTCTTTTATGCCTTTAAGTGACAATTTGGTTCACACAGAGGCCCAGGTAACATCTAAGCAATAATATTATTCTCAGTGCTTGTCATCTTTTCATTTACCTCACTATCAAGTTCTATTCTAGTGTCAATGCCAGTTTTCTCTTTCTCTGTTTCTTCCACATTCCTCCTTGGAAACCTTTTAATCAAAGGTGTTCTCCAAAGTGTGGAGAGGAAGCAGGATGACTTGAAGCCCTTTAAACCACTGGAGGAATTCCCCTCCACACTTCTTGCTTTCAGAAAGGAGTCCTCAAATCTAAAAGGATAGCTTTAAAGCTTTACACATAGCTGGCGACCATGACCCTTTTCATTTAGTTTGCCTCAATTTTTAAGTGCACTTTTCTCTATTTTTAGACCAAAAGCTACACACTGTCTCTAAGGCTTTCATTTCTTACTTTTATTTTGTTTTATTTTCTACCTCTCTTATTTTTTATTTTCACTAAGCCTTTTTGTTAAGCACACTTCTCTGTTTTACATTCATATCCTCAAGAAGTAAAGAAGTAACTGGGGAAAAGAAGGATGAGAAGAAAAAGGAAAAAAAAAGAATGGGGAAAAGTAAGTATTGTGATAAATTATTTAGAGTAAATAGGAACTGTGAGAAGAGTGAATAATAAGGTTTTGAATGGATTTTAGTGTATGTAATGGGAAGAGAACATAAAGAAAGAAAAAAGAATCACAGCGAGAGTAAATAGAGCAGAATAAAATAGTAAAATGGAGTTAGGATTCACTTGGTGGTGTGATCATCAACTAAGTTTATAAATTGTTACTATTGGGCAAACCGCTGGGCTTGGGAAACATTGCCAAGAGAAAATGCTTATTCTGAAAACAAATTCAAAAGTAATCCCATTTACAATAGCCACACATAAAATTAAATTCCTAGGAATTAAGTTAACCAAAGAAATGAAAGCTCTCTCTAATGAAAACAATTAAACACTGATGAAAGAAATGGAAGAGAACACCAAAAAAAATCATATTCCATGTTCATGGATTGGAAGAAGTAATATTACTAAAATGTCCATGCTACCCAAAAGCAATCTACAGATTCAATGCAATCCCTATCAAAATACTAATGACATTCTTCACAGAATAAATGATCATAAAATTTATATGAAATCACAAAAGGTCCAGAATAGCCAAAGGTATCCTAAGCAAAAGGAACAAAACTGGAGGAATCACATTACCTGACTTCAAATTATACTACAGAGCTATAGTAACCAAAACAGCATGGTACTAGCATAAAAACAGACACATAGACCAACAGAACAGAATAGAAAACCCAGAAATGAATCCACACACCTACAGTGAACTCATTTTTGAGAAAAGTGCCAAGAACATACACTGGGGAAAAGACAGTCTCATCAATAACTGGTGCTGAGAAAACTTGATATCCGTATGCAGAACAATACAACTAGACCCCTATCTCTTGCCTCAAAAATCAAATCAAAAGTAATTAAAGAATTAAATCTAAGATCTCAAACTATGAAACTACCACCAGAAAATATTGGGGAAAATCTCCAGGACATTGGTCTGGGCAAAATTTCTTCAGTAGTATAATACCTCACAAGCACAGGCAACCAAAGCAAAAATGAGCAGGTAGGATCAATCAAGTTAAAAAGCTTCTGCACAGCAAAGGATACAATCAACAAAGTGAAGACACAGCTCACAGAATGGGAGAAAAGATTTGAAAACTACGCATCTGACAAGGGATTAATACCCAGAATATATAGGGAGCTCAAACAATCTACAGAAAAAAAAATTTAATAATCCAATCAAAAAATGGGCTAAAGATTTGAATAGACATTTATCAAAAGAAGACATAGAAATAGCAAACAAGCATATGAAAAGGGGCTCTACATCACTGATCATCAGAGAAATGCAAATCAAAACTACAATGAGATACTATCTCACCCCAGTTAAAATGGCCTATATCCAAAAGACAGGCAATAACAAATGCTGGTGAAGATGTAGAGAAAAGAAAACCCTCATAAACTGTTCCTGGGAATGTAAATTAGTACAACCACTGTGGAGAACAGTTTGGAGTTCCTCAAAAAACTAAAAATTGAGCTACCATATCATCCATCAATCTCACTGCTGGGTATATGCCCAAAAGAAAGGAAATCCATACACTGAAGATGTATCTGCAGCTCTGTGTTTGTTGCAGTACTGTTCATAATAGTTAAGATTTGGAAGCAACGTAAGTGCCCATCAACAGATGAATGGAACAACAAAAGTGGTACATACATTATTCAGTACTATTCAGCCAAAATAAATGAAATCCAGTCATTTGTAACAACATGGACGGAACTAGAGACCATTATGTTAAGTGAAATAAGCCAAGAACAGAAAGACAAACATTGCATATTCTCACTTATTTGTGGTATCTAAAAATCAAAACAATTAAACTTATGAACATAGAGAGTAGAAAGATGGTTACCAGAGGCCAAGAAGGGTAGTAGGGGGCCAAGTGGGGTAAATATGGGAATGGTTAATGGGTACAAAAAGTAGTTAGAAAGAACAAACAAGACCTAGTATGTAATAGGACAACAGGGTGATTATAGGCAATAATAACTTAATTGTACATTTTAAAATAACTTTAATAATGTAATTGAATGGTTTGTAAGGTTCAATTGAATGGTTTGTAATTGAATGGTTTATCGAAGGATAAATGCTCGAGGGGATGGATACCTCATTCTCTCTGATGTGCTTATTTCACATTGCATGCCTGTGTTACAACATCTCATGTTTGATATATTTACCATATATATATACACACACACACACAATACATATATACACACCGATACACCGACTATGTACCCACAAAAATTAAAAATTTAAACAACTTAAAAAGAAAATGCTTACCCTTATGACACATAACAACTTGCAACTTCTCATTGCACTTTTTAGTGAAAATGAAACGTCTGATTCTACTTACTTCAATAAAAATAGCTTTGATACAAGTGAGCAGTGCAACTGATAGGGACAGCAACCAAAACAATGACTCAGTTTCTTCTCACCTGAAAACTCTGTGACTTAACTTACAAAACCATACTGTTTTATAATTACTTTTGTATCTAATGTAATGTACATTTGGAACAAGATCCCTCTTTGACTCATATCAACACAATTATTTCATGCAGGAAAATGCCTGACTACTCAAATTCTTCTTCCCTTTGTTTCTGGTGTGTATTAAGTGGTTAATATATACATTCCTTTATACTACATGCTAAAAATGGCTTTAAAATAAACAGCCTTATTTCTTGTACCTCTGCTTCAATTTTAGTTTCAGAGAAAACAAACAAATAACAATGTAATCTGATATACAATTGCAGTGGACCTACATTGTTATCTGTTTTTTACCCTTCCTTCTATTTTCTGGTAACAGCATTCCTCTCTGCCTTGGAAGAACTGGCTCTCTCATTCTGGTGAATCCCTACCTGGTTGTGGCAGGGCCTCCAGAACAGTTATCCTCTTCCTGTAACCCCATTCTGTGTGAAGGTGGACCACCGACACAAACATCACCAATTTGGTCCACTCTTCAGCAGACACACACTTGAAGTGTAGCAAGGGAAATGACCGATGTCACTGTGTGTGATTCAAAAGTCCATGTTTAGGATGGGAAGATGATCTGGCTGCGACATCTGTTACCCCATTGATTCGGCTGATCTGGCTGGGTTGATTGGGCTGATCCAGCTGGCTAGGCGAGTGACCCCTTCCTCTGTCACCGTGCCATGTGTGTCCCTCCCGAAGCTGTGGACTCAGTGAAAGAAATCGATCATCCCCGATAGAAGAGGACCGGTTTTTGGTCAAAGGAATACGAGTAGCTGCACTATTCTGCTAGAACCTCCAAACAAGCTCTCAAAAATCCATGTTTAACTTGATTTTTCTACCGTAAACCTCATCTATTTTTTAAATTCAACAATTCAACAACGCTTAGCCCTCACACTTTTTTTTTTCTTTTTGGAGACAGTCTCACTCTGTTGTGAAGTGACTGAAGTGCAGTGGCGCAATCTTGGTTCACCGCAACCTCCGCCTCCTGGGTTCAAGCGATTCTCCTGCCTCAGCCTCCTGAGTAGCTGGGATTACAGGCATGCACCATCACTCCTGGCTAATTTTTGTATTTTTAGTAGAGAAGAGGTTTTGTCATGTGGCCAGGCTGGTCTCAAATTCCTGACCTCAGGTGATCGGCCTGCCTCAGCCTCCCAAAGTGCTGACATTACAGGTGGAGACACCATGCCCAGCCAGCCCTCACGCTTTTTAAACAACCATGTGAAAAGTCACAACAGAACGTTAATCTATGTTTTTTCTATTCTTACACATGCTCTACAGGTTGAAGAAACCTGCTCCCACCAAGAGAAGACAATTCTGCACTAGTAACAGCACAGTCCTGCCCGGGTTTGCCTGGAGTGAAAGATATTTATGAATTAATGGCCAAAAGCAACAGAGGTATTACAGATAAGAATGAGAAAAACATAAATAGTTAACTAGCTTAAGTCAATCGTTTAATAAGGTACACATATATGTGAACATTACTTTGCACACCGTGTGTACAATTTTTATTTATCAATTAAGGAAAAAATAAGAAATAACAGATTAAATCTTGTATGCACTGTTATACCAGAATAGAAGAATGGTTACAGTTCAAATGAGCAGCTCAAGGTATGGTTTTCAAAACAATCATTCACAGTTCATAAAAACACTTAGGAATCCTTTCCCCAAAAATTATTTTTATATACATACAATTCACAATCTTGATGAAGTAGAATTATTTAACTATTCACCCACAAAATTGCCTAACAGTCTTATGACTGGATGTATCCAAATAAGTCATTGAATCCTGAAACTTGCAAACCTGACTATGCACCAGAGTCATCTGTGGAATTTTTTTAAACTTCAATTTCCACCTCCATCTGCCCTTTATTATTTTTTTTAACAAATTCCATATGTGATTAGGATGTACATGCAGGCTTGAGAATTACTGGTGCAGTCCATTTTTACCAAATTGTTAATCTTCCATCTTGAGAAACTGAAACTCCAGAAGTGCAGATGTTTGCAGTAAGAGTCGTCTTCTTACTTATCATTTAAGCATTTCATTTTAAGAACACGGAGGCTCTCCCTGATGGTTATAAGCTGCTGAGACCATTTTGTGGGTATGAAGTACATTACTAGAGCAGTTATATGTTGGCTGTGGGGCTTTATTTTGTATGATAGTAAAACTATGAATCAGAAGCACCAAATCTTTCAACTACTCCTTAAATGTAAAATACTGGGTAAATTTCACTTTTTAAAAAATGGTATTAATTTTTTCAGATGAGTTGGGGACCATCTGATAAAATTTAGCATGTATGGTGAGAGTCAAAAATGAAATGTTTTTTTTCCACCAGAACAAGTTGAATTTAACTTTTTGAGAGTAGTGAGTTATTAAAACTCTGGCCTTGGCAGAGAGAGAGAAAGTGGAGATTCTTCTCCACTAAGGAGAGGAGAAACATAGCAGGAAATGCACAGGCAGGAGGAGAACAATTCACGTACATCTCAGACAGAACCTGTCAATCCCCCGACCCTTCTTTGTTTCCTACTTCCTACATTAAAGTCATTGCCCAATCACACCACTCTTTCCCACTGCAATGCCTTTGAAGATTCTTTCCCTGTTCCTTGAGGAACTACTTGACTTTTAAGACCCAGGTAGAATGTTTTGTCTTCTGTGGGGGTTTATTCTGTTCTCCTGGTCTTTCTTTTTCCCCTCAAGGTCTCTATTGAGCTCATAAAACATTTGCAGTGTAACTATTTGGTTCCATCTCAGCCTTCCCAATGATTATCAATTACATGAGAATATCTCTGTATTTCCAATTCCTAGCACAGTGCCTGGCATCCAGAAAATGCTGAGTAAATTACTCATTGAATAATTAAGAAATTTTTTAAAAATTAAATTTCCATTTCACTAGACCTAATTTGCTCTAATTGCCTTGAAAAGTGGCAGCCAGAGAGGGAGAGCTAGGTGTCCCCTTGGGGTCCACGATACCACAATAAGTCTGCTGACTTTTTGAAACAAGAGACCTAAGTCTCGGTCTGGCATCTGCATTCAGCAACTTGCCGACGGAATTTTGTGACTGAGTTGCTGTGGTTTGGATCCAAGAAGAGACAGAGAGGAAGCCTGTAATGAAAAACCCAGGAGTGTGTTACCAGGTGAGCCAAATGACAAGTCTCAAAACCTAAGCATGTCAGCTGTAGTCTGAGAGTAGACATTGGTCCTGCCTCAAGATCAAGAGGAAGGCTGGGGTCAAAGGTCAGGGACATAGCCATTGATCTCAGGAGAGAAACTATATAGGGCACAGAATACTGGAAAAAATGGTCTAGTATTCCTAGGGCCAAGAGACTGAAATAGCCAGAACTATTTTGTTAGAAGTGCTAAAATCCCATAACAAATGTAACTACAAAAGAAGATGTGGAGGAATACATGTTTTTTCCTTTGGAACCCAAAGTCCCCAATGAGTGTCTTTATAATTTACCATACTGTCTCTTTTCCCCACTAGACTGTGAGTCCTTCAATAAACCCACTTCAGCTAATTCCTCATTCCATCTCCAAGACAGAGAATGGATGCATAAGTAACCCAGCACATTGTTTGACACTTAGTTTATAACAACTTTATTTCTGCTGTCACACTGACCTCTAAGAATGAGGAAGCCTCTAGCTTATATCCTCTAAGTCCTAGAGCTAAAGACTAGATTTTAACCCAATGTGTTTTACCAACTTCAGGTTATTTCTAGGAGTTCCTTCATTCTGTTGTTTTTTTATTTTTTTTTGAATTTGCAAAACAGTTTATTGCAGGGTTCACAAGGCACCTCAGTTCAGGAAACCTGAAGGGGTATGGAGACTGATGAGGACAGATGCTGATACCCAGGGTACATTTTAAGACATTTTTCTCCTTAATCTGTCTGCCGACTAGAATGTCATAGATTGTAGAAATGAATAGATATGGAGAGAATAGGGGGAAAAAACACAGAAAGACTACTTTTTTCTGAGTGATGATATATTCAAGCAATATTTTATCTAGTGTCTGAGAAAGTAAAAGCTTATTCAATTACACTACAATTTTGAAAGGAAATCTGCTGCTGTACAGACTTCTCATTTCTCCAGACAAGCTTCAAAGTGCTGGCTGGTGTTTGCTACAGCACCTCTGATACAGTGCAAGATTTCTAAGTGGCAGAATGATATCACCGTTTTGCAGAAGTTAGCTGCACTTTTATTGAAAAAAAAAAAAGCTATCTGGTGAGATTGAGCAGTAACTGCATATGCATGAAATGCCCTAGCAGTCAAAGAACTGGAAAGTCTCTACTTTATGAAATTGACTTGCACAGTAAATAATGAAAATTCCTTCTTTTCTCCTAACATTAAATATCATTAAATGGGCACTATAAAATATCATTACTTTCCTTTCTTGCTTTTTATTGCTACTAGTCAAGACATAAGGTTATTCTTGAAAGTAAATGAACATCTCCTCCTGTAGCATTTCTTCAAAAGGAGAATATCAAATTCTTAGTTATCTCCTCATTCATTCCATGTGTTTAATCCATTGATTGGTATTTTATGGCAGATATTGGATATGGAAAGATGAATAAGCCAGAGTACTAAACTTCAGGGAGCTCAAAGTCTACTAAGAGAAAATAGACCAAATAAATAGCCAGCGTATACTATCACGAGTGCAACAATAAAGATTTTACAATGTAATGTGGTATCACAAAAGAAAAAATCTCTACCTTTGCCTGGGTGGGGAGATGGGATTTGGGAGGGCTAGTCTTGTCCAGAAATTATTATGGGAAATTCACCTGCAATGCATTGGGAATTTTGGAGGCACTCACTCTCTGGGGCCTCCTAAGGTGAATATATTTCTACTCAAATGGTAAATTAATAAAATAGTTGGTTGTGTAATACAAACTATACATGATTCTGATGAAATGAAGATCTTGAATTTATTCATTTGGCATGAACTATACCAACAGTCTGGACAAACTAGGCCCAACAAATAAATTACTAATTTAATTCACACAAAAGCAAGGTGCCTTAACCCAATCACTATAGAAATTGTTTCTCCAGGAGGGGAGGAGCCAAGATGGCTGAATAGGAACAGCTCTGGTCTACAGCTCCCAGCATGAGCGACGCAGAAGACGGGTGATTTCTGCATTTCCATCTGAGGTACTGGGTTCATCTCACTAGGGAGTGCCAGACAGTGGGCGCAGGTCAGTGGGTGCGCGCACCATGCACAAGCAAAGCAGGGTGAGGCATTGCCTCACTCAGGAAGCGCAAGGGGTCAGGGAGTTCCCTTTCCTAGTCAAAGAAAGGGGTGAGGGACGGCACCTGGAAAATCGGGTCACTCCCACCCGAATACTGCGCTTTTCTGATGGGCTTAAAAAACAGTGCACCATGAGATTATATCCTGCACCTGGCTCAGAGGGTCCTACAGCCACGGAGTCTCACTGACTGCCAGCACAGCAGTCTGAGATCAAACTGCAAGGCAGCAGCGAGGCTCAGGGAGGGGCGCCCACCATTGCCCAGGCTTGCTTAGGTAAACAAAGCAGCTGGGAAGCTTGAACTGGGTGGAGCCCAACACAGCTCAAGGAGGCCTGCCTGCCTCTGTAGGCTCCACCTCTGGGGGCAGGGCACAGACAAACAAAAAGACAGCAGTAACCTCTGCAGACTTAAATGTCCCTGTCTGACAGCTTTGAAGAGAGCAGTGGTTCTCCCAGTACGCAGCTGGAGATCTGAGAACGGGCAGACTGCCTCCTCAAGTGGGTCCCTGACCCCTGACCCCCGAGCAGCCTAACTGGGAGGCACCCCCCAGCAGGGGCACACTGACACCTCACATGGCAGGGTACTCCAACAGACCTGCAGCTGAGGGTCCTGTCTGTTAGAAGGAAAACTAACAAACAGAAAGGACATCCACACCAAAAAACCATCTGTACATCACCATCATCAAAGACCAAAAGTAGATAAAACCACAAAGATGGGGAAAAAACAACAGAAAAACTAGAAACTAAAAAGCAGAGTGCCTCTCCTCCAAAGGAAGGCAGTTCCTCACCAGCAACAGAACAAAGCTGGATGGAGAATGACTTTGACGAGCTGAGAGAAGAAGGCTTCAGAAGATCAAATTACTCTGAGCTATGGGAGGACATTCAAAACAAAGGCAAAGAAGTTGAAAACTTTGAAAAAAATTTAGAAGAATGTACAACTAGAATAACCAATAAAGAGAAGTGCTTAAAGGAGCTGATGGAGCTAAAAACCAAGGCTCGAGAACTACGTGAAGAATGCAGAAGCCTCAGGAGCCGATGCGATCAACTGGAAGAAAGGGTATCAGCAATGGAAGATGAAATGAATGAAATGAAGTGATAAGGGAAGTTTAGAGAAAAAAGAATAAAAAGAAACAAGCAAAGCCTCCAAGAAATATGGGACTATGTGAAAAGACCAAATCTACGTCTGATTGGGGTACCTGAAAGTGATGGGAGGAATGGAACCAAGTTGGAAAACACTCTGCAGGATATTATCCAGGAGAACTTCCCCAATCTAGCAAGGCAGGCCAACATTCAAGTTCAAGAAATACAGAGAACTCCACAAAGATACTCCTCGAGAAGAGCAACTCCAAGACATAATTGTCAGATTCACCAACGTTGAAATGAAGGAAAAAATGTTAAGGGCAGCCAGAGAGAAAGGTCGGGTTACCCTCAAAGGGAAGCCCATCAGACTAACAGCGGATCTCTCAGCAGAAACCCTACAAGCCAGAAGAGAGTGGGGGCCAATATTCAACATTTTTAAAGAAAAGAATTTTCAACCCAGAATTTCATATCCAGCCAAACTAAGCTTCATAAGTGAAGGAGAAATATAATACTTTACAGACAAGCAAATGCTGAGAGATTTTGTCACCACCAGGCCTGCCCTAAAAGAGCTCCTGAAGGAAGCGCTAAACATGGAAAGGAACAACCAGTACCAGCTGCTGCAAAATCATGCCAAAATGTAAAGACCATCGAGACTAGGAAGAAACTGCATCAACTAACGAACAAAATAACCAGCTAACATCATCAGGACAGGATCAAATTCGCACATAACAATATTAACTTTAAATGTCAATGGACTAAATGCTCCAATTAAAAGACACAGACTGGCAAATTGGATAAAGAGTCAAGACCCATCAGTGTGCTGTATTCAGGAAACCCATCTCACATGTGGAGACACACAGAGGCTCAAAATAAAAGGATGGAGGAAGATCTACCAAGCAAATGGAAAACAAAAAAAGGCAGGGGTTGCAATCCTAGTCTCTGATAAAACAGACTTTAAACCAACAAAGATGAAAAGAGACAAAGAAGGCCATTACATAATGGTAAAGGGATCAATTCAACAAGAAGAGCTAATTATCCTAAATATATATGCACCCAAAACAGGAGCACCCAGATTCATAAAGCAAGTCCTGAGTGACCTACACAGAGACTTAGACTCCCACACATTAATAATGGGAGACTTTAACACCCCACTGTCAACATTAGACAGATCAACGAGACAGAAAGTCAACAAGGATACCCAGGGATTGAACTCAGCTCTGCACCAAGCGGACCTAATAGACATCTACAGAACTCTCCACCCCAAATCAACAGAATATACATTTTTTTCAGCACCACACCACAACTATACCAAAATTGACCACACACTTGGAAGTAAAGCACTCCTCAGCAAATGTAAAAGAACAGAAATTATAACAAACTATCTCTCAGACCACAGTGCAATCAAACTAGAACTCAGGATAAAGAATCTCACTCAAAACCGCTCAACTACATGGAAACTGAACAATCTGCTCCTGAATGACTACTGGGGACATAACAAAATGAAGGCAGAAATAAAGATGTTCTTTGAAAGCAACGAGAACAAAGACACAACGTACCAGAATCTCTGGGATGCATTCAAAGCAGTGTGTAGAGGGAAATTTATAGCACTAAATGCCCACAAGAGAAAGCAGGAAAGATCCAAAATTGACACCCTAACATCACAATTAAAAGAACTAGAAAAGCAAGAGCAAACACATTCAAAAGCTAGCAGAAGGCAAGAAGTAACTAAAATCAGAGCAGAACTGAAGGAAATAGAGACACAAAAAAACCCTTCAAAAAAATCAATGAATCCAGGAGCTGGTTTTTTGAAAGGATCAACAAAATTGATAGACCACTAGCAAGACTAATAAAGAAAAAAAGAGAGAAGAATCAAATAGACGCAATAAAAAATGATAAAGGGGATATCACCACCGATCCCACAGAAATACAAACTACCATCAGAGAATGCTACAAACACCTCTACGCAAATAAACTAGAAAATCTAGAAGAAATGGATAAATTCCTTGACACATACACTCTCCCAAGACTAAACCAGGAAGAAGTTGAATCTCTGAATAGACCAATAACAGGATCTGAAATTGTGGCAATAATCAATAGCTTACCAACCAAAAAGAGTCCAGGACCAGATGGATTCACAGCCGAATTCTACCAGAGGTACAAGGAGGAACTGGTACCATTCCTTCTGAAACTATTCCAATCAATAGAAAAAGAGGGAATCCTCCCTAACTCATTTTATGAGGCCAGCATCATTCTGATACCAAAGCCGGGCAGAGACACAACCAAAAAAGAGAATTTTAGACCAATATCCTTGATGAACATTGATGCAAAAATCCTCAATAAAATACTGGCAAAACAAATCCAGCGGCACATCAAAAAGCTTATCCACCATGATAAGTGGGCTTCATCCTTGGGATGCAAGGCTGGTTCAATATACACAAATCAATAAATGTAATCCAGCATATAAACAGAGCCAAAGACAAAAACCACATGATTATCTCAATAGATGCAGAAAAGGCCTTTGACAAAATTCAACAACCCTTCATGCTAAAAACTCTCAATAAATTAGGTATTGATGGGACGTATTTCAAAATAATAAGAGCTATCTATGACAAACCCACAGCCAATATCATACTGAATGGGCAAAAATTGGAAGTATTCCCTTTGAAAACTGGCACAAGACAGGGATGCCCTCTCTCACCACTCCTATTCAACATAGTGTTGGAAGTTCTGGCCAGGGCAATTAGGCAGGAGAAGGAAATAAAGGGTATTCAATTAGGAAAAGAGGAAGTCAAATTGTCCCTCTTTGCAGATGACATGATTGTATATCTAGAAAACCCCATTGTCTCAGCCCAAAATCTCCTTAAGCTGATAAGCAACTTCAGCAAAGTCTCAGGATACAAAATCAATGTACAAAAATCACAAGCATTCTTATACACAAACAACAGACAGAGAGCCAAATCATGAGTGAACTCCCATTCACAATTGCTCCAAAGAGAATAAAATACCTAGGAATCCAACTTACAAGGGATGTGAAGGACCTCTTCAAGGAGAACTACAAACCACTGCTCAATGAAATAAAAGAGGATACAAACAAATGGAAGATCATTCCCTGCTCATGGATAGGAAGAATCAATATCGTGAAAATGGCCATACTGCCCAAGGTAATTTACAGATTCAATGCCATCCCCTCAAGCTACCAATGACTTTCTTCACAGAATTGGAAAAAACTACTTTAAAGTTCATATGGAACAAAAAAGAGCCCGCATCGCCAAGTCAATCCTAAGCCAAAAGAACAAAGCTGGAGGCATCACACTACCTGACTTCAAACTATACTACAAGGCTACAGTCACCAAAACAGCATGGTACTGGTACCAAAACAGAGATATAGATCAATGGAACAGAACAGAGCCCTCAGAAATAACACTGCATATCTACAACTATCTGATCTTTGACAAACCTGAGAAAAACAAGCAATGGGGAAAGGATTCCCTATTTAATAAATGGTGCTGGGAAAACTGGCTAGCCATAGGTAGAAAGCTGAAACTGGATCCCTTCCTTACACCTTATACAAAAATCAATTCAAGATGGATTAAAGACTTAAACGTTAGACCTAAAACCATAAAAACCCTAGAAGAAAACCTAGGCATTACCATTCAGGACATAGGCATGGGCAAGGACTTCATGTCTAAAACACCAAAAGCAATGGCAACAAAAGCCAAAATTGACAAATGGGATCTAATTAAACTAAAGAGCTTCTGCACAGCAAAAGAAACTACCATTAGAGTGAACAGGCAACCTACAAAATGGGAGAAAATTTTCACAACCTACTCATCTGACAAAGGGCTAATATCCAGAATCTGCAATGAACTCAAACAAATTTACAAGAAAAAAGCAAACAAGCCCATCAAAAAGTAGGCGAACGACATGAACAGACACTTCTCAAAAGAAGACATTTATGCAGCCAAAAAACACATGTAAAAATGCTCATCATCACTGGCCATCAGAGAAATGCAAATCAAAACCACAATGAGATACCATCTCACACCAGTTAGAATGGCGATCATTAAAAAGTCAGGAAACAATAGGTGCTAGAGAGGATGTGGAGAAATAGGAACACTTTTACACTGTTGGTGGGACTGTAAACTAGTTCAACCATTGTGGAAGTCAGTGTGGTGATTCCTCAGGGATCTAGAACTAGAAATACCATTTGACCCAGCCTTCCCATTACTGGGTATATACCCAAATGACTATAAATCATGCTGCTATAAAGACACATGCACACGTATGTTTATTGTGACATTATTCACAATAGTGAAGACTTGGAACCAATCCAAATGTCCAACAATGATAGACTGGATTAAGAAAATGTGGCACATAGACACCATGGAATACTATGCAGCCATAAAAAATGATGAGTTCATGTCCTTTGTAGGGACATGGATGAAATTGGAAATCATCATTCTCAGTAAACTATCACAAGAACAAAAAACCAAACACCGCATGTTCTCACTCACAGGTGGGAATTGAACAAGGAGATCACATGGACACAGGAAGGGGAACATCACACTCTGGGGACTGTTGTGGGGTGGTGGGAGGGGGGAGGGATAGCATTGGGAGATATACCTAATGCTAAATGACGAGTTAGTGGGTGCAGCGCACCAGCATGGCACATGTATACATATGTAACTAACCTGCACAATGTGCACATGTACCCTAAAACTTAAAGTATAATAATAATTAAAAAAAAAGAAATTGTTTCTCCATACTTTAATCACCTTAATTCCAGGTTTGCTCCCCTCTGAGGACCTAGTCAAAATGGCAAAGAAGGTTTAGTAACAAGGGGGTAAGCCCTGATGTAGTTAAGTTGGTAAGCATTAGGGCACAATGACAGTAGGAAACTTGGACACGAAAATCAGGACATCAGGCATACAAATGGGTGAGAATTTTTTTTGGAAAATTTCTTTGGAAAATTGTAAAATTGGTACACCTGAAAGTTGGATGATACGACTTGTTTTCCATTACAGCCAGAAGCATATGGCTGTTTAATCTTTGATCCAGATCATTATGATTGGATTGCATGCATAATGGAAGCAGGGAGAGTCCACTGGCCTCATTCACAGAAATTAAGGATGTTTTGGAGTTCTTTAGGATGCTAGTACAGGGATGAAGAAGATGGAAGAGCTATTTTCTTACTGAAGTTCCCTAGATTTTCTTTTCTGACTCTGATTTGCTCCTCAGTTCCAACCTACTGAAAAGAATTTTAAGAGTCACTACCCAGTGTCCATACCAAAGTGATTCGTATCTATGAAGTAGATCATAAAACAATATTTCAGAAGAAATAATTCTAAGTCGTGGATTTCCCCCATTATCTAAGTAGCTATCACAAAAGACACTCAAATACATTTTTAATTTTTAAAAAGTTTAATTAAAAAATTAACACATACCATATAGCACTTTGCGGAAGTATGTGTTTTAAAGACGTAAGATGTTATAAAATCAGAAAGTGTTAAGATATTGAAAACTACAAAATCTTTATATTCTGAAGAAAACTAATTCCTACTAAAACAAAGATTCTGATTATGCCCAGGAAGGCTGGGAGGCTCTGAGCTATCCCAACATGATAATATGTGGACAAATGGGCAATTTTATTATATAAGCACATGTTCATTGTAGAAAAAGTAGAGAATACCAAGAAGAAAGCAATAAAAAGGGAGCACCTATAATCCCAAAACCAATTAGATAACCATTAGTAACCTTTTAAAGTGTACTGTCTAGATGTTTTCATATGCTTTAATTGTAAAAATAAGGGAGAAGGAATTCTACTCTATATAATTTTATAACCTGTTTTCATTAACTTGACAGCAATTTCAAGCCTAATGACATAGCACCATAGACATTTATTTATGATTTATTTAACCTTATTGTTGGATTTCTGGATTTCTTTCCACTTTATCTCAATAATAAACACTTCCACAATGAACATGCTTGTAGGTTAATCTTTGTACACATCCTAAATTTTATTATGATAGATTTTTAGAATGTAATTGAGGAGACAAGGAATAGGAACTTTTTTAAGTTTGTCAAAACAGTTCCAAATTTCCCTACAGAAATTTGGTATCTGCAAAGTGTGAGACTGCTCGTACCCATAGTGTGGTTATTTGTACTGATGGAAACATTTTTCTCTTAATTTATGTCACTCATATTGCCACACATTCCAATAACCACTGAAGGATTCTTGGATGGTCCAAGAATATGGTTGAGAATAACGTTCATTTCCCTAGAAACCTTTCTTTTCCCTGACTAGTTACATATGGCTATCATACAATCCTTTTCAGATTTCCCCCAATCAGTTTTCAATGATTTAACACAGTTTAGAATATTTCAATTATGGGCCGGGTATGGTGGCTCACACCTGTAATCCCAGCACTTTGGGAGGCCGAGGCAGGCGGATCACTTGAGGCCAGGAGTTTGAAACCAGTCTGGCCAACATGGTGAAATCCCGTCTCTACCAAAAATACAAAAATTAGGCGGGCGTGGTGGTACATGCCTGTAATCCCAGCTACTTGGGAGGCTGAGGTAGGAGAATCACTTGAAACCGGGAGGTGAAGGTTGATGTGTGCAGAGATTGTGCCACTGCACTCCAGCCTGCATGACACAACAAGACTCTGTCTCAAAAAACACCAAAACAAAACAAAACAAAAAATCATTTCCAATTGTCCTCGCAATAGGCTACAAGTTATGCTAAATCTTTGGAATATTTCTTGATTAGAAAAAATTATACTGAGAACCAAATCTGAATGATTTATCATTTAAATATCAACATTCACACACTGCACCATTCAAATTACATAAGAATTTGGTTTAAGGAAGAGATGCTTCAAAATGCTTTTGTTTCTCTTTAAAGCTAGTACTTGAGCATGTTTAAATGGTCATTTCATTAAAATCAATTAAATTGTTAATTTCCCTAGCCACAGAAGAAAACGTTAAGAGGAAAAGTCGATTTTCCATCAGTGGAGAAAATGACTGCAGTGCCATTTTTAACAACCAATTACAGCAGTTGTCCTCTGTAATACCTGGGCTGCAGTCTCCAACTGGATTCCTTCTGCTTCTTTTTCTTCCTTTCTTTTGATTTTTTTTTTTGAGAGTAAAAAAGAAGAAATTATAAGAGGCAATTCTGTCTAAGAAAAGGAAAGGATTTAAAAAGAGAGGGCTTCATTTCGAAGCATCCACAGGACACCATGGAAAGCTCCCAAGCACTTGAAAAGAAAATCTCACTCCACAGACAAAAATAAGGATAAAAATTTTCTTTGGATACAGCTAAGACAGGGGGTGGGGGATGAGAAAATCACAGTGCATTTTTAAAGCATGGGTTTTGCAAGCTGCATGCCCTCAAAGAAGTAACTTTAAAGAATTGAGGTGAATCCAGCAGGTGATCTTGTCACCTACTTTTTATTGTTTCATGATCTTTTAATTATGGTTAAGACATGGTGTCTGACCTCGAAGTACGCAAGTTCTACCATTTTGGCTGTTTGATGAGACATTTGTTCATCAAAGCACATTCCATGCCAAAGGCTAAGGATGCAGCTAACCTGACCCCGGAGTGAACTGAAAGAAGGAGACAGCACAGCCGTGGGTATCACAGACAATTTAACTTAGACTTGGATCTCTGAGTACCCAGACGCAGTTTTTGAATCATTCTGTAAACAACTTTACAAATCACAAATGTATTTTGAGTGTTTTCTCTTTACCCAAATGGATTCTCCACTCTCAAAATTTCACAGGCCCCAATTTGAACTTAAAGTCATACTTTAAATTATAGCCTATCAAATTATTAATTTATAAATCTTCCAGAGAAAAAAAGTATCTAAGACCTATCAGAGAGGTAACACAATTCAGGGTCTTTATAAAAATACCTTCTAAAATTTAGTATAAGAATAAAATAAAATAAGCCCTTTTCATTTCCAAACTGTCCATTAAAGTAAATCATAAAAATAAATAACAAATGCAAACCATTTTTTTTCTTCAATGAATCAGCAATTTTTCATCGGCAAAATCGTCTTTACTTCTTTGGTAGCAAAACCAAGGTGATATAAAAAAAAAAAGAACAAAAAAGAGAACAAACAAAAAACTTGTTTTGTTTCTCACAACTACAAACAAAAACTACTTTTTATTTGTTTGCCAATTTGGCTGCAATTTGGTAAAGATATTCAATACCACTTAAAAGAGAAAGTGGTTTGTCACAGAGATAACAGTAATAGTCATCATACCTTATGTATATTCACATTGTATAAAGCTTTTTATTAGCAATTTAAGCTAGTAACAGTTCTGTAAAGCACTATTTTTTCCCATTTTATGAGTAAACAAACTCAAAGGTGTTCAATTATTTTCTAGAATGTGGCAGGGTCAGATATGTACTCAGATATGGCTCTAAAATATGTGATGGCTGATGTGTCACAAAATTGATGCCGCCAAGCTGTCTGTCATTTCATAATTTCTGTGTAGTTGCTTTCATATTCATCCAAAAATGAAGATGCAGTTTAGAAACTACTCAATCCTTCCTTTTTAACCATTTGTCTATTTGTACATCATTTATTCATAAATACTTAATATATGATTCCTGCATTTGGCACTGAGAATCAAGATAACTAATTATATCTTCATGACATCCAAGATCTCAGGTGAGAAAAATATAAAGATTTTTTAAAAGTTATTAAAAGAGCCTGATAAATGTATGTGATGTCAAAAGGTACACTGTGCTTTAGAAGCCCAGAAGAAAGGATAAACAAAGAGACAGAAGAATCTTCCCTAGGGAGACCCTAATTTTGCTGGGTTTGGAGGATGAATAAGAGTTCACCAGTATTTTCATCTTCCATTTCTTTCCTTTTAATAATTCAGTAGGCAAATAGACAAGTAAAAAATATCTTTCACAAGTTATTTCTTCTTTATATAAAATTATAAATAGTTTTAATTGAATTTCCTTTGGTTATTCAAAGGAATAGAAGAAAGACAACTTGTTCCAGAGAAAACTCTTTAGCATTTATCAGTATCAGTGGATAGTCAGGAAAAGAAGAGGGCACTTGAGTCCTTTAGAGAAGGCCGGGGCCCCTGAGTCTGAGTCAGAGTTTTGGGGTTTTATTGTTTTTGATTTGTTTATGGCTCCTTATAAGCACAATTTGGTTTCCTCAATATTAGAGTTAGGACTAAGGAATGCATTATATCAAGAAGAGATAAGAAATGTATAGTTTACTTAACATAGTTGTATTTTGCTCTTTATGTTTCTTTTGCTCTACTAACCATTTGCATAATGTTTCTTGTTATAAAAAGAAAAAGGCTTTTATGGATCTGCTAAATGTGAACTGCAAAAGATAAAGAGATGGTGTCTTTTTCAAGTCTTCCATGCTTTGTGGTGGGCTTTGCACTGTAGGTACATCATCATTGTAGGTTGATTCAACAGGAGATCCCAATCCAAGGGCCCTTCTTTCAGATTTCATTTTCATTCTCAGACAAGCTTACTCACTCTGCCACCTATTGGCAGAAGAAACATCCTCTGGTTGAGCTAATTCTAAGCACTCCAACCTCAACTTGGATGAAAATTTTTCACCAAAAAAACTGATAGCACCATACATTATCTTCTCTACTACATGCATTATAAGTTAGGAGAAGAAAATGCTGGTGACTAGCTAATTCTGACAAAGCTTATTTGGTAAAGAAGGTTAAAATCATGGCAAAGGTGAGTTTTGCATTTAAGGAATTAACATAGATTCCTTTGTGCATCGTACTGATAGTACTGTACTGAGCATCCGGACCTTGATTTATCCTTCAGAACATGATTCAGCCTCTGAGTCTTCATTTTCTTCTAGTTCAAAAAGGAACAAGAATATCTTCATTGCCCAACTCACAATGAGTTTAGGAGACAAATAAGATATGGATATGTGACCACAGAATGATTCATCCAGATGGATTTTCTCCCTTAATCTTCCTCACCTTTTTCCATCTGCCCTCTTGAAAAAAAAATCCTTTGAAATAGCTATTCGATTAATTTCTCTCATTTTTTATAGGAGACAACAGAGTCCCAGAAACATAGTGATGATCCATGAGATGTGAATGAACTTGAGGAGACAAATCACGGATTTGGCCCTAATGCCTAGAACTAAGAAGTAGCTTAAAGAAACACAACAGAACAACTGCAGCCCCTCACATTTTTTTTTTTTACCTTTTTGTGGCCCTCAACACATTCTGAGCAATGATATGTGTGGTGTGTGTGTAACTGTGTCTCATATTCTACACAATGCGTAATACAGGGTAGGCTCTTTATAATGTTAAATGGGTGAGGTGGTGAATAAAATAACCTCACAGTGCAATACATCTACTATACAGATGGGTGGATTGAGGCCCCAGAAGTCTCAGTGATTCATCTAGCATAAGAAGTAAATCAGAACTTGGGCTACAAGACACTTTGATGTTCTGATTATAGGCCTCTTTCACTTATCTCCTTTGCTCTCCTGTTCCACTGGGAACTCCAGATTGCCAAAGTCCTAAAGCAGATTGGCCTCTTCTGGTACCCTAAATTCTAAAGACTGTGATTCCTTTTCCTCCATAACTCAAGTGAGTCATGGGTGTTTCTGTTGGAATGAGAAGTGGCAGCAAGAGGGGGAAGTGGTAGGTATCACCCTCTATAATAGAAATTGGGAAGACATTAAGCACAGATACTGGCCAAACCTGCAAACAGCTGAGGACAGTGGGCTTGGTGTATTTGGGACCAAATACAGCAAACCTGATGACATATGCAGGGCAGTGACCATGACTATCTTTGGTCTGGATAAATTCCAGCTCTGGAAAGGCAACACACTTGAATAGGAATTATTTGAAACAGTGCAGGTGTTTTACTGCAACATATTCTACCACAGGAAAGAAGTTTCAGGAGTATCTCTTTTTAATCATGGCCATATCACTCGTGTAAAATAAATGACTTTACCATATGTATAATGCTGGTGAGTGCTGAGGAGCCTTTGGTTAGCTTTATTTCTGAAAGCAGTCTATCCTAATGTACATGCATAAAAACCCAAACCTAATGCATTTTATTATTGGCAGTGGAGCAAATCCACCATTAACAAAGATTATAAGGACCACTTTGGTCATTGCTTATACATCTCATTGAACACAAATTATAATACTAATTATAGCAATAAATAGCATTGTACTAAATAGTCTATGCTTCATTTAATCATCGCAAAAACCCTATGTAATTAATTTGTATTGCAAATGAAGAACCGAGGTTCAGAGAGGTCAAAGGACTTGCATGGGGTTGTACAGGTAGTCAGTGGGAGAGACAAGCACAGAATTCAAGCACAGCCACTAAGCCCTCACTCACCCTTACCAATAGTCTATTAAATACAGCCTTAAGTTTCTGTTATATGTCCACTTGGTTTATTCCTTCTAGGAGACTGCAAGCTCTTAGAAACCAAGAATCAAGTCTTACTCTGTTCCCTAAAAATATCTGTCACAATACTCTGCAGGAATATATCCTAAAATAGCAGGATGGCCAAAACCTGAGGTTTAGCAAATTGATAGAGAGGTAGAACAGACAGACAGGCAGACAGACAGACAGACAGATGGAAACATACAACTATTTGAAGATGGGACAATCAGAGGAGGGTGAGAATCAATGGACTATCAGGGAGAAGAAAAATGGAGCATCTCAAATTTAATACTTGAGCTCTGATTTGTTTCAGCCAACTCTAGTAATAAGATATGTCCTTGCAGAGAAATGGCTAACATCTCTTCTGATTTACACATAAAAGGATTTATTGTTCTTCTCACCTCTGTAAAGCAATGTTAAGATCAACAGGATTAGTGGCATTATATGGTGCTCTCCACAGAGTTTAATGCCATTTCAGGCTGTTAAAAATTTATAGAAACAAATAAGAGAGTCCAATATCAGCTGAAGCTCTAATCCCCTTGAAGTGAAGAATAGCTTTCAGGCTGACATTTCTTTTGGAAATATAAACCCAAGTGCTTGCAGTTTGCAGATGACACTAACCTTCCTCTTGAGCCATAACTGTAGAAATGCTGGCCAGACAAATGTGGAAGAGTGTCTGAAGATACTGGGATGCACAGATCAGTTCCATTTCTTCATTAAGTCTTTAAGCACACAGGGCAAAGAGTACAAGGGTGACAGTGAGATGATCCTTCCTCCCCAAGGGTGAAAGAGGCTCAGAGATAAAAAAGGTAAACCTGCCCTATAAATATTAAGGGACAAAATCATCCCACAAGAGTGGATAGGCAAAGGCCCTTGAAAAAGGCACAGTGGTTTCTAGGCCATCAATAGTTATTCATTCACCTATCCATCTATGCATTCATAAATTTAAAAGACAAAATGTCTGTCATAAAAGAGATTAATTAGCAATGGAAGCCTAGAAAACCATGTTTTTCTCAGATACATATTCACAATATTCCACCTAGGGAGCAGAAACTCAATCCCAAAGACCCCAACCTGTCTGGTCCCCGTGGCAATTCCACACGATCATGGAAAGAGATGCATCAGGCCCTCTCCACCATGTGATTCTTCTGATTCTCTTTCCTTATCATAAATCATAGAATCTAAGACTCAAAGAATCCATTCAAAAATGCACATTATTTTATATACAACTAAAGAAGAAAAAACAAGCTGCAATTATACTATACTATATATTTCTTATAAGAGAAACTTTTAAAATATTACAGTAAAGTGCTTATTTAGGCTTTGTTTTATATAATTTCCTTTCACCTGTCCCTGCAAAATCTACTCCCCATCTTTTTCCATATGGCTTTCTGTCCCAGAAGGCTGCCTTAGAAGAGCTACCTCTGTAGTTAAACTGTGGCCCTCAGACCCTCGGGCCTCCACCAGACTTTTCCAGGAGGTACACAAGGTCAAAACTATCTTTATAATAATATGAATACATTATTCATCTTTTCTGCTGCGATGGCATTTGCATTGATGGTATAAAAGCAAAGGTGAATAACGCCTGTCTACTGTTGCCTTAGGCATCAAGGCAGGGGCACTAAACTGTGCTAGCAGTCATTATGTTTTTCACTCACCAAGCACTCTCAATTATTTAAAAAATCAATTTTCATTTAAGTATGTCTGTGATAAAGCAGCAAACACATATTAATTTTATTCCATTTAAACCTTGGAGTTCCTCTTTTTAATATTCCATCTTACAAAATGGAGATATGAGCCAGGCACAGTAGCATGCACCTGTAGTCCCAGCTCCTCAGAAGGCTGAGGCAGGAGGATCACTTGATCTCAGGAGTTTGAGAGGCTGTAAGTGCACTATTATGGGTTGTGAATAGTCACTGCTCTTCAACCTGGGCAATACAGCAAGACCCCATCTCTAAACAGAAGTAATGATTTATCAAAAGGGGAGCATGCATAAAGCACTTCTGCTGCATACCAAAGCATGAGTGTTGCCTCCCAGAAAAGCACATACAGGAATGTTTGAGCTGCAAGTTAAACTACCTGCTTTTCTCATTTGGAAAGAAGACTAGCAGACAAACAGTGGTATTCAAAATTAGGTATTTGACAGACATCTTCTCAAAAATAATGCAAGTGAGCCTGTCACTTCAAGAAAAAAAAGTGATGGTATTAATATTTGTTGCCAATGACAAAATTTGAGCTTTCAAGTAAACATCAGATTTTTAAAAAACTTTTATCTGCTACAATGAAGTTACAACTTCCCAGAGCTTAAAGATTCTTCAGATGAGATCAGTAGTGATAGAAACAAATGCGGTTATTTTTAATATTGTCATATATGTCAATATGTGGTAAATGTGCATAATTCACTAAACCTATATTTATTAAATAACCAAAGCATGAAGCTAGAAAATCATGCACAAGTAAAAGGTACATTCAACATACAAGATAGACCAGTGGATTTTAATGTAACCAAGTACAAAAAAAATGCAGTGATGTAATTTCAGATTCCACACTGCCCCAACCTTTAAGAAACAACTTGTTAAGTTGTGGTGTATTATTTAAAAAGAACATTCATACTTATGTAAAAAGGTACTTCAAATACCCCTTACTTCTCCAACCACAAGCCTGTATGTGGACAGATGTTCTTCATACACTTCAACCAAAACAATATATCACAGTTTTTGGAATGCAGGAGAAAATGTGAGAATCCAGTTGTTTTTAATTAAGCTGAACATTAAGATGATTTTCAAAAATATGAAACAATGCTACTTTTTTGAAATATGTGGCTATTTTTGTTGAGATATGTCATTTTTATTAATATGCTATGGGTTTTCTATTATTTTTCATTGAATTAATTATTTTCATTTCTTAGGTTTCATTTCCAGTGTGGTAAATATCAGTAGATATTAGTGAAGAAAATGAAAGTCATTTGGGATTCTCAATAATTTTTGAGTGTAAAAGAGTCCTATGACCAAAAAGTTTGAGAGCTAATGGATTATATACTCTAACTTCCGGCTTCCAACTGAGTTTGACCAATGGAGAGCCTCAGTAAGAGATTAGATACTGAGAGAGAAAAGGAGATGGGGCTATTTATTCCCCCAGCTCCCTGCCCGAGGGGCCACATGCACCAGTTGTAGCCCTCCTCCTCTTATACTTACCACCCTAGGCCTTGTCTCACAACTCTCTCCCTCTGGCTGCTAGTAGCATCTTCCCTTTCCCACCTAGCAGTGGCAAAGGCTTTGCTGTTACCAGTCCCAGGTCACAGCACTTCCTCTATGTTTCTCTCCTACATGCGTAGTTTCCTCTTGGCTCCCAAATGATAGAGACTGATTTAAGCATTTTTATCATGTATAAATACAAACTGAAAAATATAAGTGAAATTCAAAATATTTCTAAGTTTCCTCACAATACAAACCCGATTCTTCCTAACCACTTTTTGCCTGAGAGTCACTAACGTTCTTTTCCACCTCCTGAGCCATCATAATCATAGTAAGTTCACGTTTCCTTATAAAAATAGTTTTATTGAGATATAATTCACATGTCATATAATACACCCATTTAAAGTGTACAGCCCAGTGGTTTTTAGTTCTTTTATAGAGTTGTGCAACCAATACAATAATCAATTTTAGAACATTTCATCACCCAAAAAAGAAGCTCCTTAATCATTAGTAGTCATTCCAAATTTCTCTCTTTCCCCCACCCTCACCTACCCTAACCCCCAACCCTCACCCTTTGGTTCCAAGAAATCACTTATCTGCTCTCTGTCTATATATATTTGCCTATTCTGGACTTTTCTTATCTTTTTCTTACATGTCTTAAAAGAGTGATCCACATTTGTCTCTGAGATTTTCTCCCAAGGCGCCGACCCATTTTCCAAGTTTTGATGCTGAGGTTATTGACTTAATGCATATGCAGACTTTAACGAGCTACATTTCAATTTCTGCCTGATCAACAGCAACAGTAAGAAACCATTGTCTAATACATATCATAATTCTGAAGACGTTAAAATGTGAGAATACATATGTCTTAGAGTTAGTGAAATACAGTAGTTTAATTCCATGCTCGGCAAGCAACCTTCTAATTATTGGGCTTTCCATAAAGCTTCATCTAGTCTCAAATCCTTCCATTAATGCAACATCCGTTCATTCACCATGGGTGTTTTAAAAATCAAGAACAACAATGCAAATTATAAGAAATTGTGAAATTCCTGGCTCCAGAAAAAGGTGGAAATCACCACGCGTAGCTCAGTCACCAACTTGTACTTGACATGTTTTAACAGATTAGTTAGGGGTTTTCTCATTCCCAGAGAACAGAGGATTCTCTGCCCTCAGCTTGGAGGATGTCTGGCCCCTTCTGCTAAGACCCAATGTGAATCCCCTGACCCAGGTACAGCCCAAGGTTTCCAAGTAGGTTGTTCAACCCTCAGCCATCCACACATAAGAATTGCCTGGTGTCTCTCTACCTCACCAACCCTAGTGGGAGAGATTCCACAAGCAGATTCTGTCTTTGAATTTTTGTCAGTTTTTGCTTAATCTCTACCTCTGACTCTCTCTCTTTTTCTCAAAAAAACAAATATGTCATTCTGGACAGCTAGAACAACGGCTCCTCTTAATTAAATTTACTCTGTTAACCTCAGGCCCTCTCTTCATAATTAGTTTGCAGTTGCTGCTTTCCAACATCAGTCACTGTCTCTCCATATCCTTCTAAATCTAAGATGCAGAATTTGTGTTTCCCAATTTTTGTCAGTGCATTCCTGGTCCACCATAAAGCCATCACTCACAAAGCCATCTTTGGCATTTTGGCATCAACATGCATAAACTCATTTTTCACACAGTGAAAACAGGAATGCAGTCACAGTGCACGTATAACTCAACACAAAGCAACATTGTTTTTAACCTTTATTCAGTGCTTAATAGGCACAAGATATTATTATGCTGAGAATCATACATGATTTTCTCATACAATCCTTTAAAAGAACTTAACTAATGATAAACACCGAGCCATAGGTTGATAATTCATTCAAAGTTGCACAGCTAACATATTCAGCAGCCAAGGCTGAGCCTGTGTTTCTGGCTGCCCTAGGCTTTCCTACCTTATTTACTGAACACTTACTACCATCTATTTTGAGCAATGCACTGTTCTAGGCTAGGAGAGAGGTAGAAAATCAGGAAAGATGTAGTTTCTCCTCTCAACATCCTTATGTTCCAGCAGGGGAAATCAGACCCTATATAATAATACTAGCATCTGGTAGAATGCAATCTACACTCAATGAATGCCAAGCAAAACACTGATAGAGCACAGAGGAGAACTCCAGCTGAGGAGAAAGTAGGGCTTCCAGGAGGAACTGGCATTTGAACTGCACTGGAGTGATGGTTAGAATATAATGAGAAAATTGTAGAAGGAACAGAAAGTAGGCTGAATGCCTAGGGGCCTAGGGGAGGGAAGAAAGGGAAGCCAAGAAAGTGTTATTTATTACCACCTGCCACTATTTGTGATTCTGCTGCTTAGATCTATGGCCAGCCCAAAGTCAGAATCAGAAAGGGCAACCCGCTCCTCACAGCACCCACCAGGCCAGTCTGTTAGCTGCATTGTTCCCCAGCTATATGCAGCTATGCCCTGGTGCCAGTGCCAGAGGCTGTCCATGAATTCTTAAAAGGTTTCTCCCATCTCTGGGCTGGTGATCCCCTTGCTCGAGCTCCCACTCTGGCTGTCATTTCATTTCATTCTTCACACTTGTCTGGGCTGAAAGAGGTGGCCTGCATGGAACAATGGAGTTATCACCACAGAGTGTCAGAACAGCCAGAGCCCTGCAGGATCATTGGGGCCAGGGATTAGAAAAAGAAATAAATAAAATAAAAATGAAAAAGGAGGTAAAATCCCACCTGACAGCCTATGGACAAATTTAACCCACTCTGCTCACTCTGCTGAAATGCCATGAGTGGGGGGCAGGTGTTCTCCACCCCTCACAGCCCCCAATTGGTCTGTCTCACACCTAGAACTTCACACATTTACTTCCTCACTGATGTCTTCAGGCCCCTAAAGACATTAAGATTTTATTTCTGAACTGATCACCCCTTGACATTTAAAATAGGTAAACCAATGCTCAGGAGCCTTGGCCAAGGTCATGCACCTGGTTAATAATAACCACACTGAAGTTAAAAGTGCAGAATTTCCTCTCATTCCAGTGACTTTCCTCAGCTAAACTATACCTGCTTTCAACCTTGTAAGTGAAGCAGGATCTTATAGGATTTACAGATAAATCCTAACACAATATTCAAAATGGCCATAGATTGTACATAAGAAATCCACAAATACATAGGTCTTTCCCCTTTGCTTGTGTCTGCTAGTTACCTTATTAGCATCAGTCATTTAATTTTGTATATTGATATAGTTATATTCTAAAAAGACTTACATTACCTTTCAAAAATACACAAAATATGTTGAGATGACATTAGAAGTAGTTGATAAAGTGAATGCATGGGACTACATAGTAAGGAAATAAAATCAAGCTAAGAATGAGGTTGATATAAAATACATATCATGAAGCATTATTTGCTTGCCACACAAAAGAGGCATATTTGCCTCTCAATATCCCAGCAGTCAATGATTCATTTATTCCATCATATAATTCTGCTTCCCCAGAATAAAATCAAATTATTTGTCAAGAAGAAAAAACAAGTTAAAGTCAAATGTTTCACTTAAGGGGACTGGTGATACGGCCCCAGTGACTGGAGGAACACCAGGGTTTTTGGTCTCACGCCAATGTAGGTAAAGTGACATGGACACACATAGAGTGGTTTTAAGGAGCGGAGTTTAATAAGCAAGAAAGAAGGAAGAAGCCCCCCAATACAGACACAGAGACAGAGAAAGAGGGGCTCCCAGCCAAGAGAGGGAACCGCATGTGTGGTGGAAAAGTGGTTGTTTATATTGAAGGACAGCGGAGGCAGTGTTTGATTTGCATAGGGCCCAGGGGATTGGGTTGACCAGGTGTGTCATTTACCTAGCCCCAGAAAAACCTGGTCCTCCCACCTTTGCCCTTTAATATGCAAATGTGGCCTACCATGATGTTTTGATCACACGGTGTTATTTTCAGGTGGCCATAACACCCGCCACACCTGGTGACAAGGAGAAGAAGGCGGGAATTGCCATATTGGCCATGTCAGATGAACCTAGTTTTTAATCGCCAGCATTTGCCTATCAAAGCTTGCTGGCCTGGCTCTTCAAGCCACCTTTCTGTTAGAAGCAAAATGTTTCGAGGGTTGTTTCCATTAAAAGAAAAATTTCCACTGAGAACTATTACCCTATCCAGCTGCCTAAAATTATTTCTTAATAACTCCTGTATTATTTCCCTTTTAAAGAGAAGTAAATCTAACTGCTGTTAGGAGGTGTTGAACAATGACTTTTTTCTGGATACTTCCTGCTGAAAAGGGGCATTGTGTGGGGGGACAGCAGTTAGGCCTTCTCCTGAGGTTGATCTAAGGGTTCTTGAAAGAATGTCATGTCCACATGTGGCTCTGCTTGCAGCACTGTTTGGAGTTTGATTGTTTCTAGGCAAAAAGAGATACATTTTACAAGAAAGTTTAAATTATAAGGTTAGAATGCGAGCATTAAGATGACCATTGTTTAGTGGGGGTCCTATGGAGGTAGGCCAGAGAGGTAGACACCTGTTAGTTACACCAATGGACCGCAATACTGGTTTTCCTCCACTAGATGTTGCTGTACATTACCAGAAATGTAAAAGTAACATTTTCCTTGAGAAAAGTATACATTTCCCCCTTGACTTGCCATTAGAAATAAGTTAGGCTTATGACTGGGAGAAATATGTTATTGGGTGGCTAAAATAACTTTAGTGTTAATCTTGGCAATTCCTTTTCTTTAATTATTAAATTTTTTCATGACTTTCACAGACCCTTTTGCAACATACTTAAACTTTCTGATTTGTCCTAAACATCCATTCTTTAAGCAACCAGTCATTTTCTTTTAGGACAAGTATTTACCATACAAAATTTTTTCTTATATAAAATATTTTTCTTTATAACCTTCTTTTTATAGCTTAGAGTGCATTATATTACCAACCTTCAGTAAAAAGTCCTATTAAACTTAATGATAGTAAAACTTCCATGCTTGCTTTTTATCCGTAACTATTACTCCTACTATAAGCAAAACAACCTTGACTAAATCTTCCCTGCAATTATTACTTATGTTATAAGGACAATAATTAGGCAAAATGTCACAGCAATTCGAATTTTACAACCAGAATTCTACATTGTGGCTGCCACACTGTATAGTTCTATTGCAAATAGTAGCATGACTATAACAATTATAACAATTCCCACAAGAGTGACATAGCAAATAATTTCCATTTAAAACTTTACTTGCCATGATATAACATTTCCCTTTGAAGATTTGCAAAGTTACAAATTTAATCCCATGTATAATTAAAATCTTCCTGTAAATATGAGTTAAAAAGAAGTTTTAATATTTGGCAGCAAATTTGAGAGGAAAGGATAGAAATAATAAAAAGTATCTGGTGGGGTAGGAGTGGGACTGAGTAAGATGAGTAGCCCTCACTCAGTTACTTAAAATGCCCTGCCTGCCACACCAATAGCAACTAGCAGACGCTCCTTGGGGATCCTGGACTTTGCAAGCCTGCAAAGCTGCTACCAGAGACTTTGTTCTTCTTTTGAGCTTTCTCTTTTTCTTTGGGGCCTCATCCTGGTGCCTATTATAAAAGACTGAAGTGGCCACTTTCAAGAGGTTCTCTCAAGTGCTATCTGGTCCTATAGCTTGCTTCTGTAGTTTTCTTCTAATATCAGGAGCTGCCTGTGTAATAAACTTGTCTTCTGTGATGAGCTATCCCTCAACTGAATTAGGGAATAAGGGGGTGTGCTCTATTAGTGCCTTGCTCAGCCTTTCCATAAAGGCTGCAGGATTTTCATCTGGCTTTTGGTCTATTATAGACAGTTTAGAGTAATTGAGAGGTTTGGCCCTGGTTTCCCATAGGTCTTGTAAAATGCATATTAAAAAATGCTTCCATTTTCATTCATCTGCAGAGCTATTGTTGTCCCAATTAGGGTTGTCAAGGGGAACTGCTTCCCTTCCAATTGGGAATGGCTTTTCTGCTGTTTCTTTGCTTTCCCTATCCAATTTCTTCCCTTTTTGTGTATTATAGGAGATACATAGCTCATCTCCGAAATTATTTGCTGCTTGCAGAGCTGCCTGCTTTTCGTCTGTTGTTAGGGTTTGCCTTAGGAGCAGTGTAACATCCCTCTATGTGAGGTTAAACACCTGAGGTAAATTTTGGAAAGCTTTTATATACCTATCAGGGTCTTTAGAAAATTGGCTTTGCCTAAGGTCCTGTAATGAGAAGGGAACTTGAAGGGGCCCAAAATAAGGGGAATCCTTTGATGGTTCCCCTGGAAGTTGCTTTTCTAACTTTGAGGAACTATTTTCCCTGGGCCTGCTCGATATGATTGCTGAAAGAGCCGTGTTGATTTTACAATGCTTGCGAAGGTTTAGTAAAAATGCCATGCCCTTGTGCAAAATAAAATGAGTAGTTTTCTCTTCAAAGTTCTGAAGTTAAGCAAGTTCCAATGTCTCAGAGTGCACTCCGGGGAGGTGCCAGCTGAAGATAATGTATTACCCATCTAGAAAAAGAAGTGAGAATAAAAGCATTCTCTTAGCCTCCTTCCTTTCCGTATGACCCAAGGTGGAGAAGAAGACCATAGGAGCGTTCCCCAACTGTTTTACCTCCCTTGTTCCCGGATCCCAGCACCATGTTAAATGTGCCACCCATAGTTGAAGGCATGGTCCTACAAGCTATGGAACTGGATGAAATAAGTGATGGGACTACCCGTGCTTACCCACACAACCTTAGCTTATTCACCTTGTGTGATTTCCCTTTGACTTTCTAAACCTATGTGATCTCCCTGGCTCCCCATAAAACAGATCTCCAGAGAGACTGTGTCACCTTTGGGCAAGGCTCCTTTAATGGAAGTAATGTGCTAGATTGCCTGCTATTATGGCTCAAGCTACAGCATTAACCCTCTGAAAAATGTCTCCAGTTAACTTCTGGTCTTAAGATTCCCTTACTAATTAAGTACTGTCTTAATCAGAGACAGAACAGGTGCCTTAAAGAAACATAGGAACCAAATGGCTATTTTCCTGCCGATGGAACAGTATCAGGACTAAAATTTGGCTGTGGAAGACATCTTACTCCAAACTACTAAAGGTAAAACTTTCCTGTTCACAGAAGCTGCCTGGAGGCTAGTTTCTAGTAGAAAACACTCAAAAAGGAAAAGTTGTGAAGCTGCAATGTACCACAGACAACCAGCAATGTGTCTTATAAAGAGGATTTTTATTTCTGCTGGTTGGCACTGTTGTCTTAAAATGCCATATGCTCCCCAGAGAAACCCTAGAGGGAGATGTTTACTAAGTTATTGCCTGCTTGATTGCTGATCTTTTCTAATAGAACTGTTTCCCTGAACTGTAAGAATTCCTGCATGTTAGACACACACACAGAGAGTAGAAGACTGTGGATACAAAGGGGAGGAAAGTTTTGTGACAGGATAGCAGGAAGACAGCCTTGAGATTAAAGGACAGATTTGAAATTGAGATTTGCTCTGCTCTGGTACTCACCACTTGGATAAATGAATTCCCATTCCTGACCAATGCACCAAAACTATATGGCTCTGATGACTGGAGGAACACAAGAGTTTTTGGTCTCGTGCTGATGTAGATAAAATGACATGGACAAACTTGGAGTGGTTTTAAGGAGCAAAGAGTTTAATAGGCAAGAAAGAAGGAAGAAGCCCCCCCCATACAGAGGCAGAGGGAAAGGCACTCCAAGCCAAGAGAGGGAACCCCATGTGTGGTGGAAAAGTGGTGGCTTATATTGAAGTCTGGAGGAGGTGGTGTTTGATTTGCATAGGGCCCAGGGGATTGGGTTGACCAGGTATGCTATTTACGTAGCTTGAGAAAAACCTGGCCCTTCCACCTTAGCCCTTTAATATGTAAATGTGGGCCGCCATGATGTTTTAAGCACATAGTGTTATTCAGAGGTGGCCATGACACTTGCCTGATGGCAAGGAGAAGAAGGTGGGAATCGCCATATTGGCCATGTCAAATGGACCTAGTTTTTTTTTTTTGAAACGGAGTCTCATTCTGTCACCCAGGCTGGAGTGCAGGGGAGCAATCTCAGCTCACTGCAAGCTCTGCCTGCCTGGTTCACACCATTCTCCTGCCTCAGCCTCCCAAGTAGCTGGGACTACATGCACCCGCCACCATGCCCAGCTATTTTTTTTTGTATTTTTTTAGTAAAGATGGGGTTTCACCATGTTAGCCAGGATGGTCTTGATCTCCTGACCTCATGATCCACCAAAGTGCTGGGATTACAGGCGTGAGCCACCAATGGACCTAGTTTTTAATTGCCAGCATTTACATATGAAAGCTTGCCTGCCTGGCTTTTTAAGCTACTTTTCTGTTACAAAACAAAAAATGTTTTGAGGGTTGTTTCCATTAAAAGAAAAATTTCCATCAAAATCCTTTACCCTATCTAGCTGCCTAAAATTATTTCTTAATAACTCCTGTATTACTGGCATTGTGTGATGTAGTGAACCGGGTTTCAACACGCTCTACGAGATGTTCTGATTTTCACCTGTTGACTGCACTACATAATTTTTTTAGGTTATTTTATGACTCCTAGCCTGTGTACACAAATCACTGAGGAAACTTGATGTTTTTGAAAGAGCTTCAGAAGTAGTGTTCATACATTTATTCCATAAATAATTGTATCACTCACTGATATATAAAAAATGTTCAAATATGAGTAGATGCTGTTGTGGTTATAAAATACATTAATGTAAATTTTAATATAGGACTACTGGAAGTTTATTTTCTCATTCTTTGACCATAGATATTAAAAATATAATTACTCTCATGGGGTGACAGTGTGGCAAGGGGATCTGCATGACTTTACAATGTGAAGAAGAAATAAAAGCAGGACCAACATGAGCACATGGCTGTTTGCAGCCACCATCTGAAATGGTTAGTGCCAGTGCTGCACCAGTTGTCAAATACCAACATTCTTATGTTTAATAAATACTAATGTTACTATCTTATCTGTTAAAAGAAATTGGGAAGCCCTTATCTGGAAGTTTAAATAAGTTGTCTATTCTAGAAGCTCTTCTCTATAAAAATTTTTCTCTTGACTAAGAGTTTAAATGGAGCACAAGAGAATTCACGTTTTCGATTCCTGACAATTACCTGGCTTGGGGCACATTCGTCTTGCTACTTAAATTTGAAATGATGTGTCTTAACTGGCAGCTGAGCTGGAGGATCAGTTGACATCTTTTTGTGAAATTTGAGAAGACTAACATGGATGTATATCTCACCTACATTCTAAAAAGGGATTCAAGCCATTCATGGGAAAAAAGCTGAGTTTTTTATTCATCTTTATATCTGCTTCCCCCTACCTGACCCCAACAAAATAAAAGGCAATCAATATTCCAGAAAGATCTAAGTAGCCTGGCCAAAATTGCTTTAACATGGAATATTTCACAGCCAAGTGAATCCACATGACTTCTCCACCATTTAAAATATCATTCAGAGAATGACTAATTTTGAGGTACATTATTTCCCATTACCTTCATGAAAAACATGTGCCAAGACCACTGATCAAGGTGTGAAATTACTGAATAAGAATTAAGTACAAATTAGTTGCTTTCTACAAAGTTATTTTTCATTTTGGTATACTCAATCCGTAGTCTTTCTCATCTGTAATAAGTAGATAACATGTCAAGTTGCCTAGTAAGATCTCTCCTAGATAATAATGTTAAAAACATAACACATCTCAATGTGTTATCAGATGATAAGAAACTAATTAAAATGAAGGACAGTTAGGACATAGTCATGCTTTATCTCACTGGAAAAGTTTGCCTATTTGATTAAGGGGCACCTACTCTCTGTGACTCATGGAATATTATGTTTCAGATGCTATACAAACATCAGTAGCTGAGTGTTGGACAAGAAGGAGACAAAGGTATTTTGAATTTATTTAACCAACTTTTTGTGCACAAACCAAAAGCTAATGGAAGATCAATAAAAATAACAAATAATATTATATATTATTCCTGATAGATTTCTGCACAAAATAAATATATCTCAATATATCTCATTTCTGCACAAAATAAATATATGTCATGTATAATAGCAATGGGCAAACTCTACCTACTCCTTATATAAAATATTGGCTTGAGAAACTTGAACTTATAATTGATAAAAAATAAATAATAAATTGGCCTATATTTTAAATAGAATGTATTCCAAATAAAAAGGCTTAGTTAAGGGTTGTCATGCTTATCTTTTCCAAAAATAGAGTGTATTACATTCTGGGCCTTACCGAATTGTGCCAAACCCGTAATTTGCTGAAGGCAAATCAGTCTGCAAGGAACATGGCCCATGGTTCACCATGTGTTCTGAATGACTTATGCATATGTAGACAGTGTCTCCTGGGTGATTTCTTTAATAGGAGCTTCACAATCACACATACTAGAGGAGAACAGTCAGTTGAGTTGAAGTAACTTGCTCTATTTGGACCTCAGGACTGGGAAGCAGACATTATATCTTCTGGGATATAGTCAATCATGATATTTCTAAGCATACGTATTATTTTCTATGCCTTGCTTCTCTTACTCTATCAAAATTATGGCACTACTACAATGAGATACCACTTCATACCATTAGGATGGCTATTATTTAAAAAAAGCAGAAAATAACAAGAATTGGTGAGGACATGGAGAAATTGGAACCCTTGTAATGGGAGTGTAAAATGGTGCAAGCTTTGTGAAAAACAGTTTGGTGGTAACTCAAAAAGCTCAACATAGAATTACCATATGACCAGCTAATTCCCTTCCTAGGTATATATCTGAAAGAATAAACAGCACGGACTTTGACAGACACTTGCACACTAATGTGCATAGCAACATTATGGACAATAGCCAAACGTAAATGACCCAAATATCTATCAAGAGATAAATGGACAAGCAAAATGTAGCATATACATAAAATGGCATATTATTCAGTCATGAAATGGAATGAAATTCTGATGCATGCTACACTGTGGATGAACCTTGAAAACGTTATGCTAAGTGAAATAAGCCAGACACAAAAGGACAAATATTGTATGATTCCACTTATATAAGGTATCTAGAATAGGCAAATTTGTAGAGACAGAAAGTAGACTATAGGATAACAGGGGCTAAGGGGAGAGGGGAGTGGAGAGTTATTGTTTAATGGATAGAGTCTCTGAAATGATGAAATCTTTCTGGAAATTGACATGGGTGATAGTTTCAGAATTTTGTGAATGTATTTAATGCCATCGAATTGTGCCCTTAAAATAGTTAAAATGATAAATTTTATGTTGTGTATATTTTACCACAATTAAAAAATATATATAGCACTAGAACCCACCATTCTCACTCTGATTCCTACACTGCCCCTCCACTCACACACAAGCCATAATTCTATCAACCTTTGCTATATCCAGTCCAAGGGCCACTGAAAGCACCCTAAGAATCCCTGAAACTGCCTGTCATGGGAAGTCCCAGAAAAGCCCCTGTGAGGACAGGCAACCCTATGATACTTCCCAGAAGATGGTTTCAGGAGGACACCAGTAGGTTTAGCAATTGTAAACAAGTTGTTTTGAATCAATGGCTTCAATTGTGTGATTATTTGAATTCAATGGGTTTAATTAGGTAATTAGTATATAAGAGTATGCACTAGATACAATAATTTAAATTTTTGGAGCACTTGAACATTATTGATTGAAAAAGTGGGAATTTGAAACCATGGGACTCCTTCCCTCTGCATACCTCTCAAACCTCTCCAACTTATTCCCCAGAAAAAATTTGAACCTAAGGAAAAGTTATCTATCAATAAACAAAGCCTCCATCAAGGAGCTACTTTGGCCTGAACAAAACTTCCCTTCAGTCATATCTGGAAGGACAAGTCATGAGTGCTTGGATGTAAAGGAAAATGCTTTGCTACTATCCAATCCTGCAGCAGTTAGAGATCAACTCCATCCTTCAGACCAGTGGTTGCCCTATCACATCCCTGCCACAGATGAAACCATTTTATTCTCTCTAACATCACTGTATTAGTTCCTTCTCACATGGCTATAAGTGACTACTGAAGACAGGGTCATTTATGAAGAAAAGAGGTTTAATTGACTCACAGTTACACAGGCTTAACAGGAAGCATGACTGAGAGGCTTCAGGAAACTTACAATCATGGCCGAAGACAAAGGGGGAGCACATCTTACCATAGCGGAGGAGGAGAGAGAGAGTGAGAGGGGGAACTGCCACATGCTTTTAAACCATCAGATATGTTGAGAAATCATTCACTATCACAAGAACAGCAAGGGGGAAATCCACCATCATGATCCAATCACTTCCCACCAGGGCCCTCCACGAATTCAACATGAGGTTTGGGCAGGGACCAAATCTAAGTCCTATCAATCCCCATTTCTCCTTCCCTCCTGGGGTTAGGAGGCAGAATAGGAATCCAGGAATGGTGACAAGAAAGTATGTAAAAGTGCAACCGAAGTACTGGCTACTGTACTTTCCTTTGCCATGAAAAAAAAAAAAAAAAGATGTTCTAATTAGACACCAGATAGGTAAGAACCTAGTGACTCACTCCAAGTTATACAAACATCTTCATGCAAATTAAAGTATTTGCCACCCAAGCAATAACTCTGTCTTCTACTCTCTTGGCCACAGTGGTAGTTGAGCTGGGAGCAACCTTTCAGCACCTGCATCACCATGTTCTGTGGTCTTCTTACTTGGTGTCATTGTTTCTCTTAATGAGTAAGAAAATACCTGTAATCAGTAATAACTCCAGCACTGGAGTCAAATGACTCCAAATCAACAAGTGTTAGAACCAGAAGTCTCTCCAAGCTTGTGTAGTCTAATTCTTGCATTTTAAGAAATAAAGAAACTGAAGCAAGGAGAACTGAAAACATCTGCCTGGGTCACATTTCTTATCTGTAGTAGAGAAGAAAAGTCCCTGCTTTTGGCTTGGTGGCCTTTCCTCAAGAATGTGCTTCTGCCATGGACACAGTAGAAGTCTCAGCCTTCTTCATAGTATCCATGGCTTTAGTGGATTTATTTCATTCGAACAATGGCTCCAAGTAGAGGGAAAATGTGTTTGTCTCTCTTCAAGCTGTCTACTTTGTTCAGGACTGTGGACTCTGCTTGAATGATTCATATCGTGACAGCCATTACAGACTTGAAACTCTCAAAATGTCATTGGGCCTATGATATATTGGATTTTTCTTAAAACTGGTAAAATGCAAATTGTTAAAAAAGATATCTTTCTATAACGTATGTCTGATATTTGGTAGACAGTACCATAAGAAAATCCAAATGACAGCTTTCAGTTTCTTAATATCAAAATTTGACTAGTAAGAGAGATTTGATTTCCTACTTTGTTTGGGAAATCTGGGAAAATATGGTCATAACCGAGTTTGTGGCCTTGACATCATGGAGCTCACCAAAGCTCTATGATTTTTTTCTCATACCAATAGACAGTCTTCTCTACAGAACTGCATGTTACAAAGAAGCAAAACACTAAAGTACAGACTTAACCTTCACTACCTCTGTGCCTTTAGAAAAATCATCAGCTTTTCTGTATCTTGCTTTTCTCATTTCTGAATTTTTGATACCAATTCCTATCCCAGCCTACCTCATAAGTGATGCTACCTAAATCAACTGAGATTAGCTAATTTATCAAAAACGCTTTAAGGACAATAAAATACTGTATACCTTTAAGAAAATAGATCTCTTAATCACCTTCTACCCACAGGAAGCTTGAGAAAACTATTCAGGCTGGTCCTAAAGAGTTCAGGCCCTGTGATGAGTTTGGTTCCTTGGATGAAGAAGCAAAAGGAAATGCAGTGTTTTTACTAATTAAATCACCCAGTGAATAAGTATTTATGGAAGGTGGATGTGAACTGAGGTTGGTGGTTTTAAACAGAAAAACAGCAAAGGGGCAGAGATGGGTAATGGAAAGTAGTATTGTAGATCAAGTAGTGAGGTTACTTTAGAAAAAGGATTGAGAAAAGCAACTGAAGGAGAAAAAAGGGGGAAACATGTAATATCAGTCAGTGAAGTAATATGAAAACTAGGAGAACCAGGATAAACAGATGAATATCTCCTTCTGCAGATTCCCTCCTCTTTGTCACTCCTTAGTCTCTCTATACCTGTGATAGCGAGTGATTCAATTAGTAAGTATTTATTAAGACACACCTGGTCTATACCCAGTTCTGTTCTAGGCCTTGGATAAATGAAACATAAAATGAAACATAAATGAAACAGACAAAATCTCTGACATCATGGAGCTTGCATTTTAGCAGACAGCAGGGTGAGGAGGAAGGAAATGAGCAATAAACACAGAAAATTAGACAAAGAAAGGTAATTTTAGAGAGCAATAGAGCTATAAAATATAGAACATGGCAGAAAGGATCCTAAATTAGCTACAGTGAGCCAAAGAAAGACTCTCCAAGGAGAGAAGCTCACAACTCTTTTAGTTCCAAATAATAAAAATCCATATCAAATAACACTAAGAAAACAGATTTTATTGACCCAAGAAGGTGGATAGGACACTAAGGTAGCCTCATGATCAAATGAGTAACTGCAGGGTCCAGGGCCTTGGGGCCTCAGAGATGGGGAAATCAAACCAAGAAAACACAACCTTCCTTTCTACTTCTCATCCCCTTTAGTCTCAACATTCTCAGATTCACATGCTCCCATTAAGGCAAACCAAGTAGAAAACAGAGTGTCTTTTTTTCCAAAGTTTTCTCAATCCAAGGAAACAATTTTGGTCAGGCATGGGTTACAAGGTCATCCCTATGGCTGGGATGGTGGTGGTGGGAGGAGATGGGGAAATGACAGGAAGGAGCATGTTGCTATGGAAGAGGATGGATAAACCCTGTGGACAACACAATATCTACCATAGTTTACTACATTCCACTCCTTGACTTCCTAGTACACTCAAGGCACCCTTCTCTCCTGATACTGAATTACAAAATGCCCACCTACCAAAATGCCAGTATCCCATCTACAACAGAAAACACATCCACCCTTTCCAAAGAGACAACACAAAGCACATCATTTGCTGTATCTAATCCCAAGCCTTTCTTCTCATAGTTTTGTCATATAATAAATTTAAGTAGCCCTACATGACCAGTATAAAATTATAGAGAAATATACAATGTCTGCAATTAAAACTACCATTTGGAAAGCACAGAAAAAAAGAAGCAATGCCAGTCACCTCTGGTCCACAGCGTATACAGCATATTGTTGAGCCAGAATATCAAGGACTTACCTCTCTGGTCATAGTGCAAGCCCATGATGAGCTTCTCTGCCCTTCCCTGGCTACCTGACCACAACCATTGGCCTTCTTGGATATGCTTCAGAATATGACTTCTCTGTGTTACAGTGCTTTATCTACTTTTTGTTGGTACAAATATAGCTGTGGTAAGGGCCTTAAGGAGTTGAGTAATTATAGGACATCCTTTGCCAGGCTTGGGGTGTCTTTGTCAATATAATTTCCTTAAAATCTGAGTTGGGTGCTGATCTGTTCAATTCTTGTACCCTCCACTACTTAGTCACCAACATCAGAAACTTTATCAAAACATGATCCTTATATCTGGCCTCAGGTGTCAATGTCTATATTTATCAGGACTCTTCAAGGTTTAAAATTCAGAACGCCACTTAAACATGGAATCTAAGAATATGACTGCATTTCCCCCTGACTTCAGCTGATTCTCCCTATCTCCCTGAAGATAAATGCACTTTAATTACTGCATTAACCAGATCTTATTCGGTTGCAACAAATAGAAATTAAACTCACATTGACGTTAGGAAAAAATATTTCTTTTATTTTAAAGTAAATATATTTGGGTTAAAAAGTGAGTTAGTTTAAAGAAAATAATAAATAATAATAATACATTTAAAACCTGCCACATATAGGTATGGCAAAAAGGAATAAAGGTAATAGGCAAACGGCTGATATTTGAAAAGAATGTTGATGCTCAGTTTAGCTGGGCTAGGAGAGCAGCTTTGGAATGCATACTAAAAAAGACCATGACAACAAAGAAAGAGGTATAAGAATTAGGACCTTAGACTCTGACTTTCTACTTGATCTGATTGGCTTTATCCATAGACTCTTGCAGATGGCCTTCAGTGGCCCCAGATCCAAATCCTCCAGCTCGGCAACCCCATAAGAAAAGAGAGTACTGTCTTCTAAAATTGATCCTGGGGAAGAGTCATTATTGGCCAGGCCTACATCCTCTTCTCATCTCTCTAGTGGATATGAGCAAGTAGAGGAAAGAAGGAACAGTGTAAGAAAAGCAGGGGAAAGATTAAGGCAAAGTTTACTGGGCAGACAAGTACTATTGCCAACATTGGCCACCATTCTCACAAAATCATCATTCAAATTAACACTGTACACTAGAAATGATATTGTATTGTGTTCCACAGTTAGAGAGAAATAGATATTGCTGACATGTTAGATGAGTCCTTTTGGGTTTCAATGGGACATTAAGGAAGAAACCAAAGCCTGAGCCCCCATCACAATTTCCAACCCTTTATTTATTCATTTAATTATTCTTTTGTTTAGCAAATATTTATTAAATATTACCATTCCATGGATTCAGTTAAGTGTTAGCTGAGCATCAATAAACAAAATAGACATGGTCTCCACCTTCATAAATAGGAAATAATGAATTATGTAGTCCCACAAAGTGAAATAAGAGGTATGATAAATGATGTACCTGATTCTACGAGAGGAGGTAATAGGGATACCTGACCTATTCTAGGGGTGAGGTTAGAGGGGAAGTGATCAGGAAAGTCTTCTTGGGAGAAATAATATTTAAACTGATAACTCTAGGAGGAGTCCAAAGTGAAGTGCAGTTAGAGTATGCAAAGGCCCAGAGGCAATAAGATCATGGCACATATGGAAAAATGGAATAAGTTAAAGAAAGCCAGTCTTTCTGTTTCTGTTTAATAGCATTTGCATCACCTACTTTCTTCTGAGAAGGGCAAAACACTCTAGGATATCTCTTTCCACTTGTATCTACTGCATTTCCTTCCAGGCCTGTTTTTATTATCTCTAAAGTTAGAAGGGGCACAAATGACAAAATGTTATAATTTAGGAGTCAGTGGAAGTAACTAAACAGTGGAAGTTCCATCCACCTCCAAACCATAATTTTAAGTAACATTATATCTGCCTTTAACTGTCATTGCTCCTCCAGCCCCCCATGAAATGGACTTTCATTCTGAGAATAGATTGGCAGCAACAGCTGGCATTTTCCTTAGAAATAGTTGGCTTTGCCTCAAATATAACTTTCCCTGAAGCAGCTTGATGCTCACCAGAGCAGTTGACCTGCATCACAATTATGTTCTCTCTTACATCTCCTTGATAGATATGAGATGAGCTGTTACTAAGCTCTGTCCAAGTCATTGGAGCTATGCATAAAAAATAAATAATTGTGCATGACTAAAATGAATGATCTATTATCAGATGCATTTGCATAATTAAGCTTGCTCAAAATTGGCAGAGCACAAACTGGCAGAGTGGCGTTGCATAATATCGACCACAAAGCCTCAGACTGTGATTCTAGCAAAACACAATGAAGTCAGGACTCTGTGTGTGCAGATTAGATAAATGAATCAGCTCAGTGGCAGAAGAACAAACTGCATGCTTAGAATTTTTAAAATGTAACTCCTTTTTGTATAGAATAATATGACTTCTGAGCAAGAATGAGGGCTTGCGAGAGTGGTGGCTTACACCAACAGCAAGAAACCAGGCTGGTTGTCAGAATATTTGGGGCCTGGGTTTAGTTGCATCTTGTATGTGTTTTCTGGCCTCTGGCCAGACACATAATCATCTTTGCTTCCATTTCATTTTTTAAATGGTGTAACAGTAGTTTCTGTACCTATATAGTGAATTGTAAAAAGCACAGAGAAAGAAAATCTCCCACTGTGGGAAGACAAGCAGCCTCTAGATGCCCACATCTTCACCCTGGAGTCAGCAGTGGGCATAGGTTTGCTGTCTGTTCTATAGGAATTAATTTTGAGCTGGATGAGTTATCCTTCTGACCTGTCCCTCTGCCTATTTCTCATGTCAGAAAGAAGCATCAGAGCCAGCAGCAACCAGCAGCCTGGGCTCTAGTCCAGTGTTTCCTGTAAAAGAGCTTCCAAGAGGGAGATACGGTCGAGAAAGGGGATGTGGTCTCTTCATAGACATGTACCCTGATAACCTAGAAAGGCAGACATCAGAGTACCACAGTACTGAAGGGAAAATCATCAGCACAAAGAAAACCTAAGATTTCTGTATTTTCCTTTTAACTTAAGCTTTTCTGCAACCCCCACAGGAAAACGCAGGCAACAGGCCAAGATTTATATTACCACTGATCCTGTTTGATTTTAAGAGAAGAAATTCTACTCAGATGTAAGTGTGATCTATCTGTGACATCTGTCACCTATTAGTTACAAGAGCTAATTTAGTTTCCTTCTCCTGTGTCATGCTTCTACTGGAGCTGCCTTCTTGGTCAAAGATAAACTTTTCAAATATGAAGACAGCTTTCTTTTCTATCAAGGATGCATAATATTCATATGCTACTAATTTATGTTACCAACTTAAATGGTGCCGCCATTTTATTCATTATTGTCACTTGGAGGCCTCAAATTAGTGAAAATAGCTTCATGTGAGTTCATCTTCAAAGGCTTCTTTCCTTCAAGTGCTGATCAAATTCGACTGTCCAAAGCAAGTTGCTGTCTTCTCGTGGAAATGTATCTCTTTCAGCAGAGTGAGTAACTGTCGGGGACATTGTAGTAGACCTCAGGGAAGAACAAGAACTAGGAGAACAGAGGACGATGAAGACAGGGAGCATAGGGTCTGGTCTGGCCATGCAGACCCCGGTGGGGAAAGGTAAGGTGGGGGAGAGCCCCTACTATGGGTAAGATCTCAGTGCTGTACTCTGAGTCCTTCAGAGTGAGTCCATGTCTCACTCAGAGTGAGACGGTGTCTCAAGAGGCTCTGTTTCAGCTCCCAAGCACAAACAGAAACTTTTAAAAAGTGACAAGGGAGAAATAGCTGAGAAATTGGAAATGGAGCAGTATGAAGAAAAGTAATGGTGAATATGAGAAAAATGGTAACAAAATAAAAATCACTGGTGTCTCTGCCGTACTTTTTACCAGTGACAAGAAGGAAAAGAAGGGGAAAAAGAGAAACTTCTGGCAGAGAAGGATATCATTATATCATTATATAAAGATTTGCTGTAATGATCTAAATAAAAAGGAATACAAAATACTTCTGGCAAGATATTACACAGTAGTAATGCCGATTATTGATTTCACTGGGATGGACACAAGAGACCTGTTTGCTGCAATTCAAATCCTTGAAAATAAGTCATTCAATGTGAGCCAGAGAGCATCAGAAAAATTGGATTTTGAAGAGAGTATTAAAAGAAAAAGAACGAACCAATGAGAGACCATACTTTGAAAGCTAAGGTTAAAAACATGTTTTTCTAATCTCCAGGGAGCAAACAATCACTATAGGAGGCATTGTGACTGTTTTCAAAGGCATGATGTTGAACTGGCAGTCTCAGTAAAAGGGTTGGCTGGCTGGAAAGCTGAAATTGGAAATGAAAAACTGAAAGGAAACAATGAGAAATATTCACCTGATGCTTTCCACTTAGGGGTCCAAGATTAAAGATGATATTAAGGATGGTAAATATGTGCTAGAGATAGGTCATGAAGACAATCTGAGAGTTCTGTAGGGACAGAAGAAAATGTTTTTGGTGTAAAAAGTATGTTTGTATAAAATCGCTTACTCCTTTGACACTAATAGATCTGACTGTTGAATCATTTACTCTTTCTCTTTGGTGATCTGTTGACTTCCTTGTCCTTCATTGTATTAGTCTGTTTTCACGCTGCTGATAAAGACATATCCGAGACTGGACAATTTACAGAAAAAAGAGATTTATTGAATTTACAGTTCCACATGACTGGGGAGGCCTCACAATCATGGCAGAAGGTAAAAGGCACATCTCACATGGCGACAGACCAGAGAAGAGAGCTTGTACAGGTAAACTCCTGTTTTTAAAACCATCAGATCTCATGAGACTCATTCACTATCACGAGAACAGTGCAGGAAAGACCCGCCCCCATAATTCAATCACCTCCCACCGGGTTCCTCCCACAACACGTGGGAATTATGGGAGTTACAATTCAAAATGAGATTTGGGTGGGGACACAGCCAAACCATATCATTCATCATGTTCACTGAAGACCTTGGCTTGTGGCTCATGATCTTTCTATTCACCTCATGACTGACTACCACTCTGGACAACTTCAATTCCCTCCAGACACAAGCAAGGTAGACAATTGTCCTTCTCAATTCTGGTGACTTTTACCTCCATTTCAATTTTGCTACACAGACCTATATCCACATTATGGCTTTTACCATTCTCAGAACTTTCTACCTGTGACATTTCAATCATGTGTTTACTCATTCATTTCACAAATACCTATGGAATACCTACTTTGTGGCAACGACTATGCCAATCACTGTAAATGCAGTTATAGTTAAAACAGACAATAATCTCTTCCGTTATGGTGCTTATAAGCTATTGAAGGAGACAGAGACACTAGCAGGCAATTACAATGGAGTGTCATAAGTGCTTTGCTGGCATACGTTGGGGAGCTTGCAGGAAGAGCATCTAATTTGGATATAGGTTGTTATGTGAGCCTTTTTGGTACAAGTGATGTCTAAGCTGAGGCTTTAAGAATAAGGATGAGTTGCCCAGGGAAATGTGGGTGATGTATTGGAGAGGAACTGTGCCCCAAGGAAAGGAAATAATAGTTACAAATGTTTAGAGGTCAAACGAAGTATGGCGTACTTAGAGATCTGAAAATTGTTTGGAATAGCCAGAATTGGTAACAAATTGACTCCCTATGTTGTTGAAGGAGAGGAGACACAAAAAGGATGCCCAGGTTTTGGCTTGAAGAAGGTGAGCATTGGTGTCGTGTACCGATAATGTCAGAGGAAAAGCAAAACTGGAGGAAAAAATGAGCTTAATTTAGGATGTGTTGAGTTCTATTAGGGAGGTACCCTTGTGGAGATGTTGAATCTTCCCTCAACATCATGGCCCACCTCCACTCTGAAGTACACAAGAACACACAAATGCTTTGTTACTTGTGTGAGACCCTGTGAGACCCAACTTAAGTGGCACCATTTTAGTGATGACCACTGTCCATCCACGCTAAATCCTACCATCCCACGTTTACCTCTATTGTGTCATACTGTGCTGGAGTTTCCTCTTTCGTTATACATCTCTTCCTCTGGCCTATAAATTCCCTTAGGAATAGGAAGTATGTTTTATATTTTTTAAAGCAGTAGCTTCAACAAATGTGTAATTTATTTTTTATCATTTATGTTTTATTTTTTCAGCCCTTATTCAGCCCAGAATTTCTAATCCCATGAGACAATGCATTTCTTTCTTATTCTAAATTTTCTGTCATAATACAATAAATACTAAATCATAGCACAACATGCTAGTAGTATCACTTAAAACACTGTTACGACACATCTTTTGCTCATTGTTTGCATCTCCATCTTCAATGAATCTCAAGTAGGTGTATATTTAAGTTTAATAAATGATTACTTGCATGAATAAACAAGACGAAGTGAATAAACTATCATTTTAATAGCTTTGTAGAAAGAAATTGTCTTTGGGTAGAAAAAGTGAACTTCTAAACTTATAATTTGGAAGGATGCATTGCAGCAAAGAATAGGCTAAACTGCTGCCCATATGACACAAATAGGAATTTGAGGCTTCAGGACAAAAGGGAGGTATAGAATAAGGGGGAAGGGGAGACAGGTAATTAAGCCATTTCATGGAAGAAAGGTGGCCAATGAAAAAATCCTGCAGGTGGAGTGACTAAATGTATGTATTAAAAATAGAACCTACTATATGATTTAGCTGATGGCACTGATGGAGTATACAATATCTTTGTCCCACAACCCCTCTGTAGGTCTCACTATCCTCAAATGCGATATGTGGGCACTTTTTGTGTAAACCCTTTCATTTTCTGGATTAAATTAAAGAGCAAAGAGAAAGAATAGCCATGGGAGACATGTGTGAGGGAAGCAAGGAATTTACTGAGAACAGGAATTCATATTTCTGAGACCAAAGGAAAGTGAGCCCAGAGGCATTCACCAAGAGTTGAGCGCCTACAAGATGGGGATGAGCAGTTGAAGTATGATGGTTAATTTGACTGGGCCAGAGTATCCAGATATTTGGTTAAGCATTATTCTTGGTGTGTCTTTGTGGGAGTTTCTGGAAGAGATTGACACTGAAATTAGTAGACTGAATAAAGCAGATGCTCTCTGTAATGTGAGTGAGCCTCTTCCAATCCGTTGATGGCATGAATAGAGCAAATAGGCTGAGAGAGAGAATTCAACTTGCCTTGAAGACATTGGTCTTCTCCTGCTTTAGAACTTGGACTTGGACTGAAATTTACACCATTTGCTTTCCTAGTTCTCAGACTTTGGACTCAGACTGGAATTATACCATCAGCTCTCTGGGTTTCTAGCTTGCTGACTGAAGTTCTTTGCCTTCACAGCCTCCAAAATTATTTGAATAAATTTTATATAATTCTGTATAATAATCTCTCTTTCTCTCTCTTCTTTCTCTGTATACATACATACATATATATAACATAGAGGTTTATTTATATATAAATATATAGTTTTGTAAAATTTTAAAAATTATTATTTTATTTTTATTTTGGGGGAGGAACAGGTGGTTTTTGGTTACATGGATAAGTTCTTCAGAGGTGGTTTTTGAAATTTTGGTGCACCCATCACCCAAGCGGGGTATACCATACCCAATGTGTAGTCTTTTATTCTTCATCCCCCTCCCATCCTTACATTTGAGTCCCCAGAGTCCATTATATCATTCTTATTCCTTTGTGTCCTCACAGCTTAGCTCCCACTTATAAGTGAGAACATGCAACATTTTCCATTCCTGAGTTACTTCATGCAGAATAATAGTCTGCAACTCCACCCAGCTTGCTGTGAATGCCATTACTTCATTTCTTTTTACGGCTGAGTAGTGTTCCATGTTGTATACATACTACATTTTCTTTATTCAGTTGTTGGTTGACGGGCATTTAGGCTGGTTCTGCATTTTTGCAATTGCAAGTTGTGCTGTTATAAACATGTGTGCAAGTGTCTTTTTCATAGTTACATAAAAATTAACAGGTGGGAGGTTCCAAGATGGCCGAATAGGAACAGCTCCAGTCTACAGCTCCCAGCGTGAGCAACGCAGAAGATGGGTGATTTCTGCATTTCCAACTGAGGTACCGGGTTCATCTCACTGGGGCTTGTCGGACAGTGGGTGCAGGACAGTGGGTATGAGAGGTGACGGTGTGCACCCTCACTCACTCTTGGCACCTCCTCTGCCTGGGCTCCCACTTTGGTGGTACTTGGGGAGCCCTTCAGCCTGCTGCTGCACTGTGGGAGCCCCTTTCTGGGCTGGCCAAGGCTGGAGCCAGCTCCCTCAGCTTGCGGGGAGGTGTGGATGGAGAGGCGCGGGCGGGAACCGGGGCTGTGTGCGGTGCTTGCAGGCCAGTGCGAGTTCCAGGTGGGTGTGGGCTTGGCGGGCCCCGCACTCGGAGCGGCCAGCCAGCCCCAGGCAGTGAGGGGCTTAGCACCTGGGCCAGCAGCTGCTGTGCTCAATTTCTCACCAGGCCTTAGCTGCCTTCCCACGGGGCAGGGCTCGGGACCTGCAGCCCACCATGCCTGAGCCCCGCATTTTCCGTGGGCTCCTGTGTGGCCTGAGCCTCCCCGAAGAGCGCCACCCCCTGCTCCACAGCACCCAGTCCCGTCAACCACCCAAGGGATGAGGAGTGCAGCACATGGTGCGGGACTGGCAGGCAGCTCCACCTGCAGCCCTGGTGTGGGATCCACTGGGTGAAGCCAGCTGGGCTCCTGAGTCTGGTGGAGACGTGGAGAACCTTTATGTCTAGCTAAGGGATTGTAAATGCACCAATCGACACTCTGTATCTAGCTCAAGGTTTGTAAACACACCACTCAGCACCCTGTGTCTAGCTCAGGGATTGTGAATGCACCAATCGACACTCTGTATCTAGCTACCCTGGTGGGGACTTGGAGAACCTTTGTGTTGACACTCTGTATCTAGCTAATCTGGTGGGGACGTGGAGAACTTTTGTGTCTAGCTCAGGGATTGTAAACGCCCCAATCAGCGCCCTGTCAAAACAGACCACTCGGCTCTACCAATCAGCAGGATGTGGGTGGGGCCAGATAACAGAATAAAAGCAGGCTGCCCGAGCCAGCAGTGGCAACCCGCTCGGGTCCCCTTCCACACTGTGGAGGCTTTGTTCTTTCGCTCTTTGCAATAAATCCTGCTGCTGCTCACTCTTTGGGTCCACACTGCCTTTATGAGCTGTAATACTCACCGTGAAGGTCTGCAGCTTCACTCCTGAGCCAGTGAGACCACGAACCCCACCAGAAGGAAGAAACTCTGAACACATCAAAACATCAGAAGGAACAGCACAACTCCGGACACGCCACCTTTAAGAACTGTAACACTCACCGCCAGGGTCTGTGGCTTCATTCTTGAAGTCAGTGAGACCAAGAACCCACCAATTCCAGACACAGGTGCAGCACACAGAGCGTGAGCCAAAGCAGGGAGAGGCACTGCCTCACCTGGGAAGTGCAAGGGGTCAGGGAATTCCCTTTCATAGCCAAGCAAAGCTGTGACAGATGGCACCTGGAAAATTGGGTCACTCACACCCTGATACTGTGCTTTTCCAATGGTCTTAGCAAACAGCACACCAGGAGATTATATCCCATGCGTGGCTTGGAGGGTCCCATGCCCACGGAACCTCACTCATTGCTAACACAGCAGTCTGAGATAGAACTTCAAGGCTGCAGCAAGGCTGGGGGAGGGGCACCTGCCATTGCTGAGGCTTGAGTAGGTAAATAAAGCAGCCAGGAATCTCAAAATGGGTGGAGCCCAACACAGCTCAAGGAGGCCTGCCTGCCTCTGTAGACTCCACTTCCAGGGGCAGGGCATAGCCGAACAAAAGGCAGCAGAAACCTCTGCAGACTTAAATGTCCCTGTCTGACAGCTTTGAAGAGAGTGGTGGTTCTCCTAGTACAGAGTTTGAGAACTGAGAACGGATAGACTGCCTTCTCAAGTGGGTCCCTGACCCCTGAGTAGCCTATCTGGGAGGCACCTCCAAGTGGGGCAGATTGACACCTCACACGGCCGGGTACCCTTCTGAGACTAAACCTCCAGAGGAACGATCAGATAACAACATTTGCTGTTCAGCAATATTCGCTGTTCTGCAGCCTCCACTGCTGACACCCAGGCAAACAGGGTCTGCAGTGGACCTCCAGCAAACTCCAACAGACCTGCCACTGAGGGTCCTGACAGTTAGAAGGAAAACTAACAAACAGAAAGGACACCCACACCAAAATCCCATCTGTACGTCACCATCCGCAAAGACCAAAGGTAGATAAAACCACAAACATGGGGAGAAAACAGAACAGAAAAACTGAAAATTCTAAAAATCAGAGCGCCTCTCCTCCAAAGGAATACAGCTCCTCACCAGCAATGGAACAAAGCTGGACAGAGAATGACTTTGATGAGTTGAGAGAAGAAGGCTTCAGATGATCAAATTACTCTGAGGTAAAGGAGGAAGTTCGAACCCATTACAAAGAAGTTAAAAACCTTGAAAAAAGATTAGATGAATGGCTAACTAGAATAAGCAATGCAGAGAAGTCCTTAAAGGACCTGATGGAGCTGAAAACCATGGCACAAGAACTACGTGACGAATGCACAAGCTTCAGGAGCCGATTCAATCAACTGGAAGAAAGGGTATCAGTGATTGAAGATCATATGAGTGAAATGAAGTGAGAAGAGAAGTTTAGAGAAAAAAGAATAAGAAGAAATAAACAAAGCCTCCAAGAAATATGGGACTATGTGAAAAGACCAAATCAATGTCTGACTGGCGTAGCTGAAAGTGACTGGGAGAATGGAACCAAGTTGGAAAACACTCTGCAAGATATTATCCAGGAGAACTTCCCCAATCTAGCAAGGCAGGCCAACATTCAAATTCAAGAAATACAGAGAACACCACAAAGATACTCCTTGAGAAGAGCAACTCCAAGACACGTAATTGTCAGATTCACCAACGTTGAAATGAAGGAAAAAATGTTAAGGGCAGCCAGAGAGAAAGGTCGAGTTACCCACAAAGGCAAGCCCATCAGACTAACAGCTGATCTCTTGGCAGAAACCCTACAAGCCAGAAGAGAGTGGGGGCCAATATTCAACATTCTTAAAGAAAAGAATTTTCAACCCAGAATGTCATATCCAGCCAAACAAAGCTTCATAAGTGAAGGAGAAATAAAATACTTTACAGATAAGCAAATGCTGAGAGATTCTGTCACCACCAGGCCTGCCCTAAAAGAGCTCCTGAAGGAAGCACTAAACATGGAAAGGAACAACCGGTACCAGCCACTGCAAAAACATGCCAAAGTGTAAAGACCATCGATGCTAGGAAGAAATTGCATCAACTAATGAGCAAAATAACCAGCTAACATCATAATGACAGGATCAAATTCACACATAACAATATTAACCTTAAATGTAAATGGGCTAAATGCTCCAATTAAAAGACACAGACTGACAAACTGGATAAAGAGTCAAGACCCATCAGTGTGCTGTGTTCAGGAGACCCATCTCACGTGCAGAGACACACATAGGCTCAAAGTAAAAAGATGGAGGAAGATCTACGAGGCAAATGGAAAACAAAAAAAAGGCAGGGGTCACAATCCTAGTCTCTGATAAAACAGACTTTAAACCAACAAAGATCAAAAGAGACAAAGAAGGCCATTACATAATGGTGAAGGGATCAATTCAACAAGAAGAGCTAACTATCCTAAATATATATGCACCCAATACAGGAGCACCCAGATTCATAAAGCAAGTCCTTAGAGACCCCCAAAGAGACTTAGACTCCCACACAATAATAATGGGAGACTTTAACACCCCACTGTCAACATTAGATAGATCAACGAGACAGAAAGTTAAAAAGGATATCTAGGAACTGGACTCAGCTCTTCACCAAGCAGACCTAATAGACATCTACAGAACTCTCCACCCAAAATCAACAGAATATACATTCTTCTCAGCACCACACCACACCTATTCCAAAATTGACCACATAGTTGGAAGTAAAGCACTCCTCAGCAAATATAAAAGAACAGAAATTAAAACAAACTGTCTCTCAGACCACAGTGCAATCAAACTAGAACTCAGGATTAAGAAACTCACTCAAAACTGCTCAACTACATGGAAACTGAACAACCTGCTCCTGAATGACTACTGGGGACATAATGAAATTAAGGTAGAAATAAAGATGTTCTTTGAAACCAGTGAGAACTAAGACACAACATACCAGAATCTCTGGGACACATTTAAAGCAGTGTGTAGAGGGAAATTTATAGCACTACATACCCCCAAGGGAAAGCAGGAAAGATCTAAAATTGACACCATAACATCACAATTAAAAGAACTAGAGAAGTAAGAGCAAACACATTCAAAAGCTAGCAGAAGGCAAGAAATAACTAAGATCAGAGCAGAACTGAAGGAAATAGAGACAAAAAACCCTTCAAAAAAATCAATGAATCCAGGAGCTGGTTTTTTGAAAAGATCAACAAAATTGATAGACCACTAGCAAGACTAATAAAGAAGAAAAGAGAGAAGAATCAAATAGATGCAATAAAAAATGATAAAGGGGATATCACCACCGATCCCATAGAAATACAGCTACCATCAGAGAATACTATAAACACCTCTAGGCAAATAAACTAGAAAATCAAGAAGAAATGGATAAATTCCTCGACACATCCACCCTCCCAAGACTAAACCAGGAAGAAGTTGAATCTCTGAATAGACCAATAACAGGCTCTGAAACTGAGGCAATAATTAATAGCTTACCAACCAAAAAAAGTCCAGGACCAGATGGATTCACAGCCGAATTCTACCAGAGGTACAAGGAGGAGCTGGTACCATTCCTTCTGAAACTATTCCAATCAATAGAAAAAGAGGGAATCCTCCCTAACTCATTTTATGAGGCCAGAGTCATTCTGATACCAAAGGCTGGCAGAGACATCACAAAAAAAGAGAATTTTAGACCAATATCCTTGATGAACAACAATGCAAAAATCCTCAATAAAATACTGGCAAAACGAATCCAGCAGCACATCAAAAAGCTTATCCACCATGATCAAGTGGGCTTCATCCCTGGGACGCAAGGCTGGTTCAACATACACAAATCAATAAACATAATCCAGCATATAAACAGAACCAAAGACAAACACCACATGATTATCTCAATACATGCAGAAAAGGCCTTTGACAAAATTCAACAGCCTTTCATGCTAAAAACTCAATAAATTACGTATTAATGGGATGTATCTCAAAATAATAAGAGCTATTTATGACAAACCCTCAGCCAATATCATACTGAATGGGCAAAAACTGGAGGCATTCCCTTTGAAAACTGGCACAAGACAGGGATGCCCTCTCTCACCACTCTATTCAACATAGTGTTGGAAGTTCTGGCCAGGGCAATCAGGAAGGAGAAAGAAATAAAGGGTATTCAATTAAGAAAGAGGAAGTCAAATTGTCCCTGTTTGCAGATGACATGATTGTATATCTAGAAAACCCAATTGTCTCCACCTGAAATTTCCTTAAGCTGATAAGCAACTTCAGCAAAGTCTCAGGATACAAAATCAATGTGCAAAAATCACAAGCATTCTTATACACCAACAACAGACAAACAGAGAGCCAAATCATGAGTGAACTCCCATTCACAATTGCTTCAAGGAGAATAAAATACCTAGGAATCCACCTTACAAGGGATGTGAAGGACCTCTTCAAGGAGAACTACAAACCACTGCTCAATGAAATGAAAGAGGACACAAAGAAATGGAAGAACATTCCATGCTCATGGATAGGAAGAATCAATATTGTGAAAATGGCCATACTGCCCAAGGTAATTTATAGATTCAATGCCATCCCCATCAAGCTACCAATGCCTTTCTTCACAGAATTGGAAAAACTACTTTAAAGTTCATATGGAACCAAAAAAGAGCCTGCATTGCCAAGTCAATCCTAAACCAAAAGAACAAAGCTGGAGGCATCACGCTACCTGACTTCAAACTGTACTACAAGGCTACAGTAGCCAAAACAACATGGTACTGGTACCAAAACAGAGATATAGACCAATGGAACAGAACAGGGCCCTCAGAAATAATACCACACATCTACAACTATCTGATCTTTGACAAACCTGACAAAAACAAGAAATGGAGAAAGGATTCCTTATTTAACAAATGGTGCTGGGAAAACTGGCTAGGCATATATAGAAAGCTGAAACTGGATCCCTTCCTTACACCTTATACAAAAATTAATTCTAGATAGATTAAAGACTTAAATGCTAGACCTAAAACCATAAAAACCCTAGAAGAAAACCTAGGCAATACCATTCCGGACTTAAGCATGGGCAAGGACTTCATGTCTAAAGCACCAAAAGCAATGGCAACAAAAGCCAATATTTACAAATGGGATCTAATTAACCTAAAGATCTTCTGCACAGCAAAAGAAACTACCATCAGAGTGAAAAGGCAACCTACAGAATGGGAGAAAATTTTTTGCAATATACTCATCTGACAAAGGGCTGATATCCAGAATCTACAAAGAACTCAAACAAATTTACAGGAAAAAAACAACCCCATCAAAAAGTGGGCAAAGGATATGAACAGACACTTCTCAAAAGAAGACATTTATGCAGCCAACAGACACATGAAAAAATGCTCATCATCACTGGCCATCAGTGGAATGCAAATCAAAACTACAATGAGATATCATCTCGCACCAGTTAGAATGGTGATCATTAAAAAGTCAGGAAACAACAGGTGCTGGAGAGGATGTGGAGAAATAGGAACATTTTACACTGTTGTTGGGACAGTAAACTAGTTCACCCATTGTTGAAGACAGTGTGGGGATTCCTCAGGGATCTAGAACTAGAAATACCATTTGACCCAGCCATCCCATTACTGGGTATATACCCAAAGGAATATAAATCATGCTGCTATAAAGACGCATGCACACATATGTTTATGGCAGCAGTACTCACAATAGCAAAGACTTGGAACCAACCCAAATGTCCAACAATGATAGACTGGATTAAGAAAATATGGCATATATACACCACAGAATACTATGCAGCCATAAAAAATGATGAGTTCATGTCCTTTGTAGGGACATGGATGAAGCTGGAAACCATCATTCTCAGCAAACTATTGCAAGGACAAAAAACCAAACACCGCATGTTCTCACTCATAGGTGGGAATTGAACAATGAGAACACTTGGACACAGGATGGGGAACATCACACACTAGGGCCTGTTGTGGGGTGAGGGGGGGGAGGTATAGTATTAAGAGATATACCTAATGTAAATGACGAGTTAATGGGTTCAGCACACGAACATGGCACATGTATACATATGTAACAAACCTATACATTGTGTACATGTACCCTAGAACTTAAAGTATAATAAATATATATATATTTTAAAAATTAACAGGCAAATGTATAAAGATACAGCTACAAATGTATCTACAATTGTTTCTGTTTCTCTGGAAAACCCAGACTAAAATATTCTTTTCCTTTTTAATCTCTATGTCTACAAAGCCACACTCATACAAATTTTTCAAGAACTGGCCTTATTTAAGAGAGGCTGGCCAGAGCATCTGAATGAGTCAGGATCTTATTCTCTCAGCCCAAATGTATGCAGGAAGGACATATGAGCCAAGAAGAAGGCAGTAAGATAAGACTCCAGGAACCATTAGAGGAATATAAAGAAAAAATTTTATTTCCAAAGAAGAAAATCTTATAATTTATAAGGAAAAGAGGAAGAATCTAGAGATAAATAAGAACCACCATGAGAAAAACAGTAGAGAGAAAATTGTTCCTACAGAAGGAAGAAGACAAAAACTACTTGCAGTCTCATCAATATATGCAGCTTTGTCAAAAACCTGCAGGAAGAATGGAATAAGGGAGAAAAGATGCAGAAGAATTAACGTAGGGAGAGGCCATAGCCAAGGAGAGCAGCATGTCTATTGTAGGTGGAAATCCAAGTCCAAATTAATATCAAATATCTGGGTCTAAGAGATGGCCAGAAGCACAAGGAGAGACAAAGAGAGAAGAGGGCTCAGAGGAATACTTGACAGAATAAGAAAAATGACCTGAACGTGGACAAGCATAATTCAAAATGGGAACATGCAACACAAATGGCAAAGGAACTCAAGGGGCACAATATGTTAGCTATGGGGCTATGAGAGAAGAAAATACTGATGTAATTTTTGTGAGAGAAAAAAGGTGGGACATGAAGAAGGGAATTGACTGCTCCCAAAGTACTGTATTGGAGGCTCTTCACTTCGGTAATAATGGCTTCACTTGGTAATAATAGCCCCAGTTATCCTAATAGTAACAGAAAGCAATATATCCTGGCTTAAGAAAGGGAAAAAGACTCTATTAGGAAGATGTTGGGTAACACACTCAAGGATAGCCAGACTGGGGAAGCATTTGAAACAGTAAATAAATAGTTACAAAAAGTAAAAATAAAAACCAGTCATGCCTTCTCTCCATCTCTGCTTCTCTCTGGACATTCACTTTCTTTTCCCAGCACAGATGGTGGGTGGGAGATGCCTGCCCCAGAGCTTCCTAAGTGGACATCAGTTCATTTCAAACCACTCACACAGGGTGACTCATGGGGAGAGACTATGACTGGACATCTAGCAAAGGTGCTTTGGTAAAGGGGGAGAGTCACACAGTATAAGTTGATCTGCAAAGACCACTTCCTACAGGTGGGCTGATACTCAGAGGAATTAAGTTGTCATGAGCCAAGTATTACCATAAAGGTCATTACTGCTTTGGACAAATGAAAACATCAAAATGAGAAGAGGAAAAGATAGAAAATATTTTAAAATCATATATAACTGACATCACATACACAAAACCAGAAGAAGGGACACTGGTAATTAAAATGCAGAAAGAAAAGCAAGCATGTAAAGCAAAATTGTGTGATGAAAATAAAATCTAATTGATAGTAAAGCTCAATTATTTCTCCAGCTTCTGCTGTCTAGTTAACTGTGAATCTTCATCTATGAAATGATTCTACTTGGCAAACTGAAAGCTGTAATTACAAAACAAGAAAAAGAGACTGAGTACTTTCTAATGCCAATTCTTATTCTGTTTGTGATTCTATCTGTAAGACAGGCATCCCCTTAAGACTGGTTACACTAAATACTAATAAAAATTATAAAGTTTACAAATTGATGCAAAACTGAGAGAGAAAATTTGAGGCATTTACAGAAGGCTGAGAAGAGAACTCTGCAAAGAATTTTAAAGACTATACTTTTAAGATAAAAATTGATGAATTTCTTAATAAGTGAATTTTTTTGGAAGATGTTTTTCAAAAGAATTAGAACAAAACAAAAAGCTACATGGAGTGTCTTACCAAACGATTTGCTGCCTAAGTCATTCTACGTTTATTCAACAGAGGAATACACACTTGCCAAAGGAAAGGACTTTGGGAAAAAGGAAACAGACAAAAGACTTGGCAGTCATGAGACAAGGTCATGGGAATAAATGGGAGGGTCATGCAAAGAAGATTTAAAGAGGTACCCCCAAAGTATTTTATATTCTAATGTTTCATTATTTTCCAATAAGAACATAAAACAACTTATAGAATTCGTGAACCAAAGGAAGATAAAATAGGTTACAGTGTGCAACCACAAAGGCAGGAAGAATATAAACTAGATCCAAGAAGGAGGTTAATTACAAAACAGGAATATGGTGAACAATTTTTATTATGCATTTTCAATAAATGAGGCACAAATTTATCTCTATGATTTTTAGCCATCAACAAAAACAGAAAAACCTAATGGATTATATAACCCACAGTGTTCACAGGATACAAACAATACAATTTCCTTGAAGAAGCTCAACCATTCTTAGCAGAGTGTGAGTGCCTTTTATGAGAATTTAGTAGTGCAATGTAAAACTGGTAATAAATTCCTGCAATGAGGTGTTATATCATCTTACACCAATCAGGATGGCTATTATTAAAAAGGTAAAAAAATAATAAATGTTGGAGAGGATGTAGAAAAAAGGGAGGTCTTATACACTGTTGATGGGAATGGTAATTAGTATAGCCATTACAGAAAACAGTATGAAGATTTCTCAAAAAACTAAAAATAGAACTATTATATAATCTAGCAATATTATTACTAGGTATCTACCCAAAGGAAAAGAAAGTATTATATAAAAAAGACACCTAGACTCATATGTTTATTGCAGCACTATTCACAACAGCAAATATATGGAATCAATCCAAGTGTCCATTAACAAAGGATTGGATAAAAAAATGTGGTATATATACACAATGCCAAGGCTCTATGAGGCATTTATATAACATTCTTCCTGTTGCCCCAAATGATTGCTTTAAAAACTACTTTTGATATCACCTGCATGATGCAAATCATTTATGCTGAACCTGTTGGTGGCTTTGTGAATCATAGAAAAATGTCAGTATGTGACATGATTTATAAATAAGATAGAATCTGAACTCACCTTTTTCCCTTTTCTATTATATGGACTGCCATGATGTGGGGAGAGATAGAATAGCTAGAAGAATTGGAGGTGGGGGTTGAGATAATATAATATGAAGGCTTGAAGATGGGCATCATCCACCTGCCTTTGCAAAGGAAAAAATCAGCCAATCAAATCACTGAGAATCTCTGTTTTATTTATCACAGGACCGTAAATGGCCACAGCTACGTAAGGCAAAATAGGGACTACTGGCTAAAAGAATTTGTGTTTCTACATCCTCATTTTTCTTCCAGCACCAAAGGCAAGGTTCTGCAGAAGAAAACTCAATAAATGTACATTGAATGAATTTGTTGAATGAAATTGACAACCAGTTTGCAGAATTCAGACCAGATATATCAGTTGCGTCAGACGAATGACTTGGGGCCCTTGGCATATGGATAATTACTTCTACCCTCCACTTTTCAACACTGACCTACCTCAGATGGAGTTATCCATGTGAGCCTGGACTTGATCCTGGTAATAAAGGTAACTTTGAGGAGGGAAGAAAGACGTAGAAAATCTGAACCGGCCCTATGTCTGGACCAGCCCTGTGCCTTCAACTTTACAATAATCTGAGAATGCTTACAGCCATAAAGGTTTAAATATTTCTTCATAGGCTCTTAGGGAAGTACTATTTTATTAATGCTTTATATTGCTAAAAATCCCAACTTGGAAAACCAGTATATGTGGTGCTAAAATACCATTGTATTCCTTGAAATAACAGAATTCTGTCATGCATTGATAATAGGATTCCACATTTTAACGACAGCTTCAAACATTATTTACACAGTCCAACAGATCATCACTGCACCAGTGAACACCTACCTTTAGATAAGTTTTATGTTTGCTGGTCAAACGTTTCATAACAAGCATATGCAAAGAAAAACACCATGGGATTAACCACATTTGTGCAATTACTCGTTTGTTTTTTAGTTTTTAATTTTTGTCAGTACATGGTAGGTGTATATTTTTATTGGTTACATAAGATATTTTGATACAAGAATGCAATGCATAATAATCACATCAGGGTAAATAGGGTATCCCATCACCTCAAGCTATTATTCTTTGTGTTATAATCTAATTATATACTTTCAATTAATTTGAAATGTGCAATTAAATTATTTTTTACTATAGTCGTTCTGTTTTGCTAGCAAATACTAGGTCTTATTTATTCTTTCTAACTATTTTTTGTACCCATTAACCATGCCCTTCCCCCTTCCCATCCCCACCCCCACTACCGTTCCCAGCCTGTGGTAACCATCCCTCTGCTCTTTCTCCATGACTTCAATTGTTTTAAATTCTAGCTCCCACAAATAAGTGAGAACATGCAAAGTTTGTCTTTCTTTGCCTATTTCTTTGCCTGGCTAATTTCACTTAATATAATGACCTCCAGTTCCACCCACATTGTTGCAAATGAAAGAATTTCATTCTTTTTTATGGTGGAATAGTAAGCCATTGCACATATGTACCAAATTTGCTTATCCATTCATCTGTTGATGGACACTGTATTAGTCCCTTCTCACATTGCTGTGAATAAAGGAGACTACCCCTCATATTGCCTTATGCCCAATTTCTGCCTCCAAAGAAAGAAAAAGTAAAAACTAAAAGGCAGAAATGAAATCCACAAGCAGACAGCCCGGCGCCACACCCTAGGCCTGGTAGTTGAAGATCGACCCCTGATCTAATCAGTTATGTTATCTATAGATTACAGACATTGTATAGAAAAGCACTGTGAAAATCCCTATCCTGTTTAGTTCTGATCTAATTACCAGTGCCTGCAGCCCCCAGTCACGTACCCCCTGCTTGCTCAATCGATCACGACCCTCTCGTGCGCACCCCCTTAGAGTTGTGAGCCCTTAAAAAGGACAGGAATTGCTCACTTGGGGGCTCAGCTCTTGAGCTAAGAGTCTTGCTGATGCCCCTGGCTGAATAAACCCCTTCCTTCTTTAACTCGGTGTCTGAGGAGTTTTGTCTGTGGCTTGTCCTGCTACATAAGGAAATACCTGAGACTGGGTAAATTATAAAGAAAAGAGGTTTAATTGACTCAAAGTTCCACATGGCTGGGGAGGTCTCAGGAAACTTACAATCATGGTGGAAGGCAGCTCTTCACAAGGCAGCATGAGAGAGAGTGTGTGTCAGCAGGGAAAATGCCAGATGCTTATAAAACTATCAGATCTCGTGAGAACTCACTCACTATCATGAGAACAGCATGGGTGAAACCAGCTCCATGATTCAATTACCTCCCACCAGGTCCCTCCCATGACACATAGGGATTATGAAGATTACAATCCAAGTTGAGATTTTGGTGGAGACACAGCCAAACCATATCATTCTGCCCCTGTCCTTTCCCAAATCTCATGTCCTCACATTTCAAAACACAATCTTGCCTTCCCAACAGTCTCCCAAAGTCTCAATTCATTCCAGCATTAACTCAAGAGTCCAAGTGCAACGTCTCATCTGAAACAAGGCTAGTCCCTTTCACTTACAAGCCTGTAAAATCAAAAGCAAGTTAGTTCTTCCTAGATTCAATGGAGGCACAGGCTTTCGGTAAATAGATCCCTTAAAAATAGAAGAAATTAGCCAGAACAAAGGGACTACAGGCCCCATGCAAGTACGAAACCCAATAGTGTCATTGTCTTGGTGATTAGCATTTGGCTACTTGTTACTTATCCAAATTTCTGCAGCTTGAATTTTTTTCCAAAAAAATGGGGTTTTCTTTTACTGCATCATCGGGCCACAACTTTTCCAAACTTTTATGCTCTGTCACCTCTTGAGTGCTATGCTACTTAGAAATTTCTTCTGCCAGATACCCCAAATCATCTCTCTCAAGTTCAAGGTTGCACACATCTCTAGGGCAGGGGCAAAATGCTTCCAGTCTCTTTGCTAAAGCATTACAAGAGTAACCTTTACTTCAATTTCCAACAAGTTCCTCATCTCTGAGATCACCTCAGCCTGTACTTTATGGTCTATACTATCAGAATTTTGGTCAAAGCCATTCAACAAGTCTCTGGGAAGTTCCAAACTTTCCCACATCTTCCTATGTTCTTCTCAGCCCTCCAAACTGTTCCAACCTCTGCCTGTTACCCAGTTCCAAAGTCACTTGCACATTTTTTAGTATCTGTGTAGAAGCACCTGACTACCGTGGTACCAATTTACTGTATTAGTCTGTCTCACATTGCTATAAGGAAATAACTGAGACTGGGTAATTTATAAAGAGAAGAGGTTTAATTGACTCACAGTTCCTCCTGACTGGGGAGGCCTCAGAAAACTAACAATCATGGTGGAAGGCAACTTTTCACAAGGCAGCAGGAGAGAGAATGTGTGTCAGCAGGGGAAATGGAAGATGCTAATAAAACCATTAGATCTCATGAGAACTCACTCACTATCACCAGAACAGCATGGGGGAACCACCCTCATGATTCAATTACCTGCCACCAAGATCCCCCATGACATGTGGGGGGTTACAGAGATTACAATTCAATATGAGATTTGGGTAGGGACATAGTCAAACCATATCAGATACTTAGGTTGCTTCCAAATCTTGGCTATTTTGAATAGTGCTGCAATAAACATGGGAGTGCAGATATCTCTTTGATATACTGATTTTCTTTCTTTTCAGTAGATACCTAGCAGTGGGATTGTTGGATCATATGGTAGCTCCATTCTTAGTTTTTGAAGAACCTAGGAACTGTTCCCCACAGAGGTTATACAATTTACATTCCCACCAACAGTATACAAGCATTCCCTTTTCTCCACATCCTCGCCAGCATTTGTTACTGCCTGACTTTTGAGTATAAGCCATTTTAACTGGGGTGAGAGGATATCTCATCGTAGTTTTGATTTGCATTTCTCTGATGATCAGTGATGTTGAGCACCTTTTCATATACCTGTTTGCCATTTGTATGTTTTCTTTTGAGAAATATCTATTCAAATCCTTTGCCCATTTTTTAATCAGATTATTGGATTTTTTCCTTTAGAGTTATTTGAGCTCCTATATATTCTCATTATTAATCTCTTGTCAGATGGGTAGTTTGAAAATATTTTCTCCTATTCTGTAGGTTGTCTCTTCATTTTGCTGATTGTATCCTTTGCCATGCAGAAGCTTTTTAAATTGATGTCATCGCATTTGTCCATTTTTGCTTTGGCTGCCTGTGCTTCTGGAGTATTACTCATGAAATTGTTGCCCAGTTAAATGTCCTGAACAGTTTCCCCAATGTTTTCTTGTAGCAGTTTCATAGGATTTTGTCTTAGATTTAAGTCTTTAATCCATATTGATTTGATTTTTGTATATGGGGAGACATAGAGACCTAGTTTTTTTCTCCTGCACATGGATATCCAGTTTTCTTAGCATCACTTATTGAAGAGATTGTCCTTTCCCCCAATGTATGTTCTTGGCACTTTTGTCAAAAATAAGTTTACTGTACAGGTATGAATTTATTTCTAGGTTCTCTATTCTGTTGCATTGGTCTATGTGTCTAAACAGAACCATATAATGTTTATGCCAGTACCATGCCATTTTGGTTACTATAGCTCTGTAGTATCATTTGAAGTCAGGTAATGTAATTCCTCCACAGAGGAATATCCCATTTCCATATAAAAGAATGATCTTCATAATGTATTGTTAAGTTCAAATTCCTAATATTTTGTTGAGAATTTTTCTATCAATATCCATCAGGGATATTAATTTTTCTTTGGTTGGTTTTGGCATCAGAGTAATACTGGCCTCATATAATTACTTTGGAGGTATCCCGTCTTCCTGTATTTTTTAGAACAATTTGAGTGGGATTGGTAGTAGCTTTTCTTTAAATATTTGGTAGAATTTAGCAGTGAACCCATTGGGTCCTGGATTTTTCTTTACTGGAAAACTTTTTATTATGGCTTTGAAATCATCACTTGTTATTGGTCTGTTCAGGTTTTTGATTTCTTCATGGTTTAATCTTGGTAAGTTGTATGTGTGTAGGAATCCATTTTATCCATTTCTTCAGTGTTACAACTTATTGTCATATAGTTACTCAGAGTAGTCACTAGTGATCTTTTGAATTTCTGAGGTATCAATTGTCATGTCTCCTTTTTCATCTCTGATTTTATTCATTTGGGTCTCCTGTCTTTTCCTCTTAGTCTGGTTAGAGGTTTTTCAATTTTGTTTATCTTTTCAAAAAAATAACATTTTGTTTTGTTGATGGTTTTTGTTTGTTTAAATTTTATTTATTTTTGCTCTGATTTTTATTTCTGTTCTTCTACTAATTTTGGGTTTGGTTTGCTCTTGCCTTTTGAGTTCTTTAACACGTATTATTAAGTTGTTTACTTGAAAATTTTCTACTTTTTTTGATGAAGGTGCTTATTTCTATAAACATTCATCTTCATACTGCTTTGCTGTATCCCACAGCTTTTGATATGTTGTGTTTCCATTTTCATTTATTTCAAGAAATATTTACATTTCTTTCTTAATTTCTTCACTGACCACTGGACATTCAGGAACATATTGTTAAATTTCCACGTGTTTTTACAGTTCCCAAAATTCCTCCTGTTATTGATTTCTAGTTTCATTCCACTGTGGTCAGAGAAGAGGCTTGATATTACTTCAATATTTTTTAATGTTTTAAGACTTGGTTTGTGACCTAACATATGATATATCCATAACAATGGGCCATGTGCTGAGAAAAAATGTGTATTCTATAGCCACTGAGTGAAATCTTTTGCAAATATTTTTAGGTTCAATTGGTCTATAGTACAAATTAAATTGCTATTTCTTTGTTGATTTCTTTCTGGAAGATCTGTCCAATACTGAAAGTGAGGTGTTGAAGTCTCCAGCTATTATTGTATTAGGGTCTAGCTTTCTTTTTAGCTCTAAAAATATTTCCTTTATATATCTGAGTGCTCCAGTGTTGGATGCATATATATATAATTGTCATATCCTCTTCCTGAATTTATTCCTTTATCATTATCTGGTGACCTTCTTTGTCTCTTTTTATAGCTTTTGTCTTAAAATCTATTTTGTCTGATATAAGTTTAGGTACTCCTGTTCTTTTCTGGTTTCCATTTGCATGGAATTTCTATTTCCATTCCTTAATGTTCAGTCTATGAATATATCTATAGGCGAAGTGTGTTTCTTCTAGGCAATAAATCATTGAGTCTTCTTTGTTATCAACTCAGCCATTTTATGACTTTTTCTTGGAGAATTTAGTCCATTTACACTCAATGTTATTATTGATAAGTAGGGACTTACTCCTGCCATTTTGTTATGTGTTTCCTGGTTGTTTTGTTGTCTTCTTTTCCTTCTTTCCTGTCTTCCTTTTAGGGAAGGTGACTTTTGCTGGTGGTATAATTTAATCACTTGGTTTTTATTTTTTGGAAATCTTACATTTTTTGTGATTTGAGTTTACCATGAGGCTTGTAAATACTATCTTACAACCCATTATTTTAAGTGGATAAGTTAATACTTTTTTTATAAACAAACAGATAAACATTTAAAAAACTGACAAAAACTCTACACCTTAACTCTGCTTTTTAACTGTTTCTTGTTTCCATTTTTATCTTATTGTACTGTTTATATCTTGAAAAGCTGTTGTACTTATCTTTGATTGCTTCATCTTTTAGGGTTTCTACTTAAGGTAAGGGTAGTTTATATATCATAGTTACAGTGTTATAATAGTCCATGTTTTTCTGTGTACTCAACACTGAGTTTTGTGCCTTCAGATGATTTCTTATTGCTCAATAATGTCCTCTTCTTTCAGATTTTAGAACTCTTGTTAGTATTTCTTGTAGAACAGGTGTAGTATTCATGCAATTTCTCGGCTTTTGTTGTCTGGGAAGTCTTTATTTCTTCTTCATGCTTAAAGAATATTTTCACTAGATATGCTATTCTAAGATAAAAGTTATTTTTTCTTGAGCACTTTAAATATATCATGCCACTCTCTGCTGACCTGTAAGGTTTCCATGAAAAAGGCAGCTGCCAGACGTATTGGAACTCCATTGTATGTTATTTGCTTCTTTTCTCTTGCCACTTTTAAGATCCTTTCTTTATCTTTGACCTTTAGGAGTTTGATTATTAAATACTTTAACCTTTGGGAGTTTGATTATTAAATGCCTTGAGGTAGTCTTTGGGTTAAACTTGTTTAGTGTTCTATAACCTTCTTGTACTTAGATATTGCTATCTTTCTCTTGGTTTGGGAAGTTTTCTGTTATTTTCCATTTGAATAAACGTTCTACCTCTATCTCTTACTCTACCTCTCCTTTAAGAGCAATAACTGTTAGATTTGCCCTTCGAGACTATTTTCTAAATCTTGTAGGTGTGATTTATTGTTTTTTATTATTTTCTGTCTTCTTGACTGTGTATTTTTAACTAGGCTGTCTTCAAGCTTACTAATTATTTCTTCTAATGATCAATTCTGCTATTAGGAGAATGTGATGGATTCTTCATATGCTGATTGCATTTCTCAGCTCCAGAATTTCTGCTTGATACTTTTTAATTATTTCAATCTCTTTGTTAAATTTATTTGGTGGGATTCTGAATCTCCTCTCTGTGTTATCTTGAATTTTACTGAGTTTCCTCTAAAGAGCTATTTTGAATTATCTCTCTGAAAGGTCACATATCTGTATTTCTCCAGGATTGGTTCCTAGTGCCTTATTTAGTTCTTGATGCTTGTGGATGTTCATTGGTGTCTGGGCATCGAAGAGTTAGGCATTTATTGTAGTCTCTGCAATCTGGGCTTGTTTCTATCTATCCTTCTTGGTAAAGCTTTCCAGGTTTTCAAAAGAACTTTGGTATTGTGATCTAAGTCATAGCTACATTAGAGGGCACTTCATGGACAGCAATGCAGTGGTTTTTGCAGACTCATAGAGATGCCACCTTGCTGGTCTTGGATAAGATTTCTCTGGATTACCAAGCAGAGACTTCTGTTCTCTTCCCTTATATTCCCCCAAACAAATAATCTCTCTCTCTGTCTCTCTCTCTCTCTCTCTGTTCTGAGCTGCCTGGAGCTATGGAGCTATGGATGGTATGACAGAAGCTGTCCTGTGGCCACCATCACTGAGACTACACTGGGTCAGATCTGAAGCCTGCACTGTACTAGGTCTACCCAAGGCCTGCTGTGTCCACTCCCTGGCTACTGCTTGTGTTCACTCAAGGACCTGGGGCCCTACAATCAGCAGGTGGTGAAGCCAGCCAGACCAGTGTCCTTTATTTCAGGGTGACAAGTTCCCTCTGGTACCAGGTGGGTCCAGAGGTGCTGTCTGGGAGCCTGGGACTGAAGTAAAAAATCTTAGAAGTTTACCTGGTGTTCTATTCTACTGTGACTGAATTGGCACTCAAATCACAAGACATTGTCTTTCCCACTCTCTTTCCATTTTCTACAGGCAGAGGAGCCTCACCCCATGGCCACCATTACCACAGGCTCATGAGGAGTACTGCCAGTCACTGCCAATATTCACTTAAGGTCCAAGGATTCTTCTGTCAGGTTATGGTGAATGCTGCCTGGCCTCAGAATCACCCTTAGGGCAGTGGGTTACCCTTCTGCTCAGGGTAGGTCCAGAAATGCCACACATAAGTCAAGGCCTGAAATCAGGAACCCCAAGAGGACTCTTGGTGCTGTAACCACTTGTGGCTGAGCTGGTTCCTGACTTTTGTTTCTTATGAAGGGATTTTTTTGTGTAGTTTTTTAAATTTGGTGTTCCTACATAGAAACAATTGATGGAGTCTTCTATTTGCCATCTTACTCCACCCAAGAGATCCAAATGCTCAAGTTTGATGACTTCTGGAAGGTGCTAATATGCCCATGTCACAAATTATGAAGTTACAGAGATTTGATCTGTATCAAGCCTCTGAGTGACTTATTTTATTCTTAGGTACACCCATTGACACTGGGTTCAAAAGGTATGTTTGTTTTGCTTGTATTTTTTTTTAAGTCCTTCACTGAACATTAAAATTAAAAATTTCTTAAAATGATTACATGAAGCCAGAAACTGGGACCCTGGAAACTTATTTTGTTGGTGGCAGAGACTCTTCTTTGTGGAATAAACATTCAACCATCCCCAGATGTTGGAAATGTAGCATGTAGAAATATAGATTAAGCCTTTGTCCTGAGAGAACTGTCTTTACTAATGCCCGGAGTCCACTATTGCCTGAGAGATGATAACTATCACTTGAATTTACTCTAAAGAGAAATTGAATTTTTAAGGTCTGTGAGGTAGATCCTAAACTATGACAATTCTCCTTAAAAGTATTTTCTCTGTGTTCTAGATTGATTTTCTTTTGTCATAATTTGGGTCCCTGGATTTGACCAAAGACAATTAGAAGGTGCTTCTCTGAACTCTATGGCATTCTTCTGCAATTTGGGATCAGGTTAGACTATGAGAAACTTAAAGGGTTAACCAACTGCTATAGACTGAAGTTTTGTGTTCTCTGCCTGTCCCTGCCTCCCTTGAAAAAAATACATACTTTGAAACCTAACCTTTGTGATAGTATTTGGAGGTGGGACCTTTGGGAGTTGATTGGGTCATGAAGGTGGAGCACTCATGAATGGGATAAATACCTTATAAAAGAGATTCCAGAGAGCAGCCTCATTCCTTCCACCATGTGAGGGCACAGCTGGATGGTGCCATCTATGAATCAGGAAGCAGGTCCCCACCAGACACCAAATCTGTTCACCTCTTGATCTTGGACTTCCAAGCCTCCAGAACTGTGAGAAATAAAATTATGTGGTTTATAAGCCACCCAGTCTATAGCTTTGTTATAGCAGCCAAAATAAATTTAAAAATTAGTCCTGGCAGATGCTACAAAGCAGAATACTTTCAACTTCTTTTCCTACTGAATGCTCACTTCATTTCAAAGTGTAAATTGGCTTACAAAGAAAAGCAATATTGACCCATGTTGCCAGTGTAAAAAGTGGTAGGGGAAAGAAAATGGGAAAATCTTCCCTCCAGCCTATGATCTGTGTGACATAACCAAGCCATAGAAAAAGAGTCATGGATGGCATCTTGCATGTGTTTGGTCTCTCTGTGCCTCACATTTACAGCTAATAGCGGGTTTGTCTTGTGAGATATATGCTGCCAAATAATCAGTCAGAGCTTAGCATCATATTTGTTAAATAGGTTTTCTACTAGCCTGCAGCTAAATGTAAATAAATGTAATAGGATGCATGTATTTATGAATGGGAAATGACAAAGAAACTAGTGTCAAAATGACGTCCAGGGAATTCAGATTAATTTGCATCTGCTCATCCTGTGCCTGCTGCAAATTAAGAATGATTGTGTCTTATCTACAGCTTTAAAAACCTAAAAATTATGTTACAGTGTGTAATATATCATCCTTCCAAATCGTCATGAGAGATTTTTGTCACTTTTATAACCACTACATCTAAATAATTAAATGATTATTGATTTTTTAAGTTATTTTATGTAATATATTAAGATCTCATGGCTCAGAACCTTATCAATTAGACTTCAACAACACACTGTCAATAAATTAAAAAGCACCATGGAGACAAATTATTCAACTATACTCTTGCCAAAGTACATACTGATATTAATATACTGACATTAACTTAGTATTTAAATTGGTTTTTGTACTCTTTTCTTGAGAAAAATCTTACTTTTACCTCTGTACTTAAAAGTATCTTTTCCCCGGAGCACATAGTTTAATTATGCATCTACATTGTTGATGGAAAAGGCAAAGTTAGCAAGTAAATTGCTACATAATCACAGCCCAGCAGCTCTTAAAATGGCAGTGGATTGAGGAAAATTAATAGCAATTTTACAAATGTAATAGAGTGCATGGGAAATACTCTGCTAATACTCACATCCAAATGCTTTTCTTTCCCAGTCAGCTTTTGAGTAGAAGAGGGGAGTATTCACTTAAATTCCACTGACTATATACTACCCTGAATCAAACTGAGGAGTTAATGAAAATTTCAATGAAGAGTTGAACAAAGAAGGGAACCCTACAGGGGTATGCTATTTATTTATACTTTCATTCAGGGGATATTTATGTAACACTCAATTATACCAGGATCTATTTCATGCAGGTTCAAAAACAAACTTGTAGTAAAATCTATAACCTAGAATGGAATCTATTTCTAAGGTTAGTTTATTTTCTCAGAGGAAACTGGGTGTATTCTTAATGTGCCATGTAAAATTTGGAGGTGGAATTCCACCAGGCAAAATAACTTAGAGATTAATATAGTGGGCATAGAGTTAGACTGCCTGAGTTCAAATAATTGCTTCACCATTCACCAACTACATGACCTTGGGCAACTTACAGAAACATTCTGAGCTTTAATTTTCTCATTTGTTTGATACGAAAAGTAACTACCTCTTAAGATTCTTAAGTATGACAGCATATACTCTGAGTTTTGTTAGCTTTTATTATTCAGAATGCTTAATGGTACCTGAATGGCCTCTGAGACAATAAAGCTGACTTAGTCACTAAAGCTATCTAATTTTCATGGTAGATATGTTGGTAGAGTCAATTCCAACAGACTAAAATAGTGTATGTCACATACATCCTTCAGAGTCTGAATTTAAACCCCGCTGGCAGATTGGGGAACAAAGTGGAAGCCAGACTATTTACCTCAGTAATTTTTATACGGCAACAGGAAAGGCTTTAGCTGTTGGGTACATGTAAAAATTGATGAGGTGCTTTATTTTTTCAGCCCCTGAGCATTCTTCTGCACAAAATCTTTCAGTGTTTAATCTCCAAAGCTTTCTGAGTTTAGAAGCTCTTAAGAGCTAACATGCATATACTGTGACAAAAAAACTGAAGCTCTATGAATTCAAAGTTACATATCTTTATGTAATTTTCCACAAAGATTACATTTCATTGTCTTTACAAAATAGTTTTACATGAAAGTTCAAACTCTTTCTAGGTATTAGAATAAACTAAGTTGTACCCAGGATACATTACAGACAATAGGTAAATTCAAGCTCTGTCTAACTGATCATTTGATTTTCAACTATCTGAAACATGGCTTGTGGTAGGTTGACCATGGTGGTATTATTTGTCATGAAGAAGACATAAACGACTGACACAGAGACAGATAATTTCCCCACACATACAAAAAATGAAGATTTGATAATTACTTGGTTCATTTTATTCAATCAAGTCTTTGAAACTCCTATTCTGTACTAAGTGCTGGGCAAAATTAAAATAACATACAAAGCCATTTCCATCTTCAAAGTGCTTATAAGTCAAATAGAGAAAATGAATATACACATAAATATACACAGTTCTATGTATGCGGTTTATGCAAAGTACTCAGCATGAATTAAGTAGACCAGAAACACAAAGAAGGAAGCAATCTTTGCTGAGATGCTCATATAAAGCTGAGGTGAGATGGTAGTAGTAACTGAGCTGTAAAGGATTAATAGAATTTTTCATAGAATATCATAGGCATTCAAATAGTACTTGTTCAAATAATTATTAACAACATTTTAATAAGATGTAGGGTAGCCATTCTAAGTTGAGAGACCTGTGTGATTTAAGGCCTGTAGAAATCTTATTGGTCTTTCAAAATCCAAGACCAAATCAATCTCCCCTTCTAAGATTTATCTGATTCCCCCAATCCTATTTATAACTGATATCCCTCCATTGTTACGGACTACTTGGAATGATAGAAATTCCTATGCTTATTTTAGCCCCATCAGTAAGCCATAGGCTTCTTAATAGCAACATTTTCATCTTATTTATCTTTATTCATAAACATTCCATTGACATGAACAATTATTTGTTTAAAGATCAAATGAACCTAAGAACAAATTGGTGAATGCTCTAAAGATAATCCAAGCTTTCCATGCTTTGTGCTGTGATGTAACTGGTTCTGGAAGTGTGCAAATTGAATTGGATACCACTAAAAGAGAAACTTAGAGAGTGGATTTGTTTATTCTTGAGCTTTCTACTGAGAAACCAAATATCTAAATCGAGTCATATAGTTTGAACTAGCTGCCCCTGACTTATTTTTATCACTGTTGTCTCCATTTATATAAAGAAAAAAGAGGAATTAGGCAAAGACCAAATAGGTTGAATCGACATCAATAATCAATTTTGAATACTCTTTTCTTTCCCTTCAGTAGCAGATTATTTTCATTTTTCCCTAAATTGCTCAAATGACAAGTTGAAATTTCCATTTCACTTTTCCTGTGAACCTAAGTGTTAGTTAAAGTTAAATCTTTATTATATGTACATACACCTGCCCAGAATTCCAAAGTCCAAAAACTTTTCTCAGGAAGAAATGAAGTAAGAACTCCTGGTAACTATAGCTCATATAGACCAAGAATTGGAATTAATTGAGCCAAACTATTATGTTTCCATCATCTATTGTACAGTGAAAAGAGCAACTAGAAGTTTGGCAAGCAGAGTTTTTGTTCTTATACTGCCATTTGCCACAATTCGTGAGACCTGGGAAATAATTACTCACTTGGTTTCCCCATTTATAAAATCTATTTCCCTCCCAAGGCTAAGATTTTATTACTCTAAAGGTAAAATCTCTTCCCTACAGCTGTTGAAATCAGTGGCAGAGAACTGGACTTATGATATGATGGTCTGGCCCAATATAGCATTTTTACTTTTTAATATCTTCCACATGAGGCTTCATCGTGTAAGTATAGATACACGTCACTTTCCAGCCTTTTCATCTGGAAGGTTTTAGAAGCCAATCAGCAGTTTGTGTTTTCTCTTTATTTGTGACTTTTTTGGAATTTGAGTGAATAGAACAGGAAGCAATTTTATGTAGCAGATAGAAGAGATAGCTCTGTGTAGGCCTCAGCAAAACTATTAAATAGGCCAAATTAGTTTCACCCGATTTTACCTTTGTTCTGCCAGTATTTGTGCAGATTCAGGTCCCAAGGTATTATTTCTCCTAGTCTGCATTATTCTTCACTTAACCCCACTAGTAGACCAAGGGTCTCTATCTGAAATGTCTGCACGAACCAGGAAGGTAACATAATTGGGCCAAGTACGATACAAGAAAAGTGAGTTTGGGATCAACAGCAGAGTATATATAGTACTTAAAACATATAAATTAATATAAAATTTAAAAACAAAAACAAGCCAGCAAAATCAAATAATTCCTACTGTCCTCAGGTTTATTTCACGCCACAGTTGAAAGTGGGGAATGGGAGGAGATAGAGCCTGTGTGACTTCTCTGATTTTCCTTCAAGGTTAAAATTAAAATGTTGGTCCTCCTAGAGACTTACTGCTAAGCCTCTGTTCAGTAATGCTCAGGAGGCCTTTCCTTGGGTCTCTCTCGCTCCCTGGACTGTATTAATAGTAGTGCTATTTCCATTCCAGAGTTCACATACCATTTGTGACTTCCCCAGTCACAGTAGGAAAGTCTTCTTTTATTTTATTCTTGCCTTTCAGAAGCTGTCAAACCCAATTTTCCTTCTTTTTAGTTCTATCTGGGCCCTCAGCAGTATGGATGGTGCCCACTCACATTGGATGAGGGCAGATCTTCAAATGCGAACCTCTTCCAGAAATACCCTCACAGATATACCCAGAAATAATGCTTTATCATCTCTGGGTATCCCTTAATCCAGTCAAGTTGACATCTAAAAATTAATCATCACAGATGGAATGTTTCATTTATCAACTCATCTGAAAAGCTCATTGACAATATTTTTAATATTTTAAAGTATAAATGGAAATATTTATAGAAAGCCTTCATCAGTGTTTCTCCAAATTAAATGGCAGTAGAGAATAGATAAGGAATACTACTTTCATCACTTCTGGACGGTACCAAATAACATGACATTCTTAAAATAAGTTCATCTAGAAGTCATTCAATAGCTTCTTGTAACAAAATTTTGGTTGAACAAAAGTTTTTTATATGAGCTAAATATTAGATAATGTTAAAAATTACTAATGTTTGATAGATATGGATATTATATTGTGACTATGCAGAAAAATATCATTTTTGAGGCTACATGTAGAAAAATTTAGGAATGTCATGACATCATTTTATTAATTTACTTGAAAGTAGTTCAGCAATAATGTATATGCCAATACAAATTGAAATAAAAATAATTCAGCTGAGAAATGAAGCATCTATTTTTAAAAGTTAATATTTGTTGTGATGGCTAATTTTATGCGTCAATTTGACTGGGCTAAGGGACGCCCAGATAGTTGGTAAAGCATTATTTCTGGTGTGTCCATGGGGGTGTTTCTGGAAGAGATTAGCATTTAAATCAGCAGACTGAGTAAAGAAGATCTGCTTTCACCAAAGACAGTGCACATCATCCAATACTCCAGGAAAGGGCAAATTTTCTCCCTCTTTTTTTGAGCTGGGACATCCATCTTCTTCTGCCCTTGGACATTGGTTCTCAGGCCTTTGGGCACTGGCACTTAACACCAGCACCACCCTCCACCTCCACCCCTGTGTGGTTCTTGGGCCTTTGCACTTAGACTGAATTACATTGCCAGCATTCCTGGTTCTCCAGTTTGCAGATGGCATATTATGGGGATTTTTAGCCTCCATAGTCACATAAGCAAATACCCATAATGGATTTTCTCTTACATATCTATATATGCCCTATTGCTTCTGTTTCTCTTGAGTACACTGACTACTACATTTATTGACTATGGAAGATGGTAAAGTGTATTTTCCTGTATCTTTCTACAATGCTGTGTTTGAAAATTTTTATTAAACAGGAAAAAACAATATGGTGTAAGGAACCAAATGACTGGCTAAAAGAAAAAAATTCAAAAAGAAACCAATTCTTAGTATACACCCCTTTCTCAGAAAATGTTTCAATAACTTTTGGTCAGTTTGGCTATGTACACGGAGGAATCAAGATTCTGTATCAACCAAAAAAACAGAATACTCATACTGATAAATCCTCATAATCATCCAAAATAAGCAACAGTGAACAGATTGCTTTTATCATTCTTAAAAAGACAGGTATTTCTATAAATCAACTAAATATATTATTCCTGCATTCCACTACTTGATTTTTGTTTATTTTTTCAATTTGTCTTTTAAATAGCATTGCTTTATTTTACTTATTTTCATAGTTACTTTCCATTTACAGCAGGTAATTCCAATTTTCCATTCACTGTGGTTTTCTTTCCAAATATATTTACTTTAGCAAAAAAAAGAGTTGATTTAAAGAAAATTGTTGGCAAGAATTACTACTTTGATATTTGAATGGCTGAAGTTTGGAAAATACTGAGCAAAAAAAAAAATAGAAAAAGTAAAATGAGTTTTAACAAGTCATAGTTCCATAAAAACATTAGTCCCAAAACATACTCCTAGAAAAAATAATAATAATAATGCTTTGCACTAAAATGAGTTGGGTTGTATACTACATCATCCTCTAAGAGAGTCACAATGCACATTAGCATATTAAAAGCTTGGAGCTGTTCTGCAATAAAGAAACCAAGTTAATTTTAAGCAGCAGTTCCCAAATTTATATGACCAGAAAGCATTTTTTTCTCTAAATAAAACTATTAACATTGAGACCTATTTTAGAAAACACTAGCGGTAAAGAGATATTTTCAGGGAAGAGGAGCTTGCTGATATTGATGAGGGAATAGATATCAACTGGGGGCTGCCTTCTCCCTCAGCTCTTTCAGAGGATCTAGAGCAGTTAAGCTAACAGAACCCCAGGGACAGAGCTGATATAAAAGAGAGAAGACCCAAATAAGTGATGAGATGTTGACTAGCTCTGGCAGCAGGTCAGATCCCATAAAAGAAATAACTCAGCAGGAATCTCAGTGGGAGTCAACACTGTATACCCAGCTGGGAGAGAGGGGTGCTCTTAAGACTAGGTTAAAGGGAAATGAAGGTGCTCTGTTGTTACAAAAAGAGCTCAGAAAAATTCAAGTTTGGATTTTAGAAGACTTATTTGCTTTCAAAATGTATTCTAAATATTAACCTTCGAATGTGGATTGCCATTTTATTTTCTGACATCTGCCTGCTTTTTGCGTGGATTCAAAAATAGCCTAGGTGATGGCTAAAGGTTGAAAAGGTGCCTCATTAAATTAAAAAGGAATTTTAAAGAATTATTTTCAATGCGTGTTACAACTTTATTCAAATCTGCCTTCTTAATAAAAAGGGCTTATATTCTTTCATTGTGTTGGCAAGAAAAAAGAAATAATATTACGAGAAATTCAAGCCGATGCAGCAAAATATTGGTGGGAAGCCAATATTTTTTCAAAACAGATAATTAAAGAAATCTGAATGATAGAAAAAAATGTATAGGTTCCCCTTGGTTTTCTAAATATGAATGTGCTAAAAGAAGACCATACTACAAATTAGTGACAATGTAAGAACCAGCTGGGAACCCTGAAAATTGAAGACAAGTCTCAGTTAATTTAGAGAGTTTCATTTGCCATGGTTGAGGATGTGTGCCCTTGTACTGCCTCAGGAGGTCCTGAGGACATGTGCCCAAGGTGGTCAGAGCACAGCTTGGTTTTATATGTTTTAGGGAGACATGAGGCATCAATCAACATATGTAAAACAAACATTGGTTCATTCCAAAAAGGCAAGGCAACTCAAAACAAAAGTGGGACAACTCAAAGCATGGAGGGGTCTTCCAGGTCACAGGTAGGTGAGAGACAAATGGTTGCATTCTTCTGAGTTTCGGATTAGCCTTTCCACATGAGGCAATCAGATTTGCATTTATCTCAGTAGGCAAAGGGATGACTTTGAATAGAATGGGAGGCAAGTTTGCCCTAAGCACCTTGAATTTTCCTTTTATTTTAGGGATTTTAGGGGCCAAAGATATTTTCCTTTCACATTTCCCCCTTTTTCCTTTTAAAAATCTTTCAGAGAAAGCATTTTAGAAGAAAATAAGTCTCTGGTCCCAGGTTTTGTCTGAACTCTCATGGCTAGGAGTAGGTCCTCAGTTATTAGGAAAGCTCACTTTTAGAAGGCTGTTAAGTCTCATGTCCTACAAAAAGAAAATAGGGGGAGGAAGGGAGAACAACAACAACAAACAAAAGAACAATCGTGGAAAATAGATATAGTCCACATTACCCTGAATTCCATATATTAGTAGGCAAGTATAAAAGTGGCTTATGTATGTAAATAGATTGCTGTTATTTTCTTCTGAAGTTTAAGTTGCTAGCTTCAGTTTGCAAGGCTTTACAAAAGCACAGCTTAGTTTTCAATTACTCCAATTTTTCCAAATTAGGAAAAAATTTTAAAAAGAAAGTAAAAAAATTGAAAACATTATTTTGAAGACCTGCAGCCAAGAAAAATTAGAATTCATTTCAAAATGTAGAAAATAATAAAAACTGAAAAACACTAGGGAAGACTAGAATCTAACAACAGGTGTACTATAGTTTTTGAAACATAATTTTTCTTTCTCCGGTTTCCCATTTTTACTAAAGACAAATCATGGTAGGCCGGCTGATTTGCTTTATTATACTTGGCCTAATAATTTGTATACAGTGCAGCAAGAAAAAGTATTTTTTACATAGGCTTTTAAGTTGGCTGTGATGGAACTGTGTTCCACAGGAAGAATGTTAGATAAGACTTTTCTAAAGCCAACCCAAGCCATGGGTTTGTGCCACCAAATACCTATGAGTTGGGTAATTTTCTCTTCTTGAGGTTCCAAGATAAACTTGGGGCTTCTGAGCCTGTCAGAAAGTGACATTCTTTACCTATCACAGGACAGGACCCCTGTACAGAGGTTCTGTAGACAAAGGCATGAGGTTAGTTTTTCCAAATGGTTTTTATTGGCTCTATAAGTCAAGCTGGATTCCTTAAAGGAAAGCACACCTTTCCAGTCAAAGCCTTGGTCAAAACCAGTTTCTCCTATTGTGTCCTGTTACAGATGAAAACAGGTTCTTATTGCACTTATGCAAATAACTGTATTGTCATAGTTAAGAATATTCACAAATAGTTTCCAAATTCTTGAGAAAACCAGTAGAGACAAACAAATATGCTCAAATTTTATTCATAGAAGTATACTTTACTCAACTGTTGAAAATTGCTTAAAGTTTTCCTGACTCTGAAAAACAAAACAAAGGATCAGCAATGTCTTAAGCAAAAATTTAAAAGGATTAGTCTTCTATCAGTTCAGTTCATGCAGTTAACTCCTGTTCTGCTTTATATTCCTGAACATTTCAGCTCTCCATGAGAGTCCTGAAAGTTTTTTCCTCTATTCTAACGTCACAATCTCCAAAGTTACCAGAAACCTGCATTTAAGAACACGTATTAGGGTTCTATAGCTGATTATAAAACCACCTTCTAAGGAAGACCAAAACAAGACAAGAATTGTCTGTGGATGACAGAACGTTTTAGGGCAGCCATAGACAAAATTGACAAGGAAATTTGTTACCCAATTATTACTGATAATGTACACTAAGTTGTATCAGAGTTATAGGAGTGTCCCACACTTTTGGAACACATACCAATAACATATTTATACAAATATAGCCTAAAGAAAACCAAACACCATTTCATATTTGACAATGTTTCCTGTGTAATTTTTATGCTAAATAAGCCAAATTATGTCATTCTTGGACTTTAGGGAACCAAATATCTTAAAGGATTAATTAGATCAAAATAGACATAATTTATAATTTGATTTTGGAAAGGTTATCAAATATCAAAGGTTTAAAATACTTAATATCACAGTTCATTGTAAAATAAGTCATTCAGTTGACCAAAGTGATAACTCAAGGATTTTTTTTTAAAGGCAAAAACTTTCATTCTTTGAGAGAGGAGACTTAATTTTCCAAACAATAAGCCTTAATAAAAACAGCATGAAGCCAACTACATTTTTTTTCAAAATTTTATAAACAGTCTATAAAATTTTAATCTTGACCATAAGATAAAACTTCCATTAGCCTTTCATAACCTTTATAACCTTTATTTAGAAGTCAGCTAATGCTTCAGGAAAACCTTGCTAATCTGGCATGGTCCTATATGATGGTCTTGCCTCAGTGTGCCTTTGACATTAATGAGTAATTTATGGAGAAACAATATATTTTATCTCTCAAAATTGGCCTTTGCAATCTCACACAACCACCTCTTCTGAGATAGTCCCTGGGCCTTGAGGAGTTGAATAGCTTTAATTTCTGGCTTGTGTTTCAGGAATGTAGTTTATTTTGATTGGCATCTTCTACTAGGCCTGAATATGAGGCTTTAATTGCTTTCGGTGTTTAAAATTTAGCAGAACCTGGCATCATTTTAGACCCAGGAGTCAAAGCCCTGTAACTCAATGTCACAAGTACTTTAGAAGTGCATACAGAGAGATACACAGATGTCATCATCTTAATTTAAAAATTTTTTAATCTTAGTTTTTTTCTGAGCAAACTAAAACTTAATAGTAATGTGACAACTTGATCGTATAAAAGTTTGTTTTTTAAAAAAATATATAAATCCTTTTGTTGGGACTTACACAGACTATTCATGCCTGGACTTCCTGGTTTATCCTAAACATCCCTCCTTCTAAAACAGCCAGTCATTTTACTCTAGCACTAAATTTACTATACAAGATTCTTTCTTAATGAAATTATTTATCTTTAAGCTTTCTTACTAAAAAAAGAAAAAAAAGAAAAAAAAGAAAAAAAAACCTGTTTATTTTTATAACTTTCTTTACATTTTTTTTATTTTCTGGTTTCTTTTACCTTGTTTTATACATGATCTTTAAATAAGCTTTGAATTAGACAAAGATTGTTCACTATTTTTAAAAGGACACAACTTTTTATTTTTTACAATGTTTTTCTACAATTATATTTTCATTAGCAAATACCCAAATATTATGATGAATTTCTCTACAAGTATTTATCCTATTACATTTACACAGTTATTTTCTTTTGTTTACCTAGATTATTTGTGAAAACTATGATAGTCATTATTTTAAGTTATGAAACCACCATTACAAAATTATAACTGAGACAGTAAAAAAGATTTGACCTAGCTGACTTCATCTTGCTTTTAACCTCCAAGCTGTCCTTGTTCATTCCTGGGTGCAGGCCGAACTAACTTTGGGAGGAACTTAGTTTAGAGTTCAGCTTTATAACAAAGATGACAGCAAACCTTATTGCCTTTGGACTAGACTGCCTAAAGCAACAAGATTAAAAGTTATAGTAATCGGCTGAAAGTGGTAGCTCATGTCTGTAATCCCAGCACTTTGGGAGGCCAAAGTGGGTGGGTCACTTGAGGTCAGGAGTTCAAAACCAGCCTGACCAACATGGTGAAACCCTGTCTCTACTAAAAATACAAAAATTAGCCAGGTGTGGTGGTGGGTGCCTGTAGTCCCAGCTACTCAGGTGACTGAGGCAGAAGAATCACTTGAACCCAGGAGGCAGAGGTTGCAGTGAGCCAAGATCGCACCACTGCACTTCAGCCTGGGTGACTGAGTGAGACTCCATCTCAAAAAAAAAAAAAAAAAAATTATGATAATCTTACTAAATTAAAGATGTAACAAGTTTTATTAAACTAATATCAATGTCTTATCTATTAAAGATTACACAAGCAAAGATCATTCTGTTTTGGGCTGGGTGTATAGTTTTGTAACCCCTATGCCAAATTTTGACACCTTACAGTGTTTGGCAGGGATAAGTATGAAATTGCGTGATTAATAAATGCAAAAAAAAGTATGTTGGCAAATTCTTAAGACATTTCTAATATTATTTTACCAATAATTTAAAGTCAGCTTATTTATTAAAGATTTTACTTAAATCAGGTGAACTTGAAAAAGTTCTCTTTTTTCTTTAGTATCTGATTTAAGCACTTTTATTATTTGTTAAGCCAATTAATTAAAGCTCTTTTATATAATTTTAGTAGTGAAACATTGTGTACACAACACATAAATATACCGATGCATTAGGCATGCTGATAGAAGCACGTCTTACAGATTCACAAAGACCTCTTTTTTTCCCTTTTTTAAAAATCTTACCCTAGGCAGTTGTCAGCTTAATAGCCTTAAATTTGCATATTAAAGGAAACAACTCGGGTGAAAAATAAGATAGCAAAATTTGCATCATAAGGTAGAAAGTCTGGTGGGCTAGTGGGAAATTAAAACAAATTTAATTGCCAATTGAACATACAATTATAGAAGTCTTTTATAAAGGCCTTCAAATATATACACGTACACATATACATACACACATACACATAGACAAAGATTCTATCGTTTTTACTTCAGTACTTTAGTCATGAGATAAATGCAAATTTGTCGGCTTGCAAAAAAAAAAAAAAAAAACTGTTAAGTCCAAACAGTGGTTTTTATTTCAGTAGAAAAGTAACAGCAGATTTAAAGCAGGCAGAAAAGAAAATAGAGAAAAGGGAAACCTAGGAACTCTTAATGTGCGGGTCAACCTTAGGGCTCTTTTTCCCTAATGTAAATGTGCACAAAGACCATATTACTTCCATTTTTCTCTGGCAAGTAGAGGTGCCATAAAACCTACAAAGTGATCAAAAGGGGGTCATTCCCCTTGTTTTCTCCTCATTATTTGATTATTTGTTTCCTGCTCTTTTTCTTTCTTTTTTTCTTTTCTTTTTTTTTTTTTTTCCTTAAAAGGAGGAACTGAGCTATGGCCTATGGTTTTCATGTGGTGGATTGATATGTGCTTCTTGTGGGCAAGGCTCCACAGTGTGTCACCACTGAGTCATTTACACCTTCTTACATGTCTCAGTTTCTCTCTCCATACGTCCATGACCTCTGAGAGGACTCAAAATGCCAGATGATCAGAACTTATATGCGTTTCCTGGATGATTCACTTTCTAAAATCAATTTTTGTTGGGGATTTTCCTGCAGGATCACAGCATGTAGTAGGGGATCAACACCCCAGACATTCCCACAAGACCCCTGGTCACCCAGGGGTACCTTTTGGCTGGAAGGAGCAAATGCCCTTTTTCTTTAGCACTGGGAAAACTCAGTCTCTCATTAACCCATGAAAACAACAGTTGAGTTCCTCATGCAAATGCTCACAGACAAATCAAATTAAGATTAATTTTGGAAGAAAAAGCAATAGAGAAGACCCTTTAGAATGCATCTCTGAACTAGAATTAGAATCCTTAAACAACAACTTCCTAAAAGAGAAAAGAAAAACAAAACAGCCAAGACCACTTCCTGTTCTCATCCTAATTCTCATCCACCATTATACATGCCAAGGTCAAATTCCCTCACAGTGAAAAGTCATCTCTGGCACTCCAAAAGCCAAAGAGGTCAGGTCATGCAATATAGGAAAACAGAGCTTTAGACCTAAAAAGAATTTGCCCATGACTCTTGAAACTCCACAAAGAAAACAAAACACCCCCAGAAGGGGGTGAGTGGTGACTTTGTCCTAAATTCTTCAAAGGGGTTCAAGTCATTGTCAGGCCTCTGAGCCCAAGCCAAGCCATCGCATCCCCTGTGACTTGCACATATATGCCCAGATGGCCTGAAGTAACTGAAGAATCACAAAAGAAGTGAATATGCCCTGCCCCACCTTAACTGATGACATTCCACCACAAAAGAAGTGTAAATGGCCGGTCCTTGCCTTAACTGATGACAGTACCTTGTGAAAGTCCTTTTCCTGGCTCATCCTGGCTCAAAAAGCACCCCCACTAAGCACCTTGCCACCCCCCACTCTGGCCCACCAGAGAACAAACCCCCTTTGACTGTAATTTTCCTTTACCCACCCAAATCCTATAAAACGGCCCCACCCTTATCTCCCTTCACTGACTCTTTTCGGACTCAGCCTGCCTGCACCCAGGTGAAATAAACAGCCATGTTGCTCACACAAAGCCTGTTTGGTGGTCTCTTCACATGGACACGCATGAAATTTGGTGCCGTGACTCAGATCAGGGGACCTCCCTTGGGAGATCAATCCCCTGTCCTCCTGTTCTTTGCTCTGTGAGAAAGATCCACCTACGACCTCAGGTCCTCAGATCGACCAGCCCAAGGAATATCTCACCAATTTTAAATCAGGTAAGCGGCCTCTTCTCTCTTCTCCAACCTCTCTCACTGTCCCTCAACCACTTTCTTCTTTCCACTCGTCAATCTCTCCCTTCTCTTAATTTCAATTCCTTTCATTTTCTGGGAGAGACAAAGGAGACACGTTTTATCTGTGCACCCAAAACTCCAGTGCCGGTCACGGGCTGGGAAGGCAGCCTTCCCTTGGTGTTTAATCATTGGAGGGACACCTCTCTGATTATTCACCCACGTTTCAAAGGTGTCAGACCACGCAGGGATGCCAGCCTTGGTCCTTCACCCTTAGCAGCAAGTCCCGCTTTTCTGGGGAAGGGGCAAGTACCCCAACCCCTTCTCTCCTTGTCTCTACCCCTTCTCTGCTTTCCTGGGGCAGGGGCAAGTACCCCTCAACCCCTTCTCCTTCACCCTTAGCGGCAAGTCCCGCTTTCCTGGGGCAGGGGCAAGTACCCCTCAACCCCTTCTCCTTTACCCTTAGCAGCAAGTCCCGCTTTTCTGGGGGAGAGGCAAGTACCCCTCAACCCCTTCTCCTTCACTCTTAGCGGCAAGTCCCGCTTTTCTAGAGGAGGGCAAGTACCCCAACCTCGTATCTCTGTGCCCCAATCCCTTATTTCAGTGCCCTGACCCCTTATTTCCGTGCCCCTACCCCTTATTTCTGCACCCCATCCCTTATTTTTGCACCCCAACCTCTTATCTCTGCACCCCAACCCCTTTTCCCACTTTTCTGGAAGGTAAGAACCCCCGAACCCCTTCCCTCTGTTTCTCTACTCTCTCTTTTCTCTAGGCTTGCTTCCTTCATTATAGGCAACCTTCTACCCTCCATTCCTCCTTCTACTCCCTTGGCCTGTGTTCTCAAAAACTTAAAACCTCTTCAACTCACACCTGACCTAAAACCTAAATGCCTTATTTTCTTCTACAATGCTGCTTGACCCCAATACAAACTTGACAGTAGTTCCAAATAGCCAGAAAATGGCACTTTGAATTTTTCCATCCTGCAAGATCTAAATAATTCTTGTCGTAAAATAGGCAAACGGTCTGAGGTGCCTGATATCCAGGCATTCTTTTACACATCAGTCCCTTCCTAGTCACTGTGCCCAGTGCAACTCGTCCCAAATCTTCCTTCTTTCCCTCCCGCCTGTCCCCTCAGTACCAACCCCAAGCGTCGATGAGTCTTTCTAATCTTCCTTTTCTACACACCCATCTGACCTCTCCCTTCCTCCCCAGGCTGCTCCTCCCCAGGCTGAGCTAGGTCTCAATTCTTCCTCAGCCTCTGCTCCTCCACCCTATAATCTTTTTATCACCTTCCCTCCTCACACCTGGTCGGGCTTACAGTTTCATTCCGTGACTAGCCCTCCCCCACCTGCCCAGCAATTTACTCTTAAAAAGGTGGCTGGAGCCAAAGGCATAGTCAAGGTTAATGCTCCTTTTTCTTTATCCCAAATCAGAAATGTTTAGGCTCTTTTTCATCAAATATAAAAATCCAGCCCAGTTCATGGCTCGTTTGGCAGCAACCCTGAGACGCTTTACAGCCCTAGACCCTAAAAGGTCAAAAGGCCGTCTTATTCTCACTATACATTTTATTACCCAATCTGCTCCCGACATTAAATAAAACTCCAAAAATTGGAATCTGGCCCTCAAACCCCACAACAGGACTTAATTAACCTCACCTTCAAGGTGTGCAATAACAGAAAAAAGTTGCAATTCCTTGCCTCCACTGAGAGACAAACCCCAGCCACAATTCCAGCACACAAGAACTTCCAAACGCCTGAACCGCAGCAGCCAGGCGTTCCTCCAGAACCTCCTCCCCCAGGAGCTTGCTACACGTGCCAGAAATCTGGCCACTGGGCCAAGGAATGCCCACAGCCCGGGATTCCTCCTAAGCTGCGTCCCATCTGTGTAGGACCCCACTGAAAATCGGACTGTTCAACTCACCTGGCAGCCACTCCCAGAGCCCCTGGAACTCTGGCCCAAGGCTCTCTGACTCCTTCCCAGATCTTCTCGGCTTAGCGGCTGAAGACTGACACTGCCCTATTGCCTTGGAAGCCCCCTAGAGCATCACGGACGCCGAGCTTCAGGTAACTCTCACAGTGGAAAGTAAGCCCGTCCCCTTCTTAATCAATACAGAGGCTACCCACTCCACATTACCTTCTTTTCAAGGGCCTGTTTCCCTTGCCTCCATAACTGTTGTGGGTATTGACGGCCAGGCTTCTAAACCTCTTAAAACTCCCCCACTCTCATGCCAACTTAGACAATATTCTTTTAAGCACTCCTTTTTAGTTATCCCCATCTGCCCAGTTCCCTTATTAGGCTGAGACACTTTAACTAAATTATCTGCTTCCCTGACTATTCCTGGACTACAGCTATATCTCATTGCCGCCCTTCTTCCCAATCCAAAGCCTCCTTTGCATCCTCCTCTTGTATCCTCCCACCTTAACCCACAAGTATAAGATACCTCTACGCCCTCCTTGGTGACTGATCATGTACCCCTTACCATCTCATTAAAACCTAATCACCCTTACCCCACTGAACGCCAATATCCCATCCCGCAGCACGCTTTAAAAAGATTAAAGCCTGTTATCACTCGCCTGCTACAGCATGGCCTTTTAAAGCCTATAAACTCTCCTTACAATTCCCCCATTTTACCTGTCCTAAAACCAGACAAGGCTTACAAGTTAGTTCAGGATCTGTGCCTTATCAACCAAATTGTTTTGCCTATCCACCCTGTGGTGCCCAACCCATACACTCTTTTGTCCTCAATACCTTCCTCCACAATTCACTATTCTGTGCTTGACCTTAAAGATGCTTTTTTCACTATTCCCCTACACCCCTTGTCCCAGCCTCTCTTTGCTTTCACTTAGACTGACCCTGACACCCATCAAGCTCAGCAAATTACCTAGGCTGTTCTGCCGCAAAGCTTCACAGACAGCCCCCATTACTTCAATCAAGCCCAAATTTCTTCCTCATCTGTTACCTATCTCGGCATAATTCTCATAAAAACACACGTGCTCTCCCTGCCAATCATGTCTGACTGATCTCTCAAACCCAAGCACCTTCTACAAAACAACAACTCCTTTCCTTCCTAGGCATGGTTAGCACGGTCAGAATTCTTACACAAGAGCCAGGACCACACCCTGTAGCCTTTCTGTCCAAACAACTTGACCTTACTGTTTTAGCCTAGCCCTCATGTCTGCATGCAGCGGCTGCCGCTGCTTTAATACTTTTAGAGGCCCTCAAAATCACAAACTATGCTCAACTCACTCTCTACAGTTCTCATGACTTCCAAAATCTATTTTCTTCCTCATACCTGATGCATATACTTTCTGCTCCCCGGCTCCTTCAGCTGTACTCACTCTTTGTTGAGTCTCCTACAATTACTGTTGTTCCTGGCCCAGACATCAATCTGGCCTCCCACATTATTCCTGATACCACACCTGACCCCCATGACTGTATCTCTCTGATCCACCTGACATTCACCTAATTTCCCCAAATATCCTTCTTTCCTATTCCTCACCCTGATCATGCTTGATTTATTGATGGCGGTTCTACCAGGCCTAATCGCCACACACCAGCAAAGGCAGGTTATACTATAGTATTAGCCACTAGCCCGCCTCTTAGAACCCCTCATTTCCTTTCCATCGTGGAAATCTATCCTCAAGGAAATAACTTCCCAGTGTTCCATCTGCTATTCTACTACTCCTCAGGGATTATTCAGGCCCCCTCCCTTCCCTATACATCAAGCTCCAGGATTTGCTCCCACCCAGGACTGGCAAATTAGCTTTACTCAACATGCCCTGAATCAGATAACTAAAATACCTCTTAGTCTAGGTAGGTACTTTCACTGGATAGGTAGAGGCCTTTCCTACAGGGTCTGAGAAGGCCTCCGCAGTCATTTCTTCCGTTCTGTCAGACATAATTCCTCAGTTTAGCCTTCCCACCTCAATACAGTCTGATAACAGACGAGCCTTTATTAGTCAAATCAGCCAAGCAGTTTTTCAGGCTCTTAGTATTCAGTGAAACCTTTATGTCCCTTACGGTCCTCCATCTTCAAGAAAAGTAGAATGGACTAAAGGTCTTTTAAAAACACACCCCACCAAGCACAGCCACCAACTTAAAAAGGACTGGACAATACTTTTACCAATTTCCCTTCTCAGAATTCAGGCTTGTCCTCGGAATGCTACACGGTACAGCCCATTTAAGCTCCTGTATAGACGCTCCTTTTTATTAGGCCCCAGTCTCATTCCAGACATCAGACCAACTTACACTGTGCCCCAAAAAACTTGTCATCCCTACTATCTTCTGTCTAGTCATACTCCTATTCACCATTCTCAACTACTCATACATGCCCTGCTCTTGTTTACACTGCCGGTTTACACTGTTTCTCCAAGCCATCACAGCTGATATCTCCCATCCCCAAACTGCCACTCTTAACTCTTGAAGTAAATAAATAATCTTTGCTGGCAGGAATATGCTGAATCACCTTAGGCACTCTCTAATCAGATATCCTGAGTCGTCCCAATTCTTAGACCTTTTATACCTGTTTTTCTCCTTCTGTTATTCCATTTAGTTTCTTAATTCATCCAAAACCGTATCTAGGCCGTCACCAATCATTCTATACGACAAATGTTTCTTCTAACATCCCCACAATATCACCCCTTACCACAAGACCTCCCTTCAGCTTAATCTCTCCCACTCTAGGTTCCCACGCTGCCCCAATCCCGCTTGAAGCAGCCCTGAGAAACATCGCCCATTCTCTCTCCATACCACCCCCCAAAAATTTTCGCCGCCCCAACACTTCAACACTATTTTGTTTTATTTTTCTTATTAATATAAGAAGGCAGGAATGTCAGGCCTCTGAGCCCAAGCCAAGCCATCGCATCCCCTGTGACTTGCACATATACACCCAGATGGCCTGAAGTAACTGAAGAATCACAAAAGAAGTGAATATGCCCTGCCCCACCTTAACTGATGACATTCCACCACAAAAGAAGTGTAAATGGCCAGTCCTTGCCTTAACTGATGACATTACCTTGTGAAAGTCCTTTTCCTGGCTCATCTTGGCTCAAAAAGCACCCCCACTGAGCACCTTGTGACCCCCCACTCCTGCCTGCCAGAGAACAAACCCCCTTTGACTGTAATTTTCCTTTACCTACCCAAATCCTATAAAATGGCCCCACCCTTATCTCCCTTCGCTGACTCTCTTTTCGGACTCAGCCTGCCTGCACCCACGTGAAATAAACAGCCATGTTGCTCACACAAAGCCTGTTTGGTGATCTCTTCACACGGACATGTATGAAAGTCATTAGAAGCTTTCTCTAGAATTTTTGATACTTCAGATGGCAAAGGGGGAAGGAGGTATAGGGTGGAAGAAAAGTAAACAAAAGAACAATTTTTTTTTTTAAAGAAAGGAAGCGAACACAGAAACCAAACACATGGTTTTCTTGTTTTCTCTGTTTAATTTTGCAGCTATGAGGAATTTTAGCCAAATTAGAGAGGGCTTGTTACCCATCATTTGCAATTCTCACCTGGATTTGTCCAAGTCAGAGTTGATGAAATCTGATGGGAGAAAGACTGGAACAAACAACAACAACAAAGCCCAACAATATGATCACTGAGTGCTCCAATGATATGCTGGTTGTTGAACTTTAGCCAAGACAAAACCACAATTCAGCTACTTACCCAGAGATGGATCTCAGGCTGAAGACTGCTTTCTACCATCCTAGAAGCAGGAAAAATACTCGAACGCGTCTTCCCAGCTGGGAGCGAGCTCAAACTCCATAAAGGAGTTACCTGCTTTCCATTGTCTTGGAAACAGGAAATCTTGCCTTCCTTGTTGGAAGCAAGAAAAAAAAAAAAAAGGAGTATACAGCAAAATAAACTTTAGATCTTGACCAAATTTTTGGAGATCAGGGATTCTCTGGAAGGGTTGCTCCCTGACCTCAGCAAATTGTCCTATTGGTTTGAGCCATAAAGTTAGCTCATGCTGGTACCAAGAACCGATAGGAGATTTGTCAGAAGTCAGGGGCATCTCCACTCAGAATCCCTCCGTGGTTACCAAATGTGAACGCCCAAAATTTGAGACAGGTCTCAGTTAATTTAGTTTATTTTGCCAAAGTTGAGGATGCATGCCTGTGACACAGCCTCAGGAGGTCCTGACAACATGTGCTCAAAGTAGTCAGAGCACAGCTTGGTTTTATACATTTTAGGGAGACATGAGACATCAATCAACATATATAACATTGGTTCAGTCTGGAAAGGCGGGACAACTCAAAACAAAAGTGGGACAACTCAAAGCGGGGAGGGTCCAGGTCACAGGTTGGTGAGAGACAAATGGTTGCATTCTTCTGAGTTTCTGATTAGCCTTTCAAAGGAGGCAATCAGACATGCATTTATCTCAGTGAGCAGAGGGATGACTTTTAATAGAATGGGAGGCAGGTTTACCCTAAGCAGTTTCCAGCTTGAATTTTCCCTTTAACTTAGTGATTTTGGGAGCCCAAGATATTTCCTTTCACACAGCAATGTCAATCATTTTCAGGTTTCAAGAGCTCTATGAAATGTCTACTTATCCTGTAAAATCCTGTTGGTTCTTCCAATAACCAACTATATTTGTCTTCTCCTTGAGTGGTATGAAGGCAGGGCTGGTTTTAGACAAGCTTGATCGCTGCAGTGGCATAGCATATAATAGGGGAACAACATGATCAGGCTCACAAACATCATATCATCCATGCTCAACTTCACCTGAAAGTGGACAGCTGAACCAAAAAGAAAACAAATACAATTCAGGCACTATCCCTCACAGGGGCAGGGAGAAATAGTTCTCTCTCCATTCATTTTCCCACCTGTAAAACAAGAGTGGTGGAGACCAGCCTGGGCAACATAATGACACTTTGTGTCTACTACATTTTTTTTAATTAACCAGGCATAGTAGTTCATGACTGCAGTCCCAGCTACTCAGGAGGTTGAGGTGGGAGGATCTCTTGAGCCCGGGAGATCAAAGCTGCAGTGAGCCATGATTGCACCACTGCACTCCAGCCTGAGTGACAGAGAGAAACCCTTTCTTAAAAAAAAAAAGTGATAGATGAATAATGTTTCTCAGGCATTTCCAGGTTTTTAGTTCTATAGAGGTTTATTTCTCTAGTTTCATTTCAATTCTCTTTTTGTTAGCCTTTCTAAATTCAGACTTAATCTCTTCTTTGATGTCACTATATTTTGTAAGCATGACAATGAAGCAAAATTTCTTCATTGTGCTTGCTTTATTTAATGGTAGGCAAGGAAGCAGTTAATGCACAGCTGAGAGAAACCTGAATTCCAAGTGCACCCGGTCTGGCATGACATTACTGTGCCTTTTCCTAGATTCCACAGTCAGTAGAAAAAACAGACTGGGTATATGGGCACAGAGCTTCTCTCTAGGACAGGGAATAATCTACCAGTCTATTCTAGACATTAAGTTACCTTGCCTGGGTATCAGTGTGCCTTTAAGCGAATATCGAACCGTATAACTTCCAGGGAACCTTTGAGCTTCAACAGTCTATGATTCTAAGTTGACGTCACCATTTCTGGACTATTTTAGTTCCATGGGATATGGTAACACTTCTAAGCACTTGCCTATCAGCCTAAAGCTTGAGTCCTTCAGAGCCAGAGAAAGAAGAGTTTTCACTCTTTGGGTAATGCTTTTGAAAACTTTTAGCCAAAGATTTAAATCAGACTTGTCATAGAGTGACTCTGGGGTCAGAAAAATCTAGTTTACTCTCATGGATGTAAACTGAAATCATGAGGGTATTTTCAGCAAGCCTATCTCTCCAAAATTATCAAGTCACACATTCTAATTAGGATAACATGGTTTTGTTTTGTTTTTGTATTTATTTCCAGAATCAGCTGCCTTATATCTGAATGGCTTAAGAATAAATACAAATTAAAAATAAGAAGCTTAATTCTCCCAGTTGAAAATAAGGAAATAGAGTTCTTCCACTTTCCTTTTTTTTAATTTTCTTCAGAAAACATGTAGTTGCAAGTTCCTTTGTCAGCTTTATGACCTGAAAGCCATCCCTTTGAAATCAAAGGAAATAGAACCCCTAACTCCCAGTTTCTGTGAGAGTGTAGGGGCCTAACTTCAGTGGCCCCTTGCTCCAAGTATTAAAACTACCTCTGGCAATAAAGATAAAGGAATTTGTTTTTCCTCTAAAGAAAGCCAATTAGCTACCACAGATGGTCACCCCAATTACCAGGTGAATTTAAGATGAACTATGTGTGACAAATGGTGCTCTCAAGTTCTTTTACTTGAGAACACAGTATTGGTTATTGTGAAAGCATGTCTGTAATGGGTTGTATCTGTTTGGCTCTTTTTTTTTTTTTTTTTTTTTTTGAGATGGAGTCTCACTTTGTCACCAGGTTGGAATGCAGTGGCATGATATCGGCTCACTCCAACCTCTGTCTCCTGGGTTCAAGCGATTCTTCTGCCTCAGCCTCCCGAGTAGCTGGGACTACGGGTGCATGCCACCACGCCCAGCTAATTTTTTGTGTTTTTAGTAGAGACAGGGTTTCACCATGTTGGCCAGGATGGTCTCGATCTCTTGACCTCATGATCCACATGCCTCGGCCTCCCAAAGTGCTATGATTACAGGTGTGAGCCACCGCGCCCAGCCCTATTTGGCTTTTTTTAAACGTGAGCTTTCATTCAGTCTGCCATCTCTGGATGAATTGCCCATGTTGCCAGATTACATTCTGGTCTTTTACTTATTAATAATAAAACTATTTACTTTTACTTTCTCTACTATTTTGTGGAGAGGTAGTGTGGGTTGGAAGAAGATTTTTTTTTAATTATATTTCCACAACAATGGGTATTCTAAATTGGTAGTTTTCAAACCTTTCTAGAAGTGTCTACCAGACTGCTGTAGGAGAGAAAGGCAGAAGAGGATTGCAACATGAGCGACCTCTGAATGTTGCATCTACCAGAAAGTATTCTTTTTGCTGTTTTATATATTGGTATTCTAGGAAATTTTTGCCTAAGATCAGGGTTCCTCTGATAAACAATAATGTTTCAAAACCAGTAACCTGTTTATACCATATGTTTTTATTCTCTATTTCCCTCCAATAATGTAAACTTTTTGAGAGCAGTTATTTTGTTTCTATATGCACTGTTAAGTTCCCCAAAACTTAGAAGAGTCCCTGGGACATAGTAGATGCATATTTACCTTGTGTTAAATTAATGAATGATGAAGGGTAGGCAGAACAAAGTGACTGAATAGAAGCCCACAGCAATCATCCCCCCAACAGGAACACCAAATTGAACAACTATGAAGAAAATCAACTTCATAAGAACCTATGATCAGGTGAGTGATCACAGTACCTGCTTTTAACATCATATTAAGGAAAGAGGCACTGAAGAGGGTAGAAAAGACAAGCTTGAAGCAGCAGTGGCCACTTAGCATGGTGAGAGAATCTGTGCATTTGGGGCAAGGAGAGTGCACTTATTGTGAGACTTCACATTGGAACTCAATGCTGCTCTGTCACAGTGGAAAGCAACATAGGGCAGAACTCAGTCGGCATTCACAAAGCATCTAGATGAGTCCCAGCCAGAGGGGAATTGCCCACCCCAGTGGTTGGAACTTGAGTTTCAGCAAGCTCACCACTGTGAACTAAAGTGCTTGGGGATACTAAATAAACTTGAAAAGCAATCTGTGCCACAAGGACTGCAGTCCCTGGGCAAGCATCAGTGCTGTGCTAAGCTCGAAGCCAGCACACCTGGACTTGGAATGTGAGTGGCCTAGTGAGACACCAGCCAGGGCAGCCAAGGGACGGCTTGCACCACCCCTCCACCACCCACAGATAGTGAAGCTCACAGCTCCAGGAGAGACTCCTTCTTTCTCCTGTACTCCTTCAAGAGAGGAGAAGGGAGAGTAAAGAGCCCTTTGCCTTAAAACTTAGATATCAGCTTAGCTCCAGTACAATAGGGCATCTAGTAGAGTTCCGAAGCCCCCATTCCAGGCTCTATTTCCAAGGCAACATTCCTAGACACACTCTGGCCCAGAAGAAAACCTGCTGTCTTGAAGGGAAGAACCTACTCCTGGAAGGATTCATCACCTATTGACTAAACAGTCCTTGGGCACTGAATCATCAGAAGCTGTAGCCAGGCAGTATTTGCCACAGGCCTTGGGTGAGATTCTAAGACATGCTGGCTTCAGGTGTGACCCAGCACATTCCCAGCTGTGGTGGCTGTGGGGAGAGACTCCTTCTGCTTGAAGAAAAAGGAGAAGGAAGGGTAAAGGGGACTTTGTCTTGAAGTTCAGGCCCCAGCTTGGTCTCAGCGGATTAGAGCACCAAGCAGGCTCCTGAAGCCCCTAATCCCAGGCCTTAGTTCCTGAATGGCATTTCTGGATCTGCCCTGGACCAGAAGGAAGCCTACTGCCCTGAAGGAATAGTCCCAGGCCTGAAGCATTTACCACAGCCTGACGGAAGAGCTCTTGGGCCATGAGTGAACATCAGCAGTAGCCAGGCAGTACTTGCTGCGGGCCTGGGGTGATGGTTGCCATGGAGAGAAAATCCTCTGCTTGAGGAAAGGAGGGGGAAGAGTGAGAAGGACTTTCTGTCTTGGCTAGGATGCCAGCTCAGCCACAGTAAAATAGAGCACAAGGTAGACTTCCTAAGGTTCTCGACTCCAGGCCCAGCCTCCCAGAAGGCATCTCTGGACCAACCTGTGGCTGAACTCACCACCCTGAAGGGAAGGACATAAGCCTGGATGGATTTGCCACCTGCTAATTATAGAGAACATGGGCCTTCAATGAATATAGGTAGTAGTCATCAGTGGTCACTGTGAGCCTTGGGCAAGACCAAATTCTGGCTGCAGGTCTGACCCAGCATGGTCCCAGTGGAGTTGATCACAAGAGTGCCTGTGTCATCCTTCTTCCAACTTCAGGCAGCTCAGTACAGAGAGAAAGATTCCATTTGCTTGGGAAAAAGTAAAGGAAGATAACAAGAGTCTCTTCCCGGTGAGCCAGGGAATTCTCCTGGATCTTACCCAAGACCACCAAGATATACCTCTATGAGTCTTCCAGAGCCACAGAATTACTGGGCTTAGGATGCCCCCTAACACAGAGATGGCTATAGTGACCAAAGACTTAGATTACAACAACCAAATTTCTTCGAATGTATGGAAAGCCTTCCCAAGAAGAACAAGCACGAACAAGCACAGACTGCAAAGACTACAATAAATATCTAGCTCTTTAATGCCCAGACACTAATGAACATTCATAAGCTCAAGACTATTAAGGAAAACATGACCTCACAAAACAAACTAAATGAGGCATTAGTGACCAATCCTGGAGAGACAGAGATATGTGACCTTTCAGATAGAGAATTAAAAAGAGCTGTTTTGAGAAAACTCAATGAAATTCAAGATAGCGCAGAAAACAAATTCAAACTTCTATCAGATATATTTAACAAAGATATTGAAATTTTTTTAAATCAAGCAGAAATTCTAGAGCTGAAAAATGCAATTGACATACTGAAGAATGCACCAGACTCTCTTTACAGTACAGTTGATCAAGCAGAAGAAATAGTTAATGAGCTTGAAGACAGGCTATTTGAAAATTCAGTCAGAGGAGACAAAAGAATAAGAAAGAATAAAGCACATCCACGAGATGTAGAAAATAGCCCCAAAATGGCAAATCTAAGAGTTATTGGCTTTAAAGAGGAGGTAGAGAGAGAGAAAGATTGGGATGGAAAGTTTATTTAAATGGATAAGAACAGAGAATTTTCCAAACCTACAGAAAGATATCAATATCCAAGTATAAGAAGGTAATAAAATGCCAAGCAGATTTAACCCAAATAAGACTATCTCAAGACATTTAATAATCCTTGACCCAAATGTCAAGGATAAAGAAAAGGTCTTAAAAACAGCAAGAGAAAATAAGCAAATAACATACAATGGAGCTCCAATACATCTGGCAGCAGAATTTTTAGTGGAAACCTCACAGGCCAGGAGAGAGTGGCATGACATATTTAAAGTGCTGGGGGTGGAAGGGGGAACAACTTTCATCCTAGAAAAGTATATAAGTGAAAATATACTTCAAACATGAAGGAGAAATAAAGACTTTCCCAGGGAAACAAAAGCTGAGGCATTTCATCAACACCAGATCTGTCCTACAAGAAATGCTAAAGGGAGTTCTTCAATCTGAAATAAAAAGACATTAATGAGCAATAGAAAATCATCTGAAGGTACAAAATTCACTAAGTACACAGAAAAGCACAGAATATTTTAACAGTGTTGCTGGGGTGTGTATACAACTTATATCATGAGTAGAGAAAGAATAAAAGATGGACCTATCAAAAATAATAACTACATTATTTTTCAAGACATAGTATAAAGACAAAAATAGAAACAACAAAGAATTGAAAAGTGGGGTGAAGAAGGTAGGGTTTTCATTAGCTTTTGCTTGTTTATTAGTTTGTGTATTCAGTGTTGTGTTGTCATCAGATTAAAATAACAGACTATATGATATTATTTGTAAGCCTCATAGTAATCTCAAATCAAGAAACATACAAGAGTTACACAAAAAAATAAAAAGGAAGAAATTAAAACATACCAGCAAAGAAAATCACCTTCATAAACGGAAGACAGGAAGGAAGGAAACAAGAGAAGACCACAAAAAACTAAAAAAAGAAAAACAAAATGTCGGAAGTAGGTCCTCATTTATCATAACGTTGGATATAGATGGACTGACTCTCCAATAAAAATTCATAGTGTGGCTGAATGAAAAATAAAAAAGACCCAACAATTTATTGCCTGTAAGAAACACATTTCACCTATAAAGACACACATAGACTGAAAATAAAGAAGTGGAAAAAGACATTCTATGCTAATGGAAACCCAAAAAAGAGCAGGAGTAGCTACACTTACATTAGACAAAATAGATGTCAAGACAAAAACTATAAAAGGAGACAAAAAGTCAGAATATAATGATAACTGGGCCAATTCAACAAAAGGATATGATAATTGTAAACATATATAAATTATAAAAATTATAAACTCTAATAATATTTGCTTTATATATCTGAGTGCACCCAACACTGGAACATCCAGATATATAAAGCAAATATTATTAGAATTAAAGAGAGAGATAATCTCTAATAGAATAATAGCTACAGACTTCAACACCCCACTTTCAGCTTTAGACCAATCATCCAGAGAGAAAATCAACAAAGAAACATTGGGCTTAATCTGTGCTATAGACCAAATGGACCTAATAGATATTTACAGAACATTTCATCCAATAGCTTCACAATACACATTCTTCTCCTCAGCACATGGATCATTGTCAAGGATAGACCATATTTTAAGCCACAAAACAAGACATGACAAAAAATAGAAATAGTATCAAGTATCTTCTCTGACCACAGTGGAATCAAATTAGAAATCAATAACAAGAGGAATTTTGGAAAGTATACAAACACATGAACATTAAATAACATGCTCCTGAATGACCAGTTAGTCATTGAAAAAAATAAGAAGGAAATCTAAAAATTTTTAGAAATGAAGAAATACGGAAACATAACTATACCAAAACCTATGGGATACGGTGAAGGCCGTATTAAGATGAAAGTTTATAACAATAAGCACCTACACCAAAAAGGTAGGAAAAATTTAAAATAAGTTAACTATACATTTTAAAGAACTAAAAAAGCAAGTGCAAATCAAACCCAAAATTAAGTAGAAGTAAAGAAATAACAAAACTCAGAGCTGAAATAAATGAAATTTAAACAAAAACAATAAAAAGATCAACAAAACAAAAAAAGCATTATTTTTGAAGAGACAAACAAACTTTACAAAACTTTAGCCAAACTAAGAAAAAAAGAAAGAAGATCCAAATAAATAAAATCAAAGATGAAAAAATAGACATTACAACAGATACCACAGAAATTCAAAAGATCATTAGAGACTACTATGAGCAACTATAGGCCAATACATTGGAAACCTAGAGGAAATGAATAAACTCCCAGACACATATGAAGAAATCCAAAACCTAAACAGACTGAAAACAATAATGTTGAAACCATAATAAAAGCCCTCCCAGCAAGGCGGAGGTTGCAGTGAAACAAGATCATGCCACTGCACTCCAGCTTGGCGACAGAGCAAAGACTCCATCTCAAAAAAAAAAAAAAAAGTCTCCCTGCAAAAAAGCTCAGGACCTGATGGCATCACTACTGTATTCTACCAAATATTTAAAGAAGTAATACCAATCCTAGGGAAACCATTTCAAAAAATAAAAAAGAAATACTTCAAAACTCATTCTGAGACCAGCATTATGCTGATACCAAAACCAAAGACACGTCAAAAAAAGAAAACTACCAGCCAATAACTCTGATGAATATTGATGCAAAAATCCCCAACAAAATACTAGCAACTGTAATTAAACAAAACATTAAAAAGGTCATTCATTATGACTAAATGGGATTTATCCCAAGGATGCAAGAATGGTTCAACATACACAAATCAATCAATGTGATGCATCATATCAGCAGAATGAAGGACAAAAACCATATGAGCATGTCAATTAATGCTGAAAAATGGGCCAGGCACAGTGGCTCATGCCTATAATCCCAGCACTTTGGGAAGCCAAGGTGGGTGGATCACTTGAACTCAGGAGTTTGAGACCAACCTGGCCGACATGGTGAAACCCCATCTCTACTAAAAATACAAAAAAAAAAAATTAGCTGGGTATGGTGGAAGGTGCTGGAGGGTGCCTGTAATCCCAGCTACTCTGGAGGCTGAGGCAGAAAAATCACTTGAACCTGGGTGGTGGAGGTTGCAGTGAGCCGAGATCATTCTACTGTGCTCCAACCTGGGGGACAAGGTGAGACTCTGTCTCAAAAAAAAAAAAAAATCCTGAAAAAGCATTTGATAAAATTTAACATGCCTTCATGATAAAAAACCCTCAAAAACCTGGGAATGGGTCAGACATGGTGGCTTACACCTGTAATCCCAGCACTTTGAGAGGCTGAGGTGGGCCGATCACCTGAGGTCAGGAGTTCGAGATCAGCCTGGCCACATGGTGAAACTCTCGTTTCTACTAAAAATACAAAAATTAGACAGGCATGGTGGTGCACACCTGTAATCCCAGCAACTTGGGAGGCCGAGATAGGAGAATCGCTTCCACCCAGAAGGCAGAGGTTGCAGTGAGCAGAGCTCGCACCAGCTGCACTCCAGCCTGAATGACAAGAGCAAAACTCTGTCTTAAAAAAAAAAAAAAAAAGAAGAAGAAGAAGAAAAGAAAACCTGGGTATAGAAGGAACCTACCTCAGCATAATAAAAAAGACACACAGCTGGTATCACACTGAAGGGGGAAAAACTGAAAGCCTTTCCTCTAAGATCCGGAACAAGACAAGAATACTTACTTTCACCACTGTTATTCAACACAGTACTAGAAGTCCTAGTTAGAACAATCAGACAAGAGAAAGAAATAAAGAGCATCCAAACTAGAAAGGAAAAAGTCAAATTATCTTTGCCTGCAAATGATATAATCTTATATTTGGAAAAGCCTAAAGACCATCAAAAAACTATTAGAACTGATAAACAAATTCAGTAAAGTTGCAGGATGAAAAATCAACACTAAAAATAAGTTAACATTTCTATATGCCAACAGTGAACAATCTGAAAAAAAAAAAAAGAAAGTCTATTTACAATAGCTACAAATGAAATAAAACATTTAGGAATTAACCAAAGAAGTTAACAATCTTTACAATGAAAACTATAAGACACTGATGCAAGAAATTAAAGAGGACACAAAAAAGTTGAGTTATTCTATGTTCACGGATTGGAAGAATCAATATTGTTAAAATGCCCATACTACCCAAAGGAATCTACAGATTCAGTGCAATCACTATCAAAATAACAATGGCATTCCTCATAGAAATAGAAAAAATAACCCTAAAATTTATACAGAGCCACAAAATACCTAGAATGGCCAAAGCCATCCTGAGCAAAAAGAACAAAACTGGAGGGATCACATTACTTAATTTCAAATTATACTACAAAGCTAGAGTAAACAAAACAGCATAGTACTGGCATAAAAACACACAGACCAATGGAACAGGATACAGAACACAAAAATAAATCCACACATCTACAGTGAGCTCATTTTTGACAAAGTTGCCATGAATATGTATTGTGGAAAGGACAGTCTCTGCAGTTAATGATGCTGGGAAAACTGGGTATCCATATGCAAAAGAATGAAACTTGACCCCCATCTCTCACTATATGCAAAAATCAAATCAAAATGGATTAAAGACTTAAATATAGGACCTCAAACTACAAAACTACTAAAAAAAATTTGAGGAGAGTCTCTAGGACATTGGTCTTGGCAAAGATTTCTTGAGTAATACCCCACAAAGCAAAATGGACAAATGGGATCACATCAAGTTAAGAAGCTTCTTCACAGTAAAGGAAACAATCAACAAAGTGAAGTGACAATCTGTAGAATGGGAGAATATATTTGCAAAGCATCCATCTGAAAAAGGATTAATAATCAGAATATATAAGGATTTCAAACAACCCTATAGGAAAAACTCTATAGGAAAAATAATCTTATTTAAAAATGGACTAAAGATCTCAATAGACATTTTTAAACAAGACATGTAAATGGCAAACAGGTATATGAAAAGGTAATCAACATCATTGATCATCAGAAAAATGCAAATCAAAAACTACAATGAGATATCCCCTCACTCCAGTTAAAATGGCTTTTACCCAAAAGTCAAGCAATAACAAATGCTGGTGAGGATTTGGAGAAAAAGGAACCCTTGTACACTGTTGATGACAATTTAAGTTAGTACAACTACTATGGAGAACAGTTTGGAGTTTCCTCAAAAAACTATAGGTAAAGCTATCATATGATCCAGCAATCTCACTGTTTGGGAATACCCCAAAGAAAAGAAACCAGTATATCAAAGAGATATCTGTACTCCCATGTTTATTGCAGCATTATTCACAAAGATTTGGAAGCAACCTAAGTATCCATCAACAGATGAATGGATAAGGAAAATACGGTACTTTACTATTCAGCCATAAAAAAAAAAAGATCCTGTCATTTACAACAACATGGATGGAACCAGAGGTCATTAGGTTAAGTGAAATAAGCCAGGCATAGAATGATAAAATTCACATGTTCTCACTTATTTGTAGGAGTCAGAAAATAATTAAAATAACTGAACTCATAAAGAGTAGAAGGATGGTTACCAGGGACTAGGAAGAGTAGTGAGGGGGTAGGTGGAGTGGGGATGGTTAGTGGGTACAATAATGTAGTTAGATACAATGAATAAGATCTAGTATTTGCTAGCTAGCACAACAGGGCAACAGGATGACTATAGTAAAAAATAATTTATTTTCATATTTTTAAATAACTAAAAGAATATAACTGGATTCTTTGTAACACAAAGAAAGGATAAAGGCTCGAGGTATGGATATCCCATTTACCCTGATGTGATTCTACCTGTATCAAAATATCTCATCTACCTCATAAACATATACATCTTCTATGTACCCACAAAAATTAAAAATTAAAAATGAGAAAAAGAAGAGGGTCATTCTCTCAAATAAGAGAAATGGATTACATAGAAAAAAAGAGAAATGGCCTAAGTAATAGGGTTGTCGGATTTAGCAATAATTGGGACATTCTTGCAAAGAAATAAAGAGAGAAAGAGGAAAGAAAGAAAGAAGAAAAGAAGGAAGGAAGGAAAAAAAGAGAAGAGAGAGGGAGGGAAGGAGGGAGGGAGGGAAGGAGGGAGGGAGGAAGGGAGGGAGGGAGAGAGAGAGAGAAAGAAGAAAGAAAGAAAGAAAGAAAGAGAGAGAGAGAGAGAAAGAAAAGAAAGAAAGAGAGAAAAAAATACTTCTTTATATAACTGAAATTCAAATTTAAAAAAAAAATTAATGAATGACCCTGTGACAGACCCTGAACTCCAGACCCTGAACACGAGACCCTGAATTCCAATGTCCTTTTCCAAGGCACAGGCACTCAAGTGGACCCAAAGAAATGGCTTGTTCATATCATGACCTTTTTGTTCATATCTCCAGCTTTAATATATCCAAATTAAGAAAAAAAACAAATGAATATTGATAATGTATGGTATGTGTCAGAAGAGAAGTAGAGAATGGACACATGAGTTCATAGGAGAATTGTCTTGGACATGCATAAGTTTCACCCATGTCTGTGGCCTCCTGGAGCTCTCTGTGGCCCCAAAAATATGTAAAACAGGGATATAGGGTACAGTAATACCAATTCAGGAACACATAAGTAAGGACTACTGTGTAGTGGTTAAAAGCACAACCTTCTGGATAAGACAGTCTTTATGTAAACCCTATGTGTAATTAACTAGCTGCATCTCCCTGTATAAGAATCTTAATCTCCGGGCCAGGCATGGTGGCTCACACCTTTAATCCCAGCACTCTGGGAGGCCGAGGCGGGTAGATCCTGAGGTCAGAAGTTCGAGACCAGCCTAGCCAGCATGGTGAAGCCCCGTCTCTACTGAAAATACAAAAAATTAGCCAGGCATGGTGGCACGCATTTATAGTAGTCCCAGCTACTCAGGAGGCTGAGGCAGGAGAATTGCTTGAACCTGGCTGGTGGAGATTACAGTAAGTGGAGACTGCGCCACTGTACACCAGCCTGGGCGACAGAGTGAGACTCCATCTCAAAAAAAGAAAAAAAAAAGAATCTTAATCTCACTGTGACCTAACAATTTTATCTGTAAATAGGGATATTTTATTGCTTATATTATTTAAGTCTAATACCATCCTTACACCTGAGCAAGAGGGATCCTGGCCTAGAGCTCCATGTTTTAAATGACCCTACAGGTCACAAACATAAAATATATCCATTTTTAATAGAATACATAGACACCTCTCTTACAGGGATATCCTGTGCTAAGCCTGGGCAGGGCCTGATCCATAATCCTAAACATCTTAGGTTACATGATTAAAACTGGTCATGCCCCAAGAAAACTGCCCATATTCTATGCTTTTGAAATAAAAAAGATCAAAAAAACTTATCCAAAGTGCCTAAAACAGTGCTTGACACTTACTAGCTATTATTTTCAATGTCCTTGAATCCAGAAGTTCTCTCTCCACTGTATTCAGTCTTCATCTCTGAGAGACCTGTTGGAAAATTCAATTTCCAAATATGCACATCTAAGAACTAGGCCTTGAACTCCAGTGACATTTTCCAAGGCGATAGGCAATTCTATGCCCAAGGACTATTCTCCACTTCTGAAGCTACCATGTACTGAACATATTAATTTATAATTTACTCTCACTAGTTCCAAAAAGATTTAAAGGTGGCTTATGGCCATGTAAAGTTGAACAAGATGACATAAATTGCAAGAAAGAAAAAATAATAACCAATATGTATAGGGTAGTTACTCTGTGACAGGCACAATGCCAGATACTTTATAACATTATCTCAATTAAGCCTCCCAGCAATATATTTCAGATGAGAAAAGTGGAGCACAAAGAGGCTCCACCTTTTGCCCAAGGTCACATAGCTTGTAAATACCAGAACCAGGATTGGCTTTATTGCATTGAAAGTAATGTGTTCTTCTAATGAAATTTTCTAATTTGGTTATCTTTATAGTCTTACTTCCTAATAAATCTTCTTCTTTTTTTCTTGAGGTTAGCAAATGTATCATGACTGAATTAAGAAATAAATCAACATTTTACTTCTTTCACTAACATGAAGGTCCATGGGATTTCTGTACTTTAAAGATTGTTCATGATATTTAGTAGTTTCTACATGATCAATGATAAAGTGCCTCAAAAATTTTGAGGAAGAAATCAATTCCATTTTAACAAAATTTAAATTGTATAAACTGTCTTTAAGTTCTGAAAAACCTTTAACTTGCTTTCTTAACATTAAGAACAACTCAGAAGTATATATACTCAAAGTGTTTATATAACGTAAATCATATTCTTACTTTCCGTTTTCCTGAAAGTTGATAGTTTTGCTGATATTCACAGTCTCAAAAAATGATGAATTTGCAGATCATGTTTTTCCCCATGACAAAACCTAATTCATCCACAATGCTGAAGAAAGAAAGTCATTAACCTAAAGTCAGAAGGATAAAATACAAAGTCAAAAAGGTTAAAAACACAAATAAACCATCCTTCTTTTTATCAAAGTACCAGACCGTTCCATCAGAGATGTTTGAAGTCCTCAAGTGCTGTCCTGGCTGTCAGAAAAAAAAATGACATAATTTTTCCAAATCCCAGTCTCCTGGAGTTAAATCGTCACTTCATCCATAAATACCGCTGATCTCTAAAAAGCTCCAAACCCCTCCTTATCTCAACATGGTCTGAGAAAATTGTGCATTTTAAAAGAGGAAAGTGGGTAGAGGAAAGAGAAACACCAATAGTCCATTTCTCTCATTCTTCTACCAAAATCTCAGGACAGAAAATGCCAATTAGTCAGGTTTTCTATTTCTTTTTCTCTCTTTTCTTTTCTTTGTTGTCGTTGTTTTTCTGTTTAGTTTTTTTGTTTTGTTTTGTTTTTGTTTTTTGAGATGGAGTTTCTCTCTTGTGCCCAGGCTGGAATGCAATGGCGCCATCTCAGCTCACTGCAACCTCCGCCTCCCGGGTTCAAGCGATTCTCCTGCCTCAGCCTCCTGAGTAGCTGGGATTACAGGCATGAGCCACCACACCCGGCTAATTTTTGTATTTTTAGTGGGGATGGGGTTTCGCCATTTTGGCCAGGCTGGTCTCAAACTCCTGACCTCAGGTGATCGACCCACCTCGGCCTCCCAAAGTGCTGGGATTACAGGCATGAGCCACCCTGCCGGTCAGGTTTTCTAGTTCTAAAGATAAAGATGGCTGCCGATAGATGCAATAGGTTGCGATTAAGATGTGTTGAGCCCTTCCTGACAAAGCACTTGGTTAGAGAAAAGGTGGAAGAATTTTGATCCATCTCAGGAAATCAGCAAATTGATTTGATTGACCTCCAAGGCACACTTTGTGACTGCTGTGTACACCATCCATGGTGAGTTCCACACTGCCCCACTGGATCTTTCCATCAGAGAAGGCCTAATTTCCCTTGTGCATCACCACCAACGTTGTATGAGAAATAGAGGTTCACTCCTCACTGTCTTAATTACTCAGTGACTGTTCAAAGAAAACCCAGTGATGATTAGTTCAATTGCTTTAAACTTGATTAGAAAGACGAAGTTTATTAACAGTGAAACTTAAAGCGTTTATGGTCATAACATGTTGACCAGTTAAAATCTGCATTTACTCTGTATACTCAAAGAGGACTTTTACCAATCAAGATATACTCAACATCTATACCTAATCATATGCCATTAGGGGTCTCATTTAACCTTTCCTCAAAGTGTGATAATTTCAACAATTTGATGGAAATATTCCCCTGTAGACACTTAGGATCTTCTGCCTTATTCTAAATCTTAAACCAGGCATTTGTGTACACAATAGCATCCTGATTGGGAAAAAGTAAGGTGTGTATCAATCTTTATGTTTCTGTTTAATGGCAATGGCTTACATTCCCAGATGTCGTTGTGTTGAAGAAGCAAGTTCTTCAGATGGGAAGTGGTTTGTATTGTTTTTCGGGATCTTTGAAAGCTAATTTCACTTGTGCCAGACTCAATCTGCAGCTAGAGCCCTGTCATTTCATTTCCCTGCCCTGCTGAGGTATTGTGAGGAGGGGCTATAAGTGAGTCGTATGAAAGTCCTTTGATGCTAGGGCTGGAGAAGATATAGATTCCAACTATGCTGCTACTTATTCTCAGCCCTAGTTACCCCATTAGTAAGTGAGGGAGATAAACTGTATAATAATGGTTAGCATTCACTAAATGCTATGTGTCATGCTCAGATCTAAATCTTTATTGATATTGCCTCAGTTAAGCCTTATAGACAACTCTATTAGGCCAGTTTTATTATAAACTTGTTCTATGATAAGGACAACAAAGCACATAGAAATTCAACAACTCACCCTAGGTCACACAGCCAGTTAGTGAGAGAACTAGGATTAGAACCCAGATGATCTGATTCCACAGGTGGGCTTTTGAACTCTACATTCTATGTCTGTAGTGGTTTATTTCTAGCCCAGTCAACCTGGAAGTCTAAAAAATACACTATACTGCATTTTTGAATCTTGAAATGATGGTTTTTTGTTGTTGTTGTTGTTGTTTTTGTTTTTGTTTTTTTCCATCTTCTAGCATCACCAGGTAGGTATTGTTGGCTGGCTGACGCTAGTCCTCACTCTGTCCTACTGACTTCTCCCCTTTGGTCCAGGCCTGCTCACTAACTACATCTGTGGTCGAGATTTCTAGCGTCAGATAATCTGTGAGCATGCAATCATTAAACCCCAGCAGCATCTCAGGGTATCATTTTAAGAAATATATTTGCAACCAGGAAATTGCTATATTCCAAACAGCTGAACACCTTTCAGAGACATTTTATTTGAAGAGTAAGTTTCTTGCCCTACATCTGAAAAATCCACTAACGCCCAACTTTTTTCCTTACAGTTCAAATATTTGGAACTGCTTTTGCATCCTAAATTGCCTCTTACCCTAAGGCAAAAGCAAGATTAGTCAAAGAGCTAATTATGCAGATTTCTCTATTAGATTCTTCAGCTTAACAGATTCTGAAAACACTTGCCTATCTACTGTAGAGAAAACATTGATTTCCGTGGTTAGGCACCCACTGGGCAGAGATTTCAGATCAGCCCCACTGTGTTACACATGGAATTGAATAATAATGCTGGCTGGAGTGGCCATCATAAAGTTCTAATCTAAAGCTGTCTGCTGCTGTTTTATTATAGCCTTACAGCTATTTCCCCCACTACCCACTGGCCCACCAGCAGTACCAGAGTTTCCAGTAATAGAACAGAATACTCACTGGATTATTTGGCTTCTCTCTACTTGCTGGTGGAAAGATGGGCTGTTAAAACATTTGTGTGGGTTGAAAAGCTTTTATACATAATTGTAAAGCAGCAACAACCCTGGGGTCTGTTTCTTTCCAATGCTGAGAAATAGATTTTACAATCTCAGTATGTCTTAGAGTTAATGGATGCAGATTCAAAAGACCCCTCTGTACTCAAAATCTAAGCTGTAAGAATAAAAGAGTAACATTTGAAAAAGAGGAAAAAAAGTAAGACCAACAGCATAGCCAAGGTCACTGTGAATGTACTTTTGACTTATCCACTGAATCACCACCTTCTATAACCAACTGGCTTAAGAATGTCTCGGTTACAGCCAGTAACCCAGTGGTATGATTTTGGCCAAATCACTCCACCACCTGACTTTTGTTTATTTATCAAGAATGACTTAATCTCAAAAACATCATTCATCTAAAAACAGAGTTTGGAATAACTACAGATCTGTGTTTGAATCCTGGCCTCAACATGTATTAGCCATGTGACTCCGATTAAATACAACCTCTCTAAGCCTCTGAGTTTGCACCTGTGAAATGGGCACTAAGTGTACTAATATACCAGCCTCACAGAGCGTTGTAAGAAATGAATAGATAATGCACATAAAGGATTCTCACAAGGGGAAATCTTGCCCATCCTTCTCAGGGGATACTCAGCAGTGTCTGAGGGCATTTTGGGTTTTCACAAAAGGAGGAGGATGCTACTGGCTTCTAGTGAATACAGGCGAGGGATGATGCTCATCATCCTACATGCATAGAACAACATTTTACAACAAAACGTCAATCTTGTAGAGATTGGAAATCCCTGGATGTAACATCTGGCTTACTGAAAGTATTGAGTAAACTGTGGTGAGGTGATGATGGTGGTTATGGTTGACCTTAGAGATCATCAAATTGAAAAGAATAAAATAATTTTGGAGTACATAAACATTCTATGAGGATACATTTTCCTTGTGGAATAGAAGATTTAGTTCCTCCTTCAGGGCTCTTCCTTGATCAGATCGAAAAGGCTCTGGGATCAGCATGAAGTCTATATCTTTACACCTAAGCCCTGCAGACTCCAGCCAAATATTTACGCCATATCCCAAATCCAAGTTCAGCCAAATAATGTGAGGCCCTGGAATTTTCCACTGTTCTATCAACCTAATCAGAAAGGGCTCCAAACTTAATTAATTTGCATTATAATTCTTCACTTTTCCAAATTAATAATCTACTGTAGGTCAACCATAAATCATTTACTCCAAAAAGTCCTATGTAGTAATTACTCCTTTCCAATCCAGTGCACTAAATTAGATTATAATTATTAGTCACACTTGCAGCTTTCATTTAGACTCCAACTCCAGCCAACACAAAACAAATGTTTGGAATGTTTATAAGCATTTCCTTTCTCTTTAACTTGACAGGCTTTTTTGCATTCAATAAAAATCATTATATAAACATTGGGTTTGCTTAATATCATGCAAATTATAAGAATGAACAATTTGGCAAACATCAGTCCACACAGTTCCACAGCCCCATAGACCTGGCAGGCCAGAAAAGGGTGATGTTATGTGAAGGGCAATAAGAGGTCCATTGGCACTAGATTGTCTTTCTGATGGGTCTGGAAGACAGTCTGAAGGTCTCGGTGTGTATTTGTGTTTTACTGTTATGTATGTCTGATCCACCTGGCTTTAATCTCTAGGAAGAAGCATAGCATAGTGATAAGAATGAACTTTGAAGCCAGGTTTCATGGGTTCATACACCAGCCTAATCAGCTCATCTACCAGCAAACTGGCCTTTAGAAGGTCCTTCTTTAAGATTCAATTTCCCATCTGAAAATTACATGTAATAACAATAATAAGTCACAGAGTTGCGGCGAGAGTGAAATAAAACAATGCCTGGGACCTAGTAAAAACTTTATAAATATTGGTCTCTACTATGTCATTAAAGCAAAGACTGTGTCTGTTCTGTTCCCCACTGTAGAGCTAGTCCTCAGTACAGCTCTGCTTGCAGAGATTATGAGCTCAATAAAAAGTTGTTGTTTGATTAAATGTAGGCTATTGACCAGCAGGGTAAACTTGGGTTACTTATTTGACCTCCCTGAACCTCAACATATTAATCTACATGGGGGGAGGGTTGTCACAAAAATTAAGTGAGCTCATGTTAGTGTTGATGCCTGACACAAAGCATTTGTTTAATAAATGTTGGTGGTCACGAAAATTACTATCATTATTAGCTGTGTGTGCCTTGAACAAATCTCTTCATTCTAAGTTTTGGTTTTCTTATCTGAAAAAAAATGACATTGATTCAATTTCTCAGGTGAAATTGGAGAATTGTTCCTGGGCAGTGATGATGGTTTGCCAGGAAGGTGTGATGAAGGGGGAGATGGACAAATGAGTGAGGGTGTTTACAAAGGAGCCATCATCGTGATGTGACATGAAGAGTAAAAATGGAACTGAGGCTCTTAATGGGTAAATGGATAAGGAAAAGGCTTGCAGAGTGATAGGAGTGGAGTCCTCCAGTTCCCTGCTGGAGTGGGAGTTCCAGAGTAAGGGAGGTGACGGGCTGGAGGTCAGAGTGGGATGCTTGAAAAGACTTTTGGCAGGGGTGCAGGTAGCTGCTGTCAATCCTTCCCCTACTCTTTTATGCACATTAGCATCCAAAAAATATTTACTGATGAATGAATATTTTCAGTCATTTTTCAGGAAGAGCTTGCTTAGAGTTCATGAGGAATATTTGAACTCTGAATGAAAATATTTCCCACAACATTTTTCTTGCTGTCTGGTTGATATGCAGAATTAGTGCTGCTTCTCTACCATTTATTCAATAAATATTAAAATATGTACTGGGCATCATTTTAAATTCTTGAGACATATAGAATAGAAATTTGATTTTATATGGTTTGACTTAATTTTCATGAATCAATCTCTGCCAGTGTGGCGCTTACATTCTAGTGGGGGAACAGATTGTAAAATCAAACATGACTTAGTTGTATTATATAAAAAGGATAAGGGCTATGGAAAAGGTAAAGTAGAGGAGGAGCAGGAGCATCCAAGGGTTCGATTTTAAGTAAGATGGTTGGGGTAAGCTTCATTGAGGTGACCTTTAAGTAGTAGTTAAAGGAAAACTCCAACTCTGTGCTCCCTTAGGGAACAAATTCCCTCTTGGCATTAATGTGGCTGAGCAGCCTATTGTTCAAGGCATCCTTCTAGATCTCAGCATTTGGATGGTCCAGATCATTACCATCTGTTCTCTTATGTCTAAACATGATTTTCTCTCTCCAGCAGGATAATAAAATCACCATCATGAAGAAGCCGTCTCATGAGAAAACCCACTATGTGAACTCCCAACACTGCTGAAGAGTCACCACCTCTAGTTTGTCAGATAAGCTCTTCAGATGGCCAGTTGTCCCCTTCAGGATCCTGGGATGGGACCATGTACGTCTAGCAATATAAAACTGGTACTGGCATTACCAGCAGGTGCCCTTCTGAAAACCACTGGAATGTCTCTGGCTCCTAAAATAAGATAATTAGGTAGTAGAGTGCCCTGGGATGTGGAAGCTTACCTTTCAGAACTAGACTTGGGTTCATTCTCACCTGACTGCCTCAGCCACCTAGGAAACATGACCCAGGTGACCATTATCTCAGAGGCTTCTGTCGGGCCTCTGCAGGAATAAATGCAGGCTATTCTCTAGGCAATCAATGAGAATAAGAGCCTCTATACCTTTATTGAAAGAGACATTAACAACTGCTACTGGTTTAGTGAAATGCAGGGTTCAAGGAAGGAGTCGAGGACCCAATTGAAGAAATAACAAGCAGTCGTGCCAGGAATACATCCCAAACCACAACCCTGTCTTGTACATGGACACTCAGACAGTTTGCTTGCTCTAGGAGGTAGCAGAACTTATCTGGCCACAGCCTAAGAAAGGAAGAAATTAAGTTTTAAAAAAGAAACTTTTCTCCATCCATGTAACGTAGCTTATTTGTAAATATCTAGAAGAAACAACTGTAAAAATACATGTCTTGGTCATTGCCACAGAAGAATAAGGTAGAGAACAAACATCTTTAATTTAATGAGGACACAACCCGTCTAGACAATCAAGCTCCTAAAGAATAAGAGGTCTAGTGGGTAACTAACACAAGTGTTTAAATAGCTTAAACTAGACCTTAATATTTACATAATGGCTTCAATCCTTTGCTTTCCAGCCACGCTGTGAATGTTTTTGAATTGGGGAAATTCTTCATTCACTCAACTCAGTATTCTTCTTAAACAAACCTAAAATGAAATCACTTAAAAACTCAAGAGTAGAATTACTTTCAAAGTATTTTTAATGCAATCTCAATTCCAATTTGAGAATTCAATATAAATTCTGCACCCATTTAGATAATTGTTTGAGCTTTGGGATTCCTGTTACTCTGCAATTCATATCAAACCTGTTGAGAGTTTTCCAGCATGAAAAAGAAAACAAATTTTGGCTTTCTTAAATTTTATTAAGAAAGTAATAAAATATTTCCTTTCAATTGAACCATTCATTTAAGCTAGTACAAGCATGTAGTTTAAAAATCAACTAGTAAGATAAAGACCAAAGTACCACTTTTCTTTTTTGAAATTGTACTGGATTAACATTCATCTGGAATAGGCTTAGAAATAATCTAGTCTAGCAGTTGTCTTCTTTGGATCAGGGACCCCTTTGAGAATCTAATAGGAGCTATGGATCCCTTCCCCAGGAAATCTATGTTTGTGTAATTTCAAGGGATTCATGGAACTAGGAGCTCTATAAAATCTATATTTAAAAATCTATAGTCCAAATGAAAGCATTCCCTTTTTAAATGAAAACTTCATGGCTCAGAAAATGGAAAGAATCCAATGTCAATTAAACAGTTAAAAGGAAAGAGCAAGATTCGCTTCTTTGTCTGCTAATTCCCGGAATCTGTATACTTCCTACTATGTCACATTACCTCTCTGGGAAGGAAAAACAGCAAGCCATGTTCCTTCAAAATTCTCTTACTTTCTCTCAAGTTATAATCAAATATGGAAACACATAGAACAGTATTTTACACAGTGACATACCATGGGACAGTTAATGAATGAAGAAAAGATGAGTTTATTGGTTAATTGCCACTTCTTAGAGATTAATAAAGAACCTCAACATACTAAAGGTTCTGAGAAGTCCTGCAATAAACAAACTGCATTTTACATTGATTAACATAATTTCCCAAACTTATTTGAGCATGAAACAATTTTTAACACACACTTATTAACTAGTATTCTTGTACACAATATTCTAAAGGATGCCAACTGGGGAAACACTGCAATTGGTGCAACATGCCTATGTTATCATTGCCCTCATCATTTTTTACAGACCCTTGACTGTGGTGTTAGTGCATAAGCTCATGGCAAATGTGGATCACATTTTTTGCAATGTGAAATCCCAAGGGCCCAAAATGTTACCAGGTCACATCTCCTGGGAAGCTAGCCCAAATGAGAAGCCAGGTATGGGAGAGGTACTGCCCCACATGTGCAGCTATTCTAGTTATCTATTGCTCATTAACAGCCCATCATAAACCACATCTCCCAGGAAGCCAGGCATGAGAGAGGTACTGCCCCACATTGGCAGCTCTTCTAGTTATCTATTGTTAAATAACAACCCATCATAAAATTTTGGATCTGAAAAACAACTTAATGTTATCTCTTAAGATTATGTGGGTTTACTGGGTTCAGCTGGGCAGAATTTTCTTCGGATTTGTCATGCTGTTGCAGTCACATAGCAGCTGGTGCTGGAGTCATTTGAAGGCTTGACTGGGATGGAGGTCAAAAATTATGCACTTAATTGGCTGGAAGTTGATGCTTATTGTCATTTGGAAACTCAACTAGAGCTGTCAGCCAGAGTACCTAACTGTAGTTTCTTCAGTTGACTTGGGTTTCTAATAAGATGGTGGCTGAGAGATCTGAGAACATCTTAAAAGCAAGAATTCCAAAAAATTCAGCCAGCAGCTTCAAGGTTTCTTAGAACCTAGGCTTGGAAATCCCAGAACTTCACTCCCACTACATTCTATTGATCAAGCAAGTCACTAAGGCCAGCCTATATCCAAGGGAAGAGGAATTAGACTCTACCTCTTTTTTTTTATTATTATTTCCACAGATTTTCAGGGAACATGTGGTGTTTGGTTACGTGAGTAAGTTCTTTAGTGGTTATTTCTGAGATTTTGGTGCACCCATCAGCTGAGCAGTATACACTGTACCCAGTTTGTAGTCTTTTATCCCTTGCCTTCCTCCCACCTTTTCCCCTGAGTCCCCAAAGTCCATTGTATCATTCTTATGCCTTTGCATCCTCATAGCTTAGCTCCCACTTATGAGTGAGAACATACAATGCTTGCTTTTCCATTCCTGAGTTACTTCACTTGGAATAATGGTCTACAGTTCCATCCAGGTTGCTGTGAATGCCATTATTTTGCTCCTTTTTATGGCTGAGTAGTATTCTGTGATGTGTATATAGACATAGATATATATCTCACAATTTTTTTATCCATTTGTTGATTGATAGGCATTTGAGCTGATTCTGTATTTTTGCAATTGCAAATTATGCTGCTATAAACATGCATGTGCAAGTATCATATAATGACTTATTTTCCCCTGGGTAGATAACCAGTAGTGGGATTGATGGATCAAATGGTAGTTCTACTTTTACTTCTTTAAGGAATCTCCACACTGTTTTCCCCAGTGGTTGTACTAGCTTACATTCCCACCATCAGTGTAAAAGTGTTCCCTTTTCACCACATTGCCCCCAACATCTACTTTTTTTTTTTTTAATGATGGCCATTCTTGCAGGAGTAAGGTGGTATTGCATTATAGTTTAGATTTGCATTTTCCTGATCATTAGTGATGTTGAGACTCTACCTCTTAATGAAGAAATAGCAAAGAACTTGTAATGTTTTACTTTACACCTATCAAAAATCTTGTTATTTTGTATTATAATAACCTGTTTACTTGAGCATCTATACAGTTATACTATAATCACTTTGGGGGTAGGATTAGTGCTCAGTCATTGCTCTATCCTAATCCTTAGGAGTCAATCAATATTTGTTGAACAAATAAGTAAATGAATGCAAGAGTGGTGAATGAGTAAGTGAGTGAAAGAAGAGAGTAAGATTATCTTAAAGAAGCTTAATTGTGAAGAGTTTTTTTAAAATTGTATTCATCAAGATGAAATATATTTGAGCATGTTTACATACAGAAAGTAAAGACCTAATAGAGAGTGCAGTTGAGATTACGAAAAGGGAAGAGATGGTGGTTAGAACCAAGTTCCTTATGAGATCAAAAGGACATGATCCATAGCAAGGTGGAGGGATTGGTCTTAAGAAAGGAGAGAAACATCTTCAGTAACACACCAAGTAAAGAGGAAAGGCTGTGTAAGATAAAAAGAAGCCTGTGAACAGAGAGGGGAGCATTGGAAAATTATGCCTAGGGCCTGATTGCCTCAAACTAAGTAAAACAGTGGAAAAAAAGTAGAGCTGCATTATAGCTCTAAGTGCCCTGTATTAATCTGTTCTCACACTGCTATAAAGAAATACCCGAGACTGGGTAATTTCTAAAGAAGAGAGATTTAATTGGCTCATGGTTGCACAGGCTGTACAGGAAGTGTGGCATCATGTGCTTCTGAGGAGGCCTCAGGGAGCTTTCCCTCCTGGCGGAAGGCAAAGTGAGGGCAGGCATCTTACAAGGCAGAAGCAAGAGACAGGGTGAGCGAGGTTCACACACTTTTAAACAACCAGATCTCGTGATAACTCTCACAGAACAGCACCAAAGGGATGGTGCCTGACCATTCATGAAGGATGCACCCCCTAATCACCTCCCTCCAGGCCCCACCTCCAACACTGGGGACCACAGTTGAACATGTGAGGACAGAGATCCAAACCATATCATGCCCTAAATTTCATTCAGTTATTTACTCATTCAATATGGATACATGCCAACTATGCGCCAAGTGCTATAGCACTGTACTACAGGCTAGTGATTTCTACCAATGGTGAAGTGAGCACATCAATTTCTGAACTTTTCAAAGGACTTCTCATTCTTGATTATAAAAATTTTAAAACTCACTGATTATTAAGTTCACAGTATTCAGAAGCAAATGGATTTGGGGAAAAGTATTAATGCACCTTGCTACTATTCACCATTCATCCTCCCTATGGCTCCCATACATTTCCACAAAGCCACAGAGAAATTTGCAGTTGAGAGTAGATTCAGAAAGAGCATAGGTGGTGAGGCAGGAGAGTTAATGAATTTGATTAACAGCCAATGACACTTTGTAAGTAAAATATATACATATACTAAATTCTTCCTTTTAGAACCCAGTGTTAGAAAAAACTTTTCATCCCTTAATGAATGTATTTTTAAAGTTATTAATTAATTTTTCTTTCATTTTCAATCATCAGTTATATCATTGCTTAAGTTAGAACATGATTACAATAATTATCTCATTGTGACTACTAATACATATATGCCTCTCCTCTTTCTACTTTATTTATGGTATTTAAAAAAAAAATTTGCTGTCTTGTTTGTCTGGATTAAGTGTAGAAGTTATTCAAAATTGCATTGGAAGTGGGTAGGATATACACTAATTATTTAAAGAAATGCTGAACAAAAGTAGCAGAATGAGCTGGCCACTAAGATCATCAGTCTATCAATCCTGAAGCAATGCTTGTCTTAATATAACTCCATGGACCCGAACATATAAGAAGAATGGATACAACAGGACACTCAAATTGTTGGTATAAGTCATGTAAGAGGTTAATACATGAGAGATCCCAAGTGTAGTGAAAGAAGAAATGCTTCCAGAATTCTAGAAAACACTTAAAGCAGTTCAATAGGAGTTACTCCATTTATTATACCATATTTATATATAAATGTTGGTCTAATCCTTTAGAGTTTATAATTCCCAAATCAATTACAGGTAGAGCATATTGTTTGAGGCTAAGGCCTCAGATTAACTCTAAACAGAAATTCAATTACATAAATTCATAGACTTGTTTATTCAATGACTGTATATTAACTACTATGAATTGGGTACTCTACTGGGAACTAGAGCTACATCAGGAGACAAAAGGACATGATCTTGACCTCATGGAGCTTAGAAACGAGTAAAGAAGCCAGATATTTGGTAAAAATGAATAGCATATGTAATGGGCTAAATAGTGGTCCCTAAAATATGTTCATATCCTAATCCCCAGAAGGTGTGACTATTACCTTACATGGCAAAAGATATGATTAAGTTAAAGACTCTTGAGAGGAGGCACTTATCCTGACTTATCTGGGTTGACCTGAAATTCAATCACATCCATTATTATAAGAGAGGGGCAGAGGAAGATTACACAGACAAGCATAGGAGAAGGTGACATGAAAATGGAGGCAGCAATTGGAGTGACACAGCCATTAGCCACAGGACACAAAGGAATGCCTGCAACCACCAGCAACTGGAAGGAGTAAAGAACGGACTCTCCCACAAAATCTCCAGAGGGACTGTGGCCTTGCCAACTCATTGATTACAGAACTGCGGGAGAATAAATTCTTGTTTTAAGCCACTGAAGTTGTAGTAATTTGTTATAGCAGCGCTAGGAAACTAACACAGCACAAAAACTGCAATATAATTATAATTTTTGACAAATGTCGAAAATGAAAAGTACAGAATGATAACAGTAGAACATGGAAAACTACATTGTATTGAGTATAATAAGGAGAGGGACAAGGGAAACAATATAGACTCAGTTTATGGAATATCTGGTTAATAATCATAGTGCTAAACACAGGCACACACTTGTATGCATGCATTGCCAGAAAAATGCCCTACCAAGCCCACATTCCAAAACATAAAATTATGTGTGTGTGTGTGTGTGTGTGTGTGTGTGTGTGTGTGTGTAGATAAATAGGCAGATTTAAAACTTTGTGGAAATATATGTTTATACTATAAACAGTAGTTTAAAATTAATTAAAATTAAAAGGTTTTGATAACAATGCAGATTATATTATTCTAATTCTAGATTAGAATTTCTCATAATGTTATCATGGATTTAGTTTAATATTTGATCTCCCCAAAAGGTTTCCTAAAATTCAAACAGGACATGAAATTTTATATCTTCAAAAAAATTTGTAGATAACTTTGTCAACACCACCTGGTGATGGGGCACTTTGTGAACCCCAGAATATGACTGAGGGTATCCAGAACACCAAGTGCAGTAGGAGCTACACAAATTCAAGATTTGAGGGTCGTGAATGGCATGAAATTAAAAGGGACAACCGAGGTCATCAGGATAGATGCAGAAATGGAAAAAACTATACAACTATTTCTTCTCAAAAGTGGAGAACACCTCTTTAGGTAGAGCCCTGGGTTGAAGGATCTGAGACTGATTAGCAAAACTGGAAAACATTCTCAGAGCCTTCAATTTGGAAGTGACTGAAAAAAGGTATTTATTATTTGGATATGTAATGAAATCAGTGGTTTTTTCCTAGACTAAGCTCTTAAGAAATTCAGAAATATCCATAAAATATTCCCATCCAAAAGACAGGGCTCTAGCCTAAGGAAAGATGACAGTAAACAGCAGCCTAACTTAGCAGGATCAGAACACTGGGGACTAAAAAAGAGAGAAGGCTTCCTCAGAGGGGTAGAAGCTCAGAGAACACAGATCCTAGAAAGTCTCAAAGTCACATCGCAGAGAATATAGTGTTAGGGACAAACAGCACAGGCTGAGGCAGAACAATTATCTGAATCAGACGTAATGTTAAGAGACTAAGAAGTGGCTACAGAGAGTCATGAATTGAGTTTTTCAAGCTAATAAGAGAGGAGAGAATCCTCAATATGAAGCTGTGAAAACCACCCTGACCTCTTACCCCTCCCAGAGGAACCTTCTCATAGTAGCCCAGGAAAACCCATTCCATTCAAACATGAAAAAGAAAAAGGGATATGATCTAACACTTTATGAAGTTATTAAAAGGCATAAAAAGTTGAAAATCTCATAATGTTTCACAAGGCAATAAGAACATACCAACAATAAGTATGACTTTAAAGCAGATGAAAACCTCTTACCTATTTTTTAATGAGCTAAAATAAAGAAAATAATTGAATCTTTAAAAATCAGCAAAAATCAGAAAGAGAATAGTTCAAAAATTACATCTCTAGACAACAGGAATAAGGTAAAGGATAATTACTGAAATTTTCAAGAGTATTAAAAATATATTTCAGATTAAGATCAAATTACAAGAAATACAAAACAAACACAAACACAAGAGGAAGTAAATACAATCTATAGCAACGAAAGGAAATAAATTACAGAAAATAGATAAGTAAAAGAAAATTCACATAGATATTTCCCTTTTTTTTTTGCAAGATGACAGACTAGAAGCTTTTAACATGCCTCAGCCACTTGAAAATAGCAAGATAGTGCATAAAGATCAACTCTCTGAGCTTTAATTCAGAAAACGGGAATCTACCAGAATCCTGAAGGCTATCACAGATCCCAGGGAGGCAAACAGCCCTGTGACAGCATTCAGCTGATAAAAAAGATTGTGGTGCAGCAGGGCTTTCTCTGTTTGATGCCTAGGCACATCTCCAAGGAATCCAAGCACCCACTTACCCAGAATAGCAGCCTGAGCTTCCCCACCCTTCCTGTGCAGAGATTGTGGTAAAGCAGGGCCTCTCCACTTCATGCCCAGGCAGATCTCCAGGCACTCAGAACACCCACTCACCTGAAACAGAAGCCTGAGCCAGCTCACCCCTCCTGTGCAGAGACCATGGTGAAACATGGCCCTCTCTTCTCCACATCCAGGCATATTTTCCAGCAGTCAGAGCATCTGTTACCAGCCTGAGCTGCCCTACCCTTCCTGGGCAGGGACTGTGGTGTAGCAGGGCCATCTGCCAGCCAGGCAGGTCTCCAGGCACCTGAAGCACCCACTCTCCTGGATTAGGGGTTTAGGCCACCCCCATACCCATGCAGATAACTTGGAGCTGAGGAGGTTTCTCAGCTCCACATCTGGGCACACCTCTGAGTACTTGGTGGTCACCCACTTGATTCTTCCTCAGCACTGGTGCACATGTCTGCCATTGGGGGACCTATAAATAGGTCTGCCCAGTCTGGACCTGCTGATGATGTTCCCATGTTTTCCCAAGGCTGAGCAGGGATCTCAGACTACTGTGCACTCCACAGATCAGCCCATTGCCTGAGGTAATGAGAGCTTCTCCTAGTAAACAAGAGTCAAGTATGTACACAGACACATCAGCCACAGCTGGTTCTTACCCATAAGTGCTATGTATTGCCTTGTAGATTGAACCACACATCCCAATATAAAATCTGCTGAAAGAAATGCATAGAGTTATAGAAGTAAAGCCAAATAACTCTACCCAACATTCTGTACAATCACACACCCCAAGGAGGGAGGACTAGGGGAATAAAAGGAAAAAAAAATCATGTTATAGGGAAAGAAAGAAAAAGAAAAAAATTCTACTCACATGAAAATAATTACAAAAAATTAGCAATACCAGCATCTCCGGATGAGAAGAAACCACCACAAGAATTCTGACAACATGAAAAATCTGAATGTAGTGACACCACCAAAGGATTACACTAGCTCTTCAGCAATGTTTCCTAACCAAAATAGAAACTCATAAATGACAGATAAAGAATTAAAAGCATGGATTGCAAGGAAGCTCAATGAGATGCAAGACAAGTTGAAAATCAACATGAAGAAACTTCTAAAGCAATCCAGGAAATGAAGGAAAAGATGAGTGTGTTAAAAGGAACAAATCAGAGCTTCTGGAATTGAAAAACTCACTTAAGGAATTTCAAAATACAACTGAAAGTTTTAATCAATAGTCTGGACCAAGAAGAAGAAAAAATTTCAGAGCTAGAAGACTAATCTTTCAAACTAAGCAAGTCAGACAAAAAAAATTTTTAACAAATAGAAATATAAACAAGTCTTCAAGAAATATGGGATCATGTAAAGTGACCAAATCTATAAATTATTGGCATTCTTAACTGACAAGAAGAAAAAGTAAACAACCTGGAAAACATATTTGAGGAAATAATTCAAGAAAACTTGCCTAATCTTGCTAGAGAGGTAGACATCCAGAAACAAGAAATCCAGAAAAGACTTGTACATACAAGACACTATACAAGATGAGATACTGTACAAGATGAACATCACCAGGGCATATAGCCACCAAGGTCAACAATAAAGAAAAAATCTTAAAGGCAGCTAGAGAAAAAGGTTAGATGATGTACAAAGGGAACTCCTTCAGCCTAACGGCAGGCTTCTCAGCAGAAAGCTTACAAGCCAGGAGAAACTGGAGACCTATTTTCAGCATTATATGATTATTATCATCATCATCATCATCATCATTATCATTATTTTTGAGACTTGGTTTTACTCTGTTGCCTCAGATGGAATAGAGTGGAACAATCACATCTCTCTGCAGCCTCAACCTCCCAGTCTCAAGTGAACCTCCCACCTCAGCCTCCTGAGCAACTGGGACAACAGCCACATGCCACCACATGCAGTTAATTTTTATTATTACTTGTAGAGACAAGGTCTCACTATATTGCCCAGGGTGGTCTTGAACTCCTGGAGGCTCAAGCAATCCTCCCACCTCAAGCTGCCAAAGTATTGGGATTAGAAGGATGAGCCACTGAACTCAGCAATTTTCAGCATTCTTAAAGAAAAGATAATTCCAAGCAAGAATTTCTATCTTGCCAACTAAGCTCCATAAGCAAAGGAGAAAAAAGATTTTTTTTTTTTCTGACAAGCAAGCACTAAGGGGACTTGTTACCACTAGACTAGCCTTACAAGAGATTCTTAAGTGAATTCTAAACATGAAAATGAAAGAACAGTATCTGCTACCACAAAATCACACTTAAGTACATAGCTCACAGACCCTATAAAGCAACTAGACAATGAAGACTATAAAGCATCCAACTAACAACTTCACAAGAGGATCAAAGCCTCACATATCAATGTTAACCTTGAATTTAAATGATCTAAATGCCCCACTTAAAAGGTATAGAGCTGAAAGTTGGGTAAAAAAATAAGACCCTTCTAGATGGGTCTCTTGAAGAAACCCATCTCACACATAACAACACCCATCGGATCAAAGTAAAGTGTTGGAGAAAAACAAATCACACAAATATTTAGAAAACAAAATAGAGCAAAAGTTTCTGTTTTTATATCAGAAATAACAGACTTCAAACCAACAACAGCAAAAAATGACAAAGAAGGGCATTACATAACAACAAAGGGTTCAATTCAAGTTAAGTCAAGAAGAGTTAACTACTTTAAATATATATACCCAACATTGGAACACCAGATTCTTAAAGCAACTACTTCTAGACCTACAGAAAGACTTAGACACCAAGAAAATAATAGTGCAGAACTTCAACCCCTCACTGATGCTCTTAGGCAGATCAATTGAGGCAGACAACTAACAAAGAACTTCTGGACCTAAATTTGACACTTGACCATTGGATCTAATAAACATCTACAGAATGTTTCACCCATTAAACACATTTGTCTCAATAGTACACAGAACATACTCTAAAACTGACCACATGCTCAACCATAAAGCAAGTCTCAATAAATTTTAAAAAAGTGAAATCATACCAACCATATTCTCAGAATACAGTGGAATAAATATTAAAATCAATATCAAGAAGATCCCTCAAAACCACAAAATTACATAGGAATTTAACAAATTGCTCATAAATCACTTTTGGATAAACAATGAAATTAAGTCAGAAATCAAATTATTCTTTGAAACAAATGAAAACAGAGGCAAAACATATCAAAATCTCTGGGACGCAGCAAAAGCAGTGTTAAGAGGAAAGTTTATAGGGCTAACACACCAACTTCAAAAAATTAGAAAAATTTCAAATTAATGATTTAACATCACGCCTAGAGTAACTAGAAAACACAAGAACGAATTGACCCCAAAGCTAGCACACACACACACACACACACACAAAATAACTAAAATCAGAGCAGAACTGAATGAAATTCAGATCCAAAAATCCATACAAAGAATCGACAAAACCCAAGTTAATTTCTGAAAAGGATAAACAAGGCTGATAGACTTCCAGCTAGATTAATAAAAGAGAAAAAGAGAGAAGGTCCAAATAAGCACAATCAAAATGACAAAGGTGACATTACAACTAATACCACAAAAATACAAAAGATCCTCAGAGACTATTATGAACACATCTGTGCACACAAACTAGAAAATCTAGAGGAAATGGATAAATTTCTGGAAACACACATCTCAAGATTGAATCAGGAAGAAATTGAAACCCTGAAGCAACTGATATTTAGTTCTGAAGTTTAATCATTAATAAAAAACCTACAAACACAAAAAAGCCTCAAACAAAATGGACTCACAGCCGAATTCTACCACGTGTACAAAGAAGAACTGATACCAATTCAAGTGAAACTATTCTAAAAAATTGAGGAAAAGAGACTCTTCACTATCTCATTCAATGAAGCCAACATCACCCTGATACCAAAACCTGGAAAAGACACAACAACAAAAAAAAGAAAACTACAGGCCAATACCTCTGGTGAACATAGACAAAAATGTCCTCTACACATACTAGCAAACTGAATCCTGCAGCACATAAAAAAGTTAATTCACCACAATTAAGTAGGCTTCATGCCTGGTATGCAAGTTTGGTTCAACATACACAAATCAATAAATGTGACTCACCACAAAAGCAGAATTGAAACCCGAAACCATATCATCATCTTAACAGACATAGAAAAAGCCTCTAATAAAATCCAGCATCCCTTCATGACAAGAACTGTCAACAAACTAGGCATCAAAGGAACATATCTCAAAATAGTAAGAGTCATCTATGACAAACCCACAGCCAACATTATATTGAAGGGGCAAAAGCTGGAAGCATTCCCCTTGAGAACTGTTAACAAGACAAGTATATCTCTTCTTACCACTCCTGTTCAACATAGTACTGGAAGTCCTTGCCAGAGCAATTAACTGAAAGAAATGAAGAGCATTCTAATAGAAAAAGAAGCCAAGCTACCTCTTTTCACTGATGATATGACTTTATACCTAGAAAACCATAAAGACTAAGCCAAAGGGCTCCTGGAACTGACAGACAACTTCAGTAAAGTTTCAGGATACAAAATCAATGTACAAAACTTAGTAGCATTTCTGTACACCAATAATGCTCAAGCTGAGAGTATAATCAAGAATGCAATGCAATTTACAATAGCCACAGACAAAATGTAAAATGCCTAGGAATGTATCTAACCAAGGAGGTGAAAGATTTCTGCAAGGAGAAAAACAAAACACTGCAAATATATCATAGATGGAAAACACCGAAAAAAATCATAGTGACACGAACAAATGGAAAACTAGTCCAGGCTCATGAAATGGAAGACTCAATATTATTAAAATGGCCATACCGGCCAAAGCAATCTAGAGATTCAACACTATTTCTATCAAACTACAAATTTCAGTTTTCACAGAGTTAGAAAAACATCCTAAAATTTATATGGAATAAAAAGAAAGAGCCAAAATAGCAAAAGCAATCCAAGCAGAAACAACAAAACTGGAGGCATCACATTACTTAAGTTCAAACTATACTATAAGGCTATACAGTAACCAAAATAACACAATAGTGGTACAAAAACAAACCCACAGACCAATGGAAAATAACAAAGAACCCTGAAATAAAGCTGCACTTATACAGCCATCTGATCTTCAACAAAATTGACAAAAATAAACAATGGGGAAAAGATTCCCTATTCAATAAATTGTACAGTGATAGCTGGCTAACCATATGCAGAAGAATAAAACTGGACCCCTACCTTTCACCATATACAAAAATAAGATGAATTAAAGATTTAAATGTAAGACCTCAAATCATAAGAATCCTAGAAGAAAATCTAGTAAACACTATTCTGGACATTGGTCTCAGTAAAAAATTTATGACTAAGTCCTCAAAAGCCATTGCAACAAAATCAAAATTGAAAGTGTGACCTAATTAAACTAAAGAGCTTCTGCATAACAGAAGAAATTATCAATATAGTAAACAGACAACCTACAGAATGGGAGAAAATATTTGCAAACTATGCACCCAACAAAAGTCTAATATCCAGAATCTATAAGGAACTTAAACAACACAACAATACAAAAACAACCCCATTAAAAAGTAAGCAAATGGCATGAACAGACACTTCTCAAAAAAGACGAAGAAGTGGACAAGAAACATGAAAAAATGCTCAGTATCACTAATTATCAAAGAAATGCAAATTAAAACCACAATGAGATACCATCTTACACCAATCAGAATGGCTATTATCAAAAAGTCAAAAATTGACAGATGCTGGTGATGCTGTGGAGAAGAGGGAACACATACGCTGTTGGTGGGGATATAAATTAGTTCAGCCACTGTGAAAAGCAGTTTGGGGGTTTCTCAATAACTTAAAATGGAACCACCATTTGACCCAACAACTCCATTATAGAGTATATATCCAAAAGAAAATCTATTATTCTACCACAAAAACATACGCACTTGTTTCTTCATTCCAAGACTATTTACAATAGCAAAGACAAGGAATCAATCTAGGTACCTATCAAAAATCGATTTGATAAGGAAAATATGGTACATATACATTGTGGAATACCACACAGCCATTAAAAAATAATAAAATCATGTCCTTTGCAGCAACATGGGTGGAACTGGAGGTCATTATCCTAAGCTAATTGTACAGGAATAGAAAACTGAATACCATATGTTCTCTCTTATAAGTAGGAGCTAAATATTTGGTTCTCATGGACATAAAGATGGCAACAGTAGACACTGAGGACTAATAGAGGTCGAAAGTAGTGAAGGTGGCAAGGGTTGAAAACCTAACTGTTGGAAACTATGCTCACTATCAGGGTGATGGGATCATTTGTATCCCCAACCTCAGCATCATACTCATATAACAAACCTGCACATGTTCTCCAGAATCTAAAATAAAATTGGAAACTATTAAATCAATAAATAAAATTGTTATTTTCTATGGGAAAAAAGTCAGAAACTAAAAGAAACAAGTCTTCTGGAGAAGGTGATAAAGGAGCAAGGCAAGGGAGAGCTGATACACATTTTATTGGAGTCCCCAGGAAAGAAAACTGAAGCAATGAAACAATATTTAAAACTATATTTCAAGGGAAAGTTGCTGTCATAAAAGACTTGAAAAAAAAGACATATATATGTGCATTTTAACATTTTGAGAGGGCATTCTCTAATTTGAAAAGTTGACTTAAAATGTTCAATACTGACAAATATTTTAATACAATAATTGGGCTATAAAATATAAGGAAAATATTCTTTGAACGTAACAAAAAGTCCATTCTGTATGTCAAAGAAATGCAAACAAGAATCATATTATCATCAGCATTCTCTAAGTAGTATTTTAACTGAGGCAACATTCTCATGGAGAAATTTGAGTGAAGGATTTTATCTTTAGCTAAACTATTCTTCAAGTATAAAGGCCACAGGCAACCAGTTATGAACATGCAGGAATCTATCACAGACCACATTTCAGAAAACTACAAAATTGTCATGAAACCTTCAGCATAAATTTAGAGGTCAATATTAAATGTAGGTAACTGAAGAACTAAAATTAAAAGACGGAAGACAAAGCTATAAGTGCTACGTGCTCTGACAATGTAGAAATAATTCAACTATTAAATTCAGTTTAGCTAAAAGCCGCCTCCTTACATATTTTAAATTTAGCCTAAAGGTTTCTCTCTACATAATGAACTGAAACCTAACCGGATGGTAAATAGATTGTAACCTACTCTTTTACCAATCACCAAGTTTCAGCCAATCAAACATGGTCCAACTGCTGAAAGCAGGTTCAAATAAGGCAAACACCAAGTTGTCACCAATCCAACTGTTTCTGCATTTCACTTCTATTTTGTCTGCATCACTCTCTTTTTTCTGTCTATAAACCCTTTCTAACCATAGACGAGCACCAGAGTTGCTCTAAACCCATTCTAATTGAGGGCCAGTAGGGAGGGCGGGTGTGTGTGCCTTATTTGCAAATTGTTCTTTACTCAGTTAAATTTTGCTAAATTTAATTTGTCGAAAGTGTTTCTTTTAACACAACTAACTGAAAATGGGAGAATAGAAAGACAGTAGGTATAAAATAGAATAAGGTCTTTGATTGCCTCTGGTTATTATGTGAGAATAAAATGATATAACTTGAAACTGAAAAAGCAAGTGACAGATGTTTATTTCCGATCATAAGTATAAAAGCCTGAGCAACAATTAGTAGACAGAGGGGAGGGAGAGGAAAATAAATAATTAATAACTAATTTTACTACAGCTTATATTAGCAAACTAATAGATAATATCTAAATATCTAAGTAAAGAGATAGCTAAAGGTGTTATATTATAAAGGTATTCATTTAGTGATAATCACTAGAACAAAAATATACACTGTATTAGTCTGTTCGCATGCTGCTAATAAAGACATACCCAAGACTGGGTAATTTATTAAGGAAAGAGGTTGAATTGACTCACAGTTCTGCATGGCTGGGGAGTCCTCACAATCATGGCAGAAGGTGAATGAGGAGCAAAGTCATGCCTTATGTGGCAGCAGGCAAGAGAGCATGTTTAGGGGAACTTGCCTTTATAAAACCATCAGATCTCATAAGACTTATTCACCAACGTGAGAACAGCATGGGAAAGATCTGCCCCCATGATTTAATTACCTTCCACCAGGTCCCTCTTACGACATGTGAGAATTATAGGAGCTACAATTCAAGATGAGATTTGGGTGGGGACAGACCCAAACCGTATCATATATCTTCCTAAATACTAGAGAGTGAGAAAATAAAGTAGCTCATCTAGTGAAAAACTTACTGGGCATATATAAAATATGCATTTATATAATACACAAAGTATGAAGCAATATGACAAACCAGAAACAAATCATATTCATACATATAAATGGATTTCAATCATCTATGCAGAAATAATGTTGTTAGACAAGTTAAAGAAATCCAACTCAGTGCTATATACAGAAACATACATCAAATAAAATAATTCAGAAATGTTTAAAAACTAAAAAGCTTTTTATAATTGAAAATACATGAAAACAACTAGACAGACACACACTAGTGTATATTAAACGACCCTTGGGACAATGAAGAATACAAAACAAAATTTTCTAGAAATCTAGAAAACAATAATGAAAGCAAAACACATTAGAATCTGTGAGATACAGCTTTAAAAAAAATTCTTCAGGTGAAAATTCCTAGCATTAAATACAATTTTAAAAATAAGAAAGCTAAACATATAATTCAAAAAGCTAGATGTAGATAGCAAACTATAACACAAGACAGCAGAAAGAAGCGATTAATACATATAAAGGAATTTAATGTCAGTAAACAAAAATAATCAGTAAATAAATAAATAAATTTTGGGGAATAAATCAACCAAACACATAAAACAATACCTGACCTAATTTTTTAAGAGGTGAAATGAAGAATGTATAAAATAATAAGTGACAAAAAAGATATAACTATTGACGCATACTGTGTATACCATAAGTGAAACAAATCCCATTAAAGACAGAACTTACAGACAGGCCAGTTTCCATCAAAGTAATTAAGGATGATTGTAAAATCTCTCCTACCAAAACACTCCAGGCCTGGATGATGTTGATATGGAAGGGGGTGCAGGGAAGTCCTGGGTAGAGAAGGGCAGAGTCCCTGGCAAGGGCTCCACACTGGGGCCTGTGCCCACGGACCCAGGTGAGGACAGGCACTCCTGTTTTTGCGCCCATGTGTTGCATTTTCCAAGGCCACTCTGGCCCAGCATGCCCCCAATCCTGTGCCTGTAAAAACCCTGAGACCCTGGCGGGCACACACACGAGCAGCTGGATGTCAAGAGGAACACACCAGCAGAAGAATGCATTGACAGACTCCGGCAGACCATCAATGGCAGAATGACACAAACGATGTGGAATTCAGCCAGGGGTGGTCGGAGGAGTGTTTGGCCACGGAGTGGCCCAACTCCAGGGGAAGACCACCTTCCCACTCCATCCCCATTCTGGCTCCCATCCATCTGCCGAGAGCTATTTCCACCACTCAATAAAACCTTGTACTCATGCTCCACGCCCATGTGTGATCCAATTTTTCTAGTACATTAGGGCAAGAACCCTGGGATACAGAAAGCTCCTCTGTCCTTGTGATAAGGCAGAGAGTCTAAGTGAGCTGATTAACACAAGCCGCCTGCAGATGGCTAAGCTGAAAGAGCACACTGTAACACACACCCACTGAGGTAGGTGTTTCAGGAAGTGTAAACACTCAACCCTAGATACTGCTGGGAGTTCGGAGCCCACGCTCCCCATGACCTGCCCATCTGCATGCTCCTCCTAAGTATTTTTTGGTTGTTGTTGTTGTTATTGTTGTTTTGAGACAAAGTCTCGCTCTGTAGCCCAGGCTAGAGGGCAGTGGTGCTATCTTGGCTCACTGCAACCTCCGCCTCTGGTTCAAGCTATTCTCCTGCCTCCTGCCTACTCCTCCCAAGTATCTGGAATTACAGGCGCACGCCACTGCACCTAGCTAATTTTTTGTATTTTTTAGTAGAGATGGGGTTTCACCTTGTTGGCCAGGCTGGTCTTGAACTCCCAACTTCAGGTAATCTGCCCACCTCGGCCTCCCAGAGTGCTAGGATTACAGGCATGAGCCACCGTGCCCGGCCAGGAACAGGCTTTCTGAAGCTTGTAAGGCCAGTAAAGAGCCTAATTCTAAGTATAAAGATTTTCTTCTATAGACTTCAGAGCTAAACTCTGGTTAAAACCAGTTCCCCAGTGCTTCTCAAACTTTCCACTTAAGGTACCCCTGGTAGTTGACAAGAATGAAAACCTGCCCCTAGAAAATCAAGGACAGGGCCGTGACACTGACAACAAAATCAAAATGACTCTAAAATCTGACTCATCTTAATCATTGGCATACTATTTAAATTCCATTCTATTCCATTTGGAAGTCTATCTTAATCATAAGTCATATTTTTAGTTTCTAAACCTAGAAAAAGTTCTTGGTTTATGCTGTGGCTCCTCACACTTTCCTAAACATCCCCTGGCACATCTCCCAGGGTTCCTCAGGGTGGACCCTGATGACCAGTTGAGAAACAAGACCAGGCCACTCACAAGCTGGCAGAATCCTATGGGGACCTAGAAGATAAAAAATAGAGGAACTCAGAAGCAAATTTGTAAGTGAAATTATCCCTGTTTTCCTTAGTCATGGTCCTCTCCTGGAAAAAATATGAGAAATTTTCTCTCAGCTTCCATTTAGACATGATGGATACTGCTATGAAGACCAATAGTATCTCACATATTCACAAAAAATCTCCTATGCTTACAATGCTTGTTCTCACAAACAAATCCAATTCGAGTGTTTGATTAGAATTAGAAGAAAATACAAGTTCCAAGGGGTGAAAATCACAATGTCTTTATCCTTACCCACCCTATTGTGCTTCATCTCCCTCTTCAAACATAGAGAATCCAATGAAAAAAACTCTCTCCTGGAGTGCTGCTGGACCCTTAAAGTATTTTGAATCCTTTTGTCTGATTACATTCCACCAATGACTACTTGAAGATAAGCATTTGTGAATCAGCTGAGAACATCTCATCATGAAGGGCCATGCCCAGCTAACATTGAATAGTGTCTGGTTGTCTCTGCATTCCAGTTTTTTGTCTATAAAGATTTGGAAAAATTATCTGTACCTTCCTTTCCTCAGCTGGTCACATCTGTGCTATAGAGATTCCACCCTTAACTCCTCCTCCATCCCACCTCTGAGCAAGCACATAGCACACCTGGTTCAGGTAACAGAGATGGGCACATGGTCCTGGTTAGCTCAATCACAGTACCCCAACCCCTAATTATAGTGATTGGTCCAAGAAGAGATAACTTGGCCAATTCCAGAGTCCTTCCCCAGAATTTTTCAAGTAGAAGCTGAGAGAGAGATATTCTGTTTCCTCGGTGGTTTCTAAGCTGTTAGACTACAGTTCCGCTGGCCATGATCTACGCTGCAAGGAAAAGGTTACTCAATAATAGAAAAAATTAGGCTAACAAACAGAGATGAGAGATAGGCAGAGATGTACCTGGTGATTTTCAAGACTCCAGTTTTATTTTCTGATGTAAATGTTTTCCATAGTACTTTCTTGAGTTATACAAGCTACTCACAGCCCTTCCAATAAATCCCATTTTTGCTTTAGGTAGATTAAATTGGATTTCTGTCACCAAAAATATCCTGATGGATATATCTATTACTCTTTAGTGATTTGACTGCTTCTAGAACTCTGGAGAACAGAAAGTGTGTGTGTTCTCACTATTCTTCATTGTTAAATGTATACTCAATGCACCCTCCTGGGGGAGAAGTAGAGGCTAATAAAGATGAGATTAATAATAATAGCCATTATCATTTGTTGAGAACTGACTGTGTATGAGGCTCTATGCTAAGCACTTTCATGCATTGGATCTTTTAAATCCTCACAACTCCATCAAGTAAGTAATACCACTTACATTTTACAAACAAGGAAACTGAGGTTTTGAGTTTCTTGAACTCAAATTACTCAAATTCACAGAATTCATAAACAGTAGAGGAGAATTAGAAGGCAAATCTTTCTCACTCCAGAACTTGGGTATTTAGCTACTACTTTATACTGTACTCAAGGTAGCTGGGTAACATAGACAAAATTCTTCCATCATTTTATTGTTTCAAATTGTGCATATAAAGAAGCTTCCGCAGTTTTGTATAGATATTTTAGTAGCTTCCAGAAAGGAAAACTACATGAGTTGAGTTGGCACTTTAGCTGCTTAATCATGTTTGCTTTAATGTCTACTAAAAAATAAAAGCAAGATCTTACCTTGCCCAGATGATGTTCCAGGTTTTTGCGGGTCAATATAAATTCAGGTAAAATAGAAAGAAAATTCAAAAGGCCAAATTCTTGCCCCATTTAGAAGAACTATTGAAATTAAATATTAAAGTCTTGAAGTACCATTATATTATTCAAAGTCTGTTTTTCTGCCATCTACTTTCAGAAAAATGAATCTCAAGAGAATAAGGAACATTTGGCTAAGTATTTTTTTCTACCAAGTATTGGGAGTAATCAGAGTGGCTTTAAGCCAAACAGATAACATTGCTCTGAGAGAATTGTCCTGAAACCATTCAAATGATTTACTGTGCTTTAAGTCCTACAAACTTACATCAAGTTAAATTAAACGAATGAGATAAAATGGAGACATCTGTCTATATATTCAGGGTGTATATGCCGATGTTTGTATACAATATATATAATGCTACTACATCACTTTACCCTTTTTGTCACAGACAATAACTCAAGCTTTATGCCAGCTTTATGCCAGCCAAGGGGATCATAACTGGCAGACCTCAGTATATTTTACACTGCATTAGTGCATTGCTTCAGCCAGCTAACGATCCTTACTTTTCAACCCATCTCTTTCATTAGTGAATCTGAATTTACAGGCAACCTCTTTCTCCTAATGCACAGAGCAGCTTCCCTGGCCCCTATGGCATATTGTGGCTTCACACCTAAATCAGTCACAGTTCTAGGACTTTCAGGATTTGGAAACTAATCCATTTAACTTTTCAGTAGGAACAATAGTTTCTTTCTGAGAAATGAGCTATTTAATTAGAGCCTTTCTCTTCCTACCTCATTCCTAACACATCAGTTCTAATGAATTGTCTAAAATCTGTTTTCCCTATTAGACTGTAAACCACAGGAGAGAAAGAATGAAGCCAATCTTGTTCGCAGAATCTAGCCCATGCCTGGTACATGTAAATACTTAATAAACATTTGATGTAGCTTTTATTGTTATGTAATCATAAAAAAGGCCATGCTGGATCACATTAGTGTTCCATTCATAAATACATCTGTGGTACGATTGTCCTATCAACAACTGTTTATTTAGTGTCTACTATGTGTGGGGTACCATGCTGGGGGAAACAAAAATAAGTAAGACCATCTCTGCCTACAAGTTGCTTATGATTTCAGAAGGAGCGATGAGACAATTTCAATAGGTATAATCCAAGATGAATAACGTAGGTGCTATAAAAGAAGTACCAAGAAAGTGCTACAGGAATTAAAAAACATCTTATTGTGAGAATCTGGAAAGGAGAAGGTAGCTTTTAGATGGAACATGGAGGATGGTTGGAATTCTCAAGAGAATGGAAAGAAAGGAAGCAAAAAACTCAAGGGCACAGCAGGAACACAGAGACCAGAAAGTGTGAGATCTTTTCAGGGCAGTCTACTTGTGACTCCAGTGTACCAATAGCTTTGGTTATATGCAGAAGCCGTGGTGATAGTGCAACGTCTAAGCTGGTCTTACACATGGGAGCCTTGCATACCAAGGCAAGGAAGGAGGAGCTGGGGCTTAATTCAGATACACAGAACACCCTTTATGGCAATGGCCCATAGGAGACCATAGTCATTTTCAACATTTGGCTATACATAGATGTCTCTGATTCCCTTCAATGACTCCCTTCAGTGACTTTTTTTTTTTTTTCTCAAAGCAAAACACCGCTAGTCCCTATACTGCCCCTGGTAGCATCTTGATTGCTTTTTTTTTTTTTTTTTTCCAAACTTGCCAATAATTTTCAAATCCTGGATTCTTTACATAAATTGTAAAACAATTCTATTTTTTCTTTTTTAATTTCTGTCCTAGTCTTTTCTTTAGGGAAGAGAGGAGTTCACTGGTGAGTCAGGCGCAGAGCTCAAAGTCTTATAAATTATATTTGTCTCATTAAATTTTCACAACATGCAAATCACTTGGATACTATTATCACTCCCATTTTAGAGATTTGCAAAGTAACGTCATTGAGCTGTTAAGAATCGGAGATGGATTCAAATTCAAGTGCCTGATTTGGAAGGCGAACTTTTAACCACTCACCATACCATACTGATTCTTTTAAAGAGCTCATTTCTAACAGCATACAGTCAAAATGTGGTTTTTTTCTGTCATTAGTTTTCAATGTCTTTACAATTACCTCCACAAATGTATAGGATTTATTTGACTACATGAGGAGAGAAAGTCTAACTGCAAATGATCTGGCTCATTCTGCCTAGACAGGAGAAGATGCCACACTGGCACTGCTCTTCACACTATCAAACATTATTTTTAAGTCTGGGATATTTTCCAAATCTGAAATGCTGCCTTTATTTTCCCCAAACCAAATAATAACTGCCTTGCTTCCAACAAAAATAGAATGACAGAATTATGTTTGCTTCTGGTTTTTATTTTTCCAGATGATATCAGAAAACACAGAGGGAAACAATATTCTCAGAGTCTTAGGCAAAAGTGCTAGATAATACATTTTTGAACAGTAGTGAAAACATAGCCCTGGTAAATAAATATATATTGATTTGGTTGATTTATTCATTCTTTATGTACTAGAAACAGTTACCTATAAAAGGTAATAACTGACTGGAACATAATATCTGGTTTGATGTATTCCCTCAGTCACTGAAATTACAGAGAAATCCAATGCTGAAATAAACTTTTGGAAACAAATTATTTTTATTACAATAATGCTCTCAGCTGCAAAAGCAAATGCTACTCAGTTTAAATTATAATATAAAATCTAAATATTCATTATTTTAAAGACAGTAGATTTGTCACAAGATAGGTTTGTAAATCAAGAATTCTAAATGGCAAGGGATATTCTTGGTCTCTGGTGGCAAAATTTATAGGAGCATCAATTTAGCCTCATATGTTTGAGTTTACATACGGTTGGTCATGGACGTATAAACATTCATTTGGAGAAAATCTAATGGTAAATTTTCAGAACACATTATTCAGAGAAGGTAAAAATCTACTTTTATATCGAAGTCCAGAGTCAACACACTCATGGGAAACAGTAAGAAATGATGGATAAAATTATGCAATAGCAAGCTAGCAGAGTGGGGAAAAGCACGGTTTTTCAGGGCTCTGACCAAGGGAATGAGCTGTAGTGCCCTTGCCCGGCAGGTGTAATCACAAAGCTCACTATCTAGTCAAGCACAGAAAATGTCTCAATAGATATTATTATTAAATAAAACAGATGTCAACACACATCCTCATCCATCAATTTGGCTAAACATGGCTTGAGCCCCCTTGATACAACTGAAGTTAATCCCAACCCTCTCCACATTTCTGTGAGTTTCATTTCATGCTTTTCTACACTTCTTTCTTTCCGAGGATATTTTATTGTTATTCACAGTCTTCTTTCAGTTGAATGCTTAGTTTCTGAATTTTCAGTTTTTCTTGTTTTCATATATGTGTTTTAAATCTATAAAGATCCTCCACAAATACCTTTCCAGCTACATTCTCATTTAAGCTGCGTTCTCATTTCTAGTCCATGTTAAATATTTCATAACTTCCATTAAGCTTTCTTCTTTAACCCATTAAGTATTTAGAATTGTGTTCCTCAGTTGGCTCTGGGGGAAGTTATTACTTGGGCTATTTTTAAAAATTAATTTCTGATTTATTACATTGTGTTTAAAAATTGTTATTAGTGTAATATGCTTTGGAATTTGTTGAGACTTCCTTTATTGCCTAGAATGTTACCAATTTTTCAAAACCTGTTTTATGTTTGCTTAAAAAGATGTGAATTTTCTTTTTGTGTTTTTAAATTATACCTTAAGTCCTAGGGTACATGTGCACAATGTGCAGGTTTGATACATAGGTATAAATGTGCCATGTTGGTGTGCTGCACCCATCAACTCATCATTTACATTAGGTATTTCTACTAATGCTATCCCTCCCCATGCCCCCCACCCCCTGACAGACCGTGTTACGTGATGTTCCCTGCCCTGTGTCTAAGTGATCTCATTGTTCAATTCCCATCTATGAGTGAGCACATGTGGTGTTTGGTTTTCTGTGATAGTTTGCTGAGAATGATGGTTTCCAGCTTCATCCATGTCCCTGCAAAGGACATGAACTCATCCTTTTTTATGGCTGCATAGTATTCCGTGGTGTATATGTGACACATTTTCTTAATCCAGTCTATCATTGATGGACATTTGGGTTGATTCCAAGTCTTTGCTATTGTGAATAGTGCTGCAGTAAACATACGTGTGTGTGTGTCCATATGTTGGGTGCAGGGTTCGGTATGTTTATTATTAAATAATAATTGTTAATTATGTTATTCAAAACTTCTATAGCCTTTAGTTTTGGTCTCTCAATTTCAAAATCTCCTACTTAGTATCTATATTAATTTCTTCTTACGGTTTTACTATATGTTGATTTTTAAATTTTTAAGGTGTATTTTCAATGAATACAAAACCACTGTTGTTGAATAAGCCATGTAATATTTTCTACTACTTCAGTCTTGTGCTGTTTTTAACTTCAGAAATGGTTTAAATTATTTTCTGACTCAGAATCATGTATTGCATTTAGTTGGTTTTTTTTTTTTAGACGGAGTCTCGCTCAGTTGCCCAGGCTGGAGTGCAGTGGTGCGATCTCGGCTCACTGCAAGCTCCGCCTCCTGGGTTCACGCCATTTTCCTGCCTCAGCCTCCCGAGTAGCTGGGACTACAGGCGCCCACCACTACGCCCGGCTAATTTTTTTGTATTTTTAGTAGAGACGGGGTTTCACCATGTTAGCCAGGATGGTCTCGATCTCCTGACCTCGTGATCCGCCCGTCTAGGCCTCCCACAGTGCTAGGATTACAGGCGTGAGCCACTGAGCCCAGCCTGGTGTGTGTTTTTAATCAGAAGTCCCGCAGTCTTTTTTGTTTTTTATAATGATATTAGGAATACCAATCAGCTGTTTTGCAGAAGGTGCCAAAGTAAGGGTCTAGCTGATATTTCCTCATGATCATATTCAGTTTACATATTTTTGGCAAAAATGCTACAAAAATTATGTTATGTCCTCTTCAGTACATCATGTTAAGGGTTCATGATATTGGGTTGTTCCACTACCTGTAATGTTAACTTTAATTGCATGGTTAAGATGATATATGCCAGTATTCTCCTCGTAAAGTTACTATTTTTCTCTGTAGTTACTAAGTATTTTGTAGGGAGATACTAGGGTATGTGTGGAGGTAGGGGGAGGTATTAACAAACGTTCCCTTACTGGTTTTAGCATCCTGTGATAATGCAATCCTGAATCATTTATGTTTCTGGTGCTTTCTAAATATATATTTTTGATGTACGAAAAGTTTATTGGCATTCAATACTTACCTATATTTCTTTAGAATATAATGGATTGAAGAAAAATAGCCAAAGAGATTGAATAACAATTAAGAAAGTAAGACTTACAAATGACCAATAACTTCACCAAAAAATTCTAGCTCTCTCCTAATTGAAAACGTCCAAATTAAAACAATGAAGCATATGTTTTCATCAAGCAAATTTGCAAAGAAAAAGAATAATAACATTCTGTGGCAGGATTTTCAAAAACAGAAAATCTTTGTGTTTTTATACTTTCATAACTACATCTTTACTGCTACAGCTATAACATAGATAAAAACTTTTTGGAGGCAATTTGGCAGTATCAAAATATTTTTCCCTTTCAACTTTTATTTTAGATTTAAGGGGTACACGTGCAGGTTTGTTACATGGGTATATCACCTGATGCTGGTGTTTGGTTTAGCAATGCTCTCATCACCCAGGTACTGAGCATAATGCCCAATAGTTTTTCAACCTTTGACTCCTTTCCTCCCTCTGCCTCTAGACGTCCCCAGTATCTATTTATTAGTGCATCTTTATGTCCATAAGTACCCAATGTTTAGCTCCCACTTATGAGTGAGAATATGCAGTATTTGGTGTTTTGTTCCTGAAGTCATTTGCATAGGATAATTAATGTTACCCTTATGTCATCCAGTGTTATCCATGTTGCTGCAAAGAACATGATTTTTTATGGCTATGTAGTATTCCATGGTTTATATGTTCCACATTTTCTTCATCCAACTGAACATTGATGAGTACCTAGATTGATCCCATGTCTTTGATATTGTGAATAGTGCTGCAATGAACATACAAATGCATGTTGTAGAATAATTTGTTTTATTCTGGATATATACCCAGTAATGGGATTGCTGGGTCGAATGGTAGTTCTAAGTTCTTTGAGAAATCTTCAAACTGCTTTCCACAGTGGCTGAACTAACTTACATTCCACCAGCAGTGTATAAGAGTTCAGAAATCTTCAAACTGCTTTCCACAGTGGCTGAACTAACTTAACATTCCACCAGCAGTGTATAAGAGTTCCCTTTTTTTCCACAGCCTTGCCAGCATCTGTTGTTTTTTGGCTTTTTGCTAGTAGCCATTCTATCTGGTATAAGATGGTATCTCATTGTGGTTTTGATTTACATTTCTCTGATGATTGGTGATGCTGAGCATTTTTCATATGTTTGTCAGCTACTTGTATGTCTTCTTTTGGTAAGTGTCTGTGCATATCTTTCACCCATTTTTAATGGGGTTATTTGTTTTGGGCTTGTATTGTTTAACTTCCTTATAGATTCTGGGTATTGGACCTTTGTTGGATGCATGCTTCCCAAATATTTTCTCTCATTCTATAGGTTGTCTCTTTATTCTGTTGATAATTTCTTTTGCTGTGCAGAAGCTCTTTAGTTTAATTGGGTCACTTGTCAACTTTCGTTTTTGTTGCAGTTGCCTTTGAGGACTTAGTCATAAATTTTTTGCCAAGCCCAAAGTCCAGACCTAGGTTTTATTCTAAGATTCTTACAGTTTGAGGTCTTACATTTAAATCTTTAATCCATCTTGAGTTAACTTTGTATAAAGTGAAAGGTGGGGTCCCCGTTTCATTCTTCTGCATATGGCTAGCCAGCTATCCCAGCACTGTTTATTGAATAAGGAGTCCTTCCCCCTTGCTTATTTTTGTCAACTTTATCAAAGATCATATGGCTGTATATTTGTGGTTTTATTTCTGTGTTCTCTATTCTCTTCCATTGGTCTATGTGTTGTCTGTTTTTATAACAGTGTCATGTTATTTTGGTTATTGTAGCCTTACTGGTTAGTTTGAAGTTGGGTAATGTAATGCCTCCGGCTTTATTCTTTTTGCTTAAGAATGCTTTGGCTATTTAGGCTTTTTATTGGTTCCATATGAATTTCAGAATAGCTTTTTCTAATTCTGTGAAAAATAACATTTGTAATTTGATAGGAATGGCATTGAATATGTAGACTGCTTTAGGCAAGATGGCCATTTTAATGAAATTAATTTTCTATATGAGCCATGGAATGTTTTTTGTTGTTGTTGTTGTGGGTCATCTATGATTTATTTCAGCAGTGTTTTGTAGTTCTCCTTGTAGAAATCTTTCACTTCCTTTGTGAGATATATTCCTTGGTGTGAGTGTGTGTGTGTGTGTGTGTGTGTGTCTATTGTAAATGAGACTGTGTTCTTGATTTGGCTCTCAGATTGAGCATTATTAGTGTATAGAAATGCTACTGATTCTTGTACATTGATTTGGTATCCTGAAACTTTACTGAAGTTGTTTATCAGTTCCAGGGGATTTCTAAGTATAGAATTATATTATCAGGCCGGACATGGTGGCTCACACCTGTAATTCCAGCAGTTTGGGAGGCCAAGGTGGACAGATCACGAGGTCAGGAAATCGAGACCATCCTGGCCAACATGGTGAAACCCCGTCTCTACTAAAAACACAAAAGTTATGCATGCTGGGCATGGTGGCATGCACCTGTAGTCCCAGGTACTTGGGAGGCTGATGAAAATAATCGTTTGAACCCAGAAGGCAGAAGTTGCAGTGAGCCGAGATCGCACTACTGCACTCAGCCTGGTGACAGAGCGAGACTCTATCTCCAAAAAAAAAAAAAAAAAAAAAGAATTATATTATCAGTGAAAGGAGATAGTTCAACTTCTTCTTTTCCTATTTAGATGCCTTTTATTTATGTCTCTTGCCTGATTGCTCTGGCTGGCACTTCTAGTATTAAGTTAAATAGGAGGGGTGAGACTGGGCATCATTTTCTTGTTACAGTTCTCAAGGGGGATGCTTCCAACTTTTGCCCCATTAGCATCACATTGGCTGTGGGTTTGTCGTAGATAGCTGTAATTATTTTGAGGTATGCTCCTTTGATACATAGTCTCTTGAGGGTTTTTATCATAAAGAGATGTTGGATTTTTTCAAAATATTTTTCTGTGTCTATTGAGATGATCATATGGTTTTGGCTTTTAAGTCTGTTTATGTGGTGAATCATATTCATTGTGTATGTTGAGCCAATCTTGTATCCCAGGAATGAAGCCTACTTGATTGTGGTGAATTTTTTTTTTTTTTTTTTTTTGAGACAGAGTCTTGCTTTGTCACCAGGCTGGAGTGCAGTGGCACCATCTCGGCTCACTGCGACCTACACCTCTTGGGTTCAAGCAATTCTCCTGCCTCAGCCTCCCAAGTAGCTGAGACTACACGCATGTGCCACCACGTCCAGCTAATTTTTGAATATTTAGTAGAGAAGGGGTTTCACCATGTTGACCAGGATGGTCTTGATCTCTTGACCTTGTGATCCACCTGCCTCAGCCTCCCAAAATGCTGGGATTACAGGTATGAGCCACCGCACCCAGCTGGTGAATTAACTTTTTGATGTGCTGCAGGATTTGGTTTGCTAGTATTTTGTAGAGAATTTTTGTATCTATCCCTGTGTTAGGGATATTGGCCTGTAGTTTTCTTTTTTCATTGTGTCTTTGCCAGGTTTCGGTATGAAGGTGATGATTGCTTCATAAAATGAGTTAGAGAGGAGTCCCTCCTTCTTGGTTTTTTGGAATAGTTTCAGTAGAATTGGTATCAGTTTTTATTCATACATCTGGTAAAATGTGGTTGTAAATCCATCTGGTCCATGGCTTTCTTTGGTTAGTAGGTTTTGTATTAATTATTCAATTTCAGAACTTCATGTTGGTCTGGTCAGGGTTTTAATTTCTTTCTGATTTTATCCTGGAATGTTTTGTTTCCAGGAATTTATCTATCTCCTCTAGATTTTCTAGCCTGTGTGCATAGAAGTGTTCATAATAGTCTCTAGGAATCTTTTGTATTTCTGTGGGATTGGTTGCAATGTCACCTTTGTCATATCTGATTGTGCTTATTTGGATCTCCTCTTTTTCCTTCGTTAAACTAGCTATCAGTCTGTCAATCTTGTTTAACCTTTTAAAGAACCAACTTTGGGTTTTGTTGATTCTTTGTATGGATGTTCGGATCTAAGTTTCATTGAGTTCTACTCCGATTTTAGTTATTTCTTTTCTTCTGCTAGCTTTGGGGTTCATTTGTTCCTGTTTTTCTAGCTCCTCTAGGTGTGATGTTAGATGATTTATTTGAGATCTAAGTTTCCTAGGTAGGTGTTTAGTACTATAAACTTTCCTCTTAACACTGCTTTTACTGCATTGCAGAGATTTTTATGTTTTGTCTCTGTTTTCATTTATTTCAAAGAATTTTTTTATTCCTGCCTTAACTTTATTGCTTTCAGGAGTAAGTTGTTTAATTTCCATGTAATTTTGGGGTTTTAAGAGATCCTCTTCGTATTGATTAGTGTTTTTATTTCACTGTGGTCCAAGAGTATGGTTGATATGATTTTGATTTTTTTGAATTTATTGACACATGCTGTATGGCTGAGCATGTGGTTGATTTTAGAGTATTCTATGTACAGATGGCAAGAATGTATATTCTGCGGTTGATGGGTGGAGTATTCTGTAGATATCTGTTAGGTTCAATTGGTCATGTGTCAAACTTATGTCCAAAATATACATGTAGGTTTTCTGCCTCGATGATCTGTCTAATGGTGTCAGTGGGGTATTGAAGTCCCCCATTAATATTGTGCGTTTGTCTAAGTCTTTTTATAATTCTAGAAGTAGTTGTTTTAAGAATCTGGTGCTCCAATGTTGGGTATGTATATATTTAGGGCAATTAAATCTTCCGGTTGAATTGAACCTTTTATCATTATATAGTTTCCTTCTTTGTCCTTTTTAACTGTTGTTGGCTTAAAGTCTGGTTTTTTTGATATAAGAATAGCAATCCCTGCTCTTTTTTGTTTTCCATTAGCTTAGTAGATCTCTCTCCAGCTCTTTACTTTAAGCCTATTGGTCTCATTACATGTGAGATGGCTCTCTTGAACAAAGCAAACAGATAGGTCTTTTTTTTTTTTAATCCAACTATATGGTCTGTGCCTTTTAAGTGGGGATGTTTAGACCATTTGCATTTAGGGTTAATATTAATATGTGAGCTTTGGTTCTATCATGAAGTTACTAGCTAATTGCTCTGTAGTTTCTATTGTGTGGTTGCTTTGTAGGGTCTGTAGACGGCCAAATGCTGATTTTCTAACTCTACCTTTCTGTCTATATTTCTTAGTTGGCATTCTACTCTGAAGAAGAGCTTGTCTTTATTCCCCTGTCCTGGCCCTATTGCCACATAGCAAAACAATCCAAGATTAGAGGCATAAAACAACAACCGTTTTGTTATAGTTACACATACCTGTAGTCAGGAGTCTAGAAAGTGCATAGTGAAGAGAGACTTTCACTACCCTATCATTTCTCTTTTAACAACAAGCAGCCAGAAAGGGCAGACAGTAAAACACAGATAAGACAACTCAGGCACAGAGGGAGCAGGGGGGAAGTCTCTTGGGTAACTGCCAAACTTCACCCTCATACAGTGGGCCCCAGTAAAACACTGGGCCATAATAAGCACATTCCTTTCCCTTCAGGTACGCTAAGATAGATAGGAGCTAAAAGCCGACTCGGTGGGTATGCCTGCAGCTACATGAAGATGTATGGGAACAGACACAAAACTCTCCCTCCCAGATAAGCACAACAAAGAGACACAGAAGTAATCCAAGCCTCTGATAAACTCTCCTGCCCTGAATCCTTAAAAACTCTTAGTCTGTAAAAGAGAGTGCCTCTGACCTAACTCAGCCAGAAGCCCCACTCAGGTTTATTTTCCAAAATAAACCTATCTTTAACAGTGAAGCTGCTTTTCATGTTTCCTTCCTCTTTCTTTAATTCTTACACCTTTAAAAGACAGTATAAATAAAATACTGTGAAATCAGTACTTAAGGACTATAAGTGTATTTTGTCTTCACAAGGTAGAAATTATGCTTTCACAGTATAAATAAAATACTGTGTATAAAGGTAAATTGGTTTATTCTCCCATCCTTCACCCACACTTCAGTCTGATTATGTTATTTATTAGAGATAGGCTCATTTTTTTCTTGATTATATTCCATTTTAGGATATTTTACCTATCCTTTTTGATATTATTTTATACTTTAGGTAAGTAAAACATTAATATAATACCAAAATTTAAAACTATGCAAAAAATAGAAATACTGAGAGAAGTGCTAACTCTTCATCCATTCAACCCCATTCTCACCCATCTCTTATAGGTAATCAAACTCATTAGTTTCTATTTATCCTTCATATGTTTCATTTTGAAAAAATACCAGACATATTTGTTTTAGGTTAAATGTTTTTATCTGATTACAACTTTAAACTTACCTCATAGATACTGGTATGTGCTGATTTCACTAACATTAGACCATTTTCTTCTTTGTCTCTTCCTTCTCCTTCCACTTTTTAGTTGCACTATTTCTACCTTATGAAGACAAATAAAAATTATATAGTATTCTTCCTCCCTCATCTTTGCGTTTGATAAATCTACAATTAATACTCACAATAACTTCTTTTCTACAGTTTCCCCAATTGTCTCTTGGTTAGATGCTTATCCTCTGGTAGATTCCTTAAGCAGGGCTTGTGGATATAATAGTCCTTAAATTCTTCAATCATTAAAATGGTTTTTATGTATTCTTACTATTTGAAGAATAGTTTGGCTAGACATAACATCTTTGTTTCATAATTTCTCTCCTTTAGATTTTTTTCAGTGCTGTTACACTATTGCTTTCCTTCATGCATTTATTTTTTAAGTCAAGCTTATGGAGGTAAATTTTACGTACAGTAAAACTTACCCTTTTAATGGGTGCAGTTTGATGAGTTTCAGAAAATATATAAGGTCATGTAACAACCACCAAAATAAAAATATATAAACCACCACCAACCACCATAATAAATATATTTCCACGTCCCCAAAAAGTTTTCTCCTCCCCTTTTATAATCAACACACTCTTTGCATCCATAGGCCCTGGAAAACACTAATCTACTTTCTGTTCCTGTAATTCTGCCTTTCCTAAAATTTTATATAAATAGATTCATATACTTTATAGTCTTTTGTGTCTTTTAGCATAATACTTTTGTGATTTATCCATGTTCTAGCAACACTCAATGGTTTCAACATACTAACTATAGCTACAACACGATTTTTTATTTATTTACCAGTTGATTGATAGTTGTGTTGCTTCTAGTTTCTAACTATTATGAATACAGTTGCTTCAAATATTTACGTGAAGGTTTTGTATGAACATATGTTTTTATTTCTCAAGAACACATACCTAGGAATAAAATTTCTGGGTTATATAATAAGTTTATGCTTATTTATTATTATTATTTTTATTATTATTATTGAAATGAGATCTCATTCTTTTGCCCAGGCTGGAGTGCAGTGGTGTACTCACAGTTCACTGCAGCCTCAACCTCCCTGGGCTCAGGTAATCCTCCCACCTCAGACTCCTGAATAGCTGGGACCACAGACATGTGCCCACACACCTCCGTATATATATGTATATATGTGTGTGTGTGTATATATATATATATATGTATATATGTGTGTGTGTGTGTGTGTGTGTGTGTATATATATATATATATATATATATATTTTTTTTTTTTTTTTAGAGAGAGTTTCACCGTGTTGCCTGAGCTAGTCTCAAACTCCCGGGCTCAAGAGATCTGCCTGCTGCCTCAGCCTCTCAAAGTGCTGGGATTACAACCATGAGCCACCACACCCAGCTATTTATGTTTAACTTTGTAAATACATATCAAACTGTATGTTATTTTTGAGAAATCAAATTCCAGTGTAACTCTTATTCTTGTAAGTTAACTTGATTTTTTTTACCCTGAGAACCTAAGGACTTTTTCTTTCTGTTTAAAGTCTGATAGATTTACCAAGATATGTATCAGAGTTCATTGTTCTGAATGAATTTTCAGAGAGTGAACCGTTTCATATGTGGATTTATTCTGTTTTTCAGGAATTTTTCTTGAATCATTGTTTCAAATTTTAGTTATCTTCATTGTTTTTCTTTTTAGGCAAGTAAATTATGCAATACATACATTAGACCTTCTTTGCCTAATTTCCATTGCACTCACTCTCTCTGACCCTTATAACTCATCCATTTATCTTATGTTCATTCACTTTGCTGTTCATTCACTCTGCTTTTATCTTGTGTTCATTTACTCTGCTTTTCTTCAATTGTTTGTATTAATTTTCCATTTGAGTTCATTCACTTTGCTGTTCATTCACTCTGCATTTATCTTGTGTTCATTCACTCTGCTTTTCTTCAATTGTTTGTCTTAATTTTCCATTTGAGTTTATTTAAGAGGAAGGCACCTTATAATTTAACCTTTGTTTCTAAGATATTTTTTCTTTTTCCTCTATTTCTTCCCTGAATTTTTCAATCCACTCTTACTTAATTTGTCTCTTTTTTCCTTTTTTGGCCAATTTTAGTTTTAAGTCTATGTATTTTTTAATTTCCTGTAATGCTTGTCAATTTTTTTTTCAGTCTTCTTCTGCTGCATGTTTTCATTTGGAGAGGTAATTTTTATCTGCTAAAATATGTTGATTCTAACATTATGTTTTCTTTTTCTAGAAGCTTTGTTTAAATGAAGACTACTACATTTCTGTATTTTGTGGACAGGGTTGGCAGTTTGAGATAACTTACAAGATTCCTGTTTCAAGAATACTTTCTTCTGTCAATATAATGGAACACAACTCCTTTACTGGATCTTTTTTAAATGTTGGAGGAAGACTGTCTGCTTATTTTGAGGACCAGTCTGAAAATATTTGGCAAAAGACAGTATGTATACATCCTGTGGCTGATAATATTTTATAGAAAAAATACGTATACACAAGGAGACATGAATGAAAATATTTACCACAGCACTCTTTGTAAAAGGAAGAGTTCAAAACTACCTGGGTGTTTACCAATAGTAAATAGAAATCAAAATATGGTATATACAAGTGATGGGGTAATAATACTGAATGTAAAAAGAAAGTAATAAGCAGAATAAATGTTTAACATGACAATATGTATGTAAGTTAAATGGCACAAGCATGGATAAAATTTGAGACCAGGGATGATTAGTAAAAGAAAAGAAAATGCATAGAAAGAGAAACATACATGGATATATGATAGCTTTCTGCAAACTCAGAATTGCAAGTAATCCAGTTTTGTATAGTTGAAGTTTAATATTTTTATAAATTAAGTAGAACCACTAAAATAATACAAATACAAAAATTACTTGCTGAGAAGTTGCTGGTGCCAGTCCCATGAGGGCAAGGCTTGCCTTAAGTGATTAAGAAGCATGGCCGGCCGGGTGCAGTGGCTCGCGCCTGTAATCCCAGCCCTCTGGGAGGCTGAGGCAGGCAGATCACAAGGTCAAGAGATCAAGACCATCCTGGCCCCCATGGTGAAACCCTGTCTCTACTAAAAATACAAAAATTAGCTGGGCGTGGTGGTGCGCGCCTGTAATCCCAGCTACTCGGGAGTCTGAGGCAGGAGAATCGCTTGAACCCAGGAGGCAGAGGTTGCAGTGAGCCAAGATCACGCCACTGCACTCCAGACTGGCCCAGCCTGGCAACAGAATGAGACTCCATCTCAAAAAAAGCATGGCCAGCAGATTCTTGACCTGATTTCAAGAATACCTTCTTCTGTCAATACAATGAAACATGACTCCTTTACTGGATCTTTTTGAATCATGTGAAATCACCTCATTACAGCATTTGCCATTTTTACTCACTTGGTATGTGATAAGAGAGAGCTGTTCTCAATTTCTGAACCATAAATAAATAAATGGTAATCTGGCAATGGTAATGATGTAATACAGCAGCCAAGCACTTAGCAAAATAAGCCCAGTATAAATACCATTGTAAAGATAAATCAAATTTGTCCACCTCAATGTTATTGAAGCCTCTAATTTTAGGAAAAATATTTTAAATGTCAACCTTAGAATACCTAATCCAAATATTTAATTTCCTACCAAAACTTTGGAGTTTTTAAATAGATGGAATTTCAGCCAATTTTATGATTACAATGGAAAAAAACTGGGACAAATAAATTGTCAGCTTTCAGGAGCCAAAAAGAAGGCTTGTTTACCAGTAAGCCTTCCTCTGCGATTTTATCACACACCTGCCAACACTTATCTGCCTGCACCCAGCAGGACATACATAAACAAAACAGGAAGCAGGAAACTGCTTTACCCTCTTTTTCTATCTTATGTGTCCCTACTCACCTTCGTTGATTCCAGGGAAATTTTCCTGACCTCCTTCTGCCCCAAATCTGCCTTTTGGTTATTCTTTTCATTTGGCTTAGTTGAAATCCATTTATCGCCTGTTCTTCTTAGAGTTGCATAAAAAACTTATACTCTGGACTTGGCCCACACTTCATAGTTCTATATATCCCTAATGTAAGTGATTCTACTCATGAATACTTGCAAAAGCTATTATATTCCAACCATACTCAACTCCTAAACCTGATTTCATTCTCTATTTCCTACCATCTGGCTTTAACAAACTGGCCAAACATTTTATTTTTTCTTATATTGTGTATGTATTCGAGTTTTATTTATTATCAACCCTGGGGAGTTAGGATTTAAAGATGGTGTATTTGAGACTGTACATGCAAATTTTTCTCTACAAATGAGATACATAGGAAAGAAAAAATGAAGGAAGGAGAATTCTAAGACATACTTCTATTTAGTTTTTTTCAGTCTATTTGGACTGTGATAGACAGTCACATAATAACACTTCAGTCAACAATGGAGCTCATATAAAATAGTGGTTCCATAAGATTATAATGGACCTAAAATATTCTCTTTTTTTAATGTCAAAATTTTGATTCTGTGTTACTTCTATTGAGGTAAAACTTATATACAATAAAGTGCACAAAACCCAACTGCATACCTCTGATTTTTTATACATATATACTCATGTCATCCCCCTTTCCGGAACCCTTGAAGGCTCTCTCATGTCCATTCCCAGTCAGTATCCCCCAAGAGTAAGCACTTTTCTGACTCAAATCACCATAGATCAGCTTTGCCCGTTTTTGCCCTTAGTATAAATAGAAGCGTCTATTAACACTCAGATCAAGATAGCACCCTAACAAGATTTATGGTGCCCTCTTTCAGGCAGTGTGCCCCAAAGACAATCATTATTTAGGCTTCTGTTGCCGTAGAATAGTTTTGACTTTTCTTAAATTTTATATAAATAAAATTGTATTATATTTATTCTTTTGATTCTGGCTTCTTTTGTTCAACCAAGTGTTTTGAGATTCGTTTGTGTTGTTGCATATATCAATAGTTCATTACTTCTTATTGTGGTGTGGAATTTCACGGTTTTAATATACCAGAAATTGCCTATCCACTATTGAACATTTAAATTGTTTGAAGTTTGTATATTATTAATAAAGATTCCATGATCATTCTTGTAACTTTTATTAGTGGACACAGTAAGTCATTTCTTTTGTGTATACACCAGGGAGTAAAAATACTGAATTATAGTGTAGGCATATATATAGTTTTGGAGGAAACTGCCAAGCAATTTTTCAAAGTAGCTGTATAAATTTACTCCCCCTTCAGCAATGCGCAAGAATTCCAGTTCCTCTACATTCATACTAATACTTGATATGTCAGTTCTCATTTTAGCCATTCTGGTGGGTGCATAGTGGTATATCATTGTGATTTTCATTTGCATTCCCTAATGATTGATAATAATTACCATATTTTCATATGCATATTGTCTATTTATTCCCCTATGTCTATGAAGCACTTGCACAAATCCCTGGCTTATTTTATATTGGGCTGTCTTACTTTTTCTTACTGACTTGTAGGAGTTCTTTATAAATTATGCATCTAAATTACTTGTCTATTTCTGTAATGAAAATATCTTTTCTCCAGAGAGTAGTTTATCTTTTCATATTTAAAAAAAATTATTTTAGAGAAAATCATGATTTTAGTAAAAATGTGTTTTATGGTTGATGCTTTGTATTCTATTTAATGAATAGAATGAATTATCTTTTCCCATGCCATAGAATTTTTTCCCATGTTTTCTTCTAGAAATGCTATGGTTTTCCCTTCATATTTAAGTGAACAATAATATGGAAACAATTTTAACATATGGTATGAGGTATAGGATGTCCGTATTTTTTTTTCCCTATAGGGATATCCAATTGACCTACCTCGGTTATTGAAAGGAATGACTTCACCACTGCATTGTAGTGGCAAAAAATTCTTTTCACTCAGTGATGTCATAGCCATCATAAGATCATAGTGAAACACATCACTCCTGTGATGCTGGTGTATACTACTGTGCTGCCAGTAGTATAAAAATATAGCACATACAGTTATGTATAATGTATAATATCTGATAATGATAATAAGCAACCGTGTTACTGGTTATGTATTTACCACACTATACGTATATTATTGCTTTAGAGTATATTTTTTCTACTTAAAAAAAATGAAAGTTAACTGTAAAACAGCCTCAGGTGGGTCATTCAGGAGGTATCCCAGAAGAAGGCATTGTTATCATAGGAAATGACAGCTCCATGCATGTTATAATGCCTGATGATTTTCCAGTGGAACAAGACACAGGTGAAAGGCAGTGATGTTGATGATCTTGATCCCATGCAGACTTAGGCTAATGTATGTGTTTGGGTTTTAGTTTCTAACAAAAAAGAGTTTAAAAAGTAAAAAAAAAAAAAAAAAAAAAAGGAATAGAAAAAAGATTATAGAATAAAAATAAAAAGAAAGAAAATATTTTTGCAAACCTGTAGAATTACAAAAGAGTCAGAGTTAAAAAAGTAAAAAGTGTATAAAGTAAAAATGTTACAGTAAGGTAAGTTTAATTTATTACTGAAGAAAGAAAAATATTTTTATAAATTTGTTGTAGCCTAACTGTAAAGTGTTTATAAGTCTGTAGTAGCATACAGTAATGTCCTAGGCCTTCTCTTTCACTCACCACTCACTGACTCACCCAGAGCTACTTCCAGTCCTGCAAATTCCATTCGTGGAAAGTGTAATACACAGGTATATGAGCTTTTATCTTTATACTGTATTTTTACTGTACCTTTTCTATGCTTACATATATTTAGATACAGAAATACTTATTGCAATTGTATTGCAATTGCCTATAGTACTCAGTACAGTAACATGCTGCACAGGTTTATTGCCTAAGAACAATAGGCAATAAAATATAGCCCAGGTATGCAGTAGGATATACCATTTGTTTTGTGTAAGCACACTCTACGATGTTTGATAGCACACTCTATGATGTTTCTGTGATGTTTGCACAATGATGAAATTACCTAACAATGCATTTCTCAAAATATATCCCCACTGTCAAGCAATCCATATGAATGAAAAGTGATCAGACACCCTTGTCTGTCTGGGTCTTAAGAGGAAATAAGCTAGTGGAAAATAAAACCCATGCATACACGCACACAGACACATACACACACACACAAAACACACCTACACATCTTTTCTGATGCGGCAACCTTAGACGAGTGGGACAATTTGAGGCTGGAGCTACAGAAGGTAGGGTAGGGAATATGGTTGGTTCTGTAGTCACTGTTGCATACATCCTATCAGAGTTATGATCTAGAACCAATGATTGGAAAGATGAGCACCCACTCTTCTAGAGGAATAATTGACATTATAACCACTGTAGCCTACGTCCTTTGCAAGAATAAGTATGCTCAGACCTGTGAGAGCCTTGTACACTAGGCTGAGAGGTAATAGAATGAAGCTATTTAAGACACTGTTGTCATTCCTATCTTTACTTTTCTGTTTCCAATAAATGATATTCTTTTCTGTTTTGTAAGTACATTGGCTTAAAGGATGCTTGGGTAAATTTAATCATGAAGATGAGCTAGAGATAGATTTAAAAAATGAACTGCAAATCATTGAAATTAACCCACAGAAGTCTATTATACAGCATAGGTGCAGAGACAGCTTTGATCAATTCGGTTTTCTCTTCACGCTTGCTCCAGTTCTAGGGCCTTCACTGCCTCTTGGGTGGTTCTGGTTGCAATCAGACAATCTTCAAGGTCCACTCTGGGAAATAAAGTGATACTTAGCTCCCAGGAAGTACCCAGTTTACCTTCAGAACTGTCTTAATTTTAAACTATGTAAAAGTCTCCAACCCCACCTCACCTCTCTGGCCATGTTTTCCTTTCTCCTTTCTTTTATAACAAACTGTATTGGAAATGTGTTGTTTTTCATGAGAATTTGCTGCACGTGTGTTCTATAGCGGGGGCAATCCTTAGCAATAGATCCCTCTTCCCTTTCCCCCTGCAAGTCTGAGAGCAAGAGAGTAGAACTCATAGCATTCATTCATTCATTCAACAGCATTTAGCACATCAATATGTGACTGGATCTTTGCTCAGTTGCTGAACATATAAGGAGGAAAAACAACACAGTGTTGTAGTTATATGATTTCCTTTGTCTGTAGTTCATCTGTTGGCAATAAGAACAATAATGTGTTTCTGGTTAATATCCTGCTAGATCACAGTTCTCTATTCATAAGTCCAATTCAGAGAATTTTTCATGTGTGCTATTTGTAAGGAGATGTACATGTGTGTTAAGGGGATTCCAGTGGTTTTTTGAAAAAACTAACCAAGGATAAAAGAAGTCCTGGAGCAATCCTGAAGGAGGTAAGACCCTGGACACATCAGCCTTCTCTATTTGGGAGACTCCACTCTGAAGCTCTGAGGCTGGGGTCTCCCTTCAAGAGGGATGTATGTTTATTTTTCTGTCACAGGAACAAAAATAAATGCTTTGTGTTCAGAGTGTTCTGCGGCTTCAAAGAGATTTGGGAATCCAAAGTTAGCAGGGTCAGCCTTCAAATTTCAGTTTCAGGATAATATTTTTAAAGAGCTATATATGAAAGCAAAAGTAAACTTTTGAAATATTGTAAAATATGTTTTTTGCCTCAAGACCTAATTACCTCTGACTCACAGGAGGCTGGGAAGAGGGTTCTAACTAAATATTTACTTCAGTGGATGCCCTCTCATCACAGAAAACTGACAGTGCCTAATCCATGTATTCAGACTGTCAAAATAAAAACTTTTTAGGTTTATTCACAAGGTGTGCGATTTTATTTCTGACTTTTATATAAAATCTAGTAAAACTTAAGCCACATGCATGTATGCACACTGGAGCTGGCACTCACTTCTTCCTAGAGTCAGCACTCATCACTACCAATCAACCAATTTGTAGATAAGCACACACAGAGCGCTTCCATACACCAGAAGTTGTGCTAGATCTATGTTGTCCAATGTAACCCTTGAGAAACTTATGGGACACTATCAAGTAAACCAATATACAGATTATAAAAGTCCCAAAAAAAAAAAAAAGAGAAAGAGAAAAACCAGAAAGTTATTCAAAGAAATAATGGCTGAAAAATTCCCATATCTGGGGAAGGAAAGGAACATCCAGATCCAGAAGCCCAAAGGATCCCAAATTGGATAAACCCAAAGAACTCCACACAAAGACATATATTTATCGAATTGTCAAAAGTCAAAGACAGAATTTTGAAAACATCAAGAGAAAAGTGACTCATCACATGCAAGGGCATATCCCTATAAGACTATGAGCATGTTTTTCTGCAAAAGCCGTGCAGTCCAGAAGGGACTGGTATGATCAATTCAAAGGATTCAGGAATACTATATCCAGCAAATCTGTCCTTCAAAGATGAAAGAGAAATACTTTCCCAGACAAACATGAGCTGAGGGAGTTTACTGCCACTACCTGCCTTACAAGTAATGCTAACTGGGGTTCTTCCAGTTGAAATGAAAAGACGCCAAAAAGAAATATGATAGCATAAGGAAATATAAAATGCATTGGTAAAGATAACTATATAAACAAATATAGAATATTGTTTTACTGTAATGGTGGTGGGTAAATCACTTTTCATTCTACTATAAGAGTTTAAGACAAAAGTATTAAAAACTATAACTTAAAAAATATGTTCAAGGATACACAGCATAAGAAGATATAAATTGTGACATTAATAACATATCATAGGAATAGAGAGTAAAAGTGTAGTAACAATTGAAGTTAAACAATTGAAGTTAAGTTGTTATCAGCTCAAAATAGACTGCTATAAGATACTTTATATAAGCCCTATGGGAACCACAAAGAAAATACTTATGAAAGTTACATACAAAAGAGAGAAAGAAATCAAAGCATACCAATACAAAAACAAAAAATGTCAATGAAACACAAAGGAAGAGAGAAATAGGGGCAAAAGAACTATATGACCAACAGAAAACAATTACTAATAGTAAACTCTTCCCAACTAAGAATTACCTGAAATAAAAAGATTATATAGAAATTAATCATAATATACCTTTATATCCCACTTTCAATAACAGATAAGACAACTAAGAAACAGCAGAATTGAACAAAAATACAATAGATCAAATGAACCTAATAAACATGCATAGAACATTCTACTCAACAACAACAAAATATACATTCTTCTCAAGCACAGATGAAACACTCTTCAGAGTAGAAGACATATTCAGTTATAAAACAAGCCTTATCAAATTTAAGAAGACTGAAATCATACCAAGTATATTTTTAATCACCATGGAATGAAACTAGAAATCAATATCAGAAGGAAAACTGGAACATTTACAAATACGTGGAAATTAAGCAACACACTTTTGAAAAATCAATGGATTAAAGAAGAAAATAAAAAATATCTTGAGACAAATGAAAACAAAACCACAACATACCAAAACTTATGTAATGCAGTAAAAACAGTAATAAGAGTAAAGTTTAGTGATAAATGCTAAATTCAAAAGATCTCAAATAAACAACCTAACTTTACATATCAAGAAACTAGAAAGAGAACACACTAAGCCCAAAGTTAGCAGAAGAAAGAAAACAATGAAGATCAAAGCAAAAATAAACAGAGAATAGATAAAAATCAACAAGACTAAGAGTTTTTTTTTCAGAAGAAAAACAAAAGTGATAAAATTTTAGCTAGACTAAGAAAAAAGAAAGACTCAAATAATATCATAAACGAAAGAGGAAACATTACAAGTGATGCCACAGAAATAAAAGCAATTGTAAGCGACTACTAGGAACAATTATAGTCCAACAAATTGTATAACACAGAAGAAATGGATAAATCTTTAAAAACATGCAACCTACCAATATTAACTTATAAAGAAGTCAAAAGTCTGAATATAGCTATACCTAGTAAGGAGATTGAACCAGTAATCAATTAACTTCTCAACAAAGGAAAGGCCAGGACCACATGTCTTCACTAGTGAATTCTACTAAACATGTAAAGAATTAACATAAAGTCTTCTCAACCTCTTCAAAAAAATTGAAGAGGAAGGAACACTTTTAAACCCACTTTATGAGGCCAGAATTATCCTGATGCCATAGCCAGACAAAGACACCACAAGAAAAGAAAGCTGCAGGCCAATATCCCTGATGAATATAGACTTGAAAGTCCTCAGCAAAATACTAGCAAATCAAATCCGATAGCACATTAAATGAATTACTCACTGTGACCACATGGGATTTATCCCTCGGTTACAAGAATGTTTTAACATACTAAAATCAATCAATGTGATGCACTACATGAACAAAATAAAGGGTGAAAACCACATGATCATCTCAATAGATGCAGCAGAAGCACTGACAAACTTGTACACACTTTCATGACAAAAACTCTCAACGAACTAGGAACTGAATATAATAAAGGTCATATGTGAAAAGCTCACACTTAATGGTGAAAACCTGAAAGCCTTTCCTCCAAGATCAAGAATAAGACAAAGATACCCATTCTCACTACATTCAGTGTAATACTGGAAGTCCTAGCCAGAGCAACTAGGCAAGAAAAGGAAGTAAAAGGCATCAAATTAGACAGGAAGAAGTAAAATTGTTCCTGTTTACAAATGACCTGATTGTATATATAGAAAACCCTAGACTTCAAAAAAAATAAAAATCCTGTTAAACTAACAAACAAGTCAATAAAGTTGCAAGATAGAAAATCAACATTGCATTAGTATACACTAACAAAAAAATCTGAAAATAAAGAAGACACAAATAGGAAGACAACCCATGTTTGTGGACTGGAAGAATTAATATTGCGAAAATGTCCCTACTGTCCAAAGCAAATTACAGATTCAGTGCATCCCTATTGCTTTTTTTTTTACAGAAATAGAAAAAAACCCTGAAATTTATATATAACTACAAAGGACTTGGAACAGCAAAGAAAATCTTAAGAATGAAGAACAAAACTAAAAGCATCATACATCCTGATTTCAAAATATACTACAAAGCTACAATAATTAAAACAGTATGATACTGGCATAAAGACAGACATAAGGACCAATGGAACAAAATAGAGAGCTCAGAAGTAAATACACACATATGTAGTCAACTGATCTTCATCAAGAAAGCACAATAGACAAAAGATAGCCTCTTTAATATATGATGCTGGAAAAACTGAACATCCACATGCAAAAGAATGAAATTGGGCCTTTATCTTATACACAAAAGTTGACTCATAATAGATTAAAGACTTAAGACCTGAAACTGTAAAATTCTTAGAAGAAAACATAAAGTGAAATCTTCATGACATTGGTCTGAGAAATGAGTTCATGTATATGACACCAAAACACAGGCAACAAAAGCAAAAATTGACAAGTAAGACTTTTGTCCAATGAAAAAACTTCTGTACCGAAAGACAACTAGCAACAGAGTGAAAACGTAACCTATGGAATGGGAGAAAATATTTGTAAATGATGTATATGATAAAGAGTTAATTTCCAAAATATATGAGAAACTTATATGTTTGCAATTCATTAGCAAAAAAAAAAAAAAACCTAATAAACCGATTTTAAAATAGGGTAAATACTTAAATAGACATTTCTCCAAAGAAGACATACAAATGGACAACAGGTATCTGAAAAGATATTTCACCAATCCAAAAAATATAAATCTAAACCACAATGAGATATCACTTCATACCTGTTAGAATAGCTATTATCAAAAATACAACAGACAAAGAGTATTGGCAAGGATGTGGAGGAATTGGAACTCTTGCACAACATAAGTGGAAATGTAAAACAGTGCATCTGCTATGGAAAACATTGTGGAGATTCCTCAAAAACTTAAAAACAGAAGTACCATATGCTCCAGCAATCCCATTTCTGGGAATTTACTAAGAATTGACATCAGGATCTTGACAAGACATCTGCACACCCATGTACATTGCAGCATTATTTACTACAGCCAAGATGTAGAAACAACTTAAATGTCCACCAGTGGATGAATGAATAAATAAAATGTGATAAATACATACAATGGAATATTATTCAGCCTTTAAAAGAAGGAAATTCTGTAATATTTAACATGATGAACCTTGAGGACTTATGCTAAGTGAAATAAGCTAGTCACAGGACAAATATTGTATAATTCTAGTTATATGAGGTCTCTAAAATAGTCAAATCCATAGAAACAGAGAGTTGAATGGTGATTGTCAAGTCCTGGAAGAAAAGGATACTAGGGAGGCAGTGATGGGTATAATGTATCAGTTATGCAAGATGAATAAATTCTAGACATTTGCTGTACAATATTGTATCTAAGTTAACAATAGTGTATTATACAATTAAAAATCTGTTAAGATCTCATATTAAGCATCCTTACCACAGTTAAAAACGAAAAACAAAACTAAGTTAAGCTAAAAAACAAAACAAACAAAAAGTAAGAATTCCCACCCCCTAAATACAAGGAAACAATATATCAAATGTGTGGAGGCAATTCAGCCCCAAGTATTTCTTCCTTTTGGGTCTATTCAAGGTTCTCCATCAAGACTGCTAGTTCTTTCAAAGTAAGGAGTCCAGTTCATTATTCCTTCTATACCCCCCAGAAACTTCATGAGTGCTGACACACAATTAGTGTTGATGATTTGGTTTTCCAATTATTTGATCCTTCTAATGGTGACAACTTCAGACACTGTGACAAGTAATGGTGAGAGATTTGAGGGCAAATGGACTTTGGTGCCCCAAATCTCCGTTATGTGTAGCACGTGCTGAAAACATTCTGTATTTCTTTGAATTCTGGATCCGCTGTTTACTGTCTGCCTTACTGTGGCTAACTTTCTAACCTCTCTGAGACTCTGTTTCCATACACAGAATAGAAGGCATATAAGAGTAATAATAGTCCCTTCTTCCTAGTGCTGAGACAATTAAACAAAAGTAACACATGAAAACAACAGAAGCTGTCTGGCTTACAAGAAGCAGCCAGTAACTGTTAACTATTGTTACTACCACTATGTATCATTATTATCATTATTACAAAGATCAGCCTGCAGTGACAGTTGCTATCCCTAGAGTGGTAGTTTTTCAAACTAAACTCAGAGGCTGGATTTTTATAGTTAGAATTTTATCTGCCATGAATCTAGGAATTACAGTTTATCCTTAACAGTTATAGCATCATCTAACATACTGTACTCTTCCTTCAGTTCCATTAAGTGGGCTCTGCTAATTATTAAGGTAGAAAACTATATAACTGCCTGTTAAATTCCACCTTCTGGAGAACTGACTTTTAAATTCAGACTCTTCAAAGTTTCTGTGATGTTTAATTCTATGTGTCAACTTGGTGGGTGTTTTGGGATGAGATTAACATATTAGTCCACGGACTTTGAACAGCAGATTGCCTTCCATAATGTGAGTGGGTCTCATCCCATCAGTTGAAGGCCTGAATAGAACAAAAAACCCAATATCCCTGAGCAAGAGGGAATTCTCCAGCAAACTACCTCAGGCTTCATCTGCTGCATAGCTTTCCTGGGTATCCAGTTTGCCAGCCCACAAAGCAGATTTGGGACGTGCCAGCCTTCATAATTGTGTAAGCTAATTCCTTATAATAAACCTCTTGGTTCAGTTCTTTTCAGAACCCTAAGTAAATCAGCTTCCTAAGACATTTTGTTATCTATGTTCCTTTTAGAATAGTCCAGAAATGTAACACCTACGCCTCCCAGAGCTTTGCCTGGAGGCAGAATAACACAGGAGCTAGACTCAGGCTTTAAAGACAGACATGGGTTCAAATTCCGACTCTGCCATTAACCTTGGATGAATCACTTTATTTCTCCCAGCCTCAGCTTTTTCATCTGGAGAATGGGGGGAAAAAAGCAATTATAAATTTGTTCAGTGCTTGGAAAGCTTCTGGGACATAGTAGACACACAATAAATTGTACTTAACATTACTAACTAGTAAAAACAATATTGTCTACCCCCAAGTGGGCAAGATTGCCACTAATTTGCCTAGGTCTCACAGGAGCTGAAAGAAAAGTACACTTCTTAAATCTCAAAGAATACCCTAGTTTTTATTCACTAATCAATATTCAGCCAAGGACTCTGCCCTATTTTTGTCATTTCTCTGAATGCTGTAAACCTCAGGTAATCAACCTCATTGTTTAGCTGCATTTCTCTCTACAAAGTTATTCGTAACAAGATCACAATTAGGTGCAATTATCTTCAGAGACTGAACTATAATCACCACAGAATGGAATTAAGTTTCCATATTATAAAGGAATTTAAGAAGTAAAGCATCTTGCCACCTTTGACAAACTATTCATTTGCTTGTTCCGTTGCAAAAAAATTATAATTTGAAAAACTGTTTTTTTGACCAAAACCCAATGGGACAGCTCACAGGTTCCTACTTACAACTGATATTTCCCTAGATAGGATTTCTCACAGGAGAAGAATTTCAATTTATTTAGCACATGTTAAATGCCAGGCACTATGGTTGATGTGTCACACATTTCATCTGATTTCATCTGATTTCATCCTGACTGCACTTTCATAAAATTGGCATTAGAAATCCTATGTGAATGATTCAAAACTTGAGGCTTAAAGGGGTGAGGTTAATTACCCCCATGTCATCAGCATTCAAATCCAGACTTGTCTTATTCCACAGTCTACTGTTGTCAATGCCACACTGTCTCCTTCAGGTGAGCGGCAACATATTCTTTCTTCCAGAGTTGAAAAGTCCCTGAGCATAATGAGAATTCCATGACATGAGCAAAATAGTTGTTTCTTTCTCATTGGTGAGTAAAGTTTTATAACTATAACATTTGGCTATTTTCCTCTGCTTAATATAGTATATTTTAGTATAATTCACATAACAATGTAATATACTACAAAACACACCTGGCTCAGTGCCTTCTTCCCCAAATCAAGTCCTTTTAGAATCCTGATTGCCTATGATACGCACTTGTACAACCTATCCAGTGCCCTTATTCTTTAATCTTTTCATCCTCAACAACTTTTCTCAAACCTTAGCCACTTAGTTTCATTACCATGAGACTTTGTTATCATAAAAACTATTCTACCACTCAATCATTAACCAAGCATCCCAACATCTGTCCTCTTTTCTTTTGTTTTATTAACTCTCTTCATTTTCAATGACTTTCTGCTGTCCTGGAACAAAAATTAAATTTTTAATAGGGCCTAAAATACCAGCTCCACACCCACTTTTCGAATTTCATATAACACTACTCTCTTTTCTTTTTAGAAACTCTTGACATTACCATGCACTCTCCCACCTCAGGGCATTTGCACATACTATTTTCTCTACCTGAAATAATCTTCTCATTCCAATCCTTTCACCTACAAAATTCTATTAATTCTTCAGACTCCAACTCTAAATTAGTGTGGAACATGTTGAGATAATCAGCTAGTTATTAGAAGCAAATAAAACTGAATTCCCATCTAAGATGTTATAACAAAGTGAGTTCCATGTGAATTAAAAATTAGAATAAAAAATAAAAAAACATAAAAGATGAAAATTTAATGAATATATATATAGACTAGAAGTGGAAAGGCCATTCTAAACAAAACATCAAAGACAGAAAGCATAATGAAAAATATAATTAGATTTTATACATGAAACTTTAAAAAATATATGAAAAAGGACAGAGAAAAAAGATTAACAGGAAAAAATATTATCATATATGAAAACATCAAATTAAAAACATCAAGACATAAAGATCTTATGAATCAATTTATTAAAAATCTAAGCCACAACAGAAAAATGGACAAGGTATATGAAGAATCATTCATAAAAGAAGGACTAAATGTAGTCAAAAAACATGAAAAGATGTTCAGCCTCACTAACAAACAAATACAAATTAAATATCAATTAGATTTATCTTATTTATTTTATTTTATTTTATTTTATTTTATTTTGAGATGGAGTTTTGCTCTTGTTGCCCAAGCTGGAGTGCAATGGTGCGATCTTGGCTCACTGCAACCTCCGCCTCCCAGGTTCAAGCGATTCTCCTGCCTCAGCCTCCTGAGTAGCTGGGATTACAGGCATGCACCACCATGCCAGGCTAATTTATTTATTGTTTCTTTCTTTTTTTTTTTTTTTTTTTTTTTTTTTTTGTATTTTTAGTAGAGACGGAGTTTCACCATGTTGTCCAGGCTGGTCTGGAACTCCTGACCTCAGGTGATCCACCCACCTCGGCCTCCCAAAGTGCTGGGATTACAGGTGTGAGCCACCGTGCCTGGTCTATCTTATTTTCTTATTTAATTTGTGATAATATTTTAAAAGGCTGGCAAAGGAGTATGAAAATATAGTACTTCCAAAACTGTAAGGAAGACTATAAATTTATTTTAAAAAAAACTTTCTGAAAGGCAAGTAGGCAAAATATTTAAAAATTTTTATTACATAACTTTGACCTGTCAATTCCACTACTTGAATTACAACCTAAAGAGTGTATCATACACCTTCCCCACATTTTTAACCTCCTTATCCTATTGCCCCCTGCCATCTGTGGAACTCCTCCAAAACTATTCTTTCTAAGGTCACCAATGGTCTCCATGACACTAAATTCACACTTCTCACTTCCAACATCATTTAACTTGCATTGGCATTTTAACAAAATTCACCACTTTCTCCATCCAGAGCAATATTTTTTCTCTTGCTTTCTGTGACCCACATTCTCTAGTTTTGCTCCTGTTTTTTAAACTACTTTTCCTCGGTACCACCTCATCTCCCCTTTACCATCTTCGATTATAGGAATTTCTCGGCTGTCTGACCTGGTCCTCATCCTATGGTTTTTAAGTGATCCCATTTTCTCCCATGGTTTTAGTTACCATCTATATGTTTATGACTCAAAAAGCTGTAACTCTAGGTCAGTCATCTCACATGAGCTGCCAAGCTATATGTTTTACTGTCTATAGACATCTCCATTTTGAGACCTAGAAGTAACTCAAAATCAACATGTCCTAAACTGATAACAACTTCCCCCCTCAAAGCAACTTCTCTACCAAGAAACAGAGTGAATGGCACTTCATTGCTTGCACCAGAAATTTGAGATTCTCACTTGATTCTTCCTTCTCTTTCATGCTCAACAACCAATCATCAATTACAATCAATTTCATAAGTAAAATTTTAAATTCAGAGTGACCATGTTATTCCTCTGCTTAAAATCCTTTAATATCAAATACTATGCAGCCATAAAAAATGATGAGTTCATGTCCTTTGTAGGGACATGGATGAAGCTGGAAACCATAATTCTGAGCAAACTATCGCAAGGACAAACAACCAAACAGCACATGTTCTCACTCATAGGTGGGAATTGAACAATGAGAACAGGACACAGGAAGGGGAACATCACACACCGGGGCCTGTTGTGGGGTGGGGGGAGGAGGGAGGGATAGCATTAGGAGATATACCTAATGTAAATGATGAGTTAATGGGTGCAGCACACCAACACGGCACATGTATACATATGTAACAAACCTGTACGTTGTGCACATGTACCTTAGAACTTAAAGTATAATAAATATACATATATATATATTTTTAAAGTATATAAATCTCACAGAAGTCAAAGACTGAAGCCAGAATTCCAATGGACATCATGGAAAATGGAAAGCTATCAGGACCAGAGTTGCTCTGTGTTTAATCTTCATTCTCTCTCTCTCTCTGTCTCTCTTTCTTTCTTGAGACAAGTCTCACTCTGTTGTTCGGGCTGGAGTGCAGTGGCACAATCACAGCTCACAGTAGCCTCAACTTCCTGGTCTCAAGCTATGCTCCCACCACAGCCTCCTGAGTAGCTGGGACTACAGGTACCTACAACCACACCTGGATAATTTTTTCTTTTGAAACAGGGTCTTGCTCTGTCTCCCAGGCTGGAGTGCAGTGGTGCAATCTCAGCTCACTGCAACCTCCACCTCCCAGGTTCAAGCGATTCTCATGTCTCAGCCTCCCAAGTAGCTGGGATTACAGGTGTGCACCACCAGGCCTGGCTATTGTTTTTGTACGTTTAGTAGAGACGGAGTTTCGCCATGGTCTCTACTAACCGTGAACAGGGCCACGCTGGTCTCTAACTCCTGATCTCAAGTGATCTGCCTGCCTTGGCCTCCCAAAGTGCTGGGATTTCAGGCATGAGACACTACGTCCAGCCCCCAGATGATTTTTGTTCTTTTTTGTAGAGACGGGATTTTGCCATTTTGCCCAGGCAGGTCTCGAACTCCTGCACTCAAGAGATCTGCCCACCTTGGCCTCCCAAAGTGCTTGGATTACAGGCATGAGCCACTGCAGCCGGCCAAATTTCCTTTTTCAAACTTCTTCATATCACCTCCAATTCTAGAATTCTGGAAGTTATTGAACTATTCCATATTTGAAAGCCACTGGATTTCAATAATGCAAATAAACAGAACTTTTCACTTTTATACTTGGTAAGAAATGTTGCCAAAGGATGATTAAATATGTCAAAAATAAAATAAAATTCTATAAATTAAAAAAAAAGAAAGAAAAATTTGTTAAATAAAGTTCCAGGCACCTAGCAGTTACTCTTTAATGGTAACTATTATTATGACGACATGTGTTTTCTATTCATGACTTGTACTTTTATGTGTATACATTCGTATAAAATCTATACATAATATTTTTTAGGTTCTTACATCTTTTGCCATCTTGTTCAGAAATCGTATACATCATATTAGTAAGCATCAACAATTGATTACATCAGTAATCAACCCCCTTTGTCCAACAAGACAGTATAAAATTATAAAAACTGTAACTTATTTTACATTCATTTATAATCTGCATCTATGATTCCTTTTGTACTTGGGCACAAAGTCTAAAGATTGTATTTAGAGTTATCTAAAACCTATGAAAAATTATTAGAGGGCAGAGTTCAACAGAATTTTAAGGAGCAAACGAAATAAGATAATTTCAAAAAAAAATCCTTTACTATACCCCTAATAGTCCCTTCACAAAATCTAGTCTCTCCCTAACTTGTAAGCATCATTCTGTGCCTCTCCCTACTCACTACATGCTAGCCTTCATTGCAGTTATAACATGTCATGCCTTCTCTGATTCTGGCCTTTGACAAGCTGTTCATTCTACCTGAAGAATCCAATTCCCCTAGATTAATTTCATCTACAAACCTTCGCTAATCCTTCAAATGTCTGTTTAAACAACTTGTCCTATGACAGGCTGACCGCCCCCCACTTCTGCCAGCATGAAGCAAAATCTATTCACTATACATTCCCATGTCACTTTTAATTTTTCTTTCATCATCCTTTTAATTACTTCATCATGCTTTTAATTACTTATTTAACAGCTAATTTCATCCCTCTCCTCTAAGCCTATTGGGACAGGGACATGGTCTCTCTTAATCATGCACATACCTCCATCATCTGGAATAAAGAAATATTTGCTGACTTGATTTGAAAGACCATCTGTAGAAAGGTCTATGTAAAAGGAGATTGATTATTATGTTTATTTAATGAAAACAATGGAAGCAAAGTGCTCCCAATAGGGAAAGGATAAATAAGTTATAGTACATCCATACTATCAAAAATTTACAACAAATCTATATAAACCTACTTAGATAGATATGACTATATATTGTTAAATAAAAAGCAAGTTTCAAACTCACTATGAAGAGTAGTATCTCATTTTTATGAAAATTCTATATGGATGTATGTTTCTGTATATGTAGGAAAAAATTAAGAAAACTGTTTACCAGGAAATTAAACAACTATATTCTAATTCTCTTAATAATGCACGTTCTACTCTTATAATCAGAGAAAACATGCTATTTTAAAATGAAAATATTTTAAATTTAAAAACTGTGGGGGGGTGTTTTGGCAACTCTCTCTCTCTCTCTCCCTCTTTTTTTTTTTTCCCTGAGGAGTCAGAGGGTTCTCTTATTTGTTAGAAAGTTGCTTGACCAAACAGGCAGGGTTCCAAGAGGGGTTTCATTTGAGTTGTGGCTGTCAGGCAAGCAGATGGGATATTGTCACTGTTCTTACAAGAGGCAGTACTCGCACATGACAAGGGTATTGAACTAGGCTCCTACCATCTGTTCCTCAATGATCCATTCATGACTGCCTTGCTGATCTGCACGAAAAAGTCTTTTATTTTCCCAAATGCAAACCACCTGGGAACATTTCTGCTAAAGGAACATCATTTGATAGAAAAATTTAGACATTTATAGTTCCTTTGAAACAAGCATTCTCAAATCAGGATTACACTCATAAACACAACAAAACTTAAAAGCAGAAAGGACCAGGAATGAAGTCTGTTCTTTTGACTTTGAAAAAATATAAATCGGCCAGGCGTGGTGGCTCATGACTGTAATCCCAGCAGTATGGGAGGCCGAGGAGGGTGGATCACCTGAGGTCAGGAGTTCGAGATCAGCCTGGCCAATATGGTGAAACCCCATCTCTACTAAAAATACAAAAATTAGCCAGTCATGGTGGAGCGTAATCCCAGCTACTCAGGAGGCTGAGGCAGGAGAATTGCTTGAACCTGGGAGGCAGAGGTTGCAGTTAGCCAAGATTGCACCACTGCACTCCAGCCTGGGAGGCAGAGCAAGACTCCATCTCGGGGCGGGAAAAAAAGAAAAAATATAAACCAACACATGGTCTCAAAAAATATGAAATAGTCACAGACTCAAAGAATAATGTATCTTTTAGCTAATATAAGGAGAGCCTTCTCTCTAACAGAAGCTCTTATGTTTCAGCCATTTCCTTTATTGGCATGAAATAATGAAAGGACAATAAACTCTGGGCTCAGATGAGCCTGCATTTAAATTCTAACTTTTCCATGAACCAGTTTTATGAACTTGTGAAAGTGTCTGCCATTCTCTCTGAACATCAGTTTCTTCATCTACAAAATGATTATGAGAATATGCACTTCTGAAGGTTTTTGTGAAAACTAAAGAAAAGAATAATGTAAAACTCCTGGCTCAATGCCTAGTGCATTTTAGGTGCTCAGTTAGTTCCTATCATTTTTTGTTCAGTCACTTTTCTTCCTTCTAAAAGGACACTTACTGAGTAAACCTCTGTGACAACATGCAATAAGTGTCTTGCTGGCCTACAGATGAAATGCTCATTCCACAAATATTTAAGCACCACTATGGACTGTACACTAGGGATTCAATTGTGAACAAGAAAGAAATCATTCCAACCCTTGTGAAGTTTATATTTCCATGGTAGGCTGAATAAAGGCAAAAATACTTACATCCAAATCCCCAGAATTTATGAATGTTATGAATGAAATTGCTCAAGGAAAGGGTCAAGAGCCACAGAATGCAAGTAGCCTCCAACAGCTAGAAGAAAAAAAAACAAAAACCAAAAAAACAACAACAACAACAAAAAAAAAACAAGGCAATTAATGCTACCCTAAAGTCTCCAGAAGGAACCAGCCCTGCCAGCACCTTGACTTTAGCCCCCAAAAATGGATTTCAGACTTCTGGCCTTCAGAACTTAAAAAAAGAAATGTGTGTTGTTTTAAACCACTAAGTTTGTAGTAGTTTGTTACAGCAGCCATAAAAAAAAAAAACTAACAAACTGGGAGGCATTAAACTACTAATTATAATTTAACACAACTGTGATAAGTGCTAAGAAGATTAAGTAAATTGTAATGAGAGTTTACAAAAGAGAGACACAGTCTTAGAATATCTCATTTAGGGGACTAAATTTTGATCTTAGATTTTCAAGCTAAAAAGGTATTTACCAGGCAAGGAAAGAGAGATGAAGAGAGAAAAAATTCCAGGCAAAGGAACAATAAGTACAAAGGTCCTAGGCGGGAAGAAACAAGCTCACAGAGGCTGAGACCCAGAGACCAGGGTGTGAGAGGAACAGGGAAGAAGAAAGGAAGCTATAACATCAGGTAAGGTAGGGGGGGGAAAACACTAAGGAAAGATTTTACACAAAAATGACAGACTAGCTTGTTTCAGATAAAATCCTCCCACCCCACTTAGAACATTTAGAAAACCTGAACAAAATTGGTTTTTAACCTATTAAAAGCATCTGAGAGCTACCAAGGCCATGAGCGTTTGGGGAATTAAGATTCCAGACATGGCCGGGCGCAGTGGCTCATGCCTGTAATCCAGCACTTTGGGAGGCTGAGGCAGGTGGTTCACGAGGTCAGGAGTTTGAGACCGGCCTGGCCAACATAGTGAAACCCTGTCTCTACTAAAAATACAAAAAATTAGCCAAGCATGATGGCGGGCACCTATAATCCCAGCTACTTGGGAGGCTGAGGCAGGCGAATCGCTTGAAACCAGGAGGCAGAGGTTGCAGTGAGCCGAGATCATGCCATTGCACTCCAGCTCGGGCGACAGTGCAAGGCTCTGGCAAAAAAAAAAAAAAAAAAAAAAAAACTTCCAGACAGAAGGAATTTCAGAGAGGTAAGCCTGAAATCCACAAACACTTTTTCTACCAAGGCATTTGCTGATTTAAAAAGAGTAGCTAAGAGACTATAACGCTGTGCACAAAGTGGCAGCTTGAGCAATTGAGAAATTTAACAGACTTTCAGAAACATCTCACAGGTGGGGGTTGGAGCTAAGGGTCTGTCAGGAAGATGAGGTTCTATTAAACATGCCGCACTTTCATTTGCAACCTCCAACTCTTATTCTAAGAGTAAGGCAGAAGCAGAAATAGATCAACTCTCAAAAAGTCTGAAGCCCAATTTTAAATAGTTCAATCCCTAACTGAATTAAGTTTATCTTTCCTATCCCAACCACTTGTCAAAAGAAAAATTAAATTCTCTCTGCAGGGAGACAACATCTTTCAGAGTCCCATATTATTTCTACAAATTTTATGCACCAAATTCCAGCAAGAATTAAAAAATAAACAAGCAAAAAAGCATTCAAGTGAAGGCAACAACAAAAACTAGAAATAGACCCACAAGTCATTCAGATAATGGAATTCTCTGCCTTGGGATTTCAAATTATTATGCTTAATACGTACAAAGAAATAAAAGATGGCAAAAACTATAAAAATTTTATTTCAAATTGAAATTTGTAAAACAGGAAACATAATAATGGAAATTAAGAAGTCAACAGATGTTTTTAACAGGATATTAAACTCAGCAGCTAAAGGAAAAAAAATTAGTGAACCGAAAGATACATCAGAAGAAAATAGTCAGACTAACGAAAAGTGAAACAAAAGAATAGAAAATACCAACAGGTAAGAGGCAGATAGACCATAATAAAAAGTCCTAATCAGTGTGTAACTACAGTTCAAAAAGAAATGAAAAAACAGAATGAAAGCAACTAATGAAGAGGTGATGGCTGATTTTTTTTTCCAAATCTGATTAAAGACATCAAGTCAAAAATTCAGAACCCACTATGAACTCAAGCAGGATAATAAAAAAAGAAAGCAAACCTTCACACACCATTGTAAAACTGGTGAAAAGCAGATATATATATAGATATAGGTATATAGATATATATATAGATATCTAGATATAGATATATCAACATTGATATATATCAATCTCTATATGGATATATCTATATATAGATATCTATATTGATAAATCTATATCAAGATATCTATATCTAGATATAGATAGATATAGATATCTATAGATATCTTGATATCTATATCTATATCTCTATATCTAAATATATATCTAGATATAGAAACATAGATATCTAGATATCTAGATATCTATATCTATATATAGATACATAGATCTAGATATATATATCTATATATAGATACATAGATCTAGATATATATCTAGATATAGATATATGTAAGATATACCATAGATATATATAAGATAGATATAGCTAGATATATATCTATACCCGAAACCAGGTGGGATATATATAGATATAGATATATAGAGATATTATATATATCTATATATATCTCACCTGGTTTCTGGTATAGATATATATAGAATCTATATTATAGATATACATATTATATAGATAGATAGATAGATATAGATATAGATGTTAATAGAAACCAGGTGGGAGATATATTGATAGATAGAGATCAGATAGATAGATAGATAGATAGATAGATAAATAGATAGATCTCTATCTATCAATCTAGCTATATATATCTATATATCTAGATATCTAGATATCTATACATAATAGAAACCAGGTGGGAGAAATAAAGAGCAAATAATAAAAAATAGATACCAGGTGGGAGCTATATATATCTATATCTATATCTATATATCTCCCACCTGGTTTCTATTATAGATATATATAGAATCTATATTATAGATAGACAGATACAGATATATATCTATAGATACATAGATAGATATAGATATATATCTATAGATACACGGATATGGATATATAACTGTAGATACACGGATAGATATGGATATATATCTGTAGGTACACGGATAGATATGGATATATATCTGTAGGTACACGGATAGATATGGATATATATCTGTAGGTACACGGATAGATATGGATATATATCTGTAGGTACACGGATAGATATGGATATATATCTGTAGGTACATAGATATGGATATATATCTGTAGGTACATAGATATGGATATATATCTGTAGGTACATAGATAGATATGGATATATATCTGTAGGTACATAGATAGATATGGATATATATCTATAGATATATAGATATATAGCGATAGATATGGATATATATCTATAGATATATAGATATATAGCGATAGATATGGATATATATCTATAGATATATAGATATATAGCTATAGATATATAGATATATAGATATAGATATATAGATATATAGCTATAGATATATAGATATCTATATATAGATAGATATAGATATATAGATAGATAAATATAGATATAGATATATAATAGAAACGAGGTGGGAGATATATAGAGATATATCTCTATAGAGAGAGATATGGAGATAAATAGAGATATATGTATCTCTCTATATCTCCCTATATATATCTCTCTGTATATATATCTCTACATATCTCTCTATATAGAGATATATCTCTCTCTATATATATCTCTATATAGAGATATATATATCTCTATATAGAGATATATAGATATATATATCTCTCTATATATATCTCTATATAGAGATATATATATCTCTCTCTATATATCTCTATATAGAGATATATATCTCTCTCTATATATATCTCTATATAGATATATATATATCTCTCTATATATATCTCTATATAGAGATATATATAACTCTCTCTATATATCTCTATTTAGAGATATATATATCTCTCTATATATATCTCTATATAGAGATATATATATCTCTCTATATATATATCTCTATATATATCTCTCTCTATATATCTCTATATAGAGATATATATCTCTCTCTATATATCTCTATATAGAGATATATATCTCTCTATATATATCTCTATATAGAGATATATATCTCTCTATATATCTCTATATAGAGATATATATATCTCTCTATATATATCTCTCTCTATATATCTCTATATAGAGATATATATATCTCTCTATATATATATCTCTATATAGATATAGTAGTTCACATCTATAATAAATATCTCTCTATATATATATATCTATAGAGAGATATATATATCTCTCTATATATATCTATAGAGAGATATATATCTCTATAGAGAGATATATATCTCTATATATCTCTATATATCTCTACATAGAAATATATATATATCTCTATATATATCTCTCTATAGATCTCTATATGGAAATATATATCTCTCTATATATCTGTATATAGAAATATATATCTCTCTATATATAGCTCTCTATATATCTATACATATATCTCTCTATATAGATATATATGTATCTCTATGTATCTCCTACCTGGTTTCTATTATATATCTATATCTATATCTATCTATATATCTATAGATATATATCTATAATATAGATTCTATATATATCTATCTATATATCTATAGATATATATCTATAATATAGATTCTATATATATCTATAATAGAAACCACATGGGAGATATATAGATATGGATACATGGATATATAGATACAGATATATATCTATGTAGCTCCCACCTGATATCTATTTTTTATTATTTGCTCTTTATTTCTCCCACCTGGTTTCTATTATATATCGATATATAGATATATATCGATATATATAGCTAGATTGATAGATGTAGATAGATAGATATATGGATATATGTATCTATATATATAATAGAAACCAGGTGGCATATATATCTAGATATCTGTATCTATATCTACATATATATAGATACATATATAATAGAAACAAGGTGGGAGAAATGAAGAGCAAATAATAAAATATGTTTAAATTCAAATGCTTCAGGAGTTATATTAAATGTAAATGGACTTAATTTTCCATTTAAAGACAAAGGCTCACAGGCTGGATAAAAGTAACAAAATCCAACTGTATTCTGCTTACAGGAAAACCCTTTAAATAAAATGACATCAAATGGTTGAAGGTTAAAAAAAAAGGAAAGATATATTATGAAAACTCTAACCACAAGAAAACACAGAAACTATTCTTTAAAGTAAGAAGCATTACTTGAGATAAAGTGAGAAGTTTAGTACTGACAAAGGGGTGAATCCAACAAGAAGAAATAACAATTTAAATATGTATGCACTTAATAATAGAGCCTCAAAATACATAAAGGCAGTAAACATCAAAAGAATAGATGGAAAAATCTGCAATCATAATGGAAGATCTTAATATACTTCTCTCAGTAATTGAAAAAAATTCTGTCTAGGTGCAGTAGTTCACATCTATAATCCCAACACGTTTAGAGGCCAAGGTGGGAGGATTTCTTGAAGCCAAGAATTTAAGACCAGCCTAGACAACAAAGTGAGACCCACTCCTACAAAAAACTTAAAAAGTAGCCAGGCATGGTGGCATGTGCCTTAGTCCCAGCTACTCAGGAGGCTGAAGCAGGAGAATCATTTGAGCCCAGGAGTTAAAGACTGCAGTGAATTTGATCACGCCACTGCACTCCAGCTTGAGTGACCAAAAAAAAGAGAAAAAAATCAGATTTTTTTAAAGTATAAAAAAAATTGAACAATATGGGCCGAGCGCGGTGGCCCACACCTATAATCCCAGCATTTTGGGAGGCTGAGGTGGGCAGATCATGAGGTCAGGAGATCGAGACTATCCTGGCTAACACGGTGAAAACCCGTCTCTACTAAAAATACAAAAAATTAGCTATGCGGGGTGGTACACGCCTGTAGTCCCAACTACTCGGGAGGCTGAGGCAGGAGAATCGCTTGAACTTGGGAGATGGAGGCTGCAGTAAGCCAAGATTGTGCCACTGCACTCCTGCCTAGCAACAAAGTGAGGCTCTGTCTGAAAAAAAAAATTGAACAATATGATAAATTAATCTAATTGATATATATTTCTATACCCAACAACGCATTCTTTTCAACTGCATATGGACACAATGAATTTGATCACATGCTTATCCAGAAAACAACTCTCTACAAATTCCAAATTATTGAAATTACACAAATCATGTCTTTTGATGACAATGATATTAAGCAGAAAATAAATAAGAAAATGTAACTCTAAAATTTCCAAAGATTTGGGAATTAAGAAAATGACTTATAAATTACTTATGTAGTATTAAGGAGAAAAATCATAATAAAAATTTGTAAAATACTTTTAATCAAACAATAATAAAAATATGACATATGACAACTTGAAGGTAGTACTGAAAGACACTCTCAGAGAAAAACTTACAACATTAGATGCATATTTAGAAAAGAAGAAATTCTTAAAACCATTATCTGCATGTATATTACAAAAGTTAGTAAAAGAAGAGAAAATTAAACCCCAAAAGAATCATAAAGAAGGAAACAATAAAGACAATAAAATAAAGTAAGTAAACAGATGCAAAAGAGTGGATAAACAGAGGCAACTGTTGGTTTTTTGTCAAGACTAAGAACATCAACAAACCACTGGTAAGATAGATCAAGAAAGTAAAAAGAAATAAAAGATAGGGTCAATTACACAAATCAAAAAGGGGATATCACTTAGGATTGCATATCTACAAAAAAGAAGAACATTTTATTTTGAAAATTTAGATTAAAATATCTAAATTTCTTTTTTTTGAGATGGAGTCTTGCTCTGTCGCCCAGGCTCAAGCGCGGTGGCGCAATCTTGGCTCACTGCAACCTCCGCCTCCCAGGTTCAAGTGATTCTTCTGCCTCAGCCTCTTGAGTAGCTGGGATTACAGGTGCACGCCACCATGCCCAGCTAATTTTTGTATTTTTAGTAGAGATGGGGTTTCACCATGTTGGTCAGGCTGGTATTGAACTACTGACCTCATGATCCGCCAGCCTTGGCCTCCCAAAGTGCTGGGATTACAGGCGTGAGCCACCGCACCCAGCCTAAATTTCTTAAAAAATACAACTTAATCAAAACTGACTCAAGAAGAAACAGGAAATCTGCATAATTCTTTATAAAAGAAATTGAATCTATAGTTTAAAACCTTCCTAAAGAAAAATCCCAACCCAGATGGCACTGGTGAATTATTCCAAACATTTAGGAAGAGATATAACCACCTTACACAAACTCTTTCAGATAATAGAAAAATAGGGAGCATTTCACAACTCGTTTTATGAGCATTACTTCAGTTTAAAAAGAAAAACCTGATAATGACATTAAAAGAAAGGAAAATCTTCCTCATGCAAAGACCTGTGAAAATCCTAAATAAAATACTAGTAAATCGATATATCCAGTGACATTAAAAAAAAAATAGGTAATACATCATGACCAAGAGGGTTTACTTCAGGAAAACAAGGTTGGTAACAGTCTAAAAATCAGTCCATCAAATTCACCACACTAATAGAGTCAAGAAAGAAATTCTCAATAGATAGCAAAAATAAAAAATATTCAGTGGTATGTAGATACTATGGAATACCACTCAGCCATAAAAAAGAATGAAATAATGGCATTTGCAGCTACCTGGATGGAATTGGAGACCATTATTCTAAGTGAAGTAACTCAGGAATGGAAAACCAAACATCCTACGTTCCCACTCATAAGTAGGAGCTAAGCTATGAGGACTCAAAGGCATAAGAATGACATATTGGATTTTGGGGACTCAGGGGAAAGGGTGGGAGAATGGTGAGGGATAAAAGACTACACATTGGGTACAGTGTGCACTGCTCGGTTGATGAATGCACCAAAATCTCAGAAATTACCACTAAAGAACTTATTCATATAACCAAACACCACTTGCTCCCTAAAAACCTATTGGAATAAAACCTAAATTTAAAAAACAAACAAATAAATAAAGATAAAATATATTCAACACTTATTTTTGATAAAAGCTCTTAGAAAACTAGATTGTAAATTCTCTGTTAGATTGTACATTCCTTAAAGTAAAAAAACAAAAAAGTCTTTTTCAACTCTATGTTCCTCACATCACCTTCAATACTAAACTTTACCAAAGAGACATGTACTAAATATTCACTGAAGTTAATGCAAAAGTCCACCTTATGTGTCATTCTTTTCTTTCAGCTTTTTGAGGTAAAATTAACAAATAAAATTATATATATTTAATGTACAGTGTGATGATTTAATATGTGTACACATCATAAAATGATTACCATAATTAAGTTAATCAACACATTCACTTCACATAATTACCTTTTTATTTATTATTTTTTGTGAGAATGCTTAAATTAAGATCTACTCTCAACAAACTTCAATTATACAAGAGGTATTATTAACCATACTAAACATGCTGTAAATTTGATCCTCAGAACTTGTTCATCTTATAACTGAAAATTTGTACATTTTGACCAACATTTTCTCATTTTACTCACCCTCAGATCTCGCAACAATCTATTTCTGTGAGTTCCTTCTTTTAGAAGATTTCCACACATAACTGAGAGCAACACTATTTGTCTTTTTTTGTTTGGCTTATTTTACTAAACATAATGCCCTCCAGTTTCATCCACATTGTCCCAAATGGTAGAATTTTCTTTGTTTTTATGGCTCAAAAAAATTCCATTGTATAATATACCATCTTTTCTTTTTTGATTCATCCATTAACAGACCCCTAGGTTATGTCCATATCTTGGCTACTGTGAATAATAGTGCAACAAACCTTGGAATACAGCTATCTCCTCCAGATACTGGGTTTTTTCCTTCAGATATACACCCAATAGTGAGACTGTTGGATCATATGATAGTTCTAAATTTAATTTTTTGAGAAACATATGTACTGTTTTTTATAATGGCTATACCAATTTACATTATCACCAACAGTGTACAAGGATTGCCTTTCCTCTACATCTCATTTTCCTGATAATTAGTGGTGTTGATTACTTTTCCATGTACCTGTTGGCTATCTGAATATCTTCTTTAGGCCCTTTGACCATTATTTAATTTGATTATTTGGGTTTTTTTGATATTGAGTTGTATGTGTTTCTTATAAATTTAAATAGTAACCCTTATCAGATATATGGTTTGGAAATATTCTCTCCCATACCACAGGTTGCCTTTTCATTTTGCTGATTGTTTCCTCTACTGTGCAAAAGATTTTTACTTTGCTGTAGTCTCATTTGTTGTTTTATTTTTGTTGGTTGTGCTTCTAGTCTCATATCCAAAAAATTATTGCCAAGACAAATGTTAAGGAGCTTTTCCCCTATGTTTTTTTATAGTAGTTTTATGGCATTAGGACCTAAATTTAGCTTTATAATCCATTTCAAGTTAGTTTTTATAAGTCGTTAAAGATATGAATTGCCTGTGATTTGAATGTGGTTTGTCTTCACCAAAACTCATGTTGACATTTGGCTCCCTATATGCCAGTATTGGGAAGTGAGGCCTAGTGAGTGATGTTTGGATCATGGGGGTGGATCCCTTTGAATAGATTAATGTCCTCCCTCGTGGGTAAATGAGTTCTTGCTCTATTGGGAATGAGTTATTTCCCACAAGAGCATATTGTTATAAAAGAGTCCGCTTCCTCAGTTTTCCTCTCTCTCTCACAACCTCTCTCGCCATGTCAAATCTTTGCACATACCCACTCCCCCTCCACTTTCTGTCATGAGTGGAAAGAGCATGAGGTGCTCACCAGAAGCCAAGCAGATGCTGATGATATGTTTCCTGAATTTCCAAGCCTGCAGAACCAAGAGCTAAATAAATTACTTTTCTTTATAAATTACCCAGCCTCAGGTACTCTGCTATAGCAACACAAAACAGACAAAGACAGGGGTCCAGTTTGGGTAATTTTTGCAAGTGGAAACCCATTTTTTCCAACACCATTTATTAAAGAGGATAGTTCTTTCCTCATGTATTCTTGGCACCTTTGTCAAAGATTAATAAACCATTTATGTATAGGTTTATTTCTGGGCTATCCATTCTTTTTCATTAGTCTATGTATCTGTTTTCAAGTAGGACCATATTGTTTTGATCACTATAGCTTTGTAATACACTTTGAAATTACTAAGGATGGTGCCTTCAACTTTGTTCTTCTTTTTTTAAAATTGTTTTGATTCATTGGGATTCTTCGTAATTCCATACAAATTTTAGGATTATTTTGATATTTCTATGAAAAATGCTATTGAAATTTTAATAAGAAATTGCACTGAGGCCAGGCACAGTCACTCACACCTGTAATCCCAACACTTTGGGAGGCCAAGGCAGGCAGATCATGAAGTCAGGAGTTCGAGATCAGCCTGACCAACATGGTGAAACTCCATCTCTACTAAAAATACAAAAATTAGCTGGGCATGGTGGCGTATGCCTGTAATCCCAGGTACTCAGGAGGCTGAGGCAGGAGAATTGCTTGAACCCCAGGGGTGGAGGTTGCAGTGAGCCAAGATCATGCCACAGCACTCCAGCCTCGGTGACAGAGTGAGACTCTGTCTCAAAAAAAAAAAAAAAAGAAAGAAAAGAAAGAAAGAAGGAATGAAAAAGAAAGAAAAAAGAAAGAAAAAGAAAGAAAGGAAGGAAGGAAGGAAGGAAGGAGAGAGAGAAAGAAAGAGAAAGAAGGAAAGAAAGAAAGAAAAGAAAGAAAGAAAGAAACAGAGAGAAAGAAATTGCACTGAATCTACAGTTTGGAGGTAGTGTAAACATTTTGACAACATTAATTCTTCTAATTGTAGAACATAAAATATTTTTCCTTTATTTGAGTCTTCTTCAACTTTTTTTTTTTACCAATGTTATACACTTTTTGGTGTACAAAATTTTTTACCATCATGGTTAAATTTATTCCTAAGTATTTTATTCTTTTTGATATTATTGTAAATGATGTTTTAATTTCTCTTCAAATAGTTTGCTATTAGTATATAGACGCAGCTAACTTTCATATGTTGATTTTGTGTCCTGCAACTTTTCCGAATTTATTAGTTTAACAGGTTTTCTAGTTGAATCTTTGAGGTTTTGTGTATAGGAAATTTTGTCAACTGCAAACAGGGACAATTTAACTTCTTCCTTTCCACCTTGGATGCCCTTTCCTTTCCTGCATCATTGCTTTAGTGAATTTCCAGTGCTATGTTGAATAGAAAGAGCAATAGCAGACATCCTTATTTTGTTCCTGATCTTAGAGAAAAAGCTTTCAGCTTTTTTCCATTGAGTATGGTGTTGGCTGTGAGCTAGACATATATGACTTTTATTATTTTGAGGTACATTCCTCCTATACCTAATTTGTTGAGTTTTTATCATGAAAGCATATTGAAATTTGTCAATTGACTTTCCCATATTTATTGAGGTGATCATATGATTTTTATCCTTTATTCTAGTAATGTGTTGTATCACATTTGTTGATTTGTGTATGGTGAACCATTTTTTTTATTCCAGATATACATCCCACTTGATCATGGTTAAGTGTTAAATGGTAATCCTTTTAGTGGGATGTTAAATTTGGTTTTCTAGTATTTCATTGATGATTTTTGCATCTATATTCATCAGCGATATTGGCCTATATATATATATTTTTTGTAATGTCCTTGTCTGGCTTTGATATTACAGTAATAATAGCCTTCTAAAGTGAATTTGTTAATGTTCTCTCCTCTTCCATTTTTTTTAAGAGTTTGAGAATAATTGCCATTAATTCTTCTTTAAATGTTTAGCAGAGTTCACCAGTGAAGCCATTTGGTTCTGAGCTTTTTTTATTGGTAGATATTTTATTACTGGTTAAATCTCCTTCCGATGCATAGGTCTATTCAGATTTTCTATTTCTTCATGATTCAATCTTGGTAGGTTCTATGTTTCTAGAAATTTATCCATTTATCCTAGGTTATCCAATTTGTTGGTGATAATTATTCATAGTAGTCTTTTATGGTTCTTTCTAGTTTTGTGGTATCATTTGTAATGTCTCCTATTTAATTTCTGACTTGTTTATTCAAGTCTTCTCTCTTTTTTTCTTAGTCTAGCTAAAGATTCGTCAGCTTTGGAATGCTTTTTAAAATTCCAGTGTTCAGACTGAGAATGAGATGGAATATGATGTGATGCAAACAGGCAGTGAAAAAACAATGTGTGCTGGTGGGAAATAAGAGAAAATTTACCAGCTGCTATGAGTGGAAAATTGTGGGCAAAGAAATAAATGTTTGCAGTCTTTTTAAGAAACTTTACTATGATATGGACTATGAAGTCTCTAGTAATGGTTTACATGTTGGAAGTTCTGTTTAAAGTGATTATAGATTACCCACATTTACCTCTCTTTTTTCATAAAACACCACAGCATTCCAAAAAAGTGATAAAGAATATATACTTTTGATGATAAAAATAAAAATAACACAAAACATCAGCAAACATATCAGTTTCAGAATTTCAAAATACATAGAAATATGGTAGCTATCTTAGCAAATTATAAAGAACAGAATGCTAACTGCATGAGAGAGAAATGTTAAACTTGGAACCAACCCAAATGCCCATCAATGATAGACTGGATAAAGAAAATGTGGCACATATACACCATGGAATACTATGCAGCCATAAAAAAGGATGAGTTCATGTCTTTTGCAGGGACATAGATGAAACTGGAAACCATCATTCTCAGCAAACTAACACAGGAACAGAAAACCAAACACCACATGTTCTCACTCATAAGTGGGAGCTGAACAATGAGAACACATGGACACAGGGAGGGGAACATCACAAACCAGGGCCTGTTGGGGAGTGGCAGGCTAGGGAAGGGATAGCATTAGGAGAAATACCTAATGTAAATGACGGGTTGATGGGTGCAGCAAACCACCATGGCACGTGTATACCTATGTACGAAACCTGCAGGTTCTGCACATGTATCCCCGAACTTAAAGTATAATAATAATAATAAAAAAGAAGCAAGATAGTTTGTGATATATAATTCCAAAAGTCTCAGAAATTGGAAGTTCCAGGGACCCTTGAAATATGGTACATGCAGAGAAGAAGAGAATGATTTTAGGTCTTCATGGGGAGATTTGAATTTTTTTGCCTGTCTCTTTTTCAGAAGAGAATGTTTCCAGCTCACATTTTAACTGAGAACACAGCTTAGCTGACTACATACAAAGACTTGGGACTTTGTCAAGTGTGGCTAAGTGACCTTTAAATCAAAAGCTTAGGTCATCAGCGATTAGGAATTGCTCCAACACTTGCTTATCTCTCTCTATTCACCTTGTTGCTCCAATTTGGCCTCTGGGTGTTTCCACTACATTCAAGTCAGCTCAGCCATTAATTTTGAAAGGTGGGTGTGAGTAAGTTTGGGGGGAAGAGGGTTCTAGCTTATTTTTATTGATGTATTTAATAGGGCATTTTTCTAATTAACAGATGACCATGTTTCTGGGAGTTTAACTCTTTTCTATATGCTTTTGAATCTCCTAAATACTTCATAAAAAGTTTTAAGGACAAGCTCCTAGAACACCTTTCCCAGCCTATCAACCAGACAACCAATCATACCTCCTCCAGCCTACAGACAACTGGGAATTTACTCAACTGAAAAGGTTGAACAAGTGACACAAGATACAGGTGAGGAAGGGGATGATCTAAAAGGGGATGAATGTGACTGAATGGTGAAATCCTAAGTGCCTCTGCCATACATGCTCACAGAATGCTTGCAGCCAGGCTCAGACCTCCAGGCCTAAGTCGGAGAAGCCCTCTGCAAAATGGCCAGCCTAAGAATGAAAACCTATAGATGCTGATATTTGAGAAACCGCAAGAAAGACCAATAATCCTACAGTAAAGCCAACTACTCACCAGCACCCTCCACACATGCACTGCTTCTACAGCTTTGTAGAACACCTAACTTAAACATGTAAAAAAAAAAGAGCTAAGAATTATAAGACATTTAAGAAACTCCTCCACATGAAAGGTAGACATTAAAATAAATAGGAAAAAACATGCCTGAGAGACAAAACATAAAGCAGAAGAAAACTTATCCCAACACACTTATATTTAATATGCAAAAGAGAAGATTTTGTCTTCATAGAACAAGAAAAGGAGGCTATGAAAATGAACGAGCAGATTGAATAAAGACTTAATAACTTTGGGGTGAATAGCAGATTCTAAGATCTTTCAGACAAGGGAAAATCGTTACATAAAAGAATACGTGACCAGAAACTCACCAAATTTCATAATCACAATGTAAGAAGCTAGGCTGCAGAATGACACTAGAATAAAAGGGAGCAATGGTTTCAAAGTTTTTGGGGACAAGAGGCACAATAGATTTCTATATACAGCCAAACTATTAATTGAGGGTAAAGGTAGGAAATGAAATATTTTCGCATGTGCAAGTTCTTAAATAATTTACCTCCCAAGAATTCTTTCTCAAGAAACTAATGCAAAATATGAGACCCCAAAATGAAGGTATAATCTGAGAAGAAAAAAGACAGGGGATCCAGAAAACAGGAACTCTACCAAGCAAGGGAGTAAACGGAATTTCCAGGCCAATGAAGAATAAGGATGAATACTACGCAGCAGCCTAGATTCAAACGGGGACAGAGACCTCCAGGAGGAAAAAGATAACCCTGAGCTAGTTGAGTAATTTTAACATATAGAGAGAAGATATACACTTCCGGTAGAAAGTTTGGCATGAATTATTGATAGGTACATTAAAAACTCAGAAAAATAAAAGAGGCAGTTATTAATGTAAGTCAAAACAAAGTTTAATCATCACAGACACTACAAGACGTGGCTCTGAATAATAAGGTAAACAGTAAATAATGATTTAACCAAAACGACGATATGTGTGTAGTGAGAAATAGGCTATAAGTCAGCAAAAATCCTCACTTTTTATAGTATTTTTCCAATAGATACTAAAATGGAAATATTGGTAGATATCAGTAGGTATCAAAAGAAACATGTTATTTAGAAATCAAGAGATAAATTTCAGAAGACATGCTCCCAAAAAATCTCATAGCAATTGCCCCTGAAGAACCACATTCTGGGAATTGAGGGAAGTGTGGAGGATAAGAGACCACTGGTTTCATTATGTCTTATAGAACTATTTGTCTCTAAAATATGTACGTGCATTGATTTAAAAAGAAACAAAAATTTAATTTTAAAAATAAAAAAATATATATTATTCTTTAATATTTTTGGAATCATACGTGTATCTCATTTGAATGTGATTTCACTTTTTGGCTCCTTGGAGTCCAGCTTTGTCTAGTTTGTGAGCCTACTCAGTGTTCCAGGTGCTGGGCTAGATGCTTACTGGTATTCATATATTGGAGCCTCACAACAATCATATGAGGATGTTCATCGCACTTCCCCTTTCAGATAAGAGAATAAAGAATCTAAAATAGAGAATAAAAAACAATGTTCCAGCGTTTCTTGGAGCAAAGGGTGGTTCTGCGACACAGTTCTGGCCAAGGAGCTGTATGTAAAAATCTGCAGGCAGCTCATCTTTCTGCCAGGAATGTAGGCGTGCTGCAGCCTTCTTAAATCAAGGAGCATACAAGCCACGCACAGACAATGAAGGCTAGAAAAAGCCTGGATCACCGATCTTCTCCATGAGCTGCCAAGCCAGCTGGGACTATCTACCTCCAGACTTCTTGTTAAGTGAGGAAAATAAAAGTGTTTAAAAATGTTTAAGCCACTCAAGTAAGATTTACTATTGCACATACCTAAACACAACTCAGCTAATAGAGGCTCCAAAGCCTCTTCTCTTTTCTAGGTCTTGTTGCTTCTCAGACACCCAATTTAGGCTGTCAGGAAAGGAGAGAATAGCTCCCAGGAGAGGGTCCCCCTTTTCAATGTTCTTTCACATTTCTCTGTGAAGGTACATGGAGGTGGGAGTCTCCAGAGAAGTGCTGATGGATTGCATTGTCATGGAAGCACCAACTTTCTAAGTCATAATTTTTCTGGCTTGGTGAGCTAATCAATAGAAGCTTTCCTTTTGAAGCTGTTTGATAGAATTGACTAAGATGGCAGAATTGCCTATGGATAGTCAGAGCCCAGGGCAAGGCAGGAATTGCACTGGACTTATTTGACTTTTTGTTATTGTTGTTGTTGTTGTCGTTGTTTTAAGTTAACTTATAAATAACAAGTATAGTAACAATATCCTGTAGACTGAATGTCTGTTTTCCCCCAATATGCGTATGTTGAAAACTGATCCTTAATGTGATGTTATGTGGAGGCGGGGCCTTTGAGAAATGATTAGGTTATGACGATGGAGTCCTCAATAATGGGATTAGTACCCTTATTAAAGGGACTCCAAAGAGCTCCATCCCCCCTCAACAGTGTGAGAATATGGCAAAAAGATGGCCACCTATGAACTAATAAGTGGGACTTCACAAGACACCAAATCTGCCAACGCCTTGGTTTTGGACTTCCTAGTCTCCATAACTGTGAGAAATAAATTTCTGCTGTTTACCAGCCACCCAGTCTACGGTATTTTGTTATAGCCGCTCGAACAGACTAAGATACAATGTTAAGGGGTAAGGAAAAAAACCACCCACATACCAACTACCCTACCACAACTATTTTCATTTTCCAGTTTTCTTAGAGTCCATGCACTTGTGCACTCTTACTTTTCACAGCTATAATCATATACATATAATTCAGTTTCTCTTTTACTTAACATTATCACAACAAATCATATTTTTTCCATGCACGGTCTCCATCATTTTCACTTTTATAATTTATTCTTTTATTAAATACCCACGATGTTATAGGCTCTAATGTTAAAGCTACAAATTGAATAATATTTTATCAAGTAGCTATATCATGGTTACTTGACCATTCCACTAAGGGGATGAACACTTAGTTTGTTTCCAATTTTTCCTTTTACATATAATGCTGCCATGATCATCTTCATAAGCAAGTATAACTTTTTTGTTTGTGATAATTATTTTTGATTTTTGGCAGTGAGACTGGACCAAAGGCTAGGGATATCTTAAGGCTCTTAAGATACAGTACTGTAAACATTTTCAATGGAGGACTTAACCACCTTTGCTGGAGTTGCACTGGGCTTTCTTCTTCAGATCAGTGTCTTCTGAATCAAACTCTCAAACAGGTGTCATTGGTTGACAAAGTCCAAGTTACGTTCTGTGTTACAGCAGCAAGGAAAGTTGAGGAAGAAGTGAGTGTCTCATTTCCACCTTCAGACATGGAGATAGATGAGAAAATTTTCCCAGATGTACAAATATTTTTTTTAAATGTTATGCAGCCAAAACTCATGCTTTCATTTTACATGAGTGAACAGACTGGGCCATTTCTCTCAGTTGACCCTACAATATGGCTTGAGCTTGCACCACTTTACTGAAACTATTCTTTCTAAGGTCTTGCTTGACCTTAGCTTCCCCAAACCTTCTGGCTAGTCTTTGCTTATTGTCTTGCTAAGTCCCTTACTTTATTTTGGTAATTCCTCCTCATTCTTGAAAGTTTTTTTCCATTTTGGTTTCCATGACACCATACTCCACTGGTTCTCTTTCTTTGTTTCAGACAATTTTTTGGTCTCCTTTCTAATCTTCCTCCACTGGATGCCCAAATATTGTTATTCCTCAAGATTTCCGCCCAACTTTATTTTCTTAAGCAATAGCATTCTCACTCATGGACTCAACTACCACCTTGTATCAGTCTGGCTTTGGTTAGGGAAAAAAAATCATTTACATATGCCAGATATGAAGAGTTTAAATATAGGGAACACCAAACCTTGAAGAATTCAGAGTAGTGAAGGTTGGGGGAACTGCCACCAGTGTTCTCAGTAGCCATTTCAATTATCTTGACCTAAGCTGGTAGTTTTTGAGGGCTCTCCTGGAAGCATCTTCGAACCTGACATCTGCTCCTGCATCTATCTGCAATTGACTCTGGAAAACAATGACCTCTTCTCTCTTGCTTTCCAAATCTGCAGTGAGTCTCATCTCATATCTGCATTAGACTTTCCAGAGTCAGGGAGAGCATCTGGTCACAGAATCCCCAGACAAGTTGGCATTCACTGTGATTGGACTCCTTTAGCTAACATGTTCACCTCTAAACCAATCCCCAGTTCTATAGGTAAGGCATGTGACTTTGTCTATGCTAATCAGTACACTTCATCCTCCTAAACCCAGTGTAACTAACAGTCCATAGAAGGGGACTCTACCCCTATGGAGCTACAGGTGAAATTAGCTTCCACAGAAACACATAGATCTCACTGAAATCTAAGCCTCTTAGAAAAGTGAAATAAGGAAGAGAGGAATCCTCAGGTGTTCAGTGTTCATCTTTACTTCCATTGCCTTTGTTTTCTCCTGAGAAACCATGATAATCTCATCATAACCAGTAACTCTTCCTCTAATCCATTTTCTCATTACAAAGTTATTTATGGAACATGTAAATCTGACAGTGTCACTCTCTGTTTAAAACCATTCGTGGCTGCCCTTCACCCTATTCTATATAAAGTCTCAGTGATCTGGCCCCATTTACCTCAAGCTCATGTCTCTCTGATTGCTGCCTCTCATTTCATACTCCAGCCGCATCCAATCACAATATGCCTGGCATAGTGCTGGTCATACACTATGTGCTCCATCGATGATTACTGAGTAAACTAATGCATGAAAAAATGAGATGAGATGAGATAAGACGGTTTGCTTCCATTTTGAAGTAAAACTAAGGTAGTCTTCTGGTTTTTTTTTTTTTTAATCCCACTTTTCTCTCATTCTGTGTGGGGCTCACTGCACAGTGGGTGTTCAAAGATGCTTGTTAACTAACAAAATTAGAACATTCATTTTATTACCCAAGAAAGAGCTCCATTGAATTTTTTATTCCTGGCAATTTAAAAAGATTTTTCTGGGTTTTATAATTATTGGCCTGTTGTAGGATAAGGAGTGGGTGAAAGAATTCATTAGCTCATTAAAATACAATGAAAGGAACATAATTAAAACATTTAGGCAATTTCTGTATCACAGAAAATGAATAATCAGAGGTACAAAACAAATCCTCAGCCAGTTGCTTGGCTGAAGCAAGCCCACACACACTTCCTGCTTTCTCATAACACTGTCAAATGGCTGGTTCCCAACACTCTTCTCTATCCACTCCTCACAAGAGAATTTGCTTTAATGAACTCTATTCTTAGTGCAGAAAGCTTAAGTCGTGGTAGCATAAATTATGGCAGGGAAGTACTCTGAAAACCTGGAGAGGGAGTATTGGGGTTTCCTTTTCCCTATCTGCTTCTAGTAGTTTGGTTTTGGCTCAATAACTGTACCTGCCACTGTGCTCAGTGAGTTACCCACATCATCTCATTTAATTCTCCCAAATGAGGTATATCTAATTATCCTCTTTTCATGAATGGAACTGAGGTTTAGTGATATGTCCAAGATCACACAGCCAGTTAATAGAATCAAAACAAAAATAAATGGTTTTAACCAGACTCCCAAGAGCCCCTGCTTTTAAACATTATGTAAACCGGAATAGTCAAAGGATTTCCTTCTTTGATTTCCATGGCACTTGGTCCTCCCCTGGCTGCAACGAGAGGATTCAACCCTCCCCTGACCCCCATGCCATTAGACAATTAGACACAGCAGCTAGCGCTGCATGTTTGATGAGCGACTGTCTAATGCTGTTCTCTTCCCTTCCCTACTCCTTACAACTTTTGCCATTATACCTTCTGCTGATCCTTGGTTCCTTTACTCCCTCACATATCTCCTCGCCTGCTCATCAGTTTCCAAGGATCACCAAATGTCCTTGAGTTCCTCCCAGTAAAATATGGAATTTCTGGATAGTAACACCTGAAGATCTGATGACACAGAAGGAACAGCAGCTTCTCATCTTAAGATGCTCAGAGGAAGAACACAGGGATTATAAGCCTACAGCAGCAATACCCAAGAGGTAAAGTACTGCCAAGCAGTTGGCCTAGGACCTAGAAATGGGAACAAGTTCAATTTCTACTTTAAATGACATTATCTGGGACATCTCATATTAGACACTTCCAGATGCTTTCGTATTCACTATGTCATAAATCCTACTAGGAGACCATGTATCTTTTTTTTTTTTTTTTTTTTTTTTGAGATGGAGTTTTGCTCTTGTTGCCCAGGCTGGAGTGCAATGGCACAATTTTGGCTCACCGCAACCTCCGCCTTGCAGGTTCAAGTGATTCTCCTGCCTCAGCCTCCTGAGTAGCTGGGATTACAGGCATGCACAAACACGCCCGGCTAATTTTTTGTATTTTTGGTAGAGACGGGGTTTCTCCACGTTGGTCAGGCTGGTCTCAAATTCCTGACCTCAGGTGATCCACCCCACCCACCTCGGCCTCCCAAAGTGCTGGGATTACAGGCGTGAGCCACCACACCTGGCCAAGACCATGTATCTCATTTGACTTATTCAACTAACATATCCTCTGCAGAGCTGTAAACTGGAATGTTGACACACAGGGCAAGTGCCACAAAATGGCCACTCAAACCGGTTTTATAAGCAAGGCCTGGTTTGCAAGTGGGTGTTAAAAAAATGCTTTATCTTTTCATTTTAGCTAATTATTCTTGCTAAGGAAAAACTAAGCTTTTGTTCATGGGAATGTGTAACAAATTTTTAAAATATAAAATCGTTTTAAAATATATGAAAATTATATACCCTCCATATCCTGATAACCAAATATAGTTCTGAAACTCTATGCGCAGAACAGTGCCTTGCACATGACAAGACAACCTTAACATTCTCCTCAGCTTAACTGAAATTAAGACTGATTTCTTCCTGACTATAGACCCCTGACTTTCCTTTCCTTAGAGCATTTACTTTAGAAAGCTTTCAATTGTAAATTATTTTCCTGCCCTTTTGAGATGTAAATCATCTCCCAGCCTTTTGCCAGATTTATCCAAGAATGTCTTTCTCAAGAACCTGAGAGCTATCCCTTTGAAATGAAATCTTCAAAAAAAATAGTGTTCCTATCTCACAGTCTCTGTGGAAAAGTAGGAGCCTATATTAATCAGGGTTCTCCAGGAAAACAGAATGGGAAAAAGCGTTGGGCAGAGAGGGGGCATATTATAAAGAATTAACTCATATGTTTATGGAGGACAGTTAAGTTCAAAATCTGCAGAGCCAATGTTTGAACCTGAAGGCTAGACTCTGCTGTAAAAGCAAGAAGAGTCAACGTCCCAGTTGGAAGACCTTCAGAGAAGAGCCACTGATCCAATTTAAAGACCACTAGGCAGGAAAATTCTTTCCTTCTTTGAGGAAAGTCAGCCTTTGGTTCTATTCAGGCCTTCAACTGATTGGATGAGGCCCACCTACATGGAGGACAATCTGCTTTACTCAGTCTGCTGATTTAAATGTTAATCTCATCCAAAAACACCCTCATAGAAACAACCAGAATAATGTTTGAGTACCATCACAGAGCCTAACTTCAGTAAGTGCCAATTAGCAAAGACAAATGGCCAAATTACATTCACCAACTTACCACCTAATGTTCTCCAGTGCTTTTCTGCTAGTTCATATTTGGGCTTAAAAATCTGCCCACCTTTTATTTCAGTGAAGTTGAGCTCAGTTCTATACTAAAATATCTCTTTTACTGCAGTAACCCAAATAAAATCTGTCTTTCCATTCTTACCAGGCATCCAGTGCAATTTTTCTTCAACTCAGATTAATGAAGACTGTACGAGCAAGTGATCTACCAAACTAAAAATCAACCCTGTAGGGTAGGTATCAACATCTCTGTTTAGCTACTCCTATAAATAAAAATAAATATTAATGTGTACTTATTATGTGTCAAGTACTGTGTTCAGTGATTTATGTGAATTAATTTACTTAATGCTCACCACTACTCTATGTATTAGATACTCGATTATTCCCATTTCACAGAATAATTATCTGAGAATTAAACAGATTAAGTAACTTACTAAGGTCACATCGTTTGTATATAGTGGAGTCAGAACTAGAATTAAAATTGTTGTAAAGAAATAGCCTGTCTCGAAAGCTACATTTCTACTCAAAATATTATCTATTTTCTTTCCTTTTTTTTTTTTTTTCCACTAGAAAAAAAACACAGAGCTCTATTATTCTCAACACCAATGGCAGCGGTCTTCATAGGCCAGCGGAGTGAGTTCTGTCGACAGATAGGTGGCCCCTACTTGCTGGCGATGAGTGGGTTCCACAGGACCATGATGACCAAGTCCCCGTGCAAGAACATCCTGGAGATGTAGCAGTCTTTGTTGACTGGCTTGGACTTCTTGCCCTTGCCGCTCTTGGGTACCTCAGTCCACATCTCCTTCACGTTCTCCAGCACCATGTTGCAGTGCCTGTGGAAGGCCTTCACGTGGCCCAGGAGTTTCGTGTTGTGGCGACAGTTGATGAGCACTTGCGTGTTGTTCTTGACTGACTGTGTGAGCACAGAAAGTGGACCCGTGTTAAATTCCTCCTCCTCTCACTTCTGCAGCTCCTCTGGGGTCATCTCACTCTTGGGCTTGTTAAGGAGGCTCATGATGGTCACTACGCTCTCGGTTCATTCCCGTTTCCTCCGCGTTGCTGCTGCCTGAATACTATCTATTTTCATAATGAAAACTCATGCTGCCTCTCTTTTCAAATGTTTTGGATTTGAAGATGCAGCCGCCCAGGGTAATGATGACCCACTACTGATCTATGTAGGTGAAAAATCAACAGCTAGGAATGGAGTCCACAATTTTCATGAATGCGAGTTTTATGTTGTTTTAGTCAGCTCAGGCTTCTGAAACAAATACCACAGACAGGGTGACTTAAATAACAAAAATTTATTTTCTCTTAGTTCTGGAAGCTAGAAGTCTGAGATTAGGGTGCCAGCATGGTCAGTTTCTGGTGAAGGCCCTCTTCCTGGCTTGCAGACAGAACTTTCTTCCTGAGGGCTTACATGGCTTTTCCTCAGTGAATGCATGTGGAGAGAGATCTCTCAGTTCCTCTTTTTGTAAGGCCACCAATCCTATCTGATTAAAACAATGCCTCCCGAAACCCCCCTTGGCTTCATTTAACTATAGTTATCTCTTAAAAGCCCTGTCTCCAAAATATAGTCACACTGAGGGTTAGGGGTTCAACATGAATTGGGGCAGGGTTGGGAGGGACACAATTTAGACCACAGCATATGTAGGCACATCTTTCATCCTCTTCTCCTTGGCATGGTCACAAAGCCCTCAATATCTGTTTGAAGGGAAGAGAATAAGTAGAATAAGTCTGAAGAAAATAGGTAGAAACCAAAGGTGGAAAGTGAAGACAAGTTCAATCAATCATCAGAAATGACAGAGACAGGATTGCAGCTGCCTGAATTTCTACCTGAAGTCATGGGGGGAAAAATATGTCTGAAGAAATAATAGAGCTAATATCATAGACCTTCAGTGAAGAGAGACATGCAGAGACAGCAGAAAGAAAAATCTATCAAGGTGAAAACTGAACAAGACTCTATTCTGCCAGCAGCGCCAAATAAAAGCAGACGTGCAGAGAGAACTACTGTCCATCCAAGGAGTCGTTCAGCTCCCTCAGTTCAAAGAGAATCTGTGCCTCTTGCTACTCCACTTTCTGTCCCCTCCCATACTACACAAAGCCCATTGCACTGCCCAGTAACTCCCACACAAAAAGTGCAAGGAAAGGAAAGGGAGGATAAGAGGAATAATGAAGTTCAAGTGCTTAATGACAGTTAGTCATAGACCTAAACGTGCATTTCACTACTTTCTGTTTCCAAAACAAAGCCAAAACCAAGGAGAAAGGAGCTTCCTTCTTGGCATCCCTCAGATCATCTACTTGGTGGGGTTCAGGAATGGACTTATGTTACCTACCGTTTGTAAGCTTCTTGGCATCCCGAGCCTCTGGCCCAGGTGAGCTTCTCTGAGGCTCCAACAGCCATGGTAGGGTGGGTCTGTTTCTCTAGGAATCTTCTGTCTGGCCTTCTAGCTCCTGGACCTTCCCCATTCCCTCCTAGTGGCTTAGCACCAAGGAAAGGGTGGCCTTACTTGTAGCTCTTTTCTTGTCAATTATTTTAACTAGGGGTAGATGCATGTGATAAAAAAAAATGTAACATTTCCCCAAATCTTAGATCCTCATCCCAGAAATAACAACAGCTCCATGTGCATCTGTGCAGAGAAACTTGACATTTTAAAGTACTTAATCAAAACAAATGACTGCGTATGATACACAATGATACAATAATCTGTGCCCACAGCCAGTGATTGTACACACATAAAACCACTGATTTCAGAGTTGCTGTTATCTGTTTTACTATTATAAGCAGATACCACCAGGGTGAATTACAGTAAGGTTATAGCTATGAATCAATTTGATGTGTTAGTCAAATATGTTATCACTTGTTGTTTTTTATTAATAGAATTAAAATTTCATTTCAGTTTCCATAGAGTTCTGCACAAAAAAGAATGAGCTTACACTGCCAGCTCTTGTATAATGGCACTTAAGTTAACTACAATTATGTTGGTGGAAACAGTTCACCACAAGGTCTCCCAATCCAAGCCATGTGGCTGAATCAAGCAGTTAATAAATAATGTTGTGTGTAATAGACACAAAAAAGTGGTACCAACTTCCCATGTTTACCACAATCCCATCCCAGATTCAGGAAAGGGTACCTGTGTAGCCAGGACATTTTCTTCCTTAGGATGGATGTGGCTGCTGCTGATAAATGCAGCTATTATGACCTTGAGTCAAGTTTTAACTTGACTCAGTTTCCCACCAAGGCTGCTACCTTAAAAAGGGAGTTAGAAGAATAGGATGGCAGCTAGATGCATTAAGAAAACAAAATGCCTGAGTTCAGCAGTGATTCAGTTCCTGTAGAGGTTAGCTCTGAAGCCTGTGCACAGGGTAAAAATTACTTATAGCCAAATTATCCTTAAAAATCCCTTGGAAAGGCACTACCTTGTTGATATACCATATCTTAATAAGTCTAAAGGAACAAATCACTGATTCTGCAGCCAAGGTCCAGTTGAAATGGCTGGTTGATGTTTAGAGGCCACACTGTATGAGGTATGCAAAACCCTGAACACTTGAATCACCTTCACACAGTGACATGCTCACGCTATAAGATGCACTCAGGGAATCAGGGAAAAGCAGATTCACACCTCCCATTCATTCTTTCTCCAGGGCACACACTTGCTGACTGTAGCAGGCAGCAAAATCACCAGCACTATAAAATTATGTTTCTCCTGTGTTTCACTTCCGCCTTCTTTTATTTTGCCTACTGAGTTTGTTTGAATATCTATGGTTTATATGCTTAAAAGCTTATGGCTCATAGGCTTAAACTTTGCTCCATAACAACCAGCAGTCCCAGATTTGTGTATATGGCTCAGTCATTTTATAGTTCTCTCCTTGTCCTCCACATAATAATGTGCCCATTGGAGCTTCCAAGAATCTCTCTTCCCTGAGATTATAAGACAGGAAACAGGTGCTTACTTTTCATTACTTTTTAATAAACAATGGATAGATTACTGGCTAAACAGCTGTATCTTTCTTCATGAGAAATTTACCAGTTCTAAGAATCAACATTTTTATGACCAGGTCATGCTAACCAGGACAAAGTTATTCTATTTTAATGTGCATTTCTGATTAAAATATATTCAATACATGTTTTAATTCTCCTTTCCCAAGACAAAATTATATCTGAGTAATTTTCTGGAGGAAAATTACTATACATTAGTAACTGCTTTCATTTATTCTCTCAATGTGAGGAAATCATAAATAAAACTTTAAGAAATCTTTGATACAGATGCAAGAGGGATTTTGTGAGTTGTAGGAGTGCAGTATCAAGAGAAAATGTTTGTTTGTAAAGCACACTTTATTTCCAGCTAGACTTTATGACTATCAGTCTCTCACTGAGCCTAACAACTTAAACAGAAAGCCTGACATAAGCTATGCTCTGTGACTGCATTTACCCAGATTTGTTCTTTGAAGCACTTTCCTGCAGAATTTTTATAGGTATTACATCAAGAAGTTTGAGAAACACTTTTGGTTTTGAAGTTTCATTTACTATAAGACTTCTCAACACTTTTAGTAGGATAACATTCATGATATATGTCTCAAAGAACAGGATATAACACGTGCCACTTCCCAAACATGTATGGCCACACCCTTTTAACAGAACATCTCCAGGGACTAGTGTTCCATGTACCATACTCTGGAAAATGCTGCTCTAATATACTTAAGATAGGCATGGACTAGAGATCATAAAATTGTTCAAAAGCACAATTATTAGCAACTATTATCCTTCCAAAGTCCATTTACAGAATTAAGTTCATCTTCTTGGGCTTGTATGAGAAAGACATAAATGCTTGTGGAAGGTCTAGATCTATAACAAATAGGGCTAATTAATAAAAATTATTTGCTATAGTAAAGAGAAGATTTTAGAAGCCAAAATTCAAAAGCCAAACATATCCTGGGAAAAGAAAGAGTCAGATGAAAGATTCAATATGAAATGGGATTGAAAACAGAAAAATAAAAGACAAGATTCAAGCAGGAAAAGTGGGACAGCTCTGTAATTAATTCCACATATTCTTTAAGCATCCACCAGGTACTGCTGAGCGAGCAGACCACCATATTTTGCTGGGCTAGGACCCTCTATCTAGGTCCATGTTGCCCTTCCTAGAGCTCAGACCAGCCTCCTCATTATTTCTTTGTGGCCCTCCCAGCTGACCACAGCTTGGCCCAACTGTAGATCTTCCTAAAATCTTATCTTGCCCTAGCTCTAGCCAATTCAATCTTAAAGCCAAACTGTATATGCACAGCCATGCTATGTATTTCTTTAAGACTCAAGATCAGCATGGCACTTAAAAAAATATAATTCCAGGTTGTTCTCCAAGTTATACTTGGACATTTCCACATATGTGGTATCTTCAAATCTGAGATCAATGCCTTAGTTTCAGCATTTGCAGTTATCTAGCAAGGCTTTCCTGGAAACACTGGGGACCCAGCATTATTATCTGGTCACCACCACCTAATTTACACTCACATAAAAGAATACATTACATCCTTTGGTCTCTTTCAGCTCCTTAATTCTACAGAAAAATACACAGAATCAATAATATGTATTTCACAGCTCATTAAAGTCCTTTCATAATAGTGTACAAATCTAATGTGAGATAAGATACTACTGTTTTGCCACTTACTTTATACAAGATACCTAGCTTTTCTGAGCCTGTTTCTTTTCTTATTAAAAGGAGATAATAGCTACCTCACAAAGTTTTTGAAGGAATCAATCAGATAAAGCATACAAACTATTTATTACATGGCTTTGCACATGACTAGCATTTATTGAGTTCTCTTTATGGAGAACTATAACTTTACATTTGTGAGTGTCAAAATTTGGAATTATCACTTACATTTCAAAGACAAAATTTAAAAATCACAATAAAGGAAGGCCCATGTGTCTCTGCTTTACAAAGCCAAGTTTAAAAGTGATTTTCTGCATTACCTGACTCTACTCTTCCACTAAAGTTTCCCCTACTCCAAGATTTCTTTCCTACAAAACAAGAATAATAAAAGTAGAAGGCAAAAATCCAACCAGAAAGTGACATATGCTTAGCAACACATCACAAATTGAAAAGGAGGGAAGAGAGGATTAAAGTACAAGGGAGGCATTACACAGAAGTTTGCTACAAAGCAGCAACTAAGCTGGCTTGAAGAAGTTCTAGCCAGATTAAAGACAAATTCATTTAAAATTGGAAAATATGAGTCACAAGTTACAATAATGCTTTCTGAACGTTTTGGCCATGATGGAACAAGAGAAACCACTTAAGAGAAATTATAGAGTTGTAAAGCCTTGTTGGAATAAGAAATTCATATCAATATATTCCCGCTGTTATTTAAGGACAGCTTGTTCCAAGGGTCAGTTAAAAAACTGCCATCATAGCAGTCAAAACTTAGTATCTATCTTCCTCTTTTTTTTTTTTTTTCGTTTTTGTTGAGACAGAGTCCCTGTCGCCCAGGCTGGAGGGCAGTGGTGCGATCTCGGCTCACTGAAACCTCCATCTCCCGGGTTCCAGCAATTATCCTGCCTCAGCCTCCCAAGTAGGTGGGACTACAGGCATGTGCCGCCACACCCAGCTAACTTTTGTATTTTTAGTAGAGATGGGGTTTCACCATGTTGGCCAGGCTGATCTCAAACTCTGACCTCAAGTGATCTGCCCATCTCGGCTTCCCAAAATGCTGGGATTACTGGCAGTATCTATCTTCCTTTTTAAAAATCCATTTGCCCATATGGATTTTCTCCATCCGCTTCCATACCACACCTGAGAACAAATCCCAGAGAAAAAGATATTATTAAGCACCCTGTGTCTCACAGACGCTCAGGTCTTCACTCCCAGGTTGGAAGCAGTAGCCCATCCAGACAACAGACTGAAGGCACTGAGGCTTCAGCATCATCCACCCTGCAGACACTCCCCAGTAAGCTGCGGCAAAAGGCACACACAGGCAGGGCACCTCATACCATAACTGATGACCTTCTCCTCTCTGCTCCCATTGTTTCAATATTTAGATTGTGTTAGGCAAAGATTTTGAAGTCAAAAACAGAGCATGGGAGAAGAAGAACAAATACAGAATCTTGTGGCTGGGGTCCAAGTGTGCCTTCCAGCACTGGAAAGGTAAAAGGGCTGTCCTTAAATATTTACACAATTTTTCAATTGTTACCAGTTCTTGCATACTTTATGTTTTGTTGCTCTGAGACTAAGTTTTTATTCACTATCTGGTGGTGAAATGTCTGTTTATAGCAGCTTTGACCCCATTCAATTTCCCAGAGCTGGACTTAAACATTTTTTAAAATGCAGAGAAAGAATCTCAAAACTCCCTAGAGGCGTTGTTGCTGGTTTTCTGTTCTGATGGCTGTCACCTTAATGCAAGTCCTAATAAGCCCAGGCCTGAAGCTTGCCAGGTGCCCCCTATTAAGCATGCCAACCTCTGGGCTGCCATCCACAATACCTCGATAAAAATCTTCCCAACCACTGCCTTTGTAGGGGGCCCTCTTTACACATACTCCCAGTCTCCTCAGCTAACTTATTTCACCTCCTACTTTCTGACTCCCACTCTCCTATTCCGTTATGCAGAACTCCCTTCTTCCTGGTCACACTTCCTTCCTCTTCCAACCTCTGAATCATTGCACCTGCCATCCCCCTGCCTGTGACATGCTCCTGCCTCCCCATCTCTACTTCTCCATCAAACCACAATCCTTCTGCCTTTGAAACATTGCCTGGAGATCATCTTTAATCACAAGCGAATTTCCTCTTTTCTCTACCTTAGACTGGAAAGCCTCAGAGCTCTAAGATTTCTCTGGAAGATCACGTGTTTGCCTCAGTAATTCTCACAGTGTACCTGCAAACACCTGCATTGGAATCACTTGAGGAACTGGCTAGAAGTGTGAATTCCTGGACCTCACTTCAGATTACATCAGAAGCTTGTGAAAAAAAAAAAAAAAAACCAAATCCTTCATTTTAACAATCTCCCCAGATTATGTGCACATTCAATTTGAGACCCACAGATGACTCCAAACTCATCATTTGATGAACGGTTTTGTTCAGTGAACATGGACTGTCTGTCAGGCATGTTACATGCATTAACTTATTTAACCCTCCTGATGTCCTTACAAGATGGGTGCTATTTTAAAATATCACTTTTTCCATTTTATGTAAAAGAAAACAGAGTCTCCTAGAAGTTAAGTAATTCACACAGGAAGTGGTAGAGATGGGACTCAAACCCAGGTATGGCTGAGACCCAGAAAAATGCACTGACAGACTTGCAGGCTTCAGAATGAATGGTGTTACGATCCTGGCTTGACCAGCCCTGGTCACTGGAAGTTCACATTCCATTCTAATCCTATGCTACAAGAGGAGCATTGACAGGCTGACATTCAGCCAGGGAAGCAAGAAGCTGAAATCCTTTCATGTAGACACTAGGCCTGGATCACCCAGAAAAAGTAAAAGTAATAATGTCAACATACTTTTACAAGAGAACATTTTGGTCTTGTTCATTTCGGGGACTTGCCTCTACTCCCTATGTCTCTGGCTCAGTAGGACCAGCCTCAAGGACACTAAAAACAAAGCATCACACCAAGCCCAGCATGTGTTTCTGTAAGGGTCTTCATGCCTGGTGGAAAGTGTTTGAGAATGATGAACAGTTTCATTGCCTCTTCAGTAAGGTCCCTTATTAGTAAATGCTTCTGAAAAAATAGCAGACTTGGGTTCACCTCAAGCAGCACTCAGACGTGAGCCAGGCATCCCAAGTGTAATTCAGATAGTTCAAAGGAAAGCAACTCTTCTGATGAAACAAAGTCTCTTTGAAAATTATTGGCTGGGTGCAGTGGCTCATGCCTGTAATCCCAGCACTTTGGGAGGCCAGGGTGGGCAGATCGTTTGAGCACAAGAGTACGAGACCAGCGTGGGCAACATGGCAAAACCCTGTCTCTTCAAAAAATCAGCTGGGTGTGATGGCATGTGACTATAGCCCCAGCTACTTTGGAGGGTGAGGTGGAAGAATCACCTGAGGCCAGGAAATCAAAACTGTAGTGCACTGTGATCACACCACTGCACTCCAGCGTGGGTGACAAAGTGAGACCCTGTGTTAAAATTTAAAACAAGAAAAGAAAACAAAATTATTGACATGTGCAAGTTTTCTCCAGTGGCATTGTTTTCATCCAAATTGATCCCCTACTTATAAATACTTTCTGACTAAAAAATCAGACAAAACCAAGGCAACTTGGTCATTGTTTTATCAATTTAATGGGTGGATACAAAGGGATCACAAATAATTGAATTAACTATCCACTTACGTAAGTGGTTCAAGCCAATATGATAAAGCCTTTTGCCTGCAATGGATTAAAACCTGAAAACAAGTCAAGATTAATTGTGAAGGACTTTAGGGCCCAGCCAGTCTTATTTTTGTTTGAAGAAGAGCAAAAATGAATTATGATGTTCCTATGTAGTTCTTCTTTGCCCACAAGGACTAGAAAGATGATATGCTTACCCCCTTGCCTTGACCCATGTACTGCCATCACAAAATGGGCAAAGTGGGGTAGGGTACAGGCATTCGCCTGGAGGAGAATTCTGAACTGGGGGGACAGGGAGCCCTAAATGGCAATTTGTTTCACCCTGGCATTTCTGAAGTTCAACCATACTAAGACTTTTTGTTCTTTTACATTCTTATGATCTCTTTTGTAGTTTCGTTTCCTGTGCTTATCTTTTTAAAATCAGTGAGTGTTGGCTTCTTTTTTCTACACATAGGTCTCCTGGGCAATTTCATCTACTTAAAGGACATTATTTACTCCAAGTTGATAGCGCTCAAATCTTTGTTTCTTACACAAACCTGTCCCCTGAGCTTCAGATCTGAAGGTCCAAATGCTTCATGGGTGTCCCTTCTGAAGATCTCACAGGCCCTCACATTCACCACCTCCAACACTAAACTCTTTTTCCCCAAATCTGATGCTCTTCTCTGATTCCCACTATCACTGTAAGCCAAGAATCTGGGCATCAAAGCAACCCTTTCCCTTTTTTTGTTGATCACATCTCCCAGCCCCAAATCAGACACAGACTATCTCCTAAAGCTTTATCAGACTGGCCTTCACCTTCTTTTTATTCCTTCAGCCCCTTCTCAGCTCAGAACTCACTCTGCTCTAACTAAATAATTTCACCAGTCTTCTCTTTGATTCTCAGTCTCTGGTCTCTCCTCCTTCAAACCATCCTCCACAAGGCCTTGGCCCCAGAGAAATCTTTCTCTTTTAATAAATATCATTAATGTGAAGTATATGGAGATCGTGGGAGATTCAGATCATACCAAACTATATGGGTTGAGAAGTATGGCAGGCTGAATTATTGGCCCAATACTGCACCCTTATGTTATATGGCTTTGAAGTCTTTCCCTGGAAGCCAGTGTAATCGCCACCCTTTGGCTTTGGGCTCAGCCACAGGAACTGCGCTGGTCAAGCACATGAGGGTGGAGGTAACAGTGTGGCCATACAGAGCCTAACCTAAAAATGTCCTTCATTTTCTTCTTAGCTTCTTGCACCTCTGTCATCTTATGATAAAAATGACTCCCCTGTCCAAGAAGGACAAGAGACATAGGGAGTACACCTGGACCCCATCCACATTCTGGAGCTGCCCACAGACAGGTGAATGAAGCAAATCCTTATTAATAATAAGGGTTTTGTAGTTGGTTATTAGCAGCAATAGATTACTTTGTCAAAAACCAAACATCTCCGTCTTTATCTGCTTGTCCATATGTATTTACACAGATATTTTTTCTAGTAGAACATTTTTGTTTCTTTTTTACTTATTTTATTTTGGATCTCTTTCCATATCAGCAAAAATAAAAATAAAAATTTTAAAAAGGAAGCTTTCTGGGTATAATGCGTGATGGTGGAAACCAGGCTTTGCATTGGGTAAAAATGAAACTAACTTTTCTCTATCAGTCAAGGTGCTTTTGTTTATAAATAACCAACACCACCAAATCAAACTGACTTAAACAACTTGGAAATTTGTCATCTCATATAACAAAGGAAGCAATCATAGGGCAGCCTCTAGGTATGAGTGGCCCAACAGCTTCATGATGCCATCAAGGACCTAGGCACTTTCTGTCTTTTGAGTCTGCCATCCTTAAGGTTGGCTCCATTTAATAGAACAAAATGGCCACAGCAGATCCAAATATGACTTCAGATATGGCCATACCCACATGTCAACCAGGCTGGAGTACAGTAGCATGGTCATTTCTGCTGCGTCTTTTGTACAATTTCCCCAGAAGAGTTCCCTTTAGATCTCATGGTCCAGGATCAGGTTATATGCCCATTTCTAATTCACCATACCAGCACAGGGCTCAGCCCTGAGGCTAGAAACAATAAATTAACAAAATACAGACCTGACCTCCAGGAACTTATCCTCTTGTAAGATGACAATTTATCATGTTACTTTTAACAAGAATAATTAGAATTTTTATTTTATTATATTATTATTTAGTATTTTAAATGAGTATCTACCTTGGGAGGAAGAAGAGGAAGAGAAGGCAGGGCTCGGTGGCTCGCATGCCTGTAATTCCAGCACTTTGGGAGGCTGAGGCAGATGGTTCACTTGAAGCCAGGAGTTCGATACCAGCCTGGCCAACATGACAAAGTATTTTTAGTCTCTACTAAAAATACAAAAATTAGCTGGGCGTGGTAGTGTGTGCCTGTAGTCCCAACTACTCAGGAGGCTGAGGCAGGCGAATCACTTGAACCTGGGAGGCGGAGGTTGCAGTGAGCAGAGATCATGCCGCTGTACTCCAGCCTTGGTGACAGAGTGATACTCTGTCTCAAAAAAAGAAAAAGAGGAAAAGGAAAGAGGAAAAAGAGGAAAAGGAAGAGGAAAAAGAGGAAAGAAGGAGGAAGAGGAGCAGGAGAAGAAGAACAAAAGAAGAAGAAAAGAGACTGGAGTTAACACCAAGGAAATAATTATTAATGGTAGAAATTCAAGCATCAAGAGATATTTTTTCCTAGTATTGCCATAGCTATGATTGTTTCCCAAGTTGATCTTCCTGGAAACTATGGCTTCATCCTAGAACGAGATTTCTTACTACGCCTTAGGCCAAGGAAGGAAAGAGGAACATAGGTAGAGAGTAGCGAGGGGGCAGGGGACAGAGAGGAGGAAAAATCCAGGGAGTTTACAGAAGAACATAGCCCAAAGGAGAACAGGAAATATTTGTTCTCCTCATCACCCAGAGAGAGTGGCCACAGAAAACTCTTTGGGATCCCAAGTAAAGACACTTAGTCTTGACTCCCAAAAGAAACTAACAGCTCCTCCTTGCTAAAAAAAAAAAAAAAAAAAAAAGAAAAAGTAACCTTTAAAATCATCTGAATCATGTGCCACCATCTACAGGTATCCTCTCGTTCTCCACTTGTATGCTCAGATCTGTATACAAATACAACCCAAGGAAGGAAAGAAGCAATGCTGAGATGTTGGGTGACTCAAAAGGCCTGGACTTGAAACTAGATTCTTCTTCTAACAAGCAGACCTTGGGCATGTCAGCTATTATCTATGCACTTCAGCTTCTTTTCTTCCCAGTGCCGCAGTTGTTGTTTTTGTTTTTTGTAAAAATCAATAAACTAGTGTAAGAGATAGAAAAAAACAAATTATTTTTCCTATTCTAATTCCCAATATAGAATATTTTACCTCTGGTCACCAAAATGTGTGGGAATTTCTCCCCACCAACAACCAATTTTTCAGCAGATGCCAACTGGGTGTCCTATAATTCAATTGAATTCTGACACTGTCACCTGGAGATAGCATCAGATCCTACAAGTTTAAAGCCGTGTCCTGCAAAATTATCCCCAACTTCATATGCCAATCACAAGCAGTAGGTCGTCACCTATATTTCTGACTCACCACCTATAAATTAGAATTCCTATGACCCTCTCCTCAGATTTGGTCAATTTCTAGGATGGCTCACAGATCAAGGAAAACACATTTATACATTTATTATATTAATAAAGGACATAATAAAGGGGACAAATGAACAGAAAGATGGAAGAGATGAGTAAGGCAAGGTATGTGGGAAGGGGCATAGAGCTTCCTTTCCCTCTCTGGGTATACCACCCTCCACATACCTCCGTGTGTTCAGCAGTGAGGAAGCTCTCTGAACCCCGTCTTTTTGTGCTTTTACGGAGGCTTCATTTCATAGTCATGATTGATTAAATCATTGGCCACTGGGATCAATGGAACCTCCTGAGAAGTGGGGGTGACGCTGAAAGTGCTAACTCTCTAATCACAAGCTTAGTTCCCGTGGCAACCAGCCCTCATCCTGAGGCTCTCCTGGAGCCCACCAAGAGCATCCTCATTAGAACAAAAGATGCTCCTCTCACTCAGGAAATTCCCAGGGATTTAGATGCTCTGTGTCAGATGCTTCTATCACTCAGGACATTGTAAAAGCCTTGGGAGCTCTGTGTCAGAAATTAGGGTCAAAGACCAAAGGTTAAAACAAAAGATTCTCCTAGCACCCTATTTACAAGGGTTTTAGGAACTCTGTGTCAGGAACTGGGGGCAGAGACCAAATATATATGTCTTATTATATAACAATATCACAGCTAGCATATATGAAATCTTCTTGTGAACACAGGTTGGGTAGGCCAGGAGTCAGCCACACCGACTCACTTCTATTCTGGGCCCCGAGTGTAATAGTAATTAATGTCCAGGGCTCATCTCTGCCTTGAAGATGCCATCTGTTCTGCAGAACTGTAATCTCCCACACCTCTGTGGTGCCAGTATATCTATGGTGTACAGATATTGGGCATGGTTCACATCAGGGGAAATCTCTTGGTATCACCATATGGGAAGTCCCTGAGGTCATTTGTTTCAGGAGGCACTGAAACACAGTGACAGGCTGGAAGAAAGGAGTAAGATTTTATGTTGTTTACAAACGAATAGAACAACCCTGACACTGTCATAACTCAACACAGATTGAAATCTTTATTGCAGGCTGCCACCTTCTCCTAACTTGTCTCAAGTAATCTCTAGAAGTTTATCTTAAAAGGCCAGTTACTCTACATTGTTCCTCTCAGTGATGTAGTAACTACAGAGAATCCATCATATTTTCTGAAAGGTAAATATTAAGCTTATGCATATCCATATCATATTGGCCAATGTCCCCTTGACTTTGATAGCAGGACTAAACTGACTTGTGTGAGAACCGAATTAGCTACCCAGAACATCATGCAGACGTTCATGCCATTTATCACCATCTCTCACATTGGTTGGAATGATCAAAACAATGCCAGAGATCTTCACAACACAGAAAAGTTTCTACAAATCAGTATCAGCTTTCCATATTTCTATAGCTCTCACATGTGACAGGTCCATTAAAAAGTTATCTTTTTATAAATAACTCCTCTGACATTTGCAATGTCATAGGTTTGGGTTTGTAGAACTAATACTTCATGATTTCTTTACTCTCCAGGACTAGTTCTGCAGCTCAGGGTATAGGAGTTATGAACCCTGGTCCATGGCTGGCTGAATCATGGAGGACAGAGAAATTATGGTTTTAAATTATGCTTTTAAAAACCTCTATTAATTAATCTATTAGTGGTTTGCTGAGTTTCCTTGGAGTAAATACAAGACAAGTTTCCTTGGAGTATATACATGACAAGCTTCAATTTTTTCCCAAATAATTTTCCCAATTATATTACGTAAAATTCCTATTTTTTATCCAATAATGTTATTTTAGGAAAAGTCCATAAGTCTCTAATCAAATTTAATTTGATATCCCATTCAAAACTTTCTCTTTGTTCCCATTGCATGTTAGACTTACAGGTTGAGAGGCTCAAAATGCCTCATCTTTTATACACCTTCCCCTCTTCCCTCTTCTAGGAACTAACTTCCTGAGTATTAGGGCAGGAAAGAGGAATGGAAAGTGAGTTGTGATGGTTGCATAACAAATTATCCTGAAAACATAGTGATTTTAAACACTAATAATTATATATTATCTTTCTTAGCTCATGTGGGACAAGAATTCAGGAGCAGTTCAGCTGGGTGTTTCTGGCTCAGCATCACTAAGAGGTGGCAGTCAGATGTTAACTTGAGCTGGAGTCATTGCAAGGCTAGATTGGGGCTGGAGGATCTGCTTTCGAGGGGCCCGCTCACATAACTAGCATGTTAGTGCTGGTTGTTGGCAGGAGGCCTTAGTTTCTCTTTACATGTGCTTCATCATAGGGCTACTTGAATGCCCTCACAGCCTATATCTGGCTCTCCCCAAGGCAACCCATCCAAGAAGCCAAAGTGGAAGCCAAGTGCATTTTATGACATACTTTTCTAGCAGGTCTCACATTGTTTCTTCCACAGTATTCTACTGGTCACACAGATGAGCCCTGTTTCATTGTGGAAAGGAACTGCACAAGACCATGATCACTAGGGGGTGACCATTACTGTGCATTATCCTGGAGGCTGGTTACTATTATTGGAAAAGGCAAATGTCTCCTTAGTCATCTGAGAAAGATCTTTCACTTATCTTCTTGTTGATCTTCTCTTCTTATGCTAACATTCTCTAACCACTGGAGTCTTCTGTGTAGTAGGCAGTAAGGAGGAGTATCTTGGAGAGTCCATACATGGGTTCTCTGGGGAGTCCTGTAAGGCCTCCCCCTGCAGAGCCTACTACCCTCTTTCATGATTTCCCCAGGATCTCCCACAAGCAGGCAATGCCACAGCCTTTTGCTGTTGAGGTTCTTATACTCAGAAAACTTCCCTCTTGAGTGGGAATAGGAAACTGACCCAAGCTACCTCATGTTGTGTTCACCCATCCTCGGCATGACAAATGTCAGTATATAGGTACTCCACAGATGTCCCACATCTCTGACCCATCTTCTTTCTCCTGTTCTCCTTCTCCCTCCTCAAACAGGTACAGAGACATAAAAGCAAGTTGTCAAAATGGAGAGCAAAAGTAATCCAGTTTTCCCTTCTTGAAAACACCTAGTATTTTCACAGATGATTCTCTTGGTGAGAATCATCTCCTCCCTTGTGGGGAGGAGAAGGAAAGTTGCCTCAGAATCCCAGAGGAGTGGGATGACACATTTCCTCTCTCCAGGCTTCTTTTATAGACAAAGAAGGCAATGGTGATTAGCAGCAGTGGGACTGATTTGACCACCTTTCAATAAAAAAACCCTATAAGAATGTTTCCAACTCCAGCTCTGGGCTGTTCATTTACAGCTCTCTCTACAACGTGGGGGTACTTAGCATCCTTGCTTTTCCATTTTGGCCCTGGCTACAACTTAATGACTCCAGGAGAAGTTAAGCATAAATAATATTTAAATGGCCATGTAAAATATCACATCCAATTACAGTAATATTTTCTTTGTACCTGATCTTCTCTTCCTCCTCCTGTGACCTTTTAGAATGCTCCTCTGATACTTGGATAAAGGAGTCTTTCTCTGCCAAAGAGGCTTCTTTAGCAACTTAAACCAAACCAAGGGCAGCAAGTAGGCTGTACCTCAGATATTAAATCGTAAAATTGTAAATCAAATTTGATTTTATATCCCATTCAAAACTTCCTCTTTGTTCCCATTGCATGTTAGACTTACAGGTTGAGAGGCTCAAAATGCCTCACCTTTTATACACCTTCCCCTCTTCCCTCTTCTAGAAACTAACTTCCTGAGTATTAGGGCAGGAAAGATGAATGGAAAATGAGTTGTCATGGTTGCATAATTGTCACTAGCTAATTGGAACATTGTACTAATGATCATGAGACTAACGGCAGGCCCAGTGAAAAGGTGAGCCTTGATCAATTAGCAATGTCAGCTTGGGGTGCAGGTGGAAGGAAAGAAGCAATGGTCATTCTGAGTATTTGATAGCCTTAATCTATACTCTTCTGATATTTCAATGAGAATTTCCCTATTCAGTTCATCTTTTGCTTCTGTAGGAGAATTTTTATATAATTTAGGGACCAGCATATGTGAGGATCATTTTGTCCTGGAATAACCCCTATGTCTGTACCTATTCAATGACCACGGCTTTTGACTTTCAAAATTTTACCCCAGATTTATTCAGCTTTTATTTCAGACAACATTATATATTCTGCATATCCTTAGCCTGAAGCTGGGACCCAACTTAAATTCGATCAAGTCACAACAAGTTTCTAAAATGATGTGTCATTATCTCACACAAGGTTGTCAATTATGAAGCTTATAAATAATTCCTCCTAACCCAAAGCTTTATTTCACTTCAGCATCAGTCTGGAGTTTATTTCAGCCTATCTCTGAGTTCCTCTTAAAGGGCAAGTTTCCATAAATTTGAACCCCAGAGAAAATTCATAAGACTTTTTTAAAAGATACAATTTTTATTTCAATAGGTTTTAAGCAATCCAGTAAAAGAGCTAAGTGGCCAAAGTAGTGGGACACCAATTTAATTTGTAACGTGCTCCATATTTGAGGGAAACACTATTCTTTTGACCTTTCATGGTCTAAATCAGGCAATAATTCTCCTTCCTTCATAAATAGCCATTTGTCAGCAAAATAAAGATGCAAAAAATGATTGCATGTTTCCTCCCCAAGTCTTACCTTCCCTTGTTCCTGGTGGAGAGGGGATCCTTGATGAGAGATAGTGAAGAGAAAGATACTAATAGAGTAGATCAACTCATCAAGGTTAAGCAATGAGAACATATCAAGAGCAAGTTTTATTTCTCTTGTAGCTGCTCCTCTCTGAAGACTCTGAATGACTAAAGACTACTCTGACAGACAGCCACAGATGGAAGCATATGGCCATCTCTAAGATGAAGCCTGGGCATCAGAGTTGGAAGGAGAGTGCACAGAAATGTAAAAAGAGGTGGAAAATATGAAAGGGGCAGACAAAAGGTGGGAAACAGCAACAGAAGGGACTGTCTGATATGCAGCAGTGGCAGATTCTTTAAAAAGTTTATGGCTTGGGAGGCCAAGGTGGGCAGATCACGAGGTCAAGAGATCAAGACCATCCTGGCCAACATGGTGAAACCTTGTCTCTACTAAAAATACAAAAACTAGCTGGGCGTGGTGGTGCGTGCCTGTAGCCCCAGCTACTCAGGAGGCTGAGGCAGGAGAATCACTTGAACCCAGTAGGCAGAGGTTGCAGTGAGCCGAGATTGCACCACTGCACTCCAGCCTGGTGACAGAGTGAGACTCCACCTCAAAAAAAAAAAAAAGTTTATGGCAACTTTACAGGAAAAGTTAACACACACGGACATATTGCACCATTCTTCAGATTCTAAGTATGCTATCAACTTGTTGGAAATATGATTCTCTTCTTTCATTTAAGCACCTGTACCTGTTTGCTCCTCTAGATATTACAGACATAACTGAGGGGGTTATACAAGGAACCAACATGCTAGGTTCCATGAGGCCTGAAGTTGATTTTGAAGGTACAACTTTGAATGGGTTCTGTCTGGCTGTCTGTGGATGCCTCTTTTCTTAGAAGCAGCACAATACCCTCGATATCACCCCGACCTATTACCCATAGGCAAGGCCACAGCAAGCTCTTAAATCTCCCTCTCTAGCACCCCCTTACACTGTCCTCTTTCTCTTCCCTCAGTCACTCAAATCTCCTACTTCAGTCTTGTCTGACCCAAGTATTTATTCTTTTGTTTGGATCGGATCAAGCTTCATTGCTGGGCCCTTTGGATTTGATGCCTAGGAACATCCTTTGGTTCTCCAGCCATTACTTTGGTTTCTTAACTCAATTCTCCTTTCTTCTACCCTCAGCTGAGGGCCAGCTCCACACTCAGGAACCCCAGCCTGGGCAGAATTCAAGGATTTTTTTGATAAGAAGACAAGTACAGACACACTCCTGAAGATTATACATTTCTTTATGTCTACATCTCCTGGGATAATATTTTGAGTAAAGGAAAGAAAGAAAGAAAAATGTAGCCAACTACTTATCCCTCCCGCTATCAGCCATGCACAGCATAGATGAAGTAGGTGAGTAGATTGCTAGACTGATCTCTTTCCCCTGCTCCCCACATTATTAACTTTTGGGAGTCATTCTTCTGAACAGTCACAGACTCTGTCAAAGGCTATGTCTAAACAGCAGTGAATTAACAAGTTAGAAAATGTACCCATCAGATGAAGCCTTGTCTTTGTCTTGCCAGATCAACCAGTTTATTGTTTTTCACTAAGTTAACTGGGATGGCTGCTTTTGACAATAAGAAGGCACAGCTTGAAAGTGACTTGGCTTTGTTCAGTGAAATGATGAGTTTATTTGAAAACAATAAAAAGCAGCATAGATTTGAACCCTATCCTCCCCTAAAAGTAGCTCCGTATGCCTTATGTAGGAATGGGTACAATCTTGGTGTTCAGAGAGAACGTGGTGAGTTTTTTCAGGCGATATAAGAAAACTATAATAACTTGTGACAGGGCAGAGATCGTCACAGAAAGATATCCTTAATTAGCCCCAATCTAATGCTGAGTCATTTGAGGGCATCAATTACTCATAATAGGAAGAAGTCCAAGAATCGTAACCAATCATCAATCAACATTTGCTGAGAATTTTCTCTGTAATCAGAACAATAATAGGAGTGCCTATGAGAAAGGAAGGACTCAAACTCTGACCTCAAATGGCCTGCAATTACTTGAGCCAAGACAGGCAACATAAAATATTATAAGGGAGGAATACAGGATTATATAGACCTCATAGGATGTAAGCTCCATTCTTCAGTAGAAATCCGGCTTTGTGTGTAGGGCTATTCACAGGACTAACCTCTCACAGATGGCACATGTTATAAGAATTCTCAGCTGTGGAAAACAGAGGTGGCTTCCATTTGTTTTCAGTTCTGTTACCTAGGTCTCTACTCTCATTTACACTTCCTTTTTTTCTATGCCCACTACCAAAATCTTATCTGTGTGACACATGGGTCACACAATTAAAACTGCCACTATACTACATCTCCAGACTGCTCTGCACTTGAGAATTTCACGTATAATTTCATGTGCTGAAGAAATCATTAATGTTCCTAATGCATAAATGAAGAAATTGAAGCTCAAAGACTTTGTTTATTGTTTTCAAGACTGGCTGAGCAGTACAGTCACTTAGGAAGCTTTTTTTAAAAAAAAATAATTAAATTAAATTAAAAAATTCTTGCCCACCTCAAAAGCACAGTAGATTAATTTGTTATAAATTACTAGTTTGGGGGGAAAACTGGTTTGTCATAAGACACACAGCCTTAATATGGCAAAACCAAGAATCAGATCTCTAGTTCCTGTCTCCAAACTCAGCCAAACCATTCTACATCCTACAGTCAGACATTGCTTCACAAAGGACATTCATCTATATCTTATGTGATCCATGTTGTGTCACATGTGAAGGCTAGTCAAGGTACACTCTGGTGGGATTGCTGTGTGAGTATTTAAAAGTCTGTGCATGTGAGTTTTACCACACTCAGAATTAGAAGGTAAAAGCCCAGATTTTCAAGGAACTGAAAGGAATAAGACTTATTATCAGTTTGTCAATATTTTATGTAAAAGAGATGATGGAGAAAGAATTTCACAAGCTACCAATGAAAAAAGTTTTTTAAGAAATCTTTGAAAAACAAGGTTGTTGATGAACTGGAATTTCACTTTTAGTTCTCTCAAACCCCTATCTCATCAATTTGGGGTCCAAATTGGCATGGGGATGATGATGCCAATCAGGGGCATTATATATTCTCATGCCCTATGCAAGAGCACAAGAATACGGGAGAAATTAAACCTATTATCCTTAAACCTTATAGCCATTTCCTGATTCTGCCACTCAGAGATGTCTTTTTTTTTTTTTTTAACTAACATTAAGAATTAACATTAAGATGCACTATAAGTCAGAGCAGGACCTCCAAACTTTAATAATTGTGAATCATCTGGAAATCTTGTTAAGGTAGATCCAGATCTGATTCAGTAGGTCTGGGGCCCTGAGAGTCTGCATTTCTGACCTGCTCCTAGGTGAGGCTGAGGCTGCTGTAGACCCAGCCAGACTTCGATTGCAAGTTGCTAAAATAAACCATGGTACTGTCTGAGATGAGAAATGGCCCCTCTTACATAATTAACTAAGGTAACACATTGACAGCAACCAGAGGCTACCAATCAGAACAAACATTTAAGCAGTTATTGTGAAAAAAAAATCTTTACATGTGATTTATTTAAAATGTGTGGTCAGCTGAAGGTATTTCTGTGTTCCAGAGTGACTGAGAGGGCTCTAGGGGCTAAAAAGTTTAAGGCAGTTTTCCTGGAACTACACACCTGGGGGAAATAATCAGATTGAACACCAACTGACACCCATGCCTCAGCATTCTCTTTTCGCTAGATCCATACCATAAGTTATTACAGCAGGATTAATGTTGGGCAATAATAAGAAACCTCTGGAGAGCGGTGAAATAAGGGGAACCAAGGACCAGTATGGAATTGGGACATAAGATTTCCTCTGAGAGTTAAACTCTAAGAGAACTGAAACACAGATGTGCAAAGTTACCTTAAGACAGAAAGCCTCCTAAACCAATAAGATTTGACTCTAATCTAAATGGGAAAATTATCCTACCTAAAGAAAACAGAGACCTCAAAAAGACTAATCCCAGAGACTAATTTTGACACTGTACAACTAAGAGAGAGAGAGTCCTGATTCAAGAATGTGAGGAGATTCACGTACATAGACAACATCTGATTTCACCATAGTGGAAATGTCAGACATTTAGTACCTAATGCCACAAAACAGGGGCTGGCAAACTACTGTCCATGGGCCAAATCTGGCTGAATCCCATTCTTTTAAATAAAGTTTTATTGGTACCACAGGTGCATCCATTTGTTTACACATCGTCTACGGCTGCTTTTGCACTACACTATCAGAGTTGAGTAGTCTTGACAAAGGTTATATGGCCCACAAAACCTGAAATATTTACTGCCCAGCCCTTTACAGAAGAAGTTTGTCAACGCTTGCCATAAAGCTTTTCAATTATATAACGAATTCCCCTTGCTCTGATTCCACACTAGCCAAGCAAACTTCTGATTATAATTGTTTTCCTGGTTAGTACAGCTGAACATTCCAAACTCCAAATTCTGAAATCCAAAATGCTCTAAAGTGCAAAACTTTTTGGGCATCAAGATGACTTTTAAAAGAAATGCTCATTGGAGCATTTTGAATTTCAAATTTTCAGATTAGTGATGCTCAGCTAGTAATATTACTGTAAATATTCCAAAATCTGAAAAAGTCTGAAACATCTCTGGTCTCAAGCATTTCAGATAAGGGACACTCGACCTACCAACAAAGGAGAGAGCCCCTTGAAAGTGTGTTGGTTATTTCTAGCTGTATTTGCATTCTAGGGTTTTGGAGGTTTTTAACGTAATGTCTGGGAGCTTGCCTTATCTGAATCATCCGAATGATGATTTCTTTCTAAATTTGCTTTTTTTTAAAAAAAATCACTTTTCTAGTGATACATATAAAAGAAACTAATGAACTAGGTCATGAAGTATGAATAGCAGTGTCAGACATTCAAGACAAAAGGAACAGCATACTTAAAAATGAAGTCGTAGACAAAGTATTAACTGTTTCAAAATGTTGGATTTTCTAAAGACCATTTAAATGCTGATGCCATTTATCTTTAGGAAGCTGGTATTGTTTGCCACAGTTATAACAAGCTATTGTTATAATTTCTGCTTATTATTAGAATCCAATAGAATTTTTACAGTTTGTTTTGAACACTTCTGTCATCTATTGTTCAGTTTGTTTTCATTATGAAATTCAGGTTTACTCTCAGTTTCTCCCAAAAATAGTAATTAACTATTCTGGGAATAATAATTTTAACTGGTTCATAAATGAGCATATACTAAACAAGACTACTGTGCTGTATATAAATCTGATTCATATATTTTATAGCTCTTACTTCTTAGAAATAGAAAAACTTGCTTCTATATTAGAAAAGAAATCACTTTTCTAAGCCTATAAGACTAATAGCTAGACATTTAGATTGTGGTGGGTTCACTTTTCTTCTTGTTAGAGGGCATTCTGAATCACTCTTCTGGTGAAGATCTCTGGGAGTTACATGCAAGCGGTGAGCCTGGGCCCACTTCCACATCCCACAAAGAGTGCATTTACTTTGTGTATCCAGAAGAGCAAAACTCCCAACTCTACTGCTTTGTTTTCAAACGGACAGCCAAGCATTCAATGTCTTCAGCTTCACTCTCTACTTTGTGCTTGGGTTCCATTTCTGGTTCATATAGGTATTTACCTTATTTTTTAACTTGACATTGCCTTTTTATCCCTCTTTATGTTTTTATTTATGTTGTATATTCTTTTATGTATTTGAAAGAGAAGGGGAGTGTCCTGTTATGAACATGCTATACCATCTTGACTAAGAACCCCTTTGCTGATACCCAGTGGGATTCCTTTATCTGGTCTGACTAGATATTTTATCATTTATTTTTCAGTCAAGGTTTATTGAGCACAATATGATGGTGTAGGCATCTTTGGAGATATGCTATCTGCAGGTTCAGCTTTGGAGATTCAGAAGTGACACGCACATGCCTCTGACACTCTCATGGAGTTCACAGTTGGAGGTAAGCTGACCCATTTGGCAATCTACCTCACAGATTGAACAAAATTGCCAAATTGACCGTTCCCCAACTCAGGTTCATTTCCATCATGACAAACTAATCTTTCCATTTCAGTAAAGTTTCATGGTACCTCTTTGCCTATAGGAAGCCATGCAACTCATCAAAATCTACTTGTTATCTAAGTTAGTTTTTTTCTAACAATACCCTAAATATATAGTTCTTCTACAACTTTAATGATATATCCACAATTAATGGATACAACACAACAAGAAACTCAGCAATACTAAATTTTTCAGTCCACCAGTGTCTTTGAAGAGAATATTTGTATTAGCATTTTGTTGCTCATTTATTTCATTCTGCAAAGTTTAAGAAACAACAGATACCTTCCTCACAGTGCAGCATTCTTGAGAAGGGTGCAGAGTGACTGGGTTTTCTCCTGGGTTTACCCAGGCACTTTTTTATTCACTCATCTGTTTCAGAAATAGTCACTATCCTGTTGTCTTCAGCTCCCAGCTTGGGAAACCCACAGAGTCTTTCCCTCCAGGTCACCATTGAGTTTGGCATGCTGTTGACCCTCAGTACATCATACAGCAACTACAAAAGAGTAATTTTGTTCTTAGTGCACCCAGAGGGCCATTTACTTTGCAGCATCATTCAGAACTTTCAGCAATAACTTTCCTACTTCAAAAAAGATAAAGAGAAGCAGCATGAGGAATCCTTGATGGAAACAAAGCTGAAACAAATATAATCTCTTATAGGATTTTTCTACATAAAATAATGCAAAATCACAACTTATTAAGTCCACAACTTAAAGCAAAATGTATGAAATTACTTTTCACCACAAGTTTTTACTGACATGAATAATGGCTATACTGTCTATATTTTAAATTAACCTTAATGCCATCTAGTGGTCACTGAGAAATTTTTGTTTCAGAAAATTGTTAACTTTAGAAATTGTTAATAACAAATTAGTAGGAGTAACAATAACTGCTGTTGCTGAAGAGACTTATTGAACACCTACAATTCTTCAGAGCTCTATGTTCAGCATTTTATGTTCATTACCTTGTTTTATCTATACAACAACCTAAATAGGTACCGCAGTGCAGTTATGCAAAATGAAGAAACCAAAACTTAGTGGTATTAAATGACATGCCATATTCAGAGATCTACTAAATATCTGACTGGTTTTCAAACCCAATTAGTCTAGTCCATTGCCTTCACACTCATCCAGAATTCTATGCCTCTACTAAACCTCGGTTGTGACTATAGAATATGGTTAATAGACTAACACACATACACACACACACACACTCACACACAAATGCTAATGTGTTTGAAGGGAGGTACAACCTCACATTTCCACTCTACAACCAACTCTTATCATGTTCCAATTCCCAGGCTTCTCCTTCAAGCAAGATTTTAATTGCATGGGGATGTTTACATATTCGAAATTCACATATGGTATCTCTAAAATGTGATGGATTCACTCATTCATGCAACAAATAGTTACTGAACTCATGCGTTAGACTCTGTGCTAGGTAATGGGAATGCAGCAGGGAACCAAACAGACACAGTCCTTCCTTTCATGGAGCTTAAAGTACAGCAGGAGGACAGACACATAAATTACATGGATCATGATACAAACTCATTGTGGAAAGAGCAGCTGGGAAAAATGCAGAGTGCTGGCAGGGTGTTTAGTTGGATGACCTTCCTTTGGCACCTAAGCGTTGAGTGAGAAGGGGAGTGAGGGAAGACATCTCTAAAGGAAGGACCTTTAAGAGGAGTCATGAAAGAGTGGGAGTGGGAGTGGGAGTGGGACTGAGCTGGGTGCAGGAGGGCAGCATAGGGATTCCAGGAAAAGCACCTGAGCAGCAAGCAGAAGAGTGTCTCCTAAGGCTCTGCTCCCAGACATTACACTCACACAGTGGAAGCACGACAGTAAGTCAATATGCAATTCAGGCACTCTTAATTCTTGTGCTGTAAATGGAACTTGGATAAAGACCATAATTAAGTCATACTTTTTTATACTTTGAACAAATCACTTTTACTGAAAATACTAAAATTGCATGATGTTGCACTTTATTTGAATACCCAAACATAATGGTACCTATCTATGCTAACTGAAGTTTCCATTGGTACTTATGAATAATTCAAATGCCTCCTAAATAAGATTTTTAGTTTGGTTGGAGATTATGAAAATAACACTCATGGCAGATAATGTGAATAACACAGAAGGAACCAAGGAAAAAAGAAGAAAAACAACTAATACTCATATCTCACAACCCAGAGGCAAATAATGTAAACCTTTTGGAATGCTTCCTTCCAGTCTTTTTCTCTATTAATATTTTATAAAAATAAGATTTTATAATTTAATTTATTCATTCAGTGTAATAATTATTTCATTTGTTTTTACAAACTCTTTGTTAATATCACTGTAATAGCCAGATGCTATTTTATTAGGTGGACACATCCTAGTTTACTTAACCCATTTCCAAGCTGTTCAGTAGGTGGATTGTTTCCAATGTTTACTAAACAATGAATGATATATGAATAATGAGTGGCATATGACAAATAATATATAATAAATAACACATTGCATAAAACTAACTTTTTTATAACAGTTTGTCCACCAGAATAGAACTCAGTAAATAGTAGACATTATTGTCAAGTGGTTAAGTAACTGACACAGCTTATTTGTATATCTGAAAAGAATTTAGAAAGTAACAAAGCAATTTACAAAAGCAAAACCACTGCTCAAGAACATTGACTATCAACCACCTCTTCCCATTCTTCCTTGTACTGTGAGTTGATTTCTGCCTTGATCTTAAGATAGGCTGCAGTAAAAGTTAATGGGTATTTTTGTCATGTTGGAGAATCCCAGGAAGCCATTCTAAAATCCCATTTGTGAAATGATGTGTCACATTAACACATTTTATGGGCTTAATCTTGTGCTGCTAATTGAATAATTTAATATTTGTGACACTAGCTTGACTCACACAATTACATACACACAAAAAAAAAGGAGTTGTAAGCTGTTACATCTCAGCTGTTCTTTACTTTGAGCATGCCCTGGTGTTTTTTAAGCTATATTTAGTGTTTTGCCATTTACAAGACAACTTCTATCTCTTTGGATATTTGCTTGATGTGAATGCAAATTGGAGTTGCAAGTTTTCTTCTTCTAACTAGGTACTCTTTAGTAGGTATATGCCCAGTCCAGATGCCAGGACTCTTAAACAGAGTTTTCACTGAGAGGCATTGACAAGATATAGAAATTACATCCTTGTGCCATGAGTAAGGACAGTGGTAATGACAGTGGCAGGCCATCTAAAGCAGCTGCTGTCATCACACTGGCTGCTGCAGGGAGACAGCCCTGGGGCTGCACACTCCAGGGAGCCAGCAGAGCCAGGGACAAGTGAGAGCCCTGCCCCTTCCAAATTGGGGCAGAGGCTCCCTGGGTACCACTGCAGCCAACCAAGCTATGGCTGCAAACCTGGGCATCCCTGTGCTCTCAGGACCCAGAAGCAGGTGGGAACCCCACTCTTCTGGGTGCAGCTGCAACTGCCCAAACCACAGCTGCGGACTCAGGTATCCCTGTACTTTTGGGGACCAAGGAAGGCCCTCCTTGCCCTCGCAAGCTCAGAAGTGGGAAGTGCTTGCTCCCGCTGCTCTTGCTGGCTTCTGCCTGCTCTTGGTGCACATTCCGATCTCAGAGCAAAGTCAGGGCTTAACCCAGGCACTGACATGGCTCAGTGAGGTGTGCACATGCTTGGGGCAGTGCTGACATGTTAGCCCCCTGCCACCTTGGCCCCCTCTGGACTTTAGGGGCTAATGAGCATAGTAGGGAAGCTGAGCAGGGGTGGCTGAGGGCAGCTCTCGGCACCTACAGCCTGGGTGCCATGAATGACAGTAGGAAGCAGCGAGGTTCCTGGAAAGGAGGGAATGGGTCCCCAGTAAGGTGCTGCCTTCAAGCAAGGGAGGGCCTGAAGGCTGGGTGCTGGGCTGCCAGTCCCACAGACCAGAGTAGAATCTTGTGATGCCTTTTCCAGGCCTTCCATGGGTGCCCATGGACCAATAAACACATACTTCCTCCCCTTTGAGGTCCATAAAAGCCCTGGACTCAGCCAGAGCTGAGCAGACACTGGGACAATCAGCTGCAGAGAGGAGCAACTCACTCTAGGGCCTCCTTTCTGCTGAGAACTGCAGAGACAACAGAGAGAGAATGGAGAGATAACAGGATGACCTGCCAGCAGAGATGAGCCACCCACTCTAGGGCCTCCTCTCTGCTGGCAGCTGCTCAGATGATGGGACAACCAGCTGCAGAGAGGAGCTACCCTCTCTGCTGATAGCTGGACACTTGTTGAGATGACTTGCCTAGCAGAGAGGAGCTACCCTCTCTGCTAGGAACTGAACACTCATCAGGACACCCTGGCTGCAGCAAGGAGCATCCCCCTGTGGGTTTCCCCTCAGTTGTTCTATCACTCAGTAGAGCTCCTCCTCATCATGCTCACTCTCCACTTATCTGCCTACCTCATTTTTCCTGGGCACAGGACAAGAACTCAGGATCTGCTGAATAAGGCTAAAAGAGCTGTAACACAAACAGAGATGAGATATGCCCCATTGTTCACCATGTCGCAAGTGAAGAGAAGGAAAGAAATACTGCAGCCCTTCAGGGACCCCAGACATGGGAGCTCCTTGAGTTAAGCCCGTGACTCCCTCTTTGAGGCCCTGTGGTTCCTGGCATCTCCAAGCTTCTGGGAAGCATTATATTCCTCAGTGCCAGCTGTGGAAGCTGTTTGCAGTGCACCTGGTCCAGCTGCAGGCTCGCAGAGAGCTGGTGCCCATGCTGGCACCTGGAGCTGCCCACCCTACTACATCAGCTGACATGCCTGATTGCACAGTGGCCAGACCCCACACTCACTCACACACCCGTCGCCACTCCATGCAGCCTTATTTGGCAGGCATGGGAACCAGGCCAGTAGCATAAGCCAAGTGCAGCCTCCCAGGCCAAGTGGGCAGAATGAGACCAGTGGGCTCAGGCAAAACTTGGGCAAAGATGTCACCAGCCACAGAAGTTTCCAGCCAGAAAAGCAACACCCCAAAGATCAGATAACAGTGGGAGATGAAAAGTGATGTTTTGAATGGCAGTACTGGACTTCTCAGAGCTTTTAACAATCCTTTCACCCCACAGCCTACAGATGAAAAGGGTGACTATGTAGACTGGTCCATAGTGACCACATAAATACGTGCCACTTATACTGAATCTGGTGAAAGCAGGAGATCTTCAGGGTTAAGTCTGACATTTCAGAGTCAAACTCACTAAGTTTGACCCTTGGCTCATCTATACATTATAAACAACCTTGGGCAAGTATGTCACCTAACCTTTTAATAAGTCACTTTCCTTTTTTAAAAAATGGAGATAAAAATGATGCCTACTATATAGGATTGTTGGGAAGAGTAAATGAAATAATTTATGGAGAGCTCCTAGCACAGTGTCTGGCACATGGAAAACACCCGTTTATTATTATTGTTACTATAACTATTAGTCTTTTGCATCAGTGAGTTAAATTTTTACTTCCATTAGATCTATCTGATGTGTAATGTACTCTTCAAACATCCTTTATTTCTTATTCTAATATAACACACTGTCAAAAATCTGTTCTCCTTGGTAACAATCTATAATTTGAAATGCACAACTTGTTGGAAGGGCAGAAGGACAGGTAATGAATACCTTAGAATTACTTTGACTTAAATAAATATTTCCTTTCCTTCATTGAAAAGCTCTATGGAGAAAGGAACCATGTCTGCTTTGTTGACCAGCTGCAAGCATGGTGTCTGGCACACAATGGGCACATATGTAGTATGTATTTAAGTGGGTAGATAAATAGTCTTAAAACAATTCCCCAATTTTACAAATGCCCATTTCTGAGCTCAGTTCAACTGAACATATTTTCTTTCTTTTTTTTTTTTAACAGAAGTCACCAGAATGGAACCTTTTTGTTAAGCTTTCCCTTTACCTCAGATAGACAGCTGTCCTTGACAAACACAAAGTCAGTCTTGGCTGTCCCAGAAAAGCACTGTGTGTCAATGTCAGAGAGCCCAGTGGGCCTAGCATAAGGTTCACAACATTTCTAACTCTTCAAATCAAGTATTATTTTGGAAGTTGCCAACTTAATAAGCAACTTTGACTCCATGCAAACTAAAAATGGCATTTGAAAGTTGAAATTTCATTAAATCTGCTGTTTTCTGAGACTTCATCCAACTGGGACATCTGTTTGTAACACCAAAGGGGTATGTAATCCCAAAATTATGATTGGATTATATTCAAGTCATTAAAAAAGATGAATTCATGACATATTACTTTTAGGCAAACTCAATCTATATTACTGTCTGCATTCTCTCCTCTGCTAACGAAGAGACTCTCCTCTTCCCTTACAAATTCTTCATCCTTGTTTTGTGCTTTATCAGAATGTCCAGGCCAAAGCAATTTAACGCAATATCAAATTCATACTCTAGAATATAACCTCCTTCCACAAACTCTTTTTTATGTTTTTCTTTATTTTTAATTTTTCTGGGTACATAGTAGGTGTATATATTTATAGGGTACATGAGATGTTTTGATACAGACATGCAATGTGAAATAAGCCCATTATGGAGAATGGGGTATCCATCCCCTCAAGCATTTATCCCTTGCATTACGAACAATTCAATTACACTCTTTTAGGTATTTTTAAATGTGCAATTAAATTATTATTGACTATAGTCACCCTGTTGTGCTATCAAATAGTAGGTCTTATTCATTCTTTCTATTTTTTGTACCCATTAACCATCCCTACCTCCCACCCAGGCCCCTACTACCCTTCCTAGCCTCTTGTAACCATCCTTCTACTCTAAATGTCTAGAAGTTTAATTGTTTTGACTTTTGGACTCCATGCATAAGCGAGAACATGAGGTGCTTGTCTTGCTGTGCCTGGCTTATTTCACTTAATATAACAATCTCCAGTTCCTTCATGTTATTGCAAATGACAGGATCTCATTCTTTTTAATGGCTGAATAGTACTCATTGAATATATGTACCACATTTTCTTTATACATTCATCTGTTGATGAATACTTAGGTTGCTTCCAAATCTTAGCTATTGTGAACAGTGCTACAACAAACACGGGAGTGAAGATATCTCTTTGGTGTATTGATTTCCTTTCTTTTGAGTATATACCCAGAAGGGAGATTGCTGGATAGTAAGGCAGCTCAATGTTTAGTTTTTTGAGGAACCTCCGAACTGTTCTCCTTAGTGATTGTACTAATTTATACTCCTGTCAACAATGTGTAAGGTTCCCCTTTTCTCCACATCCTCACCAGTATTTGTTATTGCCTGACTTTTGAATATAAGCCATTTTAACTGTAGTGAGAAGATATCTCATTGTAATTTTAATTGACATTTCTCCGGTGATCAATGATATGAGCAACTTTTCATATACCTATTTGTCACTTGTATGTCTTCTTTTGGGAAATGTCTATTCAAATCTTTTGCTCATTTTTGATCAGATTGTTAGATGTTTTCTTATTGAGTTGTTTGAGATGCTTATATATTCTGGTTACTAAACCCTTGTCAGCTAGGTAGTTGCAAGTATTTTCTCCCATTCTGTGGGTTGTTTCTTCACTTTATTGATTGCTTCCTTTGCTGTGCAGAAGATTTTTAACTTAGTGTGATCCCATTCATTCATTTTTGCTTTGGTTGCCTGTGTTTGTAAGGTATTGCTCAATAAATTTTTGCCCAGACCAATGTCCTGGAGAATTCTCTCAAAGTTTTCTTCTAGTAGTTTTATAGTTTGAGGTTTTAGATTTATGTCTTTAATCTGTTTTGATTTAATTTTATATATGGCAAGAGATAGGGATCTAGCTTCATTCTTCTGCATACAGATATCCCATTTTCCCAGCACCATTTATTGAAAAGACTGTCCTTTCCACAATGTAGTTTCTTGATGCCTTTGTCAAAAATGAGCTCACTGTAGATGTATGCATTTGTTTCTGAGTTCTCTATTCTGTCCCATTGCTCTATGTGTCCATGTTTATGCCAGTACCATGCCATTTTGGTTACTATAGCTCTATAGTATGATTTGAAGTTAGGTAATGTGATTCCTCCAGTTTTGTTCTTTTTGCTTAGGATAGCTTTGGCTATTCTGGGTCTTTTGTGGTTCCATATAAATTGTAGGATTGTTTTTTCTATTTCTGTGAAGAATGTCATTGGTATTTTAATAGAGATTGCATTGAAACTGTAGATTGCTTTGGGTAGTGTGGACATTTTAACAATATTGATTCTTCCAATCTGTGAACATGGAATATTTTTCCATTTTCTGGTGTCCTCTTCCACTTTTTTCATTAGTGTTTTAGAATTTTATCACAGAGATCTTTCATTTCTTTGGCTAAGTTGATTTCTAGGTATTTAATTTTATTCATGGTTCTTGTAAGTGAGGTTAATTTTTAAATTTATTTTTTAGATTGTTCACTGTTGGCATATGATTTTTGCATATTGGTTTTGTATCCTACAACTTTACTGAATTTGTTTATCAGTTCTAATAGGTTTTTTGCGGAGTCTTTAGGTTTTTCCAAATACAAGATCATATCATCTGCAAACAAGGATAATTTGACTACTTCCATTCCAAATTGCATGCCCTTTATTTCTCCTGTCTGATTTCTCTAGCTAGAACTTTCAGTACTATGTTGAATAACAGTGGTGAAAGTGGGCCTCCTTGCCATGTTCCAGATCTTAGAGGAAAAGCGTTCAGATTTTCCCCATTCAGTACGATACTAGCTGTGGGTCTGTAATATATGTTTTTTTTATGTTTAGGTGTGGCCCTTATATACCCAGATTTTTAAGAGTTTTATCATGAAGTGATGTTGAATTTTATCAAATGCTTTTTCCGCATCAATTGAAATAATCATATGGTTTTGTCCTTCATTCTGTTGATATGATGTACCATATTGATTGATTTGCATACGTTGAGCCATCCTGGCATGGCAGGGATAAATGCTACTTGATCATGATGAATGATCTTTCTAAAGTATTGTTGAATTTGGTTTGCTAGTATTTTGTTGAAGATTTTTGCATCAATATTTATCAGAGATATTGGCCTGTCGTTTTCCTTTTTGATGTGTCTTTCATGGCATCAGGGTAATACCGGCCTCATACAATGAGTTTGGAAGTATTTCCTCCTTTTCTATTTTTCAGAATAGATTAAGTGGAATTGGTATTAGTTCTTTAAGTGTTTGGTAGAATTCAGCAGTGAAGCTATCAGGTCCTGGACTTTTCCTTCCACAAATTCTGAAATGAATCTTTTTTTAATATTAAAGATGCCCTGTATCTGGGGTGGTCATGCATCTTAGTTTGCCTGGAATCGTTACATTTCATGAGACTTGACATTTATTTGCCTTGGAATTTTATGACAACTGCACTGAAATGTTATCCAGCTTAGCATTTTTTCTGATTTTATTTTCATTTGTAATAAAGTGTTATTAGTAGTAGTAGTAGTAGACTTAAAATAAGCATGGTTAGGATTGGTTGACTTTCACTTTCAGTTTCCAGCCTCTGTTATGGTCTCATTTAGTAGTATGTGAGATGCATTTGCAGTAAATAGACTTCTCACTTTAACTTGTAGTTAAGTCTGGAAGATAACCGGCAATCACCCTCTCTCTATTCCTGACCTTCTCCAGACCCTTTTGAGGACAGCACATGCGGTGCTAAAATGAAGCATCCTTAGTTCTACTAATTTTAGGAGGTAATATGCCATGTATTAAGTGCCAAAAACTTCTGGTTTTGAAGCTTTTACCAAACTGCAATTATTGAAAGCAAATCTTGCAAGCATAAAGACAAGTTTATCCTTAAAAGTCATCCTTGTTAGCTTATCCTTGTGTTCTACTAACACAAGGAATGAATTCTTGTGTTCATTCTTATTTAAAAAAATAATGAGACAGTTTAAGCAAGGGGCCAAGTGATATAGATTTATTTTTGAAATTCTATAATTGCTCTTTGAAGTATCTTGACTTAGGGGAAGAAAATTGATGCAACCCTGGGGAGGAGAGTAAAAAAGCAGCTCACGTACCAAAGACAGCTAACCAAAAGCAATGAACTCCTCAAAAGCAACATAATTCTTTGGGAGGCTGAGGCAGGCAGATCGCTTGAGGTCAGGAGTTCGAGACCAACCTGGGCAACATGGCAAAATCCTGCCTCTACAAAAAGTTAGCCAGATGTGGTACTGCACGCCTGTAGTTCCATCTACGCAGGAGGCTGAGGTGGGACAATCACCTAAGCCTGAGGAGGTGAGGCTTCAGCAAGCCATGATTGTGCCACTGCATTCCAGCCTGGATGACAGAATAAGACTCTATCTCAGGAAAAAAAAAAAAAAAAGACACTATAAGACAAACAAGCTTTTAAGAAATTTACCTCCTATGCATCTTTCTCAGGAAGCTACTGGAAGGCATTCCTCTCCAAAAATGAGAGCAAAACCCAAGAAAGAGTAAAACAAAGAATCCAGGATATAGGGAATCCAACATAGAAGACAGCAAAGAAATTTCTTAGAAGGAGAGTGAGGGCAGACTCAGAATAGTTAGTGTCAAGAGCAATTAGTCCAGATTCAATGATGCAGGAGTCTTCAGAGATGTTTCCGACAAAGAAAAAAGTTACTAATAAATGATGTGTTACTTACATTGTAAAATATTATTTTGAGAAGTGTGATGCTGATTTAGTTAGGGGTTTAAAAGTAAGCATTTAAAATGAGGTGTTTATGAATTTGTAAAAAACAAAAAGTTGAACAAGAAAGAAAATGTCATAACACACTATAAGGAAATATAACACACCATAAGATTAAGCTACAAGAAATATTATGTTTATTATATTCACTATATATACACACCCACACACACATATATATAGTGAAAACATTGACTTTTTTTGCCTCCCAGTTATGATTGTGATAGAACCATTTTGTACTTGGGTGTGCAAGGGGAGAGGAGGTTCTAAGCTTATTAAATTAAACAGAAAAATAAATGATCATATTTAAAACCAAGAAGCAAAATAAATAGATGAATAAATGGATTATTTATAAATAAGGAGATAAATGCCTGAAACAACTGCCTAAAATGGTTGAAAGTGGTGGTGCCTGTATGGCATAAGCAGATGAGGAAGAAAGAAAAGGGGCAGATGAATGCTCTTTTCTGTTTTTGACCTTGAAATACTCTTTGACTTAAAAAATGTATGTGTATTATATTGATTCAAAAACTAGCACTTTCCAATTTCTCCACCCTGCATCCCCAATCTTTTTTTAACAATTGGTGAGAAAGGCATCTTGTGTAGGTTTGAGGAGAAGGGCAGGAGAGGAAATGGATAACAAGGAACTTGGACGGCCCTGAGGATGGGAGAAGAAAGCAACTGACTCCACAGTTTAACTTCAGGCCAACCCCCCAGATAACAGTGTCAGAGAATTCCTTTGCAGAATCCTGGGCTTGGCACACTCATCAGTCATGCCTTTCATAATGACAGCTAAGACATGTGTTGTAATCTGTCATCAGAGGCCCTCCTGCAAGTGATCTGGAAAAGTGAACAAATACCTTGCAGTAGATATTGGTTCTAACTAAACCTGTCAGTTTGGTCAGATACTGTCTTTTTGTGATGGTAAGTTCTTGCTGTGTAACTTTCTTCAGTGTGTCCAGTAATTTTGGTGTTCAGTCTTTCTATGTGACCAGTAATCCAGAGGATAAATAAAAGGGTAGTTACATAACTAGTTCATATGATGTGCATGCGTGCCTAGGTCTCTAGCCAGGCTGTCATCCCTCTTACAATATTAGCTGTGCTTTATGCACTTTAATTTTTTCAGTAATTCTTCATTAACATTTAATTGCAGGTAATAAGTAGGAAAAGACTCCCAAATGCTTAAATAAGAACCAGTCTGATTATTTTGTACCCCCATGCCTAGGAGAGTCCATGCCATTCAATTAAAACAACAATTAATGAGCATAATCTGGGTATTGTGAGGGGTTTAAAAATATGAGAATCAGATAAGGATTCAGTTGCCTGGGGACTGACTTCCTAGCACTAGAGAGAGAGAGATGTATAGAACTATCTCCATCCACTGAAGATTCTTAGATGCTAAATGGGTACAGATGAGTGTCCAGTGAAAGTCATTCTGGCTGGAGGCTGAGGATAATAACTGGGCCTTGAAGACCAGGTAGGATTTCTTGGTGGAGATGAGTGGCATGGAAACTAATAAAGGGAATAGTGTGGGAAAAGGCTCAGGGAAGGCAGAGTGCATTTGGAGAATAAGAAGTGGAAGGGTGTTATTGGACCACAGCATAATGCAAGGACAGGACATGTCCATTGAAGACCGCAAGGAGCTGAAAGCAGAAACTTCTTTGGAAGAAAGATAATGACTTTAGTTTCCTATTCCCAAAATTTATCTTTTGTATTGAAGACTTGTTTCCTGGGAGACTTAAATCATGTCCAAGATAGAAATGAGATGATTGGTAAAGGGAAGTGGTCTGGAAGTGATTGTGAGAACACGGTGATAATTTAAATGCAAGTACCTTCAGTGAGTGACTATAAATGCGACACAGAGGAGCCAATGAGGGGTTGGGGTGAGCTTAGAAATTAGGCAGTCAGTACTACAGAGGTAAAAAATCATAAGGGTGAATGAGCTCACATGAGGAGCGAGTGCAAAGGATGGAAGGCCGAAGATAGATTCTGTTAGTAGACAGAAACCAATAAATACAGAAGAGGTAGTCATCAGAAGGGTAGTAGAGCTGCAGGGGAGAAAGCATGTGTCACAGAAACCCAAAGTGGGTAGTACTAGAATTGATGGGTGGTTGACTATTAAAAGCCATTCAGACACAACTGAGTGAAGATTTGGAAAAGGCTATTTAGTCTGGAAGTTTAGAAGTCACTAGTAAATTTTGAAAGTAAACATGAATGAGTAAGGCATCAAAGAAGGGATGAAAGGAGATGGAGACGGAAGGAGAGGAGGAGACAATGTAAGCAAACCTCTTAAGAAAACTAGATTAGATGATTAGCCCCTTGGTAACCAGGTTAATTACAATAAACCTGTGGATTTAACAACACCTGTCAACAAATGAACAAACAGATGCAGCTTCCTGTATTGATATATAAATATTTCTATTCAGTGTCCATTCATATTTTCTTACTTTATTGCATTCTCTTTGATTTTACTTGACGTTGTCCATTTAATTTGGAGATATCGGGACTATACAATTTGGGGATTAATTTAATTACTTCCTGTTTTCTATGTCACTATTACTTGGCAATTTCATATGGTTCAAACCAATTAAAAGGAAGTAATAAATTACTTTATTGCCAATAATCAGCAGCACAGTAGTACAGGCTCATTCAGAACACTGGGTACTTGAGACATGTTTTCTGGTTTTGTGGTCTAACCACCCATTTTTACTATGGCCAACAGAGTGTGGCTAGAGAGTCTGAATAGCAACTAGAATGCAGACAGGGTGTGGTGGGAGGAAAGTGGTCCAGGAGAGAGGTTAGAAGAGGAGACCACAGAGGAAGGGAAAGTCAATAGCCTTAGGAGAGTCTCACAGACCACCCTAGCGTCTACTGGGATTTATTCTGGGTGAAATAGCATATAGTCACCTAAGTTATCTGGTTTCTTAGCCACATCTGCCTTTCACATCATGTCACCAATACTTTACTGAAGATTATTTTCAATATAGTTTTATTATTTTTAAGTATTTCTAAAATTGCCCACAGTCTTCTTGAAAGCTTCACTTAATGGTTTATAAATTAAAAGTTCTTGACATCTTCCATCGACTCTTTTTCTTAGAACTATAATAGTTCCAACTGAGAATATATTCAGAGGTACTGGGGAATATTCGGTAAGTTAAGAGTAAATTATGTTCAGTGGTGATATTCTCAATCCTAATTTTCTTGATAGTGAATTAAATATTTTATCCCAGATATTTTCACAGGTTTGTCTTTTTAACTTCATTCATAGTACCTGTTCTTTAACAGATGTTTTTCAAGAAAAAACTTGTTGAATAAGTTTTCTCTGTGATTGTTTTGAATATGTGGCCATAATATTTAGATGCTGCAAAATTGTAGAAATTATCCATTTTATTGCATTTTAGAATAGAATATGACTTTGTCCTGTTTACTAACACTTTTGTGCAATAATTCCATGCAAAGCCTATTATTTCCGTGGTTTCCCAATGACTTTCAGTACTGCAGTTGACTTCTGATGCTAACCACCTGGAGTTAGGTTAAATAAACTACATCAGTTAAGGGCACAGTCCCTCCTAGTCTGCCCTCACTTCAGACACCACCCACAGGCTCAGGGGTTGCCAGGCCACCTGCACTTCTGATCAACTAGTTATAAATCCAGGGGTTTCGACTACCCTCTCACGTTCAATAAGTCATTATAACAACTCACGGAACTCAAGAAAGTGCTGTACTTACAACTGCTGTTTCATTACAGCAAAAAAGGATGCAAATCAAAACTAGCCAGTGAAAATAAGAGACACATAGGGCACGATCTAGGAGGGTCTCAGATGCAGGATTTCCATGTCCTCTCCTCATGGGGTCAGGGTATATTACCCTACCGGCATATCAGTGTGCACCACCAGCCAGAAAGCTGACCAAACTCCAAGTATCCAGAGTTTTTATTAGTGTTTCATTATGCCAGCATGATTTAATTGAATCTTCAACACTTCCCCACCCAACTCCAGAGATTGGGATGTCAGGCTGATATCACATGGCTCAAAGCCCCAAGCCTCTAAATCATGGTTGGTCTTTCTGTCATGGCCAGTCTCCATTCTGAAATCAAATAGGATAGGGACCCACTAGTAGTTACCTCACTAACGTAAACCCAGGTGTGTTTCAAGGGGCCCACCACAAATAACAAAAACACTCCTATCTCTTCAGAAATCCCAGGGTTTAAAGGCTCCCTCTCAGAAACTGAAACCAACGTCCAGCCAAATTTTTCACACTACAAAAAAATCATAATCCTTTTATGAAATAAAATCTTAGGAATATCTTTTTTAATTAGGAAAGCTAGGTAAAAGCGGAACTTCTGTGATCAAAGCCTGTGGTTATTGTTTTGCATCATTAAATGAGTGAAAAATGAAATGTCCAACTCAAAAAACAAATAGATTTAAAACATCAGATATTTGAAAGTGGGGGTCACCTACATTCCTAAACACTGATGACAAGATTTTTGTAGAAATCTTAGTTGTGAAAGCAAACGAAAATAACAGAGTATTCTACCAACAGTGCCTAAAGGGATAAATTCCATGTGCCTAAAAGGATGTGGAAAGAGCTGAGGAACTGGAAAGCATGAGAGAACAAAAAGATGGAAAAGAGAAAAGCATTTCTTCTGTTTGGATCCAGAAGTAGAGAATGATTTTAAAATGTCTTCTTGCAGGTCATGCAAGTATATATCAGGTCAGATAAGCCCTAAAACATGAAAGCTGGTATACTCCAATGCAATAAGGCCAGCGATTGTTCCTACACTCATGAGATTGTGGTTGAAAGCAACTAAGGTCACCAGGGGAGTGAGGCAAGGCTGGCATGCAGCCCTTGTTGCCATGAGGCCTGTGGACCTGCCAATAGTCATAAGCATGTTTGAACACAGAATCACAACATTAAGACTGGATCCAGCCAAGGTGCAGGAAGGAGGTATCACACAGGTAAAGTTCAAGTTTGGAAAGAAGCCTTTAAAATATACCGAGGGTGTTTCAGGGAAGCTGAGTAAGACTTCAAAAGCATGCAGAGCCACAAAAATGAAAGGAAATAAAAATATTAGTGAGTATGCCAACATGAAGTCCAGGCTGATGAAATTCTTGGCACTTGCATAGAAAATTGGCAAAAGAAAGGGGGAAAAAGGCAGTAAGTTTGCAAAGGGTTTGAGAGTAGTTTGTGCCTGGTTAAGAAGATGGCAGCATCAATCACTTGTATATTATTTTGATTGCCAAGACCTCCCTTTTTATGATTCAAGCCCTTCTGTCTTCTTAAAAGGCAAGAGTAGGAAATGTGCCTTAAGTCTGCATAAAATGTGCACATTAACCTGGATTTATGTATATCTCAAAGACCCCTTCCCCCAACCTACATTTTTGCTGTCTTGTTCCATTTCTATCCCCTCTTACCACCCATCTGTAACTTCTGCTCAAAGGATGAAAAGGTTATTGTGTTAGTCTAGTCTTACATTGCTATAAAGGAATACCTGAGACTGGATAATTAATAAAGAAAATTGGTTTATTTTGGCTTAAGTTTCTGTAGGCTGTAAAAGAAGTGTGGTGCCAGCATCTGCTTCTGGTGAGGCCTCAGGAAGCTTACAATCATGGTGGAAGGCAAAGGGGAGCCAGCCTGTCATATGGTGAGTGCGGGAGCAAGAGACAGAGAGGAGAGAGGTGCCATACTCTTAAACAGCCAGATCTCACATGAACCTAGAGCAAGCACTCACTCATCACCAAGGGGATGGTGCTAAGACATTCATGAGGGATCTGTCCTCATGAACTAATACCTTTCACTAGACCCCACATCCAACATTGGAAGTCACATTCCACATGAGATTTGGAGAGGACAAACATCCAAACCATATCAACTATTATCCAGAGAAAGAAGTGGATTGACTGCTGCAAATCTCACTGTTTATCCTAAGAAAATACAACTCACTGACTTCCTAGCTCTTGGTACCTTCAGCCTCTACTTAAGAATATAGGCTTTTGGGATATCTTTGGACTCAGGGTCCTCTCATATTCTCAGCTTCATTTGTTTGGGAGAAAATGCCCATACTTCATAGATTCTAGAGACAGGAGAGTTTCTATAGATACAATAGATAAATGGAAGCTTGTGACCCATAGATTGTCTATTGAAGAATGGCAGTGATCAAAAACACTGCTGAATACTGGAGCAGCAACATCTCCAAATACCCAGTGCTTAACTGGGAAGCTCTAATGGTCTCCTAATTCTACTGACATGATTATAGGATTAACTAGCTATTACATCTGCCATCAATAACGTGCTCCATTGGTGAAGGCCTTTGCCATAATTGTATACCACAATAAAGCCACTGTTTATAGATTCAAAAAATTGATGCTGGAGGGAGAAGAGGCTGATTCATCTCTCATACTTCCTGGCCTGCAGGAAGTTAATGCTTTTAGAGTTTCAGAATTCAGAGAGCAAGAATCCATCCCAGTTGCAAACAATACTTCAACTCCCATTGCCCATGCTGCCACACCCCTACCTATGTTGAAAGATTTAAGGTAAAGGAAGACTCCTGTGAATGAAGAAAGTGTTAACGTGAACTTGGATGCACATTTCTCCAGCAAAAAATATATATATTGTTGAGTCAGGGAGAGAAAAGTAATGTAGAATGTGAAAGATCAAGGTGACAATCACCAATAAAATACCTAGAGAAAGCTGACTTTCAATTTGACATTATCTTTTAAAATTGAGAATACGTATAGTCTTCTGAATACTGTCATCACTGAGCATCATTTGACAATTTTTCTCTCAAGGAGTCAATCCTCCATGATCCATTAAAATTCCAGGTCATGCTGCCAACTTTTACCTGTCATCAATCACTAAAGACTCTGACACAAACTACACTTTCAGTTAAGTCCAGAAAACTATCAAACAGTAAAAGAACTTTTGGAAGAATGAAATATCAGAGCTCAATTTTACGTCATATTCTGAATATTTTTTTCTGGCTAATTCAAAATGCTTGTATTGGGCAAAGACCTACTCAAAATTAGAAATACGTTAAATATGTCTTTTCTTCTTTTCCATAGAAATGGAGAATCATTAGACTGAGCCTAAATTAGCCAAATAAACTAGAAAGAAAGCGAAGCTATTATTTCCCAGTAACACAACACTGAGGAGGAAACTGCAACAAAAACACTTTTGAGAAAAAATATATATATTGAGTTTCAATTTTTTTATAGATCATGTCCCATTTCAGCTTGCCTGTACAAATATCCAAAGGATTATATGGTGTTTTTTTTAAAATGGATTTCTTTATGCTTAAGACTCATCATTTTCTAATAGGCAACCAAGGAATCTGACACTCCACCAGTAAAGCTGCCCAATCAGGCAGCTGTGAGGCTTAGCAACACACACACAAATGCCAACCCATCAAGTTGGCCAGACTGCTCAAGAGCCTAAAAGTGATTGAGCAAATCTGCACATAAAAATTAATCCTGAATGAAAGGGAGGAGGCTCAAAGATGGCCAAATAGGAACAGCTCCAGTCTAAAGCTCCCAGCGTGAGTGATGCAGAAGACGGGTGATTTCTGCATTTCCAACTGACGTATCAGGTTCATCTTGCTGGGGCTTGTTGGACAGTGGGTGCAGCCCACGGAGTGTGAGCCAAAGCAGAGCGGGGCATCGCCTCACCCTGGAAGCACAAGAGGTAGGGGAATTCCCTTTCCTAGCTGAGGGAAGTCATGACAGATGGTACCTGGAAAATTGGGACTCTCCCACCCTAATACTGTGCTTTTCCAACAGTCTTAGCAAACGACACAGCAGGATATTATATCCCGCACCTGGCTTGGAGGGTCCCACACCCATGGAGCCTTGCTCACTGCTAGCACAGCAGTCTGAGATTGAACTGCAAGGTGGCAGCGAGGCTGGGGGAGGGGCATCCATCATTGCTGAGGCTTGAGTAGGTAAACAAAGTGGCCAGGAAGCTCGATCTGGGTGGAGCCCACTGCAGCTAAAGGAGGCCTGCCCACCTCTGTAGACTCCACCTCTGGGGGAGGGCATAGCTGAACAAAAGGCAGCAGAAACCTCTGCAGACTTAAATGTCCCTGTCTAACAGCTTTGAAGAGAGTAGTGGTTCTCCCAGCACAGAGTTTGAGATCTGAGAATAGACAGACTGCCTCCTCAAGTGGGTCCCTGACCCCCGAGTAGCCTACCTGGGAGGCAGCTCCCAGTAGGGGCCGACTGACACCTCATACAGCCAGGTGCCCCTCTGAGATGAAACTTCCAGAGCAAGGATCCAGCAGCAACATATGCCATTCTGCAGCCTCCACTGGTGATACGCAGGAAAACAGGGTCTGGAGTGGACCTCCAGCAAACTCCAACAGACCTGCAGCTGAGGGTCCTGACTGTTAGAAGGAAAACTAATAAACAGAAAGGACATCCACACCAAAACCCCATCTGTACGTCACCATCATTAAAGACCAAAGGTAGATAAAACCACAAAGATGGGGAGAAACCAGAGCAGAAAAGCTGAAAATTCTAAAAATCAGAGCACCTCTTCTCCTCCAAAGGAACACAGCTTCTTAACAGCAATGGAACAAAGCTGGACAGACAATGACTTCGATGAGTTGAGAGAAGAAAGCTTCAGACGATCGATAATAACAAACTCCTCCGAGCTAAAGGAGGATGTTCAAACCCATTGCAAAGAAGTTAAAACCTTGAAAAAAGATTAGACAAATGGTTAATTAGAACAAACAGCATAGAGAAGACCTTAAATGACCTGATGGAGCTGAAAAGCACGGCACGAGAACTACATGACGCATACACAAGCTTCAGTAGCCAATTCGATCAAGTGGAAGAAAGGATATCAGTGATTGAAGATCAAATGAATGAAACGAAGTGAGAAGAGAAGTTTAGAGAAAAAAGAGTAAAAAGAAATGAACAAAGCCTCCAAGAAATACAGAAATATGTGAAAAGACCAAATCTACATCTGATTGGTGTACCTGAAAGTGATGGGGAGAATTGAACCAAGTTGGAAAACACTCTTCAGGATATTATCCAGGAAAACTTCCCCAATCTAGCAAGGCAGGCCAACATTCAAATTCAGGAAATACAGAGAACGCCACAAAGATACTCCTCGAGAAGAGCAACTCCGAGACACATAATTGTCAGATTCACCAAGGTTGAAATGAAGGAAAAAATGTTAAGGGCAGCCAGAGAGAAAGGTCGGGTTACTCACAAAGGGAAGTCCGTCAGACTAACAGCGGATCTCTCGGCAGAAACACTACAAGCCATAAGAGAGTGAGGGCCAATATTCAACATTCTTAAAGAAAAGAATTTTCAACCCAGAATTTCATATCCAGTGAAACAAAGCTTCATAAATGAAGAAGAAACAAAACCCTTCACAGACAAGCAAATGCTGAGAGATTTTGTCACCACCAGGCCTGCTTTACAAGAGCTCCTGAAGGAAGCACTAAACATGGAAAGGAACAACCAGTACCACCCACTGCAAAAACATGCCAAATTGTAACAACCATCGATGCTAGGAAGAAACTGCATCAACTAATGAGCAAAATAACCAGCTAACATCATAAGGACAGGATCAAATTCACACATAATAATATTAACCTTAAAGGTAAATGGGCTAAATACTCCAATGAAAAGACACAGACTGACAAATTGGAAAAAGAGTCAAGACCCATCAGTGTGCTGTATTCAGGAGATACATCTTATGTACAGAGACACACATAGGCTCAAAATAAAGGGATGGAGGAAGATCTACCCAGAAAATGGAAAACAAAAAAAGGCAGGGGTTTCAATCCTAGTCTCTGATAAAACAGACTTTAAACCCACAAAGATCAACAGAGACAAAGATAACCATTACATAATGGTAAAGGAATCAATTCAACAAGAAGAGCTAACTATCCTAAATATATATGCACCCAATACAGGAGCACCCAGATTCATAAAGCAAGTCCTTAGGGACCTACAAAGAGACTTAGCCTCCAAAACAATAATAACAGGAGAATTTAACACCCCCTGCCAACATTAGACAGATCGACGAGACAGAAAGTTAACAAGGATATCCAGGAATTGAACTCAGCTCTGCACCAAGCAGAACTAACAGACATCTACAGAACTCTCCACCTCAAATCAACAGAATATACCTTCTTCTCAGCACCACATCGCACTTATTCCAAAATTGACCAAATAGTTGGAAGTAAAGCACTCCTTAGCAAATGTAAAAGAACAGAAATTAAAGCAAACTGTCTCTCAGACCCCAGTGCAATCAAACTAGGCCTGAGGATTAAGAAACTCACTCAAAACCACTCAACTACATAGAAACTGAACAACCTATTCCTGAATAACTACTGGGAGCATAACGAAATGAAGGCAGAAATAAAGATGCTCATGGAAACTAATGAGAAAAAAGACACAACATACCAGAATTTCTGGGACATATTTAAAGCAGTGTGTAGAGGGAAATTTATAGCACTAAATGCCCACAAGAGAAAGCAGGAAAGATCTAAAATTGACAACGTAACATAACAATTAAAAGAACTAGAGAAGCAACAGCAAACATATTCAAAAGCTAGCAGAAGGCAAGAAATTACTATGATCAGAGCACAACTGAAGGAGATAGAGTCACAAAAAAAACCCTCCAAAAAATCAATGAATCCAGGAGCTGGTTTTTTGAAAAGATCAACAAAATTGATAGACCTCTAGCAAGACTAATAAAGAAGAAAAGAGACAACAATCAAATAGACAATAAAAATGATAAAGGGGATATCACCACCAATCTCACAGAAATACAAACTACCATCAGAGAATACTATAAACACCTCTACACAAATAAACTAGAAAATCTAGAGGAAATTGATAAATTCCTGGACACATACACCCTCCCAAGACTAAACCAGGAAGAAGTTCAATCCCTGAATAGACCAATAACAGGCTCTGAAATTGAGGCAATAATTAGTAGCTTACCAACCAAAAAAAGACCAGGACCAGATGGATTCACAGCCAAATTTCAACAGAGGTACAAAGAGGAGCTGGTATCATTCCTTCTGAAACTATTCCAATCAATAGAAAAAGAGGGAATCCTCCCTAACTCATTTTATGAGGCCAGCATCATCCTGATACCAAAGCCTGGCAGAGCACAACAAAAAAAGAGAATTTTAGACCAATATCCCTGATGAACATCAATGCAAAAATCCTCAATAAAATACTGGCAAACTGAATCCAGCAGCACATCAAAAAGCTTATCCACCATGATCAAGTTGGCTTCATCACTGGGATGCAAGGCTGGTTCAACATATGCAAATCAATAAATATAATCCATCATATAAACAGAACCAAAGACGAAAGCCACATGATTATCTCAATAGACGCAGAAAAGTCCTTTGACAAAATTCAACAACTCTTCATGCTAAAAACTCTCAATAAACTAGGTAATGATTGGACATATCTCAAAATAATAAGAGCCATTTATGACAAACCCACAGCCAATATCATTCTGAATGGGCAAAAACTGGAAGCATTCCCTTTGAAAACTGGCACAAGACAGAGATGCCCTCTCTCACAACTCCTATTCAACATAGTGTTGGAAGTTCTGGCCAGGGCAATCAGGCAGGAGAAAGAAATAAAGGGTATTCAATTAGGAAAACAGGAAGTCAAATTGTCTCTGTTTGCAGATGACATGATTGTATATTTAGAAAACCCCATCATCTCAGCCCAAAATCTTCTTAAGCTGATAAGCAGCTTCAGCAAAGTCTCAGGATACAAAATCAATGTGCAAAAATCACAAGCATTCCTATACACCAATAACAGACAAAACAGAGAGCCAAACCAAGAGTAAACTCCCATTCACAATTGCTTCAAAGAGAATAAAATACCTAAGAATCCAACTTACAAGGGATGTGAAGGACCTCTTCAAGGAGAACTACAAACCACTGCTCAATGAAATAAAAGAGGATACAAGCAAATGGAAGAACATTCCATTCTCATGGATAGGAAGAATCAATATAATGAAAATGGCCATACTGCCCAAGGTAATTTATAGATTCAATGCCATCCCCATCAACCTACCAATGGCTTTCTTCATAGAACTGGAAAAAACTACTTTAAAGTTCATATGGAACCAAAAAGAGCCCACATTGCCAAGACAATCCCAAGCCAAAAGAACAAAGCTGGAGGCATCACGCTACCTGACTTCAAATTATACTACAAGGCTACAGTAACCAAAACAGCATGGTACTGGTACCAAAACAGAGATATAGACCAATGGAACAGAACAGAGCCCTCAGAAATAATACCACACATCTACAACCATCTGATCTTTGACAAACCTGACAAAAACAAGCAATGGGGAAAGGATTCCCTATTTAATAAATGGTGCTGGGAAAACTGGCTAGACATATGTAGAATGCTGAAATTGGATCCCTTCCTTACGCCTTATACAAAAATTAATTCAAGATGAATCAAAGACTTAAATGTTAGACCTAAAACCATAAAAACCCTAGAAGAAATCCTAGGCAATACCATTCAGGACATAGGCATGGGCAAGGACTTCATGTCTAAAACACCAAAAGCAACGGCAACAAAAGGCAAAATTGACAAATGGGATTTAATTAAACTAAAGAGCTTCTGCACAGCAAAAGAAACTACCATCAGAGTGAACAGGCAACCTACAGAATGGGAGAAAATTTTTACAATCTACTCATCTGATAAAGGGCTAATATCCAGAATCTGCAAAGAACTTAAACAAATTTACAAGAAAAAAATCAAACAACCCCATCAAAAAGTGGGCGAAGGATGTGAACAGACACTTCTCAAAAGAAGACATTTATGCAGCCAAAAGACACATGAAAAAATGCTCATCATCACTGGCCATCAGAGAAATGCAAATCAAAACCACAATGAGATATCGTCTCACACCAGTTAGAATGGCAATCATTAAAAAGTCAGGAAACAACAGGTGCTGGAGAGGATGTGGAGAAATGGGAAAAGTTGTACACTGTTGGTGGCACTGTAAACTAGTTCAACCATTGTGGAAGACAGTGTGGCGATTCCTCAAGGATCTAGAACTAGAAATGCCATTTGACCCAGCCATCCCATTACTGGCTATATACCCAAAGGATTATAAATCATGCTGCTATAAAGACACATGCACACATATGTTTATTGCGGCACTATTCACAATAGCAAAGATTGGAACCAACCCAAATGTCCATCAATGATAGACTGGATTAAGAAAATGTGGCACATATACACCATGGAATACTATGCAGCCATAAAAAAGGATGAGTTCATGTCCTTTGTAGGGACATGGGTGAAACTGGAAACCATCATTCTGAGCAAACTATCACTAGGACCGAAAACCAAATACCGCATGTTCTCACTCATAGGTGGGAATTGAACAATGAGAACACTTGGACACAGGATGGGGAACATCACACACTGGGGCCTGTCGTGGGGTGGGGAGATGGGGGAGGGATAGCATTAGGAGATATACCTAATGTAAATGACGAGTTAATGGGTGCAGCACACCAACATGGCACATGTATACATATGTAACAAACCTGCATGTTGTGTACATGTACCCTAGAACTTAAAGTATAATTTAAAAAATTCTAAAAAAATCAAAATGGGAAAATACATATATACAAGGATATGCAGTGAATATTTTCTTAAATAACAACAAAGTTAGAAACTTCCTTAATGCTAGAAAATAAGGGATTGTTATATAAAGTATGGAGCAATCATAAAATTGAATACAGTGCAGCCATTACAAATAATGATGCAGAGATATACCTATTAATGTAGAAAGAATTTTTTATTACTAAGTGAAAAAAGTTAGTTCCACTTGCTTAGGATGCTCATACTCTTGTTATGTGTGTGAGTGTTTATAGACACATTCACACAGAACACAACAGAAAAATGTATACAAAATTAATACAACCTTATGTACAAGGTAGAAAGAGTGGTTTTGTCCATTCAGGCTGCTGTATCAAAGTACCAGAGACCGGGTGGCTAATAAACAGCAGGAATTTATTTTGGAAGCCCAAGATCAGGGTTCCAGAAGGATCAGATTCTTGGTGACGGTCCTCTTCTGAGTTGCATCCTGCCATCTTCTTGCTGTGTCCTCACATGGTGGAAGGAGAGAGAGAAAGCACTCTGGACTCTGTTTTATAAGGACACTAATTCCATTCAGGAGGGCCTCACCCCCAAGACCTAATTACCTCCCAAAGTCTCCACTTTCTTAATACCATCACATTAGGGGTTAGGATTTCAACACATAAATTTACTGGGTGGTGGGGAAGGGGGTGGGCACACAAATACTTAGTCCATAACATTCTGCCCCAACCCTCCAAAAATCATGTCCTTCTTGCATGCAAAATATATTTATCCCATCCCAGCAACTGCAAAAGTGTTCTAGCATCAACTCTAAAGTCTAAAATCCAATTTCCCACCCAAATCTCATCTAAATCAGATATGGGTGAAACTCAATGTATGACTTATTTTGAGGCAAAATTCCTCTCCAGCTGTGAGCTTGTGAAATTAAACAAGTTTTGTGCTTCCAAAATACAGTGGTGGGACAGGCATAGGCAAGACATTTCCATTCCGAAAGAGAGAAATAGGAAAGAAGGAAGGGGTGATGGGTTCCAAGCAAGTCCAAACCTAGCAAGGCAAATTGCATGAGATTTTAAAGCTTAAGACTAATCCTCTTTGGTGCCATACTCTGCTCTCCAACCCCTCTTGGGAAGAAGTTCTGCCTATCAGAGAGATTAGGGTGACAACATTAGGGGACACACTGCCCACACCCTGGCTCTTTGCAGCAGCCCTCTCCATGCCATTACTGTTTGTCACACTTAAAGCGTTCTGCACCTCTGCCCCCACAGCTCAGCTGGGTGTTGGTTCCTACCCTTTGAAATTGAGGTGGAAGCAGCCCTGCCCCCTGGCACAGGAATTACTTTTCCTTTTGCTATTCTGTATTTTCTAATTTTTCATCAATGCATACAAATTTCTCATGTAATGAAAATTTTAATATTTAAGACACATTAGAAATAACAAAAGGATAGCTAGTTTCCTCAGAAAAGTTGTAAGAAAGAATTCCTTTCATCAGTGAATGAAAAGTAAATGAATTCTTATCAGGAAAAACGTTTTCTTTTACTACTTCCCTGAAAAGCAGAAAGGTTTGGAAAACACTGATATGTCTGATGAGGATCACTGACCACTTTCTGTCTTGTTCAGCCATTTATTAAATAGCCCACTTGATCCATTCAACCACTGATCCTACAGCAGTGGAGAGGTCATGTTGAGGCTGAAGGCTGTGTGGCTATGTTGTCTTCCGGGACACCACTGATCAGTGGGTCAGAACTGTGTTGGACAAGCTTGTATCGAGTTGGCACATTCCAGGGAATGCTTCTCAGTGTGAATAATCTCAAAGTTTGCTTTGTTATGATACCCAAAAGTGATACAACCCTGGGAAAACTTCTACTTACTAGAATTTATCCCAAACTACAAGAGATGCAGACAACTAATTGATTGATTTGTAACGAGAAACCCAGCCAAGCAGAGCAGAACGCTGCAGTCATTAGAACAGTACATGCTTCCCCTTAGACACATTATATAACAGGGCAAGTGACAGGGTTAGACAGGAGTTTCAGAAAGCAAATTCTGACAGCTATGCAGGATAAATTAGAGCGGTGTCCATATGTCCCAGTTTGCCTGGGTCCTTGTTGATGCCTGCTTTCTAAACGTAATGTTTAATAATACCCTGTTCCACTCTCAAAAGTGTCCTGGTTTCATTGACAAATTCTATGTCATCCTAATTGGAGAAGACAGTAGTGGGACCTGGGAAATGAGTTGCTAGAAGACCATTAAAAAATCCACTGAAGAAACAATGAGAGCCTAAACCTATGCTGCAGAAGTGAAAATAGAAAGAAAGAGATGAATTGGTGTGAAGCAAAATCTAGGTGGTAGAACATCAGTGATTGCTCTTTGCGGAGGAATGCCCCTCTGACCAAGTTCAGAACCTCTGGTGGGGGATCAGCTTGCATCCAAAAACTAGTCAATGTGGGGATTCCAAAGCCCAGAGCATCCTGTGGGATCAGCTGAGGTCTTTGCTGTGACTCTATTTCAACTCAACTTCTCCACAGACCCGTCCTGCTTCCTTCACTCCTAAGAGATGTTGACTCCAAGAGCAATCCCCATTTAACCTTCTGCACACACATCTCTCTCTTAGAGTCTGCTTCCTGGGGAACCTGACCTACAACTGCCATCATGTTAGAACAAAAATAGGACATAATTTGGTCCCTTTTCATTATGAAAATGAATTATGATAGGTGTTTAAGAGTACCTGGTGACAGAAAATGTTCAGAAAATGTTAAGAACAATATATCATAATGTGTACATCATTTCCATTGCTAGATTTGGCATCTGACTGCCAACCAGATGAGTCTGAGCAAGATAAACAATACAAAAGTAGAGGCAGCCACATTTATTTTCTCGTCTAATTCTGAAAAAAAATTCATACCATATAGCTCCATCAAAATGATCCAAACTGAACAACACTTATGAACTGTAACTCCCAGTAAGTATATTTCTATTTGAGCACTAAAAGACTCAAAATGCTATGTCCCACTGCCTCATCTTTGCAGTTTCAGGATAGGGTTTCAAATGCCACTGTCAGAAATACAAAGAGATGAGAATTGGTTTTACCTCAGTCATTCAAAAATGAATGCACTGCTATAAATGCCTGATACAAACTGCTCCACAAACTTAAAATGGAATTATAATCACATCACTTTTATTTATCCAATTAATCTCTGGAGCTCCACCCTCACTATCATCACCACTAACCACCTGACCCCACCTCCTTTACTCAGAGAAGAAAAACTTAGGGATACCCTTCTCTTCTTGAATTGAAACAAGTCTAGCTGAACTGCCTATCCCACCAAGGTGAAATGGGGACTCCAAGGAGTCCACGATGCTTTTGCTTCTCTCTCCCATGGGATCACTGATAGAAACAGATCTGAAATCATCCTGACAGAGGCTATCATGCAAATAAAAAATCAACAGTGTCAAAGCCTCATTCAATTCATTAATGAGTAAGCTGGTTACAAGGTCATCTGAGAAATGTGGGATGCTTGGGATTTGACATTTTGAATGCTAGAATAAGGCCCTAGGTTGGATACAAAACTGGTAATGTCCTAGAGCTGGGGTCCCCAACACTGCCCCCCTGACCTTGGCCACAGATGGATACTGATCCATGGCCTATTGGCCACCAGGCTGCACAGCAGGAGGTGAACAGTGAATGAGCCAGCATTACCACCTGAGCTCCACCTCCTGTCAGATCAGCGGCAGCATTAGATTCTCATAGGAGCATGAACCCTATTATGAACTGCACATGCAAGGGATCTAGACCGCATGCTCCTTAGGAGAATCTAACTCATACCTGATGATCTGAGGTGGCACTGTTTCATCCCCAAAACATTCCTCCTTCCCTTATCCACGGAAAAATTGTCTTCCACAAAACCAGTCTCTGGTGCCAAAAAGGTCGGGGATGGCTGTCCTACAGGGTATCATCACATAACCTCTAGGGTTACCTTTTCTACAAGACAAACCCATTTGAATCTGTACCAAACAAAACATATACCAATGAAAGTAAAATTTCACAGAATCTGGGCCTTAACTGGTAGAAGATTAGCAAATTAAAACAAAGTCTACTCCCCTAGATAATGAAGTAACCTTGGGTGGCCCTCCTAAGCAATGCTCTAACATAACATTGAAAGACCATGCTTTCCTCTCTTTAAATCCGAGTTTCAGACATTTGTCAATAGGTGTGTGGCTGACCCAGAGCCCTGCACAAACCGCACAGATTCACAGGCATGAAAATCCAGCCCCTTAGGGCTGAACTCAGTCCAGAGAACCCCATGCTCAGGATCCCAAATTCTTACAGCTCATCTTTTCCTCTTTACATTCCCATCCCCATTCAGAGAACCAGCGCACCCAAGGAACATTGTGTCAGGATTAGTTCTAGCATCACATCTCATAAACCTGGAACCTTTGCCTTTTGATCCTCCCAAAAATTAATCCAAGGAAGCGAGTCGCTTTTCTTTTCAACTCAAAAGATCAGGCTACTCCATTTCCCTGGATAATAGAGCTATATGTGCTACATTGACTCCTGTTGGAAGCTTCCCATCAGTCAGGATTAGTCACCTCTTCCCTTCTTGTGTGTGGGGTGGAGTGTGGCTGCCATTAGTGATTCCAAAATGATTTTCCTGGCACCCCTCCCACTAGAAAGAAAAGGGAAAAAACTAATCTCTTGAGGCATATGCTGCCCTCTGATTCTTCATCAGCATATAAGGGACCAAGAAAGAGAAATGCAAAGCCAGAGGAGAAAGGACTTCAGGGCCAGCAAGACTTACTTGTAACTGAAGTGATCAATACACACTACAAACTTCCTGAATTCACCAAACCTACTAATGCTGCTATGATGTGTCTGATACATGTTCATTTCTGGGTAACTACCCTCTAACATACATATGTTGAGTTTAAGTTTCTAGAAGTCAATTATGTTTTTTTCAAAATATTTAAATTAAGTGATTTAATTACTCAGTAAACCGATGAAATATGAGTGTTAAAAATAGTTGTTTCTATTGAATTTAAAGTTTTGGAAAAACTAAAAAAGTTGATTGGGATGAAAGTAAACTGCTATCAAATTAAGTGCAAATAAGAAAAGCCTGAAGTGAGGGGGAAATCACAAAAATCTGGGAAAACTCTGCCCTCAGATCGCTTTATAAGTCACCTTAAATGATTGTAACGCACACATCCCTGGAAGTCGTAAAGATTACATAATGGTTATAATTTATGAAATCCAAACTAAGAATCAATGAAAATGTGATATGGTGGTTCTATACCAAAAGATTAGTGGATGAATTTACATCGAAAACTATTAATTTTTAAAAATGTAAGTATGTATGCATCATTTTAAACCATTTTTTAGTTTAGCCAATTCTGTTGTTTAATCCACCATCTTCTGCTTTTAATCTCTGCAGAGTAGAGGGGATAGAATGGGTCAAACCAAACAGGATCTTTAGTCACCTGTGGAAAAAGACAAGGAAGAGCATCAGAGCTCACCGTGAGCAGTGCTAGTCTGAGCAATGTCCAGGGGAAAACGTTTTATCATGGCTCAAAGATGTATCTGATGGGTCCTATGACCAAGGGTACCCTCACGTAGGAAATGGACACAACAGTCCGTTAAGCTTGATGCCATTTCATTTTGAAATCAAACAGCCAATCCTCCAGATTCTGATTTCACAACTGCAGGTAAACTGCTCATGTAGGCCTACAAGAATACTGTGCGCATGCTAACATAAATGTTCTGCTCAGTGAGGATTGTAATTCCCATTGTGGATTAATAAATTGTACATTAAACCCATGTAAGCTTTGCTACACTGAGTCAACATCACTGAGCCAAATCAACTCTGGTACACTGAGACCTCAGTTTTTGAAACTGAAATACTGTAAGCCAGTCTCTAGGACACTAGTGAATTTACCAAGGTAAATGTCATAGTGTGAATACCCATATGGGCAACCTGCCAGTCCTCTTGTCTTGATGTGCCAAGTATAACTGTGTCCTTTCCATTTAGAAACATCTGCATTATTCTTTCTCTCTGTGTACCTCTCTCTCTCTCTGTTTCTCTCTCTCTCTCTCTCTCTCTCACACACACACTCCAAATAGTTTCATCTAAATACATCTTTCTTCCTTAACCCAGATCACATTTAGTTTTGCCACTCCTAGGGTTTATTTCACACTGAGCTTTGTGTTGCACTCATAGCAACACTTATACAATCCCCCGATCCCCTGCATAATCATGAGCTACTCACAGGCACATCTAGGTTTCATATATCTTTCCCATCCCTCATTCCATTGAGCACCATAGCCTAAACATGAAGATCTGAATGCAGTGAAGTCGGTCCTAGAAATAGTTTATTTTTTTCTCCTCTATGCTTATAATTCCATGAATAATGGAAATTAGGAGAAAAGGAATATGAAATACATATTCATATATCTAATTTATAAACCTGGAGATTCTGGTATTCTTATTCCACATCCTAAAGACAAATGTGTTCTTTAATACTACAATTTTCAGTTTATTTTCCTCCCAATAACACCAAAATAGCTTAATTTCTTGTTTGGAAAAACAAAAGGTTTGATTTTTCCAACAATCTCCTATATCATTTCTGCCTAAATTGTGTCAGCATAACTTTCTCTGGCTAATAATACCATTTAACTTAGCAAAGACATAAAATTACTCACACCTAACACAGTGCCCTTAAGGTAGACTTTTGCTTATTTCTGCTTGGAAGAAATGGTCCAAAGGGACACTGACCCTTTAAAATCTGTGGCTATTAAAGAGTCCCCTATTGCAAGAGAACAGAGGGTCTTGGGTCACTTTTATGGGCCTAGCACTTCAGCTATTTATTGTAATGCAATTACCATACGAACTCAACCATTACAAGATGCCAGGTCTGCTTCTTATTAGAATTTTAAAATAGCAGAGAACTTTGGAAAACCTGAATCTTTTCAGGAAAGCAAAAATTCACAGGAAGCAATAATGCCTTCATTCTCCCTTCACCCTTCTTGCTGCTGTTTCCAGGTTGCAAGTCAATTATTTTGGCAAGGAAACTCAGCAGGAAACAATTTGACCTTCTAAGAACACCACTAGAATTATGTTATCAGCAGATTTCTTTCCCAGGACACCATCTTTGGTTTGTACAAACTATATACAATAAGCAGGTCTTTTCCAGAATCTTTCTTATGCTCAAACTGCAAACTGGATTGAACTCTACACCCTGTCCCATCCAGTAAATCTTCATGGGGATATATTGCAAGGTCAACAGCCAAAACTGTTTTGGTCCATCTAAGCCACCAAACCAGCCACAGAGAAAGGAAACCGACTAACTAGATGCAAGTTAACACTGAAGAGATTTAGACTGCAAATAAAATGTTGGGAGGTATGTACATTTGTCAGCTGATGGTATAACTCAAGAAGAAGTAAACAAAGACCATGACCATAAAAACTTTTCTCTGGTCTATCTTCCCATTTTTATCTATTTCTTCAACGTATACATTGTGTTTTGAGTTTTTAACATTTGTTGATATGCATATGCTTAAATTTAGAAAGCTAACTGAATTCTTAACATGTAATTCTCAATTATAAATGCTATTTGGTGGGAGTTTGGGGATTCTAAGTGTCTCCCTGAGGAAATGGCTCATTCCTGGGCTGAGTCACAGAAAGAACAAGATGAGCCTGGGGCATCTTTTCCTTGTGCCAGAAAATAAGAAAATAGTCAATGAATGATGGGAAAATGTCATGAAGGGGCTACCACCATTTAAACTGTAGAAAAATTGAGCATCAAATGAAGAATGAAAGTGTCAAATGACAACTCATTAAATAAAATAGAAATCTATGATTACATGATATTAAACCTTGCTTTACAATAAAATGGCAACTAAAAAATGTAGAAAAAGTGCTGAAAATGCAGAGTCATCATTTGGCAGCCATCATAGAAGCAAAAGGATATTGGCATAATCTTGGAATACCTCCCACAAAATTATAACTAAGCACAAAAGAAAAACTGGTGGAGAAACTTGACAGATGCCAACATAACCAGGTGATGAAGGTTCACGTCATTAGTGGTGGGATGCGTCAAGAGAGTGCCCCCTGAAGTGATACCCTGAGAAGGGCATTATTTCTGTCATGTTCCTGCAAGAAAACATGACCTAAGAATGGTGGCAAGAAAACATCAGACAGTTGAGAGTCACCCTTTGAAATGAAAGGGCTTCATACTTTAAACCCATCAAGAACACGGAAAAAAGAAACCCCAAGGAACTTTTTCAGACTGGAGAAGGCCTGAAAATCAAATGTCCTTTATGTGCCCTGATGGGATCCTAGACCAGAGAAGAAAAGAAGGTGGGGGAGAGAGAGAGAGGGAGAGAGAGAAGAGGAGAGAGAGCGAGCAAGGTGGGGGAGGTGGGAGAGAGAGTGAGCTGGGTGAGGGACATGGGTGAGAAAAGAATCCAGTGCAATAGAGAAAATGCAATAAAATGTTATCAGTTGGGGAGTCTGATGATGGGGATATAGGAGTTCTTTGTAAAACTTCTGGCAAGTTTTCTGTGAGTTTGAAATTATTTCAAAATAAATTATTCTTAGAGAGAAAAGTACTTTTGCTTCTGTGACATGCTAATCACTAAATATTATTTGCAAGCATACATATGATTGAAAAGGAAAGAGAAGCAACCACCGTCAACATCTCCCAGCTCTAATCCCAATATGCGCTCCATTGCATTTTATATTTTCCTAGTATATAGGTCAGTGGTTCATTAGCAGTTAACCTTCAACAGGTTGAGTAACTTGAAGGTTCCATACCAAGGAAGGAATTTAGCTGAAACCAGTTAGTAAGCTCACGACCTGTGAATTTTTAGCTCTAAAAATGTCGCTGCACTAGCATCCCTTGTTGAAAAAAGTAGCCCAATCTATAAATGGTTAAGAGGCTACTTCACACTCTTGTTATTTACTCCAGCAAGCTTTAGAGAGATTTCTATGCTGCAGCTAGTCTGATGCATTAAGTGCAAATTGGTGGCAGGGCCAGGACTAGAGTGAGGTGCTCAGGATGCAAAATTTAAGAAAACATTTGCTCTCAGGATGCCCTATCCACCTCACTTCAATCCTGACCCAGACTCCCAGAGATTCTCATGCATTCAGGTATGCGCCTCAGGCATCCTTTCTGGTCATAATTACCCCAGATGATTTTGATAATCAGCCAGAGTTTGGGTCTATTTGTCCAGCCCAGTGGTTCTCAAGTGCAGTCGTAGACCAGCAGCAGTAGCATCACCTGACAGCTTGTTAGACTTGCAAATTCTCAGCCCCATCCTAGACCTGCTGAATCCAAAACCCTGGAGAGCGGGACCAGAAATCTGTGTTAACAAGCCCTTCAGGTGACTCTGGTGCACATTAAAGTCTAAGAAACACTGATCTGGCCTAGATTTAGTGTAAAAATATGCTGAAGCACAGACAGGGTTGATCAAGGTAAGTTTGTTTGTGGTACACATAGGTAGGAGGAGAATGGAAGTCTTTTGAAAAGAGGTGAAGATAACCTCAACAAAGAGTTGAACAGAGCTTCTCAGAAAATTAGTTATTTCAATGGAGATCTGAAAAAAGCAGAGTGGATATTAAATTCTATGCCAAATAGCTTCTCAAATTTAATAAAATTCAAAGGTAATTGGGTCAGTATATTCAACACATAGTTTTCCCTCGAGAGGAGCAAATTAATTCATTCCCCCTTTTTGTCCATAGATAGAATTATCTGCCAAAGACTTACAAGCTACTCAGTAGCAGCCAAGTCTAGATTACAGATGAATGCGTCATCCACCAGGTATTATTGATTCTTTCAATGACTCTTATAAACTGGAATCTTCTTCAATAGGACTAACCCTTCAGTGGAATGATACTGTGGAGAATTATCTGATTAACCGTGCTGCGAGGGTTATGTAGGAATGCATTTATCAGATAGCCCTTGTGTGTCACATCGGCTGGCTCAACCCTACCTGTTCTTCCAGCCACTGCTATATTGACTAGCCCTACATGCTTCGGTCATCTCTGCACAGGTATAACCTGAGAACACCTCGAGTCAGCAGTTTGGAAATGTAGGGAATTTGCTACCATAAACTACCTTTGGCCAAAGAAATATGGAACACAAATTCAGTTCACCTCTGGCCCCAAGACACCACTATAGGCTCATCATTTTATATTCATATGAAAATCTATTAAGCCCCACACAAATATGTTCAGAAAGCAAAAAAGCCCCAATCAGAAGCATGGGAAGATCCAGGTTTTATGGAGTCTGCAGTTTATATAATTTGGAGAGTAGGGGCTTTTTAAAAACAAATGCAAAACTAAACAAACGTTTGTTTAAGATGACAAAATAAGTCACGACAAGTTACTGGCACTTTGGAGATCCAGGTGCCTTTCCCATGAGACCCTCTGGACAATCAGTCAGAAACGCTTACATTGAAGCTTCCTGGGGGAGCCTGACTTTCCCTCTCCCACTCTACAGCTGCCAGTACTCACAAGGGTCTAGGCAAGAGAAGAGCTCAGAAGCTCAAGCTTCATTAGCTTTATGGTCACTCTGCCTCTGCTTTGAAGACAATTCCAGCTGCAGCCTCTTGTACTATAATACAGAAGGAAGGCGTTATCTGCAGGTGGAAGGTATCCAGGCAAGGAAGGGCTGGAGACATTCCTGTGCAGGAGCAGGATAGGTCTCACATAGCACAGCAGACAAAAACCTGGGGATCTGTCACTGGTCTTCTACTACTAGGTGCTCTGGGAAATGTGCCTCCACCTTCACAGATGAGCAGTGATAGGAAACTGCTCCTTTTGCCTTGGCCCTCAGCAGAAATATTATGGTTTCCAAGGCAGGACACTTCTTCACTGTGCAGAACTGCCTTATGCAAGGCAGGACATTTGCATCTCTGGACCCACTCAGTCATTGTAACTGAAAAAGCCCCCCACACTGCAAATGCCCAAGGTGTGTCAGTACTATCCACAATTTAGTACAGCTACTAAGAAGCTAAGGGCTCAAACAGCAAAAGCATAATGACCCTTGGAGTCAGCTTGAGATGTGGATTCAGTGTGATTTCCAGAGACTAAGCATCCCTGGAGTTCAGAAAAGCCTTTCTACTACTGCTTATTGATCGCTGTGACATAGTCCCAAATTCTTTTACCCCACTGTTATAAGTCAGGCCAAAATATAAATATGACTGAGAAAGGTAACACATTGACTTTACTTCTGTCATCTTCAAGTATAATCTCAGTGACTCACAAAATTTAATGTGCATAAGAACTAACTAGGAGCTTGTTAAGAAATGCCGATTCCTGAGTCTCACTCCCAGAGGTCAGTAGCTTCAGAATGAGACCAAGGAATTGACATTTTTCATAACAGCTCCAGGTTGTTCTGATGAAAGTTATTCCAGACCATATTTCAAGAACCATTACTTTGATGTTTTAATATAAATTAGTTTCAATAATAATTGTCAATAATTCTCATTTATTGAGCACATATGCGCTCATAAAAGAGGTGCATGTTATTGCCACCAATTTGGAGCTGAAATTGAAATTTACATATGTCTGACTGTAAAGCACTGTCAACAATTATATTGCCTCAAATATTTTATTAATTTGGTGGCGGGGGGGTGGCAAAAGGAGAGAAATTTGCAGTAAGGGCAGAGAGGGACCTCAGAGAAGAGAAAGAAAATAAAAAGTGCCAGAAACAAATTTGGCTGACCTTAAACTCTTCTTACAATCAGCTTTATTTATCTCAAACTGAAAAAATAAACAGGAGCTATAAGCAGAGAAGATTTTATGACCTGTTTTGTTGAGCATAAATGCAACTTCAGGGCAACCTTGGGTTGTCGTAATTAGTTTATTTGGATAGTTCAGGTAATTAAACACCCTGGAGAGGGTCTATGGGATTTCAGGATGAAGTGAGGCATAATATAGAAAGTCCACTGCATGTTTTCGACAGTTTTTTGTTGCACTTTTTTTCCAACTGGGGAGTGGGGAAGAACGAAAACTGTCAGATTATGTCACAAGCAGAAATTCAATCATAATTTGCTCTTATCTTGTTTAGATCTCTTCTGAGGCATTAAAGCACTGTCCCTGCATTATTTTATAGCAGGATTAGAGTAATTCTCTGCATCTTAAAAATTGACCTCATCCATTGCCTTATAACAATTGAGTGGGAAAACACATTCCTTTCCTATTTGTAGACTTGGTTTGTATTAAAATGATTGCTAATATTTATTGAGCACTTATTATGTGCCAACTGTTCTTCCTAATAATTTATACATAATGCCTCCTTTAATCCTAACAACACTCAATGATTACTTTTTTTTTTTTCCAGACAGAGTCTTGCTCTGTTGCCCAGGCTCGAGAGCAGTGACATGATTATCACGGCTCACTGCAGCCTCAACCTCCCCAGGCTGAGGTGATTCTCACATCTCAGCCTCCTGAGTAGCTGGGACTACAGGCACACACCACTGTGCCTGGATAATTTATTATTATTATTTTTTGTGAAGACAGGGGTTTCGCCATGTTACCCAGGCTGGTCTTGAACTCCTGGGCTCAAGCGATCCACCTGCCTCGGTCTCCCAAAGTGCTGTGATTACCGCCATGAGCCACTGCTTCTGGCATAGGGTTCCATTTTATAGAAGAGAAAACCAAGGCTCAAAGGAGTGAGTAATTTCCTAAGCTACACAGCTACCCACAGAGGTAAATTTAAAATCCCAACCTGGCTTTGTCCTACTCCAGAACCTGGTGGGGGCAGCTACTGCACAAGACCTCCCACCTAGAGGACCCTCTGGAAACAGCAATGAGAGCTGATGGGCTAGAAGCCTGCAACCTGGTATGGAGGTTGCAAATGCAGGTGTAGAATAGAACCTTGGGATCTGAGCCAAATATTCATCCTCCTAAAATTATCTGTACCTCAAAAGATGTCCTGATGTGCAAGCTCACAAAGGAGGATACCAGTGAGTTTTATGCTCTGTACCATAACCATCTACCACCAAGTAGTGAATAAGCAGGTTTCTGACTATACGAAAGGCCTATCTTCATTAAGACTCTTGGTTGCAGGAGACAAAATCCCACCTTGATGTAGCTTAGGCAGAACCAAAGGAATTTATTAAAAGAGCACTGATCTTTCTCACATCACCAAACTGCAGCACAGGCGCAGAAATAACTGGGCCTTGGGATTTGTGAAAGCCAGAGAAATAGATGCCATTAGAATGCATACTCCCACTCTATTTCTCTCTCTTTCTCTCTCTCTCTCTCTCTCCTTTCCTCTCCTCTCTCCCTCTCTCTGGTTTTGGCTAGGTCTCTCTCTTCACATCCTCCTACTGCAGACCAGAGGAAGGCACATAGCCATTATCAGTGCCCAAGAATATATCTTGCAATGGCCACCACCAAGAGAGAATAATTCACATTTTTTCTTGACCCAATTCAAAAATTCCTAAGATGTCATCCAGTTGGCCCAAAATGGGCCAGGAATCTAACCCTGGATCAGTCAGCTGTAGCCAGTGTAGATACACAGCCACCGAAGGCCATCCCCTCGGTGTGGGCACTGTCCCAAGAAAGGAGAGAAATACTTGAATTGGGCAGTTACTCCTTTGTATTTTGCTACAAGGCTGATTGTAATTAATTATTTAACACTGAGCAGCTCATATTTAATTCTAATAAGTTTTATCATTACATGGTGGCCTCATTGATTATTAATAAACAAAAAATAATTAATAAAAACTGCAATGGTGCACCAATACCAGGAAAGTGCCCTGGCTTCCTGTATAAATGTATGTTAGTGGGGCTTCTGCTCTGTCTAGTTCAAGTGAATAGAGATCCTTTTCTAGATAATCCTCATGAACAGAACTGCAGTGACATATGTGCTACCTGTATGTATTACTCTCACCTGAGTTAACTACACCTGGAGACTTTCTTCCCCCCTAAATCATGCAAATGATGGCTAGATTATGCTGTTAATAGTTTAAAAATAACGTGAAAAATAATAATTGGGGAGGAGAGGGAATGTGACTGAGTGAGCTAGGTAATGACATCTATTTCCAAAATAAGAGATATCTGAACTAATAGTGTGGCCAAAGAAGGAATTAATGATAATTGTTAATGTTTATTCATCTTTCATGGATCACTTAGGCATCATATTATCCAAAAAGCTCTCCCTGACCCGCTAACTCTGGGTTGGGTTGGTTTCTCTTGTTATCTTATATAGCACATATCTTACTATATTTTGGTTGCCTCTTGATCTGTCTGTATCCCTCACTGGCCTGTAGGTCCTGTGTTAGGGCCTTATATTGGCAAGGGCCACATACATACATTTCACCATTGTATACCTAGTGCTTAACACAATGCCTGGCACATAGAAAGCACTCAATAAACATCTGTTAGGTTATAAGCTATATAAAGTTAATGTAAGTTAACTTCAGGGCTCAGCAAGGAACACCACACATTTAGTGGCACTGCTAATACCCATTTCCAAGCTCTCATTCTCCCAGGAAACCTTCCCCTATCCATAAAATTTATGGGGTAATTGAGCAAGAGTAAAGTGAGTATGCTGTGCACACACATATTATGGAATGTAGCAGATTTATAAGAATTCTACCTTAGAAGTCTTAGGAAGTCAAAGAAGGGAGATGTAATGTCTACAAATGTCTTTGGAGCCTCTGGTTAATTGGGCTCACGGTCCTCTCCTTTCAAACTGCCAAGTCAAGAGATGAATACGTTCTAACCTTTTAGTTGATATGTCTTTTTTCTGCTTTGCCCTAGTGACCTCACAGTACTCAGAGGCACAACACTCTGGAAAGGATGTCCTAATGCAGTAAAGAATTTTCAGAGAGCAAGTGACTGCTACAATTCCATGGGTAGAGAGGGCAAGAGAGGCTGCTTGTTAATGCCAAACAGGAAAGTCATCAAAATTCTCTCTCTTCTGCCCTCCAGGGAAACAGCCCACTGCTAACCACCAAGTTTTGCAAGATATTCTTTTGTTTCTTGAAAATTTATTATTCCCCCCATCAGCAGCTCTAGCTGAAGTAATCTCAATTCTCTTAACCTTTCTTTAGAAGGTCTGTTTAATCCATTTTTATTGCTCTCCTCTGAGCACTCACTAAGTTTGTTAGACTTTATTCAATCTTGAATTGGACAAAGTACTTTAATAAGGGTTGCCTCCCACTGCTCCAGGAACAGGCAAAGGTGATGTCCTGATGGGGCACTGGCATAGGATATTGCATGTGGAAGCACTTTTGGAACTCTTAAGCAGCCCCCAAATGGAGCAGATGATGATTAGACTGCACATCTCAGACTGAGCTCCTCATTCCCAAAAAGAATGAAAAAGAAATTATTGTACCATTTATTCATGTGTACCTTCAACAAAAATGTATTGTGCAATCACTTTGTGCAAGATACTGTACTAGGCACTTAGGATATAATGATAAATAAGATATGGCCTCTATTCAGTAGAATATAATGGCATTGGTATACCCCCCCAAAAAAAATTTTGGTTGTAGACCCAGAAATATTCCAGATGTTTTTGCATATATCATGTCATTCAAGCTTGTCATAAAACAAGCCCATTTGGAAGGTATTTTTATTCCTAGTACACAGAAGAAGAAACTGAAGCACACCTATCTAGAGTTGTGCTAAAGAAAAACAAACATAAATTTATTTAGCCAAATTGGAGTTTTACTGCTCTGCCTTATGTCTTCCTACCTGCTTGTAGGATGACAACTGTGCCTAAAGCATCTTCAAGCTACTTCCCACAGTGAAGGGCATCCCCAACCTGCATTTCTCCACACTGTAGGGCAGGTCAGGGTTCCTCCCGCACCATCCACTGAAAAAAGTCCTGGAACAGCTAAATCTCTGCTTTCAACATTCTGCTAACACTGATGATCTTCTTGCAGGTTAGGAAATCCAATGCCCTAAAGAAATACAGACTTAGGCTAAAGAGCTGGATCTCTGGCTTACACAGATGTTCCTGAAACATTGAGCATGTTGTCTAACCTCTCTGTGTCTCATTGTCCCCATTTGTAAAACTGAGACAATTGTACCTACTTCACTCTGCTGTTGTGATGATTAATTGAATGCTTCTTACAATGCCTGGGTGCTCAGTGAATGTTAGTTGTCGGTAGCGGTGCTGCTGCTGCTGTTGTTGTTATGACAGCACTACTAAATTAGACAAACCAAAGACATAGACAAACTCCAGCCATTTTTGGCATCATTCTCGAAAAGAGACTATGTCAAAGACTTTACCTATTTCCTCTAAGAATCTTGTCTGAATTGGAATAAATAGTCACCAGATTCTTGTGGTCCAAACATTCCCAAATATAAACTCACTGAATGTGGCCAAGACTGGCCAGCTATTTATCAAAGTGTTTCCTTCCTCCTGGGCACTTGGCTAGACTTTATTTCCCAGCTGCTCTTGCAGTTAGCTTCTTAGGTGTGACCATGTGCCTCAGCTCTCATCAGTACAAAGGGGTAGGAAGCAGTTTAGGCTTCTTGCAGGCCCAGAATGATAAAACCCTCCCAAAAGTAATTCTTCTGTCTCTGTATTAGTTATCTACTTCTGTATAACAAATCACCCTAAAACTTAGCAGCTTAAAACAATAAACATTTATTATCTTACACAATTTCTGATAGGAATCTGGGGGTGTTTTTCCTCAATGTTTTTGGCTCGGGGTTTCTCCTAAGGTTGCAGTCAAGCCATCAACTGGGGCTGCAGTTATTTGAAGGCTGATTAAAGTTAGAGGGTCCATTTCCAAGGTAGGATACTCACATGGCTGTTGGCAGGAGGCCTCATTTCCTTGCTGGTAATTGGCAAAGACCTCAGTTCCTCATGATGTGGGCCTCCCCACATGGCTTCCTGAATCTTTTTGTGACATGGCAGCTGGCTTCCTCCAAAGTTAGCAACCTGAGACAAAGAAAGAGAGAGAGAGAGAGAGAGAGAGGAGAGAAAGCAGGAAGCTTTTTAGGATCTAGTCTCCAAAGATTGTTCTTCCATTTTTTTTCTATTCAGTAGAGGCAAGTCGCTAAGTACATCCACACTAAAAGGGAAGGAAATAAGGTTCGATCTCCGCAAGTGCATATGAGGTATGCACACATAGAAAGGTCACAGATAATATGTGATCATTTTAAAACCATCATATTCTTCGTTACCGTCAGACAGGTAAATAGGGCGAACTACAAGGCACTATATAATATAATATGGGGAAGCATCGAGATGGAAGGAGCCCAGATTCTTGAATGACCTCTCGGAGTAGTGTCTCCCATCCACATGAGACTCTGTTATGAGTAAGAAATAAATTTTGATTATGTTAAACCACTGAGTTTGGGGAAGTTTTGCTACAGCAATTAGTCTTCCCTGACTAATTCACTACATTATAAAGAATGGAGCATATTTGTTTTCCAGTCATATTTTGGTAAAAGCATTTCATAGCATGCAAATATTAGCCGATTACCATATTTACAAAATTAATATGCAGAGCAAGATTTTTTAATTCAATCATGTAGATTATACTTATTACCCTTCTTGCTGTTATGAACCCAACCTTTCCTTTCTGTTTCACAAAGCACCAAAGGATAGAGTCCTCAACATACATTTTTTTCACTCGCTCAGATGTTTGTTGAATGAAAGAGTAAAGAAATGCTAATTTCGATGAGAGAAGAAGCTTTTGTAAGGGGAAGCAAAGAAGAGCCCTGTACGTAGAGGAGATATACCTAAACAAGAGAATGTAGTTTTGATAGGTACCGTCAAGATAAAGTCACAGCAGAATGCGGCAAACTGCATTCTCTCTGCAGGCATACAGAGGTGCTGCAGTGCCCCAGGTCCTAAGGTCATACTGGTCTTCAGCTCTTCCCACCACGTCCAGTTTTTGCATTCTCACCCTCTGCCTTATTGAGTAATTTTCCCCAAATACTTCAGTTCAACTGACTTCAAAGCTCTATATGTTCCTTCCATGGGCCTTGGAATACAGAAAACATATTGGCTCCTAGAGTGACTCTGCCAATAAAGAGAAGACTTTCTTCTATCAAGCTGCCCTGCTCAGTTCTCTACCCTTTGAAGTGAGAGCTTGTAGAAATTTTGGTTGCTTCAAACTTGGATTTGCAACTTTAAAGCGGCAGCTTCCTTCATTTACTGATGTTTTGCAGACTTAAAAACGTGTCATTGATTTTTTTTGGAAGAAAACAGTACAGTTTTATCAAAGCATTTTTTAAGTGTGAAAAGAAAATAACATCATTATCCAACAGACAAATAAAAATGTATTCTCTACCACTCCAAGGTAAAAAGTCTTAATCTTTGTGATAGATTGTATTAATAGCAATACTACACACCCCTCTGTATCTATCCTCTTATCCTATTCTCTTATCCTGTAGATCAGAGCAATCTATTATCAAAACATAATAAATGACTGCTTTTATTTTATTTTATTTTATTTTATTTTACTTTATCCTATTTTTTGAGAAGGGGGTCTTGCTCTGTCACCCAGGCTGGAGTGCAGTGGCATGTTCACAGCTCACTGCAACCTTGACCTCTCGGGTTCAGGTGATCCTACCACCTCACCATCTTTAGTAGCTTGGACTACAGGCATGCACCACCAGCCCAGCTGATTTTTGCATTTTTTGTAGAGACAGGGTTTTCCCACATTTCTCAGGCTGGTCTTGAACTCCCAGACTCAGGCAACCCACCTGCCTTGGTTGGCCTCCCAACATGCTAGGATTACAGACGTGAGCCACCACGCCTGGCCTGATTGTTATTTTAGGCATTGAGTTTGGGGATAGTTTGTTATAGCAATAGTGAAGTGATACAGAAATTGGTGCTAGAAAGTGGATGCTGCTGTAACAAAAACTTAAATTATGAGACACTGGCTTTAGAACTAGATGGTGCATGAGGCTGAGAAAATGGCAAGAAAAGTGTTAAAGCTGGAAAAATGGTTAGAAAACTTACAGGAGGCTAGAGACATAGTAAGAAAACTTACAGGAGGCTTGTATTATATAGATGTGAAATATTTGGTTGAACTGTCATTTATGGTAACTTGGAAGATAGAAAATGTATCTAATAAACTTTTGAATTTGTCCAAGTAAATCTTCAGACAGAATATTGGAAGCATCAGCTTGTTTTTAGCTGCCTATGAGCAAAAGTTACTATAAGAGAGAGATAAACTCAAGCATGAACTAGCAAATTTGAAAACAGAACTGAGAGGGAACATGGCTCAGAAATGCAGGAAGCTGTTACTCAAAGTAAAATGCATTCTCATATTTAGACTTTTCAACCAGTAAAAGATTCTCAAATTAAGATAATTCCTGGGGACAAAGATTAAGGGCACTGCAGTAAGACATGCCCTCAGAGTAAAGATTAAAGTAAGAGTTTGGTTGTACAACCCTTAAGACATCTGTAAGAAATAAGGCATTTTCTCAGCTGCACAGAAGGGCTTCCATAAAGCTAAGGGAGGATGATCCCCCAGCAACCAGTCATGACCTAAATAGGAGTAATTAAGTCTAGAGAGGTAAAACTAACTAAAAAAAAATTGTTCATATGGCCTCTGTCACATAGTGTGAATGAAAATGAAATATATAGAAAACCCACAAACGTCTAGAGAACTGTGTTGGTAGAAGCACTACCAGCCTGAACTCAAAGAGATAGACTGTGCTCAGGTTGTGAAAAGGTTTGTGAGTCCCCAATTTTCTCTGAAGAGGAAAAAGGCTAAACACTTGCATATTTCTACCTGCTTTCTTATCTGTCTACCATTATTACCATAAGAAGAACATTCCTGGTCTAGTCCCCAGAGCCAAGGAGAAAATGAGAGAGCTCTTAGGCAGAGCCACCTTCCCCTTCCTTTGAGCCCAGTCTAGATCATATAACCAGTTGACCTAAAACCTACAAAAATAAAGATTATTTCTTTAGGTCACTGAGTTTTGGGGCAGTTTTGTTGCAGAGCAGTAACTACCTGATACAACCTTTAAAGGAGTGTTTCTCAAATTTTAGTGTGGATAAGAATGACCAGGCATGCTGTGGCCATGCCTGCTTGCAGGGCAGCCTTGAGTGTCCTGGGGACCCACATCATATTTCCTGCACTGGCAGACTGTGCCTGACTGGAAGAGAGCTCCAGCGAGGTGGCCCCCATGGTCATGCACCAATTTGCCTGCTCTCTCCCCACACTGCAGCTTCCTGCAGGGCCCACAGCAACCCCCACATCACCTTGCTGGCACAGGTGTGCACAGGCAGGTTTTGTCTTCCTTGTCCTGTTAGTGCCCTTCCACTGCCGCAGTGGGAGTGCACGCCACCCATGTCCTCCCGCCAGACCACCATTGCAGTCAGAGCCTAGCTGAGCACAGAGAGAGCCAGACCTACCTCCACCAGCACCTGCTCTAGCGCCAACACTGCTCCTGGAGTGAAAGTTGGCACAGAGAACAGCAGACTCTCCCCTTCCCTGAGTGACCACGCCTGTCTGCCACACACAGAGAGTACACACAGACCTGGCCTAGCAGCACCCTGTTCCTGGCTAATACCACCACCAGCATGACAGTTGTCAGCAGGGGCCCAAGTCCCCACCCCCAGCCATGCTACCGCCACCACTGTGGTGAACACCCACAGGGAGGGAGGTGCCCATGCACCCACTAGCAACATGTCACAGCTGACGAACATGCACCCCACCATGCTGCCACTGCTGCTGCTTCTGCTGCTGACACGTGGAAACAAGGACAGACCCACTGCCACCACACTACGAAATGCTTCGTTTGACACCACCCATAAGAGTATAGTGACTAGTGGTCTGGGAGCACCTCTGCCCCCTCACAATGCAGTGGATTTCTAACCTCAAGTAGACAGAGAACAAAGTCAGGGCCCAATAAAAACCCCCCAGAATTAGAGCATGCAGTCCAGGAGTTGGGAGTGAGTGTTGGCCCCATAAAATTTTCCAGAAGTGAAGCCAGCTGTCTTAACCCCTCCATATACCACAATCAAACACTCAAGTTCATCAAATAGTATAAAAGAAAAAAAAATCCATTCAAAGGTCACTAACTTCAAAGACTGAAGAAACATCAGCCCACAAAGATGAGGAAGAACCAGTGCAAGAACTCTAACAATTCAAAAATCCAGAGTGCCTTCTTTCCTCCAAACCACTGCACTATCTCTCCAGCAAGTGTTCTGAACCAGGCTGAGACAGCTAAAATGACAGAAATAGAATTCAGGATACGGATAGGAATGAAGGCCATTGAGATGCAGGGGTACATTGAACCTAATCTAAGGAAGTTGAGAATCACAATAAAACGATACAGGAGCTGACATACAAAATAGCCAGTGTAGAAAAGAACGTAACTGACCTGATTGAGCTGAAAAACACACTGAAAGAATTTCATAATGTAATCACAAGTATTAACAGCAGACTAATCAAGCTGAGAAAAGAATCTCAAAGCTCAGACTGGTTTTCTGAAAAGAGACAAGCAGGCAAGAATAGAAAAAAAAGAATGAAAAGGAACAAACAAAACCTCTGAGGAATATGGGATTACGTAAAAAGATAAAATCTACGACTCATTGTTGTCCCTGAAAGAGATGAGACTGTAAGCAACTTGAAAAACATATTTCAGGATATTGTCCATGAGAACTTCCCCAATCTAGCTAGAGAGGCCAACGTTCAAATTGAGGAAATGCAGAGAACCTCAGTAAGATACCTCACAAGAAAATCATCCTCAAGACACATAATCATCAGATTCTCCAAGGTTGGAATGAATTAACAAATATTAAAGGCAGCCAGAAAAAAAGGTCATTTACCAAGGGAAGCCCATCAGGTGAACAGCAGACTTCTCAGCAGAAACACTACAAGCCAGAAGAGATTCACAGCCAATATTCAACATTCTTAAAGAAAAGGAATTCCAACCAAGAATTTTATATCTGGCCAAACTAAACTCCATAAGAAAATGAGAAATAAGATCCTTTTCAGACAAGCAAATGCTGAGGGACTTCATTACCACCAGACTTGCCTTACAAGAGCTCCTGAAGGAAGTCCTAAATATGGACAGAAAATACCATTATCAGCCACTATAAAAACACACTTAAATACACAGACCAGTGACACTATAAAGCAACCACCTAAACAAGTCTGCATAGTACCCAGCTGACATCATGATGATAGGATCAAATTCACATATATCACTACTAACCTTGAATGTAAATGGGCTAAGTGCCCCCAATTAAAAGACACAGAATGGCAAGCTGGATAAAGAACCAAAACCCATTGGTATACTGTCTTCAAGAGACTCGTCTCACATGCAATGACACCTATAGGCTCAAAATAAAGGAATGGAGAAAAATCTACCAAGCAAATGGAAAACAAAAAAGCAGGGGTTGCAATCATAATTTCAGACAAAACAGACTTTAAACCAACAAAGATCAAAAAAGACAAAGAAGGGCATTACATAATGGTAAAAGGTTGAATTCAACAAGAAGACCTAACTATGCTAAATATATATGCATGCAATGCAGGAGCACAAAGATTTATAAAGCAATTTCTTAGAGACCTTCAAAGAAACATAGATGCCAAAAAACTAATAGTGGAGGACTTCAATGTACCACTGACAGTATTAGACAGAGCATTGAGGCAGAAAATTAACAATGATATTCAGGACCTGAACTCAGTACTGGATCAAATAGAACTCATAGACAGCTACAGAGCTCTCCACCCAAAAACAATAGATTATACATTTTCCTTCTTACCATATGGCACATACTCTAACTAGAGAACCAAGAGCAAACCAACCCCAAAGCTAGCAGAAGATGAGAAATAATCAAAATCAGAGCTGAACTGAAGGAGATTGAGACACACACACACATACACAAAAATCAAAAGATCAACAAACCCAGGAGTTGGTTTCTTTAAAAAACTAATAAAATAGATAGACCACTAGCTAGACTAATAAAAAAGAAAAGAGAGAAGATCCAAATAGACACAATTAGAAATGACAAAGGGGATATTGCCACTGACTCCACAGAAATACAAATAACCATCAGAGTCTATTATGAACACCTCTAAGCACACAAACTAGAAGATCTAGATGAAACTGATAAATTCCTAAACACGTACACTCTCCCAAGACTGAGCCAGAAAGAAATTGAATCCCTAAACAGGCCAATAATGGGCTCCAAAATTGAATCAGTAATAAATAACCTACCAATGTACCAAGATGTACAAAGAGATGGGACCATTCCTACTGAGACTACTCCAAAATATTGAGGAGTGGGGAACTCCTCCCTACTCATTCTATGAGGCCAGCATCATCCTGATACCAAAACCTGGCAGAGACACATACAAAAAGAAAACTTCATGCCAATACTCTTGAGAAAGGTAGATGCAAAAATCCTCAACAAAATACTGGCAAATCAAATGTGGCAGCACATCTAAAAATTTATCATAGTCAAATAGGCTTTATCCCTGGGATATAAGGTTGGTTCAACCTATGCAGGTCAATAAAGGTGAATCATCATTTAAATAAAACTAAAAACAAAAATCACATGATTATCTCAAAACATGCAGAGGCTTTTGATAAAATTCAACACCATTTCACATTAAAAACTCTCAATAAACTAGATATTGAAGGAACATACCTCAAAATAATAAAAGTCATCTCTGACAAACCCACAGCCAACATCATACTGAATGGGCAAAAGCTGGAAGCATTCCCTTTGAAAACTGGCACAATATGAGTATGCCCTTTCTCACAACTCCTATTCAACATAGTACTGGAAGTCCTGGTCAGAGAAATCAGGCAAGAGAAAGAAATAAAGGACATCCAAATAGGAAACAAGGAAGTCAAACTATCACTGTTTGCAGATGACATGATCCTATATCCAGAAAAACCCATTGTCTCAGCCCAAAAGCTTCTAAGCTAATAACCTTCAGCAAAGTTTCAGAATACAAAATCAATGTGCAAAAACCATTAGTATTCGTATATACCAACAACAGTCAAACTGAAAGCCAAATCAAGAATGCAATCTCATTCACAATTGCCACAAAAGAATGAAATACCTAGGAATACAGCTAACCAAGGAGGTGAAAGATCTCTACAATGAGAACTGCAAAACACTGTTCAAATAAATCAGAAATGACACAAACAAATGGAAAAATATTCCATGCTCATGAATAGGAAGAATCAATATTGTCAAAATGATCATACTGCCCAAAGCAACCTACAGATTCAATGCCATTCCTATCAAACTACCAATGATATTCTTCACAGAACTAGGAAAAAAAACTATTTTTAAATTCATGTGGAACCAAAAAGTACCCAAATAGCCAAAGCAATCCTAAGCAAAAAGAACAAAGCTGGAAGCATCATGCTATGTAACTTTAAACTATACTAAAGGATCACAGTAACCAAAGCAGCATGGTACTGGTACAAAAACAGACACATTGAGGAGTGTAACAGAATATAGAGCCCATAAATAAGGCCACACACCTATAACCATCTGATCTTTGACAAAGCTGACAAAAACAAGCAATGAGGAAAATACTCCCTATTTAATAAAATGGTGCTGGGATAACAGGCTAGACATATGCAGAAGATTGAAACTGGACCCCTTCCTTATGCCGTATACAAAAATTAACTCAGGATGAATTGAAGACTTAAATGTAAAACACAAAACTATAAAAACCCTGGAAGACAACCTAGGCAATAACATTCTGGACACAGGAATGGGCAAAGATTTCATGATGAAGATGCTAAAAGCAGTCGCAACAAAAGCAAAAATTGACAAATGGGATCTAATTAAACTAAAGAGCTTCTGACATCAAAATAAACTATCAAGAGAGTAAACAGGCAACCTACAGGATGGGAGAAAATTTTTTGCAAACTATTCATCTGAATGAAGGTATAATATCCAGCCTCTAAAGGGAACTTAAACAAATTTATAAGAAAAAAAATCCCATTAAAAAATGGGCAAAGGACATGAACTGACATTTTTTAAAAGAAGACATACATGTAGCTAACAAGCATATGAAAAAAAGCTCAACATCACTAATCATTAGAGAAATGCAAATCAAAACCACAATGAGATACCATCTCACACCAGTCCAAATAGCAAATAGCTATTATTAAAAGGTCAGAAAATAATAGGTACTGGCAAGGTTGCAGAGAAAAAGGAATGCTTATAACACTGTTGATGGGAGTGTAAATTTATTCAACCATTGTGGAAAACAGTGTGGCAATTCCTCAAAGAGCTAAAAATAGAGCTACCATTTTACCCAGCAATCCCATTACTGGGTATATACCCAAAGGAATATAAATCATTCTGTCATAAAGACGCATGCACACATATGTTCATTGCGGCACTATTCGCAATAGCAAAGACGTGTAATCAACCTAAATACCCATCAATGGTAGACTGGAAAAAGAAAATGTGGTATATACGCACCATAGAATACAATGCAACCATAAAAAAGAACAAGATCATGTTCTTTGCAGGGACATGTATGGAACTGGAGAACATTATCTTTAGCAAACTAACACAGGAACAGAAAACCAAATACTGCATGTTTTCACTTACAGGTGGGAGCTAAATTATGAGAACACATGGACACATAGAGGGGAACAACAGATACTGGGACCTATCAGAGGGTGGAGGGTAGGATGAAGGAGAGAATTAGGAAAAATAACTAATAGATACTAGGTTTAATCCCTGGGTGATGAAATCTGTACAACAAACCCTTATGACACAAGTTTACCTATATTACAAACCTGCACATGTACCTCTGAACTTAAAATAAGCTTAAAAAAAAAGAATTACTAAGCATGCTTTCCTGGGTCAGGTTTTCTAGAGACATACCCTGAAACAAGGATTTACATGCAAGTAATTTATTAAAGAAATACTTCTAGGATGAACTAGTAAAGGAGTGGAAAAATAGGATATGGAAGAGGAAAAAAATTAAGTGTAGTAGATGCTGTTAGTGGCTGTATCACTCAGGGTTCTTCAACAGGAACAGAACCAACAGGGTGTGGTGTGTGTGTGTGTGTGTGTGTGTGTGTGTGTGTGTATACACAAAGAGTGAGAGAGGGATTCGTTTTAAGGAATTAGCTCACGAGATTGTTGGCCTAGCAAATTCAAAATTCTTAGGGCATGCTAGCAGGCTAAAGACCCAGGGAAGAGCTGATGTTTCCATCTCAAGTCTGAAGACAGTCCAGAGGCAGAATTCCTTCTTCCTCAGAAGACCTTTGTATTTTCACTTAAGGCCTTCAACTGACTGAATGAGGCTGATTCACGTTGTGAAGGATAATCTGCTTTATTCAAAGTTCACTGATTAATCACAACTAAAAACTACCTTCGCAGCAACATCACTGCAAAGACTGGTGTTTGACCAAATATCTGGGCATCATAGCCTAGCCAACTTGACAGATAAAATTAACCCACAGTGGCCCACTCAGTTCTGCTTCACAAGCCAGCTGCTGTGAGTGTCTTTGAGTGTTAGCTGCCCTCAATCTAATGGAAGCAATCTCACCTAAGAAGACATGCCTCACTCCCCAGCCCAGGCCTGTCCCCCAACTAACAATGAGCAATGACTGACTGAGCCAAGACCAACTCTATGGGGTTATTCATCCTCCCGAGTTCTATCATAGAGCCAGGCTGACGCAAGTCTCCAATCAAAACCACATCCTGAGAGAACTCCCTCAACAAATCACTTGAACAAAAATCTCAGCATTAGCCTTTGTCTCTAAGAAATCTGACAAGCAAGGATATGATTTGGGCAAAGTGGCATAGGAGTGTCTTCAGCCTGATCCTTTAGGAATATCTAGAGTATAAGTTATGCCTCAGATATTTTCTCCTATTTAAGGTGAGGGCTTTCAAACTTCAGCACCAGTTAGTGTTGGCCAAAAGGGAGATGGGAAGCTGATAAAATCCCAGACATTCCTCCCAACCTTGACCCTCATGCTGAAGACAAGTGACAGGTAGAGTCCATTGTAAAGGCATATCAAAAAGTCAGGGGTCAGACACAGAAGCAGTTAATAGGATTCGTGAGGATCTGGATGGAGCACTGACAGTTTCTGTTACATAGGCTTACTTAAAATGCGGATTCCTAAGCTGTGTTTCCAAGATTCTGAGTTAGGATTTCTGAGACAGAGACAGAAATCCCCACTATCATAAGAGTCCCAGGATATTCTGATATAAGTGTTCCCCATATTTGAGAAATTATTGCTTTTAGATTAGGGCAAATGGTTTGTAATGTCCAATTGTCAGCCACAAAGCCAGGTGATTAAAGTACAGCAAAGATACAGAAATAGGAACCATTTTTTGAAATTCTCACCTAAGTCTTCTATAATCCTAATTTATCACAGCTGGTGATTGCATTTATTGATAGATGGCTAAGTATAGTAAGCTGTTTCCAACCCAGTAATCATCACTGGTCAGCATCCAAACCAGATAATAAAATAACTTTTTTGGTATATAAAAAGCTAAACTAAGGCTATATGAAGGCTTTGTCTCTGGCATCTGGAAAATAGATGCCAGATTTTTATATGAATCTCTTCTTTCCAAGAGGCTCTGTTCTTACATTAAAATAAGATGACAAAATGGTGGAACTGTGTTGCACTTGAATTTTTTCCATAAGCAATTGCTGCTATATGTGTCAAATATGAGTGGTCTCCCTGCATAATGGTTCCTCTTCCTGCATAAGAAGTGGAGGACTCTATTTATATTCACAATGAGGAGCTAAAGAGAAAATGAAGGAAATAATATGTGAAAGAAAACACTCAATGGTTCATTCATTGCTTCATTCAGTGCACATATATTGAGTGCCTGCCTTTTATTAGGCACTACACTGGGGCTGAAGATAAAGTCATAGAGAAAAGAGACATGGTCTCTGTTCTCACAGAGCAGTGTGAGAAACAGTTTAGAAGTAAGGCAGTTATGTAGCAATGCCACCACTTCTGCAGTCAGAGTGCAGAGTGCTGCAGGGGTACCTAGGAGCCCTACCACGCAGGGAAGTCTTCTTGGAGGAGACCTCTAAGCTGAAACCTCAAATAACCAAGAAGGTGATGACAACAAGAAGCCTGAGGAGACACTAGTGCGTGGAAGAAAATGACCAAGAAGATGATGATGAGAGGAGACTGGAGCAATAAGGCCTTACAATAGTCTGAGGCAGTTTCTTCACAGGGACACAGGAAGAATTGTCACTTATCAGAGAAGTGGTTATTTTTACTTCCTATAACAAGAAGAGTAGTTCTTGAAAGCTCCAAGAAGCCTGTTTCTTGGCCTGTAGTAAAAAGCACTCAGTCTTCAATGTCAACTTCCTTGGCATAACAGAGATTTGATTCTCATAAGCCTGACATGTCCTCCTAGTAGCAGACCCGTCTATGGAGAATATGGAGGCCATGACAGTTACCTTCTCCCTGCTTCTACTGACATGTGGAGACTGAGAATTCTGCCATAGAGGCCTAGAAAACATCTCCCAGGACTATGAAGCCCATGGAGGGAAGCTGGAGGACTTGCAAGCTTAAGTGGGACTTCATATATTTCAACATCATAAGAGTTGAGAGTTGTAATTTGGATGAGAAAGGAAAAAGTGGGAAGTGAACAAATGGCTACAAGATGTGCTGTAAAATCAATTTCCATTTTCAGGACCTGATGATAGAATAATGGGCTATAAGCTAAGGCCATAATGCATGTCACAAAGAGAGGGAGAAGACATGTTTTCCCAGAGAGTTGCCAATAGGATGACCAGTGACTGAAACTCAAAGTTAAGTATTATAGAAGAGAAATACATGCCCAAATATAACGGGACATTCTACACATTACATAGGAAATCAAAGAAAGAATAATTGAGGGAATAGTACTCAGTATCTCAACAGGAGAAAATAAGCAGGATGGGATTTAGGGATAAGTTTAGGCCACGGTGTGTTGGTAAATGTTTAACAACCAGTCATTTGAGGGAGGGGAAAAAAAAATATATATATATATGTGTGTGTGTGTGTGTGTGTGTGTGTATGTATATATGTGTGTGTGTGTGTGTATATATGTACACATGTATATATATGTATATGTATATACATGTATATGTATGTATAGATATGTACATATGTATATATATATACACATGTACACACATATATATACACACACACATATATACATACACACAAAATTGTATTGATAAAAGCTTATTACAAATTTTACTGATATAAAGAATTATAACTCAAAATTTACAAATAATAATAAAATACACCACTCTCTTTATTGTAAATTTCATGTAGACAATTGATTCTCACAGAATGCTTTTGCCGATTTTTGCTGAATCTTGTATCTGTATTCAACCTACGGTTGCAAACAATGAATGAGCTTATTTATGACATGAATTTTGGTTGATACTTTCATTCATGTTAACAAGTAAGGACAAAAGCAAAACAGCAGGGACCTATGTTGGAACTTTGTTTATCTGTCAATGATGTGAATGATTTATTTGCTGAATTGGCAAACAGTTTTCAAATACTGCAAAAATATTTTCTTAATGTTATATGCTATTCACAGTGTAATGGCTATAGACACAACATACTATTGTGTCTATTTGTATTATTTACATTTGCTTCATCACTTTCTTAAGTCTAGACAGTCAACAACAAAAAAATCCAGATCTGACTTATAGCATTTGCTGATTTTCCTGGTATAAATATTCCCACCAAGACCAATTTCAAGCTGCCAAGTTGACTTAATGAACACAGAATTGAGAAGGAAAGCATGGCAGTAGCATACCATTATACAGTATTTCTATCTTATAGGAAAAATAGACATAACCTTAAGAGTAAAGATACTCTATGATACAGTACAGTGAAATACTTGGACAATCATGAGTTTTACAAATTTATTATCTTTTAGCGAATACACTTTCTTTAGCTAAATATTTAGTAATTATCTTTCAGTAATTTATTCTACAGTCTTTCCCAATATTAGTCTCAAGGACACCAGTCTGTGGTGTGCAGACTTCATTCTCCTTTTTCCTTTGTGAAAGAATCAAGTTTGCCCAGAAATTTGCTCCACTATTTTGAAATCTATTCCATTTTCTGTAATTTCTCAAAAATTAGAAACATTGAGTTATATCAAAATTCTAGATTATAAAACAAAACTTGGTGAACAAATTCAACCATACACTATAGCCAAAAATAAACAGGACACATTCTACCGCTTCTCATTCTTTTAGAAAAGGTGATAGATAGATATTAATAGATACAGAGATATATAGATATAGATATGATTTTAGTTTTAAGCTTCAATCCCCAAAATTCTAAATATGTGCAAGTAAAGAAGCTTCCATGTAATTCACAGTTGAAATAACATCTGAAAGTAAATTTTCAACCACGGTTTTTTTGAAGGAAAAACCCAACAGGAAGGCTGCTATGGCTTGAATCCTTCCTCCAAACCTCAGGTTGAAATTTAATTGCCATTGTAACACTGTTGAGAGGTGGGGCCTTTAAGAGGTCAATAGATTAATGCCATTGTATGGCAGTATGTTTGTCATCTTAGGAGTAGCTTTCTAAGGTAGTGTGTTTGTTATCTTAGGAGTAGTAACCTGCTAAAAATACTCCTAAGATAATAAACAAAATAAAAAGGATAAAAATGATGATTTTGGCCCCTCCCTCTCTTTCTTTCTGTCTCATGTAGTCACTTGCCTTTCTGCCATATTATAATGGAGCAAGAAAGCCTTCAGCAGATGCCAGCACCACACTCTTGGACATCCCAGCCTCTAGACTCATACACAGAGTAAATGTCTGTTCTTCATAAATTAATCATTCTGCGGTATCCTGTTATAGCAGTAGAAAACTGACTAATACAAATACATACCTTTGCTCAATGCAAGACTGAAACAGAAATAAATACCTCACTTTTTTAAATGATAACATTCATGGTAATTAGTATTCATATATTTTGCTAGCACTACAATCAATTAGGTTCAATCAACAGTTTTTGAAATGAAAAGGATCCATTCTGCATTAATAGCTAGGTCATTTTACAGCCACATGAGCAATACACTTCAGCAATTATTCCGTACGTGATATTCACTTACTCTCTAGAAAGAAAATAAGTTACTTTCATTCTCCTCAGTGGCTGAAAGCTTAAAATAAAAATAAACAGAAATTAAAATAACCAACATTTCTTCTCAAAATAAGTAAATAAAATACTAATAAACATTAACAAATGAACACACTCAAAAATTGAGAGTAAAATTAATCCCATGTTTCTCAGTAAATGATTCATTGAATGTGAGGAAACTCTCACAGATTGACTTCTATTCAAGCTATTCTAAGGCTTTCACATCATTGGCAGTGGATGTTTTCTTGGACTTGGTGGACGCATTACACACTATAAATGAGAAAAAATAATGTGGAGGAGGTTGATCACTGGACCAGGAGGCCAAAGACTGTGTCATTCCCCCTATCAGTCCAATGATCTCTGTTCATTCCTACACCATGCCAGGCACTCTGCCAGGCAGCAAGAATTAAAAGGTGAATAAGATATGATCCCTGTTGATGGGGTGGTTATAGTTGAGTATATTGACTAATTTGAGTTTTAAAAACTGGCTAGAATACAGGATACAATTTGATAATTACAATAGAAATACATGGGGAAGGAAGAATCAAGGATAACTTCAGAGGAGATGGCCATAAGGGATGAGTGATCATTTTCTCATGAGAGGATGAAGGGAAGACACTGCAGGCAGGGGAAAAAAAGAACAAAGACACAATCCCAGGGAATTTCTGGAAAAGAGAGTGTTAGCAGTGGAGTGGACACGGAATGATCTCTGATTCCCCACTCTGTGCTGATGCACAACATGGTGCCTGGTCCACAGTGGGTGCTCAACAAATATTTGCTGAATGAATGAGTCCAAATTAGAGGAAGCCTAAAGGGTACAAGAGAATAAATAGAAAATAATAGAGGAGACTTCTGCATCAAGCCAAGGAATGTGGACATTGTTCTATAAGCAGTGGGAAGCCAGCAAATGTTTTCAAACAGAGAAGTTTGTTTTCATCCATAAAATAAGCATAAGGTTTTTTTGTTTGTTTGTTTTGGAGTCTTTTTGCTTGTTTTTTCCAAGATGGTGTATTGGAGGCATGGTTAGCACACCTCTTCCACTTGGAAAGACAAAATTATGTGTAGAGATTCATGCTGTAAACTTTTTTTTCCAAAAAGCAACACAGTAACTTAACAGGAAAACTGAAAACAACCACAGACCCTTTGAAGGAAACAGTGGGCTGCAGCCTACACTGTGAGCCAGGAAGAAAACCATAAGTCCCTAGAGTGTGAGCAGGAAGAAACTGCCTTTACACTCCCACTGGGGAACCTGGCAATCCAGGCCACAGGGGAAGGCCTTAACCCTACCCAGCACTAGAGCTGAGTTAGTGAGTGAGGGAAGTATATGAGAAGGAACAATATCGGGAGGTGCTTTGCATGCACACCCAGACTCCAATGGGAATAGAGGGAAACCATTTCTGATCCTACATCGCAGGGGACTTCATAGAAGTCTTCCAGCTAACTCAGGTGGTGGTCACAGGTTGAGAGAAGCTCCCAACTGAGATTGGCAATATAATCTCAAGTGAAGATGAAGCCCTTTGGCTAGGGCCGAGGGGTAAATGGGAAGTATGCTGTATGCATAAGCATAGGAGCTGGATGCCCCAGCTTCACAGATGGACCAGTAGGGATGTGGCCTGAAGGGCAGGGTTTCTGTCTCACTGAGGAAGGCTTAAGGCCTGGGGCAGTTTTGAGTTCTGAGTGCAGACTCCCTGGAACCGAGCTAGCTGCTGCTAGTGGAACACTGCATGTGTGAGACCTGCTTTGCCAAGTGTGTGGGAGCTGGGTAGGGCTCACTGCTGCCTGATGCTCCCCACTCCCATGTGGACTCTTCTGTGCAGCAGAGACAGCTGCACTCCTCCCTGGAACATTACTTCAGTGGTCAGAAGACTGTCATCCAATCCCCACTGGAGCTGCTGCTTGTGCCCAGAGGCCAAGCTTGATGTGGACTTGCCTAACCGAGCCCCCACCTAACTTTGCCCCTCTACCCACCCTGGTAGTTTAATGCAAAAGACAGGTATTTTGGGGAGATCTATGGCCCCACCCATTGTTTGAGACACCAGAGCACCTCCCCTGAGTAACAAGACAAGCACAAATCCTACCACTACCATCACGGCTGGTGCTCTTTTGCAAACACAACTTCCTGGCTAGAAGCCAAGTAACACAGTCCATTACAACACCTGCAGGCATAATAACAGCACCCAGGAAGGAGAAAACTTCTGTATGATCTCAGCTATTACCATTTCCTATGTTACCCTGGCTAACCAGGAGGTCCTGAGTCTGTCCCCATGACCAGTTCATCACCACTACGATTGGCATTTGAGAAAGCCAACACAGAAAGGATATTTATAACCAAAGAAATCTCACAGAGTCTATCATTCCCCTGCCACTCTCATCAGAAGTGGTGCTGGAACCCATTGCTGAAATACTAGAGGATAGGTCACATCACTGGATTCCTTGCAGCCATTCCCCAGCACCAGCCTGGAGTGTGGCAGCCCCACTGGGTGGCTAGACCCAGAGGAGCAGCAGGATTCACAGTAGTCTGGCCCTTAGGGACTCCTACTGTTAGGGGTAGGGAGAGTTCACCGCATCAAGGAAGCACCCTGTGGGACAAAAGATGTGGGACAATCCAGATGACAGGCCTTGAGTCCCAGAACTTTATGCTTGTAAGAAGTTTACTTCAGCAGAGGCACAAGTGCAGAGCTGAGCTCAGTGGGAAAAGTCTGCAGCTCTATCCTAACAGGCAGACAGCATTGGTGCTCATGAAGGGTCTTGTAGAACAAGACTTTTTCTCCTCTTGCCCACCACTGTAGACACAGCTTGGCCTTCTCTCATGGGAGCTGGGTGTGAGTACACCTGTAGACAGCCTTTCTGGAATGCTTCAGGGTGACTGCATCCCCACAGGAGTGCCCTCCAGGTTCAGGTTTGCACAAGAGGTAGTGTCACAATCCCTCTCTACATGGAAAATCAGCATTCCTGCAGATGAAAAGAAGTGCCTGTCTGATCTGAATAGCTGGAACACTGTGGTTCAGGAGTGTGACTGAAAGATAGCTTGCTTTCCTGCTGGCCTGGCAGGGGAGCTGAGGTGGCTCCTTCCCTTCCCACCGAAAAGATCTCAGTGCATTTCACTGAGAGCTCCCCCAGCCTCCTCTGTCAAGGCTGCCACCCCTGCCCACCATTGAGCATTACATTTACCTACTTGCATTAGCCACAGCTGGTTTATACCCACGGATACGTCCTACCGGCCTGAAGCCTAAACTGCTCAACCCAGTGAATAAAATACTTGGAAAAAATAAATAAATAAATAAATACACACCACTGGGGAATGAGATAAGCTCCATGAGACCTCTGCCATTCAAGCCCCACAGGAGACAATGAACCTGCTTGCACACCAAGCACATCACTACTACAGTCAACATCTGAGAAAGGCATCATACAAAAACTGCCTGTAGCCAAGGAACTCATATGAAGTCTTCACCTCTAAAAGCACTCAGAGCTGAATTAGGTTACAATCCACTATAAACGTTAAAGTCACATCCTCAAGAGGAAAAAAAGAAATAAAAACCTCCACCATGGAATAAAAAATAAATTTAAAAATAATTAGAAGAAATAGTCTATCTAAATGAAAATAAACCCGAAAAATATGGTTCTATTACATCCCCAAAATATCACACCAGCTCTCCAGCAATGGATCTAAACCAAGATAAAATCTTTGAAACACCAGAGAAAGAATTCAAAGGGTTGATTATTAAGTTACTCAGGGAGATGAAAGAGAAAGGCAAAAACCAACATAAAGAAATTAAGAAAACAATTCAGAATATGAATGAAAAATTTTCTAAAGCAATAGAGATTTTAAAGAAAAAAACAGAACTTTTAGAAATGAAAGACACATTTAGGGAATTGCAAAATGCAGTGGAAAGTTTTAACAATAGACTAGACCAAGTAGGAAGAAAGAATTTCAGAGCTGGAAATTTCAAAACAAGGGTTTTGAAATAATGCAATAAGACAAAAATAAAAAAGAATTTTAAAAAATGAACAAAGTCTCTAAGAAATATGGGATTATGTAAAATGGACAAACCTAACAATCCTTGGTGCTCCTGAAAGAGAAGAAAAAGCAAAATGTTTGAAAAACTTATTTAGGGGAATAACTGAGGAAAATTGCTCTACCCTTGCTAGAAGTTTAGACATCCAAAAACAGCAAACTGAAAAAAATCCTAAGAGATTCATTGCAAAAAAGACATCACCAAGGCATCTAGTCATCAGGCTATCTAAATTCAACATGAAGGAAAGAATTCTAAGAATAGAGAGACAAAAACAGGTAAGTTATAGAAGAAAACCTATCAGACTAACGGCAAACTTCCCAGCAGAAACCTTACAAGCCACAAGGAATTGGGTTTCTATCTTTGGCCTCCTTAAACAGAATAACTTCTCAGCCAGGAATTTTGCATCCAGCAAAAGTAAGATTTATAAATGAAGGACAAATAAAGCCTATTTCAGACAAGCAAATACTGAGGGAATTCGGCACTACCAGACTAGTCCTATAAGAAATGCTAAAAGGAGTTCTAAATCTTGAAACAAAAGGTCAGTATGCACCAGAATAGAACTTCTTGAAAGCACAAAACTCACAGGACCTATAAAACAATACCATAATGAAGAAAACAAAGTAACTAGGTAACAATCAACATGATGACTGGAACAATACCACGTCTCAATATTAATGTTGAATATAAATGAACCAAATGCTCCACTTAAAAGATGCAGATTGGCAGAATGGATTAAAAAAATGGTCAAACAAATATCTGCTGTCTTCAAGAGACATACCTAACAATTAAGGGATTCTTATAGACACAAGGTAAAAGATACTCCACATAAATGGAAACCGAAAGTGAGCAATAGTAGCTATCAGGTAAAACAGACTTTAAAGCAACAACTAAAGCAACAACCATTTAAAAAAGAGACAAAGAAGGTCATTATATAATGATAAAACAATCAATCCAAGAAGAAGATTTTATAATTCTAAGTATATATGACCTAACTCTGGAACTCCCAGATGCATAAGACAATTACTACTAGACCTCAGAAAACAGATAGACAACAACACAATAATAGTGGGGGACTTCAGTACTCCACTGACAGCACTAGACAGATCATCAAGACACAAAGTCAACAAATAAATACTGGATTTGAATTGTGCCCTAGAACAAATGTACCTAACAGATATTTACAGAACATTCTACCCAAGAATTGCAGAATATACATTCTTCTCATGAACACATGAAACATTCTCCAAGATAGACCATATGATAGGCACAAAACAAATCTTAATAAATTTTTAAAAATGAAAGTCATATCAAATATCTTCCCAGACCACAGTGGAATAAAACTAGAAATCAATTTCAAAGGAACCCTCAAAACTGTACAAATACATGGAAATTACACAGTTTGCTCCTGAGTGATTTTGGAGTTAACAATAAAATCAAGATGGAAATTAAAAAGTTCTTCAAAATGAATAATAACAGTGACACAATTTGTCAAAACCTCTGGGATACAGCAAAAGCAGTTCTAAGGAAAAAGCTTATGACACTAAATGCCTACATCAAAAAGTCTGAAAAATCACAAATTGACAACCTAATATCACACCTCAAGGAACTAGAGAAACAAGTATAAACCAAACCAAAGTTATCAGAAGAAATAACAAGGATCAGAGAAGAACTAAATAAAATTGAAACCAACATATGATCATCTCAATAGATGCAGAAAAAGCAGTCAATAAAATCCAGCATCTCTTTCTGATAAAATTCCTCAACAAACTAGTTTTATATATATATATATATGTGTGTGTGTGTGTGTGTGTGTATATATATGTATATATACGTATATATGTATATATATATGTATATATACATATATATGATTAATTAAATGAAAACTTGGTTCTTCTAAGGATAAACAAAATCGATAGAACCATTAGCTAGTTTAAGCTTAACTAGAAATGAAAATGGAGATATTACAACCAACACCACAAAAATACAAAAGATTATTTGAGACTACTATGAACACTTCTACGCACATGAATTAGAAAACCTAGAGGAAATAGACAAATTCTTGGAAATATACAATCCTCTTAGCTTGAATAAGGAAAAAATAGAAATCCTGAACAGACCAATAACAAGCAGTGAGATTGAATCATGAACAAAAAATTCACCACCACCAACAAAAAAGCCCAGGGCCAGATGGATTCAGAGCCACATTCTACCAGACATTCAAAGAAAAAGTGGTACAGTCCTACTGAAACTATTCCAAATGATTGAGCAAGAGAAAAATCCTCCCTAACTCATTCTATGAAGCCAATATCACCCTGATACCAAAGCCAGGAAGGGACATCCAAAAACAGAAAATTACAGACCAATATCCTTGCTGAACATAGATGCTAAATCCTCAAGAAAATACTAAGAAATAGCACATCAAAAAGATGATATACTATGATCAAGTGGGTTTCATCCCAGGGATGCAGGTATGGTTCAACATATGCAAGTCAATAAATGTGATTTATCACATAAACAGAATTAAAAATGAAAACCATATGATCATCTCAATAAATGCAGAAAAATCATTCAATAAAATCCAGCATCCTTTCTGATAAAATTCCTCAATGTACTAGTCATATAAGGAACATGCCTCAAAATAATAAAAGCCGTATGTGACAGACCCACAGCCAACATCATGCTGAATGAGGAAAAGTTGAAAGCATTCCCTCTGAGAATTGGAAAAAGACATGGATGCCTACTTTCACCACTTGTATTCAACATAGTACTAGAAGTCCTAGCCAGAGAAACCAGGCAAGAGAAATATATAAAAGGCATCAAAATTGGAAAAGACAAAGTCAAATTATCACTGTTCACCAATGATATGATTGTATACCTAGGAAACACTAAAGACTCTTCCAAAAGACTCCTAGACCTGATAAACAAATTCAGCAAAGTTTCGGGTTACAAAATCAATGTACACAAAGTAGCACTGCTATACACCAACAGCAACCAAGCTAAAATCAAATAAAGAAGTCAATCTATCCCTTTTACACAGATGAAAAATACATAAAATAAAATACCTAGGAATATACTTAACCAAGGAGGTGAAAGACCTCTACAACAACTCCAAAATACTGCTGAAAGAAATCATGAATGACACAAACAAATGGAAATACATCTCATGTTCACGGATTGGAAGAATCAATATCATGAAAATGACCATACTGCCAAAGCAATCTACATATTCAATGCAATCTCTATCAAAATATCAATATCATTTTTCACTGAATTAGAGAAAATAATCCTAAAATTCACACAGAACCAAAAAAAAGAGCCTGAATAGGCAAAGTAATCCTAAGCAAAAAGAAGAAATCCAAAGGCATCACGTTACCTGACTTCAAATTATGCTACAAGGCTATAGTAACCCAAACAGCATGGTACTGGTATAAACGTAGACACATAGATCAATGGAACAAAAAAAAGAGCCCAGAAATGAATCCAAATACTTACAACAAACTAATCTTTGACAAAGTATACAAAAGGCACACTATTCAATAAATTGTACTGGTAAAACTGAATGGCCACATGTAAGAAAATAAAACTGGATCCCTATCTCTCACCACATACAAAAATCAGCTCAAAATAGATTAAAGACTTCAATATAAGACCAGAAAACATAAAAATTCTAGAAGAAAAACTAGGGAAAACTCTTCTGGACATTGGCCTAAGCAAAGAATTTATGCCTAAAACCCCAAAAGCAAATGCAACAACAATAAAAAAAAATGGGATTTAATTCAACTAAAAAGTTTCTGCACAGCAAAAATAATAATAATAATGATAATAATAATAATAGAGTAAACAGACAACCCACAGAATGGATTTGCATCCAACAAAGGACTAATATCCAGAATCTACAAAGAATTCAAACAAATCAGCAAGAAAAAATAAATAATCCTAGCAAACAGTGGGCAAATGACATGAATAGACATTTCACAAAAGATGATATACAAATGGCAAAGAAATGTAAGAAAAATGCTCCACATCACTAATCATCAGGGAAATGGAAATTAAAATTATGAGATGCCACCTTTGGATAAACACTTCCCTAATCCAAAGAGCCAGAGTCACTTCTCCTTTGAATCACAAGAAACTTCAGGTTACCTGATTCCACAAAGGATCTGGGTCAGCTTACAGAGACTCCAATCAACAAAACTATAAAAGGTTTATTTTTCAAGTAAAATCCTAGGGGTATGTGCATTAGAACAGGTGGGTAAGCAGAAGGGAGAAGGACTATTGAGAAGGACAAAAGCACAGGTAAGCTGGCTCTAGGATGCTGCTGTATTCCCGCCAGGTTTTAATAGGAAATTTAGCTCTGTGTTTCCAGACAGCAAAATCAAAAGGAAATGTGGTTAAGTATATAATACCTATTGCCCATAATATATCCATTGTTCATTTTTTTCTCAAGAGAAACAAAAATTTTTTATCACTTAGCCTTACATGCATTATGAAACTGCAAGTGCATATGGACAAAGGTGTGTCTTACACATCTTTGAATTTCCAACAGCACCTAATGCAGTGCCTCGCCTCTAGGAGGTGATCATTAAATAACTATCCAATTAAATTTAACTCCTTTTATTTATTCATTCAACAGATATATATTGCACATTTACTAAGTGCCTGGCACTGTGCTAGGATTGCAACAACAGAGGCTCTTCTCACACAGCTTATATTCCTCAAATACTCCTTGGCATCAATTATCCTAGGGAGAATACAATATTGAACACTTCTTATGACATGAAATTCTATAAGCTTGCCAAAATCTTTCTTTGTCTATTCGTTTGACCATGTACATTTAGAGAACAGAGGTTACAAATCTACCTGGAAGCTGAAGTCATATTTTCTTTGACCCAGTGGGTGATTTTAATTGTTTGCCAGTTGTGATGGTTTATTTTATGTGTCAACTTGGCTGGGCTATGTTGTGTCCAGATATCTGGTCAAACGTTATTCTGGGTGTTTCTGTGAGGGTATTTTTGAGCAAGAGAAACCTTGAGCAGAGTTTGAGTAAAGGAAGTTCCCCCCATGTGAGTAAGCTCCTTCAGAAAGACCAGTATTCCCCCAGCAAGAGAGAATTCCCCAACAGAATGCTTTCAGACTTCATCTGCAACATTGGCTCTTCTGGATTCTGGAGAAGACTGCCTTTAGACTGAAAGTGGAATGTCAGCTTTCCTGGATCTCCAGCCTGCCAGTTCACCCTGCAGATTATAGACTTGTCAGCCTCCATAGTCATGTGAGCAAATACCTTAGAATTTAATTAATTAATTAATATCCTGTTGATTCTGTTTCTCTGGAGAATTCTGACTAATCTACCAGCATTTAAAAATGGGAAGATTTCAGGCAAGAATTTATATTTCTAGCCTACATCAGTCAGAGTCCAACCTCAGAGAAAAGAAATAACTCTGAATCTTTGACACACGAAGTACATAATGGAGAAAATTGGTCATATAGGTGAAGGGAGAACGGATAAACAGGGAATTGTGAGGGAGCATAGAGATTAGCAACAAAAGGAAGCCACTGTCACATCGAAACGGGAGAGAGAGGAGGAGGCAGATATAGGGTGTGCAGGAAGGGATGAGGAGAGAACTAAGGTCACTCAGTGGAAGCCGGAGTTGTAATAGGCCTGTCTTTCAAAAGCGAGAGTCCTTTTGGAGATATTTCTGTTGCTGGAGGCATTGTTCAAGGCTGAGAGGCAGGGTTAGAAACAACCAAGTTTCTCCCTTTTTCCTCACCCCCATCTCCCACCAGTGCCTCCCATTGGTAGGACCCAGACAGAAGCCAGCTGAAATGGAATCTGAAAACCGCAGCCTATAGGAGTCAGTCTGCACAATTTAAAGCCAAGCGGTGGGAGTGGAAGAATAGACCTAAGGGCAAAAAGATTGACTTCTGAGCAGTCTCCCCTGAAAAATAAGATATTACAACATGAGCCTTGCAATCTTGCACACATCTGTGGGCTTGAGCTGAGTAGTAGCTGTGTCCCTTAGCCTGGGCACACTCTCCTCAGTTTGCCTTAAGTTGAACCTGCCCATTTTCTTCCATTAAGTTGCCTGCCTAGACCATACAGGCCTCTGTCGACTGGAAAACACAGAATACTGAGGCTGAAAAAGTGCTATGGATTGAATGTCTGTGTGTCCTCTCAAATTCACATGTTGAAACCTTAATTCCCAATGTGATGGTATTTGGAGGTGGGGCCTTTGAAAGGTAATCAGGTCATAAAAGTAGAGCCCTCATGAATGGGATTAGTCCTCTTATAAAAAGAGACAAAAGAGATGAACTCTCTCTCCCTTTCTCATGTGAGGATAAGCAAGAAGATGACTATCTTCAAACCAGGAAAAGAGCCCTGTCTTAATCCATTTAGTGTTGATATAAGAGAATACTTGAGACTGGGTAGTTTGCAGGGAAAAGAGGTTTATTTATCTCATCATCCTGCAGGCTGTACAAGAAACATGGCATCGGCACCTGCTCAGCTTCTGGTGAGGGCCACATGTTACGTCAAAAAATGGCAGAGAAAGTCAAAGGAAAAGTAGACACATGCAAAGCAGAACTAAAATCAAGAAGTATTCTGGCCTTACAACAACTCACTCTCTCAGGAACTAATCTGTTCCTGCAAGAACTAATTCCATCTTACTAGAGCGAGAACTCACTACCAGGAGAACAACAATAAGCCATTCATGACAGATCCTCCCCCATGGCCCAAACACTTCCCAACAGGCCCCACCTCCCAACACTGCCACATTGAGGATCAAATTTCAACATAAGATTTGGTTGGAACAAACAAGCCATAACCAAGCCATAGCATTCTGCCCCTGGCCCCCCAAAATTCATGTCCTTCTCACATTCAAAACACAATTACACAATTTTCTAATAGTTCCAAAAGTGTTCACTAGTCCCAGTATCAACTCAAAAGTCTGAAGTCCAACATCTCATTTGAGACTCAAGGCAAGTTCTTTCTAGCTATAAACCTATAGGGAAATTTTCATTTTTCCCCTTAAGATTCAATAATTTGAGTCTATAAAACAATCTGATACTAGACAGATTAGTAGGAAAAAGGCATTCAAATTTTATGACATACATATATGTGCCCAAGAGTCATATAAAATATTAAAACTCAAAGAAATATAAGAGGGTTGACACTTTTATACCATCTTGAGGTTACAGAAGAAATGAGGGCTCTAGAGCATGGCAAAATAGGTTATGGTAGCAAAACAGGTTATGGAAAGAAGAGAAGAGGAAACACCTTACTAGCAAAGGGGTCTTACTATGCAGATGAAACCTCACAGGTAGCAGCCTTCAGAAAAAAATAAATCGTAGCCAGCAGTAAATATTTCTGTCAGAGCTTTAAACTGTCAGACTCTCAATTCATCTTTCCCAGGTCCCGACAAGGGGGGCTTCAAAGAAAGCCTGTTTCTATCTGTTGTTTACTTCACTTCATTTCCTCCACAGATGCAAACCTCTCCCTCAAAAGTCAGTTTTTCATCTGTTCTGGTGTCAGCATCTGCTCAGTTTCTGGTGAGGGTCATATGCTAGGTCTAAATATAACACAGAAGGTTAAAGGAGAAGTGAACATACACAAAGAGGAAACAAACCCAAGCATATGGGTTCATCTTGCCCACTGCCCAAAAAAGCTAATGCACTAACAGCAGGTTTTTGTGGCAAAGGACTTTAATTAACACAGGGCTAACCCAGATGAAGCTTGTTACTCAAATCAGCCTCCCCAAGAACTCAGTCTAAGGTTTTTATGGATAACCTGTGGGGGGGGGGGGGGCGGGGGGGGCGGCTAGGATAACAAATCAGGTGCTACTGATTGGTTAGGGATGAAATTATAGAGGTATGGAAAATGGTTCTTGTGCACTGAATCAGCCTCTGGAAGGGGGTCACAGGACCAATTGAGTCATCAGGCATGGGTCTAGGTGAAATCAATTTGTCACCAGAATACAAAAATCTAAAAAATCTCAAAAGACCAATCTTACATTCTGTGATAGTGATGTTACCTGTAGTAGCAATTGGTGAAATTACAAGTCTGTGGCCTCTGCTTCATGACTCCTGAGCAGTAAGGGATTATAGGAAAACAAGCTAGGAAACAACAGCTGTTTATCATTTAACTATACTTACATTTTAGCAGAATTCAGGCCCCTCTCAGAATACTAATCTTGTGACCTTTCGTTATCTTACAAAGACTGTTTCAGTCTCCAAACAAGGAGGGGATCAGTTTTAGGAGCGACTATTATTATCCTTGCTTCACAATTAAACTGTAAACTAAATTCTTCTCATGGTTAGCTTCGTCTATGCCCAGGAATGAGCAGAGACAGCCAGCCTGTGATGCTAGAGGCAAGACGGAGGCGGCCATGCCAGACTTCTCTCACTGTCATAATCTTTGCAAAGGCAGTTTCACGATGGTTGTCTTGGTTTTATAACAACTCACTGTATCAGGAACTAATTCAGTCTCATGAGTACTAATCCTGTCCCACTAGAGCAAGAATTTACTGCTGAAAGAACTGCACCAAGCCATTGATGATGACCTAAGCATCTCCCACTAGGTTTTCCCTCCCAACACCACCACAAGTTTTAACATAAGATTTGCCAGGGATAAACAAGCCGTATCCAAAACTAGCACGTCCCCCCCAGGAGCCAAATCAACAACACCTTGATCTTGAGCTTCCCAGCCTCCAGAACTGTGCAAAATAAATGTTTGTTGTTTAAGTCACCCAGTCTATGGTATTTATTATAGCAGCCCCCAAACAGACTCAGAGAGGGAAACTGAAAGATCATCTAGTCCAATCTAGGTACTTATCATATTACAGAGGAGAGAGTGAAACCCAGAGGGAGACAGATTTACCTAATTTGATAGGTGGCAGAGCCAAGCTGCTCTTTCAGTTTGGTGTTCTTTCCTGTACACATCTATCTGTGGAAAGGGGAATTTAAAATTCTCCCTCTAATCACAGAGACAGTTCCCTGGGGAATGGCTGTATTTTAAAATGCAAAACAACAACCTAGACTTTTGAATAACAAAACGATTGGTTTAAATCAGGTGGAAAACCTATTTACAAAATGGGTTTAATATAAAAAATCTCCAAAACCTGATCTGAAGGAATTTTGCCTTCGTGTTCTTTTTCTTTTGCTATGTCTGAACATATTCTTTTTCCTTTAAAGGGACTTTAGAAGGAATACCTAATGAAGGCTACCACAATGATGCTTTTTTATGAATTAAAATAGTTGTTTCATTGTTTTGGATGACTACACTGGTTCTCTCGGTATCTTATTCTGTTAGGTGCTCTAGCTTTTATCTAACTCAAAAGAAAATAGGGAGGGGGAATCTTTTCTGGATTACCATACGCATTTGTGTCTTTTTCTGTCTTTCCCATATTTCATCACACAACTGGAGGAAACATAATTTGTACAGCTCAGTAATTTGAATTTTAGCAGCAAGTGTTCTGAAACTTCAGACTTACCAAAGAGGTATGAACTGGGTTTAATTGAATCTTAGTTGCTTAAGTAGGTTGAGGAGTTAATGTTTATCTGATTCTTCATCATCTGCTCCTGTTTGGACTCGTAAGCCTCTTCTCTAAATTGGTTTACTCCTTTCTCAGCACAGAGATTTGCCAGGAGAAATTTCTGGAAATTCAGCAGCAGGTGTCAGTTTTGCAAAGGTCCATCCAGTCAGGTAATCTCACAGCTTCCTCTCTTCTCATATCAACTGCAAACTATTTATTATGTAGGAAATATATGCTAATAAATATGGCAATCCCTATCAGTTTTAATTATTTTAGTTTGCTTCACTATTTCAATAATAAAACATTAACAACCATTTGAGTTCACTAATTCTAGATTTCCAAAAAGTGATTCCTAGAATTTTAAAAGAAAAATATTTGGTTAACAACAATATTTCATGTTAGAAGAAAAGAAGGAAGAGATTCTGTCTGGAGGAAGAAGATTAGTTTTGGATTTTTTGTTTGTTTGTCTTCTCAATATATCTCTTTTTCTTAGGGTGAAAAGCTTGTGTCATTTATAAAAATGAGGTTACAAATTAGCTCATTGGTGCTCATCAGTAGTTTATTAGTCTCAATCTTATTAATAATCATACTGTTCTTTCTGGGAAGCTAATAGCAAACTGAAGATCACTTTGAAAGATAATTGGCTTTGGCTTAGTAAAAAAGCCATGTTTATAGATGTCTCTGGAAAAAAAGAAACCCACACACCATCAAATAATATTAGAGTGTCATGGTCCTTATGGCCACATTAAGACTACTTCCAGGTGTCTCCCTTCCTCAGTAAGCTTCCTGTTTCCCACCAAACCAAAACCAGAACATATTGCTGACCAAAACACAAACGGTTTATATCCAGCCTGTTCTTCCTGAACAGTATCCAACTTTATTTGGAAGCAGAAATTGCCTATTCTCTGGAGATGAGTTGTGATTAGCCAAATCAATTCTGTTCCTCACTTTCCCAGTCTCCTTGCAACTAAATATGGCCCGGTGATATAATCCTTGTCTAGAAAATATATGTGAAAGTGGCCTGATAAAGGATCTTACATGTCCTGCTCCTTCCCCATTTTTCCTGATGGCTGGACCTATAGCAGCCATCTCATAGCCGTGAGGCAACCAACAGGAGAATGAAGGTGTACATGCTAAGAATAACAGTTCAGAATGATAGAAAGTAACTGGGTCCCTGATGGGAGAGTTGAGAAGATGAGCCTACAACAGTAACCACCTACCCCTGGAATGCCAATAATGTAAAAACAAAAATCTTAATAAGTTATTGGTGTAAGCTACTGCTGGCGTTTCTAACTGCTATAACCTCCTTTTCCCAGGAAAATCCTAGAACCTTTGTCTGTGACACTATTCTTCCATTTACTCTGATAAAAATAAAAGAACAAAAACATCTTGTTGTCCATATTCTTACACCATTAAAACAACATGCACAGGGTTAGGATTTTCATCAGTTTGACAATTTACTGAAGTGTTTAATTTACTTCTGTGCCAGAAAAATCTTGTAGCTGCATCCAAACTGATTATTTATAACATGAGATGTTATTTGAATGACAGTGTATTTTATTTTCCAATTACATTTTGTTTAAGAGGTAAAATATCCATTTATAAAACTACTGCTGCTATAAAATGGTTTTACTATTAAAATCTAGATCCCTTAATTTATTCATATAGAATCCGTTATAGTATACAATTTGGATGGACTGGGGTCATAATAAGAAGTCTCTTTTAATATCAGAAACAAACAATAACAGAAGCAGATTTAATCTGTCAGCCTTAATCTTAAACTCCAGATAAATTCTGCTTTACCCATCTCAAACAAGTGAAACAAGAGTGATTAGAAGTTAATAAAATCAGTATGTAGTATAAAATAGATGCTAAGTAAAGTTAATGAGTCAAGATAATATAATTCTGACTACACAGGATACTAGTTTATAGTATCTGAAGTTTCAGCAAACAAGTTGAATCCCAGCTGAGTTCCAACCTAACTACATGTACTTAATGTTCTTTAACATATAAGTTCAGGTATCCAAAATAGATAAATGAGAGCTAAAATAATAAACACTGTATAATTATTTCATACTCTTCCAAGGTTTTCATAAAATCTTTAATTGAATCTATCACAAAATTATTAATATATAAACTGGTCAATTCAGGTATCCAGTTTCACTATATCTTTTCATTACAGTAACCAGTTGCTAGATTGAAGTGTTTCCCACATAAGATGTTTCTTATGTAGAATGACTTGATAGGAGCCATAAAGAAAGGTTATGTAACATAATGGGCAGTGCACATACTTCAGAGACAAAATAGAGTTCATTCTTTGCAATTGATCACTGTGCATCCTTGAGCTAGTCACTTAATTTTACTGAGCTTCAGTTTCCTCCAAGGTTGAATCAAGATCATACCTACCTTTAAAGATTGTTGTGAAAATCATTTTATAAATAAGTATACTGTCAAACTACAAGCCGGTGAAACCCTAATTTTATGATGCTAAAAATTAGTTGGTTCTGAATCACTTAATGCCTATATGAAATACCTGCAGTATAGCTTATATCCTTATAGCAATTCAAGTCCTAATAGAAAAAAACAAAAAGGCATCTTGATACCTTAGAAACATCTGGATAGACACAGATGAGAATTGTAAAGGACCAGAATGTCCTGAGACCTCTGAGGTGACAGAATCAAATCCCTTCCCCTTGTAAGAGAAGAAAAGCTTCCTCCTCCTTGGAGGGAGATCTTATAAAAATGTCATCAGATATTTGTCCTTCCCAATATTCACCCTCTTTTCCACTCAACATAAACCCCTAATGCTACTACATACTGGCAGGATTTAGAGGAAAATGTGGGAGATATAGCTGAGGGATGTTGGACAAGGAAGATAGAATATAAGTTTGGATAGAAGCAAGTGTATTAACATAGGAGTACTTTTCTATGATTCAAGGCTTAATATCATACAAAGCCTTTGTAACTGGTCATAATATGCTGCTGGGATAGGCTTGACATGGCAATGTCCTAGAATAAAATATATGGGGATGCTGAAACTGTGTTACTGTATTTTGAAGAAATGGTCAAAAGGCTTATGGAAGTGGAAGTGTTACAACATATTTATAAAAGCCTAAGAACCCCCCCACATGATTCTGTTCTCCAGGAGGATCCAGAGGACATTAAAGAATGCATTATTTATTTTCAGATATGGGAACAGCAGCATAAAACTATAATCCCTACAAGTGAATTGCACCCTACAACTGATCCAGCTTATTGCTAGAAGCAGTTTCCAGGTTACAGCACAGGGAAGAGTACCCAAATAGAGCCCAGGAGTCTCCTTGAATTGAACAAATAGAAACTAAACTTTAGGGAAACTAAGACAACTAAAATGTGTAGGACCAAATACTAAGAGGTAAGAGCTTCACAGAGGGAGACCTCTGGACTTCCACAGAGTGATCCCTTTGAGTCTTTGGCTGAGTACTGATCAGTACCTTTTTGTGGTGACACCTCACAAGGCTAGAGAAAGAAACACCGGACAGAAGTAGGATGAATAATTCCTGGAATCTGCAGCAAGAGTGGAGAGATATCACCACCCCATCAGCCAGACTGAAGAGACCTTATAATACATTGAGCACTGGGAAGCCTTGTGAGAAGAGTATTACCTTAGTACTGACTCTAAGTTAGCCCTGACTGAAGCTTGTCTGGACCTACCCTAATAGAGTTTACAAACAAACCACTAAAGAGTTAAACTGATCCTAAGTAAATTGACTGAACGAAGCCTGATAATCTTTAAAGAAATACAATAAAATTTAATACCTAACAATATGAAATTTACAGTGTTCAGTGACCAATCACACAAGGCATGTAAAGAAGCAGGGAACATGACCCATAACAATAAGAAAAATCAACCAATAGAAAACACTCAGAAATGGCAGAATTTAGTAACAGGATAGTAAAACAGCTGTTATAAACATGTTCCATATAATCAGAAATATAAAGGAAAACATGAATATGGTCAAAGAGATACAAAGAATTGTATTCAAGTTGCAAGATAAAGTCATCTTTACTCTTCCAAGCCTCATGGTAACCTCAAATCTAAAAACACACAATGGATACACAAAAAATAAAAAGCAAGACATTAAAACATACCACCAGAAAAAAATGACCTTCACTAAAAGGAAGATAGGAAGGAAGGAAAAATGAAGAGAAGACAACAAAACAACCAGAAAACAACAAAATGCAGGAGTAAGTCCTTACTCATCAACAGTAACATTGAATGTAAATGGTCTAAACTCTCAAAACAAAAGACACAGACTGGCTGAATGAATCAAAAAGAAAAAAAAGATCCAATGAACCCAGTGACTTTTTGCCTACAAAAAACAGACTTCACCTGTAAAGACACACATGGACTGAAATTAAGGGGGATGGGAAAAGATAGTCCATGCAAATGGAAAACAAACAAACAAACGAACAAAAAAACAAGAGTAATTATACTTATATTATATTAGACTACATAGCTTTCAATAGAAAAACTATAAAAACAGACAAAGAAGGTCACATAGTGAAAAAGCGGTCAATTCAGCAAGAGGACATAACAATTTTAAATATATATGCACCCAACAAAGGAGCACCCAGACATATAAAGGAAATATTATTAGAGCTAAAGAGAGAGAGAGACCTCAGTACAAAAATAACTGTAGACTTCAACACCCCACCTTTGGCGTTGGACAGATCATCCAGAGAGAAAATCGACAAAGAAATATTGGACTCATTATGTACTATAGACCAATGGACCTAATAGATATTTACAAAACATTTCATCCAATGGCTGCAGAATACACATTCTCCTCAGGACATGGATCATTATCAAGGAGAGACCATATTTTAGGCCACAAAACAAGTCTTAAAACATTTAAAAATTGAAATCATATCAAGAATCCTCTTTCACCACAGTGCAATAAAACTAGAAACCAATAATAAGAGGAATTTTGGAAACTATACAAACACATGGAAATTAAACAATATGCTCCTGAATGACCAGTAATCTAGTGAAGAGATTAAGAAGGAAATTTTAAAATTTCTTGAAACAAGTGATGATGGAAAAACAACATAACAAAACCTATGGAATACAGTGAAGGCAGTAATGAGCTATAAGTGCCTACGTCAAAAAGGAAGAAAAATTTTACATAAACAACCTAACGATGCATCTGAAAGAACCAGAAGAGCAAGCCAAATGCAAAGTTAGTGGATGAAAAGAAATAATAAAGATCTGAGTGGAAATAAATAAAGAAAACCATACAAAATATCAACAAAACAAGAAGTTGCTTTTTTGAAAAGAAAAATTGACAGACCTTTGGCTAGCATAACTAAGAAAAAAAGAGAGGACATTGAAATAAATAAAATCAGAGATGAAAAAGGAGACATTACAACCAATACCACAGAAATTCAAAGGATCACCAGAGGCTACTATAAGCAATTATATGACAATAAATTGGAAAACCTTGAAAAAAATGAATCAATTCCTACACACATGAAACCTACCAAGATTGAACCATAAAGGAATCCAAAACCTGAATAGACCAATAACAAGTAATGAGATCAAAGCTGTCATAAGTAGTCTCCCAGTAAAGAAAAAGAACTAATACCAATTCTACTCAAACTATTCCAAAAAATAGAGGAAGAGTGAATACTTCTAAACTCATTCTATGACACCAGTATTACCTTAATACCAAAACCAACATCATATCCGAAAAAGAAAAGTAAAGGCCAATATCCCTATGCAAAAATCCTCAACAAAATACCAGCAAACCAAATTCAACAACACATTTAAAAGATAACCTATTAGGACCAAGTGGGATTTATCCCAGGGATGCAAGGATGGTTCAACATACACAAAGCCATAAACGTGATACATCACATCACAGAATGAAGGACAAAAACCATATGATCATTCCAACTGATGCTGGAAAAGTATTTAATAAAATTCATCATCCCTCGAGATAAAAACTCTCAAAACACTGAGTATAGAAGGAACACACCTAAACATAATAAAAGTCACATACAACAGATCCACATCTAGTATTATACAGAATGAGGATAAACTGAAAGCCTTTCCTCTAAGATATGGTATACAAGGTTGCCCACTTTCACCACTGATATTCTACGTATTACTGGAAGTCTTAGCTAGAGCAATCAAACAAGAGAAAGAAATAAAGGGCATCCAAATCAGAAAGGAAGAAGTCAAATTAACATTGTTTTTATGATATGATCTTATCTTTGGAAAAACCTAAAAACTCCACACAAAAAAAACCTATTAGAACTGTAATAGTTCTAATAGTCAGTAAAGTCAGTAAAGTTGCAGGATATAAAATCAATATACAAAAACCAGTAGCATTTACATATGCCACAGCAAACAATATGAAAAAGAAATCAAGAAAGTAATCCCATTTATAATAGTTACAAATAAAATTCAATATCCAGTTATTAACCAAAGAAGTGAAAGATCTCCACAATGAAAACTATAAAACACTAATGAAAGAATTTGAAAAGGACACCAAAAAAATGGAAAAATATTACCTGTTCATGGATTGGAAGAATCAATATTGTTAAAACTTTCATACTACCCAAAGCAATCTACAGATTCAATATAATCCCTATCAAAATACTAATGACATTCTTCATAGAAGTAGAAACAACAATCCTACAATTCATATGGACCACAAAAGACCCAGAATAGCCAAAGCTATCCTAAGCAAAAAGAACAAAACTTGAATCATATTACCTGACTTTAAATTATAGTACTGAACTACAGTAACCAAAATGGCATGGCACTGGCAAAAGAAAAAAAAAACAGGCATATAGACCAATATAACAGAATACAGAACCCAGAAACATATCTTTACCTCTACAGTGAACTCATTTTTGACAAAGGTGCCAGAATATACACTGGGGAAGGACAATCTCTTCAACAAACTATGCTGAGAAAACTAGATACCCATATGTGGAAGAATGAAACTAGACCCCTATTTCTCACCATATATTAATTTAAAAAAATCAAACAGATAAAAGGCTTAAGTCTAAGACCTCAAACTATGAAACTACTACAAGAAAACGTTGAGGAAAATCTCCAGAACATTGGTTTGAGCAAAAATTTCTTGAGCAATACCACACGAATACAGTCAACCAAAGCAAAAGTGGATAAATGGGATCAACTAGAGTTAAAAAACTTCTGCACGGCAAAGGAAACAATCAATGCAGTGAAAAGACAAACACCAAGTGGGAGAAAATATTTCCAAACCCTCCACCTGACAAGGGATTAAGAAACAGAATATATAAGAAGCTCAAACAACTCTATAGAAAAAAAAAATCTAATAATCCAATTAAAAAATGGGCAAAAGATCTTAATAGACATTTCTCAGAAGATGACATACAAATGCCAAACAGGCACATAAAAAGATGTTCAACATCACTGATCATCAGAGTACTGCAAATCAAAACTACAATGAGATATTATCTCACTCCAGTTAAAATGACTTTTATCCAAAAGACAGGCAATAATAAATGCTTGCAAGAATGTGGAGAAGAGGAAACTCTTGTACACAAGAGTTGGTGGGAATGCAAACTAGTACAACCACAAGAACAGTTTGGAGATTCCTCAGAAAACTAAAATAGAGATACCATTTGATCCAGTAACACTACTACTAGGTATTTTTTTTTCAAGTTTCAACATGAATTTTATTTTTTTATTATTATTATACTTTAAATTTTAGGGTACATGTGCACAATGTGCAGGTTAGTTACATATGTATACATGTGCCATGCTGGTGTGCTGCACCCATTAAATTGTCATTTAGCATTAGGTATTTACCCAGAAGAAGGGAAATCAGTATATGGAAGAGATATCTGCATACTCACATTTATTGCAGCACTATTCACAATAAAAAAGATTTGGAAGCAACCTAAATGTTCATCAAAATATAAGCAGATAAAGTAAATGTGGTACATATCCACGATGGAGTACTATTCAGCCATGAAAAAAATGAGATCCTGTCATTTGCAACAACATGGATGAAACTGGAGATCATTATGTTGAGTGAAATAAGCCAGGCATGGAAAGAAACTTCACATGTTCTCATTTACTTGTGGTAGCTAAAGTTTAAAACAATTGAACTCATAGAGATAGAGAGTAGAAGGGTGATTACCAGAGGCTGAGAAGAGCAGTCAGGGAGGGGAGTGGTTAAGTGGGGATAGTTAATGGGTATGCAAAAATAGAAGGACTGAGTAAGACCTAGTGTTTAATAGCACAGCAGGGTGAATATAGTCAATAATAACTTAATCTTGTATTTTAGAATAACTGAAAGTGTATAGTTGGATTGTTCATAATGCAAGAGATGAATGCTTGGGATGATAGATGATCCATTTACCTTGATGTGATTGTTTCACATTACATGGCTGTATCAGTATGTTCCATGTACCCCATAGGTATATATACTACTATGTACCCACCAAAATTAAAAATCAAAAACAGAGAAATTAAAACCCAGTCAAAGCAGCTCTGGTCAGAAGGGCTTCCTCCTTAGCATAGGAAGCGTAGCAGGCAGGCAGCACACTCCCTAGGATCTAGTAGCTAAGAGCGTGAGATTTGGAGTTCAATTTGAGTTTGTCACCACCATTTATGAGTCTGTGACTTTGTGAAAATTGATTTTCCCTAAGCCTTAGTTTTCTCACCTATTGAAAGGGGATAGTAGGTGTTTTAAAAGCAGCTTAATTCATGGAGCTCTCATGAAGATTACATGAGCTGGTGACTGGGAGCAGTTACTGTTGCTCTTGCCACAGCTGGACCCTGGGATCACCATGACACCAGTGAATACTGAGTGCACACAATAACAAATACATGGAATGACTGACTGGACTGCTGAGTTTTTTATGTTTTTAATGAAGTCTAACATATGAAAAGGAAAGTGCCTAAGTTCTGAGATTAATTATCAGAGTGAATACACCTATACACACCTATAGCCACCATCTTAGTCAAGAAACAGGACATGGCCAGCACCCAGAAAGTCCCTTTAACCCCTCCCAATTATATTTCCTCCCTCTCCCTAGAAGTTAATGTCCTAAATTCCAACAACATAGATTAGTTTTCCTACTTTTCAACTTTGTGTAAATGGAATCATAGTGTCTATGCTTTCTGTGCCTGGATTCTTTCATTCAACACTATAGTTGAGAGATTTGAGAGATTTTCCATGATGTCCTATGACGTGGTAGTTTGTTCACTTTGAATAATGTACTGTTACATAAATTTTTCTTTCTACCATGGGTGGATATTTGGGTTGTTTCCATGTTGGAGCTGTCATGAAAAGTATATTGTAATGAACTTTCTTGGATATTTTTTGAAGTGGGGCCTCAATCAGAAGGATTTGGGCCTCCTTTGTACATTTCTTGATGTCCTTATGTACATACACATTAATGTTGAGTGTTCTACCTAGAGGATTGCTGTCCAGCCTTAATGAATAACATTAAAAGGTTTTCCAAAATAATTGAACCAATTTGTATTTACTTGAAACTACTGCCACAATTTTTATTTGTTTAATAATGCACAGAAACTAGTCTCTTAATTCAATAAATACAAAGCTCTCCTAGAATAGGATTTCCCAAAGTGTGGAATACAAGTCCTGCCAGAGACTCTGAAAATTAAAATAGGTTTTTTGGTTCAAATAATTTTGAAAATCATTGCATATTATATCATCTTCTCAGAGAATGTACCTTAACATATTAAAATCTCTGAGAAGCCCTTTATTTAAAAATAATAGGCTAAGTTTGTTTGAATGATAAGTAGTTGCTTTGGCCCACAGAGCCCTTTTGAGGCTGTAACACCTGTAGATAACACAAAGATGCAGCCAGTGAATGGATTCAGACAGCAGGAAAGGGACAGCCATCTTTTGGTGCTGTAAAGCTACAGTGCTTAATAACTGAGATGCCAATTCCCTCTTTGAGGATGGTGGTCTATTATTATTGGCACAATAATAATCTGAAAGGTGGTAATCTCTTTTATCTTTAAAACTTTTTTGAGGTTTTCTAATATTTGACATGCCTTTTCAGCTGTTGTGGATTAACCCCTAAATCAACAAATAATTACCGGTGGTCTGCTGTGCATCCAGAATTGCACTAGGTTTGTGGAATAGATAAGATATTGCTTGCTTATTGAAAGTTACCTATAGTCTAGTTAGTGAATGCATGTGTAGTTAATACAATCACAAGTTTATCTTTTCTCAATTTTTTTTGGTAGGGATGGGGTCTCACTATTTTGCCCAGACTGGCCTCAAGATCTCCTGGCCTCAAGAGATCCTCCCACCTTGGCCCCCCGGAGCTCTGGGATTACAGGAATGAGCCATGTGCCAGGCCACAAGTTTATATTTTATGAAACAGAAATTACCCCAATGCCTGATTAAACTTTTTGTTATTTCTGATCTGATTGGCTAAAAATCAGGTATCTGATTTTAATTTGCATTCCCCTGATTACTAGTGAGACTAATCCTCTTTTAATGTTTATTGGCCATTCTGATTTCCTCTTCTGTGAACTTATTCACATCACCCGCTTTTCTTTGATTTTCTGTTTTATACAGACTTTATACAATCATAAAAAACAATATTAGCAAATTATTACAAGTATATACTATCTCACAAATATAGTAAAGAGATTCTGGATACCAGTTTTTTGTTTTGTTGTAAATATCTTCTCTGAGTCTGTGGCTCATCTTTTAATTATGTTTATGGTGTATTATCCTGTATAGTAGTTATATAGTTAAAGGTGATACAATATATTTCTCCTCTCTTTTGTGAGATTTTTTGTTACTTGTTTATGAAGCCTTTCCCTATAAAGAAGTCATATATAAATATATTCTGCTATTAAAAAAGAAAACGGAGCAATGAAAACAATTTAAAATAAAGCATAGATAGAAAAAAATGAAATAAATAGATCATCAGTTACTGGGACATTATAAAGCAGTGTAATATATATATTAGGAGTACCATAATGGGAAGCATGAAGGGAAAAAAAATATTATATAATACAATTTCTGAAAACCAGTGACAAAGAGAAAATCTTAAAAGCAGCCAGAGCACAAAGACAGAAGATGTACAGAAACAAAAAGACGGACAACAGACCTCATGTGAAAAACTATGGAAGCAAGAAGACTGTAGAGTAACACCTTTAAAGTATTGAAAAGAATGCACTGGTGAGAAGGGCTCACTTCCAGTGAGGTCAGTGACAACTATCCTTTATAAAGTTCACTGTAGGAAACGGTGTCATAGAATCATGTTTCTTAGTGTCAATAGGAATGACAGGACTATAAAATGGTAGGGTCCCAGTGGCAGTACCTAAATGTAAGAGGAAAAGTGAACATTATTACCACTATGAAGAGCAAGGTCAGAGTGGCAGCCAGTACCTTGACATTCAAGGTCTGTGTTAATGGCCAGTAGGTCATGGTGTTCCTAGGGGCAAGATAGATAGACAGCTTTTTATGGTGTTGTCTGTCAACTGAAAAAAAAAAAAATCAGAAACTGGCCAGCAGAAAGTTGGTATCAGCTGTCACTAAAAAATCGAGTTACCACACCCATTTTCCTATTGATAGATCCAGAGCATATTGATTGAAAAAGAAGCTGAACCTCCTTGAAGAACCCTGGAATGCCAACACAAGTAGACACACTAAAAATCCCTCCAATCCTTTCTCAGTGGGTCTGTGACCAGAGTAAATGAATGGTGGTGGGGGCAGGAAGGGAAATGAGACCTTTTCAGGATTTGGGATGCAAGATCTGGGTCACACAAGGGGACCTGAAATACAATGACCTGCTTATTAGAGTAGGCACATATGGAAGCCAGGTGATATATGACTTTCTGACCCAATCCTCCTCACAGAGAGTCTAGACCCATCCTGTGGCTATTTCTCCAATACCTCAGTGTATAGTTGGAACTAGATATACCCAGTGCCTAACAGAAAGTTCACATTGGTTTTTTGTTTTGTAAAATAAGGGCCACCATGCTAGGAAGAGCCAAACAGAAGCTCATGTAATTGCTCTCCCCAGCCAAAATACCAAATCAAAATCAATACTATATTGTAGGAGTACCTTCAGAGATTGAAGCCATCATCAAAATTTAAAGGATGCAAAGGTGGTAGTCACATGATAGCTCCACTTAACTTCACTGTAAAGCACATTTAAAAAATGAATCATGGCAAATGACAGTGGAACATTGTGGTACCTGCAATTACAGCTGCCATGAGGAATGAATTATCCTAATTGGCACAAAACAACAAGGATTCTGGAACTTATTATGAAGTTCTTGATGTCGCATATGAGCTTCTGTCAATCCCTGTTGATATGGAGTTCAAAATTGCTTTGCTTTTTGGTGGAAAGTACAGCACTGTACATTCACTGTCTTGTCCCCAAGCAAGTCAACCCTATACTGTCATAATAGTGTTGATGGCTATTGTGAAACCTTGGTTCTTGTCTTCTGATATGGTTAGGCTTTCTGTCCCCACCCAAATCTCATCTTGAATTTTAATCCCTATAATCCCCATAATCCCCAAGTGTCAAGAGAGAGACCAGTTTGAGGTAATTGAATCATGGGGGCAGTTTCCCCCATGATGTTCTCATGATAGTGAGTTCTCATGAGATCTGATGGTTTTACAAGGGGCTCTTCCCCCTTTGCTCAGGACTTCTCTCTCCTGCCTCCTTGTGAAGAAGGTGACTTGCTTCCCCTTTGCCTTTCACCATGATCGTAAGTTTCCTGAGGCCTCCCCAGCCATGCAAAAATGTGAGTCAATTAAACCTCTTTCCTTTATAAATCACACAGTCTCCGGCAGTTCTTTATAGCAGTATGAAAATGGACTGCCGGGCACGGTGGCTCACACCTATAATCCCAGCACCTTGAAAGGCCAAGGCAGGTGGATCACCTAAGGTCAAGAGTTCAAGACCAGCCTGACCAATATGGTGAAATCCCATCTCTAATTAGCCAGGTGTGGTGGCATGCACCTGTAGTCCCAGCTACTCGGGAGGCTGAGATGAGAATTGCTTGAACCTGGGAGGCAGAGATTGCAGTTAGCTGAGATCATGCCACTGCACTCCAGCCTGGGTGACAGAATGAGACTCTGTCTCAAAAAAAGAAAAAGAAAAAGAAAATGGACTAATACATCTTATCAGTTTAAAAGAATTTAAACCAGAGACACACAGCAAAGGAGATGAAGCATAGAGCAATTTATTGCAAAGGAGAAAGAATATTTTGAAAGTTAATGGCAGAATCGACAGTACACCCTGAGAAAGGATTCAGGGGAGGCTGCTCATAAGGATGAGACAGCAAAGACTGGCACTAGGAAGGCTCCTTTATGGGAGCCTTACATAATTATTCATAAGGGGGTGGGAAAAGGTGTTGCTAGTAAGCATGTTATGGGTGGTCCTCTGGGTGTACATGCATAGTAGCTGTACATGCATGTTCATATATTGCATGTCTCATCAACATCTTAAATCTCCACCCAGGGGTGTGTTTTTCACTATTATGAGCAAAGTGTCCGTTTGAGGACAGGTAAAATCAAAATATGTGTGTTTTCTACAGGGGAAACTCCCTACTGGAGATAGCTTTGCTTGAATGAGCTTGACTACAATGCAAATGCTGAGGTTAATTGTGTTCACTGTAAGGTCACCATGGTTGTCCCAAGGACATGGTTACTTCCTTGACTACCTATCCTACCTCAATAGAGTCAAAAAGGACATTGATTATCTTTATTTTATTTATTTATTTTTTGAGACAGAGTCTCTCTCTGTCGCAGGCTGGAGTGCAGTGGCATGATCTCGGCTCACTGCAACCTCCGCCTCCAGGGTTCAAGTGATTCTCCTGCCTCAGCCTCCTAAGTAGCTGGGACTACAGGCACCCACCACCAAGCCCGGCTAACTTTTTGTATTTTTAGTAGAGACACGGTTTCACCATGTTAGCCAGGATGGTCTCGATCTCCTGACCTCGTGATCTCTCCACCTCGGCCTCCCAAAGTGCTGGGATTACAGGCGTGAGCCACTGCGCCCAGCTGATTATCTTTACTTTCTACAGAACATCATGCTAGTCCACAATGTATATTGATAAAATAATGTTAATTGGCCTTGATGACAGCTAACTAGTGGCCAAAAGAACTGGAACACCCAGGTCAGAACTGTTGTCAAATGCCATCTTTTTCCAGTAGGCAAAAAGCTATGACTTTAGGCAATTTATTTAACCTTGTTGTGATTCATTTTTTATCTCTAAAATGGAGGTAACAGGACATATGTTAAAGAATTATTAAGAGAATGAAATGAGACAATATATATAAATATACTTAGTTTTTAATGTCTGGCACATAGCAGATACTAAAAAAATCCAACTAGTTAAATAAATGGAAGCTACTTATATTGAGTTTTGTAAAAGACTTACAGAGAAAATCTATTTATTTCAGGGCGTGTGTGTGTGTGTGTGTGTGTGTGTGTGTGTGTTCCTTGTAAAGTTTCTGTGTGTTTTAACTCATATTTTTCATGGATTTTACTACACTAAAACCAGAATCTTGTTTAAGAAAAACACTCAAAAGAATGACAAATGTGGCTCCCAATTGTAACCTTCAGGCATTTGTTCAGTGTTAATCTCCAGTCATTTTTATTTAAATTGAAACTTCTTTAAGCTAATGTAACTCCAGTCAAGTTACATCCACAGAAGACAAACTAATGTTTTTAAACAGCCTTTGAATATCAAAGAAATTTCTCTGCATAAGGCACCAGCTACCTAAAATTAACAGACCCTCCTCTAACATGTTAAAGTAGAATAATTTTAAACCCAAATAATTCCTTCACACATATTAAAAGCTTTCAGAATATTATAAATCATTAACCTTGTACTTCAAAAATAAACTTTCATGTTTAAAAACAAAAGATATTATTCTGTTCTTCAGAGCCAATATTCCAACAGCGTGCTATTTCTGCAAAGACATACTTCTAATCACCAATTTCAAAGACTAGTGAAAGCAGATTGTTTACCCCTAAATCCCAGAGGAGGTGGTCAGCAAGTCACAACAAGAAATATAGATAATTTACATAGAGAAACAGGAAAAAAAGTCAACCTTTTCATGAATTTGAAATGCTTGAAGGTAACCTACACTGGGGTGCTCTCAGGGCTGGGAAATGGTGTAATTAAATTCAAGTCAGTTATTTGCCTTGCAACGGCTAAGCAGGTAGAGAAAAAAATTATCTCCACCTCAAAAATGGTTTCAGGGTTGTAAAGTTAAAAAAAATTAAATATGTTTAAATGGAATAAAACAATACCATTAATACTCTAAATTAGGATGTGAAATGCTCCTAGAGTTTTGACATTTGTAAATTATCACTTGTGGCACAAGTATCTAAACAGTGGTACTCAAATATTTTTTCATGTCTAAACCTAAGGACACACTTCCAAATGTAAGAGTGGATCTCAAAGGTATTAAAACCTATAAGAATATTTAGAATGACAAAGTTCCTCAAGTGATTCTGATATGCCCTTCTCCTAGGTGGCCTATTCTCACATACTAATTGCCCTTGAGAATCACTGATCAAAATCCTGCAAAACAAACTGTATATACCAAAACATATTATAGCAAGAATTATAGATTTTTTTAAATCTTGGAATCATATCTTTAAATATACAAAGTACTAAATGGGAAACATCACACAGACCTGGCCCCTGGGTGGGAAGCCCTAGTTGTTAAAAAATCTCCTGCTTAATGAGCTGGAAAATCTGCCTAGTTTCATCTTCCTAGTATAGCACCTAAGTGTACTCATTATTCTACACAAAAGAGCTTCAAATTCTTAAACATAATGCAATTTTAGGAGAAAAAAGCATGGCTTTGGAGTCAGATTCACTTAAGATTCACATTTCAGTTATTAGCTCTGTGACTTTGGGAACATGACTTAACTTCAATAAACTCAATTATATAATCTGTGAAATTGTAGTAATACCAAATGACAAATAATCATTTATCTTCATCATTTAAATAATGATGGTAAATAAATGCAAGATTGTGAAGAATTAAATGAGATAATATAACAAAAATGTACAGCATAAATATCTTTGACCATTCTTCATCTGCTATAATTTCCAATTATACAATCTCCTTCCTCCTGTTCCAATGCTCTGATTGAACCACTCATCTTATGGTGCATCTGAATTAGAAGGGGAATCACCTAACATGTTCAACAGGTATACAAAGGAGGGTCTATGGCTGGTAGAGAGTTTTGGACTGGGACCCTTTCATTCCAGACACGGGAGTCAGCAAAATTTTTCTGTAAAGCAAAATACTAAATGTTTTAGGCATTGAAGGCAACATACAGTCTATGTTGCATAAATTTTTGTTTTTGCTTTTGTTTTTGAATGGCCCTGTGTCAAAGACAAAATGCACCAGACAATTAAGGCAATGATTTCATTCAAGCTATTGGAATAAGGTCAATGTTACTTCATGAAGAATATCACAAAAAAAAAAGAGAGAGAGAGAGAGAAAGGGACCTGTGGTAAACAAGGTAAACAAAGAATCATCCTCGAGTTTTACGGTAGTTTTGAGGAAGGGTGGAAACAGGTGTTATCTTGGAATATCTCAGAGTAGGCTGGTCATCTGCAATTCGCCTCAGAAGACAAAAGCGTGGAGAGATTGTTTAATATTTGCTTTTGCCCAGAAGAGGGTTTCAAGTGAAGTTCATTCCACATTGTCACCTTTAAAGACTTAAAAATCACTCTTAGATTGTGGGCCAGAGAAAAACTGGCTGCTAGCCAGATTTGGCTCTCAGGAGTATACTTTACTGCACCTTTTTCCAAAGAATTGTTAAATTAACAGCAGCCCATCCTATCCTGCACACACTCACCCTCAATCTGCCTTACCCAAGCACTACATATAAATAATCATTTGACATTTGATGAGTTTTTATCATGTCCCATCACTATACCAGGTGCTTTATGTGCACTATCTCATTTAATCTTCACAAATCATTCTGAGGTAGGTACTATTTCAATCCCATTTTACGGAGAACAAGTCTGGAGTGTAAAAAAGTAACAAAATGTGCTCAGGGCCATCTGGTAGACAAGGACAGGGCCAGGCTCCAACCCACATGCCTTTAACTCTAAAGCCACGTCCCTTAAACATGAAGTAGTTTGTTCTCTTCTAAGTCCTTTTAATCCTTTGATCAGTCAATTGTCGCAACTCCTGACTTTCCTTTGCTATATAGACTCAGCCCAAATATGGCTAGGTTGGGTTTCTTTTTTCTTCAATTTAACAGATGCAAAACCTTAAAATGACTTCAATTTGAAAACATAGTCCTTTATGTCTTTAAACAAGTAAGAATTTGGTACATAATGCATTCACTCAGTTACTAAATTCAGAGAACAGCATGTGACGAAAGTCCCAAAATGCTCTGTAATTCTTGCCAAAACATCTTGGGTTCAGAGCTGGATTTACAGAAAATGTAAGATATTTATGAGCATTATTTGTAGGAAAACATTGCCCTCAGCAGGTTATAAAATGTTATCAGTGTTCCTGATTCTAGTCATATGTTTCTCAGAAGGACTGAATCCATCAGAGCTGAGCTGCTATGCTTGGCACAATACCAAGTCATAACAGCTTTAGTTCAGAAGGGAACTGGATGCAATTATCTCTAAGCTTTTTTCTGATACCTACCAAGAAAGAAAGCTGCCCTGTGAGTAATGGCCAAGGTATAGCTGTCCAGAGCCACCACCAGGCTAATTGGACATCACCTCTAGAAAGCGTCTGTATAAAATGGCACACCCAAGTGAGCATGAAAAGAGAATTATATTCTCGGGGTCTACAGAAAAGAAAACTATGCTGAGATCTTTGTTTTGCCAGGAAGCTAGTGTGTTATGTGTTTTACTTAGACTCTTTGGGTGCAAGTAGCAGAAACCAACTCAAGCTAGCTAGAAAAAAAGACATGAGGGGACATTGCTAAGGGATACAAGAGAACATCATGGAATCCATAGTGTAGCTGGGTCTGAAGAAAGAACTGGATGAAAGACAGGAAGGGCATTAGGGTTCTCTTTCCATCTCTCATTTGTGCTGATCTTTGTACAACCTTCATGATTCTCTCCGTTCACTGGGTTTCTTTGCTTCCCAATCCCCCTGGTAAGAAAGATATCTACCCTGCAGCTCCCAAGTTAACAAGTAATGGTCCAGCCAAGTAAACAGTCCCATTTCTAAATTCCTAAGAGATTTTTCCATACAAGTGTTCCTTGACTTATGAAGGGGTTACATCCTGATAAACCTATCATAAGTTGAAAATATATTTAAGTCAAAAATGCATTTAATACACCTAACCTACCAAACATTAGCCTAACTTACCTTAAACATGTTCATAACACTTACATTAGCCTACAGTGGGAAAAATAATCTAAGACAAAGCCTATTTTATAATAAAGTGTTGAAGAGCTCATGTAACTTATTGAATACTGCAGATTTTGTCAAAATTGCTGCAGTCTTACACCATAATAAAGTCAAAAAATCTTAAGTAGAAGCATTATAAGTTGGGGACCATCTGTATCAGGTTAAGTTTCTATACTTCATTCAGTCAACCCAGAACAAGAGACCTAGTGTCACATGGACAAAAATTGCAGCATGGAAACATATCCTTATGAGTCATGGAGGAAATAGAGAGAAGGCTAATTCCCTAAGAAAGAGATGTTTATTAGCTTCTCAGCTGCACAAGCAATTCCAAAAGAATCTGTGCACTGGTACCTCAACATGTGTTAATTGAGAACTTACCAGGCTCTCAAGTTGGTAAAGCTATGCTGTGAAAATTATCATACCACCTCTGACTGCAAAGTGAACACCCTTTCTCCTCCCTGCTGACTCAAAGGTGAGGAATATCATACGAACCAAGCTGGAAACTGCAGGAACCGTGAACTAAAAACCAACATGCAAACATAAACACACAAATTCATTTATTCTACAAATACTGTCTTGACAATTCTGATGTGCCAGGATCTATGCTAGGTGCCAGGTTTCAGACAGTGAATAAGATGAACATGGTTGCAGTCCACACTAAGCTTAGTTCCAGCCCAGGAGACAGCTGCATACTGGGGTTCAGGAAAGCCTCTGAAAAAAATATGTACTTAGAAACAAGACTCAAGGACACGTGCTCATTGTTAATAGTTATTACCTCTAAGAGGTAGGATTACAGGTGATTTTTACCTTTTTTCTTCTTTTTACTTAACTCTTCTCCACTTTTCTAACATTAAATGGGTATTTCTTGCATAATTATAATAAAAAAGAAAGACCCGAAATAAACAAAAAGTAAAAAGCAAAATTGTTTTCTAACCTGCCAAAAGAGAGAGATCCCTTAAGCTAGGAGCAAATACTTCCATTGTCAAGTAAAATACATAATAAAAGCACCCCTTGCAAAAGGAACATGTTCAAGTTCACACTTGATGCAAGATCTTTTTCCAAGAGCATTTTTGCCTGGAATCAACAGTGGATTGGAGAACAGGTACCCGTGGAGGTACCTTCTAATAATTCATAAAACCACTGCTGGATGTTCTCACTTCTCTGTGGTAGCTAAAAAGAGCAGAAGGATGGACACCACAGGCTGAAAAGTGTAGTCAGGGTGGGCAAGGGGATAGGGAAATAGTTTATGGCTACAAAAAAAAGTTAGAAATAATAAATAAGACCTAGTAGTTGCTAGCACAACAGGGTGACTATAGTTAAAAAAAAAAAAGAAAAATTTTAATTGTACATTTTTAAGTAACTAAGAGTATAATTGGACTGTCTGAAACACAAAAGATAAATGCTTGAGGTGATACTCTATTTACCCTGATGTGATTATTATGCATTGGATGCCTGGATCAAAATATCTCATGTAACCTATATACATATACACCTACTATGTACCCATGATAATTTAAACTTAAAAAGTTAAAAAAAAAAAAAAAGAATTATTGCCGGTGAAAGATCCATCTTTACCTCTTTGACTCCCACCCCCGAGGTATTTATAGGATATTTTGCTAATAACAGAAATGTGAAATAATGGAGACCATAAAACAGAGTGACTTGAGAAGAGCCCTCTGGCAACAAGCTGATTGCTTGGAAAAAAGTGAGAAAACCAAATAAGAGACTGCTTCAATGGTCCAGTTCCCATGGGGATTCATCACTTCTAGAAAGATTTTTATCAAAAAAACAAAAACAACAAAAAAAAAACCCTCTTGTAGCAATAGCCTTTATCATGTCCCAGAGGGGGAAGTAGGTCAAAATGGATGGCCTTTCTCTAACAGCCTTACAGCCTTTGAAAGCCAGGTTGGCTTCACTACCCTTCCCACAAAAGCACTTTCCCAATGAAGATGAAGAAGGGAGGACAGGAAGCCAGGTGAGAGGTCTAGGGCTGGAGTTTCTGACAGCCAGCATAGAGCAGGTAGCCACATCCACTGCAATGTCATGTACAAATCAGAAAGAATGGAACATCATCACCCAGATGTCCAAAACAGACTTTGGACACCATCTTGAATTATTTTCCTTCCCTTACTTTTCACATCACATGATTCATTGAATTCTGCCTAGTCTACCTCCTAAACATCTCTTGAATCTATCACTTCTCTCCAATCTCATGCCGCCATCATAATCCAAACCACTATTCTCTTTCACCTAGATTCCAAAAGTTTCTACTCCTCTCTCCTACCTTTCCCCATCTCTAGACTTCCCCTGCCTCCCACCCCCAAAAACCTTTCTCCACTCTATAGCTAGGAGGATCTTTCTAAACACACATCTGATCAGGTCACTGTTCTGTTTGAAGTCACTCAGAAGCTCCCACTGCATTTAAATTAAAGACCAAATTCCTTCACATGGCTTAGAGAAGGCCTCTAGGATCTCACTTCAGTGGTCTCTCCCGCATTCCCTCTCTGCCCCTTTCCCACCCTCAGCCATATTGAACTACTTCCAGATCCTTGAACATGTCCTGCTGTCTCTCACCTCCAGGCCTTTGTGCATGTTGGTTGCACTGCCTTAAACATTTTCTTCACTTTCCTTACCCGTATGATTTTTAGTTTCTGCTTAAACATCTCTTTCTCTACAAAACTTCCCAAGCTCCCTAAACCTGTGGTAGATGTCCCTCCTATGTGCTCCCATGGTCCTTTGCACGTCCCAGGGTATAAGCTCCATGAAAGCAGGAACCTCATCTGTTCTAGACAGATATCAAATATATCCAGAGTGTTGATGACAAACTAGGTACTGAATAGGTGCTTATGGCCCAGGCTGAGATCTATCTGTGTATCTCTCTTTCACTCAAGCAGAAATCTTTCCAGAGTCTTCTACCACTCAGCTCCCTCCCCCACAAAAAAAAACATTCCCTGCTTCTCACTGTCTTCTGGGTATAGGTTTTCCTCAGCATAAACATTAACATAGTCTCCTCAGAATGGGCCCACCACAGCTAGGGGAAAGACTTCTAATCTACCCTCATGCATCTTTACCGAGTCTCCTGGCTGCTCCCCCATCCCCAAGGCTAGATGTTTTATACAGCACCTTAGATAGCCCCTGGATTGGAAACAGCTCTGCTCCTGAAAACATTAAATAGCTCTGACTTTGTAAACATCCCTGAAACCATTAAAAGCTCCCAATGTCTCAGGAACGGATTTGGGAGTATAATTTGTATACTCACATAAGGTTGGGGGAAATAAGGTCTCCCGTGTCAGCTCTTACACTTTCTAGTCAAGGAAAGTGATATAGGAAGATGTGTCTTGCCTCAGGTCATAAACCTTCAAAATAAAGAAACTGGGGGAGACAAGACTAGAATTCATGACTTTTTACACTTCCAGATGTACCAGGACTTCTCCTAAAAGAAAATATATCAATATGAACTTACTGCCCAACATGCTCCCTGAATTTTCAAGCCCCACATTTCCACATAGGGTGCTCTCTCCCTAGTGCACAATATATAGAGATCCCTGCTGTCCTTGGGATCCGCTCTCCTTGACCTCAGCGTTGCAAGCAGGTTAATTCTAAAAACATTTTCTGATTGACATAAATATTTTGCTGAAAAGTAATACAATTAAGGTACACGCTGAAAAACCAATCTGAGGCTGATTCTACCAAATTAACCTTTCTGAACAAATTGACAGGTCACTTCAGGAAAATCACCAGTTAATCTGGTTTTTTTAAAACTGAATTCTCAAAGATAGAATTGACTGCCTCTTTCACCAAGGGCTGTCTTTTGTCTTAATATCATACTGGCTCGCTGTCGATAAAAATGAAACATTTTATTTCTCAAATCCTCATCCTCAATTGGTTCATCTTATGCTCCAGTGGGTAACATTTCTACTTTTTGAGACTTTTGAGAGTTTAAATGGCTTGTATCATTTTGCTTGGGATTTTTGTTTTATCTAGAATTGAAGGAGAAGTGAATTTCACTGACCAGTAACAGAGTAAGTATTTCTGGAATCTGCTCAAGTTTGCACATAGAATTTAGCATCATCTTGATTATTTAAAAATTTAGCTATGAACATAAATATCTAAATATATCTGCCTACACATATAGACAACTAATTTCCTCAAGAATTAAATATGAAGATTTATTTATTCGTTCATTCAAGGAATATTTTATTTAGAAATAAATATGTTCTCAGTGGTTCTGTGCTAGTGGTAATATTTAAAAGATTGATACAACAAAGTCTGTGTCCTCAAGTAACTTACTGCCTGGAGAAAAAAAGACAGTCAACTAAGCAAACACCAGATGCAGTAGGTAGGAAACAGAACAATCTCTCCATGTCTCATTACAAAATCTTTATCGCCCATTAGTCCAGAGAGGGGTGAAGGAGGCATCTATCATTCTGGTCTGAAATACTGGCACACAGTAAGAAATAGCATGCCCAGTGATGCTGGGTCTAGCCTGTGAAAAAAAAAACACAAAAACTATAACTTAGATGTTTATATTTAGTCCTATCTCAACTTTTCCCTCTCACCACTCTCAGCTCCAGCTATAAAATTATCCCTCCATTGTCACTTGACATTAATGAGAAATAATAATAATAGCTAACATTTATTACTACCAGGCAGGCACTACACTATATTCCTGACATATCGTTGTGCATTACATCCTAATGGCAACTACTAGATAGCATCATCATTATCCTCATGTCAGTATAATAAATGGAGAAACATAAAGGCTAAAGAATTTGCACAAAGAATTTGGACTCAGGTAATCTGCTCAGTATCCAATGTCTACACCATCATTGTTTACTGGAACTGATACACTAAATCATTTCTCTGACCAAAAACCAGTTTATGGTGTCCCACTTCCCACCCCTTTCCCCTCAAAAGCTATTTTCATTTTAAAGAACGACTTGATTTAAAAGCCTTCTGCACAGCAAAAGAAATAATCAGCAGAGTGAAAAAACAATCCACAGAGTAGGTGAAAATATTTGCAAACTATATATCTAACTAAGGACTAATATCCAGAATCTACAAGGAACTCAAACAAATCTGCAAGAAAAAATAATAATAATCCCATCAAATAGTGGGCAAAGGACATGAGTAGACAATTCTCAAAAGAAGATATACAAATGGCCAAGAAAAATATGAAAAAATGCTCAACATCACTAATTATCAGGGAAAGACAAATTAAAACCACAATGAGATACCACCTTACACCTGCAAGAATGGTCATAATTTAGATATCAAAAAATAATAGATATTGGCATGGATGCAGAGAAAAGGAAACACTTTCACACTGCTGGTGGGAATGTAATGAGTATAACCACTATGGAAAATAGTATGGAGATTCCTTAAGGAAATGAAAGTAGAGCTGCCATTCGACCCAGCAGTCCCACTACTGGATATCTACCCAAAGGAAAAGAAGTCATTATATGAAAAAGACACATGCACACACATGTTTACAGCAGCATAACTCGCAATTGCAAAATATGGACCCAATGTAAATGCCCATCAACCAATGAGTGGATAAACAAATGTGGTATATATGCACCATGGAATACTACTCAGCCTTAAAATTGAATGGAACTATGGCCTTTGCAGCAACTTGGATGGAGTTGAAGGCCCTTATTCCAAGTAATGTAACTCAGGAATGGAAAACCAAATACCACATGTTCTCACTTAAAAGTGGGAGCTAAGCTATGAGGAGGCAATGGCATAAGAAGGATATAATGGACTTTGAGGATTTGGCGGGGAAGGATGGAGGAGGGTGAGGGACAAAAGACTACATATTGGGTACAGTGTTCACTGCTCAGGTGATGGGTGCATGAAAAACCTCAGAAATCATCACTAAAGAACTTATCCACGTAACCAAAAGCCACCTGTACCCCCAAAACTATTGAAATTAAACAAATAAATAAAAATTAAAAAGAAGGACTTGAATCCATTGTGTTGGAATGTCAGGCATTGTGAAATGATAAGGCGACAGCACACCCAGAGATGCTACTACGAGGTCCTCCAGCCTATTGAAAAAAAACTCTATCTTAGTTGTTTATATTTTGTCCTATTTCAGCTTTTCCCTCTCTCAACTCCCAATGCCTGGGAACAGACCCTGATACTGTCCCTAAAAAGCACCAAACAGTCATTTGGCATGTACTTTTAAGAAGCAGGGAGCTGAACAAATTAGGCTTTAGATTAATATGCAAATGACTCACATAACAATTAAAAAGGAGTCAAAGTCTGTTCCTGACTCACTTTCATCCCCTCTTGAGAGCTGAGAATTAGGCTCCAAACACCCTGCCATAAGCCCAGTAATCTCAGCAATTACTGTGCACACATAAGTGGCATGAGTCATCCCAGCTCATGCAAGATGAAGAGTCTGAGGTAACAATCACATTTTTAAGGCACTTTAAACTTTTTCAAGTAGGGCTCTGTTTCGTTCTTTTAACTTTCACTGCACTTCTTCCCAAGTTAAAAGGATAGCTATAATAATACCTATCCTAAAGATAAACTCAGAACCAGCCAAGCATTACCCCACATAACATGACTACCAAATGCCAGAGCCTTACTCTTGCTAGGCACAGCTCTTTCTATAACTTGCTTTTCTCCCTGTGAACTGTTTCTCATCCTCCAAAACCCAACACAAATGCCACCTCTTCTGAGAAGACATCCCCCTGGAGGAATGAGTCATTCTCATCTTCTGTGTGCTCTAAAAACAGTTTGTAACACACCAAATATCTCTTGTAGCCCTTGTGTATTGGTTCTGGTTAGAGGGACCTCTTTTATACATCAAGAGTGCTTAGTATAGCACAGGGGTCGGCAAACTGCAGTGTGCAGACCAAATCTGGCCCACCATTCCTCTATAGCCCTTGAACTAAGTATAGCCTTTATATTTTTAAAGAGTTGTGAAGAAGAGGAAAAAGAAGAAAAAAAGAAAGGCAGAAGAAGAAAGAAGAAGGAGGGGGAGGAGGAGGAGGAAGGAGGAAGAGGAGGAAAAGGAGGAGGAGGGGGAAGAGGCGGAGGAGGGGGAAGAGGAGGAGGAAGAGGGAGAAGAGGAGGAGGAGGAGATGGAAGAGGAGGAGGAGGAGGAAGAAGAGGAAGAGGAGAGGGAGGAGGAGGAGGGGGAAGAGGAGGAGTAGGGAAAAGGAGAGAGAGAAGGAGAAGGGGAAGGAGAAGGAAGAAGAGGAAGAGGAGGAGGAGAAAAAAGAAAAAGAATATGTGACAGAGTCTGTATGTGACCTGCAAAGCCTAATGTATTTCCTATCTAGTCCTTTACCAGGATAGCAGGGGCCCAATCATGGATCACTATGTAAATTTATTGCTGATCAGGCCCTAACCTACCTTTCTAGCCATCTCTTCAGTAAACCTTATGCTCCAGACATATAGAACCAATAGGATTTACCAAATATTTTGGACTTTTTCACACCTCAATATTCTTTGCCCATGATCAGTTTTCCCTTTTGGCTTGCCTGATAGTGTGTGTCTGTGTGTGTGTGTGTGTGTGTCTGTGTGTGTGTGTACACATTGGCCCATTTCATTAACTTATTGTTGCTATGGCTGGTTTCACTTTCCTTTTCTTTGTTATTCGGATAGAGTTTACATGCAGAGAAATGCACTAAACTTAAGTGTGCAGCTCAAAAACATCTGCTAAAAAACATACATCTCTATCAAGACAAAACTTTTCCAACACCCCAGAAAGTTTCCTCGTATCTCTCCCCCGTTGGTCTCATCCCCTACCCTAAGCCAAAAGACAACTAATAGTCTGCATTTCTGTCTCCACAGATTCATTTAGCCTGCTATAGAGCTTCATGTAAATGGAATCATACAGTATTTACTGTTTAGTGACCATTTTTTTTTACTTAGCATACTATGTGAGACTCTTCCAGTGGCTCATACCAGTTCACAAGAGCTGAATGCTAAATTTTCAGAAACTCTGAGAGCTAGTTGTTAAAAAAACTATCATCAAAAATTAAATTATATAAACTTACAATTAAATGACATTTTAAAAACAAAAATAATAATCAAAAGACATTATTTCCTAAGTATTTCCTACATTTTATTACATATTCTCTTGAAGTTACTTACAACCATTATATCTGTATAATGGTATGCTACTGAGCACCTCTTCCCAATTCCACATTTCATAGGTAGGTTGAAATGGGCCAGTGTGAGTTATTACACCATGGAAATCAGCAAACACTACAAATAAGGACTTTTTAAAATTATCAACAATATATTTAAAGCTAGTTAAACATTTATCACTAGGTCTATGTTGTCACATGTATCAATAGCTCCTTCATTTTTATTGCTGAATAGTACTCCATTGTATGATTATATTGCAATTTCTTCTTATTGTTTGAAGAATATTTGTGTTGCTAACACTTTTTTAGTATGAATAAAGCAACTATAAACATTCTTCTGTAAGCATTTCTGTTGCCTTGTGCTCCCATTTATTTTGGTAAATGCCTTGGAGAGCCGAAGGATAGGTATATGCTTAACTTTATAAGAAACTGACACACTTTTTCCAAGGAGGTTATGCAATTTCATGGTTCCACAAGCAACACTGAGAGTTTCAGTTGCTTCACACTCTTAATTACATTGGCGTCATCAGTTTCTCCTTTCTGCCACTCTATTACATGTGTAGTGATACCCCATTGGGGTTTTAATTTTTATTTCCTTGATGATTAATAATTTGAGAATTTTTCATGTGTTAATGGGTCATTGTATATTTTTTACTATGAATTTTCTGGCCAAGACTTTTGCAGTTTGGGATGGTTGTTTTTATTTTTTTTAATATTGAGAAGTATAAGTTCTTTATATATTCCCAAAAGAAGATTTTTACTAAATATTTTTTACTATTTTCTCCCCTGTTAATGACATATCTATTCCTATTATCGATGTCTTTTGATAAAGAGAAGTTTTAAATTTTTCTGAAGTCCAATTTTTATCAATTTTGTCCTTTTTGGATTCTGCTTTCTGTGACTTTTCTTTTCTAGAAAATATTTGTCAACGCAATTCATGAAGATTTTCTCCTAGAAATTTAAAGATTTGGTTTTCATATTTAGGCCTATGATCCATTTTGAAATAATTTTTGTGGATGGTATAAGTGAGGTAGGAAGCAAGGTTCATTTTGGTTTTCTTGAAAGATAGTCATTTCTTCCAGCACTATTTTCCATTTAATTCTTTTGGTAATTCAGAAATTAGTTGACTATATTAATGTAGGTTTATTTCTGGTTTCTATCCATTCCATGATTTATTTGCCTATCCCTACATCAATATTACACTGTCTTGATTACTGTAAGCTTTATGGTAAGTTTTAAAACAACTTTTTTCTGTTATCTTTCAAAATTTGTTTATGCTAGGTCTTTTGTATATCTACATAATTTTTTAGGTCAGCTTGTTAATTTCTAAAAAGAAAAGTCTTGATATTTTGATTGAGATTGCATTGATCAATTTGGGGAGAATGGACATCTTAATAATATTGTGTTTTATGATTCATGAACATGCTATAATATCTCTTCATTTATTTAGGCCTTCTTTAAGTCTCTCTATAATATTTCTTACTTTAGCAGAAGGCTCTCACATAGTTCTCATTAAATTTGTCCTACAGTACTTTTTTATGCTGTTACAAATGTTGTGGTTTTTAAAGGTTATTTTCCAGTTGTTCATTGCTAGTATATAGAAGTACAATTAATCGCATCATGATCTTGACCCATGAGGCCTAGCTACATTCACTTACTGGTTCAATTTTTCACTTTTTTTTTTCACTTTCGGTAGATTCCTTAAAATTTTCATTGCAGACAATCACACCAAATGTGAACAAAGCCAGTTTTACTTCTTTTCCAATCTGAATGCCTTTTGTGCCTTATCACACTGGCTAAGACCTCCAGGACAGTATAGGAAAAAAAGATGATGAGAGCAGACATCCTTGCCTTGTCCCCAGTCTCAGTGGAAAAGTGTTCAGTTATTCATTATTAAGTACAATGGCAGATGTGGGCTTTTCATAGATGCTTTTTATCAAACTGAGGACATTTCCTTATATTCATATTTTTCTTACTAGAGAATAAAAACTGAAATAGCAAGTAAATCTACCACAGACAGATATTGCTAAACTTTCAATGCTTTGTCCAGCACTTCAAATTTGAATAAAAAAAAAAAAGGTTATTGTTGAAAAAATGAATGAGTGACCGAACAGAGAAAAAAATATTTAAACTCTACTTCCAGAAATAAAGACTCTGCCCAAGATGTACAACCAAGCAGTAATCTTCTCTTTCATTTGGGGGTACTTTAGGGTTCTCAAAGGAATTTCCCATGCAGTGTCACCTATCAGTTCCCCATCAGGGTATCATCAAGTAATCTACCTTGGAACAATGAGAAAGAATCTTTGCTAAGCTTCTCTGTTCAACACAAAGTGTACCAAAATCTAGAGAACTCAGAGAAGATCCACAGGAGAGCAACAAAAACAGAAATTAAACAGGCTTTCCAAGGAGAGATTAAAAGAATAGTAATTGTTTCAGTTAGAGGAGTAGAAAGTGACTATAAATTTTCAAGCCATAAAAGAATACCACATAAACAATGGTAGTTAGCCATGAGCCAGTTTCACTGAAGACAGAAAAGGACAAAGCTGACAGCTTGAAGAGGAAGAAGTTAGCATTAAATCTAAGGAAGAAATTGAGAGAGCTATGATTTAGCACTAATAAGAATAATCAGACATGTAACTATCAAAGGAAGTCTGTGTTTACATGACACATACAATGTAGATGAGGTTCTTTTTTAAGTCAAGGGAGTTGTTATTTTTCAGAATGTTTTTCATGCCACAGTCCTGCATTTGTGGAAAGCTCCTTGTAATATAAGGCAATATTTAGACGAGGCTTCCAAGGCTGAGACTGCCATATAATGCAGTGGGATTTTTTCAGTAAACCATAACCTGAGCATCCTTAGAAGAGACTTGCCTTATCCTGACTTCTACTTTATCATGATTAATAATATTATGGAGATGTCAGTGAGTTTCTGCCATGAAATTTATGATCACCATGTGATTGAGCCTGTAGCTATACATTTTTATGCTCTGAGAAAGATATAGTTATCTCTACCTTCCCACAAAAACATCTTCTACTGAAAAATGCTTCTAAAATAGTTGCTAAGATACAGGTTTGACTGGAGCAATGAAAACAAGATTAATGAATTCACACTAAAGAGAAAAATATAAAATTCTAACTAAATCTAGGAAAATGAAAAAACTTCAGACTACTTTGGCACTAGGTGGGCCAACGTGGGAAAGATTAGCTGACTCTTTATTACATTTCATCCAGATGTTCTGAAACCCAAAAATGTTGGCCAAGATAAAATTTTAAAACAGCTTAAACTAAAATTGAAAACAAAGTTTTGGTGGCAAAACGCCTGCTAGGGTTTATTAAATGGTGCAGAGTTGTAAGGATTTAAATGAAAAGCGCACGTAAGAAATTCTTGGAGGCATGAATGTCTAGAAGACTGCTGCAGAGGCCCATCTCAAGAACTCATTGAGGAATGCCTGGAATATTCTTAAAGACGGGAGCACTGCTGGAGACTTCCAAAGACTTACACAGCAATACAAAAATAAGGATGGCGACTTTATTTTGGGACCAGAGATCCTTCCATTTGGCTCAACTTCATGATGCATGTAACTGTTTGGAGCTAGAGAGATAAGTTGGAAGCAGATATGAGAAGAAGCCCTGAGTCATCTATCAAAGCATGATCCGGGAAACTCCTTCATAGGGTGGGTAGTATGTCTAAGACACACGGAGCTAATCTGATAAGGTACTCTGATGAACATGTGTTTGTGTTGAAGACATCATTTATTCCTGAGTTCTTGACGTTTGCATTTTTATTTTGTTGAAAGTATAAGAGCCCATGCTTTTGATTTGGTCTTGAGTATCTTAACTCACTGAAATTTTGTTAAAGTCATTAAAAGGTGAAAGAGAAAAAAAAAATTGGAAAAGGCCAACTTGGGATGAAAGAAAATTTCTGAAAAGCACCTGTAGTTTCCCTTTCCTCTGAGCTTACTGTATATATTGCATTATCCTCAGCAAGTCGGCCAGGAAGACAGAAAGGAATTACTTTGCCTAGGGCCATTCCATTTATTGTGCTTGCCATTGAGACTGCCCTGACACATATACCAGGACTCACCTTTTCTTAACAGAAGACATTAGAAAGCAGAAGACATTTGCTTTTTAAAAAGCAAAGGAAACACTTATTTCCCAAAGAATCTGTTAGTTCTGGAAGATAGTTCTCTTCTCAACTGCCAATAAAAAGGAGGCTTTTTTTCAGTTAACTGCTCAAATCTACAGGTATCTGAAATGTTAGAAATAACAAAGCCAACAAACTCAAAGTCTAGGTGAAACTGTGTATCCATTCAAATTCAAAACAGGAAGACATAAGTATTTGTTCTCACATTTTTCTCTAGTGTTCTTTTTGGAACTGAAATTTGATTCTTAAAGTGTCTACCTTGCTAAAGTCGAAATAATAATAGGATATCAAGGCAGGCCAGTGGGAAGCTTGAGCTTGATCCTTCACCTTCCTTCTCCCATCTCCTCCACTCCTCCCCATACTCACTTTCAGCTTCAGAAAACAGAACTATGGGCAATACAAAATATTATTGGAAAAACCCATTAGGTGTCAAACAAGAAAATAATCTGTGTAAATCCAGCTACCTGGATGCAGGAACCATGAACACTGCCCTCCCTTGGGGCTCCCCTGAGCAGTGTGGGGTGTAGAGTTAACTGTCAGCTTAGAATACTGCCTCACCAGGTGCATGTCTGCCCATTGACTCAAAATCTCGTGTTTATTTAAAAACATGCACTGAACTCATATAAGATGTTTGACACTATGCTGCGAAGATGAAATAAGAAGTGTCTTGAGTTCATGGAGCTCCCTTTGTAATGGAGGAAATGGAAACACACAACTAAAAAGCCCAGCACAATGCGAGAACAGTCAACGATGTGCCTGGAAGTTATTTTTGAAGTGAATGTTCAGTCCCCCTGAATTCAAAACAGGTAAGGGAAGTTTTCTTTAATAGTAACTTACATGGAAACACTCTCAACATCCAAATTTAGGGATTAGCATTTCATCTAAATGACAAAATATTACAATGTTTAAGTAAGTATTTTTAATTTCATACATATTTTTACATATACGCACATGCATATGTTCTCTGAGAATATAAGGAACTAGCCTGGGTAACATAATGAGACCACATCTCTACAAAAAAAAAATTAAAAATTAGTCTGGCATAGTGGTGTCCACCTGTAGTCCCAGCTACTCTGGGGGGTGGAGGTGGGAGGATCACTTGAGCTAAGGACGTCGAGGCTGCCATGAGCTGTGATCACACCACTGTACTCTAGCCTGGGCAATAAAGCAAGAGACCCAGTCTCAAAAAAAAAAAAAAAAAAAAAAGAAAGAAAAGAAGAAGATAAAAAAAAAGAAATATATATATATACACACACATACATAAATACAGCAAAGATTATAACACGATAAAAATTGCATATATATATATGCAGTTTATATATAAAATACCAATATGAATCCAATAATAAATTTATAGCATGAACACTTACAACCCAGGGGGATGACTTCCCTTCCCCAAATTTCCAGGTATAGTGGATTCACTCCCATAATTCCGCCACAGTTTAGGAAATCCCAAACCCTGCCCCAAGATTTCTGCAGTTTCCCACGGGTTTCAGTGCTCACCTCCTCCTGAGCTCCTGCTTCCTTGACACATTTATGCTACTTGCATTGACCTAGACTCAACATTAATGCTTCTTCACAGCACCCCAAAAATATCCACCATGAAATGCCACAAATGCCTCCTCTGTGTCACCAGCCACCTCTGACTCCCTTTTTCCAGAGGACACCCAGCCCCATCCCTCCTTTTCTTCCTGTACCAAGGGACAGTATATTGTCCCATCCTAAAGCCAGAAAATGTATCAGCTTATCTTTATCAAAAAGAAAAAAGGGGGGAAAAAAAGGAATTTCACCCAAAAAGGAATTCTGATACCAGCTGTTACTTTAAAAAAATTTTTTTTTATTTAAAAAATTAAAAGATGAAACACTCATTACACACCAAAAGGCTGTTAGAGGAATTCCAGTGCTTAGGGACTGGAATTTTTTTTTCTTTGTGGTTTTCTGTAGTTTCCCAATTTTCCGTGTATTCCTTTACAAATAAAAAACACAATGGAAATGGTGTTGGTGAGAGCCCTACCTTGTGAGGGTGAAGGGCGGGCCGCCCACCACAGCCGGGCTCAGGAAGGGCCGGGAGTCTGCCCCGCGTCCCCTAGTGGCGCGGCCTGGTGAGTGCTCCCCCTGCTCCTATAGGGTCAGCAAAAGCTGCCCTTGCGAAGGTCACCTGCATCCCCACCCTTTAAAGCCAATTACCTTTTCTCGTGCCCATCCTTCTCAGCTTGGCTCTGCTGACAGTAGACAGGGCAGAACCCCGTGTCTGAGGCCTTGTCTTGGCGGCCGGAAGGGTGCAGAGCCTTGAGTCGCCATGTGGAGCCAGGTGAGCTAGAGTGGTTCTAAGTCCGTGAACTCTCTGTAACCTCCTTGGAAATCCGGGCAGCTGCTGTGTATTGCTGCCCCTCCTCATCACAGCTGCTTAATTGTTTCAACAGAGCAGTTTGCCTGTTTGGGGCTACAAATTAAAAGGTCTTGTTTCAGTTTGTGTGTTTCTTAAATTTCAATTCAATTTGTGAACAGTAATCCTTTTTAGGATTCCCTAGCTCAGACACCTCGCTGTTTCCTAAAGTGAACAGCGCAGCCTCAAGCCTCCCTGCCATTCACTTAGCAGCCAAAGGGAGCCCGCAGTTACTGGGGATATCAGTTGCATATACACTCACTCCAGCATTCGGGCTGGGAGAAATAGTGTTTTAGTCCGATGTCACACTGTTCTAAAGAATACCTGAGACTGGGTGATTTATAAAGAAAAAAGATTTAATTGACTCACAGTTCCACATGGCCGGGAGGATACAGGACATTTGCAATCATGGCAGAAGGTGAAGGGAAAGCAGGCACCTTCCTCACAAGGCAGCAGGAGAAAGAGCTCAAGGGAAACTGACTTTTTAAAACCATTTCTTATGAGAACTCCCTGTCAGGAGAACAGCATGGGGGAAACCACCCCCATGATCCAATCATCTCCCACCCGGTCCCTCCCTCTATACATGGGGATTACAATTCAAGATGAGATTTGGGTGGGGACACAGAGCCAAACCATATCAAATAGTTCACCTGGTGAGTCCTGCTTTGGGAAGACCCCTGTCGTCTCCCCATTATCCAGGGAGCTTCCTTCCTGTGCTCCCTGTTGGCCTCCAGGGAGTGCCCTTCTCTTCTCTTCTCTTAACTTTCTTTTCCCTCACCAAAGTCTCCTAAGACTGCTGTCTTCAATCTTACAGTTTGCATCAACCCTTCTGTCACATTTGTCTCTCTGCTCCAACTTGGGATTGGAGGGAATTTACTTACCATTCCCCAAACACCCCCTGACCTTTCTGGGCTTTGGGCCTGGCTTTCTCCAGACTTCACCTGCCCTTAAACCAGCACACTGAAAAATCTTCCACTCTCGTCTGGCTGCAGGACTCAACCCATACTCCTTTAATGAAGGTTGCCTCCCATGGTTCCAGGGCCAGTCACTTGGTGATGTCCTGATGGCATCTTCAAGGCCATCTCACAGCTTGTCTGCCCAATGGTACATCCACTCCAGTAGCCTCTTGCTCCCCTAAATCTCCTGCTGCTAGTAAATCCCCACAGGAACTACTGTCCATCCTCAGGAGTCTGGGCCTTATTGCTATTGGTAATAATAACAGCACCATTTCTGAGAGTTTTTTCTGTGCTTGCTGTGCTTATTGTCTGGATGTTTTTCATGACTTAGCTCTTTCATCCTCACATCAACCTAGGAGCAGACACAGGCAGGTGAAGGGCCAGGCCCCAGTGCCTCACCACAGGGAAACTGTGCTTTTCTGAAGCTCCTTCCTTGGGCTTCACTAGGTCCCTACAAGTGCCTAGGACCCACTGGGCTGGCAGTGCCTTTACATAAGCATGGGGTCAACCAGGTGCCATGACACCAGTCATATTGTTATGACTGCCATTTCATAGATAAGAAATTAGAGGCATAATGAAGTTAAGATACCTTTTCCGAAGTTTCTTTGGGAACTAAGATTTGAATATAATTTCTTTGACTCCAGAGCCCAAGCTCTTAGCCATCACATGACACTGTCCTTCCTGTTTTTTTCTTCTGTCCTTTTTGATTTCAGTGTAAATTTTATCTTCCCAATACCCCTAAGGGTATATGTGTTGGAGTCCTCGGTTCTCTGCCTAGCACAGAGGAACTCAGTATCTGCAGGACTGAATTAAAAAGGCAGGATATTTCCTCACAATTAAAGGCCACCAGGAGAGAGTCCTTGATCTTCAGTATTCTCAGCTGCTCCAGGAAGTGAGCAGCCGTAGGGTCAGTAGAGGCCTGAGTGGAGATGTTGAAATGTCCCTAGATATTGGAAACCTCCTGACTAATAGATCTGAGATGGGTGAGAGAGATCGAGAGTAAAGAAGAAGGCCACAGAGACTCACATTTCCTGGAAGCTCTCTGGAGCACTACCTTGGCTCGAAGAATTAGGAAGGAGGCTGAACTGAGTCTAGCTCTGGTCTACCAGCATTACCCATCCTCATCACTGAGCTGTTCCAGGCAGCACGGGTGGGTGGGACCAAACCATCTTGTCGCTACAGGTGCAGCTTTTGGCCATAAGACAGCAAGTTTATCATGGGAATAGAAGAAAGAAAATGATGCCCTTAATGGGATCTAACTCTGAATATTTATTTCATGATTCAAGTTTATTATTCACATCTATGTAAATTGTTTTTATTAATCAATTTCACTAAATCACAAGTCTCATAAGTTCTTTTCATTGACTTACTGACTTTTTAAAGTGAGCTTGTTGTTTTTCAATGGGTACCAGCAATGACAGGCTTTCAGTAAATGTGATAGGTGTTTTCTTTTTTTTTGTAATTATACTTTAAGTTGTGGGATACACGTGCAGAACGTGCAGGTTTGTTACACAGGTGTACACGTGCCATGGTGGTTTGCTGCACCTATCAACCTGTCATCTACATTAGATATTTCTCCTAATGCTATCCCTCCCCTAGCCCCACACCCGGCAACAGGCGCTGGTGTGTGATGTTCCCCTCCCTGTGATGTGACAGGCTTTATAATCCTATGTAACCAGTGTTTCCCAGGTCTCTCCAGCCTAGATACAAAATCAAGGTCACCATAACAGAAACAGGTAAGAGAAACAAAACCCTGATTCCCTGGATCTGCTTCCCACCCACAATAGCAGAATCTAGCCCTGCCCTGGCCCACCCCACCTCCCAAATATTCCTGGGAGGCCCCTGGAGTGCAGTAGGATTTCTCCTCCCTGCTCCACCTGCTTCTGTGGAGCAGGCTCCCGCCCTGCTCCATGCTGTCTGCTGCTCTGGGCCTTGGCCAGGCTGCTCTGCTCCCCAGGGATGTGGGCTTTGCATTGACCCTCTGAATGTAGCTGAGTTCCTACATATGGAAACTACGGTGACAGAAGAGCTTCAACGTATTTTTCTTTCCATCTCCACTACTCAAGATTCTGGCATGAGTTTCTAGGAACAGTAGGGAGGCAGTGCAAAAGCCACCCCTCCCGTTTCACACTGAGCCATTTTCCTTGGACCAAATTTGTGTTCCCCCATTCTCTCCTTTCTTATCTTAATTCCTTCCTAAGAGGTTTCCAGTCATTTCTATAAATGGCTCCCAGGAAGGCACCACTCCATGCAGCAGAGCAACCCAGAAATATGCCCTCCATGGAAAGCCCTCCTTTCTTGAACTGCTGCATATCAAAGTCCCCTTTCTCCTGCCAGTAAGGGAAAATGATCTGAACAAGGAGGGGTGAGATTCTCCGGAGTGAAAGTAGAATAATGCCCAGAGAAAGAAGGGGTCTCCCTCCCTAGTTCCAAAGAAAGTCAGCCACCATCTGTGACCACCCACTACCACCCTGAGCAGAGACAAAGGCACGAAAGTTTGTGTCAAAAGGCTATCACTCCAAACACTATCCCTGTACGTTTCAGGGACCCAGTGAAACACACTAGTTTCTTTAGTGTAGGTTAAACACTGCACATGTTCCCAGAAAACAGAAAAGTTTGTATGAATTCTCAACTACATGTTTTTCTGGGAACAAAATTCTCTTTTCTAACATTAAAAATTCTGTAGGATTCACAAAATCAGATTAAATGCCAGATACCAACACTGTCCTTGAATACCCCCATAACCTAGTGGAGTCAGAGACAGCTTAGCACAGCTTAGGTTCTTAAGCCACCACCCTGCCTCTTTCCTAGACACACACACATACACACAGGTACACACACACACAGGTGCACACACACATACACTGACTTTTCTCTTATATGAATTATTTCCATCTCCAACTCTTGACTTGACATCGCATGGATCTCCCCCCAGATTCCAGCTTCCTAAGCGGTCACAGTAGGAAGGAAACTTGTTTATACAGCATCAAATCAGATAGAAATTGTCACTCCAATAAGATCGACTCATTGACACAACCCTCTGAATGCATTTTGGTGCCTTTGACTCTACCATAAAAGTAGAAAAAAATGGGTAAGAAAGCTAGAAGAAGTAGGTAAAAGAAGCTCAAAAGGATTTGGGCTGGACTCTGGATCAGTAGAAAACGTGATGATGCTGCTTCTGAATGAATGTTTGTCTTGCAAAGCATCAGATTGGCTGAGCACTGGTATTGTCTCTTCGTTGCTGACTGAGGAAAATGTACTAGTTTCCTAATTATTACCACAAACATAGTAGAAATTTATTCTTTTCAAATTCTAGAGTCCAGATGTCCAAAATTAAAGTTTCAGCAGGACTACTCTCCCTCCAGAGGTTCCAGGGAAGAGTCCTTCCTTGCTTCTTCCAGCTTCTGATGGCTCCTGGGGTTCCTTGGCTTGTGGCTGCACTACTCTACTTTCTGCCTCCACCTTCAGATGACCTCCTTCCCTAGGTCCCTTTGTCTTCTTTTCTGTCATAATGACAATGTCATTGGATTTAGGGCTCACCCTAAATCCAAGATGATCTCTTCTCAAGATCCTTACCTTAATTATATCTGCAAAGACTATTTCCAAATAAGGTCACATTCACAGGCATGTGGCGTAGAGGTTAGGAATGGAGCATATCTTTCAGGACCTACACCCTACAGAATGTATTTTCTACTAAACCCTGCAGAATGTATTCTCACCTAACCTGATCCTCCACTTTCTCTTTGAACCAGCACAAGGAAGATTATACCAAAGGCACTTAGATCCCCCAAATAACCTGGAAGAGAGGATACCTCTGTCTCTTGAGGTAAGTGAAAAGCACACTGTAAACAGTGCCTGTGCTGGGTTTTTGTTTTATTTTTGTTTTTATTTTTGTTTTTTTGAGACAGAGTCTCGCTCTGTCACCAGGCTGGAAGGCAGTGGTGCAATCTCGGCTCACTGCAACCTTCGCCTCCTGGGTTCAAGCGATTTTCCTGCCTCAGCCTCCCGAGTAGCTGGGACTACAGGCACGCACCACCATGCCCAGCTAATTTGTGTGTTTTTTAATAGAAACAGGGTCTCACCATGTTGGCCAGGATGGTCTTGATCTCCCGACCTCGTGATCCACCTGCCTCGGCCTCCCAAAGTGCTGGGATTACAGGCGTGAGCTACTGCGCCTTGCCACCTGACCTGTTTTTAAGCTTCTCTAAGCATCCTGAGGCACAGAGCACAGTGCTAGAAACAGATGGCAGCATTTCTTTTAATTTTATGGAGTAAACAGAGAGGACTGGGAGAGATGAAGATTAAACAAACAGATTATAAAGACTTCTTCCCATTTACTGGCCCCTGCACCTCCATTCAAACCCCGCATAAATCACCTGAAGAAATAGAACAAGATAGAGTACCTAGCAGGTAAATATTTGACAAGTGAATGCATAAATTAATAAACAAATTAATGGTTTTTATAAAGCCCTGAGATTTTCTTTACTTTCCTTTTTTTTTTTTAAGACAGGGCCACACTGTGTCCCCCAGGCTGGAGTGCAGTGGCATGATCATGGCTTGCTGTACCCTTGACTTTCCAGGCTCAAAAGATCCTCCCACCTTAACCTCGTAAGCAGCTGGGACTACAGGCATGTGCCACCATGCTTCTCTAATTTTTTTTTTTTTTTTGAAGAGATAGAGTCTCACTGTGTTGCCCAGGCTGGTCTCAAACTCCTGGGCTCAAGTGATCCTCATGCCTCAACCTCCCAAAGTGCTGGGATTAAAGGCATGAGCCACCACACCCAGCCCTGAAATTTTCTGATATATAATTAATACCCAAAAGAAGTGACAAGGAAGATAATTCTATCTGGTTTCACTAGTATTTATTTTTAAAATGCCTACTTTGCCTCATATCCTGATGTTGGGTCTAAATTAAGACACTCAACAAATATGGGAGCTTAGTTCGATGATGATGGTCGTGATTAACTGATTAACAACATCAGTTAATATTCATTAAGCACTATCATGGGCCAGGCGCCGTGTTTAATGTGTGGCCATCATCAAAAACATTTTGTTTGGCCAGGTATGGTGGCTTTTGCCTATAAACTCAACTACTAAGGAGGCTGAGGCAGAAGAATTGCTTGAGGCCAGGAGTTCAAGACCAGACTGGACAACATAGCAAGACCTCATCTCCACATCCAAAAAAATAAGAAGAAGAGTAACAAGACCTAGTGGTAGGCCTAACTATAATTTCAAAGTAACAAGAAGCATAAATATTTAGAGAAACTTGCAGGAACTGTGATGTAATGTGAATACATTTGAGATTTCTATTACTGACAAATAATGGGTGCTGCTCAAACTATGGCGTCTGTTGCTACATTAATAACTGAAGGAAATGCTAAATTTCAGTCTGAAGTTAATGAAAATAAAGATGCAATTTTTATTCCCATTCAAGTTCACAGACTGCCTGAATTTTCTCCACAGATCCCTTGTCCATAGTCTCTTTGATCTGAATATAAACTGAGCCAAGCTTCCCTTTTAGTGTTAGATGTTTTTTTAATAACCTGTTCTTTAGAAATGTCAAGAGTATTGGAGAATCACTGGCAGTCAGATCATTTTCTTGTCACCTTAAAATCAAGGTCAATGTGTAAGAGGCAGCTACTGGACAGGTCCTTCTCACTGTCAGTCCTGCACACTGGAGTGGTGGCCGTCCACTCATATGTGCTCAGCTATCTATCTTATCCCCAGTGTGTCCTGGGAGACACTAGTCCAGTGACATATCCCGCTTTGTGGTCAAGTGAACTCAGGAAATGCTACATCAACTCTTTGCCTCTTAGAAATTTACAATGCAAACTAGCATAGTAAAGGCTCTGAGAGGTACTACAAAGCAGTTAACCCAAACATGGCCTGACCACAGAACCACCTTCTTTCTTTTTTCCACTGTGTAACTGCTAGTTTCATTGAACAGAGAATTCAACTTGGGAAACATTTGTTTGAGTAGTGTTAAAAGTACCACAAAACAACTCTCCAACTGACTGAAATAAACCAGCTCCAAATTAAACCCATAGGCTTTTCCTAGAACAAATCCAGAACAAGCTCTAGATGGAAAAGGGAAACTATGCACCAGGGTAGTTTGTGTTATGCTCAGCAATGTATGTGCTCAGTTTAACAAAAGCCATGCTTCTTCCTATTTGCCATGAAGGAGTTCTATGGCCAAGTTCTACCTACTGAGTAAATACCCTTCTCATAATCACCACCAAACCATAGCAATCACAGTGGGTCAATATGACTTCAGTGATCTGATTTATTAATTAGTACTCTTGTTTTAAGTAACAGAGCCCACTGTAGTGATCCTAAGCATAAAGGCAATTCATCAGAAGGTGAAAGGTCATCTCACAAACCAGATAGAATGCAACCAAGTCACTTTAGGAGGGTAATGAACCCAGGGATTGCACAACTAGTAGGGCTTGGCTCTCAGCCTTTCTCCCTCCTTCTCCCTTCTCCTCTTCCCCTTCCTCCTCCCTCCTTCCTTTTGCCTCCTTTTCACCCCCCTCTTGTCACTCTCTCTCTCTCCCTTCTTTGCTTGTCTTCACTTTTCATTCCCTAATTCTAGCATGCTTTTCCTCTAACACAAGTGCATATACTCTCCCCCACCTTCACTGAATTGCTTCTTCAGTGAATTCCATAGTGTTGACTGGCTTTCTTTGATTTTGCATATGGCAAAAAAAAAAAAAAAAAAAAAAAAAGGCTACCATGAGCTCCTGAGTTACCAGTAAAACCACAAATGAGACTGAATTCTGTCTGGTCCAGCTTGGGTCAGGTGGCTTCCCTGGCCTGCCAGGAGCCATGTCTATGATATAGTGAAGATCAGGGTCCACAAACAGGGAAGAGAGGATGAAATACAGACAACCTGCATTGATGACATCTGGAAAACTACTTAAACAGAGCAAAGACTTGCTTAGTTGATCACACACACGTTATTAATTCCATTACTGTTAATAACTTAAATTCTTGCTTCAGGTTGGAATATAATAAGAAGTGTATGTGGCAAAATGTGCTCATTCCCCCTTCTCAACTAAACACCTGGACAAAGGCATCTTAGAAACAAAATCAGCAGGATAAAAGAAAGAATTACTCAGATGCAATGGTTAATAATTAATAATCATTCCACCCACACACGAGGATTCCACCTTTATTGTTAATGAACTAAGGACTCAAGGGTTACATATTTTCTGTGTGTATTTTTAAAATTTCTTTTCAAGCATTCAATAATTATTCTCAAATTATCCTTCAATATGAGCAAGAGGCTACAGAAAAGTTGGTTATTCTCTCATAAGCATTCACAACATGATCCCAATACACGCCAGACTCGCCTCTGCCATTTTCTCACACCCACCTGTGTTCCAGCCACACAGAATGTCTTGCTCTTCCCAAGCTATGGAATATTGCTTATCTGAAATTCAAATTGAACTGAGTGTTCTCTATTTTTATTTACTAAATCTGGAAACCTACGCAGATCACACTTTGCCCTCAAAGCTCCCGGAGTTTGTCACGCTACGCCTTTCACTTAGGATGCCGTCCACCAGTCCCCTCCCCCGGATAAATTCAGTCTCCAAAAAAGGAAGGCTTAGAGTTTAGTGGAATGAAGTGGAAAATAGAGTATAGCACACATAGGTTAAGCCTTGTCTTGTCAAGCTTAAGTTTCTGTGTGTGTGTGCGTGTGTGTGTGTGTGTGCATGTGCTGATTCAGTGTAAAATGTATTTTTTATTGTTAAGTTATGGTTAAAGTAGAATGAAAGCCTCTGAGCAACCTCTGAGCAAACCCTCTGAGCAACCTCAGGATCAGCTGTAATTCTCAGTTATTATTTCTTGTGATCTCCTAGCATTCCTTTCAAACACTTTCAATGGCTCCTCATTTCATACATAGGCTTTCCATAATCTGGCCCCAACCTCTTACCCATCTCATCTCACAGCTAACTCCATTACACAAACCATCCACCTCAGATAAATGGCCTGCTTCCTTCCCTGAATCTATGACACACACTCTGTTTCATAAATTGTGTTTGCCTTCTCCCACAGTCACTCCACCACCCCTGCCAACCCCGGCCTCTCTCCTCTTTCCTCTCTCCTCTCTCCTCTCCTAAGGCTCACACTTACTTAAAGCTCAAGTTATGTTTGTGTAACCTTAAACAAGTCACTTCCCATCTGAGCACAGGGTCTTTGTTGACAGAATCAGGGAATTGGGGGAGAGATCTGGCAAGATAGCCAAATAGGAACAGCCCAAGTCTGTACCTCCCAGTGAGACCAACGCAGAAGGTGGATGATTTCTGCATTCCCAACTGAGGTACCCTGTTCATCTCATTACAGTGATCAGTGGTTTTTATTCCAGGGATGCAAGGATGGTTCAACATATGTAAATCACATGTAAATCAATAAATGTGTTTCACCATATAAAGAAAATTAAGAACAAAAAACATATCTCAATAAATGCAGAAAAAGCATCTGATAAAAATCCAACATCCCTTCATGATATAACTAGACATTGAAGGAACATACCTCCAAATAATAAAAGCCACACATTATAAACCCAACATCATACTGAAAGGAGAAAAGCCAAAAGCATTTCCCCTATGACCTGAAACTGAACAAGCCTGTCTACTCTCACCTCTCCTATTCAACATAGTACTGGAAGACCTAGCCAGAACAATCAGGCAAGAGAAAGAAATAAAAGGCATCCAAACTGAAAAAAAAAAAGTCAGATTATCTCTTTTCACTGACGACATGATCCTATACCTAGAAAACTCTAAAGATTCCTTGAAAATACTCCTAGACATAATAAATGACTTCAGTGAAGTTCCATAAAGTTTCAGAATACAAAACCAATGTACAAAAATCAGTAGCATTTATATACCCCAATAACACTCAAGCTGAAAACCAAATCAAGAACTCAATTCCATTTATGATAGCTACATATAATAAAACTAAAATTAAATACCTAGGAATATATTTAACCAGAGAGGTTAAAGATCCCTACAAGGAGAAATACAAAACACCAATAAAAGAAATCATAGACGACACAAACAGAAAAACATCCCATCTGGGCACAGTGGCTCATGCCAGTAATCCCAACACCTTGGGAGGCCAAGACAGGAGGATCCATTGAGCCCAGGAGGTTGAGACCAACCTGGGCAACATAGAGAGACCTTGTTTCTACAAAAAAATTAAAAATTAGCCAGCCATGGTGGCTAACACTTGTAATCCCAGCTACCTAGGAGGCTGAGGCAGGAGGATTGCTTGAGTCTGGGAGGTTGAGGCTTTAGTGAGCTATGATTGTGCCATTGCACTCCAGCCTGGTTAACAAAGTGAGACCCTGTTTCAAAAAAAAAAGAAAAAGAAAAGAAAAATATTCCATGCTCATGCATTGTGAAGAATCAATATCTTTAATATGGCAATAATTTATTGCCCAAAGCAATCTGTGGTTCAGTACAGTTCCTATCAAATTACCGTCATTTTTCACAGAAAAAGAAAAAACAATTCTAACACTCATACAGAGCCAGGAAAGAGCCAGATTAGCAAAGCAATCCTAAGCAAAAGAAAAAAGCTGGAGGTATCACATTACCTGACTTCAAATCATACTACAAGGCTGTAGTAACCAAAACAGCATGGTACTAGTATAAAAATAGACACATAGATCAATGAAACAAAATAGAGAACCAGAAATAAAGCCACATACCCACAACCAGCTGACCTTTGACAAAGTAAACAAAAATAAGCAATGGGAAAAGGGCACCCTATTCCATAAAAGGTGCTAGGAAAACTGGCTAGCCATATGCAAAATAATGAAATTGGACTCCTATCTCTCATTTTCTACAAAATTACTCAAAATGAACTAAAGACTTAAATGTAAGACTTGGAACTATAAAAATCCTAGAAGAAAACCTAGAAAATAAATACTCTTTTGGACACTGGCCTAGGCAAAGAATGTATGACTAAGGCCTCAAAAGCAAATGCAACAAAAACAAAAACAGATAAATGGGGCTTAACTAAACTAAAAAGCTTCTGCATAGAAAAAAAAAGATTAAACAGATAACCCACAGAATAGGAGAAAAATTTGCAAATTATGCCTCCAACAAAGGACTAGTATCCAGCCTCTACAAGAAACTCAGACCCCTCTACAAGAAAAAAAAATGACCCTATCAAAAAGTGGCCAAAGGACAAGAACAGACATTTCTCGAAGACATACATGCAACCAAAAATATATGAAAAAATGTTCAACATCACTAATCATCAGAGAAATGCAAATTAAAACCACAATGAGACATCATCTTACACGAGTCAAAATGGCTATTATTGAAAAGTCAAAAAATAGCAGATGTTGGTGTGGATGTGGAGAAAAGAGAACACTTACACACTCTGGTTGAGAACGCAAATTAGTAAAACCTCTATGGAAAACAGTATGACGATTTCTCAAAGAACTAAACATATAACTACCATTTGACGCAGTAATTCCACTACTGAGTATCCACCCAAAAGAAATCATTACATAAAAAAGATAACTGCCACCAGGTGCAGGGGCTCACACCTGTAATCCCAGCACTTTGGGAGGCTGAGGCTGGTGGATCACCTGAGGTCGGGAGTTCGAGACCAGCCTGACCAACATGGAGAAACCCCATCTCTACTAAAAAATACAAAATTAGCCAGTGTGGTGGTGCATGCCTGTAATCCCAGCTACTCGGGAGGCTAAGGCAGGAGAATCGCTTGAACCTAGGAGGCGAAGTTTGCGGTGAGCTGAGATCGAGCCATTGCACTCCAGCCTGGGCAACAAGAGCGAAACTCTGTCTCAAAAAAAAAAAATACATATATAAGAAAATAACTGCAAGTATATGTTTATCACAGCATTTTTCACAATAGAAAAGTCATGGAATCAACCTAAGTGTCCATCAACAGATTGAAGAAAATGTGGTACATATCCACCATGGAATATAATGCAGCTGTAAAAAAGAATAAAGTCATGCCTTTTGCAGCAACATGGGTGGAACTGGAGGCCATTATCCTAAGAGAAGTAACTCAGAAACAGAAAGCCAAATATCACATGTTCTCACTTATTAGTTGGAGCTAAACAATGGGCACATATGGACATAAAAGATGGAAATAATAGACACAGACTACAAAAGCAGGGAGAGTGAGAGAGGGGTGAAGGTTGAAAAATTCTCTATTTGAGTGGTGGGTGCATTAGAAGTCCAAACCCCACCATTATACAACATATCCATGTAATAAACACGTGCAGGTACCCCCTGAACCTAAAATAAAAATAATATAAAAAAATTTAAGGCAAATTTAATAAGTAAAATATACAGTATTTTGAATGGTGATATTGCTATAGAAAAAAAAGCAACATGTACAACTTGTTTACACCTTTACTCAAACATGTTAACTGTAACAAGACGTCTTTGAGATAACTGGGAAATCTGAATATGGACTGGTCTTATACAGTACTATTGTTAGATATGATGATGGCATGGTGTCTGTGTTTAAAAAAGATATTTATCTATTAAAGGTGAATACTGAAGTATTTATGGATAAGATTGCAAAATGTTGATAATTATTGGTGTCGGATGATAGATACCCAAAGAAGGGCCTTTATACTAATATCCTATGTATTTATATTTCTAATTTTGTGTATGTGGACCGTGGAAAAGAACATTCCAGGCATAAGTTGGAGCTAGTGCAGAGCCCTGGAGTAGGAATATGGCTGGCATGTTCAAGGAATAAGAACTCTAGTAGCTAGAAAGGGACGATCCATGGGTAAAATAGCAGGAAGTGACATCAGAGAGTTAACAGGGATGAGTGAGGAGAGAGGAAATACAGGGACATATCAAATAAAGAATACTTAAAATATTTAAAGAATACCCATAAACCAATAAGAACAATACCAGCAACCCAACAGAAAAATGGGCAAAATACTGAATAGGCACAACACAGAAAAAAAATATGTCCAATAAGCATATTAAAAGGTGCTTTATTTCATTAGGCACTGGAAAATGCAAATTAAAACCACAATGCTATACCAGTACACACGTACAGACAGGCAGGCAATATTAGATATTCACGTTGGTGGGTGGGTAAATTGGTACAAACTGAAATGTCTACTAAAACTAAAAATATGCATACCTTATAAGCCAGCAACTCTATTTCTAGGTATAAATAGCCAACAGAAAGCCATGTATATGCTTACCAAAAGACCTGAATGTTTATAGCAACAGTCTTCTTAGCATCCACAGTGAGAACTACCCAAATGCCCAAGAACAGTAAAATGGATAAACAAATTGTGTTACAGTCGTACAATGGGCATTTAGAATAAACAATATAGAAAAATCTCAGGAAAATATTGAGTGAAGGAAGCAGACACAAAGGATTCAATACTGTCTGATCCCATTTATGTGAAGTTCAAAAACAAGTGAAACTATGCTGTCAGAATATAGAAGAGTGGTTATCACTGCAGAGAAGGTGACTGAAAAGGGGATTGGGAGGCTGGTGGGGGTGTGTAAAGGCCTGTTTCTTATTCTGGAGGCTAGTTAGATGAGTTCAATTTGTGAACAGTCACCAAGCTGTGGGTGGACAATTTGTGCACTTTTCTGTATCACGCTTTAATAAAGCATGTTTAAAATCATATAGGGGCATCTTGGTTTCCTCCCCTGAGGTGCCAGTGACATATCCAGTACCTCAAAGTCCCCATCCCATGCTAAGTGAAACGTGCTTTCTCAACACACAGCTGCAATCTCTACATTTAAAGATACTGAAACTGATATAGCGGGTTCTCTGGCTCGTGGAAAAGATAAGTCTACTACAAAGAAACTAGGCAAAACTTTAAATAATATGATAAAAGCTATCTTCCCCTAAATGTTATAGAGTTAATAATGTACCTTATTGTGACTTATACAATAGAACGTATTTGTATAGTATTGTAATGCCAGTTAAGTTGTAGCATCATTATGACACCAATCATTTACAATTTAAAGGAAAATAAAATATTTTAATTGATTATGGGCTCTTTAAAAGCCAAAAATTATTAAACCCTTCAAACTAGAAAAGACCACTGAAACATCCTACAGGTTTTAATTTCTAATAAAGTAAATACTGATAATTATAACCCACATAAAAAGCTCTTTGGGGTCCTCAATAATTTTTTTAGAGTAAAAAGTTCTTGAGACCAAAATGTGAGAAAACCACGTGAATTAATCCCAGCCTTGTTATTAGATTTATTTCTTCCTATGCCCTCATAAGGAAGCATTGCTTTGGAATTCCAAGATGTATGTAATTCCCTGGCTTGGCTGAGGTTGCCAGTTCTAGTTCTTTATTCTTTTTACTCAATTTTTCCTTTTCAGTTTGTTGCTTTTTCTTACTTTTTGTCCAGCATTGTGCTTTAATTCCATTAGAGAGATCCATTCTTCAGGTGAACTATGCAAGTGATTTTCTTTTCAAGTGATTTGAACCAAGCTTCTTACCAGTTTTTCCCAAAATTAAGCTGACCTGGGACACCTTGACTCCAAGCCCAGCAGTAAGTCTCACATGCCACAGGGCCTCTCAGCCATCTCTGCTGAGAAGGGACCCTTACTGGCAGCTAGGATCCTTGAGACCATCATCAAGGGCAACCTGGCTAAGGTAAGGTTGGCCTGGGACCTCTTAACTGGGAAAGCAGCAGCTGTGAAATTCATTGATGAGACTCAGCAGATCTCCTCCAGACACCATCCACAAAGTAGGAACCATGAAGGCTCAGATCACCCCAACATAGTGAAACATTTGCTGTGATCGATATTGAGGAATCTCTTTGCTTTGTCATGAAGCACACTAGCCAGGAGGAGAAGTTTGTGAATACCTGCTCATGGCAGCAGGAAAGAAAAAAAAGGACTGAAGCAAATTCTACCAAAAGTGTCTGCTGTGCAAGCTGTCACCAGAAACGTATTGTCCACAGAGATTTAAAGGCAGAAAACACGCTCTTGGATGTTAACACAAACATCAAGATTGCAAATTCTGGCTTCAGCAACAAATTCAGCTTTTACAAACTGGATACCTTCTGTGGCAGTCACCTCTGGTCAGCAGATCCCTGCTTTTGATGGACAGAATTTCAAGGAGCTGCAGGAGGGGAACTGAGTAGAATATATTCCCTTCTACATGTCCATTGAGTATAAAAACCTGCTCAAAAAATGTATTCTTCTCAATCCCAGCAAGAGAGGCCCTTCAGAGCACATTGTGATGGATCCATGAATGATTAGGAAGCATGAACACCAGGAACTTAAGCCCCGGACCTCCGCCATACTGAATCATGGCGTCCATGGGTTACGGACAGGAAAGATCCAGGACTCCCTGTGAAGTGTGATGAAGCAGCGATCGCCTACCTGCTTCTGGGTTCTAAGAGATCCGAACTGTAAGGTTACCCCATCACCTAAAACCCCCACTGTCAGCTGATCTGACCCACAGTGGTGCGCCTTCCCTATACCAGGGTCTCTGCCAGCCCCGAGCAGCAGCGTTTCAGCAACCTGCCTTTCCCATCTTTCACGGCCTCTCTAAGAAGACTCAGAGGAGCCACAAAGATCCTAAGCAGGATCAAGAGACAGAGCAGAAAGGCAGCACTGCGCCCGCCAGCCCCGTACTCGCCTGGAGGGGACGAACCCCGCCCCCTCTGTGAATAGCGACCTCTTACCAACACCAAAAAAGAGCAGGAATTCCTCACTCGGGGCAAAAGCCAGTTTGGCCAGACCTCCACGCAGAACGACAACAGCAGCCCCACAGCGCTGGGCCTGGGGCCTCCTGGGTTCCTGCCTCTCACCCCCTGCCTTCGTCTCCCCGGCCACCAGCCCGGGAATCCCAGTCGGTCTCCTCGCAGCCCAACCAGGTCTCGGTGTCGTACCCCACGGAGAGCAGCTGGGGGGTGCCCGCCAGGTACAGCTCCCCAGAGTGCCCCTGATACCTCCCTTCCACCCGCGTCATCAGCGCAGGGGGCAGAGCAGAGCCCCCGATGGGACAAGGTACGCGCGGCCTGCCAGCCCGACAGGTGACGGCCCCGGAAATGCGGCCCAACCGGGTGACCCCAGCCTCTCCCTCAAACAAAGGCCGCAGACAGCAGGGGGCCGCCGGGAGCTTCTTCAGCAAGTTCAGGTTCAAGTTCACAAGCTGGACTCTTAGCTGCGGGTTTGCCCGAAGGAACCTGAAAGCAAAGTGGGAGGACACTCCGACCTCACATGGGGGCAGCAGAGGCAGTGATTTAAAAATGGCTTTCCAGAGACCCAGCCGCGCTCCCTGCCCTTGAGGCGGAGGCTGGAGGTCGCGAGTCGGTGGAGCCCCGCTCGGTGCTGCGGAGACTGCAGTGGCGGCTGGGACCCGGAGCCGTGGGCGAGGCCGGCGCGAAGAACTAAGGGAGGACTCAGGCGACAACTCCAGCAGCCTCTCCACTTGGTCCCCCGAAGCGCCGGTCCAGAAGCTCCTCGGCCTCCACGAGCGTCGCCACCCAGGTCACCACGCCTGGGGGCCGAGAGGTTCAGCCGCTCGCACCCGGGCCCCGCATCTTGGTCCCGAGCGTCTTCCCCAGGCCTTCTCCCCTCGCTTGCCGGTCTCCGCCTTCCCTTCCGCCTTCCTGCGCTGCAAAATAAACAAAGACTAGTCTGAAGAGAAGGAACAGGCGTTCAGAGCGCCCGCTCCCCCACCACCCCTCCGTTTCTCTTCCCACTGCTGCCCCTTAGTTGCGTGCGTCTGGGCTCCAGCGAGTTCACAGCAGCGACTGCTCCCACCCCACCCCGCTGTCTCTCCCTCTGTTTTCCTGGCCTTCACTTCCGGACGGTGTCCCCCTCCATGGGCGTGGGACAAGCAGAGCAAAGTGGCGCCCGTCTGCTAACTCCAGGCCGGCATGGGAGTGGATGGTTGTGGCCACTTGGATGGTGGTAGCCCCTTCATCTCTCAATTTATTTTTCTGCTGTTGCTGTTCTTGAGAAACTGAGGCGCAGACCAAGAGATCCCCCTCCCCCGGCTCTTCCTGTCTTCAGCTCAGAGGGGTCCAGGAGAAAATGACTTGGTTCTTGAAGCAGACAGGGGCTGGGGCACCCTAGCAAGTGGCCCCTCCCTGCCCAGCATCCCCTCTTGAACTTAGGTTCTCCTAGGGATCGAAGGCGTAATAAAAAGAATGGGATTTTTCGGAGGAAGCGGGTACCATGTATGGCCTTTAGGCTTCTATAAGGACTTTTACTCTGAGAGAATGAGGTTTTCACAGAGAATTGACATGATCTGATTATGTTTTAACAATATCCCTGTGTTTGATAAAGTGTTTACAGGGACAAGGACAGAAGTAGGCAGACCCTAGGAAATACGGCCATGGTCCAGGCGACGTGATGGTGGCCTGGACCAGGCTTGTGGAAGCAAGTGTGGGCATAGGACCCTGTGGCTGGAGGCTGGTGCCTGCTGAATTCACTTTCTGAGGGCCCTCCAGTAGGACTCTCTCTGCCTCCCAGGCCCAGTATGGCCTTACTTCCAGTTCTCTGCCTCCCAGACTCCCTCTTCAGCTGATACCAGAAGATTCAGGTAGCAGAGGCCAAAGAGAGTAATATGAGATTTAAGTTAATAAATACATAACTAAAGGAGATGACATAGTGGAAGAGAAGGTCATCCATTCATCAGCTTCAAGCAACAGAAACCAACTCAGGTTAATTTCAATGGGAAAGGTGTTTGTGATAATGATATTGGGTGGATTACATTGCCAGCATGTATGAAGAGCCAGGTTCTATGAAACACAGGCTCACCAAGACATGACACAGCTCACCTGATGTTGACATCCCTACCAACACTAACAAGCAAAAGTCTCTACAGCCTGAACCACCAACCCCTCCACTACTACACTGTGACACTGCCTCTAGCTCTGCTGCCACAGCTGCACTAGGAATTCAGTCTGAATGGAGGCTCTCAGTCCCTGCTTCTTTGAGTTACTGGTTCCTGCTTCCATGGCTGAATCTGATTAGTGGAATGTACCTCACTTGGTCATGTCCTAGCTCCAAGGGAGTCTACGCAAGCAAGAGTTTGGCATTTTCATCTCCCATTGGGTGAGGCAGTCTCTCCTTCACACTATGGCTAATAATGTTAAAAATGATTCCAAACATACACTGGATTTTAGATGCTAAGCAGACCTAAAAATTCACAAATGTCCATAAGAAAATGTAAATCAGATTGGGACCAGTGAATGTCCTATCTATAACATTACTAGACTGATTTCCTTCTGTGGCTGTGATCCACAGTACCAGAAGGAAATTATAAAAATATAAAAATGTTCCATTTTGTTTGTGAGTGATTTAGCCTTCTGAGAAAACTCAATGATTAATATTTATTCGGGTATTTGTTTAAATATTATTGTCGACATGATAAAATTTTTATAAAACGTGTGTGATATATGTATATATGTAGGTATAGATATGTATGGATAGACACATGATAGATAGATAAGACACTCAAACACTGACAATATCATTATATCATTTGACACTCATCTTGATCCAGCTATAACTAGAGCTAAAAAAAACTCTTGGAATTTCCAGGTATTGAAACAAATAAATTACCTTTTGTGTTTCAGCTAGTTTGAGATGACTTTCTGTGTCACTTGTACCCAACAGAGTCTGGAATAAAAAAAAAATTAAATATTATTGATACTTAACATTTGTTTATTCTATTTGGACTTATAAATGGACTTATATGAGAGATTTTTAATTAGTATCAGAAGTAAATGAGTTAATAAAAACTGAAATGATTGTAGATTTATTTTTATAACTTTTATGTCTACAGCTATGATAAATTTTTATATTTTAAATTTCTATATATACAGTTTTTTTGTTTTTTGTTGTTGTTGTTGTTGTTTGTTTGTTTCTTTTTTTTTTTTTTTTGAGATACAGTCTTGCTCTATCACCCAGGCTAGAGTACAATGGGATGATCTTGGCTCGCTGCAACCTCCACCTCCCAGATTCAAGTGATTCTCATGCCTCAGCCTCCCAAGTAGCTAGGATTACAGGCATGTGCCACCACGCCCAGCTAATTTTTGTATTTTTGGTAGAGATGGGGTTTCATCATGTTAGTCAGTGGATCTTGAACTCCTGGCCTCAAGTGATCTGCCCGCCTAGGCCTCCCAAAGTGCTGGGATTACAGGTATGAATCACCACACCCCAACATAAATTTTCTATATTTTTAAGGTATAGTTTCTACTAATGTGTGTAGGTAGGACATAATCATGCTTTACAAAAAGGAGAGATGTTCTGCTGGATTTTGAAAAATTATTTTTAAGTTCCAAGCAAGACAGGTTCTATTTGTTCCTGGAAAGGTAATTGTTTTGACATAGATTTAATGTCATTGTGTGAAGAAAGAATATGTTTTAAAACTTAAGCTACTTATATGTGAGGAAAAGGAGTAAGGAAGATAAGTTTTTGATTAAATAAATATAGTAATAGCATAAAATTAAGGCTCAACTATGCATCAGACTCTAGGGCTGATACCATCTTATCCTTAACACAGACATACCACACACATAGTTACTTTGCCCTAAGGATTCTAGAGCACTAAAATAGTGTATAAAAATGTATATAAGGCCAGGCATGGTGGCTCAAGCCTGTAGTCCCAGCATGTTGGGAGGTCAAGGTATATGAGGTCAGGAGTTTGAGACAAGCCTGGCCAACATGGAGAAACACATCTCTACTAAAGATACAAAAATTAGCTGGGCAGGGTGGTGTCCATGTAATTCTAGCTACTCAGGAGACTGAGGGATGAGAATTGCTTGCACCCAGGAGGCAGAGGTTGCAGTGAGCAGAGATTAGGCCACTGCACTCCGGCCTGGGTGACAGTCAGACTCCATCTCAAAAAAATAAAAAATAAATGTATACAAGAATGCTATGAGACACTTCCCACTAATCATCAAAAAATGAACATGGACATATACCTTTACTCCCTCCTATAGCTCACTATAAGTATCCTAAAGATATTAATTTAAAAGGTCAAACCACAGAATGAATAGAAGTGGCAAAGAGACAACAGCAATACAATTTTGGAAGCAACAATGCAGATGTTTTATTAGTAGTTTTTAGCAAAGATGAGAAAGTGAAAACCTAAGCCAGCAGTGGCAGAAATATAAACAGAGTAGTTTCCGCTGCAAATCCCTCAAAAGCCCTGAATTGGAGGTGGCATGTGCCCGATGGTGGAACAGGTAAGATGAAAAATAGGGGAACTAACTGGAAGTCTCAATACTTAGCAGTCCATATCCACTCCCCACTGGCAGTAAACTGGTTTATTCTCCAGAGGTGTCAATTCAGCAAAGCTCTGGACTTTAGGACCAGAGTCGCCCTAAAGGCAGTAAGACTGTTCTGAAAACCAGGGAGCAAGTGACAGGGTACACTCCAAACAGACTATTTGACCCCCTTATCGATAAGGATCCCAGAATATTGATGGTTAATTTAGGGTGCAGCATTCAGGCTTAGTTAATTTTCTTCTTTCTATATGTTTTTCATTCTTTACAATGAACATATATGATGTACACAGTTTTAAAAAATCTAGGAGGTGAATAATTTTCAACCCATAATTCTATATCCAGCCAAACTATCTGTTGTGCTACTCCAAAATATAAAGGATTATTGAGCTGCAGGTAATTAAGAAGAAGCAGATGCAGAGAAGCTCCCTGCCATCCCTCTAGTTGCCTAAAAGCAGGACATACAAAAACTAAAAGTATTCTGCCTCCCTTCTACCAGGGACACCAAAAGATAACTACAAAAGACAACTTTAAACTGTTACCACCTGGAGATGATACCAGGGAAATCTCCATTAACAAACATTACTAGCTAGCCTTTATTTGCTATGCATTTGCCTTCCCACAAGTTGCCACTCCTAAAGTTCTTTTCCTTTACCTCTCCAGAAATTTGCTGTTCATTATTGAAGATGCTATATCAGCCAGAATTCAAAGCCAATTCTGAGAACTACTCATTCCCTGGGTGTCTCCGGTGTATGTATGAAATACACATGTTAATAAACTTCTGTTTTTCTCTTGTTGATCTGTCTTGTATTACAGAAGTTCATTTCAACTGAGAACTTACTGTTGAAGAAAATGATTACTCTTCCTCTATACAACCAATTATGAGAGTAGATTGAAACATTTATCTCACATGCAAGGCCTCATATTTACCTCCAGACATGCTATATCAGAGCCTTCTGAAAGATGCACTCTTTCAAAATGAAGGCATACTACCAGAAAGAAAACCAGCAGCCACATATTCACAGAAATAGGGGATCCAATATATGAGAGAAAAAAATTGAATTGTCAGGATAACAGTAAGAAAACATCTCAGGGCCTACAGAATAAGTAGTCCAGATTGGAACAGGAGAAAAGAGGGGTTCAGAAGCAAAGAATGCCTTCCGCAGGGCCGACTCATCCATTAGGCTGAGTAGGCATAGTGCTTGAGGGCCCATGACGCTGTTAGGAATTTACAAAAATGTCGTCATTTTAATTTCCTTTAAAATTAGGAGATAAAATTAATATAATAACAGTGACTATATGATAATAAATCCACCCTGATCATATTTACCTTTATACCAACGTGGCTGTAAAATAATTTTTATTTTTTATGGAGGAAGGAGCTCATGAAGGCAATGTACCTAGGACCGTGGCCTCCAGGCAAAAAAGGAAAATAAAAGAAACTGGATAGTTTCATTTGAATGTATCAAAAGGCACTTAAGACTTGTCAGAATTTGGCAGAATAAACTGATAATAACTACTTAGAAAACTAACTAAAGAAAAATCAAGGCAATGCATAGTCAAGGAAAAACAAAAGCAAAGGTCTACAAAAAAGAAGTAAACCTAATACACTACAAGTTCATCTGTGAATAATATTTACATTGTCAAAATAAACACTAAACACTGATAAGATTTTTAAAAATATGATATTGCAAGATTAAGAAATGAAAGAAGAAGCTACATGCCCAGTTGTAAGACAGCCAACTCCTCATCTTTTGTAGAAGAAAGGCAATAGATACGAACCAAACTGAAAAATAAATAGTATGAGAGGTATATCATAGGCTTGTGACAGTAAATAATAGAAAAAAAAACAGTTAAAAGAGATGAAAGTTGTTGCCTTTGGAGAGTGAGAATCAGAGATGGAGAAGAGTAGATAATGGTGTAATTTGCATTACATGACATACAACTTTTTGACTTTATGAACAAGAACCTAAGTTACCTTAATGAAATTTACAATTAAAGAACTTTAAGGATTGTTGAGAGTTAATATAATTAAATGAAGAATTTTCTACTTTTCTAAGTGTTTATGTATTAATTTTTTTAACATTTAAGAAGAGTGAAAAATGATTGAATTACATGGTAGCCCACTTAGATGCCATGAAAGATGTGCTCATGGGACATTAAAGAGATTGAGTAGACTGTGAGGCCAAAGTGAAATTCCAACCTGATGGAGGTGAACAGGGAATACTTCAAAAAAAGAAGAATGACTGAAAATGAGGAAAGTGAAAAATGCTAAAACTGGTTAAACAGAAGGGTCAGGAACAGTCAATATGTTATAGTCAGTATAGAAGAATATAATATACGTTATGTATATGAGCTTTTCATGAGAAGACATGAGGGAAGAGTTAAACAATAGAATAACAACCATAATATTTTATTAATAACTATTATGAGCTGCTAAAATGGCATATATTTGGTAGGATATTAGTATATAAAAAAGCCTTGAGGTATTTAAAAATCTGTTCCCAGAAAATTATCCCCAAAAGTCAAAATATATATTTCATAGTTCTTTTAAATCCCTAATGACTTTCCAGCCACATATTCATACCACAATGCTGCACACTAAGCTGTAGATGGTTGAGCGATATGGTTTTGAAAAGAGAATAAAAGAAAATTGAAAAGATACTCTTAGGTAAAACAAAAAGAAAATATTTCTCTCAGACAATTTAAAACTTAGGTAGTATAAGATAATTAGGGTTTTTAAAGAAGTCACTTTGCAGAAGAAAGGAAATAAAAATTTTGCTGACCATGGCATATTTAAGACAAAAAATCCAAGCAAAGAGGGGAAGAGTTATGATGAGCAGTGAGCAGTGAGGTATAAGCCCAACACTTTTCAGCCCACTGAAGTGTCCTGCCTACAGAACTCAAGGCAATTTCAGACTTCCTATCGACTGACATAGGTTTGGGGGTGCGGGAAATGACTCAAATGCTGCCCAAAATATATTTTTAAAAACTTTTTCCCTGATAAGCTTTTTAAGCTAGATAATGAAACCAAGTTGTTCGTGTTTCATATTTGAGAATCTAAGTACTGGATAAATAATAAGGGCTATCAATTATTGGGCGCTTTAATAATTCTTCAAACTTTAATGAGTGTCTTCTGGGTGCCAAGCGCTGGGACTATAGCTGTAAACTAAACAGGTGGCTACCTCCACAGAGTTTATAGTCTAAGGATTAAAAAATTAGACCTTGCACAATAGTGGGAGGAGACGGGGAAGTAAGGCCGCCGTTGGAAGGTGGAGAATTGGAGAAAAGTCTCTATTCACCTCTCCTGAAGTAGTCAAGTGAAGGAAAAGTCACAGGTTACATATAGCGAACTGGGAATATCCAGTTGCAAGAGTGAGACCACAACAGGAGCTGGCGAAGAAGTGCATGGAAGGCTGTTGCCTCTGCATTGACTGTGGGCTTGGGGCTGCTGTTGGTCAGCAGGGCAGGCAGAAAAGGACACCAGCTGGAGTCAAGATAGAGGCAGGCGAGGACCAGCTAGAGCCCACAAGCAGTACATCTACACTTCTCTCCTTCCGCACCAGCTACACAGAGTAAGGGTTACTCTTTCACTTCTGCTTCCCAAATCTGGCATAGATATATCTTTTGGCCAAACCTGATATGGAGACATAATGGAAATGAAGTTCTAGCTTAGGCCAGTTGATACAAAACCAGCACGGTCCATCCCTTGTCAAATTGGCGGCCGAGAGCACCTCCTTTTACCATATTTAATTTCCAGTAGCAAAATCTTGCTTCAACCTAAGGTGCAACTAACCCTGCTACAACTAGAAACACCCTAAACCTCTCTCCAATGAGGATATGAAGTCCCGTAGGACTTACCGCATAGGTCACTTTATCTTTGGGGAAAGTTCATCCTTTTCTAGCTGAGTCACACTGCCCTTTTAATATCCTGAGATACATGCTGAACTACAATACTATTGACACGTTTTATGTTCAATAGTAGAATGGATGGAGGAAGAGAAAGAAAATGAACCAGTATTATATTTGCAAAATGAAAATCAATCCTTCTGAAATATTTAAACGGTTTCTGCCTTTGTAGGCGACCGTTTGGTAACGTATCGAAATCCATAACGGCCGTGATTGGCGCGCAAGCGCGGGGCTGCCCAGGGGCCCTCCTTGCCTCCCGCCTTATGGGCCCGGAAGGTCCTTCTTTCCCCTAGCTTCGACTCCAGCTCCTGGGCCGCGGAGCTTGGTCTAGCTGCGGGAAGCATTGAAGCACAAGGAGAGTACTTTTGCACAATGACCTCCAAATTTTACTTTGAGGACTTTATCATAGTGAAACTACCATGGCTGTAGCTTATATCGTTTTTTTTTAAATGAAAATAACCTAATTATGCAACAGCGGGAGGGTTGCTTGAGTAAATTATTGTTAACTCCAAATGACAGAATAATGTATGAAACCATTAAAGATAATTTGTTAAAACAATGAATGACTTAGAAAGATTTTTATTATTAAGTGAGAATAAAAGCAGAAACCTAAAAGATATATTCAGTATGAGCTCATTTCTGTAAAATGATGTATTTTACAGAGGAGAATAAAGTTTAAAGCATGCAAACCAACGTGGTAACTGTATTAAACCTACTTAATAACAAGAAGCTATTCATAGTAAATAAGTTGAATTTATAGAAAGAAATTTACTATGAGGACAAAAAGGGATAAACAGGAAAATATTTGCAAAACAGATAATCTAACGTATAACCAGTTCCTTCAATTAAATAAGAAAATAAGAATCCAATAGCAAAAATGAGGACATGTTTAGAAAAAGAAATAAAACATTTTAAACATGTGAAGTGTTTTATTTCATTTCTGCTAAGAAAAAGCAAATTAAAACAAAAATCTAATATTATTTTAACCATCAGAAAGCTTGACACATTGAGTTGACAAGAGTAAAGGAAAACAGGCATCCCGATATATTGCCAGTGGGAGTAGAAATTGCTGACACCTCTATGAAAAAAATACGCAAGCCAAAATTTTCAATAATGTGCCCCTAAACCCAACAATTTTACTTTGAAGTGTAGACATTCATTGCAGCATTTTTTATAATCTGAAAAAAAACAGAAACAAATGTACAGATAAGAACTGGTTAAATAAATTATGGCAAAGCCATACAATGAAATACTCTGTGATGATTAAAAATAGTAAGGCACTTCTTCATGCAATTATATGGAAAGATCCCCAATATATATCAAGTAAAGGATTTTAGGTATATAATGGTATAATTAAACCCTACCATTTTTGTAAAAATAAAATATGTGTGTATACACACATATCAGGTATGCACACCCACATTCCTATATGGGCATAGAACATCTCTAGAATGGAACAACAACAAAAAATTGATAAATTGCTCCCTCTATAATTTTGAGGAAGCTCCCAACAGCTAATTAATTTTTGTTCTTTGCCCTAAACCTGCCCCTTTTTTCATTTTTTTCATTTCCAAAAAGGTACCACCATTGATTGTCTCAGAAAAGTAGAAATGAGATTTGTTCCTTCTCTTGTCCTCACCCAACCCCCATTAAATCAGTTATCAAATCCTGCTAACTTTATTTCCAAAACAAGTCTCAAATTTATCTACTTGTATTACAGATGTTGGCTATTTATCAACGTTTTCTGTTCCTTTCAACCTTAGTCATAGACGTCCTGATTTTCAACTAGACCTGTAGTAACCTAGAGTAAACATTTTATTGTCTATCTTCCATTGTAATCACATGGGGCCATGCTACTGAGTGCTTTCCAATGAGCTGTAACTGCAAGCATCACGTATAATTTCTAGAAATTCTCTTACAGGAAAGGGATGTATCTTTTTTCCTCCCTTCATCATTCACGTTGTCTGGGATGAAAACAACATGACTGGAATTAAAGCAGCCACCGTCAATGAGGAGGTTGAAGTCACGTATTGACAAAATGGAAGGAATCTGGTCCCTAAGAATGGTGGAGCCACCAATTGAATTCTAGGCTATGTGCAGATTTCAATTATGCGAGAGAGGAATAAATATCTGTCCAAGCCACTGTAATTTGGAGTTTCAGTTACAGCTACTCCAAATCCCAAATGATAAAATGTCTCTGTATTTCAATGGCCAACCACCTGACCAAAGCCTAGTCCATTTCACCTGAACTGCTGCAACAGCTTCCTAACTGTTCTATCCACATCCCACCTTGACCTCTTCCTCTACTGAATTCTCCACATCTCAATAAGAACATGCTTGTAATATATATATGTATATATACATATATATACATATATGTGTATATATATATATATATGATCGAATCCTCCCTTTTTTTTACAATCCTTTAAGAAATTCCCATTAGTTTTAGAGTAAGTTTAAATTCTCAACATAGCCTATTCAATCTTACATTGTCTGGCTCCTAAAACTTCAGCTCATCCCTCGCTACTTCCCCGCCTCACTCACTGGGCTCCAATCACATGGAAGTTTCAGATATCCTGTGCCCTCTACTGTTAGATTCACCTTAAATCTTCTGTCCCCAGTCCCTACTGCCTACTAAGTCTACTAATCAAATCTTTCGGGTCTCTGGTAAAATGCAACTTCCTCAGGAATTATAGTCAGGAATCATGACTATACTTTCTCATGACATCTTGGATTATGCCTTATAGTCCTTATTTCCTGCATGGTTATTTGTGCAATTATTCCTTTAATGTAGAGGTTTCAAATGGTATGTAGGACTAATCTGCTTACAGATTCATTCCATGGTCCACACAGTATTTCTTTTGAAAAACTTTAATCAGTGCATTCTCTTTTTGGTTTGTCACACTTCCCATCAATTCACACCATTTCACAAATTTAGGTCCCTTTCCTGCCTCCTGCAGGCCTTTGCACATTTGGCCTGCCTCTCCTACTAAACTAGAGTCTCCATGAGGGTAAGGATGGTGCCTGTCTTCCTCATCACTCTATGCCCACTATCTGACATCCTTAAGACCTATCAAGGTGCCCTGGAAATCCTTGCCTAAGGAATAAAGCCAATGAATGAGCTGTTTTCATTGCCATTATTAGCAGCCTTTTTCTTCCTTTGGTTTTATTTTTAATACCAGATACCATAAGTAGATAAGTGTGGTGGAAGTATCCATTTGGTAACTATTTCACATGAAATTTTGAACAAATTTAGCACAAGACTCTGAACCTTAAGGCAAACTTTCACTTTTTATCTACTGGACTAAATAGAAAGTAAATTCATATAGTTACACTTTTGAATTTTGAGAAGGTTACAAAAATATTTCATCCGGGCCATTCTATTTCTATTCCCTAGGAGTTAGGCACCTCACTGACAGTGCCCCCAATTCTCCAAAGGCTTTTTAGCTCAAGGTTTAAAAAATGAAATGTAACTTTTAAAAAAGCAATCTGTCCCCTCTGATGGCAACTCCAAAAAATAAACCCAGATCACACTGCTTAAACGTTTTATGACAGCAAACATTGTGCTTAATACAAAACAGGAATTTTCAATTTGTCAATAATAAGAAAATGAAGATGCAAAACAAAATGTCTCTGTATTTTCCAGATATTTTATTTTTATGTTTCATATTTTCTTATTCTTCAAAGTGACAGAAGTTTGAGGTTTTGTATTTATTTTCTAAAGCTGTGGCCTTCTATATTTTGACAGAAAGTATTAGGGCTGAGTTACTTCTAAAAATTCCAGGTTCTCCACTCTTATAACACATTTACATTGACTTGAAAATTTTTCATTGCACCTACACACACATTTTTTGTAGGTTTTCCTCACTTGGTGAAGACTGCAATGTTGTTAATACCTCTGAAGCATTTTAGAGTTACCCAAACTCTAGATGAAAATTCTACAATAAGGAAATTCAGCAGGATGCTAAATAAGCAATATTGCTCTTTCTCTATAATTGTTGTCAAAATGTTAAAAGCTAAGCCTTCCAGCCAAAACAAAAAGAAATGATAATTTTCTGGATTGGATCAATGGTCCATTCAGACCAATAGCATCTTCAACAATTCATTTGGGAGGTGATTTGCCCCTAACTATAATCTTAACAAGAACAGTGTTTCTCCAAGCATTTCAGAGTCTCTTAATCATGGTTCTTTTATTTGTGAATATATAAAAACATTTTTAAACTCATAATATTTCCCTTGACTTACTGTCCACCAGAGGAAGTGGTATTTTCTTTTACTTGGCTTAAGCATTCTTAAGCTGCAAAGGTAACTAACTACTCTTTCTTGTGTTCCAGGATTCAGTGAAACGGTCTCTATTGATAGCCAGATCAGACTGTGAATGAATGACCTTTTAGAACAGCCAGGTGTTTATCTCCCAGTGCATCCTTCCCTCTCTTCAGGATAAATCTTGGACAGTTAAGCTTATCCTCATGAGGTATCCTTCCCATGATATTTTTCCTGAAAAATTCCACTTGGCCTTTGAGAAGTGACTCACAACCATCTAAGGAAAAAGATACTCCAAAACAGGGCTCTAACTGGGTGGGCCTAGGCCATCTCAATGTCTCCAGTCCAGATCAACAAGGAACAGAAATACTGAGGGGTGGAAGAAATGACAAAGAAGCAGGGAGGAGGTTGGTAAGCAGTAGGCAGGTGAGGGGATCCACATCCACTGGATTGATAAGAAAGTTTGATTCCACAGCAAATACACCAGTCTAGAGTGTTCACAAAAACCCTTCAGACATTTTAGTTATGGGCACTGTCAAAGTTTGTTACAATCTTGCTTCAAGGACAAAGGCCTCTAGTAAGCCAATCAGAAATATTAATACATTCTTCATAAGAACATTTGATAGGAAAATACAAAAAGAAGAGAATGTTTGTTAAAAGCCACTAGATTGTTGAATGTCATTCAGTGGGGTAGATAGGTGACTGGTTTCCTAGAACAAGACTTTGGTCCATTAATGTTTTCCAGAATATTACTTAAGCATTTTGTCAGGAATGTTAATTTCTTCTCAGAATGAGGTTGCAAATTACATCATGTAAAAAGATTCCTTCCCACACCAGGTTTGGGGCAACTTCTCTTTTATAGTAGTCAGTTTCAAGGCAGTGACCAGAATTCATATGACAGTCAAGAATTGGAAACAGTATAGCAGAGTGTGAGTTTTGCAGTCAAACGGACCTGAGTGGTGAACCTTAGTCTTAGCTGATTCATGTGTAAAATGAGGGTAAAATAATAACTACCTTGTTAGGGAGGAGATACTAATAAATACTATTTCATTCTTGTTATTTATTTTCTCTGAATTTTTACAATTGATCACTTTTATATTAATCATTTTTATTCATCATCTTAATAATAAAAAATATTTGTTATTATTTTAAAGCATTATTATTTAAACATATTTATTATTTTTAAATGCTCATAGCAGCCAATAACTGTATCTCCACATATCATTGCCTATTTCAAGGTCCTGAGGTAAGGTTTTAAAATTTAGAAAACACTTGAACACCAGAATCTTAGGCAATGTTATTCAAACACTAAGTTCCCCAAACTATGGAAGTCAGGCAAAGTCCTAGACCAAATACCATTCTGAGCAAAGTTTTCACATACAAAATAATGTGTTAGTAGAACTAACTGTCTCTTCCCAATAGCCCATTGCCATGGTAATCCACCAGACAAAATAGGATCGAAGAAAATATTTCTGATGCTTTCTTGTTCCAAGGCCTTGGCTTGCAATTTTGTCTTCTCAATAGACCATTAGCAAGTTCGTAGTGCCCTGTGCCAAACATCAAAAATTCAGATAAACTCAAGTTTATGTGTCAGTCATATTCTTCCCTTTTCTACCTTCAACCAGGGAATCCATGTGACCATTTTCCAGCCATTCTGGGAGTCCTCTGAGCAGCCAGAACAGAAGCATGGCCCAGCCTCCCCACAGCTGAGTCAGGCCCTTATATAATGAGTCCTATTGTTCCTCAATAAAAGCAATTTCTGTATTTCAAGATGTACGTCAAAGAAACATTTAACGGCAACTCAAACACTGCATTTTTCAATACTGGGTTAAATTCTTTTTTTTTTTTTACAATCAGTAATTCATTTACTTCACCTGTATACCTATCACAACAGTCAATCCACTGTCTCATAATTCCTTGTTTGATCATCTGATGCTCCTACTAGCCTGTGAGCTGGGGGGCCGGGAGAGAGTCTGCCTTGCTCAGTGCTTTACATCTGCAGCCCAGCACAGTGCCTGATGGCAACAGCACAAAGTATAAGTGATCAAATAAATATTCAATTATAATTGATTACTTGAAATTGTGAAAAACAAAATTCACCAGACAATTAAGGAGATGATTTTATTTAGGCTGTTGCAATGAGGAGAATGTTCATTTTGTGAAAGAAAGGGAAGGGGTTCTGGGCTTTTATAGAGTTGGGTAGACAAAGAAGCTATCCTTGAATCATGAGGAGGGATGGAGACAGTTCCTACCTTGGCAAGATGCGAGGACAAGGTATTCTTTTGCAGTTAACCATTTCCCGGGATACAAAAGAATGGGCAAAGTTCTCAACAGGTGCTGCTTTCCAGAAACACAAGGCTCAGATAAAGTGCAACATTATCCAAATTAAATACGTAAAGCATAAAGCACAGAGACTAAGAGCACGCAATAGCATGATAGGCACTTCTAGCTGGCTAAAATGGTTTAGAATAAACAGAAAAGGCAACCTTTCCCTGGACACAATCACTAGAAGTTTCCTGGTGGCAGCTGCTCCCAGGAGTGTCTGAGATCCTTGCCCACTTCTCACTCCAGGCTGACCGCTAGGTTCCCAAATGTCAAAGACCCTCACTTGTCTCCTCCCATCACTCTCACTGCCTACTTCTCAGGTCATGTCCCTTGGAGGCTTCTTCAGTATCTAGCACAGTGCCCAAGCTGTCCTGTATAGTAGGTGCTCTCCAAACATATAAATTATATGAACTTACTTATATTATATATTTATTTAGTTATATAAATTTTAATTATATGAGTTTAATTTAATAAACATATAAATTATATGAATTTAATTTAATTCAATTATATGAATTTAATGAATGCATGGCCAAGAGCTGAAGTTTTGGAAAATCTAATGTCATACTGATTATCATGGTTTTCTGTCTTCACAGAGAAAACAATTACATTGGCGAATCTCTGTGACGGCAGATTTGCTCCACCCTGGAGTCTTTTTCCTGTGTCATATTTTAGAATCATCCTTTTAAAATATTTTGAATTTTTCTGTTCTAAATGCATTACACTGCACATGTCCACACTTAAGAGGTCCATGTCGTCCAGGCACAGTGACTCATGCCTGTAATCCCAGCACTTTGGGATGCCCAGGCAGCAGACCACCTGAGGTCAGGAGTTCGAGACCAGCCTGGCCAACATGGTAAAACCCCGTCTCTACTAAAAATACAAAAATTAGCCAGGAGTGGTGGCACGTGCCTGTATTTCTAGCTACTTGGGAGACTGAGGAATCAGAATCACTTGAACCCGGGAGGTGGAGGTTGCAGTGAGTAAAGACTGCGCCATTGCACTCCAGCCTGGGTGACAGAGTGAAACTCCTCTAAAAAAAAATAAAAGTCTATGTCTACCGCTTTCGTACATATTAGAACAGCCTCCTAAATTTTCCCTGCATTGGTACTCATCCACTTAGCTTTTCCATATCCAGAGTAGTTCAGCATTAGCTGCAGACTTTGGAGATTTCACTGTGTGAGCCCTTCTCTGGATCATTTATAAATGTTTTAAATAAGATTGAGCCAGACCAATCCCTGAGGAACCCCACTGTGTTTACCCTTTTCCTTCCAAACAAATGTGCATTTCTACTGATTCACTTTGTTTCCTGTCTCTAAGCCAGTTCTAAATCTGTGACAAAATACCTTTACCCATCCTATGGTGACAACAATTGCCATTAAGCAATACTTCAGAGGTCTCACAAAGAACAAAATGTCACAGGGGATACAGAGGCACTTTGTAGTGTGCTGATGTGACACTACCCTCCTCACAGTGCCATTTAAGAACCACTTAACACAAAGGTTAAATATTGTCCCTACAGAAATTCAGGCACAACAGATGATCAACAGATCTGGGATGCAACAGAATATTTCAAACCCAAGTTTCAACAAGAGTATTTATTTCAAATAATGTCAGCTTTTAGTTTAGTAGATGAGGTTTCAGAATTCTGAAGACTTCAGCATGAAGATATGTCCATTTAAGAATGTTGCCTCTTTTGGAATGAGGTTTCAAGCATTGTTTTATAGAAACTTTGGGAGGCTTTGCATGAACTTAAGACTTTTAATATACATGAATGGAAACAAACACTCTTTGGCTCAGTTTCTACCTGTGCTAAATTTGGTGTTCGTTAATTCTTCAGTATTCACTAAGGAATACTCAAGAGCTACTCTTGTACAGAGCCTTTTCTGCTATCTCCACTACAATGGAAACTTCTCAGACTCTAATTACCTGTTCAGAGTTTTTTGTTTGTTTGTTTGTTTTTTAAACAAGGTCTCACTCTGTCGCCCAGGCTGATGTACAGTGATGTGATCTCAGCTCACTGCTACCTCCACCTCCCAGGTTCAAGTGATTCTCCTGCCTCACCCTCCCAAGCAGCTGGGACTACAGGCAGGCACCACCACACCTGGCTAATTTTTGTATTTTTACTAGAGATGGGGTTTTGCCACGTTGACCAGGTGGTCTTGAACTCCTGGCTTCATGTGATCCCCTGCCTCAGCCTCCCAAAGTGCTGGGATTACAGGCATGAGCCACCACACCCAGACCACACATTTTTCTTTTTCTTTTTTTTTTTTTTTAAGAGAGACAGGATCTGTCACCCTGGCTGCCAGGCTGGAGTACAGTGGCGTGATCATGGCTCATTGCAGCCTTGACCTCCTAGGCTCAAGTGATCCTCCCACCTCAGCCTCCCAAGTAGCTGGACTATAGGCATAGGCCACCATGCCTGCCTGATTCTTTTATTAGTTTTTGTAGAGATGGAGTCTCACTATGTTGCCGAGGCTGATCTCAAACTCCTGGGCTCAAGTTATCCTCCTGCCTTAGCCTCCCAAAGTGCTGGGATTACAGGAATGAGCCACCACCCACGGCCTGTTTATATACTTCTTAACAACCAGAATAAAACTTTTTTATGATAGGAATCACAATGTATTCATCTCTATATCACTAGAGCCTGACTAGTAGGTACCTACTACATATTTGAAAAATGTGTGAATGAATGAATGTATAAGTGAATGACTATCCCCAGTAACCACCCCACTTGAAATAGGAGCCATGAAATGATATATGTTAAAAATATTTAGGTGTTCTGGAAAAAACAAAAAACAAAAAGCAAGGGAGATTAAAGGTGGGGTGTTGATATGGCTTGGCAGTGTCCCCACTCAAATCTCATCTTGAATTGTAGCTTCCATAATTTCCACATGTTGTGGGAGGGACCCAGTGGGAGGTAATTGAATCATGGGGTCAGGTCTTTCCCTTGCTGTTCTCATGACAGTGAATAAGTCTCACGAGATCTGATAATTTTGTAAAGAAGAGTTCCCCTGCACAAATTCTCTCTCTTCCCTGCCGCCATGTAAGATGTGCCTTTCACCTTCTGCCATGATTTTGAGGCCTCCCCAGCCACATGGAACTGTGAGCGAATTAAGCCTCTTCCCTTTACAAATTACTCAGTCTGTGGTATGTCTCTATTAGCAGCATGAGAACAGACTAATACAGTAAATTGGTACCAGGTAGTGGGGTATTGCTGTAAAGATACCCCAAAATGTGGAAGTGACTTTGGAACTGGGTAACAGGCAGAGGTTGGAACAGTTTGGAGGGCTCAGAAGAAGACAGGAAAATGTGGGAAAGTTTGGAACTTCCTAGAGACTTGTTGAATGGCTTTGACCAAAATGCTGATAATGATATAGTCAATGAAATCTAGGCTGAGGTGGTCTCAGATGGAGGTGAGGAACTTGTTGGGAACTGGAGTAAAGGTAACTCTTGCTATGTTTTATCAAAGAGACTGGTGGAATTTTGCCGCTGCCCTAGAGATCTGTGGAACTTTGAATTTAAGAGAGATAATTTAGGGTATCTGGTGGAAGAAATTTCTAAGCGGCAAAGAATTCAAGAGGTGACTTGGGTGCTATTTAAAGCATTCAGTTTTAAAAGAAACACAGAGCATAAAAGTTTGGAAAAGTTGCAGCCTGATGATGTGATAGAAAAAAAAAATTTTCTGAGGGGAAATTCAAGCCAGCTGCAGAAATTTGCATAAGTAACGAGGGGCCAAATGTTAATCACCAAGACAATGGGGAAAATGTCTCCAGGGCATGTCAGACACCTTTGTGGCAGCCCTTCCCATCACAGGTCCAGAGGCCTAGGAGGAAAAAATGGTTTCGGGGGCCAGGCCGAGGACCCCCTGCTGTGTGCAGCCTAGGGACTTAGTGCCCTGCATCCAAGCTGCTCTAGCCATGGCTAAAAGGGGCCATGGCCTTCAGAGGGTGAAAGCCCCAAGCCTTGGCAGCTTCCATGTGGTGTTTAGCCTGTGGGCACACAGAAGTCAAGAATTGAAGTTTGGGAACTTCCGCCTAGATTTCGGAAGATGTATGGAAATGCCTAGATGCCAAGGCAGAAGTTTGCTGCAGGGTGGGGCCCTCACGGAGAACCTTTGCTAGGGCAGTGCAGAAAAGAAATGTGGGGTTGGAGCCCCCACACAGAATCCCCAGTGGGGCACTGTCTAGTGGAGCTGTGAGAAGAGGGCCATGGTCCTTCAGACCCAAGAATGGTAGATCCATCAACAGCTTGCACCATGCCCAGGGAAAAGTTGCAGACAACATCAGCCTGTGAAAGCAGCCAGGAGGGAGGCTATAACCTGCAAAGCCACGAGGGCAGAGGTGCCCAAGACTATGGAAGTCCACCTCTTGCATCAGCATGACCTGGATGTGAGACAAGGAGTCAAAGGAGATCATTTTGGAGCTTTAAGATTTGACTGCCCTGCTGTATTTCAGATCTGCATGGGGCCAGTAACCACTTCATTTTGGCCAGTTTCTCCCATTTGGAACAGCTATATTTACCCAATGCCTGTACCCCCTTGTATCTAGGAAGTAACTAACTTGCTGTTGATGTTACAGGCTCATAAGTGGAAGGGACTTGCCTTGTCTCAGATGAGACTTTGGACTTTTGAGTTAATGCTGAAATGTGTTAAGACTTTGGGGGACTGTTGGGAAGGCATAATTGGTTTTGAAATGCGAGGACATGATATTTGGGAGGGGCCAGGGCAGAATGATATGGTTTGGCTGTGTCCCCATCTAAATCTCATCTTGAATTGTAGCTCTGATAATTCCCACATGTCATTTGAGGGACCCTATGGGAGGTAATTGAATCATAAGATCACGTCTTTCCCATGCTATTCTTGTGACAGTGAATAAGTCTTACAAGATCTGATGGTTTTATAAAGGGGAGTTCCCCTGCACATATTCTCTCTCTTCCCTGCCACCATGTAAGATGTGGCTTTCACCTTCTGCCATGATTGTGAGGCCTCCCCAGCCACGTGGAACTGTGGGTCCATCAAACCTCTTTTTCTTTATAAATTACACAAGCTTGAGTATGTCTTTATCAGCAGCATGAAAACGGATTAATGCAGGTGTGAAGGTAGTTGGCAAAATTAAGTGGGTGGTCCCAGTAAGCCTTATTGAGAAAGTAACATTCTAGAAAAGTTACAAAGAAGGTGGGAGATTGGGCCAGGTATACATGTTGGGTGTAAAGAAATGCAAAGGATATGGTGAGGGTAAAGACTCATGGCCAGGGCACTACTGGCACTGGGGAAGAAGCGAGAGGCCCGTGTAGCTGGGAAAGAGATGGGGACACTAGAAGATGAGGTCAGGGAGGTAAGGAGAACAATGAGGATGGGTGTCAGTGGGCCATTGTAAGCCCCTTAGCTTTTACTTTTAGTGTAACTGGATTTTGAACAGAGAAACGACATGCTCTGACTTATATTTTAAAAGATCACTCTTGCTACTGTGTTCAGAAAACTTTATGGAGTTTTGAGTGGTGAGCTAAGGGGAGAACATTTAGAAAACTATCTTCTCCTAACCCGTGTGAGAGATAATTGCAGCTTAGCAGCAGAGAAGTAATGGGAAGTGATCAGATTCTTTAGCATTTCCTAGTGAATTAGATGAGAGGTGCAGAAGAAAGAGTAGAGTTGAGAAAGACTGCAGGAATTGGGGAGTCAGCAAAGGAGCAGTTTTTCTTTGTCCGGGGCTAGGGGCAGGGAGCAGGAGGTGGAATCAGAAATTCAGCTTTGAACATGTTGTAACTGAGATGGCTATTAGACATCTGAGGGGAGATGTGTACCAGGCAGTTGGTTATATGTGTCAGGATTCAGGAAAGACATTGGGGCTGGAAACATAAATTCTATAGACAAATGGTGGGGTTTTTTGTTTTGTTTTGTTTTTGTTGTTTTTTGTTTGTTTGTTTTTGAGATGGAGTCTCGCTCTGTCACCCAGGCTAGAGTGCAGTGGGGCAATCTCAGCTCACTGCAAGCTCCGCCTCCTGGGTTCATGCCATTCTCCTACCTCAGCCTCCCGAGTAGCTGGGACCACAGACACCCACCACCACACCCGGCTATTTTTTTGTATTTTTAGTAGAGACGGGGTTTCACCGTGTTAGCCTGGATGGTCTCGATCTCCTGACCTCATGATCTGCCTGCCTCGACCTCCCAAAGTGCTGGGATTACAGGCGTGAGCCACCGCAGCTGGCCAGACAAATGGTGTTTATTAAAGGCATAAGGTAAACTGAAATGCCCAAGTGAGTGAGCAAGCAAGGAGACGACCAAGGACAGGGCCCAGGGCCCTCCAGCAGTAGGACAGGGGAGAAGATGGGGCCAGCAAGTCGGCAAAGAAGTGACAATGAAGGAGGCGAAAAAAGGCATGCACACTTCAAGTAGAGAAAGTATTAAGAGGAGGGAACCATCAATGTTTCTAAATGCAAATGGGTCAAATAAGTTGAGATGAAGCATTGGCAGTTGGATTTAGCAACACGAAAGTCATCCCACACTCAATGAAGACTAGTAGGCCCTCTCAGACTACACCCTTCCCTTGGGTATTCGCTTAATGCAGTTGAATTCCTAATTAGTGACACTTTGGGCATTTACTCAGTGTCTTCTGTGTGGGTCAAGCAGCAAGCTAAGTTCTGGAGATTCAAAGATAGTGAACATGGTTTCTAACCTCAGAGATCTGGTCTTGTGTTGACTGCAACTACTAGGTTACAATGTAGAGTGATGCAGAAGCCACAGTGGGTCCATGTAGCACAGAGAAAAAGCAGTCTGTGTCTTCTGGAGTCAGATTAGCCTGGGTTTGAATCCTAGATCTACTGCTTACTGGCTGGGTAACCTCAGACAAACTGACCTTCCTGAGGCTGTGTCCTCACCTGAAAAATCACATCACCTCAGAGCATTCTGGAGTTGATGAAATGAGATTATGCATGTAAGCACCGGGAAGATGCCTGACACAGAGGATGTGACCAATAAGCGTGACTATTCCTTCTATAGAGAACGAGCAGTGCACTAAGGATGCCCGGAAAAAAACAGAACGATCCTCGCCTTGTAACCCTGCCAGTGGAAATGGCAAAAATGTCATGAGGAAGGTAACACCTGAGCTGGGTCATGAAGGATAAGTAAAAAGTTTACCAGGTAGAGGAAAACAAGCTGCTCCAGAGAGGGTTTTCCTGAATAGAATGTGTTGTTTTTTTGATTCTTGCCCAGTCTGGCCCCTCAAACAGCTTTGGACGGTGTCCCTGGGGTTCAGAAAGAAACCCCACTTCAGGGATCAAGAGAGCTAAGACAGGGCTGGGCACAGTGGCTCACGCCTATACTCCTAGCACTTTTAGGAGGCCAAGGCAGGAGGATCATCTGAGGCCAGGAGTTTGAGACCAGCCTGGGCAACATAGGGAGACCCCTTCTCTACAGAAAAATTTAAAAATTAGCCAGGCATGGTGGGGCATGGTGGTGCACTAGCTACTCCTGAGGCTGAGGTGGGAGGATCGCTTGAGCCAGGAGTTCAAGGCTGCAGAGTGAACTACAGTTGCACCACTACACTCCAGCCTGGGTGACAAAAAAAAAAAAGAGACAGAGAGAGAAAGCTATGACAGCACAGGCCTCTCCACACACTCCTGACTATGCAGGAAACACACCCAGTGGCTAGAGGAGAGGAAAGTTCAAGCAGCCTTTGAAAGGAAAGAGAAGGGTGTCAACCTGGCCAGGAACAGCTCCCAGGGAAGGGAGGGGCAGCGTCCAGGTGTATTCTAAATGCACAGCATCCTCTTAAGCCTTTGAGCACTGTAGAGGGCACGGTCCCTGGGGCTGAGCAGCATAGCAGCCCTGCAGAGGAGTACTCACTGCCTCCACATATCAGAAAAGCCAAGGCATGGGCTCCTACCCAAGAAGTGCCGTGACCCTGATCAGCAGATTCAAGGAGCTTGAGAATAGCTTTGGAGAAGCCACTGACTCTCCACCGCCAGGAGCGGAGCATCATTCACAGGCCTATAGGTACAAAGGTAGACTGGATACACCAGTGCGTGGGCAAAAATCGGATGTTATAGATTTCTCTAGGTTGAAGTTAAATTTTCAGTAAGATAATACTGCAAAAATGTTTAAAAACCATCTTCTGTTACTCCCTTCAAACATTTCTCCTTCCAATTCCCTTGAGGTGACCACCTTTGTGGAGCTCTCTCCCCACTTTGCCTCAATTTTATTCACTGATTTGTTTTTGAAGTGGACTGCGCTTGATAATAAAGCTAGACCAGAAGAATGAGCTACCTTCAGTGGAACTTCAAGCATCCGTGGCTTGTCCGTGGCTGGAAATTTTTGAAAAAGGGGTTCTCCCAATGTATCCCAGTGAAGGAAATCAGACTATTTTACCTCAAAATATACTTCTTTGGCATATTTTTAGATAGCTAGTCAGAGAGGCTGCAGGCCACAGGAACAGCTTTCAACAGCTGTCCTGTTCAAAGATCTGCAGAGAAAATATACATTAGTGAAACAAACAGCAGAAGCAAACAGGCTTTCTCTGAGGCCCCTTTCATCTCCCTTATCTAGGTCTAGTGAAGATTAACTCAGAAGGTCTGACACTTTTAAAGGTCTGACAGAGAAACAGTGGCTCTGTCTATTCCATCTGAGGGCAGCTCCAAGATTACAAGAGAGATTTTTATCTGCGTAACAAGACAGCTTTGGCTTGTCACGCTCTTCTGCCTCACTCTCCCATAGCCTGGGATAAAGAACATGATGAATGTTAGTACAAGGGCCAAGAGAAAACTTCCCCTTTGCCCTGTGAAGTTTCTCTGAAAATCACTGACGAACGGAGATTAATGGGAGGAAAGACATACCATTATTTGATTATAATTTTATGTGACACAATAGCCTTCAGAAAGAAGACCCAAAGATACAAAGTAACTTTCCATTTTTATGCTTAGGTTCGACAAAGTACAGACAGCAGGTAGAAATTATGATTGAACAAAGAGAGTATAATCTAATGCTAGAAAACTGAGCGGGGAAACCCAGCAAGACCTGTCGGTTTACATGCTTCATGGCCTCTCTGTACAGCATTCCTCCCTTCTGGGTGTGGGGTAGAACCCTTTCTGGAATGGGGGTCTTATGACCCACAGGCAAACAAGGTAGTTCAGATGATTTCTCTATGCCAATTTTTATACAAAAATACAGGAAGGAAGTTAGAGCAATATTTTTAGGTTTTATGGCTGGCTTTGGGGGCAAAGAGTTCTGGTTTCTATGACCCACCTTAAGGAAGAGGGATTCTAGTTTCTATGGTTAGCCTCGGGGGAGAATGAGAGGCCAGAGACTGGTGGGCAGGAGGTCAGAGAGAGCTGCTTCTGAGGTCTTCATTTTGGGGTTTCGTTTTCTGAGACCCTACATCAGCAATGGTTTTTCACTAGTGAGATAAATGGTCTTCAAGATGTGTGCATTGGCTAAAGTATTTAAAGGCTCTTTCTGTTCTTTGCACAAGTAGGATAAAACCAAAAATCTAGCACGAGCGCTAGTCTGTATCTTTTGGAATGTGCCCCATGCTTGACTGCAGACAGAACAGCTACTGATTCAGGGGATTCTTGCTGTCTCTATCCAACTATAAGGTTAGCTGAATCCACCCATTTACAGACCATTTATTTTTGACAAAGGTACCAAGAACACACAATGGGGAAAAGACCGTCTCTTCAATAAATGACGTTGGGACAACTAGATATCCACAAGCAGAGAATAAAATTAGACCCTTATCTCACACCATATACAAAAATCAACTCAAAATGGATTGCAGACTCAAACATAAGACCTAAAATTGTAAAACTACTGGAAGAAAACATAGGCACCTCTAAGACACTGGCCTTGGCAGTGATTTTTTGGATATGACCCCCAACAAACAGCCAACAAAAGTGAAAATGACAAATGGAATTTCGTCAAAGTAAAATGCTTCTGCACATCCAAGGAAACAATCAACAGCATGAAAAGACAACCTATGAAATGGGGGAAAAAATTGCAAACCATATATCTGATAAGGGGTTAATATACAAAATACATAAGGAACTCAATAGCAAGGAAACAACTGGCTAAAAGTAGGTAAAGGAACTGAATAAACATTTCTTAAACAAAGACATACTAATGTCCAATGGCCAATGGTATATGAAAAGGTACTCAACATCACTAATCATCGCAAAATACAAATTAAAAACCACAATGAAATATGATCTCACACCTGTTAAAATGGCTAATATCAATAAGACAAAAGATAACAAGCGTTGGTGAGGATGTGGAGAAAAGGGAACCCTTTGTGCTGTTGGTGGGAATGTAAATTGATACAGCAATTATGGAAACTAGTATGAACGTTCCTCAAAAAATTAAAAATAGTACTAATAGTATGATCCAGCAATCCCACTACTGGGTATATATCCATGGAATATGAAATCAATACATCAGAGAGATATCTGTACTCCCATGTTCATTGCAGCACTATTCATAATAGCCAAGATATGGATTCAACCTAAATGCCCATTAATAAATAAATGGATAAAGAAAACGTGGTACATATACACAATGGAATTCAGCCTTTAAAAAGAAAGAAATCCAGTCATTTGCAACAACATAGGTGAACCTGAGGACATCATGTTAAGTGAAATAAGCTAGGAATAGAGAGATAAATACGTTATCTCACTTACATGTGGAATCTAAAAAAGAAGGAGAGAACAGAATGGTGGTTATTGAGGAAAGGGAGGGTTTGATTGGGAATATATTGGTCAAAGGGTACAAAATTGCAGTTAGGAGGAATAAGTTCAAGAGATCTATCATATACATGGAGACTATAGTTAATAACAATGTATTCTTGAAAATTGCTAAGACAGTAGATTTAAGTATTCTCACCATTTAAAAATGATGTCTGTGATGTAATGCATATGTTAATTAGTCTGATTTAGCCATTCCACAATATATACATGTTTGAAAACATCATATTACACATAATAAATATATATAATTTTTATTTTTCAAAAAATAACTATGCAAGTTACAAATTAAAAAAATTTTTTAAAAATAACATTAGCTACACATTGCCACATTTTCCTCTCATGGACCTTGCATACCAAATATAGTCAGAGAACCTCAAAGATCAGAGCTGATCATCTGGGGGCCTGCTTGCTACTAAATGTCACTATATATGGCAAAATTTGGCCTGAAACTTACTTCCATCATAACCTAGTAGAAAGTTGTGAGCAGTAGGCCCATAACCTTCACCAGCCTCTAATCCTTAGAGATGACAGACATTTCCCAAAAAGGACCTAACAGTTGTACATGAGGAAATTAGCTTGGTCATTTCACAACACCTGCCTCCATGATGCAGACTGGGGGTCACAATCTTGAGGATCTCTTCAGCTGCAACATCCCACAGCTTTTCAATTTACCTAAAATGTGTACAGCATCTACCTCTCATGCCTGGAAGCAGTTATATAACCATGAAACTGCTCCTGGACTTATAATCTTCATTTTAGTGTTGATCTTTTCCACCAACAGGAGATAAAGAAAGCTCCAGGGTTTTTCCAAAGCCAGCAATCCCTGTTTTCAAAGGTGCTATTAAGTAGTTACAGCATAATTGATGTCAGCAATCGCTGGAACTCAACAATAAGGCCCCAGGGAGCATGAAGTGGATTTGTTCTCTCCCTCCCTGTCCAAAGAGGCTTCCCCCAAGATCATGCCACCTGAGGGGAGGTATTGTTTGATGCATGAAGCTGCTCCACTCCTTTTCTCCTTACTTGTCTAGATTGAAAGCCTCTTAGTGACAGCTCCCGCTGCTCTTTCAATGGAGGGTCCTTTCTCCTGCAGCAGAAGTTCTGGCACTGCAGGAGAAAACCAACTGGAGACCAGGAAATGGGATTTTAAACTCTCTTTGGGTACCTGGCACTGACAGGTAGTGGTGCCTACATGAACTGCTGGTTCTGTTTCCATGGAAACGTGAAACAGTTTGGACAAACAATGCCAGCATTAACCAGGACTGCCCCAGACAACAAGCTACCTCTCATTTAAAGAGCAATCCTAAATTCAATTCACACCAATATTTTATTGGGCCAAGCATTTTGCTGTTATGAATACAAAGGTAAATGAAACAGACACAGTCCTTGCCCTCAGGAAACTCCAGTCTAGCAGATTGGAGTGTATTCTGAAAAGAAAGATTCAAAGTACAGTAAGATAAACCAAGCAGATTTTACCATGTCTAAAAGGTGTTAAATGAAAAACCTAAAGAGTGAGTAAGAGTAATAGAGATAGATAGATAGATAGATAGATAGATAGATAGATAGATGATAGATAGATAGATAAGTACATATACATATGTTAAAGATCTTTTTTTAAATTTTTTACTGCTAGGGCTCAATAATCAAAAGTGTTTGAGGATCACCATCCTAGAGCAAAAAATTTCACATTAGAGTCACCCAAGATGCCTTTTAAAAGGACATATTCCCAGTCCTCTCCTCTAGCAATCATGTTTGGTAGATTGGGGTGAGTTACAGAAAATTATTTAATAAACACTCCAGGTAATTTTGATGAATACTGCTCTGCAGATTGGTTCCTTAGAGGGTAATTTATTTACTCTGCCACCAGTCCCAAGGGAGATCTTTGATCCTAGTCCACATTTAAACTTAGGATGGGGAGTGAATTTTGTTTGATTGTTTATGTGTTTTTGTGGCATTTGAATATTTTGCTTATTGGTTATTGAAAGTGGCCTAAGTGACCTCTCCATCTTCTGGATTTCTCCAATAATTGAAGATTTCTACTTTGTAACTCTGGAGATCCACTTCTGCTATCTAAACCCTTACCTGGGCTTCCCTCAGCCTTGTCCCTGGCTTGTAGCTCCAGAGTTCATCAAAGTTGTGTCTTCCTTTACAATTTGTCTTGGCCCTTTCCAGTAGGGCAGCCATCTATCCCCGTGAGTCTGAAACAAGAGAGATTTACTGCAACTTTGGACTTTCAATGCCAACTCCAGGAAAACTCCAGGTGGACCAGAATGAGTGTGTCATCCTAGCAAGAAGCGTGGCTTTCAATAAACAGCTGTGTATTTGATGTTAGAATAGTGGATCAGGGCCAAAAACAAAAATTTTTAATCCTTCCTAGAGGTCTGGTTTCTTCTACTCAATCATTTCTAAGCCTTCTTTGTGTTCATCCATCCAACTTCCACCCAGATCCATGGAAACAAGAACAGTCACAAGGCTATTAAATAAAATTTGAAAGTCTCTTGTCAATTTAACTGACTGACTGCAGTGACTTAGAAATGCTAAGTTATACATGACTCTAATGCTGTTTGGAGGTAGAGAATAATTAATAAACCAGTGTCCACATTCCTAAGCATTGTCCATTAACTCAATCAGCTCTTTCTTTTTCTGGCTTTAGATAATTAAGAATAATGTGTCTTCAGTCCTGTGGCTTGAAAGGTTGTAGCTGATCCAAATAGTAGGCCTCCTGCAAAGAACTGCTCTGTTCCTTGTAATCTGTGTTACAGCAAGTATTTTATAAAAGGTTATGTGTGAAATCCCTTCCCCTCCAAGTTGAGTCCAATTTCCCCATTCTTGATGGTTGCCTAGTGAGAAAGTGTCACTTTCTGCTCAGGCAAGAAGAAATGAACCAATATTCATTGAGAACCATCTATGCGTTAGGACCTGTCATAGCTATTTTATAAGCCCAATCTCCCTTCATCCTCAAATCAAACCTAGAAAGAAGGAATGTACAATTCCTTTTTACAAATGAGGAACTCAATGCGCAGAGCATTCAAGGCTACACAGTTAAAAGATGTGAGCAGAGCTCCAACCCCTAGAAACAGTCTGCACTGACTAAGCAACAGCTTCTCCTCCACTGGGCATGCTCTGAGTCTCCCCACAGGGTCCCAGCACCTTGCTCATGTTCAGTTTAATTAACATGAAGCAGGAAAGGGGGTATATTTTTTAAAACCCAGTCTCAGTCACAGGAACTCTCAGGATCTCTCACTTCCTCTGAGCAGCATCTGGATTCTCAGACAGCTGGACAGCATGCAGGCACTCTCTCCACTTTGTCTCCCAGAAGCAGCTCATTTTTATCCTGCTGGTTTCTGACTCTGGTAGGGACTCAATACTGCCTTTCTCATGGGCAATCTTCCTCTTGCCAATGCCAGGCTCCTCTCATCAGTCCCAGCTGCCCTCCTAGCTATTTCGGCTGCTGGGCATTTCCAGGGGGTTCTGAAATATTTCCTCGGCACCTGAGGTTATTTCCTTAAAGAGTCCCCCACCCATTATTCCCCTGCTTTTGATAAATAAGGCTTATGAAGAAAGGGTGCTTCTTTATAAACTGACTGATGTATGGAGAAGTAGGCTGGTCTGCCTGTGGTTCTCAAGCTATATATTGTTCACTGGGGTCCTAGAGCTTACCCAGGAATTAGCCTATACCAACCCACAAAACACCACATCCACAAGCTTTCCCTAGTTTTTATGTATGGCAGGCTTTTGGTCCTCCAACTCTGAAACTTAGGGTTTACTAACATCGCCTCCAAGGAGCTCATTCTCCTCCAGCCAAACTCAAATACCAACTAAGGAACCTGGAAAAAGTCTCCATGTCCTCTTGCGATGTTTCGTATTCCTCTTCCCCATAGAGCTGAGGTATAGTGCAAATGGCCTTTCCAAGAGGAGCCCTGCGTGCCCTCTTACTATCCCCAGTAGAAAACATAAACCTTTTTTTTGAGAACATGTCTCTCTGTCACCCAGGCTGGCGTGCAATGGGGTGATCCTGGCTCACTGCAGCCTTCCCCTCAGGTTTAGGTGATCCTCCCACCTCAGCCTCCTGAGTAGCTGGAACCACGGGCGCACACCGCGAAGTCTGGCTAACTTTTAAAATGTCTGGTCAAGACAAGGTCTCACTATGTTGCCCAGGCTGGACTCAAACTCCTGGGCTCAAGCGATACACCCACCTCGACCTCCCAAAGTGCTGGGATTGCAGGCACCAGCCACTGCGCCTGGCCAAAAAACCTAAATCTTAATTATAACCATGATTATAATAAAAATAAAATGTAAGTACAAGCCCTTTATTTCAACAGTCTCTTTTCAGTGCAGGCTAGGTCCTGGACTCTATAATCTGATAGGGAGCAGAGATTGTCAGGTTTTTATATTTTAAGGGCCATGGAGAAGAAAGGCAGAAAACATCTCCATTGGCAAAATAGAGGAAAAACAAGTAGTTTGGATCTCTTGGTTTTGGATAGTTTACTCTCTGTGATGACATATTAAGGTTGGAGGCTAGATGTCAAACCTAATTCTTAATTTAAACATTGTTCAAATTTCTAAAATGCATCCCAGCCTCTCCTCCCAAAATGAGGAGAAACCATGACATCAAATTACATCTGCTGTAAATTATCTGCTGTTCTTTTTAACTTGGGTGTATTTGATTCAAGCTGATTGCTTGTGTTAGCAGAAGATGCCCCAAAGTATATTTGATCTGTAAGTTGCTTCCTGAGCTACATCATCTGCTGTCTTTGACAGCAATGTCTTATTTCAGATAGCATCCAATTAAGAGCAAAGCCCCACTCCCTTGAACTTGCCTCAAATCACTCACAAGCCCAATACCTGTTAAGTCCACTCTACAGCATTTCTTTCCTCTGCCGTGTTTCTCCATGGTGTTCATTCTCCCTCACTGTAAGTCAATAAATCCAATTCTGTTTGGCTTCAGGTGTGTTCCTGGTGGCTGCCCACTGAAGGCACTGATGGAGTGAATGAGTAAATAAGTTCCAGAAACAACTCTGCTGCTCAGTAACACTAAATCCTTGAATAAACCACCCTTCTATAAAAGAAATCACTCTCCTTTTTTGGGCACCATTTATCATCCAAAAAATAGAATAGCAGATGTGACTTGGATAATCATAAATAGTCTACATGCAAGCATAACATTCACTTTATTTTTATAAATATTTTGATTTCTCTTTTACAAGTACTCGTTCATTCTTAGCAATGACAAAACTAAATATAAGCCAATGTGGAAAACTCTGCCCAGCCTAGTAATTCTCCTTCTATCATTTCAAGTTTAAATGTCATTTTCTTCAGTATTGTCATCCTTGTTATGAGTCACCATGCAGTCCCAAGTTTTCCACTTGACCCACCTGAGCCCTAACCATTTGTTTATAAACGTCCAGGAAACCTTATACTTCACTGCAGTGCCACAAGTCTATAGTGTTGTGGAGAAAAATCCAAACATCTGGAGGCACGGAGGTGATAGAGCATTATTCATCAAATTCTTGTTTGTTCCTCTGCTAATTGTCTCTCACTCAACGAGCTGTCATGGATGACCTCCAGAGGCAGCCCTGTTTCCTCCCCTATCAAAGTCAGAGTAGCCCGGCTTGCCCCACGGACAGCACAGGCCTCTGGCAGTGGTAACGGGACAAGACAGTCCCCACTCTCTACTCACTTTACAGCTCATTCTGGGACTGACACAAGCTCATGTGTCTCCACTATGGGCTGCAGTGGAGACGCAGTTGTTCCCTTTTCTCCCTCTTGCATCTTCACAAGTGCACCCCTCTGCAGTCCTCCATGCTCAGTACTCACAAGGTTCCAGATGCCAGGCAGAATCAATCCAAACCTCCAAATTCATGCACAGCCTCGTGGCAGATTCCCTTGGGCCCCTGCCAGGTCCAGGTCCCCTGATCCCCTCAGAAAAGGGAAAAGGAGAGAGAGACTAGAGGCCTGTGCTCACCTCAGAAGGCCCCTCGCTTCCTCCTGGCACTCTTCATATCTTCTTTTCTAGCCCGCAGAAAAGATGATCCAGCTCAATTTCCCTCAGGCATCATTGCCTGCTGCTCTCCACAAGGAATAACCCCTGAGATAATGAGGTAGAATCCTAGGGTTTCACAGAGTCCATTCTGAAAATTCAGTTTCTTCTTCCTCCACTAAAGAATTTTTACATCATAACATAAAATGAGCCTTGAGACTTCCTGAAGTGACACTGCTCAGTGCCCAGCTTTCTTCTCACAGCCAGAGACAGGAACTAGCCTCCTCATAGGGCTTGATCTAGACTCAACTCCATATGGAAGCATCATTGGCAACTTGGAGCTGGGGTGTGAGTGGAGCTGAGGTGTGAGTGTGAGTGGGATTGGGCCATGTAAATAGTAACAATCATCACACAGACATTTTCTCAGTCTTTTCTCCTTCCTTTAGTTCTGTATGTGACTGTGTGAGAGTCTCTGTGGGGTGTGTGGGTGGGTGGGTGTATAGTCAGTTATATAGTGGTTGCAGAGGTTTCAACCTCCATGAACTGCTGTGATGCTCAGGTTAGTTTCATCCTCTTCTGCTCTTAAGAGAGAGACTGAAGTAACACTAACATAGGAAAGAGAAAGGAATGAATAGCTCTTCTTTCCTTTCACGTATAGAATTGAAAAAATGAGTCATATTCGTCAAGTAAAATCTGCTAGCACAGCTGTGGTTTAAAAGTGAGAAAAGTGGGACTGCCATGGAGATAAAGCAGGTCTTAGATGGTTAACAGGGAGAGAACAAGGAATTGATTAGTTTTAGCATGAGAAACATTGAACAAAACACAGAGTAAAGCCTGGCTATAAAAGTGGGTTTATAAATAAATGTAAAGATTTTCTCTATTAATTAAGTCTAAGGGGAAAAGCACTGATGTGTGTTAATCTGTGGCTCCAATGCTGTTCAGTAGAGGGTTGTTTTTAATAGGGTAAACCTGGGAAACCTAGATGACCAAAAAATGTGGCGGGGTAAATAAATTATATAGTACATCTCTATGATGGAAGAGTACATAGTTATTAAAGACTATGTGGGAATACATGTAATAAAATGGAAAGATAATCACTATTTATTGTTAAATTAAAATGTAAGCTGCAAACTGGTATGTACATTTGCTTCTATTTTTGTTGAAGGAAAAAATATATATTCAGGTATAGGAAAAGTTTCAAGAGGATATACCTTAAATGTTTTACTTCTCTTCTGCCCCCCTGGTGAGGTAGGATTACAGATTACTTTCTTTTACTTTTTAAAAAATTAATATATATTTAAATTTCTATAATTAATATATTATTTTGTAATACATGAAAAAATAAAAATTTTTAAATTTTTTTCAGCTCTATTGAAGTATAATTGGAAAATTAAAATTGTACATGTACTTATTTAAGGTGCACAATATGATGTTTTGATACACAAAAACATAGCGAAGTTTACTACAACCAAGCTAATTAACATATCCATCATCTCACATAGTTACCTTTCTTCTTTTTTTCTAGTGAAAACAATTATCTACTGTCTTAGGAAATTTCAAGGACACAATACAATATTATTAACTATAGTCACCACACTGTATCTAGGTCTTTAGAATTTATTCATCCTGCATACCTGAAATTTTGTATCCTTTGACCAACATTTCCCCAATCCCCTCTGCTCCATCGCCTGCCCTTGTAACCCACCATTCTACTCTGTAACTGTAAGAGTTCAACTTTTTTATATTTCACTTATAAGTGAGATCATATGGTATTTGTCTTTTTGTGTCTGGCTTATTTCACTTAGTCTAATGTCCTTCAAGTTCATCCATGTTGTCACAAATGACAAGATTTCCTTCTTTTTTAAGGATGAATACATTCTTAATAAATAGTGTCTGTATGTGTGTGTATACATATACAGGTATATCTTGTTTTATTGTGCATTGCTTTATTGTGCTTCACAGATACTGCATTTTTTTACAAATTGAAGATTTGTGGCAACCATGAGTTGAGGAAATTTATTGGCAACATTTTCCAAGCAGCATATGCTCACTTAATGTCTCTATGTCACGTTTTGGCAATTCTCACGATATTTCAAACCTCTTCATTATTATTATAATATCTGTTGTGCTAATCTATGATCAGTGATCTTTGATGTTACTGTTGCTTTTATTTTGGGGCGACATAAGCTACATCCACATAAGACGGTGAAGTTAATCAATAAATGTTGTATGCATTCTGACTGCTCCACCAACTGACCGTTACTCCATCTCTCTCCCTCTCCTCAGACCTCCCTATTCCCTGAGATACATCAATATTGAAATTAGGCCAATTAATAAAATTACAATGGCCTATAAGTGTTCAAGTGAAAGGGAGAGACACACATCTCTCACTTTAAATCAAAAGGTAGAAATGGTTAAGCTTAGTGAGGAAGGCATGTCAAAAGTCCAGATAGGCCAAAATATAGATCTCTTGGGCTATATTTAGTTAGCTAAGTTGTGAATGTAGAGGAAAAGTAGTTTAAGGAAATTAAAAGTGCTACTCTAGTGAACACACAAATAAGAAAGTGAAACAGCCTTACTGCACATATGAAGAAAGCTTTAGTGCTCTAGATAGCAGATCAAACCATCCACAATTCTCCCTTAAACTAAACCCTAATCCAGAGCAAGAACTTAACTCTCTTCAATTCTGTGAAGGCTAAGAGAGGTAAGGATGCTTCAGAAGAAAAGTTTGAAGGTAGCTGAAGTTAGTTCATGAGACTTAAAGAAAAAGTTATCTCCCTAACGTAAAAATAAAAGGTGAAGCAGCAAGTCCTGACATGGGAGCTCAGCAGGTTATCCCGAAGATCTAGTTAAGATAATTGAAGATGTCTACACTAAACAACATATTATCAGTATAGATGAAACCGCCTTCTATTGGAAGAAGATGCCATCTAGGACTTTCACAGCTAGAGAGGAGAAGACAATTCCTGGCTTCAAAGCTTCAAAGGAAAGACTGACTCTCTTGTTAGAGGCTAATGCAGCTGGTGACTTTAAGTTGAATCCAGTGCTCATTTATCATTCTGAAAATCCTAGTGCCCTTAAACTTAAATTATGCTAAACCTGCTCTGCCTCTATAAATGGGATAACAAAGCCTGGATAATGGCTCACCTGTTTACAGCATGGTTTACTGAATATTTTAAGCTAACCATCGTGACCTGCTTCTCAGAAAAAAGATTCATGTCAACATATTACTGTTCATTGACAATGCACCTGGTCACCCAAGAGTTCTGGCAGAGATGTACAAAAAGACTAATGTTGTTTTTGTGCCTGCTAGCAAAACATCCGTTCTGCAACCCATGGATAAAGGAGTAATTTTGACTTTCAAGTCTTAATATTTAAGAAATACATTTAGTAGGATTGCAGGTGCCCCAAATGGTGATCCCTCTAATGGGTCTGGGCAAAGTAAATTGAAAACATTCTAGAAAAGATTCACCATTCTAAATGACATTAAGAATATTCACAGCTGGGTGCAGTGGTTCACGCCTGCAATCCTAGCACTTTGGAAGGCCAAGGTGGGCAGATACCTTGCGCTTAGGTGTTTGGGAGCAGCCTGGGCAACATGGTGAAACCCCTTCTCTACAAAAGATACAAAAATTAGCTGGGTGTGGTTGTGTGTGCCTGTAGTCACAGCTACTCAGGAGGCTGAGGTGGGAGGATCACCTGAGCCTGGGGGGTTGAGGTTGCAGTGAGCTGAGATCACGCCACTGCACTCCAGCACCAGCAACAGAGTGCGACCCTGTCTCAAAATAACAATAATAATAATTTTCATGATTCATTGGAGGAGGTCAAAATACCAAAATAAATGAGTTTGAAAGAAGTAAATTCCCACCCTCATGGATCATCTTGACAGGTTCAAGACTTCAGTGGAGAAAGTAACTGCAGATGTGGCAGAAATAGCAAGAGAACTAGAATTAAAAGTGGGTCCTGAAGATGTGACTGAATTGCTACAATCTCATGATAAAATTTAAACAGAGAAAGAGTTACCTCTTATGAATAAGCAAAGAAAGCAATTTATCGAGATAAAATCTACTCCTGGTAAAGATGCCAGGAACATTGTTAAAGTGACAGCACAGGATTTAGAATATTACATAAACTTAGTCAATGAAGCAAGCAGCTGGTTTGGAGAGGATTGACTTCAATTTGGGAAGCAGTTTTGTAGGTATAATACTATTAAACAGTATTGCATGCTACAGGGAAATCTTTCATGAAAGGAAGAGTCAACTGATGCAGTAGAATTCATCGCTGTCTTATTTTAAGAAATTTCCACAGCCACCACAACCTTCAGCAATCACCACCCTGATCTATCAGCAACCATCAAAATCCAGGCAAGACCCTCCACCAGCAAAGAAATGACAACTCATTGAAGGCTCAGATAATCATTAGCAATTTTTGGCAATAAATTATTTTAATTAGAGTATACATATTTTTTTGACATAATGCTGCTGTATATTTAATATACTACAGTATAGTGTAAACATAATTTTTATATGCACTGGGAAAATGAAAAATTTGTATAACTTTTTTTATTACAATATTCACCTCTTGTGATAGTTTGGAACCAAACCTGCAATATCTCCAACGTATGCCTGTGTGTGTTTATTTATTTTTTTTTTTTGACACAGAGTCTCGCTCTGTCGCTCAGGCTGGAGTGCAGTGGCACAATCTCGGCTCACTGCAAGCTCTTCTTCCTGGGTTCATGCCATTCTCCTGCCTCAGCCTCCCAAGTAGCTGGGACTACAGGCGCCCGCCACCATGCCTGGCTAATTTTTTGTATTTTTAGTAGAGACGGGGTTTCACCGTGTTAGCCAGGATGGTCTCGATCTCCTGACCTCGTGATCTGCCCACCTCGGCCTCCCAAGGTGCTGGGATTACAGGCGTGAGCCATTGTGCCCAGCCATGTGTGTGTATTTTTATATACATATGTATACACATATATACAATAAAATTCAGGATTTTCAGCCATTATTCCTTTGGACAGGTTTTTTTCCCCTTTCTCTCTTCACCCTCTAGGACTCTCTTAATACTCATATTGGTTCACCTGATGGTATCCCATAAGTCTCTTTGGCTTTCTTCACTCTTTTTCTTTTTGCTCCTCTGACTGGATAATTTCAAATGACCTGTCTTGTTCACTGATTATTTCTTCTGCTTGATCAAGTCTGCTTTTGAATCTCACTAGTGAATTTTTAGTTCAGTCATTGTCTTCAGCTGCAGAATTTCTGTTTGGTTCTTTGCATTGTTTCTATCTTTTCTCTTGAACTTCTTCTTTTGTTTATTACTTGTTTTCCTGATTTCATTTAGTAGTTTATCTGTGTTCTCTTGTAACTCACTGACCTTCTGTAAGATGAGTATTTTTGAATTATTTATCATGTAATTCACAGATCTCCATTTCTTTTGGATTGGTTACTAGAGATTCACTTTGTTCCTTTGATTGTCATATTTTCCTGATTCTTCACATTTCTTATAGGTTTGCATTGTTGTCTAAATATTTGAAGAAGCAGATACTTCTCTCAGTCTTTATGGACAAATTTTGATCGGGCGAGAGCTTAATTTGAGTGCTTAATTTGAAGCAACATGGTGACTGACCACTGAGGGAGTGCATTGCAAGACTAAAGCAAGGGTCTCTTCACTCCCTTCCCTCCCACCTAAAGGAAAAGCCTCGTTTATGGTTTTTCCCAATAAACAGAATAGTTCTGGCTTTAAGAGATGCCAGCCCCTTTTCTTAGTTACTAATTGTCCCAGGAGGCTGAGATCTGTCACATTCAGGATTTGCTATGAAGAGATGGAAACCAGCTCCATAGAGGGCAACCTGAGATGCTGCAGATAGACCCCCTTCACTTCCTTCCCTCCTTTGTGGAGGAAAAATATCAGTTCTGTGCCTATTCCTAATCTTAAAGAGCAGTATCAGGTGTAAAGGGCTCACTCTCTCAGGGAACCAGGCTCTACAGATCATCCAGTGCTTACTCTGATGCAAAATGAAAACTGGCCTTATAGAGGGTGCTCTGAGAGGCCAGAAGGCCAAACAGCCAGGCTCACCCTCCAAACAAATCCCCTGCCCCACAGGAGAAATCTTGGGCTGAGGTATCTTCTCAGTGTTTAGCTAAGGCAGTTTGCAGAAGTAACTGATGTGGGTAACGTGAAATTGCTCTTCTTAACCAGATAAATGTTACTGCTCTCTGTTTATGCTCCTGTCGAGTGCTTCTGCTTTTTAGTTGGGTTCTGAATTTCTTCAAGGTATTTTTGTATCAACATCATTCTTTTATCAGTGTTTCTGTGGAGGAATGTGTGGTTCAGCTTCCTATGCCATCATCTGTCTGACATCTTCAGAAAAACCTTTTTTAAAAACCAAAAGAGAATGAAAAATAACTGATCTTTTAAAGCTGTCTCAAAATGTTGATATTTGTTCAAACGTGCACCTCAGAATTGTCAGTGGCAGGAACACAAAGACAAAGCAGTGGGTTCAAACAGCTTTGCTATGAGTCTAGGGGTTCCTAAGGAGAACCTATGCTGAGTCATGTAAAATATTAAAGGGAAGGATAAAAGAAAATAGCAATAAGGTAGGTGTTAAACAACCAGAACTTAGATGAGAAATTAGGCATGGCAGAAGAAGAAAGGAGAAAATATGGGGACTCCTGCAGAGCAAGAAATGGCAGGCCTGGTAACAGCCTCAGCATGTGATTGGGTGAAAATAAGAGTGATGTTTAAAATTACCTCTTGGACTGCCAACCTGAGGACACATCACACTGTTGGAGGAGATTGAGTCTCAGTAATGCATATTTGAGAAAAACTTGTTATGACTTCATCATCCTAAAGTTGAACAAAGACAGGGCTTCTAATAAAGAGAAATGTCCTATATCACCAAGACAGATTCAGAGATAAAAATGAGATGTAGAGGAATTGTTTCCTTGTAAGTTTTAGGAAAAAAAATCTGAAAGGAAGTAAGGCTTCAATGAGAACAAATGCAAAGGAACAGGAACTGTGAGTGGGACCAATGTTCAGGCAAATATTTTATAACGTTGTAAGCAGTAAAATACCCAGTACATAGTAAACCTCACAAAATAGCAGATACAATTACCTGTGCACAAATTTTAGCTCACCAACTAAATTAAGAGGTCATTCTAAAAATTGCTATTAATATTCTCTCTTCAAAGTACATAGTATATTACCTTGTCTTTAGAGACTGCTCAACAAATGTCTGTTGAATAAATGAAGATAGTAAGTCCATTTTATCCTTCCTAAATGCCACCTTCATTGGTAATAATACTTTTCTTTCCTTCTCTCTCTAGCCTTTTCAACTATAAATAGGAAAGAACAGGCTATGACTAACCACAAACTAGATTATTTCTCCCTATGAAATGAGTTCATTTGGACTCACAGACTGTTACAAGTAGAAGGAATTTTAGAAATCATGAAATCTAGGAGTTTTTAGGTCGTGCTCCATTATTCGACGTTGGGGTGGGGAAGGACCTATACTCAACTTTAATAAGTAACTCAGCTCTTATCTGTTTTATATATTGGTCTTTCTCGTAAAATTTTATTTGCTCAAAGCTTGTGAAGCTGAGCAAAATCTAAAAATAAAAATGATCGAATCTGAAACTCTCACTTCATAAAGAGATAGCAGCTAAGAGAGATGCATAGCTGTAACTAAAAAAGTTTTTCTGTATTAAAAACAGTATTTATTCCTAGCACATCAAGCAGCCCCTAATTTGGGATATGTTTTTTCTAGTCAATTTTATGTCGACTTGCCAGATAAAACACCAGATGTCCAATTAAATTTGAATTTCAGATAAACAACAAAAAATGTTTCATATAGGTATGTCTCAAATACAGCTGCACTTATCCCACTGTCCAAACACCTGGGTCCATAAACACTCCATCTTAGAAGCTGTTGTAGCATCTATGCTTTCAGTGTATTGCTATCAAGAGACTATTTCTCACTCTCAGTTTGAACTGTAAAAACTCAGCCCATAAATCATACTCTCAGGTGTGCTATCATGGACTGACTCAGGATCAAACAGCCATTACCACAATAATCCTGACCACACATTAGGGTAAAATGAGTGATTTCCTTTTGAAATTGGAAGGTATAACTGATCAGTGTTACCTTAAATATAATACTCTGCACATGTTCACAATTTAGTGGATCAGGTGGATGTGCGCTGATGAGAATGTACGTCTGTTTAAGGAAGTTGTAACATTTGTGCTGTTAACTTTTGGTGCCAACTGGACAATCAAACTTTAAATCATCCATTGCTTTCTTGTCATAGGCATCAAAATACTTTCCTTTCCAAGTAAACTATCTCTTCACTTCCAATTCCATTCAATAATGGGCTTCATTACAAATTCCATTTGCCAAGCATAGTGCTGGACATAAAGGTCTCCCTCCTTAATGTGCACTCATTCAGAAAAGGAGTCAAATGTGAAATATACAAATATAGTGTAATGTGCTATTCTGTGCAGGAGATGCGTGAAGAGAAAAGAAAAGGCACACACACAATACCTTTGAGGGTAAACAACCTTTATCCCACATAAATGGCAATGCAGATACAATAAGCAAATGATATAATAAGCAAATTGATATAATAAGCTAATTGCAATGGGAAGGGGAGAAGGGAAAACATATAGATACACATTCACCAGACTATGGAGGAATCATCACCAGACTGGGAAGCAACAGCCTGGGCTCCAGAGTCAGCCACCCATCCATGCACAGACGAGGAGAGGTCTCATGAAGATTCAGCATGGTCTGGGACCCTAGCTCTTTTTGTAATGAGTTGTTTGGCATGAGGCCCAGTCATGAGGGCCCTTCACGACTTGGCTCAAGGAGCACAAAAAGGTCAACTTGTTTTTGCGATTGTTTGTTGTTTTTCGATAACTAACATATAGGAATAGATTGAAATAGAGATTTCTCTGAAACAGTGCTGAATGAATGCCTCAAGGGGCTCACACAACCTGTTCCAGGACTTGGTGACTACTATTTGTGTCCACGTTCAATTGAGTTCAAATTTAATATTTAACTTTTCCTCCACATGTGCTGAGTGCTATAATGGGGTAAATAAGAACCACTATGAGCACAGAAAAGGCATGTGAGACAGAAGTAAAGTGGGAGTTAAACAAAGATGAAAGAAGAAAGTGGATCTACAGGGACCGTACAGAATGATCAAAGGCTCAGAATCATGAAATGCCATAGCGTGCTCAAGAAACTATGAATAGGTTGATGTTGCTCAAATGTAAAGTTCAAGAGGAAGAAGAAAACGACAACTAAGCTAAAAATCTAGAGTAACTTTACAACATAAAACACTAAATCACTAGAAAAGCTTTAGCCAGGAAAGTGAAATGGTTCTTTTCCTTATTAAATTACCCAGTCTCAGATATTCCCTTATGGCAATGCAAATGCACTAAGATAGTTTGGATATAAAAATTTGAGACATGGCCAGAAGCGGTGGCTCATGCCTGTAATCCCAGCATTTTGGGAGGCCGAGGTAGGTGGATGACTTGAGGTCAGGAGTTCAAGGCCAGCCTGGCCAACCCTGTCTCTACTAAGAATACAGAAATTAGCTGGACATGGTGGCACACGCTTATAATCCCAGCTACTGGGGAGGCTGAGGTGGGACGATCGCTTGAACCCGGTAGGCAGAAGTTGCAGTAAGCCGAGATCGCACCACTGCACTCCAGCCTAGGTGACGAAGAGTTGAAGAGTGAGACTCCATTTCAAAAAAAAAAAATTGAGACATGACTTTTGGATAAAGCTGCCTGGAAGCAGTATGGAAAAGGATGGAGGTTGGAGTAAAGGAAAGAGGGGAAAGTATATGAGGCTTGGCATCGAAGAGTAATGCATGGTCCATATAGAAGATGGTGACAGTCTCAACTAAGATAATGAGGAAAGGAAAGGGAAGATAGGTTTGAAAAATATTTAGGAGGTCAATTAGGCAATATGTGGTGGTTGGTTTTATGTGACTGCTAAGAGAGAGAGAAAGGAAAGGATGACACCCAGTTTTCTAGTATGGGTGACTAGGTAGATAAAAAGTCTGCCAAATTAAAACATGAAGTTTCCCTGTTGACTCTCAGCTCAAGTCTGTTCCTTCATTATCACACATCAAAATACGTTAATATTTGTGTGCTTACTTGTTTAGCAGCAGTCTACTCCTCTAGACCAAAAACACGGTGGGGTAGAACTGTGTCTGGTCTTGCTCACCCTTGTATCCCCAGCCCTAGCACACTGAGTGGCACAGTGTAGGCACTCAATAAATAGTTGTCAAAAATACAGAATGAGAAACATAATGTACAGGAAGAAAAGACACTTTAATGAGTTTATTTGCAGATATGGTGAATTAGAAGTAACTGCAAAAATCCAGGGAGAGAACGCTGGAAAATTTGGAAGATTAGGTTTGTGCTATGGTTTGGATATTTGACTTCTCCAAACTTCATGTTGAAATTTGATCCCCAATGTTGGAGGAGAGGCCATTAATGGGAGGTGTTTGGGTCATGGGCAGATCCCTCAATAATGTCTTGCAGCCTGTCCTCACAGTAATGAGTGAGTTCTAGTGCTAGCTCTATTAGTTCCTGCCAGAGCTGGTTGTTAAAAAGAGTCTGGCACCTCCCCACTCTCTCTCTCGCTTCCTTTTTCACCATGTTATCTCTGCACACAGAAGCTCCCCTTCACCTTCTGCCTTGGTTGGAAGCAGCCTGAAGCCCTTACCAGAAGTAGATGCAGGTACTATGCTTCTTGTACAGCCTGAAGAACCACAAGCCAAGTAAAGCTCTTTCCTTTATAAATGACCCAGTCTCAGATATTCCTCTACAGCAACATAAACAGACTAAGACAGTTTAGAAATAAAAATCTGAAAGTTATCCAGCACATAGTTAAAGGCATAAAAGTAAGAAGTGTGTCAGAAACAGACCCCAATGAAATTCAACATTTAATGAGATTTACTTCCTTCTACTTCTCAGTCAATCACTTTTGCCTTACCTAAGTAGACCATCACTGTCCCCCATGCTGCTTACAGGACTGGCATATGACACGGCCCCAGGGGACATATTTCTATGTTTTGCTCCAGGGAAGGCCAACCTTTTTCTTTATGACCTTCCAAGGCAGAATCACGTGCCTATAACATATTGCAAGTAAAGGCAAAAACTGCAATTACTTTTGCACCAAGCTAATATTTTCCCCCATTTGCCAATTCAGTTCTCTCCAGTTCTTTAAACAGCCTGTGAGCTCATGGAAATCCTCTTCCATGAAATTCTCCTGCTGTGAACCACAGAATAGCAACATTCCTGAATATCCTCACCATCAAATAACAAATTACCAATCTTCTTTTCAAAATGTGAAACTCTTACCCTTTCTCAGTTCTTTTTCCAATTAGATACCTTTGTTTGTTGTTTACCCTTTAGATCAAATTTGGCCTGTCATAATGCAAACACCTTGTTGTCTGTTGCTATTTCATTTATTGTTTCTAGTGATGTATTTGCTCTGACCTGGTGCCTACCCTGAAGAAATCACAGCCTGCGTCAAGTAGAACAACAGACAGCCTGGATTTTCTAGCACAATTCTGTTGAAAATATTCACCCCATAATCAGGTGTTATGTCAAACTGTGCCTTTGGCTCAGGAAATGTTGTTAGGGCATGAACACTTGGCAGATTGCCTGGTATTGACAATTTAGGCACTTAATACATGCTTTTTAGAAATAACAACAAAGAAGCTTAAACTTCTAAAGTCTTAGCTTTGTCTAAAGCCCACAGGGCTTCTTTAGAAAGGATAATGTCTAAAGTCAACATTATAAATATATTTATGGTCTATATGCCAATATAGTAACTTCTCAGTGATGGATCAGTTAGGAATAAAATTTATCTGAGAACAGTAGGAAGCCTGATCAACAGTTGCTTTTCCCCTCATAGCAAGTGCAAACATAGGCAGTCCCCCGTCAGCATAGCAACTGCTCAGAGTTGCCATAAAAGAGGGACCCAGGCTGCTCTCACCTGTCCATTCTGCCCTTCTTTGTTACACTGGCTTTTGTCCTCACACTTGTCATCCCATGGACAGTGGTGGCTGCTCCACTTCTAAGTTTCATGTCTCCGAAGATAGTAGCAAGAGGTCGGGAGTGGAGGGACAAGGGAAAAAGACATTTCTTGTACTGAGGTATTGTCATTTTATTCAGGAAGGGAAGTCCTCTTTAGTGATTTCACTTACATCTCATTGACCATCTCTCCCTACAAGGGAACAGAGAGACGGAGTTTGTAGTTTTACAGCTTCTATGACAGACCTAGACAAATGAGATGAAAGAAATGAAAGTGGGAGTTGCCAATCAAGTACTTCAGACTTAAGAAAAAATCAAAACCACATTATTGCATCTGCAGATTTCCTAAAATCCTGTGAGCAACACATCTTACGCTAATTTACTTGTGCTGACGTTGATTTCCATTTGCATAATTCTTGGAGTGATCTTATTTCAAAATTTTCCACTCTATAATATATGAACAATATTACACTTCTCATTTATATGGTCTATTTTATCAAAGTAAACTAGGAAAAGGTTTGAAAATATTTGTACATGCTAATTCAGGTAACTGGATGAAAAAATATATTTTTGGCCATGTGTTATTTTTTAATTAGTTCCTGTAATCTTCCCCACTGGTGGCAAGAATTTATTTGGTTGGCAAGCAACAGTACCAAAGACAATTTTACCTATCTTTCCACATTTTTGCCCTGTTTAGTATATTACATAAATTGGAGTTGCATATGTAAGGCCGGAGAATGGGTTTTGTCTGGGGTCTTTTTCATTGAGAAGTGCTTTGTCTCCATCTGGTGGACAATCATAACTTCACAATGTTAGCAGTTGGCGAATGCTCTGAAGCCTGGAGGCACATTAGGATCAGAGTGGTGCTTGTAAATAATCTAATACCTACCCCCTCCCCAGACCAACTGAGTCAGAGGGTGTAGGATAGAATCAGGCTTAGTATTTTTTTTAAGACTTGTAGGCAACTTTATTGTGTAAATAAGATTAAGAACCACTGAGTTAGAAAAAGCTCCAGATTAGTGATGAATATTGGACAATTCCTTGTGTAAGACTGCTATAAAGTAAAAAGAGCAATCTATATAGGTAAACTACATAATCTTCCAAAGGCCCTTTTACATCTTCCAGAGTAGAAATCACCAATGAGCGGCTAGCAATGTAAGAAATCTAAATCTAAATCCAAATTTCTTCCTGTGCAACTCTCCCTATAATGAGGCAGAAAGTGCTGTCAGAGACATACAAATACACACACAATCAGACTTGTCCCTAGGCCAAACTGTCAAGTACAGTCCATCTTTCATGTCCTCGGGTTCCACATCCATACATCCAACCAACCACGGATCAAAAATATTTTTTAAATAATCTACGTAAATTTTAAAACAACACAGCATTAACAACTACACGTCGCATTTATATTGTATTTGGTGTTGTAAATAATCTAGAGATGAATTAAAGTATATAACGGGATGTGTGTAGGTTATGTCCAAATACTATATACCCTTTTATATGAGACTTGAGCATCCACAGGTTTTGGCATTTGCTGGAGTCCTGGAACCAGTGCACCAAGGAAACCAAGAGATGACTGCAGTTTCCATCTGATTTTGATACTTTATGTGTTAACAGGCAACTTTCTTATGTATACTCTCATCTAACCCTCCTTTCTTCCCGTGAATGCCAATACTTGCCAAAGAGCACAGGGCCCTCGAGTGCCTTCGGTGCCCGCTCAGGCACTGCTTTTTCCTCCATCTTCTCTTCATTAAAACTGATTTTGCCAGGATCTGCTTCTTTCTGAGCTCAACTTTAAAAAAAAAAAAAGGTCACAGATTTACTTAATATTCACTTGTCAAACACACAGTTGATAATCTTGAGGGAAAATACACCCAAGGCAAACATACAACTATAGGAGTTATACATGTAGCGTGAAAGGTCCATTTTATTATTTATTACATATTCTGGAAGACACATAAATAAATAGATGGAAAAAGGTCGTTATCCTTTTTAAAAGTTTGTCAAACCAATTTCGATGGATAATGGCTCAATCTTCAAGATATAGTTGTTCCTCTGCTTATCCATGGTTCCACTTTCTGTAGGTTCAGTTACCCGTGGTAAAGCATGGTTTAATACAGTCTGAAAATATTAAATAGAAAGTTCTAGAAATAAACAATGTATAAGTTTTAAGTTGTGCCCCATTTGAATAGTGTGTTGAAATCCTACGCCATCCAACCCAGGATGTGAATCATCCATACTATGAACACTTCCCATTAGTTCCTTAGTAGCCCTCTGGATTATCAGATTGACCATCAGTTATCACAGTGCTTACTTAATAAAGGTCCCAAAGTGCCACAGTAATGATGCTGGCATATTGTTATAATTGTTCTATTTTATTATTATTGTTAATCTCTTACTGTGCCTAATTTATAAATTAAAATTTATCATTGGTATGTTTGTATAGGAAAAATGTAATATACATAGGTTTCAGTATCTGCAATTTCAGGCGTCCATTAGAGGTCTTGGGATTTATCCCCCAAGGGTAAGAAAGGACTACTGAATAGCAGGAAAGCAACCATAGGTAACATGTAAGTGGATGGACATGGCTGTGGTCTAATAAACAGACCCCTGGTCTACTGGATCATCGGTCATAGATAAGTACCTTGTCTTAAAATTTCCACAAAACACTTGAGAAACACTTGAGATTTAAAATCTACTTTTCTTTTCCCTTAAAAATTTCAAAAATGAGTTTTAACTTTAGCTGACTAATAACTGATATATACATTACATCTGAAGTATGACTTTTTGGTGTTCTGATACTCATAGTCAATTTTTTATGAACATTTTAATAGCATATTGAAAAAGTCTTCTAAAGTAATGGTAAGAATTTATATTTTTCATGAAGAATCAATATGTCTGTCAAGACTAAGAGTAATAAAATTACTTGATGTAGGACTGAAACACCTGTTTTATTTTCCCAATCTAAACAAAATTTCCTTGACGTTAGAGTTGTCACTAGCAACAATTCTTTTTTTAATTGTTTTTGTTATTTATAACATGTAGCTAAAAGTATTCACAGATACATAGTTTAAAAAACAAAAAAAAGCCCGCAGAAGAGATCTGCTTTTAGAAAATGCAGTTTGAAAAACATCAGGCAAATTTGGAGGATCATGTATTATTGTTATAAGTGAAGCAATGTAGGAAATAAAAACACAAAACTGGCATCTTGGTTCTGCATCAGTTTCTCCGACAAACTCTCAAAATAGATACTGTTTAGTAGAAAATGCACGTTTTACAACATTGAGTAACACATATGGGCTAAAGTGGGCTTAACATGCCACTGATGGACACACAAAATTCAAGCCCTTTGTGTGACATAAATACAAATACCAATTAAAGAAATGACAAATAATTTTTCAAATTGTCATCTTAGGGCAAGAACAGTCCCAAAATAAATGACGTATAGAGTGATGATACAAGTGGGCTAAGTCTTAGGATAAAATTTTCCTTCTTAAACTATATACCGCTAGGACATATACCACCTAACTACTACTGTTTCACAGGACTCGCAACCATCAATCATCTTCTTGCTAATTGGTATACAAACTGCACAGAAATTATGTATCTGAAATTGGGCCTCTAAATTTGTCTCAAGATTCTATATAGAACTTAATCATGCTGAATCAACACCATGGGTCCACTTGTTATTTTACTTGGATTTATGCCCTTAATCTACATGGAATGTATAATAAGAGAAAATTTAAAATGTGTATTAGAACGAAAATACTTAACTAACGAAATTTTAGCTAACTACAGCCAAAAAGCAATCATTTTTATTGTATGTACTATTAATTAGAAAAGGCTATGCTAGTTCAAGACTTAGGTTCAGGAAGTCAAAATGGGCACCAAGTACTCTGTAGGCTGAGCAAGTCAGCAGGCAGCTGTTCTCCTTACAGTGCCTCAGTACACAGGTGCCACCGTCTCAATGCAAGAGCTCAGAAAAGAAGCTGCAAGGTCAGAAGGAGTCTACTCCTCAGGTTGAAGAGACATGTAAATGATGCCTCATTCCACTCAGAAGTTACTAGCCAGGACACTAGAAAAAGAAATGGTGGATAGGAGGCAGGACTAACCTGCAGCTCCCACTCAGACAGAGCAGCATGTGGAGATTCACATAATGAATTTTTGCTCCAAGAACTACCACAGGAACATACCAGGAAAGCCCAGAGGATCCACGGATCCTTTGAAGGAAGCAGATTGCTGCTGCAGACGCCTGGAGACAGCCAAAACACTGTGAGTGCCCAAAGTGTGAAAGAAGGATCATCTGCCCCCAAACACACACCCTCAATGGGGAACCTGAAGGTCCAGATCACAGAAGAAGGATGTGACCTTACCTGGAGCTGAGACAAATTTAGACAGCCAAGTGAAATACAGGTGTAGAAGAGGCAGCAGGAAGAGCCCTGTGGGCACGCTTGGTCCCCAGGGAAGCCATTTCTGCTTGGTCTCACAGGAGTCCTTGGGGAGGGCTGCCAGAGGAACTGGGAAAAGCCCACAGGGAGAAGGAAACTTCCCGCTGAACTCTGTAACTATTTTGACCAAACACAAAGTTTCCTGGACAGAACTTGGCATAGGAGGGTGAATAGGGAGTGCAGACACAGCACAGAAGCTGCGGCAGGTGGGGAAGCACAAAACATGGAAGCCCTGCTTGCTTTCTCAGCTGGGAGGCTGGTAGCCTGGGGCAAGTTCTCAGCCCTGTTCACTTGCTGACTGGAAATAAACTCAGTGCTATTGAGAGGGCACAGTAGGAGTGAGACTGGCCTTTTGGGCTGCGTGGGAGCTGGGTAAGGCCTAAAACTGCTGGTTCTCTCCCACTTCCCTGGAGACCTGCATGACAGCAGAGGCAGCCATAATATCTCTGGAAACATAACTCCATTGGCCTGAGAACCACACCCACATACCCAACAGCAGCCACAGCAAGCCCCACCCAAGGAAAGTCTGAGCTCAGATAGACCTAACCTTTCCCCAACCTGATGGTCTTTCTCTACCTACCCTGGTAGCTGACGACAAAAGACATAATATCCTGGGAGCTCTTTGGCCCCACCCACCGCCTGATCCTTCCTATACTACCAGAGCTGATGCTCTCTTGCAAGTGCCACCTCCCGGCTGGAGGCCAACCAACATAAAACGCACAATAAACAAAACCACAACCAAGAACTCTCACAGACTTCACTTCACTCCCCTGCCACCTCCACCGTAGGTGGCTGGTATCCATGCCTGAGAGACCTAAAGATGGTTCACATCACAGGACATTGTGCAGACACTCTCCAGTAGCAGCCTGGAGCCCAGCAGCTCTGCTGGGTGGTTAGATCCAGAAGAGAAATAACAACCACTGCAGTTCGGCTCTCAGGAAACCACATCCCAAGGGGAAGGAGGAGAGCACCACATTAAGGGAGCATCCCCGTGAGACAAAAGATCTGAAGAGCAGCCCTTGAGCCCCTGATCTTCCCTCTGACATAGTCTACTCAAAGGAGAAGGAACCAGAAAAAAACAATCCAGGTAATATGACAAAACAAGATTAACACCCCACAAAACATCGCACTAGCTCATCAGCAATGGGTCCAAACCAAGAAGAAATCTCTGAATTGCCAGAAAAAGAATTCAGAAGGTCAACTATTAAACTAGTTAAGGAAGCACCAGAGAAAGGTGAAGTCCAACGTAATGAAATTTAAAAAAAAATGATATATGATAGGAAAAGAAAAAAACTTCTGTGAAATAGATAGAATAAATAAAAGACAATAACAACTTCTGGAAATGAAGGACACACAGAAATGCAAAATGCACTGAAAAGTCTCAGCAACAGAATCCACAAGTAGAAGAAAAAATTTCAGACCTTGAAAACAAGGCTTTCAAATTAACCCAATCTGAAAAAGACAAAGAAAAAAGAATATATATTATATATATAATTATATATTATATAGTATATTATATATTATTATATATTATATAGAATATATGTCATATATTCTATATAATATATAATTATATTTATTATATATTATATTATATATTATTATATAATATATAAAATATATATTATATAATATATAAAAATATATAATATATAAATATATTAAATTATAAATATATAATTATATATAAAGTTATAAAATATAATATATAATTATATATAATAATATATACTATATATTCTTTTTTCTCTTTTTATATATAATATAATAATATAGTTCAATATATATTATAAAAAATATATATGATGGAATACTATGCAGCAATAAAAAGGAATGAATTAACAGTATTTGCAGCGACCTCTATGAGACTGGAGACTATTATTCTAAGTGAAGTAACTCAGGAATGGAAAATCAAACATCCTATGTTCTCACTGATATGTAGGAGCTAAGCTATGAGGACTCAAAGGCATAAGAATGATACAATGGACTTTAGGGACTTGGGGGAAAGGGTGGGAGAGGGGTGAGGGATAGAAGACTACAAATAGGCTGCAGTGTATACTGCTTAGGTTATGGGTGCACCAAAAGCTTACAAATCACCACTAAAGAACTTACTCATATAACCAAACACCACCTGTGTCCCAATAACCTATAGAAAAATAAAGTTTAAAAAAAAGAATAGAAAACATTTGCCTTGTTACCTACTACCCCCCAAAAAAAACTGGGCTAAGGACATGAATAGACAACTCTCAAAAGAAGATATACAAATGGGCAACAAACATATTAAAAATGCTCAACATCACTAATTATCAGGGAAATGCAAATCAAAACCACAATGCAATGCTATCTTACTCCTGCAAGAATGGCCATAATTTAAAAATCAAAAAATAAGAGATGTTGGTGTGTACGTGGTGGAAAGGGAACACTTTTACTCTGCTGGTGGGAATGTAAACTAGTACAGCCACTATGGAAAACAGTGTGGAGATTCCTTAAAGAACTAAAAGTAGATCTACCATTTGATCCAGCAACTCCACTACTGGGTATCCCTGAGGAAAAGAAGTCACTATATGAAAAAGACACTTGCACACGTATGTTTATAGCGGCACGATTCACAATTGCACGATTCACAATTAGCCTTCTGCTAAGAGAAGGCTAATTAATGGAAGGGAGTCGGGGGTAGGATTTAGAATAAATGCTTGTTGAAGCTCTCATGTGTTGGGATAAGAGGAACCATGCTATCGCTAAAATAAAGCCAATATCTCTGATGTGGTTTTGCAGAACTGCTTGGAGGGCTGCTGTATTAGCATCTGCTCAGCCATACCATCAGGTAATTAGTAAAAAAGACATGATTCCTATACCCTCTCACCCGATAAAGAATTGAAAGGGGTTGTTGGCGGTAATCAGAATTAATATTGTGATGAGGAAAATAAGTAAATATTTGAAAAATTGATTAATGTTACAGTCTGAGTTTATGTATCATATTGATAATTTCACAATATATCAGGTGACAAATAGTGCTACTGGGATAAATATTGCGAAGAAGTAGTCTAGTTTGAAGCTTAGTGAGAGTTTAAGAGTTTGGACTGTCATTCAATGTCAGTTTGAGATAATGACTTCTTGGTCTGTACATATAAACAGTTTTTTAGTGAATTCAATATTTGGGGAAACCAGGAACTTTAATGTGTATGCAAAACTCTGACAGAGGCCAAATATTTTTTCAAAGGTGTTAGTCACCTATAATAAACGAAGGACTTTGAGGAATCAAATCAGCAAGTAAGAAAAATTCCCATGGAATGTCCCAGCTGGTCACACTTTGGGATTTGGTCAAAGCAACCTATATGTTCATGCATAAGCATATTGCAGCCTATCTGCTTTACAAAGTATATGGAGAGGAAAGAAAATGCCCATTTTGATTAAACTGCAATCGCTGCAATTACAGCTGTAGTGATGGCTGAAAGCAGAGGTGAAGTAATATCTAAAGCACTTCTATCTTGATCCAATGTAGTGAAGGGAAGATCAAGATTAGGAAGGCCAGGCAGTCAGGAGGTGAAGTGCAATTTCATATAATAGATTAGGGTAACCAGGACATCTCATTTATTGTTTCTCCTTTGGGCTGTGATAATAGGAGACTCAGGTCAGTGAGAATATTCAGTATATAGGACTGTGACTTTACAAAAACCAATTGGACCAAGTGATGAACAAACTTTCTGAAAAACCATTGTGATAAAACATAATTTAACATGCCCACCAATAAATCATATTTTCCTGAATTTCTTTGAAGTTATTCTCTTGACTTTAATATTCTTAATCTCTCTTGAATGCTACTGAAGACTAAAAAATCATAATGAAAGAAGAATGCAGTAGCACATATCTTATTTCCATTTTTAGATATAAAATAAATGGCTTTCTTCTCTTGTGTTTTTAGATAGTGCTTATCAATTTTTGGTAAACATTTGCTAAATGACTTGTAATCATATACAGACATAACCTTCTGTAAGAAAAAAATAAAGTTTTAAACTTGTAAAACAGATTAGAAAGTGATTCTACTAATAATTAAAATTTATTTCCTTTACAAAAGGCTTCACAACAGGATTCCTCTAATGATCTTCCCCAAGGCATTTAGAATTAATTCAACTTATACACCATTTCCAGTATCATCTATTGAGGTAGAATAGGGTCTGGAGGCAGGGAACCTAAGGTCGATTCAGACTTCCTAGAACTAAATCAAAAGTAAAACCCCAACTTTCCAAGCCCAAGTAACAAAGGGATCAGAGGCTACTCCTTCTGCAACCCCCGCCACTTTTTCTGTGTGGCAGATAAAAAATTGAAAGTACCTCTGATTGGTTCCCTTCTGCAACCAATCAGGCTTGTGGCAGGCCAAGTCTTCATTTGCATAGAGTGTAACTTTGTAACTTCACTTCAGCCTCTGATTGGTCATTCTCCACAACCAATCAGACGTTTGCATATGGTGTAACTTTGTCACTTCACTTCAGCCTCTGATTGGTCCCCTCCCTCAATCAATCAGACTGATTGTGGGCCACTACTTCATTTACATAGGGTGTACACCAAGTAATCAATGGGAAACCTCTAGAGAGTAAACTCCAGAAAATTCTGTAACTGGTCTCTTGGGCCGCTTGCTTGGGCCTGCTCACATCCTGTGGAGTGTACTTTTGTTTTCAATAAATCTCTGCTTTTGTTGCTTCATTCTTTCCTCACTTTTTGTTTTGTCCAATTCTTTGATATGCCAGGAACCTGGACACCCTCCACCGGTAACACTATGGAATTTCAAATTGTCCCAAAATCTGCTTCTCATCAATTGAAATTATTAAAACTTGTATTCTAAAGTGAACTTTAATAAAATGCTTCAATTATAAATTGTATTTCTAACTCACCACATCTTATAATTCTTTGTCAAAATATGTGCCTAAAAGTTTATCCACAACATGATCTCTTTTTATAATAAACATTAACTCTATAGCAAGGGGAAAAATATGTGCTACAAGCCAGAAAGTTTTACTTGGTAATGCCAGTTTTCTAATTTTAGCTTCTAGTCTCCAAGGAATAGTATCATGAGAGTGTGTGTGTGTGTGAGAGAGAGAAAATATTACCTTTTTCGGCTTTCTATTGAGGTAAAATGTCATACAATAAAATTCCCTCAATTCAAAAGGACAGCTTAATTTTTATTAACTGTATACACAACAATCAAAGTATAGGATAGATCCATTTCCCTAAACGTTCTCATGTCCTTTGATCCCACATCCTGACCCCAGCCTCCAGGAAATTCCTAATCTTCCTTTTCTCCCTATAGATTTGCCTCGCCTTATGGCTTTAATTTGCATTTCCCTGATAACTAATGACTTCCAGTATCTTTTCATATGCATGCTGACCATTGCCTGTATCTTCTTTAGTGAAGCACCTATTCAAGTCTTTTACGAGATTTTCGTTGGACTATGTTCTCATTACAATTTTAGGAGTTCCTTATGTATTCCTATACATAAATCTTTTGATAATGTATTGCAAAAAATATTTCCTTCCAGTCAGCAGCTTGTATGCAATGTGTTGTGTTTTTTTCAGGTTGCTGGAGATATACCTAATGCTAAATGACGAGTTAATGGTGCAGCACACCAACATGGCACATGTATACATATGTAACAAACCTGCACGTTGTGCACATGTACCCTAAAACTTAAAGTATAATAATAATAAAATTCAAAAAAAAAAGATATTCTCTTTATGGGGTTTTTAGGAGTTTGACAATAATCTTCCTAAATGCAGTTTTATTTGGATTTATCCTAGTTGGGATTTGCAGGGCTTCTAAGTCAATACATCCTCATTGGAGCTGGAAAAACTGTGGGCCATTATTTCTTCAAATAGTTTATCCTGCCTTATTTTCATTATTTTATCCTTCTGAATCTCCAACTACAAGTGTTAGCTCTTTTGATATTGTTCCACAGGACCCCAAGGCTCTTGTTTTTTCCCTTCAATCTCCTTTATTCAGATTGTATCAGTTGATCTGTCTTCAAGGTCACTGACACTTTCTTGTGACATCTCCAATGTGTGGTTAATTTTATCTAGTGGATTTTCCATTTCATTATTTTACCATTCTATTGTACAATTCCATTTGTTTTTATCTTTGTACTTTCCATTTCTCTTTCCTTATTGCTTTACTCATTAAGATGGCATTTCCTTTATATCCCTGAACATGTGCATAATAGCTCCTTTAAAGATTTTGCAAAATTCAACATTTAAGCAATGTTAAGGTTTTTTCTTGACTGCCTTCTGTCTTTACTGTGGGATTTTCCTGTTTCTTTCCATACCTAGTAATTTTTGACTATATACCATACATTTTAAAAGACAGTTGTCGGCCGAGCACTGTGGCTCACATCTGTAATCTCAGCACTTTGGGAGGTCGTGGCAGGCGGATCGCCTGAGGTCAAGGGTTCGAGATCAGCCTGGCCAACATGGTAAAACCCCATCTCTACTAAAAATACAAAAATTAGCCGAGTATGATGGTGCACATCTGTACTCCCAGCTACTTGGGAGGCTGGGGCAGGAGAATCACTTGAACCCAGGAGGCGGAGGTTGCAGTGAGCCAAGATTGCGCCACTGCACACTAGCCTGGGTGACAAGAGTGAAACTCCATCTCCAGAAAAAAAAAAAAGATATGTTGTCAAAAATCTGCTTTGTATCTTCCTCTAAAAGTGCTGGTTTTTGTTCCAGCAGGCATTTTGACTACTAGCTGGTTGCTTTCAACTTAAGTAGGCTTAGTTTTATGCTTTGTTAGTGTAGATCTGTGAAAAGCTCAAGGTTTCACAAGTCCTTTTAATTTGGCAGGACTCACTCTGTAAATTCTGACTCCCTTGTGGATCAAGGCTTGATTTTAACGCATATTCTAGAAAGGGACACTTATTTACAGTATAATAGCTGAAACAAGAAGGTAGAGTGTTTATCTTATTCAATCTCAGCTGGGAATGTGCATATTGGGAACCTCAAATTTTTGCCACTGTGCACATATCCACAACTACAAAAGCACTGCATTAATTTAGGGGTTACAAATAGATTTTAGCAGGTCAGCAAATTTACAAATATAGAATCTATGAATAATGAAGACCAACTATGTTTTTCTAGATAGCATAATGAAAACATTTTAATGCTTTTAAAAGGCTGTGTTGATATAATGACTTTAATGGAAAATTTCCCTAAATATAATGTGTAGAGCTCCTAAACAAGAATCGAAGATAACTTGCCTTACTGACTCAGGGTCATCATTTTAATAATCAAGTCAACAATGCTAAAATTCAATAAAACCTTTGTTTTAGATGTATAAATGTATGTTCTTAAATTTAAAAGCCCCAGTTGGCAACAATTCTTAAGGTTTCTGCTTTATTTACCTTGTGTTTTTTGTCTCTTATTGGTGTTTTTTTAAACCAACAGCTCAATACATCTTGTTTGTATGACCTTGCAGAATTAAGTAAAGTTTACGGCTCTGGGTTTTCTCATCTGCAAAATGAAGAAACTGTATTTCTAATGTCCCCCTAGGTCTAAATTCTATTTCTTTTCTAACTGTCACTGTTTTGGCTTCTAGATGCTCTCTCTTCTTCCTAATTTTCTATGTCTAATCTTCTGTGTCCTGAAAAAAAAATCAGAAAGCCAACTGTATTATTAAAAAATAAAAGACAAGAGGGGGTGGAGCAAGATGGCGAAATAGAAAGCCCCACCAATCGACCCCCGACAAGGATACCAAGTTAACAATTATCAACTATCTACTCAGAAAAAAACACCTTCATTAGAACCAAAAATCAGGTGAGAACTCATAACTGGTTTTTAACTTCATATAGCTGAAAGACGCAGTGAAGAGACAAAAAAAAAAGTAATCCTGAATCACCTATGCCACCCTTCCCCCACCCCCACCAGCAGCATGGTGTTGAGAGCTTCTCTGGGCACTGAGGAAGGGAGAACGCAGAAAATTATCAGGCACTGAACTCAGTGCTGTCCTGTTAGAGCAGAAAGGAAAGCTGAGCCAAACTCCACTGACAACCACCCATGGAGAAAGCAATCAAACCAGCCCTAGCCAGAGGGGAACCACCAACATCAGCAGTCAGAACTTGAGTTCCTGCAAACCTCACCAATGCCAGCTACAGGACTCTGTGATTCCAAGTAAACCTGAAAGGCAGTCTAGGCCATAAGGACAGCAACTCCTGGGAGAGTCTTAGTGCCAAATTAGGCCCAGAGACACTGGACAGAAGGGGCACGTGACATCTGGGGCAGCCAAGGGGATGCTAGCATAACCCCTCCCCTAACACCAGGCTACACAGCTCATGGCTCCAAAACAGACCCCTTTCTGCCACTTGAGTAGAAGTGAGAAAAGAGTGAGGAGGACTTTGTCTTGAATCTTGGATAGCAGCTCAGCCACAGCAGGACAGGGCCCTAGTCAGAGTCATGAGGCACCCATTCCAGGCCCTAGCTCCCAGAAGATATTTCTAGACACACCAAGGGACAGAAGAGAACCCGATGCCTTCAAAGAAAGGACCTATCCCAGCCAACATTCATCACCTGCTAACTGAAGAGCCCTTGGGCCCTGAATAACCAGTGCAATACCCAGATACCACAAGAAGACCCTGGGTGAATCTCTTGAGGCTTGCTGGCTTCAAGTTGAGACTCAGCACATAACCAGCTTTGGTGGGTATGGGGTAAAACTTCTGCTTGAGAAAGCACAGGGGAAAGTAAAGGGGACTTTGTCCTGCACCTTAGGTACCAGCATGGCCACAGTGGAATACAGCATTAAGTGGACCCTTGGGGTCCCCAATTCCAGGATTTGGATGGAATTTCTGGAACTGCCCTGGGCCAGAGGGGAGCCCACTGCCTTCAAGGGTGGCTCCCAGGCCAGGCAGCCTTCAAGACAAGCTGACTTAAGCGACCCTAAGCCTTAAGGGAACATCCGTGATACTCTGGCAGTACTCCTTGTGGCAGGGGGTGGTGAGGCTATGGGGTGAGGCTCCGCTCCCTTTGGAAAGGGGACAAAAGAGTGAGAAAGATTGCATCATGTAGTTTGAATGCTGGCTCAGCCACAATACAACAGAATACCTTGTAAATTTCTAAGGTTTTTGACTCTAGTCCCTGATTCCCAGACAATACTTCTGGGCCCATCCAGGGTTTAGGAGCCCTCACCGCCTTCATGGGAAGGACGCAGGCCTGGATGGCTTTGCCACTTGATGATTGTAGAATGCTGGGGTCTTGAGCGAACATAGGCAGTAACCAGGGAGAGGTTACAGCAGGCCTTGGGCAAGACCCAGTGCTGTGCTGGCTTCGGGTATGACCCAGTACAATCACAGTGGTGGTAGCCACACAGGTGCTTCTGTCATCCACTCCCAGCTCTAAGTGGTTCAGAATAGAGACAGACTCTGTATGTTTGGGAGAAAATAAGAAAAGGGAACAAGAATCTCTGCCTAGTAATCCAAAGAATTCTCCCAGGGCTTGTCCAAGACCAGCAAGGCTATACTGCTATAAGCCTGGAAGAACCACAGTGTTAGTGGGCTTTGGGTGCCCCCTAAAGTAGATACAGCTTAGATCACAACATCCAAGCCTTTTCAAATATCTGAAAAGCATTACCAAAGGACAGATACAAATGAGCCCAGACAGTGAATACTACAATAAATACCTAACTCTTCAAGGCCCAGACACCAAAGAATATCTACTAGCATCAACACCATCCAGGAAAGCATGACGTCAACAAATGAACTAAATAAGGCACCTGGGACCAATCCTGGAGAAACAGAGATATGTGACCTTTCAGACAGAGAATTCAAAATAACTGTGTTGAGAAAACTCAAAGAAATTCCAGGTAACACAGAGAAGGAATTCAGATAAATTCTGTAAGATAAATTTAACAAAGGGATTAAAATAACTTTTAAAAATCAAGTAGAAACTCTGAAGCTGAAAAATGTAACTGGCATAGTGAAGAATGCATCCAAGTTCTTTAATAGCAGAACTCATCAAGCAGAAGAATTAGTGAGCTTGAGGACAGACATTTAAAATACAGTCAGAGGAGACAAAAGAAAAAATAAAAAACAATGAAGCATGGCAACAGGATCTAGAAGACAGCCTCAAAAAGACAAATCTAAGAGTTACTGGCCTTAAAGAAGAGGCAGAGGGATAGAAATTCAAAGGGATAATAACAGAGAACTTCCTAAACCTAGAGAAAGATATCAATATCCAAGTACAAAAAGGTTATGGAATATCAAGCAGATTTAACTCAAAGAAGACTACCTCAAGGCGTTTAATAATTAAACTCCCAAAGGTAAAGGATAAAGAAAGGATTCTAAAAGCAGCAAGAAAAAAGAAACAAATAATATACAAAGGAGCTCCAATATGTCTGGCAGTAGACTTCTCAGTGGAAATCATACAAGCCAGGAGAGAGTGGCAAGACATATTTAAAGTGCTGAAGAGAAAAAACTTTTATACTGGATAGTATATCCAGCAAAAATATCCTTCACACATGAAGAAGAAATAAAGACTTTCCCAGACAAACAAGAGCTGAGGGATTTCATCAATACCAGACCTGTCCAACTAGAAATGCTAAAGGGAGTACTTCAATCAGAAAGAAAAGGAGATTAATGAGTAATAAACAATCCCCTGCAAAAACAAATCTCACTGGTAATAATAAGTACACAGAAAAACATAGAACATTATAACTCTGTACCTATGGTGTGTAAACTACTCTTATCCTAAGTAGAAAGACTAAATGACAAACCAATCAAAAATAACAACTACAACAACTCAAGACATAGTCAATACAATAAGATATGAATAGAAACAACAAAAAGTTAATAAGCAGGGGTATCAAGTTAAAAAGTAGAGTTTTTATTAGTTTTATTTTTGCTTGTTTATGTAAATAAATAATGCTGTTATCAGGTTAAAATAATGGGTTATAAGATAGTATTTGCAAGCTTCATGGTAACCTCAAACCAAAAAAAAAACATACAATGAATACACAAAAAATAAAAACGAAGAAATTAAATATTATCACCAGAGAAAAATCACCTTCACTAGAGGAGGTCAGAAAGACAGAAGACCAGAAAACAAACAACAAAATGACAGTAGTGAGCCCTTACTTATCAATAACAACATGAAATGTAAATGAACTAAACTCTCCAATCTAAAATACAGACTGACTGGATGAAAAAACAAGACCCATTGATATGTTACCTACAAGAAACACACTTCACCTACAAAGACACACACAGACTGAAAGAAAGAGAGGGAAAAATATATTCCATGCCAATGGAAACCAAAAGAGCAGGAGTCACTACAGTTATATCATACGAAATCAATTTCAACAAAATAACTATAAAAAAGAACAAAGTCATTATATAATGAAAAAGAGATCAACTAAGCAAGAGGATATAACAATGGTAAATATATATGAATCCAAACTGGCACATCAGATATATAAAGCAAGTATCATTAGAAGTAAAGAGCAAGATAGGCCCCAATACAATAATAGCTGGAGACTTCAACACCCCACTTGCAGCATTGGACAGATCTTCAAAGAAAATCAAAAAAGAAACATCAGACTTAATCTGTACTACAGACCACAAGGATCTAATATTAAACAGATATTTACAGAACATTTCATCCAAGAGCTGCAGAATACATATTTTTTTCTTCGGCACATGGAGCATTCTCAAAGACCACATTTTAGCTCACAAAATAAGCCTTAACACATTCAAAAAAATTGAAACATCATCAAGCATCCTCTCTGACTACAATGGAATAAAACTAGAGATTAATAACAAATTTTGGAAGCTGTAAAAATACATGGAAATTAATATGCTCCTGAATGACCAGTGGGTCAATAAAGAAATTAAGAAAGAAACTGAACAATTTCTTGAAACAAATGATAATAGGAACACAACATACCAAAACCTAGGGGATATAGAAAAAGCAGTTCTCACAGGGAATTTATAGTTATAAGTGCCTACATCAAAAAAAAACAAGAAAAACTTCAAATAAACAATTTAACAATGCACCTTAAAGAACGAGAAAAGCAAGAGCAAACCACACCCAAAATTAGTAGAAAAGAAATAATAAAGATCAGAGCAGAAATAAACAAAATTGAAATTAAAAATACAAAAGATCAATGAAACAAAAAGTTGGTTTTTGAAAAGTTAAACAAAATTGACAAACCTTAAGCCAGACTAAGAAAAAAAGAGAGAAGATTCAAATAAAATCAGAAATGAAAAAGGAGATAATACAACTGATACCACAGAAATTAGAGGCTACTATGAGCAACTACATGTCAGTAAATTGAAAAATCTAGAAGAAATGGACAAAATTCCTAGATAAAAAAAACCTACCCAAGATTGAATCAGGAAGAAATCCAAAATCTGAACAGACCAATAAGTAACGAGATCAAAGTCGTAATAAAAAGCCTCCCAGTAAAGAAAACCCCGGGATCCAATGGATTCACAGCTGAACTCTACCAAACATTTAAAGAAGAACTAATGCCAATCCTACTCAAACTATTCCAAAATACAGAGGAGGAGGGAATACTTCCAAATGCATTCTACAAGGCCAGTATTACCCTGATACCAAGAATAGACAAAGACACACCAAAAAGAAAACTGCAGGCCAATGTCTCTGATGAATATTGATGCAAAATGACCTCAACAAAGTACTAGCAAACTGAATTCAACAATACATTAGAAAGATCATTCATCATGACCAAGTGGGATTCATTGCTGGGATGTAAGGATGGTTCAACATACACAAATCAATGAACATGCTATATCACATCAACAGAATGAAGAATAAAAACCATATGATCATTTCAATTCATGTTGAAAGGGCATTTCAACATCCCTTCATGATAAAAGCCCTCAAAAAAAATTCAACATCCCTTCATGATAAAAGCCCTCAAAAAGCTAGATATAGATGGAACATACTTCAACATAATAAAAGCCATATATGACAGACCAACAGCTAGTATCATACTGAATGGGGAAAAACTGAAAGCCTTTCCTCTAAGATTTGGAACAAAAGGATGCCCACTTTCACCACTGCTATTCAACATAGTACTGGAAGTCCTAGCTAGAACAATCCAAGAAGAAAAAGATACAAAGGGCATCCTTGAAAAGGAAGAAGTCAAATTATCCTTGTTTGCTGATGATATAATCTTATATTCGGAAAAACCTAGAGACCACAAGAAAATTATTAGAACTGATAAATTTAGTAAAGTTGCAGGATACAAAATCAATGTACAAAAATCAGTAGCATTTCTATATGCCAACAGCAAACAATTTGAAAAAGAAATTTAAAAAGTAATCTCATTTACAACAGCCACACATAAAATTAAATACCTAGAAATTAACCAAAGAAGTGAAAGATATCTATAATGAAAACTATAAAACACTGATGAAGAAAATTGAAGAGGACCCCAAAACATGGAACAAATATTCCATGTTCATGGATTGGACAAATCAGTATTGTTAAAATGTCCATACTGCCCAAAGCAATCTACAGTTACAAGGCAATCCCTATCAAAATACCAATTACATTCTTCACAGAAATAGAAAAAATAATCCTATAATTTATATGGAACCACTAAAGACCCAGAACAGCCAAAACTATCCTAAGCTAAAAGGACAAACCTGGAGGAATCACATTACCTGACTTCAGATTATACCATAGAGCTATAGTAACCAAAACAGCCTGGTACTGACATAAAAGCAGACACATAGACCAATGGGACAGAATAACCCAGAAACAAATCCACACAACTACAGTGAACTCATTTTTCACAAAGGTGCCAAAAACTAACAATGGGGAAAAGACAGTCTCTTTAATAAATGGTGCTGAGAAAACTGAATATCCCCACGTAAAAGAATGAAACTAGACCCCTATCTCTTGACATATACAAAAAAACAAATCAAAATGGATTAAGATGTAGATCTAAGACCTCAAGCTATGAAACTACTATAAGAAATCATTGAGGAAAATCTCCAGAACATTGGCCTAGGCAAAGACTTCTACTAGAGCAATACCCCACAAGCACAGGAAACCAAAGCAAAAATGGACAAATGGGATCACCTCAAGTTTAAAGCTTTTGCACAGCAAAGAACACAAACAACAAAGTGAAGAAACAACTCACAGAATGAGAGAAAACATTTGCAAACTATCCTTCTAACAAGGGATTAATAACCAGAATACGTAAAGCGTTCAAACAGCTCTATAGGAAAACATCTAATAAACTGACTAAAAAAAAAACATGGGCAAAAGATTTAAATAGACATTTCTCAAAAGAAGACATAAAAATGGCAAATAGGCATGTGAAAAGGTGATCAACATCACAGATCATCAGAGGAACACAAATCAAAACTACAATGAGATATCATCTCACCCCAGTTAAAATGGCTTATATCCAAAAGATAGGCAATAACAAATGCTGATGAGGATATAGAGAAAAGGGAACACTTGTACACTGTTGGTAGGAATGTAAATTAGTACAAACACTATGAAAAACAGTTTGGAGCTTCCTCAAAAAACTACCATATGGTCCAGCAATCCCACTGCTGGGTATGTACCCAAAAGAAAGGAAATAGAAAGATATCTGCACACCTATGTTTGTTACAGCACTGTTTACCATAGCTAAGATTTGGAAGCAAGTTAAGTGTCCATCAACAGATGACTAGATAAAAAAATGTGGGACATAAACATTCAGCTATAAAAAAAGAATGAAATCCTGTCATTTGCAACAACATGGATGGAACTGGATATTACTATGTTAATAAGCCAGGCACAGAAAGACAAAGACTGCATGTTCTCATTTATTTATGGGATCTAAAAATAAAATCAATTGACCTCATGGGCATACAGAGTAGAAGAATGGTTACCAGTGGCTGGTAAGGGTACTGACGGTTGCAGGGGGAGGTGGGGATGGTTAATGGGTACTAAGATAAAAAGAATGATTTACTATCTGATAGCACAATAGAGTGACTATAATCAATAATAACTTACTTGTATATTTTTAAATGATCTAAAGAATGTAACTGGATTATTTGTAATTCAAAGGAAAAATGCTTGAGGGGATGGATACCTCATTCTCCATGATACACATATTTCACATTGCATGCCTGTGTCAAAACATCTCACATACCCCGTAAATATATACATGTACTATGTACCCACAAAATGTTTACAAAATAAGTGAGACATTCTAATTAAAGACTTGAGATCTTTTCTAAATAATGTATATACATGTTTTGTGATCTGTACACACTTATTCTCCAAATCCTAGCTATAATCCAAACAGATATGTAAAATCAGTTGTATAACAGATAAAGTAAAAAAAAATTCATAAGACATTGTTAAATATAAGTAAACCAAATACCTGACCTATTACATCCTGTATAGCAAAATAAATGAGAATAACAGCCTCTTTCCTAGGATCTTCACTGATCCAATGTCTGAGATAATAGGGAAATACAGTTTGAAAGAAGCTATTATAAAAAAGCCTTATAAAAATATACAAATTTTGACTCATTTATTGAATTAAAATTATACTATGTATAAAACAGCAATCTATATGCAGAGTGATTTAATGCATAATATATACATTTATATTTACAATACAGGATGCAAGTTCCAATGAATATGACTATAAAATTTATATTAAACATTTCCATAAGTGATTTATTTGGCTGTTTTTGTTCGAAGTCGTCGTTTGATAATCTGGTGATCACTCTCCTTCATTTTCTGGTCCATTAAAATCTGAAATTAAAAATTTCATAGTTTTTCAAAGCTTGTAAGTGAAAATAAAAATAAAAGCTTGTTTATAATGAGTAAGACATGTTCATGTGCTTAGTAACTGAAATGATACATTGGAGAATTTTTTTACTTAGACTACAGATATGCCATCTTCTATAAAAATTTATTTAAAAAACAGACTTTGTAAAAGATTCAACACTATCAAATTCTAGAAGTAAAATAACCTAGACTCCATATTGAATTCAAGGCAGATATAACTTAAAATAATTACTAAAATATTTGGAGACAAGTGCCTCAAATAATTTTTAAGAAATGATCTTTCGTGGCAACAAATGTATAACTTAGAAAGTAGAAAGCACATTATATAGTAACTAAGAAAACAATTTTCAGCCAAGGGAAGAAATCAGGTACTAATCAAACAGATGCTCAAAAATGACTGACAGAATGGTACTTACAACACCATGCCCTAATTTACCCTAACTCTTTACATCTTGCATTCAAGTATCAATCTCATATCTGAAAGCTCTTGTGGCAAAAAAGGTTTCTCCTGATTTTTCTTGGCCACTTCTTTTTAATTTTTTTAATTTCTTTTAATAATTTTTTTACCTTCACTTTCATCCACTAAGCAAATGCAAGCATGACAGAAAATTTGAGCTTACCCTGTGACAGCACATACTGTTCTGAATCAGGAGAATGAATCATAGAGTCAGGGTGATAACTACAGTCTCTTCCTAATAGATCCTCAAAGGCTTAGGGGAAAGGTGGGAGGAAATGGCTGAATGTCAGTTTTATATTTTTACCAGGAACACTTGGGCCCAGATTTGTACAACTCCCGTGATTTAAAAAAGAGAAAGAAAAAGAAAAAAAGATTGTGGAGGCAAATAAGTTACTAAATGGTGACAATTCTATTATTGGAAATAAATTCCTCTGATGCATTTTCAAATGCAAATGCATGACGCTTATATACATTTAATACAGTATTTATATTTAATTAGTATAAACTTAACACATGTGAGACTAAAAGCATGACCTTTATAGCATGTGTTTTCAGAGATCTAAAGAATCGAAATTCAAACCACTGTAAAAAATTAAAAAGAACATGAACAGTTCTACATTGATGAAAACAGAAATACTAGCTTACCACTTGGCCTGATATATCAATAGGAGATGAAATTTCACTTGTGTATAATTTCCGTTTGGCTCGTTTTGGTTGAGAAACATTTTCTTTACTTGCTTCTACATTTGAGAGCTTTGAAGAGCTCATTGTTTCAATTATCTTCTTTGCTATAAAATAAAAATGTTAATTAGTTCCTGAAATAATTTTCTAATTGCAAAGGTGATTTGAAATCCTTAATAAAGATGGTTTGAAATCCTTAATAAAGAATGAACATACACAAACTAAAAACACTGCAATATATATATGGTGAAAGGGCATGAATAGACAAATCACAAAGAAAAAAAGTAAATGTCAAGAGAACATGAAATAATGATCGACAGCAAAAAAAAAAGCAAATAAAGTATCATTTGATTAATGTTCAATGTAGTAAAAAATCTCAGGCATCTTTAATGACTTGGAAAATGTTTATGCTATGTTAAGCAAAAGAGCAGGATATATACATAGTGGATCATGCAGCATTAAAAATAAGGTGGTAGATGATCTAGTTCAATGCTCATGCATAAAGTTATGCACAATGAATGCTGCATGAAAATACTTTGTAAACCCTTTACTTCAAGTCCACACACAAACGGAGAGAAACCAAACTGTTAACAGCTGATTGCTTTTAGGGAAGTAGAATAGGAATTTTTAAATTCCTTACTATGTACATAGTACATAGTACTTTTTTTTAATAGAAAACATATTTCCATGTGGGAAAATTCCTGGATAGAAATTCACACACATGTGATATCAAATATTTTTTTTTTAAATAGAAAAAACATTTAAGGCATTAGACTAAATTGAGAAGACTACTTGTTAAGGGCTGAGCTGGGCTTGAGAGAGCTGAAAGTCCAGGTATCGGAGAAGCCAGTTAAGACAACAAGCCAAAATGAAAGTAACAACCCAGCTTTTTAACCACTTATTTCAATAGTATATGCAAGAGGCTAAACCTGAGAAAGCACCAGCTCCTACCCACCCTCTTCTATAGTCCACCACAGAATAATACAGATCAGCATAGAAGTGGTGGTCATTTTACCACCCAGGCAGCCCCAAACAAAAGGCTCTCGCAGTTTTATAGACCTCAGGGCTGGAGGTTGGAGGGAGCTATACGTGGAAAAGTACCGAGTTACAGTGGAGAAAAGCGTCTTCAAGGTTCCCCCTCCTGTTCCCCTCCATAAGAAGGCCTCCACCAAAGGCCTCAATAAAGAGGCTCTGAATGGAGGCACTCAGGCTAAATATGCAAATATGAGTAAGAGCATGACTAGCTTGGGGGATGCTGGATCCTTGACTATAACTCCCTTAAGAGATTATAATGCATTGGCTATGCATCAAGTCTGGTGTAGGAAGGGAAGCTTGTCAGGTAAGTCTTTGTAATTGCCTATGGTACAGCCTAAAAAAAATAGAAATGTTTAAAAATCATACATATGTTGGCCTAGAGCCAAACTCATCACTACTATGTGCTAGCCACTATACTAAGAGCTGACAGTATGAACTAGACAGACATTTTGTCCTGTGCAGATTATATTCTAGTGTAAAAGATAATAAGAAAGCAAAGAATTACAGTTTAAAAAGTGCTAAGACAAAAAATAGGATTGAATAATAAAGATTAAGTGATGCTGGGGATGAGGGGTAGTGACAGGGTGATGAAGGAAGGTGTCTCCCTAATAACGTTCCATCAGCTATGAGGGCTCAAGGGTAAGGGGCCAGCTAAGACAAAAGCCAGGGTGTGTTCCAGATAAAAGAAAGCACAGGAAAAAGCAAAAGAAATCAATGATATGAAGGTAAGAAAGGAGCTGGCAAATTCTAGGAACTGTCAGAAGTTAGCAGGATTGAAGCTGGCTAGTTATCAAACCGTAGAATAATGAGATAGATTGGAGAGAGTCAGAAATCAGGTCATTCAGAAGAATGAGAAATCATTAAAGGAACAGAGGAGTAATATAATTCAATCTGCACTTTGAAAAGAACATTCTGTCATATATGAATGGATGGGAGATGACAAGAGGGGCAAGCTGGGAGACCAGTGATACTAAGTGATGGATTAACAGTGGTTATCAGAGCAGCAGAATTTTAAAAACTAATCTCCATTTTTTCTTTTCTCTCTATATTTCCAAGTGACCCAAAACAACAAATATGTATTACAGTTACAGTTCAAAATAGGGATATCTTATATTTCTAGAAATAAGTAAAAACAAAAAGAAAAAAGGAAAAAAAAATGTATGTCAAGTGCATTGGTAGGGAAGCTGTTAAGGAACCAAGTCAATGAAGTAAGAAAATCATTACCCTTATCTGATTACGTACTTATTATAGGTACCTACCTCTCCTTGAAAATATATTTCTTTTTAATATAAAAGTGGTAGTCAGTAAGCCTAAAGGACTCTAAAGAAAGATGTCCCTCCTCTCCAAATTTAGATATTTAACAGTTTGCTGTTTGTCCCTCCAGATATTTTCTGTTTATACAAACACATTTTTTAAATGTACATATTTTTTTAAATGTATGTAAATATACAAATGGGTCTGATAGGTCACAAGTTCCCAAACTGTGTACTAAGGCATGCTGCAGCAAACTTACAGAAGCACCTCAGGATATTTTCAATCTTCAGGGAAAATAGTGATGCTCAATAGCCCAAGGTAGTTCAGTTTCAAAACGATACTGAATTACATTTCTTTTCATTATGACATTATTTTTGCAATCTGGATTTTCAGAAGCTGAATTTTCAGTGGTTGTTTGGTCTTAAGTTCTAATGCATGAGACTACTAGTGGTTCTTTGGGTGCAGAGGCAAAATGGAAATTAATTACTGAGACATTAAGGGCACTGTGAACCAACAAAGTTTGGAAACGTCTGTGGTAAGCTTTTGACAAAAAGTATTTTCACACAACATATTTGATTCAATTTAACTGCCCCCTGCTTCTAGTTCCTTTCCTTCCCTATACCCCTCACTCTGGTCTCTAATTCATCCTATTGCTGTCATTCAGGTAACCTCACAAAAACCCACTACTCCATCTCACCCCTAAGATAGTCCTTCCACATTCTACATGCCAGATGTGTATTGCTGCCTGTAATTGCATGAACATTTCCTACATTTTTCTGATACTCCACCTGTGTTAAAACCATTCCTTCTGCATATGTGCACACATGTGTATATATCTTAACATATACACAAGTATCAATATGACCACATTATATTATCAAGAAAAAAAGCACTAAGCATACTGTTTCTGCAGCTAAACTCAATAGGTATTTATGAAAATAATGTGTTTTTGACATATTGTACATAAACAGATAATGTTTACATATGCACAGAAAAAAAAACACTAGGAGGATATATACCATAATACTAATACTGGCAAACTTGTCCAACCCACCTTATTTTGTTGTTGTTTTTGTTCTGTTTTGTTTTGTTTTGTTTTAGGCTTTTAGCGGCCTGAAGCCATGGTTTTTAGTTTCTGTCTCTAGTGATAAGCAGAAAACAGGGATGAGGAAGGGGATTTCCTGCCCCAACCAAAAACAGAAACTAAGAACCCATGACTGTATTCTCACCCTTGGACACCCTAGAGAGTGTAATCCTGCCCACATTTCAATACACAGGATAAATCCCATCTCTCCCATAAAAACCTTCCCAAAGCCCCCTAATCAGAGTAGCTCTTTTCCCTCCAATACTATCATACCTTTGCTTATACCCCTATTACTATATTAAGTAGCCTGCTCTGGATCAGTTACTTAAATATAAGCCTTTCTCTTCTACTACATAGCGAACACCTAGATCTATCATCCTTTTACATGTTTCTTCCCACAGTATCTAGTATAGGACAATGCCTATTTGAAGTATAATATTCCCTGAACAGCTGTTGAGTTTATATATCAATTAGGTATTAAAATATACCCAACATCTAACAAAAAAGGTCATTTAATTAATTTTCTGCAAACCTTTTGATTGAAGAATTGAGGGAGAATGTTGTAAGAAGTCTCCAAATTTCTGTAGTGTTCCTTCTTTTTTCTTAGTGGCCAGGTTTACACCAATTATGGATGCCTGACTCCGTAAAGAATATGTTTTCTTAGATGATGGACGTATGGCAACCTAATAAACAAAACATTTTTTGTTATTGTTGATGAGAAGTGTTAGAAGGAAATAGTTACGGCCACAGCTGAATTAAAGAGGCCAGAGACAGGTTATGAATTCTCAGGTAGGAAACTTTAAGTATATAAGGACAGGGATAAAAGGGTCAGACAATGGCAAAAAGAGTTTGACAGGCCGAGTGTTAAAGTCAGAAGTAAACACATAAAGTAGATGCTACTGGCCAAATGCTAAAGGTTACATTTCAACTGAATCAGATGTATAGGAAAGAGAAGATAAATGAGTTACAACTGAACACAACTGGATTTCTGGATAATTGCTACAATTTTGGACAAATTAAAAGACACACCTTTTGTTCCTTTTTGACAGAAGAATTTCTATCATCTGAAATAGGAAATTTCACATTAGTTCTGGGTGTAGCATTCTTCTTATTTTCACATTTCACCAAGTCCTAAAAATAATGAATTTTAGCACCAGTTAATTTCTTGACAATATTTTATTTCTCTAGACTCAAAAAAGAAAATATGTAAAAAGCTACATTATCACTTAAAACAGTGACTCTTAACCGAGGGCAATTTTGAACTCAGAGGACAATGGCAATGTCTGAAGATATTTTTGGTTGTCTTTGCCAGGGAGAAGGGGATATTATTGGCCACGAGTGGGTAGAGGTCAGGAATGCTGTTAAACATCCCTACAATGCACAGGATAGATAGCCCTTAAAACAAAGAGGTATACAGCCCAAAATGTCAACTGTGCTGGAGTTGAGAAACCCTGACTGAAGGTGTGAATTTTTCAAACATATCACAAGTAATGAAATTACATAAGCTAAATGAAAAACATGGAAGGAATATCTTTTATTTGAAACTGAGCTTTAAAATACAGCATAGCAATATACCTACCTATTGCCTAACTCCCAAATAATACAAGCATCTATGTCTAAGTTCTCTCATTGACATTTGACAATATCAAAAATAAAATAAAAACAAAACTTCAAATAACCAAAGGTAAAATGTTAAAACTTTTAAAATATTATCTTTCTTCTCTACAACATGGGTATGGCATCTTACTCTTCTTTTCCCCAAATAACCTCACATAGGACAAAGCCCTTTACAGATATACTCACTGACTTGAACTGCTGCAAATCCTAGTTGTACCAAAGATAAAAGTTCGGGAAAAGGGGGGCAAGAAGAGAAGCAGAGAAAACATCATGACTGAACCTCAGAATCCAAATTACAAAGCAGAAGTTATAAGGGTCATAAGAAGCAGACACCATGACAGGGAAAAGACAGACGGTAATCATAGGATGCAAGTGAAAAGAGACCATGAGGCTACCTCCACACATAGTGGTCAGTAAGGAGCTCTTTGGAGTCTTCACTGGATTAGAATATAGCCTGTCGGGGGGTGGGGGGCTAGGGGAGGGATAGCATTAGGAGAAATACCTAATGTAGGTGACAGATTGATGGGTGCAGCAAACCACCATAGCATGTGTATACCTATGTAACAAAACTGCACATTCTGCACACATACCACAGAACTTAGTAATTAAAAAAAAAAAAAGAGTATGTGGAAGAAAAAAAGAAAATAGGATTGCATAAATGATTTTCATGGGGGCCCATGTACTTAGTTTATTATAGCAGTGAAGATCGAGTAAAATCAGTTAGAAAATTTAAAGTTTCTACATGATGTATCTACAACAATCTGTAAATCTTTTCTGAAATATACATGAGGGATATATGCCAATAGTAAAATTAATAAAATATTTATATTTTAACCTTCTTGAGAACTACACTCGGTGTTTCCTTCTTCGTTGAAAAAAAAATGGATCAAGAAAAAGCCAACTAGATGATGAAACTCAGTGTTTTAATGTTATTTTTAAAAATTAAATAAATATAAAACAAAAGTTAACTAGTAAGACTCCATAAAACAATCTCTAAAGGTGTTACATGTGTAGCAGAAAAACTATGCTAAATAATATTCACTCAGCAAAATTATTACCTGACAGAGAGCCTCAGGAGTATAGTTAATACTATTTCTGCTCTTGCACCAGCTTGAAAATATACTACTCTTCAAAGAAGTAAAAGAAAGTTGAAGAAAAATTATTTTGCTAAAGAGTTTGTAATTAGTTTTAAGCTTAAAACAAGTTACTTTAAAAATAAGTATTACTGATACCCTTTCTCCCAGTTGACTGCATCGGCTCCTGAGGCTTCTGCACTCTTCACGTAGTTCTTGAGCCTTGGCTTTCAGCTCCATCAGATCCTTTAAGCACTTCTCTGTATTGGTTTTTCTAGTTATACATTCGTCTAAATTTTTTTCAAAGTTTTCAACTTCTTTGCCTTTGGTTTGAATTTCCTCCTGTAGCTCGGAGTAGTTTGATCGTCTGAAGCCTTCTTCTCTCAACTCGTCAAAGTCATTCTCCGTCCAGCTTTGTTCCGTTGCTGGTGAGGAACTGCATTCCTTTGGAGGAGGAGAGGCGCTCTGCTTTTTAGATGAAATGAATGAAATGAAGCAAGAAGGGAAGTTTAGAGAAAAAAGAATAAAAAGAAACAAACAAAGCCTCTGAGAAATATGGGACTATGTGAAAAGACCAAATCTATGTCTGATTGGTGTACCTGAAAGTGACGGGGAGAATGGAACCAAGTTGGAAAACATTCTGCAGGATATTATCCAGGAGAACTTCCCCAATCTAGCAAGGCAGGCCAACATTCAGATTCAGGAAATACAGAGAACGCCACAAAGATACTCCTCGAGAAGAGCAACTCCAAGACACATAATTGTCAGATTCAGCAAAGTCGAAATGAAGGAAAAAATGTTAAGGGGAGCCAAAGAGAAAGGTCGGGTTACCCACAAAGGGAAGCCCATCAGACTAACAGCGGATCTCTCGGCAGAAACTCTACAAGCCAGAAGAGAGTGGGGGCCAATATTCAACATTCTTAAAGAAAAGAATTTTCAACCCAGAATTTCATATCCAGCCAAACTAAGCTTCATAAGTGAAGGAGAAATAAAATACTTAACAGACGTTATTTCTGAGGGCTGTGTTCTGTTCCATTGATCTATATCTCTGTTTTGGTACCAGTACCATGCTGTTTTAGTTACTGTAGCCTTGTAGTATAGTTTGAAAGTCAGGTAGCGTGATGCCTCCAGCTTTGTTCTTTTGGCTTAGGATTGACTTGGCGATGTGGGTTCTTTTTTGGTTCCATATGAACTTTAAAGTAGTTTTTTCCAATTCTGTGAAGAAAGTCATTGGTAGCTTGATGGGGATGGCATTGAATCTATAAATTAGCTTGGGCAGTATGGCCATTTTCACGATATTGATTCTTCCTACACATGAGCATGGAATGTTCTTCCATTTGTTTGTATCCTCTTTTATTTCATTGAGCAGTGGTTTGTAGTTCTTCTTGAAGAGGTCCTTCAAGTCCCTTGTAAGTTGGATTCCTAGGTATTTTATTCTCTTTGAAGCAATTGTGAATGGGAGTTCACTCATGATTTGGCTCTCTGTTTGTCTGTTATTGGTGTATAAGAATGCTTGTGAAATAACGCCGCATATCTACAACTATCTGATCTTTGAGAAACCTGAGAAAAGCAATGGGGAAAGGATTCCCTATTTAATAAATGGTGCTGGGAAAACTGGCTAGCCATATGTAGAAAGCTGAAACTGGATCCCTTCCTTACACCTTATACGAAAATTAATTCAAGATGGATTAAAGACTTAAACGTTAGACCTAAAACCATAAAAACCCTAGAAGAAAACCTGGGCATTACCATTCAGGACATAGGCATGGGCAAGGACTTCATGTCTAAAACACCAAAAGCAATGGCAACAAAAGCCAAAATTGACAAATGGGATCTAATTAAACTAAAGAGCTTCTGCACAGCAAAAGAAACTACCATCAGAGTGAACAGGTGACCTACAAAATGGGAGAAAATTTTCGCAACCTACTCATCTGACAAAGGGCTAATATCCAGAATCTACAATGAACTCAAACAAATTTACAAGAAAAAAACAAACAACCCCATCAAAAAGTGGGCGAAGGACATGAACAGACACTTCTCAAAAGAAGACATTTATGCAGCCAAAAAACACATGAAAAAATGCTCACCATCACTGGCCATCAGAGAAATGCAAATCAAAACCACAATGAGATACCATCTCACACCAGTTAGAATGGCCATCATTAAAAAGTCAGGGAACAACAGGTGCTGGAGAGGATGTGGAGAAATAGGAACACTTTTACACTGTTGGTCGGACTGTAAACTAGTTCAACCATTGTGGAAGTCAGTGTGGCGATTCCCAGGGATCTAGAACTAGAAATACCATTTGACTCAGCCATCCCATTACTGGGTATATACCCAAAGGACTATAAATCATGCTGCTATAAAGACACATGCACACGTATGTTTATTGTGGCACTATTCACAATAGCAAAGACTTGGAACCAATCCAAATGTCCAACAATGATAGACTGGATTAAGAAAATGTGGCACATGTACACCATGGAATACTATGCAGCCATAAAAAATGATGAGTTCATGTCCTTTGTAGGGACATGGATGAAATTGGAAATCATCATTCTCAGTAAACTATCACAAGGACAAAAAACCAAACACCGCATGTTCTCACTCATAGGTGGGAATTGAACAATGGGAACACATGGACACAGGAAGGGGAACATCACACTCTGGGGACTGTTGTGGGGTGGGGGGAGGGGGGAGGGATGGCATTAGGAGATATACCTAATGCTAAATGACGAGTTGATGGGTGCAGCACACCAGCATGGCACATATATACATATGTAACTAAACTGCACATTGTGCACATGTACCCTAAAACTTAAAGTATAATAATAAAAAAATAAATAAAAATATATAAATAAATAATACTATTAATAAATATTAATAAATAGTAACTATTAATAAATAGTAATAATAGTTATATTAATAAATGTAACTGCCACTTGCAGAGCAAAAGCGAAGCATTTTCAACACATTAATCCATTGTTCCAAAAAGGAGAAAACAGGATCAGAAACCTCATCTGACTTGCCAAATCTCCACATCTAGGACATGGTAGGTTTGGCAACCCTTCAATCAAGAAACTGCAGTAAGAAGAGGTTAATAGCTTTTAGCCTACCACTACATAGAGGCCCAAATTTTAACACTGGCTGATGAAAAAAGAATTTCTCTTTTAAAACTTGCTAGGACCATACAGACAAGATTTTAGTTAAATGACAAAGATTATACACAAGCAAGTTAGCTATTTCAGTTTCTCTGATTTCTACATAACCCTCTTTTCTCTTCCAATACAGGGAAAGTGACTAAGTATGAACAGGACTGGTATACTGAAATGGCTCTCCAATAAAATCCACCATCATTTGATGTATTATAGTTTAACTGAAGCAAGGACGCTATATCTTTTAATATACATAGCTTTTTATCTGAAGACCATTAAACCACAGTAATATTCTTTATTTTTCTGAGACAGTCTCGCTCTATCACCCAGGCTGGAGTGCAGTGGTGCCATCTCATCTCACTGCAACCTCCACTTCCTGGGTTCAAGTTGTTCTCCTGCCTCAGCCTCCTGAGTAGCTGAGATTACAGGTGTGCACCACCACTCCTGGCTAATTTTTGTATTTTTAGTAGAGACGGGTTTTACCATGTTGACCAGGTTAGTCTTGAATTCGTGACCTCAAGTGATTCGCCAGCCCCAGCCTCCCAAAGTGCTGGGATTACAGGCATGAGTCACCACGCCTGGCCCACAGTGATATCCTTAAAGGGTATAAAATATAGCATAAATTGTGATTTTGGTCTCTAACAGCAGTGCCTATGAACAGGAGGGCAATATAGCAGTTTAACTCTATACTATAACAGCTTTATAATAAGATTTGTTCATTAAATTTACTCATCAGTTAAGTATTTACCTCCTCCATTTCATTACTCTTCCTCTTCCGAGCCTTGGGAATCTTAACTGTCACTGGTGTGGTACAACCAGGGTGTTTCACTGCCATTTTGTTTGGCTGTAAAGGTGTAAATTGAATCTCTAACTCAGGTTTTGGAAATCGAGTGCTTTGATCATTTTCTGTTGACACTTCACAAGAGTCAAGGACTACAGATCCATCCTACAACAGAATTTAAAAGGAAAAATATTATTTGTAGAGTATACATTTATAAGCCACAAAGAATTAATTCTCTCAAATGCCTATTCAAGACAATGCATTGGGAAAGACAAAAAGCATGCTAGATCACAGCAAGAACAGAAAGATTGAGCGATCATCTACTTTCTTCAGGCTCACACATGGTATGTTAAAATTAGGGGTAACATCGCTATTTCCCAAACTTGTATGATCATAAGAATTACTTACAGAATTTGTTTAAAAGACTCCTGGACTCTACCACAAACCCAGTAAATCAGAAATCTCCAAGGGAGGAGGCTGAGATCTTTGACAAACAGCCTGGTTATATTAAAGAAGTAGGCTGCAAATACTTTGCTACTCTTCCCATTGAGAGATGGAGTCTCTCATTCCCCTCTATTTGAATTTGGGCCTTATAGCCAATAGGATGTGGTAGAAATAACATTATGGTCCTCTAAGGCTCAATCATAAGAAGCATTACAACTTCTGTCCTGTCCTCTTAGAACACTTTCAGGACACTCACCCTCAAAATGCCCCATCTCAGACCAGCTACCATGCCATGAGAGGTCCAATCCACAGGGAGAGACCACAAATTAAGTCCAGCAGAATTCCCAGAATCAACTACCAGTTAACTGAATTAATTATTTTGGACTTTCAGCCCAGTTAAGTATATCGATTACATGAAGGCAAGAACATACAAAATAGCCTAACAATATGATTCCCCAAATTGTGGAATATACAATAACTGCTGGAATTAGAAAATTGGAACCAGGAGGTTTTAGGACAACATACATAAATTTATGGAGAAAGAAATGTTCCATTATATGTGTTTGTCCATGCAATCAAGAATTAAGCCTTGTTTATGGATAAACTTCAAACTTTTCTGTGAAATTTATGATTTGTATTAGTCCCCAAGGTTAGTGTTAATTATTTGAAACTACTAAGAACTGTCAAGGAAAAACCAAGAGAAAATGAATGGCTCATGTTATTTTCCCAGATTAAAATGTCCTTCTCAGTTGGCCATGGTGGCACATGCCTGTAGTCCCAGCTACTCAGGAGGCTGAGGCAGGAGGACTGCTTGAGCCTGGGAGTTCAAGTTCAGCTGCCAGAGAAACATAGTGAAACCCCATTTCTTTTTTTTTTTTTAAGACTTTTTCTTCCCATTGTCTGCTTAATAAGCTTCCATTCATAAGATACAATATGGTATCACCTTCTTTAATCCATTTCCACAACCACTCAAGCAAAATTCATTTCATCTTCCTCAGTGTTCCTTGTAGTACTCACTTTATATTTCTACTATAACACTTAGCCCATGAAGTAAAATCAAACAAGTCATTCACTTATGTATCTACCTTACTAGATTCTTCACTCCTTGAGGATGACAATCATGTCTTATTGATGTTCGTATCCTCAGTGCTTAAAAAGGTTCCCAACTCTGAATGCTCCCAATAAATGTGTTTTAAAAAGAAATTTAAAAAGTAATTTTATCTTCAAAAATTTTAAGTAACACAGAATTTTTATCTATTTCATATCCAACCTAAGAATCTCTATATTATCCAAAGTTATTCACAGAACCCTAAGCCCAATACAAATTAAGGAAACTCACGAGTTGTTATTGAAGACTGGTGACAAAGCTACTAAATGGATACAATTCCAAAAAATACTATTTAACACAATGTTTATTAAAGCAACCTTTTATGAGAGCAAATTATCCCTATTTTCTCTTTAGTAGGATTTCCTATTTCTGACCATCAAGTTTGTTTCTATTAACAGATCTACTGCTTTTAAGATGAGATTAACATCATTTGGGGATATAATCTCCCAAAAGAATTTCACCTCTCCTCAAAAGCCTCTAGTTTCTTTCACACAGCCCAGAGCACATACAGCTAATTGTGCAGTAAGGTATCTTCAGCAACTGACTTGTACGTGTTATTTAGTAATAGCGGATAAAGAGAATAAATAAGTGGACTGTGCTGCCAAATACCCACCTCTACTTTATTTCTGGAAATTTCAAAACTTGTCGATAGAGGTTCAGTTTGAAGTTTGTCAGGATCTGCTGAACTAATACGTTTGGGCTTGATATCCATGATTTGTGTTTCCTAAAGTAAGGAAATATTAAAGCAACAGGGCATTGTAACCTGAAAATATATTGAAGAAAACTTCACATAAAGAATATAAAATCAAGATTTGTGTGAAACTAAACAATGGAAATAAGTAAAGACACCTTTAATTACCACCTAGCCCTCCTATTTCTCTTTCAACCTCAGATAGGAAAGGCTGGGTCACCTTCCAGTTTATTGACTCTGATCTAAGGAGAAATTTGAAAGATTGCTTGCAACTTCCAAGTGTTCTGCCCACATTCTCTTGCTTTACTTTCATCGCAACTCTGCAGGTAGGTCTGGCAAAAATCATTATTCCTACTTTCCAGATGAGGAAATAGAGAACGACACACGTTAAATGGCATGGTCAAGGTCTGTACTGAGTTAGAATTGCTCAGTATCCCAACAGTTGCTTTTGATAACACAATTTTGAAAAACTGGAGGCTTCTCAGGAATGCAACTATAGCATTACAGTACAAAAGACCATAAGGAAAACTAAATCTTTTCTTGCAGCACATTCTTCCTCCTATTTTCTCAGTCATAAAGTTCTATTTCTAAACTCTACTTAGGCGATTTATAAAGAAATATATTACATTTTTAAACTTAATAAACTGTAACACAGACCTCCTCACCACAGCCATCAAAATCAAAAGTCAAGTAAACCTCTTATGTCACCTCCCCATTACTGCCAAATAAGAAAGACTCTACTGAATTCATAAAAGAGAAAGTAACTAGCATATATTGATTTCCACTGGAGTAAGAACTGTGCTACTTGTTTTACAATCTTCATTAATTTCACAACTCTGTTAGGAAAACACTATTACCTGTTTTAGATAAAGATCAGAAATGTTAAGTAATTCTTCTCAAAGGTCCCAAAACCACAGCGACAGCAGTTGATACCTAGTTTTTCTGACTTTCTAGGATATATTATTAAACAACACAATACTACCTCTTTTTAAAGCAAGTAATCTCTCTTACAATAATAGTCTTTTGATGTGACACACACATACATATTTTTCCTATTGTCTGAAGGCTTTAAAGCAGAAGATTTTTAAGTACAGATTATTCCAGAAAGACTAGCTTCAGATGTACCCAGATTCTATTTACTGGGAAGCAGCTATCTGTAAAAGGCAATTCTCTCCTCTTTCAGGATTTCCAGTCTCAAGGTAATATAAAAGTAACAGCTGAATGACTCATAATGTCTCTCTACCATTAGGCTCACTTTCAAAATAATTTGTATCTTTATAAAATAAAGTTAAGGATGGGCCCAAGTATTCAAAATCACCAAGAGTTCATGTTGAATCACATTTCCATATTTTAAACGTAGACTGGGGACTAAACCATAATTGTTGATTTTCTAATTACTCTACCAAAGTAATTAGAAATACTAATATTTTCTAATCACTGAGAGATATAACCAAAATATTGGAGAAAATGCTACATCTCAGTCATTGATTGACAAATCAATCTTAATGATAAATTTCAAAACTCTAAATCATGAAAAATTTCCACATTTTAAATACTCTGATTCCTTTTTGGTCTATTGAGACTTACACTTTTTTATTCTTTAAGAGTTAGTCAATTAAGTAATTACTATGTTCAATTAAAAAGGCATAGCAAAAAAGACTACTGACTATTTTAGAAGTCTCTGATATGATCCTTTTTAGTTGTTCAATTTCATTATCTTTCTGTACATTACTGGATATCAGTGCTTTTAGCTGTATTTCTAAAGCTGCAACCAGTTGATCTCGTTCTTCTCGCCACTTTTGAAGGTCACTATCTTTCTCTGTCAGCTGGGCTGTCAGTATTTCCTAATCAGGAAATAAAGAAAATATTAAAATCAACCTTGATATATTATGAATCTAAGAATGTTTAGAAATTATTACATGTAACACCATAAATATAGCTGCAAACAAGATTACAAGACAAATTAAGTAGTCTAGATAAAATATTTAACTATAAAACAATACGTATCATTTTATAAATTAAATGTCCATGTTATTTTTATCCATATCCCATCTCATTCCAAAAATCAGCTTACTGGTAACTTCTTTCAATACACAATTACAGCTATAGCTTTCAAACTAGTATCAACATTTCTGCCAACGTTTGGAAAATTAGTGGGTAAAATTACAGTAACAGCAACAAACAACAGAAAAATGAAAACAGAAAACAAGACCATTTACAATAGGTTCAAAAATCATGAAATACTGATAAAGAAAATGTATAAAACCATAAAATACTGCTGAAAGAGATTAAAGAACACCTAAATAAATAGATTGGTCTGTGTTGAAGGATCAAAATACTCAATATTGTTAAGATGTCTCCCCCAAATAGATCTAGAGAGTAAAAGCAGTTTTCATCAAAATCCAGGTATGTGTGAATGTGTGTGGAAATGGAAAAGGTGACTCTAAAAATTATATGGAGATGCAAATCATCTAGAATACTCAAAATTATTTTGAAAATGAAGAACAAAATGACAGCAATTATCTATAATTTCAAGTTAGCACAATAATCAAGACAGCATGTAAAGACAGATAGAGAAATCAATGGGACAGAAGAGACGATCTACAAATGCATGGTCAACTGACTTAAAAAAGTGGCAAAAAAATTAAATAAAAGGAAGGACAATCTTCCCAATAAATGGGGCTGGAACAACAGAATAACCAAATGAAAAAAAAAAGAACCCCAACCCTAATCTTACAACACATACAAAATTAACCCGTGGGCAAATGATTTACGACAAAAGTGGCACAGCAGTGAGAAAGAAACAGTCTTTTCAATAAATATTTCCACGTCAATTGGTAATTCACATTAAAACAAACATCAAGAGCTTTGACCACTATCTCACACCAACACAAAAATCAATTCTAGTATTTAAATATGAAAGATAAAAAACTTCAAAGCTTTCAGGAAATAATATAACACACCATCTTCAAGTCCTTGGGCTTCATAAAGAAAAATATTGGGACAATTATCTACAATAATACTAATAAAATTATCTACAATAATTGTAATATCTACCATATCTACAATAATAATTTATGAGAACTCCTACTCATAAAAAGGCAGTAAGAAAGAAAAAGCAAACTGGAGATAGAAAGAAGGTACTTGCAACACATTACAAAAAGGGCTTCTATCCCGAAAAGTATGAAGAATTCCTACAAATAAGAAGCTAGATAATCCAACAGAGAAACAGGTAAGGGAACTTGTATAGGCACAGCCAATAAACAAATGAAACAATCTTCAACTTCATTAGTAATTAGGGAAAAGCACATTAAAACCATTTTAAAAACTGACTGACAATATCATACCTTGGTGGGACTATACAGCTACTGCAACACTAGTTGGGGTATAAATGGGTACAACTGCTTCGAAAATCAGTGCAGCATTCTACTAGAATTTCACATATATATACCCTATCATCTAGCAATTGTCATGTATATATATATATATATATGTATACACACACACACACACACAACAGAGATATATGCAAATGTCACCAAAATAAATGTATAAAAATGTTTATAGGAAAATTTATTCATAACAGCCAAAACCAGAAAACAATCCAAATATCTTCAACATTAAAATGAATTAGCAGTGGTTTTTTCATACACTTAAATATTCTGAAATGAAAGTGGACTAACTCCAGATACATGCATGGAAACATGGATGATTCTCACAAACATAAAATAGTGAATGAAAAGAAGTCAGGTACAATCAAATGTATTCATATATTTCAATTTACATAAAACCCAAAAACAGACAAAACTGAAGTTTAACACTGAAGGACAGATTAGTTATTACCACTGGAAAAGAGGCAGAAGAAGAGCTTCTGGGGTGGAACAGTGTTCTCTTCTTGAAATAGGTATTAGTTAAGTGGGTACTGGCTTCACAATAACTCACTGAACTATGTTCTATTTCCTTTCCATGTTATATGTTACAATTTTACATCAAAAATTAACATTACATCAAAAATGTGTTTCTTAAGTATGGCAGACACATACACAACCTAAGTATGATTATAAAGAAACATATGAGAGAAAAGAGTAAACTAGCTTTCCCTAGGATTAAAAATTCAAAGTGGGATTACTTGCTGGCATTGCTACCAGAGAAATCACTGGTTTGGAATTGGAGCAACTGTGACAGCCTTCTGTTTTGATTTTACTTATTGCCTCTTACTACTGGGTCAGGAAGGTTGGGTGATAGGTATAGAGGAATTCTATGTGCTAGTTCTGTAACTTTTCTGTAAATAAAATGATTTCAAAAAATTTATTCTGTAAATAAAATGATTTCATGAAAAAGTAAACTTTTTTATGGGAGCAAATTTACACCATGTGACATGAGGACAGAGCATTCAATGGTAGACTCTCTAGCTTCAGAAAGGACACACACTTCAACCAAGGGCTTGATTTCTGGAGTAGAATACATGTATCGTCTGGAGTTTAGCAAGCATGCTGGAAAGTTTAGCTCACAACAGCCTCATTTTAATAAAAACTGGCCAACTCTGTTCAATATTCAATGTTAAAAGCAGCTTTAAAGCTAGGGAAGAAAAAAAGTGGAAAAACCGTCCTTACCTTATTGAAAATTAACATTTCAGGCCGGGTACAATGCACAGTGGCTCACACCCATAATCCCAACACTTGGGGGAAGCTGAGGCAGGAGGACTGCTTGAGACCAGGAGTTTGAGACCAGCCTGGGCAACATAGCAAGTCTCTGTCCCTACAAAAAAAAAAAAATTTACCTAGGTGTGGTGGCATGTGCCTGTAGTCCCAGTTACTTGGGAGGCTGAGCTGGAAAGATTGCTTTTGCCCTGAAGTCTGAGGCGGCAGTGAGCCATGACTGCACCACTGCATTCCAGCCTGGGTGACAGAACAAGACCTTGTCTCTTTAAAAGAGGAAAGAAAAGGGAAAGGGAAAGGGAAGGGGAAGGGGACAGGGAAGGGGATGGGCACGGGGAAGGGAAAGGAAAAAGGAAGGAAAGGAAAGAGGAGGACAGGATGAAGAAAAGGAAGAAGGAAAGGAAAAAGGAAAGGGGAGGGAGGGGAGGGGAGGCAAGGAAGGGGGGAGGGAAGGAAAGGGGGGAGGGAAGGAAAGGGGGGAGGGAAGGAAAGGAAGGAGGGAGGGAGCAAGGAAGGAAGGAAGGAAGGAAGGAAAGAAGGAAGGAAATCTTCCAGTTTTTATAGGAAAGTTTAACTGTTTTTAGTCAAATGCAGTCATAAAAAAAGGAAATGCCAACAGATGACAATATAATACTGCGAAGTTACTATTTTTATAGACACTGGTTTTTCATTTTAAAATATTTGTTGCTCAATAGCTTTCCTCGGATTAACGATAACGTTTAGCTTCTTTTTTCTGATTGCCAACATTGCATGTTAGACTAAGTGCCAATTAGAAAAAAAGAACAGGCTAAGACAATCATTACAAGACCTACAGCTAGTAAATGTAAAACTGAAGGTCATTTCTACTATATATATAGTCTTTTACAAACTATTTAGGTGACTTTATGTGATAAAATGTACACAGTATTAGAATCTACAGTTCAAAATGCAGAAAGTTTTAAAATATAATAGGGAATACTCTGTAACGGTCAAAAGGAAGAGATTTTTTACTTCAGTATCTAGACAGTAAGAAGCAATAAGGTATTCTCCCAACATGCTAAATCAACTGAAACAAGTTAAAACAAGAACATTAGTGAATGTCAAGATAAATTGGCTCAGAAGTTATCTTATAAAGATGACAACCTGCCTTTAAAAAACCAAAAACAGAAAACCATGTAGAAACTGTTAATTCCAGCAATACATTTAACACACCAAGGAAAGTAGGTGAAATACATCAAAGATACAATTGTTACTAACCATTTCATTCTGTTGCTTAAAAAAACGCTCCCTGTCCTCAGCATATTTTTTCATCTCTTTATTTCGTATATTCTCTGCTTCTTTCGCTTGAGTTATAAGCATCATTTTTTCTTCTAACCATTTCTTTCTATCAGCATTATATTTCTGTTCAGACTCCTGTATATATAAATGGTATAAGTTATTATCGCATGCCTACAAAGTAGTCAATACATGTTTCTATAACATTTTCATACAATCCATTACTTTTCACCTCTATACAAACTTTAATGTTTCACTTTAAACAATGACAAGATCAAAGCTTCAGATTATTTCAAAAATAATAAAATAACTGGTTTGCTTTCCTAAACGCATTTCATTTATAAGTTTATTTTGCTATGAAGTCCATTTAAATACTTTTATCAGTGACCTTAAGAAAAAATAAATAATTCAAATTTCTGAAACAGTTAAACTGACTCAAATCTTCCTAAATGCCAAGAGAATAAAAAAGACTTTGTTTGTGGTGGTGATTTCTAACTGGATGGTTCTAAAAATAAAATATTCCTGGGCCTACGAGATGCCAAATAAAAAATAACTTGTGCAACAGGATATTTATTAAAAGAACATCCAGAAGAGCTGGACAGAGAATACTGCTGATCAGTAATTTTCAAACTGGTACCACAGATTCTTTGGGTTCAGAGGCATTTAATAATATATATAAAAAACCCAAGTAGAACTTCATTTGAAATAAAAATAATAATACCACTTAAAAAACTTCTAGGCTGGGTGCGGTGGCTCACGCCCGTAATTCCAGCAGTTTGGGAGGCCAAGGTGGGCGGATCACGAGGTCAGGAGATCAAGACCACCCTGGCCAACATGGTGAAACCCCATCTCTACTAAAATACAAAAAAATTAGCCGGGCGAGCTGGCGTGTACCTGTAGTCCCAGCTACTCGGGAGGCTGAGGCAGGAGAATCGCTTGAACCCAGGGGGTGGAGGCTGCAGTGAGCCGAGATCACGTCACTGCACTCCAGCCTGGCAACAGAGCAAGATTCCGTCTCAAAAAAACGAAAAGAAAACTTCTAAAATCACTATATTACAAAGTATGGCAGTCCATTCCAGGATTACAAAGTTTATAATCTACACTAATGTGATTATATCATCTTAGAACAATGCAAAATACACAAATACTTTTTAATGCAAACATTCTCAATACGGTTGATATACTTTTTTCATAATATTTATTTTGTTCTAACTGCTTTTGGAATTTCACAATGAAAAGGGTAAATTCTAGAATATATAATACGTAACAAAAAAAGTAGTTTTTGTATTTGTTTTCAGCATATGTTTAATATACAGCCAGAATTTTAAAAAATTTAGAGGCAGACAATCTCCCAAAACTATTATGTTTCCTTCAATCCTACAGCTTCTGTTATGAATGCCACTTCTAATAAAATGTACAAAATAAAATAGTATTTGGTAAATCCTATGAAAAAAAAAGTTTCCCCCATATGTTGTATGTTAAAGCTGAACAAGAAAAAAACACACACAAAATAGAATACCTTCTATATAGTATAGTTTTATATGTGTTCAGATATACAATTCTATTCCAATAATTAAACTTTGAAGAGATTTAAAGTAATCAAAATAATTCTCCTGATGGTCATTTTCTCCACAGCAGTATTTGATGAGTAAGAAGTTTAAGGAGTAGAAAAATGGGCACAAGGACATTAGAAGCAGTGGTTTACGAATTAAATATGTGAAACATAAAACTAAGGACCCAATCACTATATTTCACTGGCACTTAATAGGCTGTATCTTGGAATTTCTTCCCCATGTCATTTCAATGTGCACTGAAAAGTTACATTTACATATTAACATTTGCCAGGTATTATTTCACCCATATCTAAGTTAATTACTAAATATAAAATACTGAATTCTCCTCTTATTAGAAATATAATGAAGACAGATACATTCATACATAAAAACATACATAAAGTCATACCTGTAACTCATCTTGAAGATTAGTGAGCTTTCCAAGCACATCTGTGTTGTTCTCATGTTCTTTATTTGACCTTTGATTGTTTTTGGTTTCCAAATCATTGCATTTTTCCTTCCATTTTTCCAATTCTGATTTGAAGACATAAAATTATGTTTTAAAGCATATGCAAAAGTTATACCATGTAGAGATACACTTGACATGGGCTATAGACACAAATCAGTAGAGCCCAGATAAAGAACACAGACCAAGATGGAACTGAGGCTATTCTATAGTTTAACTTTTAGGAGTTCTTACTAAATTCTTAGTGAAGAGGAACTACAGGGACTTCTCAGGAATCCAATGAATAGTATTCACAGTATAGTATAATAAATTCATTGTCAACCTTATTATATAGAAAACTTCATGCAGTCCTCAAGAAAAAAGCTTTCTATGTCCATGAAAGTGGCTAGAAAAGTATGAAGTCACACAGACTCACTGTCCTCATTCTCATCATAATTTCATCCACCAAAATACAGTTATAATAGAGTTTTAGGGTTTACAAAGTACTATTACATTTTTTCATCTCATCTGATCTTGATAAGAATAATGTACAATATGAATCTTCAAGTCAGATGATTTTAAAAAAAGAATAATGTGCAATAGTATATATGGCATTATCATCATCAGCCACATTTTACAAATGAGGAAAATTAGGCTGAGTAAGCACAAGTACCCTGCCAAGGTTATATATAAAATGGCATAGACAATTTCTTAATTCTAAATTTCTTGCCCTTTCTACAAGAATCACACATAACATTTTTATTAGTAAATGTTATATTTTTCCATATACTCTAGAAAAACTCTGATGGTATTCTGAAAGCAATGAAATCAAAGTATTTATTGAGATCAACATACAAGATAATACTAAAAGCCTGACAAAGGTGAAACTCAGTTGAAAACTTACTCTTAACATCTAGGGAACACTGCAAGTTATCATCCATAACTTGCAATATATAATTCGTAAGTTATCATGCAGTGTCCTTACTCCTTCTTTACTGCATATAATTTTAGTGAAACAATTTTCATCACAGTGGAAAATGACAAGTAATAGGACATTCAAAAAACACCAAATACTTTTCCATTATCAATCACTGAAAATACGTACTACTTTAACAAGGGAAGAAATCTAGGAAAATTTTTTTTTTAAATGAAAAAGTATATTTAGAGAAATGTAAGCAATCTTGTTTTACCTGTGGCCAGCCTTTCAACTTCCTCTAATTTAGCCTCAAGCACTTGATCCTGTTCTACCTGAGTTTGTTCCTGTTCTTCTAGTGTCATTCGCATGTCTTCAATTATTTTCTCTTTAACATTTAGATCTAAAAATCAGGGGAGAACATTTCAGAAATTAATAGCCTCTAGATATCCAATTTTTCTTAAGTTCTTCTAAAATTAAAATACATTTTTATTAACTGTAATAGAATATTAGTTCCATGTAGGCAGAAACTTTGTCTTATTCATCGCAATATCCTCAATGTCTACAACAGTACTGGTATATATGACATACTAAATATATATTTGGTGTAAAGATGGATGCTTGGATGATCGCAAGAGTGGATGAATGGAAAAAAGTTTTTTCAGGTAAAATTAACAATTTCTAATACAATTAAACTATTCCAATACAACTAACTATTACTATGAACATAAATCTTAGGATTTAGGGGGAAAAACCATTATTTGGCAAAATACTTATTTTCAGTGTTAATATTCTCCAATCAAACTAAAACCTTTACCTCCTAAAACTAAAAAAGCTCAATCCCAATTTGAACTATTTTTTTTTAACATCAAGTAGTTACTTTTTCTAGAAAAATATTCAGTCAAATATTTATTTCTATTTTAAATTTTTATTTAAAACCAGCTCCTCAGAAATGGCTTTTGAAAAGCTAGTAATAACAGCCTTCCTAAAATTGTTTCTGGCCCTTGAAGAATGACTACAGCAATTACTTGTAAGCAACTATATATTAACCCTGTCTGCAGGAAATGGATAAAGAGAGAAGATCAGTTTGTTGCCTCTGGTGATGGCACCTAGTAGCAGGGCTCATTTCAGAGAACTCTTACCAACTATTACTGATGTCAGAGGTGATAAAGCTATAAATGCATAGCTCAATCGCAGGCTGCTTTTAGTAACACAAATACCCAAAGATGGCTCCCTCAAAGTGCACATAAAACAAAGGTAAAACAAACTAAACAGTAAGAGAAAACTGTATGAGCAGTTTCTAGTATTTTTCCATTGATGCAGGCTTTCAGGTGTGCTAGTAAAACAGAATTCCTCCTAGGATTAAAGTCACCTTCATATTATCATATAAATCTCTTTCAAAAAGCATGATTTTCAAATATATTCATATTACACAATTAATTATAATTTTATTCAAAGAATTCCCTCCCTCTTACACTTTGCATTTTTGACTCTAAACTGAGGACTAGAAAAAGAATTTACAAATCTAATTATCAATTAAAAAATTTCCAGAACACCAATGATAACCTCACTAATGGCTACTCACCTATTATTTGAAAGCTAGCAAACTAGAGCAGTAAAGGCAAAAAGATAATTATTTAATCAGTCATTGACTCCAGTAATTTACATTTTATTTCAGGAAAGAAACCCAAAATACACACCAAAATGACAAAATGGAAAATAAAGCAAAGTAAAGAAGTCTGAGACAGATATCTCATCATAGCTATCTAAAGATATTATCTAAGGATAGTTATGAGCAATCATAGTGAAATAAATGACTATTAAATGAACAAGCAATCGAGTGCTGCATATTCAGCACTTGCTTACCATCCCCAAGAAAATTAAAACTATAAGTTTACCCAAAAACTTGCATATAAATGTTCATAAAAGCCAAAAGTGGAAACAACCCAAATGTCTATCAACTGATACATAAAATGCGGAATATTATTCAGCCATAGCAAGGAATAAAGTACTGATACATACACAATATGGATGAAACTTGGAAACATTATTCTAAGAAGAGTCAAACACAAAAGGCCGTATATTGTATGAACTGACTTAACATGAAATGTTCATAATAGGCAAATTCATACAGACAGAAAGTAGATTAGTGGCTGATAGGAGCTGGAGGGAAGGGGTGAATGGGGTATGATTGCTGATGGGTACAGGGTTTCTTTTTGAAGTGACAAAAATGTTCACTTGTCACTTTACGTTACTATAAACACACAGTAATTAGATAGTGGTGATGGTTGTACAATTTTGTGAATAGAAAGTACTAAAGCCCACTAAACTGTACACTTTTAAAAGGTAAATTTTATGTTACATATATTAGATCTCCATTGTTTAATAATTCAATATTAAAGATAGGTAAGTGAAAGGCATTCCGTGAATAAATAGAAATTTAGGAGCCAGGGAAAGCCTTAAGAGTTAAAGATATAGTTTTGTTTGTTGTCTATTTGTAGGGAAATGTCTCATACACAACTAAAATCACAAGAGCATTTTCTCTCTAAAGGAAAAAATAATTTTAAAATAAGATAACGACATCTTAATCAGGCAAGTTACCAAAGTGGCTGAGACTCATTCTGAGAGAAAAGTGGTAACTAGTACAGAATAGATCATAAAAGCTGAGACAAGAGAGTTTCAAAAGGTGGGAGGAGCTATAGATTACCTTTATATTTAGAAAAAATACACATACAATAAATACTACTTTATAAATATAACTGAGGAAAAGAAGAGTGTACAATAACACCAAAATAATAAAAAATAAAAAGCAGGGATTGCAAAATGCTGACAGATTTTAACATATGTAGGTTACAAGTGACTTAGAAGCATAGAAAAGGTGGAAGTCAGATTAAAATAGTCACGGTGGGCCTATGCCATACTTCTCCATATTTGGCAAAGAAAACAAAAATTAAAATATGATAAAAACTATAGGGCAACCTGGTCCAAGGGTAGACTTTTCCAGAATATCTAAGATGTGTCCACATTCACCAAGAGGGACAAAGGAGCCAAAGTAAAGGGGAATCCTAAAAGATAGCTATGAACTATTTCCTATGAAATAGGAGATGTTAGGGTGACAAGGCCTAAGAAAGGCAGAAGAAAACAGTACTGTGTGCAGAGAGATATTTTCACATCCAAGTTACCCATCCAAGTTAACCCCACCAATGTATAAGTCAGCTAAATAAGTAATAATCTGGTTGTCTTACCCTTTCTTTTGTTGGCCAAGTACAAATAACATGGATTAGTAAAGAGAGTCTGAGACTTAAGAGTGAAGCACACCTGGGTTCAAATCCTAGTTCTGTCACTCACAGAACAAAGAAGTTAAGGGGTAATGAGGAGGAGAGGAGTCTGTATCATTTTAAAAACAGAAATATGTATCATCTATAAAAGAAATTTTGTGGCCAGGCACGGTGGCTCAAGCCTGTAATCCCACCACTTTGGGAGGCCAAGGCGGGTGGATCACCTGAGGTCAGGAGTTCAAGACTAGCCTGGCCAACATGGCAAAACCCCGTCTCTACTAAAAATACAAAAATTAGCCAGGCATGGTGGCTGGTGCTTGTAATCCCAGCTACTCAGGAGGCTGAGGCAGGAGAATCACTTGAACCAGGAAGGCGGAGGTTGCAGTGAGCTGAGATTGTGCCACTGCACTCCAGCCTGGACGACAAGAGCGAATCACCGTCTCAAAAAGAAAAAAGTAATTTTATAATATTTCAAACAACAAATCAATACAATCTGAGTAAGAAAAGCATAATTCATAATTCAGCACCTAGGATTTGAATCTAAATTATTAAGCAGCTTTTTAAAAATTTTTTTATTATTATTATACTTTAAGTTTTAGGGTACATGTGCACAATGTGCAGGTTAGTTACATATGTATACATGTGACATGCTGGTGTGCTGCACCCACTAACTCGTCATCTAGCATTAGGTATATCTCCCAATGCTATCCCTCCCCGCTCCCCCCACCCCACAACAGTCCCCACAGTGTGATGTTCCCCTGCCTGTGTCCATGTGCTCTCATTGTTCAATTCCCACCTATGAGTGAGAACATGCGGTGTTTGGTTTTTTGTTCTTGCGACAGTTTACTGAGAATGATGATTTCCAACTTCATCCATGTCCCTACAAAGGACATGAACTCATCATTTTTTATGGCTGCATAGTATTCCATGGTGTATATGTGCCACATTTTCTTAATCCAGTCTATCATTGTTGGACATTTGGATTGGTTCCAAGTCTTTGCTATTGTGAATAGTGCTGCTATAAACATACATGTGCATGTGTCTTTATAGCAGCATGATTTATAGTCCTTTGGGTATATACCCAGTAATGGAATGGCTGGGTCAAATGGTATTTCTAGTTCTAGATCCCTGAGGAATCGCCACACTGACTTCCACAATGGTTGAACTAGTTTACAGTCCCACCAACAGTGTAAAAGTGTTCCTATTTCTCCACATCCTCTCCAGCACCTGTTGTTTCCTGACTTTTTAATGATTGCCATTCTAAGTGGTGTGAGATGGTATCTCATCGTGGTTTTGCTTTGCATTTCTCTGATGGCCAGTGATGATGAGCATTTTTTCATGTGTTTTTTGGCTGCATAAATGTCTTCTTTTGAGAAGTGTCCGTTCAGAATACACATTTTAATTTTAAAGATATTTTATTTGAAGTTTATTCTTTACACAATTTCGTCCAGAAATCTATGCCATTCATTGTGACCTACATAAAACTTTGACTGGCTTTATTTTTCACGAAATACTGGCCGTTACAAGAAATCAATGTTGCTTTGACTACTTATTTTATTTTTCTAAGAATAAGCTTTAAGTTAACAAATTATTCATTAGAATCACTACTTTTCACTTTTGATAAAGCTGCATCTTATGTTGCCCTCACTTCCCTTCAGAATTTTCAAAGGAAATGTTAACCAGTTGTTATTGCAACTACCTGTTTTGTAATTTTAGTACTGGAAGTGATATGGGAGGCAGGCAGGGAAGTGCTGGGTACAGAAAGGCAGGGTCCCTGGTGAAGGCTCCACCCTCGGGCCTGTGCCCACAGACCTAAGTGAGGACAGGCACTCCTGTTTTCACACCAAAATGTTGCATTTTTCAAGACCACCCTGGCCTGCCATGCCCCCATCCTGTGCCTATAAAAACCCTGAGACCCTGGCAGGCACACACACAAGCAGCTGAACATCTAGAGGAACACACTGGAAGAACACACCAGCAGATACCAGCAGATGCTGGCAGGCCATCTACTGTGAGATGACATGGAATTCGGTTGCGGGCAGTCAGAGGAGAGTCCGGCCGCCCAGGGCAAGACCACCTTCCCGCTCCATCCCCTTCTGGCTCCCCATACATCTGCAGAGAGCTAACTCCACTCAATAAAACCTTCTCCACGCCCATGTGTGATCCGATTTTTCCAGTACACTAGAGCAAGAATCCCGGGATACAGAAAGCCCTCTGTCCTTGCAATAAGGCAGAGGGTCTAATTGAGCTGATTAACACAAGCCGCCTGTGGACGGCTAGGCTGAAAAAACACCCTGTAGAACACGCCCACTGGGGCCTTCAGGAGCTGTAAACACTCAACCCTAGATGCTGCCACGGGGTCAGAGCCCACACTCAAGACCTGCCCGTCTGCATGCTCCCCCTAGGGGTTTGAGCTGCAGGGCACCAATGAAGCAAGCCATACCCCCATCGCATGCCCTGCGAGGGGAATAAGAGAACTTTACTGGTTCCAGAAGTACAAACTTGTTCCTGACCTTTGCATGCTCTCTCATACTGTTGTATAGCTTCTTCCACTTTCTGATTATTTAACTGCTCCTACAAATTGAAAGAATATAAATTAAATGCAAATTAACTTAAAAACACAATATTTAACAGTGGATCTTGAAAACAGGGCTCAATATTAAGTTTGAAATCAGTCTCCTATATAGCTGGTATACCAGCTGGTACCAGTCTCAAGCTTCCAGCTGTCTTTCATCTTGGAGAAAAGGGTAGGGTGAGAGCAGGGGAAAGAAGAAGTAGAGATTGCAGTGAGCCAAGATTGCAGTGAGCCAAGATCGCACCACTGTACTCCAGCCTGGCGACAAAGCGAGACTCCATCTCAAAAAATAAAAATTAAAATTAAAATTTTTAAAAATTAAAAAAAACACTTTATATGTCTTTATTTATTTATTTATTTATTTATTTATTTATTTTTGAGATGGAGTCTCCCTCTGCCACCCAGGATGGAGCGCAGTGGCGCAATCTTGGCTCACTGCAACCTCCACCTCCCGGGTTCAAGCGATTCTCCTGCCTCAGCCTCCTGAGTAACTGGGATTATAGGCGTGTGCCACCACGCCTGGCTAATTTTTGTATTTTTAGTAGAGACGGGGTTTCACCGTGTTGGTCAGGCTAGTCTCGATCTCCTGACCTTGTGATCCGTCTGCCTCGGCTTCCCAAAGTGCTAGGATTACATGCGTGAGCGACTGTGCCTGGCCTATACTTTTAATCTACGTTATGACCCGGTTATTTTACTTACTCAACATTTTAGATAAATGTTTTCTTACAAACCACAAAAAGCAGAAACAAGGGAAAATGAAGTTCTACTGTGTATTTAACATAGAAGGAACAAGAAAAACCATTAAAAGCTTCCTCACTGGTAAACTTAAACTCAAAATGAGGGAAAAAAGAGCTCTCCACCCCTTTTACCTAGAAAGTAGCTGCAAGATTGGAAAAAAATAAGCCTTAAGAGGCAAGATTAAATTATGGGGACCAGATATCCTACAGTTCTAATTTTAACTTATCATGTAATCCAAACTTCACCCCCAATCTCATCTAATGTCACCACTATCTCATCACTTTGTAAGTCTTAAGAGTGAATCATTATAGAACATGGAGATCTCGAATCCTATTGTTATAGAATGCTTTATTATGATTACATTAAGTTAAGAATTAAAATCATGTATTTATACCTGAATATTCATTAGTTTGCTTCATTTAAAAGCAAACATGAAAATAATATAACAAATGCATTTTTTTTATTGTTGCCTCTTCCATTTGGTTGATATCAAGCAAAAAATAACCATATACAATAAAGGGATTTTGCCTTTTAAATATCATTTTTAAAAGGAATTTGCTGTAAGACCTCAACTCTTTTTGTTTTTTTGCATTTTATTTCAAAATAATTTTAGCTTTGCAAGAGTTCCAAAGAATTTAGCTTCCCCTAATGTTATCATATTACACTACCATGGTACATTTATCAAAAATCAAGAAATTAACATTGGTATACTACTATTAATTACACTCCAGACTTCACCATCATTCACCAGTCTTTACTTGTCTTTAATGACCCTGACACTTTATACTTCATACTGGTCAAGCAGTAAGTATAACATCCTCCATTTGGGTTTGTCTAATGTTTTTTCGTGAAGAGACTGAGGTTATAAATTTAGGGAAAGAATACCAAAGAGGGTATGTGCCTTTCTGGTCACATCAAACCAGGAAGCACACAGCATCAATATGACTAATGGTAATGTTATTCTTAAACACTTGGTTAAAGTGGTATCTGCTAGGTTTCTTCACTATAAAGTTATTATTTTTTCTTTTCCATAGTCTATTCGTTAGAAGAGAGTCACTACTGGCCTACTTAATTTTATCTTTTTTTTTTCTTTTTTGCCTATTTAATTTTAAATAATTTATTTCTAGATTCTAGAAAAAGTCAAAACAGGATGTTATTAAAAACAAACTTGTACATTTTTGTACACTAAAATATACCAAGAGAATGCATTTAAATCATCTTTAAAAACAAAACTGTTTACCTTGAGTTGCTGAATGGTTCGCTGTTTCATATCTAATTCCTGAGAACACTGGTTTTTCTTTTTCTCCAGTTCATTAATTTTAATCCTCAGTAATTTATCCTCATCACGCATTACAGATACCTACAAAATAATGTTTATAAAACAAATGGAATATTTTAAAAATACTAACTGCTTTTTGTTATTTAAGATTCATGGCAACTATGTTCAAAGATTCACATCCTTTACAGCCTAAAAGAAAAATGACAGATTTTAATATACTACAAATCAAACACACTATAGCTTCAAATTATTAGAAAATGTTTTAATACTCTAATGAAGAATGCATATGAAAAACTCAATTTCTTGTTCCATTATTTTAAGAATCTCAAACTTTTTAAGTTCTCTCAAAAAAGAATTATCATAACATCTATACATAATAGGGAAATAATTACCAAGGAAAAATCAATAAAGATATTCTGAGAGAAAAATACTGATTCAAATTTCCAAAGTTTATTGAGTAATATAATCCAGGAATACAAGAAAAACTTTTAAAGCTAATAATGACATGCAAGGAAGAAAATGGAACAATCACAAAATCAAAAGGTACCCACGCAAGTGAAGGTCAATTGATTTCTGCTGTTGCCGGTAATCTAATGCCATAAACGTAGGGAAATCGAGGTACTATGGACTAATATATATATTAATTTCTCACCCAAAAAAGCTAATATAGGTACATCCTTATACTAGTTTCCATCATACCAACCCCCTCTGAAACCTTTCAGTACATCTTGCCAGGATTTCCAGAGGGAAGTTATCTAACTGGCAGCAGAGCCTTCTCTTCTATTCCCTTGTGGAGCTTTACTGCCAAAACTCCATTTTCACACTCGCTAGAGAGCTCAAAAACGGAAGGAAATTAAATGAAAAGATGCCCCATAAAAAGCATAGAGAAGGCCGGGCATGGTGGCTCATGCCTGTAACACCAGCACTCTGGGAGGCGGAGGCAAGCAGATCACGAGGTCAGGAGATCGAGACCATCCTGGCTAACACAGTGAAACCCCATCTCTACTAAAAATACAAAAAACATTAGCCGGGCATGGTGGCATGTGCCTGTAGTCCCAGCTACTCAGGAGACTGAGGCAGAAGAATTGCCTGAACCCGGGAGGTGGAGGTTGCAGTGAGCCGAGATCACGCCACTGCACTCCAGCCTGGGCAACAGAGTGAGACTCTGCCCCCAAAAAAAAAAAAAAAAAAAGGCTTGAAGATGCCCTTATTATAGTAGCTCAGAGTGGTATGGTTTCAGAGGATTCTTACATTGTTTTAAGCTTTATGTTCCAATAATACATACATGATAATCACATATTCATAATATTTGCTTATTTTGTTTAAAAAAATGAGGCTTCAAGTAATAAACACCATCTTCATCAACTATATAACTAACAATAATAGAGGCTATGTGCTGCACAAAGATGCATGTAAGGACTGCCTCAGTTTCCATTCTGGCTCTAGCACTTACTACTGAGTGAACTTAGACAAGTCTTATTAAAACTAAGACAAGTGAACTTAGACAAGGACAAGTTCCCCCTTATCCACAGGGGATATGTTTCAAGATCGCCAGTGGATACCTGAAACATTGGATAGTATTTCAAGATCCCCAGTGGACAGTATTGAACCCAGACGCCATCAATCGAAATACACTTCTGTTTGCATCCTCCACCCACAAATTTAATGCTTTTTCCATCTTAGCTAAGCAATTATCATGAATTGTGGCCATAACTTTTGCAGTGAGGTGCACCAGCAAAACTAACATAAATTTCTTTTTTCTTCTTCGCAATTTCACAGATGGAAGATTTGTTCTTACCATAGATCTTAGCAACCTCAGATTACAATTTTTTTTCTTTATTTATTAAGTTAAGAACTTTTACCTTTTCATTTAAAGGAAGCCCTTTACAACAACATTTTGGCTTATCTGAATTGCCAGCATCACTACTTTTGCATGTTGAGACCATTATTAAGTAAAATAAAAGTTACTTGAACACAAACACTGTCCCTGATACCATGACAGGTGATCTGATAATTGAGATGACTAAGTGATTAATAGGTAGCACTAACAATGTGGATATGCTAGGCAAAGGGATAATTCTAACTCCAGGCAGGACAGGATGGCACAAGCTTTTGACCCACTACTCAGAATGACCTGCAATTGAACTGTTTATTCCTGGAATTTCTATTTAGTATTTTCAGCTCATGGTTGGCCACAGGTAACTGAAACCACAGAAAGCAAAACTGCCAGTAAAGGGAGACTACTGTATCTCTCAATGTCTGTTTTCTTATCAACAAAATGGAAGTTAAAAACAGTGTCTATACCCGATATTGTGTGAGGATTAAGATAATATGTCAACTCAGCATAGCAGCTGGCCTAGACTAAATTGCTACAATTATTATTATTTGCTTTAAAACTACACATTTGAGAAATAGAAAATACTTTTAATACCCATCATTAGAGTAATGTTAAATAGTCATCTATATGAGGAGGGAGCCTCAACCACCTGGCCACAGACAAGTACTGATCCATAGCTTGTTAGGAACTGGGCCACACAGCAGGAGGTGAGCGGCAGACAAGGGAGTGAAGCTTCATCTGTATTTACAGCCACTCCCCATCACTCACATTACCGCCTGAGCTCTGCCTACTGTCAGATCAACAGAGGCATTAGATTCTCATAGGAGTGCAAACCCTATTGTGAACTCTGCATGCAATGAACCTAGGTTGCGCATTCCTTATGAGAATCTAATGCCTGCTGATCTGCCACTGTCTCCCATCACCCCCAGATGGGACCGTTTAGTTGTAGGAAAACAAGCTCAGGGCTCCCACTGATTCTACATTATGGTGAATTGTATAATTGCTTCATTATATATTACAATGTAATAATAATATAAAGTGCACAATAACTGTAATGTGTTTGAATCATCCTTAAAGCAGCCAGCCCCTACCCTGGTCCATGGAAAAATTGTCTTCCACAAAACCAATCATTGGTACCAAAAAGGCTGGGGACTGCTATCTATACTTGAAAAGAGATACCTCTATAAGTAGCAATAAAAAAGACTTTAACAATACAATAAATTTAAAAGGAGCTAGGGCATGGTGGCACACCTGTAGTCCCAGCTACTAGGGAGGCTGAGATGGGAGGATCACTTGAGCCCAGGAGTTCAAAGTTACAGTGAGCTATGATCACGCCACTGCACTCCAGATTGGGTGACAGAGTAAGACCCTGTCCCAAAACAAAATAAATAAACTTAGAAAAAAGAGCCCCCTTTTAATCACACCTGAATTTATGTTAATGAAATAGCTTTGAGTGGAGGCTCCTTTGAAATAGCTTAAGGGTAGGGCTACTCACCAAAAGACCAAAAATGATTAGAGTTGGAAATTTCAGTCCCACCCACCAAACTCTGTGGAAGAGAGGAGGGTTGGAGATTGAGTCATGAAAACTATTGTACAGTGAGGTTCAGAGAGTGTCCCACTTGGTGAGCACACTGAGGTCTTAGGAGGGTGGTACACCCAGAGAGGGCACAGAAGCTCTGCACCACCCTCTGTCCCCCTTAATCTGTCCTGTGTATCCCTTCTATTTGTCTGTTCTTGAGTTGTATCCTTTATAATAAACCAGTAAATGTTTTTTTAAATAAATAAAAATAAAAACTACATACTCTTTTAAAAAAAAAAAAAAAAGACAGCACAATTAAAATGAACAAATGACTTCAACAGAGCAGAAACTGGGATAGACAAATAGAAATAAAAATATGAATAGAAGCTGTACTTCATTAGCAATCAAAAGAATGCAAATTAAAACTACCATGAGATAACACTTCATATCCTCTAACACAGTAATTCCCCACTTGGTATATAAACTTTTGCATATGTGTACCAAGAGCATATAGAAGATATTTGCATTATGGCTATGGGCAAAAAATAATAAACAATCTAAATGGTCATCAACAAGAGACTAAATAAATTGCGCTAAGTCACACAACAGAATACTATACAGAGGTGAAAATGATTAATTACGACTGTACAAAATCAATCTCAGAAATATGATATGAAAAATAAAAGTTTGAGAAGAAAATACTGTTTAGAGATTTAAAAATATGGTTAAATTATATTTTTTAAAGTTTAGATAAACACAAAATTCAGTAGTCACTTTTATAGTGGTAGAAACAGCATTTGTTGTATTAATATTTGTCAGACCTTACACATTTAAGTATTATTTGGTAACTATCTCAAAGTTTAAAAAAAAAAAAAAAAAGTGCTCCAATCTTTAGAGAAGGTCTAAGTACGACAGAAAATGAAGTGGTCATACAAGAAAATGGGAAGGAGGGAGAAGTGCAGAAAAAGAAAGAAATTGATAACATTTGATGCCGTGAAGGTAAACTTGACAGCTCGAAGGAGTGGGAAGTATTTCCTTCTCATTGTATACATCTATTATATTTCAAATTTGGAATAATGTGATTGCATTCCCTTTTAAAAATTAAGTTATAATAAAAACTAAAAAATCATACTGCACATTCTCCTAAGTACTATCTGTAAACAAGTTGCTTTCCACTTTTTTGTAAGGACTTACATTTAGCAATTCTTAAAGAAGAAAAAGACTAATCTTTCATAAGGCACATATTTCTCTTAATGTTGGACATTCTTCAGCTTGTTTAAATCAGCTAAATTTTCCCTCGTGAAGTAACTGTTCTTGTAATTTTAAGAAAAATTATAAAGTGGATAAATGTTCTATTCAATCCTAAGATTAATGTCTAAGTTTGATATATAAGGAAAACAATCTTTATCATAAACTGGCCACATAACTTTTCAAATAACCTACCTCTTTCTGTACTTGCTCAATCTGCTTTTTGGCATCAGTCAGTTTCTCTTTCAGGTCAGCATAATCTTCTTCCTTCCTCTGAAGATCTGCTTTCAGATTCTGGGTACGAGCAGAGCTTGCAGAGAGTTCCTCTTTCAATCTAAAAAACATAAACCACTTTTCTATGGTAATGCATCATTAACTGCTTAGGACCATACATGTGAAATGGTAACTATCTTTACAAAATTATATCTTTTCACAAATTTGGAATATCCAAACTATGAATGAGTTCTGCAGAAAAGATTTCATATGATTTTTATAAGCTGATCTTTTCACATAACCTATGGTCCAAAGGTTTATATGGACAAAGTTCAAGTTCTTCACTCATCATACATGCTACGCTTTACCAGATTAAGTATGACTATCTAACTTTTTTAAAGCTGCATAGCAAAATGAATGCTTTGTGTATTTTAAAATATTTTGAATAACATTTAGCTTACTTTTCTGTTTCTTGCCTGTTGGTTTCTTCTTCTTCTTCTTTTAATTGAAGTAAATGCTTCATATCTTGCAAATTATTTGTTAATTGTGTGATTTCTTCTTTCAGCTTGAGTTCCTTTACACTTAAATCTTTGGTGTTTTTGACAGAATCCTGAAGATGTTCTTGAAATTCCTTCAAATTTCTTTCTAGCTTTAAGATGATAGATTCCTTTTCCAAAATGTCTTGTTCTAACTTGGCTGAATGACTACGTTCAACTTTCTGAGTCTCTAAAATTGTTTCAAGTTCCTTTATTTTTGCCTTATAGCAAGTAACACCTTGTGTAAGTTCTGAAAGCGCTCTCTTTCCTTCAACTACATGCTGTATTTGAACATCAAGAGTAACATTTTTTTCTTGCAATTCTTCTTTCAGCTGCTGTATAGGAGTTTCTTTTTCTTTTAGTAGGTCATCTTGGTTTTTATGCTCCTTCTCCTTTACTTTTAGTCTATTGTTTTCATCCTTATAGCCTTTTACTTCTGCCTGCAATTTTTCAATTTGTTGTTCCAGTTCCTCAATCTGATGACTTTTTTTGGAAGAGGCCTTCACAATCTCTTTACATTCTTCCCAAATAGCTTCAATACTAGAGTGGAAAGAATTTTCCCTATTGGGTTCTTGAATTCGATATTCTTTAACTTGCTTACTTACCAAATAATCATTACCTAAAAGGTGTAACTGTGTATTTGGCAAATTATCCTCCTCAGAACCATTTGACAGATCCCTGAGATTGAGCAAATCTATGTTTGAAATCTGAGAAACTGAATCAAGAGTACGTAGTTCGTCTATTTTCGTGTGCATTAATTTTATTTGTGAAACATTATTTGTAATGCTTCTTGTAGCAGTTTCTATCTCATTTGACAATTTCATGATCTTTTCCTCCTGTTCTTGATTTTTACTTTTCTGCACATGTAATTCAGCAATTGCAATATCATAATTTGACTGAATTTGTTGGACCTCTTTACTTAAAGTTAAATTCTTTTTTTCAGAAAGAGAAAGTTCCTGCTGAAAACGAACAATCTGTTTATTTAATTCTGCTTTTTCTTCCTTTTCATTTTTAAGTTCATTCTCAATAGTGAGTAAAAATGCTCTCAGTCCTTCATTATTTTCTTGTAAAACTCTGATGTCTTCAATTTCTGCAATGTTCGGTCGCACTTCTTCACTTTTCTTTTGGTCTTCAGTGATAGCTGAACTAACATGGATAGACCCTTTAAAAATAACAAAATTGTTATTAATCTGGCAAACCTTAATAAAACCAAAAAGTCACCATATAAGCCAATATTCAAACATACAAAACATGTAAAAGTAAACTTCTAATTTTAAAAAAAAATGAAATAAGCTGTTGAGAAAAAAAGAAAAAACAGGTTATAAAACGTGTGGTATGAGCCCATTTATGTAAAAATTATTATTTCACAAGGTAATACAAAGTTAGCAAAGGAAGTACACCAAAATGATGGCAGCTACCTACCTCTGAGTAGCATTACCAGCTATTTCTAACTTTCAGTATTATTTAAATTTTGTACCACAAATCTTTATTGTCATTTCAATATGGGACAGAGAGGAGGAGATGACGAGAAACCCTAGGCAGACATTCCATATCCTAACAAACAGTTTTAAACTACAATTATATTGTGGCTTTTACTATATTAGCAATAGGCAAATGGAGTATCTTAAATTTTCATAGCTAAAATTAGAAGGGACATGTTAAAACTTTGGGAATTCATATAATATAGCCTTACTAGCTGTAACCATTAATAAACTGCTTCATACTACGACTGTTTCCTCAAATGTGATATAGGAATAATACCACCTATCTCAAAGTTGTGAAGATCAAGATGACAAATGGGTTGACGACACTGTGCATTGGATAGATTTAACTATTAATAGAACCTGAAAATCTGTACAGAAGGATTCAACTAATTGAAAATGCATAAAAGTTTGCCTTTTTCAGGCTTAATATGTATATTGCTAGAATAAAGATACCCTTACCTGCCCAACTTACTCTACAGAATAATGCTAAGAGACTAAAATGAGTTAATACGTAATGTAAGTTAAATGACTACGTAAATGTTGTATACATGTAAGAACTTTAGCCATTATAATCAGTACAGATCAAATTATACCCAGAACAGATACACTATTAGCTACAATTTAATTCATAAGTTCACTCTGACAAATAAACTCACCCCACGTAAGTGCCCAGTATAAATTATATTCTTTTAAACTTTCCTCATAGATTCCATGATTAAATCTTGAAATATAATTAACAATCTTCTAGATATATAAATTTATATCTACATATCTTTTTATATTTCATACAATTTCCATTAAGGGTCAGATGAGTGTCTCAGATCCTCAAAACCTTACTTCAAAACAGGCCAGAATCTGACTCTTCATTTTTAGAAATTTTTTCCTGTTTTGTTATACTTCATGGTTTGATGTTTATATGATGTTTGCAAGTGGACTTTACAACATTGTTCTGGTACAATTTTTATGTGAATTTTCTACACGACTTTGCTCTAATACAATCAATTCCATATGTTCTTCTGACCGCCATTCACTCCCTCACTGACCATTTTTGTTTAATTAACCTGTATTTTTATGTGATATCCTCACTATGTAAGAATCAAACTCTTCTTGTTTAATGATCCCAGATATAATATGAAGTACAAGGGTTACTAATCTATAAGAGCAGAAGACAATTATAATGTAGGTTTGGCTTGAAATCCTTCTAGTTAAGAAACCTACTACTTTCTGGCCGGGGACGGTGGCTCACGCCTGTAATCCCAGCACTTTGGGAGGCAGAGGCGGGTGGATCACGAGGTCAGGAGATCGAGACCATCCTGGCCAACATGGTGAAACCCTGTCTCTACTAAAAATACAAAAAAATTAGATGGGTGTGGTGGTAGGCGCCTGTAATCCCAGCTACTCGGGAGGCTGAGCCAGGAGAATGGCTTGAACCCAGGAGACGGAGGTTACAGTGAGCCAAGATCATGCCACTGCACTCCAACCTGGTGACAGAGGAAGACTCTGTCTCAAAAAAAAAAAAAAAAAAAAGACACTTACTACTTTCCATTGGTATCTAATTGACTCTAAAAAGTATATTGTACATTTTTCTTTTTAATGAATCCCGAATATTATCCTATGCATCTCAGCTCTTTATATTTTATTGAAATATGTTTGTCTCTCTCATCTACTAGATTTTAAGCTCCTTGATGGCAGACTCCCTATATCTCACTCATCACGAACAATAAACCTAAATAGAATAATAATCCTAAATGTAATATTTTTGAAACTTAACTATACCACATATGTTCTTCTTTTCTATCTCTAAGACATATCATGGTATAGAAAACAAATAATCTTTGTGATTTTTGCAATAATAATTTATTCTGCTTCTAGATATATGTAAATTCATGAATCTGACATATTCCAGTTACATTAATTTTGTTACTTTATGGTAACTTTATGTTTAAAATTTTAATGTTCTCTCTTTAACACTGAAAAACATTTATTTACACAAGAGTGATTTTCTAGTTTTATTGGGAGGAATTATCCAGGGACCTTATTAAAATGCAGATTCCTGGCACCAAATACCAAAGATAGTGATTTGGTAAGTCTGGGATGTATTTTACATGCAACGTTTTGAGAATTAGTGTTCTGGGGTATTATTTTTGAAAATTTCTAGAAGTTGACAGTGACTTCTGTAATACCTTTGGGATCTTAACATATCACTTTGTTACATTACAAAGCCCTTAATTGACAGCACTACTGCATGTAATTGTTCCTTAAGAGCCAAACGTCAAACCTCTTGTAGTTATGAAATTCAAACCCATTAAGTTTTAGCCTGCCTCTCACAGGCTCTTGTGCATCCTAGTTGTGAGATGATAGTAGCCCATGGGATGATGCACATGTAATGAATCTGTTCGATGAAGAAGGCAGCACTTTTGAGATCATTACAAAGCTCATTAAATTGAAATCTGCCATGCCATATACAAATGAGTTTCTATACTCATTTCCGTATATACTAATCACAGTTGAAGTTATGAGCAAAATAAAGGAAAAGCCAAAGCATTTATGAAAGGTCCCTCAGGTACTACCATAATGTGGAGAAGAAAAAACTTATGTGATTGTTTGTTCTCAAGGTTTTTTAATACTATGACCCCCCACCACCACTTTCATTTTTTTAGACACAGTTTCACTCTTGTTGCCCCGGCTGGAGTGCAATGGCACAATCTTGGCTCACTGCAATCTTCGCCTCCCAGATTCAAGTAATTCTCCTGCCTCAGCTTCCCAAGTAGCTGGTATTACAGGCATGCACCACCACACCAGGCTAATTTTTTGTAATTTTAGTAGAGATGGGGTTTCATCATGTTGGTCAGGCTGGTCACGAACTCCTGACCTCAGGGAATCCACCCACCTCGGCCTCCCAAAGTGCTAGAATTACAGGCATGAGCCACCACGCCCGGCCTATGATCCCTTTTGATAAATTAAAATCCCCTAGCTCTCTCAAGATACTGATTTCCCCCAGTGAGAATATGCCCCCACCCAAGAATCACTATATAATATGGGAATCTTACCTCCTTGTCCCATCTAGAATTTATCTAGTTTTGCCTTCGATACTGTATATACAAAAAACCACCTGTATTTGTTAAGTCTTCATTTTTCAAATGCAATGCATGTTCTTTTTTGTTTCACTCAATTGTCTAAATGTTCTTGGGAAGCTGTAATTGTGCAATTTCATTACAGGATTCCAAGATCTCTTTTCTTCAATACAGATTAATTTTAAAAGCTCCGTGGACAAGGTTTTATTATGTATAATTTACACTGTCCAGCCTCAAAGAGGAAGGGGTAAAATAAGGCATTATGCCTGCTGTATTTTCTTAAAAGCTGCTGAGTTTCTTTTTGAAGCGTTTCTTATGTTTGCAATTTACATTTTCCTATTTATTTCCTCAAGATTTTCAGTTTATTCTAAAGAGTCTACCTCCTCTAAAATTCAAAGGTTTGCCCTTCTTTATATTTACAACAAACTTGCCCAGTTACTCTTAAAGATTTTTAAAAAAATAATCTTCAACATGTATTATTTTTCATCAGACTGTCTCCTGGTATCACAAATACAGCTTGAATACATTTATTATTAGTAATATTTAGCTCAAAGTCTTACTGTAAAATATCCTTTTCTCCAAATGAATAAAGAATGCAAACAAAGAAAACAAAATAATGTGCTGGGATTTAGGCAGAAAATACTATATTTATAAAATCAAAGTAATGAGTTTTAACTATTATAAGCACAGAAATTATTACATAGACATGCGAAAGAAATAATAAAAGCACAATTTCTAAAAGCATATTTATTAAGATAAAAGCTTTAACTATGCCCATCCCTAGACAATTTATAACTTTCCAGAATAAAAATTCAAGACGTTTAGATTTTCTCAAGATTTTTCCTTAGACAAGTGAATGCCCCTCTGTTTGCCTTGTTCTATTTACTGGTTTAGAAATTAGCTTTCTTAAACGCCTGCTGCTGGCAGCTCAAGTAGTACCTTTCTTTGCTGGTGGTTCATCTTGCTGAAGTTCATTTTCATTTACTCTTTTTCTTTCTGAACAGATTTTAGTTTTGCTGTCCTTAGGTACTTCAACTGTTTCATTACAAATCAATTTATTGTTTATTATTAAAGAAGATGTATCAGCCTTGTCCTAAAGCAAAATAAGTTAAAAATAATTCACATATAGAAAGCTACAAAAAATGTACAAATCACATAAATTACTTTCAATGGTGTACCATAAAAATTTTATTTTCAAATTTGTTGAGACATTTTCTAAGTTATTTCTTAAGTTTCGTCCTAAAATAACTGATGGCTCTAGCAAATAAGTAACATTTGGGGATAACTGGAGAATCTTAAGAAGATAAATCTCTGAAGTCACATGAGAAATGTGCTTTGAAAAGAAAAATATGAGACTCAACTATTTATTTTGTTTTGTAGCCAAAGCCTCTTAAAGATTAGTATTGTCTTAAACATTAACAACTCCTAGAAAAATAGTTTTGCCCTTAGCTTTAAGTCGATATATATTCAAAGATATACAGCCTACAGACAGCTTTGAAACTGAGCTTCTAGATACGTCATTTAGACTTTTTTTTTTTTTTAAGGCAGACTGCCTCCCTTAAAAAGGCTAGTAGCAACCAAGCACAGGGGCTCGTGCCTGTAATCCCAGCACTTTGGGAGGCTGAGGCCGGAGGATTACTCAAGCCCAGGAGTTTGAGACCAGCCTGGGCCACACAGTGAGAACCCGTCTCTACAAAAAATTAAAATTCCAGGTGTTGTGGTCCATGCCTGCAGTCCCAGCTACTCGGAAGGCTAAGGCAACGGGATCTCTTGAGCCCAGCAGTTCAAGGCTGCAGTGAGCCATGGTCACATCACTGCACTTCAGCCTGGGCAACAGAGTGATGAGACCCTACCTCTAAAAAGAAAGAAAGGGGGGGAGCTGAGAGAAGGGGGGAACTTCCAAAAAAAGGGTATAATATGGATTTAGAAGAAGGGTAAAACTCAGCATTTAAGCGCAAGTCTATAGAGTAATCAAATGTATGAAGGCAGAAACTTGTAGCAATCAATTTGAAAAAACAAAGTGTATGATAGAGCGCCGCTTAATCAGCAAACATTGTATTAGCAGGAGATACAGATAAAAATAACCTTTTAAAGTCATAAAGTAATGGGTTATTTAAGAAAAAAGGCAAAGTTTTTCTAGCATCTCTAAACAAAGGATGTCATAAAGAACAATCTCCACGCTTTCTCACAATTAGTCCCTTAGTGTCACTGATAAATGACAAAATCATGGGACAGGCAGATCACACCTCTGACACAGCTCCATAACAAGTCCAAGTTGTTCCTTCCCCGATCCTTGGTACCTATCAGAATGATCCCGTCATTTTTCCCTGCTTCAAAATATACAATCCTCACCAAAAATCTATCCTTCAGAAGTCATAGTTATTGAAAGGAGGGTTTTCTGCTCCCAGGGTATGCTTGGGTAGAAAAAGCAAAGAATTCAAACTAAATTTTTTCATTATTGGAAAGAGTTTGCGCTCAAGACAAGATGTGGAACAGTGACCCTAGATCAACTGTTAATCAGGACAATTAGGTAAGTTCCAAACTACTTTTATATTTGTATGTATTTAAGTGAACAATTTAAATTTAGCACACTGTATTAAGTTAGTTGATAAAACAAGATCTAGAATCTATAAAGTTTATTTACAAGCAAGGACTAACTAATTTACAAATATTGATTTTTTTACTATCACTTCCTTAAATATTGCTAATATATTATGGTATGCAAACACACTACAGCAATAAATATAATCCCATGTGAAATTTCCAACTATTTTCTTTGAAGTTGTAGTCACCAGAAATGACCTGTCTCTGACTTTCCTTTTTGTTTTTATTTACCAAATCAAAGAACAGACTTAAAATCCAGATCAAGAGATGAGAGCAAAAAGCATGTGATGACTAACCAAATAAAAGTTTCGAGAGCCAGGAGGCCCAGCAATTAATTTACTGCCCCAAGTCTCAAAAGTTTTACATCCCCTTACTTCACAAATCAATTTCCTCTTCCTTAATCTCTACTACTACTACCGTAAATCGAAGTCCTCATCAACTATTAGCTGAACTCTTCCAAGAGGTAGCTATCTGGTCTCTCTGCCTGTAGTCTAATTCCATCTCAATCCTATCTTCCAAGTTTCCAAAAATATCTACTCAAATGAAAAACTCCTCTTTGCTATTCCTCTGGTGAAAATGACTCCCCCACTGACTCCCCAAACTCTTTAATGCAGTATTCAAGGTCTTTCATCTTATCCTATTCTACTACTCCTAGCCTCATTTCTCACCTCTCCTTGCTTCAAACTTTCTTCCTAAACAACAAATTGTTTGTATTTTCCTGCACTCACTGAAAGATTTCTCATTTCCACGACTTTGTGCACTCTGATTCTGGTACATGGAAGGCCAATGTACCTTCTTGTCTCTCATGACTACCACTGTCCCCTTCCTCTACCTTCAAAAGGCTAAATTTTACTCACCCTTTAAGGCTCAACTTAATCATTTTCATCTCCACAAAGTATTCCTAACTCCCCACCCACTCACAGCTTCACACATTGACTACGACTGCACATTGTATTATAACTATATTTATGCTGTTTTTTTCTTATTGGGGGATTGTTAGGGTAGTAGATTTTATTAATCTGTATAATTCCAATAATCTAGCATAGTACCTGGCACACGTTGGACACTCCACAAGTGTTTCTTGCTCCTCCACCTTATTAAATACTAATTATTACTAAATAGTTTATTATTAACATATTAAATATTAGGATATTTCTCCCAGTTCAGGTACAGAAAAACCAGAGAATGAATCATGTATCTAATAAATACCAAAAGAAAGGCCTACTATAGGAGATTAGACAGAGTGCTCTTCTAGAATGCTCCTCATTTACCCCTGTGGTATCAAATGCCCATCTAAAGTTCAGATGAATCAGGGAATGTTGGTGGGTATTAGAGTTTGACTATCAAGATACAAAGGAAACTCAACAGTCACTTTTTATAAGATACCACGCCTGCTTCTTTTGGTCATAGAAAAGACATAAAAAAGCACCTTTCAACAAAGCAAGATGTTTGGCTCTAAGTTTACTCAGCTTACTACATTATTACCATATATTTTACCATTTCTAAATAAAAGAATAATTTGAAGGAGCTTACCCCAAAAAAAGAAAACCAAAAGCCATTTTAAAAGACATGGATTAAAAGACAAGCTGATCATTCTAAGCTGAACTGAATATGAAATTATCTAAATTTGTATGAAAGACAACCCTTTAAGTCTTTACATGTCACAGTGTATAACTTTTTAGAAAAAATATCCTTGCTATTAAGCATATAAACAATAGCAACAATACATATAATAAAAACAAGCTTCTAAGGAAAAACCTAATTTTACTGAATTTCATGTTATAGTTCCCTGAAACATTATAATCTGGTTTTCTAAGTACACCCAAATTCCTTTCTCCTCAAAGCTCCCCTTCCAACTAGCTGAGGCTTAAATGTCCAAAGGCTACATATTCTCCTCCTTTTTACATGCAAAGCACTGCCAGCGTATCTTGTGGAAAAGTATGTTCAAAGAAGTCAAACACCCTCGTCTAAGTTCTCAAAAATTCAGATTTGGAAAACAGTAAATTGAGTTCAATGTTGCATAAGCAATTCAACATTCTCAATAAATTAGTCTTAGTTGCATAAGCTATTTTAAATTATTTCCTTTCAACCAAAACATATGCTTATCTAATTAATATAACACAAGGTTAAATTCTTACATTGCATTTAAATGTGTTTTCCATATGAGACTTTAGGTTCTGAAATTCGTTGATAGTATCTTCTTTTTGATCAATTATATTTATCAATTCTTTAATTCTTTGATTCTGTGTAATTATTTTCTTTGGAAAGAAGAAAAAGCAATGTTTCATGAATATACTTTAGGATAACTAGAATGCAAACATGATTAATAATGCAAACAGTTTTATAATTCCTTCAAATTTTAAAGTTAAATAAAGCTAATCAGTGGCAACATACTATGCACAGCATGATCTTATTTTTGCCTTTAAAAAAATTACATACACACACACACACACACACACACACACACACACACACACACAAAGAAAAAAGAAGCTATATAGCATATAAGAGGAATTTGGAGCCAGACTGCCTGGGCTCAAATCCTAGCTGCTATCCCTTTTAATATGTCACCCTGGGCCAGGCACAGTGGCTCATGCCTGTAATCCCAGCACTTTGGGAGGCCAAATTACCTGGTGGGGAGATTACCTGAAGTCAGGAGTTTGAGACCAGCCTGGCCAACATCGTGAAAGCCCGTCTCCACTAAAAAATACAAAAATCAGCCGGGGGTGGTGGCCACCTGTAACCCTAGCTACTTGGGAGGGTGAGGCAGGAGAATCACTTGAACCCAGGAAACGTAGGCTGCAGTGAGCCATGCCACTGCACTCCAGCCTGGGCAACAGAGTGAGACTCCATTTCAAAAACAATAAATAAATAAAACTAAAAAAACTATGTCACCCTGGGCAAGTTACATCATAAAGTTGCTCTAACATTTAAATGAGTTAATAAAAAGCACTTAAAGGAGTATCTGGTAAATGGTAAGTGTTCTATAAATACATACATAAAGTAACAGTCTAAAGAGCTTCCAAATAAGTTGGGTTGGTTTTGTTTTAAATTTAGGAAGAACATTATGGGAAATTTTTTATTTTCTATTTATATAGCTTAAGGTAATTGGTACAACTAGTGTCTACTATTTTCATAAGTAGAAAAAATACAAGAAAAGATAGGAATTGTATAAACAGTAGGTGTAATGTCTTCTAAGTACATTTTTGTTCTTTAAATACTGGATATTAGATACCAAGATCTTGAATTATTTATATCTGATCATATTTTAAAATATTCAGCTTTTTGAAAGGATAAATATAAGTTGAAATAAGAAGACTCAAGCCAAAGAAGAACAGAAAAAATAACAGAATAAAACCAATCCCCCATGCATACCAAGAGACTATATTACTGTTTCTTTAATTATTTTTTAAAATAAACAAATCTAGTCATCATTCATACCCCTTTGTTAATTAAATACCTTATCAAGACAAAATAAAACTTAAAGCATTACCTTATTAGATGTCTCAAGCTCTTGAATCAATGAATCTGATTCTGAAAAAATAAAGAACATTGAAAATAAATATCTAAGCATCTAAAAATATGTATCACTGAATAACTATGAAACATATGCTGCTCTAGTGACACTTTACTGTTACATTCAATAAAAAGGATTTTGATAGCACTAGAAGCACACCCTACTCATTAAAAAAAAATCTGCTAATTCAACCACAACAGGGTAATGTTTCAGAAAAAGCCACTTCTAAAACTCAGGATAAAAATAGGTGGCATATGCTAAATAGTAAAGAACTGGCATAGCATCAGAGAAGAAAAGGAGCTAGTGCTTTTTAAGTACATTTCATAATGCAAAGGCACCACTTACATGTTATTTTCTACCCATCTTGTTTCACACAAAAAAGGGCAGAGCAGTTATTGCAACTAATTCTTAAAATGCAGATATTACAAACAATTCTATTTATGTATATAAAATGCCCTCAGCATGGTGGCACATGTCTGTAGTCCAAGCTACTCAGGAGACTAAGGTGGAAGGATCACTTGAGCCCAGGAGGTGGAAAACTGCAGTGAGCCATGATCATGCCTCTGCGCTCCAGCCTGGGTGACAGAGTGAGACCCTGTCTTTAAAAAAAAAAAAGGGGGGGAAGACAGAAAAAGAAAATGCCCTCCTAGTTAGAATGAAGCATCAAACTAACAAATTACTTTAAACCACTCCACAGTAGTCACTCTATCCCAACAGTGCATCTTCTATACTGCAAGAATTTATAAAGAATATAGAACAAGGCCAGGCACAGCATGGCTCATGCCTGTAATCCCAGCACTTTGGGAGGCCGAGGCAGGCAGTATCACTTGAGCCTAGGAGTTCAAGACCAATCTGGGCAGCATAGCAAGATCCCATCTCTACAAAAAAGAAAAAAAAAATGCAGCCGCTGTGGTAGTGCACACTTGTGGTCCCAAGTATTCAGGAAGCTGAGGCAAGAGGAGTAATTGAGCCCAGGAGGAGAAGGCTGCAGTGAGCTGTGATGCCACTACTGCACTCCAGCCTTGGTGACAGAGCGAGACGCTGTCATAAAAAATATATATATATAACAAAATTTACAGCTTTACTCATAAAGTTGACACTTGTTTTGATTTTTTTTGTTGAGAAGCTCATTTTCTAATAATATTGGTCTAAAATAAATGGAAGTCAAAAATATTTTTAGTAGTAAATTACTACAAAGTCATACAAATGGTAAAATATTAAAATATGTTACCTAGATGAAAGAATTTTCTGGTCACTACGGTAAATGAGCTACATAAATCTCTTATACTTACCAAGAGTACTTTTTATGTGTTTACAATATCTAAAGAAAAGTAAAATGTATCCACTTACCATCTTCTCTCTTTTTTAACTCTTCTTTGGTTTTGATTAATTCTCCTTTGGTTTTAGCTAATTCAGCTTTAATTTGATTAAACTTTAGTTCTAAACAAGCAGTAGCTTCCTGGGGGTCAGGAAGAGATGCAATATATAAGTGAGCAATTTCAGCCTGTTTCTTAATATCAGCAACATTATCTTGAAGAGAATCAATAATATCTTCAAATCCTACATAATTATGTGTTTCCTAAAAATAGCAAAAACCACATGCCTAATATTAACAGTAGGGTTCACCCTTTACATGTGGTACCATCTAATTTAGACAGTTTTTAAAAAAGCAAAAAATTCATCACTTGAAATTCTTTAAAATAAATTATATAGAAGCAACTCCAATTACGAAAAACCTGTGTTCCATTATTTATTTTCTGCTGTATGGACCATGAGGCATATTTTCGCATAAAAACAATGTTATAAACTGTGACAAGTCATTATAGAACAATTATGATTACCTAGTTCAGGTATACTTTCAATTATATAATGAGACTTAAAAGGTTTTGTTGGGATAGTGCATGAAACAAACCTACATTTTCACAACTCAGTCAATCCCAAACCACGTCAAGGATACATAAGGTTTGCTCGACAGCAGACGTCTGGACATCACTGTCACAGGCACTTGAACTGAGTGATTAAAAAACTAAACAAAAACAAAAAAAACCAACTCCCCCAAAAAACTGATCAATTTCAGCTTCAGTGGAAGCAGCAGAAAAGGATAATTTTTCTTATATTACAAGTAGAGAATAAGCTGAGCACAGTGGCATGCACCTGTAATCTCAGCCACCTGGGAGGCTGGGCAGGAGGACTGCTTGAAGCCAGGAATTCAAGATCAGCCTGGGTAACACAGCAAGACCCTAACTCTAAAACTATAATAAATAAATAAACAAATAAAATTTTAAAAGAGGAAGAAACGGTAGTTGCCCGGCAAGGGCAACTCTTTTTATATATAAACATTTTTGTTTTAATCAGAACAGCAAGTAAATGACGTCTTAGGTCTCTTACACCTTTAAAATTCTTTTTATTTAAAAATGTTAAGTAAGACAAATCTCAAAAAAGAATCTATCTGCCTACAACACAATGATTCAAGCAATACCAAAATAAGATATATATATATATAACAGAGGTATAAATTTTTCAAAACCAATCATTATATTTAAATTCTTGGTGCCTTACACTTCTAAAAAAACATGCCTAATTATAATAAAGCTACACACAAAGCATTGTTTTAATTCTAAACTATCTTGGTGTTTCTCATCATTGATGTGGTACACTAAACCCTGGTACCAAAACCTCACTGGATATTTTTAAATACTTCAATTAACATACTTCAGTTTCAACTTTTGTGGCACAAATGTCTTTCGCTGGTTCTTCTCGAGTGTCACATTTACCAACCAAATCCTTGAAGATAGCCAAACGACGTTCAGCATTTTCTTCTAATATCTCTCGTTCTTGAAGCAGAGTTTCCCTTCAAAATACAAATTAATCCCATTAAGAAACAGAAAATGAACTACTTTGTGTTTTTGTTTTAAACATCTAAGTATATTCTAGATTAAAAGAAAATTTAGTCCAGGTACAGGGGTTCACGCCTGTAATCCCAGCAATTTGGGAGGCGGAGGCGGGTGGATCACTTCAGGCCAGGAATTTGAAACCAGCCTGGCCAACACAGCAACACCGTCTCTACTAAAAACACAAAAATTAGCTGGACGTGGTGGTGTGTGCCTGTAATCCCAGCTACTCAGGAGGCTAAGGCAGGAGAGGCTAAGGCAGAAGAATTGCTTGAACCCAGGAGGTGCAGGTTGCCGTAAGCCAAGATCGCACCACTCAATACCAGCCTGGGTGACAGCACAAGACTCCAACTCAAAAAATTAAAATTTAAATTTAAAAAAGAGAGAAAATTTAAATAACCATGCATGGGATTAGTTACAGCTATATTCTTTTTTTTCTTCTCTGAGACAAGAGTCTCACTCTGTCGCCCAGGCTGGAGTGCAGTGACACAATCTCAGCTCACTGCAACCTACACCTCCCAGGTTCAAGAGATTCTCGTGCCTCAGCCTCCTGAAAGCAGCTGGGACTTCAGGAACATGCCAGTACGCCCAGCTAATTTTTCTATTTTTAGTACAGACGAGGTTTCACCATGTTGGCCAGGCTGATCTCGACCTCCTGACCTTGAGTGATCCGCCTGCCTAGGCCTCCCAAAATGCTGGGATTACAGGCGTAAGCCACCGCACCAGACCAGTAACAGCTATTTTCAAGCTTGTATAAAGAGATCAGAATTCAGAAGCCACCTAATATAAAAAGTAAATTAAGTAAAAAAAAAAAAACTAAAAAAGTAAATAAAATTCTCAATTTTTACCTGGACATGAAATAAATAACTTACTTAAAGTCAGCTTCCCGTTGAGCCCAATACTGAGTAAACTCCTGTGTAACTTCTTCTCGAATTTTAAATTCCAAGGTTAATTTTTCCTTTTTTTCATTTATCAGTTTTTTTTTCAAGTCTTCTATTAAGTCCAACAGTTTCTATTACATGTAAATGATAAAATTCTTATAAAAGAATAAATATATCCCAAGAGAAATACCGTCCAACTGTTCAAAAAATAAAACTTTACATTTAGTCAATTAGAATTCTGTGTCCTTTTTAATAGTGATAATGTTCTCACTGAAAATTATATGTTTGCAAAGATTTGTTAACTGAAAAATCAGGTTGGCCTTTCCACATTTTAGAAATACACCTTTGGTAACTCGTCTCACTGTCTAGCTATACTAAGAAAATAAGTAAAGTTAATTAGTGCATTTATTATCTATCAAGAACTACTCTGGGGAGTTCCATATTTGCTTCATTTAATCCACAACTTTCTGTGAGCTTGGTATCATCCATATTTCATAGGTGGGAAGCATAAGGATCAGATCTCTGGTAAATGCTAAAGGTTGAGTTTAAAAGTGGCCTGTAAAAGTCTAAAGCCCAAGGATTGCATACACCAGAGAAGTTGCTAAGAACACCCACTTACTAATCTGTCAAATAAAGATGTTACATAAACTTATATTAGGCTTTTATAACTATCCAGATGTCAACAGCAATTCTATAGCCTTTGAAACACATACATAATCATGAAAAATGTGCAATATATAAATAAAGCAATAAATAAAACACTTAACATGACCATTATACATTCATAACATAAATTGTAGCATTAAGGAAACAGCTACATATTCTTTTTAATGTTTCTATTTAAAGTTACTCAACAACAAATTAAACAATAAACTCTAAGCTACAGATCTTCCAATGTCTCAACTTTATATTTGAAAATAGTTCTACAGCTATCCAGACTTTGAAACTCTGCCTCCAAGAATTTATACTGAAAATAATTATAATATAACCCCATGTTCTGGTTGTATGAATGCTGATCACAGTGTTGTTGTTTTGTGATGGTAGTTGTGTTTAAATAATGAAAAAGTGAACCCAACTCAACCAACGTTAAAGGATTGGTTTAATTATGGTACTACCATACAGTAAACTACCGTAATCAATAATGATAACCTATATTAATAATTCATACTTTTCACAATTTATTTTTATATAAAGAATACCAGGTTACAAAACAGTAATATATAATAAAAATCCATTAACATTCGTGGTAGATTTGAGAGATCTTTATATTTAAATTTTCTTTTTCACTCTCCTATAAATATATAATACTATTTTAATAATTTTAAACTACATACTTTCTAACTGTGTAAAACAATAAATAATAACTATTGAAGGAGACATCAGAATGAATGTGGAAAAACCTTGGGAAGTTTGTTTATTTTATTTATTTATTTTTTTTGAGACGGAGTCTCACTCTGTCGCCCAGGCTGGAGTGCAGTGGCTCGATCTCGGCTCACTGCAACCTCTGCCCCCCGGGTTCACGCCATTCTCCTGCCTCAACCTCCCGAGTAGCTGGGACTACAGGCACCAGACACCACGCCTGGCTAATTTTTTGTATTTTTAGTAGAGACGGGGTTTCACTGTGTTAGCCAGGATGGTCTCAATCTCTCAACCTCATGATCCACCCACCTTGGCCTCCCAAAGTGCTGGGATTACAGGCATGAGCCACCGCGCCTGGCGGGAAGTTTAATAGTTTTCACTAATTAGGTTTTATCATTGTTAGCATCTGATAAAGTTTTTGCTGAAAAAATTTAGGCTGGCTATTATAGCTAAACGAATTTAAGTATATGTATGCTAATACCAAGGTATTTTATAATGGTTTTTAAAAGTCCCAATCCTTTAATTAAAATGTCAATAAAGGGCTGGGCACATTGACTCACATCTGTAATCCCAGCGCTTTGCAAGGCAGGAGGATTGCCTGAGCCCAAGGGTTCAAGATCAGCCTGGGCAATAGAGCAAGGCCTCATGTCTACAAAACATTTTTAAAAATTAGTTAGGGGTGGTATGCATCTGTGGTCCCAGCTACTCAGGAGACTGAGGCAAGAGGATCACTTGAGCCCAGGATTTCGAAGCTGCAGTGAGCCATAACTATACTATTGCACTCCAGCCTAGGTAACAGAGCAAGACTTTGTCTCTAGAAGAAAAAAATTAAGCATGCCAACACCTAATCATATTGATTTTTATATGTCAAATATTAGACATTTTGATGAATTTCCTTAAAATATTTAGTCAATCTTATATGATAAGCATTTACACTATATAATCCATCATAAACTATAGCATTAAATATTTTTCTCTAGTAATTTCAGAAATTTTACTAACCAACATTATACAAAAATTTCAACTTTGAAATGAAAAAAAAAAAAAACTGGGTTTTTTGGTTTGTTTCTTTGTTTTTAAGACAAGGTCTCACTCTGTCACCCAGGCCAGAGCGCAGTAGTGCAGTGATGGCTCACTGCTGCCTAGAAATCCTGGGCTCAAGCAATCTTCCCACTGCAGCCTCCCAAGTAGCTGGGACTACACCTGTGCATCATCATGCCTAACTAATTTTACTTTTTTGTAGAGATGGGGTCTCACTATGTTGCCCAGGCTAGTTTTGAACTCCTGAGCTCAAGCAATCCTCCTACCTCAGCTTCCCAAAGTGCTCGAATTACAGGTGTGAGCCACTGCACCAGCCAGACTAGACTATTAAAGGCTCCTTTCATCACTGAGGAGGTACTATTTAATACATTACAGAAGCCCAAGTAACACGGTCTAATCACATAGTGACCAGATAAAATGGGACTTGTACTACATCTGAAGCTATCATTCTTGTTTCCAAACATATGTTCAATAATTGCTTTCAGGGACATGAAGGTAAATTATTAAAATGAGAGTATTTAGCCTAATACATCATCGATCTACTTATACTTCTGCAATCCAAAAGAGTACTGTGATGTGTGATGTGTCAACACCATTAAAGCACACCCATGAACACAGGTCTACTAGTGTTTGTAGGACACTGGTAAGAGGACTCCATCTATACTCACGGAGTTATGGCCAATTAAAGATAGGAATAGGTGGCCAGGTAAGGTGGCTCACGCCTGTAATCCCAGCACTTTGGGAGGCCGAGGCGGGCAATCGCAAGGTCAGGAGTTCGAGACCAGCCTGGCCAACATGGTGAAACCCCATCTCTGCTAAAGATACAAAAAAAACTTAACTGGGTATGGTTACGCATGCCTATACTCCCAGCTACTCAGGAGGCTGAGGCAGGAGAATCGCTTGAACCCAGGAGGCAGAGGTTGCAGTAAGCCGAGATCGTGCCATTGCACTCTAGCCTGGGCAACAGCGCAAGACCCTCTCTCAAAAATAAATAAATAAATAAATAAATAAATACTATAATTGGACAGAAGCTAAAAAAACAACTGTTAAATCTTATTTATTTATCATAATAACAAGACGACAAACAATTAGTGTTTTTGAAGATATGGGATCATAGGTACTTGGTAGATATTTTTAGCACTTGTACTTGAGACTGCAAAATAAAAGTCTGATGGAATACATAAAATCACTTAGTGAAAGGATACTCACATGGTCTATAAGTAACACCCCACAGATAATATGGTTTTGCAATACAGATCTGAAATACTGTTATCTTAACCAAGTGAGCAAAACTTAGCATCTCTAAGAATGGAAAAATCAGACATCATGTGGCTCTTGGTGTGATGCAATGGAAAATTTACAACTTAACCTACATAAAAAGCTTCCCTAATATATTAAACCTAAATCATGAAGAAATAATCAAACAAATCTAGATTGCAGGTATTCTATGAGAAAACTAGGATCCACTTTTCAAAAATGTCAGTGCTAGATTAGAAATGATTAAAGAAACACAACAATCAAAAGCAATGTGTTAACTCTGGCTGTAGACAAAAACAAAGTGGCTATAAAGAACATATTGGGAACACTGGGGAAATCTCAATACAAACAGTATACGAGGTTATATTAGTGTATCAATATTAAATTTTTTGGGTATGAAAATTTCATGGTCTTGTGATCATGATGAAAATGCCCATGTTCTTAGAAAAATATGTTCAAATATTTAGATGTAAGGTGTCATTATGTCTGGATCTTATTTTCAAATCGTACAGACCAAAAGATGTGTATTCACATACTCATAAAATGGTAACTGGAGAATCCAGGTGAAGGATAAATGAGTATTCATTGTACTAGTCTTTCTATAGGTTTGTAATTTTTCAAAATATAAAGTTGAACACAAAAACTTCAGTGTACTGTTGAAAAAAACTGAAGAGAGAGAGCCTTAAGATTTAACCTTAACTTCAGAATAAGAAGACAAGCATAGAAGTATGAGTTCTTAATACATACTCTTTTCTCCTCGTGGCTAATGAAAGCCTTATTTTCCTCTAATGTTTTATCTAGATCTTCATCAAGAAGTTTAGTTTCCACATTTTGAGTTTCTTCAGTGTTTTCTAGCTCTTCAACCAAATCCTCGTCTTCCATCAAATCTTCTAGACTATTTTCCCATGAAATGGTGGCTCTTTTTACATTTAATATTTTACTGTTTGAATTACTGTCTAGTGATACATCTTGAGAAGATTTGACAGGTCCAAATAATTTCTCTTGAGAGGAATTTAAAGTGTCTGGGACACAAACCTGTTAAAATATTCAATGTGACTTTTAAAACAGAAAAGACAAGAACTGTCCACTAGAAAATGATTATTTTATAAATTTAAGTCAAATGAAAACTCAAGTGTTAAGGAAAAACTATTCAAACAAACATACAAACAGGAATCACCATCCCTAAAAGAACATTCTGATAGGAAAAAAGCTATTTACATATGTAAACTAGAGGAAAAATCTATCTTCCTGGGCTAAGTGTTCAGTATTAATCTTAGCAGAGGGTTTTCCAATCACCCAGAAGTACCAAATGAACAAGATGAATGGCAGAGCAGACAATTCATTCCAAAAATACTCATTAATTTATAACTGATGTTTACTACTAACTATTATTACTAAAGGTCATTTTAATCCTAGCATGGGCAACTTTCAATCCTTTCTCATGTCTTCCTACTTGGTTAAATATTTACCTTTTTAATTTTCAATTATTTCCTAGGCTTACAGTATTAAGTACAAAATATTTATTTCAAGAAAAACTGTTAATATTCTAATAAGAGGCTTAATAAAATAAATATTTACTTTTTGTGCAATGGCGGAGAACTTCAATACATTGAGTGTTTCATCATAGGCTAAATAACATTGGCTGATATTGACAATCATACAAATTTTCCCTTTACCATTAAAAAAACTTTGAAAATAGTGAGTCAGTTTACTTTCCCGGAAAGGCACATGCTGTTGAAACCTACAGAAAAAATTTTCAGAAAACATTGTAAGTTAAAAAACATCTCATGAAATCAGGGTGCTGAGACATTTTACAAAGAAATAATTAAGCCACCTATCATGAAATTAAACTTTAGGGTAGTGATTAGTTTCAGATGTAATAGTCCTTCTCAGTTTTCTTTTTATCTTTTCTTGTTTGTTTTTGTTTTTGTTTCTGTTTTGAGACAGGGTCTAGCTCGGTTGCCCAGACTGGAGTACAGTGGCACAATCATAGCTCACTGCAGCCTCAACCTCTTAGGCTCAAGCGATCCTCTCGCCTCTGCCTCCAGGGTAGCAGGGATTACAGGTGCCTGCCACCACACCTGGTTAATTTTTTTATTTTTAGTAGAGATGAGGCTGGTCTTGAACTCCTGGGCTCAAGCCATCCTCCTGCCTCGGCCTCCAAAAGTGCTGGGATTACAGGCATAAGCCACCATGCCTGGCTGTTTGTTTTAACTGCTGCTACTTACTAACAATAACCCACTATGTAAATTATAAAGAAAACCACATTTAACTGGGTTATGTTCCCTAGTATAGAGCAAGTATATAAGAGATGTCATGAAACACCCTAAATAGAAATGGTGAAGGCTGATTTATATTTACTCAGCCTAAAATGCTAATTAATGTAAAAATCTATTGCATCTAGAACCACACACAATGCATTAATAAGAATAAAGTGGTTTTAGATCCTAAACCAGCATTAGAAGCTTCTCATTTACAGTGTCTATTGGTATAGATTTGCCATGGAAAATACTGACTTTACCTGATGAGTTACTGGCATCAACTGACATTTCTATCATTGTCTTTAATCCAAGATCTCTTAAGTACTTGAATCACAATCTATACACAGTCATTACATAAGAAGCAGTTTAAAAATCAAAAAAGAACGTTCTAAAAACAAAAAAGTTGAAAGTTTAAATACTGTAATATTTTATATGCTAATAACACTTTCAGAAACACTTACTTTGACTTTTCACTATTCTTCAAGACGTTAATACACTTTCCCAGAGTCAATAAAGAAGTGTTGATATTCCCAGTCTCTCTTAACCTTTCACCTTCATTCTGTGTCTTCATAGTTCGTTCTGAACCAGCAAGATCACATAAAGATAATCTGAATTAAGAAAAAAAAAGTACTTTAAAAGTTCTTCAAAACAATTACAAATAATTAAATTTAAAGAATATTCAACTTACTCACTGACTCGAATTACACGAGACATTTCAGAATCTTCAATCTGTAATATTTTAACAGTGAATATGCTGTGACTGAAATACAAAGATCAAATGTTATCTTATCATTTTTAATTTCTGCATTCTAAATAGGAGAGACAAGTATTCAAATCAATCTTATTTATACCCTAGTATAACTACAGTCCACCATTGCATTTTCCAATTAGCTGTTAAATATTTCAAGCCAGTGTTCTACTGTCACTTACATACCCAAATGCCTAAAATCATCTTTTGCCTAGCTCTAAATCCCTCAAATTATCTCCTGACAGTTCAACTTCTATTAATAGTATCATTTATAATAAAGCGACATTTTGTTTGAAAAGATAATATTAGTTAAAATGATATTATGTACAGCTAGCCAATACTCTGAATACATACCTAAAGCAAAGCATACATTTGACCTATAGATCCGGATCTTGTATTGTCCCATGCCCAACTGACTACGGAAACAGGGCTCCTTCTCTAAGAAAAAGCCTGCTTTAATTATCTCACTGCTTAAACTTATTTCCTTTGCCTCTCATCCCCCAATCCCATCAAAACTTCCTTCCTTAACCCCTTGAGATTATACCCTCACTGAGTATATTTATATAGTATTCAGGGGATAAGTGAGAAAGACCCAGAGAAAAGGCCACCATTATTACTAACTCCAAAAATACTGAGCTTAGATACTGACATAAAGAAAGAGTAAAAATACCTCAGAGATTTCCTATAAATTAATAAATCTACTGTCAGGACAGCAAACAGTATTGATAAACGTGTTTAGTGTTATTCTGTATACCAAATGTTTTTTATGCCTTATGAATTTATTTAACACAAGAGAACCTACTGCCCACTTTAATGTAAAATTAGCTGTGTTTAAATTAACATAGAATACTATCAGTGATTCGAGTTTACTCTTACAGAGTTTATTCTTTACCTTCTACTGGAAGCATTATTCAATTTTGTGAAGGCAACACTCTGGTGCTTTATTCCTAGTTTTAAAAGTCTATAGGCTTCTTTGGAATCAGATACTTGAATCCATTGTAGATCTTTAAAAAATAAACAGGATATATATTAATTTATTGAGACAAAGAATGTGTTCTACAATGTAATCTCTTTGAAAGTCTTTTCCTAGTGACATATAATGAAATCTTTCTTCTAACAACACATCCTAGCTGGAGTCAACTCAGCTATTTCAGGTTACACCAGAGAAGATTGTAACAATGTTCTAGAATGTAAATTACACAAACACACAAAATAAATGTTTGTCAACAGAGTCTGCCAAACGGAAAATTAAATACAGTAACAATTCCTTGGAATTAGACACTCAGGGAAAAAAAGAGAGGCAAAGTACAGTACAGATTAAACCTGTAAAATTACCTAGCTATTAAACACTGAAGATTGTAATTTATTAGTGAATCATAAAATCAGATTTATTGAATCATGACCAGTATTTTAATTTTTATTTATTTATTTATTTATTTATTTTTTTGGAGACAGGGTTTCACTCTGTTGCCCAGCCTGGAGTGCAAAGGCGTGATCATGGCTCTCTACAGCCTTGACCTCCTAGGCTCAAGTGATCCTCCTGCCTCAGCCTCCAGAGTAGCTGGGACTACAGATGCATACGATCATGCCAGGCTAATTTTTGTATTTTTTGTAGAGATGGCGTTTTGCCATGTTGCCCAAGCTCGTCTCGAATTCCTGAGCTCAAGTGATCCACCCGCCTCAGCCTCTCAAAGTGCTGGGATTACAGGTGCGAGCCACTGCATCTGGCCAGCATTTTGTAGAAATGACAAAGAATACAGAAAATATTACAGTGCATTCCTTGTAGTAAAAGTATAATTAACGAAACTTTTGAGTTGTAAATATTACATATGTATATATATACATGCATGTAGGTACTGAGTCATGATGTTATTAATATGTGTTTCCTACTGTGAATAATTGTTTTAAAAGGTTAGAAAAACCACTCCGGAAGAATAGTAACATTTCATAGCTCCAAAATTTGGACACTCTTACAAAGCAGGAGAATAACGTGAACATAACCATACACAGCTTTTCCCATCACCACAAATCCAATTAATGATACTCAAGCAAATACAATACCAAAATAGACCCTTTTATATTCAAGTTTAATAAATATACCAAAACATACTTCCAAAGCACAAAATTATCTTCTTCTCTTAATGTTAATAATTAGCATTACAATTTTCAATTTTCTATTTGCTTTAGTCTTACAGCTATCACAAAGCCCAGGAAGAGAACTTTGGAGCAATAAGATAAAAATATTCATTAGTATACCTTTTATAAAAGAATAGCCCTTTACGTCTTGGGAAAGGCGCAGCATCTTTCTCTTTTGGAATTTAGATGATACAGGAACAAATAAGTCATAAATATATTCATTGTAAATTTCAAAGAAAGAAACCCACACAGAAAATTTTATACTATTAGCCATATTCAAGTTGGCTTGTTCATAATCTTTTATGGATTCTTCAAACTCTGAGATATTCAAAGAGTTAGTTAAACTTCCTACAAAAAAAAAAGAAAAAGAAAAAACAATCACGAAAGTAAGCAACTGACTAAAAACGTGACAAAAGTACAAATCGATTCTCACACTTGAAAAACCAAGTATGCTTAATCTTTTGACCATCTATGTTAAACACTTTTTGGAACAAAGGAAGATGTAAATAATATGTGGATTAACCAAAGTTAGACAACTTCTTATAATTCCTTTCTTTTTGAAAATATGTTAATGAACCAATAGATATCAAATGTAAAGGACAAAGAAAAACAAGTGTCTTTCAAATTCAATATTAAAATTGTAACCAGTAAAAGGGATATCTGTAATATTTAATACAAACGAAACATTACAATGACTGACATTTCATATAAATATGTATCATTTTCCAGGTATCACCGACTATGTCATTATAGAAATTAAATCCTTAGTAACCAAAGAAGAGGTCTATAGAAAAAAAATAAATAAATACAATGTGAAAAATTTTTTTTTTTTTTTGAGACAGTTTCACTCTGTTGTCAGGCTGGAGTGCAGTGGCGCGATCTCGGCTCACGGCAACCTCCACCTCCCGAGTTCAAGGATTCTCCTGCTTCAGCCTCCCAGGTAGCTAGGAGTACAGGCCCGCGCCACCATGCCCAGGTAATTTTTTTATTTTTAGTAGAGACGGGGTTTCATCATGTTGGCCAAGATGGTCTCAATCTCGACCTCATGATCCACCCACCTCAGCCTCCCAAAGTGCTGGGATTACAGGCGTGAGCCACCATGCCCAGCCTAAAAATTTTTTAATAATAAAAATAAAACATTAGAAGTGATTTAAAAATTAAAAGCTTTTCAAGTGTACTTCATATAATTGATACATCAAAGATAAGTGAGAAACAAAACCTTACCATAAAGAGTATCATCACTATCATTACGCACAGTAACCTAAAAAAAAGATTGTTTTAAAAAATTAAAAAAACATTTTCATTAAGGTTAAATAATCAAGATATTAATTACCTATCCAAATAAGTCACTACCAAATCACAACCTTTCATCTACTCAATTCAGTGAATTCTTTAATTTTTCCTAGTTAAATAATATAGTTTCATGGAAAAATACAGAGAACTATGAAAAAGAATATTATCATGTATAATCCTGCCACTCTGGTTGGTTACTATTAATATTTTAAAATATTTCCCTTCTATTCTTTTCCCCACACTTACGTTGTAAGCTTTTTCTCCCCATAATTAAAAATTGTTTACAACATTTGATGGCTATATAACACATGTGAAATGACTTAATTATTCCCTTACTATTAAACATTTAAATTATTCACCAAGTTTTGCCAAACATCTTTACATATTTTCTTCTGCATTCTTATTATTTCCTTAGAAATAGAAATAAACCCATTTCCTTGGAGTATACACCTAAAAGTGAATTGGTGGATGAAAAGATATAAAATATTTTAATGTTCTCACTCTTAACACACTATTGCCAATTTGCTTTCTAGAACCATTTACAATGTATGAAAGCACATTATCTCATTTTTTTTAACATTTTAATCATTTCATAGGCAAAACAGTATCATGTTTTAACTGGATAACTTGTTAGAATTTTTTTTTTTTTTTTTGAGAGAGTCTTGCTCTGTCACCCAGGCTGGAATGTAGTGGCGCAATCTCGGCTCACTGTAACCTCCACCTCCCGGGTTCAAGCAATTCTTGTGCCTCAGCCTCCCAAGCAGCTGGGACTACAGGTGTGAGTCACCATGCCCAGCTAATTTTTTGTATTTTTAATAGAGACGGGGTTTCGCCATGTTGGCCAGGCTAGTCTCCAACTCCTGGCCTCAAGTGATCAGCCTGCTTCAGTCTCCCAAAGTTCTGAGATTACAGGCATGAACCACCATGCCCAGTGAAAAATTTTTTTCATTATTAATGATTTTAATTTCCTCTATGAATTGGCTATGGAGTTATCCACCAATCCCCATAAATTTTGTTAAAACACTATTCTACTTTCAGAGACCATAGTCACAGACTCAACTTTGAACTCCACTGGTAACACACTTTTTACTGCCTTAAAACCCTGGTTTCTAAATGTTTTAAAAAAGAAAAATTTGCATTAATAATAATAGGGTAAAAATATTTACAAAAACAATTAGTAGTTTTTAACAGCCTTGAATAGAATAATGTCTGAAAATATACTACAAAATCCAGAAGGCACAAGAGGAATAAACAGACAAGTATAACTTCATTTTTAAAAGTTTATATGGTACCACCTTATATAAAATAATACCTCCTCACAGTATATTACATATTTATTTATTGTCAGTCTCCATGAGGGCAGTACCATTTGTCCTCAAAACTGAAAATATTGCCCGGAAAAAAAACAGATGACTTAATAAAATTTGCTGAGTAGATGAATACTGAAAAACACAATGGGCCAGGCTTGGCAGCTCAAACATGTAATCTCAACACTTTGGAAGGCCAAGGGAAGAGGATCTCTTGAGGCCAAGAGTTCAAGTCCAGCCTAGGCAACATACCAAGACCCCATTTCTACAAAAAAAATCAAAACAGCCAGGAGCGGTGGCATGCCCCTGTAGTTCCAGCTATTCAGAGGAGGTCGAGGCAGGAGAACCACTTGTGACCAGGAGTTCAAGACAGCAGTGAGCTATGATCATACCGCTATACTCCAGCCTGGATGACAAAGCAAGATCCTGTCTCTAAAAACTAAAAAAAGGAAGAAAAAAAAGAAAAACACAATGGGGGCAGGGGAGAAGCAAACAATAAGCCAGAAAATTTGCAACCCATACACTCATACATTAATAATGTATTCATTTTTTTAAATACATTTTAATAAATCAGTAAACAAGAAAAGTCATACAATACTAGATAAATGGACAAAGAACATATGTGACAATTCACAGGAAAAAATTCTAAGATGTACTAATCAACTAATTTACAATTAAAAAAATATAAAGTAAGCTCAAGTGAGCCATTTTTCACCTATCAAACCAGACATTATTAAATATCCAATCTTGGCCTGAGTTTGGGAAAATTAGCACCAAATATATTTGCAATGGAATGTTTCTTTACTGAAACACTGTTCAAAATAGTAAAACACAGAAACAATACAAATGTCCATCAATGGAGACTTAGTTTTAAAAGCTGATTTAAAATTTAAAAAAACAAGTTAAAGACATAACAGATAAAAGGCACATGATTTAAGGTAGGAAGAGATTTAAGATACGCTAAATGAAATACCAAGTCATAGAATGGTAAGCATAGTAAGATCTTTTTGTTTAAAAAAAAAAATTATATCATACATATAAAAACAAAGGTATGAAGATATACACATCATATATATGACCATGTTTGTGTATATACAGATAGAAAGCTCTGTGTATGGATTTTATAGAGAGAGAGAAAAGGTCCAAAAACAATACTTCCCAATCTATTAATAATTTTTTCTTTAGGAATGAAATTAAAGGAAACTTTTACTTTTTACTTCTCACATTCCCTATTTTAAATTTTGGGTACATATTACTTTCACAATTAAAAAATAGAATTTTTAAAAATCATTACATAAAAAGCACAATGCTGGCTCTACAACAATCAAAAAAGATTTCAGAACCATTTACATTTGTATTGTTTAAACATTCTTGCTGTTGGTATAATATAAATACAAAAGATGTCTTCACACTTTAAGCTTTATTTTTCTCGAAAACATAAATAATAACAAAAAACACTACCACCACAAACCAGATTCCAATATATGGTGAAACAATCTAAAGGGTTTATAAGAAGTCAGGAATTATACATATTTTACATACTAAAATATTTCCATACCTCTTTAATTTGCCGAAGCAATGCACTTTTGCTAGCAATTTCTTCTTTCTCTTGTTCTGATGATAACCGTAAGTATTCTCTGGATCTATGTGGTTTAAGGTTCATCTTTGTATACAGTCTGTCTTGAAGACTATCAAATAATACATTCAAAGTTCGAGGCAGAATGCCAATATTTTCTTCTGTGCCTGCAAAAGGAATTTTTGTGTTATACTCTCTCAGTCTACTAGGAAAGAGGAAACTTTTCTTGTTTATTAAAGCTCCTTTTATACTACCAATAGGCAAGAATCAACAACTGAAACGGAAATGATAGCTGAGGATTACTCAGCTTTCCATCACTTTGTTATTCACAGTATTACCAACATTTTATTGACTATTATTCTGATGTAAACATGAAACTTTACATTCAGATAATGCAACCATATTAAGATTTGTAACCACCCATAATCACAAACTATAAAAGTAAAATGAAATACAAAATTTCTTCTGGTCATTTATGCTTAATTCTCTGTATCACATCAATACTTTTTCTGGATTTTAATCATCATCTAAATCTCTATCAATGGGTAAAGTATTTTTACAAATGAATTAAATAAATTTGAATTAAAAGCCAATAGCAAGGCCAGGCATGGTGGCTCTTGCCTGTAATCCAAGCACTTTGGAAGGCCAAGGTGGGCATATCACCTGAGGTCAGGAGTTCGAGACTAGCCTGGCCAAAATGGTGAACCCCCATTTCTACAAAAATATAAAAATTAGCTTGGCATGGTGGCGCACGCCTGTAGTCCCAGCTACTTGGGAAGCTGAGTAGCTCAGGCAGGAGAGTCATCTGAACCCAGGAGGCAGAGGTTGTAGTGAGCTGAGATCACACCACTGCACTCCAGCCTGGGCAACAGAGTGAGACTCTGTCCCTCCCCCGCCAAAAAAAAAAAAAAAAAAAAAACAGCAATACGTAATAATATGCTAGTACTATTAAAAATAGAGCAAACGCATACTAGGTAATAGCAACATAACTACATGTATGTATTATAAAAACACTGAGTGATTATTATTGCTTCCTTATCCTTTCCAACCAAAATAAAACAATATTTACCTTGAAATGTATATGTTTTTCCTGAATTGGTTAGCCCGTAAGTAAAAATCAGACGACTCTGTCCTTCCAAGAGGTCTTTTACTGGTTGCATAATGCAACCCTGAAAGAATTCCTTCTGTGTAGTTGCTGGGCCAAAAACCTAAGCAAATATTTTTTAAAAACTCTTTTTAGAAAATTCAAGTTAATAGTAATAGTGTGTTCCATCCCAACACTACTGTTTAAAAATTTAAAAGATTCATTCTTAAAATAGGTGCCACATCCCCACTCCCACAAATACATTTGATAGTTTTACTACCAGAAAGTTTTCAAGATAGAAATCTGTACCAGGGAATCAAGTATTCACCTAAGTTTTGAAAAGAATATTTCTTAAAAATATATTAATAATAACTTTAATAACACTACAGTGATCTCTTTACATCCAATTATATATTTCCAGACCTGAGATTTGAGTCTTATCCTTAAAATCTAAGTTGCATAAGCATAAAATGTATAGTTCATTATATACAATTATATAGCAATTTAGCCTAAGCCAAGTCTCTTTATCTTTAAAACAAAAAACAAAAACACTTCAGTTTTACCTTGGAAAAACTGAATTTCTGTGCCATCTGCCCTGAGCTTTTTTCACTTAACCGACCAAGGATGCATTGAGGCTCTTTCAGCACAACAGTCTGTGAATCCAGAATATGCACACAGCCCTAGAAAACATACCCCCAATAAATAAAAACTAGTATTTTGCCATTTTAAATGAAAGTAAAATATTAAAATTCTATTAAATTCAACACAAACCTCAGACTCAAGTTCTTTTTCTGACTGTGTAAATGGTCTTATTCGAAGACAAACCTGGAGATAATCTTTAGATTCGAAACTGTTTGCCTTAAAAAATAAAGGAGAAAAACATTGTGTTTTTGAAAGATACAGCTTTTCAGAGACCATTTTTCCTTAACATGGCTACTTTTTACATAATAATCTGAGATGATAAAGAATTTCTAAGCAGTCACTATCCTGCTTTTAATAATGTTAGAAAAACTCAATAAATCTATTTAAATAAAAACAAAATACACGAAAAAAGATCCAATTTCCTCCATCTCCTGTATTTATACTTGAAGTTTATAAAAAGCCTTTATTCCACAAAAGCCTAATATAATTAATGAGGCCCTAAGTCATTGGAAAATATAACTCTAGAATAAATCAAAAGTAACTAGAATATTCTATTATTCAAATGCTCAGTTCCATGAGGTATTCAGAATTTTTTTTACTATGTACCATTCTCCTTGTTACTTTTTCTGAGGAAAAAATGTGCATAGAAAATGTAATTTTAAAGAAATGTTTTAATGTTTTTTTAAAAAAGTAAAAAGGAAACAACTTGATAAATGCAACTTAATCAAAACAGACATAACTAGAAAATCTGAATAACCCAATTTCTATGAAGCAAACTGAATCCATTTTCAAACAAAATAATGCCACAAAAAAAAAATTCAGGCCCTAGTAGTTTAACGGTAAATTCTATCAAACATTTAAGAAAATGATCAGGCCAGGAGCGGTGGCTCATGCCTGTAATCCCAACACTTTGGGAGGCCGAGGCGGGTGGATGACCTGAGGTCGGGAGTTCGAGACCAGCCTGACTAACATGGAGAAACCCCATCTCAACTAAAAATACAAAATTAGCCAGGCATGGTGGTGCATGCCTGTAATCCCAGCTACTTGGGAGGCTAAGGCAGGAGAATCGCTTGAACCTGGGAGGCAGAGATTGCTGTGAGCCAAGATGGCGCCATTGCACTCCAGCCTGGGCAACAAGAGCAGAACTCCGTCTCAAAAAAAAATACAAATTGTACATAAACTCTTTAAGAAAATATAGGAAGAGAAAATACCTTAACTAATTTTGAGTTTGACATAAGCTGAATAACACAATTGACAAAGATATCCTCAGGAAAAAATTAGAAAACAAAATACCACATTAAGATATACGCAAAATTTCCCACACAAAATACTAACCAATATATAAAACAGGATAATACATCTGACCAAGAATGGTTTATTCTAGGAATATAAAGTCTGTTTAGCATTCAAAAATCAATCCAGGCAATTAACCATATTAAAAGAACAAATGAAGAGAAACTTTTATCTCTACAGATGGGAAAACAGCATTTGACAAAATCCAACGTCCATCTGTAATAAAAATTCTCAGCAAAGTGTAATGAATGCAAACTTCCTCATCCTGATAAAGGGCACTTACAAAAAATCTATCGCTAACAACAAACTTAACAGGAAAGACTCAATTTAAGATGAGCAGCAAAATGAGTAATAAGAAGAGGATTTCTGCTTCCCCACTTCTAGTAACATTGTATTAAAAGTTCTAGCTGGTGTAATTGGGTGTGAAGGGGGAAAGGGGATGGGGGAAGAAAAAAGGAGGGGTAAGGGAAAGAAAAAGGGAAGAGAAAAGGAAAGGAAAAAGAAAGGTAAAAGGGAACGGAAGAAGGGAAAGAAAGAAGTGGAGGGGAGAGGAGGGGAAAGAAAAGGAAAAAAAAATGGAAAGAAAAAAAGGAAATGAAAAGACAAAAGTCATCCAAATTGGGAAGGAAGAAATAAAATTTTCTTTATTTAGAAACAACATGAACATACGCATACAAAATCCAACAAATCTACAAAAAATTAACGTATACTAACAAAATGCTAATCAGAGGTTACTTGGAGGTGTGATGGGAGGGAGGACTTACAAGGAGCCTCAAGGAAACTTTTGAGGGTAATGGTTATACTCACTATCTTGACTGTAGTGACAGTTACATAAGTGTATGCACATGTCAAAACTTATCAAACTGCGTATCTGAAATATATGCAGTGTTTCATTATGCTTAAATAAAGCAACTAAAAATATTATTTACAATAGCATCAAATAACATAAAATGTTTATAAATATATTTGACAAAAGACACAAAAGGCCTCTACATTGACAAGTATAAAATACTGCTAAGACATTAAAGACCTAAATAAAATGAAGAATACTGTGTTCATGGATTAAGACTCAATATTGTCAAGATGTCAATTCTCTCCAAACTGATCCACAGATTTAATGCAATCCCAGTCAAAATCCCAAGATGCTGTCTTGTAGAAACTGGCAAGCTGATTCTAAAATTTATGAATATGCAAAGGACCTAGAAAAGCCAAAATTTTCCTAGAAAAGCAAAACTGGAGAATTCACACTACCTAATTTCAAGAATCATTATAAAGCTACAGAAATAGAGAGTATTGTGTTGGAATAAGGACAAATAGGTCAAAGGAAGAGAATAAAATCCAGAAATAGATCCACATATACACAGCCGTTTGTAAAGCACCAAAACAACAGGGAAAGGAAAGTCTTTTCAATAGATAATGCTGAAATAACTATTTATGTAGTTAAAAAAAAAATGTATGGAAGCTAAAAAGAAAAAGAAAAAAGTTAACCTGGGTCCCTATATCAACTGCACACAAAAACTGTTCAAAATGGACCACAGATATAACTACTCAAATGAAAACTAAAATTTCTAGAAAAAGTAAGACAAAAACTTTGGGGAAGGCGAAAGTTTCTTAAAGAGAACACACACACAAAAAAATTCACCAAAAAAGAAAAGAAAATGTTAAATTGAATGTCTTTAAATTTTAAAATGTCTGATCTTCAAGACACTATTAATCTGATAAAGGATTTGTATACATAAAGATTTCTCACAAAACACTAATGAAACAACCTAATTTAAATGGGAAAAAGATCTGAAGAGACACTTTACAAAGAAAGTAGAAAAATGGCCAAGAATACTTGAAAGAGTGCTCATTAGAAAGGGCAAACTAAAACCACAACAGGATACCATTACACATCCACTAGAAATAAAAAGTTCCATTATCAAGTGTTAGCAAAGAGGTAGAAGCACTGGAACCTACATACATTGCCACTGCTGGGATAGCCACTTTGAAAAACAGTTTAGTAGTTACTTATAAAGTTAAACTTACACAGTTTGTATTCCTAGGTATTTACCAAAGAAAAATGAAAACACAAGTTCACAAAAAGGCTTGCACATGAATGTTCAAAGCAGCATTATTTATAATGACCTCAAACTGTAAACTACCTAAATGTCCATCAAACGACAAATGGAAATGTGGCAGATCTGCACAACAGACAACTATTTAGCAATAAAAAGGGAAAAACTACTGATGTATGACACACGACAAATCTCAAAAACATCATGCCAATCCAGGAGTCAATAAATTTTCTCTGTAAAGAGCTAGACAGCTAATATTTTAGGTTCTAGAGACCCTATAGTCTCCTCACAACTACTCAACTCTGCCATTATAGTGCCACAACGGATGTAGTAAATAAATAAACCAATAAGCACGATTGTGATGCAATAAAACTTTATGGACAGTGATGTTTGAAATTCATATAATTTTTATGTTAGGTGACATTATTCCTATTTTGATTTTTCTTCCACTATTTAAAAATATAAAAACAATTCTTAGCTTGTATCTAAGTACAAAAACAGGTAATACAAAAACAGGCCATTGTTTGCCAACCCTTGCATTAGAAGGAGGCATGATAATCAACACAATACTTTTCTTGTACTTACCTCAGTGTTTGGAGCAACTAAGGAAAATTCATGAGACAGATCAAGCTTAATGCCATCGAAATTTATTTCTGAAGGCCTTGCAATTGGGTCAGCACTAAAAACATAAGATGGTCGAGGTACTCCCTCTTGATTAAAATTAGATTCCATTCTGCAAGAATAACAGCAACTTCTTTAACAACCTTAATAAGTCAGCATGTAAGCCACCCACACTTTCAAAAGTCTAGCCCACTACTTCCCTCCAAATAACTAGATTTTAGAAAAGAAACGCATTACATTGCTTCATTTATAACACAATGCCCTACAGGAAAGACTAAAGATCAAATTATATTTACAGACTCTGACAGCCTACTATTTTCATATAATATCCATTCAAAGAGGTTTCGTGAGTACAGGTAATCTGTAAAGATGGTATAAAATGTTTACTCTCTCCGTGAAATCCTCTCAAAACTCAAATAGTAAGGAGATCACAGGGTAAATTATAACCTTGTGTCATCTACTTAGTGACTCCTGTAGAATGTTACTTACAGACTTTGTTTTAGCATTTAAAAGTTAAAACTCAGTTATCTGGGTCTGGTGCGGTGGCTCACGCCTGTAATCCCAGCACTTTGGGAGGCCAAGGCGGGTCGATCACGAGGCCAGGAGTTCAAGACCAGCCTGGCCAAGATAGTGAAACCCCGTCTCTACTAAAAATACAAAAAAAAATTAGCCAGGCGTGGTGCCAGGCACCTGTAATCCCAGCTACTCGGGAGGCTGAAGCAGAGAATTGCTTGAACCCGGGAGGCAGAGGGTGCAGCGAATCGCGATCGCGCCACTGCACTCAAGCCTGGGTGACAGAGTGAGATTCCGTCAAAAAAAAAAACACGAAAAAAACAAAAAAAAACTCAGTTATCTGAAAAATTGCTTTCAATTTCAAATTCAAGTAAAAAGTAAAATAATATATGTAAACACATTCAAAACAGTACCTGACACATCACAGGTTTTAAGCTAAATAGGAATAATGCATCAGTAAACTATTACCATTGAATTAAACATCAAATCACTAAACTAAAAGGTAAACTTAAGGATAACCTTAACTAAAAAATACTAACATTCTAATATTTACTGAGAATCTACTAGATGTACAATACCAGAGAGAGGAGGAGGACTCTGTGCTGTTTTTTGACAAGATTAAAAAATATACAGATCAGTGACTCCCAAACTAAGGTTCCTAGCTCAAGAAAGTAGTAACGACCATCACCCACAGGTATTATATAAAATGAACCAAAGATGGCCCTTGCATAATAGCTCTACAGTGTAAACTTCTTCACAGTTGGTAGGGATCTTAGCTCAAAAGCCCACTCGATCAAGGACCATGAATGTTTAAAATAAAAATTAAAAAGCCTACGGCCGGGTGCAGGGGCTCACACCTGTAATCCCAGCACTTTGGGAGGCCGAGGTGGGTGGATCACGAGGTCAGGAGATCGAGACCCTCCTGGCCAACATGGTGAAACCCCGTCTCTACTAAAAATACAAAAATTAGCCGGGTGTGGTGGCGTGCGCCTGTAGTCCCAGCTACTAAGGAGGCTGAGGTAGGAGAATCGCTTGAACCCAGGAGGCAGAGGCTGCAGTGAGCCGAGACTGCGCCACTGCGCCACTGCGCTCCAGCCTGAACACAGAGCAAGACTGCGTCAAAAAAAAAAAAAAAAAAAAAAAAGGGAAAAGCCTGCTGGGGCGCCAAAGTCAAATTCTGAAGCATCCATTTACTTTCAATATGGCCCAAAATAAGCATATTTTTAGCCATTTAGAGCCTGCCAGGTTTGAATGCCCCATGAAACTGCACCCAACATTTGCCAGACACATAAAACCCGGGATTATCAAGACCCCCAAGCCACTGCTGCCCTTGAGAGTTTCTATGATCCAGAGACTCTCCACTGTGCAACATCATTTAGGCATGTAAGCCCCTCTATGATTCTTTCCTCCCCGACTCCCCATTCCCCTTGCCCTCTTTCCCCTCTAGATGGTGGCCCCTCACCCTGGTCTAGAAAAGGTCCCAAACTGAGACGGATTTCCTTTGCCTACAATCCTGTCAAAATCCTTGTTTATTCCTGCCATCTTGTTGTCAATCTTTTTCCTTGATCAGGCTGAAATTCCTAAACGTATCACAAGAACATAGTTGACTTTTTTCCCCTAAATTGCAAAAAGACTAAGGAAAGCACTGATCTAGATCATGGGTAAGGGGGTGCAGAGGGGGGAGCATCTGCAAAACGTTAAAGTACTGGCTTGACATTTCATAACACAGAGTTCATGGAAATGCCCAGAAAACTAAAAAACACCTGTGGCTTCAAATAATAATTTTTGGTTTAAAGAAAAGTGTTGATAAATCTTTTAAATTGCTGAATTAAAAAGAATATTCCTATGTACTAAAAGCAGTTATAATAAAGTATTTGTTCATATGCTCATTTTTCAATGAACAAACTACTTCCTAGCATTTCTAAAAGTGTTCAGACTTACTGTAACTTCTTGCGATTTTAGATGACTTCTACTTATACATGGCCTTCCCAACTAAACTGGAAACTTCTTGATGGCAAGAACCTTGCCTTATACCACTCTGTATCCCCTATAACAAATTCAGCGACTTATGCAGGGATAAAGACTACCTAATGACTTAAACTAATGGTTATAAAGAAAATACTCTTCCAAAAAAAAAAAAAAGTCGGTCCTAGTCTGTAATATTATCTTTCGTGACAGCAGGCTTCAAGACCTCATTTTTCATTTCAAAAGGCTGCTCTGACTGGAAAACTGCATATTTACCCTCTCTCCAATAAGAATCCACAATTGGAGACTTTGGTGAAAAATAGCAGAATCTGTTACTGAATGAGGTTTCTGAATGTGGTCTACAATACACAGCCTCAAAAAAAGTCTTCACAACTAATCGATGAGTATTTTATGTTATTTTTACAATTTAAAATCTGGAGTCTTGGGCATGTAATAAGATAAATACACTGTTACACTACCTAACCCATAAGGCGTGAACTTCTGTAAACTAGTAGTTTAGCAAGAAATATAAGAGAACTGTGCCAGACATGCATCACTGAACCAGCGAGCGAATCGAGATGGAGAAAGCCTTCTAAACTGGGGAATGACAGCAGGCACTGTGCCACAAACTCTTCAGCCTGGCACTGCAAAACCCTAGAAGGGCAAGCCCCAAGGACCAGTAGGAGTAGTCTGGAAATAAGTGCACAGAGGCTACCACAGGGCTCCCCCCGCAAAAAGGCCGTGTTACCTACCAGCCGAGCAAACTGCTCACCTCAGAGCTTCAGAAAACTAGGTGTGGCAAAACAGGCCTGTTCCTCAACAACAACAGAAGCAACAACAATAATAATAACTGCAAACATTTAGTACCTACTGTGTGCCAGCACTAACAACTTTACACATTACCATTTAATCTTCACAAAAGCCGAAAGAAATAGACACTTCATTGCAGCCTTTTAACTGATAAGAAAACTAAGGTACAGAGAGAGATTAAATGAATTGTCTTGCGTCACTCAGCTAATTAGCAGTGGAGGCGAGATTTAAACCCTAACCGAATTAGTATGACTCATTCCTCGCTGCGTACCCCGTGTTCGCATCGCTCCGCAACCCAGTTCCTGACAGTAACCTCCACTGGGGTACGAGCCCTGTCGGAACATGTCCACATTGCCAAAGCCGTTTCCCCACCTTAGGCCCCATACATGCGCAGTCACCCACCTCCTTCCCCACACCTTCCCGCGGGTCACCTCCTCACCTGCAAACGTCGCCTAACTAGCCGGACCCGCGAGCAGCACTGCGATGTTACCGTTTTCAAATTCAAACAATGGCGGCCAGGGCACCGCACTGAACGCTGGGAGTAGGTGGGGCGTCCAGAGCTCCGCCAGGGAGCGTAGCCGGCTCGCGCTGCGGGCTTTCCAGCAGCTACCGGAAGAAGCTCTCCAATATGGGGGCGGGTCTTGAAACGCGGGCAGCCAATGGGCGGAAGCAGGCGTGGGCCGCCCTGGTGCTGACGGTCTCGTTTGCCTCCCAGCTCTGCTAGCCGGGCTTTAGTAGTGCGCTTTCTCGCGGCTGTCATAAGTACCAAGCTGTTGACTGGGACACCGATCTCCAATTCTGTCCTCGAGGCAATAAAGATGTGGCGAAGGCCCGAGGTGAGGCCACTGCCACTGCACTTAGTCCTGCGACTCCCCTAAGGACGGGCCGAGGAATGGCGGACTAGCCACTTCCCAGTCCTGTCCCTACGGGGCAGAAAAAGGCTCGGCATCCCGGGATCCGGAGGGTCACTTCCCTCGCTGCATCCCCATTGTGCAACTGCCAGTGTAAAAATTGATATAGGTAAGCTTATGAATGCTAAAACTAATGAATGCAAGATGCTAAAACAAACAATTAACTGAAAGGTTGTTGGGAAGAGGATGTTAGTATCTCAAAGAATCACCCTACAGATCATTTCTTATTATAAAGGGAAAATAGAATTTTACACTGAAGAGATTTATTAGACATACCTTAACCAAGTGAAGATACTTAGCATCGCTAATATCACCCGATAGTATTTGTGCTAGAAATGTTTGACATTAATCATGAGGAAACAATCAGAAAAAAACAATGTAGAATATTCTACAAGACAACAGGCCTAGGCTCTTCAAAAATGTCAGTGTCATGACAGGAAAAAGAAAAAAACGAAGTGGAAAATTGCTTTAGTCGAGAGTCAAAAGAAACCAAATGAAATTTGTGAATCTTGGCTGGTTCATAGATTTAAAAAAAAAAAAAACTTCGAAAGACATTTGTGGACAACTGGGGAAATTTAAATATGAACTACATATTAGATGATATTGAATCAGTTTTAAATTGATTGCATGTGAGAATTAATTTGTGATTAAGTGGAAGAATGCCTTTGTTTTTGGAAGGCGCTTGCTAAAGTAATTAGCAGCAAAGTGTCACAGTGTTTGCGGCTTACCTTCAAAAGATATGGCAAAAAAATAGAGAAAGCAAATGTGGCAAAATATTAGTAATTGGTGAATCTAGTTGAAGGGTATAATGGTGTACATCGTACCAGTCTTGCAACTTTCTAAAATAACAGATTTTCTAAAATAAAAAGAGGAGGGGAGAAAAGGAATAGAATTCTGATCTTTACCATGGCCTCCCAGGTCCTGCACAATCAAGTGTCGGCCGACCTCACTCCCCACTACCTGTACAGTAAGTTGATCTGCTCTGGATACCTCAAACACCAACTTCTTTCCAGCATGTATGAACCTTTGCATGGGTTGTTCCCTGTACCTGAATTCTCTCTTCCCCATTCAACACGTGGCACTTCCCTTCATCATTTAGGTTACGTCTAAAATAGTACCTTCTTAAAGAAGACTTTCCTGACTACTGTATCTCAAGTGAGCACTCTTTTTTTATTTGCAGGTTCAATTTCATTTTTATACTTTTTACAACTAGCAATTGTTGTTGTTCCCCTACCCTGTAAAATGTAAGTTCTGTGAGTAGAATAACTGTGTTTTGTTTGGTCGCTAATGTATCCTCAATGACTCTCTAACACAAGACAAGCAAATCAATATTTGTTGAACAATGAATGAAAGCTGATGTGGCTAGGTAGAGACCATGGGGAGGAGTCAGGGGAGTGAATCTGTAGGCATGGGGCAAGGCCAGACCCTGTAAGCCTTAGCCAAGTTACTAACTTGAGTATTACGAAATGCTTACTGGATAACCAGTTTTAAGCATGGTCATGGTACACTCCAATGTGCATCTATCTTTTGAAAAGGTTAATCTCCTGGAGAAACTAGAGGCAGCCAGGGAGGATGCTGTTGAACCAGTTAGGAGGCTGTTGCAAGAGATTCCAGGAAAAGATAATGATAATGTGGACTTGGAAGATGGCAAAGGAGTTGCAGAAAAGTATCCAGATTTTAAAGGTACTTTTTCCGACGTTTTTCATTTCAGCACCAGCTGCTGGGTTTTTCCCTTAGGGAGATGCAGAGCCAGCTTGATTGGGAAGTGCTTAAGATTTAGTACCCATTCCAAAGAATTCCATCTGTGCCCTTGAAATGAATATTAACGTAAAATGAAAAATTTTGTAAGTTACATCAAGCTGATTTTTCTGCCCTGGCCACAGTCTCTACTGTTAGTAATAGCTAACTTTCTTTATGCCAGGTAGTATTCTTAGCACTTTATACTCATTTAATCCTAACAGTAACTCTGTAAGGCAATTTGTTGTTGTTACAGCCAATTAATAGAAGAGGAAACCGAGGCATGGAGCTAGTAAGGAAATAGTAAAGGTATCTACTAAATAGAAGTGTTGAAGATTAAATCAGATAGTAGTGTAAAGTATTTATAAAAGTATCTGGCATATGTTAAATAATAACTTGCTTCAATTTATATAACAAACAGAGAGACTGGAATTTGAATCTGGGTGATCCGGCTTCAGAGTCTGTGCATTCTTTGGCCTCTCAAAGTTTGGATCCAACACCCCTGGAATTCTCTTAAGAAAATACTAAGTGCTTAACTCCACCTGCAAAGCCATCTCTAGAAGCAAGACTGAAGCAGCTGACTTTTCAACCCCAAAATAATACTTTTGAGTGTGTATTAATTGCAAAGGTTTAAATAATAAGTTCAACAAAAATTTATCAGCCACCCACTAAGTGACAGATGTCTCTACCCTTGAGAGGCCCTTAAGAGGCCTTCATCTAAAGTAGCCCTTCTCAACCTGGGATTTCAAGAGACAATTAATCCCTAAATGCCTTTAGGCACCCATTGTATATAATGTATTAACTTCTTTCATATACATCTAGAATGGCACTGGTTCTACACCATCCTGAAAATAATTTTTTTTATCTCCTGTGGTTCATATGGGGAAATCCATATGCAAAGTATTTCAAAACATGACAAATGTTGTAATAGAAATGAACAAGGAATAATGGGAGCAGAGTGAGCATAGCTTAAAAGTAATGGCTGTGAAGTCAGACTTGAGATTGAGTATAAGCCCAGCCACTTATAGGGCTCATAAAATTGTTGTAAGGATTAAAATAGCATATGTAAGTTATTTAGTATAATCCTGGCACATAGTAGGTTTCATAATGGTAGGAATATTTATTAAATCTGTTTATTAGGTCATTAGAATGCAAACTCGTTACTATCTTGGTCCTCTATAGCCCCAACATCTAAAACCGTACCTTGCACAAAAACAAGTACTCAATAAATACTTTTTGATGTAATAAGGGATGTCTACTAGGGAAGATTTCGTAATGTAGCATGTAGGCTGAAGAAAATGATTGGGATTTGCCAGTGAATTACAGGAGGAGGCCATTCCAGGCCATGGAAAGCTGTGAGACAATGATAAAAAGAACAAGAGTTCACAAAAGATTCCAAAAACTAAATACCTACCTCAGCATGACTGTGAACATTAGCTGAAGTGGATAATGGCAGGAGATAAGAAAAGTAGGCAGAGGCTAGATCATAAAGGGCCCTATATGACATGCTAAAGAAGAGCTAGAATTATATTCTGTAAGGCCTAGGTTTTGCTCAGCAGAGGTATGGAAGGAAGAGTGTAGGAAGAGAAGAAAGAAAAGGATTGAGTCTTATGTCTATAATACCAAAATCTTAACAAAGTGCAAATCAAGAAATGAGACAACAGGATGTAGAAGTTTAAGCATATTATTTCAGTGTGCAAAGGTAACCAGTACAGGAAAAAATATATGTAACTATCTAGAGCTAAGTGCTTGTCTGTCTTTGTAGGAAGTAAATAGATATCTATAATTGATACATGAAGAAATAATATTAGGAGGAGCATATCATTTAAAGATATGGTATTTATAGTATTTGGTATAGTAATTGCCAAAAATACTAAAAACAAATTATAAGAATAGTTGCCCCTGGAAAGCAGGCCTGGAGATGTGAAAGGGTGAGATTTTTTTATTATAAGATCTTTTTGAATTTGTAATAAACATTTTTTAAAATTTAATGTGTCCTAGCTGGGCTTGGTGGCTCATGCCTGTAATCCCGGTGTTTTGGGAGGCTGAGGTAGTAAGATTGCTTGAGCCCAGGAGTTCAAGACCAGCCTGGAAAACATGGTGAAGCCACGTCTCTACCAAAAATCAAGAGTTATCCAGGTGTAGTGGTGTGCACCTGTAGTCCCAGCTCCTTGGGAGGGTGAGGTGGGAGGATGGTTTGAGCCTGGGAGGCGAAGGTTGCAGTGAGCCAAGATCATGCCATTGCACTCCACCCTGGGCAACATAGGCAGAGCCTGTCTCAAAAAAAAAAAACAAAAAACAAGAAAATTTAATGTGTCAGAAAAAAAAGCATTTCTTTGCTAATCATTTACTGTGTATTAGGCTATGAGATCCCATTACCTCCTTAGTGAAGGAATCTGACATATTTTTCTAGTTTGTAGTTTGCATGTGCAAAGTTTTTCCAAATGTAAGCTGTCGTGGTGATTTTTCTTCAGAGTCGACTTGACTAGCTTTAGCCTCAGGAAAAAGGCAGTTGGAAAAAAAAAAAAAAGGTTAGCTGTAAAACAGCCTTAAACAGGTCCTTTAGGAGTTATTCCAGAAGAAGGCATTGTTACCATAGAAGAAGATAGTTTCAAGTGTGTTATTACCCCTGAAAACATTCCAGTAGAACAAAATGTGAATGTGGAAGATGGTGATATTGATGATCCTAACCCTGTGTAGGCCTAGGCCAATGTGTGTACATCTTAGTTTTTAACAAAAAAGTTTAAAAAAAAAATAAAAAAATTTAAAATTAAAAAAAGTTCATAGAATAAGGATATAAGGGAGGAAAATATTTTACCCAGCTGTACAGTGTGTTTGTATTTTAAACTAAGTGTTATTACAGAGTCAAAAAGTTAAAAGTAAAAGAAATATAAAAGTTTATAGAGTAAAATTATATATATTATTATATATAAAATATATAATATGATAATATATAATGTATTCTCAATATTATACATTTCTCATATTTACTAGAATTTTTTTTTCTTTCCAACTTGTATTTTAGGCTCAAGGGGTACATGTGCAGATTTCTTACATGAGTAAATTGCATGTCACAGGTGTTGTACAGATAATTTTGTCACCCAGGTATTCCACGTAATACCCAATTATTTACTAGAATTGAAACACTTCTGAATTATACTAACTGTTAATGAAAAAGAGCCAAATTCTGGAAAATATTTGAGGGGATTTATTATGAGCTAAATATGAGTGACCAAGGCCTGAGGCACAGTCTCAAGAGATCCTGAGAACATGTGCCCAAGGTGGTTGGGTTACAACTTGATTTTACACATTTTTGAGGGGCAGAAGTTACAGGCAGACATCAATACATGTAAGGTGTCCATTAGTTCAGTCTGAAAAGGCAGAACAACTCGAATTGGGGGTGGGCAGTGCAGGGAGACTTCCAGGTCATAGGTGGATTCAAATGGTTTCTAATTGGCAATAGGTTGAAAGAGTTAAGTTATCATCTAAAGACCTGGAATCAATGGAAAGGAATGTCTGTGTTAAAATAAGGGGTTGTGGAGACCAAGGTTCTTATTATGCAGATGAAGCCTCCAAGTAGCAGGCTTCGGAGAGAATAGATGGCAAATGTCTCTGATCAGGCCTGAAAAGGTATTATGTAAGACCTTTAGTTAGTCTCTCCTGGATCAGGAAAAGATCTGGAAAAGAAAAAGGATTATCTATAGAATCCTTTTCCCCACAGGAGACAGCTTTGCAGAGCCATTTCAAAATATGTCAAAGAAATACATTTTGGGGTAAAATACTTCAGTTTCTTTCAGGGCCTGCTGTCATGTGATGCTGTGCAGGAGTCAGGTTAGAGTTTGGTATCTTATTGCTACAAAGTGTCTGTTTTGCCAGTCTTAAGATCTCTGTTTTATTGTTAACGCTGATCACTTGTGCCTGAATTCCAAAGGGAGGAGGGTACAATGAGATATGCCCAACCACCGCCCTTCCCATCATGGCCCAAACTAGTTTTTCAGGTTTATTTTGGAATGCCCTTGGCCAAGAGAGGGGTCCATTCAGTCAGTTGGGGGGGTTAGAATTTTGTCTTATAGAACTGTGCTTTACTCATTTTTATAACAGTCCAGCCAAAAGGACTGCTCTTAAACCCAATAGAAAAAGAAAGAAAGACTTAGGAGTGAATCAGTAAACTTCAGGCATTTGTAGCAGTTCATATTAGACATTTGAGGAAGATCTAAACATATCTGGGGAAGATGAGAATGAGGAAGAAAAGCTGGCCTTCCAATAGGAACTTATAAAAGAGTACATGAAATAAGGCTCAAACCACAGAAGCTTAAAAGTCATGAAAAATGCTAATGAATTCTTTCTAAATTCTAAATTAAAAGAAACATTTTATTAGAATGTCTAAAATGTGTTTTAATTCTGAACTTGATTAACAATTCTGAGTCACAGTTGGGATGTACAATTTTCAGAACAGTTTAGAAACAAGCAAACAAAAAAGCCTTTTAAATGAGTGGATATTTAGGGAAAACTTGTGGGAGTGTTTGGGACATTTGCAGTGAGCTCTTTCATTTTTCCTGATTGCTCATTGTGAAGCAGTAACAGGCAGTAAGTACCAAACAGATCATTTGGTACAAAAAGAAAAATCTATATTCAATAACTATAAATTTAGGAACTCTAACCTCTTGCCACAGCATCTCCATGTTATTCAGCATTGGTGCTCAACTACCGACTGTGTCAATCAAATAAGAGTATCAGGTTCCTGTGCTAAAAATATTCCAGCTCAAATCATCTTGGCAGACAATACCAGAAAAAACAAACATTTTTCTGTCTATTAAAGTGACCAAATGTTAGGAGACTAAATATAAGCAGAAAAGACAAGTAATAGCTGCATAACCTTGAGCAAGATACTGACTGAGCCTCAGTCTTTTCATCATTAAAATGATATTTTTAATGCAGGTCTACAGTCTTTACTCTGCAATTCCAAAACAGGACAAAAAACAAAACACTGTGAAACCCAAAGTGTTTTTGTAAGTTTGGCACCAGGATTATATGCCAAAGAAAACCTACTTTGAACAAATATGAAGCCTCTATTGTCTCAGCACTTGTATCCGTAAGTCACACATGCCTCTGCTATTTGCTGATATTTTCTGACTTGGGGATTAATTCCATGGAAAATGTCGAAAAGGGCTAAAGATATACCTATGGGTAACAGTGAGAAGAAGAAAAGGAAGCATCTGTCTTTATCAATATCTTAGAAAGTGGAGTTATTGCAGAAACTTGATGGTGGTATGTCTGTGAGGTGTCTTACTGAAGAATATGGTATGGGAACCACCACGATATATAACTTAAAGAAACAGACAAGTTGTTGAAATTTTATAGTGACAGCGATAACCAGGAACTAATGAAAAATAGAAAAACATTGCATAGAGCCAAAAATGAAGACCTTGACCCTGTGTTGATTGAATGGGTTCGACAACAAAGAAGTAAAGATACACCACTGACTGGTTTGTTGGTCGTGAAACAAGCTAGAATATACCATGAAGAACTGAACTTTGAAGGAGAGTGTGAATATTCAGGAGGCTGTCTGCAGAAATTTAAAAAGTGTCTTGGAATCAAGTATCTTCAAATCTGTGGTGAAAAAGCTTCTCCTGATGATGAAGCTACTGAAAATTACATTGATGAATTTGCTAAGGTAATATCTGATGAAAATCTTAGCCCTGAACAAATTTACAGTGCTGATGAAACAGCTTTGTACTGGTGCTATGTTCCTAGAAAAACTTTAACAATGGCTAACAAAAGAGCAACAACAGATGTCAAAGATACTAAGCAAAAGTTAACTGTTCTTGAGTGTGCTAATGCTGCAGGCACACACAAGATAAAATTGGCAGTGATTGGAAATAGCCTATATCCAAGGTGTTTAAAAGGTGTGCATAATTTACCTGTACATTATTATGCACACAAGAAAGCATCAGTAACGGGAAATCTTTTCCAACTGGTTTGATAGGCACTTTGTGCCAGCAGCATGAGCTCATTGCAAACTGGACTGGAAGACAATTGCAAAATTTTGTTGTTTCTAGATAACTGTTCTGCACAACCCCCTCCTGAACATCTTGCGAAGAGCAATGCTTTTGGCATTGACTTTCCCCCCAGTGTGACGTCTGTAATACAACCTTGTGACCAAGGAATTCTACACGCCGTGAAGAGCAAGTATAAACAGTTTTTTGAAAAGCATCCTTGCTTCAGTTAACAGAGGCCTGAAAATCCAGGACATCCTTAAAGAATTTAATCTTAAGGATGCCATCTTCACAGTTGCTAATGCTTGGAACGACGTTGATAAGTCAACATTAACAAATGCTTGGCACAGACTTTGGGCTACAATTATGTTTGAAAGTGACCTAGCTGATGAAGATTTTGAAAGATTTCATGACTCTAATGAGAAAACAATGGTAGCATAATTCATTACCTATGCCAAAAGTTTATCAACCAAAAGTGTAAATAAGTTAGAAGAAGCTAACATTGAAGAAAGGGTTAACATTGATAATGATGAACCCATTGTGCATCCTAAGAGTGATGGGGAAATTGCTGAGATGGTGTTAAATGCAGATCAATATGAAGATGGTAGTAGTAATGATGATGACATGAATTTGGGTGAAAAAAATCTCCATAGATCATATGGTGAAAATGTGTGACCGATTAATTGCTGGCCTTGAACGATGTACATTTATCAGTGAGCAAGAGCTGATGACAATTTACTCAATTAAAGAGAAACTGCTTAGACAGAAACCTGTGTTAAGGAAGCAGGTGAAACTGGGAAAAGTCTTTAATAAAGCTCTCTGTGGTAATGCTGCTTCATCTCTTGACAATCCTGTTTCTGGCTCATCAGATGTCCAGCTCCAACCTGGTTTCATAGGCAGTGGTAATACTGGAACAACCTCTTCTCCAAGATTCTCAGGCAATCAAAGGTAATGAACATTCATTGCATGTATATGTGTTATGGGTTAGTTTTCATCAGTATAAGTTTTAAATTTTATTTAAAATTTCCTTAGAAATAAGAAGCTTTTTCACAAGTGACAAAACACATTAAAAGCTTATGGTATGTGTGGTCTATATTTATCTTCCTATTTCATTTACCAATAAACGTATTTATTTAAAAATGTTATTTACCAATGAATTTACTAATATATTTTTGTAAATAAATTGTAATATTATTTATGGTTTTGTTTCACTTAGTGTGAATTTTCACACATTTATTCGCAGAAATAGTAAGATTAATGTGTTTCATTACATAGTACTGTCCTGTACCCATTTGGAATGTTACAAAATGTATGCAATTTATGTAGTATATTCCAAAGGATTCCAATTTCATCCTGAATTCCAAAAAATTCTCATTTCCGAAACACATTTGGTCCCCAGAGTTTTAGATAAGAGATTATAGACCTGTGATTCTTTTTTGTTGTGAATGATCCAGTGAAATGATCGATGTAAAATGTCTTGCACAAAGTAAATGCCCATTAAGTGTAGTTGCTATTATTAATATTGCGTTACTCTACTTTAAAAATGTAAGACAAGCTTTTTCTGACATTGAAGTTAGCAATAGCATAGGTAATGATATGCATTCTTCAAGTTTTATTACTCTAAGAGATGCTTTGGCAATGTGCTGCTGATAAAGTGTATTAGAGTATCTCCTAAATCTTCATCCAAGAATGGAAACATTTTGCAAATCAGAGGATAGAAAATGTTACGCTACATCAAATTAAATTGCATGTTGATAAAATATGAACACATCTAGTTAGCCCTTATTAATCAAAGAAATATAATATTTTTATCTGCTGCTAACTATCCCCTCAGCTCCGTGTGCCATAAGCACCACACAAACAATAATTTAATCTCCCTTGTGAGCAAAGATTGATTTTTAACCCTCTTCGTATAATTTCAGCTACTATTATAAGACCTTGAACATAGCTGAATACATAAAATTGGTATTCTGTTTTGTAAAGAAAGCTGTTATTAGCCTGATGAATGTGAATTGATTCCTGTGGCCTTGTCTTCTTTGTTTTGTTTTTTTGTAATGTTTGTTCATTTAAAATATAAGATGTGTTGCTTTTCTCTCATTATAAAAGGCATACATCATTCTTGTAGAAAACATGGAAAATACAATTTATAAAGAAGAAAATAAACTCATCCCTAATGTGACAACCAGTGATACAATCACTCTTAACATTTGTTTACTTTCAAAGCTATCTATTGCATTAAAGTGTAAGCCTTATGGGGGCAGAAACCATGTCCATGCATTCCTGTTCTCCACCCTGTCCTTGCTATCTTACCGTAGTAGGCATATAACACATTTAAAGGAAACACACATTCACACACTTAGGGACCAAACTATATTCACAGGATTTTTGGCCACATTACTTTTAGTGAACACTATATTGTGAGAATTTTTCCGTATGAATTCTATTTGATTTGACAAAGCCAGATTTTCTACACTGCATTCAGCTTATCCTCTTTTCTTCTGGGACTTTCTACTCACAGGCCCAAGGGTAAGCATTATTCTGCAGTCCCTCTGCCAGAGTACCTACCTTCTTTATTGTTCTCACCATTTTTCCATCATAGTTGCCCCTCTTATTTCCCATTAGCTCATGCTGCAGCTTTCTGCTAGCTACTCTTACCAGGTATAAGAAACCTTCACCATCATGTAAACTCATATACAACCTGACTGGTGATTGGCTCCCATTCTCTACTCAACATATTTCTTCAATTGGGGTGAGCTAAATTTGCACAGGAGAGGCTTGACATGGAAGGTAGAGAGAATCCCAGACAGGATGGAACAGCAACTTCATCTTGTTAAGTAGGAATGTGGAGGGTAGGTCCTGCGTCCACAATATTATCCATTCCATTATCTTAGGATCAGTCATAGAAACAAGTCCCATTCAATTGGAAGATGCCTGGAATCACTATGCTGACCTGGAAATCTCAGCTACACACATGATTAACAGTCTGTCCCACCGATACCTAAACTAAAATGAAGAACCGGCCACCAGATGATACGAAACCTTATATCATGAGCCAAAATCTAGGAACTGGCCTCATGTCATTGAATTTTTGAACATCATTGACCATGTTATGTCAGGCTTTTTCTGTAACTTGTGCAAAATCTAACAATGGATAATGTTCTCCCTCCTCTCCCAACTAATATGGTTTACATTAGCTGTTCATTTGTTTAACCTAGGGATAGGAGTCATCTACAGTGTGAATTCCAGTTGCTTAGTAGTGGCTGCCTGAAATGCATGTCTGCAAATTTGAAGCTATGTTTTTGCTTAGTCAGTGTGTAGTGGTCATGTGTTGATATCTGCCATTGGTACAGAAAGTAGAAATGGCATAGCATATGCCATCTGTCACTTATGGGGGCCTTAAATTTTCCTATTTACATTTGGTTCAGACCTTTTGCTTTGCTCAGCTAGTGTAATTTATAAGTCATCTCACAATCTCATATTCTTATTCTGCATTATATTGCTCTAGCCATGGACAGGGACCCCTTTTCCTTGACATACATACAAGCCATTTGTGTGTATGTTGGTCACAATTAAAAGGCTATAGTGATGGAAAGAGTACTTTCACATAAACCAGACATTTAACTTTGGACACTCCTGTCTTTAAAAGTCTTTCAAATGAACCCTCTGATATTGAATTGGAATCTGATGTATTAGTATGAACTCATAATTTTTATTATTTTAGGGCCAGAGTCTCACTGTGTCACCCAGGCTGGAGTGCAAGTGGCATGATGATAGCTCACTGCAGCCTCAAATTACTGGGCTCAAGCGAGCCTACCACCTCAGCCTCCCAAATAGCTGGTACTACAGGTGTGTGCCACCATGCCAGGTGAATTTTTTGTATTTTTTTATAGAGACAGGTTCTCACTATGTACCCAGGCTGTTCTCAAACTCTTGGCCTTGAGAGATCCTCCCACTTCAGCCTCCCAAAATTCTCGGATTACCGGCATAAGCCACTGTACCTGGCAACTCATCATTTTTAGTACATATACATGGTTAGATACAGAAATATAGAAGTGTATACACACAAGGATATGTACACAGGTCAGTGTATACTAACAGGGGTTAGTATACATGCAAATATGCCCAGTGATAGGGCCTAAAAGCAATGATACTCCAGTAATAATGAGCATGCCTAGTACCCAGATTTGATTTTTAAATACCATTCTTAAATAAAAGGAACTAGGGTTCCTTCAAGAACTTGTTGGTCCTAGGCAGGTCAGGGAAATTACAAAATGAGCCTGTACTATCTCATGGTGCCAGAAAGTAAGGAAATGCTTTAAAATAAAGTAAGATGTGTCAAAGGTACATAGGCATCAACCTAAAGAATCTCCAAAAGACCAAAGCTGGAACAATTTGAACAACAAGCTAAATAATAACCATATTAACCATAGTGGATTATAACCCACGTGGTAAAATAAATATTCCTGTGACGATATATTGAAGTAATTGATTAAATAAAGAAGTAGGGGAGAAGAGACAGCTCTTCCTTAGAGTAGAATTCTGTGGTGGCTAAAGCAGCTCCATCTTGGATGATGCTCTGCCATGTTGGCTTCTGATTAACCCCTGTTCTGGGAAGGCCACCAAGATTTCTAGTTTATCTGTTGCTTTTTGTGTAAGAGCAGGCACTTACCTTAAATCCTGACCTTAGGCTAAACAACCTTGATGTTATCATACTTCAATTACCCTACACATCCTTTCTGAACTACCCCTCCTTTATGGTGTATAAGACCTGGGTCTTGGGGGTAATGGCGTGGGGACCTACCGTCTCGTCTTGTGCCCATCTGAGACACAGACATGGCTTCTGTTCATTTAATGTTTCTAAGAAACTGGATGTTTTATTAACTGTTTCTTTCTAAGAAGAAACTGGATTTGTCAGCATCTTTGGCCTCTCAGCTTCCTCGGACTTGGGGGCAGGTTTGCCCAGACCTGGCCACTGCAGAAAAAAATCTAACTAATAAAGGTAGAAGGATAGAGAGAAATAGAAAATGACCACTAGGCAGACACCACAATGATAATTATAGCAGAAAGGATATATAGATGGATGCTAAAATCTGAGTGAAAGTTTGAGTTGAAACAGACTGCATAGTCTCTAAGCATTTTCTCCAGACATTTATTAACTATCCAGAGAAAAATAAGAACATTACAATGGAGAAACTCAGCAAAAACCTCCTTAATCAAGTGGTAGGTCAACATCACTAGTAATACAAGAATCATGAATCGCATTATATGATGCACACATCCCATTACATGAGAACGCAGTATCATTTCTGTGGCATTCTTGTCAAAAATGCATAACCTCAGTCCAATCAGAAGAAAACTTGTCGGGCACAGATGTGCATGCCTGTAATCCAGTACTTTGGGAGGCTGAGGCAGGAGGATCACTTGAGGCCAGGAATTTGAGACCAGCCTGGGTAATGTGGCAAGACCTCATCTCTACTAAAAATAAAAATAACTAGCAGGGAGTGATAATGCATTCCTGTAGTCCCAGCTACTCAGGAGGCTGAAGTGGGAGGATCACTTGAGCCCAGGAGTTCGAGGTTACAATGAACTATAATCACATCACTGCACCTATCCTGGGCGACAGAGCAAGACCCTGTCTCTAAAAAATAAAGAAAAGGAAAGAAAATACAATTTGAGGGATGTTCAACAAAATAACTGATCAGTACTCTTCAGATGTATCAAGGTCGTGAAAGAGCAGGAAGGACTAAGAAGCTGTTACAGTCTACAGAAGACTGAGAAGAAATAACTAAATGCAATGTAGGATTCTGGAACAGAAAAGGGACACTGGTGGAAAAACCGACAAAATTCAAATAAGGGCTTATAGTATAATAAGTAATATTATACCACTGTGTATTTCCTGGTTCTAATAATAGTACTGTGGTTATGTAACATGCTAACATTTAGGGGAGCTGTGTGCAGGGTGTATGGAAACCCACTAAACTATTTTTGCATCTTTTTCATAAACTTAAAGATTGTTCACAGTAAAAAATTAAATGATGTTTTGAAAATAAAGAGCCCTTCAGCCACCCCATCTGAAGGGAATGCCTCCTTCCAAGCCACTGTTTTCTACAGGTTCAGGCTCCAGCCGTGATATGCAAGCCCATCTCACTCCACACCTCTCATCCTCCAGCCTTCCCTAGGGTCATCCTTCTCAATTTATTAGCAGAATGACTTGTCTCTCCACCACTAACTAACAAAGGCCAACCTTTGTACGTCAAAAACTCATTAATATGTTGAAACACGGGATGGTGTAGTCCAGGTCTTTCCTTTAGCAGCCCAGAGGAACCAGCAGAGGCTTCATAATTTTAGGCTTTCCTTTCTCCATTTCCCAGGCCCTGAGAAGAGAAGATCAGAATAAAGATTGGTTTCCTCATTGATGTGAATTTTGTCACAACCGCCATCTTTGGAATTCAGATGTTACTATGGTCAGTTTGGGTTTAAATAACACTTCTGTTTTCTCTATGTTATACTCCTAAGGTTGTTAGGATCCTATGAGCCTATTTAATTGTTTTCTTTAAATGATGGCATATCTAAAAATTATCTTTATACTTTGAGAATATTGTTGGATTATCTTAAAAGCCTCCATTCCTTTGTTAAGTAATCCATTTTTGTTTTACTTTGTTTTCTTTTCAGAAGTATTAAGATATTTCTCTTTAGTTTTCTGAAACTTTACCATGAACTGTCAAGGTATGATCTGGAGTCTTTCAGTTTGTGTTTGTATTTATTTTAAATAGCTCATGGGCCCTTTCACTGGCAGTTTTATTTCTTTGATTGATAATAAGATATTTTAAGGCTGGGCACAGTGGCTCACACCTGTAATCCCAGCAGTTTGGGAGGCCGAGGCGGGCGGATCATGCGGTCAGGAGTTGGTGACCAGCCTGGCCAACATGGTGAAACCCTGTCTCTACTAAAAATATAAAAATTAGCTGGGCATGGTGGTGCGTGCCTATAATCCCAGCTACTGGAGAGTGGGGCAGAAGAATGGCTTGAACCCAGGAGGCGGAGGTTGCAGTGAGCCGAGATTGTGCCACTGCACTCCAGCCTGGGTGACAAGTAAGACTCTGTGTCAAAAAAAAAAAAGTATTTTATTCTGTTATTCTTCGTATATTCCCTCTCTTGTCCATTCCCACCATTCTCTCCTTCTGGAACTCCTCTGCAATTTTCCTCAAATTTGTGGTGATTCTTGGTTGCATCCTTAGGTTTACATTTTTAGTACCTGCTGATCTGCCTGTCTGTCTGTCTGTGAGTGCTTATCTGTGTATTGTGTTCTGCTTCCTGTGGTTACAGAGGCAAGGTAGGACATACCACCAAGCTAAGGGGGTCATCAGCTCATCTTCTGGGCATGGGAACCCCCACTTTCTTTTGGTGGTATATGCCCACTGACTACTCCCGGCTTGTAATACACAAGTGTTCTCATTCACCGGGTATTGCTTTTGCTGCTTGCTGCATAGCACAAGTGGAAGGATGAAGGGAGGAACAGCCTAATTGTTCCTACTATTGTAACATTACAAAAATCACACTGAATATTGATTCGGGACTGCCTCTTGGTCCCCATATCTGCTTTGCCCAAGCTTGGAAAGGAAGAAGCCTGGGCAAATATGTATTTGTTTATATTATCAACTTGATCCAATACTTCTGTAGAAGTGTTCAAACATTTTTAACAGATACACTACTTTTCAAACAAAATGTTATGTAGAGGATCAATATATTAGGTAAGAGCAAAACTGATCTGCTTGAAGCAGAGGAGGCAGCCCTGAACGTGAACCGCTGGTCTCCCCTCTGTTCACTGCAGCTCCTGAGACCCTCCATGGAATCCTAGAACTCTGCAGGGCAGTTTAAAAACCACTGATAGGTTCTTAAGAAGTGGTAGTTATCATTATTATTACTATGAAAATGTTGCCCCTCATCCTTCCCTAGCCCAAGGCCAGCTATAAGCCCCGATACCAGCTTCTGCCGTTTGTCCTGCCAGTCCCATCTTGCAGAGAGAATGATAGAAAAGCCTGGGCACAGTGGCTCATGCCTGTAATCCCAACACTTTGGGAGGCCAAGGCAGGTGGATCACTTGAGGTCAGGAGTTCAAGACCAGCCTGGCCAACATGGTGAGACCCCGTCTCTACTAAAAATACAAAAATTAGTCGGGCGAGGTGGCGGGCACCTGTAATCCCAGCTACTCTGGAGGATGGAGCACCAGAAACGCTTAAACCCAGGAGGCAGAGGTTGCAGTGAGCTGAGATCGTGCCACTGCACTCTTGCGTGGGCAACAGAGCGAGACTCTGTCTCTCAAAAAAAAAAAAAGAATAAACACCTGAGCTTCCACTAAATATGCCTAAGCACCATCCCAGGAACTTAACATGCTACCTCACTTAAGCCTCACAATGACCTATGAGGCAAGTGTTTTTATCTACAGGATAAGATGAAAAAATAGAGGCTCAAACAAGCATAGCAGGAATACATACAAATTCAAATGTGTAAGAAATGTACAGATATTTTATTTTCTTAAGTTTAATTAAAATCAACTACTAGCATGATTACATTGGAATGGCAGGAAATGACATCTCAGCCATTTGAGGGCTTCCCTCACAAGATGACTCAGGATTCTAGGATCTTGCCCAATGTGCCAAAGCATGGAGAATGCCTGTCCTGTCATCTGTCTTCCGTCTGCATGAGTATCTGCGGGATGTCCAGAAAAGCTTACTCTAGATGGGGCTGCTCCATGGCTTCTGTCTGACCTACAATGCCAAAAATATTTGAGAGGTTAGGAGAACACAGTATCTCAAGCTATACCTCAACACATAGCCCTCCTGTCTGAGCTTTCTCTTCTGGCCACTATACCAAGGGTATTCAAGATCACAGGAATCCTGTCATCCTCACACACCCCCTTTTTAGTGATAGGGAGGTATTTGTCTCATCCTTCTTGTTGCTCTCAACGTGTCTTTCTCCTCTTCTGGGAACACCTAGCAGAATCTAGAAGAGTTTGAACCATTACATAATAAAAGCTTCTCCATGATAACTTGTGCTTTCCTTGTGCAAAAAAACCTTGGGGGAAGAAAATACCAAGAGTCTCGCTTAGAAAAAAGATAGTGAGCACAGGATATGGAGAATATGAAGAATTATTTATCTCAATACACCTTCCTGCCACAAAAATTAATCCAATGCCCCCACAGTAGTATGAGGCAGAACTAAAATTCAAAATCACTCCTTCAGTTATGCACACCACCTAAATAGAAAACTCATGTGAAGGTTGAGCTCCAGCTGTCACTGGGCAGGTGCTCCTAGACAGGGAAAAGCAGCAGCTGCAGATTCTAGCTGAGAGCTGCCCTGTGACCACTCTGATTGAGATCACAGTTGGGCAAGATACACACACTTGAGTCTTAGGGTTTGCAATTCAAACCTAGAGCTGTCTCATCTACAGCAGGACATTCAATCATCTTACACGAGATAAATGCAGTGTTTCCGAAGGACAGAATCTAAATTATTCTGATCTTGGAATTTCCACATAGTTCATGGTTATGTAAAGATGTGCTTGCCAGAAGCAGAATGACAGCACTATTTTAAAGAGCACTTAAATGGAAGAAGTTTAGGCACCTTCTCAAATTGTAATATTAATACTTGCACAGGGGTTAGGGGCACCAACCCCCTACACAGTCAAAAATCCACACAAAACTTTTGACTCCCCCAAAATTTAACTACTAATAGCCTACTGTTGACTGCCTTACTGATAACATAAACACTTGATTAATACATATCTTGTATGTTGTATATATACAAACATACAAAATATATACTGTATTCTTAAAATAAAGTAAGCTAGAGAAAATAAAATATTAAGAAAATCACAAGGAAGAAATATATTTACTATTTATTAAGTGGAACTGGATCATCATAAAGGTCTTCACCTTCATTATCTTTACACCAAGTAGGCTGAAGAGGAGGAGGAGGAGGAGGAGAGGTTGGTCTTGCTGTCCCAGGGGCAGCAGAGATGGAATAAAATCCACATATAAGTGGACCCAAACAATTCAAACTCATGTTGTTTAAGCGTCTACTGTATATCCCTTTGAACAATAATTTTCATATTTCCAGGTAGAAGACTTATTTTAATACTGTTTCAAACAATCAAGAAGCTCATTTTGTTCTAAATTAACTTTTTTGCAGTATAATATGAATTTGTTCTTACTCAGAAACAAAATTTTAAATAGCAAAGGAGTCAAGTCATTGAGAAAACAGAGCCACTTAATTTTAAATCTGTCTTTATTTTTGTTTACAGTAGTATTTTTATATTGACCTCAACTAATAAAAACACGTTAAAAATAAAAAATGCAGGATGGAGGAGGTGATGTGGATCCTCTCAACAGCCAAAAGAGAAGTAATAAAGTTGAGGTTTTCATAAGTGAGCCTTTGGACCCACAGTATTTTGTTTACCCCAGTCCATTTTTTTCTCTCAGTAAACATTTTAGATGTGTTACGGGGTATGACAAAAAACAAAGCAAAGGTAGAAAGAATAACTCTCCAAAGATACACCACCCAAAGTCTACCACTGTTAATATTTTGATCTATTAAATATATTTCTTTTGGAGTCTTTTCCTACTTTTTTTTTTTTTTTTTTTTTTTTTTTTGTCTTTTTGAGACAGAGTCTCGCTCTGTCACCAAGGCTGGAGTGCAGTGGTGCAATCTCAACTCACTGCAACCTCCACCTCCTGGGTTCAAGCGATTCTCCTGCCTCAGCCTCCCAAGTAGCTAGTATTACTAATTTTTTGTATTTTTAGTAGAGAAGGGGTTTCACCGTGTTAGCCAGGATGGTCTTGATCTCCTGACCTCATGGTCTGCCAGCCTCGGCCTCCCAAAGTGCTGGGATTACAGGTGTAAGCCACCGCATTGGTCCCTCCTATATATATTTTCAAATATTGACTATTGTTAATATTGTCTGTTTCCTTTTTTCTTCTTCTTTTTTAAGATGAAGTCTCCCTCTGTTGCCCAGGCCAGAGTGCAGTGGCATGATCTCAGCTCACTGCAACCTCTGCCTCCCAGGTTCAAGTGATTCTCATGCCTCAGCCTCCCCAGTAGCTGAGATGACAGGTGGGCACCACCATGCCTGGCTAATTTTTGTATTTTTAGTAGAGACAGCGTTTCACCATGTTGGTCAGGCTGGTCTGGAACTCCTGACCTTAGGTGATCCACCCACCTTGACCTCCCAAAGTACGAGATTATAGGCATTAGCCATGGCACCCGGCCTGTTTCTTTTATAGTCATGTTCAAACAGTATTTATGTAGTATTCTGTTTCTTCCTTTTTACTTATTTCCCCCATTTAATAAATAGACTCTTCATGATCCTTTTTAATGGGTAATAATCGTTCATGTGGCTACATTATTTACTTAACCAGTTCCCTATTGTTGTATACAGAAAGAATTGTCTTCCAGAAAATTCATTCCTGTGCTTTGCCTCTCAAATTAGCATTGGTGTATGTGGCTAAGTGCCAGGAGTTTCTGGATACAAGATAATAAGTATCTTCTTGCTGGGCGCAGTGGCTCACGCCTGTAATCCCAGCACTTTGGGAGGCCGAGGCAGGCGGATCACGAGGTCAGGAGATCAAGACCATCCTGGCTAATACAGTGAAACCCTGTCTCTACTAAAAATACAAAAAATTAGCCAGGCGTGGTGGCGGGAGCCTGTAGTCCCAGTTACTTGGGAGGCTGAGGCAGGAGAATGGCAGGAACCCGGGAGGCGGAGCTTGCAGTAAGCCGAGATCACGCCACTGCACTCCAGCCTGGGTGACAGAGCGAAACTCCGTCTCAAAAAATAAATAAATAAATATCTTCTCAGGCTCACAAATTTTTCACAAAATTGGAAGCAGAGATTCATCTAAAATAGACCCAATTCTGATATATTATGAAATAGAATTAGAAATGTGTATGAATTTTTATGATAAACCAGGAAAATAATTTTAAAAATTAAATGTGGTTGAAAACTATTTTGTGGATATATTTGTGAATTATAGATACAACCTGTGTGGAGAGAACTGTGTAGGGTCTTTTGTGATACTTAATTTTACATCTTTTGTAGGTATACAAAAGAAAGCAGTGTCTGTATGATTACATAAGAAAACAAACAAAACCTTGCCTTGCTTTCACTGAAGGATTCTAGAACTGTGTACCTTCACTCCTGCTCTATTTTGTCTATCCTTCAATTGTATTTTAGATAATAAAACAAGAAACTCTTTCTTGTTCAATATTTTGGCATTGTTTTCCTTATTTTTTCTCTTTTTGCATTATTTGAAATGAGTTTTATTCCTTTTCTGTATCGTTTTCTTTTTTATTGGAAACATTTTTTAGGTTTAAAATTGATTTATAAAGGGGCTTTTATAACTTCTTTTTCCATATTAAAATTTCATTGTGATTAAGAAGACACAACATAAAATTTACCACCTTAACCATTTTTAAGTGTACAGTTCAGTAGTGTTAAGCACATACACATCATTGTAGAACAGATCTCCAGAACTTTTTCATCTTGCAAATCCATTATACCCATGAAATAATAAGTCTCCACTTCCACTTCTCCACCTACCAGCCACTTCCCTGGCTGGCCTCTGGTAATAACCATTCTACTTTCTGCTTCTGTGAGTGTACTTCATATAAATGGACTCACAATGATTGTCTTCTTAAATCACTTAGCTTAATTCACTTAGCAAAATTACCTCTGGACTCATCCATGTTGTAGCACATGACAAGATTTCCTTCTGTTTTATAATATTCCACTGTGTGTATCTTCCACATTTTTCTATCCATTCACCTGTTGTACAGTTGGGCTGCTTCCACCTCTTCACTGTCATGAATAATGCTGTTATGAACATGAGTGTGGAAATATCTCTGAAATTCTGCTTTTAATTATTTTGGATATATATTCGGAGATGGAATTACTCAATCATATGGTGGTTCTATTTTTAATTTTTTGAGGAAACTACATACCGTTTCCCACAGTGGTATAACCCTTTTTTAAAAAGAGAGATATCAAAGGAATAATTCTGCTGGTAGAGGGTTCTGTTGGACCAACACTCCAGATTGACAGGGGTGGGAATTCACTTCCTCAGCTTCCATTGCTCTCATTCCTTTCCCTGACAAAGCCCTGGTTTTCTTTAGGTGTCCACTATTCCTTCACAAGGCCCGTGACTCAAAAGAATTTAACCTCATCGCCAGCTTTAGGAATGTATCTTGCTTACTCTTAACCACTCATGGTAATCCCACCACCTTACCAGTGACTGGTTTTGAAACTCAGACTTCATTTATTTCATATTTGAGTTTCCCCTGGGCAGTGTTATTGGTAGAGGCGTGGGCATGTGACTTAAGTTGACCCAGTCAGACTGAAGGGAAAGGTTTCTGTAGTATGGTTAGGTAAAAGGTTTTTTCTTCTGTAGTATATGAACAAAGAAACGTGTGTACCTATTTGCTGCTGAAAGCCCTTGCTTACCAGTTAGGGCCTTAATGTGGAGACAAACCTGATACACCCAAGAGAATATCAAAGAAATGGAATGGAGCCCTTATAGCATTGGGCCTGGAACCCTTCTGAGCTCTGGATGGTCTGTTAGTAAACTTCATTGTTTAAGCTAGTTTGAGCTGAGTTTTCTGTTACTTGCAGCCCAAAGCATCCTACCTGATATAATTCTCCCCTGCTGTTCAGGACACTTGGGGGAAAGTTTTAGAATTATTTATATTACAACTCTGAGGTCTAACAATAGCTACTGCTGCATTTCCTCTTTACATATTGGCTGGTCAATGTTGTCTTTCAACAGCCAACCTGGGGATGTAACTCCTCAGGATATTTTAAAATCCTGAGAGAAGGTTTCCATTCCGTTGCTGAAGGAGGGATGAGGAAATTTCTTCTTGCCAGGAGATAGTATGTGACTAGATCTAATCTAGAGGAGTAGAGGTTGTACCTTGGTGGTGGCTTTGGAAGGGATAGAATGCAGGGCCACTGCTAGCCCATACAATTCTTTTATGTAAATTTTTTAAAGCTTCTTCCCAAGACATTACTTTCACATGACAGCAAACTGTCATAATATATTAATTTTATTAGAACAAAACATTTTTCTTTCATTTTCCAGAAACTTTGCATAATGAACATACAAATGTATGCTATCTAGGGTGTAAATAGCTCTCTCTCAGATCTGCCACCATTGAACATGGCACCCTATTAGAGGGAGATAGAACACAAAATGCAGAGCAGATGAGAAAGCTGCTGGAGATACACTTAGAGTCCATTTACTTTTAGTTCAGACATAATTTTAATAAGTAAACAAGTCAACTAGGAGATAAGTTTTTTTAACTTTTTATTTTGAAATAATTTCAGACTTACAAAAAAGATGCAAAAAAACCCATCAGCAAAGAAAGCATAAAACAGTTATCATATATTTTTCACCCTACGTAATAGTACAATTATAAAAACCAGGAAGTTAACTTCGATATCACACTATTAACTAATATACAGGCTTACTAAAATTTTGCTAATTGTCACACTAGTGTTCTTTTTATGGACCTAGATCCAATCCAGGATTATGTATTGCACTTAGTGGTCACATTTTCTTAGTCTCTTTCTAAGACATTCCCTCATTTATTCTTTGCCTTTCATGACACTGACCCTTGAAGACAGACCTAACTAGTTGTTTTGTAGAATGTCCCTTAAGGTGGGTGTGTCTGGTGTCCTCACAATTAAATTCAGGTTACACATTTTCTATAAGAATACCATGTTAAGTGATGCCGTGCCCTTCTCAGCGCATCATTTCCGGAATCACATGATGTTGGTATGTCTCATTACTAGTGATGTTAAGGTTCATTACTTGGTTATGGTGATGTGTGCCTGATTTCTCCACTGTAAAGTTACTCTTATTCTCTTTGTAATTAATAAGTATCATGTGTGGAGATACTTTGAAAATATGCATATATTCTGTTTCTCATCCTACTTTTCCCACTAGTTTTAGAATTCGTTGATGATTCTTATCTACAACAATTATTATTGTGGTATAGGTCAAATAGTGAGACCAAGATTTGAAATTTAGAATAAAGTGTGGAAAGAGTCCTCAGAAGTAGGTGTTAGGCATCTTGCAAGCTGTTGGTATAATATGGTGACCAAGAGCGGGAGTTTTGCTATCAGACAGATCCAAATTCAAATATTGGCTTCACTGTATAGTTGCTATGTAATCTTAAGTACATTAACTTCTCTGAGCATCAGTTCCCTATTAGTAGGGTAGGGATTATGAGTCTACATTATGGAGTTTTCATGATGAACATAGTGAATATTTTGTACAATGTCTGGCACATAGTAAATTATCAGTAAATTTTTAGTTATTATGATATGAAAATGATTGTTGTTATTGTAGCAATCTTCAGCAAAAAGAAAACCCAAAATTACTTTCTTAGCATATTATATAAAAAATATCCTTTCTCTTTTTTTTTTAATTTTTAACTTTTTATGAAGATTACCTAGGAAGAATATACTTCTGATATACCAGCTAAATGGGCAAGAAACCAGATTGGATGTGCATGCATGTGCACACACACACACACACACACACACACAAATTATATGCCCAGCATTTTGAATATTATGACAAGGGAGAGAGACTAGCTGAGATAGAAGTCATCATATAAATAATATTTTGGATTATTGAGCCCTGTGACAGATACTGCTGGTTGTTTTTCTTTGTTTTTTGCCCAGTAGCCAATTTCTCATTGATAGTATTAAAACTCTGCCATCCAGGTGAATGGAAGTGTACCCAGCTAAAAAAAAATCCTAATTTCCCAAGTTCCCTTGCAACCAATGATGGATAGCATGGCTGATAAGCAGAAGTCTACTAGGTGTGACTTCTAAGAAAGCTACTGAATTTTGATAAGGAAAGCACACTCACCTGACCTATGTCATTTAACCTTCACTCTTCTCCCTTCTTCCTGCCTAGAGCTCAGAAGCAATGCTTGTAGATGCAACAGCCACCTTCTTATCAAAGAGCTGGAAGTTCCACATTAAAGATGGCAGAGCAGGAAGATAAAAGCAGGTTGATTCCTTGAGCAGCTGTTAATTCTCTTTTTATAAGTGAGGAAACTGAGGATCAGGGACATTGATTATCCCTGGTCAGTTACTGCTTAAACAACAGAAGTTACTGCTTAAACAACAGAGTACTGGGGTTCAAATCCATATGTATATTACTTCAAAGTTATTTATTTTTTACTATATTTCAAAGTTTCCTAAAAGGATGGACATATTTAGAACCCTTTCTCACCACATTTACAGATTGTGATGGCAAAGCAACCTGTGATGGACAAAACAAAGTATCAATGTCTTTGACTCAGAACTACAAATATTTCTTACATGTTCTCTTTATTAAATACTAACAACTCCAGCCAGATTAACAAAAATGACCACACAGTTCTCTGGCATTCATCTTCTATTCATGCCAGTAAAAAATGGCTTCAGTGATAAGCAACTCGTGATGAGTGTCACCAACAAGTAGTTGCCACCCAAAGAACATATACAAGAAAATGGCCTAAGAGAGAGGTCACAAAGGGATGATAAATGTGGATTGGTTACTATGTATGTTTACTAACTTGCTTGAGCTCATATAAATATCACTAATAATTAAGGTTTCTTGCTGCTCTTTTAAAATTCTGGACCTGAATTCTTAGGTGGCAACAATTAACCAGAGCTGCTCCCTCCCAGTACACCATCCCATTCTATGCTCCTTCTCTGATTCTAGGCTAGAGTATTTGTTTCATCTATCATCATATTTTTCTATTGTTTTTCTTGTAATAGAAAAATATTCTATCTCTATCAAGTGTTTGATCTCTACCTAAAATAAAAATAGATGGCTAGAGCTGCCTGTTTCTTATACCTGGCCCACTAAGGCATTTCAGCCACCTGCCAGAAGGCATAGAATTTAAACAGACACTCAGATGTATGCTTCCTAAATCTGTTTGGAGGACAATAATTCTTCCAGCTCATTCACAGACCCCCATTTCACATACCTTACTTCAGCAAGCCTCCGAAGCAACTACTGAAGTGAATATTATTATTCTCATTGGGATCCAAGAGGTTAGCTGATTTTTCTGAGATCTTGTTCTTGTGTAATAGCTGTGTTGTTAGAATTTTGATTGCTGTTCTGTTGATTAACAAAACTTTTCTCTGAATATCTGTTTTGGGAAAACAGGAATGAGTAAGATAGGTAGACTAATGGACCTTTCTCTTACCTAACTTGTCTTACCTAACATTATCACTTCTTCATTACCTTCTTCCTTTCTTATAAGTTAGCTAACATTATTGAACACTATGTACCAGGCACTGTATTAATTGCTTTACATACATTGATTAATTTAATCATAATAACACTCTGAAGTATGTTGAAGGATAAGTTTTTTAAGAGGAATCTTGATTCACACACAAATATAAAATAAGCATGTGTCTATGATTTTATGTCAATGACTAAATCAGTAAGATATTACAGTCAGTTTAAATGAGGATCCAAAGAGCAGACAAATAAAGTAACCCATCAGGAATGCTAAAATGAATTTACTTTATAGTTACAAAACTGATAGCCATAGGACAATAATCAATGGTATACCACTAGTTCTTTGTGGGTTATTTTGATTTGTTTTAGAGATGAGGTCTCTCACCCTGTTGCCCAGGCTGCTCTCTAACACCTGGATTTAAGGAATCCACCCACCTAAGCCTCCTGAGTGACTGGGATTACAGGGTCGGGCCCCCACAATTTGCATTCCTTTGAAAAAGAATTATTTGTATTACTCTGTTTTTTGCAATTTATAGAGTCATAAAGTAGCTCAAAGACAATGCAATGCAGAGAAAATCCAGAAGTATAAGCTAGATAGGACATCCACTAATCTTTTTTTCGTTCTCTTTTCAAAGTATTTCACAGATTTTCCTGAGTACTTTTATTGTTATTCCCCTTTTACAGGTGAGGAAATTGTTAAGTAAATTTTCCAAGGTCCCAAAACCAGTAAGTGGTAGAGACATATGTGAACACAAGTCTAACTGAATCTGGAAAAATAATTCAGTTTATTGAATCAGTTTTCCTCTTGGAGGTGGAGCTTGCAGTGAGCCGAGATCGCACCACTGCACTCCAGCCTGGGCGACAGAGCGAGACTCTGTGTCAAAAAAAAAAAAAAAAAAAAATTCAATTCAAAGCAAGTTTAGGTAAGAAAAAAACCCTTTTTTCCTTTACAATTTTAGGTTCATTGGCTGGGGCCCTGCAAATTAGACTGACAAAAGACAGATTAACAAGAGAAAAACAAATTTATTTACACATTTATTTATTAACACTCATCAGTGATGAGTAACTCAAAGGGGTGGTTAGAACTTGGTGCTTATCTAGCATCTTCACAAAAGAACAATAAACCTATAGAGAAGTGACAAGACAAAGGAAAGGGGCTTGCAGTTCCTAGGGGAACAAATTGTGCGAAGGAGAATATATGGGAAAACTAATGGAAGATAAATGCTGTTGTAGCAAGGTTTGTAATATAGATTTCTCTGGTGCCATTCTGGGCTGCTAAGAGTCTAGAGTTTGGTGATTAAGTATATCCTGCCCTGCTTGGTAGAGCAGGTCAGGGCAGAGAGTTTTTCTTGTCTGCTTTTTTTCTCAACTGCCTGCAGCTCAAAATGAATCCCTATACCACAGTAGCATACTTTGGGTGGCATTCTCTCTATAGATATTATAAACTGGCAACCTGAATTCAGGCCAAGGAATTTTTTTTTTACCAGCACAATGTTTAAGTGGTATAAATTAGTTATGAACTTTTATCAATACCTACTGCTGTGCGACAAATTACCTATAAACTTAGTGGTTTCACCAGCCTGGAAACATAGCAAGACCCTATCTCTACAAAAAATAAAATATTAGCCAGGTGTGGACACACTTATGGTTCCAGGTACTTGTGGGGCTGAGTTGGGAGGATCACTTGAGCCCGGGAGATAGGAGGCTGCAGTGAGCTATGAACACACCACTGCATTCCAGCCTGGGTGAGAGAGTGAGACCCTGTCTCTAAAAAAAAATAATAATTTATAAACAAATAAAAATAAAAAACTTCGTGGTTTAACATGACAATAAAAATCAATTATTTCACAGTGTTGTAACTGGGTGGTGCTGGCTCAGGGTGTCCCATGAGGTTGCAGACGTGAAATTGGCTCAGAACTGAATAATACAGCAAATCTGTGAGTGAGGCTGCCTTGAGTTTCAGTTCTGGCTCTGCCACTTACTAGCCATGTGACCTTATACAAGTACCTTAACCATTTTAAGCTCTTAATTTTCTCATTTGTAAAATAAGGATAACAGTAGAACTTACCTCGTAAGACTGTTGTGATCATTAAACGAAATAACATCATTAAATACGTAACATAGTGTGTTGCAGAGAGAAGGCACGCAGTATATATTTTCATTGTTCACAGAGATTCTATCCTGTACAATGATTTGTTTATTTCCTTATACACCTCACAGGTAGGGAGGGTACTTGTGTTTTTCTTCAACTTAAAAATCAGGAAACTGGCTAGGTGCAATGCCCCATGCCTGTAATACCAGCACTGTGGGAGGCCGAGGTGGGTGGATCACTTGAGGCCAGGAGTTCCAGAGCAGCCTGACCAACATGGCGAAACCCTTCTCTACTAAAAATACAAAAATTAGTTGGGTGTGGTGGTGCATGCCTGTAATCCCAGCACTTTGGGAGGTCGAGGTGGGTAGATTACTTGAGGCCAGGAGTTCCAGATCAGCCTGACCAACATGGCAAAACCCCTTTTCCACTAAAAGTACAAAAATTAGCCAGGTGTGGTGGTGCATGCCTGTAATCCCAGCTACTTGGGAGGCTGAGGCAGGAGAATCTCTTCAACCTGGGAGGCGGAGGTTGCAGTGAGCCGAGATCACACCACTGCACTTTAGTCTGGGTGACAGAGCGAGACTCTGTCTCAAAAAAAAAAAAAGAAATCAGGAAACTGAGACTCAGGGCAGTTAAGGTACTTGCCCAAAGCAGCCACTTTTTAAGTGACTAAGGTAAGGCATGTCATCTGCACCAAGCTTAGAGTTCTTGCCATTTCTGTCAGTCAGGGATCAGGAAGTAGAGACCACTGCAGATATTAACACATTGAATTATTACATTGACTTAATATATTGAATTATTTGCATACAATTCCTCTTATTAAGGTTGGGGGAATTCTGCTTTCAATATTTTGAGTAACTAGGAGCAATGTGTGGACACTGGCACCCCACAACAACTAGATCCCAGATACAACACACTGTGTGAAGAATTTCTTATCTCAAGAAAGGTTGGAAAGGTCTCTAGCAATGCTCCTAAGTTAACAAATGAAAGCTGACCCCACAGCAGGTAGGGGGCAGCAACTGAGATATCTAGCAGTGGAGTTCTGGCAGAGTGAGATTGTAAAATTCATTTTAGAAATCATTTGACATGATCTTTTTTTTTTTTGGAGGCAGAGTCTTGCTCTGTCTCACAGGCTGGAGTGCAGTGGCACAATCTCGGCTTACTGCAAACCTCTGCCTCCTGGGTTCAAGAAATTCTCCTGCCTCAGCATCCTGAGTAACTGGGATTACAGGCATGCACCACCATGCCCAGCTAATTTTTGTATTTTTAGTAGAGACGGGGTTTCACCATGTTAGTCAGGCTGGTCTTGAACTTCTGATCTCATGATCCGCCCGCCTCGGCCTCCCAAACTGCTGGGATTACAGGTGTAAGCCACCATGCCTGGCGACATGAGCTTATAATATTGAACTTTCACATATCTTGGGATACAGCAGCTGCACTCCTGTATACCAAAAGTGACTTTTATACATGCATAGAACCTATTTCCAATAATGTTCACAGAAGCATTGTTGATAACACAACACTCGGATAAATGCTGATTAACCATATATTGGGGTAAGAATTATGGTTTGTTTGTGTAATGGAATATTATACTGTAGTAAAAATAAATGAATTTCAGCTATATGCAACACCATGGACACAAGAATGGATCTGAATAATAGTGAATGAAAAAGACAAATCCCAGAAGATGGCATAGTATGATACCGTCTTTGTAAAGTACAGAAACAAAATTTAAACAATATTTTGTTTAGGATTACATACATATAAGATAAAACTGTAGAGTAAAAGAAAGGGAACTCAATATTGGCTTATCTTTGAGGTAGGGTAGGGAGATGGGCTGAAGGAAGAGCACATAGACAGGACATACATAAGTTATTGGCCATGTTTTGGTTATTGAGTTCAAGGTGGGTTCATGGATGTTAATTATGGATGTTAATTGCATCATTATAAACACAGAAATAAAAATAAATACATAAATAGAAGTAGGAAATAAAAAATATATATTTTGTTAGAAGGACTGAAAGACTAGGCTCTCAGTGGAGTTTCCAGAAATCACTTCCAGAGCCCTTACCTAATTGACCACATGGGGGATCTCTACATGGGAGGCCAAGACAACTGAATTCAAGAACACTCCATTGTATCTGTGAGCTAAATATTGGAAATCACAAAGCCACTGCAATTGCCACTAAATCTTGATACCCAGAAAGCTGAAAAATGGACACTGGAGGTTGTGCTGCAGAAAAAATTATCTGCTTTTTATAATGCATTTACCAGTAGAAAGCAGCCAGAGGGTAAGATGGCCTTTGCCTCATTTCCTCCCTCCAGATTTCATTTGGGTAACTGGCAGAACCGAATTAGCAGACCCAACTTAGCCCCCAGAACTCTAGTGGCAAGGAGCCTAATAGTAAGTTTTAGCTTCCCAGCCTTGGAAGTATAGAAATGAATACTAGAAAGGTGAAATGGAAATTGAGCAAGCCAATTAATAGTATCTGTGGCAGAGACTGCTGTGTTTTCATCAAACCTATTTCATTTTCTTCTCGGACATACAATTAAATTTCCCATTCTCCCATGATGTTAGTAGTGCCATGTGATAGACTCTAGCAAGTATACAGAAGTGATATGCTACTCACAGGCCTGGCTCCTGAAACATGCCATGTGATCATGTTCTCTGTCCTCTCCCAGCTGCTGGCTGCATGTTGGTGAACCTTAGGAGTCATGCATTAAAGATGGTGGGGCCTCTGTTAGCTTAGTCTCTGCTTGACTGCAGGGAGCAGAGGTCCCTCTCTCCACCCCACCCCCCTACATTGGACAGTAGAGTGGGAACTGAACGTTATGTGTGTATTGTGTTAAGCCACTGAGATATGGAGATTGTTTTTATACAACTAGCACTACTATTATGACTAAAACCACAAATGGGACCTTGAAGTAGGTTGCTCCTAAAACAAAAACCTAAAATAGATGCCACTGGCTTAGCATACCAGTTGTGGGAAGAAAGGAACTAATGCCAGAGGCAGAAAAGGCAGCAATCCATGCTATGCAGCAGTAAAACATTTGGCAAAAATTCTCGCTTATAGTAACTTAATAGATGGGCCATATGTTTACTAATGTCAGCTCCAAGAGAAGCAGTTGGAAAGAACCAAACTGTTAGTGTGTATTGGCTACTACTGGCTGGCCAGTATAGGCAGTGTACAAAGAGAAATGAAAGAAAATAAGAAAATTACATAAATTTGGAGTCTTAAAGTAGACTACTACTTCTAGATCCCAAATAGAAGGAAATAAGATTGGGCAAACTCTGAGAAACCAAGGTCTGCTAGGTCACTGCCTTAGGGCAAAGATCACATTAAAGTTGTGGCCTTCCCACTCAGTCCTAACAGAATCAAGGTGGCTGCCAGTAGGTAGGCTGTCTCTTGGGAGAGGCATGGGAAAAAAGACATAAAGAAGATGAAGAGCTATGTCAGGAAAGTATTTGGGATGTTGTTTGTGGCACAGGATGTCTAGAAAAAAGTCAATGAGAAGCCTGTTAAGTTTCTGAGGAAATTTTATTTCCAAAGAAAATGTAAGTCTGGGACAAAGAATAGTCAAGGCATAAAACAACCACCACCCTTGGGCTCTCAGCTTTCCATGAGAAGGAAGTTGACTCCAAAATCTACATATCCCATAGATAGCTTACTCCCTATCACCCACTTCGGATATCACCACAGAGGATAATGGCAATGAAGAGAATTCCCAAAGAGTGGAGCCAGGGACCACAGAAAAATGGGCAAAATAATTTCTGCCATAGAACAGAAACAGTCCAAGTAAATTTCCTAATGCTTCTTGGTCAAGGAAACTTCACAATGCCTACCAGACTGCTCTAGACAAGTGATGGCTTTGTGTCTTTGATCTTTCCCCTTTCCAAATGAGACACTGCAGTTCTTTGTCTCTGCTTACCATTGTATATTTGGTGATGGGAAAGGAGCAGGAGGTAGAAAGCTCTTCTTTTTAGTTTATAAATTACTCAACCAGAAAGAACCACATCTATACCAGATGGACATGCATCCCAGGGCTTTTAGCTGAACACAACAACTGGGAATAATCTCCAGGGGAGTTTGGTGGGGGAGTGTACTCTATTTATGAGAGGAAGAATAAAATAAGAATTTATTGACCAAAAGGGCAAGCTGTGGTAGAGACTGGCCATATGTTTTCCAAAATCATTTCTTTTCCCTCCTAGGCATTTGAACTACATTTTTCAGCCTCTCCTACAATTAAGGACCATGTGATTGAGTTCTGGCCAATTAGATGTGGGAAAGGTTGATGTATGATACTTCCAGACCTGGTCCCAAAAACATCCCACACAATCCTCTGTGCTCTCTTTTGCTCCTCATCTGCTAGCTAGATGTCAACACATAAGGTCCCTAAATAACTGCATGGTGCAGAAACCCTCAGCTGACCACACTGAACAGTTTGTGAGCAACTAATAAATCTCTTACTATACTAATTTAACATGACAAATTATACAAGAGAAAATGGCCAGCTAAATACTTATTTAAGTTTCCAGACCTATAAATGTCTTATTTCAGCTATTAGATGATTGCACTTCAGCCTATTTGAAAAATACATTTTCATTTTCTAACAGTTGCATTTCTGACACAAATATACCCATTCATATTAGAATAATGGATGTCATATCTAAATGTGCCTAAGGGTTAGACCAGAAAGGGATGCCAAGTGACGTGGTTAAAGCCTTAAAACTATCTTCAGGTATGTTCGTAGGTTTAACCTTGATATTTGGATCTGTGGCTCCACCCAAATCTCATACGGAATTGTAATCCCCAATGTTGGAGGTGGGGCCTGGTGGGAGGTGATTGGATCACGGAGGTGGATCCGTCGTGAATGGTTTAGCACCATCACCTTGGTGTTGCTGTCATGATAGTGAGTTCTCACGATAGCTGGTTGTTTGAAAGTGTGTAGCACCTTCCCCTTCTCTCTCTCTTCCTCCTTTTCTGGCCATGTGAAGTGCTGGCTCTCCCTTCACCTTCCGCCATGACTAAGTTCCCTAAGGCTTCCCCAGAAGCTGATGCCACCGTGCTTCCTGTACAGCCTGTGAAACCATGAATCAGTTAAACCTCTTTTCTTTATAAATTACCCAGTCTCAGGTATTTCTTTATAGCAGTGTGAGAACAGACTAATAAACATCCTGAGTCAACATTATAAATGGTCTGTCGTTCAAGGTCCAGCCAGGAAAACAGAAACCACCCTGGGTATTCAGGGGACAGGGAATGTGATGTAGGAAGAAGCAGACAAGCTAATTAGATGACAGCAACCCAGACATTAGCAACAGCAGGAAGCTGTTGGTCTGGCAAGGCAAGGGGTAAAGGTGATATAATCAGAGCCCAGGAGTTAGGAAGGCAGAGTCAGAGCAGACATGTCCTGTAGGTGCTAGAGACTCCAGAAGAAGGGCAGCAGCTGTTGGAGATGCTGTCCAAAGCAGTGAGGGAAGGAGAGAAAAACTTTGCTGTTCTCTCACCAATGCTCTTCTCTCACTGGCTAACGCCAACTGGAAGACAGCTGGCACTGGACCCTGAAAAACACAGCCTGCAAGAGTCAGCTCTCCTTCCTTACAGAGCAGGGTACAGTAAGGACGGGCAAAGGGTCTGAGCACACATCAGCTTAGGACCAGCAGAAACTGGTAAAGACAGTAAGACACTCTATTAAGTAATATCAAAGCTCAAGTATTAGAGCAACTTAAAAGAGTATTACAATCAAAAGTGGGGTATTTTACATTTTTCTTGCATTTTAGAGGTCCTGTTCTAGTTTGGGGATTTAAGTTATCACTTTTTTTCATTTTTATTCTAGGCCATGGAAGAGCCAGCATGTGGGGAAACTTCTTTATTCTGCTATCCAAATATAAAATATATACAGAAGTAGCTCCTTTGTCCCTTAACCTTAGTAAGCAAATTTGATTAAGCATTTGAACGCTATAGAGGTGCAAGGTGGGAGAAATTCTGCCTCTGCTACTTGGCAGCTCTATGATATTGGGCAAGCCATTCATACCACATTTATATTCCTTATATCCAAAATGGACATAATAATACCTTCTTACTTATCTCACTGGGTTATTAGAATGATCATAGTGTTTAGGTGGTTGGTTGTTTCAAGGAGGTAATAATGTATGTGAAAATAATTGGTATATGGAAAAGCATTAAATAATAGTGCTGAAACATTATACATATTAACATGCCTTTAAATCTGTCTCCCTACCATTCCATCATTTATTTTGGGGGTCAGTTTTACTGAGATACAATTAATGTATTAATATAAGTGTACAGCTTAATGAGTTTTGACAAATGTATACAGATATATGACTACTACCACAATCATGATATAGAATATATCAATGGCTCCCCAAATTTCCTCATGCCCCTTTGCATTTTTATACTTTAAAAGTCAATATATACCCAAGAGTGGTTAAAACATACCTTCCCAAAAACTTGTGCGTAAATATTCTTAGTAGCATTATGTATGATAGCCCCAAAGTGGAAACAACCCAAATAGCCATCAACTGATAAATGGATAAATAAAATATATATTCATGCAGTGGAATATAATTCAGCCACGAAAGGAATGAAGTACCAAAGTCTGCTACAACATGGATGAACCTTGAAAACACTATGTTAAGTAAAAGAAGCCAGTCACAAAAGACCACACATTGTATGACTCCATTTTTATGAAAGGTCTGGAATAGGCAAATCTATAGAGACAGAAAGTAGTGTTTGCTTCACATTGGGGGCTAGGGAATAATGATGAATGACTGCTAATGGATGTGGAATTTCTTTTGGGGGTAATGAAAATGTTCTAAAATTGATTGTGGTGATGGTTGCAAAACTCTGTGAATATAATAAAACCATTGAGTTAATACCATTTAAATGTGTGAATTGTATGTTACATGGATTATATCTCCATTAAGCTGTTAATTTAAAAAGTTAAACAAAGAAAATCTAAAACAAAGGCAAAATTTCAAACAATATTTCATTGTAATTTTGCTATGCTAGTTTTCTCTTCAAAGTTATAAGATATAGTCATGAAGATTTTTATCTACAATCTTAATATCCTAAGAATCAAACTATTTTGATTATTTTTTGTCCCTTCCTCACCTCATCTTTGAATATATTTGCTTGGTTTGTAGTCATAATGGTGCAAACATGATTAGGGTGCTTTCATTAGTTAACATTAGATCATGAACATTTTCCCATAGTGTTATGAAGCCTTTATAATAATCATTTTAGAGATCATATGACATTCCCTCTAACTTACCACTTTCCTCCATCTGCTCAGACACCCAAGCCAGAAACCTGAGTTATGCCTAAGTTTCTCCTGCCACTGATTTACTTCAGAACAACATACTCTTTCACCTACATTACTGCAAATGTTTCCTTACTGGTGCCCTTGCTTTTTGGTGGTCTTCTATCAATCTGTCAAACAGCATGCAGCAGCTACACATCATATAGCAGCCAGGCCTAAAACATGTTTCTTCAATGACTCCCAACCAACTACCCATTAGAGGCCAAACCGCTTCTAATGGTTCACACAGCCCTTTGGATATGGGCTCTTGCCTACACTTTCAGTCTCATCACTGTCCTCCACATTCCCTCCCCAGTGTATATTTCTTGTGTTCCCTGAAAAGCACACAGTGTAGTGTATTCTCTGCCCAGAATAACTCTCCCACTCCTCCTTCTGCTATTTAGTTGGCAAACTCCTACTTACCCTTTAACATTTAGTGTAAACATCACCTCCTATGGGAAGCATCTCCTCTCCTCCACAGAAAAAGGGAGGTGCTCCCACATCCACACTCCTAGATACCTTTGTACATGTCTCCATTTTGTTCTGTACTTCCCATGCATGCTCCATGCTTATCTTTCTCACCACAGTAGAAATTATGGTCTATTCAACTTGTTATTTCCAGCACTTCAGCATCTGGCACATAGTAGGTCCCAGTAAATGTTATTTCAATAATTTAATGACTACCACTAATTCAGCATTGTTTTCTAGCCACTGTTCACATTGCTTTTCACAGATTATCTCACTTAGTCTTCTAAACAATCCCATAAGGTAGATACTGTTATCATCACTATTTTAAAGATGAGGAAACTGAGGCACAGATTAGGTAACTTGCCCCAAATCATTGCACAGCTAGGAAGTGAGTGGCACAACCAGGATGTGAACTCATGCAGGGTGATTCTAACTCTGGAGTTCATGTTCATAATCACTACACTACATAAAAAAACTTGAATGTATAACCCATTATCTTATTGCCTAATACATAAGCTACTTGTACTCTCTCTCTCCTCCCAACCACCCCACTTTTCTTCTTTTGAATTTTTTTGAATTTGGCTTAAGATAAATTCCCAGGAGTAGAGCTTAAAGATGTATTTACAAGATGAGGACATTTTTCTGGATCTTCATAGGTCCAATGAGAACTTTACTTAACAAAATGTAGTGCATGCCAAAGAAGTGAAAGTTTCAAGGCCATCACCCATCCCAGGCTGATATGGTATGATCGGGCAAGTTGGATCAAGAACTCTGAAGACAGCTGCAGAACTAGTGCAAGAATGTACAGACTGCTGTAAACTAGGCTTGGCCAGCAGTTGGCCTAGCTTCACAATACAGCTTTTAATCTAATTTTAGGATGAAAGAATGGAAAGCCCTTCTATGTTGCTGCTTCTTAAAAATCCCCAAATATTAATTTAGTGGCTAAACTGCAGCACCAGTTTTCACAGTAACATTTTTTATGCCATAAAATAGGTTAATCTAAACAGTATGACTATACATTTTTGAAGCCGCCCACCATGTAATTCTGGCTATCCTGAAATTGCTATGCTATGAGGAAGCCCAAGCTACCTGAGCAGAGATACCATGTGGAGAGAATGATGACCAGCTAGCCTAAGCTGCCCAGCCATTTCAATCTAGATGCCAGGCATGGAAATCATGAAGCCACCTTGTACATTTCAGCTTCAGTATCTATGACGTGAAGAAAACTGTGAAACCTAACTGATAGCCAGAATTAAGGCCTCCGTATTTGCCTTAGTTCATTCGGAGTGCTATAACAAAATACCATAGATTGGGTGGCTTAAAAGCTCACAGTTCCAGAGGCTGAAAGTCGAAGATCAGGTTGCCAGCATAATCAGGTTTTGATGACAGCCCTCTTCTTTCTAAGCTGCAGATTGCTGACTTCTCCCTGTGTCCTCACATGGTGGAAGGAGCAGGATCTCTCTGGGGTTTCTTCTATAAGGACACTAATCCCATTCACAAGGGCTCCACCCTTATGACCTAATCACCTCCCAAATGCTCTATATCCTAATACCATTACGTTGGGGGTTAGGATTTCAACATGAGAATATTGGGGGGCACATTCAAACCATAGCAGATATATGGTCCCAGTTAAACCATTCCAACCATTTATATCCTTTTGAGCCATCTCAGTCATCCCAGTCATCATGGAACAGACATGGGCTATTCCTTCTGAGCCCTGTTTGAATTCCAGACCGATAAAGTAGGGAGTGTAATAAACGTTGTTTAATGCCACTAAAAAATAAAATAAGTTCTTCTCCTACCCTAGCAACATAATTTGTTACTATGTTACAAAACAGTTGCTCACCAGTGGCACTGACTTTGATGCAGTCACGTGTATGACCTCTCCAGAGCCGCAGCAAGGATGGCAGCTGAAGGCTTATCCTGGCAGAGTTTTCTTCAGCTGCTTCAACCCAGAGGACCACAAGTGATCTATGAAAGCTGGTGTTTCTCCAACTGCCAGAGGGTGCTCTAGCCATTCAGGATGTTTGCCTGATACCCCCAACTACCAGCATGTCTAGGATGGTGATGAGAGCTCTGGCTCTAATAGTAGCTTAATCTGGGTTCAAATCCCAGCTCTACCACCTAAATTAGTTGCATGATTCCAGGCAGCTTAGTGAACTTGGGGTACCTGAATTTCGTCATCTTTAAAATGAGGATAACAACATCTAACATTGTAAGTTTGTAATTAGGATTAAATGAGCCTTACTTACTTAGCATTTTAAAATAATGATAGAGTGCCTGTAGTCCCAGCCACCTGACATGCTGAGGCAGGAGGATCTCTTGGGCCCAGGAGTTCGAGGCTGCAGTGGCACCACTGCACCCCAGTGTGAGCAACAGAGTGAGACCCTGTCTCTAAAAAAAAAATAATAATAATGATAGCTAATGTTTACTGAGTATCTCACGAATGACTTTATATTCCTTATCACTATCATCAATACAATATTATGCTGATGGCTTCCAAATGTATACTGATTGTTCAGGCCTCTCATTATCTCCAGTTTCACATAATTAATTGTCTAATTGACATAGTCACTGGGATATCCAATTGACACTTGATGGTTACCTTTTCTATTTTGTTGCTAAAACCTGAAAACAAGAAATCATCCTTGACTTTTCCGTTTTCTTAATCTTCCACGTTCATTTAATAATTTGTTAATTTTACTTCCAAAATAGATTTCAAAACTGTTCACTTCTGTGCATCTCCCATCATCTCTCCTCTGAACAGCTGCCTCCTCTCTGGTCTCTCTATGCTTTCCCTTTAGCCCCTGCCCCAGTCCATTCTCTATGGAGCAGCCAGAGTTATTTTTCTAAACATAAATAAATCAATTCCTGTCATCTGTCTACTTCATAACTGTCATCAGTTTCTTGTAACGCTTTGGATAAAATCCAAACTGCTTACCATGGACCACAATGTCCCAAGCCTTCAAGCCTCTGCCTATGCCTTAACCTGATCTCACCCCACTCATCTTCCTCATGATGCTCCAGTCACATGGGCCTTCTGCACGTTCCCAGCTCATTCCTATCCCTTTTGACTGTGGTGTCATCTAGCTTGCTCTTCACCTCGATAGCTCCTTTTCATATTTTGGATCTTAGCTCTATCACTTATGAACAGCCTTACCTGCAAATAAACCCCATCTAAGAGTGGCTTAAACACAGGAAAGTTTGTCTGTCTCTTATAAAATTTCCAGAAGTAGGCATCCTAGGGCTGGCACAGCAGCTCCATGAGACCATAGGGACTTAGCTTCTTCCCACCTTTCAGTTCTATCATCCTTCAGGTATTGACCTCATGTCGTAGTCTGTTTTCTGCTGGTATAACAGACTACCACAGACTGGGTAATTTATAAAGTAAGGAAATTTATTTCTCACAGTTACAGAGGCTAGGAATTCCAAGAGCATACACCAGCATCTGGTGAGGGCCTTTGTGCTGTGTCATAACATGGCAGAAGGGCAAATGAGCACATGAGACAGAGCACGAGCGGTGGACTCCCTTTTATGACAACCCTCTGTCATAACTAAGCTACTTCCATGATAATATTAATCCATTCATGAGAGCAGTAGGCCCCATCTCCCAACACTGTTGCATTGGGGATTAAGATTTCAACACATAAACTTTTAGGGGATGCAGTCAACTCATATAGCCTCATATGCCTGACTTCATACTTGCTGCCTTATGATCACAAGACGGCTACTGCACTGTTAAAGCAGAAGGGGGAGAGCAGAGGGATAAAACCCACTTTTTATTTAACTTTGTATTATGCAGGATTTCAAATATTAAAAAATAGAATAGTATAGAGAGCCCCCCATGGATACACCACACAACTACAATAATTATCAACTTGTGGCCAATCTTGCTTTATCTATTATCCACCCCCACTTGACTCTCCCTCTCTTCTCATTATTATGAAGGAAGATCTAGACATTCTATCATTGTTTTCCAAAGTGTTTCACTACCTATTCTAAAAGATAAAGCTTTCCCTTTTTCAACATACTATTATCACACAAAAAATAGCAATTCCTGGCTGGGCGCAGTGGCTCATGCCTGTAATCCCAGGTGGGAGGCCAAGGTGGGTGGATCACCTGAGGTCAGGAGTTCGACACCAGCCTGGCCAACATGGTGAAACCGCATCTCTACTGAAAATACAGAAATTACCCCGACGTGGTGGTGCACACCCATAGTCCCAGCTACTTGGGAGGCTGAGGCAGCAGAATCGCTTCAACCCAGGAGGTGGAGGTTGCAGTGAGCCGAGATAAGTGCTACTGCACTCCAGCCTAGGTGAGAGAATGAGTCTCTGTCTCAAAAAAAAAAAATAGCAATTTCTTAATATCATCATATTTCCAATTATTCCACAATAATTCAAATTTCTAATTATTCAATAAAAGCAATATTTTTTTACAGTTTAAAGTATCCAAATACTTGCAAATAAGACACTTGCAATGGACATGTCCTTGAAGTCCCTTTTAATCCATAGGATCCCCCTTCATCTCTTTTCCTTTCCTCTTATTTTTTGAAGAAACTAGGTCATTTGTCCTGTAGAGTTTCCCACAATCTGGATTTTTCTGATTGCATCCCTATGGTGTCCTCTGTGTATCTTGTAAGTTAATAGTTGGATCTACAAGTTTGATTAGATTCAGATGTTTTATTGTTCCTTTTTTCTTCTTGGCAAGACTACTTCGTAGGACGTATTATGTTCTGCTATCCAGAGGTGCCTAATGAGTGGTTGTCTCTCTTTTTGTGACATTAACAGCTTTTGATGATTAATGTCTAAATCCATTAATTTCTTATGTTATAAAATGATAATGTTTTAAGTCTATCATTCCTTCTTCAGTTGTTAGCTGGAATACTTTTATAAAGAGAAACTTTCCCATTCTATTTTTAAGTTACCCAATAGGTACAAACAATAAAGGAAAGATTAATGCTTCATACTTTCCCTTAGTTTACCAGTTTTCTTTGAGACAGAGTTTCGCCCTTGTTGCTCAGGCTAGAATGCAATGGTGCGATCTTGGCTCACCACAACCTCTGCCTCCTGGGTTCAAGCAATTCTCCTGCCTCAGCCTCTTGAGTAGCTGGGATTACAGGCAGGTATCACCATGCCCAGCTAATTTTGTATTTTTAGTGGAGACGGAGTTTCTCCATGTTGGTCAGGCTGGTCCCAAACTCCCAACCTCAGGTGATCCACCCGACTCAGCCTCTCAAAGTGCTGGGATTACAGGCATGAGCCACCACGCCCAGCCACCAGTTTTGAAAACAGTGAATGGATTCACTAGCATCCTCCAGTGGTAACCAATCAGACTTTTAAAAAATTATCTTTGTGACCTCATTGATTTAAACATATTTGATGTGTTTTAATGCACTGCAGTTATTAGCCTTATTGATATTCAAATAGTCCAATTTTGGCCATTGGGAGTGTCCTCAAGTTGATTTATCAGTTCCTTTTTTATGAGAAAACCCAAAACTTTCCGGAAACATCACTTGGACAGTTTCTTCTCTTATCTCACTGGCCTGAGTTGTGTCAAATGGCCACCCTGAGCTGGAAGATGGCAATGGATGGAGTTTGGATCATTCATACTCTCCTCAAAGAAGTTTTCTCCTGATGCCCCACCTAAAGAATGCACCCCCTATTATTCTGCAGAATGATATCCTGTTTATTTGCTTTATACTACTAATCATAAACTGTAGTTACTGTATTTGTTCATTTGTTAAGGGTCTGACTCTCTCAGTGGGTTGTAAGCTTCATGATGTTTTCCCTAGCACAACATTCACAGGTGCTCATAAAATTTACTTAATAAATATATGTCGAATTAATAAAAGAAATAAGGTAGAGACCATTTTATTCCTATTGTGTCCACTCTCCAATACAGCATCCATTATTTACATGTTGCTATTTAAATTTAAATGTAAATTCATTAAAATAAAAAATTAAAAATCCAGTTCATTACTCTCATTAGCTATATTTCAAGTACTTGAAAGCTATGTGTGGCTAGTGACTATCACATTGCACAGTATAGATATAATGTATTTCCCCCATCACAGAATACTATTGGATAATGCTGGAGAGAAGAAACTGGCTATTAGATAAATCAACTTAATCAAGGTCATAGTTACTAAGATTACACAGCTACTAAGAGAAGGAGCTGGATTCACACCTACGTCTGAATGACTTCAGAAATAGAACTCATAACACCATAACATAGTTATCACTGTTGTTATTACTTGATTAGTCCTGCTTTCAATTTCAGCCTCTCTAGGGGAATTTATAGAGAGATTCAAGCCTCATTACCACATAGGTTAACTGACTATCTCAGTTTGCCTGGGTTGAGGAAGTTTCCAGGATGCAGAAAAGTCTCAGCAAACCATGCTACCTAATTATCAAAATCTTTATTGAGGTTTGTGGCAGGTAAATAGATGGGTTCACTCAACTCCATTTCGACCACTTTCAATATGCCCTGTTGCATGCTAGAAGTGAGAAAGTTGAAGTCTTTCCCCAGATTTCCTTACAGCTTCGGTCCTGTACATGGGCTAGCTCTGCCAAGCAGATGCACTTGGGCAACATCTGGAAGGCCTGATTGAGGAGGAGGCTGCACTTCTGCTGCTTTGTCTGGGAGGCAGTGCAGTGGCAGCAGAGGTCTCAGTGTCCTGTCCTTAATATCATGGACTTGGAGAGGCAGAATATGGGGCATGCGTTTTGCGTGTATAGATTTGACCCGAGATGGTCAGTCCTGAAGCCAGCAACAGGAGCAGTGACTCCCTGATTTCTTGTTTTATGACTGGAACAGAAGTAGCTACTCCCTTAGTAAGATGATTCTGTTGTGGAAAGAATACCACCCAAGAGAGTCATTACTGGGAGCCAAGCCAGTAATGGCTGTTTTTAGCTTTTCCAGCGATTTTACTCACCCAATTTCCCATATTGATTCATTTTATGCTAAAACGAGTTAAAGTGGTGAGATATAGTGATATAAGAAATGTGTATTTGGTTTCTTCTCCCAGTTCCTGACACAGAGCTCCTAATCCTTTGGAATTTCCCGAGTGATAGGAGTGTCTTTTGTTCTAATGGAGCGAGTCTTGGATGGAGACTGGTCACCAGAAAGACTAAGCCATAATTAGAAACTTTGAACTTTCCAACTCACCCCCCATCCTTTGGGGAAAGCTGGAGATTGGGTTAATTGATCATGTCTACCTGATGAAGTTTGGCGAGCTTCCAGGTTGCTGAACATGTGGAGATGTCTAGATGGTGGTAAACCTGAAGAGATCATAGGAGCTTTGCTTTCCTTCCCATATACTTTGCCCAGTGTATCTCTTCATCGGGCTGTCCATCTGTATTCTTTATAATGTCCTTTAAAATGACTGGTAAGTATCAATAAATTGCTTTCCTGAGTTCTGAAAGCCATCCTAGCAATCAGACCTGAGGAATTTGTAGCTGGTTGGCCAGAAGTACAAGTCACAACCTGGGACTTATGATTGGCATTTGAAGTGGGGCACAATCTTGTGGGCCTGAGCCCTTAACCTGTCGGATCTGATGTTATCTCCAGGTAGCCAGTGTAAGAACTGAATTGTAGGACACCCAGTTGGTGTCCACTGGAGAATTGCTTGGTGTGTGGGGAAAAGTCCCCACATATATTAGTCACAGGATTGTTCTATGTTGTGTTGTGTATGAGAGGAGAAGGAGGAAGTTTGTTTTTTCCCTTACAAGTGGGTTTTTATTATTATATGCAGCTGATGACCCCTTACTATTCAGAGGGCATTTCATCTGGGAAACAAGACAGCTATAAGAAACCTGAATGAAATCTGAATATCTAGCATACTAGGCCCCTAATACAAGATTCTCCTTATCACTGCTATCATTCTTTAAGAACTGTGCATACATCCTATTCACCAGAATCCTGAAAATACTTGAAATTTGATTTCAGAAAGTTGACTATATGTGTATACACACACAAATACACACAAATACTCCTCGACTTGCAGTGGGGTCATGTCCCAATAAACCCATCATAAGTTGAAAATATCATAAGTGAAAAACGTATTTGCCACCTAACCTACCGAACATCATAGCTTAACCTAGTCTACCTTACGTGTGCTCAGAACACTTACATGAGCCTATAGTTGGGCAAAATCATCTAACACAAAGCCTATTTTGTACTAAAGTGTTGAATATCCCACGTAATTTATAGAACATTGTACTAAAAGTAAAAAACAATGGTTGTATGAGTACTTGAAATATAGTTTCTACTGAATGCCTACCACTTTTTCAGCATTGTAAAGTTGAAAAATTGTAAGTTGAATTATTGGAAGTTAGGAACTATGTATACAAAATAGAAAACATTATATTAATAGTTGGAAAACAATTTTAAGGGCAAAAAGTCTCTTTCAGAAACAAAAATAAGATAATAGGTTGAAGAATATCAATAAGAAATAAAGGAACCCAGTAATTTTTATGAAAGGTAATGCTATGCAGGCAATGGAATATTATACCAGGCACTTGCAACCATGGTGTAAAGTCTGCAGGTAAAGGGAGATACACCGTCTTTTGGGAGGTACTACAGCTGAGTTATGGAATGTATAGGTGTAAAGGGGAAAAAACTCTGATTTTCTCTCTACTCTCATACTCACCACACAGAACACTTTTGTGACCAGATGTGTGGGAGTTTTCCCCACATACCAAGCAATTCTCCAGTAGATACCAACTGAGAGTCCTACATTTCTACGTAGAGATAGTGTCAGATTCCAAAGGTTGAAGACTCAGTCCCATAGGACTACTCCCACTTCAGATAGCCATTGCAAGTCAAGTCCTAAGTTGTGACTTGTGCTTCTGAATAAGCATCTGTATTAGTCTGTTCTTACATTGCTATAAAGACATACCTGAGACTGGGTAATTTATAAAGAAAAGAGGTTTAGTTGGCTCACAGTTCTGTGGGCTGTACAAGCTTTCTGGGGAAGCGTCAGGAAACTTACAATCAGGCAGAGGGTGAAGGGGAACCAGGCACATATTTACGTGGCTGGAAAAAAGGGGAGTGCTACATATTTTTAAACAAGCAGCACCAGGGGGATGGTGCTAAACCCATAGATCCAATTACCTCCCACCAAGTCTCTCCTCCAACACTGAGGATTACAATTCAACATGAGATTTGGGTGGGGGCACAAAGCCAAACCATATCATTCCACCCCTGCCCCTCCCAAATCTCATGTCCTTCTCACATTTCAAAACACAATTATGCCTTCCCAATAGACCCTCGAAATCTTAACTCATTCCAACATTATCTCAAAAGTCCAAGTCCAAAGTTTCATCTGAGATTAGGCAAGTCCCTTCTGCCTATGAGCCTGTAAAATCAAAAACAAGTTAGTTATTTCCAAGATACAATGGCAGTACAGGCATTAGGTAAATGTTCCCATTCCAAAAAGGAGAAATTGGCCAAAACAAGGGAGCTACAGGCTCCGTGCAAGTCCAGAATCCTGCAGGGTAGTCATTAAATCTCAAAGCTCCAAAATAATCTCCTTTGACTCCATGTCTCACATCCAGGACACACTGATGCATGGGATGGGCTCCCAAGGCCTTGGGCAGCTCTGTCCCTTTGGCTTTGCAGGGTACAGCCCTTGTGGCTGCTTTCACAGACTGGCAATGAGTGCCTGTGCCTTTTCAAGTTGCACAGTGCAAGCTGTTGGTGGATCTACCATTCTGGGGTCTGGAGGATGGTGGCCCTCTTCTCACAGCTCCACTAGGCAGTGCCCCAGTGGGGACTCTATATGGGGACTCCAACCCCACATCTCCCCTCTGCACTGCCCTAGTCGAGGTTCTCCATGAGGGCTCCACCTCTGCACCAGACTTCTTCTGCTTGGACATCCAGGCATTTCCAAACATCCTCTGAAATCTAGGCAGAGGTTTCCAGGCATCAATTCTTGCCCTCTGTGCTTAATAACACATAGAAGACACCAAGACTTGCAGCTTGCACCCTTTGGAGAAGTGGCCTGAGCTGTACCTTGGCCTCTTTTAGCCATGGCTGGAGCTGGAGCAGCTGTGATGGAGGATACCATGTGCCGAGGCTGCATAGAGCACTGGGACCCTGGGCCTGGCCCACGAAACCACTCTTCCCTACTAGGCCTCCAGGCCTGTGATGGAAGGGGCTGCCTTGAAGGTCTCTGAAATGCCATGGAGGCATTATCCCCTTTGTCTTGGCTATTAACATTCAGTTCCTCTTTACTTATGCAAATTTCTGCAGCTGGCTTGAATTCCTCCCCAGAAAATGGGTTTTTTTTTCTACCACATGATCAGGCTGCAAATTTTCCAAAATTTGCATGAATATAAGCTTATGCTGTTAGAAGCAGCCAGGCCACATGTTAAACACATTGCCGTTTAGAAATTTCTTCCACCAGATAACCTAAATCATCTCTCTCAAGTTCAAAGTTCCACAGATCTTTAGGGCAGGGCACAATACCTCCAACCTCTTTGTTAATGAGTAACAAAATGACCTTTACTCCAAATAAGTTCCCAATAAATTCCTCATCTCCATCTGAGACCATCTCAGCCTGGACTTCACTGTCCATATCACTATCAATATTTTGGTCACAACTTAACAAGTCTCTAAGGAGTTCCAAACCTTCCCTCATCTTCCTGTCTTCTTCTGAGCACTCCAAACTGTTTCAACCTCTGCCCGCTACCCAGTTCCAAAGTTGCTTCCACATTTTCAGGTATCTTTATACCAATTCCCCTCTTCTCTGGTACCAATTTTCTGTATTAGTTCATTCTCACATTGCTATAAAGACATACTGGAGACTGAGTAATTTATTTTAAAAAGAGGCTTAATCAGCTCATGGTTCTAAGGCTTCTGCTTCTAGGGAGGCCTCAGGAAATTTACAACCATGGCAAAAAGTGAAGGGGAAGCAGGCATAGCTACACATGGCTGGCAGGTTGCAGGGGAGGTGCTACATACTTTTAAACAAGCAGCACTAGGGGGATGATCCTAAACCATTGGAAACTGACCCCATGATCCAACCACCTCTCACCAGGCCCCTCCACCAACACTGGGGATTACAATTTGACATGAGATTTGGGTGAGGACACAAAGCCAAACCATATCACCAGCTATATATTAAGGTTCCCATGACTCCTCACCTTGGGTTCAGTAATTTGCTAGGAGAGCTCACAGAACGTAGAGAAATACTTTACTTACATTTACCAGTTGATTACAAAGGATATTACAAAGGATACAGATGAACAACCTGATGAAGGGATATCTTGATACAGTTAGGATATTTGTCCCTGCCCAAATCTCATCTTGAATTGTAATCCCCAGTGCTGGAGATGGGGCCTGATAGGAGGTGTTTGTATCCTGGGGGTGGATCCCTCATGGTTTGGTGCTGTCTTCATGACAGTGAGTTCTCGTGAGATCTGGTCATTTAAAAGTTTGTAGCACCTCCCTCCCAACTCTCTCTCTCCTGCTTGCTCCTGCTGTTGCCATGATGTGCCTGAGCCCCCTTTACCTTCTGCCATGATTGAAAGCTTCCTCAGGCCTCCCCAGATGCCGAGCAGATGCCAGCACCATGCTTCCTGTAAAGCCTGCAGAACCATGAACCAATTAAAACTCTTTCCTTTATAAATTACCCAGTCTCAAGTGTTTCCTTATAGCAATGCAAGAATGAACTAATACATACATAGAGCAAGGCATGGATGGGCGACTACCCTCCCAGCACCTTTATGTGTTCAGCAACCTGGGAGTTCATTAAATTGCATTATTCAAGAGTTCTAGACAGCTTAATCTCTAGCCCCCACCCCTTTCCTGGAGGTTGGTGGGTGAGGCTGAAATTTCCAACCCTCTAATTCCCTAATCACTTGATTTTTCTGATGTCTGGCCCTATCCTGAGTCTATCACAGGGGGCCCACCACAAGTCAACTTATTAGCATAAAGTCAGGTATGGTAAAAAGAGACCATTATGAATAACAAAACACTCCTTTTTTTCCCCACACTCCGGGGAATTTTGAGTGTTTTAGGATCTCTGACAGGAATTGGGACAAACACCAAATATATTTTGTTTTATACCACAGTAAGTTCTGGAGCCATCCAGACCTGTGTTCAAATGTCAGTGACACTATTATCCACTGTGTGAACTTGGATAAGCTAATGAGCCTCTATAAGCTCCAGTTCCCTAATCTGGAATATGAGGATAATAATAGTACCCAATTCACATGGCTATTGTGATAATTATTTTAAAAGAATGATATTTATAGTGTGCTTAGGACAGTATATGGCACATGAGGATTTAATACATGTTAGATAATATGACTGTTATAATTTTGCTAAACTCAGCTCCATTCTTGAAATTATGTCCAATACTTGGGGTCATTCTGATTACAGCCTATCAAATTTCTAGGCAGCCATGCACCATCCCCCTCCATATCATAATTAGTAGGTGCTCAAAATTATTAGTGCCTAACAGGAAGTTTATTCACGTGGGGTGCGTTTCACTCCTGCACACACAGTTATTACTGGTAGTGGCAGCTGCTGATGCTATATTTTCCCCTCTTTGTTGACCAAAATAAAACAAACAAAAAAATAGACAACAAGAGTATCTTGGGTATGTGTTTGAAGAAAGTACTCCATCACGAGAGAGAAAGAATTGTAAAGAGAAAGGGATTACTCTCATGTAGTCAATTTGAGAAAGCGCAAGAACTGGGCTTGGCTTCAGCTTGCCCCCAGTAGAGCATTCTTTCATACATTCCCACTGACCACAAAACCCACACCACTACCTCGCTGATGCTATACCTGCTAACTCCAAGGCTTTAGTCACACAAAGAACATAGCCATTCTTCTTTGCTCTCATAAGGTTTAACCATGTCTTTTACTTACAGAATTTCAGAAACTGGCTTTGGGGGATCCAAAATCAAACCAAGGTTGCAGAGTGTCCTACCTGGGAAGGAATGCTGAAAATCTGATTTAAACCCTCTTTGCTGCTCCCAGATAACCAGTTGGCCCATTACTCAAGAAAAACATAGCAACACACTATGCTACATACCCTACCCCTCACATGCTTTGTCCAGCCCAGCCTGCATAGCTTACCCCTATTGTCAATTCCAGCACTTTGTCTCATAAAAAATCCCTACCAGCTCTTTTTCAGAGAGTCACCAGAAGGTCCTTGTGCCTCTGCTGTCTCCCTTGCACTCAAGCACAAACACCAGATAAAAGCCTTGTCTGAGGAATCTGCTTGGCTCCATGTTAATTTTTATTACATGGGGAGCCTCTGGTCTGTAACAAATTATTGTGAAAGACTGATGATTAGACAAACTGGCCTAAACCTTCTCCAATGGTTTGTTCCAGTGAATAATTTTCCTTACACTTGATTTGCCCTATTGGGGGGATAGGTTCAATTCATTCTTGCAATCAACAAGTATTTATGAATTACCTACCACATTTATGATATGAGATACACTGTGAATACCTCTTCTACATCTACTCCAACCTTAGTTAACTTCTATTCAATATTCAGAACTCAGTTTAAATACCACTTCCTCTGATGAAACTTATATCTAGGCCAGGTCAGCCTGGTATGTACTCTCATGGCACTAGGGGGTCTTATATTTTATGCATTTTGAAGTATGCACTAATGTCTTTGCTTTTTTGGTGAGTGGGTGCTTAAGGCCTGTCTTTTCTGTAACACAGATGAAGACAGGGACTTTGCTTTTGCTCAAGATTGTAACTCTGGTACTTATCTTCATACTTAAGCGAGAGGCTCTGATGAATGAGTTATCAGAATCTCACTATAACACTACTCACCAAAGTACTTTTTGTTTGTGGTAACCTCTGACTGCCTGGGGCACCTACAGAAAGTACGGTGATGAAAATCTGTACCTGAAGGTAGTCTCTTGTATGAGGTAACCCCATGGTGAATCTCTGAGGAAGTTATAAACACCAATAACAAAAAAGCAGAAATGAAAAAATAAAAAAAGAAGTTCATCCTGGGTCAATATTATTCTGGTAGTCAACATTCTAATAATTCTTTTAAAACTATGTCTTGATGTGTGCCCTTTTTCCATGATCACACCATAGCTAATGTGGTTAAGCAGATAAAGACTTAGGCATGTTTGACTTTATTTTCACTTTAGCAAATAATTAGAATTTCTACCGTGAAAACATGCAATGATGTCATGGTAGAGAGGTTTTATCAGTGTGTCTTCAGAAAGTAACAATAAATTACAAGTCTGATGTAAAGTTATTAAAAACTAGGTTACAAACCCACATTGCAGACTTCCTTCTTTAATCAAGAGGAAACTATAAACCAAAAATAAAATTCTAAGCCCCTCAGCTGACTGAATGGATCCCCCTTGGCCAAAGGGATTCAAAAAAACACCTGAAAAACTAGTTCAGGCCATGATGGGAAAGAGGGGGTGAAACATGCCTCATTATACCCTCCTTCCTTTTGAGTTTAGACACAACTGACCAGCACTGACATTAAAACAGGAATCTTAAGACTGTCAAGACAAAATCTTTGTAGCAGTAAGACAACAGATTCCAATCTGACTCTGGTATAACATCACGTGACAGCCAGTGGGCCCTGAAGGAAATCAAATTATTTTACCTCAAATTATATTTCTTTACATATTTTGAAATGGCCCTGCCAAGCTGTCACTTGTGGGTGAAAAAATTATGTTCTGTAAAGATTCCCTTATTAGGTCTTTTCCAGAAAGTCTGACAATTTTTAAGGTCCAATAAAAGACATTCACACCTATTCTCGCTGAAGCCTGGAGGCTTCATATACATGATAAGAACGTTGGTTTCCACAAAGCACCCCCTTACCTTAATTTAAGCTGACATCAACTCTTGGGGCAGAGCTTAACTCTGTCAACAAACTGCCAATCAGGAAATATTTGAATCCACTTATGACCTGGAAGCTCCTGCTTCTAGATGTTCCACTTCTCTGGGCCAAACCAATGTATACCTTGCATGTATTGATTTATGTCTTTGCCTGTAACTTCTGACTCCCTAAAATGTATAAAATGAAGCTGAACCCCAACCACCTTGGGTATATGTTCTCAGGGCCTCCTGAGGCTGTACCATGGGCAATGGTCCTTAACCTTGGCAAAATAATCCTCTAAAATTGAGACATGTCTCAAATACTTTTGGTTTACAAAACCTTTCCCAGAATCCCCCAGGCTTTCCCTCATATTTCATTGACCAGACAGTTCCTAAGTCAATCACAAACTTAGACCAATCAAAACTGCTCTCCTGAGACTGGACCCACTTCCGCAGGGAGTTTTACTGTCCATGGTCAACAAAAACTGGGACCTCTGAGCCAGGAACTAGGAACCTACTTTGAAGACAGTCCCCACTGTCTGCTCCTGTGCTACTCTGCAGCCTCAGCTTCTTCATCTCTACAATGGGGGGAAATTGCATCCTTCATTGACTCCACACACACTTTTTCAGCTCCCATTTTGTGTCCAGTACTGCGTTGAGTCCTGGGGATTCAAAGATTCCCTTCTTCTTGTTTGGGTAGCTGAGACCTATCAGAAGTGCTTCAGGGGCCAGGTATTTAAATTTATACATCTAAGTGTATAAATTTATCCTACTTGCTTTCTAATTCAAACTTTTAATTTAAAACACACACACAGCTGGTCAAAATGAACACATTTTGGCTGGGGGGAGTGGGGGGATTTGGTTTCTTGTTTGCAGGTCCTTGAGGATCCCCCTGCCAAAAAAATTGCAATGAAACGTGTTAAGTGTAGCATTAGACTGAGATAGGCAAAGAGTGATATGGCTTACACCAGAGAGGCACCCAACCCAGCCTGGGAGTGATGCAGCTCAGGATGGAATGGGGATCTGCTTAGATCTGCATGTTGAAACCACATCCCCAGCTGCACGACCTGGAAACATAGAAATCAGCCCAGCCACACCTCTCCCTTACCCTCCCATTGACCAAGTCCTATAGATTCTATCCTTAAATAATTCTTGAATCCACCCAGTGCTCTTATTCCAACTGCTGTGTCCTTTACTCAGTCCCTTATCACTTCTTACCTGTTTTTTTCCAGTAGTCTTCTTGGTCTCCTTGACTAGGGATCTCCTTCCCCAATCTCCTTTCTGAGGCTGCTGCTGAGGATCCTCCCACAATGAAAATCTAGTAGTTCTTATGCTGCCTAAAACTCTTCAGTAGTTTCCCATGGCCCTCAGTTAAAAGCCCAAACTCGTTCCTATGGGATAGAAAGCCATTTGAGATTTGGATCCCATTCAATTGAAACCACCTTTGCAAGAAATATAACAGTGAGAAAATTATGACAGTTAAAGAGATCTGATCTAACCAACCGCCATCTTGCCTTTACCCTCCAAACTGCCTTTAATGATTCCTGGGCTTGAGCCAAGCTAACTTTGGGAGACGTTTAGTTTATAGTTTAAATGATAGTAGCCCTTCCCCAAAACTAAACCATCTTTATAGGTTAGGCAGGTAAGAGGAGCCTGAATTCTGGTAAAGTGTAGACATAAATGATTACTAGTCATTATTCCAGAAGTCACTAGATTTACAACTTTCACAAATACTCCTGCAGATAACATTACTATTGTAGAACCTAAGATTGGCCTTTTGAGATGTCTTTTCAGGGTTTTGCATTTTTGACAACCAGTGGCTCCACCTGGACCTGCCAACCCGTCCTGTGGCCCCTCCCAGAGGCAGACTCAGCACATATGCAGGAGGACCATTTTCCACACTCCTATGATTGCATCCCCAGCCAGTCAGCAGCACTCCATTCCCTGGACTGCCAAACTATCCTTGAAAAACCACAGCCTCTGAATTTTCAGCGTGACTGATTTGAGTAATAAAACCCCAGTCTCCTGTTCAGCTGGCTCTGCATGAATTAACTCTTTCTCTTTTGCAATTCTCCTGTCTTGATAAATCGGCTGTATCTGGGCAGCAGGTAAAATGAGCCTGTTGGTTGGTTACATAAACTTTTCAGCCATTACTGCTCACCTTCTCCCTTCTCAGGCTGCTCTTCAGCCTTGTGGAACTCCTGGCAGTTTCCCAAAAATGCCAGGTTGTTTCAAATGCACCCACAGAGTCTTGGCTCCTTCAGTTCTGAGTAGATTCTTTCAAACCTTCCCTCCCTATTCACCTGAAGAAAGGCCAATATTATTCAAAATTCAGTTTAAGGGTCATTTCCTCCCTGAACCCTGTTTTAGCTTCCACCTCAGCACCACTCCCCCATAATCCCCCACCCCTGACTCTGTCATTGCTCACTCTCTGGGGTCTTCTGGAGTTACCTCCTGCAGCATAGATGGCATACTTTGCTTCCTTCATTGTTTCTCCAAGCCATGATGATCATCTGCATCAAATCCCCTGTTTTTGAAAAAGTTATTTTTTTAATTTTAAAAATATTTATTATCATCTTCGTTATCATCATCATCACCTACTGATGAATCAGTCTATGGGAACTGGACCCAGAATCTGTGCTTACAAAATATCCTGGGTTGCAAGTTACACTGCATGTTCATTTTTTGCAAAATACCTTGAGCTTTATGAGATATGCATACTTTTCTGTATGTATGTTAGTTTTAATACAAATTTAAAAAGGAAAAATTCCCTAGGTTATTCTTACATAATACTGATGCTGGAGAATCACTGACTTTTCTCTCTCTACTGAATTGTAAGCCCTCTGAGGGCAGTGAAGCCATCTATTTTGTCTTTGTATTCCCAGCATGCTTTAGTGCCTACAACATAGTACACACAATAAATGATTATTAAATAAATGAATAAGACCCAAGGGAGTGCACTGGTTTGTGGGTTCCCTTCTCCCTCACCCTCTTCCAAACATTTGTTGCATGCCCCTCCTGGAGGACATGACAGCTCACGCCTCAAAGTTACACCTCCTACACACACCCCTGAATAAACCTGTGAGATGCCACCTGGCTTCTTCCCTACCATACGCTGGGTGTAACTGATCCAAGCACCCAGCCTGACAAGGGTAGGAGAAAGGAAGCAGGTGGAGGACGTTCTGTCCCAGTACCAGTACTTTTGCCCTGCCTGGGTCTGAGCCACCTGGCTCAGGCCTTCCTCAGCAGGCCTGGGAATCCAGCTAGAAAAAATATGTCCTTGGAGATATTGCAATGCTAAAGCTTCTATTTGCATCTCTGATGTAATTTGCTTCCTAAGCCACTCAGCTCAATTATGTGGGAATTTGAAAATGATACATTTGAATATTTAGGAGTGGCTGGTGATTTTTAGCAAATTTACAGTAGAAAGTGAGGGGGACTCTGTGTGAAATATCATCTAAGTCAGGGGTGTCCAATCTTTTGGCTTCCATGAGCCACACTGGAAGAGGAAGAATTGTCTTGGGCCACACATAAAATACACTAACACAAATGATAGCTAATGAGCTAAAAAAAAAAAAAAAAAAAAAAGTCGCAGAAGTAAATCTCATGTTTATGAATTTGTGTTGGACCATATTCAAAGCCGTCCTGAGCCGCATGCAGGCTGTGGGCCACAGGCTAGACAAGCTTGATATAAGTCATTTATCCAGTCACAAATAATTACCAAGTGCCTCCTAGGGATAGAGTGATGAACAAGTCATCTGCCTTAAAGATGCTTACAGTGAAGTGGGGTACGATGGGCAATCAAATAATAATAATGTCTTTTTCTAGCACTTACAATGTGCTGGACACTTTACATATGTTAACCTTAAATAATGAGATTTAGAGAATATGATTAAGTATGAAGTTTGAGTGCAAAGCTTGAGGATAGCCACCTGGAAACACTAACTCCAAATGAGTGGGATCAGTGCTCCAAAGTGGAGAAGTTAAGATTTCACTTATACTGGAAGAGATGGAGAAGTTCCAGCAGAATTACATTTTCCATACAAGACCAATGCATATGCCACAGCGATTTGATTGGTTGCAGACTGCTGCATTCCAAGGAAGATTATTACTCTGTGAGGAGAGGCAGTGATCCAAGGGATTAGTATCTCTGGCCCTGCTCGGTCTTCCTAATTATTTACAAGGAAAAAAGGCAAGCCCAGGCATGGTGGCTCATTCCTATAATTCCAATACTTTGGGAGGCCAAGGTGGGAGGATCGCTTGAGCCCAGGAGTTGGAGGCTACAGTAAGCTACGACTGTGCCACTGCACTCCAGCCTGGGTGAAGGAGTGAGATCTTGTCTCAAAAAAAAAAAAAAAAAAAAAAAAAAAGCAGAAGTTGTAGCTGCATAGCCACATTTCTCTCAAGTCTCACAATAAAGTTCCAATAGCTTGAAGTTTGAATTAATTTTACGCATGTGTTATGCATTTCATCAGTCTAACATCTCAGTGATGTCCTATTATTCTCAAGTTACAAATGAGGGAACAGATGCATGGTATAGTTACAAACTGATAAGGAGTCATAAACAGAGTACAAGGAGTAGGAAGAGGGTATGGCAGGGAGACCTAATGTAGCCCTAAGGGTCAGGGAACATTTCTCTAAATATGAGAAGTTAAAGAGGAGATCTAAAGTTGGAGTCTAGTAGACAAAAGAGGTCTTAGAGAAGAGACTTCTCTTCTCTAAGGCAATGGAAACAGCAGAATGTTATTTAAGGAATTGAAGGCAGCACAGGGAGCCCCTGATGAGGCAGGAGAGGTAGGGAGGGGCCAGATCACCTGGGTTTTTTTCTCTGTCTTTAAATAGCATAAGGTTAGGGAAGCCAAGAGAGTTGAGATTTGGGGTTTAGTCCCACCTTTGCTCTTAATAACCTCAGCCATCTGTCTGCAGCTCAGTTTCCTGATACGAAAAAAGTGTGCAAGAGTGGATAGACCAGAGTGCTCCAGTGGCCCCCATGGTTCTCAAGCTCTGATTCTAGGTAAGGCTCTGCTGGAAGGAATTGCCAGATGCAAGCCCTAGATGCTGCTGAATGCACTGAAGCCCAGGGGCCCAGCAACCCAGTAGCCAGCCAGCACCTGCCAGACTCTGACTCCTCTGTAGATTAATTGCAAATCGCGGAGAATATCACAAAATAAATCACACAATAAATACGGCTGTAAGCATAGTTTGTTCCCCTGTCGAAACAAAGGGTGAACTGCTAATCATAATAGCGTAATAAGGAAAACTAGCTTTCTGAGCATTTACTGTGTGCCAGGATTGTACCAGGTACTTTTAGTAGATTTTCTCACAACAGCCCCATTATGGATAGGAAAGTGAGGCCTCAAGAGATTGCATAACTTTGGGAAGGTATTCACCATCCAAATTAGTCCTGCATAGTGAGCATGGACAGTCCCGTTTCCTATTGCCAGAAGTGTTACCTTGAGCATTAACGTTATCTGGGTTTGCTCAGTGGCTAAGTTGGAATTTGAACCCAGTGCTAACTCCAAAGCTCATAGTACTGGTCACCACGTGATGCCGCCTTCCCTTCTTAGAAGAGGCAACTCCTTACTCTATAAATAACATGACATTGTCTTTTGAAGTCCTTTCTGGGTGAGGAAAGTGCTTTTTATAGCATGGAATTGCTCCTGTTTACTTGGTCTCTTTCAGCACCGATTAATCCTGCCTACAGTTTTGTCCTTCACTGTCCTTACACTGTATTCCTAGGTTTCCTCCCTGCAAAAGACAACTCTATGAGACCACATGGTGTTTGAGTGTGTGTGCGTGCCAGCAAAGAAATTTCACTCCTCTCCCTCCCCAAGTCTGCCAACTTTTCTATAAATAATTGTTCTCCTCCCTCCCCTCAGGCCTCTAAGTAGTTTGGTCACTTAACCAAACGCACAGGCACACACGCGCGCGCGCGTAAGCACACACTCACAAAGCGGGGAGGGTAACGTGAATGACCTTGCAAAGGTATCTTGCTCACTGGGGACAGGATTAGCAAACCTGACACCTCTGCAAATAATTGTCTTCCTCCCGTATTCCTCCTGAAGCGGTTCGCTCCTTTCGCTGTCTCTCCCAGACCTATCTGGTTTTCACATCGCCATACAAAGCCCAACCCGCCCATCTCCTCTCTGCAAGCCCAGAGAACTTGATTCCCCATGTTGAAACTCGTCGGTGGCGGTGGCGGGCAGGACTGGGCATGCTCAGTGGCGGGGACCAGTCTGGGAGGCGAGGAAGCCGCTTTTGAAGTCGCGCGGCCTGGGGATCGGGGGAAGGCGGGCGGCGGGAGCCCCGGCTGGGGGTGCGCGGGGATCCCCGATTCCGCGCCCAGGGCTGGCGTGCTCCAGGCCGGCGCCGTGGGGCCGGCGCGCGGGGGGCAGGGCGCGGAGGAGGTGGGGGAGTCGGCAGGAGGAGGGGAGGAGCGCCGGGTTCGCCATCCCCAGGCGCCGGCTCTGCGGCTGCTGAATCGGAAGCCGCAGGGAGGATCCGGGGAAATAAAGACGCCGGAGAATGACCTCCAGCGAGGCCGCCTGAGCCGGGAACCGCGCGCAGCCCCGCCAGCCCCCGGCATGGGCGACCGCAGCGGGCAACAGGAGCGCTCGGTCCCGCACTCTCCAGGGGCCCCCGTGGGCACCAGCGCCGCCGCTGTGAACGGGCTGCTGCACAACGGCTTCCATCCGCCGCCAGTCCAGCCGCCGCACGTCTGCAGCCGGGGTCCCGTGGGCGGCAGCGACGCGGCGCCCCAGCGCCTCCCGCTCCTGCCGGAGCTCCAGCCGCAGCCACTGCTCCCTCAGCATGGCTCCCCGGCCAAGAAATGCCGGCTGCGGAGGAGGATGGACTCGGGGAGAAAGAACAGGCCGCGTAAGTCCCGCTGGGAGGGGAGCGCGGGCGCAAGGCAGACGCAGCGTGCGGGGCCCGGGACTGGGAGCGGCTGAGGCAGGCGCCGCAGCACGCCCCGTGCGCCCCCGCGTCTGCGGCCGAGGGACTGCAGAGTAGGTTCCCGGGACTGATTCTTTTCCCAGGGGACATCAAGCACTACAGGTCTTTGCCTGAGCCTGCCCTTTACTCGCTTCTATCAGTAGAACGAGGATTGGACACGAAGCTTGAGCGGGTCCCTAGGTCAAGGATATATAATAAGCGAACGCTCTGTCCGCCCTTCTAATTGGTGGCTGGGAAAATGCAGGTGTGTGAACATTTGCTGGGGTCCAGGAGTGAGGATAAAGTGGGCGGCACACTGAGAGGGTGCTCTCTCCTTTCTCACCCCTCTCGCTTCTCTGAGCGCGTCCTACTGGGGTTGCCTGCCCTTTGAATCACAGAGTAGCCGGCAGCGTCTCGGGTCTATTGGAGAGCGCAAGTCTGGAGGCGTGGACTTTAACTACCCCCCAAAATCACAGCCTATTAGACGCTGTTTCTTCACAGCCAATGAGAGGGTTTTTTGGGAGGGACACACCCACTGATACCATGTGGGCCGGAACTATGTGGACCAATGAGGATTGGAGGTGGATTTTTTTTTTCAACGAGGGGGGAGGTTGAGTTGAGGGTTTGTAATTGTAATGTACACTGGAGAAAGCCGAAGTGCATTATTTCACAATCTAAAACTTGTATATATAATGGTAGTTTGTAAAGTGTACCTTCCCCACAGGACGCTGTGGGATGTAAATTTGTAGGTCGAGTTTACAGCTGGTTTTTCTTGGCTGAACCTCATTCAACTGGTTACTTCTTTGTGGGTGTCTTTAATGAAGCTTATAAATGGCAAAAAGCAAAGTAAGTACAGTAAATGCTAATAAATGACTGCATTTGAACACTTACCATTTGCATAGAGCTTATGCTGTTCGATTTAGGGAAATTGTTAAGTAGGTTTTGGATTTCTGTGAAAGTTTAATGTTTGGCAAATAACACCTTCACTTTTCCCTGTTTCTATGTCTTTTTGACTCTTAGCTTTTCTGTATTGGATTAAGGTTTCTAAGACCTTGGAAAGCCCTTTGACATGACTGTGGGTGACTCTGGTACTTGTATTTTGTGGGTTTGAAATGTTAAGTTTGTAGGTTAAGATTTTGTGTGGAACTTTAAAGCCAAACAGCAGATTTGGCTACAGTTGTAAGGTGTAAGGTTGTAATCTAGCACCTGAATTTTTATTTGCTTTTGTTTTTGATACTTGTTAGAAAATGACTTTCATTAGTATTAATATTTTAAAAGTCAGGACTTAATATTGATTACCTGTGATTTATAAACCTGTTTCACTTATTTTGAAGCTATACTTCAGTTATTTCTCTTATCTACATTGACAGATTGTACTAGAGTTTGCAATGAAAATAGCTAAAATATAATGAAAGGGAGCTTCTAGCTTAATCTTCTATGTTTAATTGAGGATATAACACCTCTTGAAATAACTTCTGAGGAATTGAAAATACACCCTCTAAGAATATCTTGAAGACAGAGAAAAACTAACCTGAGCCTTAACTTGTGCTTGCAAACCCACAGAAATTATTTTAAAATACAAGAAAGTGTAACTATCTGCCTGTGTGCTTTGTGTCAGAAATTAAAGTGGTTTATGTTTCTTACAAAATAAAAATCCTAGTTGTTTTAAGTTTCATGACCACGATTGTTACTTATAATTTTTAAAAAACGGTTCGTCAAAATTGGATTTACATTATTTACCATGTTTTCTTCTCTCAGATTTGAACAATCATTTCTGAAATAAATTTTACATGTTCCTAGGAGTCACATCTGGCCTTTTCACTACGAAAATTTCTTAGTTAAAAATGGCTTAACTTAATATCTTTGTGCCTTGCCTATTGACATTCACATATCTTTATAAAAAGAATATTGTCCAATCAGTTGATATTTAGTTACTCTAAGAGGAATTAGGTACTCTAAGAGGAATATTTAGGTACTCTGTGAGTATTTACATACTCTAAGCTTATTCCTATTTGCTGATGACTGACAGATTTTACAGGAACGATTTTTGCAAAGAGTAGTTGTGTGCTTTAAACGCAAACTTTAGTGTGTGCCGGTGGCGAAGCATCAAGCTAGACAAATAATTATTTCCTCCTGGTCAGTTACAACAATTTGGCCTCTGTCCCAACAAGACGTGTGTTAAGATAGCCAGTGTTAACACTTGTAAATGCACCTGGAATGCATGTGTGGATAGGTGTCTTTCTATTTTGTACTATTGTAGGTAAAGGACAATACACATTAAAATACTTCATGTTTGAAAATGATGGATGGAATAAAACAGATCAGTATTTTTAGATTATTTAACAAATTTTAATCTGACCTCTCAGTGCCGAGACTATTCACCATCCTGCAATCTAAAAGTCAGACCAGTGGCAGGTTAATTTTGCTAAACCAGGAAAGGAGAATGTTGTCCACTCTTTTCATCTAAAGTGCCATCACCTCACTCTACTTATTCTTGGAAGGCTTTTCTTAGACTATCTACTTAATATCAGGTTTCCTTAGGTACTTTACCCACCTCTGCTACTTAGCAGCAGTGTGATCTTAACCAAGTTACCAAGTCACATCTTGAACTGCTGGAGCTAGGCTAGGTGATCTCCAAGTGCTGTTTCCTGTACCTTCAGAATTCTATGACACTTCAGAGCTGACAGTTCTTCCTACTAGTTGATACTAGTTATCTGCTCTGCCACTGACTTAACATTTAATTGTGAATGGACTTTTTTGCCTTGTGCTGATTTTATTTTATTTTATTTTATTTTATTTTATTTTATTTATTTATTTATTTTGAGACGGATTCTCGCTCTGTCGCTGAGGCTGGAGTGCAGTGGCACGATCTTGGCTCACTGCAAGCTCCGCCTCCTGGCTTCACGCCATTCTCCTGCCTCAGCCTCCCAAGTAGCTGGGACTACAGGCGCCCACCACCACACCCAGCTAATTTTTTGTATTTTTAGTAGAGACGGGGTTTCACCATGTTAGCCAAGATAGTCTCGATCTCCTGACCTTGTGATCTGCCTACCTCGGCCTCCCAAAGTGCTGGGATTACAGACGTGAGCCACCGCGCCTGGCCGCCTTGTGCTGATTTTATCATGTGTGTTATATGTGTTACTTGTCTCCCCAATTAAATTGAATGTCTGATTATAGACGATACATTTTTTTTCTCATATGCCTTGCACCTTGGGTACAAGAATATATGACTCATGTCACAGAAAAAAGGGTACAAGTAACACTATCACTACCTCGTTAAGGAAGCCATCTCCACCTCCACAACAGACTTTGATAAAAGTCCTTCAGTGGAGTTTCTTTGAGGTATCAGTAGGGAGATTCCTTTGGTCTGCTCCTTGGCATGCTGATTCTTTGAAGTACACTTAAGTAGCACCTCATAGGGTCATGTCATTTAACAAATATTTTGAAACTAATGATAGTTCTGAGGTGCCGTGAATGCTAGTGTGTTGTAAATGGTGTGCTCATTCAACAGCTTGAATCCCAGCTGGATGATCTTAGCCAGTTACTTTACCTGTATGTTTCAGTTTCATATCAATAAAATGGAGATAATCTTACTACCTTGTGGGGTTGATATGAGGATTAAATGAGATAATATATATAAAGAATCCTGTTTGGCACATAGCACTTATTTACAAATGGCAGCTGTCATCATCAGTGTCACACTAAACATTGTCCACCATTAATCCATAGGACAATGCAATTAAGCTGGCACATACAACCTCAGGCTGACTTTCTTCATTTTAGAAAAATACAAGCCAGATGCAGTGGCTCATGCCTATAATCCCAGTACTTTGAGAGGCCAAGGGAGGAGGATCTCTTGAGCCCAGAGGTTCAAGACCAGACTGGACAACATAGGGAGACCCCATCTCTACAAAAACTAAAAGTAAAAAAGTTTAGCTGAGCATGATGGCGTGTGCCTGTGGTACTAGCCACCTAGGAGGCTGAGGCAGGAGGCTTGCTCGAGCTCCCAAGGTAGAGGCTGCAGTGAGCCATGATTGTGCCACTGCACTCCAGCCTGGGACACAGAGCAAGACCCTGTCTCTAAACAAATAAACAAACAAATACAGGCTTAGAATAAGAAAGACCAAAGAGTTGTATTTGATCAGCTATGATACTATTCCTATCCCACAATTCTTTTTTTTTTTGCTTTTTTTTCCTTCCTTTCTCTTTTTTTTTTTTTTTTTTGGCCTTTTTTCCCCCGAATATAGCTAAAAATATTGGATAGCCCAAAAAATGTAGGAAGAAAGCAGGAAAAAGTACTTGTGATCCCACCACTTAGAGAAAACAACTGTTTAAAATGTGCCATATTCTAATGCTAATTTTGGATCATACTAAGATAAGATGATAACCTTTTTATTAAAAATTTTAGTATAAGTATTTTCTTATGGCATCTAAACATCATCCTTAATGGTTGTATTATATTTCTGATATTCCATTATATAGATATTCCAAAATTTATTTAATCTATCTCTTGCAGGTTTAGGCTACACACAGGGTCTTTATATCACAAAGCACACACACACAAACACAAACTTTGAATCACTAATTCAAACATTGTAGTCTTGATTAGAACTTGGAGTATTTTGCTGTATTAGAAAGCAGAAGTATGGCAGCAACAACTTTTTACATAACTCTTTTTCCGTAAAGTTATTTTCAATAATATTGGTGAATATATACTTTTTAGAGGAGGAACAGAAATGACACAAAGTGGTATATGGATGTTGTCTGGAAAACTTGGATATTTTAGACACCAAAGACACTGTTTTAGAAAAGCCATAACACTAGGGGAGAGAGGAGAAGAATGCAAAGGAAATAATTGAGTCACTGAACACTAACTGCAGAAAGGCAAACATGTGAGTATCATCTGAAGGGCTCAAGGGCATGTGCTACCTTATGTGTGGCAACAGGCAGGAATAATGAGTAGATGCATGCAGTCAGCCTTCTGGTCGGAGGTTCTGACTTCTCAAATCATCCAGATAGCAGAAAATGAGGGAGAGTTCATTATGCAGGTAGCATACTGGGGGGTACAGACTGAAAAACCCCAAATCTGTTACCAGTTTTAGCCATCATTGTGAAAGTATAAGGCTTTAATTTCCTAAATATTGGGATGTTTAGCTTTGGAACTTGGACTTTACATTACCCTTGAATTGGGCTAATTAGAAAAACCAGTATAAAAAAGATAAATAAGGAAAATTGTCTGGTTGTATCTGCATAGAGTATGGATGCATACAGTATTTTTAACAATTAATTTTAACATAATCAATACTTCTAGATGGATAAGAGACATTGCAAGTTCAAAAACAAAAGACTAAAAGGGAAAGCAGGAGCACACTCTAGTATTGCTACCTTCTAGAGTGTGGTCAAATTCCCAAGTTTGTCAATTAAGCTATGAATTGTACAATACACATTTGAATTGATGATTAATAATTTAAGGCCCAAGTGTCCAGTGTCCAACTGGTTAAGGATCAGGATTCTATTAAGCATACAAACACTGCTTTTCCTCCAAAAGACCAGTAAGTGAGTTTCAACATTAATATAATACAAAGCATATTTTATTTGGCATGGTGACCAAAGACAGAAACAGTGTTGTTGGTTCTTGATATGTGAGACATTTAACAAGTGACTAAAAACCTTTCATGGTTTTGGAGACAGAATAAGTAGGGGAAACAAAGAAGTATTGGTTTTAACTGACAGGCTGTTTTGTGTGTGTGGGATAGCCTGCGTTTTAATATTTTGTGTGTATATATGTTAAGTATGAGCCAATTATCATGAAAATTAATCAGGGCTTGACTTCTAATATATTTAACTACATATGCTTTAGGTTTAATAGGTAAGCCAGTATTCATCTTGGGACCTTGGGATGACAAGTATTTAGTGTATCCACTGTGGCATACAGAATTTCTAAGTAGACCTTTTCTCTAGATAGTGCAGCTGTCAAGCTTGGTATCTCTTTACTTAATTTATGACACCTTTTAAATGCCTAGAGTTGTTGGGTAATCGTGTGTGTGTTTGTGTGTGTGTGTGTGTGTGTGTGTGTGTGTATTCTCTCCTTGAGAGTATATTTGAGAGTAGTAGATGATTCAAAGGGGCAAAGAAATATTATTTAAAGAGAATTACATCAAAACAATGACCTGAACCTCTAACAGATTTCTCTGTTGTTAGGAAAGAAGGTGGAAAAAGTCATGACAGTAGCTTCGATTTACCCAGTAATGAAAGTAGCTATTATTGAGTGACATCTCTGTGTCCATTGTTCTGTATGTGCTTTTACAAAAGCATGCAGTTCCCACTCCTACTCTCTATTTTAAAGATGGGCAAAGAGAGGCTCAAAGAAGTAAAGCAACCTGTCCAAAGACCTGTTATCAGTGAATGACAGGGCCAAAATTGTAACCCAAGTCTATCTTCCTTGCCAACTGGCTTTGTTTTCTATCACAATAAGCCTATTATTTATGTTGGGAAAAGAAAGTGTGTTCTGTAAAACTTTCGGAAAAGATAGGTGCATGTAATCTGTACACCTTTGGCAAAATGCTCATCCATGTGTCTGTGGAGGTAACAGTGGCCAACATTGAGGAGCACTTACTATGTGCTAGGCACTAAGTTAGACACATGGATTCTCTCATCAAATACTCCCAGCAGCCTGTGAGATAGGGGCTGTCATTCTCTTCCTTTTACAAATGAGGAAACTGAGGGCTCAGGACTCAGGGTAAAACTATTTAAGATTTTGACTTTGCTGGGCAGGGCCCTAGTGGGTTCCATGAAGCAAGTGTGGGTAGGGTTCTGTGGTGTAAAGAGCTTTGTTGCCACCAGGCCTGGATTCAGGTCCACATTTCCTACTTACTAGCAATGAAGCCTTAGGTGAGATTCTTAACTTCCTCAATGTTGAATAGAGATAATGGTGGCCATCTTATCAGTTGTAGTAAGAACCCAATGTGGAAAATGTATATCAAGTATAGTACCATGCCTGGACCCTAGTACATGCATAGTAAAAGATATCTTACTATTTACCATGGTTTGAATATGTCCCCCAGAACTCATGTGTTGGAAATGTAATCTCCAATGCAACAGTGTTAGAAGGTGGGGCTTAATGGGGGATGTTTAGGTCATGAGGGCTTCACCCTCATGTATGGGTTAATGCCAATTGTAAAAGGACTTGAGGCTGCAAGTTCAATCTCTTTCCCTTTCTCAAGCATGCTCTTTTGCCTTTCTGCCATGGGATGATGCAGCAAGAAGGCCTTCACCAGATGCAGTCCCTCGATCTTGGACTTCTCAGCCTCCAGAACTGTAAGCCAAATAAATTTCTGTTCATTATTAATTACCCAGTCACAGGTATTCTATTATAGCAACACAAACTGGACAAAGACAGAAAACTGGTACTGAGAAATGGGGCTGTTGCTATAACAAATACCTGAAAATGTGAAAGCGGTTTTGGAACTGGGTAACAGGTAGAGGCTGGAAGAATGTGGGGAAGCAGGCTATGAAAAGCCTATGTTGCTATGAACAGAGCATTAAATGTGGTTCTGGTGAAGGCTGAGAAGAGGAGGAGAGCTGTAGTAAAAGTCTAAATCTCCTTAGAGATTACTTATGTGATGGTGATGAGAATGTTGGTAGAAATAAGAGCAATAAAGGCAATTCTGATGAGATCTCAGATGGAAAAGAGGAATAAGGTATTGGAAAGTGGAGTAAAGACCAGCCTTGTTATGAAGTGGCAAGGAATTTGGCTGAATTGTGTCTACACCCTAGGCTTTATGGAAGGCAGAATGTAGGAGCAATAAACTACGATATTTGATGGAAGAAATTTCTAAGCAAAATATTAACTGCATACAGGAAAATAAGAGAGAAATGACTTAAAGATAAAATTTATAATTAAAAAGGAAACAGAATTTAGGGATTTGAAGGATTCTCATCCTGGCCATGTGGGTAGAGAATGAAAGAACATTTTCAGGAGAGAAGACCAAGGGTGTGGGCAAGCAACCAGTTGATAAGGAGATCAGTAGGGATAGAAGGAAGCCAGAGGCTGTTCATTAGGACAATGGAAGAATGACTCTGAAGGCATTTTGGAAATTACTGGTGCTGTCCCTCCCATCACAGGCACAGGGTGCCATGACCTCGGAGAAGGAAATACAGTCATGCCCCACATATAGACCTTTTCACCAAGGAAGGAGCACATATACAAAGGTAGTCCTATAAGATTATAATGGAACTGAAAAATTCTTATTGCCCAGTGGTATCATAACCATTGAACATCATAACTCAATGTGTTGCTCATCTGTTTTTGATGATGATGGTATAAACCTACTGGCTGCTAGTCATATAAAAATATAGCACACACAATTATGTATAATACATAATACCTTCTAGTGGGACAAGATGTGGGTGTGGAAGACAGTGATATTGATGACCCTGACTTTGTGTAGACCTAGGTTAATGTAGACCTAGGTTAATGTGTGTGTTTGCGTCTTTGTTTTTAACAAATAAGTTTAAAAAGTAAAAAAAAAATTTTAAAAATTTTAAAAATAGAAAAAAGCTTGTAGAATGAGAATATAAAGAAAATATTTTTGTACACCTATACAATATGTTTGTGTTTTAAGCCAAGTGTTATTACAAGAGTCAAAAAATTTTTTAAATTAGAAAGTTTATAAAGTAAAAATGTTATAGTAAGCTAAGTATAATTGATTACTGAAGAAATAAATTTCTTTTTATAAATTTAGAGTAGCCTAAGTGAACAATGTTTGTAAAGTCTACAGTGTGTACAGTGAGGTCCTAGGCCTTCACATTTACTCACCACTCACTCACCCAGAGCAACTGTCAGTCCTGGAAGCTCTTGTATGTGCCCTATACAGGTATGCCACGTTTTGTCTTTTAGACTGTACTTTTACTGTACCTTTTCTATGTTTAGGTATGTTTAGATACACAAATACTAACCACTGTTACAATTGCCTGTAGTACTAAGCACAGTAACATGCTGTACAGGTTTACAGCTTAGGAACAATAGGGTTTACCATATAGCCTAGGTCTGTAGTAGGCTATAGCGTCTAGGGTTGTGTAAGTACACTCTATGCTGTTTGCACAATGACAAAATTGCCTAATGACACTTCTTTTCTCTGAAAATACCTGTCATTAAGTGACGTATGACTGTATATCAAAACAGAGAACTAGTGTGCCCTCTGGATCTTGGAGTTCACTTCTCAGGGCTGCCTGAAGTCTCTGCTCGCCACATTTCATTACAGTGCTTCTTGCTCACCCCACCTGTGGCTCAACGGTGCTCAGGTGGGCCGGGTGCGGTGGCTGACGCCTGTAATCCCAGCACTTTGGGAGGCCGAGGCTGGTGGATCAGAAGGTCAGGAGATCGAGACCATCCTGGCTAACACAGTGGAACCCCGTCTCTACTAAAAATACAAAATAGCCAGGCGTGGTGGCGGGCGCCTGTAGTCCCAGGTACTCGGGAGGCTGAGGCAGGAGAATGGCATGAACCCGGGAGGCGGAGCTTGCAGTGAGTCGAGATCGCGCCACTGCACTGTAGCCTGGGCGACAGAGAGAGACTCCGTCTCAAAAAAAAAAAAAAGGGGGGGGGTGCTCTGGTGTGGCTCAGGCCACAGCTTTGGTTGGAATGTGCAAGCAGCAAATCTTGGTGGCATCCATGTGGTGTTAAGTCTACAGACATGCAGAGTACACGACTTGTGGAGGCAGGCTGGGTGTGGTGGCTCATGCCTGTAATCCCAGCACTTTGGGAGGCCAAGGCAGGCGGATCACGAGGTCAGGAGATCGAGACCATCCTGGCTAACACTGTGAAACACCGTCTCTACTAAAAATACAAAAAATTAGCCGGGCATGGTGGCATGCGCCTGTAGTCCCAGCTACTCGGGAGGCTGAGGCAGCAGAATCGCTTGAACCCACGAGGTGGAGGTTGCAGTGAGCCAAGATCGCACCACTGCACTCCAGCCTGGGTGACAGAGTAAGACTCCATCTCAAAAAATAATAATATGAGGCAGGAGAATGGCGTGCACCCCGGGGGGCCGAGCCTGCAGTGAGCTGAGATCGCGCCACTGCAAGCCAACATGCACTCCAACTCCATCTCAAAAAGAATAAAAATTAATAATAATAATAATAATAATAATAACTGTGGATGCATGGCTTTCTCCAGCTAGATTCCAAAGGATGTCATAGACAGCCTGATGGCCCAGGCAGACACGTGTTGCAAGGGTGGAGCCACCCAGAGGGCCCTTACTAGGGCAGTGTGCAGCATAACTTTAGGGTAGGAGCTACCGCAGAGAGTCTCCTAGAGCAATGCCTAGTAAAGCCTAAGGAGTGGGCTCACACCAACACCCCAGAACTCTAGACCTACCAGCATGAAATACTAGCCAGGAGAGCCACAGGCACCTGACACCAACCTGTGAGAGCTGCTGCATGGGTAGCACCAAACAAAGCTGTAGGGGTAGGCCTGCCTACCTGAGGCCTTGGGGGCCCAACTGCTGCTCCAGTGTTCCCAGATGGTAGGATGTGGAGTCAAGGAAGATTACTCTGGAGCCTTAAGATTTAGTGTTGTTTGCCCTGTTGGGTTTTGGATTGACTTAAGACTATCCCTTTCTTCTTGCCTATTTGTGTCTTTTGGAATGGGAATGTCTATCCTTTGCCTATTCCACCATTGTATTTTGGAAGTAAGTAACTTGTTTGATTTCACAGGCTTACAGCTAGAGGGAAGTGTGCCTCAAGATGAATCCTGCCTTGAATCTCATCCATATCTGATTCAGATGAGACTGTGTACATTGAACTTCTGAGCTGATGCTGGAAAGTTATGACTTTTGGGGCTATTGCATGACATGAATGTGTCTTTTATGTGAGAAGAACATGAATTTGGGGAGCCAGGGTGGAATGCTGTGGTTTAAATGTGTCCCCCAGAAAGCACGTGTTGAAAATCCCCAGTGTAACAGTGTTGGGAGATGAAGCCTAATGGGAGGCATTTAGGTCATGAGGGCACCATCCCCATGAATGATTAATGCCATTATAAAAGGGTTTGAGGCTGTGAGTTCACTCTTTTGCTCTCTTGTGCACACATGCTCTTTTGCCCTTTTACGCTTCTATCATGGGATAGAAGGTCCTTGCCATATGCAGCCCCCCAATCTTGGCCTTACTAGCCTCTAGAATTGTGAGCCAGATAAATTTCTATTCATTACAAATTACCCAGTCTGAAGTGTTCTGTTATAGCAGCACAAAATGGACTAAGACACTATTAATACCAGTCTTATTTATATTAATAGAGGACATTTTATCTCTCTCTCTCTATATATATATATATATATTTGCTAAATGATCAACCATGTAGACATTTAATATTAATATCATTGCTGTTATTTAATTACAGAGGCTTCCAAGACTCTGAAATACCAGGATTTCCACAAACTCATCTTGCCCTGACTGGGAATCTTTCGGAGATTGGATTTCAGAGTATTCCCCAACCTGATCGGATATCACCTCCTCAATGGAAGCTTCCCTAATACCCTCTGATGTTTCTAGAAGCAGGACACATGGCTTGTGTCATAAGTCTTGACCTGATTATCATAGATTGCCTCACCAAGTTTAGCATACCCTGTCTGAGAGTGATGCTGGCAAATTAGTGAATAAGAGGACTGTGGAATTTATTTGATTGCTAATCTTGTGTCAGGACATGGTTATTTTTAAAAAAAGAAGTGTCCTCTTTTGATCTTAACTGTTTGATATCTCAGCCCTTGAGTGAGGCAGTTATATGCAAAGGAGATGAGAAGGATGAGAAAAGTGAGTACTTTTCCTTTATAAAAGCCACATGAATTGAACAAGACTTCAGAATTCAGAAGAGCTACATCAAGTTCTTGGGTCATTTTTTTAACCCATTCTCCAAGATTTGAAAAAATGACCTTGCAAATATGTGCAAGACTCTGGAATCTTCCTCTGGCAGATGATGAATGAGATGAATATTTCCAGGTGCTTGCCTTCAGCACCAGCACATGCACATTCTAGTACTCTTGGCCTTGATCCTACACTGAATCTGAGGGTGCAAGGACTTTAGATAGAGGCTCAGGACAGACTGGACCTGCATGAACCTCTGAATTGTAGCTAGCCTGGGCAGCCAGTTACTTGGATCCCTCTGGGGCTTCTGGACAAACAACTCTTTTATAGCCCAAGGTAGATGGTCAGGGGCGACCAGAGATAGCAATAGATTCATTGACTTCAAGCTTAACATGAGTTAGCAGTATGGTGAGGCTTCCAACAAAATGTAAGCACTCAATAAATGTTAGCTATTATTACTGTGGTGGTGTTAGATGTTCTTCCTTATACTAACTCAAAATCTGTCTCCCTATAACTTCTACCCCATGGTCCTTGACAATTCAGTATATCTAATTCATCTTCTACATAACAGCTCACGAGGTATTTAAAGATAGCTATGTTATCTTGACTCTTTTTTTGGGTTCTCCTCTTTGAAGAACCAAGACCAATATTCTTGCCTGCCAGATTCTACCCATGTGACCCAGTGCAGGTTGTATTGGGTTGCTGACAAGTATTTAAGCAAGATTGGAGGATGACTTCTTAGGGTAGTCATAAAGGAGATCAAGTAAGTATTGACCTGGGTTGCCTTGAACTCTGAGATTTAATGATTCCCATTAAACCTACAGGGACTAACCAGTTTTTAATTTATTTGGGCTAGGCACTGTGCTAGACTCTGCATGTGATATTTGGTTTCATGTGACTTTAAGCTAGAGTGTAACCTGAAGCCAGCTGTGTGGCTTGATTTCTTCACTCAGATGCTGTAATAGCTCCAGAAATCACTAAACCCTGTGTGTGAGTCAGTACCTGAACATTAGTGGAATCTGTTTACTATTCATACTCTCCCAACTACCTATGTTTGATTTAAAAAAAAAAAATTAAAGGGCTATTAATGTTTTTAGGGTGTTCCATACTAGGAAGTTAGTGTACATTTGACTAAGGAGATAATCAGATCTTCTTACCTTTTATGGAAGGTCTTATCCTTTTTTGTGGAAGGTTTTTAATTTGAGAAAGGGTCCCAAAGTGATTTATTCTTTGGGGTGATCATGTAATATTTCATTAACACTTTTAAAGAGTGGTAGGGGTACCATTAATTATGCTAGGACCACAGATATAGGCTGGGATTATCCTAGCAAACCAGGCATCTCAGTGTTGTGCTAAAGCCAACTTATACAGGCTATGGGTGTTGTTTATACACATAACTTCCCAACTCTGCATTTCAATATCCTTATGCTGATAACTTGAAACTGGCCATCATGGATATATATATATATATATACACCGTGGAAACTGGCAAACACTGAAAATCAGGGCTTTATTTTCAGAGAACCAGTTGTTAAACATTTACCAGTACACAGTGACTGGGACACAGTTCACAGAAGAAGCTCAGAGAAAAGTCCCAGCGGGTATCAGTAATACTAATTGAATTATTGATGCATTTGAGGTAGAGAAGGGGAGTAAAGGTCAACATGTCCTTTGCTAAGTAGGACAATGTCTGAAGATGAGAAGTTTGATGAGGGAGGCTTATTCTCAGGAAAGAAAGTATTCTACAAATACTTCAGGGGTCACTGTGGTTGGTATGAGGGTAGAATTTCTTTGGAATCACATCTTTATTTTCCTCCCTTCCTCCCTCCTAAATTCCTACTGTAAATGTAGTTGGGCTTAGTGCTGGATTACCCAGCAGGTAGACCAAGCAGGTGTTAACAATTCCATCAATGCTAGCAGAAGAAAATAATACATGTGCTTTTATGTGTATGGATATGTAGACATGCATGCACTTATGTATTAATCATGGGAAAATTATAAATTTGGACTTACACTTATTTCATAATTCATTATTGTTTTTGTTTTTTAATGACTTCAATTATTTTGAGTTATTTGTTCATTGTGGATTGAGGAACACCAAATTTTTTTTTTCTTAAATAGATATAAACCTGGCCTTAGTTGAGGCTTGTACCTTTCTAGGGTGATTTATAATTTATTTATTGCTGCTGAAATGTCAGGGTGGAGTTGCCAGAATATTTTCATTATATGTTTATGGTTAGGATAAGTAGACTGAAGTTTGTCCTAGCTAAAGGGAAAACAGTTTGATATATTTGGTTCCATAAGCAGGATCTGTGTGGCAAAAAAGGGACTTCCCCAATTCAGACTTGTGGTTTTTATTCCAAAAGTCACTGTGTTCCACTTGTCCTCTTATTGTCCTGAGTGAGCGTTTTGGAAAGTGTTGGGATTTTAACAACTTTTTCTGCATTTTAAACATTATACAAAACTAGAGAATATAGCATAATGAACTGCCAAGTACTTATCACTCAGCTTCTATAATTATCAAATCATGTCCAATTTTATAATATTGAAGCAGACCTCAGAAATCATATGTTTAGTATTAAATGTTATTATCTTTATTTCCAAAAGAAAAGAACCCTTTAAAAAAAACACACACACACACACACACACACACACAATCTGTTATTTGCTGTAAAAGTTAGCAGTGTATTATGTCCAGTTGAGACTATTGTGTTTTATGATGCACAATTAGATAAATTCAGTTATCTAACCACAATTAAAATTGTTACATCTCATTTGTAGGTGGATAATTGAAAACCTGATTTGTGTTGCCCCTGGAGAATCCTTTCATTTGCCCATACCTGTTATTGTTTGTTTATGATTAATTTTTTACCATTTCTTCATGGTCTGAGATTTGAAACCTCATTCTTGAAATAGTCCTGTGCCAAAAAGCTGCTTTGGAATCACCCAGTATCACTGGACTAAGAGTGATTAGTATCTCCTACATAATTTTTGTCTCGAAATATAGATTAAGAACTAAAGAACAGTATTAAAAGAATTCCACCCCTCTCCTTTCCTCTGAAGTCATTTGGATGGTGCCAGTGGGAGCAGGCAAGCTAGCTCTCCTGAAGACAATTAGGGTGTAGGACTGGCCTCAGGCCTAGGAATCTGGAGTTGCTGGATTCAGGATTGAACCAAGGGTTTAAAGAAGGGGTGTTGCTAAAATTTGTAATTTCAGGCAATCTTTAGACCTAGGACTCTGTATTTTAATTTAGCCACAAGAGGAAAGAAAAAGATCCTGAATCCGTATCACTCAATTTATTAACATTCCTGGGATCAAACTAGTTAAACATCAGTGAATTTCTGTCTGTGTAAACTGCCAGAACTGGTTTACTTTTGTCAGCTTTATGAAAATGTGCTTCAGATTCATTTTATACATCGTTGCCTTCTTTGACAAGGGAGTCTCATTTAACATATTCTAATAATTTAGGGACATCATTAATATCAACTTTTATACTGGGTTGTAATACAGGAAAGTCTTAGGTAATGGTGTACAAGCATTTGGGTTTGTTCATTCATGGATATGTGTTGTGTAACAGCTATATACAGCATGTAAAAAAAAATGTTTAGAGATGCAGTTTTGCTGTGTTCCCCAGGCTAATCTCTAACTCTTGGGCTCAAGCAAACCTCCTGCCTCAGCTTCCTGAGTAGTTGAGACTACAGGGATGCGCCAGCCTATCCAGCTTGGGTGTAACTTTTAGAGGGTCCAAATGTTTAATTCAAAAATCTTAATTTTTTTTAACTATTTAAGAGCTATAATTTACAAAGCACATTAGAGGCCGGGCGCAGTGGCTCAGGCCTGTAATTCCAGCACTTCGGAAGGCAGAGGCGGGCGGATCACGAGGTCAGGAGATCGAGACCATCCTGGCTAACACAGTGAAACTCAGTCTCTACTAAAAATACAAAAAATTAGCTGGGCGAGGTGACGGGTGCCTGTAGTCCCAGCTACTCAGGAGGCTGAGGCAGGAGAAAGGTGTGAACCCGGGAGGCAGAGCTTGCAGTACACCAAGATCGCGCCGCTGCACTCCAGCCTGGGTGACAGAGCGAGACTCCGTCTCAAAAAAAAAAAAAAAAAAAACTGCACATTAGAGATCACCTAATGTTTGAGGGAGTTCTCTGAGCCTCAATTTTGTAATCTGTAAAATGGGAATAATAATAGTGCCAACTTCATTGGGTTATGGGAACTGAATTAAATAATGCATGGAAAGCTGCTAGCACAGAGCCTGACACGTAGTATGTCCTAAATGTTAATTGATATAATGTTGCTGCTGCTGCTGGATTAACTCATTTTTCACAGTCGTTGGAATAAACTTCTTCTGAATTCTTATAAATAAACTATTTATTGGCAAGTTTGTAGCTCTAAAGTCTTAACGTTTGGCCGGTATATATCTGTCCACATCAGATTGCATAAGCTAATATATACCACTTCAGCACACGTGTACCACACTCAATTAAATTTTAGTCAAGGCTTAGACATATTTTCTTGGCAAACCCTCTCACCCTGGCTTAGGTCAGTTACATAACAAGTAAATGGGTAACCTGTCAAGTCCTGGTAATGCTGTCTTAGAGTTTTAGCACTAATTAAAAGGTTTGGATGTTTTTTGTTTGATTTTTATATGTGTTGCAAGCAAAGTGAGTTGTTAGATATTTTTAGTATTCAGCAAGAAGCTGAAACATTTTCAGTAAATCTTTTCAAACTACTGAATCAGTTTTGATTCAAGAAATCCCTGAGTTTGCAAGGGAAGCTGTTCAAAAGAACAGTTATGATTTGCAGCTGCTGTCTCTGAATCAAACTTTTCTTCAAATTGTGTAATCCAAATAAAGTACAGAAATAAATGGGTGAAGTTCGTGAAGCTGCAGCTATCATCCGTAAGGGACAGTTTCCAGCCTTTATGTTGAACAAGCATCACTGTTCTCATTAATTAACTTTACATTAGATGTGATGTGATTTGTAAAATGAGACAGTGCAAATAAGACGTCACTTTTATCTCTTTCATATCTGGGATTCAGAATTAAGATGGAACTTTTAAAAGTTCCAGTGCTAAAGAATTTGAAAAAATCTCACTCTTCATGGTGTGGAAGAACACTATGCCCCCAAACTAAATGATCCCAGGCGAATAAAATATTTTGAATGTTCATATTTATATTTTATAAAGTTTTAATCCCTTTTCTCAGTCAGATATTACATCTAGCTGTGCCTTTGATAAAAATTATTATAGTAAAAAAAAATTCACTTGTAACTACAATGCCTGTCACTTCTAACTACAATGTCTATAACCTCAGGGGATGCCAGTGATAACCCCGAAGGCAGCTGAGCACTGGAAGGAAGCAAACACTTCTGAGCAATCAAAATCAGTGTTGGGAAGTAAAGTCAGAGGTGCTCATGCATCTTACACTTGAGAGTACTTCCTGTGATCTCCCTCAGAATCTATGTACTCTTCTTTTTTAATTTTATTTTTTAAATTGACAAATAATAACTATACATGCAGTTTTAACAGACTTGCTTTCCTGGTTTCTCTGCATTCAGACACAGCAGGTTCTGGATAGATATATTGCAGTAACACTGACAGCAGTGAGAAATTAACAGCTTTAGCCCAAAAGCAAGACATAGAAAACTATAATAGAGACAAAAGAAGATTCAAACCATAGCAGCCTGGGAAGCGCATGTTTACATGATTCCTGAGGACATCAATGTACAGTAAGCACAATAATTGATTCTCATTTGACCGTGAATCATCAAGAAGACCTCAAATTTCATTCAGTCTGTTTTGTTTAAGAGTATGGAGAAGTGGGTTGTGCATTTTAGAAAGATTATCTTTAAGAACTGGTATAATTGGCATTTATGTTTTAAAAATGTATCTTGAAATGAGAAAATTAAGATATAATTCACATTCACCATGTATTTCATCCATTTAGAGTATGCAATTCTATGGTTTTTAGTGTATTCATAGAGTTGTACAACTATCACAATTAACTTTATAATATTTTATTCCCTCCCAGAAAATTATTAGCAGTCACTCCTCTTTTTCCCCTACAATCCCCAACCCTAGACAACTAATCTATTTTCTGTCTCTAGAGTTTTGCTTATTCTGGACATTTCAAATGAGTGAAATCATATCATACGTGATCTTTTCTGATTGGCGGCTTTACTTAGCTAGCATAGTGTTTTCAGGATTCATCCATGTTGTAGTATGTTTTAGTATTTTGTCCTTTTTTGTGGCCAGATAATATTTTATTGGGTGGATTTATCACATTATTTATCCATGTTCATCAGTTGATTAACATTTGGGTTGTTTCTACTTTTTGGCTATTGTGAATAATGCAGCTATAAACATTCATGTAAGGTTTTTGTGTGGACATGAGTTTTCACTTCTCTTGGGTATATACACCTAGTACTAGAATTGCTAGATCATATAGTAACTCTTTGTTTAACCTCTTGCAGAACTGCCAGTTTTCCAAAGTGACTGTACTATTTAGCATTTCCACTAGTGGTGTGAGGTTTCCTATTTCTCCACTTCCTCATAATACTTGTTTTCAATTTTTTAAAACTTGTCACCATCTTAGTGGGTTTTAAGTCGTATCTCATTGTGGTTTTGATGTGCATTTCCCTAATAGCCAATGATGTTGAGCATCTTTTCATTTGCCTGTTATGGGCCAGAGCTCTTATATCCTCCAACACTAATATCTTATTATTTTAAAACTTGTATAAGTTTTAGTCTCATATCTAGTGAAATTATAAGTTTCTTTGATGGCTAGGGAATGTCAGACTTGACTTTGTGATAGTTACTATGCTTAGGAGGGTGCCCTACATAGAGCTACCATTAGTAAATATTAAAGGATTGTTTTAATTAAGTCATGTCTGATTTTAGGACAATGTGGATTTCACTCACAGCAGAGTTTTCACTCCTTCCCAAACTGCTCTTAATTACTGACCAGTTTTTGTGTACTAGAATTTAAGTGCCAAGGGGGCTGGCTCATTGCCGCATCCTGACTGTTTAGCAGAGTGCCTCACACCGTCTAGGAACAAAATAAATACCTGTTCAATCAGTGAATGAATAAGCCTGTAGGATTTTCCGTCAGTATCCATTGTATTGGTTCCAGGACCCCCATGGGTACCAAAATCCTCAGTTGCCCAAGTCCCTGTATAAAATGGCGTAGTATTTGCATGTAATCTACGCATATCATCCCATATACTTTAAATCATCTCTAGATGATTTAATACCTAATACAATACCTACACATCACTTTATTCACATGGATTCTTTATAGCACCAGCACGTGGCAAATTTAAGTTTTGCTTTTTGGAACTTCGTGGAATTTTTTTTTTTTTTTTTCCAAATATTTTCAGTCTGCAGTTGGTTCAATCCGTGATTGGAACCACAGATATGAAGGAGTGACTGTAGTTGGTCTCAGATTATTTAAAGCAAGTGTTTATTTCAGCTTGTGTTGCCATGTGAGCAGTTGGCATACCTTTCCTCAGTCCTCTGCCCCCCAGCTCAACTTCAAAGATTTGCCAGACTTTCATAGTTAAGAAATAAATGAACAAGGCCCATTTCTGGTAGACCTGTTGTTCCGCCTGGTTATGCCACCCAGCAATGCTGTTCTCCCTGAAGCCTCTTTAATTAACCATTCTCTGGTATTAAATTGTTAACAGTATCCTTAGAGTATGCAAGCACGCTCTGGTGACTTGTCAAGACAGAAAGCTAAACCTCTTGGTGGTTTAAATGGGGATTTGTTTAAGCAGGTAATAAGATTACCATCTTGAGCCTTAGTGCGGGGCATTAGAAGGTTGAAGGAGCCATTCCTGGGTGGATGCTGTGCTCAGCTCTGGTTGCTGAAATGATCACATTGGAGACAGCCACACAGATGCATGGTGGTCATGTCCCTTGGCACACCTGCACGGTCAAAACTGTGGACTCTTCTTTTTTGTCCAGGGACTACTTCTGATGAAGAAAGTGGCATAATTAAAGCTGAGGACCTCACGCCTGTAATCCCGCCACTTTGGGAGGCTGAGGCGGGTGGATCACGAGGTCAGGAGATCGAGACCATCCTGGCTAACATGGTGAAACCCCGTCTTTACTAAAAATACAAAATATTAGCCGGGCATGGTAGTGGGTGCCTGTAGTCCCAGCTACTCGGGAGGCTGAAGCAAGAGAATGGCATGAACCTGGGAGGCGGAGCTTGCAGTGAGCCGAGATCACGCAGCTGCACTCCAGCCTGGGCGACAGAGCAAGACTCCGTCTCAAAAAAAAAAAAAAAAAAAGCTGAGGACCACACAGAAAGTTGATACTTATACTCATCTTCTATTGCCTCTAGATTGGGCAGAACTGGCAGCTTCTTGGTGAGAAATAGGAGTGATGACCATAGCTGTCTGTAAGTGTATTTTCCTCCCACCTCCTCTGCACAGCGTGAGAACTTAACTGTGGAATGGGAAACAAATTTCATCTGCCTACCATTTCCTCTCCTTAACCCCTGAAGCAGAAATACACAGCTTGACTGTAGGCATGAAGGGGAGAAGATGAGCTCACTGGTCCCTAGAGTGACGCTCATCTTTCTGTCTTGTTTTCTTGTAAGGGTGACATGGAGAGGTTTCAGGACCTTGGGAAAGAAACCACTCTCACTGAGCTACTCAGGGACTTAACGAAAAGACTGAAGGAAAAAAAAATTTTATTAACCTCATGGATTTGACATTTTTGGGTCTCCTCATCTCTAGCTTCATCTTATTCCTGCTTCCTCCTGGCCCAGATCCAAGCTAAGAATACACTTCATGGTGCTACCAGAATGACATGGCTTCCTTTGCCCCTGCAAGAGCTTTTTTTTTTTTCTTTTTTTTTTTTATCTTAACCTACAAAATAAAATAAAAGCAACAGAGCTTTCATGTTGGTGTTTCTATTTGTTGTTCTAATTTCACATGGTTGTCTGTGTCAAGGTCAGCCACGTGGGTTGCAAATCAAAGAATGTCTGTCTGCGTGACCTAAATACATGAGTACTGTTGCTAGAGCTAACCTCTTTATGGAGGAATGCATGCTTACTTTTAAGATGGCAGTCAGGGGGAGAGAGGAGCCCATCTAGGGAATTTAATTATATGTGGAATGTTTCTAAACCACAGCCATGGGGTTTAGTCATGGCTGGATAATACCTAGTACTTCAAAAGCTGTATTTAAAATTTGAAAATCACCTATGGCACTCATGTTATAAATTGCCAATAAATAATTTCATTAACAAGCAATTAGATGTGTCTGGGAATGGGAACACCTGCCAGTTGGTGGCTGTGCATTGCCCTCAGCTGTCTGCCTCAGAGTTCTGTGCTCAGTTTCAAGCAAGAGCCACTCCTACAAACTCCAGTTTCTCACTTTTAAAACATAGTCCAAGCTGGCCGTGGTGGCTCATGCCTGTAATTCCAGCACTTTGGGAGGCTGAGGAGGAGAATCTCTTGAGCCCAGGAGTTCAAGGCCTGCCTGGGCAACATGGCTAAACCCCATCTCTACCAAAAAATGTAAAAATTAGCTGGAAGTGGTAGAGTGCACACTTATAGTCCTAGCTACTCAGGACACTGAGGTGGGAGGATCACTTGAGCCTGGGAAGTTGAGGCTGCAATGAGCTGTGATGACACCACTACACTCCAGCCTGGGCAACAGTGAGGCCCCATCTCAAGAAAACAAAGAAATGTAGTCCAGCTACTTACAGTATTCATTTTGATTCAACTAGAATAGTAGTTCTGAACTTGACTAGTGAGAATTACAGGGACCCCTTGTTGAAAACATTTTCTGGGACGTGACTCCTATCCCACTGAATCAGAATCTCTAGGTGATGTCCTGGGAGTCTGTATTTTTAACAAGTGCCTTAGGTGATTTTTATGATTAGGCAAATTTGAGAAACCATGTTGTTAAATGTGGCCAGTCATTAAAAAAAATAAATATAACTAAAACTTTGACTTTAAAATTTAGTTGCACTAAATAGTAAAATTTAAGTTGCTTTATGGAAATGTGATTGTAAACAAGTCACAAAGACCAGGTTCACATTGCAAATGCAAAGTGGATGGTGGTATGGTATCATGTCAGTTTTAACCTGAAGATGGGTGTGGAGCAAAATGTAGAGGATACCTTTTATGGGCCTAGGTACTTTTGCCTTCATGGGCCCCCTTCCTCCATAAAAAATAAATAAAAGTTATATTTTATTATTGTTGGTGTAAAGATGAATGTATTAATATTATATAGTAAATTGTATTTTCCTTAACCTAAATGTTCATATATTTTCTTCTGATTTTAAAATAAATTATTTTCATGGGTGCCTAAAAGTATGGCAGGCCCTAGCCACTGCGCCTCTTGCACCTAACAGATGGGTTAACCCCAAGCAGCAGAGGTGATGAAATTCAGACTTGAGTCTCTATGTGACTCCGGTGATAATACTTCTACATGCCTCAGAAGTTCTGAAAGGAATTCTTGCTGTTCTCTTTTTCCCTCTCAAATATTAGAATATGATCAGCCCATGTCTGGGCGAGAGGAGAAAGCTGATAGGAATCTGGGGCTGTGCCAGTGGAAGAAAGATTATTGTCACACAAGGTTGTGACAGTACACTGTCCCACAGCGATTCCATCCCACAAACATACATGTGTCCTCTTCAGCGTATTTTCAATTGCTAAGTTTAACATACAGTTTTTGCCCTGGCCGTGGTGCAGGTGGGTGAATCAGCCTCTTCCCACCCTGAGGGAACCCTTGTGGTATCAAATGTCTAACAGGCTGAACAACTTTGCTCTTGGGAGTTGGGCTTACTCCTGCCATTCTTGATGGCTTGCATTCAGTGGATTTTGATAATTGGTTTGATATGGGCAGGCTGTTGCATGAGAAGAGAAGGAACTGTTGTTGAGTTAGGGAATGAAAGCATATTATTTTCTATGGGCAGGACCACAGACCTGCTATCTGTTCACTGAAGCAAAGTTAAAATAATTTCATTTTATTTTGCATCATTACAGAGAAGTTTTTAAGAATTTAAAAATAGCTCTGATTATGAAGTTCAAGTGTGTTGATTATTAAAAAAAAAAAAAAAAAATTGGGCCAGGCACGGTGGCTTATGCCTGTAATCCAGCATTTTGGGAGGCCAGGATGGGAGAATCGCGAGGTCAGAAGATCAAGACCATCCTGGCTAACATGGTGAAACCTCGTCTCCACTAAAAATACAAAAAAAAATTAGCCAGGCATGGTGGTGGGTGCCTGTAGTCCCAGCTACTCGGGAGGCTAAGGCAGGAGAATGGCGTTAACCCAGGAGGTGGAGCTTGCAGTGAGCCGAGATTGCGCCACTGCACTCCAGCCTGGGCCACAGAGCAAGTCTCCATCTCAAAAACAAAAACAAAACAAAACGAAAAAATAAGAAAAGTGTCAGAAAAGCCAGAGGAAGAAAAAAACATCACCCCAATCCATGATCCAGCTATTAACATTTTGGCCTAAAGTTTCTAGTTTTGTGTGTGTGTGTCCAAATAGCCATTTAATTTTTAGACAAAATTATAACCGCCTGAAATGTACCATTTAATCCCTGCCCTTTTCACCTAACGATAGATAATGAACATTTGTCTCACATCATTAAATGATGTCCTACAAAGTGATTTTAATGGTTAAATTAAATCACTTTGTGTTAATGAATAATTATTTGATTATTTGTTTAATTAGCCCTCTGTTGTTGGACAATAAATTAGTTTTCTTATTATAAATACAACTTCAATATTTTAAGTTTTTTTTTTTTTTGGAATGGAGTCTCGCTCTGTCACCCAGGCTAGATTGCAGTGGCGTGACCTCAGCTCACTGCAAGCTCCGCCTCCCAGGTTCACACCATTCTCCTGCCTCAGCCTCCTGAGTAGCTGGGATTACAGGCACCAGCCACCATGCCCGGCAAATGTTTTTTGTATTTTTAGTAGAGATGGGGTTTCACCATGTTGGCCAGGCTGGTCTCGATCTCCTGACCTCATGATCCGCCCACCTCGGCCTCCTACAGTGCTGGGATTACAGGCATGAGCAACCACGTCCGGCCTATTTTAAGTATTTTTTTAAAGCTAAATTTTTGGATGCACACATAATTTCTTTTAGGGTAAAATGGAACCAACATATCAAAGGGTATAGGAATCTGGAGCTTTTTAATATATATTTCCAAATAAACACATAGAAAGATTATACCAGTTTACATTCCCAGTGGTAGCATATGAGCTTGTACCCTTGCCAACACTGGGTAATTACCTTATAACTAAAATTCAAACTAAGGAAATCTGGTACACATTAATTTGAAAGAACCCATGACTCAAATTTCTTTTCATAGAGTAATGTTCAACAGATTGCTCTGTGTGTGATAATTATGGGTTTCTTTACAGTATTAGGGAAACACTTTTATTAAATTTCATATTCACTACTTTCTTCAAGGTCCTTAAATAGTTATTAAGTTTTCAACTGTGTTTCATGCTATTAAAAGTATGGTTTTGGAGGTCTTCGCATATGATTATTTAGGATGATAGAATGTGAGAACTAGACAGAACTTTAGTGATAGGTTAACCTACCTCCATTTAAAGACTAGTAAATGGGCCAGATGCAGCGGCTCATGCCTGTAATCCCAGCACTTTGGGAGACCAAGGCAGGTGGATCACTTGAGGTCAGGAGTTCAAGACCAGTCTGGCCAACATGGCAAAATCCCGTCTCTACTAAAACTACAAAAATTAGCAAGGCGTGGTGACACACCCCTGTAATCCCAGCTACTCAGGAGGCTGAGACAGGAGAATTGCTTGAATACAGGAGGTTGAGGTTGCAGTGAGCCGAGATTGTGCCACTGCACTCTAGCCTGAGCAGCAGAGTGAGGCTCCATCCCCCCAAAAGTAGAAATAAAGACAAGTAAATAGCTCAAGTAAGAAACTTGCCCACACAAATTCTGACTGTTGGGACATTCTCGGTTGTAAGCAACAGACACCTCACCTCAGACCAGCCTACCAAAATGGGGATTTATTGGTTCATGAAACTGAAAATGGCCTCAGATACCTATTGTGACTAACCTTGGACAATTCCTTGATCTTTCTAAGTCTTGGTTTTCTTATTTGTAAACAGGATGTTGGACTCGACCTAATGTTTCTTCCACCTCTTAACATTAAGTGTTTCTGTGAATATATTATCAAATAATTTTGTTATACTATCAACCAAATTTGTACATTGTGAAAGGAAGGTTAGTTCTCAGAGACAGGAAATTTTTAAAAAGATAATTCATTACACAATTGGATTTAACAAGGATTTTTTTTTTTTTTTTATGAGACAGAGTTTGTGCTCTTATTGCCCAGGCTGGAGTGCAATGGCACGATCTCGGCTCACTGCAACCTCCACCTCCCGGGTTCAAGCAATTCTCCTGCCTCAGCCTCCTGTGTAGCTAGGATTACAGGCATGTGCCACCACACCAGGCTAATTTTGTATTTTTAGTAGAGACAGAGTTTCTCAGTGTTGGTCAGGTTGGTCTCAAACTTCTGACCTCAGATGATCCACCCATCTCAGCCTCCCAAAGTGCTGGGATTACAGGCGTGAACCACCGCACCCGGCCTTAACAAGGAATTTTTTAAAACTTGTGGACGTCCTTAGGCAACTTGAACATAATTAATATTCATTTGGTGTAAAATATCTTTGAAGTGTATCGGGGAAACCAGCCCCAATATTTCAACGTAAGTTCTTTTCTATTTTCCCTAAGTGTTGGCCGGTCTGAGAAATAAAGAGAAAGAGTACAAAGAGACAAATTTTACAGCTGGGCCTCCGGCGGTGACATCACATATTGGCAGGTTCTGTGATGCCCCCTGAGCTACAAAACCAGCAAGTTTTTATTAGGGGTTTCAAAAGGGGAAGGGGGTACGAACAGGGAATAATTCACAAAGATCACATGCTTGAAAGGGCAATAAAAGATCACAAGGGCAGAGAGGCAAAGCAAGATCACAAGACCAGGGCGAAATTAGAATTACTGATGAGGTTCCATGTCCTGCTGGGCATGCATTGTCATTGGTAAACATCTTAACAGGAAACAGCGTTCGAGAGCAGACAACAGGTCTGACTAGAATTCGCCAGGCTGGAATTTCCTAATCCTAGCAAGCCTGAGGGCGCTGCAGGAGACCACGGTGTATTTCATCCCTTATCTTCAACTGCATAAGGCAGACACTCCCAGAGCGGCCATTTTAGAGACCTCCCCCTGGGAATGCATTCCTTTCCCAGGGTTATTCCTTGCTGGGAAAAGAATTCAGTGATATTTCTCCTATTCACTTTCTGCAAGAAGAGAAATATGACTCTGTTCTGCCCAGCCCTGCAGGCAGTTTGGCCTTATGGTTATCTCCCTTGTTCCCTGAAAATCGCTGTTATCCTGTTCCTTTTTAGGATGTCCAGATTTCATATTGTTCAAACACACATGTTTTATAAACAATTTGTGCAGTTAACGCAATCAACACAGGGTCCTGAGGGGATATACATCCTCAGTTTACGAAGATAATGGGATTAAGAGATTAAAGACACATAGGAAATTATAAGAGTATTGATTGGGGAAGTGATAAATGTCCATGAAATCTTCACAATTTATGTTCAGAGATTGCAGTAAAGACAAGCATAAGAAATTATAAAAGTACTAATTTGAGGAACTAATAAATGTCCATGAAATCTTCCCAATTTATGTTTTTCTGCTGCAGGGTCCCTCCATTCAGGGTCCCTGACTTCCTGCAACAGAAGTGTTTAAAGCTTTTTTTCTGTTGCTCACATGATCTTTAAACATTTTCCCCCTTGTTGATTTGCTTAACAAATCTTTACAAATATTGGAAAAAGAAATTTCAGTCCTGCTGCACCCTATTCATAGTAATTACACCTAACTCCAACTTGGTAGAACCTTGAGAGAATTGTTACTCTCCATGGCAGCAACTGGCTGCTGAGTCAGATCCATGCCCACAGAAGCTCATCTTGAGCCCTTGGGTGCCTGATTTACATTCAGGAAGACATTGGCATTAGGGAATCTCACCAGGAACACTCGCCAGGAACACTTGTGCCTCACCAGGAACACTTCTTAAGGCTCTGCAGCTGGTTATAGAGAAACTCAGATTTTGCATTTAGTTTATACTGTGAAATCAAGAGGAGGTTGATTTTCTCATGCCATGCTCCCTTAGCTTTTTAAAATTGTTTCCTCGATTGACAGAAAATCTTTTCAGTTTTTTTCACCTCATGTCTTTGCTCATTTAGGCTATTTGGAGTTCACTGTGTACACTTGATAGCTACTGCAGGAAGCATAAATGACCCCCAGAGAGTATTCTAGAATTCTGAAAAAGCCTTCAAGAAATAGGCTTTGTTTAAAACATCAACTGCCAATAAAGTTTTAAAATGTTTTTGCCACAATATTTGAAATGCAGATTTATTTCAGTTTTAACTACTACCAGATAGACAATCTTGGTTTGTATTTTAAGAAATTTTTAGACAGAAATAAATATAACAGGACCTATATACCTTTTTAACACTCAGCTACCACGTTTGTCTGTGATCATGACAGTTCCTATATATAGTTCTGCTAGAGAGGGAATTTTTCCAGCTTTAAAAACCGCAAAAGATTTTGATTTAGGGGTATATTAGTCAGCATAGGCAAGGTTATTCTGTAGTAACAAATAACCCTCAAATCTCTCTGGCTTAAAACAACAAAAGTTTATTTCTTACAGCACAAGTTCATTGAAAGGTGGCTGGAAGCTCCATTCTGACTCATCTTTACTTTGAGACCCAGGTGATAGAACAATTGTCTTAATTTTTGCTGGTTAAGGTAACAGAAAGAATCTGGAAGGGTCTCACACTAGCCAAGTATTCCCATTCTAGGCAAGTATTCTTGCCTGAAAGTGACGTACACCATTTCCATTCACAACTTACCAGCCAGGTTAGGAACATTGCCCAGCTCAAGTATAAAATGGCCAAGAGTTGCATTCTGACCCCATGGGCCTGGAAGAAAGAGACCAGAAATATTTGGCCAGCTGCACTAGTGACACAGGTTGCTCTTCTGGTTACCGGATATTTGTCTCACTCTCCCTCTTACAGGCAAAATACATTCATTCCTTCCCCAAAGGAGACTGCCCCAAAGTCTCACCCAGCACAGTATCTGGATGATGCCTAATTTAGGCTGTTACTCAGGGGATGATATAAAGTCATTTCTACATCAACTCTGGATGTGGTTCCTCTTGATCTAGAGACTTCTGAACTAAAAGTGGCAAGTTATCTGCTCTTCATCACCACCCCCCCACACACTGTATATTAGTATATAATGGTGAAACAAAGATTGGAAAACTTAATCTATACTCCTATTCAGAAAGGGGGTGAACGGGAGATACCCAGCAGTCACTGGTGCTCAGTCATTCTAAAATGCTGAAGCAATTCTGAAATCCCTCTGGGCCCCCTGCCTTGTAGGTGGAGAAGGGTCCTTTAGGGTCCTGATTCTTCTCCCTGGAAGAGCCTTCCCAGTCCATTGTTCTCTTCAGCCCTTGGCTCCACCCCTTGAGAGATATCTTTTATTTCCTAGTAGACTCTCTGATTGCATCTAAAGTGAACACTGAAGAATATGCCTGCGTTGGAGCCTGAACAGCCTTCTCAGCTGCTTCCTGACTTTAGAGAGTTGAGGGCTCCAGAGGTTTTTTAGGTCTTGAACAGTTTTCCCAGCTGTTTTAGGTGTGAGATTGCAGTTTCTTTGGCAGTACAATTATTTTTCAAAAGAAAATCGGTTTCTCATCTATTTTATTCCAATTTATTTCCATATACCAAGAATTAAGCCCTCAATTCCTTCTAGGCATACTTGTATTTGCTTATTCCTTTGTATTTGTGCTTCCATGCCTTTATTTATTAATGGCTTTGTTGAGACAGCTACAAGTTTAGCATGTTTTCCCTTAAGCTATTCTAATTGAAAGATTTAACCAAGAAGCCACAGTGTCAACTGTATCTTTATTGGAGACATCTTAACCCTTTCAGAGTGTTAACAGTGGGTGTGGTAGCCATTCTATTTGTTGGGAAGGAGAAGCAGCTGCTTTTTCCAGCCATACAAGTGCAACTTAATGGACTCTATTCCCTTTTCTTTAATCTATAAACCAGAGAGAGCTCATCTCTCTCTTTTTTCATTACACCTTTTTAAATGCAGTCAATAGTAATGAATACAAGCTACTAACATTAGACTTTCAAAGTCTTTCACTAGATCTGCTCATTCTTTAGGTGTATTATCTGCCTTCCAAGTTATCATACATGATCATTTTACCAAATGCTGTGCCAGTCTCCAGAATCCATTTCTTCACTCCCTGCTGCCTGGCTTCTAAGCCACTGCCACATTTTGTTGTTGTGCAGCAGCACTTCACTTTATCAGTTGGAATAGGCCAGGTTCTTTTGCAGTAACAAGCAACATCTTTTGCAGTAACAAACAACATCCAAATCTCAATGGTTGAAAAGAACAAAGGTTTCTTTTGTGCTTATGCTCTATGTTCATTGTGGGTTACCTGGAATGCTTCCCATCACAGTAGCAGAGGGAAAGCTCTGGAGGGTCTCATGCCTGTAATTAAATGCCCTGTCCTGGAAGTAACAATGTATCTATCACCTTTTTCAACCCTAAAGTTTTCCTTCAACATTGTTTTTCAGTTCCTATCCAGTAAGATACTCTTTTTTTGAGATGGAGTCTCGCTGTGTCCCCCAGGCTGGAGTGCAGTGGAGTGATCTCGGCTCACTGCAACCTCCGCCTCCTGAGTTCAAGCGATTCTCCTTCCTCAGCCTCCCAAGTAGCTGGAACTACAGGTGCCCACCAGCACGCCTGGCCAGTTTTTGTATTTTTAGTAGAGATAGGGTTTCACTATGATGGCCAGGCTGGTCTCGAACTCCTGACATCAAAATCCGCCTGCCTGGGCCTCCCAAAGTGCTGGGATTACAGGCGTGAACCACCGCACCTGTCTTTTTTTTTTAAGAGATGGATTTTCGCTTTGCTGCCCAGGCCAGAGTGCAGCGACTATTCACAGGCATAGTCGTAGTACACTACAACCTTGACCTCCTGGGTTCAAGAGATTCTCCTGCCTCAGCTGCTTCAGAATCTGGGACTACAGGCAAACAGCTCTAAAATGCCTTTTGAGGCATATAAATATAATTGATTCTCATAACTGTGTAGTATTCTATCATGTAAATCTGTCATATTTTATTTACATATGGATGAACATCTAGATTGTTACCATTTTTTATTATTACAGATCACTGCAGTGAACATTTTTGTGTATGTCTCCTCATGCAATGTATAGAAATTTATCTAGGAATTCCTTTTATTCTTTAAAACTTGTTGCTCAAAGATGGATGTACAGCCATTTTATCTGTAGCACTTGGTTTTATGAACATCAGTTTCACCAGAGTGAAAACCATTTTGAATGAGTGGGTCAGTTTATTTGTTTGCAAAAGTCTTCCTGTGAAGTTTGAGCCTGGTTTCCTGCTGTATGTTGTTGATGAATACTCTAGAAATATTTTAAAATGACATCTGGTTTAAGGAGGAGTAAGGGGTGAATACAGACTTCCTGTACCTAAAACCAACATCACTCCTCTTGGCAAACACAGAATAAGCTCTTATTAGTAGTTCAACTGAATTGATCAAAGCATCTGGGTATCCTGGAGTAAAGAAAACATGAGTCATGGATCATAGCTGCACTAGGATGTTCTTCCTTCCCCTTCTCTTCTGTCTCCATCCACAGCTTGTGCATGGGAAGCTTAGGTTTAGGCAGATCTTGATATCAGGAAGATGAATAAAATTGTACATTTAATATAAGACAGTGTACTGAAAAAGCAATAAATGTGACTAGAAGAGCATTAGGTTTTTCATGAAGGTAAGACATAAACATAGGTAAAGAAAAGCCAATTTCTTTTGCCACTTAAACTAATACTGTAGTTCCTTTGAGAAGCTGAGGTGGGTGGATCACTTGAGTCCAGGAGTTCGAGACCAACTTGGGCAACGTGGTGAAACCCCAGAGATAAGATAATTCTTATCTCTCCTACCTTAACCCAAACTAATGATATAACATTTAGCTGAAATTTCAAAACTCTATACTTTTTCCAATTGTTCTGTTGAGTTGCCAAGAAAAACTTTGAAACGGCTTCAGAAAGAGCAGGAGATGAAGCAGGAGGAAGGAACCAGGGTTCTGAATAACAAAAAATCTTCAGGCGTCACCTACAGTGTTTTTAAGTGAGACCTCTTTTCAGTTACCTGTATTTACCAACATCCAACCACATAAAAGGTTATGTGCAGGCTCTTCCTTCCAGAAATCTGATAGCAGCTGTACCTGGGTGAATTCTGCATTTCTGGTACAGAACTAGATTGTTTTCTGGGGTTTACATAGCTTGTTTGGTTCTTGTTGTGCCGAAGTATCTCCTATTTTCCATTATTATGTAATTCTTATTTTTTTATTATCTGCTTTTACTGAAAGCTCTAAGTGTAGAATTTTCTCCATCCCTTTTCCTGGATCTCTAGCCACCAACTATACAACCTGCTCATTCTGCCACTCCTGTAAATATTAACAACTGGGGGCCTTCTATGCTTTTCTACAGGCTCATATAATCATGAACATATTAGAAATTGTGCTTCCTACCTTTCTTCTCTTCTCCCTTCCTTCCTTCTTCCTTCCTTCCTCCCTTCCTCTCCCTAAACCAAATAGGCTTAAAAAGTTATTTACACTTCTAGGCATTTCTTGCTTTTCTTATTAACAGAAGATTGGGGAAATATTTCTAGCCTGCTGGAATACATTTCACTCTTTTTTTTTTTTTGATGGGGGGTCTCACTCTGTCACCCAGGCTGGAGTGCAGTGGTGCAATCTCGGCTCGCTGCAACCTCTGCCTCCCTGGATCATGTGATCCTGCCACCTCAGCCTCTCAAGTAGCTGGGACTACAGGCGTGCACCACCACACCTGGCTAATTTTTGTATTTTGGTAGAGATGGGGTTTCGTCATGTTGCCCAGGCTGGTCTCAAACTCCTGGACTCAAGCGATCTGCCTGCCTCAGCCTCCCAAAGTGCTAGGATTACAGGTGTGAGCCACCACACCTGGCCTCACTCTCTTTTTAATAGCTGCCTAATATTCTACAGTTTGGAAGTCATCCATTTTATTGGGCAGTTTTCCTGTTAAAGGGCACTCATCTTGTTTCCAATTTGCCTTGGTTTTGTTTTTGTTTTTTGATTTGAGCATGGTAAAAGATGCTGCAGTGAACATTCTTATGCCTATCCTGGAATACTTGTGCTTTTTGTATGGCCCAGGAAAGGGCTTTGCTGAGTTAAAAATGCATGTGTACTTTCAATTGTAATAGATGTTGTCAAAATATTTCCCAGCAATGTTCCAAAATACCCTTCCCCCATCCTATCCAGTGTAGGCATCTTCGCCGCTCTGATGAGAATGGATTGCAACTGCAGCACTGGTTGCATAGCCCAGGCACTTGTTAACATGCCGTAGTATATTTCCAGGGAGTTTGAAACTCCACCGAAAAAGACTCTGGTCAGACTTTATGATTGGGGTTACTTGCAATTTTTCTTTTGTATTTCTTAAGGAATTCATGGAAAGTTGATAGTAAGGAAGAAATTCGAGATCATTTTAATGCAACCCATTCCTTTTACAGATAAGGAAATTAAAATCCAAAGAGGTAGAAGGAGTTACAGTGAGCTACTTACTGTCTGCTGCTTCAGGGAAGCAGATGTTCCGAATCCCAGTCTGGGGCTTTACCTATTACAACATGCTGCTCCTACACTGTGGCCCATGCTGACAGTGAGTTTTAGAGAATAAACCAACAGACTTCATCTGTGAGCTGAATCAACAAATGGGGATGACCAGTTTCCAGTTTTTTTCATCTCCTGCTAGGACAAGCAAGTTTCCCAACCTACACTGGTTGCAGAATTTGCTTTGTAAACATCTGCAAAGAAAACAAGACATTTGTTAACTTGGTCTTGTCAGTGAAATTTGTTGCTCTTAATCTTTTGAGGGCCTGGAATTTTATTTCTATAATGCTAGAGTTCCTGCTCAACAAGTGAGAAGCAGCTATCTTGGGTCATAACCAAAATAACAATAGTGAGGCAGAGGAAAGAAGATTTTGTTTACAGAAATGGTTTCCTGCTAGGCACTCCTCCCTCAGCCCTCCTGAATTGAAAGCTAAGTACTAGTAGGGGTGCCTAGAAAAAAGACCTTCTGCAGGGCCCACTGATGTTTCTGGCAGTGTGACAATTTGACAAGGGTTCATATTGATGTTCTCTAGGGCTGAAATAAAAGAAACTTGGAAGGAAGCCATTTTTGCACCCCGAGTCTTTAAATTCAGTTTTAATATTACAGTTTTGGGTTTTGCCAATGGATTCTGTGAGGGAAATAAAAAGGAAGACTCTAACCTTTGGGTTCCCATTTGGGTTTGCTCTGTGTTCATTGCAGAGCATTTGACAGCATGGCATTAACTTTCCAGGCTGTCTCTAAATAAAGTCAGACTGTTTAGGTAGCTCACCTCTGCTCTTGTCAGCTCTTAACAATAAAGAGCTTATATAACTATAAAAATCATCATGATGGAGATTCATTTTGTCATAGATAAGCATCACAAGCACATTAAGTATACTTTCACCTAGAGGCATGCCTTTGTGTTTCAGACCTGGCCATGGTTCCTCTGGTTTAGTAGTTTCCAAGCCTGCAGATTGCAGCCACTAGGGAACTTTTAAAAGATATTCATGTCTGGATGCCATGCCTGAATTAAACAGAATATGTGCGAGAGGAGGCCAGAAATTGAATATTAAAAGCTTCTCAGCTGATTCTAAAAGGCAGCCGGATTGAGAACTTCTGAGCAGGCTATTTGGAATAGAGAGGATGTCTCTGTTTAATGCAGAAAGAAATTAGATATAATGCGAGTTGTTCTTTTTAGAATTTCATGTCTGCTCATCATCTCTCATAGTCTACTTCCTCTCTCTTTCCCCTTTCTATACACTGTATAGATTAAAACAGTGGAATCACATCTTCTAAAGTCAGTTCATAAAGCAAAAATGGAATCATTGAAATGCGCCCTAGGTTAGAGACCGACATACCATCTCTTGGTACACCCAGCATGGTCAGTTTTTCCTCTAGGATTGAAGCAGATCCGTTTCTTTGGTAAAGATTCTGACAAAAATAGTTAGCAATTGGGATCCAGGATGTATGCAAAAATATATATATCTATCTTTAAATATTAGAATAACACTCAGCTTGGTGAGATACTTGAGCCCTAGGAAGCACACAGGAATTGAGACTGCCTTAGGGAACTGCAGAATCCTATTTCTCATCTCACTCAATTCTGAGTGGAGTGCAGTGGTGTGTGAGCAGAGCCTTGGGCACTCTTTTGATTGTAAAATTTTCTCTGTCTGTGCCGCCTTTTAGGCACATATAGTTGAATTCAAATAAATTGAATGTTAAATGCACATGTAGATATGATACCACTGCTTTTGCTTATTTAATATTCAAAAACTGAACACTTCTTTGCACGCATAGCATTCAGCAGCACTCTTTCTTTCTGTCCTTTAGCATTCCCATGGTTTGGCATGGACATCGGTGGAACACTGGTTAAATTGGTGTATTTCGAGCCGAAGGATATTACAGCCGAAGAGGAGCAAGAGGAAGTGGAGAACCTGAAGAGCATCCGGAAGTATTTGACTTCTAATACTGCTTATGGGAAAACTGGGATCCGAGACGTCCACCTGGAACTGAAAAACCTGACCATGTGTGGACGCAAAGGGAACCTGCACTTCATCCGCTTTCCCAGCTGTGCTATGCACAGGTTCATTCAGATGGGCAGCGAGAAGAACTTCTCTAGCCTTCACACCACCCTCTGTGCCACAGGAGGCGGGGCTTTCAAATTCGAAGAGGACTTCAGAATGGTAGGTCGGGTTTGTCTTTGTTAAAACATCAAAACCTCTCACATGTCCATAATCATGGCCACTCATACCGAAGAACCATACTACTAGCCTTGGGACTCTGGACAAGCTTATGTCACCGCTCTGTGCCTCAGTTTTCTCACCTATACAAGAATAAAAACAGCTTCTACCTCATAGGGTTGTTACATGTAGGATTAAATGAGATAATATGTACCTGGCACTTAGTAAGTGCTCAATATAGTTATCATCATCATTTCAATTACAATTATTGCTGGGTAATACGCTAAAGACAAGATGCTAAAATCCCTTCTGAAGTATTTCAGTTAGAATTGACCACAGACTTTTACTATATAATCGTGATGCCAACTTTATGCATATATAAACAGAGACCCATGGGAAGGCTTCTATGAATCCTACCAAAAATGATTACTTCTATCTACCCATTTGCTCTCAAGTGCCTTTTTTCAGCATATGAATGCCATTCAGAAGTTTTGCTCACAAACAAAAATGAAATCTGTAATATTACTTATCAGTGAATTCCTTCATTAATGAATACCATTTAGGGAGTATAATTTTATATAGTAAGGATAATGCTGTATCCTGACTGGCAGTACATACAAACTGTACGTTGCTCATTTAGATTTAACAAATGAAGCTAAATGGAAGATACGGATAAGTAACATGCAGTCCAATGTTTCTCTCTTTTTTTTTAGCATTCCCTTAACATCTGTGCATTCCAATTTCTTCATTTTCTACAGTCAATATAATAATCTCCGTACTGTGTAGTCTTCATTTTATAAAGTGAGAAGAAAGTGAAACAATAGATGTAGATATATCTTGGAAAGGAAGGGAAGCTAGATAAACAAAAGTGATTGAACATGGAAGAAGGAAGGGTTGGGAGATTTTAGGATTAGTTTTACTAGAAAGTTGAACATATAGTGAGGTAAGTCATAAAATACGTATTCTCAAAGCCTGTAGTACAAATTACTGCCATTTTGTGCAGAACTAACATAATCCAGTCTTGCTATAGAGTCTGTCATTAATGAATACATTAATGAATCAGTGCACATTCATGGTATTTAATAAAGCTATAAATGCAAATTTTACTTGTGCCATCAAAAGTAACCCCATTTACCTCATTGATTATAGTAAGTTTCTGTAAGGGCAGGCAACAGAGTCCTAGAATAGTATCCTAAGTGAGACTAATTATCTTCAGTTTTTGTTTTTTTTTTTCTTCTATGTCCCCTCCTATTACCCAGCAGTAGAGTTTGACTTGCCACTTACTTAAATGACCCACGGAATCCTTTTCTCACCAAAGAGGCTCATGATCAAAGAGTTTTAAAACTGAGACGTTTGAGATCCATGGGCTTGAGAACTAAGTTTCAGTCCATAATGGAAAAACCATTGAACCTGAACTCCAGTCCTGTTTCTACATTTCATCAGCTGGGTGACTAGGCAAGACCTGTCCCTTCTCTGGGCCTCATTTTGTCATCTGCAAAGAGGTGGGAGTAAGACTTCAGAACTGAAAGTGACCTCTGGAGGTGAGAATGTATAGCATTCTTGTGCTACATAGATAAGAAACTAAAGCTGCCAGAGAGATCAAAAGCTTCTAGCAGTGTCACCTAGGTAAGAGCTGGGACTTGGACTCAATTCTGATTCAGAAGGAAATGCTGATCCACTCTCATTGCTCTGAGCTCCTCAGGTCCCTCAAGGACGCCCTATCTGTCCATTTCCACTGGAGAGCCTGAAGTGAACCAAGGTGACCCAGAGGATTGATGCAACCTCTGTCAATGCCTCCATCTCTCCCCTGGGGTAATGTATACCCTGGGAGAAAGTTACTCAATATGTGTTGGCCATGAGCAGGTGTATTTCTCAAGGTTCTAAGTTGAGAAAAGTCACATCTCATTACAACCAAGATAAAGAAGCCTTTCCTCCTTTGGACAGGCTTTTGAAGCCTAATGAATAGACTGGAGTAGGGAGCAAGTATGTAACATTTGCTAAATAGTCTGGCCAGGTTGGGCATCCATCTGTGAAAGAAGAGTCTATGAACTGCCTTCTGTATCCAGGCTGAGTCTCAGCCAAAGTAAAGACAGAATTGAAACAGATAGATCTTTTCCTATAGCCCATTTGATGTTATGTTAGTGATGTGCCTGAGTCTTTCCAAAGTTATGAGGATGAATAGGTGTTATCCTCCTTCCTAAGCATTCATTCACTCACTCAGGCACTTTCAGTGCACCAAGTACTGTTATGAACAAAATAAATCCCCTGCTCACCATGAGCTTGTATTCTAGTGGGGGAAGACAATCAATAATCAATTTAAAAAGTGAATATAGAGTCAGGCGAAAGTGGCTCACACCTGTAATCCCAGCACTTTGGAAGGTCGCGGCAGGTGGATTGCTTGAGGCCAGGGGTTTGAACCAGCCTGGCCAACATGGTGTAACCCTGTCTCTACTAAAAATACAAAAATAAGCCAGGTGAGGTGGCACACGCCTGTAATCCCAGCTACTCAGGAGGCTGAGGCACGAGAATCTCTTGAACCCAGGAGATCAAGGTTACAGTGAGCCGAGATCGTGCCATTGCACTCCAGCCTGGGTGACAGAGTAAGACTCTTGTCTCAAAAAAGAAAGTGAATATGGAATATATCAGATGGTGATAATTACTATGAATGGAGGGAAAAAAACAGGGCAAAGAAGATAGGGAGTGCTGGCAGGGTCTTCGTGTGACTAGGCAATGTTGGAGCAGAGACCTGAAGAAGACAGCAAATCATGCAAAGAAAGAGTGTGTTAGGCAGATGGAGCAGTGAGTGCTAAGGCCCTTAGTGTCCTAATAATCCAAGCTCTCCTCATTTCTAGAATAGAAAATCGAAGATGCTAACTTAATTGTAAAGGATCAATATATACTACTGTACGTATTAAAACAATTTGACAAATCATACAGAAGTACATCTACATACCTATAAAGTCCTGTTATTGTTATTGTATAAAATCACTGTTTTTGGTATAACACAACTTTGCAGATAGGAGTTTGAAAAATCCATCTGTGTGATTTATTTGAGCGATTAGGGCTAGGTAAAAGATGTACAACAGACCCCGAATAGTAAGCACTTGTTATATTTGAAGAGTATTTTTAAAAAATATATAGTATATGTACTTGAATCCTTAGACAATGTAACTATTCTTCATTCCATTTAAAATGTACAAGAAAGAACTATAAACCATGACACAATCATTAAATTAGACCTGTGTAGAATACTCTCAGTTGAACAGATCTGCACTTTGTTCCTCCTTTTTCTTTCCTTCTTTTTTTCTTCCCACCATCCCTCCCCTCCTTCTTTCCTTTCTTGTTTTCTTTTTTAACATTTTAGGATTGGCCAGACGCGGTGGCTCACGCCTGTAATCCCAGCACTTTGGGGGGCCGAGGTGGGTGGATCACAAGGTCAGGAGATCGAGACCATCCTGGCTAACACGGTGAAACCCCGCCTCTACTAAAAATACAAAATATCAGCCGGGCGTGGTCGCGGGCGCCTGTAGTCCCAGCTGCTTGGGAGGCTGAGGCAGGAGAATGGCGTGAACCCAGGAGGCGGAGCTTGCAGTAAGCTGAGATGGCGACACTGCACTCCAGCCGGGGCGACGAGGCCAGACTCCACCTCAAAAAAAAAAAAAAAAAATTTTAGGATCATTGTCATAACCAAATTTTTGACTGGCAAAAACTAGCCTTCAAAATCAATGAGTTATCAAAATGGAACACAGAAGAAAAACTTAGCCTAACTTCAAATAGACTAAGATGTTGATAAGCCAATGAGGAATTCCCACCATTTAAAAAGTGGCTTTCAAGATGGAGAACTCTGCATGGCTGTGCACCAAGGCTCTGTAGGTTTCAGTGAATTTTGTGTTTATTCCCAGTGTCTATATTCTGTGGGTTTTGTTTTAAATAACCAAGCAGAATATTTTATGTACAGATTCTAGTATTTTTATTCCCAACCACACTTCCTAACTTCAACAACCGTATTCTCAAGAATGCAAGGTATTTTTAACATCAGAAAATTTATTTTTAAAAAGTCATTAATTCTGCCCATATAGCTTTTCATTGCAATACAGGCATACCTTGTTGTATTGCATTTTTTACAGATTGACGGTTTGTGTTAACCCTGCATTGAGCAAGTCTATTGGCACCACTTTTCCAATGGCTTGTATGCACATTTCTCTGTGTCACATGTAGGTAATTCTTGCTGTATTTCAAACTTTTTAATTATTATTGTATCTGTTATGGTGATCTGTGATCAGTGATGTCACTATTGTAATTGTTTTGGGGCACCCACCACATTATGCCCATATAAGATGGCAAACTTAATTGATAAATGTTGTGTGTTCTGACTGCTCCATTGACAGGCTGTCCCCCCATCTCTCTCCCTACCTCAGGCCTCCCTGTTCCCTGAGACACAGCAATATTGAAATTAGGCCAATTAATAGTACTACTGTTGGCCTAATTGGCCTCTAAATATTCAAGTCAAAGGAAGAGTCCCATGTCCCACACTTTAAATCAAAAGCTAGAAATCATTACGCTTAGTGAGAAAGGCATGGTGAAAACTGAGACAGACCAAAGCCTAGGCCTCTTGTGCCATATAGTTAGCCAAGCTGTGAATGCAAAGGAAAAGTTCTTGAAGGAAATTAAAAGTGCTACTCCAGTGAACACACAAATAATAAGAGAGAAAAACAGATTTATGGCTGATACAGACTTTTAGTCGTCTGGATTAAAGATCAAACCAGCCACAACATTCCCTTAAGCCAAAGTCTAATCCAGAGCAAGGCCCTAACTCTTCAATTCTCTAGAGTCTGAGAGAGGTGAGGAAGCTGCAGAAGAAAAGTTGAAAGGTAGGCGGGGTCCTGTGGCTCATGCCTGTAATCCCATCACTTTGGGAGGCTAAGGTGGGTGGATCGCTTGAACCCAGTAGTTCAAGACCCGCCTGGGCAACATGGTAAAACCCTGTCTCTACACAAAATACAAAAACTAGCCAGATGTGGTGGTGCACCCCTATAGTCCCAGTGACTCAGGAGGCTGAGATGGGAGGATCGCTTGAGCCCAGGAGGCAGAGGTTGCAGTGAGCTATGATTGTGCCACTGCACTCCAGCCTGGGTGACAGAGTGACACCCTGTCTCAAAAAAACATGAAAAGAAAAGTGGGAAGGTAGCAGAGGTTGTTGGTTTGTGAGGTTTAAGGAAAGAAGCCATGTCCATAACATTAAAGTGCAAGATAAAGTACTAAGTGCAATGTAGAAGCTGCAGCAAGCTAATCAGGAAATATAGTTAAAGTCACTAATGAAGGTGATGCATTAAACAACAGATTTCCAGTATAGATGAAATAGCCTTATATTGTTTTGGAAGAAGAGGCCACCTAAGACTTTCATAGTACAGAACAGAAGTCAATGCCTGGCTTCAAAGCTTCAAGGGGCAGGGTAACTCTCTTGTTAAGGGCTAATGCAGCCGGTGACTTGAAGTTGAAGCCGACGCTCATGGACCATTCGGAAAATCGTGTGGCCCTTAAGAATTATGCTACATCTACTCTACCTGTGCTTTACGAATGTAACAATAAGGCATGGATGATAGTACATCTGTTTATAACATGGTTTACTAAATATTTAAGCCCACTATTTAGACCTACTGCTCAGAAAAAAAAATCTTTTCAAAGTTTTACTGCTCATTGACAACACAACTAGTCACCCAAGAGTTCTAATGGAGATGTAAAAGGAGATTAATGTTTTCATGCCTATTAATACAATATCCATTCTGCAGCCCATAAATCAAGGAATAATTACAAGTTTCTAGTTTTATTATTTAAGGAATACTTTTTTTTTTTAAAGAAAGACTTTTCATAGGCCATAGCTGCCATAGATTACAATTCCTTTGATGGATCTGGGTAAAATCAATTAGAAACCTCTGGAAAAGATTCACTATTCTAGATGCCATTAAGAACATTTCAGATTCAAGTTGGGGGAATAAAATAGCATTAGGAGGAGTTTGGAAGAAGTGAATTTCAGCCTCGTGGACAGAGTTCAAGATGTCAGTGAAGAAAGTAACCGCAGATATGGTAGAACTAGCCAGAGAACTAGAATCAGAAGTGGATCCTGAAGATATGAGTGAATTGCTACAATCTCATGATAAAACTTGAAAGAATGAGGAGTTACCTCTTATGGATGGGCAAAGAAAATGGTTTCTTGTGATGGAATCTCCTTCTGGTGAAGATGCTGTGAACGTTGTTGAAATGACAACAAAGGATTTAGAATATTACATAAACTTAGTTGATAAAGCAGTGGCAGAGTTTGAGAGGATGGACTCCAATTTTGAAAGAATTTCTATGGTGGGTAAAATGCTATGAAACAGCATTCCATGCTATGGAGAAATCTTTTGTGAAAAGAAGAGTCAACCAATGCGGCAAACTTCATTTTTGTTTAAGAACTTTTCCACAGCCACCCCAACCCTCAGCAAACCCTGCTTTGATTAGTCAGCAGCTCTCAACATTGAGGGGAGACCCTCCACCAGCAAAAAGATTACTAATCTGAAGGCTCAGATGATTCGCATTTTTTAGCAATAAATATATTTTAAAATTCAGGTATGTCCTTTTTTTTTTTTTTTAGACATAATGCTAGGCTGGTCTTGGTGGCTCACACCTGTAATCCCAGCACTTTGGGAGGCCGAGGTGGGCAAATCACAAGGTCAGGAGATCGAGACCATCCTGGCTAACATGGTGAAACCCCGTCTCTACTAAAAAATACAAAAAAATAGCCAGGTGTGGTGGCGGGCACCTGTAGTCCCAGTTACTCGGGAGGCTGAGGCAGGAGAATGGCATGAACCTGGGAGACGGAGCTTGCAGCGAGCCAAGATACTGCCACTGCACTCCAGTCTGGGAGACAGTGAAAGACTCTGTCTCAAAAAAGACATAATGCTATTGCACACTCGATAGACTACAGTATAGTGTAAACAACTTTTTTTTTTTTTTTTTTTTTTTGAGACGGAGTTTCAGTCTGTGCCCAGGCTGGAGTGCAGTGGTGCGATCTTGGCTCACTGCAACACCTGCCTCCTGGGTTCAGGCGATTCTCCTACCCCAGCCTCCCAAATAGCTGGAATTGCAGACACATCGTGACCATGCCTGGCTAATTTTTGTATTTTTAGTAGAAACGAGGGTCTTACCATGTTGGCCAGGCTGGTCTCAAGCTCCTGACCTCAAGTGATCCGCCTGCCTAGGCCTCCCAAAGTGCTGGGATTACAGGCATAAGCCACCGCCCTGTCAGTGTAAACAACTTTTATATGCACTAAGAAACCAAAATACTCATGTGACTTGCTTTATTGCAATATTCACTTTACTGAGGTGGTCTGGAAATCAACCTGCAACATCTTGGAAGTATGCATGTAGACACTTGTGAGTTTTGTCCAGTCCAAAGCTAACATTGATTAGAAGTCAGAAGTAACTCTTTTAGTTACTTTAAAAGTAAAAAAATTACCTACCCTTTGAACAAATAGGATATAACAACAGTCTTATTCGGTTGACATTAAATTTAGGGCAACAGAAAGAGGTTTCTGATTGCTTTCATCACATTTTTTCAATGTGTGAGGACTTAAGAATTGGCTTTTCTTATGCCAGAAATCTCCAAGGGACCAGTCTTAAAAAGCGTATAATGATGGAAAAGCATCAGGAGCGGGTAGGGCACCTATGAATCTGTGGAATGTCTAAACCTAAGAGCATCATTTAGGAACACCTGTTACCTTGGTCCCTATTATTAATCTGAGGACTGATTTGTGATATTGCAGGAGCATAAGATTTGGTAGACACTATCATTCTCAATTTCATTCTCGCTTGAGACTTTGACCACTCATAGATGGCCCCTTTCGTCATTTGATGGAGGGTGGAAAAAGCTATCTGGGGTTGGGGCCCAGCAGCCTGCATTTTAACCAACCCTTCAGGTGATTCTGATGCACTTAAAGTTTGAGAACCCCACTGTACCCCTACTTACTTAAGTAACTTTGGTATTAGAAATAACATTGCTAGTTTTTCAGAGTTGTAGTTGGAAAATTTTCTCTACTTTACCTCTTCCCCTACTTGTTAGTCTTAGGAACAGGAGTAGGTAACTTAACCCACTGACCCACAGTGATGCATTTTATCTGCAAAATAGGTAATAGTGATAGCTTCCTTGCTTAAAGTCCCACAGGCAGGATCTATACAGTCTTTGATTAGCTTCCATTATTTACAGAGTTTGAGTCTTAGGGCAAGCTTTGTTTCGTTGTTTTTAAGTTTGAGGAGTGGCTTAAATTTAACCTAATAATTTAGGAATTGGCAGAACTGATACTCTCCAAAAGTGCTAAGGAGAGTTACAAGCAGAGGGATGCTACAGCCAGCACCTACTGGGTTAAAAGAGTCTATGTATGCATCTCTTCCCGATTATGTGTTTATTGACATCACATTGGTAGCTTGAAATTGGTCATGGTCGGGGGTGATTATACGATGGAAATTAGTAAATGCTATAAACTAGGGCTTTTAGTTTCAGAGAGCTGGTTGTTAAACATTTACCAGCATATCTTAGTTACAAAGTATGTTCAAATGACCTGAAGCTTCATTTGCATATTTGCTGGATCTAGCAGTTCAGATTTCTGATCATGTAAGGCCCATTATAGGATCAGCATTAGGATATATATAGATAAAATTGGTAATATGGGAGTCAGATTCAGCCCACAGACATGTTTGTTGGTCTGCAATGTATTTTTTTTATGTTAAATTAGCTGTCAGCACTTAAAAATTGGAAGATTTAACATAAAAATTTGGATTTCTGGCTCTTGAAAAATAGGGTCATCTGGTAACACTGGGCCCCCAACATCACATGGCAACAGTGGACAGCAGGTGAATTTTAAATATATGCAGGTTGACTTGTTTGCTACAGTCCTTATCATTCTGTGACTCTACATCTAGTCAAGGCCTTTGCTCCTTTGTTTTCTTACAGTCTCCTTTAAGCATTTGAGTCTGTGGCCCTTGATGTAAAGAAAACTAAGCCCCGAGAAAGAGTGTTTCTCACTAGCTGAAATCTCAACATGCTGTTTTAAGCTTTCCACAAAGTTCATTCAGTTGTACTAATGGACTGCAAAGTCTGATAATTAATTCCCAACTTGTCCTGAATTTCAGATGTCCTGTTTGAAAATCCAAGTAGCAGTATGACTCACTGCCTGCATTTGGGACCCTGTCATTTTTCCCAGATGGTGAAGACTTTTGAGGGAGGTCTCTGTAGGGCTCAGTGAAAGTGACACATATTTTTGTTTCCCTGTCTGGGGATGCATGACCTCAAGCTTCAGAGATATCCACCCCTCAGTGAAATGTGTAGAAGAGATGTTTGCTGCTAGCACTTTGTTAGAAAATAATTTTTAGGGAAAAGGTGAAATAATGATGTTTCTTTTCAGGTCAAAGTAGTACGTACGTAGATTATTTGCCTTGGCAGGTTTTTCTTTTTTCCTAGTATAGTTTCAGGAGGTCCAGCAGGACAGACTTTGTGTTTGTTATGTTGGCTCTGGAATTGGCTGTCAATATTGTTGATGAACCTCTGATTAATTTTTAAGCAGTTAACCTATACTTCCAAGACTGGCTGATGAAATTGCTACTTTTCAGTGTGGGGTGATCCAAGAGATAATAACTCCCTGTTCCACATAATAAATGTTTATTAAGCAATTATTATGTGCAGGCCTTTGAGCATAGTGCTAAGGGGCAGCAAGAGACCTAGAAAACAAGCCAGAATGTGACCTGTGCTGTAAGTGCAATGGAAGCCTGTGGAATCAGGGAGAACAGAGGAAATAGTGTTTACACTGCTATGCCCTGCTATAGTCTTTCAGGTCTCCAGATAGTTTTATACCTGTAATTTTGCTTCTTAAAACATGTATAATTACATACATCTCATACAGAAGTTTCACTTGGTAAAAAAAGAAATGTTTAGAACCATTTATGAGGTAGATTTACTTAGCACCATGGGTCATTTAGAATGTTTATTTCAAGAATAATCAAGAATACATCCACTATCTGGTTGGTAACCTATTCTAACTAATTCCGTTCTGCAGGTATACAATCAGAGGATTTTGTTAAATAAGAAATTCAAATGAGTAACGTGAAGTCAAAAATGTTGTCAAATAGGAAATTCGAATGAGTAACATGAAGTCAAAAATTTTGTTTTAGCTCTTTTTTTGTTTGTTTGTTTAGACAGAATCTCAATCTGTTGTCCAGGCTGGAGTGCAGTGACACGACCATGGCTCGCTGCAGCCTTGACTTCCCAAGCCTGAGTGATCCTCCCACCTCAGCCTCCCAAGCACCTAGGACCAGCAGCATGTACCCCACACCAGGCTTTTTTTTTTTTTTTTTTTTAAGAGATGGGTCTCCGTATATTGCCCAGGTTGGTCTCAAAATCCGTGGCTCAAGTGATCCTCTCACCTCGGCGCCCCAAAATGCTGGAATTACAGGTGTGAACTACCACACCCCAGCCCGTTTTACCTCTTAACTTTTATAATGAAGATAATATCTTTTTGACAAAATATCTGAGTCTAGTACTTGTGTAGGCTGTTTCCAGACTCCAGAAGCAGTACCCATTATGACAATGAAGACACGAGAAGTACAGCAAGTCATTGGGAGATATTTGCTAGTTGTGTCACTTAGGGAAAGTTATTTAAGTTCTGTGAATCTTAACCATAGAATAAGGTTGATAGTACCAACTTTTAGGGTTTTAGGGAGAATTAAATAATCTGGTACAAGGGTTTAGCATGTAGTAAACAGTAAATACTTGCTATTATATTTTTAAAGAGATTTTTTAAAAATTTATATTGGGTCTCTTAAATTATCTTCGTTTGTTCAGTTTCATGTTGGTGATTGTTAGATTTTTTTCTTTCTTTGGTCCATGGAAAATGATGTTTCCAGATCTCTGGGCCAGTAGTAATATATTTGAGGATCATAAGTTAAACTTTTGAGAAGGCAAAATGGCTACCAGACCCTAAGCCTAGCCCTCAGCCAGGTCATTCCCCTTTACCTTTTTGCCCCTGTACATTTTTGTCTCACAGGAACATAATAGGGCACTTGGGGACCACCCCAGACATAAAAGAGCCAACATTTTTTGAACGCTTTGTATTTGCCAAGGCTTATGTAAGCACTTTACCTATATTTTTAGGTAATCTTCACAGCAACAGTGTGCAATGAATGTTATTATTATCTTCCCCATTTTACACATGAGGGCACTGAGGTTTGAGAAATCATTCAGTTAAGTAAATTTTAGAGCTAGAATTCAAAGCCAGATCTAACTACAGAGCCCAAGCCTGGAAAAAGGGGAGTAGGGCTTTGTGGGCTCAAAGGTGATTCACCCCAGTTCCCAGTCCCTTGGGACTTCATGCTCTACCAAGGAAGTATAGTATTTTTGTTGCTTTCTGAATATTCTCAGTCTGCTCACCCTGTGCAAGCACCTCTTTCTTGGCAGCATTCCCTATTAGATTCCTGTCACTGCTATAACAAATAAACTTAATGATTCAAACAACAGAAATTTATTCGTTTGTAGTTCTTAATGCCAGAGGTTCAAATTCAAAGCATTAGCAGGACCGTACTTCCTTCAGTGGCTCTTGGGGAGATGCCATTCTTTGCCTCTTCCAGCTTCTGGTGGCTGTCAGCATTCATTGGCCTGTTAAGCAGCACTCCATTCTCTGCCTTTGTCTTCACATGGCCTTCTCCTTTGCATCTTTTAAATCTCTCCTGTGTGTCTGTATGCTTGCCATTGGACTCAGGGCCCACCCCAGTAATCCAGGATGGTCACTTCTTCTCAAGATACTTAATTAGATCTGCAAAGAGCCTTTTTCCAAATAAAGTCACATTCCCAAGTGCTGAGAATTAGGACATAGTGCCATCTTTCAGGGACCACCATTCAACCCACAACACACGCTGATGGGTGCATTTCAAACAATCAGGCAAGCTCTTGTCCTTTAGCATGCACTGTGGGCAGGTATGACATCTAGCCAAGGCTACTTTTCCAGTGCAGTGGCTGATTATCTGCAAGATTTTACAACTTGTTTTAAGGGTGTCTCCATGCTTTTCGTGTGAATGACCCCATCTTAAATAAAACCTCTGGGGCTTCCCCTTAGATGGTCGCCTATCTCACAAGGTTTTATTTTGTTGTTTGTTTTGTTTTAGATTGCTGACCTGCAGCTGCATAAACTGGATGAACTGGACTGTCTGATTCAGGGCCTGCTTTATGTCGACTCTGTTGGCTTCAACGGCAAGCCAGAATGTTACTATTTTGAAAATCCCACAAATCCTGAATTGTGTCAAAAAAAGCCGTACTGCCTTGATAACCCATACCCTATGTTGCTGGTTAACATGGGCTCAGGTGTCAGCATTCTAGCTGTGTACTCCAAGGACAACTATAAAAGAGTTACAGGGACCAGGTAAACATGTTTCTGCTTGTGCTTGAACCCAGACCTCTTTCTTGATGACCAGTTTATAGTAAAAGGTTATTTATATTGAATACATTTTTAAAAGAAATATCTTGGCCTCCTTGGCCAACCAAAAAGAATTTATCAAATGGTGTGTTAAAGTGGTATGTGGGTGATTTATATAAATGTTAATAAAACAGTTCTTGCCTTGATAGAAACTTCGGTCAGGTTGAGGGAAGAAGGATCACACACACCAGAAATTTGCCAAGAAGGAGGTATACATTAAGTGCCAAATGATTGGCAGGGTCAGTAGAATTCAGATGGAAGGATACTTGGGATGGTCAGAGATGACTTCAGAAGAAACCTTCTTTTGGACCCTCATTGATGCCTAGCTCAGAGTGACTTGCTTGAAATAATATACCATTCCAAACAGCAAACCAAACTATGTCTACAAAGAATGTTTTTTTACCCTCGGCCAAATGCTCCACCTGAAAACTGGAATAGTCAGCATACCTCCTAGGGAATTTTGGAGTGGAGTAGACAGGGAAACAGCCCCATGGCCATGGTGGGGCAGAGGGCCTTGTTTTTCAGTGCACACACCCCAAGGCCCCTGTAAGAGCCAAGGGGCTCAGCTTCCTGTTAATGGGTATTCAACATGGGAAAAACATCTAGGGTCAGATCTCTCTAAGACATCACAGTGTAAACAAAACTAAATAGGTTTTCCTTAATTCTAGGAGGAGGATTTGATATGAAGCATTTCTCCAGCATGTGGAACCATAGAACCCATTTTTAGAGGAATAACTTAGGAGATTAGTGCCATGTAGAATGTGTTTTGGGACTTGATGTTGAAACCAGTGTTTTTGATAGATGCAGATATGATGTCACTTCTCTGGGTCTCAGTATCCTCATTTCTGCCATGAAGGGTGCTGTTTCTTAGATCGCTTCTACAGACTTTTCCAGTACTGAAATTCTGCAGGACTACTCACCCATTAGGAGGAGAACATTGCTTTTGCAGTACATTTCCATGACTTGTGATAAATGAGTGGTTCCCCACTGAAGAGGGGAAGATTTAACAGTGTCCCCCAGGACATGTTTGACATCTTTTTTTCTTTGGTTGTTACAACTGGCATCTAGTGGGTACAGGTCAGGGGTGCTGCTAAAATCCTATAGTACATAAGGCAACAAAAAATTATTGAGCCTCAAATATCACTAATGCTGCTGTTGAGAAACCCTGGCATGCATGTACACACACAAACACACACACACACATTCTAATTGAAACCTACTTGTGTCCAGAGTATAGGCTTTGTTTTGTAAGTTAATTGCTACCAAGTATACATTTTCTCATTGAGAATATAGAAGTTTGCTTGCTCACACAAGAAACAAAACTGACTCCGTGATCTCATGAGGACTGTCAGGAATATCAGAGACATGAATATTTCAGCTGAGTTGGTTTTACATTAGAGAGTGATTTGATAAACATAATTTTTAAACTACTACAGACCGCCTCCCAGAAGGAGTAATTGAATTGGTAAAGCTAGTCCCAAGGTAACAGCAAGCTATACATTGTTCACCATTAGAGATATTTAGTTTTATTAACACTTAACAATTTAATGAATTACATCACAGGTACACTTTCTTAAACTTGGAGGCTCCGCGGATCTGGGTCATCTTGGATAGCTGCAAAGAAGCAAACTGTGGTGTTTGGCTTCTATTATGTGTGTAATAATGTCTATAAATATTGGTAAATGCCCATTAATGTCCAGTATTCTCCAGTCATCAACAAATTCTGTCTGGATGTTCAAGCTTCCCTATAAACTCTCTCTTCAATCAGTAGTTTTGGAAAGGTGCTACCGAAGCCTGCAGGTTAATAGAGAACCCTTTCAGGGGCTACCACGAGAGGGGAGGGGAATGAAACATCAAGTCTGTGGGGCTGTGATCCTGATCCAGAGTTGCTTTGCCAAAGGTTTCTTTTAATTCAAGTTAGGAAACCTCTGACATAAACGATTACAGTTAACAGTGAAGTTAGTATCTATGGTTAGTATGAGTGTGTAAAACACATTTTGGGAACCACTGTTTTAGCAAATGGCTTAGCTTTAAGTTTTGCTACTCGTATTGTGAACTGATAGCTGTCACTCCAGGTTTTTTCTTATTGTATTATACCTGATTTTCCCATTAAACATTAAAGATGTTTATTTTTAAGAAGCTACACAGGATGTCAGTTTCCTTTTAAACATGATTTCAAATGGTTTATTTCAGTGTTATATATAATTTTGTTGCATCCCAGATTGGGTAGCAACATTTTTTTCCTAGTGACACAACTCCAATTATAGAAGTCAATGGAAGAAATAGTACTTCATAGCTGACAGTAGAATGTGTACTCTGTTAAAAGAGGAATGCAGATAATTTTGAAACTTTGGTGAAAGTAGCAGTACATCTCATCTCATTATTTTGGAATCTGTTTTAAGGGCATGAGCACTTAATTGAAGGTTTCTTCTGCTGTTTCCTAACATCCCCCACTATGATGTTGTTTGTTTTGTTTTATTTTTAAATGATGATAATATTCTACAGCTTTTTCTTGCATTGTTTTTCTCTCTGATATACTGAGAGTTTTTACTGTATGCCTACTGAAACAAACAGATGCATCTGATTGTGAGCAAGAAAATCACTTGATTAAATAATGGTTAGCAGGTTAAGGATATTAATAAAGTGCTGGGAGACATTTGCCTCTTCTGCAGCCATGCATTCTTTCCTCCTATCTGCAGTGCACTCACTGTGCAAATGCATGCTCGCTTTACCTCATTTGCTCCAATTCTTTATGTGGAGTTGTCTGTCATTTTCCAGTCATACAAGGCACTTGCCCTTTTTCATTTATACCAACACATCAGCCAATGGGTTACCTTCTTTCTAAGTTAGCCAGTGTCTTCAGTTGCCTACCTTTGGAGTGGGTTGTTGAATGCCTCGATTAATACAAATCCTTAATGTCCAAAGAAAGATTATTCCTGGGGATGACAGATATTTAGAAGCTAGAAATGGAAGCAAAGACATCTTTCTAAAAACACACAGGGAGAAAACAAAACAAATCCAAATAGCACACAAACCAAAACATGTTCCCACAGTAGTTTTGTAGGTAGGCTGAAACCAGCAATGTAGAATGACATACTGCATTAAATGTAAATAAAGATAAACTTTCTTAGAGGAAATCCAAAGTTTGTACTGTGACTAAGTTGTGAAGGTAATAATGTACATGGACCTCTTCCTTTACTCATGGAACTGCATCTACAGTTTGGGTAGCTGCTACTGGTGGTACCTAGCTACATAATTTTCCATGAAAACCCATAATTTCAATCATATATATATGTGTGTGTGTATATATATATATTAGTAAATGAAGTTTTATATATATATATATATATATATATATATTTTTTTTTTTTTTTTAAGATGGAGTCCGGCTCTGTCACCCAGGCTGGAGTGCAGTGGCGCAATCTCGGCTCACTACAGCCTCCACCAGGGTACAAGTAATCCCCCCACCTCAGCATCCGGAGTAGCTAGGATTACAGGCACGTGCCACCATGGCTGGCTAATTTTTGTATTTTTAATAGAGACAGGGTTTCACCATGTTGACCAGGCTGGTCTCAAACTCCTGACCTCAGGTGATCCACCCACCTTGGCCTGCAAAAGTGCTGGGATTACAGGCATAAGCCACCACGCCTGGCCTCAATCAAGTATACTTTTATACAAATGACAATTTAAGAATATTATACATAGTTTCACTATTTCATTTTATTTTATTATTTTTTGAGATGGAGTCTCGCTGTGTCTGTCGCCCAGGCTGGAGTGCAATGGCACAATCCCGGCTCACTGCAACCTCCACCTCCTGGGTTCAAGCAATTCTCCTTCCTCAGTTTTCTGAGTAGCTTGGATTACAGGTGTCAGCCACCACACCTGGCTAATTTTTGTATTTTTAATGGAGACAGAGTTGCACCTTGTTGGCCAGGCTGGTCTCAAACTCCTGACCTCAAGTAATTTGCCTGTCTCAGCCTCCCAAAGTGCTGGTATTATAGGCATGAGCCACCATGCCCGGTCAGTTTCGTTTTAGATGCATCTTCAAGAACTATGTACCTATCTACAGTTTTGTACCTTCTTGTTAACAGTTATTGACATTATTAAACATAACCTTAATCCCAAATTGATTTTATTCTTAGAAGTAAAAGCCAGTGCTCAAACACAAATTGAATTTCCAAAGCTAGTAGCTCTTTGGGGCTTCAGAACAGATGGATGTGAGCAGCTCTTCTTCATTTACTCTTCTACATGGTAAAGAAATAGGAAAACCTATGTCCATTAGCTTTAGGAATCAATACTCCTTTTCCTGCTGGGAGTTCACTGGCGATACTTTACTCTGAATCTGCTTTTCTTTCCATTAGGTAACTTTGATATTAATATACAATTGAGTTCATTCTTGGCTACTGTAATTACTTTCTAATTTTGTCTAGGCTGTTTTAGAGGAACTTTCCCCCTAAACAAGTCAAAGCTTTTTAAATGTAGTTCAACCATTGGAACCACTTTATGACCTTTGTTACTGTTTTTTACTATGGAGTGGTAAGTAATATACTAAAAACCTTCTGGAGAGTCTACTAGAAAAAAATTCAGTGTCAGATCAGTGGTTCCTTTCTAGAAATATTCAAAGAGGCTAAATGAGATTATCTCTGCTAGAGAAGCAAGGTCAGGTAAAACACAGCTTTTAAGACAGGCCACTCCTGGCACAATCCTGGGTCAGTTTTGTCATCAGAGGGTTTGGCTTCATAGCTTTGAACTATGCTTTATGTACACACAAATTCTTTTTCTAGGTATTTATATTCAGCTGCATATGGTTTTTTAATAGGAGTTATTTCTTGGTTATTTGCTGCTTTCAGACCACCCAAATAGAAGAGATCATGATTTGGCCCCATTTCATAGGTGGGAAGGCTGAACAAAGCACTCAGGTTAGTGGCTAGTTGAAGGTCTCACAACAGAAATCAGTGAGAGTCTTTCTTTGGTTTTGTTCTCAAATTTAGGGGCAAATTTTCCTTGATGTTTATTTTTAGTCTCTGCCCTCTTTTCATATCCAGTCTACCCTAAAGCTTTGTTGCACCCTAGCACTTTAATTCAAGTGCCCCTTTGTTCGTCTGCTTTTATTCACCCATATTAATAGTCTTGACGTAGTTGGGGACTTGGATGGGCATATCTTAAAGTAAAATTTAAAAATAAACCTTATTATTCCTTCAGTCTTGGAGGTGGAACATTCCTAGGCCTATGTTGCTTGCTGACTGGTTGTGAGACCTTTGAAGAAGCTCTGGAAATGGCAGCTAAAGGCGACAGCACCAATGTTGATAAACTGGTGAAGGACATTTACGGAGGAGACTATGAACGATTTGGCCTTCAAGGATCTGCTGTAGCATCAAGGTAGAGATTAAGTAGCTAGGAGCAGTAGTGATTAAACACAAGGCAGCCTCTCCACCCTGGCCATTCACTAAGTTGTTTTAAAATGTCAATCCACCAGCCTGGTGCAGATACCTGTTGTATCAGAGCTCAGACTTGATCTCCTGCCCTTGATGAAGCACTGAGATGTTTAGCTCTTGATGCTTGTTCTTAAAATAAGGCAACTTTGAAAGAAGGTTCTAGAAAACTGCAATAGTTTCACCTGTTCCATTCTTGTCCAGATATCTAGAGGCATTAATTTTTCCCCCCATTAATGGACATGCTACTTTGTCCCTATTAAGAAAAGGGCAGTCAGCCATGCATACTATAATTCTGTCTGCTTATAAACCATAGTAGCAAAATTGGATCACTTGAGTTTGAACAGTTACTCGTAGAGCCTTCCACAATACTTTGGTGGAAGGATGGGCCCTGCCTGAGGACGATTTTGAACACTCTCGCTAATATTTCCAACATAGCTTTGGCAACATGATGAGTAAAGAAAAGCGAGATTCCATCAGCAAGGAAGACCTCGCCCGGGCCACATTGGTCACCATCACCAACAACATTGGCTCCATTGCTCGGATGTGTGCGTTGAATGAGGTAAGGCCTTACTCAACCCGGTGAAAGCTGTGTGTCATTCATACACATCATCTTGGCAGTGCAACACCTGTTGACTCTTACACAACTACATATCCTTAGGAAAGCTTCCCTTTACTCTAGTCACACTTTACCGAACAGGAGGGGTGTGTGTTGGGGGAGGGGGAGGAATATATGCTTTATTTTTAAGAAGGCACTGGATGATAATGAATGATAAACCATTCACCTGTGGAAACAGGATACAATTACAACCCATGTCATAGTCTCTCTAACCATCATTATTGCCATGTGTCCACTGAAATGTGAGGAAAAGGTCTGAGCATCCTTGCACATAACTGCAGGTAAAATGCTCCACTTGCAATATTCGATATTCTCTCTGCTTTCAGCTTCTTTACAGTGTTGCCTTGTGGCATGGAGTTCAAGCAGCATTGTACAGGGCTATCAAAGCACAGAGAGCTTGCTACAGCCAAGGCCAGCCAGAGTCCCAGGCACAAAAAGGGGTGGAGCTGGTGACATACAAAGTTGTATTAACATGTTTTGAAGCATTGCAAGATTCGTTTGGAAAAAATTGAACCTTTTCTGAAATACAAGGTGTATAAAGTAGAACTCTTCACACTGAGGTATATTAGAAAGACAGGAAGGAGGAGTTGAGGCATGGAACAGGTCATAGGAGAGTATTAAAGAACCGCAGTAGATCTGTAATGGAGTTTTTATAAATACAGCTTTTAATAGAGAGGTGACATACATACAGAAGAAGGCTCAAATTATAAGCTTACAGTTTAATTTACACACACAAGCACCCCTGTATAGCCATCACCCAGATCAAGAAATAGAACATTATAGGTACTCAGAAAGCCCCTTGAGCCCCCTCTCAGTTGAATAGTTGAATGTTAGTGTATGAGGCAGTCTTTATGATACACAGGTGTTAGCCCTGCCTTTGAGTTCTGGGTTGACAAAAAACATACTCTCCTTGCATAACACTGAACAGAGTATGTTACTGGCCTGCAGATCAGCGACATACCTTTTTGGAAGCCCTCAGTTCAGACGGAGTTTAAATGGGAGGCTGATACTCAGAGAAAAGAGCATTCCAGAGATGTTTTTTCAAAGTCCACTTGAGTCATGGGACTCAACGTAACAGAGTTTATTTCTTGACATTAACCTTTAAAGGGAATTTTTCCAAGTAATGAAACAAGCCCCAAGACCAATATGTGTGTAGTTGGCTGTACTCATGGGCTCTCAAAGGTCAGCTGGTAACAACCCTTGCCCCACAGAGCAATAGATGCCCTTTCCCCTACTTTCCACAGAGCTGGCCTCTTGTGCTTTTTGCTGGAGTGAGCCAGCAGGTCAGCAGGTCTTTTCACAGGCATCAGAATCCCTTTGGGAGAGAGCAACTGACTTTACTTTTCACTTTTGATTTCAATTTCAATATTGTTGATTGGTGGAGTAGAGCGAGTGCCAATTTGAAAATGTAGCCATGTTATACACTGGTTTGAGCAACTATTTTATATGTTTCTGTGGGGCTGAATGAGTGAAGGGAATCACCAGTCGCCTTGGGGCCAAGGCTCTACCAGAGGGTGTCCAGTCAGTGCAGACTCCCAGTGGCCGCACCAGTGACTGGCAGTGTTGCATTTCCCGTGAGAGCAGCCACCAAGTCCCTCAGTCCTTGCTTTGCTCTCTGGAGTCACTGATTTGAGAACCTTTGATTGCAGCCATTTCATTGAGGGACACCACGTTTACCAAATCTAAAACATTTTTGCTGTGATTCTTGAGATGCTGTGAAATGCTTCCCCATCAGTTATAAATTTTCTGATTCAAATTTTTGGATAGATAATACAAACACATAATACAGACTTCTAAGACATTAGAAGGATACACAAGGAAGTGAGTCACCATTTCCACTTCTGTCTCTCAGTGTTAACCTCAGTAGAGGCTGCCATTGTTTTTAGGGTTTTTTTGTTTGTTTTTATTGTACGTATTACAATATATCTTTGTTTATATTGTATGTAATGTAGGATACATTTATCTTTCCAAAGGTAGCAAACTCTATATAACATTCTTTTTACAAAATAATAGCTTTATTGAAATATAATTATATGCTATACAATTCACCCTCCATATACTATTCTATGTCTTGCTTTATCAGCTTTTTATTAAGAAAATTCATAAACATATGTAAAGGAGAGAGAACAGTATAAAGAACCTCCATTAATCCATCAGTGCAGATTCTGCAATCATTAAGGCTTCACAACACATGCTTTCTCTATATTTTCTTCTTCCTCCTCCTTCTGGTCCTCTCTCCTTCTTCCCTCTTTTTTGCTAAAATACTAGAAAACAAATCCCAGATATTATATCAATCTACCCTATATATTTTAATAAGCCTCTCTAAAAATACTGCCTTTTGCTTTTTGACATAATAACGCATCTTGAAATTGATCATATCAGTATATTTTAAATTGCTTCATTTTTAATGGCCATATAGCATTTTAACATATAGATATGCTGTTATTGATTTGTTCAATTTCCTAATGATATTTAGGTTTTTCCAGTCTTTTACTATTATTTAAAAATTCAGTGTATTTGTATACGGTATATACACATATATGTATACACATGTATATTATTTTGCCTACATGTGAGTATATCAATAGGATAAATTCCTAGAAGGGAACCTGCTGAGTCATTGGATATGTTGATTGTAATATTAACAGATATAAAGTTCCCTCCATAAAGGTGGTTCTAATTTATATTCCCACCAAGCAGGGTTATAACGGTACAAGTTTCTCCACAGAATTATCAAACTTTTTGATTTTTTTCAATGTAATAGGTTAAAAATTATACCTTATTTTGGGATTAACTATTAATATTATTTACTCATTACTCTATTGGGTTGTTGGACTATTTTTCTTGTTGATTTATGGAACTCTTTGTTAATTAACAAATCCATTTTATGTGAAATGTACTGATAATATTTTCCATTTATTGCTTCCCGTTTGGATTTGTTTGTGGTGATGTTTTTCCCCGAATAAATTTAACTTTTTAAAGTAAATGTAGCAATTATTTTGAGATGATTTCCTTTATTATGCATTTTCTACTTCAACTTTTTTTTCCAATTCTTCCATATTTTTCCCTATCTCTTTTTCTTTTCTTTCTTTCTTTTTTTTTTTTTTTTTTTTTCTTTTTTAACATCTTTGACCCATCTGGAATTTATTTGAAACATGGAATGCTCTTCCAGTTTTAATGCCACTTCTACTCCTTCTGACTTTCTATTAGGGTAATGCAGGACTGGGCTTTGAGCAAATCCTCCCTTGGACTCCCTTGTTTTGGGAGAAAGGGCAAAACTCCTCAATTTCATTAAATTTCTTTTTAGTCTGAGTTTCTTAGAGTGTTCCTTGCTACCTCTTAGTTTGGGTGATTTGTGGCTAGTTTTTTTTTTTTTTTTAATGAAAATTTATTAAAACTACCTCCACTCCTCCACCCACGGAAAATTTTCAATGGCTAATGGGTTAATGAACATTCATTGTTAAAACTTGAGGCAGTTAAAAGGTGATGTTCCCAGACCCTGATTACTCTTGATAGACTAAGCAGAAAATAATACCAGCTTCAAAGACTCTCTTGCCTTTGATATGAGTGACCATAGCAACTGGCTCTAAGTGAGTGAGTGAGTGGTGAGCAGTCTCTGCATGGTAGACAGGTTGAGCTCCAGTTTGAGCTTAAGAAATATCTGGGGGAGTGGGAAGTATAACGAGTGCACTGGAGCTAGAAGCTTATGGGATTTGAAGCATGTCTGCATGAACCGGATAGGAGAGGAATGTTCATAAGTGTATGTTCAGAATGCAAAGCCACATCCATGATGACAAAAATAGAGTATTTTTTGTTACCATATTTTAACTCATGTGTTGGCCAAACAGGATATTCCACCACATATCCTGAGGGCAGAGACTGAGTATTCTTTCTTCTTTGTATTTCTAGTGTCCAGCACAGAACAAATTGAGCATTATTCATTACACAAATAAACCATACCATAGCCGTTTTATTTGTGAGTTGGTTATTTTATACCTAGAAGTTGGGGGATTGAGGTATTACACATGAAAATTTAGCTGAACTTGAACTCCAGTTAAAATTGTATATATACGTATGTTTTGAGAGCTTAATGTCAGACGTAAGGCAGTCTGACATAACACCTGCAAATAAGTCCAATATCAGTTTCTGCCTTGCCCAACAAAAATCTCAGCCTCTTGTTCTTGTGGAATGCACTATAAGGTTGGTTTAACTTCATTTTGGCGATGTTGAAATAATTCCACCAAAAAAACAAGGAATATTCACTCTTCAAGGTTCTGTACAGAGACATACAGAACATTGGGTCTTTGCCAAATGCTATTTTTATGCCATGATTCAATTGTTTTCTTTAATATTTTTTCCAGAATATAGACAGAGTTGTGTTTGTTGGAAATTTTCTCAGAATCAATATGGTCTCCATGAAGCTGCTGGCATATGCCATGGATTTTTGGTCCAAAGGACAACTAAAAGCTCTGTTTTTGGAACATGAGGTAGGTTGAGCTTGCATAGACTTACTGTCATATGTGGAGTATATTTTGGTTTGGCTAACATATCAGCAGGTCTCTTAGCTTTTTAAATTGGTCAAGTAGAAAAGTTGCCATTTACACTTTGCATTTACACAAAGGATAAGAAAAAAGCATATATAAAATGGAAGCGTTCTTATCCAACAACCAGGACTGGTAGTTGGTTAATTTAATTTTTTAAAAAGTCACTGGAAATGTAAATTAGGACAGTCATTATAGAAAACTGCATGGAAGTTTCAAAAAAACTAAAAATAAAATTACCATATGATCCAGCAGTTCCACCTCTGAATACTTACCCAAAAGATTTAAAATCAGTATGTCGAAGAGATGCCTGCACTCCCATGTTTATTGCAGCACTACTCACAAGAACTAGGTTATGGAATTATCCTAAGTGTCTATCAGCAGATGAATGGATTTTTTTTTTAATGTGGTACATATACACAATGGAATACTATTCAGCACTTAAAAAGAAATTCTGTAATTTGCAACAACATGGATGGAATTGGAAAAAATGCTAAGATAAGCCAGGCACAGAAAGACAAATACTACATGTTCTCACTTATTTGTGGAATCTAAAACAATCAAACTCATAGAAGCAGAGAGTAGAATGGTGGTTACAGAGGCTGGCGGGTAGAGGAAATGGGAACATACATTTCAAACTTGTAAATTTCAAATGTTCTCACCAAAGAAATCTAAGTATTTGAAGTTATATACATGTTAATTAGCTTCCTTTAATTATTTCACATTGTATTCATAAATCATAACCTCACTTTGTACCCCATAAATATATACGATTATAAGTTGTCAATTTATAATAACATTTTTAAAAAGTTTTAAAGTCAGATAAAATGAGTAATCATTAATAAAAGCTTTCTTCAACCATTTTATTATACCTTAAAATGTGTAAATGTGCACTTACTTACCAATCTTTTGATGTGAGACCAACGCCTATTTTTGAGCATGGTTTCTCCGATTGGAGTCCTGTAGTTATCTTTCTTTCATAATCTACAATATTATGCACCTCCTTTGATTTCCAGTTTGTTTCCTTAAAGTGGATTAAGAAGATAAAGATACTTATGAAGTAAATTGGTTGCAGAATTTTTACAGGTTTTTTTCTCTCTCTTTCACGTTGTGGCATGCACCTAAGTAGACAGCAATTATTTCTGACTACCTTTTTCAATATTTCTCAAGAATTTAACTGAATTTTCATAGAACTGACCATTAATTTGTGCTCTTTTTATTGATTTAGGTGGTATATAGTTAAACTAGATTATTACATTACAATCAACCTGTCATAAACAAATTTAAGGATAAACACAGCTGACTCTTGGCAAGTAAGCAATTCAGCTGGTAAGAACAGAAGTGCTTGGGCTACTAAGAGTAGCTTATTGGCCTTGAGAGGTCAGTGTACCTGACCATTAGTGAACCTCTTTACAAAGGAAATGGAGAGTGTCAGTAAATTCAGAGTCCCTTATTGGAGTTTCTTTTTTTTTTTTTTGAGACAGAGTCTCCCTCTGTCGCCCAGGCTGGAGTGCAGTGGCGCAATCTCGGCTCACTGCTACCTCCGCCTCCCAGGTTCAAGCAATTCTCGAGCCTCAGCCTCCCAAGTAGCTGGGATTACAGACGTGCGCCACCACACCTGGCTAATTTTCATATTTTTAGTAGAGGGTTTCACCATGTTGGCCAGGATGGTCTCGAACTCCTGACCTCAGGTAATCCACCCGCCTCAGCCTCCCAAATTGCTGGGATTACAGGCGTGAGCCACCCCGGCCCCCTTACTTGGAGTTTCTACCATAATATAAACCAAAAAGTGGGGGCCCTTCTCTCTTCCACCTCCTCTGTCACCTCCTTTAAAATCAATGCTGCAGTGCTGCAATGAGCTATCACTGGAGGTATCTAATCTCTTGTATACACTGCAGCAGAAAAACATTGAGAGAGCTGGTATTGTCAATTTCAATTGTAATGAATAACTACTGTGCCATTTTTTTCTCATTTTCAAACTGAGCTATTTATTTAAGAAGTTACCAATGCATTTAGAGTTATTTAGAACTCTCTATGCCTGTATTTTGTTTTATTAAAGCATATGAAACAGGTACTTAAATACAAAATAGTTAAGGCCCAATGATAGAAATTCATACTAAAGAAAGCTCTTGTTTTTAAAGCAGACTTTAGGCATTGAGTGAGGGGGAATGAGGTCCCAGAACCTCCACTCCCTACCCCCCACAGCCAGAATACCTGATTATTTATGGAGTTTCCATGTAAGGTTTTGTTTGAAAAAGAAAAAAACATCTCAGCCTTTAAAAAAAAATAATGAAAAAGGAAAAAGAAAACTCCTGTTCTAGTCCAGATAGAGTTGCCATTTTTAGCAGTAAAAAATACAGGGTGCCCAGTTATTTTATCTGCCATTTATCTGTGTCTTATCTGGTAACCATAAGTCCAGATCTTCTTGGCCTAATGCAGACAACAAAGCCTGGAAACTGTCAGGGATAAAAAGTCTTCTATAACATCAGGTGGGAAGTTAGGTGGTAAGATAGGAAATAAAAGCCAACATTTTGGGGAAACTCACTTCTGTAGGTAAAAATGTAGTTGCCTATATCACCCTGTACAATCCTAAGCCTCTGTGGACTCTGGCTTTGGTTTGTTACCCTATATCATAACTCAGTCTCTATGGCCAGTGAAAATGGAGTATTCTTGTAACCCTCATAATGCGTTCGTCAGAAAATTCTCTACATTCTTAAATTCCCTCTGGCTTACGCGGGCCTTACTAGAGAATATTATGGAGAGACAACTTTTGAGAAGCACTGGTATGGTGGCTTTCTGGTCACCTGCCCTGGCCTTAGGAGTCCTCACTAAATTTCTCATTCATTCAACTAATGTTACTGAACATCTCTTAAGAGAAGTCACCTAGCCAGGTAGTTAAGAACACTGCGTTTTACTGACTGTGAGATCTTAGACAATGACTCTGTCTCTCCATTTCTGTTTTAGCATTTGTAAAATGGGGCAATTATCATATTTGTCTCATAGAGTTATTGTGATGGGTAAATGAGTAAATCCATGTAAAGTGCTTAGAACAACTTCTAGCATTAGTGGGGCCTCAATAAATGTGAGCTGACAGCAGCAGCAGCAGCAGCAAAGATCCATCCACATCCTGCCACACTCACACCTACTGCTGCAGTTATAACTATTGAGTTCAGCAAGTGCCAGAAGAATGGAGCATCCTGCCTTTTGGAAACAGATTGCTGTGGACTGATTATTTGTGCCGTGACCAACTTCAAATGTCTATGTTGAAATCCTAATCTACAAAGTGATGGTATTGGGAGGTGGCCTTTGGGAGGTGATTAAGTCATGAGGGCTGAGCCTTCATGAATGGGATTAGCATCCTTATAAAAAGGTCTAAGGGAGCTCCCTTGCCCCTTCCACCACGTAATCCAGCCATGTGAGATTACAATGTGAAGACAGCTATCTATGAGGAATGGGTCCTCACCAGACACCTTGATTTTAGACTTCCCAGCCTCTAGAACTGTGAGAAACAAATTTCTATTGTTTATAAGCCACCCAGTCTAGGGTACTTTGTTATATATAGCAGCCTGAACAAACTAACACATAGTTCTCTAAAAGTTTATATTTTTTAGTTCCTTTCATTTTCATAGACGTATGGTCTTTTATTTTACAGATGGGCAAAGTAAGGCTTGGACTAATTTAAGTGCCTTTGCAAGAGCTACTGAGGGAAGTTTAGGGTTTTCTCTCATGAAATATAGCTTTAAAGTCAGACAGATTTGGTATTGAGCCCTGGTACAAGACCTGTGACCCTGCAAGGGTAATTTACTTTATTACCTTCCATTTCTCATATGTGAAATAATAGTCAGTGTTTTGCCATGACAAAGATAAAGATGAAATAGTTATAATACTAACAACCCTGGCACACACTTAGCACACATGTGCCAGACATAGTTCTAAGCATTTACATATGTGAATGTATTTAATACATATAAGTAGGTGTCCAATAAATTATAGTTGTTATTATTCTGCCATGTTTTGTGACACACAATTTAGGTTTTAAATTTCTCTTTTATCGATATTAGTGGCATTCCTAGAATTATTAAAAACAATACATATTTGGCTAAGGTTCAGAGATCATCGTTTTGTATTGTTTTCGTAGGGTTATTTTGGAGCCGTTGGGGCACTGTTGGAACTGTTCAAAATGACTGATGACAAGTAGAGACGAGCAGTGGAGGAAACAGCCTCCCAAAAGGACAGAGAACTAAAAAATTGCTGCTGGAGAAGGTGAAAGTCGCTTTGGGACGGAAGCCAAGCCATTATGGCAGATGAACCTGCTGGATTTGTAAATAATTTAAAATCCTTCCAGATGATCTTTTAGGTTTTGAGCTAATGATTCAAAACGGGGGAATATAAAAGGTTTTTTTTCTGTATACTGTATTTTTTTAAAAAAATGGTGCAGCGTGGCCAAACCTACCAATTGTATGCATTAACTTTGAAAAGTTGTTTGATGTTTAAGAAGGACCTGATATGTAAGCGCTGTTCATTTTTCTTCTGGGGTTTACTGATCAGTGTGGTGATTTTAACTTCATTTAGTAATTACTCTAGGAGATTTTACCTTGACTCATATTTTTCATGACGTTTCATGATTTGCTGTTGGTTTCAAATGAAACTACAAATCTGGCATGTTTTACTGTGAACACTTTTGTTATTTGTTTTGTACCCTTTTTTGTCTTGTTTTTCTGTTTTAGTTGTCTTCTGAAAAAAGAGTCGTTCCCTCTGTTTCTGTCCTCAGATGATGTCCCTCCCCCTACCTGTAACCTTTCTTTGACATAATTGTTCATATCAATGAAGGTGCTGACCAGCTCAATACAAAGTTAAGCACAAGATCTAAAGCTCTTGAAAATGCCCGTGAAGAGAAGACTGAATGTGTTAATGAATTTAATGAGTCTGGCAAAAGTTGCAAATTATATGCAAGTTTGTCCTATCGCTTATAAATGTAGTGTTTCATTGGATTTATTTTATGCTAGGTTATATTAAGTTGAAATAGTCTGTGATTAAATGTCCTCATCCATGCACAGAATATGAATGGCAGCAAATCTTTGTGCAAGAAATTTGAAACTTATTGGGAAAAGCCTCCCAGTAGATTAATTGTTCATATCAGGAGATTTAGGGTAAGTCATGGGTTGAGGTGTCAGATAGTAATATCTATTTGTTTTGTACATGTATATATCTAGGAACTTTGTAACAACACATCTTTAATAATGTTAAAGGTTTTTTCATTTTTAATATTTTAAACTAAAAACTGTACTTCAATCTCAGTTTCTAAAATTTAAAATAATTTATACTGATCTATATATTTTTTCTTTTTGAAAGATTTCATTAAGACTGATGGGTAACTTTCAAATGAGGGTCATGTACAAATATTGGGATGCATGAGATCCCATGATCTTGTGTATTGAGCTTATTGTTGAAAGGGATTTTTGAAGGACAGAACAATTACTCCATGATGAATCTTCCTTTCTCTGCCTTCTGAGCACCGTCTTTAATTTCCATATCTTCAAGTCTTGAAGAAGTTGATGTTAATTGAAGAATTCACTTGTCTGGTTGAAATAAAGCCTGTTTCTGTTGTGATGTTTTTAGTGTATATGTTATTTTCATTTCTTAATTCTCATGTTTATAGTATCTGCTTTGTACCATGAAATGACTGTCTGTTGTGTTTTTGCTACTCTACATTTCAAAATTGGAGGCTTTCCCATGAGTGTGGTATGGTCCAAAACACTGTCTTCAGGTGAAGCTGTAGCCCTATGCATAGATTTTTAAAATAGAGCTTTATTGTTTCTATACAAGTGACTCCTTAATGCCAACTACCACTGCTATATTTGGTAATTCCAAAGGAGTTTCAAAATTTGGTCATCACAGATGCATTTTATCAACTTCTATCTGGCTTTAAAAAAATTCAGACAGCTAAAGTGTTCTTGAAAAGGATAAGTTAAAAATCTACATATTATTTATAATTAGTGCCTTTTGATGGCCTCTTCTATTCCTATTCTCATCTATCAGGTAACAGCAGACCTTGATTCCGCAGATCATGGTTCTACAAAGGAAATCAGGGCAAGTTAGTGTGACTGTATTTTTTTTAATTATCTGAAATCACTTGATCTCTCATTACAAACATTTAAAATATTGGTGTAGCTGAGAAAATACATTATTCCATTATACAAATATCAGTTAAATGTTGACTACATATAGCCAGCCTGTTTTTTACAAAAGAGATCTTGTAGCCTGAGGATTTTCACATTCACTTGAATTACAGAAACTTTTCTTAGAATCAACATCACAAAGAAACTGGGAAGACTAAAGAATTTTGACCTTGTGCAATATGAAGTAAGAGCATGGCTTTTTATCGTGAGGCAGCTTCAGTCTGGGTCCAGCTTAGTCAGTTACCAGTTCAAAGATATGCTAAGCCTCTTTCTAAACCATAGTTTCCTCACCTATAAAATGGGACAAATAATAGTTTTACATACATATTTAAAGAGCTCAGCACAGGGGTTGACACAAAGTAAATGCTTCATTAATGTTAGCTACAATGAAAAAATAAATTATTTAAACTAATTTATTAAATCAGTAATTCTTAACCTTCTGGATTGTGGGAAACCCATGTTAGTATGGAGATGTTTCACCAATCTCCATATGCTAATACATATCCACAGCTCCTTGTCCACACTTCCAAAATCCCATACTTAAGAAATCTATCTTGACAGCTCACTTGGCAGCAAAAGCTGACTTGAGCATTATTTCTCACATGTAGTAGGGCTCTTGTTTTGTTGCAAAGCTCTTCATGAGTTAGATAACAGGATACTGACTCTGACAGGGGTGTTAAGTAATAAATGATTTTGAATTGGCTGGGTGTGGTGGCTCATGCCTGTAATCCCAGCACTTTGGGAGGCCGAGGCAGGCGGATCATGAGGTCAGGAGATCGAGACCATTCTGGCTAATACGGTGAAACCCCGTCTCTACTGAAAATACAAAAAGCTAGGCATGGTGGTGGGCACCTGTAGTCCCAGCTACTTGGGAGGCTGAGGCGGGAGAATGGCGTGAACCTGGGAGGCAGAACTTGCGGAGATCACACCAATGCACTCCAGCCTGGGAGACAGAGCGAGACTGTCTCAAAAAAATAAAATAAATAAATAAATAAATGATTCTGAATTTTGAAACACATCTGATCCCGAGTTTTAGACAAAGGGATTGTGGAAATATAGTTGTGTTCTTCACCTTATGCAGTATACATGGATTCAGAGTCTCTTTGTTGGGAACAATTGTTACAGGTAATGTATACTTGATGTCATTCAGTCATAGAAGGAATATTAAGAAGTTACTCTGTGCCAGGAAGGAACTGGAGACTAAGATGCATAGGATACAGCCCCTGCAGAGAAAGACAGCAAAATCTCAAGCCAACATCAGTCATCAAGTGCCACAAGTGCCATTCAATCATTCATTCATTCACATTCACAGCAGTAAACAGAACAAAGATCCACCATCACAGAGCTTATATTCTAGAAGGGAAGAGAGGTACATTACTAAATATATAATGTTAGATCAGTACTACAAAGAAAAAGTAAGCTGGTGTAAAGGCAAAAGAAGGGGTAGTTCTATTCAGAAAAATGAGAAGGGGAGGAATATCTCAGGGTGGTCAAAGACAGCCTTTCCTAGGAAGTGACCTTTGAGCAGAGAGTTGAATGGAGGTGAGAACACATTGTGTAAATGTCTGAGAAAATATTTTTCACTCCTGGCAAATGAAAATAGGGATTTGAGGAACTGCAAAGAGGCCAGTGTCTGGAGTTAAAAATAGAAAGTGGTGGGAGATGCAGTGTTGGGAGTAAACTTGAGCCAGGTCCTATAAGAAATCTGTGAGGGTAGTGGCCTCTACCCAGAAGAGAGGTTGGTCATTTGTCTTCCAGAAGGTGCTAGAGAAGGTTTTGTGAAGTCTTAACCAAAGAATAGGAATCACTAAGTGGAGAGGAAGGGAGGGCTTTCCAAGCAGAGGGAGCTGGGTGAGCAGAAGCGCTGAGGGAAGAAACCACTTGGCTTATTCAGGGACTGGAAGCTCTTTGCTATAGCTGGAGCCTGGTTCATGAGACAGAAACCAGGTAGTGAGAAAGAGGAAGCTGGCCCAACTGTGGAAGGACTTGTCTTCCATGCTAACATTGCGGACTTTTCCGTAGTCACTGTGGAGTCATCAAAGAGTTTCAAGGAAAGTGAAACTAGAAATAATCAGGTTTCAAAGTGGTAAAGCAAAATGCTCTGTTGAAGTAAATGAGTAAACAAGTTACGTACTTTTGAATACCTAACATTATTCCATTTTTTTCCCTATTGTGCCAGACCTCATGCAGTAGCTACAGAGTGAACCATGCTTTCACTGTAAGTAGGATGGCTATAAAAATTCTTGAGAACTTTCTCAGAGGACACAGGCTACTAATAGCTACAGCCCCACTATGAGTCTATTCATTGAGCAAGAAGGTTTCAATACTGGGAGCGTCGTAAACTATCACTCACAAGAATTGTTAGAAAGCAGTTTTCCTCCCAGTGATCAGAAGATGACCCCACATTTGTGAAAAAGATTTCATTAGTGTACATCGTTTATTAGGTCTACCAGCTGCCCATTCTTTTGCTCATCTGTTTAATTTTTAATAAATATCAATGATCTGAGAGGCATTGGGTAGCACTGAGGATGCAATCCGATGTGAACAAGACTTCAGGAGCTCTGCTTTCATTAGGCTTACATTTGGTTAATGGAGATAAACTTGAAGCATATAAACCAATAAATAAACAAGAAAATATCAGGGAGTGATAATTGCTATTAAGGAAAGAAACAGGGTGATAGGATAGAGAGGGAGGAGAGAGACTTCTTCAGTCAGATGATCATAAAATGCAAGTATGATTAAGTCATGGCCTCAACTTTTAAGGAATGATGGGCTCACCTTGCTTTCATTCTTGCCACCTCCTCAATGAAAATGAAAGATGTTTTTGGGAAACTGATAGCTAATTTTCTTTTTCTTAGAATATTTAATTTAGATAATATGTATTTAAAATAAAGTTATCACGTAAAATAATATATTGATTTAGTAATGCACCTTTTTTCCCCTGCTCATTTAATGAAAAATATTATTTGAACTGTTTACTTGAATCTTTATTGTTAATGATTTTGTCATGACCAGAGTCATTTAATAGTTTCCACAGCACAAGTTTGAAACTTAATACTTTTTAAATTTGTGATGTGTTGACCACTGGGTTTTTAAAAAAACCCAGCCACAAACACCTATTCCCATGATGAGCTCAATTATTTCACATTCCAAAAGGTGTCTCTTCAGTGTAACCATTTATGTCAAGCCTTGTAAAGTCAACTTCAAAAGGCTAGTTTACAAGTATTCGTCACTTGCAATACAAAAATAAAAAGGAATTTTGTATAAAAGCCTTTGCCTCTTTTTTTAAATTATCAAGTAAATAAACATTCCAAACTAGAATTAATTGAGGTGATTTCAGTTAATGTTTTCACTAAACAGTTTTCAACCAGTCCATAAGAAGAGTTCATCTTTTTAAATTTAAGTATTTTTTTTAAAAATTCAACATTTTACATGCATATAGTTTTAAAAGTCAAATACTTGCACAAGACTATGGAAAACAGCAGCACACAAGTTTTCTTTTTTCTTATTTTATTTTATCATTGTGAACACGGTGGTTTCCCAAGGGTAAGGTGATGGAGATAAAAATTTTTGAGTATTTGCATATCTAAAAATTTTTAGAAAAATTTTTATTCTATTGTCATGCCTAGTTGATAGTTTGGCAGACTACAGAACTTTATGTTAGATGCCATTTTTCTTCAGAATTTTGAAGGCATGGTTCTATTATTTTGGCAATAATAGAGAAATAGGAACCTTCATACATTAGTGTTGGGATTTCAAAATAATACACTCACTTTGAGAAACAGTCTGTCAGTTGTTCAAAAAGTTAAATATAGAATTACCATATGATCTAGCAATTCCATTCTCAGATATGTATATACGCAAAGGAAATGGAGATATACATGCACATATGACTTGTTCGAGCATATTCTTAGTAATGTTACTCATAATAACTAAAAAATTAAAATTTCCCTAACGTCTATCAACAGATGAATGTATAAATAAAATGTGTACTTCTATACAATGAAATAATATTTGGCCATAAAAAGGAATTACAACACAAATGAACCTTGAAAGTATTATGCTAAGTGAAAGAAACTAGTCACAAAAGACTACGTATTGTATGATTCCATTTATATGGGGTCTCCAAAATAGCCAAGTCTATAGAGACAGAAAGTAGATTAGTGGTCTCCTAGGGCTGAGAATTTGGTAGAAATGAGGAGTACTGCTAATATGTATGAGGTTTTTTTGTGGTGATGAAAATATACTAAAATTGATTGTAATGATGGTTGCATAATTCAACTAAAAGTCATTGAATTGTACACTTTGAATGGATTAATTGAATGGTATGTGAATTATAGGCATATGTTGTTTCATTGTGCTTTGCTGATACTGTGTTTTCCACAAATTGAAGGTTGTGACAACTCTGCCTTGAGCAAATCTATTGATACTGTTTTCCCAGATTGTGCTCATTTCATGTCTGTTTGTCGCATTTTGATAATTCTTACAATATTTCAGACTTTTTCTTTATTATTATAATTGTTATGGTGATTTGTGATCGGTGATCTGTGATCAGTGATTGTTTTCTGGTGCCACAAATGTAAGACACTGAACTTAATCGATATGTGTTGCGTTTTGACTGTTCCACTGACCTGCAGTTCTCCTATCTCTCTCCCTCTCCTCAGGCCTCCCTATTCCCTGAGACACAAAAATGATGAAATTAGCCCACTTACAAACCCTACAATGGCCTCTAAGTGTCCAAGTGAAAGGAAAAAATCACACATCTCTCATTTATTAGAAACTAGAAATGATTAAGCTTAGTGAGGAAGGCATGTTGAAAGCTGAAATAGGCTAAAATCTAGGCCTCTTGTGCCAGTTAGCTAAGTTGTGAATACAAGGAAAAGTTCCTGAAGGAAATTAAAAGTACACTCTAGTGAGCACACAAATCATAAGAAAGCAAAACAGCCTTGTGGCTGATATTAAGTTTTATGTCTGGATAAAAGATCAAACCAGGCACAACATTCCCTTAAGCCAAAGCCTAATCCAAAGCCAAGCTCTAATTCTCTTCAGTTCTTTGAAGTCTGAGAGAGGTGAGAAAGTGGCAGTAGAAAAGTTGGAAGTTAGCAGAGGTTGGTTCATGAAGTTTAAGAGCAGAAGTTGTCTCCATAACGTAAAAGTACAAGGTGAAGCAGTAAGTTATCCAGAAAATGTAGCAAAGATCATTGATGAAGGTGGTTACACTAAACAACAGATTCTCAATGTAGACAAAACAGCTTTCTATTAGAAGAAAAGACGACCTCGGACTTTCCTAACTAGACATGAGAAGTCAATGTGTAGTTTCAAAATTTCAAAAGACAGGCCGACTCTCTTTTTAGAGGCTTATGCAGCTGGTGACTTGAAGGTGAGGCCAATGCTTATTAACCATTCTGAAAATGCTAGGGCCCTTAAGACTTAACTCCTCTGCCTGTGCTCTATAAACGGAACAACAAAGCTTGGATAACAGCACATCTATTTATAGCATGGTTTCCTGAATATTTTAAGCTCATTGTTGAGACCTGCTTCTCAGAAAAAAGATTCCTTTCAAAAGATTTCTTTCATTGACAATGCACCTAGTCACTCAGGAACTCTGATGTAAATGTACAAAGAGATTAATGTTTTCCTACTTGCTAATCCAATATCCATTCTACAGCCCACAGATCAGGGAGTAATTTCAATGTTCAAGTTTTATTATTTAAGAAATACATTTTGTAAGGCTATGGCTGCCATAGATACTGATTCCTCCTATGGGTCTAGGCAAAATAAGTTGAAAACTGTCTGGAAATGTTTTACTATTCTGGATGCCGTTAAGAGTATATGTGATTCATGGATGGAGGTCAAAATACCAACACTAACTGGAGTTTGGAAGAAGTGGATTCCAACCCTCACGGATGAATTTGAGGGGTTCAAGACTTCAGTGGAGAAAGTCACTGAAGATGAGGTAGAAATAGCAAGAGAAATAGAATTAGAAGTGGAACCTGAAGAGATGACTGAATTTCTGCAGTCTCATGATAGAACTTGAAAGGATGAGGAGTTGCTTCTTACGGACAAGCAAAGAAAGTGGTTTCTCGAGGTGGAATCTACCCCTGGTGAAGACACTGTAAACATTGTTGAAATGACAACAAAGGATTTAGAATATCGCATAAATTCAGATGATAAAGCATCGGCAGGGTTGGAAAGGATTGACCTCAATTTTGAAAGTCCTGTTGTGGGTAAAATGCCATCAAATGACATCACATGCTGCAGATAAATCTTTTGTGAAAGAAAGAGTCAACAAATGTGGCAAACTTCATTTTTGTCTTATTTTAAGAAATTGCCACAACCTTCAGCAACCACCACCTTGATGTCAGCAGCCAAATACATTGAGATAAGACCCTCTACCAGCAAATAATTAGTACTAGCTAAAGGCTCAGATGATTATTAGCATTTTTTGGCAGTAAAGTATTTTTGAAATTAAGGTATCTATATTTTTTAACACAATGCTATTGCAAACTTAACAGACTATAGTATATTCTAAACATAACATGTACATCTGCTGGGAAACAAATTCATGTGACTTGATTGCCTTGGTCTGAAAACAAAGTTGCAATTTCTCCAACATATGCCTATATATTAATGAAATATATAAAAAGCAATGTAAATTAGAAGACTGAAAAGAACCACTGGAATATAGCACAAAACTGAAATTATATATGTTAATTGGATGTTTTTTTTTGACCTGTGTGGTATTATTTTCAATTTTGTAAAATATTCCACTTGTTACTTTTGCTTTTCCACTAGTTTTTTTCCTTGTACATTTCTTGAATTATGACATTTCTGGAATCAACCACTAAGCACATTTAGTCAAACGTGTGTGGCCCACAGTTGGTGTGGTTAATACTAAGGGCACTGTGACATAAATTCAAGTAGCCTCAATACCATTTGCCTAATTTGTTTTAACAGATGGATTTTCTTTTTAAATTTTTTGCAGTTATGGCTTAAGGAGAGTTTAAAATTTTCTTTTAGGCTATAAGGCAACCAGAAAGAATTAGACAGTTTTTGTATTGGATTGTTCTTCTCTTTTCTCTTCCACTTCATTTTGTTCATGAAATTTGCTGTTGCTATTTTAGCAAAGTTCAACATCTAAAGAATTTATGCCATTTGGCTTCCATGACACAGATATAAATTATGTTTGTTTTACCACATTCCATAGTGAGGTAGGTGGTATATGTCTTCTCATATATCTTGAAAATATATGTAAAATTTAATTTTAAAGACAACTTAAACTTTAAAATAATTATTTTTCATTAACTACTCAAGCTTATTTATCCTGACATATGAAATATTTTTTCATGATATATTCTTAAACTTTTCTAGCATTCATATTCTCTATGCATATTTGGATGTGTATGTGTTTTTGGCATATTGGGGAAGAGATAGTTAATCCTGCAAGTTGTGGATCTAGAGTTTGTATTAAAATTATTATTTAGGAAGAGTACATTTTTAAGCTTAATATTTGAACAGTTTGTCAAATGTCACTTTATTTTAAATATAGGCCAAAAGTATTTTTGAATTAAGCTCTATAAGTGGGTTGAAATTTGGTAAATTAAACATTAGTGTGAATTTTAAACATTTTTAGGCATTCTCCTTTGAGATTTGTTTACTATTTATATTGGCTTTATACATTTTAAAATGAGCAGTCACTTTTCTGTCTGTCTGTTCATGTGCCAACATCAACATTGAATTTATCAAGTAGTTATTTATACAATGTTTAGACAGGCAAAATGAAATGGAGAAGTGGGGCAATTATCTGTAGATCCCACCCACACAACTTTCAGCAACTCTAGAGAAAATGGTGTGGTTGTCCAGAACAATTGAGTTTGGTTGGCTGTGCCCTGAACATTTAGTCAATTACACAATTCTTCGTGTCCTTTAGCCTGTGTTTCTACAGTCCCTGTCTGACCTCAGCTGCTCATGGTAGTCTTCTGTGGTCCTTAATTAACTATGAAGATTATCTCAGCAAAATCAAGCTGTAGGGGTCTTTGTCCATGGGATGTTAAGGACCATTTCATCTATGGCATAATCCATTTTAATGGCCATAGAGAGAGATTTTATGAAGATATAGCCACACTTAGAAATTAACTGCCTGGCGCGGTGGCTCACGCCTGTAATCCCAGCACTTTGGGAGGCCGAGGCGGGAGGATCACGAGGTCAGAAGATTGAGACCATCCTGGCTAACACGGTGAAACCCCATCTCTAACTAAAAATACAAAAAAAATTAGCCAGGTGTGGTGGCGGGCGCCTGTAGTCCCAGCTACTCAGGAGGCTGAGACAGGAGAATGGCGTGAACCCAGGAGCAGTGAGCTGAGATCGCACCACTGCACTCCAGCCTGGGTGACAGAGCAAGACTCCGTCTCAGAAAAAAGAAAAAAAAGAAAAAGAAATGAGAAATTAACACTTTTAAAAAGGTATATAGTGTTAGGATTTGAAGTTTTAAAATAAAACACCATGGCATGCATAGTTTTTGGAAGCCAAACAAATTCTAAATACACTGGTATTCAAACTTTTAAGATGTAGAGATTTAGTAATTCATTAGTATTAATTATTGAATAATTGCTACTTATGTTTTAGTGTCAGTTTTTATTCATTGATCCAGTCCTGCAGAAGAGACTTTGGAAGCATTAACTGCATCTTGCATTTCAACTCAGGAGAAGTTCATTTTAATTACTAAGGAGTAGTTGCAAAATAGGTTCAAGGCCACTCCCAAAATAAACCTACCAAGTTTGAGAAGTGAAAATTACACTTTTTGCTATTATTCTAATTTTTAAACTTCTAAATAAATGTTGAACAACTATTTGGAGAATATCAGTAAAAAAGGTGCCAAATTATTAACCTGCATTGAACTTTCACAAGTTCTGACCTGGCACTGGATGGAGAGGTAGGGCTTGGACCAGAAGTGACCTTTAATATCCTTCCCAACCCAGAGCTTCTGTGAGTCTGAGAACTGGGCCTTGACCCTGCCCTTTACAAAGCTACCATGTGGGGTCCCGGCGCAGTGACTCACGCCTGTAATCCCAGCACTTTGGGAGGCTGAGGTGGGCGGATCACGAGGTCAGGAGATTCAGACCATGCTGGCTAACACGGTGAAACCCCGTCTCTACTGAAAACACAAAAAAATTAGCCAGGCGTGGTGGCAGGTGCCTATAGTCCCAGCTACTTGCAAGGCTGAGGCAGGAGAATGGCGTGAGGCCGGGAGGCAGAGCTTGCAGTGAGCCAAGATTGTGCCACTGCACTCCAGCCTGGGCGACAGAGCGAGACTCTGTCTCAAAAACAAACAAGCAAACAAACAAAAACAAAACAAAACAGAACAAAAAAAAAGCTACCATGTGGGAATAAAAGATGTTTCCAGGAAAGAGAGTCCACAACAATAATGACAGCTCTGATGGATTAAGCCTTTCATATGCTTGGCACTCCCTGTACCTAATCTCCATTAATCCACTCAGATGATGAATAACGTGGGGATTCTTATCTTCATTTTACTGGAGAAAAGACTGAAGCTTGAAGAGGCAAAGGAACATGCCAAGAGCATGCCATGAACAAATCGTCAAGAATCCTGAAGTGGCTTTCTGGGAAAAATCAAGGCTTTTTTGGGACTAAATGATCCAGAGATTTGCTTCCATTTTCTAAAAGGGATTGTGTATAGAGGCAATGTCTGAATGTGTATCTATCACCTTTATCAGTCATATTATTGAAATTTCTGCATACCCAGGCTTAAAATTTCACATTGGCTGGTCTGAAGTTCTAGCTCAAGTGCCTTCCTCCTACTGCTATTCAGTTAGTTAATATTCTTCGGCCAGGTGTGGTGGCTCACGCCTATATTCCCAGCACTTTGGGAGGCCGATACGGGTGGATCACCTGAGGTCAAGAGTTCAAGACCAGCCTGGCCAATATGGGTGAAACCTCGTCTTTACTAGAAATACAAATATTTAGCCAGGTGTGGTGGCTCACACCTGTAATCCCAGCTACTCAGGAGGCTGAGGCAGGAGAATCACTTGAACCTGGAAGGCAGAGGTTGCAGTGAGCCGAGATTGTGGCACTTCACTCCAGCCTGGATGACAGCGTAAGACTCCACCTCAAAAAAACAAAACAAAATAAAAGAAAATTCTTCCACTTGCCCATTTCTTTTTTTTTCTTCATCATACTTCCACTACACCTTACCTCTATACAAACATTGATGCTAGACTTGTACATATGGGAGTACTTATACAACAAACAAAACCTTATTGCTAAACTTCTGTGTGGATAAAATGATATATATTCTATCTTGTCTAGGAAGAAGCACTTGAGTCTATTATGAAGACTCATGCCAAAATTATTATTGTTATTGTTTTTAGAGATGGGCTGGAGTGTAGTGGTGCAATCATAGCTCACTGCAGCCTAGAATGCCTGGGCTCAAGTGATCCTCCCACTTCAGCCTCCTGGGTAGCTGGGCCTACAGGTGCATACCACCATGCCTGGCTAATTGCTTTTATTTTTTTAGAGACAGGGACTCATTATATTGCCCAGGCTGGTCTTAGGGGATCCTCTTGTCTCAGCCTCCAAAATTATCTTTGAAAAATAGAATTATTATTGATTTCTATATAAATGTTCTCTATTATAATTTGAAATAAATATTTTCTGTTTTATTTAATAACTTGAATTTCTTAGCTGTAATTATACTTTTGAATATTAGTATCTCTCATTAAACCAGTTCATTTCGATGTGACTTTTTTCTTATTTTTCAATTATTACATGTTAAGAGAAGGATATATAGAAATTATGGTATTTGGCTTTTAGTAAGTATTTCTTGTCAGAATAAAAATTTTTAAGGGTAGGCCAAGCACAGTGGCTCAGGCCTGTAATCCCACCAGTTTGGGAGGCTGAGGTGGGCAGATCACCTGAGGTCAGGAGTGGCCAACAGGGTGAAACCCCATCTCTACTAAAAATACAAAAATTAGCCGGGTGTGGTGGTGTACATCTGTAATCCCAGCGCTTGGGAGGCTGAGGCAGGAGAATCACCTGAACCCGGGAGGTGGAGGTTGAAGTGAGCCAAGATTGTGCCATTGCACAATGCACACTGCACACTCCAGCCTGGGTGACAGAGTGAGACTCCATCTAAAAAAAAAAAATGTAAGGGTAATACAATTTTTGGTTTCAGAACATAAACCTGCTTTCAAGAACTAATTAATATTTTAAATAACCTATCAATTTGGCCTCCTTATAACTTATATTATGAGAAACTTGTCTCCTAAATTCATTGCCATCCTTAAAGGTTGTTTTAAGAAAAGTTGGGTTGTTTTTATTCCTGCTCAATTTTTTTAATCCCTGGAAATGGTGTAAGTAAAGATAGCTTTCCTTTTTAAATAGAATCCTATGTTCCTAATAATTTAGCCCAACATGATTGCTTAACCCTAGCGTCTCAGATTCAAGTGGTGTTTATTCAGGGAGATGCTTCTAATACAGAATGTCTTAAAGTGTAGCTTAGGCCCACCTGCCTTAGAATAACCTAGAGAGTTTGTTTAAAATGCCTCTTTGGGAGCCTTTCCCCTGACTCACTGAATCCATCTCTTATAGTGGGGCCCCAAAAGCATTTTTAAATAAACCTCCCTACATAATCCTTAAACAGTTACAATTTGTCTAGGTAGAAATACTTGAGTCTATTGTGAAGACCCATGCCTATCTTAAAGGATATATCACTACCAGCGTTAAAAAGTATATACACACTTAAAATAACCCTTCCTGATTCTTTGGCAGGCCATGCCCAATTGGCAGAAACCAGCACTATGCGCTGATCAACTACTGACTAAACCACTCCAACTGCTGTCTCTAGGTTCAAAATGATTGCACCTCATAGGTGTCATTCAACTATGTGTGCAGCATGATAACTAAAGCCCCTTAAGACAATAGAGGCAAATGTGTCCCTCACATTATGTTGAAACTGATTTTGCCAGCACACTTTTGTAGTCTAGTTTTCAGTTTCTGTTCTGCTCCCACATTTTTCTAATATTCTGTACTTTCTTTGGCATGAGGAAGGCAATATGCTGAGTTTAGTTTGCAAGAGAGAAAGAATCTCGTAACGGGGCAGTTTCTCTGAGATTGTCTGGAGTTCATTTCAGGTGAGCCACTTTTCTCCTTCCAAGTATAGAAGTGACACAGGACATCTTCATAACATCAGCCTAAATTTACTGCTGCTATTATCTCCGGTTGCTGAAATAAACATTTTGCATTAATTTTTTTTTCTAGAGATAAGATCTTGCTATGTTGCCCAGACTGGCTTTGAACTCCTGGGGCTCAAGCAATCCTCCTACTTCAGCCTCCCAAGTAGCTGGGACTACAAGCACACACTACGGGCTGAATTTTTGAAGTGCCCAGCAACGACAGTAGACTTTTTTTTTTTTAAGAGATAAATCTCACCCTGTTGCCCAGGCTAGATGGAGTCCAGTAGTGTAATCACATCTTACTGCAGCCTCAAACTCCTGGGCTCAAGCAATTCTCCTGCTTCAGCCTCCTATGTCGCAGGGACTCAGACACACACCATCATACCTGGCTGAATTTTTTTATTTTTATTTTTCATAGAGGTGAGGATATCACTATATTGCCCAGTCTCCAACTCCTGGCCTCAAGGAATCCTTCTGGCCTGGCCTCCCAAAATCATGGGATTACAGGCATGAGCCACTGCACCTGACCCACAGTGGAAATTTTAAGGACAATTTGAAAAGAAAATGTTACCATTTCTTCCAAATAGACGATTATATTGAATGCTGAATGGCAGAGGCAGTGTTGTATAATTATTTTGGGCTATGAGGAACCAGCAGTTGTTATCTTGCAATCATGTAACTCTTTTTCATCTAGGAATCTCCAAATTATCTCCAACAAGAACAGCAACAAAAATCTATGACCAAAAAACACAGTTTCAAAGTGTTCCCCAACCTTTTTGGCACCAGGGACCAGTTTCGTGGAAGACAATTATTCCATGGATGGGGTGGATGGTGGGGGAAGATTGCTTCAGGATGAAACTGTTCCACCTCAGTTCATCATGCATTAGAGAGTCTCCATAAGGAGCGTGCAACCTAGATCCCTCACATGTGCAGTTCACAGTAGGGTTTGTGCTCCTATAAGAATGTAATGCCACTGCTGATCTGACAGGAGGCAGAGCTCAGGTGGTAATACCCACTTGCCTGCTGCTCACCTTCTGCTGTGGGGCCCAGTTCCTAACAGGCCACAGACTGTTACTGGTCCACAGCCCAGGGGTTGGGGACCTCTGTTCTAATAGGTAGAAAACATGTTTATAAAGGACTCCATGACAGAAATTAAGCTGAACCCTTGTTTGTTAATCTCCATCCAATGAAAGGCCTACTAAATTCAACAGGTATGTATTCAACAGCTCTCATGAGCCTAGCTTTGTGTTGATTCCCCAGATCTATCTCTGCGTTGGGAGAATCCAAGTCCCTCTCATTATCTTAAGAAATATTTTTACATTTCTCCAAAATTTCAAAATAAAAGTAATAGAAAAATCATTATTTCTTTTTTAAAATTATGAATTGAATTGAAAATAGGAGAGGGGTTATTTTAAATTCTCCAGGTTCTGAAATGTCGAAATTCCCAGATGACTAAAAAATCACTTATTCATCTAGATATTTAGGCTTCTTTATAAAGCTCTATAAATGCACAAATATCTAGATGAATATCAGGATATATCTATATCCTGAAACCATATTACTTTGGAGGACCTGTACCATATTATATGAAAGATTATTAAATATATCTTCTTCCACTTATACCATGTAATTGCTAAAATTTTTCTCCCTATGGTCATTTTATTTATCCAGAACTAGAGACATGTTTTTTCCCTACTAAATGAGGTGATAATGTAGTGGAAATATAAATTTTTTAAGTCCACTTTTTGGTTTTGCTCTGTATACACTATATTCTGAAAGTATAAGGTTTTGAAAACTTAAGCTTTATAAATCATTTCACCAGAAAGATACATACATATGTCTATGTCTACATCGCTGTTTTGTGGACTCAGCTGCAACGTGTGTTCATAGGTTGCTATTTCTACCATATCCATCCAAATAATATGTGGATATCCACATAATAGCCACATATTATAATTAGAACTCTATTGAAAGTAAGCTTTTATTAATTATAGTATTTCCTGCAATTATGACCTCTTAACACTTCTTTGTTACACTTAAATAGTCAACATGGGGCACCCAAAAATCCTTCAATGATTTTGACATTTGAGCCAATCACATCACTTGAGCCAGGATTCAGTTCTTTTAAGTCACAGCTGGCTCTTCTAATGGCTAGTTACTCATATGATCCACAGAATGAGGTATTTGTTAAGAATTTGGGGTGCATATTCTGCTTTCAGAAAGTCAACACTGCTTGGTGATTATTTATCTTTTTTTTGTTTCCTCCATGCCCCATTACTTTATTTTCAATAACTGTTGCTTTCCTGAAGATAATGATACGGGATAGGGTAGAAGACGAGGTTTTTTCTCTCAAAAGTGGAAGTTGATATTTTAATTAACAAAAGGGTGGGATTACAAACAACATTCTAATCATATGACCACACCACATTTTTCTGTTTAAATCAAGTCAAGGTTATGATCGTGATTCATAACACACATTGACTAAAAAAAGTCAATTGGCATAATTAAGAAGGGGAAAGTTTTCTGTTTTTAGTAAAGAAACAAAACAGTCCTATAACTGACCTTTACATTTCATTCTACTTTAAAAAGGCTTTCTAGCCTTTTGGAAAATCTTCATACTTCTGTTACATATCAAATTTAAAACTATATGCATTAAAAAATGTGCTATTAATAAAGCCTCATCTTGGCAGCTGGTTCAAATATTTTTTTAAGAATATGTAGCCATTGTAGCACTTGTAATTTAAAACAGATGGCAGGAGCACACGGTCACTGTATATTAATGAAAAAAGTAGTCTATTTGAATTTTCTTAAAATGTTGCTGATTTGAAGTTTGAGGGGACTTAAATATAATTTGTCCTCTTTTGCCTGGTCCTTAGTGAAGCACACAGAAAGCTTGGAATGCTAATTCAGAATTAATGCTCCAAAGACATGTACAGCTCTTTAGGAGAGGGAGTGTAAGCTGCCAAATATCTAACCCCAGGCTGGAGGTCAGATGTTAGGATTCTGCTTCGTGACATTCTCTTCCAGCTTCCCACCCTCTTTCAGCTATTCTATCCTCTCATTGGGATGTTTATGTTATTTTCTCACTCTTTAGAGACAGTATTGGCGCATATTCCCATACTAAGACAATTCATTTTTCCTCATAAAAAAAGATTAGAAGAATAGGGAAATGTTTACAGGCAATATGCATGTTGCCAGTATTTCTCTCCTCAGTTTCAGCTATTAAAAACCAAAAAATGTGTGTCTTAGTGGAAACTCAATGGCTCTAGGATTTAGTACAGGGCCTGGCACATAGTAGGTACTCAGTAAATCTTGAACAAATGATGTTTCCATCAGTTAGACTTTCGTTAGCTTACTTGGGTTCCCTGGTAAATTTTTTGCTCACTTATTTATTCAACCATTCACCCAATAGATATTTCTTTAGAGCCTATTAAGCACTTGCTACAATTCAAAGGGCTTGACAAATATTTTACCTAGACACATGCTTTCTATCTACAAGATTGTATTTACTACAAAAATAAACGTTGTTGAATTTTTCAAGCAGTTATTTCCATTTGGCAATCAGTAGTTTTCTCACAACACAGGATACTTATTTTGCTAATGAGACCAAGAACCATCCAGATGGCTTCCGTCAAGTGGTAAGTTAAGCCTGCTTAAATTTTTGGTCTGTGATATGGCCTTTAAAGAGCATAGAAGCCACTTGAGGGGCTTGTGAAAATGCAGATCCCTTGACCCTACCTGCAGAGATTCCAATTAATTTGTCGAGAGAGAAGCCAGGTCGTCAGTATGTTTTTTTTGTTGTTGTTTTGTTTTTTTGTTTTTTTAAATCTCCTCAAGTGATTCTAATATGCAATCAGGGTTAAGAACCACTGGATTAATAGGCAGGAAAGAATGCTTAAGGTAAGTGCTCATAAAATTTTGGCATGCGTAAACATTAATTGAGAGTTTCTGGCTGCAGGGCACTGTGCAAGATGAAGAAAACTTTTAAAAGGTTTTTGGAGCAGAAGGATGATGTGACCCAACCACGTTTCTTTATATTTATGTTTTGCCGATGTAAACGTTGTAAAATAACGCAATATCCTTGAAACATATCAGTAATAAGATGTCAAAGGAGAGTTCCACTTTACTGATTCTACTCTCCATCTTCCCTGAAGTAAGCACTGCTGTCAGTGTAACAAATATGTTTCCAAATTTTTTCTATTCACTTGCGGTTATAGGTATTCATGGAAATATGTAATACTTTATAAAATGGTTATGGATACATACTTACATATTGGAAATATATAATATACATAGGATATATAATATACATAGGATTAATGCATATGAAGTTCAAGATAAGGTTATGAGAGGACAAAGGGTTAGGAGGTGAATACAAAGTGGTTTTATATGCCAAGAAATTAAGATGGGCTTAGGTGTATGTGTTCTTTATGTTAATTATATTTCTTTAAATGCATGGAATTTAACACAAATCTATGCTTTTATTTTGTGTTTATATATTTTTTGAAATATTGTTTATTTAAAACAGTTTTAGATTTAGAAAAGAAATGTGAAGATAGTAGAGTTCCTTAAAAGCTGCACCAGTTCCTCCGACCATCTTACATTAGCATGGTATATTTGTTGCAATTAATGGAAAAATATTAATACATTATTATTAACTAAAGTTAATTCTTTATTCAAATTTCAATAGGTTTTACCTAATGTCCTCTTTCTGTTCCAAAATCTCATCCAGGAAACCACAGTACATTTAATTATCGTGTCTTCTTAGACACCTCTTGGCTGTGAGAGTTTCTCAGAGTTTTCTTGTTTTTGATGACTTTGACAGTTTTGAGAAGTACTGAGCAAGCATTTAGTAGAATGTCCCTCAGTTGGGATTTGTCTAATGTTTTCTCATGATTAAGTTAGACTTATGAATTTTGCGGACGAAGACCACAGAAGTGACATTCTTGTCACTTGTCAAGGGTACAAACTATCAAGCTGACTTATCACTAATGATGTTGACCTTGTCAACCTGGCAGAGTTAGTATTTATCAAGTTTCTCCAAAGTAAAGTTTCTATTTTTTCTCCTCTTTCCATACTGTGTTCTTTGGAGGGAAGTCACTACGCACAGCTTACACTTAAGGAGTAGGGAGTTAGGCGCCGACTTGCACAATTTATTTTGAATTCTTCTGCATGCAAAGACTCCACAGATTACCCCTAGCTCTCAAAGCAACATGGTGGGAATTCACTTGCAGGGATTTGCCTAGTGCCCTCGAGGTGGGTGCTGCCTCTCAGGCAGCCTGGTGCCTGGATCTCACTGCTAGAACAGGCATCAGAAAGATGCACACTGTTGTGTTTGTTGGGCTTGATGCCTCGGCATTTAAATTTAAGCTGAGATTCTCCACATGGCGTGTTGTTTACCATTAAGCTCCAGATCAGAAACCACTTCTCCTGGAATCTTTCCTGTGTGACCACCCTTCCTGAACCCCGTCTGTGAAGTGTTGTCGTCCATCTCCAGTTGACCAGAATCATTATCTTTTATCTCCTCTGTGCCACTTACCACCTTCTACCTTCTAGTACTATTATTTAAATGTACAACTTTTCATCATTCGGTTACACATTTTACAAACATAAACTGATTTTTACAGCTTTGTCTTTTTTTTTGTAGTGCCTAGAACATTGCCTTAGTTAATATATGGCAGGACAAATATGGTTTATTATATGTTTTGTGTAAATATGAATATTACAAAGTAATGTGCCTATAGAATTATTGTACTTAAACAATTCAGTGGCATCTAGTACATTCACAATCTCGTACAACATCTAGAACATTTAAAGCATCTACTTTCAAAACTTTTTTGTCACCCAAAAGAAAACATGCCCTTTAGCATTGACTCCACATTTCCCCCTTCACACAGCCCCTGGCAAGCACCAATCTGCTTTCTGTCATGGTGGATTTATCTATTCTGGATATTTCATGTAAGTGGAATCATATGTTATGTAACTTTTTGTGTCTGGCTTCTTTTGCTTATAACAATGTTTTTAAGGTTCATCCACATTGAGCAGGTGTCAGTGTTGCCTTTCTTTTTATGTCTGAATAATTGTTCTATAATTTTGTCATTTATTGCAGGTATATTACATCTGCCCTGATTTTACCGCTAGATGGCATTACTTTCCTGGGAATTTCCTGGTCGTTGCCCATACTGGTTAGTGAAATTAACCAAACTAAACTATGAAATTATATAAGTTCAATTTGAAAATTAAAAATTTTTAATTTTAAATTTAATTTTAAAATTAAAAATTTTTTAATTTTAAAAATTTTAAAATTGGGCAATTTTTAAAGTTGCCCAATAAATTAGCATCTGTAGGCATTCTTTGACAGATAAAACCAAAGAGGTGGTATTCATAATGAGGTTTACAAATAATTCAAATGATGTAAATTTCTCAAAATATAAGCAATACAGATTTCTTTGCATTGTGTAGGAAGTACTGGGACCTTGCAAGCAAGATGGTGGAGACATGGGGACACCTGGATGAAATGTTATAATGCACACAAAGTTGTCAATTCAGTACCTGGCTTGCAGCACTTTTGGGCTAATTAGGTAAAGACCAGGCAGATGCAGCCCTGTAGGCTGGCAGTTTGGCAAGCTGAGTGGGGATTAGATGTGTGTCCACACACACACTCTTGGGTGGCAACCTTGCCCAATGAACAACCTGTGGAACGATTTCTGGAGGCCCTGGAGCTAGCTGTTGTCATTAAGAGATAGCATGACACAGTAGTCAAACTGTCTTCTGGATTACAAACTGATACCTAGTAACACAGTAATCTTTCTGGACCTTGGTTCCTTACTTGTGAAATGAGATAATGTTATGTTCACCTCACTGGGTCGTTACGCAAACTAAATGGTGACTGCAAGGAAAATAAATAGAACAATATATGGCAAATGTATATATTCCATAAAATATTAAGTATTATTAATATTACCCAGATAGACAAGTTCTCAATAACAGACAAGGTAAAATTGCACATTCCAACACTTTGATGGTCTTAAGGCATAGGATTTAGGGTGGTGAGGCCTTGAAGGAAAGACCGTCCTCTGCTCAAAGCTCCCTAATAGGAATGCTGTAACCAAGTGGTCTTGCAGAGAATCATGAGTAGTTAAAACCTTTTGAGAACTGTCCAAATTTAGGGATGTGTGGAATTCTTTCTTCTAACTCTGTACTCTTATTCACTATCTTCGTTCTGATGTTAAATAAAACATTTTTGGTGATCTTATGAACTGTTAAAATGAAAATAAATCTTGGAACTCCAAAATCACTTAGCCAAAGGGAAAAGTCAAGCTGGTAACTGTGTCAGGCAAAACTGCCTCCCATTTTATTCCTAAATAAGATAGCTTCAAAGATTTTTAAAAAGCTACACACCTCCCTCACAATTGGCCCACTAGGAAATTCCTTATGGGCCCCCATTTATCCTAAAATGGTTCTGTTGAATGTTACCCTGACAATGTAAATTGATAGCTTATCTTCCCAGGTGTGAAGGCTAGAACACAAAAGCTTATCTTCACAAAGGATAGAACTGTAAGTAAGTCCTCTGCTTACCTGAGACAAATGACAAATGCATATCTGATGGCTTTCTCTGGTGTAAAAATGCAGTTTCACCGAGCTAGAAAAAGGCTTAGGTGACTATTCCTCTACCCTTCTTTCACATGTAAATTGTGTATTTGGTGAAAGGCTGATCAAAGACTCAAAATAATAAAACCATTTGTCTTTTACCTACCCATACCTTTTAAAAAATATCTTCCTCTTTCCCCTTTAAATACTGAAGCCCTCAAAATCATCTTTGGAGAAAGGCACAAACCTGCTTCCAGGGCACGCGTCCTTAACCTTGGCAAAATAATCTTTCTAAATTGATTGAGACCTGTCTCCGACACTTTCTGGTTTACAGAAATAATGGGAAATGTCTATGTATCTTTGTTCTCCATCCATCCTAGCCAGCTGATTTGTTAAGATTACTAGTTTATGCTGAAGTCTGAAGTCAGATGAGGAAGTTTTCTAAATCTTTTTCTCTAAGAGGATTACTTACTTGTCCTTTCCAAATACTGAAATCCTGAAGCATACTCTCCTGCATGTCTTGAAGTTGCTGTCACCTACACATTGTTATCACGAATATTTCTGTTCCCAGAATGGTAAGGAATACAAGCAAGCATGAGAGCTCTTGGATTGCATTCTGCAGGATTTAACTACCAGACTTCTTCATCATGAACTTAAAAAACAATTAATAGATTTTTTTTTAAAGAGCATTTTAGGTCCACAGTAAAATTGAGTGCAAAGTACAAAGAATCTTGTATATTCCTTCTCCCAAGAGCCTCCCCCACCACCAGGATTCCCCACCAGAGTAGTACATTTGTTGCAATTGATGAGCCTACACTGACACGTCATTATCACCCAAAGTCCACCCACCCACATTAGAGTTCCTTCTTGGTGTTGTATGCTCTATAGGTTTGGACAAATATATAATGTATCTGTATCTGTCATGTATCTGTCATTAGAGCATCATACAGAACAGTTTCCTTGCCCTAAAAATGCCCTGTGCTTCACCTATTTATCCCTCCCTCCCCTTAAGCCCTGGCAACCACTAATCTTTTTCCTCTCTTTGTAATTTCACCTTTTCCAAAATATCATGTAGTTGGAATCACACAGTATGTAGTCTTTTCCGATTGACTTTTTTTTTTTTTTTGAGTTGGAGTCTCGCATTCTCGCCAGGCTGGAGTGCAGTGGCGCAATCTCGGCTCACTGCAACCTCTGCCTCCTGGTTTCAAGCAATTCTCTTGCCTCAGCCTCCTGAGTAGCTGGGACCACAGGCACACACCACCATGCCCAGCTAAGTTTTGTATTTTTAGTAGTGAGGGGGTTTCGCCATGTTGGCCAGGATGGTCTCGATCTCTTGACCTCATGATCCGCCCACCTGGGCCTCCCCTGATTGACTTCTTTTGCTTAGTAATGTGCATCGAGTTTCCTCCATGTCTTTTCATGACTTGACAATTTATTTATTCTTAGTGTTGAATAATATTTCATTGTCTTGATGTACCACAATTTATCCAGTCACCTATTGAAGGACATCTTGGTTGCTTCCAGGTTTGGGCAATTATGAGTAAAGTTGCTATAAACATCCATGTGCAGGATTTTGTGTGGACATAAATTTTTGATTAATTTGAGTAAATACCAGGGGGCGCAACTGCTGGATTATATGGTAAGAGTATGTTTAGTTTTGTAAGAAACTGACAAGCTATCTTCCAAAGTGGCTGTACGATTTTGCACTTTGCAATGAATGAGAGCTATTACTTCACATTTGTCAGTATTTGATGCTGTTAGAGTTTTGGATTTTAGCCATTCTAATAGGTATGTAGTGGTATCTCATTGTTTTCATATGCAATTCCCTAACAACATGTGATATCAAGCGTCTTTTCAATGGCTTATTTGCTATCTGTATATCATTTTTGGTGAAGTGTCTATTCAGATCTTCTTTTTATTTTTTAACTAGGTTCATTTTCTTGTTATAAGTTTTATCACAAACTTTTTATTTTTTTACTTTTTTAATTTTTAAAGATGGGGTCTCGCTATATTGCCCAGGCTGGCCTCAAATTCCCGGGCCAAAGTGATCATCTTTCCTCAGCCTCTCAAGTAGCTGGGACCACAGGTGTGCGCCACGACTCCCAGCTCATCATGGATTTTTTTTTTTTAATTGTGGAGATTTTAGTAAATGTGGACAAGCACAGAAAAAAAATTATATGACTCAGAAATAACCAAAACATTTTGTTTTATACCCTTTGGACCTATTTTCAGTGTACATGTATGTAAATATTGTTCTATGTCATGTATTTAAAAATTGGGATAGCATTCAACAATGTAGAAACCCTACAGTGGTTTATAAGTGTTTTCCCAATTAGTAATATTGTATAGGTCCATGTCTTCTTTGCCACCATTTCACTCAGTTCTAGATGCTTCCCATATGTATTCCTTTGTTTCAAATTATGCTAAACTCTTCACTGTGGCTGAATGATTGAGTTGGCCTTCAATCATTCTTCCTTGAAAATCCATAATGAAGTCAAGCAATGTAAATACAGTGTGAAAAGTTTTCTGTAAATCTCTAACAGATTTTTATCAAATAATTTTTTTAAGTGTGCCATAAGCTGTTCCTCATTTACATTTTTCTGACTTACAGCTTGGTGTAGTTTGGGATTTAGAGAGACTAAATTAAAATCCTGGGTCTAGGTGGTGACATATGCTATTTAACCTGCCCAATTTTATTTTTCTTACATTTAAAGATGGGAATAATAACATCTAATTTGTAGGGTTGTTGGAAGATAATGAATAGTAACCAACAACCGCCTAATTCAGTGCATTGCCTGGCATCTAGTGACCCTTCAGGATTGCTAGTAGGTATCATGTGCAAGTATGCTAAGGGGGTACTAAAATCTGACTTGGCGTTTTTATGAGTGATTGCCAATGCTATTTATTCATTCAGTAAACATTTCCTAATTATCTGTTGTGTCTATATAAGTATTTAAGTACTATGGATACCGAGACAGAAAGAAAAAGCTTTCTTGTCCTCAAGAGGCTTGCAGTCTGGTGGGCAAGGTAGAGAAGTAAAGCACCAGCTACAATGCAATGCAATAGACACTAGGATACGGTTGTGCATAGGGTGACAAGGTGCTTCGAGGGCATGCTTGTCTAATCAGAATGGGGGGCAGTTTTCCAGAGAAGGCCATAATTAAGCTTGACTTGAAGTATAAAAGGAGTCCGCTTAGGTAGACAGAGATGGCATGGAAGGGTGAAGAACACAATCTATTTGGAGAATTGTAAAAGGTTCTATATGTAGGTATTACAGGAGTTATTAAGAAATTATTTTAGGCAGCTAGAGAGGGTAAAAGAGTCCTCAGTAAGTCTTTTTCGTTTAATAAAAAAGCGGTCCCCCAAATATTTATTATCTAACAGAAAGCAGCCTGAAAAACCAGACCTGCAAGTATTGATATGCAAATGCAGATGGTTAAGAGTCAGGTCCAGCCAATATGGCGGTTCCTGCTACTTTTTCTTTGTTGCCACGTGTACAGGTGTCATGGCGACCAGCCAGGTAGCCGCATTTGCATAATAAAATGCTAGGGTGGGAGGGCCAGTTTTTTGAGGGGGGCTACCTGAATGACACACGTGGTTAAACCAATCCCCTGTGCCCTATGCTAATTAGACACCACCTCCACCAGCCTCCCAGTATAAACCACTGCTTTCCGCTGCACGCGGGTTTTCGGTTCAGAGCCTTCCTCCCTCTGTACGGGGAGCTATTCTCTTCTTTCTTGCCTATTAAACTTTCTACCCCTTAATCCACTCCACGTGTGTCCAAGTCGCTAATTTTCACCACACGAGATCAAGGACACCGCAACTGAGCGGTGTAATAGGGAGTAACATTGCCTTGGGCAGCTGTAGGAAACGACCCCAAGAGATAGTTTCAGCAGACATCATTATCTGGGTTAGCTGTTGCCCTTGCTCTAATTCCACTTCTTTTTTTGAGCAGAATTTGAACTTCTGCCCTAGTTCATCTGTTCCAGTCGCATCAGCCTCCTTGTGTTTCCTCAAGTATACCAAGCACACTCCAAACTCAGGGTGCCTTCATTTTGCCCCTTTCTCCTTTTCCGTGCTTTCTCTCCAGATGACCACAGCCACACTCCCCTGCCTCCTTCAGGTTGCTGCGTGAATGCCACGACCCGGACCACACACTTTTTTTTTTTTTTTGAGACAGAGTCTCGCTCTGTCGCCCAGGCTGGAGTGCAGTGGCACAATCTCAGCTCACTGCAACCTCTGCCTCCAAAATTCAAGCGATTCTCCTGCCCAGCCTCCTGAGTAGCTGGGATTACAGGCGCCTGCCACCATGCCCAGCTAATTTTTGGATTTTTCATAGAGATGAGGTTTCACCATGTTGGCCAGACTGGTTTCAAACTCCTGACCTCAAGTGATCCGCTTGCCTCAGCCTCCCAAAGTGCTGGGATTACAGGCATGAGCCACTGTGCCTGGCCGTGGACTACATTCTTTTTTTTTTTTTTTTTTTTTTTTTGAGGTGGAGTCATGCTCTGTCACCCAGGCTGGAGTGCAGTGGTATGATCTCGGCTCACTGCAACCTCCACCTCCCTAGTTCAAGCGAGTCTCCTGCCTCAGCCTCCCGAGTAGATGGGACTACAGGCATGTGCCACCACACCCAGCTAATTTTTGTATTTTTAGTAGAGATGGGGTTTCACCATGTTTTCCAGGCTGGTCTCAAACTCATGGCCTCAGGTAATCTGCCTGCCTTGGCCTCCCGAAGTGCTGGGGTTACAGAGGTGAGCCACTGCGCCCGGCCCCGGACCACACTCTTAATCACACTGCATTGTCCCTCTCCCAGTCCCTGCTGTGTTTCCCCATAGCACTTATCTCCAACTGACACATAGTGTATTTCACTCCTTATTTACTTGTTGTCTGTCTCTGCCATTGCATACTCTTGATGGGAACAGGGCCTAACATACAGTGGGCAACTCATATAGACTTATTTTTAAATGAGTATATCACGTCATTGCTGTTAATTTGAATTTATTATGAAACATTTTGTTGAATGATAGTTCTATTCATATTTAACTTCTATCTTTTTGTTGCTGTTGTAAGAGCTAAAAACATTCAGAGTTCATACCTAACCTTCTTATACATGCTTAAGCAGCAAGCATTATGATCAAAATAATTTAAGTTGACCGTAGGAGGTGATGATAGCGAAATCTAAAATAAATTCTTTATTTTTTATTCACACATTCCTCATATTTAAGAAACACTGCTATAGTATTGTAGGTTGTTATTTTTGGGAAAACCCAACTCAGCCTTTTTTTCTATTCTCTCACTCACAACATCAACACAGAAGATGTCTGTGACCAAATATGTGTGAGTTTCTTCCCACACACCAAGAAGCAATCATTTCTGCAGTGGACATCAGCTGGGTATCTTCCAATTCAGTTCTGACAGTATCCACCTGGAGATAACATCAACTCCCACAGATTGAGGGCTCAATCCCCAAGACCATCCCCTCCTCCCATCAGTTGAAAGTTCCAGCCTCCAGAACTTCTGACCAATCAGCTTCAAGTTGGGGTTTCTATGAAACCCCTCGTTGAGTTAAGTTAATTTGCTAGAGTGGCTCACAAAACGCAGGAAAAGACTTACTTACATTTGCAGGTTTAGTATAAAGGATATGAAGGATTCAGATGAAGAGATGCATAAGGCAAGGTATGGGAGAAGAGAGGCAGCCTTGATAAACCACCAGTCAGGAACTTCTATTTGTTCAGCTCCCTGGAAGCTCTCCAAACCCTGTCCTCTTGGGTCTTTATGGAGACCTCATTGGATAGGCATGACTGAAAATGGACAACCTGTTAAAATGCGATTGGACAAAGGGTATGATCTAATACTAACAGACTGAGTGGGGTAACCCAGCAGGGACTGGCTGTTCAGATTCTTCTTGGTCTCTCTGTGCACCATGCCTTCCTTCATGGTATGGGGCAGGAACCCTTCTGAAATGGAGGTGTTCTGACCTATGATCAGACAAGGTAGGTCAGAAACCAGCTCCAGAAACCAGGAAAAAGTTCCTGCCTTGGGGAGAGAAAGAAATAGGTGAAAGGAGGGCAGAAAAGGTAAGAGAGAAAAAAAGAAATTCTGTTTTCTGAGGCCTGCTTCTGAAGCCTAAAGCACCCTAACATTGTAACAAGGGCTATGGGAGTCATGAGCTAGGAACCGTGGATAACCTAGATAGACGGACAGACAGAGAGATAGAGAGATAGATTGATTGATAGAGATAGAGATATGTATAATAATATTGCAGTCGTTTTCTTCCCCCCTTTTTGTTTCAGTTAGTAAAATGGTCAGGAGTGGTTGAGTCACACAGTTCCCTCACCTACTAGCTGTGTGATCTTCTGCAAATTATTTATCAATGGAGTACCCACCCATAGCTTTTGAGAGCATGAATTGAAAGCGAGGAAGCATAAAAAGTGCTTAGCACAGTGCCTGGGTAGAAAGCTGTCAATACATTGATCTATGTGATGCTGACCATCTTGGGAGGCCAGAGATAAAGCTGAATAATTTTCAAAGCACTAAATTTTTTCCTCCAAGTTACTGCAGCTTGAAATTCTGTGTTTGATAATTTAACTGATGGCTGTTTTATCTCCTGAGATTGCAGGAGCCCTGCCTGTTTTGCTCGTTGTTGCCTCACTAGCCCATACCAGAGTGCCGGGTGCACTGTAAGCGGTGACCGCATCACAGATCATCAGCATGCAGAGGTAATGTAAGTTCCAATAGTAAACCCAAGGGGGTAGTGTTCTCCCACCTGTCCTCACACTGGTTCAATTCAGAAACTTGATTTTTCTGGAAGTGCATTATTTAAATGTAGTCTTAGGAAAGCAGGCTCAGTCTTACTCTTTCTTCTTCCCTACTGCATGGAATATATATATATATGTATATATGTGTGTATATACGTATATATGTGTATATATACATATCTGTATATATCTGTATATATGTGTATATATACATATCTGTATATATCTGTATATATGTGTATATATACATATCTGTATATATCTGTATATATGTGTATATATACATATCTGTATATATGTGTATATATACATATCTGTATATATGTATATATGTGTATATATACATATATACATATCTGTATATATGTATATATGTGTATATATACATATATACATATCTGTATATATGTATATATGTGTATATATACATATATACATATCTGTATATATGTGTATATATACATATATACATATCTGTATATATGTATATATGTGTATATATACATATATACATATACACGTATATGTATATACACGTATATATACGTGTATATACGTGTATATACGTATATACTTATATACGTATATATACACATATATATATTATCCTTTCTGTAGAAATAAACATGAAACCCAAAAGCCTAACTGTGTTTGTACCCAGCACGTGTTAATAGAAAGCTTAAACAACAAAACATTTAAACCAATGCAATTTAAGCTCATTATCCCTGTCTATTGGGTAACATAAGACAAAATTATATTGTAGGTAACTGTGCCTGCGTGCCTGTAGTGCCTGCTACTCAACAGGTTGAGTAGCAGGAGGATTGCTTGAGCCCAAGAATTTGAGTTCAGCCTCAGCAATATAGCAAGATCCACTATCTTGAAAAAAAAAAGAAGATATTGTGTCCTCTTAAATACTAATTTGCTTTGTTAATCACGATGGACCCTTTCCAAAGGTAATTGCTAATCCTGAAGACTTCATTCTACAAATATTTACTGGATGCTTTCTAGGTGCTAGGGGTTTATCTGGGTGCTAGAAATTTAAGTGAGGAAGACAGACAAGGGTTAGGTATGGACAACCAGTGTTTCTACTGGGGGATATTCTGCCAGGACAGGGGTAGGAAAATACCTGCTTGTGGAGCCTCAACACCCTTGGAATATTATCTTAGAAATGTTTAGCTTTATGAAGATGAAAGGGGACTTAGACATTATCTAGTGGAAATTCAGATGGCTAGAGGGCTAGAGGGGCCAGATAGCTAACATAAATAAGTAAAGTAGGCCAGCTGGGGCCTGCTGTTAAGCAAAGAGCAGGTATCCAACGTAAAGGTTGCTCCCATCTCATCAGCTCAGGCTACGGTTTTCTTCTTTCTCTCTCTCTAACAACCAAAAGTAAGACCGTTTCCCCACAGCACACACATACATATGTCATCTAAAAGTCAACAAACAGAAAGAGCAGCTCTGGGAAAGGTGGATTCAGAGGTGGCAAAGCAAACACTTTGTCCTCCATCTCCCCACAACCTCAAATATTTTAAAAAACAAACCTGTTCAACCCAAATTGTGATAAATATTAAACAACACAAGATAATAACATGATCAACAACTAAAGTGATGATGTAGATGAGGTCTCCTGTCCTGTTTCCTCAAAGGGTTTTCTCGGCCATTAAAAGAGCTTCCCTCTCTAGATCTGGTTCCTTTAAATCTCCTGGTAGATTTCACCAGAAGCAGGGTCTTCAGGTGCTATCAGAAGGGAATTGAGGTGGGTTAGTTATGCCTTCCTGGCTTCTCATTTGTGAATGTGAGAAGAATGTGCAACTGAGGCAGGCACTCTCTGAGGCCAGATTTTTCTAGGGAAGTCAGGTGTTGATTTTTCAAGAGAAGCCAGAAATCTGGAGTTTTTTGAGAACTTTCCCATTTTCTTTCTTTCTTCCTTTCTTTCTTCCTTTCTTTCTTTCTCTCTTTCTTTCTTTTTTTTTTTTTTTTTTTGAGATGGAGTCTCGCTCTGTTGCCCAGGCTGGAGTGCAGTGGCATGATCTTGACTCACTGCAACCTCTGCCTCCCGGGTTCAAGCTATTCTCTGCCTCAGCCTCCCAAGTAGCTGGGATTACAGGCACCTGCCACCAAGCCTGGCTAATTGTTTTGTATTTTTAGTAGAGACAGGGTTTCACTGTGTTGGCCAGGCTGGTCTTGAACTCCTGACCTCCTGGTCCACCCGTCCTGGCCTCCCAAAGTGCTGAGATTACAGGCGTGAGCCACCGCACCTGGCCAATTTGTGATAATTTTCAAAGTGCTGTGAGGGCCAATCCAAGCTCATCTGAGAATTAAATTTGTCCCATTGTTGAGCAGTTCACTCCCTAACCTAATGCAATCCCCTAATTTTACAGATAAGGTAATGACTCAGAGCAGTTAACAACTTGTCCAATATTGTCACAAAGTCTGCATTCTTTTCATTGAGTCATCAAGTAGCTACAAAATGTGGAGAAAATGCCTGCGAACTATTAAGACAACTACTGTCAACTTTAAACAATTTAGTATTGAAATGAGTCATGCTAGTTGGCAATATTTGTGCTGAGATGATTTAATAGCCTGTGATTTATATAAACAAAGAGTGTAGTACCTAATGTGCAAAATGTTGATTGTCAGAGAGGGGCTAATGAGAAGACAAAAAATGTACCACTCTGACTGTAATGGATTACAAGATGGTGCTATCAAAGGTGAATAAGTAACTATAGACACAACAGTCTACTGGAAAACAGCTGCAGGGTAACACCACAAGAAATTCTGGGCAAGTCAGACATTCCGTTATTTCCCAAATCTAATAAAAGATATGCATACGGATTTTACTATTAAATTAAGAAAAAATGATTCAATATCATAGAAAACATAATAGGCATGCGGGTGTGGTGAAGGAGTAGAGACGGGGTTTCACCCTATTGTCCAGGCTGGTCTCAAACTCCTGACCTTGTGATCCACCCACCTCAGCCTCCCAAAGTGGACAGAGGGACGGAGGTACATTCAAGAGAATTCAGCTGGGGCTTCAAATTCTGAGTCCAATGCATTTCAATGGTCATTTTTTGGAACTTGGGAATAAAAACATTTTGGTAGCATTTAAGAAAGTACCATTTCTTTGATTGTTCATTACACGTGGCTAATTCCGGTGTAAAACTGACACTCCGAGAGGAAAGCCAAGTGCGGATGTCACCATCTGGTTTTGCTAAGTCTTAGTTCGCATCTCACTTACTCTCTCCAGATTCTGTTAGGGCAGGGCCGATTATCCATTTTGCTCATTATCATACTCCCAGCTTACTTCCTGGCACTCAGAAGGCTCTCAATAACTGTTTAGTTGAGTTGAATTGGCTTAGCTGGAATTGAAGAGCCAGAAGCAATTGGAAGGGACCTTAGAGCTAATTCTCATCATCCACAAGCACTCACACCCCTCCTAGTACCATACGTTTCCCCCTCTCACACGTCCACCTCAATTCATGGAGAAATGCAATGTGCTGTTGTGCCATAGTCGGCAAGCAGCCAAATCTAATTCAGTGCTACCACCCTAGATTCTCTCCAGATGATGCCTAACTCCAAAATAGATTGTCATAATGTTCTTGGCCAGAAGCCTATAATTTTTAAATGAGATTACATGGGATTTATTTAAGCTTTAATATAACTATAATAAGTATTAATAACACATGCTTTATAATCTGTTTTCTGTTTCTTATGATATCTTTGTACTTACAAATCAACATTAATAAATCTCTCTTTGGCCAGGCGTGAGTGGCTCACGCCTGTAATCCCAGGACTTTGGGAGGCCAAGGTGGGCAGATCAAAAGGTCAGGAGTTCAAGACCAGCCCGGCCAATATGGTGAAACCCTGTCTCTACTAAAAATACAAAAATTAGCCAGGTGTAGTGGCACGCACCTGTAGTCCTAGCTACTCAGGAGGCTGAGGCAGGAGAATCGCTTGAACCTGGGAAGTGGAGGTTGCAGTGAGCTGAGATCACACCACTGCGCTCCAGCCTGGACGACAGAGCGAGACTCTGTCTCAAAAAATTAAAAATAAATAAATAAATAGATCTCTCTTCAAAAGGGCAAAACAACCTTTTAGCTTTTGTATTAGTTTGTTTTCATGCTGCTGATAAAGACATACCTGAGACTGAGAAGAAAAAGAAGTTTAATTGGACTTACAGTTCCACATGGCTGAGGATGCCTCAGAATCACGGCAGAAGGCAAAAGGCACTTCTTACACGGTGGTGGCCAGAGAAAATGAAGAAGATGCAAAAGCAGAAACCCCTGATAAAACCATCAGATCTCTTAAGACTTATTCACTACCATGAGAACATTATGGGGGAAAACACCCCCATGATTCAAATGATCTTCCACTGGGTCCTCCCATAACACATGGGAATTATGGGAGTACAATTCAAGATGAGATTTGGGTGGGGACACAGAGCCAAACTATATCAGCTTTATGGAAGTTTCCCAACAACAATGTGCTCCATCGGCACTGGGTTGGAAGAACAATGAACTTGGGACTTTTTATTTATTTATTTATTTATTTATTTATTTATTTAGAGACAGGGTCTCACTCTATTGCCCAGGCTGGAGTGCAGTAGTGTGATCTCAGCTCACCGCAACCTCCCCCTCCCAAGTTCAAGCAATTCTCATGCCTCAGCCTCCCAAGTAGCTGGGACTACAAACACGCACCACCCTACCTAGCTAATTTTTAGTATTTTTAGTAAAGATAGGGTTTCACCATGTTGGCCATGCTGGTCTCGAACTCCTGACCTCAAGTGATCTGCCTTCCTTGGCCTCCCAAAGTGTTAGGATTACAAGCGTGAGCCACCACGCCAGGCTGAACTTGGGGATTTTTGATCACCGGTCACCAGTATAACTCTGGAACAGAGTTTAATTCCAGAATACACACCCTTACTCCATCCAAAATGGACATTTCTAACTTGATTACATCATGGACTTCCACACCTTGAAAACTTTGGATCCTTTTATTCATTCCTCCAATAATTGAATTCCTAATATATGCCAGGTAACTTACAAGGTGCTGGAGATACAATGGTAAACATGATGGACATCTTCTTGGTTTCACTAAGCTTTTAGTTTAGTGACACACAAAATCAATGCAAACAGCAACAACAACAACAAAATGCAATTAACATGAGACCCCTGGGGGAGGTGACATTTAAGCTGAGAACTTTGCGAAAATAGTGAAGAGCTTTCTAGGCAGGAGGAAAGGCAAGCACAAAGCCTTCTGCATCCCTGGCTTGGTGCCCAGAGAAAAGCCAACATAGCTAAGTATAGCGAGATATGGGAGTGTGGCACGAGATGATGTAGAGAAAGGCGGGGGTGGGGCCATGACACATTATGGGCCATGGTCAGAGGAGTTTAGATTTTGTTTTAGTGCTTTGGGAACTACTGAAAAGTTTTAAGCTGCAAAGCAATATGGTCTAATTTTGATGTTGTTGTTGTTGTTTGTTTGTTTTGAGATGGAGTCTTGCTGTATAGCCCAGGCTGGAGTGCAGTGGCGCGATCTCAGCTCACTGCGACCTCCGCCTCCCGGATTCAAGTGATTCTCCTGTCTCAGCCTCCCAAGTAGCTGGGATTACAGGCACCTGCCACCACACCCGTCTAATTTTTGTATTTTTAGTAGAGACGGGGTTTCACCATGTTGGCCAGGCTGGTCACGAACACCTGACCTCTTGATCCTCCTGCCTCGGCCCCGCAAAGTGCTGAGATTACAGGTGTGAGCCACCGTGCTAATTTAAGTTTTAAGAAAAACATTCTTGATGTTTTATGGAGAATAGATGGGAAGAGGCTAAGAGCAGAGGGAAGGAGATCAGTTAGGAGACTTGCACTAGTGGGAGAGAGGAGATGGCAAGATGGATCAGGATGTTGTCACAGTGCAGATGGAAAAAAAGGGGTGGATTTTGATGAGATAATTGACAGGAGTTGTTGATGGATTGATGTGGGAGGTAAGTGATGACTCCTAGATTTTTGGCTTGACGAATGGAATGAATGAAAGTCCAATATAATAAAACCATAAAGTAGAGTTCTCTGCTTAAAGAGGGAGAAAGGAAAGAGGGAAGGCTGGGTCTGAGGCACTTTACTCCCTTCCAGCTACCCTGGGTCTTCCTAGACTTCTTAGGTCATGGCTCTCAAATTTTAGGATGCTGAGCCACTTGCAAAGCTTGTTACAATGCTGGCTGCTGAATATAATGCTCCTGGAGCAGAGCACGTGGGGCAGATGTAGACCAGAATGGCTAACAAAGGTGTGTCTGGTGACTAAAGAACTATAGACACACTACTTTCAGCTAACCTTAGAATTAGGTGGAAACGCCCTAAAGCAATTGGCAAGCAGTTAGCTGACAGAGTATGGCTTCTTTTTATAAACTTAAAAAAAACCCCAAAACACTAAGGTGGCTTTTTCTTTTCACTTTATGCTTCTCCATTCTTCACATGCTACTGAAAAAAACAAAAACAAAAACAAAAACTGATGCCTATTATTTATATTGCTAGAAACTCTAAGTAGTTCTCCCTGTTGTTAGGATGAATTGTAATTTCTTAATAATCTTACTACAGCATCATCTATAACCACAAAAGCTAATTAATATGAATGTGTAAATGTGTCTCTGCTGAAGGAAGCAGCACAATAGTGCACTGTATATATAATTGGTATAGCACTTGAGATGTACACTTACTGCAAAGAAACTGAAACTGGATTTAGCCATTGTTCCTTTATCTGGATGCCTTATGTGTATTGGTTTTATCCTGATCAAATATTCCTTCAATTTGCACTTTCTGAATTTATCAAAATGAATAAAGGTGAAGCAGAAACTTGCTAATTAATTCATAAAGAAGATCAACACAGAGAGTCAGAAAGGGTAAATCAGCCCCAAACAAAGCTGGCTATGCCTGTTTTTCAAATAAGTTTAATCAGTCTTCTCTGGTGTTTCTGTTGTTAGCAGGTGACAGTCCAGCAGAACCATCCATCTCATTCAATGATTTGCAAAAGCTGCCTGATCCTGCTGCGAGCAGGTCCTGCTCATTATCACTCATTCCTCTCTTGAAAGACAGCATTTCCCCTCTGCTGGTGTACATCCCTCTCCACTCTCTAAATTGCATATCACACTTGTGCAATTCCTGTGGCACTTGCTACATCCTGCTTAGCAATCAGTTAGTGCGTCTTTTTTTTGAGACAGAGTCTCGCTCTGTCACCCAGGTTGGAGTGCAGGGGTGCGATCTCAGCTCATTGCAACCTCTGCCTCCCGGATTCAAGCGATTCTCCTGCCTCAGCCTCCCTAGTAGCTGGGATTACAGATGGCTGGCACTGCACCCGGCTAATTTTTGTATTTTTAGTAGAGATGGGGTTTCACCATGTTGGCCAGGCTGGTCTCGAACTCCTGACCTCCAGTGATCCACCCGCCTCAGCCTCCCAAAGTCTGGGATTACAGGCATGAGCCACTCTGCCCAGTCGCGACTGCGTTTTTTTTTATTTCTCCTACTAGACATTGCAGGCATTCCCCAAGGTCTGGTCCTCGGCCTGCTGCTCTGGCTTCATCCAACCTCTTTTGCACAGAACATTTTCAAAGCATACCTCTAACCTTGACTCTTCCCCTTGGCTCCTGACCTGAATTTTCAACAGTTTGCTGGGTACTTCACTTCCAGCTCAAGATCCACGTGTTCAATATTGAACAGTTCACATGCTGCTACCTTTTCTTTCTCTGTTAATGATCACCATCCTCCTGGCTGGAGACACACAGACTTCTCATGTCTCTTTCACTTCATATCTAATCAGTCACTTTGTCCTATTGATTTTCTCCATTCTCATCAAAATGACTTATTTATCCACTGACAAATACACCTTGCACTTTTCCACTGCAAGTATTAGTACCTGCAGTTTGATTTAACAAGACTGCCTTCCTTCCTGCTTTTTGAAATTCTCCAAGAAGGTGTTCCAGCCCTACCTATAATGTCGGGCTCCACCTTGCCAGCTTCTCTCTCAAGCAGTCCATGAGACTTTTTTTTTTTTTTTTTTTTTTGCCCAGGCTGGAGTGCAGTGGCTTGATCTAGGCTCACTGCAACCTCTGCCTCCTGGGTTAAAGTGATTCTCCTGCCTCAGCCTCCTGAGCACCTGGGATTACAGGCACATGCCACCATGCCTGGCTAATTTTTGTATTTTTTGTAGAGATGGGGTTTTGCCAGGCTGGTCTTGAACTTCTGACCTCAGGTGATCTGCCCACCTCAGCCTCCCAAAGTGCTGGGATTACAGGCATGAGCCACTGTGCCTGGCCTCCACCTCTTCTCTGAATTCTTCTAGCAAGTGTTGACTTCCTTTATCAAAATAATCATGTACCCTTTTCTTTTGAAACAAAATGATCACATACCTTTTCTTATTATAAGGTTGTAGTAAAGGTGTTTTTGAAATATTTGTCATTTGCATGGCTACTTATAGTTCCAACTAGATTGTAAATTCTGTGAAGGCAGGAACCATGTCTTAAAACACCAATGTACTATGCACAGGGCCTATACAGACTAGATACTCAGGAATTCTGGTTGATTTATTTGTACTGGATTTAGCTAGTATAGAGATGATAGAGAGCCATGCACTGTAGTTCAGTTTGCAATTTAGTCATTCATTAAATTGGCTCATTAAACACAAATAATTTCTTTTCTAATATATTGCTAATAAAATGTTTTTTTCTCAAGTAATTGAAAAGATTGTAATAGTATGATAAAAACTATACAAAAGACTTCTGATAATGTGTTTGCAAAAACTTTTTTCCCTTATACTCTTATAAGGCATATTCAAGGTGTGTAGGCAGCATGAATTTTTTAAAATTCATTCTTCTAAAAAAAATGGGGATACATGTGCAAAACGTACAGGTTTGTTACATAGATACATGTGTGCCATAGTGGTTTGCTGCACCTATTGACCAGTCCTCTGAGTTCCCTCCCCTCACCTCCCAGCCCCCCAACAGGCTCTGGTGTGTGTTGTTCCCCTCCCTGTGTCCATGTGTTCTCACTGTTCAACTTCCACTTATGAGGGAGAATATGTGGTGTTTGGTTTGCTGTTCTTGTGTTAGTTTGTTGGGGATGATGGTTTCCAGCTTTATCCATGTCCCTGCAAGAAACATTATCTCATTCCTTTTTATGGCTGCATAGTATTCCATGGAGTATATGTACCACATTTTCTTTATCCAGTCTATCATTGATGGGCATTTGGGTTGATTTCATGTCTTTGCTATTGTAAATAGTGCTGCAATAAACATATGTGTGCATGTGTCTTTATAGTATAATGATTAATATTCCTTTGGGTATATACCCAGTAATGGGATTGCTGGGTCAAATGATATTTCTGGTTCTAGATCCTTGAGGAATCGCGATACTATCTTCCACAGTGGTTGAACTAATTTACATTCCCACCAACAGTGTAAAAGTGTTCCTATTTCTCCACAGCCTCGCCAGCATCTATTGTTTCCTGACTTTTTAATAATCGCCATTCTGACTGGCATGAAATGGTATCTCATTGTGGTTTTGATTTGCATTTCTCTGATGATCAGTGATGTTGAGCTTTTTTCATATGTTTATTGGCCACATAAATGTCTTCTTTTGAGAATTGTCTGTCCATATCCTTTGCTCACTTTTTGATGGGGTTGTTTTTTTTTTTTCTTGTGAACTTAATTTCCTTGTAGATGCTGGATATTAGGCCTTTGTCAGATGGGTAGATTGCAAAAATTTTCTCCCATTCTGTAGGTTGCCTGTTCCCTCTGATGATATTTCTTTTGCTGTGCAGAAGCTCTTTAGTTTAATTAGATCCCATTTGTCTATTTTGGCTTTTGTTACTATTGCTTTTGGCATTTTTGTCATGAAGTCTTTGCCCATGCCTGTGTCCTGAATGGTACTGCCTAGGTTTTCTTCTAGGGTTTTTATGGTTTTGGGTTTTACAGTTAAGTCTTTAATCCATCTTGAGTTAATTTTTGTATAAGATGTAAGGAACGGGTCCAGTTTCAGTTTTCTGCGTATGGCTAGCCAGTTTTCCCAGCACCATTTACTACTGAATAGGAGATTGTTTCCCCATTGCTTCTTTTCGTCCGGTTTGTTGTAGATGTGTGGTGGTATTTCTGAGGTCTCTGTTCTGCTCCATTGGTCTATATGTCTGTTTTGGTACCAGTACCATGCTGTTTTGGTTACTGTAGCCTTGTAGTATAGTTTGAAGTCAGGTAGTATGACTTTGCTCTTTTTGCTTAGGATTGTCTTGGCTATATGAGGTTTTCTTTGATTCCATATGAAATTCAAAATAGTTTTACCTAATTCTGTGAAGAATGTCAATGGTAGTTTGATGGGAATAGCATTGAATCTATAAATTACTTTGGGCAGTATGGCCATTTTCACAATATTGATTCTTCCTATCCATGAGGATGGAATGTTTTTCCATTTGTTTGGGTCCTCTCTTATTTTCCTGAGCAGTGGTTTGTAGTTCTCCTTGAAGAGGTCTTTCACATTAGCTATATTCCTAGGTATTTTATTCTCTTTGTAGCAATTGTGAATGGGAGTTCATTCATGATTTGACTCTCTGCTTGTCTATTGTTGGTGTAAAGAAATGCTTGTGATTTTTGCACACTGATTTTGTATCCTGAGACTTTGCTGAAGTTGCTTATCAGTTTAAGGAGTTTGTTGTGTGAATTTATATTAGTTATTTCTTGATTAAATAATGCTGCATGACAATCATCATACCTCAGTGGCTATGATGATAAACATTTTTGTTTGTGCATGAGTGTGTAAGTTACCTGGGTGGTTCTGCTGATCTCAGCTGGTCTCAGTAGGCTCACTTGTGCACCTACAGCCTGCTGAGGGGATAGCTTTGCTGGTCTTGGCTGGGCTCAACTGGGGTGACTCAGGTTGGCCCCAAATGTCCTGTCATCCAGCAGGCCATTTGAGGCTTGTTCTCATAGCAGTGCAGGATTCGAGAGAGAGCCAGATGGAGGTATAACCCCTTAAGGTCTAGACTCAGAATTGGCCCACTATCATTTCTCTTCCCTATTGGCTAAAGCAATCATAAGATGATGCCTGACTTAAGGAGTATGGAGATAGGCCTGGTTCTTTGTGGAACGAGCTACAAAGTCATATTGCAAAGGATATGAAAACAGGGGTGGTAGAGAAAACCCCAGCTATTTTTACAATCAATCTACCCCAGAGTTAAACAGACCTGGTTTCATAAACAGACACTGTTTACTACTTGCCTGATATTGGGCAATTCACTTAACCACTCTGAGCCATTTTTTCTCAATTGGAAACAGGTATTATGAGAACGGAATGAAATAATACATACACAGGGCCTGGTATATCATAGGAACTAAAAAATTTCAATAAATTTCCTCACAACCTTCTCTCCAAAGAATTGCTCTTAATATTATGAAAATTAAATAATTGTATTTAAATTTAATTTGGAGAAACAGAATATTAAAACTGAATACATACTTCAGAAAATAATGAGATAAAAGTTTGAACAGTCATTTGAAAAGATTTTGAAAAAATTAACTGGAAAACCAAGTTCAACATTATTAAAACCAGTAGATCGAACTGATCCAATGGGATCCAAAAAGGGTAGGTCATAAAGTCTGTGGGTCAGACCATGGGGAATGTATCACCTCCTTTTCTTCATACTCCACATCTGGTTGGGAGACAGCACCAGTAACTCTTCTCTTTTGTCTATTCTCCACTTAAACATATACTTCTACTCCAAATATATTCTCAGAAGAAGGCTTAGATGGTCAGAGAACCACCAACCTGCACAGCAGCACTCAGCTAGAGAAACTTGATTTCAGGGATAAAGCGTTGGGTTAGGTGTGGGGCCATAATGGTTCTGCTCATGGCTGCTCCTTTGTTCATAGTAGATGCTTCAGAAATACCAACTGAATGAGTCTCCCAGAGGAAGAGCCACAGAGGTAAACAACAAAGGTGTTATACAGTGAACATTTACTCATTCTACAAAGCTCAAGTTTCTACTCTGTGGACATAGGGGGAATGGTAAATGAGACAGAGTTACTGCCGTCAAATAGCTTACACTCTATGCATTCAAGGGAGGAGCATTTGTATTTTCTGCTAACATATATTGGGCACTTACTAGGCTTCAGCTATTGTGCTAAGCACTTTATCCATTTATCCATTTTTTTTTTTTTTTGACAAGGTCTTGCTGTGTTGCCCAGGCTGGAGTGCAGTGACACAATCATCATTCATTGCAGCCTTGACCTTCTGGGCTCAAGCGATCCTCCCACCTCAGCCTCCCAAGTAGCTGGGTCCACAGGCATGTGCCACCATGCCTAGCTAAGTTTTTAACTTTTTTTTGGTAGAGACAGGTTTTCACCATATTGCCTAGGCTGATCTCAAACTCTTGGGCTGAAGCAATCCTGTCTTGGCCTGCCAAAGTGCTGGGTTTACAGGTATGAGCCACTGCACCCAGCCAGCTAAGCACTTTATAAGTACAAATCTCAATTAGCCTCCACAACACCTATGAAGTGTTATTATTATGTTCATTTTATAAATGAGGAAAATGAAGTTCTGAGTTATTATACAACTTGCCCCAAATCACCCAGCCAGCAAGAGGGGGAGCTAAGCCGTGAATTCAAATCTGTCTGATGTATAAACTTGGGTTCTTAATGACTATCACTACAGTTGGATGGGAAGGCTTTGTGAATAAATTGGGATGTTTGTTTTATTTTTAAGTTTTAAATTATTTTTATTTTATTATGACAATTTGAAACAGAAAAAAAGTCAAAAAGATTATCCAGTGAACACCTATATGTTGCTACCTAGATTCTAGATTTAAAATTTACTAAATTTGCTTTATTATATAACTATCCATCTGTCCATCCTTCTCTCTAACCATTAAGCATCTTTTGTAAATGCCTTTCAAGGAAAGTTACAGATATCACTAGAAGTTGGGATTTGAATTGGACCTTCAATGATGCTGTTAGATCTCCGTAGGCAGAAGACAGAAAGGAAGGGGCAGCCCAGACATGGGAAAGAGTATGGGTGAAAGAACAGGGGTAGGAATGTGCATGGTGACTTCACAGAACAAGAATGAAGATGTGACAGAGGGTGCCCATTAGTGTTGAGAAGCATGATAATGAAGGGTGGATAGGAGGCTGTTGGAAGAGGACTTTGGCCAACCAACAGGCAAAAGAGTCCCATTTCAATGAAGTAAATATGGGGAATAGGAATGGCCAGAGTTTCCAGTAGAAAGAATATAAGGCACAGTGTCAAGAAATTAGCTGTATAGTTGGGTGGGGAGAGAGGCTAAAGTAATGGAAGTATAGTGGTTCTAGTGAGCCATGCATGACGGAAGATGAGTCTGGAGATCAGTGACAATAGATAGGGAGATAAAACTATTAAGAAAATATAACAGGCCAGACACTGTGGCTCACACGTGTAATCCCAGAACTTTGGGAGGCCAAGGTGGGTGGATCTCTTGAGGCCAGGTGTTCAAGACCAGCCTGGCCAACATGGTGAAACCCTATCTCTACTGAAAAATACAAAGATTACCCAGACGTGGTGGTGCATGCCTGTAGTCCCAGTTACTCAGGAGGCTGAGGCACAAGAATCACTTGAGTCCAGGAGACGGCAGTTGCCATGAGTCGAGATCACACCACTGCACTCCAGCCTGTGGGACAGAGTGTGACTCTATCTCAAAAAAAAAAAAAAAGAAAAAAAAAAGAAAATATAACAGAAGAAATTTGCTTTATTGATGTTTAAATTCAAAAATAATATTTGTTAGCATATAATAATAATTCATAACAATATGATCTAAATTGAATATTTTTGTAAAAATAGTCTTCTACCTGTGATCTTCAGAGAACATCTCACCTTCACAAAGCTTCATGAATGAGTAGACATCCACATTCTTCAAACAGTGACCTGGGTCAGGCTGTGCCAGCCACTCTCGTATTTGTCATCTCATGTAATCCTCAAAGCACCCGGAGAGAAAGGCACTATCGCCCCTGGGATATCACAGGAACTAAAAAAAGTCAATAAATTTTCTCACAATCCTTCCTCCAAAGAATTGCTCTTAATATTATGAAAATTAAATAATATTAGAAAACTTAATTTGGAGACACAAAATAATAAAATCAAACACATATTTCAGAAAAAAATGACATAAAAGTTTGCACAACCTAACCTAGTGGAAATATTTGGCAATATCTGAAAAAAATTTTGATTGTCACAACTAGGGCATTACTATTGGCACCTAATGGGCAAACACAAAAGATGCTGCTAAATGTTCTACAATGCACAGGGGGGCCCCACAACAAAGAATTGTCAGGCCTAAAATATCAGTAGCGCAGACCTTGAGGGTCTAACCTAATTAGCACAGAAACTGGGATATGTAGCTGCTCAACCCTTTATTTGTTATTTTCTATTTTTAGAGACTGGGTCTAGTTCTGTCGCCCAAGCTGGAGTGCTGTAACATGATAACAGCCTCGAACTCCTGTGCTCAAGAGATCCTCCTACCTCAGCCTCCCAAGTAGCTGGGGTTACAGGTGCTCACCACCATGTCTAGCTAATTTTTAAAATTTTTTTGTAGAGACAGGGTCTCAGTGTGTTGCCTAGGCTGGTCTAGAACTCCTGGCCTCAAGTGAGCCTCTGGTCTTAGCCTCCCAAAATGTTGGATTACAGGCATGAGCCACCATACCCATCCTCAATCCATGTTTTTTGAATAGTACTGGTGATTTTATTTTATAGATGAGAAATCTGAGGCTCGAGAGGTGGGATGTTAAGAAATTTGCAGCCAGGCGCGGTGGCTCACGCCTGTAATCCCAGCACTTTGGGAGGCCAAGGCGAGCGGATCACGAGGTCAGGAGATCGAGACCATCCTGGCTAACACAGTGAAACCCCGTCTCTACTAAAAATACAAAAAAAAAATTAGCCTGGCATGGTGGTGGGCGCCTATAGTCCCAGCTACTCAGGAGGCTGAGGCAGGAGAATGTCATGAACCCAGGAGGCAGAGCTTAAATTGAGCCGAGATTGTACAACTGCACTCCAGCCTGGGCAATAGAGTGAGACTCCGTGTCAAAAAAAAAGGGGGGAAAAAAAAAAAAGAAATTTGCTTAGTTTGTCTTGGTAAGAAGTGGTAGAAATGAGATTTTTTACTTCGGTTTTCTGATTTCAAATTCAATGCCTTTCAGTTATACCATGACTCCAGAAAGATAAATGGGTTAAAATGATGACATAGCTTTGAGTCATAGTAAATGAGAGAATGTTAGCTCCAGAGACTAATTGACATCGGAGAAGAGAGTTGTTGGGATCTAAGAGCAGATTGTAGTGATGACTTGAGTTCCTGATATTTTAAAATCTCCAAGTGATGGTGTAGGGAGAATGCAAGTGAAAATATTCACTGGCTATCTGGCAACAAGAATTGGAGTTCAGAGGGAGGTCAGAACTGGAAAGGCACTGCCGTTGACAGCAGGTGTTAGCTACAGTCATGAGGCTGGGATGGAGATATACATTAAGAAAGGACAGTGGAAATAGGGGCTAAAGTCTAAGAAAATGCTCATAGAAAAGAGTGGACTGGTGAAAGAGGAACAAAAAAAGATGATAAAGAAAGTGGACTCTAGGCTGGGCAGGGTGGCTCATGGCTATGGTCCCAGCACTTTGGGAGGCCAAGGCGGGAGGATCGCTTGAGCCCACAAGTTTGAGACCAGCCTGGGCAACATGGCAAAACTCTGTCCCTACAAAAAATACAAAAACTAGCCAGGTGTGGTGGTGGGCGGCTGTAGTCCCAGTTACTTGGGAGGCTGAGGTGGGAGGATCTCTTGAACCTAGGTAATCAAGGCTGCAGTGAACTGTGACGATGCCACTGCACTCCAACCTGGGTGACAGAGTGAGGCTCTGTCTCAGAAGCAACAAAAGAAGAAAGAAAGAAAGAAAAAGAGGCAAAGAAAGAAGGAAAGAAAGAAAAAAGAGAGAGCCAGAGAAAAGAAAGGAAGGAAGGAAGGAAGGAAAGGTGAGAGAAAAGAAAGAAAGAAAGAAAGAAGAAAGAAAGAAAGAGAAAGAAGGAAGGAATGAAAGAAAGAAAAGAAAAAGAAAGAAAGAAAGAAAGAAAGAAAGAAAGAAAGAAAGAAAGAAAGAAAGAAAGAAAAATTTGTTTCTTGGTGTCTAAGGAAGAATTTCACTATTTCCTTGTCCATGTATTGCCCTAATCTGTACAGCTGACTACGTAAAATACTTGCATCTTATTTATGCTGTTTGTATTTAGTCCTAAAATCTTAATTAGTCATGAGAACAAAATTTCAAATTCTATTTAGGCAAAAGCCTTAAGGTTTCATCCTCAACCCCCAACCTTCCAGTAGCTTCTATCTTGACCTGGACACCCCAAATATTACTTATCTGTAGCCAATGTTCCCTTTTTTCTGTACTGAGTCCACACATTCTTGTTTGACCAAATAACAGGAACAAACAATTCTTTTCATAATGGATGTACCCTAAGGTGTCAGGCTTCTCAGAATCCTATCTGAAAATTAATTCCACTGAACCATGGTGCAATAGGATTTTAGTTAACACACGTGTTATTTATTGGCTACAAATGGTAGGGATTTGACAAAATATTCTGTGCCTCCAGGCCAGAAAAGTACAAATAGTACTCAATTCTGAGTAGGGAAGAAGAGGAAGGGAGAAAGTTAGAACACAACTATTAATGCATGTGGAGGTACCAGATCAGCTGACCACATCAGCGAAAGGTTACTTAACTAATAATGATGTACCATTAATGCCATGTCCCTGTTAAAGAAAAAAAACATTCAATGACACTTGTTACAGCATGGTAAAGAAGACTATTTAGGACCATTGAGACAGATACAGGGACCACTATAACAAAGACTTGCAGTAGGGTAGAGAGATGGGGCTCCACTATGAATACAGCAGAGGAAAATGGGAATTTATAGCCAAGAAACAGGATATGGGACTCTAGTTAAATTGACCTAACAGGATTCTTACTAAAGACAGGCCAAGGTGATTAGATATCACCTGGAGGACAGTGGAGGATGAGGAACCCTTGGGTGATCAGTTGTCAATGGGAAGGGAGGTTATTGCCAAACTGATTTTGCCGGGTTCTTTGATAAACTGGAATTTACAAGGAAATACACACATGGTCTTAGGAGAAAGTTCAGGAGCCTGACTAAAGTTTGGCCAAGGAAAAAATCTTTGTCATTCCCCAATATTTTTAAGGTAAAAGACTATTAATACTAATAAGGATTAATATTTTTTACACATGTATAATATGCAAGGCATTGAATTAAATACATTCTATAGATTAACTCATTTTGATTATCACAAAGCCTCGATGTAGGTTTAATTTTCATTCTATTACTTGCTTTTAGACAGATGAGGTTCTGACTATGACTTGGAAAAGCTGGGTATCTGGGCTCATTTCTTTACCAAAATCCTGGCCTCTAAGCGTCACTGTCCAGTAGAACTTTCTGTGATGAAGAAAACGTTTTGAGTGCTATCCAGTATGGTAGACATTAGCCACATCTTGGAATGAAGCACTTGAAAGGTGATTAGTGCAATGGACTAGTAGTAAAAAAGAAAAAAGAAAAACACACACAAGAAACCTCAATTTTAATTACGATTATAATTAATTAACTAAAATGTAAATAGCCACATTTTATAGCCATGTTGGGACTGTGCAAACATAGCACATTTCCATCACTGCAGAAAATTCTGTTGGACAGTGCTATTTGGAAGAAATGTTGCTCCTTCCCTTTCCTCCTAGGTTGGATTCTAGGGTTCCTTTGCTTTGCTTTTCTTCTGCACAGCAATAGCAGTCCAACATTCTCCACCCCCAATCCTCCAGCCTCAGTGAAAGGAGATTGCTTTGCTTTGTGCATCTCCCTTTCTCCACTTCCATGCTGCCTGTCAGGAGCTATGTCAGGTCTTGAGCGTGGAACCCCAAAGGGGTAGGCACACAGAAGTGACCTGTCTATATCCGGCGCTGCCTATACGCATTGCACTCACCATCACCATCATCAACCCACAATTACTGAACTTGTAAAGGATGAAAATCATCCTGCCAGAGATAGAATCAGACACACAAAATCTGAACTTCTAATGAAACAACAACATCAGTGACACAGCATTGAATAGAATAAACACAGTATTAGCTTTGGTCTTTGCTAGAGTCCCCTGTAAGTGGTGACTTAGACGAAAGGAAGCCTTGTGCGGTGTCCTAGTCTCCAAAACTTTAAAAACTGTTGTCCTACATTATTTAAATGGAAAATGAGACTTATTTGCCACCCAAAGCAATGTTTAACTGAAAGAAGCATTTTTCTGAAACTCAAAGGTATTCAAGCCTTTAACCTAAAGACCTTCACGGCTGAGAGGTCAGGGCTCATGCATGGCAGCCTCTACATTTACAGGTTCATTTTCAATGCTAATGAATTCTTTTACAAGCTGTATTTGTTCCTTCTTTTGTGTGTTTTGAACATTTATTCACTAATCATCACTTAAATCTAACCTAGGGTTTTTTGCAAGTGAAAATAGGACTTAAATTCAGATTTATAGTTAAAGGGCAGGAAACTGAGAGGAGGGGGAATGACTAAAAATAGCCAGAGGGTAAAATGAGAAAGGGCTATACTAGACTATTTAAAAAAACCCCTGGCTTGCACAGTGGCTCAAGCCTGAAATCCCAGTGCTTGGGGAGGCTGAGGCAGGAGGATCCCTTGAGCCTAGGAGTTCGAGACTGCAATGAGCTATGATCGCACCACAGCACTCTAGCCTTAGCGACATAGTGAAACCCCTTCTTTAGAAAACAAACAAAATGAGACTCCTTCTCTAAAAAAAAAAAAAAAAAAACATACCTACGGTGCCTTGCTGCGTGGCAAATGCTCCCTACTGTTCATCAGTAACTCTTTGTCGGGCAGATCATGAGGTCAGGAGTTCGAGATCAGCCTGGCCAACATGGTGAAATCCCGTCTCTACCAAAGATACAAAAAATTAGCTGGGCGTGGTGGCACGCGCCCGTAATCCCAGCTACTCCGGAAGCTGAGGCAGGAGAATCGTTTGAACTAGGGAGGCGGAGGTTGCAGTGAGCCAAAATCGCACCATTGCACTCCAGCCTGGGCGACAGAGCGAGACTGCTTCTCAATAATAATAATAATAATAATAATAATTCCAAAAAGTCTAATTCATTTTGAAATTTTGACATACAGCGAAATCACCAGGGAATCTTGCAAAATGCAGATTCTGATCCGCGGTTGGGCCTGAGATTCCGCATTTTTAACAAGCACCCAGGTGATGACCTCGCTGTTGGTCTACGGGCCACTCTTGGAGAAGTGAGGACGTACGCTCCAAGATATTGGAACCAGACCTTGTCAGTTCAGAGGCCTTGCTTCTGACAAGGAGAGGACTTTACAGAAAGTTCGCCTGGAACCTGTCCTACGTGGGGTACGTCCTGGCAGCTCCCTTTTCAGGCTTTGAGTCAACGTTTGGGGAATTGTATTATGTACCGGGCGCCTACACCTCACTCATTTCATACTCGCAGCAACAACATGAAGTGGGCGCTATCATCCTTTGTTTTACAAGCAAAAGTGAGGCTCAGAGAGTTAAATTGCCCAAGGTTATGAGATTTTCAGATGCGTTGAACCCAGGTCCTTTTGACTCCAAGAGATAACGCTTTTCACTAGCACTCTGGAGCTTCAGTTTCCTGTGCTGTGAAATGGGAAGGATTGGCTAGCAGGGTCCGGATCCCTGCCAGATACACCTAAAGGAGGCCTTGTATTTTTTCTCGAGATCTTGCTCTTTGACCCTGAGGGGAAAAGTTCTTTTTGGGAACACCGAGCTCCCCTCGGCTTGCCGAGGTCAGGGGTCATGGCTCTTCCCGGGGAGGGTCCGGCAGTCCTACAGCGGTTTGGCTGGGGACACAGAAAGCCGGTGCATTACATAACCGCGAGACGTCCCTCCTCCGCTGCGCCCCTCGCCCCTAGCCAAGCCACAGTACTTAGAGCGGATCCCCGCGCTAAATCCTCTTCGCCCGCCAGGCAGAGTCCCCGGCGGAGCTGGCGGGGCTGAATGAGCCGGTGCATTTCGAAGGCCGAGCACTGGGATTTTCCGCGCTACGCTTCCCTCCCCCGGCGTTGCCAGCTAGGCCCCCGGCCCCAGCCTCGCCGGCGCCTCCGCCCAGTCCGCTCCCCGCCCCACCGAAGCGCGGATCGCGCAGCCTGGGGCCCGGGAAGGGGCCACTGCGCAGGGACGCGGCTCGGCGGGTGACCCCCGGGGGCATGTCCGCGCGCTGCCGCCAGGGCTGCAGTGGTCCCGGCGAGGTAAGGAGGCGGCGGGGCCGGGCTGGGGGCGGGTGTGGCAGGAGGGCGGGCGGGGCATGGGGTGGTCTGCGCGCTCTGGGCGGGCTGCAGAGCGCTGGAGCGCTGGAGCGCTGGAGCTCTGGGCTGTCCCGGGCTCAGTCTCGCCGGCGGCCCCCGCTCCCGGATCCCCAGCGCCCGGGCCAAGAAGCTTCCTCGGCTCCCCCTCTTCCCTCTCCCTGACACGGTTGTGCAGAGGGCGCGGTGGCTCAGGTGACACGGGCATCCTTCAAGGAAGGGCGGCGGGACGGCGGGGCGCTGGCGCTGGCGCTGTCGTTGGAGCTGGAGGAGGACGGGGACCCTCCGTTCTCCGCTGCCCTAGCGCCCATCCCGCGCCGGGAGCCTGGGACCCTAACTTGGGTGCGTCTCTGCGCAGCTTGGGTTGGGAGGGAGACACGTGCTCACTTGCCCTGTCTGGGTTGGGTCTGCGCTGCGGCCGAGTTTTTGGGCAGGTGGCTGGAGAACGAGCGGCTTTGATCTCCATCTCTTGTAGTTTTCAAATGCAGACTTCTCGGTGGAATAGAGACCATCTTTCTTCTGGATTTTATGTTGATAGTACATTTTAAAAATCTCTCCCCGTCCCCCACCTCAGACAATAATATTTATTTCCCGTGTGTGCATATTAAGAACACACCGGCTTTCAGTGGATTGAACTCAATTTCTCAGTTGCTTCTTGTCCACAAATAAACCAGTGATACCTGTATTGTGGACTCGGAAAAGCGTTCGTAACAAAATTTTGAAGCACAATTTCAGTAAGTCCTGGGGCTATTTGGTTAGTCTTCCGTTTTCACACATCAGCATTCTAAACCTCTTATACCATTTATTTATTTAGAGACAAGGTCTCGCTCTGTCGCCCAGGCTGGAGTGCAGTGGCGCGATCTCAGCTCATTGCAACCTCCGCCTCCCCGGCTCCAACGATCCTCCCTCCCGAGCATCTGGAGTAGCTGGGACTAAAGGTGCGCGCCACCACTCCCGGCTATTTTGTTGTTGTTGTTGTTGCAGATACAGGGTTTCGACATATTGCCCGGTTTGCTCTCGAGCTCCTGGGCTCAAGCGATCTGCCCGCTTTAGCCTCCCAAAGTGATGGGATTACAGGCGTGAGCCACCGTGCCTGGCCATAATTTTAAAAAATGTCTAGTCAGGTGAGTCCTGCCAGGAAACTGGTTAAACACTCTCCTTTTGAAGAGCCTCTAATTAGTTCATCCTACCTGGTTCTTTGCTCAGAGCTAGGCACTCCCGCGGCGCCACCAGCTTAGCCCAGGGGGAGAATCTTCCGGCCTTTCAAATTCAGAAACACATTCACTCCACAGGTGTAAGCTCGCTAACAGTTAAAATCATCAGCTAGCTGCCCTTGCATAGTTTGTCGCTCCCCCTCCATAAATGTCGTGCCAAACTATGGCTAATGGTGTTTGACATCCTCCACCCCCTGCGCCCCCAAGGTGACCGGATGTTTGCTGAAGAAATGAAGGATGTAAAAGAGTAGTGGTAGTAATTAGGTGAACTGGATTTAGTCACTTATAATTACAGGGTTTAGAGAAACTTTGAAACTGAAAGGCTTTGGAGACCATCTACTAAATTCAGACTCTTCACGTTACAGCCCAGGAAGCTCAGATCCAGGTTGGCAAGGATTGGCTGAATTCATACTGTTAACTGGTGATGGAATCAACACTAGAATCCAGATCTTCTCATTCCCACCTAACTCAGTTTTCCAAGGCATATTGCCTCTAGGCATTTTGAGCAAAAATAATATGACTAGCATCACCTAATCACATCATTTTCCTGTTCTTATTTTTTATGTTTTTTTTTTTTTAACTGATGGGATTCTGAAATAGATGAGAGGTTGATTTAATCAAATTGCTTTTGTGGCACAATTTTTAAAGGTGCAAACCTTTAATTTTAAGTAATATTTTAAATTATTTTTATATTATGGATATACAGATACTTCTCAGGTGAATGCCCAGAAGAAGAAAATTAGTCCAAATAGATGGGAGTAAGTCTACCCCCATCTTTCCTTGGAGTCTTTTCTGATTCTCAGCACCCTCTATGGTAATGATCGATCAGAAGTAAAAACATGAATTATAGTGTTGAAGTGTTTTATATGAGGACTGTTTGTTTATTGTAATTAATACTATGACCAAAAAAAGCTAAGAAAGGAGTTTCAAACTGACTTATTTAACATTGCATTGCACTGCATATTTTTCAATTTAGTTCAATTTAGCAGATATTTATTGAGTGCCTACTGTATGCCTAGTGCTGTTCTGGGCATTTGGGATATGTCAATGAACAAAACAAAGAACTTTGATCCTATAGAGCTCAAGTTGCAATTTATTCACTAGAATTTTTCCAGGATTTCTTAGGCAGGTACAAGAGAATTTCAGTTTTACCTAAGCAGGAAAATAAACATAAGTGATCCAAACTATCTTCCTTCCAATCCTACAATTCTGAGAATCTTATAATCATGGAAAAAAAAAAAACTAAAAACGACAACAACAACAACAAAAAAACAAATTCAGGTGAAGTTACTTTGACTTTTATGAGCTGACATTTTACTGTAAGTGAATTGCAGTTCCCACATTTGGTTATTTAATATATGTTCATTTGGAGTCAATGAAATTACATTTCCTTTATTGCAGGGAGATCACCTTGGTGACTAAACTTGAAGCACGGGATGATTTGTTTTCTTAAGAGTGTTAGTGGTACCATGTTAGTATTGGAGACTAATTAAATTAGTTTATAAGATGTTGCTTTTTATTTATTTATGAAGATGGTGTTCTGTTGTTATTTTGTCTCACTTTACATTTTGTCCCCCACTTTCCTCCATATTCATAGAGTATTAGACATTCCAGTTTTAAGCATTTTCTAATTCTCTCAATTGCTTTTTCTTCAAAACAGCATGGTTTGCAAGCTCAGGCATGTTTATTGTTTTTAACAAAGGCTTATCGAAATGAACTTGGCAGTTTTTCAGTCGTATACAGCCAAAGAAAAGTATTCAGTGCCGCTTTTGGGGTTGTTTATGCATTCCTCACCTAACCAGTTGCTTTGCTTTTAAAAATTGCCAATTTGGAAGCTATTTTCTTATGAGTACCTTTCCACTGTATATAAAAAGTCACCCATTGAAATAATATAATAATTTAATTGATGAAAACTAAATACACAGTTGAAGAGGTTGGGGGATTTTGAACAGAAAGATTTTCCCTCTGATAATATTTTTAATGTGCTCTACATCAAAGGACATCAGAAAGTGTCATTATCTAACAATGTCCTGTTTGAAGGTGGTGTCTGTTGAACATTTGGGGAACAGTCACAATTTCTCATGCATGCTAGGCACCTGGAGTAGCTGATTTTTTTTTCTTCATTCACCCACCACTGTGCCCTATCAGATACATATCCTTCCTTCATTTACCGCGCATTGACGAGTAGGGTTAATTGCTGTAGCCAGGTAAGATGTTGCATGAAATTAATTAATTATTTAATTAGTGTGCTCATTCATTTATTAATTTAATGAATATTTATTGAACTTCTACTTCTTATTAAAAGATTTGTGTAAGGATTTGTGTGAAGATTGTGTTTTGAGCATCTCTTTTCTGGTGCTGGTGACAGCAGGACGTGTAAAGACACAGAACATGCCTCTGATGCAGCTTACATCCTGGTATGGAAGAGAGGACATTGTATGGCTAGCTATCATACCGATTCAAACTACCATAAGAGATGCATAAGTACTTTGGGAATTAAAAGGAAGAAGAGAGAGCAGGCAGGCACTGTGAAGATTTGAGGGTTAGGGAAGACTTTGTAGAGGAGGGCACATTGGAGTTGCTTCTTGAAAGATGGTAAAGCACGGTAAAGCTTTTATAGAGGCAGAGGATATACCTATCTTTATGGCAGCACATCCTTGCCTCTTTTTGAAGACACGTAGAAAACTTCCTCTTGGGAACCAGTTGAGGCTGTGTTGGGTCATATAATAGACACTTATCACCTCTCTGCCCCTCTACATGCATCTGACTCTGTTCTGCTTAATGAAATACTGCCCAACACTGAAACAACTCATTGGATTAACCAATGCTCTCCTCCTCTGAACCACATCCTGATGGTTGCTCAGACACAGAGACCGCTGTGGGAAATAGCTATCATCTTAATAAATTTGTATACTTGGCTGTTACTAGGTCAGGTGCATGCTTACAGTGGTGTTTGGTTACAGTCCAGTTTATGCCAGTTGTACTTTGCTATTGTATTTTTGTTTTTTTCTTTGAGACAGAGCCTTGCTCTGTCACCCAGGCTGGAGTGCAGTGGTGTATTTCGACTCACTGCAACATCCGCCTCCCGGGTTCAAGTAATTGTCCCACCTCAGCCTCCTGAGTAGCTGGGATTACAGGCATCCACCACCATGCCTGGCTAATTTTTGTACTTTTTTTTTTTTTTAGTAGAGACAGGATATCACCCTGTTGGCAAGGCTGGTCTCGAACTCCTGACCTCAGGTGATCTGCCTGCCTTGGCCTCCCAAAGTGCCAGGATGCTATTGTAATTTTGTGATTTAATGAAATATTGCCTAAACCGATGTAATATGAATGCTAAACAAAGAATGGTATTTCTGTGAAAACTAAGTTGATCGCTATATGGACCCATAAAAGTAAGTAATGTTAAAAAAAATATATCAACACATGCTGCGACATGGATGAACCTTGAAAACATTATGCTAAGTGAAAGAAGCCAGATACAAAGACCACATGTTGTATGATTTATATGAAATGTCCATAATAGGCAAATGCATATGAACAAAAAGTGGATTAGTGATTGCCAGGGAAGTGGGGTAGGGGAAATAGAGAGTGACTGATGATGGATGCAAGGTTTCTTTTTGGGGTGACGGCTATGTTCTGGAATTAGATAATGGGGTGGTGGTTGCACAACATTGTAAATACATAAAAACCACCAGCCGGGCGCCGTGGCTCACACCTGTAATCCCAGCACTTTGGGAGGCCAAGGCGGGCAAATCACGAGGTCGGGAGATCGAGAGCATCCTGGCTAACACGGTGAAACCCCGTCTCTAGTACTAAAGTACAAAAAATTAGCCGGGCGTGGTGGTAGGCGCCTGTAGTCCCAGCTACTCGGGAGGCTGAGGCAGGAGAATGGCATGAAACCAGGAGGCGGAGCTTGCAGTGAGCCAAGATCCCGCCACTGCACTCCAGCCTGGGCAACAGAGCGAGACTCCGTCTCAGAAAAAAAAAAGAAAAAAAAAAAAACCACCAAATTTTACATTTTAAAAGTATTAAAATAGTGAAGTTTATGTGAATTTTATCTCAATTTATAAAAGGACTATAAAGCTTTTTAAAAAGCAACATGAACAAGCAAATTACAAAAGGAAGAGGGATGAGTACTTAGGTGTGGCATAGTGATAAGAGATTTGAAGAGTACAGTAAAAATTTCTAGAATGATTTTGCATTCAGGTTTTTTCACAATCTCCAATAAGGTCCTGATCCTCTTAAAGAAATGGAAGCAGGAAATCTGGATGTGGATTAACCAAGAAAAATAACATAGAACTCCAATCATGACCCAATATCCAAAGATTAGTGAATGAATTTTTTGTTTATGAAAGGAATTGAAACAAAATGTTCAAAATATGTTGTATCAACTTTTTGACTCTGCTTTTCCTGACTTCTGATTACTTTACTGCTGAGAGCTTCTAATGTTTCCATTTCTGAGGGTACCCTGTATATTTTGAAAATAACTCATTTTTGTATCTAGAGAGAAATTCCATGTCTATGAGCCTCTTATAGATATAGCATTAGTCACTTAAGACTGTAAAGGAGGCTGGGTGCGGTGGCTCGTGCCTGTAATTCCAGCACTTTGGGAGGCTGAGGCGGGTGGATCACCTGAGGTCAGGAGTTCGAGACTAGCGTGGCCAACATGGTGAAACCCCGTCTCTACTAAAAATACAAAAATTAGCTGGGCGTGGTGGCACGTGCCTGTAATCCCAGCTACTAGGGGGGCTGAGGCAGGAGGATGGCTTGAACCTGGGAGGTGTAGGTTGCAGTGAGCCGAGATCGTGCCACTGCACTCCAGCCTGGGCAACAGAGAGAGACTCTGTCTCAAAAAAAAAAAAAAAGACTGTAAAGGAAATTGGGACTCAGTTTCCAAACTTCTGAATCACCATAAAAATCAGCAACTGTTTCCCCCTAACACCGTCTTCTGGCTCGGTGGTTCGTATATGTAAACAAAGTAGCTACATAAAGTGTTAACTATACCAATACTTAAAAATTATCTCCCAAATCATTTGTAGACTATGTTTTTTTTTCAAAATATTCCTGAGCACAATTAATCATTTTGTGGTTTATTTGACATATTATAAATTAGGGCCATAATTACTTATTTTGGGATTCCACTTTGCTTGATGGAATACTTTCCATGGGAGTGAGTTCATATTTATCTACTGAAACCAGATGTATTTCTTGAAACAGAAATTTCAGCTCTCTGAACCTGTAACTTCAAAGCATCCACATTCATAGCCCCTGAAGGAACCACCAAAAAAATAAAAACTCACGACAAAGTTAAATCTCATAAGGGAGAACAGAATGCTGCTTCTTCAGGCAGTGATAGTTCAACCAGACAACTATCAAAAACCAGCCTTAATCATCATTATTAAATAGTTATGAATAGGGGTAGCCCAAACTCACAGGCATAAATGATATAAAAAATAAATGGTCTGTTCAGGTTGACACCTGACAACCTAGTATATATAAATCAGTTGATTGAAGACTCTGTATCAATGGTTCTCAACCCCACCTACACATTAGAATCACCTGAGGAAGGAAAAAAACTGGTACCAATGTCCTACTCTGAAAAATTCTGATTCCGTAGGTCTGAGATACAGGGCTAGGGTATTGATAGTTTTTAAATCTCTCTGGTGAATCTCACGTACAGCCAGGGTTGAGAAACTATGGACATATGTAATAATAATTTTATGCCTCTTTAGAAAAAAATTTTATTGAAACATAAAATTTCATGTGTGGTATCTTCTTAACATATAATGGAAATTTTTTGTGTGTGCATTTTCTCTATAGAGGGCCCATTCATTATATGGAAAGCTTTTCCCAATGGTTGAATGAATGTTCAGTGATTTTTTTTCTTCTCTGTGGAATTCACTAGGCTTATGTGTATAAGATGTCAAAACAACCAAATCAACACAATTGATATAATTACTGTCAACCAATGAATTAATTAACCAACTATTTTCAAGTTTTTGATGATTGTGGTACCATATGGGTATTTTTGTTTAGGACAATAATTTGGCCTTTTACTCTACAACAATAATCTGTTTCCTCTAAAATACTTACAGATGTGTCCTTTATTATGTGTTTCTTTAAATTGATTGAGTTGTCAACCTTAATACTCAAACTTTCTCTGAAAACTTTCTCTTTTTATTCAATTGTATCAAATTAAATAAAAAGGGTTATCTTGGGACAGGGTCTGTCTTTGTCACCCAGGCTGGAGTGCAGTGGCCTTATCAGGGCCCACTGCAGCCTCGACCTCCCAGGCTCAAGCAATCCTCCCATCTCAACCTCCCAAGTTGCTAGGACTACAGGCATGAGCCACCATGCCTGGCCAGACTTTTATATAAGAAAGATATTATATAGGATTCTTATGTAAGAAAGATAGGAGTTTAAACCTTGCCCTATGTGACTTCAACAAAGTATGATTAATTTTAGAGCTTTCTTTGTCATTAGGATTTATTGTTTTTGAGAAAATGTGGTGAGGTGACTGATATAGATTCTGAAGATTTATCTAGTAGACTACTCCTACTTAGAATTCACCTCTTTTTTTCTTTTCTCTCTCTCTTTTTTTTTTAAGAGATGGGGTCTCACTGTCACCCAGGCTGGAGTGCAGTGGTGCAATGATGGTTCATTGCAGCCTTGAACTACTAGGCTCAGGCAGTCCTGCTTCAGCCTCCAAAGTAGCTGGAACTACAGGTGGGCACCACCATGCCCAGATAAATAATTTTTTTTTTTTTTGTAGAAATGGAAATGGAGTCTTACTATGTTTTTCCAGGCTGGACTTAAACTCCTGAGCTCAAGCAATCCTCTCTCCTCAGCCTCCCAAAGTGCTGAGATTATAGATGTAAACTACCATGCCAGCCCCTTATTTTTTTAGTTTTATTATTATTTTTTTGAGGTGGAGTCTCACTCTTTCACCCAGACTGGAGTGCAATGGCATGATCTCGGCTTGCTGCAACCTCTGCCTCCTGGGTTCAAGCGATTCTCCTGCCTCAGCCTCCTGAGTAGCTGGGATTACAGGCACCTGCCACCACACCCGGCTAATTTTTGTATTTTTAGTAGAGACGGGGTTTCACCATGTTGGTCAGGCTGGTCTCAAACTTCTGACCTCAAGTGATCTGCCCACCTCGGCCTCCCAAAGTGCTGGGATTACAGGCATGAGCCACCACGCCCTACTCAGCCCCTTATTTTTTTAATTTGTTCTTATTTGGTTTTAATGCTCATGGAGATTCTCACCCACTGTTACCAGTTAGCTTCCCCAAATTACACTTTAACTGTTGATTTTGTAATAAAAATAAATAAATTTTTATCCACGAATAAAAATCTTAATGGATTTTGGCCAGTAGATTTTAAACTGTATTTTGCAAATTCCTGGGAGTATCAGGGAGCACCTCTGGAGCTGTGTTACAGGGCATGAGGGCAATGGGTGGCGGACCGATGTCCAGCTTCCAGCTTTGGGCTCCTTTCTGGTGGCCCCTTCTGCTATCTGAGCAGGTGTTCTGTTCTTGATTTCTTAATGGATTTTGGCCAGTAGATTTTAAACTGTATTTTGCACATTCCTGGGAGTATCAGGGAGCACCTCTGGAGCTGTGTTACAGGGCATGAGGGCAATGGGTGGCGGACCAATGTCCAGCTTCCACCTTTGGGCTCCTTTCTGGTGGCCCCTTCTGCTATCAGAGCAGGTGTCCTGTTCTTGATTTCACATATTTGGTTTCCAAGTAAGATTTTATTTGAACAAAGGATTTCTTGGCCAAAACAAGTTTGTAAGTGATTGGGCCACATGTTTCTAAGTTTCTGCTTCCTGTTCCTTGCCAAATTTGTTTTATATTCTGGCAGCTCCTAATTGTTTCAAGCTACTACTGTGGATCTGTGTTGAAAAGCCTGGGAAATCTTCGGTCTTAATAACTTTATAACTTTGATGCCTGTGGGGAGAGATAACCAAGTAAGCAGTTAGATATTTACAGCAAGAACTATAGCTTGGGAGTTATCAGTATAGGGACTCAGTTCAAGTTATATGTCTCCCCAGGAGAGTGTTTCTAGAGAGGGGTGAGATGGGTCAAAGATCAAATTCTGGGGAATAGCTATGCTGGGCTAAGTGCCGTTCTCTGTATTCACGTTAACCAAATGTGCATTTTGGTTAATGAAGTTTGCATTTCATATTTTAATTTTATAATTCCCCCATGTACAGTTGTACATAACTGCCAAAAGAGTTGATGCATGGGTATATATGTGTGTGGGGGCGGGGGGTAGCATGATGGGGTCAGAGGACAGGGCTTGGAAACCAGCCAAGGATGCTTATCCTTTCTTTGAAAACTCTGCATCATGCACAAATCACTGGGGCCCCTTCTACATGCAGGTTGAAGTGCACAATGAGAGGATAAACTTGGGTGGTTACCTAGTGAATTTGGCAATTCAGACAGCTGTTGTGGCATTTTTTGACATAAAATTATTTGTTAAGAAATATCACGGTTTCTTACCTTAAAAAATCCAGACATTTCCCCCGTATCTTAGTTCTCCCTTGTGGAACTTGAATAGTGACTGCTAGGTTTTGGGTGTGATCCCATGGACGTTTAGGTCAAATCCCCACTCCACATGGGTCTGTAGCTAATTGTGTTTTATTGACACAGACTCCACCCTCAATGCCAGCCGGCTCTTTGGTAAATTTAGTCATGAGGAACACCTGGCAACAGCTACTAACTTAATTAAAAAATTCAAAAACACTCTTAGAAAAAGGCAGAGTACCTAGATAAAGAACAAATAAATACTCATAAATAAGATACTTGTTAAAATTATTTTACTGGATAATTGAAGTGTTCCAGTGATTAAGGGACTCGTCATTTTATCAAAATTAAGCCCCATATATTTTTTCCTTCCTTTCTTACTTGCTGAGATTGACTTCTTTCATTATCTTCCATATTCAAAAAAAGATAAAATTTAGACAACCATATATTCTGATTTTATTACAGATGAAGATCTAACTAAAATTTCAAGTTTTGCTCAGTAACTGATGGACCCAAATTGGTATCTCAGAATGTTCCTGGCATATTCTGCTTTCTTTGTCAATTCTTGCATGATAGTATACCTAATTGACTGCTAATGCAGGCTCTGTTAAGGTGAAATTTCAGTTTAGCCTTTTTTTTTTTTTTTTTTTTTTGATATGGTGTCTCGTTCTGTCGCCCAGGCTGGAGTGCAGTGGCACGATCTCGGCCCACGGCAACTTCTGCCTCCCAGGTTCAAACAATTCTCCTGCCTCAGCCTCCTGAGTAGCTGGGACTACAGGCGCACGGCGCCACACCCAGGGAATTTTTTTTTTGTATTTTAGTAGAGACGGGGTTTCACCATGTTGCCCAGGCTGGTCGCAAACTCCTGAGTTCAGGCAATCCACCCGCCTCAGCCTCCCAAAGTGCTGGGATTACAGGTATGAGCCACTGCGCCCGGCCTCAGTTTAGCTTTTAACAGCTTTAAGCAGAATCTGTAGAAGGGACATTTGATTTAGATGAAATAGAATTAATTACCTTTAAAGTCTCTAACAAAAAATATTGTGATTAAACAATGCTGAAAATAACTTCATGAGTTTACCTCTTCCCAGGCAAACATGCACTGAGGCCCTGCCATGTGTTAGACAGGGTTCTTCCTCAAAGGCTTGCCTTTTTCTGGGGAAGATACTTCCCAGGAGATGGAAAGCCTTTGAGGAAAGGCCTCTGTACACACAAGTGTGTGTACAAAGTATCACAGCATTGGAATGAGTCCCATAAGTGATCATCTGCTATGGACGTGCAGAGCCAGAGGCACTTAACGTTGCTGAGGTTGGTCAAACCATTAAATAATTGTAGAAATTCGCAGGTTGAACCTTCTAGGCAGTAGGAGCAACAGGTGCAAAAGCGCTGAGGTGGGAATTGCCTTGGAATTGAAAGCACTGCTCATCTTCGGATGGTGTGGCATGGCTGACAGGTAGGGAATATGTGTGGCCAGGGGTCTGGAGAAGGCTAGAGGAGCAGGCAGGAGCGAGAGCATCAGGGTCTGGTACATCGCACCACCAAGGGGTTTTGATTTTTCTTTGAGTTTTTGAACAAGGGAGTGGGTGGGAGTGGGGATTTGGTGATAAAATTAGCTTGTGTTTCAAGCAGATAACTCTGAATGGGGTTTGAAGAAAGGCCCCAGAGGCTCTGTTAAAATGGTGCAGATGGGAAATAAGATTAATGCCTTATGGTAAGACTTTTATTTATTATTTTTATATTCCTGTTGCTTGGTGCCCTATAAGGCATGTGGTAGAAATGCGTGGTAGAAAGTTTGATATTCTGGGCAAGAAATTCAAAATTGTATCATCCGCTAAGAAGCTCAGTTGAAATCACTTGTCTGGATGTCTTTTCCTGAGGAAAAGGGAAAGAGTGAGGTATGAAACAGGTTGAAGAACTTGGGGGAATAACTAGACTGTGCTCACGGGATACCCAGGGCATCTCTCAGTCATTGCACCTTTTGTTTTATTCTCTAATTATCTAGGTGTGTTTTGGTCTTTTTCACTGGTCCAACAAGAGGGCAAAGACTATGTATTCTTTATAGCTTCACTGCCATTGCACAACTTTGGATGGGGTCATTTATGTGCCTGTGTAGTGTGTCTGCACTGTGAATAGTGCCTGGAGTAGTGCTTCAGCTTAACTGGTCCTAGCAGCTGTCATGGTACCTGACATATGGTAAGAGTTTAATATGCTTGTTGAATGAATGAATGAATGAATGATGACACAACATACAATGAGTGGTCAGAGGAAGAGAATCTAGCGAAAGAAACTAAGAAGCAGGGGTTGGTAGGGAAGAAAGATAAGTAGTAGAGACTCCTATCATGGAAACTCAGGGAAAAACAAGTTTTTGTCATGACAGAGAGGTCAGCAGTGCCACATTCTACAGAGATTGGCCAATTAAGAATGCCAGAGTAAACACTGGCAATTAGGAGTCACTGGTGATAATGTCAAAAACAGCCTGAGTGGTGTGTGGAGGACACAGGAGGCAAATTCCCTTCCATTGAGGTGGGAATGGGAAGAGAAGCAAGGAGATTGTCAGTATAGACAGGACCTTAGAGGGTGGGTTTGTGAAGGGAGGATTCTAATCCGTGAGAGCCAGAAAGGGTGGTAAGGCTGAAGGGGAGTTTTCTTCCCTGCTTTTTCCTTCTCTTCCCTTCTTTTCTCCCTCACATTCTCCCTTCCTGCTTTCAAGAAAAGAGACACATGAGTAAATTTATAGGCTAAGGAGAACCCAGTGAAAAGGTCTAGGTTCAAAATACAGAAAAAGTAGTAAAGGATACTAGCTGGCAAGACTAAATATAGAGTGACAAGTCTTTCTTTGAAACAGGAAGAAAAAAGATAAGGATGCATGTGGATATGAATAAATTGGAGAAATAGGAAATGGAGGAAAATAATAAACTGAAAGAAAGGAAAGGAAGTGGAGGAAAATCCCATCTAAGGTCTCAATTGTGTCTACAAAATAATAGCTAACGTGTTTTGGGCACTTTCTATATCGCAAGCATTGTTAAAATACCTTACATAGATAACTCACTAAATTCTTTCCACAACCTTGTGAAGATGGAATTGTCTTAATTTACAATTGAGGTAACTAAAGTACAGAGAGGTTAAGTCACTTATCTGAGGTTATAGAGTGACTAAGAGGCAGAACCAGAATGCAAAGCTGTGTACCATCATGCTGTACTGCTGAAAATAAGGGGCACATGGAGTACTTAAGACTTCAAATAACCAGTGTATGTAAGGAACAAGTGCAATACATTTTTGCTGAGTCACACCAAGCACTTAGTTTCTGTTGGAATTCATAATTATGTTTTGCCATTAATCTCCAGGATTGAGAGATTTCCTCTAGTAAAACTTGATTTACCAGTGGTAGAAGTGGAAATGTTTGGGTGTTCAGATTGATGCAGAATTGGGGGTTAGTAGTTTGAAACAGAGGTGCTTCTAGCAAGAGAGCAATTGAAGTGATGGATCATGAGGTCTAGCAGCCAAGAAGAGGGAAAAGAGAGCAGGACCAGTTAATGGAATGGGGGAAAGCGGAGCAGCAAAGGGCCCAAGGGCTCAAGGGGGTTGAAAACCAGGTGCAATAAGAGTTAGGGTGTTGGAGATGTTTGGAGGATAGACAGTTGGGATTCAAGAAGGATACTTAATTCTCAATACAACTCTAGATTTCAGAAGTGAGGGCTGGCTTCACCTTGTGATGACAGGTAGATAGTGTGGCTTTGGGAGTACATGGCTGAAATGGATTGCAGGTGAATGCTATGGGACATGAGGTGGTCAAACTTGACGCTGAGAATGGCAAAGCTGCTGGATAGATGTTGACTGGGCCCTGCCTCTCATTGGAGGATGGTTCCTGGTAGTCCTAAGGATGGTCTGGACTTCAGGAGGACACAACCCAAGTATGGGCAGTAATGTGGAAGATACAAAAGGATAGCTGGTTTCTGGCATACAGTAAAGACCACTTGATGATCTCAATAGAACATTGTCAAAGGACAGTTGCATAGCTTACATTTTGCATGGCAGTGTTTGAAAAATAACTTGAAGTATGAATTGGCAAAACAACACACATCACAGGTAACTTTGGATGCTTCAGCCAGATTACAATTGAAAGAAAAGACTACATGCCCTGATGAAACCTCCTCCTCTTCTTCCTCCTCCTCCCTCTTTCATTTTTCCTTGTAATGTGCGGTGTGACACTCTCTGGACAGAGAGAGGCAGCTGAAGATCATCAGGCTTCCAGATGTGGAGCTTTGTTATGACATGTGGGGGTGAGGGTCATGGGAGAGGGGCCGGAAGCTTCAGTAGGACTCAGTGTGGTGTCCTCTGCTTCTGTAGTTAGCCATGTGATGGGAAACCAGCAATATGTGTTTCCTTTGTACAGCTGTACATATTATTGTTTCTTTTTCTCCTCTGCCCGTGTAGGATTCTAGGAAATCAAAGTTAGATCTGATGTAAGCTTAGAAAGCCCCACATATGAAGATATGGAGCTATTGCTCTGTGACAGAATATGTGTACTAGGTCTGATCCATAAGTGCCATGCATAGAAAATGTAGTTGGTAGCACGTTTTGGGGTGTAAGGAACAGAAATCTCGACTTGGACTGGCTTTGTTGGGACTAGGATCAGTTACAATGGGATCAGCTACAATGTCTATGACAGAGACAAGGCATTATTGTCAGATTCAGACAGCCTTACTAAGGGGAAGGAGCCTTGGCTGGCAATCAAGTCCCCAACTTCAGCATTTGATAGCAGCATGCACTTGGACAGATATCACCTTCCATGAGCCTCAGTTTTCTCTTACAAGACCATTGCAGGGATTGAAAGCACTTTACATAAACTCTAAGTAGCTATACAAATGTGACTTACTCATTTAATAGTAAAAATAATGACAATAACAAGAATACTTCCATTTACTGAGCATGTACGTGTTCCAGGCACTGGCTGGAGGCTTATCTGCATTCTCTTTATTACCCACTAAATACATAACAAGCAATGATCATATCCAGGCACTCTAGTAAGTACTTTATTTCCAATCTCAGTTAAGCTGAGATCTGAAACATTAAGGCTCAAGGGCAGGGGCAGAGAACAGGTATGGGTTCAGTTTCACCCAGGGGTTCCATTTTTTTTTTTTTTTTGGCCTATGTGACCCAGTAATGGCAGCTGACATGCGGCCTTGGACAGTTCTTCTATCTGCCAGGGATTGTCATTTGCTAACTAGTTCAGGGCTAACTGCATGGGTGATTTCCAAAACACAAGTGTACGTGTGCTTTTAAAACACTCGATGCTTTTGTTTCTACTGTTCTTTTCTGAAATGTAAGCTTTTTGCATTTTTAAGCTTTTGAAATAGTTGAGGGATTTACAAATGCTTATTGAGTTCTAGTATATGTATTGGCTAATTTGAACCTCATGAAGAAGTCAAGCTTGAATTTGTATTGTATTAAGGCTTAGTGACCATGGGACCTGTCAGTAAGGTTTGAAGTTAGAAGGTAGGGGACATAATTTTTTGATGTTGCAAATTGCCTTGCTTTGAGCATTGTGTGAGATGAACTTTTTCCATATTTTTGGTTTATATTGTTATGATAGTTTTCCTGAAGCAGCCTTGGTAGGTGGGTCAAAGGGTTTGAACTTCTTTTTATATAGATTGCCTGATTGTTTTGTGGAAGCTTTTTGGATGGTGACAATGATATACTTGTAGTGCTATTTGAGAAATATGCGTTTTTCTCTTTGTATGATTCTTTTTTTTCAGACAGAGTCTTGCTCTGTCACCGAGACTGGAGTGTAGTGGCGCGATCTCGGCTCACTGCAACCTCCACCTCCCAGGTTCAAGCAATTCTCTTGCCTCAGCCTCCCGAGTAGCTGGGATTACAGGCACCTGCCACCACATCCAACTAATTTTTGTATTTTTAGTAGAGACAGGGTTTCACCATGTTGGCCAGGCTGGTCTTGAACTCCTGACCTTGTGATCTGCCCGCCTCAGCCTCCCAAAGTGCTGGGATTACAGGCATGAGCCACCGCGCCCGGCCTTTGTATGATGTTTTATATGTCTGGGATTATAAAAGATTTCCAAAAAATCTGAGTCATTCTGTTGACATGTAACATTCTTTTCCTCGGAACCCCCCCACCCCCTGCAATGACAATAAAAATGATGTTTCCATGGTTCAGCCTATACTAGATCTTGAGGAAATCCAGCCTACATCAATTCCTGCCTATTAGTTCATAAAGTCTCGGGGGGAAACTAAACTTGTGCATCTGAATTCATCCTCGCCCTGGTGTGAGTTCCCTCTCAAGAGGCTTCCTGATCCTGTGTGCACATACACTCCCTGAGGGCCTATATTACAGACACATCTGTTTTTTATTCATAGTTCCGGTTCTCACGCTGGGATCCCTGCTATACTCTCAAACAATTTATGAGTAAATTGATGTGGAAAACGAAGTGGGAGATACCAGTTTTTGCTGATAGGGTATTTTTTTTTCTTCTCTCAACTTTTGTTTTAGGTTTAGGGGATACATGTGCAGGTTTGTTCCGTGGGTAAATTGTGTGTTGGTGGGGTTTGGTGTACAAATGATTTCTTCACCCAGCAGTGAGGATAGTACCCGATGCGTAGTTTTTGGACCCTCACCTTTCTCCCACCATGCCTCTTCAAGTAGGCCCCACTGTCTTTTGTTCCCATTTTTGTGGCACAGTATCAATATGGGATATGTGTTTTGGAGTTGTAGTGAAAGTGACAAGACTTTCATTCATATAACTGAATGTCCCATATAATTATTTCAACAATTCCTAAAATACTTCTCCCCAACTGTTCCTGCCTGCCCTAAGATATACTAATGCTGAAGCTATGTAGCAACCACCACTATTCTTAAATAGATTTTTAAAATATCATAGTTGTGATCATAGTGTATATTTAGTATATAATATATATTGAGTATTTATATTTTGTTTTCTGCCTGTACATTTCCCCAGGTAATTTTAAACACCTAATGGGTTAGATATGATAATAGGAAAAAGCAAAAAGTGGGACCACCCCTGCCACATAAGGGTCCACTGGCAGTGACCAAAACTGTGGCCAGGATTGTCAGGTAGGTGGAAAGAGAGTGCTCTTTGGGGGCTGGGCCTCAGAGTAACCCTATGAGTAGGTAGAAGATGGAGGCCCAGGAGGTCACTTGTTCCAGGTCACACAGCAAGTCAATGGAAAGCCTAGATTTCAATCCTAATCTTCCTAAATCCAACTTGCATGTTCTTTGCTTTTCTTCGTTTCTTTTTCCAGATTTGAATTTTTTAAATCACCTCGAAAATAATCCAGGCTCTAAAGAAGGGAATAAAGGAGATACTGCTCCCTCCACTGTCTCTCATACCTTAGGCTTGCACTGTGAACAGTTTGGTGTGCTTCCAGGCCACCTTCCTTGCATGTACAAATTGCCTAAGGAAACCAGCTATGCCTGTCACCAGCCAGACAGAACAGCTGCTGGGGGTAGGGCACGACTTGTCTTCTCCAGGACCTACCTCGGTGAGGCTTGTGGCATGCTGGGCTCTGGGGACCAGGACACACTGAAGTTTAACAGCAACAGAGAGAAGCCAGAGTGCCCCTGGCAGCCAACCTTTTGGGAAAGGAGAGCTATTTGTGCTCTCTGGCTTTCTGCCTGCACTGTTCTGACTTCCCAAGCAGAGAACAGAGCTCCTTACCAGTGGAGGGCTTCATGGAGGCCCAGGGACTGCCTCTTGTTTATCTCTGTTTTTCCTGTGCCTGCATTTATTGGTGCCCAGCTACTGTTGCATGAAAGGAATGAAGATGCCCTAACCCTAGTTCTGCTGGTAAATCATTTGAGTGACTTTGAGCAAGTCACTTCAAGATTAGAAGCCTAGTCTGTTTTCCCCAAGTCTAAGGTGCCCTTTTTTCCCTCCTTATTTTAATGTTTCTGAAATAAGATGTGATTGGCATCTTAGGTGTATCTATTTAATATAGTAGTGTTTCTTAATTTTTCCTTTTTCTTGAAAAGTTGTAATAGCGGGATAACTCACAATTTATGTTATTCTAGGACTGTTGGAATATGGCAATCATTTTCTTGAAGGATTGTTGAGATAGTGGCTACCTCCTGTGAACTGTGAAGTTTTATATAAATATCAAGAATCAGAAAACTGCCCAGCTGTGTTGTTACTGCCCAACCGCCCCTGTTTCATTATTTCTCAGAGATGCCCAGACAGGAACTTCTTGATTTAAAAAGTAATGACATTCCTCTATTCAATAAAGTTGGAGCCAGGTGCAATGGCTCATGCTTGAAACCCCAGGGGTTTGGGAGGCCAAGGCAGGAGGATTCCTTGAGTCTAGGAGTTGAGACTAGCCTGGGCAACATAGTGTGGCCCCAGTCTCTACCAAAAAAAAAATTAATTACCTGGGCAAGTGGCATGCGATTATAGCCCTACCTACTTGGGAGGCTGAGGCAGGAGGATTGCCTGAGCCCAGGAGAGGTTACAGTGAGCTATGATTGTGCTACTGCATTCCAGCCTGGGTGTCAGAGTGAGACCCTGTCGCTTAAAAAAAAAAGAAAAGGTGGTATTCTAGGTACATTTCTATTCTGTCCCATCGCCCTGCCCCCCATGGAACTCAATAAACTATTTTGTTTTTATTTTTTATTCTTTTGAGATGGAGTTTCACCTTGTCACCCACGCTGGAGTACAGTGGCACAATTATAGCTCACTGCAGCCTTGAACTCCTGGGCTCAAGGGATCCTCCTGCCTTATCCTCCTAAGTAGGTGGGATTACAGGCACATGCCATTGCACCTGGCTAGTTTTTAAAATTTTTTGTAGAGATGGAGTCTTGCTGTGTTGCCCAGGCTAATCTCAAACTCCTGGCCTCAAACGATCCTCCTGCCTCAACCTCCCAAAATGCTGGAATTACAGGTATGAGCCATCATGCCTGGTACTATTTTTATTTCAAGTGAAACAAACAAGTAAACATGGCTTTTAAACATTTGAACTTTTCTTAAATTAGGCCTTAGCAAGAATCAATTGCTTACTATGGATTTAGTGGATTCCTGGCCCTTACTGGAAATATCATTAGGGCCACAAAACTCTTAAACAGAACGTTAGTCCAAAAAAGAAGTGTTGGGACTCAAACTGAAAATGAGGAAGCTATTGAATGCTTACAATCTTCCAGGTGACATCAGGGGATCAAAAACAATTACTCAGACACTCTATTCCTGTCCAGATAGAGTTAAGTTTGGAGGGAGCAAAGGTTGCAAAGCCTAGGAACTGAGCTAAAATTTCACTTTCCAGCTTAATTCAGCCAATTTGCCCTAATACCAAGTCTGAAGGAGTTTGCAATCTAGTAGGAAACAATTTACCTTGCCAGTTAAAAACATGGTGCTAACCAAATCACCAGTGGAAACAAGATCACAGAGAGAGTATTTACATTCCTAAAAGAAATCTCATCAGTTATTTAGAGTTTCTATTTTCAAGTTAATGGTCTGTCACAGCATTTAAACCAGAGGTTGCAAAGACAGACGTTTTGGGGGCCTCCAGTGTGAAGTAGCTGAGTGGTGACATCATCGGGAGGGGCTGGACCATAGCCAAATCAGAGAGGACACGTCAGGGCTCATTCTCTCACCATTCCACAGATACTTAAGTTCCGCTCTTGGTGATAGGGATACATCAGTGAACAAATTCAACAAAAAATTCCTGCCTCTCGGAGTTTACATTCTAATCCGCTGCTGTCTTAGAAAACAAATAACTAATAAGAGTAAATGAGTCGGACACACCGGTGTGTTCCTGTGAGTAAATTGTATGGACTTAGATTTTGTTCGCTTTTAGGCCCTTTTCACACAGCTAAGATTCTGCATACATAAGATTTACCATATAATATAAGTAGAGTTAGTTTGTTTTTGGCGTTCTGCTTGGTCTGATGATATAACTTGCCAAATGACCATATTTATAAGATATTATTGGCTCTGCAAGGCAGTACCTGGTTTATGTAATTCTAGTTTTGCTATTTAATTGAAAATGAAAGCTCATTGTGAAAAATCCCATTTATTTCTCCTGTTACGGTACTGATTGTGATGACTTTCTGTGGTTAATTCATGATGACTTAGTGATTTACCATGGCCACAGTCGTGAATTCCATGGCTCCGGGCTGGAGAGTGCAGGGGGTGCTCTTGCAAGCCTGGTTTTCTTTGGGCAATACAAGCAGGGCTTTCTACACTGTGACTCTGATGAGATCACTATAATAACAAGCCTGGGAGCTTGGACCTGGGAAACCATATGCCTTTTCTTGAGCTTCTTGTGGGAAAACGGGGATAAGAAGCATCTGGAACTGCACTTATCTTCAGTTTCGACAAGTGGAACTTCTACTGTGCCTGTAAAGTGAGGCAAAATGGATCGTTGTTGAGAGAAAAAAAGCAGGTGGCTGGAGGGGAATAGAGCCCTCCGACACTGACTTCAATATCCTGGGTGACTCTGTTTTAGCAAATGAATGAATACCGAGGATATGAATGTCTGTGGCATGGATTCCTGTTTCAGGAGGCTCTTTGCATGTGAACCTAGGAGCGCATTAATTCTGCTGAACAAGGGTCTTAACATTCCCAATGTGGGGGATTTTTCACTGGAGGGATTTGAGAGTCCTGACAAGCTGTATGTATTACAGAAGTGGTCTTGGGAAATCCATGTGTCCTCATGTAATCATATCATCCATTGAAATTGCTCCCCGGTACCTAACAGGCCGCTTTTCTTTTTTTTTTTTTTTTGTTTTGTTTTGTTTCTTTTTTTTTTGAGATGAAGTCTTGCTCTGTTGCCAAGGCTAAAGTGCAGTGGTGCAATCTCGGCTCACTGTGACCTCTGCCTCCTGGGTTCAAGCAATTCTCCTGCCTCAGCCTCCCAAGTAGCTGGGATTATAGGTGCATGCCACTATGACTGGCTAATTTTTTGTATTTTTAGTAGAGATGAGGTTTCACCATGTTGGCCAGGCTGGTCTCGAACTCCTGACCTCAGGGGATCCCCCTGCCTTGGCCTCCCAAAGTGCTGGGATTACAGGCATGAGCCACTGCACCTGCGCACCCGGCCCGCTCCTTTTCATCTCTACAAAGTACAGTGGGCACTATTGTGGATTGATGGGTCATGTCAACCCAGATTTATGTTTAAGCCCTGTAAACATTGAGGAAACATTGTCACCCCCAATGTGATGGTATTTGGAAGTGGGGCCTTTGAGAAGTGATTAGGTTTAGATGAAGTCACAAGGATGGAGTCTTCATGACGAAATTAGTGTCCTGATGAGAAGAGGAAGAGAGAAAAATCTGTCTCTCCCCATACATGCTCTGAGAAGGGCCATGTAAGCAAGCACACAGCCAGAGGGCCATTGTCTACAGGCCAGGAAGAGTGCCTTCACCAGAACCCAAGCATGCTGGCACTCTGTTCTCAGACATCCAACCTCCAGAACTGTAAGAAAAATAAATGTCTATTGCTTAAGCCACCAGCCTATGGTATTTTGTTATAGCAGCCTGAGCTAAGACATACACAGTCCTCTGATAGTATCATTTCTTTCTTATTTGACTTCAGTGACACCAAGCTCTCCTGGACTTCTCTTTATCTTTCTGGCCACACTTTCTCAATTTCCTTGCAACCGCCTCTTTTCCTAACCCTTCCTAATCTCTTTCTTCTTCCACCTACCTGCAAGGCACCTTGCTACTCTTACGGTCTGTAGACCAGTGAAGGCGTCACTTGTGAGCTTGTCAGAAATGTGAATTTCAGATTCCACCCAAATCTGCCAAATCTGAATCCGCCATTTAGCAGGTGGTACCTAGGAAAATCTGAGAAGCCCTGCTCTTTAGGATTTCAGTTATCAACTGAATGATCTGACCTCCAAGTATACATCTGGACACTAGATCTCTCTCCTAGGCTCTTGACCAGTTCATCTAACAGGTCCACTTAGAGGTCTCACAGGGATATCACACTTTTATCCATCCAGAATCTGACTTCTTTTTTCCCATATATGCCTCTCCTTCTTTGAGCAACCAACAAAATATAGGACCTTTCCAGAAAGTTTTACTTAAGAATGCCCATTTAACCACATACTCCTGGTTTAAATGGTTTCTTTGGGGTCAGGGCTAATTGTCAGCTGGTGGGCACTGGTCTGACTAGTCCCTTGTTCTACTGGTCTCTGATTTCTCAGTGTTATCAGTCTCTTGCTAAATATTTTGATTTTTACCCATCAAGTCACATTTGATTAGTAACAAGTCTAACTTTTTATCTTCTGTGGTGTTTCAAGGTATACATTTTATAAATATATTAAGTATTAATCATTATATTTGTCATTAATTCATTACAGATGCAAGTGGTAAATAAATATATTTAATGGTGAGGAAATATGATATTCTCTAATTTTAGTGTCAGATTTTCAAAATATTTGTGAATGACCACAGTGAGTCCAAAGGAAGAACCATCAGGAATGCAGTGTGACCTGATATGTCACATGATTGAATCATACATCTTTTTGGGAGAGAGAAATCAGAGACAACGTAACTGTCCAACAATAGGGGATTGGTGAAGTCAGTTACAGTGCATTCAAACAATCAAATACTTTGCAACCATTAAAATGATCAGACAGAGTACATTTATTAACATAAGTATACATCCATGGTATCATTATGTGAAAAGAGCAATATAGATTAAATGATCCTGGTTTCATTTTTTTTAAAATTATGGTTAAGTGTACATAACATAAAATTTACCATTTTAACCATTATTAAGGGTACAATTCTGTGTCATTAAGTACTCAATAGGAAAAACAAACTGTTTTCCTGTCTAGTCTATTCTCAATACTTGAGAAAACTTTGACATCAAAGGTATGGGGTTTTCCACACTGAGTAGTCCTCCAGTTCTCTACAGATACCACCTAGGTGTCCTGCAATTTAACTCAGTTCTGAAACTATCTACCTGGAGATAGCAGATCCCACAGATTAAGGACTCTGTCCCATAAGACAGCCCCCACTTCAGATGCCAATTCCACGTCCTGGTTGGCACCCATACTTTGACCCAACCTGCTATAAATCAGAGGTTCCAACCCCCTCTTGGGTTCGATCATTTGCTAGAATGGCTCACAGAACTCAGGAAACCAATCTACTTACTAGATTAGCAGTTTATTACAAAGGATATATTGAAAGATACAAATGAACAGCCAGATGAAGAGGTACGTAGGGCAAGGTCCGGGAGATTCCCAAGCTTCTCTCTTACTGGACCTTTGGCTTGTGGATGCATTCTTGTTCACCAGCTTGGAGGCTCTCTGAACACTGTCCTTTTGGGTTTTAATGGAGGCATAATTGCATAGGCAATAATCATTAACCATTGGTGGTTAAGTCAATCTTCAGGCCCTATTCCTTCCCCTAAGGTCAAGGGTGGCTTGGGTTGGGGCAGAAAGTTCCAACCCTCTAATCACAAGTTTGGCTTCTCTGCAAACATCCTCCAACCTGAGGCTGCCCAGGAGCCTGCAGACACTAGTCATCTCATTAGTGTGCAAAAAGAAACATCACCTACAAGATTTGAAGTTTTCTTAAAATTCCTTATGATGGGGAGCGCAGAGACCAAATATTTCTCACTATGTCAGAAGTATGTTCACCATTCGCATTGTTGTGTATTAATCACCACCATCCATCTCCAGAACTTTTTCATCTTCCCATACTGAAACTCTGTGCCCATTAAATACTAACTCCCCTTTCTGCTCTCCCTCAGGCCCTGGCAACCACCATTCTACTTTTTGTGTCTATGAGTTTGACTACCCTAAGGACCTCACATAAGTGGAATCATACAATGTTTGTACTTTTGTGACTAGCTTTTTCACTTAGCATAATGTCTTCAGGCTTCATTTATTGTGTAGTATATATCAGAATGTCCTTCCTTTATAAGGCTGCGTAATCCATTATGTACCACATTTTGCCTATCCATTCATCTATTAATGAACATTTGGGTTGCTTCCTCTCTGGGGCTATTGTTAATAATGTGTCTATGAACATGGGTGTACAAACATTTGTTTGAGTCCTGGCTTTTAATTCTTTTGGGTATATGTCTGAAAGTGGAATTGCTGGATTGTATGGTAATTCTGTTTTTAATTGTTGTTTGTTTTTAAATTTTATTTGTTTATTATTATTATATTTTAAGTTCGGGGTACATGTGCACAACATGCAGGTTTGTTACAGAGGTATACATGTGCCATGTTGGTTTGCTGCACCCATCAACTCGTCATTTACATTAAGTATTTCTCCTAATGCTATCCCCTCCCCCAGCCCCTCCACCCTCCGACAGGCCCTGGTGTGTGATGTTCACCTCCCTGTGTCCATGTGTTCTCATTGCTCAACTCCCACTTATGAGTGAGAACATGCAGCGTTTGGTTTTCTCTTCTTGTGTTACTTTGCTGAGAATGATGGGTTTCCAGTTTCATCCATGTCCCTGCAAAGGACATGAACTCATCCTTTTAATGGCTGCATAGTATTCCATGGTGTATATGTGCCACATTTTCTTTATCCAGTCTATCATTGATGGGCATTTGGGTTGGTATCAAGACTTTGCTATTGTGAATAGTGCTGCAATACACATACGTGTGCATGTGCCTTTACAGTAGAATGATTTATAATCCTTTGGGTATATACCCAGTAATGGTATTGCTGAATCAAATGGTATTTCTAATTCTAGATCCTTGAGGAGTCACCACACTGTCTTCCACAATGGTTGAACTAATTTACGCTCCCACCAACAGTGTAAAAGCATTTCTATTTCTCTACATCCTCTCCAGCATCTGTTGTTTCCTGACTTTTTAATGATCACCATTCTAACTGGTGTGAGATGGTATCTCATTGAGGTTTTGATTTGCATTTCTCTAATGACCAGTGATGATGAGTATTTTTTTATAAGTTTGTTGGCTGCATAAATGTCTTCTTTTGAGAAATGTCTGTCCATATCCTTGGCCCATTTTGATGGGGTTGTTTGTTTTTTTCTTGTAAATTTGTATAAATTATTTGTAGATTCTGGATATTAGCCCTTTGTCAGATGGATAGATTTCAAAAATTTTCTCCGATTCTGTAGGTTGCCTGTTCACTCTGCTGATAGTTTCTTTTGCTGTGCAGAAGGTCTTTAGTTTAATTAGATCTCATTTGTCTATTTTGGCTTTTCTTGCCATTGCTTTTGGTGTTTTAGTCATGAAGTCTTTGCCCAGGCCTATGTCTGAATGGTATTGCCTAGGTTTTCTTCTAGGGTTTTTATGGTTTTAAGTCTTACATTTAAATCTTTTATCCATCTTGAGTTAATTTTTGTATAAGGTGTAAGGAACAGATCCAGGTTCAACTTTCCCCATATGGCTAGCCAGTTTTCCCAGCACCATTTAAATAGGGAATCCTTCCTTCCTTGCTTGTTTTTGTCAGGTTTGTCAAAGATCAGTTGGTTGTAGATGTGTGGTGTTATTTCTGAGGCCTCTGTTCCGTTCCATTTGTCTGTATACCTGTTTTGGTACCAGTACCATGCTGTTTTGGTTACTGTAGCCTTGTAGTATGGTTTGAAGTCAGGTAGCATGATGCCTCCAGCTTTGTTCTTTTGGCTTAGGATTGTCTTGGCTATGCAGGCTCTTTTATGGTTCCATATGCAATTTAAAGTAGTTTTTTCCAATTCTGTGAAGAAAGTCAGTGGTAGCTTGATGTGGATAGCATTGACTCTATAAATTACTTTGGGCTGTATGGCCATTTTCACGATATTGATTCTTCCTATCCATGAGCATGGAATGTTCTTTCATTTGTTTGTGTCCTCTTTTATTTCATTGAGCAGTTTGTAATTCTCCTTGAAGAGGTCCTTCACACCCCTTGTTAGTTGGATTCCTAGGTATTTTATTCTCTTTGTAGCAATTGTGAATGGGAGTTCACTCACGAATTGGCTCTCTGTCTGTTATTGGTGTATAGGAATGCTTGTGATTTTTGCACACTGATTTTGTATCCTGAGACTTTGCTGAAGTTGCTTATCAGCTTAAGGAGATTTGGGGCTGAGATGATGGGGTTTTCTAAATATACAATTATGTCATCTGCAAATGGAGACAATTTGACTTCCTGTTTTCCTGACTGAATACCCTTTATTTCTTTCTTTTGCCTGATTGCCCTGGGCAGAACTTCCAATACTATGTTGAAAAGGAGTGGTGAGAGAGGGCATCCTTGTCTTGTGCCAGTTTTAAAAGGGAATGCTTCCAGTTTTTGCTCATTCAGTATGATATTGGCTGTAGGTTTGTCATAAATAGCTCTTATTATTTTGAGATATGTTTCATCAATACCTAGTTTATTGAGAATTTTTAGCATGAAGAGCTGCTAAATTTTGTCAAAGGCCTTTTTTGCAAATATCAAGATAATGTAGTTTTTGTTGTTGGTTCTGTTTATGTGATGGATTACATTTATTGATTTGCATATGTTGAACCAGCCTTGCATCCAAGGGATGAAGCCAACTTAATCATGGTGGATAAGCTTTTTGATGTGCCGCTGGATTCGGTTTGCCAGTATTTTATTGAGAATTTTCACATTGATGTTCGTCAGGGATATTGGTCTAAAATTCTATTTTTTTGTTGTGTCTGCTAGGTTTTGGTATCAGGATGATGCTGGCCTCATAAAATGAGTAAGGGAGGATTCCCTCTTTTTCTATTGATTGGAATAGTTTCAGAAGGAATGGTACCAGCTCCTCTTTATACCTCTGGTAGAATTCGGCTGTGAATCCATCTGGTCCTGGACTTTTTTTGGTTGGTAGGCTATTAATTATTGCCTTAATTTCAGAGCCTGTTATTGGTCTATTTAGAGATTTGACTTCTTCCTGGTTTAGTCTTGGGAGGGTGTATGTTTCCAGGAATTTGTCCATTTCTTCTAGATTTTCTAGTTTATTTGCGTAGAGGTGTTCATAGTATTCTCTGATGGTAGTTTGTATTTCTGTGTAATGACAATACACAGAAATTGGTGGTGACATCCCGTTTATCATTTTTTATTCTGTCTATTTGATTCTTGTCTCTTTTCTTCTTTATTAGTCTGGCTAGCAGTCTATCTATTTATTGATCTTTTCAAAAAACCAGCTCCTGCATTCATTGATTTTTTTTTGAAGGGTTTTTTGTGTCTCTATCCCTTTCAGTTCTGCTCTGATTTTAGTTATTTCTTGCCTTCTGCTAGCTTTTGAATTTGTTTGCTCTTGCTTCTCTAGTTCTTTTAATTGTGATGTTAGGGTGTCGATTTTAGATCTTTCCTGCTTTCTCTTGTGGGCATTTGGTGCTATAAATTTCCTTCTACACACTGCTTTAAATGTGTCCCAGAGATTCTGGTATGTTGTGTCTTTTTTCTCATTGGTTTCAAAGAACATCTTTATTTCTGCCTTCATTTCGTTATTTACCCAGTAGTCATTCAGGAGCAGGTTGTTCAGTTTCCATGTAGTTGTGCAGTTTTGAGTGAGTTTCTTAATCCTGAGTTCTAATTTGATTGCACTGTGGTCTGAGAGACAGTTTATTGTGATTTCTGTTCTTTTACATTTGCTGAAGAGTGTTTTACTTCCAACTATGTGGTGAATTTTGGAATAAGTGTGATGTGGTGCTGAGAAGAATGTATATTCTATTGATTTGGAGTGGAGAGTTCTGTAGATGTCTATTAAGTCCACTTGGTCCAGAGCTGAGTTTAAGTCCTGGATATCCTTGTTAATTTTCTGTCTCATTGATCTGTCTAATATTGATAGTGGGGTGTTAAAGTCTCCCACTATTGCTGTGTCGGAGTCTAAGTCTCTTTGTAGGTCTCTAAATACTTGCTTTATGAATCTGGGTGCTCCTGTTTGGGTGCATATATATTTAGGATAGTTATCTCTTCTTGTCGATTGATCCCGTTACCATTATGTAATGGCCTTCTTTGTCTCTTTTGATCTTTATTGGTTTAAAATCTATTTTATCAGAGACTAGGATTGCAAACCCTGCTTTTTTTTCGCTTTCCATTTGCTTGGTAGATCTTCCTCCATCCCTTTATTTTGAGCCTATATGTGTCTTTGCATGTGAGATGAGTCTCCTGAATACAGTGCACTGATGGATCTTGACTCTTTATCCAATTGCCAGTCTGTGTCTTTTAACTGGGGCATTTAGCCCATTTACATTTGAGGTTAATATTGTTATGTGTGAATTTGATCCTGTCATGATGCTAGCTGGTTAGTTTGCCTGTTAGTTGATGCAGTTTCTTCATAGCATTGATGGTCTTTACAATTTGGCATGTTTTTGCAGTGGCTGATGCCGGTTGTTCCTTTCCATGTTTAGTGCTTCCTTCAGGAGCTCTTGTAATTATGGCAGGCCTGGTGATGACAAAATCTCTCAGCCTTTGCTTGTCTGTAAAGGATTTTATTTCTCCTTCACTTATGAAGCTTAGTTTGGCTGGATATGAAATTCTGGGTGGAAAATTCTTTTCTTTAAGAATGTTGAATATTGGCCCCCACTCCCTTCTGGCTTGTAGGGTTTCTGCTGAGAGATCTGCTGTTAGTCTGATGGGCTTCCCTTTGTGGGTAATCCGACCTTTCCCTCTGGCTGCCTTTAACATTTTTTCCTTCACTTCAACCTTGGTGAATCTGATGATTTTGTGTTTTGGGGTTGCTCTTCTCGAGGAATATCTCTGTGGTGTTCTCTGTATTTCCTGAATTTGAATGTTGGCCTGCCTTGCTATGTTGGGGAAGTTCTTCTGGATAATATCCTAAAGAGTGATTTCCAACTTGGTTCCATTCTCCCCGTCACTTTCAGGTACACCAATCAAATGTAGATTTGGTCTTTTCACATAGTCCCATATTTCTTGGAGGGTTTTTTCATTTCTTTTCACTCTTTTTTCTCTAATCTTGTCTTCTTGCTTTATTTCATTAATTTGGTCTTCAATCACTGATATCCTTTCTTCTGCTTGATCACTTTGGCTATTGAAGCTTGTGTATGCTTCACGGAGTTCTTATGCTGCGTTTTTCAGCTCCATCAGGTCATTTATGTTTTTCTCTACACTGGTTATTCTAGTTAGCAATTCGTCCAACCTTTTTTCAAGGTTCTTAGCTTTCTTGCGTTGGGTTAGAACATGCTCCTTTAGCTTGGAGGAGTTTGTTATTACCCACCTTCTGAAGCCTACTTCTGTCAATTTGTCAAACTCATTCTCTGTCCAGTTTTGTTCCCTTGCTGATGAGGAGTTGTGATCCTTTGTAGGAGAAGAAGCTGTCTGGTTTTTGGAATTTTTAGCCTTTCTGCGCTGGTTTCTCCCCATCTTTGTGGTTTTATCTACCTTTGGTCTTTGATGTTGGTGACCTATGGATGGGGTTTTGGTGTGGATGTCCTTTTTATTGATGTTGATGCTATTCCTTTCTGTTTGTTAATTTTCCTTGTAACAGTCAGACCCCTCAGCTGCAGGTCTTTTGGAGTTTCTTGGAGGTCCTCTCCAGACCTTGTTTGCCAGGTATCACCAGCGGAGGCTGCGGAACAGCAAATATTGCTGCCTGATCCTTCCTCTGGAAGCTTCGTCCTAGAGGTTCACCTGCCAGATGCCAGCCAGAGCTCTCCTGTATGAGGTATCTGTCAGCCCCTACTGGGAGGTATCTCCCAGTCAGGCTACATGGGGTCAGGGACCCAGTTGAGGAGGCAGTCTGTCTGTTATCAGAGCTCGAACACTCTGCTGGGAGAACCACTGCTCTCTTCAGAGCTGTCAGGCAGGGACGTTTAAGTCTGCTGAAGCTGTGCCCACAGCTGCCCCTTCCCCCAGGTTCTCTGTCCCAGGCAGATGGGGGCTTTATCTATAAGTCCCTGAGTGGGGCCGCTGCCTTTTGTTCAGAGATGCCCTGCCCACAGAGGTGGAATCTAGAGAGACAGTTGGCCTTGCTGAGCTGTGGTGGGCTCCACCCAGTTCGAACTTCCAAGTGGCTTTGTTTACACTGTGAGCATAATACCGCCTACTGAAGCCTCAGCAATGGCAGACACCCCTCCCTCTGCCAAGCTCCAGCATCCCAAGTCGATCTCAGACTGCTGCGCTAGCCACGAGAATTTCAAGCCAATGGATCTTAGTTTGCTAGGCTCTGTGGGCGTGGAACCTGCAGAGCCAGGCACCAGAGGGAATCTCCTGGTCTTCCGGTTGCGAAGACCATGGGAAAAGTGCAGTATCTGGGGAGGAGTGTACTGTTCCTTCCGGTACAGTCTCTCATGGCTTCCCTTGGCTGGGAAAGGGAAATCCCCTGACCCGTTGAGCTTCCTGGGTGAGGCAGCACCCCACTCTACTTCAGCTCACCCTCTGTGGGCTGCACCCACTGTCCAATCAGTCCCAGTGAGATGAACCAGGTATCTCAGTTGGAAATGCAGAAATCACCCATCTTCTGCATCAGTCTTGCTGGGAGCTGCAGACCAGAGCTGTTCCTATTCAGCCATCTTGCTGGAATTCTTGTTTTTTTTTTTTGTTTTTTTGTTTTTTAGATGGAGTCTCACTCTGTCACCCAGGTTGGAGTGCAGGAGTGCAGTGGCATGATCTCAGCTCACTGCAACCTCCACCTCCCAGGTTCAAGAGATTCTCCTGCCTCAGCCTCCCGAGTAGCTGGGACTACAGATGTTGCCACCACGCCGGGCTAATTTTTTGTATTTTTAGTAGAGATGGGGTTTCACCATGTTAGCCAGGATGGTCTCAATCTCCTATTTACATACATTATAAGTATATAAAATAATTATTCAAAGTATTCCAAATAAAAGTAGTGCCTATTTGGGTGGCAGATGTGGATGATTTTTATTGTCTTTTTGCTCCATTTTCTCCTTTTTCTGCATCAATTATGTATAACATGTATAATTAAAAATGCTTGACACTCAGAATCAAGCTGTATCAATTCAGAGGTTGATGGCAACCCCCATTTGCTCTGTCTGCTCAGCCTTCACCTGGGTCTTCATCCTTCTTGCCTTGAGACTTATGCTCCCTGGCACACTCTGTACCCTGGGTCCCTCCGATCATGCTCTGGTGCTCGGGGCTGCATGTTCCTCTGCCCAGTGAAGCAGAACCAGGGCTTGTTGGCAGTGGATTAGACTCTAGAAACATTGTAATCAGGCCCCAGCATGTGTCTTTCTGCTTCTCTCATCCACCTTCCTCCCCCATCTTGGTTTTTAGCATAAAATAAATCTCCTTTTTGGGTTTGTTCACTCACCAAGGTTTTGGCTGGTCATCTTTGTTAATTACAACTAGCCTGGGAGAGTACTTTCTTCCTAGTCTGTAACACTGTATATTCTGTAATTTTCTGAATACTTTTAGGCCTTATAGTGAGTATTTATGTCAACATCAAAAGCAATAATGGTTCCGTATGTACCAACTTGAAAAAAGCGGAAAATCTATTCATGGAGCCAATTACTACTTTTATGAAAATAAGGGTTGTCCAGGGTACAATAATATATATATTTTTTCTTTCACTTACTATGTTTGATTATGGGCCAGATGAAGGGTGGGTTGGAAAGTATGTTTGTGTTTTAGGGTTAGAGAACTTGATGAACCAGGGAACAGGTAATAAGGAAAGGCATTAGTTAAGAGCCTCTTTCCAACTAGTTAATGGACTCTTTACATGAGATTGACTGTTTTAATCAATGATCAGTGACCTTTTTGGGGAGCTTTTTTTGTTTTGTTTTGACAGGCTGATTCTGGCTGCTTAGTTTCAGGACCAAGAATTTGAAGCAACGGAAAAGAGACTTTCAGAGCTGTTTGAACTTGAACTATTTTGTGTAGATATGGGAAAAAGTGGTAAAATCTGATGACTAATTTTGAGGCCTCATGGAGATGGGAGCTGAAGCTGAGAAAATTGTGTATTGGGGAGGCACAAGAGTAAAATTCCATTTCTTAATTATTTTGTAACTGAACAAGACATTGCTGTTTATTTCCTCTCAACATGTCTTCCTTGTGCTGTTTTCTTGCAGACTTCTCAAATGAGAAGCATTTGATACCCTGGGGTTTTGGCTTGCTCTCGACTTCCTCCTTCACTTCCAGCCTCTGGTGATAGACTTGTCTTCCTCCACAGCCTCTGCTCAGGCCTCCCACTCCTTCCTGTTGCTGTGGCCCCAGCTGGCTACAGTGGCCTCTGTGGCCCAAATTGTATGGGAACAATTGCGGACTCCACCACAAGCATCTTTCTTTCCAGTCTCTTCTCAATCTTATTGTGGACTTGCCTTCTCCAGCGACTCTGAAAACACCCACCCTTCTTGACCCACCTGGCCCCATGGTCTTTTCAGGCTACTACTTCTGACTTACCTGTCCACATCTCTTCTTTATTTGGGCACATCTAGAAATTCATATGCTCCATGCCCTTACTGGACTTCGCCTTCTTTCTCTAACCCCACAGTGTGAAATCACTTCATATTTCATCTACTTCAATCATGCTGTACATCTGCATGGAAAAGGCAGAGAGCTATTAAGAGAGAGGTCTTGGGCAGGTTAATGGGATTTTATGGGGACCTTTTATAATTCTACATGGGATTGGAACAGCAACTATGGATTAAAGGGCATTGCATTCATTGTTTGTGGGTTTTCCTATTAAAGTGAGTCACCACCTTTTTAATCTTTTTCAAATAAAACAAGGCCTATGTTTACATGAGGATGCTAATGAAGGACCCACCACTTTAGTAAGGCATATTTAATGTAAAAGAAAAATAACGTGAAAAAGAAAAGGTAGGAGTCAATTATGTGAGGAATAAGTGACTCTGATGTGTTTATAATTTACTAAGATTTGTTATGCAAAGAGAATATTGCCTTGTTCTCTCTCATCCTATTGTTTCTAGTGACTTGGGGCTGCTTTTGAGAACATTTACCGGAGAGAGATGAACTAAGTGCTTGTCTGTTTTGACAAGGTACTTATTACCAAATAGGAACCCGCTGATCCTGATCATAGATTGCAGTTTTGATTGTAGATAGCGCACATGTTTCCTACAAGCTTTGCTGATCACCATTGCTCATCTTTTCAGCCTTTTATTAAGAGATAGGAGAAAGCAGACTGTTGGCTTCCTTGGACAGATGGAAGCCTAGTTGACATGAAGTTGGGGAATTCCTGATCCTCTGCCAAATTAACATTTATGAATCATGTTGGCTTCAATCTGTGACAACCAATACGATTTGGCAGCTGGAAACTGAAATGCACACTCCTTATGGAAGGGGTGTTGACTTTAGCAGTGTCCGACACATGTGCAGCCAAAATGACTGATGTTTATTTGCTTCTATAGTCCTCAAGGCTCAAGGCACATGACACAGTTTTGATAGCTGTCCAGTGCATGGCTCTGAAATGCTGCAAACTCCTGGGCAAGCTGCTGAGTTCTGCTCAGAAGCTTTACCATAAGTAGGTGAATGCATGCAAGATCTAGTTCTCAGTTGTATCAGGAATTTCTGTGGGCATCACTTTTTTGTTTTTTTGTTTTTTGTTTTTTTGAGATGGAGTCTTGCACTGTTGCCCGGGCTGCAATGGCACGATCTTGGCTCACTGCAACCTCTGCCTCCTGGGTTCAAGCAATTCTTCTGCCTCAGCCTCCCAAGTAGCTGGGATTATAGGCTTCCACCACCATGCCTAGCTAATTTTTTTTATTTTTAGTAGAGACGGGGTTTCACCATGTTGGACAGGCTGGTGTCGAACTCCTGACCTCGTGATCTGCCCACCTTGGCTTCACAAAGTGCTGGGATTATAGGTGTGAGCCACTGCACCCGGCCGGGAATCACTTTTGCCTGAATTCCAGCATGAAATGGTCATTGTGCTGTATACTACCCTACATCCTCCCTAACTGAGACAGTGACAGTTTTCAATCTGGGCTGTGTCAGCAGCCAACCTAGATAACTTAAAAGCAACACAGTAAGGATCAAATTGTCTTCAATTCATGAGACAATTCATTTTCCAGTTTTGACAGGTATAGGTATTTATTGGGGAATTTTTAAAATATATGTTAGGCATGTTCTAGGTACTGGGAATCCAGCCATGAAATAACATAGGCAAGTGTCCCTCCTGCATGGAGCTTACACTTTAGTAGTGAAGACAAATAATAAACAAATGAGCAAATGAGACAACTTCAAATAGTGATAAATATGCTAGGAAGAAAATACAACAGCCTAATTTATTATTATTATTATTTTTGAGATGAAGTCTTGCTCTGTCGCCCAGGCTGGAGTGTACTGGTGTAATCTTGGCTCACTGCAACCTTCATCTCCTGGGTTTGAGTGATTCTCATGCCTCAGCCTCCTGAGAAGCTGGGACTACAGGCATGCACTGCCACACTCAGCTAATTTTTGTATTTTTAGTATAGATGGGGTTTTGCCATGTTGACCTTTCCCCACTTTATGTTTTTGTTTGCTTTGTCAAAGATCAGTTGACTGTAAGTATTTGAGTTTATTTCTGGGTTCTCTATTCTGTTCTGTTGATCTATACTAGTACCTGCTTTTATACTAGTACCATGCTGTTTTGGTAACTATGGCCTTATGGTATAGTTTGAAATTGGATAATGTGATGCCTCCAGATTTGTTCTTTTTCCTTAGTCTTGCTTTGGCTATGTGGACTGTTTTTGATTTCATATGAAGCTTAGAATTATTTTTTCTAATTCTGTGAAGAATAATGGTGGTATTTTGATGGGCATTGCATTGAATTTGTAGATTGCTTTTGGCAGTATGGTCATTATCACAATATTGATTCTACCCATCCATGAGCATGGGATGTGTTTCCATTTCTTTGTGTCATCTATGATTTCTCTGAGCAGTGTTTTGTAGTTTTCCTTGTAGTGGTCTTTCACCTCCTTGGTTAGGTATATTCCTAAGGTTTTGTTTTTTTTGTTTTTTGTTTTTGCAGCTATTGTAAAAGGGGTTGAGTTCTTGATTTGATTATCAGCTTGGTAGCTGTTGGTGTACAGAAGAGCTACTGATTTGTGTACATTAATTTTGTGTCTGGAAACTTTGCTGAGTTCTTTTATCAGTTCTAGGAGCTTTCTGAAGGAGTCTTTAGGGTTTTCGAGGTGAACAATCATATCATCAGCAAACAGTGACAGTTTGACTTCTTCTTCACTGATTTGGATGTGCTTTATTTCTTTTTCTTGTCTGATTGCTCTGGCTAGGACTTCCAGTACTATGTTGAAGAGGAGTGGTGAGAGTGGACATCCTTGTTCCAGTTCTCAGCAGGAATGCTTTCAACTTTTCCCCACTTAGTATAATGTTGGCTGTGGGTTTGTCATAGATGGATTTTATTACATTGAGGAATGTCCCTTGTATGCTGATTTTGCTGAGGATTTTAATCATAAAAGGATGCCGGATTTTGTCGAATGCTTTTTTTTCATCTATTGATATGACCATGTGATTTTTGTTTTTAATTCTGTTTATGTGGTGTATCACATTTATTGGCTTGCATATGTTAAACCATCCCTACATTCACACTCCTGCTATGAAAACCACTTGATCATGGTGGATTATCTTTTTGATATGTTGTTGGATTCAGTTAGCTAGTATTTTGTTAAGGCTTTTAGCATCTATATTCATCAGGGATATTAGTCTGTAGTTTTCTTTTTTTGTTATGTCCTTTCCTGGTTTTAGTATTAGGGTGATACTGGCTTCATAAATGATTTAGGGAGGGTTCCCTATTTCTCTATCTTGTGGAATAGTGTCAACAGGATTGGTACCAATTCTTCTTTGAATGTATGGTAGAATCCTGCTGTGAATCCCTCTGGTCCTGGACTTTTTTTTGTTGGTATTTTTAAAATTACCATTTCAATCTTGCTGCTTGTTATTGGTGGGTTTCTAATTCTTCCTGCTTTAAGCTAGGAGGTTGTATCTTTCCAGGAATTTATCCATCTCCTCTAGGTTTTCTAGTTTATGCCTATAAAGGTATTCATAATAGCCTTGAATGATCTTTTTTATTTCTGTAGTGTCAGTTGTAATATTTCCCATTTTGTTTCTTATCGAGCTTATTTGGATTTTCTCTCTTCTTTTCTTGGTTAATCTTAGTAATGGTCTATCAATTTCGTTTATCTTTTCAGAGAACCATCCTTTTGTTTTATTTATCTTTCGTATTTTTTTTGTTTCAATTTCATTTAGTTCTGCTCTGATCTTGGTTATTTCCTTTCTTCTGCTGGGTTTGGGTTTGGTTTGTTCTTGTTTCTCTAGTTCCTTGAGGTGTGACCTTAGATTGTCTGTCTGTGCTCTTTTAGACTTTTTGATGTAGGCATTTAGGGCTATGAACTTTCCTCTTAGCACTGACTTTGCTGTATCCCAGAGGTTTTGATAGGTTGTGTCACTATTGTCATTCAGTTCAAATAACTTTTTAATTTCTATCTTGATTTCATTTTGACCTGATGATCATTCAGGAGCAGATTATTTAATTTCCTTGTATTTGCAGGATCTGGGCTCACCGTAACCTCCGCCTCCCAGGTTCAAGTGATTCTCCTGCCTCAGCCTCCCGAGTAGCTGGGATTACAGGCACACACCACCACACCCAGCTAATTTTGTATTTTTAGTAGAGACGAGCGTTCTCCATGTTGGTCAGGCTGGTCTTGAACTCCTGACCTCAGGTGATCCACCCATCTCGGCCTGCCAAAGGGCCAGGATTACAGGCATGAGGCACCATGCCCAGCTTGATTGATTTTAATAAATAAAAATATTTATTTCATTGATATCGCTTTTTTTGATTTCCTTAAATTGGGCTTTGTCTTTCTCTGGTGCCTCCCTGATTAGCTTAATAACTAACCTTCTGAATTATTTTCCAGGTAAATCGGGGATTTCTTCTTGGTTTGGATCCATTGCTGGCAAGCTAGTGTGATTTTTTGGGGGATGTTAAAGAGCCTTGTTTTGTCATATTACCAGAGTTGGTTTTCTGGTTCCTTCTCATTTGGGTAGGCTCTGTCAGAGGGAAGATCTAGGGCTGAAGGCTGTTCAGATTCTTTTGCCCCATGGGGTCTTCCGTTGATGTAGTACTCTCCCCTTTTCCTATAGATGTGGCTTCCTGAGAGCCAAGCTGTAGTGATTGTTATCTCTCTTTTGGATCTAGCCACCCAGCAAGTCTGCCAGGCTCCGGGCTGGTACAGGGGGTTGTCTGCACAGAGGCCTATGATGTGGAGCGTCTGTGGGTCTCTCAGACATGGATACCACCACAGTATTTGGGGTGTCTCCCAGGTCCTGCAGGAGCAATCCACCTCCTTCAGAGGGTCTGTGGGTCCTCTTGGGTTTCCTGATTTATTCCTGCAGTCATTCTGGAACAAAAATTCATAATGCGAGTCTCCTCAAGCTGTTCTGTCTGCCCGAGTCGGAGCTGCAAAAACTCTCTGATCATGACTGCCCTTTCTATTTCTTAATATTTTAAAATATAATATTCCAGGTGTTTTGTAAATATTTTACATACTTGATAAAAATGAGGTCAACCATTTGTTGTTTTTCAACTTCATTTGTTCATATAATTTTTGGAACACATTCCCTTTGTATCTATATTTCAGCCAATTGTACATAAACAGGGAATCATTGTTAATGTAATTAATCTCAATCAATTGAACTAGAAATGTTTCCTTCTCTTCTCTTCTCTTCTCTTTCAACACAGTCTCTTTTTGTTAACCAGGCTGGAGTGCAGTGGCATGATCGGGGCTCACCACAGCCTTGACCTTCTGGGCTCAAGCCATCTTCCCACCTCACCCCCACCCTCTACCACCCCTACCCTACCCACCTCCGAGTAGCTGGGACTACAGGCACGCACCACTACACTTGGCTAGATTTTTGTATTTTCAGTAGAGTTTGGGTTTCGCCACGTTGCCCAGGCTAGTCTTGAACTTGTGGGCTCTGCCTGCCTTGGCCTTCTAAAGTGTTGGGATTACAGGTATGAGCCACCGCGCCTGGCCCCTACTATCTTTATTTTTACTAGTTATAAAGATAAGAATTGTTTCTTGTTAAGTTTTCAAATAGTACAGACGTAGATAAAATAATTATACCTACTTCTAACTTTATCTCATGTAGTTTGTGTGCCCTTATGATTTAAGATATTGGAGGTATAATTACATAGTAACATACATACATAAAATATAGCTCTGAGACCTCAGTAGGAAATGTTGGTTTATATCTTATTAGAAAGAATCCTCTTAAATGAAGATCGACTTGGCCTTAATGAAATCATCTTGGGGTTTTTTTTTCCTCTTTCTGATCTCTACCCCTATTAATTCTTTAATCAGTAACTGCACAGAGCATAGAAATAGCATGATGAGGATGTATGCTAGATTGGAAGTCAGGAGACTTGAGTTTAATTCTGTTCTGCCTCTCACCTGCTATGTAGGTTTAGGGAGATTTGAGTTCCAGAGGCCCTAATACAGTGCTCTTTCCCCCACACCATGTAGAATTCTTCCTCTGTGCTTTCCAGTTATCCTTTTGTACCACTGTGCTTTTATTTTTCATTTGAAAAGACCTGGTCTTTGAGTTCCCAGCAATTTGGTCCAAAAAATATATAATCACACTAGTTCAGTTTTAAAACATATACATTTTTGTTTGTATAAATAGTATACGTTAACCTCTGAATTTCTTTGTTTCTACCTATATTTGTTGAGAATAAATAAAAACCAAAAGAAACTTGCTTTTTAAATCAATCTGATGTGTTTGTAGTGATATCTCATGTGTGTATATGTGTTTAATTAATAGACTTTATTTCTTAGAGCAGTTTTAAGTTTACAAACAGAAAGTACAGAGTTCTCGTATACTCTGTGTCTGCCCCCATATCCCACTCTCTGGTTTTTCCTGTCATTAACATCTTGACTTGGTGTTGTACACATATTACAACTGATGAACGAATAATGATACATTATTATTAACTAAAGCCTATACTTTACATTCGGGTTCACACTTTTCTCATTGTGTTTTAAAACTGTATTTCTCTGATTAAAAATGAGCATCTTTTCATGTGTTCATTGGCCATTGGGTTTCCTTTTGTGTGGATTGCCTGTCAAAGTCCTTTTTCTATTTGAGTGTCTTTTTAATAGGAGTTCCTTTTATATTCTTGATAGGAGTCCTATGTTGGTTATACATGTTGCAGATATATTCTTCCACTCTCTGTCTTGCTTTTTTATTGTCTTAATAACGTCTTTTGAAATTATTAATTTTAAGGTAGTCAAATGTGAAAGTGTTCTTCTCCTTTATAATTGGAGCTCTTTGAACCCTGTTTTAGAATTCTTTCCATACCTCCAAATCATGAGGATGTTAGCTCCTTAAAGCTTAATTATTTTGCCTTTTCATATGCAGTTGTGTAATACACCTGAAATCAACTTTTGTGAATGGTGCAAGATTGAGGGCTCTGAGTTTTTTCAGTAATTTCATTGGACGCTCAAATGTGGGAAATGTTTTTATAGCATTTCTTTCATCATTTATTTCCCCTTGTTTTCTTAGTTTCTGGGACTCCTATTAATTGAATATTAACTCTTCTGAACTAATTCACTAGTTTTCCTGTTCCTTCTAATAGTCTACATCTTTGTGTTCTTGTTTACTTTATGGGATAGTTCTTCTGATCCTTCCATTAAATTTTCAATTTCCACAATTATATTTTAATTCCAAGCATTCTTTTTTAGTTTCCAAATGTTTCTTTCTTTATAGCCTCCTCTTCTTGTTTTATTTATGCATTATGTTTTCTTGACCTCTCTGAAGATATTTACTGTAGTTTTTTTCTTTGAATTTTTCTTTCATGTCCTTGTATGTTCTTTCATGCCCTGAATTGTCCATGTTTCCTCTGAATTTATTTCTTTCTCTTCCTAAAGCCCCCATCCCACTTCTTGTGTTAATTGTTATAATAATTATTAGTTATATTAATAATTTCCTAATCATTTGGTAATTTCTTAACTATTTGATGATCTTTGGTTGTTCATTTATTTCAGAATGAGACATTAAGAAGCTGATTAGAAGGAAGGATTTGTGGATTGGCCAGTTGCATGTAGAATGAGCAGCTCTGGTTCAACTTACAAATTTTTGGCTTTACAATGGTGCCAAAGAAATACACATTCAGTAGAAACTGTTTTTCACATTTTGATTTTTGATCTTTTTTTGAGCTGGTGATATGTAGTAAGACAACTTTCTCATGATGCTGGTCAGAGGCAGCAAGCCATAGCTCTGTCAGCCCCGCGATCATGATGGTAAACAACTGGTACTGTACTCTACAGTGTACTGTATTCAATACATTATGAGATATTCCACACTTAATTATAAAATAGGGTCTGTGTTAAATGAGTTTGCCCAACTACAGGCTAATTTAAATTTCCGAGCACATTTAAAGTTGGCTAGGCTAAGCTAGGATGGTCAGTGGGTTAGGTGTATTAAATGCATTTTAACTTGGGATATTTTCAGTTTTTGATGGATGTATCAAGATTTAACCCCATCATAAGTCAAGGAGCATCTGTAGTTTCTGAGTAACACTCCCAAGGGTTAATACCTTTTCTCTTAGCTTGGTTAGTTTCTCCAAAGACAGTTGTCAGTGTTTTGCGTGGTAGCTAGAAACCTGGTTCCTAGTGTGATGTTTGTTTGTTTGTTTGTTTTTCGAGAGACGGAGTCTTGCTCTGTGGCCCAGGCTGGAGTGCAGTGGCGGATCTCGGCTTACTGCAACCTCCGCCTCCTAGGTTCAAGCAATTCTCCTGTCTCAGCTTCCCAAGCAGCTGGGACTACAGGCGCACACCACCACTACCAGGTAATTTTTGTATTTTTTAGTAGAGACGGGGTTTCACTATATGTTGGCCAGGCTGCTCTCAAACTCCTGACCTCAAGTGATCTGCCCACCTCGACCTCCCAAAGTGCTGGGATTACAGGGGCATGAGCCACTATGCCCGGCCAGTTCCTAGTGTTTTTAGAGTAATATAGGGCCAGAGTTGTGGGACAGGGCATTTCACCATTCAGTATGATATTCATTTAATCCTCTTGTTTTTGTGTGGTGCTCTGCCTTCCCTTGCTACTTCCGCTGTATCTGCTATCTCCAAGAACAGTATGTAGCATTTCCACAGACTAAATACCAGTTTTCTTCCAGGGAGGGGAAGGCTAATTGTCTGAGGGGTGGGAACTTCTACAAACTTTCCATCAGTCCTATTTTTAGCTTCATTCCCACACTTGCTGTCTTTAGAAATCTTCCGTTCCTTCATTCCTGAGTCTTTCTGGGATTCTGCAGTTTGGCTTCCTTCTTACCGTCTCCCTTCCATGTTGGATTAGGTTTCAGTGTTCTCTGTTTTGCTAAATCAGATCCCATCTGTTCATTCACTTTCCGGCTTCCAAAATGTGTTTGACATCTTTTGTTTGCTATTATGTTCTCTCCTGTTCTCTTTATCCTTGTGGTTTATTTCCTTTGATTCCTTTACCACCAGCAATGTTTTAGGAGGAGAGATAAACATGCGTGCTCAATCTGCTGTACAAAATTGGAAGCTGAATGTACCACAGCTTACCCAACTGATTCGCTGCTAATGGAAACATATTCCAATGTTTTGTAGTTACAAATAATGCTAATGCATTCTTGTATGAGCATATTTGAGCATTTGGGGAGTGTTAACTATAAGACAGATTCCTAAATGTAGAAGCATTGGGTCAGAAGTTGAGTACGTTTGAAACTTACTGCCAAATGTCACTCCAAAACAATTGAACCGGTTAATACTGCTGTCAACAGTGTGTATGAAATAGAGCACGTTTTTATTAATGAACTAGCTACGTGTCCTTTTTGATGCTGGACCAATGGGTTTCTTTGCTTGATTTAAAACATTTCCTCTATTTAATAATCTTGGCTGACACTTTCATGTTAGATAATTGAAAAACTCAATACTAAACATTACTGTATTATAGTTCTTCAAGAAGAAATATAGTGTGGGGGATTAAATTAGTTTACCAACAGGAATGGGGCCAATATGATTACTTCAGTTTTCTTTATTTCTAATATGTTACTGTGGCTCACAATCCTTCAATTTCACAGGCTTCTAGAACTTTTAACATTAGAGGAACTGATGATTGATTTTTTTTATAGTTTGCTTTGACAAAATTACCTTGGTAGGAACCTTTCATTTATCTGCTTAATGATACACACTCATTCTTTTTATCACCCTGCTTCTGACACAGCTCCTGGCCCATTTGTTTATTTAGGTACTTGGGCAAAAGAGATAAAAATGCATTTGTTTAGGCCTGTAAAATACTGGTAGTATAACTATATGGAAAGGGGAGCCAATCCGAGGAAGGAAGAGGAGCTATGGACTGGGAGTTTGACAGCTCTCTTAGCTTACATTCTGGCTCAGCCGCATATTTCTATGTGATCTTGGACAATCATATAAGCCCTGACCATATTTATAAGACAAGAATAACAGTGACTTTAAAAAGTAGGACTTTAGGGTGCAAGTGACAGACATTAAACTCAGGGTGACAAAAAGTAAAAAGTGAATTCATTTGGGAGGCCAAAGTGGGCGGATTACCTGAGGTTGGGAGTTCAAGACCAGCCTGACCACCATGGAGAAACCTCGTCTCTACTAATAATACAAAAATTAGCCGGGCATAGTGACACATGCCTGTAATCCCAGCTACTTGGGAGGCAGAGGCATGAGAATTGCTAACACCCAGGAGGCGGAGGTTGCAGTGAGCTGAGATTGGGCCATTGCACTTCAGCCTGGGCAACAAGAGTGAAACTCCTTCTCAGACAAAAAAAAAAAAAAAAAGAAAGAAAAAGAAAGAAAAAAGGTGAATTCATTTATTTACTTAACAGAGAACCTCAAGGGTGGGATTTAGATATAGCTGAGTTCAAATGTTTAAACAATTTCAGCAACACATATTTCTTGAACTCTTTCCTAGGCTGGCTTAGTAAAGAGAAAAATGGCCACCTGCAGCTCACTGTTGGCATGCTGTGACTTGGGAACCCCATGAAAAGAAGCCACATCTTCCTTGTTGTTCTAGCGAATGTCTTATTTGGTGACTCTTATGGGTCTAGCCTGGTTCATAAGTCTCTGAATGAGTCATGTCTCTGATTGGCCAGGCCTCCCCAGGAGGAGATAGGTTCAAGACGCTTGAACTGAGAATGGGAATACTGAGGTGTTGTTTCCTAAAGGAAAGGGCATAGATGTTGGGTAGACAAAGGCAGGAGATGACTATTAACCTTCTCTACCTTTCATACTAGATTGGTCTGAGTCTTAGAAAGAGTAATATTTGTGAATATAAACTCCATGGTGCTATACAACAAATGTAGATTGTCTTTTTTATCTTATGAATACTTAATTATGGCTTAGTTCAGACTTGCCCAAATAAATTACTTGCCATGTCGGCACCATTGCACTCTTGTGTTTTTAGTAGAGACTAAAAATACTCTTGTATTTTAAGTAGAGACGGGGTTTCTCCACGTTTATCAGGCTGGTCTCGAACTCCTGACCTCAGGTGCCTCAGGTGATCTGCCCGCCTCAGCCTCCCAAAGTGTTGGGATTACAGGTGTGAGCCACTGCGCCCAGCCACTTATAGCTATTTTTTTTTTTACAAGTCCTTTTAAGCATAGGTGAGTTGTCCCCATTCTTGTTCCTAAAAAACTGCTCTTATCTCGGGCGACGTATAAAAGGGAAGATCAAAAATAACCTTTAGTGGATAATTATATACATTTATCACCATCCTTGTAGTGTCATGTTTAAAATGCTTTGGCCAATGAAGTAATAATCATGGCAGATTATTTTATCTTGGTATCTATTGGTTGTGATCAATTAACACATGCACAGCTTTAAAATATTGAAATTGATCTTTTGTTTGTTTGTAAAACAAATGACATCATAAACAAATGAAGCCAGCGGGAGAACATTGATATCATGTCAGTCTCAAAGGTGACAACATCTTCTGAATATTTCCTCCTCGTCATAACTTATTTTGATATTATCCATGAATTGATCTAAACTTTTCCGTAATCTATTTATACTTAAGTTGGTATTGCCTCTGGAGATGACTTGCATACTTTTTTTTATAGCCCCTGTCTATATGTTTTTCTCCCTTTTGTGTATGTGGTATGGTGAAGAAGCATCATTTGCAGAGTATAGGAAAACTGCAGCTTTATTTTTCGACTCCTACTTTCCCTTTAAAAATTGTTCAGTGGGAACAGCCTTTCCCCATCCCTGGATGAACACGTGGACAGGTCCCATGGCTTTCTGCTCATTGTTAGGTAACAGACCATCCTCTGGGTCATTTTAAGTCACAAACACAGTCTCAATTTAGAAATTAAAATATCTAATTCACACACATGATAAAAACTTAGAATTTAGTTTAATGTCAATTCTTACCTCCTCCCCCAGGCAGGGCCACTATAAAATTGTCTGTTTGTAGTGGGAGAAGGAGGCATGATTCTTTCCTCTTTCCAGCTTAATGTTTCTTCTTTCCCAGCTTTCTGGAATTAATTTAAAAAAAAAATTCCTCTAGGGTCTGGCTCAGTGGGAGAAGAGATTAGGAAAATAGGGCACAATCTTACTTGGTATGCGCACTTGTTAACTTTTTATTTAGTAGGTGATTTTATGTTTTGTTTTGTTTTTTGTTTTTATTTTTATTTTTTTATGGAGGCTCCCTGCTTGTCCTTCTAGGCACACACCTGTGAGGCATGTAGTATATCTCTTTTGCCTGGTTGCAACTCAGCTCCTGGTTCTCTTGTGGTTATGGACCCTTACTGTTAGAAAACCATCCCCTCTGCCAGCAGGCCCTCTTGGGCAGGATTATAATGGCTCCAGGCAGCTCTTTCCCCAGAAAGCTCTGTAACTGGCTCATGAGAAACTGACGCATCTTTTGCCTCATGGAGAGTGGGGGTGGTAGTATAGTTGCTATTCATGGGAGAAGTCATGTAATAAAATAAGAAATATGTATTTGGCTGCCTAAAACTCCTGGAATTTCATAAGTGTTAATATGAGTGATAGGGGCATCTTTTGTTATAGTATTTGGTTTTTGTCTCCAGTTCTTGAAATAGCTCTGGAGTGAGAGAACTGTCTTTTGTTATTCATAACAAGCTAACTTCATCCAGCCTGAGCTTTTGTTAATGAGATGAGTTTTGAAAAGGCCCTAAAGATGGGAGACTGCTTGTCCCATGACTAAAGGGTTGGACTTTCAGCAACTGCTCCCACTACCTCCAGGAGTAGAGAGGGGCCGAAGGTTGAGTTTATCTGAAATGATCAATGATTTAACCAATCATGCTAACTTAATGAAGCTGCCATAAAAACCCTAACTGAAGGGATTCAGAGAGCTTTTGGGTTGGTGAACACATGGAGTTGCTAGGAGGGTGGGATGCATAGAAGCTCTGCGTTCCCAATCCCGGCCCCCCATATCTTGCCTTATGCATCTCTTCCATATGATTGTTCCTGAGCTGTATCCTTTATAATATACCAGTAAACATAAGTAAAGATTTTTCCCTGAGTTCTGTGAGTAATTAAAGCAAAGTATTGAGGGGGTTGTGGGAACCCTTGATTTATAGCTGGTCCATCAGAAGTTAGAAGGGAGGCTCAGACTTGTGACTGGTATCTGAAGTGGGGGCAGTCTTGTGAGACCGAGCCCCTTAACTTGTGGGATCTGACACTAACTCAGGCAGATAGCATCAGAGTTGAGTTGAATTGTTAGACATGGAGTTGGTATTGGAGGATTTGAAAATCACAGAGTACTGTTTTACATATAAACCGACATGACCTCCTCCAGGAGTTGCCAGCAAGTTCTGAGATTTGATTGCAAGTCCAGGTTCACCGTTATCTGCTCATCATGATTTTACAATCTTCGGGCTCATCCATCTTTGACTCATTTCTTTGCCTATTGAAGAAAAGCCCTACTTTTACATTCCTCTTCATATAAAGACCCTTCATATCTTGAGTCACTATAGTTATCTATCTTTGACCCTTCAGAAATTGTTATAGTTTTTTTGATTTTCAAGTGAACAGAGTTTATGTAGCATTATGGATGCTATTGTTTTACACAGGAGAAATACATTGTTCAGTTTGTTCCTATTTCCCCTTGATGATGACTAGTGACTATAATGACTTTTTTGATCCTCAAAGGACATTAGACATATCTTTAGGAACCAGTCAGCATTAATTTTTATACCTTTTTTCATCATATTTGAAATAACAGACCTTATTATGTGTTTACAGGTATAAACACATGTAATAAAATATTGACTCAAAAATATAGTGTAAAATATATTCCAAATGATATTATCCCTTTAAAAGTATTCACCTTAGGTTTTTAAGGTCAAGCTGTCATAGTTCACAGTTTTTAAGATCTCATTTAAAAAATTACTTTAAGGACTGGCACGGTGGCTCATGCCTATAATCCCAGCACTTTGGGAGGCAAAGGTAGGTGGATTGCTTGAGTACAGACGTTGAACACCAGCCTGGGTAACATGGGGAGAGCCCGTCTCTACAAAAAGCACACAAAAAGTTAGCCGGGTACAGTGGCATGAGTCTGTAGTCCCAGGTAATCGGGAGGTTGAGGTGGAAGAATCCTTGAGCCCGGGAGACAGAGGTTGCAGTGAGCCTAGATCTCGCCATTGCACTCCAGCCTGGGTGACAGAGTGAGACCCTGTCTCAAAAATAAATAAAATAAAATAAAATAAAATAAAATAAATTTAAATCTTTAGTATATAAAGAATAATCCTCAGCAGTGGCCAATCTCCAAGAAGGTGAATATGATTTTTAGAAACATCAAAAAGCCATTGTGAACCAAGTCTAATGTGTGATATTCACGACCAAATTGGGCAGTAACGTTGGGGTCAAAATAGCATTAATATGTCTATGAAATGGTGAGCTTGGTTTTCTTATTTAAATGATTGAGCCGTGAAAACAATAACAGTAGTAATTTCAAAGATTTTTCCCAATGGTTATGTGTTATAATATGCCCACATTTCTAGAGATGATTACTTAAAAGTAAAATGTACAAGTACAAAAAATATGATCACCTTTTCTTTCATCATGAAAGAACTCTCCCTGAAGCTGTACACTGGCTAGCTCTGATAAAGCCACTCCCCAGTCGTTTCCTGATACGTCAGTTTTCTTTTTGACTCTTGTCATACAACATCCTGGACTTATCCTGATATTATGCAGAATATTCCTAACCAGATCTCAATATCTCTGTGCATAGCATCTGTCTAGTTTACAAGGAGCTCTCTGCATTCTAGGCTCTATCCTTCTTCCTAACATCTTTTACAAGGTTAGGGGTTGGTCCTTCGGGAATCCCCCAAACTGCTCAGAGAGGAGCCATCTACAGATTTCTAAGGCATCATTTGGTGGGAAACTGTTACTATTGTCAGTTAGTCGTTGCTGCTGCTTTTATCCTAGGCATAGGCATTGGAGTGACCCAATATATTAAAGCTAACTTATTTGAGGTTCACTGAACCTCTCCCATAGCCTATCAATTAGAGTGTGAGGCAGTTTGTTTCCTAAGTCCTTATTAGCACTCCTATAGGCATGGAATTAATTCAGAAAGGAAAATGAAATTCTGCTGTGCAAGGTGTGGTACCATGCTGCTGAGTTCCACCAACAAAGAGCTGGCACCCACATCCTCTTCCAAATGACCATAATGCATGTGACTTCCTTAGCACTGACCACAAATCAGTGCTGAAAAAATAGTAGCTGCTATTCATTCTTTAAAAAGTTCCTCGAAAAACCTTCCTTATGATTAAGGGATTTTTTTGATGGATCTTTTAAAAAAATTTCTGTAGACTCAGGGAATACATGTGCAGGTTTCTTATATGGATATATTGAGTAATGGTAAGGTTTGGGCTTCTAGTGTGTCCCATCCTTGTTGCTGCAGAAACATGATTTCACTCTTTTTTCTGGCTATGTAGTATTCCATGATTTTATATATGTGTATATATAGATAAATAATATGTATTTATTATACATACACATATATATTTAATATATATTAATATGGTATAATAAATGTTTTATATATATATATATATACACACACACCACATTTTCTTTATCCGATCATCTGTTGATGGACACTTGGATTGATTCTGTGACTTTACTATTGTGAATAGTGCTGTAACAAACATACAAGTGCAGGTGTCTTTTTGACAGAGAAATAATACTTTCTTTTTTTTTTTTTTTTTGAGACAGAATCGCTCTGTTGCCCAGGCTGGAGTGCAGTGGCGTGATCTCAGCTCACAGCAAACTCTGCCTCCCAGGTTCAAGCCATTCTCGTGCCTAAGCCTCCTGAGCAGCTGGGACTACAGGCACGCACCACCACACCCAGCTAATTTTTTTTTTTTTTTTTTTTGTATTTTTAGTAAAAGTGGGGTTTCTCCATGTTGGCCAGGCTGGTCTCGAACTCCTGACCTCAGGTGATCCACCAGCCTCGGACTTCCAAAGTGCTGGGATTACAGGTGTGAGCCACCATACTTGGCCAACAATTTCTTTTCCTTTGGGTAAATACCCAGTAGTGTGATTGGTGGGTTGAATGGTAGTTCTATTTTTAGTTCTTTGAGAAATCTCCATACTGTTTTCCATAGAGGTTTTATTAACTTACATTCCCACCGACAATGTATGAGAGTTCCCTTTTCTCCACATCCTTGCCAACATCTGTTGTTTTTTGACTTTTTAGTAATAGCCATTCTGATAGGTGTGAGATGGTACACTATGATGATGTTAATCTTCAGAATTAAAAATTTGAGTTCTCTTTTTGCCACACCATTCTGGGCATTTCCTTTAAACACCCAATTAATGAGTTAGATGTGATTTCCCCTTAGAGAAGGCTTGTTGCCTTGCCTCAGGATGGTTGTGTTCATTCAGAGGAATCTGACCCTTTGTATGGAATCCGCAGAGCCCACAGCTTTCTTGTCAGTCAGCCATAGAAGGGATTGCTGGGGATCGTCCTTTTGAAGTACTGCCTATTGGAAGTGAAAGGGTGTATGTTTCGTCCCATACTTCCAAATTTTCTCCTGGAGTGTCTTTTGACTTCACTGGTTGATTTGGTACCAGCCCACACACATCTCTCTCTGAACACTGTATCTGTTGCTTTTTGATCTAGAACCTTTGATTTACTAAGCAGAAAATCAACTTTTTCCTCAAAGAGTCACAGTTATCTTTATTGGAAAACAAAGGAGAGAAAAAGAAAAATAAGGTATCCAGGACGTCCCTTTTTCTGTGATATTCATTACCTAGTCTCTATTTCTATACTTATTTCTACTTATTTCTTTTTTTCTCTTTTTTTCTTTCTTTTTTCTTTTCTTTTCTTTCTTTCTTTCTTTTTTTTTTTTTTTTTTTTGAGACAAGGTTTCACTCTGTCGCCTAGGCTGGAGTACAGTGGCTTGATAATAGCTCATTGTAATTTTGAATTCCTGGATTCAAGGGATCCTCCGACCTCAGTCTCCTGAGTAGCTGGGACTACAGGCACATGCCACTGTGTCTGACTAACTTTTTTCTATATTTCGTAGAGAAGGTTCTATCACATGTCACAGTCACATAGTTTACTTATATATTTGACTCTGTAAATTTAATGATATTTTTATGAATTCTAAGTCTCCTGACTGAGTGATGGAGCAGGGAGGCCAATTCTCAATCTTTGTGGTCTTTTTCTTTCTTTTTTTAGATAAGAAAATAAGTGAGCCATATGGGGCTTTTACATACAACCTAGATCATCCTCAGTACCAGGCATTGAGCTCACTGCCTTCCAACCCTGCAAGACACGGGTCATCTTCCCCAGAGTACAGAATAGAGAACTGAGGAGCTTATTGATGAAAAATTATTTTGACTGATTCCCATAAATGCCAGGGATTTCTGCCTCTTCTTTTGTTATTTTACATCTTCAGAAAATACTGCTTGTTGAATGTACCTAATCATGGATTTTACTGATAGGGCAGAATTTCCACTCTGTCATGATGGCTTACCAAGGAAGTTTATATTCCCAAAGGTACTTTTCTTATATGCATGAATTTTTATAAGGATGAATTAGGCTTAGTACAGTCACAGATATGTGAGTCTTTATTACAATTGTATGTCCTGATGCATCTTTCAAAACTGTTACCTCTTAAATTAATTTCTTTAACTTCCCCAGTGTGCACCTACTGATCTACACACGCTGCTCTCCTTTCTGCACACAAACACACTATGCTTATTGGGGTTTCTTTGCCCTGACTCATTTCTTCTTTCACCTGCATTGTTCTTCCCCTTTCCCTGGGCGTTTCTCCAAATGCCCTCTCAGTCTCTGTGTTTAATACACTCTTCCCCATGCCTGAATCCCTCTTCCTGCCATCCTGAGTTGTTCTCCCCCAAGCCTATCTCAGATATCTTTGGTTGCAGGTAGCATAAACTCATTAAACTGCTGTTAGGAAATGGAGAACTTTTGTGGAATGATAAGTGGACGTGAAGAACATTGGCCATAAAGGACCTCAGGGCACCTGGAGCAGGATGAGCCGTTAGATGTCATAAGCAGCTGAGTTCAGGACCTGGGAAGCCATTGGAGCTAATGCAACTCATTTCTCCATCTCACCCTTTTGTTGAAGCCACATAGTTTCTTGCTCTAAGTCTATATCAGACTTTCTCAACCTTGTCACTGTTGACATTTGGGCCAGATAATTGCTTTTGTTTTTCAGGATGTCCTGTGGAATGTTCAGCAGCATCCCTGGCCTCTGTGCCCTAGATGCCAGTAGCACACCCTGATTGTGACAACCAAATATGCCTCTATAGACATTGCCAAATGTCCTCTGGGGAGCCAAATTGGCCATTGTTGACAACGACTGATCCATAGGAAACTGCTTCCTTGTTCCCCTGGTTCTTGGCTGCTCTATATACAGGCAGAAGGTGGCTCCTCAGCCTTGTTGTGCTGCACCTCCCAGCTCCAGCCTGACTCAGTTGCCTACTCCAAAGACATAGAATCTCAGAATTTGATTCGGTCTTTGGATTGGTTCCTTGGGATGATGTGTAGACTCCTGGTACAATCGGCAGGGCCAGGGAGGTGCAGAACAGGTAGCACAAACATGGCTGTCACTCAGCTGCCCCAGATCATGCTGGGGAGTGGAATTTCCCTTGTATCTGAGTGCATACTCCATTAAGTACCTAGTATTTCCAATTTACATAGGAAAAATTCTAAAAATATTTTAAGGAAGCAATGCCTTCTTAGATTATATTGCACACAGATAAAACGTATGCAACTTGTGGAGATGGGGCAGTGCAGTGGTTAAGAGCACAGGCTTCGGAGCTACACTGTCTAGGTTCACATTCATCATACTGCATGCCAGCTGTGGCTTGGACAGACTATTTATTGGATCTCTCTTTGCCTCATTTCCTCACCTACACAATGGCAGTGATAATAACAACAGTAATAATAATAATTATCACTTGTGTCTTACTCACTGGATATGCCAGGTACTGTTTTAAGTGTGTTAAATTAATTTACTACGTATCCACAACTGTGAGTTGAAACTCTTTTCAGAAATCCTTAGGACCAGATTTTTTGTTATGGTACGGAGAGCAGATATTTGTAACCCTCTAGCAGGATCTGAGGGAGTATCTGGTAATCAATCATAAGATATTCTATAATAGAACATAGGAATATTCTACTAAAAGAGATATATAAGTAGTTTAGGTCTTGTCACCAAATAATTACACTGTCAATATCTGGGAAAATTATGGGTTTGTTCTCAGAACTTTTTGGAATTATACATTTGTATATTTATCTTCATTGTACAGATGGGGAAAACTGAAGTTCAAAAAGACTTAGTAACTTTTTTCTTTTGAGACAGTGTCTTGCTATGTTGCCCAGGCTGGTCCCAAACTCCTGGCCTTAAGAGAGCCACCCATGTCAGCTTCCTGAGTAGGCGGCTGGAATTACACTCATGTGCCACCACACCTGGGTTCTGAGACTTAGTAACATGACCAAGTTTACACAGCTAGAAATGCAGAAGCTGAGATTTTAACTCAGTATTTGGATGCCAAAAGACTATGCACTTGACCACAGCATTATAATACATGTATCAGACGGTTTTTGTGAGAATTAAATGAGTGAACATGTGTAAAAAGCACTAAGAACAGGCATAATACACAGTGAATGCTATGTAAGCATTAATTGTTATCAGGATTTTCTTCTTCCGTTTTTTTTTTGTTTTTGTTTTTGTTTTTGTTTTTGTTTTTAGAGGCAGCGTCTCACTATGTTGCCAAGGCTGGAGTGCAGTGGCTGTTCACAGGCACGATTATAATGCACTACAGCCTCAAAGTCATGGACTTAAGCTATCCTCCTGCCTTAGCCTATTAAGTAGGTGGAAGTACAGGCATGTGCCACTGTACCCAGACAATTTTCTTCATTTTAGAGGGTTATTGTAATTTATTATTATAATGGTTGGCAGGGCAGTGATGTATTCAATTTGATAAGGCAGTGCTTCCCAACCTCTCTTGGGGAGACAGACCTCAAAAATCATCATCTTTCTAAACCACATTGGAGTAAACCATGATGCTGTTACTGGCCCTGGCGACTCTGGGGTATGGCCACCAGAAGATCTGCCCAGCTGCCTCATGAGCTGAGGGTCCTGTTATGGACTCAATGTTTGTGTTCCCACCAAATTCATATGTTGAAGCCCTAACCCTCAATGTGATGTATCTGGAGATGGGCCCTCAAAGGAAGTAATTAAGGTTGAAGGAGGCCCATAAGGGTAGGCCATGATAGGACTAGTGTCCTTAGAAGAGATGCCAGAGAACTCACACCCCCTCTCCTCCAGCACATGCACATGCACTCAAGAAAGGCCACGTGAGCACATTGCAAAAAAAAAGGTGGCCATCTTCAAGCCAGGAAGGGAGCTGTCCCCAGAAACTGAATTTGCTGACACCTTAATCGTGGACTTCTAGCTTCCAGAACTGAGAAAGTAAATTTCCGTTTTAGCCATCCAGTGTCTGGTATTTTGTTATAGCAGCTGGAGTAGACTAATACAGATTCATGTCACACCTGGAGCCCGGCTAAGCAACTAGGAAGCTCTGGATTAAGAAGGCATATTGATGTGTTTCCTTCTACACAACATGATTTCACTCTGCTAAATTTTGTGGGTTTTTTCTTCTTTTTTCTTGGTCTATTCTATTAGACCTTTTTTTTTTTTTTTTAGACAGGGTCTCACTCTTGTCACCCAGGCTGTAGTTCAGTGGTGTGATCTCGTCTCATTGCAGCCTCTACCTCACAGGCTCAAGGATCCTCCCACCTCAGCTTCCCTAGTAGCTGGGACTACAGGCCCACGCCACTGTGCCTGGGAATTTTTTTTGTATTTTTTGTAGAGACAGGTCTTGCTATGTTGCCCAGGCTGTTCTCAAACTCCTTGGTTCAAGCAATTTGCCCACCTCAGCCTCCCCAAGTGCTGGGATTATAGGCGTGAGCCATCACACCCGGCATCTATTAGACTCTTAACTATGACTTCTCATCCTTGGTTATACATTGACCGTGATACTGTTTTCTGCCACACTGTGATTAACATTTATTATTGATGGATCTAAAACCCATGACCTCAAACTTGTTAGTGTAGAGTACATTGTAAAAATACATTGACTACACTGGCCTTTGGAATGCTTCTAAGAATATATGTTAACTTTTTACCATAGTCTGTAGCTATACTTTAGCCTTTTTTTCTGTTCTTCTTTTTTTTTTTTTTGGTGTATTCTTGAGAAATGATAATCCAAAGTAAACTGAATTTGTGCTATTTGACACTCTATTCTAAGTGAGGAGTATGGATTTAAGACACAAATCATTAAGTACAGACTAAATTGTACTTTTCAATCTTTTATATGATTAATTATTTTTCGAAATTCAAAAAATTTATTTTCTCTGTTTGGGCTATTTCATTCAAAGATTCTAAAACTATTCAGCGTAACTCAAGCCTTTACTTATTTTTATCCTGAAAATATTAACTTGTTTTTCTCCTGGCTTCCGGTGAAGACAATTTTATCATTGTCAGCATTCTCTCAAGAAGTTTATGAAAGAAAAAGAGAATGATTTCCTCATGCGAGCCTGAAATGCCATGAGAAAGAACATTGCATTCTCATTCTGTCTAGTGCAGTTGTCCTAAAGTGGACTTTTTCATTCCATGTTATTTACTCATCAAATGTTGCATCACTTTGTAAAAGGAAAACAATTTTTGAAAATTATAGTGAAAAACCATGCTGGAATACATTTTTTTTTGTTTTACACACACACACACACACACACACACATTCTCTCTCTCTCTCACACACACAAGAAAAAAAAACAGTGTCAATTAGATAGTAGCCAACCTTAAAAAAATAGTCATACAGTTTATCTATCCATCAATAGATTCTTGTTTTTGGCTTCTTGGGTAGATAAAAAGTGAGGGGGAAACTTTTAATCTGTGTATGAAAGAGTAGTCCCAAAAGCAAAACTCTCAGGTATTAGTGGAATGATAAAATCTCAATAAGTTTAAATAAAGAGAGCAAACCTAAACATATATATATATAGACAAATGTCAACTATGCCAAGTATATAGACAAGCGGATGTGAACTGATGTTAAATGGAAAAAAAAATGTACACACTTAGTTGCCACTATGTACAAGTGGTTTTATTACTTTGTATAAAAAGAGCATGAGTATTCCAGGAAATTCAGAAAATACAGGAAGAGCTCATTCATTATCTCAGTTTCCTCACACAGCTATTTTCTATTTTGGTGCATTCATTTCTTATTTTGTCCTTATGCATATGTATTTCTACAGTTGTACTCATAGCACATACATTTTGTGTTCTGATTTAGAGTTAATATCCCAACATAGATGGGCATTTTTGTGTGCTGATACAGTCCTCAGAGCTGTCATTTATAGAGGCTTTTAATAGTTCAGGGATTGGACATAGCATTTGTGTACAACTTAGGAAAAATCATTAAAAAGGAAAGAACGTAGACACATATATTTAGTATACAGATATTTGTAAAGAATTTCGTTGGAAGTTCAAAATAAAGAATCAACTAAATACTGCAAAGAAGTGAAAATTTGTTTAAATGTTCAAGAAACATGGCATTTCTTGGATTTATAGTTCTCCCTCTTATTTTCATTTTGCCAGTCTCCCTCACTCCATTTAACTCTTTTGTGTTGTCTGCATAGCATAAGGGAAAATTGACTTGGAAAGATGAAGACACTGGGTCTGTTTTCCTTTTGATACTCCAAGAAAAGAAATATGTGTGTACTTTTAGTGATGATTAAGATATATATTTACTAATTTTCTAATCATGTTACTATTTGATCTAGTAACTGGTATATGTAATAACTTAGTTAAGCATTTTTTTGTACCTACTATATGCTCCTGTATAGCTACTGTAGTGAACAGTCTCTTACTTTTTAGTTTGGAAAATTATTGAAAGAAATCAATGAAGATGAAAAATGTATTTGCTGGTATTATATAGAAAGAAATTAGTATTTGTTAATATGTGAATATTTAATAGGTATCAGATGCTTTTACATGTATTTTGCCATTTAACCCTCATTAAAGCCCCCTTTAAAAGGAAATATTCACTGCAATGTACACAGCAGGACAGATTCAGAAAGCTAAGTTGCATGTCAAAATCACAGAGCTAGTAATTATCAGAGTAGAGTTTCCAAGCCAGATATGTCTGACCTCATGCCAAGGGCACTGTTCCATGTGCTTCAAAATGTAATGTGGTATTCATATTTGCAGCAGTTTTAATGGCCTCAAAGAGTAGTATTATAACTGAGGGTGGAGTGGGATGGCAAAAAAACCCTGGAATTATTGAGAGAGGGGTGTCCTGTCAGAGGAATGTGGGTTTCTTTTTTATTTTTAAAGATCTTTTTCTGAGCCATGTTGTGTTACTATTTACAGCTGCATCATGACCTAAAGGGCCTCTTATAAGCCTCCTTCTCAGATAAATTATCTTTCAGAACATTTTTCACACCCAGCCTCAGGAGACATGTAAATGCCACTATGTAAAGTCTTTGGATAGAGAATGGTGATAGAGCTTCTTTTGCAGTTTATGAAGTTCTACTTGATATAACTATTATTCTCCAACACTATCGTGATATATAAATCATAATAATCACAGGATATTGAAATTTTAAGTTTTTTATCCCTTATGTAAGGCTCATGGAGGCAGTCTATAATAACAATGGTAGTAATAGCTAACATTTATTTGAATGCTTACTGTGGACAGGACCTACGCTTTGTGATATAATATGGGTTACCTCATTTCATTTTCTCAACAACTCCGTGGGGTAGGAATTGGGATTTGAAAGGACCAATACAAAACATTCATATTTTCCTTAAGTTCTAAGCCAATTTAGAGGTAGAAACAGGAATTAAACAGATGAAGATCAAAATGCCACCCTAAAGGCTAATAATACTGATAGTTAAGGCACGAGGCTTAGGACAACTAGCCAAGTAGGGTTGCAATACTTTGCTCATGAAAAGGAGCCAAGTTGTAGTCACTGTCAGCTCTTAAACAACCACAGGCCTCCTTGCAAGGGCATCTTCCCCTATTTTACTTATAGCACAGAATTGCTGAGGAAGATAAGCTTCTCTACAAACAGGCAGATCCCACATGAAAAAAAAAAGAGAAAGAGTGTGAGGTGAGTGTAGGCAATGATTTCTCCCAAGGAAACAGATAAGCAACCCCTCTTACAGAGAAAAGTGAGAAGAGCCAGGAGTGTTAACTCTACTGGAGTCTCCACCCCACAGGATCATGGAAAAGGAGGTCTTTGTCCCCAGCTGTAGGTACTAAACATGCGGCTATCCTGCAGATAAGGAATGAGGCACTGAGACACTAAGTGACAGTTCACTATTAGTAAGTGGCAGAGAAGTCTAAATAAGGTCAGTCCATAAGTAAGAGGTAGAGTCAGGGCTGAACAAGCCAGGCTAGGACGGGCTCAGGCTCAGTTCAGGAACAAGGCAATGGAAAATTAAGATGGGAGGGCAGATGTGAAAGGGATTACAAAAAATAAGTGAACAGAGTTGGATTCACTTGTAATGAGAGTTGGGGTGGAGTCAAAATGACTCAAAGCTTTTAGCATTTCTAGTTGGAAACAATGAGAGCATTAAGAAAACAGTGTTTCCAGGAGTGAATAGCCAGTGTTTTTGGACATGAGAGTTTGAGGTACCCTGCAGACTATTGGAAATTTGAGTCTGTAACTTGGGAGAAAGATCGGAAACAGAGATGCAGATTTTATAGTTGTCCATTTAAATAAAGGTGATAGGTGGCTGAAACTAAGGGAGTGCTTAAGTCTGAGCAGTGAAAGAGGAAGTTGGTTTCACAGATGAGTTTCATCTTTGAAATACACTAAAAGATTTGAGTTGGTAAACATCAGCAACTTGATCTCGTTTAAAGGCAAAGCCCAGCGTGAGCTCAGGACTTGACCTCAGGACTTGACTTCACCTTTTTACCATAGCCCTAGAATGCTGCAAGGCAAGCTTACGGATCACACTGGTATGCAACACAGTTTTTGTTTCCCCCTGCAGGTTCACTGTCCATCCCACTTCCACCCTGTTCTCTGACCTGGGAGGCTGAAAACATTTATGGACTGCATCAGTTGGGCTCCCATTGGGTTCAATTACCTCTGAGACTTGGAATGCAGGAGTAGGTGTGGCTGATGTGTTTACCTCCTTAGTTCTTTCACTGTCAGATCCTGTGGACTGACTGCTTCCCTTCAACAGGGACTTTCTACATCAACTCTCCAAGATTCTAGTAACTGCTCTCTCCCTCTGCCCCTTTAAGTCTAGAGGTGGTAATAGTTTCCCACTGTTACTAGACCCAAGGCACTCCACTTCCTTTATTAAGTTCTACTTGATGTAACTGTTATTCTCCAACACTATCATGATATAGTGTTGTTAGATATTATTAACACTGCTTATACCTTTATAAACAATGTCTTTATTGAAGTCTTCCCTTCCCAGTTCCTTAAATAATATACCCAGTAAACCAGAAAGAACTCATGTTCTCCAAGGCACAAGTCCTACTCTTAATAAACAGAGGGACTTCATCGGGGTGGGGGTGGGGGCGGGGGCAGGGCAGGGGCCGGTCTCAGAACTGGGAGGGAACAATAGACTTAGTACAGAGACTGTAAATCCATATGTACCTGTAATATTGTTGGTGGACAGAATATCTTACACAGTTACATGATTCTTCAAATGTGTAAGTGCCTTAGTGATTCATAAGAAAATTTATTTGAAAATTCATCAGATTTATTTTACTTATTGTCTTTATACAGATTCTTAACTAACAAATGGCTTATGGCTTATATTAAGAATATAACTATTGCTGTGTTTGGCTAAGGACATCTTTTTTTTTTTTTTTTTTTTTTTTGAGACAGAGTTTTGCTCTTGTTGCCCAGGCTCAAGTGCAATGGCACAATCTCGGCTCACCGCAACCTCCTCCTCCTGGGTTCAAGTGATTCTCCTGCCTCAGCCTCCCGAGTAGCTGGGATTACAGACATGCACCACCACGCCCAGCTAATTTTGTATTTTTAGTAGAGATGGGGTTCCTCCATGTTGGTCAGGCTGGTCTTGAACTCTTGACCTCAAGTGATCCGCCCACCTCGGCCTCCCAAAGTGCTGGGATTACAGGCGTGAGCCACTGCGCCTGGGCTGGACATGTTTTTAAATGTACAGACTGTACTCACATGCAAAGAATCTGGGAATTACTTCCAAGGACTTTGTTAAAAGTTCATCAAACTTTCTTCGGTTCCAAACTAGAGGGAGGTGGAATGAACTGGTTTAACAATATCTATTTCTATCAGGATAGGAACAAAAACGACCATCCGTATCTTGAAGGAATTTTTGTAAAATCATTTCTAACTCATTTCACAGCAGAAATTCAAGCCCCCGTCTTACAAAAAAATAGTACACCACATTCTCAGCCTTGGCAACACCTTGTCCTTTGTGTGACCTGCTGTGGCTCAAGCAGTGAGCAGAGTCTACAGAACACAAAAATAAACATCTCTACAGGCCTGTGGAATTTGATGGCCGGCGTGATGTGGGGCAGACTGTGGGCCGAGTGCCAGGCCCTGTAGGTGAGCCCTCCTGCGGCCCACTTTGCAAAAGCAGAAAGAAGGGGCAAATCTGCCAGTGAATTTCTGTTTCCACCTTTGGCCTGGTCTGGGGTCAGGGCCTAGGTATGTGCCCAGAGAGATGTATTCAGTTAGGGTTCTATGACCCCAGTGCTGGGAAGGCTGGTTATGGTGGATAAAAAGATCAAAGAAAGGGTTTCTTGTTCCCATTCTTCAAGCTCCGTGTACCATTTCCCCATGTAATTTGAGAAATTATCCTGAACCAGAGAACTGGGAAGTTTGTTCACTAACTGCTTATTGAGTCCCTGTTCTCTCCCAGGCATGATCCTAGGCACTGGAGATACAGTGGGGAGTGGGAGCCTCCAGGGTCCCTGCTCTTAGGGATCTCACACTCTGAGTGCAGAACTATGCTCTTCTCCCTGCACTCTTACAAACACCAGTTCTCCATAGTACTCCATGACATGAGGGGTTAATTTCTAGCTGACTGAAATAATGGACTCATTGCCCCTCCCATTTCAACAGCATGGCGGATGGCAGCGATTACAGAGTGAAGGAAATATCGTGGTATGGAGAGCAGCACTGTTCTCAATAATAGGCTCTCTGATGACGAACAAAAAGACTCTGTGAAATGCATCTCAAACTCCCAGGTTCTCCTTTACAGCCAAGATGCCTCCGATATAATCTGACTTAATAATGCCATACTCTGTAAGAGTACAAAATTAGAATAAAAGAGTTCTACAAGGCACTGAGTTAGACACAAAAATTTATTCATGGAACTACACAAGTATTGAGCACCGACTTTATGCCAGACACTACACTCAATGTTATACCAGAACCCTATTACTGCAGAAAATGTAGTTGGGGGCAAGCTTCTGTAGTGGGCACATTCAACCACTCAGAAGTAAGCATTTTTCTGATGTTGCCTAGAATCGGTGGCTCTGTGGATTAGGAGCTGAAAGGGTGGGAAAGAATTTTGCTTTCTACTGTCTGCCTCGTATGTGAATCACGAGTTGTACCTTTTTCTTCCTTTCTGTAGACCAAATACCATATAAATCACTCTGCTGTTTATTCTAAGTCTTATGTAAAGTGTTCCTGTCCTCAAAGCATCAAACACAATGTAGAGGCTTTGGCAGTTTCTTTAGCAAAGGTCAGTGTTTCAGTTTAGTGCCCAAAGGTCTCTGACAAACATCCAAAAATTTCTGGTTGAAGTCAGTAATTATTTACTCCCGTTACCAGGATCTGTTTGAGGACTAAGCAGAGAGAAGCAGAAAGGAAAAATAAGCACATCAAAAAAAGCAGTCTTAGTCTCTCTTCACCTAGAACATTATATATGTATTGTCTCATGGCACATGTGTAATGTCAGTAAACAATAAAAATAAATAAATCAATTTCCAGTTGAAGGCATCTCCAGGATCCAGAGGCTCTAAGTGGATGAAAACAATTGGGTGCTTGGGCCAGAGACTGTGCAAGCCTAAGCAGAGAGAGAGGGGTTTCTTAACTTCCCTCCCACGTTCAGTCCCTTTGGAACTCGAGTTTGCCCCTAGGATAGAAGTCTGTAAGGCTACCAGCTGGAACCCTTTGCTACACTGCTGTAAAGGCTGTGCAGAAAAAAATGTTGGAATTCTCTCATACTTGGAAAATTGCCCTTTAATACACATGGTTTCCTCTCTGTTTCCTAGCCATAGGCCAGGATGTTAACTGGGGTGGGGTAGAGGCAGACATTTAATTCTTGTTAAGAGGGAGTAATAAAATGTGAAGTCATAGGGAGCCAATCTATCGTTTTCTGAATATCCACAAGAGGCTTACATTTAGCAACAACATTTAGCAAACACATGTCAGGCACTGTTTAGTTGCTGGGGACACAACATCCAACATGACAGTTATGGCTTCTACCAAGACGCAGCTTAAAGGCCAGGGAGAGGCAATGGTTTGCGGTGAATAAGAGCACAAGCTTTGAAATCAGACCTGAGGTAGAATCTTGGATAGAGCATTCCTTACTTTGTCTGTAAAATGGAGATTATAATACCTACGTCACAGGGTCAAGATGAAGATAACATGGAATAACATATATGTAGCAGTGAATTCAGAGCCTGGTGGATTCAGTGCCCCTAAATAGTAATAATCATTGTTACTGTTATTACTTTGTGGCTTATTCTGTGTTCCAAGAGTCAGACACTTGAGCTCTGAGTGCTGGCTGGTACCTCCGTGACATGAATGCCACACTCTGGTGTGCGCTGTTTAGAGAGAAGCTGGTTGTGTTAAATACTGTTCGTTTTCTAGTTATAATGGTTGATTTTCTTGCTTTGTGAAGATTAGACCTCTCTGATGAAGATAAAGTGCTTTCCGTGTTTCTTTCAGCTGAATGGCCATTTAAAAACTAGTGACAGTTATTTACACTTTTATTTCTTATGACTTGAGGGGGTTCTCCCTGGTGAAGGCAGAACTTATTTCATTCATTTATTAGGCGTAGAGTAAGCTCTTGTTCTGAACCAGGCAGTGTGTTTGGGTGCGTGTGTGTGCACGCATGTATTTTGTTTGGGTTTGGGTAAGGTGAGAGGAATTGGGGGAAGATGCAAAGGTGACTTGCTCTGGGAGTTAAACAGTCTAGTGGGAGACAGAGAGAAAGGTAAATAGATAACAAGAATGTATTTGATAAGTGCCAGGAAAGGCGTACACAGAGATCTCCAAAAACCTGGAAGAGGGAGATGCCTGTTTTAAGGCATAGAAGCAGTGGAATCAGGAGTGATAGGTAAGTCAGGTGGGGAAGTGTGGAAGAAAGGAATTTGAAGGTAAAATGAATAGCATGTAAAAAGATATAAAGCCTGAGTTTTTCAGTGAGTTGAAAGAAATTTATAGTATTATAGGATAGGTGGGTATGGTAGTGATGGGCTAGGAGTGAGGCTGATATTTGGCTAAGGAGATGGTCATATTTATGGGCTGAACGTGGCTTCTGCTGAGGACTTCAAGGACCAGCCAATCCTCAGGCAAACAGATTATGGCTGAGGACACTGAGTTTCCATGATTAGAAATATTATCTGTGTGTTTCCCTCTTGCTTCTCTACAGAGACAGGAGTGAGTGTGTAGATCAAAGAGCTTCAAATGGGACACATTAAGGGTTACAAAGGTACCCTAAAAGAGTACCTCCCCACTGCAGAGGTAATAGTAGAGTTCATTTAGAAATCTTCTCTAGTGAGTTGCGGTAGGGTTGAAACTTACTCGTAAAACAATATAGATACGAAAAAAATTACAACTTGTTTGTTGCTATAATAAATGTAAACTTCTTCATAAGCCACCATTTTAAATGAAGGCAAGAGTGGGGAGTTTATTTTGCTGCTTTTGTCCTCTCTAAAAAACCTTTGCCTATTCCCAAGTTATAAAGATTTTTTTCCCTCTGTTTTCTTCCATAAGTTGTATAGTTTTCTTTTACATTTACATGTTCTATCTATAGGTTTGGTATAAATGGAGTGACAATAAGAGTCAAGATTCATTTTTCCCCATGTGAATAAATGTGTAGGTCTGTATCTGAACTTTCTATTCCGTTCCACTAATATAATGTGCCAATATCACACTGTTTTGATTACTGTGGTTTTAGAACAAGTCTTGAAATCAGTTAGTGTAAGTCTTCAACCTTTGTTCTTTCTTTTAAAAATAGTTTGGCTTTTCTAGGTCATTTGCAGTTCCATATAAATTTTAGAATCAGCTTGTCAGTTTCTATTAAAAAAAAAAAAAAGACTGCTGAGGCCAGGTGTAGTGACTTATGCCTGTAATCCCAGCACTTTGGGAGGCCGAGGCAGGAGAATCGCTTGAGCCCAAAAGTTTGAGACCAGCCTGAGAAACATAGTGAAACCTCATCTCTACAAAAAAATACAAAAATTGGTTAGGTGTGGTGGTATGTGCCTGTAGTCACAGCTGTCTGGGTTGCCGAGGTGGGAGAATCACTTGAGCCCAGGAGGTCAAACCTGCAGTGAGCCATGATAGTGCCACTGCACTCTGGCCCAGGTGACAGAGTGAGATCCTGTCTCAAGAAAATAATAAAAAAGAAAAAAATTTAAAAGAAAAAATACTGACCAGGCACAGTGGCTCACACCTGTAATCCTAGCACTCTGGGAGGCCAAGGCAGGTGGATCCCTTGAGGTCAGGAGTTCGAGACTAGCCTGGCCAACATGGTGAAATCCCATCGCCACTAAAAATACAAAAATTAGCCGGGCATGTTTGTGGGCACCTGGATTCCCAGCTACTCGAGAGGCTGAGGCAGGAGAATCGCTTGAACCTAGGAGGTGGAGGATAGTGAGCCGAGATCGCCCCACTGCACTCCAGCCTGGGTGACAGAGCAAGACTCCATCTCAAAAAAAAAAAAAAAAAAAAAAAAAAGAAAAGAAAAGAAAAAAGAAAGAAATAATGCTGCTGGAATTTTGTTTGGGATTTCACTGAAACTATCAACTAACTTAAGTAGATATGACATCTTCCAAGTCTTCCAATCTGTGAACAGGGTATCTCTCTTTCTCTCTTTTTTAGGCCTTTGTAAATTTTTCTTATTGCTGTTTTGTAGTTTTAATGTAAAAATAATGCACATGTTGTGTTGAATCTATTTCTTGGCATTTCATATTTTTTGAAGCTACTGTAAAGTGGTATTTAAAACTTTTTAATTTCTAATTATTCACTAATATAGAGAAATGCAATCAACTACAAAAGAAAAAATAATGAATTTCAATTCATCAAAATTAATGGCTTCTGCTCTTCAAAATACACCACTAATTAATGAATAGGTAAGCCACAGAGTGGGAGAAAATATTTCTAACACATATATCCACAAATAACTTATATCTAGAATATATAAAGTATTCCTGTATCCCAATAATAAAAGACAGACCACCTAGTAAAATATAGGCATAATACTTGAATAGACACCTCACAAAAAAGATATATGAATTGTTAATAATTATATGAAAATTGGTTAATATAATTAGTCATTGGGGAAGTACAAATTAAAACTACAATGAGATACCATTTGATATCACTAGAATGACTGAAATTAATCACACCATAAATACCAAGTATTGCCAAAGTTGTGAAGCAATTGGAACTCTAATTTAGTACTGAAAATATCACACGACCACCTTCAAAAACAAGTTTGGCACCTCCTTCTAAAGTTAAAATACACATTTACCCTAAGATTGAGCAATTTCTTTCCTAGGGGTTTACTCAAGAGAATGAAAACATATGACCACAAAAAGACTTGTACACTCATGTTCATAGAAGTTTTATTCATAATGTAAAACTGGAAACAGCTGTAACAATTATCAACAAACAAATGAATAAACTCATTGTAGTATATCCATAACACATAGTAATATTCAGCAATAAAAAGAATCAACTGCAGATACACACAACAAACTGAATGATTTCAAAACATTATCTTGAGTGAAAGAGGCCAGAAGCAAAATAATACGTATTGTTTGATTCTATCTTTATGAAATTCTTGACAGAATTCTATCTTGACAGAAAGCAATCTATATTGACAACTAATTTATACTGACAGAAAGCAAATCAGTGGTATTCTGGTGCCAGGGTTGGTGAAGATTGACTGCAAGGGAGCATGAGGGAATGTCTGGGGATGATAAAAATGTTCTTTGTCTTGATTGTGGTGGTTGTAATTACATAAGTGATACATTTGTCAAAACTCTGAAATGTAGGCTTAAAATGGGCACGTTTTATTGTATGTAAGTTATACCTCAATTTAAAAATGTTTAACAGTCTTTGCAAATTTAGTATTTATCATCTAAGATCAGCTTTCTTTGGATATTATTCAGCCAAATCTGAGGTTACTCTGATTATTAGGGTTGTTTCTCTCCTCTCTTGTGTTTATTCCTCCTTCTTCATGAGTGTGTCTGGTCTAGGGGAGAGCTCACGTGTCCTTGTGGTAGTGGTGGGGGAGGTGGTTAGCAAGCAGGCCCTCTGGTTGTTTTCTAAGTTCTCATTGGTCCATGCAGAGGTTTTCCTAGTATTGGTTACTGGGCATCCTGCTGGCCTCCTGAATGTGCATAGAAAGTGAAACTCATCTTGGTGCTCTCTAGGAGATGGCTTCTGTCCTCATTGTGTACTTTGCTGCTGGGAACTTATGGTTTGTATTCTCCATATGGCCAGGGCCTGGAGGAATTCCCCCAGCTTTCTTGTTGTAGTTCTTAAGGGTCAACTATGATTTTCATCTGGCTTAGCACTTTTGCCATGGAATCCCTCTTCCCTTTGCCATGGCCCTGGCTCTTATCTCACCTATCTTCCATGTCTCTATTGAGAACATGGGGGAATCCCCCCATCACTTCTGTGCCACCTAGGAGGTGAAGGACAGTCAGTGGGCACTCTGTTTCTCTCTGCTTAGACAGAGGGGACCCCTGAAGTTGTGTCTTCCCACAGTTATACATGGGACAAATAGCACAGGCCTCCTTATTGGCACTTCCCCCTCAGCTACCTAGGTTAAAGGGAAACTATCTCTTCACCATATCACATACCTGTCCTTGGTCAAGACTTAGGGAGTGGGAAACATAGTCCCTAAGAAACATGGGCAGCTCATCACCCTTCCTTTAAAATCCGTTTCCCTTTCCTCTCAGGGTAGGCTTCTACTTTCCCTTTCTGTGTGGTGGGAATGTCCCCTATAACACAATCCCATGATTCCTTGCCTGGGGATGCATTTATTCTGGATGGAGCTTATGTCTCATTCCCTACAGCAATAGGCTTCTTGACTTAGTCTTAATGACATAAGGGAATATTTAAAGGAACCTGGCTTACCAGAAAGGGGCAATACACCAGAAGATTTTTTAAAAAATATTACCTGTAGTATAGGAATATTTCAGAAATGCCTAAAAAAAGGAGACTGGCAAATTTCATGATTCTTAAGCAATAACAAAGAGGAATTGTCTCTACCTTGAAAGAGTTATTACGTAAACAAAGAGTAAAGTTAATTAGAGTTTACTGAGAGTGCTTACCTGTACCAGTTAACTTACATATTAGGGAAGATGTAGTTAGTAGTCATCTGGTGTAGAAGACAGATATCAGTAATTCAACATCCTGATTTTATTAATGAGGAAATAGCAGCAGAAAGGAAGTGATTCATACAGGGTCACTGGGACTCAGCCCAAATGCCCACCCTTGGTATTTTTCCATCATACTCTATCTCTTTTGTGGCTACAGACAAATTTATAAGGTAAGAATACAGCTAAAGGTGAAGGAAATAGAAGGAGTCAAGGAAGGAAAGAACAAGGGAAAGCCAATGTTGGGGGCCTTCCAAAACAAGTGGTCCTAGGAATACTCTTCCCTTTGTTCTAGTTGCTTACTGACTATAAGAAATTTGTAGGTGTTCTAGTGATAAAAGAAATATCTTCAGAAAACTTTACTGTGGGCAACATAAAAGAGTTGCCCCACAAATGGAGTGCTTTACTGCGAGTTTACTGCATGTTAGCAAGAATTTTTGCAAATGATTTTTCTAAAGTAAAGAGGATAAAGTGAAATTGAGAATATATCCCAACTTACACTGTAAACAATAATCTTAGAAGAACATCATCATGTAGTAATTCTTTCATCTCAGAAAATTTTTCCGAAGCTAGAATGGGATGCAGAATACTGTTCCATTTGATGAGTAAAATTCATCAGTCGTTGATGTCAAAATAATATGAATTGGAGGCTGATTAGTAAAATGAAGAGTTGCAAGATGGTAAATGCTTCCTTTGCTTATAGTTTTAGGCTGGGGTGCAGTGGCGTGATCTCAGCTCACTGCAACCTCTGTCTTCTGGGTTCAAGTGATTCTCATGCCTCAGCCCCCCAAGTAGCTGGGATTATGGCGTGCGACACTACACTCAGCTAATTTTTGTATTTTTTATAGAAATGGGATTTTGCCATGTTGGCCAGGCTGGTCTCAAACTCCTGACCTCAAGTGATCCTCCCACCTTGGCCTCCCAAAGTGCTGGGATTACAGGTGTGTCGTTGTGCCCGGCTGCAATACTATTAACTTAATAAAAGACCTGCCCATTATATTTGTCTATTGTCAGGTGGGTTAATTATTTACAAGAATGCTCAGGTTAATGTTGTGGGAGAATTGCAGACTGCTTCAAAGTCTCCAGGAAACAAGGTTTGCCATGTCTAACCTGCACATTTCTTCTGAATATGTATAAATCTATTAAATGACCTGTTTTGAAAGAAACTCACATGCGTTGTTTTGTGAACAGCCGTATAACCTTGTGATAACCTTGTCGGCTTCTCCCCCCCTTCCTTTTGTCGTGGTCACTCACATGAATGGTGCTTAAGCGTTAGTATTGCTTGGACATCTTGTTGACAGAAACGCCAATAACAATTTTGAAATCTCAGAGCAGATGGACAAGTGCATCATCCAAAGTCAGCCAAAGCTACTTGCCTCCATTTACACTCACATGCAGTGTTGTCAGGGGAGTCCTTTCATTTCTCTGAGCTTCAGTTTCACCATTGAGAAAGAGAGAAAGATAGCATTTATCTCTGAGGATGATGAGGATCGAGTGCGCTTGTTCATGAGAAATTGTTAGTAATAGTATTGCATACAAATGCTTGCAGAGAGGCTCTTTCTCCCCACCCTGGTGTCCCATGAGGATGTTCCTTGTCCTGTGGTTTTACCCAGGTTGACTCTGTGACTTACAACAGACCTTTGTTCATCGTGCTATCACCACAGCCATCTTGGGATGATTATTTAAATTTTTTATTTGGATTTATACAATTGCATTTTTTGGATATCTTCTCAAATCAGTTCTTAACTTATTACATGTGGAAATGCCAAACAGAAGATGCTCACCTAAAACAAATGAAAAGGGAATCGTGAGTTTAGCAGCAGCAAAGTAAAAATTAATGATGCTTAATATTTTTGTAAAGAAACAGAACATTTTATTTTGCCAGGGGCTTGTTGCCTACAGTGTGTCCTCTACTGAATAATCACCTCATTTTCAATGTGCCATATCAATAAATGATAGTTATTTTTAGTCCTTGAAAAACCATACAAAAGAGACTTTTGTGCTCACCGAAGGAACAGACCTGAAATCTCTATTTAAGAAAATTACATGTAAAATGATATTTAACACAGTTTTGGAAATGAATAATAACTTAATCATACCAGCTCAATTATATTCCTTTTTACATATTCTTCCTACTCTTTGTGACAATTACAAACATACAACTTTTACATAAGCTTTACATAGCTTCCCTCACAAAGTAGATGAGCGTCTTTTTTTGGCTTTAATATTGCATCATAATAGTTTTCCATATAACAATATTATCTTCCTGTTTATAATTGTAATGAATTGCATACTCTTCTATTTGTTGAACATGTCATAATTCTCCAAACACTTCCTGGTTGTTAAACATTTAGGTTGTTTCTGTTTTATATATTATTGTTAATGCAGCTATTATTTTTTGCCTATAGTGGCTTCTCTTACATTGTTTTCTTAGGATAACCTCCCAGAAATAGAATTGCTATTGAAAGAATGTGGATACCTTTCTAATTCATGATCCATCACATTATGTTGCTTTTTAAAAGGGCTGTTGCACAGCTCTGGCTGTTTCAGTATTCTTTCATAGCATAGGGCAGCACTAACTAAGGATGGTCCTTATACCGGATGTTTATGGGTAGGTGGATTTATAGTCTTACACTGGAAAACAACTTAACCTTGGGGGTTATTTAAATGGAAAAGCCTAAGAAGAAGCTAGGACTATACCAAGGCAGGAGTTTCTAAGTTGTGCCTTTTTTTCCTGGTACAACTGATTGTATCACATCATAACACTTGGCAGTTAATTGTGTCCAATTGGTGAGTTATTCCATTGTGTGTGTTTGTCACAGGTGTAGGTAGACTCTTGAATGCCGGTTCTATTGGAATTGAGAGAAAGAGAGGGTTCTAGGCATAAAACATACCATAAACATGACTCACGTGGCTGTTTAAGAAGCTTTGATTTATGTTAGCACAGTATGGGCAGAAGTTGAAAATCTTACTGCCCCAGGGGCCTGGCAGGTGAAGCACACAAGAACTGCACACAAATGTGTGTGCAGTTTTACCCTATCAGGGTACCCTATCAGGGATAGGGTAAAGCGGAAGTGCAGGACTTGTCTGAAAGGGGACACTGCTGCTTGGCTCCATCTCATGGCTGCCACAAGGGAATGCAGCCCGGCATCTTTTTAGAGCTTGCGATTTTTCAGAAGAATTTGGAAATTTGGATAGTATCTGATATTTACAAGTGCCAACTAATGTAAACATTTACAAAACACTGTAGGCGTAATAAAAGTGTCCTGAAGCTTGATTTGCTTGTTGCTGCTGGTTTGTGGGTGCTCTCATTTGACTATAAGTATGATTCTGTGAAGTAGGCAGAAGGTAATTTTTTGTACAAACAAGAAAGCTGAGGCTTAGAAGTTATTGTTCAACAGTTCATGAACTGTGCCTGTCCCACTAGGATGTGAGCCTCATGAAAGCAGGGCTATTGTCTCTTTTCTGCAATGCTCATAGCCCAGCTCCTAGAATAGTTTCTAGTGCATATTGGACACTCAATAAATATCTATTGAATTAATGAGTGATGAACAAATGAAAAGAGGTTAAATCACATGGCAAATAATATCTACATTTTTGTGCCAGATATTCCTCATGTTTTTTCTCACTTTGATATATACAACATTTTGTGAAAGTAAAATTATTACCTCCATTTTATGGATCAGTAAACTGAGGCTCAGAGACATAAAGTAATTTGCTTGAATTCATATAACTCTTAAGATGCAGAGTCAGAACCCAGATCTTCCATCTGTGTATTGGCTCATTAACTTTGTCCTCAAACTAGCTTCCTTCATGGTTAAGAAGTGGCTGCTATAGATCCAGGTATCACATCCAGAATCTACAGGAAGAAGAGGGGCTTGTTTCTTCCTCATGTCTTTTCTTAAGAACAGGGAAACATTTCCCAGAGGACTTCTCTCCATAGCTCATTGCCTAGATACTTCCCGTTCTGTGCCTCATCACTCACTGACATGGGAATGGGAGACCAATCCAAACCCATTCCCTAAACCAAGGGACTGGGCCCAGATGGCCACTGGAAAGAGCAGATAGAGTTGAATCCTAACAAAGCCAGGGTTATGATGGACTAGAGGAAGGGATGGACTACCAGCTCTGTCTTCTCCAGCAGGCTGTGTGTGAAAGCAAAAATACAGATATGGTAGATCTTTTAAAATAAGTTTTTCCTTGAGTGTTTCATCTTGGGGAATAAAGTAGATGACTGTTAAAGCTACTTATTCATGACACAAAGTTATATTTTGGGAAAACTTATTCTGAAGCTCCAGAGTGTTAAGGACACCTTTAGACGGTTAGTTTTGCTCTGAAATTTCACAGCTGGTCAAGTCAGTGACCTACAAGAATGTTTCAGGGAAATACCAATGGTACCATTTAAAGAACTGCATTTATAGCTACGTCAGGCTGCAATTCACATCATCCTACTGGTGTGTCATCAGCAAGAATTATGTGTATAATTAGACAAAAATGTTTATGAATTTATCCCAAGGAATAAGGAAATGTAGTAGAAGCAGTGCAGGGCATTGGTTAGGAAGACTGGCCTTGCAATCAGACCAAGGTTCATAACCCATTTCTGCTGCTTCATTATCTAAAGATATCTTTAATCTTGTAAGGATTAAATGAGATGCTGTCTGTAGTGATGCTTGCTAGCAGCTTGGCCTATGGCAAGTGTTTTGTAAATAGCAGCTCTATATCACTGTTATTTTCACTTAGCCCCAACACCAGTATTTTGACTATTAGTCAATCCTCAGGACAGTGTTTAGCAATATTATCATTTCCAGTAATAACTTTTATTTTTTTCTTTATCAGTAGGTTTAGTATTTATGCCAGTATTGGTCTCCCAATACTTTTGATAGATTTATAATTTCAGTTGTCCACGTAATCACCTTTGTCAGTCTCCCCAAAGTCACAGGATGGTTAACAGCATGAAGATGAAGACCTGAGGCTTCAAAAGGGGCAAACCTAAGTGATGTATGTGGGAGTCATTCTTGTTGCCTTGGCCTCACTACCCCTGCTCTGTATGCACTCTCTGAAGTCACAAGCCACCAATTTGTTCCAGTGGCTTCAAAGATGCATGCTTATAAATTTCTGTTGTGAGCCATTTTCTTGAGAAAGTTGTGGTCTTAAAGTAAATGTTTTTTATTAGACAATTTATTTTGCCCATAATTTACCAGGTGGTACATAGTCTTTGTTCATCAAATAATCCACACATTGTCATAGTTGAACTGACATTTCATTTAATTAATGTTAATATTTCGTCCAGTGATCACAATAAAATTATAAAAGCAACTGGGTAATTTGCTCAATTCTGTAGCAAAAGTAGATGTTGAAACTCTTATTTTTCCTCTCAAAAAATTCGTCCCTGACTGTAATTAAGAAGCCTGTTTGACAAGCCATGGAATGCCTTAAGAAGCACCTTATCTCACAGTTTCTGTGGGGCCAGAATCCAGAAATAGCTTAGCTGGGTCCTTGGCTAAGGGTATCACAAAGCTGCAGTCAGGGTGTCAGTGAGACTGTCCTTAACTGGAGGCTCAATTTAGGGGAAAATCTGCTTCCAGGCTCACTTGGGATGTTTGCGAAAAAGCAAAAAACAAAAGACCCTGAGATCTTCATGTTTCTTGCTGTCTGTTGGAGGCTGCCCTTGGCATCTACAGGCTGCCCATGGTTCCCTGCCAAATGGCTTTCTCCTAGGTGTGCAGCATGGCAGTTTGCTTCTTCAAGGACAGTGGGAGAGTGAGAGTGGCTAGCAGGCCTGAGTCATATATAACGTGACATAATTACGAGAGTCAGGTTCCATCACAGGTGCCATATTCTGTTGGGTAGAAGCAAGTCACAGGTCCCTCCCACGCTCAAGGGAAGGGATTACATAAAGATATGAACAACCAGAGTCAGGACCATAGGGGTACCTTAGAGCCTGCCCACCACAGGGAGCTTTGTGTATTGTGACCACTACTGAATCCTTAGTGCCCTAAAACGGTGCCTGACACATGTTAGGGATTCAATAAATATTTAGAGTTGAATGAATGAATGAATGCAGATATTACTTCTTTGAAGTATGTATTGCTAATGTTGTTTCCTCAAGCCTGTGGCTTACCTTTTGGTTTTGTTTATTAATCACTTGTTTTAATACAGAAATGTTAAATTTTAATTTAGACAAATTAACGAAATTTTTTTTATCTTGGTTTGTTTTATTAGTTTACACCTCGGGGAGTTTTCCTATCTAGAGAACAGATAAATATTTGCCTATATTTTCACTTAGGTTTTTAACTACTTCTTTATTTTTTTACATTTATTGATTTATCTGGAAGGTCAACAGCTAAATGGAGAGTTGAACAGAATGTGATGAATAATACTTTTTTTCTTCACTGATCTTTTTTTTACCTTATTTGGATTGTATTAAATATTATATACTAGCTTCTGGGCTCTCTACTTTGTCTCATTTATTTCTCATTCTATTCTTACTTCAATTACACACTTAAAAAATTACAGCATTTTAAAAAATGCCAAGAAGTTGCTGTCAGACTCATTCCATATAATAATTAGGCTATGTTTTAAGCTGTTGTAACAGCTTATATACAGAGACACAAATAAAATGGAAGCTTATTTATCTTTTGTGTAACAGTGTAGAGATGTGTAGAGTCCAGAGTAGGAGGGCAGGTCTCCCCAGAGTCATCTGGGGACCCAGGCTTCTTCTGTCTCGTACCTCTGCCAGCCCCTAGACTGATGTCCTGGTCTGTGTGGTTGAAGTCGTTTCATATCCACATCCATCTTCCAGTCTGTTGGAAGAGGGTGCTGGAAGTCCTCAAAAAGTACCTTTGCCTTTGAGTTGATGAACCAGAAGTGGCACACATGACTTCTGCTCACATCCCTTTCATGGAGACTACACTTTATTGCCACAACTACCTTCAAGAGAGGCTAGGGAAAAATGGTATCAAATAGAGTAGACATGCATTTGACTACAATTTGAGAGGTTCTATTTTATTTTTAAAAAAGAAAGCATGTACCAAGGACAACAAATAGTCTGCCCCAGTCTAGTATTCATAGTTACAAATACTCATATTTAATAGGAAAGTAATAATCATGTCTTACCAAGTGAAGAAAAATCAACCTTTGGACATAGCAATAAGATATAAATATGTCCTGATTTTTGGTTTTAGATGGCGAGTAACCCATGGGCCAGGTAGCGTTCTATGCCAACCTTGAATGCCATCAGGAAGTCACTGGACAGCAAACTCTTCCAAGATCATAACTTGGCTGTTGGAGCAACCTGGAAAAGAAGAAAAAAGAAAAACCATGGCAAAAGTAAATAGAGCTCGGTCTACCTCCCCTCCAGATGGAGGCTGGGGCTGGATGATTGTGGCTGGCTGTTTCCTTGTTACCATCTGCACACGGGCAGTCACAAGGTAGGTAGGATTTTCTTCTTAACTTATTAAGATGACCTGGCCTGTCTTTTCTTTTAAATCTGCTTCATTCTCTTTCTGAACCCATCATTGTGAAGATATGTGTGTGTTCATGTGGTGTGTGTGTATTTCCGTTGACTCTTCAGGTATCATTTTCTTTGCAAAGTATGTGATTCTCTGACACTTATGAGTCCCAGATAGTGGTCTTTTCATGTGGGGTGTGTATATTTCCGTTGACTGCTCAGGTATCATTTCCTTTGCAAAGTATGTGATTCTCTGACACTTATGAGTCCCAGATAGTGATCTTTTCTATCATATCTGATATTTAAACCTGGAGTCTTAGGACATTTGTAGGCCAATGCTGTGACTATTCCAGCCACTCATTTTCATAAGCAGCTCCAGAAGATGTGGAAGGATGTAACATCTATTTCTTTTCACTCTTCATCTTCCACTCTTCAGTAATATGAAATACTTAAAACTCATCACATGTGAAATAGCATGGGAAATGTCCTACAGTATTTTCATAATGAAATCACTTTTCTGGGGATTTTAAAGGATTGGTAAATGCATACCTGAGAAGGTAAGTTAGCTTAAGCTGGCATAGCTCCAGGGGAGGGTAAGATCATTTCTACAAGTGTGTTTCTCCAGAATTTTTAACTGTCATCTTAATGATAAATCTAAATTAAGATAGATCTTATTCATTAAAGTTTTACAAAGCTAATAGGATGTGTGATCTATAATTCATAAATCAAGAAAAACACTATGGGCAAACTGATGGCAAGAGATCATAATCATAATGGTGTGATGTGGCTTTAAGTCTAGGGATGAGGAAAAGGGGTACCAGGTGACAAGAGTATGATTATAAAGTTTACATTGGATGTGTGAATGTATCACACAGAGTTAATCTTACACAAGGTTAGGGTCTATATTCATCCCAGAGAGGATAAAACTTGCAAGGCCAAAATAATCCTGGAAAATTTCTTGGCTCCCTAGGGCTCATTAAGCCCCTGGAAGCTTAAAACCTAGAATTTAAATTATTTTGCTTTATTTTGCATTTTGGCTGTTGTGGTGATGACTTCTAGGTTGAAGGAGAGCACAAACATAGATACAGGGATTCTCTCATTCTTGCCTGCTCTCTTCTCCCTCTTACTTTTCTCCAAAGTCAGTGTTGAATATGCCTAAGTTAGATGCACGTACATTAAGACTCATCCATCTCATTTATATTTGGAGTAAATATGCATTCGAAATCTACATATGTGAGCTCTTTCCTCTACAGGTGCTTTCATTCAAATAGAAATCTTTATTTCTCTCCTCTGGCAGCAGACCCTTACAAGAAAGTAATTTGGACTAATTATTTGTTGGCATCATCAATACAGGCATCAGTGTCCCTCCCATAACAAAGATACAGTGCAGGATAGAATAAGATGTTTATCTTTGCTACAGTAAGGGTTGGTTGATTGTGTATCATAATAAACTACAGATTTGTTCAAAATAATATAATTGATGCTGAGTGATTTTACACTGTTGGTGGGAATATAAATTAGTCCAACCATTGTGGAAGACAGTGTGGTGATTCCTCCCTGACCTAGAACCAGAAATACTATGAAGTGTGATTTTTTTTTTTTTTTTTTTTTTTTTTTTTTTTTTTTGAGACAGTGTCTCCCTCTGTTGCTCAGGCTGGAGTGCAATAGCATGATCTCCACTCACTGTAACCTCCGCCTCCCAGATTCAAGCGATTCTCCTGCCTCAGCCTCTGGAGTAGCTAGGATTACAGGGATACAAAATTTTGTACTGGGATACAAAAATTACGCCTGGCTAATTTTTGTATTTTTAGTAGAGACGGGGTTTCACCATGTTGGTCAGGCTGGTCTCGAACTCTTGACCTCAGGTGATCCACCCGCCTCAGCCTCCCAAAGTGCTGGGATTACAGATGTGAGCCACTGTGCCCTGCCAAAGTGTGATTCTTAAGAAGACCTCTGTAAGAGGAATTGGGAGACAATTATCCCTTTGGCATTGTGACTTCTCATCACTGATATGACAGCTCCCTGGGCATTAAGAAGTCTAGATTATGAGTCTATAATATGAGTCTGTAAGACTCATCTATATTATGAGTCTGTAAGACTCATCTATATTATGAGTCTTGTGTTCTGGGTTTGAGGAAGTCATGGAGTTAAAAGGAATCCCTATCCTTGGTCCTTCATATAGAAGTTTCCATCATTCCCATGATGAAAGAGTTCTGGAAGTGGGCACAATGCTTTAGAAGGAGGGATCATGCTGGAATCTTAGGGGTAGTTGAGTCTTCATGATGAAGTTGCACTTCTGTGGAATTGCCCATAGTGCTTTTAGATGAGATACTAAGATAAGTCTTCCAATCACATTGTCTCATGTGAGCCTTGTGATTTATTCACCCTCTATTTAATAGATTAGGACACTGATGCTCAGAAAGATTGACTTGTCTACATTTATTTTATTTTATTTTGAGACAGAGTTTCACTCTTATTGCCCAGGCGGAAGTGCAGTGGCGTGATCTCGGCTCACTGCAACCTCCGCCTCCCGGGTTCAAGTGATTCTTCTGTCTCAGCCTCCTGAGTAGATGGGATTACAGGTGCGTGCCACCACACCCAGCTAATTTTTTGTATTTTTAATAGAGACGGGGTTTCACCATGTTGGCCAGGATGGTCTCAAACTCCTGACCTCAGGTGATCTGCCGCCTCAGCCTCTCCAAGTGCTAGGATTACAGGGGCGAGGCACCATGCCCGGCCTACATTTCTTTTTGTCTAGTAGGACAGAGCTGGACTAGAATTCTAGTTTTTTTGTTTGTTTGTTTGTTTGTTTGTCACTGTGCATACATTCATAATCCATTGACTCTTGAAACACACACACACATACACACACACACACACACACATAAACACAGAAACCGCTATGCCCTTTCCAATACATAACTAAATAGCTTCCTAAACTATTCTCATACACACACCACACTTCTACCTGCCCCTGCATACACACTACACACACACAAGCATACACACACACACACAAACATGCAAACTCTGCAGCTTATCCTTTAGAACAATTGTGTATTATAAGACATGGGTTTTTTTTTAAAAAAACTGCCTTGGTTATGGGAGTCATTGTCTTAACATGGGCAACTTCTTAATATCCAGCGAGCTGCCATATCAGCGATGCGAAGTCATAGTATCAAGGGAATAAATGTCTCCAAATTACTCTTACACAGGCCCTCTTAAGAATCACACTCCAGACTAAGAAACCTAGGAACCAAGGAATTAATTATCTTTTCTTCTCATAAAATGTATATCTTAGTGCAAAATTCTTCCATAGGAAAAATTGCAGAGGAACAGGTATTCCTGAGTGCTCTTCAACTTTTCTCCTTACTTTCCACAGTGTTTTACTTTACTGTAAACTTCCTAGGCTTGCCCCTCCTCCGACATACCACAGACAAATAGGAAAAAGTTAAACACATCTTACTTGCACAATTTTTTTCCAGTAAGATCAAAAGTTAACTCAGGAGCTTAAAGTGGTTTGTTAACTCACCCCACATTGCAATTTATAGGAAGGGGATAATCCATCCTGATTTACCATCACCCCATGATTCTTTCTATGCTTTGAAATTCACGATTGGATGTATTTTAAGAACTTAAAAACTGTTTAAAAGTGTCAGGAGTAATCACTAATAATGCCTCTTTACCACCTTGTTCCCAACCAAATCGTAATTAAGTAAAGCTCTTCAGTATGTGAACAGTAAAGGCAATTTATTCTATCTGCTTAATATGAAGCTGTATCTAAGTATGAATTTGATGATGAAGAATCGAAAGGCAAAATCAGTTCACTCCAGAAATACCTTCCGGTGGTAGAATGCCTGTCACTTGAGTCATTTCCGTAATTATAGTTGGTGCGCTTATGCCAAATCTTTCAATTGGATAACCAAGGGAGCTTAACTCTTAAGTCCTCTGTACACCAAAAAAGAAGTAAGTAGATAGCTCCAAAGTGCCTAATACTGTTATTTTTCAGACAGGTAAATAGACCCAAAGGTCAAATTCTCATACTTCTGTCTGTGGAAGAACCATGAAGAGAATGAAACTCATAGATGCCCAATTTTGTGTTATCACTTGACCAGTCTAACATGTTTGACTGAAAACCCCTGCCTCGTTTGGCCAGAGGTATATGGGCTAATGCATATTGGATTCAATTGGCGATGATACTGGAGGAGATTCTACATAACAGCTACTTAGATTTGGCAGCACTATAAACAATTTTATCTTTATCAACAGTAAACGGATGCTGGTTCTTTAAAGAAGAAAAAATTTGCCAATCCCTCTGTCTGAAAAAGAACATCTATGGTATGCTCCTATCTACAAATAAATAAACAAACCTCCCAGGCAGAACCCAGGTCATCCACACATGCTAACATCTTCCATTATTGATCCTCAGGGACACAATGGATGTTCTACAGAGTTTTCCAGGCCCTTCTCCATCTTTAGGATATCTCAGAACACCACAATCACAATCAGACTTGGGGTAAATATGTTTATACTGCTGCTCTCAGTTTCCACTAAACAAATTACAATAGCATTACAGTCTGAATATTTTTGAAAAAGTCACAGGGGGAGAGATCTTTGTTCCAAAAAGAAATAGTAGCTAAAGCAGGATGGAATAAAGGGTGCTTAGTTCAGAAGATTCTGGCTAATTCAGTGTTCTGTGTAAAATTAAGTACATGTGTTCTCTGCCTACAAAAAAAATGTAGTAACTGGTTGTACATAAAAATATTCAATAAAGATTATAAAAAAAAGAATCACACTTCATGGTATTTCTGGTTCTAGGTCTTTGAGGAATCACCGCACTGTCTTCTACAATGGTTGAACTAATCTATATTCCTGTGAATAGTGTAAAAGTGTTGCTATCTCTCTGCAGCCCTGCCAGCATCTGTTGTTTCTTGACTTTTTAATAATCACGATTCTGACTGGTGTGAGATTGTATGTCATTGTGGTTTTGATTTGCATTTTTCTAACGATCAGTGATGTTGAGCTTTTTTCATATGTTTGTTGGTTGCATAAAAGTCTTCTTTTCAGAAGCATCTGTTCATGTCCTTTGCCCACTTTTTAATGGGGTTGTTTGTTTTTTTCTTGTAAGTTTGTTTAAGTTCCTTGTAGATTCTGGATATTAGACCTTTGTCAGATGGATAGGTTGCAAAAATTTTTTCCCATTCTGTAGGTTGTCTGTTCACTCTGATGATAGTTTCTTTTGCTGTGCAGAAGCTCTTTAGTTTAATTAGATCCTATTTGTCAATTTTTGCATAGAAATACCATTTGACCCAGCAATCCCATTACGGGGTATATACCCAAAGGAATATAAATCATTCTATTATAATATAAAGATATATGCACACGTATGTTCAGTGCTGCCCTATTCACAATAGCAAAGATATGGAATCAACCCAAATGCCCATCAGTGATAGACTGGATAAAGAAAATGTGGTACATATATACCACTATGTATATACTATGCAGCCAAAAAAGGAATAAGATCATGTCCTTTGCAGGGACATGAATGGAGCTGGAAGCCATTAACCTCAGGAAGTTAACACAGGAACAGAAAACCAAACACTCTGTGTTCTCAATCATAAGTGGAAGCTGAACAATGAGAACACATGGACACAGGGAGGGGAACAACACACACTGGGGCCTGTCGGGGTGGGGGAGTGGGAAGAGGGAGAGCATTAGGAAAAATAGCTAATGCATGCTGGGCTTAATACTTAGGTGATGGGTTGATAGGTGCAGCAAACCACCATGGCACACGTTTATCTATGTAACAAACCTGCACATCCTGCACAAGTAACCCAGAACTTAAAGTAAAATAAAATAAAATTTTAAAAAATGAAAAAAAAGAATCATACTTCATGTGTAATTGCAGGCTATTCTGTTCATAAATTGGCCACTTGAGTTGGGTGATACTTAAAAAGCAATGTTTGATTTAAATGTCCAAAACCCTGTCCCCCTCCAGGTCTGAGACCTATTTTTCTCTAAGTCTACTGGGTCCAAATTAACTTAGCTGCAATATGTGTCTAGAATCCTATGGGATTGTAGAGTTCTTTTGAACTCTCTTAACAATAGTTGAATTCTTATAATAATTGCTAACTTTAGCTGAGCACTTACATTGTGTATGTTGGCATTCTTCAAGCATTTTTTATGGATTAAATCATTTAATCCTCATAACACACAGCAGTTGAAGAACATGTCCAAGGTCCCATGGTTAGTAAGTGGCAGGACTTTTAGCCACTAGGCTGCAGTGCCCAGTAGATCAATTCTAGTATGCCAGATGTTGGCAGCACTCACTGTATAGGAGACAGAGCAAAATTTTACAGCAGAGTGGCAAGATTGAGACAGCAGTCATACTGGCCTCTGAGGGAAGGTATTTTTGAGAATGTCATTTCGTCACAGATGACACTTGGTGATACTTTGTTTCCACATTCTTATGAACAGAGCCTACGAACACTGAAAGTTGTTAGGAGTTGTTTGCTACTGCAGCATAATCCAGCCCATTCTGACTGATGCAGTCATGTTTACCAAAATGCTTATTTTACAGATAAAGAAACTGAGGCCCTGAGGGATTAAGAAGCTTTATCAAAAACCTCAGTTACCTAGGGTGAGAACCAGGGATCAGGACCCTGCTTCACTGTAAAATATTCCAAAGAACAACCAAAATAATAAAAATAATTTCTGGAGTGAGATGCACACATGCTCCCAATAAAATTTCATTTATTTAAGATCATGCCTGTGTTCAGAGGCATACATCATGAAACTACTACTCAAAAAGTTCTGTGGTGCTTTTCCCCTTTGAGAACAGATAAGTGATAAAATATTCTTCCCATATTTCATGAAAGTCACAATCATTCAGAAGCCTGTATGTGGTTATTAGAAAGTTTGCCTTTGTTAAGCCTGCTTACATGTTTAGACAAGAATTTCAGGTATTAATTTTGATTTCTGTATATCTAAAGTTTGATTCATATGACTGATTAAGTCATCTAAGAAAACCAGCAAGCAGAAATCAAAGTAACCTTTAAAAAAAGTGACAAGGGACAGACATGGTTACACTACTAAGTTCCCCAAAACAATTTAGTGAAAAAAAGAGATTATTATTTATAATTTGAAAATATCATCATCTGGGGGCCCTTTTCTCTTAGACATCATGTGATCCTCTTACATCTCCAGCTTCTGCATCTCCCTCTTGTGGATTTGTTTTCTCAGCTTATAACACTCATTTTCTTCACATCCCTACTTTACCTCACCTAACCACATGTTCCTATATGGCTACCATCCAGTCTTCCTCCTTCTTCCCTTTCTCATTCATAGTTCTTGAAGTTGCTACTCAATCATTTTCACTTCCTTGTCTTCTAGTCACTTCCTCTACCAACTTTAATCCTTCCTCCTTTCCTTCCTTCCTGGCTTGCTTCCCTTGAAAAGTGTTTTATGAACACCAAGTATATGACAGGTACTATATTAGATATTTGGGATTCAGTGTGAGATAAGACTGACATGGTCTTTGCTGTCACAGGGTAACAGTCTAGTGAAGAATATAAACAAATGCAAAGGAAATTGCCACACAGTGTGATAAATGTCCAGCATGTAGTTGAAACACGTAAGACTGGAATCAAGAGAGACTTGAGTGGTCAGGGAAACCTTCCTGGAGGAAGGTTATCTTGAGACTAAAGAATGTGGGAGGTTGGGAGAGCATGATAGAAAAGAAAAAAAAAAGTGAAGGCTCAAAGATATTAAAAAAAAAAAGCATGGGTGATGTGTTGAAAGAGGCAAGCAGAAGTTCAGTATTGCTGAAGTGAAGAACCCAACAGGTGCGCAGAAAAGAGGCACACTAAGAAGGGCTAGCTCATGCAGTCTCCTAAGTCAGGTTAAAAAGTATGAAGCATTAGGATCTGATTGGTGTTCTAGAACATTGGGTGTAGAATGTACTGAAGGTAGCCTGGTGTGAATTCAGGAAGATTAGGAGGGTTTTGGCTGCAGTACCAGAGAAAGGTGCTGGTGTGAATGATGAATAGTAAGGAGGTTAGAGATATTAATATGTTGAGGAATTTGAGGGATATATATGAGATAGTGACTTAGGCCTATAATCCCAGCACTTTGGGAGGCTGAGATGAGAGGATTACTTGTGCCCAAGAGTTGGAGACCAGCCTGGGTAACATAGGAAGACCTTGTCTCTAGCTGGACATGATGGTGCACTCCTGTGGTTCCAGCTATTGGAGAGGCTGAGGTAGGGGGTAGGCGAATCGCTTGAGCCCGGGAGGTCAAGGCTGCAGTGATCACACCACTGCACACACACTGCACTCCAGCCTGGGCAACAGAGCTGAGACAAATGAAGGAAGGGAGGGAGGGAGGGAGGGAGGCAATAAAAGTAAAAAGGTTAAAGAGAGAGAGAGAGAGAATAAGTAGAACTTGGCAATTGAGTAGATCAGTGGTTCTCAGGCAGACTGATTTTGGTCTCCAGGGTGCATTTAGCAATGTTTGGAGACATTTTGGGTAGAAGCCAGGGATGCTGCTAAACATCCTACAGTGTGCAAGAAAGCCCCCCACAGCAAATAATTATCTGGCCCAAAATGTCAATAGTGCTTCCACTGAGAAGCCTTGGGGTAAGGATAACTAGACTACAGTCATGTGTTGCTTAATGACGGGGACGTGTTCTGAGAAATATATCATTAAGCAATTTCATTGTCATGTGAACATCATAGAGTGTACTCACACAAGCCTAGAAAGTAGCACGTACTGCACACCTAGGCTATGTCGTATAACCTATTGCTCCTAAGCTACAAACCGGTACAGCATGTTACTGTATACTGAATACTGTAGACAATTGTAACACAATGGTAAGTGCTTGTGTATATAAACGTAGAAAAGGTACAGTAAAATATGATATAATCTTATGAAGTCACCATTGTATATGTAGTCTATTGTTGATCAAAATGTCATTATGTGGTACATGTCTGAATTTTATAATGAGGGTAAATCCAATAAATCATTATTCACTTAAATTGAAGTCCTAGTGGTTAGGAGAAAATAATAAACTTTTTAGTATTAGACTAGCAATTTTTAAAATGTTAAGAAACATCGTAAGGTTTTTGTTATTGTTTGCACTGAATTAAAGCTAGTTTGACTGTTGCAGTTAATCAATGCCAGGCAGTTTATGTTACCATTCTCTCTGTCGTTGGGTGTGACTGTTTAGTACTCCAAGTTCTGATATAATTATTAATCTAGCGTCAGATCTGCTGCAGCATGTCTGGTTTCTTAAATCACTGGATAGAGAAGGACCACTTTTTATACCCCTTTGACAGAGAATTACATAGAGCATTCGTGTGGCATACAAGAATGGGACTGCGGTGAACACAGAGATGTGCCACTCATTTGGCCTTAGCTGCAGGGTGTACAGTCAGCAGAGCCTGCAGCTGTCAGTTCTTAGGTCCCCCTTACCTGCAGAAAGCTGCGTCTCCCAAGAGCAGACCCCTGGGCGTAGAGGGGGCACCCACCGCCAATGGCTGATTGAGGATGTGCATCAGGGCTGAACCATTTCATTTGGGATTGACTGAGAATTTATTAGGCCTGCATTGCAGTTCGACCTCTCTGCCTAATCCTGCATCCTTCCCTTTCCTTCTACAAGTGTTGATCCTTACTGTATGCCCTGCATGCCAAACTTCATCCCACCTTCTGCTGGGACTTAGAATTTAGCTCACCACACTGTTCCATTTTTTCTTTCCTACCACAAGGATCAACAACAAAATTATAGGGCCCAGTGCAAAATGAAAATACGGGGCACCTTGCTCAAAAAGCAGAGGAAAATGCTGTTGAATGTACTAAAATAGAAAGCTTTTTCCTTTCTTCAGTGGTCTCTTTAAATTTTTCATGATGTTTAAATTTGCTATTTAATGTTATTCTAAGTAAAGAAAATGAGAGTGTGAAATAATTAGAATGAATTGACCACACATCTTTATGTTATGCAATGTCAGCTTTAAATGCAAATATGAGTCTTGAACTCATATATGGAATCACTGAAGTCAAGCAACTCTTATTTTGTAGCTCATACATACATACGTATTTCATTTTCCATCAGAACAGTAGAAACCCTGCACAAAACTAACTTAACTGTTTTTATTTGACTTCCTGAAACTTGCACATCCTATCGACATTCTCCTACCTTCAGCTTATTGATGAGTCAGGAAGGACTGAAAGGGAATGGAAATATGGGTTGGCTGATCTTTCCATTTCCTTCTATGCCATCACCCTCAACATTAGTGGTTTGTTAATACAAGGAAGTGATCTGAATGAAAAAGGATATGATAGAAATCCTTGGTCCTTTGTGATTCTTATAACACCACTGCCTTCTTTCTGCATTTGAAGCAGGTTTTGGTTCAAAAGGAAAGCATAGCCTCTTGGGGCTGGTAGACACTTCATTCCCTATCCCCAGGCCTGCTAAGCTATAGATGTAACACGCTTACCTCTTACTGGCTTTGAGTCCTAACTGAACTCTCTCAAATCGTGGGCCTAGCAGAACACTGTGCTTATGGGACATCTCTAACACTATGTGTGAATGGTGCATCACAGAACTGCAGAAACACATATTGCATGTATCTCCTCCACTCACATGAAGTCTCCATTGTTCCAGTGCACTGCACTTATGAAACAGAAATTCAAACATAAAATTATTAAGCTTGTAATCCCAGCACTTTGGGAGGCCGAGGTGGGCAGATCACCTGAGGTCAGGAGTTCGAGACCAGCCTGACTAATAGGATGAAACCCTGTCTCTACTAAAAATACAAAAATTAGCCGGCCATGGTGGCGGGCGCCTGTAATCCCAGCTACTCGGGAGGCTGAGACAGGATAATTGCTTGAACCTGGGAGGCGGAGGTTGCAGTGACCCGAGATTGCATCATTGCACTCCAGCCTGGGCAACAAGAGTGAAACTCTGTTTCAAAAAAAAAAAAAAGTTCAGTCAGTGACAGCCAAGCATTAAATCAAGTTTCGTGCTTCTAAGTGCCAGGCTCTATGTGACTGTGTAGGCTGCACTCCCATGAAGCTGGCCCTGCCTAACATGGCAGTCTTGTTTATACCTGGTTCTCTCCCTTCTTCTCCAAGCTTTTCACCACCTACTTTCACACCCAGCAGCAACTGGGGAGGAGAGGGAGAGTGAACATAACAGGTTACTATGGATTGTTAAAGCACAATTAATTGGAACTTAGCTCCAAAGAGATTAATAACCTCTTATCTCATCCCCAAGCCACAGGCCTGATTTCTTCCCTACTGTTATCACCAGGCTATAAAAGCTTCCTGCCTGAATGAGGACGCCATGCTAATCCATATAAGGCTTTTCCAAGTTGCACAGTGATGCAAACTATTGCTTCTGGTTCACATGTCTTTCTCTAAGTAATTATTTTTCAATATAAATATTTCTTTCTCTTTCTCTGCACATACACACATACACACATATATACACATTTCTGGTTACATAAGAAATCATGTTTATTGTAAAGTAATTGAAAATGCTCTATAAAGATTAAAATAATTATTTCTAATCTCACCATTTACATATAATGATTAGGTACATTTTAGTGTATAAGCTTTCAGGAAATTTTCTTTTTTTTATTATACTTTAAGTTCTAGGGTACATGTGCACAACATGCAGGTTTGTTATATATGTATACATGTGCCATGTTGGTTTGCTACACCCATTAACTCATCATTTACATTAGGTATTTCTCCTAATGCTATCCCTCCCCCATCCCCCGACCCCACGACAGGCCCCGGTGTGTGCTGTTCCCTGCCCTGTGTCCAAGTGTTCTCATTGTTCAAGTTCCACTTATGAGTGAGAACATGCAGTGTTTGGTTTTCTGTCCTTGCGATAGTTTGCTCAGAATGGTTTCCAGCTTCATCCATGTCCCTACAAACGACATGAACTCATCCTTTTTTATGGCTGCATAGTATTCCATGGTGGATATGTGCCACATTTTCTTAACCCAGTCTATCATTGATGGACATTTGGCTTGGTTCCAAGTCTTTCCTATTGTGAATAGTGCCACATTAAACATACGTGCACATGTGTCTTTATAGTAGCATCATTTATAATCCTTTGGGTATATACCCAGTAACAGGATCGCTGGGTCAAATGGTATTTCTAGTTCAAGATCCTTGAGGAATCACCACACTGTCTTCCACAATACTTGAACTAGTTCACACTCCCACCAACAGTGTAAAAGTGTTCCTATTTCTCCACATCCTCTCCAGCACCTGTTGTTTCCTGACTTTTTAATGATGGCCATTCTAACTGGTGTGAGATGGTATCTCATTGTGGTTTTGATTTGCATTTCTCTGATGGCCAGTGATGATGAGCATTTTTTCATGTGTCTGTTGGCTGCATAAATGTTTTCTTTTGAAAAGTGTCTGTTCATATCCTTTGCCACCTTTTTGATGGGGTTGTTTGATTTTTTTCTTGTAAATTTGTTTAAGTTCTTTGTAGATTCTGGATATTAGCCGTTTGTCAGATGACTGGATTGCAAAAATTTTCTCACATTCTGCAGGTTGCCTGTTCACTCTGATGGTAGTTTCTTTTGCTGTGCAGAAGCTCTTTAGTTTAATTAGATTCCATTTGTCAATTTTGGCTTTTGTTGCCATTGCTTTTGGTGTTTTAGTCATGAAGTCCTTGCCCATGCCTATGTCCTGAATGGTATTGCCTAGGTTTTCTTCTAGGGTTTTTACGGTTTTAGGTCTAACATTTAAGTCTTTAATCTATCTTGAATTAATTTTTGTATAAGGTATAAGGAAGGGATCCAGTTTCAGCTTTCTACATATGGCTAACCAGTTTTCCCAGTACCATTTATTAAATAGAGAATCCTTTCTCCATTTGTTATTTTTGTCAGGTTTGTTAAAGATCAGATGGTCGTAGATGTGTGGTGTCATTTCTGAGGCCTCTGTTCTGTTCCATTTGTCAATATCTCTGTTTTGGTACCAGTACCATGCTGTTTTGGTTACTGTAGCCTTGTAGTACAGCTTGAAGTCAGGTAGCATGATGCCTCCAGCTTTGTTCTTTTGAGTTAGGATTGTCTTGGCAATGCAGGCAGTTTTTTGGTTCCATATGAACTTTAAAGTAGTTTTTTCCAATTCTGTGAAGAAAGTCATTGGTAGCTTGATGGAAATAGCATTGAATCTATAAATTACTTCAGGCAGTATGGCCATTTTCAAGATATTGATTCTTTCTATCCACGAGCATGGAATGTTCTTCCATTTGTTTGTATCCTCTTTTATTTCCTTGAGCAGTGGTTTGTAGTTTTCCCTGAAGAGGTCCTTCACATGCCTTATGAGTTGGATTCCTAGGTATTTTATTCTCTTTGTAGCAATTGTGAATGGGAGTTCACTCATAATTTGGCTCTCTGTTTGTCTGTTATTAGTGTATAGGAATGCTTGTGATTTTTGCACATTGATTTTGTATCCTGAGACTTTGCTGAAGTTGCTTATCAGCTTAAGGAGCTTTTGGGCTGAGACGATGGGGTTTTCTAAATATACAATCATGGCATCTGCAAACAGGGACAATTTGACTTCCTCTTTTCCTAACTGAATAACGTTTATTTCTTTCTCTTGCCTGATTGCCCTGGCCAGAACGTCCAACACTATGTTGAATAGGAGTGGTGAGAGAGGGCATCCCTGTCTTGTGCCAGTTTTCAAAGGGAATGCTTCCAGTCTTTGCCCATTCAGAATGATATTGGCTGTGGGTTTATCATAAATAGCTCTTATTATTTTGAGATACAGTCCATCAATACCTAGTTTATTGAGAGTTTTTAGCATGAAGGGATGTTGAATTTTGTCAAAGGCCTTTTCTGCATCTATTGAGATAATCATGTGGTTTTTGTCTTGGGTCCTGTTTATATGGTGGATTATATTTATTGATTTGCGTATGTAGAACCAGCCTTGCATCCCAGGGATGAAGCCAACTTGATCTTGGTGGATAAGTTTTTTGATGGATTTGGTTTGCCAGTATTTTATTGAGGATTTTTGCATCAATGTTCATCAGGGATATTGGTCTAAAGTTCCCTTTTTGTGTGTGTGTGTGTTTTTGCCAGACTGATATCAGAATGATGCTCACCTCATAAAATGAGTTAAGGGGGATTCCCTGTTATTCTCCTGATTGGAATAGTTTCAGAAGGAATAGTACCAGCTCCTCTTCGCACCTCTGATAGAATTCGGCTGTGAATCCGTCTGGTCCTGGACTTTTTTTGGTTGGTAGGCTATTAATTATTGCCTCAATTTCAGAGCCTGTTATTGGTCTATTCAGGGATTCAGCTTCGTCCTGGTTTAGTCTGGAGAGTATGTGTCCAGGAATTTATCCATTTCTTCTAGATTTTCTAGTTTATTTGCGTAGAGGTGTTTATAGTATTCTCTGATGGTAGTTTGTATTTCTGTGGGATTGGTGGGGATTTCCCCTTTGTCATTTTTTATCGCATCTATTTGATTCTTCTCTCTTTTCTTCTTTATTAGTCTTGCTAGCAATCTATCTATTTGTTGATCTTTTCAAAAAACCAGCTCCTGAATTCATTGATTTTTTGGAAGGGGTTTTCTTGTCTCTGTCTCCTTCAGTTCTGCTCTGATTTTAGTTATTTCTTGCCTTCTGCTAGCTTTTAAATTTGTTTGCTCTTGCTTCTCTAGTTCTTTTAATTGTGATGTTAGGGTGTCGATTTTAAATCTCTCCTGCTTTCTCTTGTGGGTATTTAGTGGTATAAATTTCCCTCTACACACTGCTTTAAATGTGTCCCAGACATTCTGGTACATTGTGTCTTTGTTCTCACTGGTTTCAAAGAACATCTTTATTTCTGCCTACATTTCGTTATTTACCCAGTAGTCATACAGGAGCAGGTTGTTCAGTTTCCATGTAGTTGAGTGGTTTTGAGTGAGTTTCTTAATCCTGAGTTCTAATTTGATTGCACTGTAGTCTGAGAGAGAGTTTATTGTGATTTCTGTTCTTTTACATTTGCTAAGCAGTGGTTTACTTCCAACTATGTGGTGAATTTTGGAATAAGTGTGATATGGTACTGAGAAGAATGTATATTCTGTTGATTTGGGGTGGAGAGTTCTGTAGATGTCCGTTAGGTCTGCTTGGTGCAGAGCTGAGTTCAAGTCCTGCATATCCTTGTTAACCTTCTGTCTCGTTGATCTGTCTCATATTGACAGTGGGGCGTTAGTCTCCCATTATTATTGTGTGGGAGTCTAAGTCTCTTTGTAGGTCTCTAAGTCCTTGCTTTATGAATTTGGGTGCTCCTGTATTGGGTGCATATATATTTAGGATAGTTAGCTCTTCTTGTTGAATCGATCCCTTTACCATTATGTAATGGCCTTCTTTGTCTCTTTTGATCTTTGTTGGTTTAAAGTCTGTTTTATCAGAGACTAGGATTGCAACCCCTGCTTTTTTTTGCTTTCCATTTGCTTGGTAGATCTTCCTCCATCCCTTTATTTTGAGCCTATGTGTGTCTCTGCACATGAGATGGGTTTCCTGAATACAGCATACTGATGGCTCTTGACTCTTTATCCAATTGGCTAGTCTGTGTCTTTTAATTGGGGTATTTAGCCCATTTACATTTAAGGTTAATATGTTGTATGTGAATTTGATCCTGTCATTACAATGTTAGCTGGTTATTTTGCCCATTAGTTGATGCAGTTTCTTCCTAGCATCGATGGTCTTTACAATTTGGCATGTTTTTGCAGTGGCTGGTACCGATTGTTCCTTTCCACGTTTAGTGCTTCCTTCAGGAGCTCTTGTAAGGTAGGCTTGGTGGGGACAAAATCTCTCAGCATTTGCTTGTGTGTGAAAGATTTTATTTCTCCTTCACTTATGAAGCTTAGTTTGGCCAGATATGAAATTCTGGGTTGAAAATTCTTTTTCTTTAAGAATGTTGAATATTGGCCCCCACTCTCTTCTGGCTTGCAGGGTTTCTGCAAAGAGATCTGCTGTTAGTCTGATGGGCTTCCCTTTGTGGGTAACCCGACCTTTCTCTCTGGCTGCCCTTAACATTTTTTCCTTCATTTCAACATTGGTGAGTCTGACAATTATGTGTCTTGGGGTTGCTCTTCTCGAGGAGTATCTTTGTGTTGTTCTCTGTATTTCCTGAATTTGAATGTTGGCCTGTCTCACTAGATTGGGGAAGTTCTCCCGGATAATATCCTGAAGAGTGTTTTCCAGCTTGGTTCCATTCTCCCTGTCACTTTGAGGGACGCCAATCAAATGTAGATTTGGTCTTTTCACATAGTCCCATATTTCTTGGAGGCTTTGTTCATATCTTTTTTACTCTTTTTTCTCTAAACTTCTCTTCTCATTTCATTTCATTAATTTGATCTTCAATCACTGATACCCTTTCTTCCACTTGATCAAATCGGCTACTGAAGCTTGTGTATGTGTCACGTAGTTCTCATACCATGGTTTTCAGCTCCATCAGGTCATTTAAGGTCTTCTCTATGCTGTTTATTCTAATTAGCCATTCCTCTAATCGTTTTTCAAGGTTTTTAGCTTCCTTGTGATGGGTTCGAACATCCTCCTTTAGCTCGGAGAAGTTTGTTAGTACTGACCTTCTGAAGCCTACTTCTGTCAACTTGTCAAAGTCATTATCCGTCCAGCTTTGTTCCGTCGCCGGTGAGGAGCTGTGATCCTTTGGAGGAGAAGAAGTGCTCTGGTTTTTAGAATTTTCAGCTTTTCTGCTCTGGTTTCTCCCCATCTTTGTGGTTTTATCTACCTTTGGTCTTTGATGTTAGTGACCTACAGATGGGGTTTCGGTGTGGATGTCCTTTTTGTTGATGTTGATGTTATTCGTTTCTGTTTGTTAGTTTTCCTTCTAACAGTCAGGTCCCTCAGCTGCAGGTCTGTTGGAGTTTGCTGGAGGTCCACTCCAGACGCTGTTTGCCTGGTATCACCGGCAGAGGCTGCAGAACAGCAAATATTGCAGAACAGCAAATATTGCTGCCTGATCCTTCCTCTGGAAGCTTTGTCTGAGAGGGGCACCTGGCTGTATGAGGTGTCAGTTGGCCCCTACGGGGAGGTGTCTCCCAGTTAGGCTACACGGGGGTCAGGGACCCACTTGAGGAGGCAGTCTGTCCATTCTTAGGGCTCAAACACTGTAATGGGAGAACCACTGCTCTCTTCAGAGCTGTCAGACCGGGACATTTAAGTCTGCAGAAGTTTCTGCTCCCTTTTGTTCAGCTATGCCCTCCCCCAGAGGTGAAGTCTGGTTGAGCTGCAGTGGGCTCCACCCAGTTTGAGCTTCCTGGCCACTTTGTTTACCTACTCAAGCCTCAGCAATGGCAGATGCCCCTCCCGCAGCCGGGCTGCCGCCTCACAGTTTGATCTCGGACTGCTGCGCTAGCAGTGAGCAAGGCTCCGTGGGCGTAGGACCTGCTGAGCTAGGCACGGGATAAAATCTCCTGGTGTGCCATTTGCTAAGACCATTGGAAAAGCATAGTATTTAGGTGGCAGTGTCCCAATTTTCCCGGTACAGTATGTCATAGCTTCCCTTAGCTAGGAAAGGGAAATCCCCTGACCCCTTGCGCTTCCTGGGTGAGGCAATGCCCCACCCTGCTTTGGCTCCCCCTCCATGGGCTACACCCACTGTCCAACGAGTCCCAGTGAGATGAACCAGGTACCTCAGTTGGAAATGCAGAAATCACCCGTCTTCTGCATCAATCACGCTGGGAGCTGCAGACCAGAGCTGTTCCTATTCGGCCATCCAGGAAATTTTCTATTTACATAAACTGTTTTTACAAAAATAAGTTCCTACTATATGAACTGTTTGGTAACTAACTTATTTTTTACTTAACATTATATTGCAAATTTATTTCCAAATCAATATATACAGATCAACATCATCATTTTTAAGACTTACTATTTTATTTTATTGATATGCCATAATTTATTTAGCCAGTCCTTTATTGATGAACAGTTACATTGGTTATGATATTTGGCTATTCTCCAGAATATATCCTCTTATATATCTATTATTATTATATCCCTCAGAATATATCCTTTTATATACACATATATATAATTTTATAGACTAAACTAGTTCTCCAGAATATATCCTTTTATCTATCTATCATCAATATCACCTGATTATTTCCTTTATATAAATCCTAGAGGTGACATTGCTGGTGATATATAATTCTTTATTGTCAAATCTTAATTTGTATAATAACCTCTCAGAAGAAGTTAGCAAAATACAAAAATAAATAAGAATCCATGTTCCTGACCTGCTTTTGTTTCCATAAAACCTTCCTTAGAGCAGTGGTTTTCACATCTACTTGGCTTTAGTAGCCCCTGTGGTGGTTGAACACTTGTTCTTCTTGTTATCCAGCATGGCCCAAATGGTCAGCTTCTGATTTCCCACTTATTATGGTCTAGCAATTAAAACCCTTGGAAACAGGAGCAGCTAATTGAACCAAACATTTTAAGTTCTGGCTCAAATGCATGCTCATTCATTTTTTGTATAAAATGCCTGCATTGTATTTTTCAGATGTATCTCAATTTTTTTTGTGGAGTTCCAGACATACTTCACTCAGGATTACGCACAAACGGCATGGATCCATTCCATTGTAGATTGTGTGACCATGCTCTGTGGTGAGTATTACTTACTAGGATAGGGAATTACTGGCCACTCTTGAACTGTATATGACAATGACATTCCACTGACTTTGATTACTAGTTTTCCTAAGTAGAAGGGCTATATTAAAAACTGGCTAGGAGTATATAATATAAAGAAAAGATCAATCCTATCTTCAGCCAAAGCCAACCAGACTTGCTCTTGTAATTAATGGTCTTGGCTGATGTCAGGTAGAACAGTTAGATAATACACTCAAAAGAACACATAAGATTTGGTTCTTCCATATAGAGATAGGACGCTGAGCATTCTAGAACCTGTCCTGATTTTGGAAGCAATTTATAGTATATGCTTGGCTTCTCTCTTCCAAATGCTATGGCCTTCTCATTCTCAAGTTGTGTAAATAGTTATTGATAGTACCATGAGCCATTTTTACATAGTCATAAGTGCCAACAGTGTTGTATCACATTTCAAGTCTTGGATTGCATTCTGTTCCTCCCCCAGGGCTTGACATTTGGCTCATGGATTTCATCTTTTTCATATATAAATCTTCATGCTTAGAGAAGTATTGGGGAAGGATAGGATTATGTCATCATGAGATAAACATATTCATTATGGGTGTAATTTCATTCAAGGAACTCCGAAAGTGTTATATAAGGTATGTAGGGTGTTCTAGAAATGTATGGAATTAACATTCCATCTGTGTAGTAGAGGACAACAAACCTGGCATTTGTTTAAAATAAATTTCAAACTCACGTTATTAAATTGATGTCTTAGAGAGTTTCTAAGATTAAATCAAATTGTAGCTTAGACCCACTTAATCCGTTCATTTCAATGAGTTCTGAGTATTTTAGGAAATTTTCATCTCTTCAAGCCGTGTCTTAGTGGCAAAAGGGAAATAATACCTGTATTCAGTAACTCATAATAACCATTTTATTCCATTCTAGGCACTGACTCATATTTCTTTTTGGAAAAAAAATTCATTTACTCATGAATCAGTTAAATTGTACTGAAATGTATAATATTTCTTTGGTTGGGAGGAAGTTGAGAGCAGTTCTAAGACTAAAAGCAGGTTTCATGAGAAGGCTAAATCAACTCAACTCTTTCAACTAAGAGGAAGGTCTTAAGGGATCAAAAAATCATATATTTGAGTTATAGAGCTTGTCTTTTTTTTGAAAACACTTGATTTTCAGGGTCACATTATTAGTCACAGCATTTGCATCAGCACACCAAAGAAGCCATGTTTGTCTTCTCAGAGGATAAAAGTGACTAATTTCCCTCATTTCTATCTTTTGGAGGATATTCATAATCCCCCAAATAGGAGGAAATGACCTTAGGTGACCAATATGGTCACACAGTCAATATGGTTCACACAGTCAAGCTTTGAGTAGGGTTATGTCAGAAGCAACATATTTAAATTCTATGCAAGACCAAGAGGCCTGTTGTACACAATTACCATATACCTACCTGCTCACCTTGTAACATAATATTAAAACATTAAAGTTCAGAGTATGGATGAGAGTCTGCAGAATCACATGTGGGACACCCACTGGGAACAGATCTGCTCTGTGATGAACAGAGAAGGTAACAGTTGACCCCCAATTTCAGTCTGATCAATACAAAAATGATCATACTCTTCAGACACCTGGAAAATCAGGTCTTCTGATCTTGCTACTAAGAGTTACTGATGTCAGCATGAATTTTTCCTTAGAAGGAAATTCACATGCCTTCCTCACCCATCACTCCTGCCATTAGTCTGAGAGACCCAAAGAGTAAGGGCGTGAAATAACCTCACACTCGGTGTTAGGTGCTCTTGTTGGTGACCTTGGGCCATGCCATATACCCCTGAACTTCAGTTCCATTTTGGTCTCTGGTTTTACTTAATATTCTGTGAGCCTTGAGGCCAACGTAATTCTGATACACTGGTAAGCCACAAACCAAATGAGACCAACCAGAATGTCACCATGGGCATGAAGCATTTTTCTTAGATTTTCTGGGCTTTGATATCTCAACCACAGGGTGTGCTGAAGCCTGAAAACTGGGCCAGATTGTGGAATTTGTCTATGATCTCTCTCCCTGGTCTTTTACTGCATAACACTGCTGGTCACATGGTGTTATCCACTTTCTTTCTCCAGCAATTAACTGTCACCATTATTGCTAATGATATATGATCAACACTATAGTAAGCATCCCTGTGCAAATGACATGTAATTTAGAGAAAGTTGATCCACTGTTTAAAAAACACCCTACCGTCCTGCCATTATGACTATAATAGAATGAAGAGGATTGAGCCCTGAAATGCAGGTCAGGAGACTTGAGTTCTATTCCAACCCTGCTGCTTATTATCTGTGGGACCATGGACAATCACTTCCTTTCTCTGGGCCTCAGTTTCCAAAGCTGCAGAATTAATAGGGTGGGCTCAATGCTTTAAAGGTTCTCTCCTCTGTCAATGCCACATCACAGCCTTTCACAGTGCCCTCAAGGCCTTTCTGTTGAACCTATTTCTTATTGTTTTTGAAGCTCCACTTGGGAGTGTTGTCAGTAACCATTTATCCTGTCAAGTGGGAATCATGCTGGGTGGCTTGCTTGCATCTACTGGACTCATCCTGAGCTCATTTGCCACGAGTCTGAAGCATCTCTACCTCACTCTGGGAGTTCTTACAGGTAAGGGCACTTTGTACCACCTGTTTCACCCCACTCCATCCAGGGGTTTCCAAGCACATCAACAGAGAAGTAATTCATAAAATATTCATTTTGTTAGATGCATAATTTAGTTGACCTAGCTTATGTCTACCTACCTAGCAGTTAAACAGAGCTGGAAATGAGATTACATTACCCTAATGAAAATGCATCTCCACTGTAATTCAGCCAGATGGTAAAAGCAACTGCAGCTTTCTCCTTGGAATTAGTGTATGGCTGAGATTCTGTACTCAGAAGAAACAAGATATTACCCAGGGCAACATGAATTTTCAGCAATGGTCATTCTTCCAGCCATTGCCAAGACATTAAAATACTATTGACGGTCAATCTGAGTTGCTCCTGCTTTATAATGAATATTGCTGTCCAATAAATGGGAATTTCTAATTTTAAAAAACCCTTTATTGTGAATATTCTGATATTACACATTCTTTCTCAATGCTGTGGAAGTATCACTTTAGCAAATCATAATAAATGCCATGGAAAAAAGCAACATGTACATTCAATAGATCACTCTTACAGAGACTGCATAGGATTGTGGGACTGCAATGGGAGTTTGCCCATCACTCAAAGGGGTGTGGAGAGTAGCGCCAACTCCTGTCTGGGCATTGTGCCATTGGTGTGGCGTGAATAAGGTCAATAAAGGACGTAACCTCATAGTGAGGCTATAAATTTGGCTATGTTAGCTAAAGAAGGTACACCCACCCAAAGACCCTGACTGCTGCTATGGTGACCAATGGATCCCAGTTTACCAGGCACTGTCCTGGTTTTAACACTGGAAGTCCCACATCCAGAAACCCCTCAGTCCAGGCAACTCTGGGTTGCTGGCTACTGTGCACTGCAGTTGGAAGCAGGAGCTTCTGAAGGTGGTTCTCTTTTTCCTTCTCTGACATTCTAGTTGCCATAAAATCCAGGCTCACAGCCCCTCAGATTTTCTTCACTTAAAAAGTAATAGAAGTTGATCTTTTTTTTTTTTTTTTTTTTTGAGACAGGGTCTATCTGGCTTGGTCCTCAGGCTGGAGTGCGGTGGCGCAATCTCAGCTGCAACCTCTGTCTCCTGGGCTCAAGCCATCCTCCCCCTTCAGCCTCCTGAGTAGCTAAGACTACAGGTGCATGCCGCCACACCTGGTTAATTTTTGTATTTTTTTTTGCAGAGATGGGGTTTTGCCATATTGCCCAGGCTGGTCTCAAACTCCTGAGCTCGAGTGATCTGCCTGCCTCAGCATCCCAAAGTGCTGGGATTACAGGCATGAGCCACTGCACCCAGCCCAAAAGTTGAAGGTCTCTAAAAAGCTTTCTAGAGTGTCAACATTTGTCTGCTGACCTTAAGAGATATTTTCACATATATGAAAATATACATTGCTATGTTCACATATAAAATTGGCATGATGTTTCCCAACTATGTAAAATTACCCTGGAATTTTCATAGTTGTACATGCTATTTGAATCCAAATTCCAGAGTGGTGCAGATTGTCAGTGTTGTGTCTTCATAGGCAGTGAAGCGTTTAGGGAATTGTCTGGATAATTTAAGTTAAAAAATGGAGGAAGTGATAAGTTTCTTTGGTTGGCATTATCCAGATTTTCTAGTGAATTCCAATTTAGTTTGTGTAATTATTTTTATGTTCTTCATTTAATTTTGTTTATGAAGTCATATTTCCTTAAGGGTGTTCTCCCTAAAAAGAAAGTCATATATATTCTACATTTTCCAAATTGTGAATGACTGGTGAGGGGAGACTCATTTTAAGCTTGGTGTAAAAAGCAGCTTTAAAAGGGTTTAATGAGAGGTCAGATTCTCTTTAATATAAATCATTGTATTCTGAGATATCATTGGCTGTTTATGGTACTTCAGCACTCATAGAGTTCTCTTTATCCTCAGGTCTTGGATTTGCACTTTGTTACTCTCCAGCTATTGCCATGGTTGGCAAGTACTTCAGCAGACGGAAAGCCCTTGCTTATGGTATCGCCATGTCAGGAAGTGGCATTGGCACCTTCATCCTGGCTCCTGTGGTTCAGCTCCTTATTGAACAGTTTTCCTGGCGGGGAGCCTTACTCATTCTTGGGGGCTTTGTCTTGAATCTCTGTGTATGTGGTGCCTTGATGAGGCCAATTACTCTTAAAGATGACCACACAACTCCAGAGCAGAACCATGTCTGTAGAACTCAGAAAGAAGACATTAAGCGGGTGTCTCCCTATTCATCTTTGACCAAAGAATGGGCACAGACTTGCCTCTGTTGCTGTTTGCAGCAAGAGTACAGTTTTTTACTCATGTCAGACTTTGTTGTGTTAGCCGTCTCCATTCTGTTTATGGCTTATGGCTGCAGCCCTCTCTTTGTGTACTTGGTGCCTTATGCTTTGAGTGTTGGAGTGAGTCATCAGCAAGCTGCTTTTCTTATGTCCATACTTGGAGTGATTGACATTATTGGCAATATCACATTTGGATGGCTGACCGACAGAAGGTAAAATTCATGAAACTACAATTGGTTCCCCACCAGGGGACTTTAAGCCTTGAGTTTCTCCTCAGCCCCTTACCCTGTGGAGTACCTAGGTCTGAATAATGTTAACAAGTCTGCAGTATCTGAAGGCATCTCCCTTGCTGGTACTTCTAGATCAGAGGTTGGCAAAATTTTCTGTAAAGGAACAGATAGTAAACATTTTTGGCTTTGTAGGCCAAGTGTTCATCATAACTACCCAACTCTGCTATTATAGTACAAAACAGCCACAGACAATATGTAAACAAAAGAGAGTGGCTATGTTCCAATAAGACTTTATGCACACTGAAATGTGAATTTCTCTTATAATTTTCATGTGTCACAAAATATTGTTCTTTTGATTTTTTCCAACCATTTTTAAACGGAAAAACCGTTCTTAATTCACAGGTAGTACAAAAAGATGTCATGGGCCAGATGTGTCTAAATTGCAGAAGCCTAGGGTAACTACAAGTTCTGGCGGTAGATTTAATTCCATCCCAAGACAAGTCAGTCCTCAAGCAAGACAACTTTTGGCTGGGTGTGGTGGTGTTAGTTTCTTTTGAACCAGTCCTGACTGGCAATGGAAAAAGGAGCAGAATTCAGTTTAGGCAGGAGGGCCAGGTGCAATGGTAACACATTGTCTGTAGCCACATATTCATGTTTGACAATGCAAATTGCAAGTAATTTCCTTGTAATTGTAGGCTTAGAAACCAAAGTTATAAGAAATCTACCAAGTAATTTCTTCAGCAAATGCTCATCTGTTTGGACTGAAGAGTGCAGGCTACTCATATTCTCCTAAATGATGAACCATTCACACTTGAGATGTGACCTGCAGGGCTAATACCATCATGTAGCTTCTCACAAATTGTGTTTTTGGTAATTAATCAGGATCCAACTGCCATTCTCCAGTGTTATGAATATGATATTTAGTATTGATTCCACATTTTTAATGGTTAAAGAAGAAGTAGAAGAGCAAAGATTACCTATTTTCACAATCAAATAACTCAGCAAGAAGCAGCCAGGTGTAGGTCTAATGGAGGCATCTCTATCTGAGGCATACTAGACCTAAGTTCTTGCACTGGCTTTGCTCCTTATTAACCCTGTGACCTACAGAAAGTCACCTAACCCTCAGATCCACAATGGTCTCTATCTGTAAAATGAGCCAGTGCAATATTTGCCTGTTGACCTTATACTATTTTGTGACGTTCAAATGAGGCTGTGAGTAGAAAAATGTTTGTAAAGCATAAGCTGTTGGAGCTGACATTATACAGATTCTTTGAAATTATTGGTATCATAAATGGGTTTGGAGTTATCAGGAAAATTAATGGGAATACCACTTGGGAGATCTTGAAATATATTAGACTTCATCCTAGTCCAAGACCTCCATCATCTCTGGCAAATCATTTTAATGTCTTTGTATTACAGTTTCCCCTTTGTGTAACCACTTGGGTTATTGAGTATTTATGATCTATGACATGCCAGATACCAATGGATAACATACCTAAAAGCATCTAATAAGGTAGACTGCTAGGAAAATTACCCTTCTGATCCTTTACATCAAGCTTGTCCAACCTGCGGCTCATGGGCTGCCTGTGGCCTGGGATGGCTTTGAATGTGGTCCAACACAAATTTGTAAACTTTCTTACAACATTTTGAGATTTATGCACTCTTTCTTTCTTTTTCTTTCTCTTTCTTTCTTTCTTTTTCTTTATTTCTTTCTTTTCTTTCTTTCTCCTTATTTCCTTCCTTCCTTCCTTCCTTCCTCCTTTCCTTTCCTTTCTTTCTTTTTTTCATCAGCTATCATTAGTGTTAGTTTATTTTATGTGTGGCCCAAGACAATTCTTCTTCTTCCAGTGTGGCCCAGGGAAGCCAAAAGATTGGAGACCCCATTTTACATTTTATTTCTATTTTATTTCACGACTACTTTCAGAGTAACCCTGTGAGATAAGTAACCTTTCCATTTTATAGCTAAAGAAATTGAGTTAGGCAGGCAGTGGGTGGCAGGACTAGTTTTAATATTCTACCTTTCTAATTTTGAAGTATATATTCTTTCTACCACACCATGCTTCCTGGAGAGATGAATTCTTGCATTTGCAAAAAAGAAAGATAGGAAGACAGCATACATAACACACAATGGGAAAGCCATCTCTGTAAATAACTGCAATGCTTACTGCTGCATAGCCGTGGCTCTAAAGCTCTTTTACAGAATGTGTACCTCCTGCACTTATTCTTGTTCTTCAAATCTACAGGTGTCTGAAGAATTACCAGTATGTTTGCTACCTCTTTGCCGTGGGAATGGATGGGCTCTGCTATCTCTGCCTCCCAATGCTTCAAAGTCTCCCTCTGCTCGTGCCTTTCTCTTGTACCTTTGGCTACTTTGATGGTGCCTACGTGACTTTGATCCCAGTAGTGACCACAGAGATAGTGGGGACCACCTCTTTGTCATCAGCGCTTGGTGTGGTATACTTCCTTCACGCAGTGCCATACTTGGTGAGCCCACCCATCGCAGGTAAGTTTCCAGAGAGAAACCCCAACCACCTTTTCTCTTTGGCATATTGATGTGAAAACAGCAAACACACATGCAGTCAATGAGAAGGATTGTCAAGAGAGTTGGGGAAGAGTGAAAGAGAAAAGGGATATAAGAGCCCCCAAAACCATCATGGTCCCACCTACATCCTTGTTTTATAATCTTCTTCCAACCAAGTAAGAACCTTAGCCTACCTGGAAAGAGTAAGTCCCAAATTAGGGTCTTGATTCCTTTCCATATTAATGATGGGAGCAGGGGGATGGAGCAGTTGTTCAGCCTTATAAATAAGTAGGGTGCATTCAGAGGGAAGTCTCAGGGGAGAACAGGATTCCAACAGGGGGCAGTGGGTGATGAGGCTGAAATTATAAACGCCAGTGTCATAGTGGAGTGTTTTGGGTGCCAGACAGAGGAACTGGGCTCTATTCTTCAGAGACTATGGATAGTACTAAAGTTTTTATGTAAAAGGATAATATGGTAAAGTATATATGTTAGAAAATGTGATCTAGCAATTGATCTAGTAACTTAGGAGAGAGGTAGCTAAGATTCCATTCTAATAGTTTAGGAGGCAGCTGATAAACGCCTGAGCTAGGGCTGCTGCAGCAGAAATAAAGATGAGCTCTGGGGGCAAGGAAGAAGTTTTCAAAACAAAATTCAGCAGAATTTAGCATACAGAGGTGAATGAGACAAAGAAGTCAAGGATGACTTAGAAAATAATGTCGTGGTTGAGAAAATAAGGAAATTCGAGAAAGTGGCTTTGCCTGAAAAATAATGAATATGGTTTTTAGATATGTTGAGATTTCTGAAATATACAGGTAAAAATGCTCAATAGAGCTGTTTAAAGATGAAATATGAGCTTTAATGGATGGCCTGGTTTATATATAGATTTGGGAATCATCATATAAAGCACATAGAATGTTTTATAAACTCTAAAATGCTATAGAGTGAAGCATGATTAAACAATTTGACAAATATTTATTGTATGCATTAAACAAGTAATTCAACAAATACATATTGCATGTGTAACTAGCATTGTGTTTATCATGCTGGAGAGACAGGAGTAAACAGGTCAGAAGCTGTTTCTCCTTCCTAAAGCATGTGGTCTACACCACCTGCATCAGAGTCTCCTAGGGACCTTGTTAAAAATGCAGATTCCTTGACACTCCCACCTGTGAACTGAATGTTGAGGATGAGTTCCAGAAATCTGCATTTTCAACCAGCTTTGTTGTGATGCTCATGCAAGGTAAATATTGAGAATTACTGTTCCATATTATTATCTGCCTAAATTAAAACTGAGAGAGTGAACAAGCTCTCTGAAGACAGGCAAAAGAGAAATAACCCAAAACTTTGCCTAGAAAGAAGGCAGGAATTTTTTTGAGGAAGGCAGAGTTTCTGCTATTAACTATTATTGTGAATAGACAGTTTCAGGCTATTTCCAAATCCAGCAATTGGGGTGGAATAAAAACAGCAAACTAGGGGAAATTGTGGCCGCTTGAGTGGTGCAGATGACAAAATCCTGTTCAGTTTGAACTCCATGATACAGATCTTTATGTTTAATGCTCCATTTTTGAAAACTGCCCCCAAAATATTCCCACATCCTCCTTTCATAGCTTATTTTAGTGCTCACCAACCTTTAGAAACAGTGTCATTCTATCAAAGGTCATAGGACACAAATGAAATTGGGATTCAGTTCGTGGCCTTCATTGGCAAATCAGACATGATACTCATTACTGGGAATTCGAGGATTAATTCTTATTGTATCATTTTCTTATTTATTTACCTTTCAAATGACAACTGTGTACTCAGTCTTTTTTGTTTGGTGCTATAGAATTGCACAAATAAATCAAACAATAACTAAAATATTTGAGAGCAGTTTAAATTCAGGAAATTTTGTGGGGCTTATAACAACTTCTACATGCTATTTTTGATGAATGGATCTGAAGTGGGTAAGAGAAGAAATCATATACTTCTCTGGTGGGTTTTCTTGGCAGATAAGGAAAGTTTGAAGGAATTTAAAAAACCTTTGTTAATTATAAAATAATTGCCTGACGAAGTATAATGTTATTCCACTGGTTTTCTGTCATTGTGGCCCCTATTTTGCATATCATATGCCCGGTTTTCCTCAAAATTTAGAGCTGAGATAGATATTGAGATTAATTTGTTGCAACAAGAGATAAAGAAAAAAAAGCTAGTTTGCATTTGCAACTTCTAAAATAGCTGAAAGTTCTGATTTTCAAACTGGATAGAGTACAATGACTGAATCCAGTTGAAAATGCGATACTGCTTTGAAGCATGTCATGTTACTCAAAACAGTGTATGGGTGCTGTGAATACTACTGGCATTTTGTACAAATATGTTCTCTTAACACCCTAGGTAAATTATTCCAACCTTAATGATTTAAATGATGCTATTTTTATCTTTTCACCAGATTTCATGGGGTTAATAGTAACTAATATTTACGTTGTGACTACTAAGTACATGATGCTCTTCCAAGCACTTTACAGAACAACAATCAATTCACTCTAGAAGTTTTCCTGGAAAACAGAATGTATTTTTCAGTTGCTGCACAATATTTTTAGGTGACCTCTTTTTGTTTCAAAGTTACAATTGGTGGTGCTATCGATCTATTATTATCCTTACAAATCATTAGAATTTGAGAGTGGGTAAGCAATTGAATTTTCAACTCAAAAATAAAATTTTGCTGTTGTTTGTTACAGGATGGCTGGTAGATACCACCGGCAGCTACACTGCAGCATTCCTCCTCTGTGGATTTTCAATGATATTTAGTTCTGTGTTGCTTGGCTTTGCTAGACTTTTAAAGAGAATGAGAAAAACCCAGTTGCAGTTCATTGCCAAAGAATCTGATCCTAAGCTGCAGCTATGGACCAATGGATCAGTGGCTTATTCTGTGGCAAGAGAATTAGATCAGAAACATGGGGAGCCTGTGGCTACAGCAGTGCCTGGCTACAGCCTCACATGACCAAAGGCCTTGAGCCCCAGAATCTTCAGGTTTGAGAGAGGTGGGGCCACCAGATTCTTCATGTTTCTGAAACTTTTTATTTTGGCAGAAGGATTGCCTTCCAAGGAAATTATTATCATTGTTTTGTTAACATATTAATATTTATAAGGGAAAATAGCATATAATAAGGAAAGCTGGACTAGCCCAGAGCCTTCTCATTTGGGATTTGTACTCATAACTGAACTCATATCTTTTGGTCAATGGGCATAGCTCTGTAAGAAATGTAAGGACACAGCTGATATAATTAGCTGTAATTAGGGATAATTTCAAAGCATAACCAAAGCAGACGACACTGGGCAGCAGCTTTGTTCCAGTCTCAGGCCCTTCATGTTCCCTCCTCAGAAAGAAAATGGAAACATTAACGTGTAGCTTTGCTTACCTTGTTCTGGTTAGAGAAGGGAGGTCAGCTTGGGTGTGGTGGTGAAGAGTGAAGATGCCATACTTTTTCATGGTGGAGTTTCTCATTAGGGTTTTACTTGGGATTGTTAAAGAATACTTGAGATTCTTCAAAAAGTGGTGATTAATATAGAAAGAAACTCTTATTTTTTTTTTTTCTCTTAGTCTTCCAGCCAGCCGTTGCCTCTGCCCAAGGGTAGACACCACTATGAGAATCCAAATAATCATGGAATGCCATGGTTGGAATAGATCTTAAAGGGCATCTGGTAAGATCCATTTGAAATTGTCCACTGGAAACCGAAAGCTCTTTTCCTAAGACCGGGTTCCAGGCTCTCACCTTTGTTACCATCACATATAATACTTACTCTAAATTTAGCAGAACACACTCAGTCACAAGGACAACCTCTCAATCTTACCTGAAATGTCAACAACACCAAAACTTCCCGTTTTTTACCTTCAGAGAAGAAGCTGTTACTTAGACTACAGACACATTCCTGTTAGGTTGGAAAAATGTTGGCAGTATTCCAATTGGGCAGGAACTGAATTCTTGAATCAGCAGGTCTCTGGTGAGAGTTTTCTTTGCAGATCAGACATTTAGTTTTATCATTACCCAAAAGAGGATTGGAGGGGGTCAGTTGTCTGAAAAATATTATCCTAGAGATATTCTAAAGGTGAGATTCCTTTCTCCCTGTGTTAATTCTTGTTCCACTGTCCACTGCTCTTCATCTCTTTATGGATAATAATTAGAAATCTACTCACTGGATTATAAATTTATTCATTCTCAAATACTCCACTTTTCTATGGTTTGGGATAATTTCTGAGTCTTCAGATTGAAGAGGGAAGGCATGGAGGGAAGAAAAAGTCCAGATCCCCCAGCTTGTTTCCAACCATTTTAAGTCCAAAGAATTATAATCCTGAATCTCACAGTGTGTCACACCTGTAATAGGAGTAAATTATGCAATCAATTTTAATTACCAGGAGTTTAAAATCCAAATGTCAAGGAACTGTTTTGACCCTGAAGGCTATTTAATCCACTGTCCCCTACAAGGCCTCACAAGTGCTGGGGAAAAAAAACAGCAATGAGGAAGATCCTGAGTTAATGTGTATGCTCAGCAAGAGAGCTTGCCTATACCTTGATTATTTCATAAAATCACATGTTAATACATTCCTTTCAGAATGAAATACTGACTTGATCTGATAGGAGAAAATGGTAATATTTCATAGTTGTTTTCCAAAGACAAATTTAAATGTTATCTGTTATCTCCTTACTTAGTTTAAGAATTTAGTTTTGAACCCCATTGACTTTGTCATTTGCAATTTTAAAAATATTTGGGACTGGGCATGGTCGCTCACGCCTGTAATCCCAGCACTTTGGGAGGTGGAGGCGGGTGGATCATGAGGTCAGGAGATCAAGACCATCCTGGCTAACATCGTGAAACTCCGTCTCTACTAAAAATGCAAAAAATTAGCCGGGCGTGGTGGCGGGTGCCTGTAGTCCCAGCTACTCGGGAGGCTGAGGCCGGACAATCGCTTGAACCCAGGAGGTGGAGGTTGCAGTGAGCCAAAATCATGCCACTGCACTCCACCCTGGGCGACAGAGCAAGACTCCATCTCAAAAAAAAAAAAAAAAAAAAAAAAAAAAAATTGGAAGGTATCTGTAAAATGTCAAAGTTAAGATGAAGTTATATCTGTTTGGAATAGCACTTTGCCCTAAAAATATCATTTCTTGAATTTTCAAGCCTAAAGATGTTTAAAAATATGAATAGTTACAAATATTCTTTACATATTTTTTATCATGATCACAACAAAATTTTGTTTATGTGGTTCTGCAATATAATTTCTGTGAAGTATTACAAGTATTTATGAAAAATGAGCATAGTGATCAGAAATTTTAAAGATTTTGTATAAAAACATTTGGGAGATTTGACTTTATACATGCATAGATTTGCATTTTACTTTCCCTTTTGAGGCAGCATTTTTAGAAAATCAGTAAGAAAAATGTACATCTTAAGGTCTACTATTTTACATTTCTACACAGAATTTTAGTGTTAATGTTCCATGTGTCTATACTGTTTATTTCAAAACTGAGAAATTCATGGGAATGATGTATTTTGTGGAATCAAGAACAAAATTATAGTGGGATAATTTTATATCTTAAATATTTCTTTCTACTACTGTAAGCTCTACTTTGGAATTATCTGAGTAGAAAATCAGAAGACATTATCTAACTTTGTAGATACACTGTATGATTGGGCTTTTTGTTCAGATTGTAATTTCATTAATAGATGAAATATTTATGCTAATATTTTCTTATTTCAAAAGCAAAATAAAATGAATTTATTGTCCTGTGTTTGGAAAGACATTTTTCCCTTGGACAAGAGGTTTGGACTGGATGGTGAGTGGGCCTGTCTGGATCATGCTAAGATGTGGTCAGCATTTTAAGATGTGTTAAATAATCAAATGATTTACAAAAACCAGAAGTCTTTATTGAGTTCTTCCAATGTGTGAGCTATTATGCCAGGCACTTCCTATGCATTGTCATTGTCGAATTTAATCCCCATAGTGACCTCTATTATTATCGTTTTGTAGATGTGGAAACTGAGGCACCAGTTCCCACAGCTCAGTATCCTCTAGTGTGAAATCCTGTAAAACTGGGATGCTGCTGATGCTGAAGCCCTGTGTCCTTCCCCTGTGCCTACTTGGATCATCTTATGTGGGTTCAAGAAGCTGTTGGGAAACCGACGCTCCCTTGGACAGATAAAATCCTTTGGATTATGCTTCAGTCTTCTAATCAATATTGAAGGAAGATTCTAGATTGGAGATTTCCAAGAGTTTTCCCAAGAGGATCTATCAAAACCACTACTTTCAGGCTCAGTGGTTTAATTTGCTGTTGATTGATCCAGGCTTCTTTTGGGGAGCATTTAGGGTTGAGGGGGTGAATTGGGGAGCATATTTTGTCCCAAAAGTGAGCTAGTTCCACTGTCTGCTTTCCACATTACCAAAGTCAGGCTTTCTCAGTTAGGAGTTGAGTTCTTTTTGAAGTGCCTTCACCACTGCCAGTGATAATGAAAATGGTAATGTCTATTTGGCACTCCCCTTCCTGGTCCCAGTAGGTCTAATTCTGAAATTGTTTACTGAAATGAAATAGTACAAATTCAGGGTGGATATCTGAGTTTCTTTTCTCACACTTGAAAGTTTGAGTAAAAAAAAAAAAAAGTTTTTTTGTTGTTTTTTTTTTAACTCCGTCAAACAATAGATTTTTATATCTGTTGCCAGCGCAGCTACCAATGACAGATAACTGAGGTTTTGTCCCATAGCACAGAAAACTATTTGGCTGGGGAGTGGGAAGATATAAATAATGATAAAAGGACTGACATTTAAGACAAAACATTATGGTACTTTTCAAATATATACAAAAGTAGAATGAATAGTGTAAAGAACTTGAGGTACCTATCCCCCCACATCTACAATTATCTACCCATTATCCTCTCCCTTGAGAAGCAATTTGAAATATATTAACATGTGGGCAGCTCATGTTTCCTTCAGCTGCCAGGGAATGCCTGAACTTGGCAAGAATAATTTGTTCCTGCTAACGGGGACATGTGTGGTTAGTATCACCTATTAATGAGCCACATCATTACTTAGCTGATTGGGGCTCCTTTCTTGATATGGGCTTTGAGTGTCTCAATTGAAGATTAAAATTTTCTCCTTTTCTCCCCAGCCCCTAAGGATCTATCTACCTGAGGCCCAGGGCTGTATTAAATAAGTTAAAAGAGGCTTTTTTTTTGTTTTCTCTCCTGACCCAAGAAAGTCAAACCAGTGAAAAGGGATTTTGAGGTTTAGATGAGAGTGATCATTATTAGTCTCATTATTGCTCTTAATTGTTTAAGGGTCAGAAGTCTTTTTGAGGGATCTGGGACCTAAGATTGGTCTAGAATTAAGTAAAAAGCAGTTTATTTTTGAGTTGAGTTGGCACTAAAAGGCTTTAGAATTAGCATTTCAAATGCAGCCCTTTTCAAATTTTTCCATAAATATGTTTCTTTTGTGATGACAAGTTAGGCCTTTTCCCACTGACCAGTGTAATGATGGAAGAGTTCAAGGACCTTGTCCTACGAAAGGTGAAGACCTATGTTCATTCTTGGATAGCTTATTTTTGCAACTGTGGGCAGAGCAAGGTGCGGGTATAGGTCAAGGTAGGGAAGAGTTCGGGAGTGGGAGAAAGGTTGGGGGGCAGCTTCTGTGTGGTTACCTGAGGTTCCGGCCCACGTGCAGGTGGATGAATCCAGATTTCTGACCCTAAGCTCAAACAGGGAAGAGCAAACAGCTCAAACAGCTTTCTAAAGCTCAAACAGGGAAGAGCAAAGCCTTTTTCAGAATCGCAGAACTGACAGGGCTGGTGTGAGCATTCAGTGCCCACACTGGACCTACGAGGTCTCACAGGGTGTAGTTCCTGATGTTAGGCTACATCCCCCATCTTCTACTACAATCTAGCGCCCAGTTTTTCTATCAGTTCCTCCAAGTACCAAGCCTCCCCTTTATACCCCTGACCCTGGGGCATTTTGCATATGTTGATCCCTGTGATCACTCTCTTCTCATATTTTGGGTCTCAGTTTAAATGTCACTGCCCTAGAGAGTCCATCTTTAACCACTGCCCTTATCTAAATTATACATCCCTCCCCCGCCACTACCACCCACATTCTTCATGCTCATAGCATTCTGTTATTTTCCTTCAAAGAACATCTTTTAGTTATGATCATATATATTGATGTGTGTTTTTATTTTTAAATTTCATCTGCTCCACAAAACCACAGGCTTTCTGAGGATAGGGATCATACTGACTCATTCACTATTTAGAGCAGTGCCTGACCCAGAGTAGGCATTCAATGAATACTTGGTCAATGAATAAATGAGTGTAAAGAACAAATAAATGAAAAAACTGCTAAGGAGAATTGTAACATTAGCGAGGGTGGGGCGGATTGAAGGGTTGGGGTGCAGGTTTGTTTGGGTGCAAATTGCTCTTGTACCCAGAACAGACAGGATACATTAGATGTTCCTAATTTGGTGTGTCAAAATAGGGCACCTTGTTAGAAGTGTCACCAAAACAGTAGAAGCTCTGGAGCATTGACCATTATGGAGCAGGTTTTGGAAAGGGAATAAAAGTGGCAAAGTAAAGAGTTGATCAAAAGATATTAAATAACAAACTTTGGATTGAGGCCTGAATGTAAAAAATGATACTACTGTGTTCAACCCAGACAGGCTTAATTAAATAGCTGTTGTGCACAAATGAACGGAAACCCAAGGGAAGAGGAACTGTTCACACAAGGGAGCCCTGGAACGTTGGGAAAATGTGGATTGCACATGCCCCAAACCTGAAAAGACAGGGTTTCAGTTACAGGCACCACACAAACTGCTTTTACACAAAATATTTATGCCAGGGTTTTGCTAGGTGCAGGAGATGTTTCTGACTGAAATCTTTGTCCTGACCAGACCTATGGCTGCCCCTAACTCATAAAGCATTATTGAAAATTAGACAGTATGCTGGCAGACATTTTTAAGAGACGGTGAAAGGAGTTAATCAACCAACTATTTATCAAGCACCTCTTTGGAATCTGGAACCATGTTATATATGGTGGAGAATTAAAAATACACATAGGACCCCCTCCATGATCTCAAATTTACTACCTAATTGGTAAATTGAAACCAACTCAGGTTAGAACAACACCAAGAAGTTATTAAATGTTGACCTGAGGCTAAGGGCATGTGTAGTACTTTGAGGGTTAGGAGAGGAAGAATTCATTATGGGTTGAAGAAATTTGATTCTGGGGAATTTGAAGACAGGATTGAACAGATTGGAATCAGCCCTTACTTTTTTCAGGGCAAGAGGCTGGGAGTGAGGGAAAGAGATGTGAGGCAGCTGCTTTGTGTGGCTCCTTGAGGTTCCAGCAGGCATCTCAGGCCGGTGCAGAACCAAGCACACGTGGACATAAATGTTCCGATGACGGGTCCGTAAAGGTGTCTGGGACTTTTGAGGATTGCAGTTGCCTTCTTTAAGTACAAAGCAGGGATTTTCAAGGCATTCATCTCTCAACTGTAAAGAGTGTCATTCTCTTCTTAAGGATCCAAACTTTGGATCCTTAAGCACAGAAGAGTTTTAAAATTGACATATTATGCAGCACTGCCATCTGCTGGAATTAGCAAGAACACTTCCCAGGAGTAGGGGATCTCCAATTGTTCAACTCCCCAAGGCCTACCTTAAAGGCACAAACATTAAAGTTTGTTATTGTTTCCTCCTCTTCCAACTCCCCCTTGCTCGTTACCCATCCCACATTTATCCTGTTCCTCTTGCAAGTATAAACACGGGGATAAAGATGCTGTGTTGCAGTTTTCAGCTTTTGGTTACCTATATCAGTTCTGTAACATAGAGTATCAAAGTTAATATGAATGATGATTTTGACTGGCTTGACTAGGGATAGCCACTGGTAAAACATAACGTAAAAAAAATTTGAAGTCCTCTGCCTTTCTCTGGAACCCAGATTGTCAGCCTTCCATTCTTGTTCCCACTGTGACCCTTACTAATGTGTTAATTTATTTGATGTGAGTTGATGAAGGAGTTAAAGTGTGAGACACAGAATCTCAGTTATACCAGAAGCCAAATGTTAGAAAATGTTGAAACCAAATGATATAGAAGAATGGATTCCATGTCAATTTGAAAACATAAAATATCGGATTATACTGTACAGCAAACATGACAAAGTTAGTGATTAAATTTACTTTAAATGTGTAGTGCATGTGGAATCATGTGGGGATTCTATTTATTTATAACTGAAATTGCTTTCAAAGGAGAGTGGATCATGTTAAAATGAAAGTTCTTATGTAGAACTAAGAACTAAGCAACTCATAGTTGGGTTTGTGACTGAGTATGAGGATAAGAGTTAGAACTGAATTGCTCTGTTTAAGAAAAATGGAAGAACGGTTTTGAAGGGAGAAGAGACACAGGGAAACAGGCAAAGCTCAGAATCACAGAAAGAGGCAGGAATATCAATAAATGGTTGGGGATCTTTCCTTCTTTTCTTCTTTCTTTGCTCCCTCCATTCCTCTTTTTTGTTTCCTGTCTCCCCTCTCCCAATATCCCTCCCTCTCACTTCTCTCCCTTTTTCTTTCTGAAAAACAGAGATTACCTAATATTAACTTTAAAGTTGTAGATTCTTCTGTCTCCTAAGATCTTCTCAATAAAGGGTTTTTATATAGAAATGACCTGTAAGTGATTTTAGTTTTGGTGTTTTGGTTTTTATATTTGTTGTTGTTTGTTTGCTTTGGCGAGATTTGCTGGAGTTGATGTGGTATGGAAAGGAAAAGCATATGAAGAGAGATGAAGTTACTCTTGAACAAAATTAATATTTAATAGAATTAGGGACTCGCAGCCACATTCCAAAGTCCATGGCCTGGAGGCTCAAGGCAAACTCAGGGGATGTTAAAGCGCAGGTGACCCCAGCCCTAGTTGTTACATGTGTTCCAGCGCCCTCCACCCCTCCCCATCCCCTCCCCTCCCCTCCCCTTTCCTTTTTAAATTGACAAATAAAAATCATGTATATTTATCATGTACAACATGATGTTTTAAAATATGTATACATTGTGGAATGGCCATATCAAACTATCTCCTTGCCTTCTTATTTTGCTCTCCACACTGGGTGAGGGTCTGATGCTGGTTGGTGTGTGCACAAGGGATATATCCTTCCTTCCAAGGACAAAGGACTGGGTACGTGTTCTGGCTTCTAATTGTTTACTGGTTCTTCAGTCTTCCAAAATACGTGGCTTCCTTTTTTTGAGGAATTTATTCCAAATCTTTGAATTCCAAAATCCAATTCTGGAAACAAACCCTCACTTAGATGGAGTCCATCAGTTTCTTAGGTCATTCTCCCTGGGGTTTCAGAACAGCTTTTAATCCCAGCATCAAGAGGCAGCTAATGTACATAAATAGTTCCCTTTCCTAGTTCCTTCCAGGGAATTTCGGGGTTCTGTGTACAATAGTGTCTGGTGACCTATGATTGTAGAATGTGGGCTTGGTGTGATCCTCTAGAATCTCTCTCCTCTGGTCTGTAAAGATTTGGTCCTATCTTCCCATATCCTTCATTCCAAATTTTAAGACTATTTACAAAGTATTATATAGTAGTTAAGTGCTAGATTCTAGAACCAGACACCCAGAGTTTGAATCCTTTTCCCACCTCTTATTAGGTATGCGACCTTGGGCTTGCTTAATATGTCTAAATCCTAATTACTCATGTGCGAAAGGAAAGAATAAAAATGCCTATTTTAGGGGGGTTTGTAAGGATTTTACAAGATTACTACATGCCCTGCACTTAGAACAGCACCCGGCAGATATTGTGTACTATGTAAGAGTTAGCTATAACTATCATTGCATCACCGGAGTCAAGAACACTAGTGTTCTATGTTAAGTGTTCAATCCAAGTGGCTTCAGTCTATGCTTGCCCTTCAGAGTTTGTTGTCTGTGAGGCACCTGTGTGCTCCCATTGAGGCATGGCTTTCCCAAAGCTTATTCATGTCACCTTCATTATTTCTTTAGTTACTCAGCTAGGTGCCATCATGAAAGGAGGTATTGAGAAATCCAGTTCATCACTTACAGAGGAACCCCTCAGTTCAGACAGTTTTGGGAATATATACATGGCATTTCTAGTACATTTCTAGTAATTAGATGCTGTTTTATTCCTCAAAGTGAAATACAAAATGTTGAATGAACAAATTCAACTTAGTAGATATGAAGTTTCCGAAGAAGGGGGTAGTTGTGGTTGGGGTGGGATCCAGTCTGTGTGGCTTGATCTTAGGAAAAGAGAAAGCTAAAGAAGAAGAAACCACATCCCAGTGAGGCAGGGAACTTTGGCTCAGAAGAGAAGTAGAGAGGAATGCGGAGGCTGGAGTCCTGGGAGAAAAGGGGATGTACAAGCAGAAAGAGAAGGGATGTATGAGCAGAAAGCTAAGTGATAAACTTGTTTTAAATATACACTTGCTATGTTGTTCTGAAGGGATAGAAAGAGGAAGAAAGTTAGTTTTGTGAGAAGGGGCTATCCCAATCTGTGATGGTATGTTTTACAATGTTATTTTTTGATCTGTTTAATATAGACTTTATCTATTGGTTTTCTGCTATGTTGTTAGGATTTAATTAACTGAATTTAAAGAACTCTTCTCATCCCACAACTCAATTTTTACTTAATTTGTTTTATAAGTTATACTAACATATTTAATTCTTACTCCATAAAACCTTAACTGTATCTTTTGAGTCTCTATTCTTCTGCTATGGTTTGAATGTTTTTGTCTCCTCCAAATTCATAGATTGGAAGCTTAATCTCCAATGCAACAGTATTGAGAGGTGAGGCCTAAGGAGAGATGTTCCTGAGGGCTCTGCCCACATGACTAGACTAATGGTCTTATGAAAAGGGCTTGCAGGAGTGAGTTCTTGCTCTCTTCTGCTCTTCTGCCATGTGAGGAACAGAGTTCCTCCCTTCCAGAGGGTGCGGCATTCAAGGTGACATCTTGGAAGCAGAGACCAGGCCCTTACCAGACACCAAACCTGCCAGCTCCTTGATCTTGAACTTCCGGTCTCCAGAACTGTGAGAAATAAATTTCTGCTTGTTAAAATTACTCAGTCTTAGGTATTCTATTATAGCAGCACACCAGAAACTAAGACAATTTCCCTTACCTCTCTTCCCCATTCTCTTTTCCAAATCAAATATTATAACATTGGAAAGATTTATTTATTTATTTATTAGACAGAGTCTCACTCTTGTCGCCCAGGTTGGAGGAGTGCAATGATGTGATCTTGGCTCACTGCAACCTCTGCCTCTTGGGTTCAAGTGATTCATGTGCCTCAGCCTCCCAAGTAGCTGGGATTACAGGTATGTGCCACCATGCCTTCCTAAGTTTTGTAATTTTAGTAGAGATGGGGTTTTGCCATGTCGGCCAGACTGGTCTTGAACTCCTGCCTCAAGCAACCTGTCCGCCTTAGCCTCACAAAGTGCTGGGATTACAGGCATGCGTCACCACATCCAGCCATGTTTTGTTCTTTAATCATAATTACTCATTCAGAAAGTTGAAGAACAATAAATGACATTTATATTATGTAAACATTATTCACCTACTGCCAATTAGAGTCCTCTAATTAAATTTCTTTCACTAGATGTGTCAGTTTGATCCAAGATGGGATGTTGAACATGCAAGAAATGTAATGGAAACACCTCTGAGAAAAAACGGGAAGAGAGCAGACAGAGGCTGGGAGAGCCATCCAACTGTGACGCAGGTCTGACCCCATATGTAGGAGAGACAGAAGGAATAAAAGTTGGGTAAAAACATCTTAGATTACAGTATTGTTTTAAGGAATATTTGGCAAGGCTGGTGGGGAGTCCTTGAGTTTAAATTGCTCATCAGAGGAGTACTGCATCTCTCAGGAGAGGACATGACTTAGTAACCTTGCCACACTGGGAAGCATGGCCTCAGTGTAAATGTAGTGATAGATTTCAATGTGTAGAGATGGGACCTTCAGACAATTATAATCCTTGTAGCTAGAGATCTGAGAGGTGCTTCTCATTGCTACCACATTAGGGTTACAATGTTATTACACTTGAACTACTCAAAGGAGACTGTTCTAATTGTCAAGGCTAAATGGATTTTCATTTCTTGTAATTCACCAATTATATAAAAACATGCCACATTGTTTTATAGTTCTGTCATGTACCTTAATCTCAGTAATGAACATATTCCATAAAAGGACTATCCTTGGGCCTGCCTGTGTTGTAGGTGATGTCACATAAGCATAGTCACATCATGGCCAGATAAACTCTGTCAATTGAGTTTGACAGACTCCAACAAATGGAGTCTGTTGCCTCCAACAAATGATTATCGGTAGAAACTGTAAAATGGGCATGAGTGCTACTGAACCAGCAGCCAAGAGAAAGAAATTATGGTCCACAAATTAGTTGTGAAACCTTAAGTCATATCACCAGTCCTGGTCTCAATCTTCATATCAATAAAGTTGGTTGGAGTAGGGATTTTCTCAAGGTCCTCCTGATTTTAAAGCTCTGTGTTGTCTACAAGGTTGTTCCTGAACTGAAGTAATCAGCATCGTTGACTCAATCTAGAAAGGAATAGTAACAGCTTATATTGCTTTTGAAACTGGCTGATAGCATGTGATCAACTGGTAAGACTATTTCTGCACCCAGAAAGGAAGCAAATATCTTTAAGAGCTCCATGACTGGGAAGCCAGTTTTTCTGCCAGCTGATTTATCATTTGTTGAAAGGGCTTTTCTCAGCTTTTGTGAGTCAGGGAGCGTACCTTTAGTGCTGAATGAAGTAGTTTCCAAGAGCACCTTCAAGATTTGGAGAGGCAGCACTTCTTTTCCGGAAGGGTCAAATTACCCTGAAGAGCAATCACAGCCACTTTTCTGGGCATATTTATGAGTTTGTCTAATAGGCAACAAAACAACTTGGGCCTGGCATCATAGGATTCTTATCAGGCTTGACAGGATGAGTTCATCTAACTAAGTACGATTTGGACCCATTTCAGAGACTTTGAGTCAGTTGGTAAGGGCAGTTTTCAGAGGTAGGTGCAGGACAATATACAATTCAACTCAGGCAGCCTTTATTAGAGTATTATATACCAAGTATATGATGAGGAGTCCAAATGCAAACTGGATATTCAAGGAACTTAGGATTTCCTGGGTTAAGCCTACTAGCCTAATTAATTTTATTCCATTTATACTTACTTTTCACATGTACATCAGTAGCTCCCAAACTTTGCTGCACAAGTTCCAACTGGGAAATCTAAAAATCATGATGCCTGGACTGCACCCCATGCCAATTAAGTCATTCTCTATGGGGCGGGACCCAGACATCCATGTTTTGTTTTAACTTTTTAGGTGATTCCAATATGTAGCCAAGTTTGAGGAACAATGCTGTAGACCTTACAACTCAAAATGTAATTAGAACAGCCACAGCATCCTCACCTAGGAGGAGCTTGTTTAAAGTGCAGAAATCTCAGGCCCCTTCTGTGTATGAACACAGCCCTGATTTATAAAAACAAGTTAACTGATGAAGCAAATAATCTTTTCTATGAACTGATGAAGCAAATAATCTTTTCTATGATTAACTGTCTGAGTAACCGCTTAATGTGAGTTTTTTTAATTATGTGGCAAGTGATAGAAGTTATGTACTTTCAGGTGGGAGAAATGGCCTGCTTTGCTAGAATATCCTAAAATATTTGAAAGGGACAAATGTGTCTACTGACAGGTCAGGACTTCAGTGCTGACTTTCTGAAATTCTTGAGTAAAGATCATTCCCTTCCTTGTTCTTCCTTAATAGATCAAACAAAATAATAATAATAATAATAAAAACAGAATTAAGTAAAACAAAAGATTTTTAAAAATTAATACGTGAGATACACTGCAGTATATATGTATGTCTGATTACGTATAGAAAAAAGATCTGGAAGGATACATATCAAATTATAAGTTATAAGTTTACCTTGAGGGTGTGGAACTGTGGTAGGGTGAGGGGACTGCTCTCATTTTTAAATTCACATACTTTTGTAATTTTTTTTTGAAATTTACAGTGAGAATTCATTATTTTTATAATAATCAAACCATAATAGAAATTTTAAAGATGATAACAAAAAGTAAAACACACACACATACATAATAATTTTAAGAGTTACATTGGAGGAATGGAGAATTAAATCACATGGTACTTTTCCACTAATACTGTGATGGTACATAATTGTGTAGTCGGTAATCAAAGAAACAACATTAGAGAAGCCACATTAAGTAACATCCGAATTAAAAGGTCCCCTGGGATAAGAGCCCTCAAGCAGCGACCCCTCAAGGTGGATATTAAAACTGAAAGCAGTGCTTAACTCTTCCTGGAGTATCTACATGAAAAAAACAACATTCTGAAAATTTCACATTAAAAAAAAAGCTTCATAGAAGTCACTTTGAAATGCTAAAATAGCCAAAGGCCAGAAATTAAGGGTATAAAAACTCCATTCAGAACAGATTCAAAACTAGTACACTGAAACCTTGGTAATCTATGGGTGTAGGTTAGGGACATCTTCTTTTTCCATTTGTTTATCATTTCTCCCAATTTCCCAATGGCTGCTTTATATCTCAATAATTTTAACCTAAAAATATTGTAATTTTAGTTGGAAGGAATAAAATTAATTGCATCTAGATTCATTGCAGATTTGTTTTAGTTAAAAAAAAAAAGAGAACAATTTGAGACTCACTATTTTCCATTATTCATTTTTTTCCACATAATTATTTCTAGCTACTTAATAAACATCTGGAGATTGAATCCCTGAAGTTACATATTTAAAATTTGAGGAAATCCTTTTTCTCCTCTTCTAGTTTTTCTTTTATTGAAGTCACTAGAAATGACAAACTTTTTTATTATAAACTTTTTTCCAACAAAAAAGATATTTTAGGTGACTATTAGATTGATAGCTAAATATCCTCATCAAAGTCAAAACATCTGTAACTAAAAAGTGCTGTCTTTTGCAAGCTACACAATTAAGAGCTTAACTATCAATAATGTAATTTTGTACTCCTGGAAGAATATTCCTGATCTAGGTATCAAAGGTTTACGTAGGAATATATTTACTATATAATATGAGAAATTTAAAGAGCAGAGATAAAAAGCACAGATCTAATGGCCATACCATTTTTAGAAGTTACAATAGCTAGAATATTGCTATTTCTCAATGGATTATAGTATTTTAATTAAAAAGAAAAAAAGAAAGAAAACCGCACAAGATTCATCATAATGCATATAAAGTATTTAGCACAATGCTTGGTACACAATAACTATTCAATAAATATTAGCTCTATAATAAACAAGGGATTAAAACAATAAAAAAAAAACAAAACAGGAGAACCCAAAATGGAGGGAAAAACTTAGAGCTAATTTCCTAGAGTATGTATTTAAATGGAAAGTCGGAGCTCACAGAGAGCAGTCAGGAATTCTGCATTTTCTGGATCTATCTTTTGTGCCTTCTCATAGTACTCAGCAGCTTGCCTCTTTTCTCCTTCCAGCTTGTAAACAAACCCTAGGGCACTTAAACTCTGCACATCTAAAGCATTGTGACAAAGTCTCTTGGTAGACAATTTCTTCAGAGCACTTGTCAGTTTGGTGCGAAGGGGTGATCTGTCTTTGACCTTTAAGGCTTCTAAATAATGATGGATGGCAGTATTTTCTGATTTACGGTGAAATTCCTGAAAGCGGCCATAGTGGTAATGGATCTGATGTTTGTGATCATCGGTTATGTTCTCCAGACGAAGAGCTTTCTGGAAAATGTCCTCAGCATTGCTATACTGGCCTCCTTCAGCATACATGTTGGCCAGGTCTGTGTAGGCAAATGCAAACATAGAGTCTCGTTCCATGGCTGCTTTGAAATGAAATATAGCAGATGAAATCAGCTCATCAACCTTTAGTTTATCCTTTCCTTTAGGTCTGTTATGTGTGGCCTTCTTGATTTGGATCATTTGTGCCCTGTAGCAAAGTCCCATCTGGTGATGCAGGAAAGAAGAAGTTGGTGTCACCTCCAAGGCCTTTTTTAAAAGTTCGAGAGCTTTGTTCCAGGAATTTTTTCTCCTATAGAACTTGGCTGCATAACGAAGGACGTAAGGCTGGGATGATATTTGGTCCAGGATTTCTTCAATATACTTTTCCCCTTCAGCTTCTGCATGTACATCTTGAAGCTTCAGTGCCAGAAAAACCTTAATGTAGCTGTTATCTGGGTTCAGGGTAACAGCCTTTCTCAAAGGCCCCAGAGAAAAGCTCTTTACAGACCCTTCTCTATCAGAATCATCCAGCCGATACACTGTGATAGCATAGCCGATGTTAAATTCTGGATTGTCAGGCTCCACTTCCAGAGCCTTCTCAAAAGCCGCTTTAGCCTTTTGATAATACTTTCCTCCAAATTTCAAGAGTGCCCAGCCTTTCTCACAGTCAGTCTCAGGACACTCCAACTTGTAGTTAGAAGGACTGGACAATTTCTTACAGACATTCCCTATCTTACCTGTATATTTCTGGGCTTCTTCAAGCTGGTCCATGTGATAATACACCCAGGCATAGTTTCCCCAAGTGACCAGGCTTCGTACTTCTTCTTTGTCTGAGTGTTCTTGCTGGATTATTTCTTCTGCTTGTTCCAAGCACTCAAGGGCGTCTTTATTTTGGCCTTTTAGGTGTTTCACATAGGCCAATAGGTTATAAAGAGCAAGTCTAGATTTTGTGGTAAGAAATTCAAGCTGTTGCCCAATTGTATCTTCTACCTCAAACAGATCAATGTCTTCCTTAAGTAAATTCCACGTAAAATGACATTCTAACTCCAACAGAATGGCCTTCAAGGTGTCCTTAGGAATTTCACTGTCAAAAATAAAATACTTTTTAATTTTTGAAGAAATACAAGAAATAATTTTCTAAACCTTAAATATTGTTCTTTGCATAACAACTAATTTTATCCCTATTTGATCTTACAGTTAAAACATTAGGTTCCCATAACTTTATACTAGTTTCTTCTATATACAGTTATGTCCTAGAAATATTTCATTTAAATTCTCACTATTTATTGCAAAAACAGTTCTGGAGAGATGACAGAGCTTTCTGTATTACATGTATCTATTTCCTTTTGGCAATCACTAAACCATTGAAAATTAGGAATGAATATATACATATTCAATAATTAATATGAAAATTCCATTTTTGTATTATGAGTACTGATCCTGACTAGGAAACCTGGTAAAATTGCTCCTTGGTAATTGTTCCTTTCTCTAGTGTAATTGTACCAAAAATATGGGCAAGATATGCCATGTCCTTACAGCCTGCTTAAATCCACAACAACATGGCTTTACCAGCCCCCTGCCTAAAACAAACACCTGTTTTGAAGGTCTCTACCAGCCCAGCCCAAGGAGGATGAGGAGGGCTGCTCAGGTATTATGGATATGGTTGTAAGATCTCAAAGGGACATTCAATCAGGTACTGACGTGGTTTGTCCAGGCTCTGGAATTTATGCACAACTGGACACCATGAGAATTTTTATTGTTTAAACTTTGTCTACTTAATTTTGTAACTTTGTCTTTGGGAAGCTGATAAGAGAGAAGCTATTGCATCAGAAGAGGTAACACGTATCTTTCGGTAATTCTGTTCTTCTGCTAGGAAGAAGCAGTCTTTCATTGTCCTTGGGAGACAGTCCCCAATGGGGCTGAGCCCTTTTCCTCCCCATCCTGCATATATACGGTGCACGCCACCGTCTTTTTCTGTTTTTTTTGTTGTTGTTGTTGTTGTTGTTGTTTTTTATTGTTGTTGTTGTTTTCAAGCCCCTTCCTGATAGCACTCTCCTTTCTTACAAATGTTAGATGTGGCCAGGCGTTGTGGCTCACGCCTGTAATCCCAGCACTTTGGGAGGCTGAGGCGGGTGGACCACGAGGTCAGGAATTCGAGACCAGCCCGGTCAACATGGTGAAACCCGCGTCTCTACTAAAGATACAAAAAATTAGCCAGGCGTGGTGGCACACGCCTGTAATCCCAGCTACACGGGAAGCTGAGGCAGGAGAATCGCTTGAACCCGGGAGGCGGAGGTTGCAGTGAGCCGAGATGGAGCCATTACACTACAGCCTGGGTGACAGGGCGAGACTCCGTATCAAAAATAAAGTTAGATGTGTGGGTGGCACTTAAACTTTTTTTTAAACTTATAATGGGAATAATTAACATTTATTGTGCAAGTATTATGTGCTAAGCAGTCAACTGATAGGATTTATTACTGTCCTTTTCCACAGTCCCAAGAGATGGCCACCATTAATTTTTACAAATAAGGAACAGACTCACAGAGTTTGAGAAACTTTGGGATCACTCAACTAGTAGGAGTTCAGTCGGGATTTAGAACAAGGGACTCTCTGCTTTTAGAGCCCAAGACCTTAACATCTCATTCCTCAACTCATTAAATGCGGAAGGTTCACTAACCACGTGCAGGGCGGGGTGCTAGCCCCTGGGGATACAAAATGATCAAGAAAAGGACGCCATCATACTAAATCAGTAAAGGAGACAGATAAAGAAATCCTCATAAAACAGCGGATTGGGTGGGACGATAACAATCTGCTTGGTACAGAGGTAGCTCCCGGGAAGGGAAGAACTCAGACCCAGAAATCAGAAACACAAACTGGCAGTGGCAGGCGAATGTGACGCCTGGAGGGTTGCCGCGAAACCGCGTATGCCACACCGAGGGAATGGCAGCTGGAAAGAGAGGCACGCGACAGGCCTAAGGAGACCCGTGGCACGTAGCAGCTGCCCCCGGAACAGCGCCTGGGGGCTCTGCAGGCGCTGACCAGTTTCCCGGAGGCGGCGGCCGCGGGCCCAGCACGGTCACCGTCGCCGCTGCCGAGAAGAGCCGTCGGGTCGCGATGGGTGGACAGGCCTCCCGGGGGAGCGTCGCCCGGCACATACCCTGACAGTCCCGACCGCAGACGCCAGGGATGGGACAGGCTCCCGAGGAGCATCTCCTGTTCCTCCTCCCTGACCGGCCTTCTTAGGCGCTCGGGAGGGACCGGACTCCGGAGAAGCGTCCACTCGGCCACCTTCCCCGACAGGCCCGACTTCAGACGCCGCGCGCCGGGACAGAGCGCCCGGGGAGGGTCCCCAACGCAGATGCCCGGTTGCTGGGCGCGAGGGGCTTGGCCCCTGAAAAGGCCGCAGAACTGCGCTGGAAATGAATAAAAGAAGCCCGGTTTGAAACAAAGGCCGACGCAGGGCTTGGGAGGAGAGGCAGAGGAAAACCCTTACCTCATGATGGCAGCGCTCTGCAGGCCGTCCGGACGGCGCAGTCCCTCCGCTCTCTCTCTCCTCAGCACGGGGGACCGCGGGAAGCCGCGCGGTGGGCGTGCGCGTGCGCGCGCGCGCGCCAGGCCTCTGCAGCCCTGGGACTGGGCCGCGCCGCGTGTCTTTGTTAAAAGAGAGACCCCAGCCCCAGCAAGAACAGGAAACTGGAAATTGAATCAGATGCCGAGCGCTCAGAAACTGAAACTTAAGAAATCGAAACTAAACGTAAGCTTCAGAAACCGAAACTTAATAGAAAAGCTCAAGAGCCGCGGCCAGACGTTTGCGGAGTCCAGGGTCTTTCGGAGTTGAATTTGCAGCTGTGCTCCCTCACTTTGGTCTCGGCTTTTATCTGCCTCTCTGAGTACGCTGAGTTCGCATGCTGCCCGTTTAACTGTTTGTTTGTTTGTTTGTTTGAGATAGCGTCTCACTGTGTCACCCAGCCGTGATCTCAAGGGATGCGCCCGCCTCTGCCTCCCAAGGTGCTGGGATTACAGGCGGAAACTGAAGTCCCTGCTTCCACTCCAGTCTTTTGATTCAACAAGCAACACTGCAATGCTATACATCTATGCTGTTATTTCTGTTGGGTGTAAACCGAGAAATTTGGAGCTAAAATCTATATACATTTTAAGTTTTGACGGATATTGCCAAATAGCTTTAAAAATCCACTCTTACCCACAATTGTAGGAGACTGCTTCTCTTCCATACCTTCGCCAATGGTGCTTTGTGTAATAAAGACCCAATAAAGACAAGAGTGGTATTGGGGATCTAGGCAGAAAATGTCAAACACCCATACCTTAAACATTTTGTCCCCTTTGAATTCATTCAGCAAATATTAACAAACAACTGTAAGAGCCAGACTTTGTTCAAAGTACTGTCAATATAACAATAAAGAAAACAGACACGGGCCTTACCCTTATTGAGTTAATGTCTGTATTCAAAACCTCAATATCTGTCCATAATTCATCTTTTGCATTGATTTTGATTTTTTTTTTTTTTTTTTTTTTGAGACAGGGTCTCACTCTGTCGCTCAGGTTGGAGTGCAGTGGTGAGATGACAGCTCACTGCAGCCTCAACCTTCAGGGCTCAAGCGATTCTCCCACCTCAGCCTCCTGAGTGGCTGGGACTATATGCATGCACCACCCTGTCGGGCTAATTAATTTTTTGTAGAGGCGGGGTTTTGCCATGTTGCCCAGGCTGGTCTCCAACACCTGGGCACAAATATTTTTCTAAACTTTAAATATTGTTCCGCCCATTGTGGCCTCCCAAAATGCTGGGATTACAGGCATGAGCCACTATGCTTGGCCTGATTTTGAATTTTTAAAAACATATTGCATTGAAATATTGTCTACCTTGATCACTGAGCTTCTGGCACCCCACCCCCCAAGACTTAGTGCCTGAAGCGAGTGTCTCATTTAAAGCAATCACTTCTAACAGTTGTACTGTCTTATACAGAAACTGCTGGTCACATGTGGCTATTAAGAACCTGATTTTTAATTTAATATAAATTTAAAAACTGATAATAGAAAACTTACATTTGGAAAAACTTAGGTATACGAATCTGCTTTTTTTAAGTTGCAAATTTTATGAAATCTAAATACAGAGCAAGTATTTCCAATGATTATCCTCAGCAAACTAATGCAGGAACAGAAACCAAACACTGCATGTTCCCACTTGTAAGTGGGAGCTGAATGATGAGAACACATGGACACAGTGGGGAACAACACACACTGGGGCTTGTTGGAGTTGGGGGTGGTGGGAGGGAGAGCATCAAGAAGTATAGCTAAGTGATGCTGAGCTTAATACCTAGGTGATGGTGTGTCCGGAATTGGTTCCTTCCAGTAGGTTCTTGGTCTTGCTGACTTCAAGAATGAAGCTGCGGACCCTCGTGGTGAGTGCTACAGTTCTTAAAAATGGCGTGTCCGGAGTTTGTTCCTTTCGATGTTCAGATGTGTCCGGAGTTTCTTCCTTCTGGTGAGTTCGTGGTCTTGCTGACTTCAGGAGTGCAGCCACAGACCTTCACAGTGAGTGTTACAGGTCTTAAAGGTGGCGCGTCCGGAGTTGTTCGTTCCTCCCGGTGAGTTCATGGTCTCACTGACTTCAGGAGTGTCTCACTGACTTCAGGAGTGAAGCCGTAAACCTTTGCGGTGAGTGTTACAGCTCATAAAGGCAGCATGGACCCAAAGAGTGAGCAGCAGCAAGATTTATTGCGAAGAGTGAAACAACAAAACTTCCACAGCATGGAAGGGGACCCGAGTGGGTTGCTGCTGCCAGCTGGGGGTGGCCTGCTTTTATTCCCTTATTTGGCTCCACCCATATCCTGCTGATTGGTCCATTTTACAGAGAGCTGATTGGTCCACTTTACAAAGTGCTGATTGGTCCATTTTACAGAGTGCTGATTGGTCCATTTTACAGAGTGCTGATTGGTCCATTTTGACAGAGTGCTGATTGGTGCGTTTACAAACCTTTAGCTATACACAGAGTGCTGATTGGTGCATTTACAATCCTTTAGCTAGACAGAAAAGTTCTCTAAGTCCCCACCTGACCCGGAAGCCCAGCCAGCTTCACCTCTCAATCCCCTCTCTAAACAGGACACCCCAATTGCTGATGGGAATTTGGCCAATGACCGCTCTAGCTACTTTCTGCTGGATAGGGGCGAAGAAGGGGCCCTGCAGGTGTATTGTCCTCCAGAGGGGAACTCTTTCAGCCAGTGGAAGGGCCAGCAGGTCAGTCCAGGGGTCCTCGGTAGAAGTTGTTAGTTGAACTCATTTGGGGTTCCATTTGTAAGACCATCTGTAGCTTGAGGGCCTCAATTCTAGAGGAAACAAATTTGACAAGAAGGTTAAAAACACAGGGCCCAAAGGCAAGTAACAGCAAGATGGCTGCCACAGGACTTAGAAAGGGGAGAAGCCATGTTGCCCAACTCTAGAGGTTGGTATAAGAGTTTGAAAGGTGTTGTCTGATTTCAGAAGCCTTTTCCTGTAAACACCAGGCGGCATCTCATGCTATCCCTGACTGGTTAGTGTAAAAACAACACTCTTCCCCTAAGAAGCTGCACAGTCCTCCTTTCTCAGCAGTGAGGAGATCTAGGCCTTGGCGATTTTGGAGAGTCACTGCTGCCAAAGAGTCTGTTTGGGATTGTAGAGTGAGGATAGATTTCGTTATTTCATGCGAACCTTTGAGAGTGTGTGGTGGTAGGATAATGCATGTTACACTGTTAACTTTTAGCAAACTTTACGTTAGTTGAAAACCTTGTAAGTTTGGGATTTCAATTATTCTTTGCTATTAATACGACCTCGTTCAGTCCATATTAACTTAGAATTGGTATAGATGGCTCCTTCCTCATTCTGTAAGTATTTTAAGGTTTGGCTGAGTGCAAACAGCTGGCACATTTGAGCAGACCAATTATTAGGCAATTTTCCTAACTCTGCTTCTACAAGAGTTTCCTTATTATTTACTGAATACCCATTGTTTTTTTTTTTCCTTAGTTGCCCAGGAGGAACCATCTATCCGTCCTGTCCTGAAGGGAGTTCCTCCTAGATCTGGTGGGACCTTTGTATGGGAATTAATTAAGATTTAGATCCCCTGTTAGGAAACCTGCTGGGTAAGGATTTTTGATAGGAAGGCTACTGGTTGTCAGTGGCCTCAGTGCTTTCGGGCTATGCCCTTGTTTACACTGACAGCAAGGTGGTATTGGAGTGTTATAGGGTTACTGAGAAGACCTTCAGTTATCAATTATAGGTTTTAAATTTACCCTGGCTTTTAAAGGAATAGGGTACACTGTTTTCTCTTTACTACTTCTATCTCTCTTTCTCTTTGACTTCTTCGTCTCTCTCTTCCTCTCTCTGTCTCTCTCTCTCTCTGACTTTCTGTCTCTTTCTCGCTTTCCTTTCTGCTGGTGTTTCCCTGCCTCTGCCAGTGGCTTATGCTGCTGTTCTCCCCTCTCCTTAACCTTTTGATGGCTTCGGCAGTGTAAGACTGCCACCTCCTTGGGTTTTTGCACTGCGTGCAATAACTCCATGGTTTCCTTGTGTTACTTAATGGGGATTCCCCCAGAGGTTAGGAACTCCCTTTCTTTCCATATTGCAGCATGGGCATGTAGGATTAGATAAGCATGGTTGCTCTCTGTATACACATTTATTGCTTTTTCCTTTCCCAGTTCTAAGGCTCGGGTAAGTGCCACTAGTTCTCCTAACTGGGTGCTGGTCCCTGGGGGAAGAGGCTTACTTTCAAGTATGGTTACATCGCTAAATATGGCATAATCTGTCCTTTGTATCCCATTCTCCACAGATGAACTTCCATCGGTATATAGGTTAAGGTCAGGATTAGCTAAGGGGACTTCTAAGAGATCATCTCGGGCAGCATAAGTCTGGACTAATTTGTTGGCAGTCATGCTCAATTGGTTCCCCGTCCTCTGGGAGAAAAGTGGCGGGTTGAGGGCCACACACATAGGTATTTGAAGCACCGGTCCCTCAAGGAGTAGCGCCTGGTATCTAAGTAGGCAGTTGTCTGATAGCCATAAACTTCCTTTGGCACCTAGTATGCCATTTACATCATGAGTATCCAGACAGTGAGACCCTTTCCTTATATTATTTTGATAGCCTCTGACACTAAGATGGCCACTGCCACAACTACCCTTAAACAGTGAGGCCAGCCTTTTGCTACTATATCAGTTTCCTTACTTAGGTATGCCACTGGTTGTGGGGTTGTCCCACGAGTCTGAGTAAGGACCCCAGGAGCTATTTCTGCTTTCTCTGTGATGTTTAAAGAAGAGTTTCATCCTTTGGGAAGGCTTAAGGCTAGAGCTTCAGTTTGTTTCTTCCAATGCCCAGATTTCAGGGTTGATTCCCCTCTCAAGTAGGGGACAACAAATGGGTAACTTATTCCTCATATTCATGTAGATAATAGCTCCAGCTTTGGCTAATATATCCCTCCCTAATAAGGGTGTGGGACTTTCAGGCATAACAAAAAAGACATGTGAAAAGAGCAAAGTCTCCCAATTACATCTGAGGAGGTGGGAGAAATACCTGGTTACAGGCTGTCCCAGGATTCCTTGGATGGTAATGGAACTTGAGGACAGCTGTCCAGGACAGGAGATTAACACTGAGAAACCTGCACCAGTGTCCAGGAGGAAGTCAATTTCCTGCCCCTCAGTGGTTATACAAATACCTGGGGCTCAGTGAGAGTGATGACATGAGCTGGCGCTTGCCCCAGGCACCCTCAGTCCTGTTGTTGGATCATCTGGTTGGGGGCTTCTGTCCCAGAGAACCTTTGTCCTCTGGGGCAGTGTGCCTTCCAGTGATTGCTTTGGCATAGTGGACATGGGTGAAGGGGCAGCTTGTTTCTCATAGGACAGTCTTTTTTAAAGCGTCCTTGTAAACCACACTGATAACAAGCCCTACTGGGTGATTGGCATGCTCCATTTTCTGTCCTCTCTGAACCACCAAGGTTTGTTTGTCTGAGGGCCGTGACTAAGGCTGCGGTCTTTCTCTGATCTCGCTTTTCCTTTTCGGCCTGTTCCTCTTGGTCCCTATTATAGAACACCAATGTTGCCAGGTTTAATAATGCCTCCAAATTTTGTTCAGGGCCCAGGGCTTGCTTATGGAGCTTTCTCCTGATATCTGTGGCTGATTGGGTAATAAACTTATATTTTAGAATCAATTGACCCTCTAGTGATTCAGATGACAGGGGAGCATATTTTCTTAAGGCCTCCCGTAGCCGCTCAAGGAAGGCAGAAGGATTTTCTTCCTTTCCCTTAGTTATGATGGACATCACTGAATAATTCGTGGGCTTTTTCCTAATTCTCCTTAGTCCTTCTAGAACACAGGTCAACAGATGTTTACGACTCCAGTCCCCATGATCTGAGTTGAGGTCCCAGTGGGGATCCATAATGGGGATGGCTTGCTGACCAGTAGGGAATTTGTCCCTTTCTTGGGCTGTCATTCTATCATTTACCTGACTAAGATACCAGGTATCTCCAAACTCTCAGGCTGCAGCTAAAACCACATTCTTTTCATTAAAGGCCAGGGTTTGATCTACCACTAGCATGACATCTCTCTAAGCGAGATCGAAGGTTCCCCCTAGGCCCTGTAGGACATCTGTGTACCTATCAGGATCATCTGAAAACTTCTCCAGGTCTGCCTTGATCTGCTTTAAATCAGAGAGGGAGCAGGGGACATGTACCCAGGTTGGGCCAAATTCCCCTCCCCCTACAGCTTGAAGGGTACCTAACCAATAGCCCTTGGGTTTTTGTGGTCCTTTGGAGATTTCTTTGCTTATTTCCTTCTGGGCAGGGAAGATTAGAGGAGGCTTATCATTAATAGGAAGGGGAGCTATAGGAAGGCTAGGATATGGGGATAAGCTGAAAGGTCCTCCTGTGGGATGTAAATTGCAAGCTTTGCATAGTTGTGTATTTTCCTTCAATGAAAAGAAAGCTTGGACATAAGGTATTTCACTCCATTTGCCTTCCCTCTTACAGAAAATGTCAAGCTGAAGGATAGAATTGTAATTTATACTTCCCTCAGGTGGCCATTTTTCCCCATCAGAGAGAGAATATTGGGGCCAGGCCATAGCGCAGAAAAAAATGAGCCACCTCTTTTTCAGGGTTTGCAGGTCAAATTGGTCCCAATGGCTTAGGATGCATTTCAAGGGTGAGCCTGTTGATACCTGAGTGTTTTCCATCTGAAAGACAAAACCGCCCATGGTTTTGGTTTGTTTGTTTCTCCCCCTGCCCAAGAACCCGCAATGGTCCCTGGACCCTGCTGATCAGAATAGTTGCACTCACTGATGCAGCAGCAGAAACACCTCTTGCCCAAGAACCCTCAATGGTCCCTGGACCCTGCTGATTGGAATAGTTGCACTCACCAATGCAGCATCAGAAACACTAGTTTTCCTCCTAGACCACAAGGAGGACTGAGGAAGTTTGGATTTAGTGGCCCTTACCTACACATTCTCGAAAACCTGCACCCTTGCCTGTCCTCCTAGACCACAAAGAGGACCAAGAAAAATCGGACTTAGCGGCCCTTACTGACGCATTCTCTAAAACCTGTTAGAGTCCTAAGCATTCTCTTGTTGGTATTGGGACCTTACCCGTGTCCTATAAAGATGTTATGCCCCAAAAATGAAGTAGAGGGCCATACCCTGAGGGAGGGAAGGGAGCTTCAGAGTTGGAAGCGTAATGCCTTTTGTCTTCATTTATATAAATAGGAAGGATATAATTTCTGAGGCTCCCCATATTCTAGCTTCAGGAATAGCTTTTGTTAGGCCTGCTTGTCTGAGGAGGCATCCTAAAATTCCAGATAGTCCCCCATACGATGGGGCTTTGGGCAAAAATTATGTCTTTCTCATTGGTGAGCCTAGGTGCCTAAAGATGGTAACAGAGTCCGGAAGTTTATACTAGAAATCATTCTTATAGGGGAAACTAGAAAAGCACCAGAGACAGGGAGTGGTTTTTAGAAGCGGGACTAGCCTCGGAGAAGAGAGGCAAGAGGAAGTTTGTCTGGCAGGCATTAGGACCCAGGAGGCAAGGGTTAGGGTAGATAGAATAGATGGGCGAGTCTCACTTGGGCGACATGACTTTGAGAGTTCCACTCATGGCCACAGGGTCAATGAACTTGCTGTCAGGACCCTGGAGCTGAATGGCTTTCCTCCCTGTCAACCCTTGGTTCAGCCTGGAAGTACAGGAATAATGGAAGCTGGTTCCAGGCAAACCAATGCTCCCAACTCCGAAGAGTCGGGGGTTGTTAGAGAGCCCTTTCCCAGAAAGCCTGACACCCGTGTCTTTAGTCTGGCGGCTGCACTAGTCACTTTTAACTGGTCGACAGGTGCCCAGTATTTAGCCCCCAAATTCTAAGGAAAAATAGGATGAATAGCAAGTGAAAGGGGTCTGATGGTACTCACTGCTTGGCGATAGGCGATAGTCCCTTCGTGGTCACCAAAATTTGTCTGGAATTGGTTCCTTCCAGTGGGTTCTTGGTCTCGCTGACTTCAAGAATGAAGCTGCGGACCCTCACAGTGAGTGTTGCAGTTCTTAAAGATGGTGTGTCCAGAGTTTGTTCCTTTCAATGTTCAGATGCATCCAGAGTTTCTTCCTTCTGGTGGGTTCGTGGTCTTGCTGACTTCAGGAGCGAAACCGCAGACCTTTGCAGTGAGCGTTACAGGTCTTAAAGGTGGTGTGTCAGGGAGTTGTTTGTTCCTCCCGGTGGGTTTGTGGTCTCGCTGGCTTCAGGAGTGAAGCCATAGACCTTTGCGGTGAGTGTTACAGCTCATAAAAGCAGTGCGGACCCAAAGAGTGAGCAGCAGCAAGATTTATTGAAAGAGCGAAAGAACAAAACTTCCACAGCATGGAAGGGGACCCGAGCGGGTTGCCGCTGCCAGCTCGGGTGGCCTGCTTTTATTCCCTTACTTGGCCCCACCCACATCCTGCTGATTGGCCCATTTTACAGAGTGTTGATTGGTCCATTTTACAATCCTTTAGCTAGACAGAAAAGTTCTCCAAGTCCCCACCCAACCCAGAAGCCCAGCCAGCTTCACTTCTCAATGGGATGATCTGTTGGTGATGGGATGATCTGTTCAGCAAACCGCCACGGCACATGTTTACCTATGTAACAAACCTGAACATCCTGCACATGTACCCTTGAATTTAAAATAAAAGTTGAAGCAAAAAATGTATTTCCAATGAAAATATAGCATTTAATGTGAGAGGTGCCATAATCTCTGTCCTACCTTCTTAAGGGCAATGGATGAAATCAATATCTACTGGAAGGAGTAAAAATATTAAATAATTGAAGCAAAATGGATTGGAAGCCCAAAATTTGGAGATTTTTTGGGGTGCTCTGTGGTAAGAATAATGCCCCCCTCAATCGTATCCATGGCCAAGTCTCCAGAACCTGTGAACATGCTACTTTACATAGCAAAAGGGACTTTGCAGATGTTATTAAATTAAGGATTTGCAGATGGGGCAATTATTCTGGATTATGCAGGTGGACCTGGTGCGTCCTTAGAAGAAAGAGGCAAAAGAGTCAGAGGAGAGAAGGAGATGTGAAGAAGAAAGCAGAGAGAGAGATTTGAGGCTACTACACTGTTGGTTTTTAAGATGGATGAAAGAATTCAGGCAGCCTCTGGAAGCTGGAAAAGGCTATCTGCCTAGAGCCTCCGGAGGAGTGTAGCATCATCAATACCTTGACTTTGGCTCATTGAAACCCATTTCAGACTTCTGACCTCCAGAACTGTAAGAAAATAAATCTGTGAAATTTTAAGTCACCAAGTTTGTGGTAATTTGTTACAGCCACTAAAAGAAACTAGTATATTCTCCCCTAAAACATATACAAGAATGAAAGATCAATAACATTGCTTCTTTATTTTTTCCTTCTTATAATATTATTTGTTGTGCCTTGCCTTTCAATAAAATGTGATTATTCATAATCAAAGGTGATTGTTACCCATGATCTCTGATTTAGCAACATTTTCATGTAATATTTCTTGATTTAACTAGATTAATATCAGCAAATGACTTAGTAAGTAGTACTTCAAATAAAATGGCATAAAACAAGATAAACTCCTTGGAACCCTTTCACATTGAATTAAACTTAAAACATCTTCATGAAGAAAACTAACCTTTAATTGACTCCATACTGCTATCTGTGTCTCTCACTAGATTGTAAACTGCATGAGGTTTGGGAAGAATATGTGCCTGTTTATTACAGTATTTTTGGTTTCTTGCGCTGAAAGCTATTTATTGATAGTGTTGACATAAAATCACAAGCTATATACAATTGGAGATAACTTTTTTTTTTTTTTGAGACGGGGTCTCGTTCTATCATCCAGAATGGAGTGCAGTGGCAAGATCTCGACACTGCAGCCTCGAACTCCCTGGCTCCAGCAGTCCACTCACCTCAGCCTCCTGAGTAGCTGGAACTGAAGCTACAGGTGCATGCCACCACACCCAGCTAAGTTTTTGCATTTTTTGTAGAGACGGTTGGTTTTGCCATTGCCCAGGCTGCTCTTGAACTGCCTGCCTCGTCCCATCGAAGTGCTGAGATTACAGGCGTGAGCCACTGCAGCCTCCTCTCCCGCAACCTGCAGCCTGGGAAGCAGAGCCTACCACAGCAACCAAAAGCAGGCTCTTGGAGGAAGGGAGGGTATTACAGAAGTTTTATGGTTGGTGGATTGGCTAGACACACATATTTAACAGGTTATGGGGGGCTATTAATATTCATGAGGGGCAGTCACACAATAGTGGTACGTAAACATGTATGTCACATGCATTCTGTGTTCACTTTGTGGTGGAGACTTAACATTAAAATACAGCAAAATTAGTCTTTCTATGTCAAAAGGTGAAACAAAGGACATAGAGGCACCCTGTGTGCAGCCTCCATGGACTGGCCAGAACCAGTCTGTGGGCAGTGGTCACTTATCAGGAGGGAAGGCTGATCAGTTGTCATGTGGAAACTGCAAGAGGGGAGGGGAGTCTGGCTGTGACGCTAGGTGGAGTGAGCTAGGTGAAGTCAGCCAAGGAGTGAGTCTTCTGTTCTTTGTTTTCCATGGGTTTCTGTTTAACTCAGTGGAAAAAGTCCAATGGCAGTTAGCAAGGGAGGGAATATAATGAGGTGTGAATGATCTCTCATCTTGTCATGGTTGGGAAACTTAGTTTTTAAGGTTTCTGGGGTCTCCTTGGCCTGTTCAGTTGGTGGAGGAGCTAAGGATTTTATTTTTATTTCACAATAAAATGAATGAATTAAACATTTAGTGTAAGTCCAATGTTTTATTTCCTACAAAGTTAACTAACATTTTTTCTCTACTACATAGCACTCATACAAATGATTTCTCTTTCTTACATGCACACGCACATTCTGTTTCACTAATTGTTGAACACAACTAATATTTTATCAGATTTGAGTAATTATTCAAGAATTACATCATTACAGTGAATTATAATGTTTCTGAAAACAGTAAGCAGAAAAGATGATTAGTAAATGTTAGCATAAAATGAAATGAAATGTGAAAGTGGCTGATATCTGGGTGCCTAAGGACCTTGTCTCACAGAGTTCTCGAAGTCAGCAGCCAGTCTCAGGGCCCGCTCATAGTACTCCAGGGCTTCATTCATATTTCCTTCCAATTTGTAGACGAACCCAAGGAGGCTCAAGCTTTCCAGATCTAATGCCTTTCTCCGAAGTTTCCTTAAAACCAATTTCTTCAAAGAATTGATACTTTTATCCCTTGCTAATGATGCCTGTTCTATTTTTATAGCTTTTAAATAATGGATAATTGCATTGACGTCAGATTTCTTTTGAAATTCCTGAAACCGACCATAGTGGAAATGTATGTCTTGCATTGTTTCTTCTACCACTGGTTTCATGCATAACATTTTTCGAAAACTCTCTTCAGCTTTTCTGTGATTGCCTGCTTCTATATACATTCTTGCCAGGTCTAGATGAGCCACCTCAAATGTGGGCTTTTTTTCCACTGCAGATTCAAAATGAAATATGGCTGATCTTATCATTTTGTCTAGCTTTTCTCTGTTCTGCCCTCTAGGCTGCCCTTTTGTAGCCTCCTTGATTTGGATCATTTGTGCCTTGTAGCAAAGCCCTATCTGGTGATGCAGTAAGACAGAAGTGGGTGTTTCCTGCAAGGCCTTTTCTAATAACTCAAGAGCTTTATCCACAGAGCCTTTTCTTCGGTAAAACTTGGCTGCATATCGAAAGACATAGGTCTGTGAGGACATGTTGGCTAGAGCTTCTTCAATGTACTTTTCTCCTTCAGCTTCCTGTCCTTCATCCTGAAGCTTCAGGGCAAGGAGAACCTTCATATATCCATTGTCCGGATTTAAACGGACAGCCTGCCTTAGGGGAAGCAAAGAAAATGGTATGTGATTTTTTGTGGCTAATTTAAAGCCATCCAGGCGATAGGCAGAGATCGCATACCCAGCGCTGGATTCAGGGTTTTCAGGGTCCACTTCAAGCACCTTTTCAAAGCAGGCCTTGGCCCGTTCATAATTCTTTCCTCCACACTTCAGCAAGGCCCATCCTTCCTCACAGTCTATTTCTGGACACTCCATTCTATAGCGGAAGGGATTTGAAAGCTTCTTGCAAATGTTCTCCACCTTGTCCAGGTAAGTCTGGGCTTCTGCCAGTCTGCCCATGTGGTAATACATCCAGGCAAAGTTGCCCCAGGTCACCAGACTCCTCACATTTGCTTGGTTGTCATGTTCTTCCTGCATTAAGTTTTCAGCTTCTTTTAAGCTCTTCAGGGCTTCCTCATTCTGGCCTTTCAGGTGTTTCACATAGGCTAGTAGGTTGTGTATTCCCACATTGTATTTGGTGTCTAGGAATTCAATCTGATCCAAGACTCTGTTTTCTAAATCAGGCATTTCATCGTCATCAATGGATAACTCCCATGTAAAGTGACATCTCAATTGCTCCAGACTATCCTTGACCTGATGATCATCACCATTTGTACTGTAAAAACAAAAACAGATTTTCTTTGTTAGGTGAGGAACAGCTAAAAGAAAAAAGTCAGATAAAATACCTTGTATTTTAGTGCTTATCCTTGAAAGGATCAACTTACTTAGGTTTCATTAAAGTTAATGTATTTTTAAGTTATTCATGGACTGTTGATATTGTTTGCTTGGCTTCATATGCTGGCTAGAGCAATTTCCAGCCAAGTAACTATTCTGTACTTATGAGTCCTATTTGTAGAATGGAGATAATGATAGTATTTATCACACTGGGTTTGGTGAGGATTAATAAACTTATATGTGTCAAGCACTTAGAGCATATTATATGCTATATAAGAGTTTCTTATTTTAATATTAAGATAATTAGGACAGAGGTCAGTTAGAAATGCAGAACCTTAGGAAACATTGACTTTAGGACCTTACTCTGCATGTAATGCAACAAATTAAGACCACATGAAACAGATAATATTTGACCAGGGTTTTTTTTTTTTCATTTTTTTTTTTACTTGGAAATAATTACAGATTCACGGAAAGTTGCAAAGACAGTACAGAGATCCAGTGTATCCTTCACCCACTTTCTCCAATGATTATATCTTACACAACTATAATACAGTAGTTCAAAACTAGAAAATTGACATTGGTACAACAATGCTTTTGTATAGTGCTATGTCATTTTTTTCACGTGAGCCTATGAGACCACCACTTTGATAAAGAAACGAAACTCCTCTTCACTACCACATCTCCCTCATATTACCCCTTTATGGTCACATCTGTCACCTCCTCACCTGTACTCCCCTAACCCTTGGTAACCACTAATTTGTTCTTCATCTCTGTAATTTTGTCATTTCAAGAATGTCATATAGGCTGGGTGCGGTGGCTCACACCTGTAATCCCAGAACTTTGGGAGGCCGAGGCAGGTGGATCATTTGAGGTCAGGAGTTTGAGACCAGCTGACCAACATGGTGAAATCCTGTCTCTACTAAAAATACAAAAAAAAAATTAGGTGGGCATGGTGGTGCATGCCTGTAGTCCCAGCTATTTGGGAGGCTGAGGCAGGAGAATCGCTTGAGTCTGAGAGGCAGAGGTTGCAGTGAGCTGAGATCGCGCCACTGCACTCTGGCCTAGGTAACAGAGAGAAACTCAGTCTCAAAAAAAAAAAAAAAGTCATCTAAATGGAGACCTTCATATAAAAGGATAGTTCAATATACAAAAATTAATCAATGTAATATACCACATTAACAGAATGAAGGGAAAAAATACATGACCATCTCAATTGATGCAGGAAAAGCATTTGACAAAATTCAACACCCTTTATGAAAAAAACAACAGACTACAGACTACTAATACAGGGGAACTATCTCAGCACAATTAAAGCCATATATGAAAAACCTATAGCTAGTATCATATTCAATGGTGAAAAAGGGAAAGCTTTTCCTCCACGATCAGGAATGAGGTAAGATGCTCCTTTCACCAGTTCTATTCAACATGGTACTGGAAATTCTAGTCAGAGCAATTAGGAATGAAAAAGAAATACAAGACATCCAAGTTGGAAAGGAAGAAGTAAGATTATCTCTGTTCACAAATGGCATAATTTTATATGTAGAAAATTCTAAGGATTCTACACATTAACAAATACATTCAGCAAAATTGCAGGATACAAAATCTACATGAAAAATCAGTCATATTTCTATATAGTAACAATTTAAAAATCCCAAAAGGAAATTAAGAAAACAATCCCATTTACAATAGCATCAAAAAGAATATAATATTTAGCAATAAACTTAACCTAGGAGGCAAAAGACTTGTACACTGGAAACTGTAAGACTGCTGAAAGAAATTAAAGAAGCAATAAATAAATAGAAGGACATCCTTTGTTCGTGGATTAGAAGACATAATATTAAGATGTCAATACTACCCAAAGTGATCTACAAATTCAATGCAATCTTAATAAAAATCCCAATGACATTTTTTGCAGAAATAGAAAAATTCAACCTAAAATTCATATGAAATGTCAAGGGATCTCAAATAGCCAAAGCAATTTTGAAAAAGAAGAACAAAGTTGGATGTCTCACACTTTCTGATTTCAAAACTTACTACACAGCTACAGTAATCACAATATTACAGCATTGGTATAAAGACAGATGTATAGACCAGTGAAATAGAATAGAAAGCCCTGAAAAAAACCCTTACTTATCTGACTGTATTAGTTAGCTCAGACTGTCATAACTCAATATAACAGAGTGGGTGTCTTAAACAACAGAAATTTATTTTCTTACAGTTCTCGAGGCTAGAAGTCCTAGATGAAGGTGACAACCAATTTGGTTCCTGGCAAGGAATTTCTTCCAGGATTGCAGATGGCTCCTTCTTGCTGCATCCTTAAGTGGCCTTTCCTCAGTGGCACAGAGAGAGAGAGAGTGAGCTTTGGTGTCTAAGGACACCCGCTCTGTTGGATTAAGGCCTCACTCTTACAATTTTATTTAACCTTTATTACCTCTTTTTAGACTCTATCTCCAAACAACAGTTCACCATAAGAGGGTTAAGGCTTCAACTTAAGAATTTGGGGCAGGGGTGGGTGGGAAGTGCACAATTCAGTCCATAACAATGGTGGAATGATTTTCAATAAGAATGACAAGACCATCTAATGGGGAAAGGATGGTCTTTTCAACAAATGGTGTGGGAAAGCTGGATATATGATGAAAAAGGGTAAAGTTGGACCCTTACTTTATGCCATATACAAAAATTAACTCAAAATGGATGAAAGACCTAAATGTAAGACCTAAAATTATAAAACTCAGAAGAAAGGAAAAAGCTTTGTAACATTGGATTTGGCAATTGGCAGTGATTCATTAGATATGATACCAAAATCACAGGCAATAACAGTAAAAATAATTAAGCTGGACTCACCAAAATTAAAAACTTTTATGCATGGAAGGATACTATCAACAGAGTGATAAGACAAATCACAGAATGAAGGAAAATATTTGCAAATCTGGTACCTGATAGGGGATTAATATACAGAATAGATAAAGAACCTCTACAACTCAGCAACAAAAAACAAACAACTGATTAAGAAATGGGCAAAGGACTTAAATAGACATTTCCCAAAAGAAAATATACAAATGGCCAATAAACATATGCAAAGATGCTCAATATCACTAATCATTAGTGAAATGCAAATAAAAACCACAATGAGATACCACTTCATGTCTGTTAGGTTGGCTATTATTTAAAAAAAAAGCAGGATATAACAATTATTGGTGAGAATCTAGAGAAATGTGCACTGCTAGTAGGAATGTAAAAGGGGGCAAGTGCTGTGAAAAATGGTATGGTAATTCCTCAGAAAAATTAACCATAGAATTACCATTTGATCCAGCAATTCCACTGTTGGTTTTATACCCAAAAAGAAGTGAAAGCAGAGACTCAAGCAGATTATTTATTTGTCCATATTCATAGCAGCATTATTCACATAGCAAAAGGTAGGAGCAACTTAACTGTCCATTGATGGATGAATGGATAAACAAAATGTGGTATATACATACAATGGAATATTCAGCCTTAAAAAAGAAAAGACATTCTGATACATGTTACAACATGGATAAACTTTGAAGGTATTATGTTAAGTGAAATAAGCCAGTCACAAAAGGACAATATTGTATGATTCAATTTATATAAGCCACCTAGAGTAGGCACATTCATAAAGACAGAAAGTAAAATAGTGATTAACAGGGACTAGGGTGCCGGGTCTGTCCCACAGACCCTGGCTGATGGATGAAATGAGTACTCAGACACAGGTATGCAGTGTAAGAGCAGCTAGGTGACTGCCTGGCTCTAGCGGCCAGAGAACATCCCCGAGAAGCTGGAGCTGCTTACTTTTATTCAGTGCAGGCACAATGCCGAAAACCTGGAGCCAACACAACCTGTAGGGAATTAACATTTATTGTTCCCCTTTCAGGGAACATCACGCATGTGGATGATCAAAGGTCAGTTCCTGGTCAACATAAATAAACAAGCCTGTTTAAGATACATTCCCCCACACTCCCTTGTACCTACTCCTTGCCCTCTGCCTCAGAGTTATAGAACAGCTGCCTTCAGCTGTTCTCCCCCAGGGCTCTGCAGAACCTTCTGACCTTTCAGAAGGCTTGCATTCTTTCCCTATAGTTTTTCCCATCACTCTGACTGATCCTCCACACTGGGGGAGGAGGGAATAGGAAATTATTGTTTAATGAGTACAGAATTTCAGTTTAGGAAGATGAAAAATTTCTGGAGATGGATGGTGGTCATGGTTGCACAATAAAGTGAATGTATTTAATGTCATAGAACTGTACACTTAAAAATGGTTAAAATGGTGGATTTTATGTTATATATGTTTTACCATAATAAAACAATTTATGATTTATTTATGGCAAAGGTACTCCAAACAAAGTAAACAGAAAAATAACAAAAACGTGGAAAATGTTTGTAATACAGAGAAGATTCTCATCTGTAATATACAAAGTGTTTTTGTAAATTGGTATAGTTCAACAGACCACTGGAAATCTATGTGAATAGATAATTTGTAGAAGAGCAAATATAAATGGCCAATAAATATGAAAAAAAAATGCTCTGGATCAAGACAATGACTCATGCCTATAATCTTAGCACTTTGGGAGGCCAAGGCAGGAGATTTGCTTGAGGCCAGAAGTTTAAGATCAGTCTGGGCAACATAGTAAGACCCTGTCTCTATAAAAAGAAAAAAGATGCCCTAAGCCTCTAGCCATTAGAGAAATGCAAATTAAAGAAGCAATAATTTATAACTTTATTCCACTCAGATTGGCAAGAGTTTAAATGGATGAGGACACAATTTCTGAAGCCATGTATTATTATGGCCTTCAAGATCAATCTGATGACAGCCATGAAAATTGATAGTAATTAAAATTAAAATTTTAATTTTAAAATCGTAATTAAAATTAAAATTTTAATTTTAAAATCAAAATTAAAATTTTAATTTTAAAATCAAAATTAAAATTTTAATTTTAAAATCAAAATTAAAATTTTAATTTTAAAATCAAAATTAAAATTAATGGTAGTCATTAAAATTACATTTCCTTCAACAAAGTAATCCCACTCCTCAGAATCTATCTCCCAGAAAAAAATAGCCAGTACATAAGGATGTATACTCAAGAATATTCATTACCAACACTGTATATATTAGCAACAAACTGGAAATATTAATAGGGAATGGTTAGATAAAGGTATATCTATACCATAGAATATTATGTAGCCACTAGACTACATGAATTAGATCAAAACTAGTTGAGTTTGATGGACTTTCATAATATGAGTTTGATGGACTTTCATATATATCAAGAAAAGTGAATTGTAAAGAAGTGTCCAAAACACGACCCTATTTTATAAAGAACCAAATCCTTATATATTTGTACGTATGTGATTACTCATGCATGGAGAAATATATGTAAGTATACTTACAGCTCATCAACAAAAAGATAAGCAACCCAATTTAAAAATGGGCAAAGGACTTGAGTAGACAATTCTCCAAAGAAGAATCACAAAGGACTAGCAAACAAATGAAAAGATGCTCAACATCATTAGCCACTAGAAAAATGCTAACCCAAACCATGAGCTATCACTTCTCACCCAGTAAGTTGGCTACAATAATAATTTTAGAAAAGGAGAATAGGTGAACAAGTATTGACAAGTGCTATGGTTTGGATACAGTTTGATTGTCCCCACCAAATCTCCTACGGAAATTTGATCTCTAGTGTCACAATTTTGGAGGTAGGGTCTAGTGGGATGTGTTTGCATCACAGAGGTAGGTCTCTCATGAATGACCTGGTGCCATTCTAGTAGTAGTGAGTGAATTCTCATTCTTGTGAGACTGGATTGGTTCTTGGGGGAATGGATTAATCCTTTGAGAATGGGTTGTTATAATGTGAGGATGCCCCCTGGGTTTAGACCCTCTTTGTATGTGCTTCCCCTTTGACCTTCTCCAGTGTATTTTGACACAGCACCAAAGCCCTCACCAGAAGCTGAGAAGATGCCAGCACCATACTTCTTGTATGGGCTGTGGAACTGTGAGCTAAATAAACCTTTTTTCTTTAGAAATTGCCCAGCCTTAGAAATTGTTGCTTATTCTTCTATAGCAACACAAAAAGGACTAAGGCAATAAGGATGTGGAGAAATTGAAACCCTCATACATTGCTGGTGGGAATGTAAAATGATGCAGCTGCTGTGGAAAACAATGTGGTGGTTCCTCAATAAGTTAAACATAATATTACCATATGACACATTCCTGGGTATACATTCCTGGATGTTCCACATCTGGATATATACTTAAGATACTTAAAAACAGGTGTTCAAATAAAAACTTGCACACAGATGTTGATAGCAGCACTATTCATAATGGCCAAAAAATGGAAACAACCCAAATGTTCACCAACTGATAGATAAAAAAATGTAATATATCCATAAAGTGGAATATTATGTAGCCATAAAAAGGAATGAAGTACTGATACATGACACAACATGGATAAACCTTGACAACACTACACTAAATGAAAAAAACTGATCCAAAAGGTCACTGTTGTATTTTTTTTTTTTTCCTAATTTTGTCTTGAGGTCTCTCCTGTGAGAGTGGCTACAATCTACAGCCCTGCCTTGAAAGAGCTTCAGGGTATTTGGTCATGGATATTTACAATGTGCCTTTCTTGAGATACTTCTTTATTTTGATGAACAGCCTAATGCCTAAGCGTCTGATCTATGTCTAGGTGTCCCCTTTTATAGGAAACTTGTTTATATCGGGCAGATGCCCTTGTGGCTCTTGCCTGACCTGTGTTTAGTTTACTTCTACTGAGACAGCCACTCTCTCGGAAAGCCATGACCAGTAAAGAAGAGTTGGAGTGTGTTGGTCAGGTGAAATACAAAGGAGGCAATGAAAAAAATAGTATGTGAAATAACAGAAGCAGCTTATTACTTACAGATCCAGAGAGAAGAGGGTAATATGCCTTGCAGGGCCAATGGGAAAAGGGGAGCCATTGAGGACATGCCTGCTCAACCAGCGAGTGGGGAATGTGGGCCCAAGCCTTTATGGGAGGCCAGGGTGTTACCTAGGTGGGTTTCCTACAGAGAGTTCTATTTGGTGGGTTTAGAGCAAGCAGGTGCAAGTTTTGCCAAGGGGTCATGCTGTGACCGAGAGGTGGTCACTGCAGCACATCTGTCTGGTCCATGTGGGGTGGGGGTGGGGTCAGTGGGGGCAAGTCAAATAGGTCATACCCTGCTATGCTATAGGGAAGTGGTCACCAGGAGGTAGTTATATAAAGCAGATATCTGGATCAATCACATTGAGGAACTGGAAAAAGGTGGAGAACTAGAAATTGTCTCAAGGGTGACTGAGCCCTGCTTCTGGAATGAGAAAGTCCAACTTAATATTCAAAAAGGGATGCTTAGGAAATATAAAATTATAAAAATTCAATATAGCCACATAGTATGTGTTTCCATTTATATGAAATATCCACAATAGGCAAATCCATAGAGACAGAAAGCAGATTAACAGTTGCTGGGGCCTGGGGAAAGAGGCAAGTAGGGAGTGACTGCTTAATGGCTATGCAGTTTCTCCACATAGCGAGAAAAATGTTCTTGAACTAGATAGTGATGATGATTGCACAGTAGTATCATGAATATACTAAATACTACTAAATTGTATACTTTAATTAAAATGATAAATTTTATTTTACATGTATTTTATCACAATAAAAAATCACATTGCTAACCTGAATAAAATTCTACAAATTATATATGTATATATTTTTTTCCTGTAGTACATGTTGACATAAACATAAAAGCAGGAAAACATAAAAGCAAATGAGTTTGCCATCTGAAATAATCAGATGAGCCCCCACTGACACCCTTTGGGAAACATTGATTTAAAGGTTTAATGAAATATCATTGAATGTAGAGATCCTGATCCATATCTCAAAGCTACCACTTATTGTCTGTGTGATCTTAACATTTCTAAATCTAAGATTACTTATTGTAAAATCAGGATCATACAGCCATGCACTGCATAATGATATTTTAGTCTACAAAGGACCACTTATTTGGCGGTGGTCCTATAAGATTTTAATGCCACATTTTTGCTGTACTATTTCTATGTTTAAATATGTTTAGATAAACAAATACTTGCCATTGTATTGCAGTTGCCTACAGTATTCAGTACAGTAACATGCTGCACAGGTTTATAGCCTAGGTGTGTAGTAGGCTATACCGTCTAGGTTTGATGTTTGCATAATGATGAAATTGCCTAACAGCTACATTTCTCAGAGTGTATCCCCATTGTTACACGATGCATGACTGTGTAAGTACCTGCCTTATAAGTATCTTTTGAGAATTAAATGGAATAATTTACATAACACTTTTAGAAGCCAGGCTGTCACTTAATACGAATTCAGGAAGTGATAACTACCTTTATAACATTTAATATTATTATTATTTTAATTATCAGAACCAACTCCATCTGTTTACAGAGGAGGGTTCATCATAGGCCTGTAATGTGCATTTTCTGGAATTTTTACCTCTTCAAAATTTTGCCAACTGGAGCACTGAGGGGAAAATTTACAAATCAGTATTAAGTAATGGATTTTTTGTTTGTTTGTTTGTTTGTTTTTGAGACGGAATCTCGCTCTGTTGCCCAGGCTGGAGTGCAGTGGTACAATCTCAGCTCACTGCAACTTACGCCTCCCAGGTTCAAGTGATTCTCCTGCCTCAGCCTCCCAAGTAGCTGGGACTACAGGCATGTGCCACCATGCCCAAATTTTTGTATTTTTAGTAGAGATGGGGTTTCACCATGTTGGCCAGGATGGTCTCCAACTCCTGACCTCAGGCCATCTGCTCACCTTGGCCTCCCAAAGTGCTGGGATTACAAGCATGAGCCCCCTTGCCCGGCCTAAGTAATGGTTTTTAAATCAGCTGAGAAATTCCCACATTAGGCCCTTTAGGTAAGGAAGACACGGATCTTCCCAAGCAGATGTGGATCATCTTCAGTCAAGGATGTACCAAGAGCCTGGATTTTCCAGGGAGGAGGCAATCTGTTTATCTTAAGCTCAGCCTGATTGCGAAAACCTGTTGTAAGAGGCCAGCAGTGCAGAAAGTGAGACCAGAAGCCTATGGAGGAAGGCTGTGAGCTTTTCCTACCACATCTCCACTGTATTACCCACAAGACATCAGAGAGGCTGCAAGACTGAGGCTTTCACATTCTTGTGGGTCCTGCTTTTTCTCTGTGGTAAAGAACCTGCAGAAAGCAATGCCTCTACTCAGACAAGCTGTCCATTCCTTCCCCAGATCAGACAGAAGTGAATCTGATGGGAAAGAATCTCTCAGATTGGGATCATTTTCTCCCTTCCTGCAAAACCCTTTTCCCATTTCCCTCCCCTTCTTTGGGCTATAGCATGAGGTAAGCTTCCTCAAGTTCATGCTAACAAACATAAAAATGCATTAAACAATTTATGTATGTGTGAACGTGCACACACATGCATGCACACATTCAGTCCATAAGCAGATACTCGAATTGAGGAATTAGAAAACCTGACCTCACTGAGATCTAACCTGTTGAAATAGTATTTAATTACCATTTTTTCAAAAACTTTAGACATTATGGCAGAGGAGCAAAGAAATCCTTACCTCATGGTTGCTGTAAATTAGGCAGCCGTTCTGCAGGGTTTTGCTTAGCCAGGCTCCTCTGAGATCTGGCTATTCTGTCTTGTGGATTTTCAGTTACGTTTAAACCCCAAGACAGTGTTATATAAGGGAGCTAAATAGCAGCCAATGGTGTAAGCTGTGGGTGTGTCCTTGCAAGTTGGAAACCTAGGGAAACCGAAAGGGGAAAGTGAAACTAAAGCTAGCTGAATTCCTGCTGACGGGGCGGGGCGGGGGGGGGAAATGAAACTTTGTTTCTATTTTAAAACAGATAAACTGCAGACCTGCAACCATAGATGTTTCTAGTGCTGCAGAAACCCAATGACTGGCCAGCATTTGGAACGAGATTCGCGTCCTCCCTAAAGAACATCAGTCCATTGCTGCCTATTGTGGCAGTTGGTGGCTGGATTCTGGATGAATACACAGAAAACGGAGAATTGAAGGAGATAGCTCTATTTTCAGTTTCTATATTTAGAAGGAACCTACTATCAAATATAAAAATCTACTCTTAATTAATTGAGTAACAAGGCTTTTGTTTGCTTGTTGCTTTTTGGTTGCTTACTTTTGGTTTCAGCTTGACGGAAATAAGCAACCAATCTGGTTTAGGAATGAAGGAAAGAGGCCAATACCTGGAAAGCCTTCTAACCCCTGATGACTTAGGCAGGAGGTAAAAGCAAGGAGGTATGGTTTGAAATAGAGAGCCCTCTATTGCTCCATCATGGACACTGTCATTCTGAATCAAATTCCAGTACAACCTCCACTACAGTTCATGGAATTTGAGTTTAAATAGTTAGCAACTACCTGGCACATAGAAGCATGCAAATAAGTGGTAACTATTATTATTATTATTTTCAGTCATCAAGTTAAAAATAATGATTCTTGGCTGGGTGCGGTGGCTCATGCCTGTAATCCCAGCACTTTGGGAGGCCAAGGTGGGCGGATGACAAGGTCAGGAGATGGAGACCATCGTGGCCAACATGGTGAAACCCCCTCTCTACTAAAATACAAAAAATTAGCTGGGCGTGGTGGTGCGCACCTGTAGTCCCACCTACTCGAGAGGCTGAGGCAGGGGAATTGCTGGAACCTGGGAGGCAGAGGTTGCAGTGAGCCGAGATCGCACCACTGTACTCCAGTCTGGCGACAGAGCGAGACTCCGTCTAAAAAAATTAATAAATAAAAAATAAAAAATTGTTGTCCAGGTGCATTGGCTCAGGCCTGTAAGTCCCAGTATTTTGGAAGGCAAGGTGGGAGGATCACTTGAGCCCAGGAATTGTAGACCAGCCTGGACAACATAGGGAGACCCCAACTCTACAAAAAAAACTGAAAAAAAAAAAGCTGGGTGTGGTGATGTATGCCTGTGGTCTCAGCTACTCAGGAGGCTGAGGTGGGAGGCTCACCTGAGCCCAGGAGGTAGAGGCTGCAGTGAGCCATGGTCACACCACTGCACTCCAGCCTGGGCAACAGAGTGAGCCCCTGTCTCAAATAATCATAACAATATATAAAAACAATGCTTCCTTTAAAAAAAGCTACCTACTTTGTCTTTTAAAATAAGAAGCAGAAGAGGAGCAGGTGCAAGAGTATTTTCCTTTTGGAAACACTTAACTGGGCACACTGCCAGATCTAAACAGTTTCTGCTCAACTCCCTGCCAGACTCATCTCCCATGTCAGCTCTCACCAATTCTATAAGCTTCCACAGAGAGTTCAACAACTAGTTAGAAAGTTCTACACAAATAAGAATTTCTGAATTAATAGGACAGGTTTTGTCTTGCACTAAGATACATGATCAGGCCATAAGCAAATGCTGAAACAGATGAGTTAGAAAACATCTCCTTTTGGGGAGCAAGATGTCTTTGGAATTCTTATGGGAAAAAAATGGGTTTTCAATTTGCCAATGCACTAGATAGCATGCAGAGATATGAACAAAAAGTTTATCTTGCCATTGCTGTGAATTTGGCAGCAGTTTTGGTTCTACGGGGCTATGGCCCAGGCTGATTAGGTATTCAGAATCTTGCTTAGTGTCTCTTTGGGATAAATGAACCCATGAGGGACACAGGATAGAACAGCATTAAGAAAAGAAAAGCCAATTGCGCGCGCGTGTGTGTGTGTTTACAGATAAAAAGAAAATGGGAACCAGAGAGGATCAAACATTTAGAAAATGAAATTTCAGCACTAGGTTGTGAGTTCATTCCCAGGAGTCTAAGCTGGGCTCTGCAAGGGACTGACCAGTTATGATAAACTGCTTCACCTCTATAAATCTCAATTTCCTCAGCTGAGAAGTCATTTGGAATAGGTTGGCAGATCTCAACCCTCACTGCACATTAGAATCAGCCAGGTAAATCTCAAAAATAATGCTAACTATGCCCATTCCAGAACAATTGAACATATCCTTAGGTACAGGCCTCTGGCTCAGTATTAAAAAGAAATCTTCAGCCTGGGCACAGTGGCTCACGCCTGTAATCCCAGCATTTTGGGAGGCCAAGACGGGCGGATCACCTGAGGTTGGGAGTTCGAGACCAGCCTGACTAACATGGAGAAACCCCGTCTCTACTAAAAATACATAATTAGCCGGGTGTGGTGGCACATGCCTGTAATCCCAGCTACTCGGGAGGCTGAGGCAGGAGAATCGCTTGAACCCGGGAGGCGGAGGTTGTGGTGAGCCGAGATCGTGCCATTTCATTGCACTCCAGCCTGGGCAACAAGAGTGAAACTCCATCTCAAAAAAAAAAAAAGAAAAAAAGAAAGAAATCTTCAGGTGATTTTGATGTAGACCTGCGCCCTGCACCGGGAACCAGGGCCTCAATTATCCCTAATGTCTATTGTATGTCTGAAATTCTCTGACTGAGAGATATGGGACTCAATCCCTGGACCCACTTCCTGTTCTGTGAGGGCCAGATTCAGTATTTTACTACTCAGTGCCTTGTTTCCTCACCTACACAATGGGTAATGAATTCCTTAGTCTCTTCTTCATTCATAGGATGATATGGAAAAAGAATGTTATTCTGAGTGTATTTTTTAAAAATTATAATATGATAATATGGACAAATGCTAAGCCATTTCTGCTGAAGGTTCCCAAATATCCAATCACAACTTATTAAGGAATGGGCTCCATAGAAATTTCCCCTATCTTTTCCAGGGTCATCTCTTGTAGTCTAAAATCTCTTATCGGCTTGCTAATGGCCAGGTAGAATAGGATCTAGTGACCTGGTTACCTAATGAAAAGCTGATTTCTTGTTAGAAACAAATTCAGCCCCTAGGTGGTACTACTTCCTTGGGCTTCTCTGTCTCCTCAGCAGTACTTTCCATCAGTTTGTACTGCAGAAGTTGCTACTGTACTTGTTTTTTGGTAATCATAGTTAAATGAAGGCATTGTAGTGACATGAAAGACACACAAGATGCTTTCATGCTAGAATCATAAAAACCAAAGGCTTAACTGAAGCGATCAATCCATTTCCATGTTCCTGCATCTTTGATTTTCCTCACGTTTTTCATTTAATTATAAAAGTCAGGTTTCTAGATATTTCTCTTTTTAATTTATAATTTAACATTTAACAATTGGAATATCTCTGCTAATTACATGTTATATACTCTTTCGAATGTATTCAATCACAAAGATATTTTTAGCTATAGCCTATTTTCTGAGGAATGTAATTCTCAGTGTTCTGACCACTGTATGAAAACTATTTTCTTGGCTTCTGAGATTTTTCCTAAACTACTTCCAGTCGCATCCATGGAGAAAGGACTTGGACTCCAGGAATTCTTCGTTGTAAATGATTTGGTGATTTACATATCTTCTCATGAAACTTCAAGAGACCTCTCAGCCCATGATATCACTCAGCCCACCTTGACCCACAGTTTGGTTTAGTGCAACCTATTCAAGTACTACTAGAATTTTTATTAGCTCTTTTTTTTTTTTTTTTTTTTTTTTTTTTTACATTTCAGGCATATTTTGAAACAACTATAGAAACAAGAAATTTCAGAAAAGATCCTGTGTACTTTTCATCCAAATTCCCCAAATAGTGACATCTTATATAACTGTAGTACAATATTAAAACCAGGAAAATGACATGGATACTGTGTATATATTTTGAAGATAAAATATGACATGAATCTTACAAACCCAGGTACACTGGATTTTTTTACTTAACATAAAAAATCTTACGTACGTATTTTTCCTCCCAAACTAAACATTCCTTTTCTAAGTGATGCCAGTTTAATTATTCATGTGATCTATTATATAATACACCAACAACCGTCTCTGAATAACAAAATTAACAGAACACCTCCCGAATGGTGCTAAGTAGAGTTTAAGAATTTTTTTCGGCCAGGCACGGTGATTCACACCTGTAATCCCAGCACTGGGAGGCCAAGATGGGCGGATCACCTGAGGTCAGGGGTTCGAGACCAGGCTGGCCAACATGGCAAAACCCTGTCTCTACTAAAAATACAAAAATTAGCTGGGTGTGGTGGCACCCACCTGTAATCCCAGCTACTCAGGAGGCGGAGGCAGGAGAATCACTTGAACCCAGGAGGCGGAGATTGCAGTGAGCTGAGATCATGCCACTGCACTCTAGCCTGGGTGACAGAGCGAGACACTGTCTCAAAAAAAAAAAAAAAGAATTTTTTTCCATGTTAGTTTTGTTTATAAGCTATATCCTATTAAAAATGTAGAGTCAAATTACAGCGCATTTAAAAATCACTTGGAATCCTTCCTTCCTATGTGATTTTATCCACCATTCCCTACATATTTTGGATCATTTGTCTCAGTTTGCTATACTTTTTAGATACTGCTATTTGCCCTTTTTATCCAAACATTTTATTATTATACATGGTCAAGCAGAGAGAAAAGTTGAGAGTATTTTACAATGAACACTTGTATAACTAGATTCTACAGTTAACATTTTACTATATTTACCTTATTACATATCTATTCATCCACTCATTTCTCTATCCACCCATCCATTTATTTTATATTTTCTTTTGCATAAAAGGGCCTTCAGTACAATTAATTGATAAAACATTTAGCATACATATGTGGATTGCTTTTCTAAATATAAATTTGGTTTTATAATTAGGCAAAATATTGACATGGTTGCAAAAACAAACACAGAGAAGTCTGGCTCCTATTGCTGTCCCTTTCCTTTTTCCTCTCTTTCTTATTGGTAACCATTACAAAATTTCATTTATCCATCCACTGTTTTCATTTTAGTACAAGCAGGTAGATAAGTTTTATATACCCTCCAATTTTTTCTCTTTTCTTCGCTGGCCCATATTGCATGTAGAAGCCACTGATAAAAGCAGCACTTTAGATGATATTCAGCCAACGAATCCATAATTGTTTATTGATTCCCTCTTACGTTCCCAGGGTATGGTGAATTGATGTTGTTAAAATAGATTTTTTTTTTTTTTTGAGACGGAGTCTTGCTCTGTCGCCCAGACTGGAGTACAGTGGCGGGATCTCTCGGCTCACTGCAAGCTCCACCTCCTGAGTTCACGCCATTCTCCTGCCTCAGCCTCCGGAGTAGCTGGGACTACAGGCGCCCGCCACCACGCCCGGCTAATTTTTTGTATTTTTAGTAGAGGCAGGGTTTCACTGTGTTAGCCAGGATGGTCTCGATCTCCTGACCTCATGATCTGCCCACCTCGGCCTCCCAAAGTGCTGGGATTACAGGCGTGAGCCACGGCGCCCAGCCTAAAATAGTTTTAAGACTTACTTGGTGCTCATCCAAACACATACACACACACACACACACACACACAAACACACACACTCACACACACACACACACACACACACTCATATACCCACAGACTCATAAACTCTATTAAGTAGATGCAGTTGCAAAAGGTTTTGGTTCCAGTACCTGGAGTGGTGGGAAGGTTTCAATATTAATTAATGAGTGAATTTGATTCAATAAAACCTAATTTCCTGACAACTTACTAACTAGCTGAGTAATTTTATTTCATTTGTGATGAATTCAGCCAAGAGGACTGTAAATCTCTTGTTACTTCTTTTTGCCAAGAGTAACCAGTAGCTAAGGAGCAAATAGCCGTCAGTTTACTAACAATTATAGAACTGAGTCAAACCAAAAGCTTAGAGTTGTCCAGGTAGAAGAACATTGTCTCTGTGTTTTCTAATTAGTAGAGATATGTCCTCAGATGTCTCATTTAGATTAATTCCATGAATGGAGGCAAATCTCCCCTACAAGAAGCTCTGTGGCAGTTACAAGTAAGGAATTCGGAGGCCAGGTGAGCCTGAATCACACCTTGTTTACAGGGAAAAGTCAATAGTAGTTTCCTCTGGTTAAATTGAATAAGTACGTTCTTTGTTTAGTATCAACAAAGTTGAAAAAGGTGTTACTCCTGGGCTTTCCAGGTGTCATCTAAATGACTCCACCCCCCTGCCTCCCCACTCTCCCAAATCTCCATCACTGGTCACTCCCCGCTTTCAAGGATCCAAGTAACATAAGTCAATCTTAAAATTCCATGGCCTGTAGTAGTAAATGCCTCCCTAGTTTTTTGAAAAATTCTTGGTAGGAAGTGGTACATGGTGGCATGCACTTATGGTTTTGGCTACTCAGGTGGGTGAGGAGGGAAGATCTCTTGAGGCCAGGAGTTTAAGGCTACAGCGTGCTATGACTGTGCTTGTAAATAGCCACTGAACTCCAGCCTGAGCAACATCACAAGACCCTGCCTCTAATAAATAAATCAAAATTATAAAAATTCTTGGTCAGGTTTCTATTCCATCACTTCCTCTGCTTCAGGACTTCTAATGCTGTGTAAGTTGGTTCTACATTTTTCTATTTGAAATCAAACACAAAATACACTTGTTTTTGAATATCACTAATAAAATACACTCCAAGAATTTGTGATCTTAGCAAAGCTCTTAGGTGTAATCTTAGATGTGTGATTTTAGGTGTGATCTCAGGTGTGAATAAATGTCCAGCAGTGTGTTTGGGTCACGTAGATCCCTTGTGATTGCCAGCAGCTGGACACATGTAAACAAAAATTTGAATTTATTATAAGGTTATAGGCTTGGCTCACTGACCAGCAGGTCCCAGCTACAGTAGGGCCTTGGGAAATAGAACTCCAGCTAGATTGCTGTAGAACTCCTGAAATTCCCTCCTTTCTAACTCTTGTCTTTGCTCATTTATTTTACTCTTAGGTTTTGTTGCAGGTCAGTGACCCTGGCCACATGGAACAGAAACCTTCCCTGTTTAGGTCTCCTTTGTTTGGGAGACTGAGGATGAAAACTGTTCATTCCAAAGGCAAAATTTTAAGGAAAATGATTCTTATTGTCCCAGCAGATGTAGGTGCCTAAAACAGCATTAATAAGCCTTGGTCAATGAATGCAGGGATGTGTTGTGGAAGAATAGATGCTCCTGCCGCAGCCACATGGATTGAAGAGGAAAAAATGAGGGGGGTGGCCAGGCAATAGAGTATGTGTTATACCAAAGTATTTTGTATTTCATCAGATTATACATTTTTGAAGGCAGCAATTGGGAAAGACTGTTGTCTCAATCTCAAATAATGGAATTCAGAAACTATGATTAAGTATAGAGTTTATTTGAGCACAAAGCTTGAGGGTAACCACTCAGGAAATACAGACACCTAATGATTGGAGTCAGCATTCCAAAATGGGGAAGTTAAGATTTCACTTACATAGGCAGTAAACAGGGTTGCAGCATTTTCCACATAAGGTCAGTACACACATTATAGCAATTTGATCGGTTACTACTTGCTATGTTCCAAGAAAGATTGCTTTACCATTCCATCAGGAGGGATGATACTTTCAGGGGGTCTTATGTCTGGTGCCACAAGGCCTTTCCTGATCACTTACAGGAAAAAGCAGAAGTTGCAGTTGCATGCTACATAACTCAGGCCACACAGCCACATTCCTCTCAAGGCTCAAAATAAGGTAAATTTCCAACAGCTTTAAGTTTGCATTATTTAATTTCATAGTCATTCTATTTAGTTATAAGACCATTAAATGGATAATGGTGACCTCTATGTTAAAATATAGGGTTCAGGTCAGCAGCCAGCCTCAGAGCCCTCTCATAGCACAGCAAAGCGTCACTTACTTCTCCTTTCAATTTGTGGATAAGCCCAAGAAGGCTGACACTTTCCACAACCCGTACATTCTGGTGAATACATCTTTTAGCCAATTTCTCTAAAGCATTGAGAAGTTTTTCCCTGGAATGGGACATTTTTTTCTATTTTCAAACCTTTTAAATAATGGGTAATTGCTTTATCTTCAGATTTCCCATGATGTTCTTGGAAACAGCCGTAGCGGTAATGAATCTCTTGCTTTAGCTGATCTTCAAAGATCTTCATGCGTAACCCTTTCTGAAAATGTTCCTCAGCCTTTCTGTGGTGGCCTATTTCTGCATACGTTTCAGCCAGGTCAACATAGGCCATCTCAAATGTTTGCTTTAACATTATAGTCTTTTCAAATTTGCATATAGCCAATTGAACCAATCTGTCCACAGTTTCCCTATCTTGCCCTCTAGGCTGCCAGTTTGTAGCTTCCTTGATTTGGATCATTTGTGCCCTGTAGCAAAGCCCCATTTGGTGATGCAGGAAGGCAGAAGTGGGTGTTGTCTCCAAGGCCATTTTTAAGAGCTCAAGAGCTTTATCCACAGACCCTTTTCTTCGATAAAACTTGGCTGCATATTGAAAGACATAGGCCTGTGAAGATATACTGGTCAGAGCTTCTTCAATGTACTTTTCTCCTTCAGCTTCCTGTCCTTCATCCTGAAGCTTCAGGGCAAGGAGAACCCTAATATATACATCATCTGGATTTAGCCTGACAGCTCATTTTAGGACGTGCAGAGAAAATATCTTATTCCTCCCTGATGCTATGTTAAATTTATCCAGGCGATAGACGGTGATTGCATACCCAGTATTGAATTCAGGGTTTTCAGGGTTCCCTTCCAGAGCCTTTTCAAAGCAGGTCTTGGCCCGTTCATAATTCTTTCCTCCACACTTCGCCAAGGCCCATCCTTCCTCACAGTCCACCTCTGGACACTCCATTCTATAGCGGGAAGGATTTGCAAACTTCTTGCAAGTGTTCTCCACCTTGTCCAGGTAAGTCTGGGCTTCTGCCAATCTGCCCATGTGGTAATACACCCAGGCAAAGTTGCCCCAGGTCACCAGACTTCTAATATCTGCTTGGTTGGCATGTTCTTTCTGAATTAAGTCTTCAGCCTTTTTCAAGCTGACCAGGGCTTCCTCATTCTGGCCTTTCAGGTGTTTCACATAGGCTAGTAGGTTGTGTATTCCCACATTGTATTTGGTGTCCAGGACTGAATCTCTTCCCAGATCCTGTTTTCTAAATCAGGAATTTCAGGAGCTTCAATTAACAACTTCCATGTAAAGTGACATCTCAGCTGAATCAGGCTGTCTTCAATAAGCTTTCCATCAGATTCTTCACTGTAAAAATAGGCAGCAATTAATTACATTTTGAGAAAGTATTTGGTCCACTGAAAATGAAGCCAGCACTTCAAATAGTCAAATATGCTCTATCCTAATTTCCCTGCCTCCATTATCTGGTGCCCCTCTGGGTTCTACAGTCATGTCATTAGGAAAGAGAACAGGTTGACATAAAAACCAAGGGGAAATGCTAATCATCTTGTAGTGCCAACAGATAGGTTACATGAAGTCTAAAAGTCAATTCAAAAGAGGTTAATTCTGCTAACATCAAAATAATCTCAGCACCACCCTCAACACTGCAAAACCTGTCTTCTTTCTGCTTCCTCCCGACTTTGCAGTCCATGACTAATGCTGTCAGAAGAAATGTGGAGAGAGGGTTCACAGGAAGGTGGGTTCCTTACTCATCTTTTTCATGTTCTCAACACGTAAACACATTTTGGTTTTCTCTCCTCCCATGAAGGGTTCTGAGTAAAATATGAGAGCCAAATACGGTTTCAAATGCAGGACTTCATGAATGCTCAAGCCAGGTTGGAGAATGTGGTAGGGTTTCTAACTCCTTTGCCTGTGTGAACTTACTCAACCAATCCTAAATGGAGGGGTTCCAAGTGGGTGGAACCACCTCACAAGGGCAGCCTTACTGATGGGGACAGAAGAAGAGGCATGAATGAACATTACATAGGTAAGATGTGTCTCTTTGAAGAAGTGGCAAGTCCCACTTTTGTAAGTCAGTGCTCCTGACATCAAGTAACCCTGAAGCCTAGTGGAGGACAGGCTATAAAATCTCAACAATTGTAGTAATCTCTCAGCCACTCATGAGGAAGAGAGAATAATATGAAGTCAGTGGGACCAGAAGGGTTTTTTTCCCCAATAGTTCACGCTCCTCTGAGGTGGAACTGAAGTCCTAGTCTCCCTATAAGAACATGAAGGAAGAAAAAGGAATTTGTCCTTAATAGTTGAAAAAGTGGTCCTCACATCCTATGTAAGTATATTTACCTCTGTGTTCTAAACTAATTACTTTACAGTCTATACTTGACATGTTTTCTATCCATTAGGCCCAAGGAATGATTTCAGAGAGGACCATTATGAAATTTTCTCTTACTCTCTATATGGCAATGTATAGCAAAAACAATTTTTATATAAATCCCGACTCAATATAACCATAATATAATATAATCATAATCTAATCACAAAAAATGGATGATGAAACATTCTTTTTTGAAAATAAAGGGAAAGAAAAAGTTCACGGCCAGGTGTGGTGGCTCACACCTGTAATCCTAGCACTTTGGGAGGCCGAGGTAGGCAGATTGCCTGAGCTCAGGAGTTCAAAACTAGCCTGGGCACCATCAGAGCCAGACTCTGTCTCAAAAAAATTAATAATAAAGAAAATAAAGGAAAGGAAAGAAAGGAAGAAAGGAAAGGATTCACAAGATAATGAATAGCACCACAAAGTTGGGCAGAGGATACTCAGGCTTATGACTGCTGCTTTGAGCACAGCTGGCAGCTCAACACAGCCCTCACTTTTCCCTCAGAGTCTCCATCTAAAAAACTCCCTACTATGCTTAGACCCTCCTTGAGTGCATTCCTGCCCACAATCCCAAGCCATCTTCTCCATCCTTGAGTCTGTGGAATATGAGAGTCCTGGCATATTGCTTTAGGATAGGACTGTATAGTTGACTGCTGAGATGAGGAGTCCCAGAAATCTTCCTTCCAGCTGTGGCCCAGGAAGATTACCCAATGAAACCTGTGTGTGGGTGTGTGTGTGGGACATATGCTGGGTGGGTCAGGAGTAAGTAAAATCAATATTGTGCTGAAGAATGCTCACTGAAAATAGTCACCACCCCTACAGAAGATGGAATCAGGAAGAGTTTTTGACCCAAATCGTCCACTCATACCCAGTGGAGCTTGTGCTATGATGAGAACAGACACTACCCAGGGAAAATAATCCACACAGACTTCCATTACTCTAGAGCTGCTGGAATATTTGAAGATAAGCCATTCCAAGCTTTCTAAATATGTACCCAATCTCAGCATCTCAGCTGCTAGCCCACCCAGCACATTTGTGAGCAGTAGAAAGAGATCAGTCTTCCTCTGAGTGATCTAATCATGGCCATGCATTGATAGGTGGAAAAAAGTATACTAGATTTTTGCTTTCACTGAGATTGTAGAATTTCAAGTGCACAATTTACACAATCTTACAAGGCTGCCCTGCCAAGTTCCAGAAGAGAATTATTGCTCTTTCTTATAGGTGGTTGTTCATCAACATGTATCTTCTTGACTTGGGCCCTGGGAAGACTACGGAGTAGAATATCACCCTAGAGGTGTCCTCACTCTCTAAAATGGAAATGCTGAGAGCCTAAAGTCCTCCTTTTATCTGGTGAGCATACAGAAAGTGCTGTTATTAGTAGTATACATATTATCATTAAATTAGGCCCCAGCGTGGTGGCTAATGCCTGTAATCCCAACACTTTGAGAGTCCAAGGCAGGTGAATTGCTTGAGCCCAGGAGTTCACGACCAGCATGGGCAACATAGCGAAACCATGTCTCTCAAAAAATACAAAAATTAGCAGGGCCTGGTGATGCACACCAGTAGTCCCAGCGACTTGGGCTGAGGTGGGAGGATCACCTGAGCCCGGGCAGGTGGAGGCTGCAGTGAGCTGTGATCATGCCACTGCACTCCAGACTGGGTGACAGAGGGAGGCCCTGTCTGGAAAAAAAAAAAAAAAGATGAGTTTGTGCATGTATGTAGTGACCTAATCCCTGTATGCCTGTGGCAGACAGGGACTCGTCACCATATTTTGTCAGGCATTTCCCTGGATCTTGTCCACTTAAGCTCCACTTAAGCTGTCTTGATCAATAAGCATGAATGGAAGGAGGAGCTCAATCTGCTCCTCTGTCCCTGAACCAGTGGGATCAGGAGGATTTTGATGTGGGCATTATTCAGTCTGGGACAGTCCAGATTCCCCTTAGGCCACCTCAGGTCAGTGGCTTCTAGAAACATATGCACAGGCCATTGCAAAACCTCTCACATAGACTAGCTACCAAGGCAGCAGGGAATGAAAGGCTTGCTTTTTGTCAACTCCACAGATGCAGACACAACTAATACCTTCTGTTTTTTGTTTTTTTTTTGAGACGGAGTCTCACTCTGTTGCCCAGGCTGGAGTGCAGTGGTGCAATCTCGGCTCACTTCAAGCTCCGCCTCCCAGGTTCACGCCATTCTCCTGCCTCAGCCTCCTGAGTAGCTGGGACTACAGGCGCCCGCCACCACTCCCGGCTAATTTTTTGTATTTTTTAGTAGAGGTGGGGTTTCACCTTGTTAGTCAGGATGGTCTTGATCTCCTGACCTCATGATCTGCCCATCTCGGCCTCCCAAAGTGCTGGGATTACAGGCGTGAGCCACCATGCCCAGCCACAACTAACATCTTATGACCAGGAGCCCGTTATATTAAAAAGAGAGACTTGGGTTCTCTTGTGGTGAATTTTTTTGCAATCCTTCATTTATAATTTCTTCTCAAGACAGGTCTACATGTTTGCTAGAAAGGGATCTCAAAAGAGCAGCCCCTTTTTCTGTAAAGTTCTTCCTCTCCCACTGACTGCCACATCAGATGGGAGAACTCTAGCAGGTCAGAATACTTTTGAGTGAAAGCATTTTCTTCAGGTCACCAGTTCTAACTACACCAGGAAAAAAAGAAATATATATTTTGTGGAACAAACATATCACAATGCCTACAAAATTTCTTATTTTCTAACATCTAGTATAGTGTTTTTTCAAATTTTAGCAGGCAACATGATCACCTGGAAAACTTATAACACACAGATTGATGGGCCCCACCCTAGAGTTTCTGAGTCAGCAGGTTTAGGGTAGGGCCTGAGAATTTGCATTTCTGCTACCTTCCCAAGTGATGCTGATGTTGCTAGTCAGGGGACCACACTTTGAGAACAGTTAATTCAGTGAAAAGCAAATTTCATAGTAATCACAATTTCATAGTTTCACAGTAATCACAAAATTTGACTTGGTATCCAAAACAAACAAACAACAGAAAAACGGCCATCTCTGAAAGTAGCTTCTTTTTCCCACGTGAATTTAACCAAATTATCAAATAAAAATAGCTTCTTCTTCTCACCTGGATGCCTAAAAGAGTATTTTGTATATTAAAAGGATCTCAATGCTCTTGCCCTGACTGGTCCCTGTGCCAGTCTCCTCTCTAGGCTCAGGCCTCTGTTCCCTGGTGAACAGTCTTTAAGTGTTGCCTGGGTAATTGTCCCTCTATTAGAAAGTGCTACAGAAATGACATCTTTGGAAATAAGATTGCTTTCTCGTTTATTTCCTTAAGAGCATTGCTGCTTTTATTAAGCCAGCTACCCTTACTAAGCGAGCTCTGTAACAGGAGTTAGGAAACGCCTCTACATATATTCTCATCTTGCCCCTCTGGATCTACTTTCCTACATTCTTCACCATGTTTTGTGCTTGGAAGCTGACTCTATGGACTTTATTAACTCCAAAACTCTTTTATTTTTTACTTTCTTCTGGGGTTGGCCCACTGGGGAGCACCAGCCAGATATTAAATTGCAGGAGGAGGTGAAGGTCATGGAATTAATTCCTAAGCTCCCACTGTGCTCTGCTTGAGGTTGTCAGTGATTTTTTCACCAAAGGCCTCTTGAGAAGCCCCTCCCTTACAGCTATAGCTTAGAGTCTCCTTGGGTCTGGTTCTCTCCTCTTGCTCCTGTAGGCCCAGGGTTATCATGTTACCACTGTTGTAAACCAACACGCCTCTTCCCGCTGCCCTGCAACCAACAAGCACCATTTCCTGTTGATTTCCCTAAACTTTGCCCATATCGTCTTAAATAGCCCCCTTATTAAACTCTTCTTGGTTATCATGTTGAGGGTGCCTATCAGGGTCAGAACCACCAGTGGGACAGCTCCCTTAGGAGAAGGCCTGTCAAAAAATTGGCCCTTAAGGGAAGTTTTAGAATTTCAAAGTGTGCAGAAATAAGGTCAGTGAAGCAGAGAAAGCCTTTACCTCATGGTGCTATGAAGATAGCAGGTGATCTGTAGGGCTTTGGTTCAGGCTTGGAGGCTCCTTCAAGGTTCGTCCACAGAGTTCTAGGGCTTCTCAGATAAGCATGGTGCTTATATATGGGAGGTATATCCAGGCAGTTTTTTACACCCTTGATGCCTAGTGAATTGGCAGGGTGAAAATGATACAGAGAAATAGGGCTGTCTCTGCTTTGATTACAAATACATGCTGAGTTTTGGCAGCTAAGAGGATGGGTGTGTGAGAAGCAGTTTTGATACGCAAATTCCCTTGCTGGAGTCAATGTGGTGTAGGAGATAGAGGATAACTGGACTTTATGATGACATTCAGTGTTGTGGAAAAACCAGTGGCAGACAGGAACGTATATTTTTGTGAATCATGTCAGACTCTGTTGTCAAACTTGTTACTATCACATGTATCCAGCCAGGTGGTCCCAAGGACGTCTACAATGGAAGCTCCTTAGACCAGAGTCAGTGGTTTGTGCCTAAAAGAATACTGTAGAAAGTCATTGTCAATTTGTGGAAGAATGAGGTTGCAGATGGTTAGGTCTTCTTCTGTGGGGCTGTGTTAGGCAAAACAACTCCTCAATTTTGAGATATTGGTCTATAAGAAGGGTCCCATACTGGTTACATCCTCCAGCAGCATTTGCATTACTGCCAACCCTGGCTATAGTGGAGCCTATTCAAGCATATTGACTGTTTTGATGATCTTTACTGTTCACCATTAGTGGTTCAAACAACAATGTTTGAGCTTGTCAGTAGAGAAACATATGCAATGTAGTCAGAGAATGTGATGGGGTCATGGGGGTTAAAAATCTAAATCCAAATTCACATAGTTCTTCTGAGTTGTCCTTATGTTTCTTCTGTTTCTACTATTTTGAAGATTATCTGTTACAAAGCAACAACCATCAGAGAGTCAATCAAACAATGTTCACATGTTTAATGAAAAATTTATATGATCCCAAGGCTGATGTAATTGCCCACACAATTAGCAGAGAAAAAGGAAAATTTGGAAAGCTGCTATTCTGAATTCCTCTTGTGAATTGTTACAATGTCATCCTGTACGTTTCTGGATCTTGGTTTTGTAGGGGTAGTGCACCAAGATAAGCAAAAGGGCAAAGACTGAGAGCGATTTCCCTCTGAGTGAGCATTTCAAGGTAGGGTTATTAACTTCATTACAGTCTTCTCATAATTACCAAATGAAACTGTAGCCTCGCTGTGCTATTTCTTCTTTGTCCTGGGCCTGTAACTAGACTATATTTCCCAGGCTCCCATGTGGTAAGGTGTGGTCATGGGCATGGGATGGGAGGCTGTCAGGAAGCAGAAATGATTCTATAATTGGGTATCTTAAATTGTGTCTGGAAAAAGAGAAGACTAGACCAAGGTGACAGATGTAATTTGAAAGGAAGCAGCAGTCATTCGTATTGGCCAGTTTAAGGGGCTGCTTGATTATTTTTGAATCCAGTTGGAAAATATTCGTATTTTTGTCTGCACTCAGACCTGATTACAGAGTGGCCTTGTATTTTGTCTTGACCCATCATGGTCACAGGTGTTAATGATGCTCTCAGATGTCTGGGGCAGCTCTTCTCTTTCTTTTCAGGGAACTTCTGAGTTACTGCTCCTGACCTTTCTAAAGCCAAAAATTATATAGACAAGAAGGACTACCCAGAAAAGGAACGTCAAATAAGATCTTATGCATTCACAGTTGAAATGAGAGCAGATATCTTAGGAAAAGAATATGCTTAAGAAAGAGTATAGTATATAATCTCTCTCTCTATGTGAATTAAAAACCCATCTCCACGTCTATTCAAGGAAGGATTTAGGCAACTTGAGATAGACCACATCTCCCCATTCGCATGAGACGAGTTCCTAGAAGAATGTGCTGGACCTCTTGACTTCTTCTTCTTTTTTTTTTTTTTTTTTTTTTAAGATAGAGTCTCGCTGTATCACCCAGGCTGGAGTACAGTGGCACTATCTCTGCTCACTGCAACCTCTGCCTCCCAGGTTCAAGTGATTCTCATGCCTCAGCCTCCAGAGTAGCTGGCACTACAGGTGTGCACCACCATACCCAGCTATTTTTTTGTATTTTTAGTAGAGATGGGGTTTCACCATGTTGGCCATCCTGGTTTCGAACTCCTGACCTCAGGTGATGCACCTGTGTTGGCCTCCTAAAGTGTGGGATTACAGGTGTGAGCCACTGCACCTGGCCCGTCTTGACATCTTACAAGCACAGGATATCATTTAGATCCATGTATTCTTCCATAAACCCACCAAATCTCAACATTACTTAAGTAATGAGAATCCCCATTTTATTCCTTGAGTATACTCTAATAATAAAAGTAGGCAGAAAAATTCTCTAAGCATAATGACAGCACAGAAATGGAGGTTAGAACCATTCAGGGGAATGAGGGAAAGGAAACTAGGCCCACGTAGCCCTGCTGTGGAAGACCAAGTTTGCTGAAAGGGAAGAATGATTGTTAGTCAAACATTGTTTCATCTGGGGTTGAGCAAACCAAGGCCATTAGAAAAAACCTTCTACACCTGTCAGGTGACAGAATCACCTGATGGAGGGGGTTCTGCACAGATATTTGCCATCTTGTTTATTTTGGGGCTGTGTACTCTGAGTATAAGACAATAGCACCCCATCATAGAACAACCATTATTCTATATTTGGGGCCAATGGGATGTTTTCTTCTGAGGTTTCCTTTCTTGCTCTGCAGCTTGGGCATAATGAGAACTATTAAAACCCTTTACCTTTACTTGTCTTTGTGCGCACAAGATGATGTTGCTCAGTAGTGAAGGCCACCTGGAATCAGACTACCTGGGGTCATTAATGGACTTTGCTGCTTACTGGACATGTGATCTTGGGATAGTTGGTTCACATTTCTAAGCCACATTTACTTACCCATGGAATCGGAATAGCACTAGGACGTTCGTCATGGGGTTATGTTGAGATGAAGTGGGATATTGCATGGAAAGCATGTCTCATTTAACAGCATTCAGTAATTGTGAGTGTTGCTTTCACAGTGTGGGACAAGTCCCCTTATCTGTGCAGTCTGTGCTGACCTTTAGCTGGAGCCCTTCCCGACTACAATTTTTCCCAGTGGGCACTGAGAGAGAGGTGTTTCATGTCATATCTGACTGTGCAGCTGCTGAGATAGGGGTGTCCTGTTCTGAGCTTCAGGCCAGGGCAATCTACATATTCCCATCTCAGGCTCAGGTCAGGGAGCCCTGGCCATATCTACACATAGAGCCCAGCAGTACCTCTTGGGAAGCAGGCATTCAACCTCTCCCTAGTGAGGATGGACCTGTGTAGGGGGAGAAGAGATTTTGGAATGGGACTCATTTCCTCTCAGCTCTCTCTCTCCAGTTCTGTATCAGATGGGAAGCTTCTAGGAGACCAATTGTGTTTTCAGATACAAATATCTTCTGTAAGGCACTAGCCCTGACTCAACTCTAAAAGGGATAGAAACATAAGCAAATACTGAAATGAACATTAGGAGAGCTGCTTACACTAAGAGTAGTATGACTTTGGAATTTTCATGCATAAAATTATTGCTAGTAACAGCGTGTCAGAGAAACAGAGTGAGTGTTTGTCATGTGGTCACTGAATTTGGCAGCAGTCCTGGTTCTGTGAGGCTCTGGTTCAACTGATTAGGTATTCAGGATCTGGCCCATTGTGTCCTTGGATAAATACAGCCATGAACCACACAGGACAGAGCAACAATAAGGAAACAGCCAACACATTGTGTAAGAGAGAGAGAGAGTGTGTGTGTGTGTGTGTGTGTGTGTGTGTCTACGAATAGGAAAAAAACAATGGAAACTAGAGAGGGAAACTCATTTCTAATGGGCAGGATGCCTACTTGTAGAAATGAAACTTAAGCATTGGAGAAATAAAACTTAACCACTATCAACATTCCACAACCAGCTCTGTGTTCAACGAACTAGCAGAGTGAACTTGATTTCACTTAAACACTGAGTTTCCTCATCAGGTATAGAAAAAGGTTGGCCTTGAACAGTGGTTTACAACCTTGGGCTGCAAGGTTGTAAAATTCCTTGGAAGTCTTTTAAAAATGCAGATGCCTGAGCCAATCTCCCGCCCAATCAATCAGAATCTCTGGAAGTGAAGCCCAGGCATGAGTATTATCAGTAAGTTTTCTGAAAAAAGTAATCCCAAAGCGATTTTTTTGTGCATGGTTTAAAACCACTAGACTAGATTTTTGCTACTCAGGATATGGTCTGTTACAGTGGCATCCTCATCTACTAAAAGCCCAGAAATGCAGAATATCAGGCCCCTCCACAGATCTCCTGAATGAGAACTTGCCTTTTAACATGTCCAGATGATTTGTTGGTACATTAAACTTTCACAGATACTTTTCCAAATGATCCCTGGATCCCTTTCAGGTCCAAATGCTTTGGATCAGAGACTAATTCCTAATAAATACCTATCTTTCTATGAGGCTCTGAGTCTAGAACTTTATTTTTCTATGCTTTGGTTTCCCCTTGTGCACCTTAATAATCCATGCAATACCAGAAAGGATGTAGGTCAAAGTGCACTGATCTCTACAGAGAGTGTCTGATGTTTGCTTTTGAGACTACTCATGTTTGCAAACTTGCACCAATCATGTCCACAGAGAAAATACTCAGCTACTAGGAACTTCTCTGCTCTGAAAGTCCTGGTAATCTTCAGACCACCTCAGGGGCCTTGATGGCTATCTTTGGGCTACTCTGATTTACTTTTCTGGCTGACTCCCACGTGTTCCAGTTTTTTGGTTTTTGTTTTGTTTTGTTTTTGAGAGGGAGTCTCGCTCTGTCGCCCAGGCTGGAGTGCAGTGGTGCAATCTTGGCTCACTGTAAGCTCTGCCTCCCGGGTTCACGCCATTCCCCTGCCTCAGCCTCCCGAGTAGCTGGGATTACAGGCACCCACCACCACGCCTGGCAAATGTTTTTTGTATTTTTAGTAGAGACGGGGTTTCACTGTGTTAGCCAGGATGGTCTCGATCTCCTGACCTCATGATCCGCCCGCCTCTGCCTCCCAAAGTGCTGGGATTACAGGCGTGAGCCACCGCGTCCGGCCCCACGTGTTCCAATTCTAACTGAATTTCTGTGCTTTCATTGTTTTACATGTCAAATATTCATTCACCTGGAATTGTCTATATAAATTGTAGGAAACATTTACATCACTGAACTAGACTCAAGATATTTCATAGATCCTATAGTGTCTATTGGAAAAGTCCTCAGGTTCCCGGAAAGCAAGTTGTTTTTAGACTGTCTGAAGTATCTTGGGACTTGAAAAGTCCATGTCTATAAAGGAAATGAGAAGAGGTGAAGATGTTTTCTAGATGCAATTGAAATTTAGGATTATAAATTGAGCTGAAAAAAGAAGTTCAATGCCATTCCCATGGTTCTGGGAAACCCACAGAGGTTTAAGGAACCTGCGATCCAAACATATTGTTAGCATGGCCAAGGCAGACTTCATTGCTCTAAGCTCCTTGTCCATTTCTATAATCAGCAAGCTATGAATTATCATTAGGCCAGGTACTCTGTTGGGACACATAGGGCATGTTTCCTCTTCTCAAGTGACCTGTCATGTAGCAGGAGACAGATTGATAAGCGCTTAATTTGCTTTTAATAAAAACAGTACACATTGGTTGCTTTGAAATAACAGAGAATTGGATGTTTATCTCTTCCTGAGGTTCATGAAAAACTTCCTCAGTTAACTTTTGGTCTTTAACCTGAAGTGTTTGGCAAAATCATAATCCTGTTGTCTCCCCCACTGGAAGAATACTTCCAAGACTGTCTAGTCTATGAGCAGGTCTGACCCCAAAGGGTCCCTGTGGCTACTCTTGCAGTGTGCAGTGATGCTGGCTGCACACACTAGGGGAAAGGCTTTGGTCTAGGACCATAAACCTGTTCTTGTATCTCAAGTCATGGTAATCCTGCAAAAGCAGATAAGACGGAATGTGCAATGGTGAAACTGCCAGCTGACTACCAAATTAGTACACCGGAGATGGGAAGTTTTCTGTGATAGGGGCCTCTATGAGGGGCTTCCTCCTACTCTCTACCCTCAAGTAGGTCCCATATTTGTGTTGTTCCCTTCTTTGTGTCCACATGTACTCAGTGTTTAGCTCCCACTGGTGAGTGAGAACATGCAGTATCTTGTTTTCTGTTTCCATGTTAGTTGACTTAGGATAATGGCCTCCAGCTCCATCCATGTTGCTGCAAAGGACACGATCTTGTCCTTTGGCTGCGTAGTATTCATGCAACCAAAATTTAGAATCTTAAATTAGATGGGCTAAAAAGAACATAGATCAACACCCATGTTATTCCTATAGCTCTGAGAATTCCAAGGATGTTTAAGGTTCCAACGGTAAAAATAACTGGTCAGATGGTAGGCGATCTTTACAAGTAGTACTCACAAGCTCCAAAGCAACATTCATTGTCAGGGGCTTCTCATCAGTTCAAACGTTCAGCAAACCAGTAATGCTTACCTGTGTTATGCCTGGCATTCTGAGAACACCAATTGGTAAAACGATGGAGATGCCTCTTCTTCCTCTCCATCACTAGTGGTTTGCTGTCTCGTGGGAGACAGAGACAGATTAGAACATATTTGATTTTATTGTACTAAAACATGTACAGTTTAGATGCTGTGTAAGCACAGAGAAAAGAAATACTACTTTGTGAGGCTCATAGAAGACATTTTGGATCATGTTATTGATCTCCAGCCCTAAGATAAATAAAGAGTTGTAGTTCTGATGTGAACTAAAATGGAGAGTCATGGAATTATCAAGATTCCCCATCTGTAAGCAGGCCACAAGCTTAGCCTTGTTAACCCATATGTCTTAAGCCATATGCATTAAGATCATGAAGTGGCAATGGCACATGATGTAGGAGTGGCTGGTCTTTCATTAGATACTCTTACCCACCAACTTATCCAGGCTGTCTGTATGAGTTCTGTGATATCTCCTTTTGGTGGGATCTGGCCAGTGCCTACTTAGGCTGATTACTGCTTTAAACGAACAGTTCTCAAATGGGGGCAATTTTGCCCCTGGGGGCATCTGGCAATACTTGGAGAAAATTTTTTGTTTGTTTGTTTGTTTTTTTGAGACAGAGTCTCACTCTGTCACCCAGGCTGGAGTGCAGTGGTGCGATGTCGGGTCCCTGCAGTCTCTGCCTCCTGGGTTCAAGCAATTCTTCTGTCTCAGCCTCCCGAGTAGCTGGGAGTACAGGTGCCCACCAGCATGCCCAGCTAATTTTTGTACTTTTTCAGTAGAGATAGGGTTTTCCATGTTGGCCAGGCTAGTCTTGAACTCCTGACCTCAGGTGACCTGCCTGCCTCAGCCTCCCAAAGTGCTGGATTACAGGCATGAGCCACCACACTTGGCCCCTGGAGACACTTTGGATGATCACAACTGGAGATGTGGGTGCTACTGACATCCAGAGGTCATTGCTGATGCTAAACATCCTATAATGTACAGAACAGCCCCTCACAGCAAAGAGTTATCTGGCCCCAAATGGCAATAGTGCTTAGACTGAAAAACCCTACATTAGTTCCAAAAGGACTTTCTGCAATGTTCAAAATGTTCTAGGGTGGGTTGGGTGGCTCACACCTGTAATCCCAGCACTTTGCAAGGCCAATTGGGAAGATCACTTGAGCGTGGGAGTTTGAGACCAGCCTGGGCAACATGGAGAGACCCTGTCTCTACAAAAAATAAAATTAAAAAAAAAACTTAGCCCGATGTGGTGGTGTGAGCCTGTAGTCCTAGTTAGTTGGAAGGCTGAAGCGGCAGGATTGCTTGAGCCCAGGTGTTTGAGGCTGCAGTAAGCCATGACTGTGTTGCAGCACTCCAGCCTGGGCAACAGAGACAGATCCTGTCTCAAAAACAAACAAACAAAAAAAGAAAACATTCTAAATCTGTGCCACCGCTAGCTATATATTACTATTGAGCACTGCAAGTGTAACTAGTGCATCTGAAGAACTGAGTTTTAGATTTTATTTTAATTAATTTAAATATAAATTGAAATAGCTGCGTAGTGGCTTCATATCAGACCACTCAGCTCTACATAAAAGCCTGCAGTGTCAGATGCTGGGGGTTCCCCCACACACCTGATGGAAGTAGCACTTGCCTTCGGTAGCACATACCAGTTTCTTGAGCTGCAGCTTTTATAGCTTTAATATAGTTCATTAAGAAACTTCCTACATTTTCTGGGCACAGTGACCTTTGGCTGTATGTGGGGAATATAGTATGCATTCCTGCTCCACAGGAGACTAGGAATGCCATTCTCTCTGCCTTTCCTTCCATCCATATATACTGATGAATCTCCTTTTTAAAAAACTCAAAAGATCTGTGTGTTAGTATCTAAGACTTTATATTCGGGGGATAATTTGCTGAGAAGTAGCAGCTGAAGGCAGTAGAGGGCGCAAATACCTCTATATAGGAAACACTTCTATTTAGGAAAAACTCATTAAAAAGCATTATCTGTTGTCCATAGAATATTCTTTTATGACTCTCTTCATTAATCTTCCTCCATCAGCTATTTCATGAACTTTTTGAAGTTTCTTGATAAAGATAACTCCAACATACCGGTTTTCAGAACTTAGCTCAATGGCTTGGTTCCCAGGGTGGAGAGAGACCACTTCTTGGCTCCTCACTGCCATCCCCTCCCCAGCTGCCCGAAATGAAAGGGCACAGAGATAACTTTTAATCAGTGTCCAGTAGAATAGGCACAGTCCAGGAGCCCATCCTGGCAACTGAATCTAGATGCTTGCAGAGGGAAGACGTGGCCTGTGGTCAGTGGTTTCCTCAGCCCAGTGTCTCATTTACCAAGCACTAGTTGGAAGGGCACTTAAGAGACATTCTGGGGCCCCAGAAAGGCAGGAGACTGAGTTTCTCTTCCCTGAGCTTGGAGTGAATGCTTCTTTTGTATGTACAAGAAGAATGTACAAGTAGAATGCTTCTGTTGTGTGTACAAGTCATTCTAAGGAGTTTTTCCTTTGCCGTAGACTGTGGAGAAGGCCGTGGAGTCAGCACTGCCCATGGAAAAAGATTGACATTGAGCTTAATGAATATAAATAATCCAATCCCTGTGGTAGACACCTGGCAGCTCCAAAGAGTTCCAGAGCCGGGGAGAGCAGATTCGGATGCCTTCTAACCATTTGTGTGTGTGTGTGTGTGTGTGTGTGTTTTGTGTTTGTGTTTGTGAGTGTGTGAGTTTGTGTGTGTAAGTTTATATGTTTGTGTGTAGTTAAAGTGATGCTCTGGGGGTATGTCTTTCTCTGTCTACTTTGGAATCCTCCAAATTTTTTTCTCCATCCTTAGTAACTTGAACCTGAGTTATAACTAGCACCAAGCCAGGGCCACAGCAGGAAAAGTGGACAACTTACCTGATGTGTTAGACCTGGCTATTCCTTTTTTCTCTCACCATCTTAATTTTAATTTGCTTTTTGTCACCATGTTTATATCTTACATACATTGAGAGCTCAATAAGTACATTTTAAAGCAAATATTAAATATGTATATATTTTCTATAACCCACTTAAGACAATGGTCCCAAGAGAGCAGTAAGCCCATGAAATCCATCAGCAGAAGAGAGAGCAGAGTTGGTGGGTGGAGAGGCTGGAGAGGAAGAAGGTGATGAATATCTGCTGAGCATGTTTGTGGAAGTCCTCTTTGGAATGCTTGAGACAGCTGGGGACCCTTTCTGGTATTCTGATCTGTTTGGGCTAAAGCTATCATAATTTAGGCCTAACACACAAATGTGATGTAGCCAAAGGCTTGTGAGGTGTGGTGCATATGGATTATACATAGAAGTGTAGCCAGAGTTTACAATAGGATCACTGGGGAAGATTCAATAGCTCTGTGCTAGTGGAATATGAATTCACAAGTTCACCACACTATTTTCATTCTTCCCTCCTTTCCTCCAGGTCGTGTGCCCCGTAGAAAGCACTTGTATGCAGCTCAATGTCAAGAGAGTCAATCGATGACATTTCAAAATGAACTTTGTTTAATAGTTTCTTCCCAGAGCTTTGACAGGCCAAAGCAGGAGGACTGCTTGAGGCCAGGAGTTTGAGACTAGCCTGGGCATAGTGAGACCTAACTCTACAAAAAATTAAAAAAAGAAAATCAGCCAGGCATGGTGGTGCACACCTGTAGTTCTAGCTAATTGGAAGGCTGGGGTGGAACGATTGCTTGAACCCAAGAGTTCGAGGCTGCATTGAGCTATGATCATGCTACTGCAGTCCAGCTTTGGTGACAGAGTGAGGCCCTGTCTCTGGAAAAAAAAAATAGTTTCTGTTTCTGGCACAAAAAAAGTTCATGCTGTACTGAAAACCTCAGTCAGCAGTAATTACCCAAATACACACACAAACGCTCAAAACTCACAGTCACAGTTCTCTCACACATAATAGGTGCTGGTTACTAGGGAAACCAGCTTTGGTTTCCAGCACCAGGGGAAGGTGTGAAGGAGCACAAAGAGATTCAGACTCTCCCCATCAGATTTATGCGAATGAACTTGCCTGTTAGCCAACCCCCGTAAACAATGCCATCTAACTTTTAGTAAATTTTCTATGTAACTTTTAACCAAGAAGGAACAATATGTCCTTTGGTTTCTATAGGCCTAGATGAGCCAGTAATGGGAAACTATAGCCATCTTGTTTACAAGAATAAGAGGTGGTTTAGAAACAATTGCAGGACAGAGCTAGAAGCCAGAAGCTAAGAGCTGTCTGATTGGAGAAGTGTTGTCTTTACAATCTCTAATCAGCAGATCTCTGTCTTTTTTTTTAAATTATTATACTTTAAGTTCTAGGGTACATGTGCACAACGTGCAGGTTTGTTACATATGTATTCATGTGCCACGTTGGTGTGCTGCACCAATTAACTTGTCATTTACATTAGGTATATCTCCTAATGCTATCCCTGCCCCTCCCCCCACCCCACGACAGGCCCCGGTGTGTGATGTTCCCTTTCCTGTGTCCAAGTGTTCTCATTGTTCAATTCCCACCTATGAGTGAGAACAGGCGGTGTTTGGTTTTTTGTCCTTGAGATAGTTTGCTGAGAATGATGGCTTCCAGCTTCATCCATGTCCCTAAGAAGGACATGAGCTCATCCATTTTTATGGCTGCATAGTATTCCATGGTGTATATGTGCCACATTTTCTTAATCCAGTCTATCATTGATGGACATTTGGATTGGTTCCAAGTCTTTGCTATTGTGAATAGTGCTGCAATAAACATACGTGTGCATGTGTCTTTATAGCAGCATGATTTATAATCCTTTGGGTATATACCCAGTAATGGGATGGCTGGGTCAAATGGTATTTCTAGTTCTAGATCCTTGAGGAATGGCCACACTGACTTCCACAGTGGTTGAACTGGTTTACAGTCCCACCAACGGTGTAAAAGTGTTCCTATTTCTCTACATCCTCTCCAGCACCTGTTGTTTCCTGACTTTTTAATGATGGCCATTCTAACTGGTGTGAGATAGTATCTCACTGTGGTTTTGATTTGCATTTCTCTGATGGCCAGTGATGATGAGCATTTTTTCATGTGTCTGTTGGCTGCATAAATGTCTTCTTTTGAGAAGTGTCTGTTTTTTTCTTGTAAATTTGTAAAAAAAATTTTTCTTATAAATTTGTAAAAAGTTCTGGCCAGGGCAATCAGGCAGGAGAAAGAAATAAAGGATATTCAATTAGGAAAAGAGGAAGCCAAATTGTCCCTGTTTGCAGATGACATGATTGTATATTTAGAAAACCCCATGGTCTCAGCCCAAAAGCTCCTTAAGCTGATAAGCAACTTCAGCAAAGTCTCAGGATACAAAATCAATGTACAAAAATCACAAGCATTCCTATACACCAATAACAGACAGAGAGCCAAATCATGAGTGAACTCCCATTCACAACTGCTTCAAAGAGAATAAAATACCCAGGAATCCAACTTACAAGGGATGTGAAGGACCTCTTCAAGCAGAACTACAAACCACTGCTCAACGAAATAAAAGAGGACACAAACAAATGGAAGAACATTCCATGCTCATGGGTAGGAAGAATCAATATCATGAAAATGGCCATACTGCCCAAGGTAATTTATAGATTCAATGCCATCCCCATCAAGCTACCAATGACTTTCTTCACAGAATTGGAAGAAACTACTTTAAAGTTCATATGGAACCAAAAAAGAGCCCGCATTGCCAAGACAATCCTAAGCCAAAAGAACAAAGCTGGAGGCTTCATGCTACCTGACTTCAAACTATACTACAAGGCTACAGTAACCAAAACAGCATGGTACTTGTACCAAAACAGAGATATACACCAATGGAACAGAACAGACCCCTCAGAAATAATACCACACATCTACAACCATCTGATCTTTGACAAACCTGACAAAAACAAGCAATGGGGAAAGGATTTCCTATTTAATAAATGGTGCTGGCAAAACTGGCTAGCCATATGTAGAAAGCTGAAACTGGATCACTTCCTTACACCTTATACAAAAATTAATTCAAGATGGATTAAAGATTTAAATGTTAGACCTGAAACCATAAAAACCCTAGAAGAAAACCTAGGCAATACCATTCAGGACATACGCATGGGCAAGGATTTCATGTCTAAAACTCCAAAAACAATGGCAACAAAAGCCAAAATTGACAAATGGGATCTAATTAAACTAAAGAGCTTCTGCACAGCAAAAGAAACTACCATCAGAGTGAACAGGCAACCTACAGAATGGGAGAAAAGTTTTGCAAGTACTCATCTGACAAAGGGCTAATACCCAGAATCTACAAAGAACTCAAACAAATTTACAAGATCTCTGTCTTTAGATTTTATCTTTAGCTGTGTTCCAGAAGGAAAGTCAAATCTGCCCCTACACAGAGGTCTGTAGTGGTATTAGGTAAGGAATTCAAGGAGAGGCCAGGAGAGCTCCTTGGAAACCCCATGCACTGGTAATGTTCTTTTGAATAAAACTAATAAATCTCCTCACCAAAATTAGAAAGGAATTCTACACCCATGTCAGCTACATGAAGGGCTCCATATCCTTTCCCAGCCCTTAAATATCTGTGAAATTTGTCAACACTCTCCAATTCTGTGCAATTCATGGAAGGCTAAATGCTTCCTTGATGTGTCTTTTATTTGTAGGTAGATGTTATGGCTTCTTCTGCCTCTTATTTCTGCACAGACAGTTTTAGTTTTCTTGCTTCCCACTCAGACATGTAAATTCACAGCTTCTTAGAGTTTGCAACAATTTAAAACTCTACTCACAAATTTGTTATCTTGGTTAATTTTACTATAGATTTTTGGATACAGAGAAAGAGCAAAGAGTATATTACACACTACCTAGCACTACTTGTGCATCTCAAATAGGGGGACTTTTTTCACTTTCTCTTTTTGTGATGCAACTTAACTTCCCTTAGGTCAGAATGACTAATTATATATATTATATATATATACATATATATTATATGTATACATATATATGAATACTTTAGAACTATTTCGCTTTCAAGGACTGAGAACTATCTTAAACAAAGGATTGGATTTGTTATAAAGCTATAATAATTTATATTATAAGGTATCTCAATAGTCTGAAAGTATAGGAGAGAGATGGGCCTTAAGAAGTGAAAATGGAGCCGAGATACTGTGGTGCACACAAGAATCTTTTCTCTCTTTCTGCCCATGTGCTTTGTTTGTAGATCTTCTTGTGGGTCAACATCTTTGCCCATATGAAAAAGTTGACTTCCTGTACTCCCTGAATATAAATCTCCTTTGAACAGCTGACCTAGTAGACTGAAAATGGAAGTTGTCAGTTCCAATTGCAAATTCTCAGAAGTCTGATTGGTCTGGCAGGTGACAAGTACCTAACACAAGACATATCAAGAGCGACAAAGGGGTGCAGTGATAAAGGAGAAGTGCTGATATTGCTGCCACAACCACGTGGATAGGTGTTCATTAGCCAAAAAGTGGGAGTTGAGCTGATGATGCGATGTGTGCCACCAAACACTTTTATGTTGCTTCCTGTCATGCCTTTTTGAAAGCAGCGATCAGGGAAGATTTATCTGATATTTAGATTTAGATATGATAACATTTAACATCTCAAAAGACAGGGTTCAGGCCAGTAGCCCGTCTCAGGCTATCTCATAGGACAGCACCGCTTCACTTTCTTTTCCCCTTTCAATGTGTGAAGGAGCACAGTGAGATTCAAACTCTCCCCATCAGATTTAAGCAAATGAACTTGCCTGTTAGCCAATTCAGTAAAGCACTAAAATTTTTTTCCTCTAGCACTTGACTGAATTTCTATATTTAGCTGCACCCCACCCCCTCGCTTTTTTTTTTTTTTTTTGATGGAGTCTCGCTCTGTTGCCCAGGCTGGAGTGCAGTGGCATGATCTTAGCTCACTGCAAGCTCCGCCTCTCGGGTTCACGCCATTCTCCTGCCTCAGCCTCCCGAGTAGCTGGGACTACAGGTGCCTGCCACCACACCCGGCTAATTTTTTGTATTTTTAGTAGAGACAGGGTTTCACTGTGTTAGCCAGGATGATCTCCATCTCCTGACCTTGTGATCCTCCCATCTTGGCCTCCCAAAGTGCTGGGATTACAGGCGAGAGCCACCGCGCCCAGCCCAGCTCTTTTTAATATTAGTCAATTGTGTTAGCTTCAGACTTCCCACGACATTCCTGAAAGGGGCCATAACGATAATAAATCTCTTGCAACAGCTTTTATTAATATCATGCAGGCTGAGTGCTTTCTGGTAAATGTCCTCAACTTTTTGGTGTTCACCTCCCTCTGCATACCTGTTGGCTAGGTCCACATAAACCATTGCAAATGTGGGCCTTTGCTCTACAGCAAATTCAACATGAGATATAACTAACCTTATTATTTTGTCTACAGTTTCTCTATCCTGCCTTTAGCTTTTTTTGTCTGTTTCCTGCAGCAAAGCCCTATCTGGTGATGCAGGAAGGCAGAAGTGGGTGTTCCCTGCAAGGCCATTTTTAAGAGCAGAAGAGCTTTATCTATATTGCCTTTTCTTTGATAAAACTGGGCTGCATATCGAAAAACATAGGTCTGTGAAGACATACTGATTAGAGCTTTTTCAATGTGCTTTTCTCCTTCAGCTTCCTGTCCTTCATCCTGAAGCTTCAGGGCAAGGATAACCTTAATGTGTGCATCTTTTGGATTTAGACTGACAGCCCATTTTAGGGGGTGCAGAGAAAATGTCTCATTACTGTCTGTTGTGTTAAAACCGTCCAGGCAATAGGCAGTGATGACATACCCAGTGCTGAATTCAGGATTTTCAGGGCCCACCTCTCGAGCCTTTTCAAAGCAGGCCTTGGCCTGTTCATAATTCTTTCCTCCACACTTCGCCAAGGCCCATCCTTCCTCACAGTTCATCTCAGGACACTCCATTCTATAGCGGGAAGCATTTGCAAACTTCTTGCAAATGTTCTCTACCTTATCCAGGTAAGTCTGGGCTTCTGCCAGTCTCCCTATGTGGTGATACGCCCAGGCAAATTTGCCCCAGCCCAGGCAAAGTTGCCCCAGGTCACCTGCCCATGTGATGATACTGGTCACTCATGTCTGCTTGGTTGGTGTGTTCTCATTGAACTTCTTTCTCTAGTGCTTTCTCATTCTGGCCCTTCCAGTGTTTCACATAAGCTAGTATGTTGTGCATTCCCACACTGTATTTTGTGTCCATGAACTGAATCTCTTCCAAGACCCTGTTTTCTAAATCAGAAATTTCAAGGGCTTCAATTAGCAACCCCCATGTAAAGTGACATCTCAACTGCTCAAGCCTATCTTTGACTCCATGATAATCAGCATTTTTACTGTGAAAATAAACAGGAAGTATTTGCGTGATTTTCTGATGGAAATGGAATGCTATCTAATGAAAAGATAGGTAGAAACATTGTTAAATAGTTGGGCACAGTGGCTCACACCTGCAATCCTAGTACTTTGGGAGGCCAAGGTGGGCAGATAGCTTAAGCTTAGGAGTTCAAGATCTGCCTGGGCAACATGGCAAAACTCTAGCTCTACAAAAAATGCAAAAAAAATTTATCTGGGCATGGTGGCACACACCTGTAGTCCCAGCTACTCAGGGAGGCTGAGGTAGGAGGATTGCTTGAGCCCAGGAGGTTGAGGCTGCAGTGAGCTGTGATCATACCACTGCCCTCCAGCCAGGGTGACACACACAATGAGATCCTGTCTCCAAAAAAAAAAAAGGCGGGTGGAGGGTGGGGGGTGGATTTTTTTTTTTCCCATAGCTGTTTTCCAGGAGCATAAGGCTTAGGTAAAGCTTAACATTGTCAACGTCATTCCATATTGCCAAGTGTTTGGTGCTGCCCCTGCAATATCCTAAGGAGGAACCATACTAGGCTGTGAAGCCTTAGTTAAAAATTATCAACATCATGATATCAGCAAATGCATTTTGTCTGCTTGAATACTGGCTGAAAGGGATTAAATCTGCCAGTGACTTAGATTAGTTCGAAAACTAATGCAGTTAGATAGGTTTTGAACTCCTCAATGCTACATGACACTTTCGTTTCTCAGGATGCCATAGCAGATGACATGCATCAAAAAAGCAATAATGCTGTCAGGAGAAATGAACCTGGGGCAAGGAGAAGCTCTTTCTCACCTTTCTCTAGGTTTCCAACTTGGTCCATTAAGATTTGAAAACAACTACTTCTTTCCCCAAGGCAGAAACAGTGAAATAAACATTTCTAGTTTTATTCTTCCCCCTAAAACAAGACGGTGGGCAAAGTGACTTTTCTGAATAAACTCAGTGTCAGGCATGGTCTTCTCCTTTTTCTTACAAAGAATTATTTCTTAGAGTCATCAACATGCCAAAAGAGAATTGGTTAGGAGCAGCTTTTGAGCCAACTACTCCTTTATGCCCAGTCCTATCTATGACATATTGGAGGGTTGAATTGTGTCCACCAAAAAGATGCTCTGAAGTCCTAGCTCCCAGTACCTGTAAATGTGACCTTATTTAGAAATAGGGTCTTTGCAGATATAATCAAGTAAAGATGAGCACATTGGGAGGATGCTAACCCAATGTGACTGATGTCCTCATAAGGAGAGGAAATGAGACAGAGTCAGGCACACACGGAGGGAAGATATAAAAACACAAGGAAGGATGCCATGTGAAGAGAGAGCATGGCACCTAAGAGGAGGCAAGGAAGGATGCTGCGGGGAGTTTCAAAGGGAGCATGGCTCTGCTGATACCTTGATTTTAGGCTCTTGGGCTCCAAAACTGAGAGAGAACAAATTTCTGTGGTTTTAAGCCACCCAATTTGTGGTACTATGTTATGGCAGCCCTAGGAAATTAATACACAGAGAAAACATTGAAGCAGGAAAGATCATTGAGATTGACTGCTGTGACCTTAGGGAATCCCCATGTTTGATGGGGAACGAGCCAGGTGCAGTGGCTCATGCCTGGCTCATGCCTTGGGAGGCCGAGGCGGGTGGATCACCTGAGGTTGGGAGTTCGAGACCAGCCTGACCAACATGGAGAAAACCTGTCTCTAGTAAAAATCCAATTCTTTTTAAACCATCACTCTTAGCCTCACATGCAACACTTCTAGTCTCTATGGTGCTTGTGTAAATTAGAAAAGAGTGCCCTTTTCTGTGAGTATATGTGTCCCTTGCCAGGACACTTATCTTGGTGAGCCAAATGTAGACTGCGTTTCATTCTCTTCCCTTACCCCTTTGGCTAATGAATAATCTGAACAATAATGCCTGGCTGCCTTGGCAACAAGCAGGAGAGGTTTTTCTTTTGTGTTGATTATGGGTGTGTCCTCCCCAACATGGGCCATCTTTTCCTCTCTAGATTGTGAGCCACAGGCACATTCTGGGGTGAAATGTTATTAAACAGTAGTTGTTACTCTCTAAATAGATGCTAGGCACTTAAAATCCTCCAGGTTCCTATTTCTTTAAAAACTGAGCAAATAAAGGGCAGTAAGATAGTTCATTCTCATATGTTTTATGATTAGGAAGCAGAGAGTCAGGGAACCTGGTTAACAACCCAATTCTGCCCCACTTAGTACATGTGTGAGTTTAAGTAATTAACTTCAATTTCCAAATACTTCATTTGCAAAATGACCCAGTAAGAGTTATAATCATTCCTAGTTATAGAACTATAGTGAGAATGCTGAGGTAACGCAATAAGAGATCAAGGCAGAGTGAGCTAATTACCAAGCAGAACATAGAACTTAGTCATTAGCATTAGGGTTGGCATTATCATTGTGTATGTGTGTGTTTGTGTGTGTGTGTGTGTGAGACAGAGAGAGAGATAGAGAGAGAGAGATCCAGGCCCTCAGTGGATGGGTCAGAGGAAGATGCCCATCAACCATTAGGTGACACGTGTTTTCCTATGTGAGCTCCCCTTTTGTCAAATTTTGGCATTTCTGGGAGGAGCAGCCCACCTTGCCATGGTCTTGAGCCTCTGGGAATAGGAGCAGCTTGATGAGGGCTTCAGTCCAGCATAATCTAGAGGTTCTCCTTGAGGCCCTTCAGGTCAGAGGGCTCTGGACACACCTGAGCATTTTGCTGAAAAGCCTCTTGGGCAGGCTGGCTGCTAAGGCCCTGGGCAGGTCAACCTGGTTTCCTGGTCAACCCCATGTGTAGCACTAGGATTAACATGATTTCGTGACCAGGAATGCAGTTAACAAAAATAGGAACCTCTTAGTAGTGAATCTCTCTCACCAATATCCTATTCCTCAAATACTGCCCTACAGGGCATTTATTTTTATTTTTAATTAACTAATTCATCAATTTATTTATTTTATTGAGACATAATAGTTATATATATATTGGGGTGCAACAATATAAAACATATGTGCCCCAAAATGTGTCCTCCCTCCCTAAAATATGCCTTAGGCAGACTTTCCAGATTAAGTTGGACTGAGGCCCACATCAAGCTTCCTCTATTCTCAGAGGCCCAAGATCACGGACGGGTTGGGCTGCTCCTCTCCAGCAGTGCCAAAAATGGACAAAAGGGCAGCTCACTTGAGAAAACCCCTGGCACCTGCTGGCTGATGGGCATCCTCCTTTCCTCCATTCACTGAAATAACTGATATTTTGATACATTTATACAGTGTGTAATCATCAAATCAGGGTAATTGGGATGTCCATCATCTCAATAATTTATTTTTTCTTTGTGTTGAGAGCATTCCAATTCTTCTAGCTATTTTGAAATATGCAATAACTTATAGCCACCCTACTGTACTATCGAACACTAGAAATTATTCCTTCTATTTAATGACATTTTTGTGCCCATTAACAAACCCCTCTTTATCTTCCCTCCCCTCTACCCTTCCCAGCCTTTGGTAACCAACATTCCACTCTCTATGTCCATGAGGTCCACTTTGTTCTTAGTTCCCACATATGATTGAGAATGTGCAATATTTGTCTTTCTGTGCCTAGCTTATTTCACTTAACATAATGACCTCCAGTTCTATCCATGTTGTTGCAAATGACAGGATTTCATTCTTTTTTATAGTTGAATAATATTCCACTGTGTATATAAGCTACATTTTCTTTATTCATCCACTGATGGACACTTAGTTTGTTTTTATATCTTGGCTATTGTGAATGGTACTCCAATGAACATGAGAATACAGATATCGCTTTGATAACTTGATGTCAATTTTTAAAAATATATATCCAGCAGTGGATCACATAATAAATCCATTTTCAGTTTTGGGGGGAAACGTCATACTGTTTTCCATAGTGGCTGTACTAATTTACATTCCCACCAACAGTATATGAGGTTCCCCATTCTCTGCATCCTCACCAGCATTCATTATTTTTGTTTTTTTGATAGTAGCCATTCTAACCAGGATGAGATGCTATCTCACTGTGGTTTTGATTCTGCAGGGCACTTAATGGCCTTCCTGGGACTGTGGCTTAGGCGGCCAGATTATCTTCTCACCACATGGAGGAGCTAATAGAAAGTGGTCTCTGTCCTTCCTGCAGACCTCTTCGCAGCAGGCAGTTACAGGTATTTAAATGGTGGAAAACGCATCTGAGAATAGGGTCCTCTGTTTTTTTTCTCAGTTCTCCTTCTCCTGACACTATATCAGATGAAAAGATTCTAGCAAGTCAGTCAGTATAATGTTGAGAAGAAAATACTTTCTGCAACTTACCAGCACAAAACCAAACAGGAAAAGAGGAATGTGTACCTTTTGAATAAGATATACCTTAATTTTGGTTAGGTTTTATATTTCCTAACATCTGTTGAAAAGATAAATCTTATTTTAATGGTTATCATCACAACAAAACCCCAAGCATTGATGCTTTCAAATAAAAATTGAACATAGCTACCTTTAAAATTCTTTTATTTTACTACCTACCTTTGAGGGATCCATCTTAGCCTGAATAGATTAAAACTCACTCCTCCCATCATCCTGTCTCATTCAGCTCCTCTCAAACCTCAGGTCAGTTTTGTCTGGTTTGCAATTCTATGAACATCGCTTGTGATGTTTTCATTCGGTTAGAATTATGACACAAATGCAATGACTTTTACTGTTAACACAACTTTATTTTCTTTCTGGGTCTGTGTCTGTTAACTTAATAAGAAAGCATAATAGAAGAGTTAGAAAGTTTGCCTTTCTTAGGAGGAGTCTGCAGGGAAATTTGCATTCTAGAAAAATACAGGAATTTAAAAATATGCTAGAAACAAAAGTCCAGGAGCACCAAGAGGTTGACCTCATAGTTTCCTGAGAGACACAGTTGCTACATAGTGCTTGGTTCCAGCTGAGAGGCTCCTCAGGTTTGTCCTGTGTCCTCTGGTGCTTCTTAGGCAAGTGAGGGGTTTAGATTCAGGGAGGATTTCCTGGTGATCTTGTTTCCCATGTAAATAGCACTGCTATGGTATAATACGAAATATCTCCTTAGCCTTTGTCCCTGGTTCCTGTCACAGAGCTTCTAAATTCCTTGGAATTTCCAACAGTGATAGGAAGCATGTTTTCTTATTCATAACAGACCCCTTTCAACCATGCCTGAGTTTATGTTAATGAAGTCACACTACTGGGGGCCCCTAGATAGTTCATTATGGGGGCTGGTTGCCAAAAAGACCAAGGCATGATTAGAGGGTTGGAACTTTCAGCCCCATCCCTCAACCTCTGGGGAGGGAAGAAGGGCTAGAAAGTGAGTTCAGTCACCAGTGGCCAATGATTCAATCAGTCATCAAAATCTTACCTATATATTGTGAACCTCCATAAAAACCCCTCAAGCAGCAATCCCCAACCTTTTTGGCACCAGGGACTGGTTTTGTGGAAGTCAGTTTTTCCACAGACTGGGCAGGGATGGTTTCAGGATGATTCAAGCACATTACATTTATTGTGCACTTTATTTCTATTATTATTACATTGTAATATAAACGAAATAATTATACAACTCACTATAATGTAGAATCAGTGGGAGCCCTGAGCTTGTTTTCCTGCAACTAGACGGTCCCATCTGGGGGTGATGGGAGACAGTGGCAGATCAGCAGGCATTAGATTCTCATAAGGAATGTGCAACCTAGGTTCATCGGATGCAGAGTTCACAATAGGGTTCGTGCTCTTTTGAGAATCTAATGCCTCTGTTGATCTGACAGGAGGCGGAACTCAGACAGTAATGCGAGTGATGGGGAATGGCTGTTAATACAGAGGAAGCTGTGATTGCTCGCCTGCTGCTCACCTCCTGCTGTATAGCCCAGTTCCTAACAGGCCTCGGACCACTACCAGTCTGTAGCCCAGGGATTGGGGACACCTGCTTTAAAGGATGGGGTTCTGAGAGGTTTTGAGTTGGTGAACACATTGAGGTGCTGGAAGAGTAGCATCCCAAGCAAAAACATGGAAGCTCCATGCCCACCCTTCCTCCCCCCTACTCACCCCATACCTTGCCCTATGCAACTCTTCCATTTGGTTGTTCCTTAGTTGTGTTACAGGAAAGGGGTCCCAATACAGACTCAAAAAGGGGGTTCTTGGAGCTCACACAAGAAAGAAATCAGGGCAAGTCCACAGAGTAAAGTGAAAGCAAGTTTATTAAGAAAGTAAAGGAATAAAAGAAAGCCTACTCCATAGGCAGAGCAGCAGCATGGGCTTTTCAACTGTGTATACTTAAAGTTATTTCTTGATTATATGCTAAACAGGGGATGGATTATTCATGAGTATTCTGGGGAAAAGGCAAGCAATTCCCAGAATTGAGGTTTCCTCCCACTTTTAGACCATATAGGTTAACTTCTGAATGTTGCCATGGCATTTATAAACTGCCATGGCGCTGATGGGAGTGTCTTTTAGCATGCTAATGCTAAATTATAATGCTAAATTTAGCATTATAATTAGCATATAATGAGCAGTGAGGATGACCAGAGGTCATTTTCATCACCATCTTGGTTTTGGCTGGCTTCTTTACCGCATCCTGTTTCATCAGCTGGGCCTTTTTGACCTGTATCTTGTCCTGACCTCCTATGTCATCCTATGACTAAGAATGCCTAAGCTCTTGGGAGTGCAGCCCAGTAGGTCTCAGCCTTATTTCACCCAGCCCCTATTCAAGATGGAGTTTCTCTGGTTCAAATGTCTCTAATAGTTGTATCCTTTATAATTTCAACGGAAGAATAACAAACTTCATAAATTTTGAAAGGAGAGCTTTATTTCTCATAAGGGGATTGCAGCCTTCGGGCTGAAACCATCTTTGCAAAAATTGTATCAGTGAGAAAATTATGACAGGGAATGAGATCTGAGCTAACTCACCAACCCCCATCTTGCCTTTCCCATAATTATTTCTGGGCTATTGGGTTGAGCTAACTTTGGAAGACATTTAGATTATAGTTTAAATGGTAATAGGCTGTCCCCCAAACTCAACCACTTTTGTAAAGCTAATGAGAGTCCCTCAGGCTGTGGGGAGGAGCGGAGACTGAATCCTACTAGGGGGCAGACATAAAAGTTTGATAGCCGTTATTCCTGAGGTTAAACAATTCACAACTTCCCCAATTACTCCTGCAAATAACAACACTATTGTAGGACCCTAAAATTGGCCTTTTGACACATCTTTTCAGGTTTTTTGCATGTCTGATACCCATGGCTCCACCTGGACCCACCTGAATCCACCAATCCTCCTCCTGTGGCCCCATCCAGAAGCAATTCAGCATGCAGGAGGACAGCTTCAACTGCCTATGATTTTGTCTTTGCCCAACCAGTCAGCAGCAAGCCTAGCCACCTCCACACTTTGAAAACCTTCTAACATACACCGGGCATGGTGGTGCACACCTGTAATCCCAGCACTTTGGGAGGCCGAGGCGGGTGGATCACAAGGTCAGGAGTTCAAGACCAGCCTGGCCCAGATGGTGAAACCCCATGTCTACTAAAAATACAAAAATTAGCAGGGCGTGGTGGTGGGTGCCTGTAATTCCAGCTACTCGGGAGGCTGAAGCAGTAGAATTGCTTGAACCTGAGAGGCAGAGGTTGCATTGAGCCGAGATTGCACCACTGCACTCCAACTTGGGCGACACAGTCAGACTCTGTCTCAGAAAAAACAAAAACAAGAACAAAACTTCTAACTTATGAGCTTTGAAGGAGAATGACTTGAATACGAACTCCATCTCCTACATGGCATGACTAGTCTTGTGTCTGTCAATGAAAAGAGTCAAACTCTAAAATATTTGAAGAGATTTATTCTGAGCCAAATATGAGTGACCAATGGCCCATGACATTGCCCTTAGGAGATCCTGAGGACATGTGCCCAAGGTAGGGCACAGCTTGGTTTTATACATTTTAGGAAGACATGAGACATCAATCAATACATGTAAGATGTACGTTGATTTGGTTCAGAAAGGTGGCACAACTCAAAGTGGGAGCTTCCAGGTGATAGGCGGATAAGAGACAAAAGGTCGCATTCTTTTGGATCTTTGATCAGCCTTTCACTGAATACACAATTTATATATGGTGGTGGGGTAGAGGAATAGTCATTTGGTTAGCAGCAGCAAATCCATACAGTTCTGCAGCAACCTTAATTCTTGCCTCCTTAGAAGAAAGAATTCGACTGCGGGGAAAAGGCAAAGAGAGAGATTGAGGCAAGTTTCAGAGCAGGAGAGAAAGTTTATTAAAAAGTTTTAGAGCAGGAATAAGGGGAAGTGAAGTACTTGAATGCACTTTATATTCTTTTTTTTTTTTTTTTTTTTGAGACGGAGTCTCATTCTGTCACCCAGGCTAGAGTGCAGTGGCGTGATCTCAGCTCACTGCAAGCTCTGCCTCCCTGGTTCACAACATTCTCCTGCCTCAGCCTCCCCAGCAGCTGGGACTACAGGTGCACGCCGCCACACCCAGCTAATTTTTTTGTGTTTTTAGTAGAGACGGGTTTTCACCATGTTAGCCAGGATGGTCTCGATCTTCTGACCTCGTGATCTGCCCGCCTCGGCCTCCCAGTGTGCTTTATATTCTTGACCTTGAAAGAGGGCCAAGTGGGTAACTTAAGAGATTCAAGTGCATGGTTTAACCTTTGACTTGGGGATTGCAAGTTGGCATGCTTCTGGGGTCTTTCGTTACTTCCTTCACAATTTGCCCACAAGGAAATTCTGGGGTCTTTCGTTATTTCATTTAACCTTTGACTTGGGGTTTGCAAGTTGGCATGCTTCTGGGGTCTTTCGTTATTTCTCCCCTGTTTCTTCCCTTGGGTTGGGCTGTCTACATGTGCAGGGATCTGCCAGCACTTGGGAGGGGCTGGGGCTGCATGCTCAGTGTGTTTACTGAAATTGTGCACATGCTCACTTGAGGCACTGTTTCCCTACCAGTCAAGTGTTCCTAGAAGAAGTTCATATACCAGTTAAACTCTACCATTTTGCCTCTTAGTGCACATGCTTGAGCCCACTTGTCCAACTCCTGAGATCTTACTTGGAAGGTGCTGATTACCAATTTCAGGTATTTCTATTGGGAGATGGCCCTTCCCCGGCATTGGCTTCAACCAATTATCATTTTAGGGACGGTTTAACAACTGCCTGACCATCACCTGATGGTTGCCTGGTAGGAGAGGAGGCCCTCTCCTGCCCTGTTCATGTCTAACTACCTACTCTAACAATTTATGCCTTAGTCTGTCTCAGTGAATCGGCAGTTTTACATGAACGATAGGGCAGAGGAAGCAACCAGATAGGCATTTGTCTCAGGCGAGCAGAGTTATGACTTTCTGTCCTGTACTGGTGAAGACAAGCTATCAGTTTATGTTGCTAGGGTAAAATTCAACAGAACTGTTTTTAGGGTAAAGATATTGAGGCCCACAAGGAATTTCCTTGTGGACAAATTGTGAAGGAAGTATGTAGCTTTTTTTTTTTTTTTTTTTTTATCTTTGTAGTTATCTCATTTAGGAATAAAATGGGAGCAGGTTTGCCTGATGCAGTTCCCAGCCTGACTTTTCCCTTTGGCTTAGTGACTTGGGGGTCCCAAGATTTATTTTCCTTCCATGTGTCTATTAAAATTTTCTCTACCACAATGGCATGGTCTTTGTGCAGAGGGCAGGAAAAAACCCTTGGGCAGTTACAAAGCTAGCCATTCTGACAGGCTGGAAAGCATAGCCTCCAACCAGAAGCCACAGGCACTTTGTGGGAGGGAAGACTAAGACAAAAATTGTTGCTGAATGAGGTGTCCAAATACACATATTCGATAAGCTATAGGAGGAGTCATGAATATTCATGAAAGGGAAAATATGCACATGTGCAATTGAGCCTCGTGCCTTTCCATGAATCATATGTACAAAAAATGGTGGTGTTAGCGTGATCCATGGGTGGAGTTTTTGGCCTTCTTGTGTCAAAAGGTGAGGTAGAGGACATGAAAACCCGCACTGCCCTTCCTCTGTGATTGGGCCAAAACTGGACTGGAGATAGAGGTCAATTTTTAGAAAGGGTTGCCTTGTGAAACTGGCGAGCTGTCACATTGAAACTGCAAAGAAGGAGGGGGAGTCGAGCAGTGGCTTCAGATGATTGGCTAAAGGCAATAAAGGAATGTGTCCTCTATTTCTTGTTTTCCAGAGCTGGTTTCTGCTTACTCCTTAGGAAAGAATTCTGGTTAAAGATTAATAAGGAAGGGGTGTGTCTGACTTTACGTTCCATCATGGCCGGGCACTCAGTTTTTAAGGTTTCCCTGGGGTCCCCGTGGCCAAGAGGGGGTATATTATGTTCAGTTGCTTGTGGGGCTTAGGATTTTATTTTTATTTCTCAGACGTTGTCTCCAGATGGAGACACACTGAGTTTGAAAAATCAATTTTTAGTTGCTAGAGAGCCCTTGTGATGTCAGATGTCTGAATCTTTAAGGCTGATGATGTTCCAGGGTGATGCGTGTATTTTTTGAGTGGGTCAATTAAGACTCTAAGCCTGACAAAATAAAAAGGGCCTGGGAAAGCATTTCTTGTCCCTTGGACTTGGACCATGGCTCTCTGACTCTAAAGTATCTTGGTTTTGTTGCTGCAGGAAGAAAAGAAGCTGTCTCCTTTGAAATCCAGAATTCACGTATTCTAATTGCCTGTTCTGACTCTAAACTGAAACCTGTGGCTGCCTGTTGTTAGGTGGTTTCAGCCTTAGTTTGTGTTGTGCTGAACTGAAAGCAGACATAGGCTCCGTGGACAGAACTCAGATTCTGGGATCCTTGCAAATCACTGCTCTGCGGAGCCCTAATTTATAAAATCGTCATGGATACTTTTTGGGCTTTTCTGGACTATTTGGATTTTTCTCTGATTAGGCCATCTGAAATCCAGTTGCTGATTACATATTTATGATTGTAGGAGAGGAAAAAAACCATTCTGTGCATTAAAGATTTTTACTGAGACAGGGTTTCTGCTCTGTTGCCCAGGCTGGAGTGCAGTGGCATGATTACAGCTGACTGTAGCCTCAACCTCCTGGGCTCAAGCCATCTTCCTACCTCAGCCTCCTGAGTAGCTGGGACTACAGGCATGTGCCACCACACCTCGCTGATTTTTGTATTTTTTATAGAGACATGGTTTTGTCATGTTGCCCAGGCTGATCTCAAACTCCTGGGCTCAAGTGATCCGCCCACTTCAGCCTCCCAAAGTTCTGGGATTACAGGCGTGAGCCACTGCGCCTGGCTCAGCAAACATTATTTCCTCTTCCCGTCTTAGGTTCATAGGCTGGGGCCCTACTGAAACAGAAATTAAAAGAAATGAAAGAGTGTGTAAGCAAAAACTCAGTTGTATGTAAGAAAACCCAACTCCCCCTGAGAAAGAGAAAGAACTGGAGTCCTTTAAAAAATTAACTGCCTGTTTTTCTGTGGCTAGTAAGCCTTATCTCTCCTCCCTTCCCAGGCATTGTGAAGACTCTGTTTCCCTAGCTATGCAACTGCAAGGTCACTAGACAGATAAACTCAAGTCGCAAAACATGCTTTTCCTTAAAAAGTAAGAAATGATGTAATGCATGTCTCAATTGAATAACTGCCTTTGTTTCTCTCTTCTGTAGTATGCTTCCCCCTGCACAGATCTCCCCCCAACCCCCTGCAAGAAATGCTTAAAAGGTAACTTCAGGCCAGGCACGGTGGCTCACACCTATAATCCCAGCAATTTGGGAGGCTGAGGTGGGCGGATCACGAGGTCTGGAGTTCGAGACCATCCTGGGCAACATGGTGAAACCCCTTCTCTACTAAAAATACAAAAAATGAGCTGGACCTGGTGGCATGCGCCTGTAGTCCCAGCTACTCGGGAGGCTGAGGCAGGAGAATCGCTTGAACCTGGGAGGCGGAGCTTGCAGTGAGCCGAGATTGCGCCATTGCCCTCCAGCCTGGCCACAGAGCAAGACTCTGTCTTAAAAAAAAAGGTAACTTCACTCTTTGTTCAGGGCTCAGTCCTTTAGATGTTAATCCGACTGGGCCGGTGCACCTAAACAATTAATAAATATCATATCCTCCTGAACCCCATCAGTCTCTTCACACCAGAGAACTCAGTGATGAGCAAGTGAAAGAAGTGGCTAGAACTTGAGACTTATTGAGCATCTTAACAAAAGAACAATACATTTGTAGAGAAGTGGCCAGACAAAAAAGAAAGAGCTTTGAACTTTGAGGGGTGTCAAATTGTGCAAAGACAAATATTTGGGGAAACTAATGGTAGATGAGGGCTAGTTACTAAGATTTGTTTGTGTAGACTTTGTCCAGTGATAAGGTTGTTATCCCCTTTCTTGAATGGAAGTAGGGGTTGGGGATACCATCCCAAGAGACATTTATATTCTGCTTTCAGGCAGACAGAAGTAGGGCAGACAGCTCATCCTGCGTCTGCTTTTTTTCAATTCCCTTTAACTCAAAATAATTCTTATGTCAAAATGGCATGTTTTGGGGTGGCACAGTCTGAGCCCCTTCATGATACAGAGGCTAATTGCATTACTGATTTATAATCCCTGTTGAAAGCTGTAAGTTGGAGGAGGACACATCACAGGGAGTGTGACCCCTCCAACCACTCCTGACAGACTGGACTCTCCCCGTCTTGAGACTATCTCATTGCTGTTGACTTGCTCTTTTCAACTTTCCCAATTAGTTTCAATCTGTGAAAATGGTCTGACAGCCTGAATCTACATCCCTCACTTTTGTCCTAACACACACACACACCTTAGTAAGGTAGGGGGAGGACACATTTTCCCTATATCTTTTGAGGGCTTGATAATTGAATCTATGAAATAAACTGAAAACTGGCAGATTAACAGAACAAAAGGTATACAAACTTATTACGTGCATGGGGCATCATATGAAAGGAAAGTTAACGCCCCAAACCCAGTGAGATCAAGAAGCTTATATACCCTCTTTTTAAAGGAGAGGGGAGGGGAGATGTAGGCAACTTACTTAGGGGGAGTAAATTGTTTTGATGAAAAATGAATGGGCCCTCAGAAGAATATGTGACAGCCTGTGACGAAGTCTGTCTGGACACGGGGTCAACCTCCAGTGTTCTCTCCAGTGAACCAAGTTTAATCTTCCTGGTTGATAAGATTCCCTGGGAAGGGATTCATGACATCTGAGTTCCTTTTGGAGGGTCTATCTTTATGCAGATAAAGGGAGCTCAGAGAAAATCCTGTCTTGCATTTGCTATTTCTCAAGTGCCTTCATTTTGAAGTCCAAAGTGATATATTTTGGAGTGGCATTTCCTGACCTTAGAAGTTTGATTATTAAATGCAATTGACCCCAGAAAAGGATTACTAATTTCTAGGCTCACTGTATAATTTGGATGAAAGAGGTGGGAGTTTATGTTAGCCAATTTTGAAAGTTTTTGAAAATTCAGGATTTCATTCTGGACATAAGATGGAGCAGGGACTCCTTCTTAGTGGCCTGCCAGGACCCCCACGCAGGCATGGAAATAAAGGAAAATCTCAAGTTCCTTCAAGGGAAATTCCAGGCACTACCGGGCCCTGAGAAGTAAGTTTGCAAGCTGATAAGCAAGAAGGTAATAATAGCTTAAAACAACAGCCAAGGAAGTTAGAGTCAGGTGATGTTTGGTTCTCTATAGAAACCAAAAATAGGGTCTTAAGCGTGAGCTGCGGGATTCTCCTTGCATGGCAACCCGCAAACAAATGCCCTCCTTTCTCTTGTTGCAAAACCCCACTGTGGATGTTTGGCTTTACTGGGCTGGGCAAGTGGACCCCAGTTTTGTTCAGTAGCAGACAATGTGAGCATGATACCTCTTTATGCTTAAATTGCATGAAAATGTTTTTTTGGTGAAAGTCCTTTTGTCCTTTTTGTATACACTTTTTCCAGTTGAAAGATCTGCGTGAGAATGGGATATAACTGAACAAAAATATATGATTGCTGAATAGGACTCTCTGACTTTGTCGCAATGAAAAAAAATAGAAACTCAGCCCCCAGGGAGGCATAAAGGAGAGGAAGTCATTAACAATCTTTTTGTTTTTCAGAACTGTTCCTGGAAGATTTCCCTTCTGTCTGACGGAAATCTTCCCACGCTGTCTTTCCAAACTCCTACTTAATGCTTTGAATTCAGACTGCTGAGCCTCTGAGCACAACAGACAGCACTGGGGTTGGAGGTGGGGATCCACTCTGGAACTTTCCATCCAGAAAACCTCAGATGTCTTCCTCACTCCTGTGTTTGGAACTGATAGCTTGAAGGCAGTTCCTCTGAAAGCAAGGACTTCAGTGTATTTTTTGGACTGGAATGGAAACCTTACGGTGGTAGGCCCCACCGTGGAAGGCCACATGGTGGGGGTTGTAAACCTGTACTGCCTAAGGCATGTCCCGCTTGGGCTGCCGTGCATGTCCTCTGGGATTGTGCTTTGTGTCTGTGTGTACCTGACTATCATGACACTGTCTCAGCCCAGGAAGGTGATCAGGTCCACTTTACTTTCCTGGCCTGAGCTGTGATGTGCCACCAGGTTAAAAGTTTAATATAGACATGTACGGAGGAAGCTCTCTGGACTTCTAAGATAGACCTTTATAATTAATCAGATTTGTTTAAGCTGGCTAAATTCAGGATCCTTAAAAGAGGATAAATACTGAGTGTATTGGAAAAAACTGGGATCAATACTGACAGAGATCCTAGAAATAATAATTTTACTATAAAGTTGCCTTGCTAAGGACTAAGGGGATGGACCATGCAGAGTTAGCATGGCAAGTTTGAGACTGTTATCTTTAGAAAGACTTGCTTGCAAGGTTGGCCCTTGGCTAACATCAGGGAACTTGGATTTTTAAGTTTTCTAGCTATTCTATAAATGATATGGGTGGCTTACTATGCTAAGACTGTTTATGCAAATGATGGAGTTTATGCTAACACTTGCTTTCCTTCTCAAAGTCTGGAATTTTGGTACATGCTAGGCAGAGGGTGCATACATGATCAGTCCCCAGTAAAACCCTTGGGCACACAGTCTAACTGGCTTCACATGTGTTGTCACAATTTGATGCTGGAGGAATTAAGCACAACCTGATGCCTCTACCGGCCCTCTTGGAAACCTATACCTGATTTTCTTTGGACTTGGCCCCATGCACTTTTTGTCTGTGCTAATTTTGCTCTGTATACTTTTGTTATAATAAGGCTTAGCTGTGAGTATGACCATATGTTGAATCCTGCTCATCTTTCCAGTGAATCATCAAATCTAGGGGTAGTCTTGGAGACCCTGATGTCAATTTCCTAGAATTCTCTTTAGAAAAAAACAATGCAGCAGGCTATTAGAAGATAACAGCTCCCTCTGGGAGACCAAAGGAGAGAAAAGACAGGCTAAGCCTGACTGAGTGTGGCTCTTTCTCCAACCTACGCAATTTCCTATGAGGATTTCCCTTTGTAAGACTTTCTTTCCACACAATAGCTGTCCCCAGATTCCTCAGCCATCATGCGCATGGCTGGGGATGTTGCATCATTCTTGGGCATACCTAGGACACCTGTCCATCCCCTGGTGGATCTTGGTTCAGGATTTTGTTGCTGGTATGTTCCACATAAATCAGAAGAAAAGAAGGTGCAGGGTCACCAAAAACTTTTCTGTTTATTGCGTCAGACTGGAGTCAATGTCTTTCCCTTTATAATCAAGAGGGAGCTCAGGAGGGTTGTGAAATGATATTTGGCAGGAAATCAAGGGAAGTGAATATTCTAACAGGAACCACCCTGACCTTTATGCTTTATGAGATATTCATATAAAGGGACAATGGCAAAGAGAAAATCATTTTATTCATCAAACTCTAGTTGAGCAGAGCTTGTGTTGCAGGGTGAATTATGACACTGTGAACAAAGGTCATTTTGGGGAAGATCCCAGGTTGGATGTTGAACTAGAAAAAGAATATTAGTGGGACAACTGGTAAAATTTGAACAAGACTTGTAGATTAGTTGATTATATGTTGTCACTGTTAGTTTCCCGTCTTAAAGATTATTCTATGTTTATGTAAGGTGTTAACATGATGGGAAGCTGTGTAAAGGGTATATGGGAATTCTGGGCACCATTTTTACAATTTTAAGTCTAAAATCATTTCAAATAAAAAGGGATAAAAAGTCAAATTATAGGCTGACAATTATTTTCTCTTGGCATTTTGAAACTATTTCCCACTGTGTTTTGGTTGCTATTGAGAAGTCTGAGCTTAACCTAATACCAATTCCTTCACAGATATTTCTTCTGTTTTTTGTCGTTTTAAAAATCTTTCTGCCACAAAGGCACTTAAAAGATACTACTATGTTTTTAGGTGACATCTGCTTGGGTGATCTTTTATGGAATTCATGTATTTGAGGATTAGCATTTTTCATTAATTCCGAAAATTTCGGTCATTGTCTCTTCAACTATTGCCTTTCCTCCATTCCCTTTTATTTGTTCTTCTGCAACTCTGATCACATGCATTTTAACTTCCTCACTTTGTTCTCCATGTCCCTGAATAGCTCTGTTGATTTTCCATCTCATTGTTTTTCTGTGCTGCATTCTGAGTAGTTTCTTCAAATCTGTCTTCTAAATCAATAAATGCTTTTCCCTGTGTATAAATTACTTTTCAACAAATCCTTTGAGTTTCTAATTTCTATTATTTTAGTTTTTATATTTCTAAGTTTTGTTTGGTTCTTGTGCAAATATGCCTAATCAAATTTAATACACTATTGTTCCTTTATTTATTTATTATTTATTTATTTTTTGAGATGGAGTCTCGACCTGTCACCCAGGCTAGAGTGTAGTGGCATGATCTCAGCTCACTGCAACCTCTGTCTCTTGGGTTCAAGAGATTCTCCTGCCTCAGCCTCCCGAGTAGCTGAGATTACAGGCACCCATCACCACACCTGGCTAATTTTTGTATTTTTAGTGGAGATGGGTTTTCACCATGTTGGCCAGGCTGGTCTTGAACTCCTGACCTCAGGCAATCTGCTCACCTCAGCCTTCCAAAGTGCTGGGATTACAGGCATGAGGCACCGCGCCCGGCCTATTCCTTTGTTAAAACTTAATTTTTTCTTTCTTTATCTTGAAATTTACTAAATACACTAATACATTCTTTTTTTTTTTTTATTGAGACAGAGTTACTCTGTTGCCCAGGCTGGAGTGCAGTGGTGCAATCTTGGCTCACTGCAACCTCTACCTCCCAGGTTGAAGCCATTCTCCTGCCTTAGACTCCCAAGTGGCTGGGATTACAGATGCCCGCCACCATGCCTGGCTAATTTTTGTATTTTTAGTAGAAACCGGGTTCTACCATGTTGGCCAGGCTGGTCTCTAACTCCTGTCCTCAGTGATACACCTGCCTCGGCCTCCCAAAGTGTACTAAATACATTCTTTTTTATTCTCTATTCAATTACAATATCTGCAGTTTTGTTGCTCTGGCTTATCATTTATTATCTGGCAACTTTTGCACATTGTGGCTTATTTATTTGTGTGTATTCTTTGATTTTGTATTATGACCTGATATTCCTTGGAACTTTATCAAACTTGGAAATTCTTTGAGAACTATGTAAAAAGTATTTCCTTTTGAGGGGTGTTTTTATTTGCTTTTGTTAGGTGCATGGGAGCACTACCAAGCCAGAATTGCTTAAAATGAAATTTTCTACTTGAGGTTTTTTTTTTTTCTTGCCACATGGATAGTGAGAATTTCAGCCCGAAACAATCATGCTTCTCCACTTAAGATTAGAAATTATCAATGACTTTTTTTCCTCCCTGCTTTACTTAGGGCCAAAGCCAAAAACAGGCATGTGTAGCCCCATCATTTAGGTCTGCAAGGAGTTTGTTCTCCAGTTTAACCTCTGAGTGGGTCCTGGTTTTATGTGAGTTCTATGATACAATGTACCACGTGCAGGCCCCAGACTTTGTCTTCCATCTCCTTCATAATGTAATGTAGTCCATGAGAAAGTGATGTAGATCACCAACACAAATGAACACATGCTTATTCTGGTGGATTTTCACTTTCCTGTCATTTCTGGACTTCAGGGAATTCCTTACTCTCTTTTAAATGCAGCTGTGCATTTAAAAAATATGTTTTGCAGATTATATAGCATTTTTCATTGTGATACACAGGCTTTTTGTTCTGTGTATATCTGGTCTACCATAATGCTTGTAAGGAAACACATTTAATCTTCTGTGAGGTATAATTTATTATTCCCAGGTTTTATGTAGGAATATCTTAGGGTCACAGAGGTTAGGCGATTTTTCCCAACACTGTAGAGATACTAAGTGGTGGAGGTGAGGTTGAAATAGGTCTAAACCCAAAGTCAAGGCACTTTCAAAAGATTAATAAAGTTTGTCGAATGATACTTGGACTAACTCCTGCCTGAATTAAGCTAGAAATTAATATAAGTTCTTTAATTCAGTTAGGAAGATCCCAAATCAGAAACAAATCATAATAAAAATTGAGATCAGGAAGCTTCCTGAGTGTAGCTCCTCATATCACTGTCCCACACATAAGTACTGCCCCATATGGCAATCGGGAGGCCCCAGGAATGCTTGCTAGGGTCAGGCCCTGCTCCCCTAAGTTAGTTGAAAGCTCCCTCCCTACTCAGTGACTGCTCTCATACTTCTTCATTGTAGCTGTTGGCTCTCAGAACATGATGCCCAAAGTATAGCGCCTCGGTGTGCTGAGTACTTTGAACTGAAAGACATTGGAAGGGCCTCTGAAGAAAGATCTCTTTGACCTTCTCCTGCCCTCTTGTCTTTCATGCTTCTTTCTCCCCTGGAGTGAACCATGGAAACTAGAATTCCTCTTCCGCAAGACAATGATAGAAACTAGAAGCCCTTTCCCCAAAGCAAGCCATAAAACTTAGGAAGGTCACTCTCTCCCTTCTCCCTTCTCATTTGAAGACCCTTAATCCAGAGGAATCCTGCCCCATACTTGCAAAGAAGAAATGCTACACAGAGAGTCCAAGAAGAATTTGAACCCAGTCTATTAGCATTAGATCATACTCTTGTCCAAACACATCTCTACAGAGCTGCCCATTCTTCATGGAACCTAAGCACAAAAACAGTTTTCCCTGGATCTTTGGGTCTTCATTTCTGAAGGCTCTCATATCACATAAAACTTTGATTAAGTAAATTTGTTATGCTTTTCTCTTGTTAACTTGTCTTTTGTTATAGGAGTGTCAGCCATGACTCTTACAATGAGTAAGGAGAGGTATTACCTACCTCCTTTTACCCCTACATGCTCTTGGAGCTGATTATCACAGTTTGTAATTTTTCCACCTTCCATTCCTGCTTCTGTGTATTTTGGTAAATTTTTGCAGGTCAGTAGACTTCCCATGGCAGAATATTTCCTGCTTCTCACCAGCCCTTAAGCCAATCCAAGGAAAACAAAAGAACATCATAGTGCTTTGTCATATGACAAGATTACAAAAGCAGCATCCAGTGGCAGAATGCCCAACTGCTCCGGGACACAGCCAATAGCTGACTTCAGTGCTCCCCATCCCTGCTTGTCAGTGATTAGTCTAAATTGTTATCACAAGCCCAGTCTGACCAATGAGTGTGAGTGAGGGGCCATTTTGATTGTCAGCTCCTGATTCTGCAGAAAACACGAAACTGAGCTGTACCAAGATGCTGATGAGGGGCTGCAGCATGCAATTCACTTCACCAGCAGTCAATAAGGTCTGATCTCTTTTCTAACCATACCTGGAAGATGGAATGCTGGACCCAGGGTATGCATAGAAAATAGGAGTTATTAGAAAAGCAGCTTTGCTTGCTTTAACCCAGGAATTGTATTTCTGGTATGTTGTTTCCTTTTAGACAATTGCCCTAAAGCTTCTCTTGTTTAAGGAGCAGGAGGATGGGGGAGATTATTTCTGCTCTCAGCAAAAGTCTTAGAACCAGGGCCTCCTCGTTTGTAAGGAAGCAAGTAGGTCCCTGGACCTGGGCTGGGATATGATTTGTGATCAGCCAGGCAAGAGTTAAGAGTGGAAGTCTGTGCTCTCTGCCCATCTTATAATATCTTAAGGGTGATCATCTGTGGTATTCTTGAGTGGTATGTCCCATTCCATCTAGCATTTCATTAGAATTATTGTATAAAGGATGACAGGCAGAGGACACTTGACATGGGAATGCTGGACCTATTGGATGTTTATTGATTAGCTGCAGTTACCCCCCATTAGCCTTTTTTAACAAAAAGTAAAAATTTAGTTGACATGTAAAAATTGTATATATTTATGGTGTATAGCGTGTTTTAATATATGTATACATTGTGGAACGGCTAAATCAAATTATTTAACATATGCATTACCTCAGCTACTTACCTTTCTTTTTGTAGTGAGAACACAAAATCTACTCTCTCAGCAATTTTCACGTATGCAACATATCATTATTAACTATAGTCACCATGATGTACTATGTTAGCCTCTTAATATGGTATAATGCCTTGGCAAAACCCCAAATCCCTAGCAGGTCTGGATCTTTGAGTTTGGAAATGGTCCAAGGTGCATATACTATGTCTGTGAATACCAGAGGGCAACTGTCTATGGGTTCCTGGTGTAGGGTCTATATTCTAAATTCTCAGATGAACTCCTTTAGGGCCACAGTCTTTCTGCCACTTATGAACCTACAAGCAAGTTTCCAGGTGTTAAATCAGCTAGGGAATCATTTCAGAATTTATTTCAAATATTACATTAATTCCTAGGGGATAAGGAATTTAAAAGGAAAGTGTTCAAATGATCATCTTATACATTTATATACTTTTACCTTTCTGTTTACACCTTTGTGACTAGATATTACATTCATGAGTGAATTAAAAATGAACTGCAGAAGTTAATCTCAAGAGTCCATGGAGACTATTCCCCATGTGTTTAAGAGACCTTTGCTGTCCAGGTCTGACTTTAACCTGAACAAAATGGAGCTCACCATGTCAGATGCTGGCAGTTTGAAAGGGACTGCTGTAGACCTGGATGGATCTCTGCCCTTTTGACCAGCCTCACACTGGTGTCCCTCACACTCTGTCAGGGAGGCATTTGCCCAGATATTCCTGGGCTTACAGCAACCCTGTCAACAGCAGCAGCTGCTAACTGGGTATGGGGCTTAGTTGGGGCTCCTAGGCTGGAAAGACAGTCATAGTTCCTATAATGTAAGGATAGGCTGCCTTCAGGGGGAGGGTGTTCATTCTAAGGGAGGGGCTCAAATGAACATCTCAAGAATAGTATGGTATGGCTTAGCAATTACCCACTGTTCCTAGTAGGAGAAATTTTGGGAATTAATATTACTGTTATAGTCCCATACACAAACCACACAATTACCTCTATTCTAACAGAGTTGAAATGTTTGGATTTATTGTAGCATTACTATCAGGAATACACATTGATTATGGTATTGCTATCAAGAATACATATAAATACATGGCTGAAGCTATAAGTGAGATAAGAGATATTCCAGGGTTAGTCAAAAGTTCATCTTTGAGTTCCAGAAGTCTGGATGAAAATGAGATGAGACTGCAAATTTTGTTGTTAGGCAGTCACCTTTTATGACCCTTGGCAGGAAGGGCAGGAATGGTGGTTATATTGTGAACTGAATGAAAACTGAGAACTAATCAGCATCATGTGGGCCTGAAGCATTTATTGCTACCAGTGATTAGTTGTAAGACCTTCGGACTATGTAACTGTAATGAACTATAATGAACATGAGAAAACAACTTTTTTTTTTTTTTTTTTTTTTTTGAGATGGAGTCTTGCTGTGTTGCCCAGGCTGGAGTGCAGTGGCGCAATCTTGGCTCACTGCAACCTCTTCCTTCCAGGTTCACGCCATTCTCCTGCCTCAGCCTCCCAAGTAGCTAGGACTACAGGTGCCCGCCACCACGCCTGGCTAATTTTTTGTATTTTTAGTAGAGACGGGATTTCACTGTGTTAGCCAGGATGGTCTCAAACTCCAGACCTCGTGATCCGCCCACCTCAGCCTCCCAAAGTGCTGGGATTACAGGCATGAGCCACTGCACCCAGCCAAAAAACAACTCTTTAAAAATGTACCTTAGAGCAACATGCAAAGCTTCCCTGCTCAGCAATCCCAGGTTGGGGCCCCCTGTCTTCCTATCCTCCTACCCGTCACAACCACCACTGCAGGCTTCTGATGCTCTGTTTTCCTCCTCTGTCTCAGTTCAGTTGCTCTGAGTTAGAGAGGAGCTCTCTGGGACTGGAGCTGACTGCGCCCTGGCCCATTTCCTCACTACCATCCTCAAGCTCAGATGCTGACAGGAAAATACTGCCTATGCCTGAAGGGGCATCCCTTAGCAGGCGGCCCAGTTCCTTCTCATAACATTTGGCTGCTTGCAGCAGATCTCCATTCTGCTTATGAATTAATCCTTGAAGATACCAATAATTCGGTGCATTTTGTGGAAGCAGATTTTCAGATACATTCTGTGGTTGGTCTTTGATCTCTTCCTTGTCAGTTGATTTTTTGCTTATGGACAAACCCTCTAAACCATGTTGCACAGCAGTGTCTTCAGACTTCCCATTATATTTCTGAAGGTTGCAGTAGCGCTGATGGGATTGTTGCTTTTCAGCATCAGGGACTTCCTTATTGAATGGTGTCTGATAACATTCCGTCTCCAGGAACTCAGCGCAATCGGAGTATGCATTCAGAGGATTCAGTCCCTTCTCAAGAGCTTTATTCGAATAGTCCATAGCATATTGCTTTAGTGCTTCAATCATCTCTTTATTTCCACTAGCTTCAGATTCTCCTGTATTCTGCATTTGTCTTACTTTTGCCTTGTAGCAGCACCCAATCTGGTGATAGAGGTAGCCATTGTTTGGTGTGGATTCCAACACCCGTTGGAACAGTTCAATAGCTTTGTCTAGGTCACCTTTTCTTCTGTAAAATTTGGCTGCACTGCGGAGGACATCTGTTTGGCAAGGAGCCTTTTCCAAGGCTTCTTCAACAAACTGCTCTCCTTCAGCTTCTTTATTCATCTTCTGCAGTTTCAGGCCCAAGAGAACCTTGACGTATTGGTTATCAGGACTCAGCTCAATGGCCTGCTTCAAAACATCAGTAGAGAACTGTTTCTCTGGGTTATTATCCAGATGGTACATCGCAATTGCCAGTCCAGAGGAGAATTCTGGGTTGTTGGGCTTTTCTTCCAGAGCCTTCTCAAAACACACCTTCGCCCTTTCATTTCTTCCACACTTCAGTTGTGTCCACCCTTCCTCACAGTCAAGTTCAGAATACTCAATACTGTATGGATTTGAAAATTTCTTGCAGGTTTGTTTCACCTTATCTACATAAATCTGAGCATCTGAGAGTCTGCCCAAGTGATAGTAGACCCAGGCGTAGTTTCCCCAAGTGACTAGACTTCTGATTTCTGCTTGGTCAGCATGTTCTTGCTGGATTAACTCTTCAGCTTGCCGTAAGCATTCCAGGGCTGCCTCGTTGTTACCATCTAGGTGTTTTATGTAGGCCAACAAGTTGTACATTGTAGCTTTGAACTCAGTGTTTAAAAATTCAATCTGGTTACACACTCTATCTTCTAGATCCCTTGAGACACTTTCTTCCTTGAATAAGTTCCAGGTGAAATGGCATTTCAGCTGTGGAAGGATTTTCTCCAGGGAATTCTTGGTGACCTCACTGTGGAGAAAATAAACATGGTCACTGTGATGTACACTGCCAAGCACTGCACCCTGTGATCATTAATTTTATATGTCAATTGAACTGGGCCACAGGATGCCCAGATATTTGGTCCAACATTATTTCTGGGTGTGTATGTGAGGTTGTTTCTGGAAGACATGAACATGTGAATTGGTGGACTGAGTAGAGCAGATTGCTCTCCCCAGTATGGGTGGGCGTTATCTGTTCTGCTGAGGGCCTTAATAGAACAAAAAGGCAGAGGAAGGGAGAATTCTCCCTCTGCCCGACTGCTTGAGCTAGGACATTGGTCTTTTTCTGCCCTTAGACTAGACTTGGACTAGAACTTTCACCATTGGCTTACCTGGTTCTCAGACTTTTAGACTTGGACTGGGACTACACCATCAACTTTCCTTGGTCTCCAGCTTGCAGACAACAGATTATGGGACTTACCAGTCTCCATAATCAGGTGAGCCAATTCCTCATAATAAATCTCTTTATATATAGATGTTCCTTGACTTATGATGGGGTTATATCCTGATAAACCCATCATAAATTGAAAACATTGTAAATAAAAAGATGCATTTAATACATCTAACCTACCATAGCTTAGCCTAGCTTAAATGTGCTCAGAACCCTTACATTAGCCTACAGTGGGGCAAAGTCACCTAACACAAAGCCTATTTTATACTAAAGTGTTGAGTATCTCATGTAACTTATTGAATACTGTATTGTAAGTGAAAAACAAGAATGGAATTATCACTTTTGTACCATCACAAGGTTGGAAAAATTGTAAGTTGCTTCCTACATTCACTTTTCTTTAGCTACAGTCTGTGCAGACACCCACAAAGCACATCCCTTACACCGTGTAAGCAGATATGCAGGAGGTGAGGTAAGATGGGTAAGAGGAGGCAGCTTCAGTGACAGGAAATGAGATCTCTCTCATGCTGCTCAATTACCAAGTCAGGCCAGGAATGGTGACTCATGCCTGTAGTCCTAGCACTTTGGGAGGCCAAGGCAGGTGGATCACTTGAGCCCAGGATTCAAGACCAGCCTGGGCAACATGGCGAAAGCCTGCCTCTACTAAAAATACAAAAATTAGCCAGGGATGGTAGTACATGCCTGTAGTCCTCGCCATTCGGGAGGCTGAGACAGGAGGATCACTTGAGCCCAGGAGGCAAAAGTTGTAGTGAGCTGAGATCACACCATTACACTCCAGCCAGGGTGATAGAGTGGGACCCTGCCTCAAAAAAAATAAAAGTAAGAATAAAAATTAAAAAATAATAAGTCAGTTCTCATTCCTTGTACATTCTGGGTAAGGTTTGTTTAGCTATCCAATGACTCTTTATTGGGCTATCTCTTTTTGTCACTTTATTAGATATTATGGATACTAAGAAAAATAGAGATTATCCCAACTTTCTCTGCCCCCTAGGTGCTTTCAGTTTTGTCAGGAGACATGTAAAGAAATAAAAGCCCAGATATGTCTGCCAACATGTTATGTGATTTACGTATTTTTCCCTTCATCTTTTCCACCACTTACAAACAGACCCACGGAGGCTCAGCTTGAGTCTGATTGAAGTAGTCTCCCCACCACACAGGCCAGATTCCCAGACAGAATGAATTTGTTGCAACAAACAAACAAAATGGACACATTTTTGTTTTGTAGTTGGAAGATACTAAAGGAGATCACTTGCCTTATTTAGCTGGATAAATTGTAAGAGTTCTCTAAGTGTGTTCCCATTATCTACATTTGCCTGGGGCTTGGGCTGTATGTCCCTCACTCTTGAGTTTGTGCTTCTTCCTTCTTACCAGTAGAGTCACGGCACCATAAGATTGGAAAGAACCTCCAGAAATCATTAAACCAAGTGTCCTTATTTTTGGATTTCACAGACAAGCACAATTTCAGAAAAAAGTTATGAACCAAATAGGGCTGCTAATGTATCTGAAAAGATACCAACCATCTATTCTGACCAATATTTTATTTTAAAAGATAGAAAAGAAATAATTTTCCTTGCCACTGAAAAAGTAATCTCAGAATAAACAAAATTCTTTAAATTGAATGCATTTTGTTCTACAAGGAGCCATTGACTTTATTTGCAATTTACCATGGACCAGCACTGGCCCTCACACCGCTACTGCAAGTGTACTGATCTATATACTTCCTGTCTGTCTCTCCAGTAATGCTGATCTAAACCATTTTTGGCCCAATATGATTGCACATGAAATGCTTTATAGTGAGAGATGCAGAATCAACTCAAGGGCAATGGGAGTGAGGAGGGAAGTTGCCATCTACATCCGGCTAGCCTCTTTATGTGTGTGCTTTGATTTGGGGACAGTCCTTTTCCTTTTCTTGGTCCCTGTCTAGGGTTCCAGTGTCAATATCTTCCCTGTCTATTATAGGGTCCTTCCTTCCTTCCTTCCTTCCTTCCTTCCTTCTTTCCCTCCCTCCCTCTCTTCCTCCCTATTTTCCTTCTTTCCTCCCTTCCTTCCTTCCTTCCCTCCCTCCCTTCCTCCCTCCCTATTTTCCTTCTTTCCTCCCTTCCTTCCTTTTTTTGCAGAGACAGGGTCTCACTATATTGCCCAGAGTGGTCTCAAACTCCTGGTCTCAAGCAATCCTTCTGCCTCGACATACCAAAGTGTTGGGATTACAGGTGCGAGCCACCACACCTGGCCCTAGGGATTTTCAATTTGGCTTTACCTGGGGATTCTAACTACCCTGTATGAAGGACTACAAGTCAAAAGTAAAGTTAGCAATTATTTAAAAAATGAATACCAAAAGTAAGTTATAACGATGATAATTGAACAACTCTGCTTATATCTGTTATGCCACTAAATCATAATAAAGTCATGGAAACATGAGTTAACTTTGCTGATGGGTGAATTAGGAAGGTTAAAAGGAGAAAGTGTGAGTCTCAGATCAATAGAATGTATCTGCAGATTTGTAGGTACATATGGGTGCCTGAAAAAAATAGCTGAACACTCTAGTAATTAATAGAGAGTATCCAGTGGACCTGCAGGATGACAGGTGACGTTGGATGTATTGTTGGATGTATTTGCCTCAACGAAACCAGAAACCACCTTGCAAGTCTGATGACACTATCTCTCTCTCTCTTTCTTTTTTTTTTTTTGGAGGGCAGAAGGCTTTGACATATCAATGCACCAGGGATCTTACCAAACTAAATTTTAAGCACTTATAGCTAAAGATTCTCCCTCTGAGATGAAACATACTTCCACCCTGTCATGTATCAGCTTCAGAAGATATCAATTGCTCAAGAAAGTGTTGGACAAGCAGAAAAGCACACTGAACATTTCTGGACTTGTGAAAGAGCTCTGAATATGGATCTCTCAGGGATATTCCATCCCCACCAATGCTTTACCAATGCCAGAGCTGGCCAGGCTGAGACATTTAATGATAACATGGAACAATTTATTCAGGAAGATAGTCAACTACTCATGTGGCTTTATGATTATAAAACCCACTGAAAATTGGGTCCCTTGATTCTCTTGATTTTTCCTAAGCCTTACTGCCTAAAGTCTCCAATTTGATGAGGTATTTGACACTTGATCTCTCCTTGAAGTAAAATTTGGAGCAAAATATATTGGACTGGAAGGCCTGAGACCTCGATAAGAAGAAACATGAACCCCAGAGCCAGAGGTCAGGAGTTTTCATTATAATACTATTGCCCTCTTAAAACAAATACTCCAATTGCCAAGGTTTCCTCACTTAATAATTTATCTCATATGCGTTTTTGAAAGTTACTCTGAATACTTCTTATATGTATAAATAAGTTAGTTAACAGTAATTAATGCAGATATTTAAAGAAATACAAGCAGGCAGGTGGGATGATGACTACAGTCACTTGATAAAGAACAGCTAGGTGGCCGGGCGCGGTGGCTCACACCTGTAATCCCAGCATTTTGGGAGGCTGAGGCGGGTGGATCATGAGGTCAAGAGTTCGAGACTAGCCTGGCCAACATGATGAAACCTCGTCTGTACTAAAAATACAAAAATTAGCCGGGCGTGGTGGCAGGCGCCTGTAATCCCAGCTACTCGGGAAGCCGAGGCAGGAGAATTGCTTGAAACCGGAAGGCGGAGGTTGCAGTGAGCCAAGATCGGGCCACTACACTCCAGCCTGGGCGAAAGAGCAAAACTCCGTCTCAAAAAAAAAAAAAAAAAAAGAATAAAAGAAAAAGAAGAAAAAAAAGAATAGCTAGGTTCAGGTGAAATGTGGGGAGTAGAATGCCAGTCCTACCTGGATCTGCATCTAGTAGAAGACCTTAGGGAGATAGGATTCCCTCAGGTCCAGAAAGAGATTTCCCATGACCTCAGATTGCAGACATAAGATTTCGCTTACTAAAGCAGTTAAAGCTAGTGCTGCTAGTCCTTAGGAAATCCCCAGAATCAACATAGTTATAGTCTCTCACCTAACCCAGATCATGACCACCTGTCTTGCCCACAGACTCCAGGGTAGATACCACATCTCCTTCCCAGTCAAAGCTATTACTAGAGTAGAATCTTGAAATTTTCAGAAAGTGGCCTTCTTGAAGTGGTAAGAGTGGGGATTTCCCCACTCTTGTCTGCACATGTGCAGCTTGTCCCCAACATGTGCTGGTTATGCTCCAACTGACTACGTGAAGGAACTGGCAGACCTGTGCTCAGTTGGTTGGTCAGAACAGGCCCAAACCAAGGAGTCCATCACTTCAGAAAGCAAGTTAAGGAACTCTCCAGAGCTGGACTTCTCAACCTTTAATGTACATATGGACACAAACATCTGGAGATCTTTTTAAAATGCAGATCTGGATTCAGATAAGCTGGGATGTTACCTTTCTTACAACCTCCCGGGGGATCTCTGCTTCAGACCACACTGTGAGCAGCAAGGCTCTGGGAAGACTTCCCTTTTTGGCAGTGATTTCCAATCAACAGTTTCTCATACTTAAATTACCCTTTAAACAGTCAAACTTTGCTTTATTTTTATTTTATTTTTGTTTTTTTGTAGGTCTCACTTTGTTGCCAATTCTGGTCTGGAGCCCCTGGGCTCAAGCAATCCTCCTGCCTCAGCCTCCCGAAGTGCTGGGATTACAGGCTTAGCCACTGTGCCCAGAAACAAGCTTTGCTTTATTTCAACATTCTTCCCACCCCTCCCCCCTCCTGCCTCTTGGGGTTTCCTCCTTCACGTTTACACACATACAATGCAGGAAGCCTTGTATGCATTTAAGGAAGAGAGGATTTGGAGATGGACATTTCTTCTGTAAGCCATTCAGTATGCCTATGAAGTACTTGTGGTCCTCTTTAAATACATATTTGTTTCTGGACCTTATTTCTGTTTTACTCAATCAGGATTTCAGAATGCAGGACCTAGAAATTTGCATTCTATTAGAAGACTCAGGTTGATATGATTCAGGCCACTCGCAGAACACAGTTTGAGAGACTGCAAGCAACACCTTCTCCCTGTTCATTGATCACGTGGGAGGCTTAGCAGGTCACTAGACCTGCTAGAGGACAACTCAAGTAGACATATCCCCCAATTATGAAAAAGTGCATTTCAAGGTAAAAGTGACCTCAACATAAATTGGAATTTTGCAGTGCTGAATTAATTATTGACACATTTGCTGAGAAGCAAGCATGGTTTAAAAATAACCACAGTCACAACAAAACCACAAACCTCTGACTTAGGCTTTCTAAATATAAGAAACAAAAGACGAACCAGGACCTCCAGTAACTTCCCTCCAGGCCCCAGCTTTCACTGGCCCGATTTTACCTGAAAGGATCTGAGCATGGGCTCTCTAGGATCTCTCAATATGCCCCGTCCCTTCCCAGCTCCCAGCTCCCATTTCCCTGTGTCCTTTGGCTGCCTAACTCTATACATCACAAAGAGCTACAGAAATAAAAATGCATGAATTGGTAAGGCAGATTTATGCTTGAATTAGATAAATGCATATTTCATCTCTAAGCAAACACTGAAATAGCATAAGTCAGGAAGTTGTACATAAGAAATTCTGTTTCCTATCAGAGAAGCAGGGACTATTTACCTCATGATGGCTGTTTCCCTGCAGTTCTGAAAAGCTGGGGTCCCGGTTGATTTTGTTTTTAGCTTACTGATTCCAAGCAAATGCTGAAGAGGTTTCCACCCAGGGTGCTGTTAGGTCTGTGCTTTTATGAAAGGGGAAAGGAAAGTGAAACTGATGGAACCCTATCAAGATCCCTCTTGAGGGGAAACTGAAACAGAATCTGTGAGAACTGAGCTCACTCACGCCAGGAACATGTTCCAGACAGATTTGGAAAACTGTGGTTTGAAAGTTGTAAAAAGGCACTGTAAAAAGAAAATAAAATTTTAGAAGCTTCCAAATGTGTTATGTCAAGAGGCAAAGTTAAGCCCTGAAAACTGACTCACATAACGTGACTGTTTTTTTTCTCAGGTGCGTGACTGTTGCTCTTTGACCTGTGTGGTGAGGGGTTACATGTTAACCAGACTCCCTAGTCTCACTGCAATTTCTGCCTCTCGGGTTCAAGTGATTCTCCTGCCTCAGCCTCCTGAGTAGCTGGGATTATAGGCGTGCATCACCATGCCTGGATAATTTTTGTATTTTTAGTAGAGGCGGGGTTTCACCATGTTGGTCAGGCTGGTCTCGAACTCCTGACCTCATGATCTGCCCGCCTTGGCCTCCCAAAGTGCTGGGATTATAGCCGTGCACCACCGTGCCCGGCCTCAGACAACCTAGTCTTTATTAAAACGTAGACCTCATGTTATGGAAATAGAGACCCTTTTGATTGTTGCTTTTTTTTTTTGTTTTTTGAGACAGGATCTCACTCTGTCATCCAGGCTGGAGTGCAGTAGCACGATCTCAGCTTACTGCAACCTCTGCCTCCCAGGCTCAAGCGATCCTCCCATCTCAGCCTCTCCAGTCGATGAGACTATAGGCACATGCCACCACGCCTGGCTGATTTTTGTATTTTTAGTACAGACGGGGTCTCACTATGTTGCCCAGGCTGGTCTCCAACTCCTGAGCTCAAGCATCTGCCCTCCTCGGCCTCCCAAAGTGTTGGGCTTATGGGTGTGAGCCACTGCAGCCAGCCATGTTACCTCTTTACAAAAGAATATTAAGCAATTCCCTTGGACTGTAATCAATAGTAGCCAATCAAATTGTATATCTGTATGTTAGCCTCTGTATGGAAAATGTTGGCCAGGCACGGTGGCTCACGCCTGTAATCTCAGCACTTTGGGAGGCCAAGGTGGGTGCATCACTTAAGGTCAGGAGTTCAAGACCAACCTGACCAACATGGCAAAACCCCATTGCTACTAAAATACAAAAAAATTAACCAGGCATAGTGGCGTGCTCCTATAGTCCCAGCTACTTGGGAGGCTGGGTGGGAGAATCCCTTGAGCCCAGGAGTCTGAGGCTGCAGTGAGCCATGATCGGGCCACTGCACTCCAGCCTGGGTGACAGAGTGAGATTCTGTCTCAAAAACAACAACAGCAACAACAAAAACAAAAACAACAAGAGAAGCTGTCATTCTATTGAACACCTCTGTCTTTGCCTATGTAAACAGTCCTCATTTTTCTCTACACTGGAAGTACTGTTCACCATTCTTGGGTGCAGCTCTACTCCTGGGACTGCTGCCCTCAACTTTTTGCTTGAATAAACTCTTTTAACTGGATCCTGAGCCTTCTGATTATTGTATATTGACAGTACTGACTATGCAGTCCTACTCCCAGAGATTCTGGTGCAGTGAATCTGATGTGAGCTTAGAAACCTGTGTTTTCACAAGTGCCTTGGAAATTCAGTGCAGGAGTTCCTGTACCACATTTTGAGAAGTGCTGTCATAGAGGTATTTTAAAAAGCAGTTTTCCCCTTTATTTGTGGAGCTAATGTGGTGAATTAAGCAGCATTATCAGGCAATCTTGAGTGAAGGGAAGAAAACCACAGGACACCTGGATTTCAGTGACCTCTTTGCTTAGTTCTGGGATATTTCTTGAGTCATATCACTGAGCCTCATTCCCTTATCCTTAAAATGCCCTGGGATGAATTTCCTTTTCCCTTCATCCAAATGATAGAAAATTATGCCCTGGGGAGAACCACTTTCACCCTTCTCCAAGATCTGGGTTCAGTTCTTGTGGCTTTGGCCACTCTAAGGCGTGGGTAACCATCAAAGGCTGGCCCTTACTCTCCAGATAGGAAGCCCATCCCTGGCCCCCTCTCTAAAGTGAGCATAGTTGAAAGCATTAACATCTTTCACGTTTTGGCCATTGGGCATAGAGTCAGATGATCAGCAGTAGAGTTTGGTGCCTCCATTAATGACTCTGCTCTGATACCTGCTCTCTATCTGATGTCTTGGGCAAGTAATTTGCCCTTCTAAGCCCCATTTTGGTCATCTAGAAAATGAGGCTAATAATAGAAATAATAGCTCTTACTTCCTAGGGCTGTTGGAAGGGTGATATGAGGTCATGCGTAAAACGTGTTTAACACAGTGCCCACTTGTCAGGCCTCTGAGCCCAAGCTAAGCCATCAAATCCTGTGACCTGCACGTACACATCCAGATGGCCAGTTCCTGCCTTAACTGATGACATTCCACCACAAAAGAAGTGAAAATGGCCTGTTCCTGCCTTAACCGATGACATTATCTTGTGAAATTCCTTCTCCTGGCTCATCCTGGCTCAAAAGCTCCCCTACTGAGCACCTTGTGACCCCCACACCTGCCCACCAGAGAACAACCCCCCTTTGACAGTAATTTTCCTTTACCTACCCAAATCTTATAAAACGGCCCCACCCCTATCTCCCTTCCCTGACTTTCTTTTCGGACTCAGCCCGCCTGCACCCAGGTGAAATAAACAGCCTTGTTGCTCACACAAAGCCTGTTTGGTGGTCTCTTCACACGGACGTGCATGAAACCACTAACTACAGATCACAAAGAAATGTTACCACCATGATTGCTGGTACTAATATATTTGTGTTATAATTTTAAGTGAATTTGTGAGTGTGTAAAGGGAGCAACAGAGTTCCTCAGTGGATGGGGCAGAGGAGGATGCCCATCAGCTGGCACGTGCCAGTGAGTTCTCCAGGTGATTTTCCCATTTGGAAATTTTTAGCACAACTGGGGAGGAGCAGCCCAATCTCTTCCTGTTCCTATAGCCTCTGGAAATAGGAGCACCTTGATGTGAACCTGAGTCCAGCATAGTTCAGAGAGCCCCCCTCAGACCTCCTCAGGTCAGTGGCTATAGACACACCAAAAGACAGGACCCTATAAAACCTTTCCTGCAAGCTGGCTACTAAGATGCTGGGTAGTGCCTTGCTTTCTGGTCAATCCCACTCACACAGACACAATTAACATCACTCTTGACCAGGAACTTATTCTATATAAAAGGGTTAGCCTGAGGTATTTGGCAGTGAATTCCTCTTACCCATCTCATCCCCAAACATGACATTGCAGAGCATCTTCAAGTCCTTGGGGAAGAGTAAGGTAGGGAATCCAGTTTTCCTTTTCTGCCCCCCTGAATGGTCGATGGGGTCTTCCCTCCCTGGCAATCACCTCCTCACTCCTTCCCTAGAGATGCTTGGTGGGAAAGGCATCCTTTTCTCTTAGTTCTCCCTGACATGCTATCCCCTGAAGAACTCCAGGAGGTCAATATATAAATTTAAAAATCAAGTTTACTGAGATTATGCTTTATATACAATAAGGTGCACCCATTTTCAGTGTATAGTCTGATGAGTTTTGGTAAATGTTTATGCTTATGTAGCCACCATCACTACCTCCCTATAGATTATTCCTGTGATTCTAAAAAGATTCTTTTGGGAGCCTTCCTACTCAATCCCCACCATCTCCAGGCAACCACTGATCTGCTTCCCACCATTAGAGATTAGACTAGTTTTAGATAATAGATTAGGTCATTACACTTTTGAGGAGAAATTCTTTTTTGCTGCTGACCAGCATTCACTACATCAATAAAAATAAATGCTAAGCTTTGGGTTTGTTTTTATATAAGAAATGACAAAAATGCCCATTTGTAAGAATTGTGTCTTCCACTTCCCACCTTAAAGTAATGCAACATTTCAGGGCAAAATTGCCCTCTTCATGAGTGGGTTTGCAGTACTGATTGTATCTTTCACAATATCTGTTGAAAATAAATTCCTCCTTTTAAAATTACAAGAAAAAAAGCCTGTGACTTAATCTTTTCCAACAAAATGACAATAACAGAAAAGCCCAAAAGAGTAATTCCCTTAGGTCTACCCTTGAATCAGCCAAGTTTGTGGCTGAGTGAAATACACTGCTCCTGCCAAGCCTTCCTCTCATTGCAGGAAATAGCTGCACACAGGGAGGAAACATGAGCTGATGCATTCCCCACCCTGCCTCCCCGCTATGTAGTTCCGTAGGGAACCATTCCAGAAACTTAAGAAGCCTGTGTGTACACCAAAAAAAGCCACAGGGAAAAACCCCTCAAACATCTTATAAATGCTCAGACTGGTAAAGACATACTGAATCTATAAACATCAGGACAATTCAGGAACCTGCCTGCACAGTAAGAAACTCAACTTACAATTTGCACTCAAAAACAAGCATGATTATGCATTCTTATTTCACTGACCTCATGACTGCCCTCTGTGTCTCTGCTGTTCCGAAAAGCTGGTGACCAGGCTGATTTGTTCTTCAGAAGTCTTCCTGTCTGCCTCAAGTAAATACTGAAGGAACTATATAAAGGGGTGGGAGAGTAGGGCACGCATCAGCTGATGTTTTCTCCGTTTTTGAGTAATTGCTTTGAGGGGAAGGAAAAGGAAACTGGAAAGTGAAACTAATTTAAAATCGTTGGGAGGAGGAAAATGAAACCTAACGGCTTGAGACCTGCAATGGCTGAGCCAGAGTACGTTATTCAAAACTGTGACTAAAATTTGTTTGAGAGAATGTGGAAGCATTCCTAATGTAAACCAAAAAATTAAATTCTAAGGCCATGCTCACCAACCATGTGACTGGACCCCTGCTTTTGGCCAAGGGCATTCCACAGTTAACCTGAAAACTGATGTGAAGGGGAAGCTGGATATGCCTCATTACATCCTTTTTCCTTTTGGAATTACTAATAGAACACACTCTTTTTTTTTTTTTTTTTTTTTTTTGAGACAGAGTCTTACTCTGTTGCCCAGGCTGCAATGCAGTGGCATGATCGCGGCTCACTGCCACCTCTGCCTCCTGGGTTCAAGTGATTCTCTTGCCTCAGCCTCCCGAGTAGCTGGGATTACAGGCACCCACCACCATGCCCGGCTAATATTTGTATTTTTAGTAGAGACGAGGTTTCGCCATGTTGGTCAGGCTGGTCTTGAACTCCTGATAGCAGGTGATCCAACCACCTTGGCCTCCCAAAGTGCTGGGATTACAGGCATGAGCCACTGCACCCAGCCAGAACATGCTCTTTTTAAGTGTATTAAGAAACATTTACAACCTATTCTCTCTGAAGCCTGCTACTTGGAGGCTTCATCTGCATAATAAAACCTTGGTCTCCACAACCCAGACATTCCTTTCTATTGATTGTCTACTGAATTTCTATTGAATGTCGCCAAACATTCCTTTCTATTGATAATAACTCTTTCAACAAATTGTCAATCAGAAAATCTTTGAATCTGCCTATGACTTGGAAGCTGCCCCGCTTCCCTGTTTCCAATTGTCCCACCTTTCTGGACCTAGCCAATGTACATCTTACATGTATTGATTGATGCCTTATGTCTCCCTAAAATGTATAAAACCAAGTTGTGGCCTGGCACATGTTCTCAGGATCTCCTGAGGGCTGTGTCACAGGCCATAGGTCATTCATATTTGGCTTAGAATAAATCTCTTCAAATGTTTTACAGAGTTTGACTTTTTTTTGTCAACATTAGGTATCTGACCATCAGTCTAGGGTGGGGCCCAGGAAACAGCATTTTTTAAGCCAATTCTTACTTTTAAAAATTGTTTGTGGACACATAGTAGATATATATATTTATGGGGTACATGAAATATTTGATGCGAGCATACAATGAGTAATAATCACATCAGGGTAAATGACTTCAAGCATTTATTCTTTGTATTACAAACAATCCAATTATACTCTTTTAGTTATTTTGAAATGCGTAATAAACTATTGTTGACTATAGTCATCCTCTTGTTCTAACAAACACTATATCTTATTAATTCTATCTAAGTATATTTTTGTACCCATTAACCATCCCCACTTCCCCCGCTACTACTCTTCCCAGCCTCTAGTAATCATCATTCTAATCTCTATCTCCATAAGTTCAATTGTCTTAATACTTTTAGCTTCCACAAACAAGTGAGAATATGTAAAATTTGTCTTTCTGTGCCTGGCTTAATTCACTTATAATGACCTCCACTTCTATCCATGTTGTTGCAAATGACAGGATCTCATTCTTTTTATGGCTAAAGAGCACTCCATTGTGTAAATGTACCACATTTTCTTTATCCATTCTTCTGCTGATGAACACTTAGGTTGCTTCCAAATCTTGGCTATTGTGAATAGTGCTGCAATAAACATGGGAGTGCAGATATCTCTTTGATGTACTGATTTCCTTTCTTTTTGATATATTCCTGGCAGTGGGATTACTGGATCATATGGTAGTTCTATTTTTAGTTTTTTGAGGAACCTCCAAACTGTTATCCATAGTAGTTATAATAGTTTACATTCCCACCAACAGTGTACAAGAGTTTCCTTTTTTCCACATCCTTGCCAGCATTTGTTATTGCCTGTCTTTTGGATAAAAGCAGTTTTAACTAGGGTAAGATCATATCTCATTGTAGGTTTTTTTTTTAACTTATATTTTATGTTCAGGTATACACGTACAGGTTTGTTATTTAGGTAAATTGCATGTCATGAGGCTTTAGTGTACAGATTATTTAGTCACCCCACTCATAAACATAGTACATGATAGGTAGTTTTTCAGTCCTCTCTCTTCACCCATTCTTTACCCTCAAGTAGGCCCCAGTGTCTGTTGTTCCCCTCTTTGTGTCCATAATGTTCAGTTCCCACTTATAAGTGAGAACATGCAGTATTTGGTTTTCTCTTCCTGCATTAGTTTACTTAGGATAATGGCCTCCAGTTCCATTCACATTACTGCAAAGGACATGATATTCTTTTTTTTGTGGCCGCATAGTAGTCCATGGTGTATATGTACCACATTTTCCTTATCCTGTCTTCTGTTGATGGGCATTTAGGTTGAGTCCATGTCTTTGCTATTGTGAATAGTGCTATGATGAACATACTTGAACATGTGTCTTTATGGCAGAATGATTTATATTCCTTTGGGTATGTACCCAATAATAGGATTGCTGGGTTGAATGGTACTTCTATTTTAAGTTCTTTGAGAAATTACCACATTGCTTTCCATAGTGACTGAACGAATTTACATTCTCACCAGCAGTTTATAAGTGTTCCCTTTTCTCTGTAACCTCACCAGCATCTGTTATTTTTGTTGACTTTTTAATAATAGTCATTCTGACTGGTATGACATGATATCTCATTGTGGTTTTGATTTGCATTTTTCTAATGATTAGTGATATTGAGTATTTTTTCATATTCTTTTTTTAGGGTATCTGAAGGCAGAAATTTATTTTCTTTTTTATTATTATACTTTAATTTCTTGGGTACATGTGCACAATGTGCAGGTTTGTTACATAGGTATACATGTGCCATGTTGGTTCGTATGTTTATTGCGGCACTATTTGCAATAGCAAAGACTTGGAACCAACCCAATAGACTGGGTAAAGAAAATGTGGCACATATACACCATGGAATACAATGCATCCATAAAAAAGGATGAGTTGTGTCCTTTGCAGGGACATGGATGAAGCTGGAAACCATCATTTTCAGCAAAATATCACAAAGGACAGAAAACCAAACACCACATATTTTTTCATATTCTTACTGGCCGCATGCATGTCTTCTTTTAAAAAGTGTCTATTCATGTCCTTTGCCCACTTTTTAATGGAGCTGTTTGCTTTTTTGCTTGTTAATTTGCTTAAGTTTCTTATAGATTCTCAATATTAGACCTTTGGTTATGCATAGTTTGCAGATATTTTCTCCCATCTGTCAGTTGCTTGTTTACTCTGTTGATAGTTTCTTTTGCTATCAGAAGCTCTTTAGTTTAATTAGGTCCCGTTTGTCAATTTTTGGTTTTGTCGTAGTTGCTTTTGGTGTCTTCATCATGAAATCTTTGCTGGTTTCTATGTTGAGAATCATATTTCCTAGGTTATCTTCCAGGGTTTTAATATTTTTAGGTTTTACATTTCATCCATCTTGAGTTGATTTCCACATATGATGTAAGGAAGGGGTCCAATTTCAGTCTTCTATATATGGCTAGCCAGTTATCCCAGCACCCTTTGTTGAACAGGGAATCATTTCCCCATTGCTTGTTCTTGTCAGCTTTGTTGAAGATCAGATGGTTGTAGGTGTGTGCTCTTATGTTTGGGCTCTCTATTCTGTTCCATTGGTCTATGTGTCTGTTTTTGTACCAGTACCATGCATTTTGGTTACTGTAGCCTTGTAGTATAGTTCAAAGTCAGGTAACATGGGCTCTCTATTCTGTTCCATTGGTCTATGTGTCTGTTTTTGTACCAGTACCATGCTATTTTGGTTACTGTAGCCTTATAATATAGTTCAAAGTCAGGTAACATGATGCCTCCAGCTTTGTTCTTTTTGCTTAGGATTGCTTTGGGTATTTGAGCACTTTTTGTTCTATAGGAATTTTAAAATAGGTTTTTCTAATTCTATGAAGACTGTCATTGGTAGCTTGTTAGGAATAGCATTGAATTTGTAAATTGCTTTGGGTAGTATGGCTTTTAGCAATATTGATTCTTCCTCTCCATGAGCATTTCCATTTGTTTGTGTCATCTCTGATTTCTTTGAACAATGTTTTGTAATTCTCATTGTAGAGATCTTTCACCTCCTGCGTTAGCTGTATTTCTAGGTATTTTATTCTTTTTGTGGCTATTGTGAATGGGATTGCCTTCCTGATTTGGCTCTCGGCTTGGATTTTGTTAGTGTATAGGAATGCTACTCATTTTTGTATGTTGATTTTGTATCCTGGAACTTTGCTGAAGCTGTTTATTAGACCTACGAGCTTTTGGGTAGAGATGTGGGGGTTTTCTAGGTATGCAATCAAATTGTCTGCAAAGATAGATAGTTTGACTTCCTCTCTTCCTATCTAGGTGCCTTTTATTTCATTCTCTTGCCTGCTTGTTCATGCTAGCAGTACTCTGTTGAATAGGAGTGCTAAGAGTGGGCATCCCTGTATTTTTCCAGTTCTCAAGGGGAAATCTTTCAGCTTTCACCCATTCAGTATGATGTTGACCTTGGGTTTATCATAGATGGCTCTTATTATCTGGAGGTATGTTCCTTCAATATCTAGTTTGTTGAGGATTTTTAACATTAATGGATGTTGAATTTTATCAAAAGCCTTTTCTGTATCTATTGAGATGATCACGTGGTTTCAGTTTTAAGTTCTGCTTATGTGGTGAATCACATTTATTGATTTGTGTATGTTGAACCAACAGAAACAAGAATTTTATAAAGGAATGGGAAATGAGAATTTGGCTGTGGGACATAAATTGGAAGCTCTAGCAGGCATGGCTTGCCTGGCTACAAGAGGCCAGGGTAGGTGGGGTTGCCTACCTTGCCTGAATGTTTCCCAGGACAACAGGAGGCTGTGCTCTCTGGCTGAATTCAGACAGAAGTGGAACCACTGGGATGGAAGCTCTAGCAAGTGTTGCCTGCCTGGCAACCAGTGGCAGGGGTAGGTGTAGTCACCTGTCTTGCCCTCCAGGTGCTTCCTGGGAGAACAGGAGGCTATGGTCACTGGCTGAGTTCAGACAGAGAAGTAGGACCAGTAGGCTGGAAGCTGGCACCAAGCCGCATCCAGAAAGGGTTTGAGATGGGGCAATCTTACCGCTCCTAGGCACTGGGACTGCAGCCTTTATTGGGCTATAGCACCAGTGCTGGTCTTCTTGGGGGCACAAGGCTTGCAGAAGTCTCCTTGGACTAGAGAGTTGCCCTCCAAAATGTCTGGGGGGCTCTCTGCCTCAGTCTAGAAGCATAGTGGTGGGGTCGGGGGTGGGCAGGGGTTTCAGGGGCATTCTCCCATTTCCAGTCTTGCACAGGTCCCTGTCGAGAGTGTGAATCCCCTAGGGGGTTCTCACTCACTCACCCTTTCCAGTGTTGGAGAAATTCTCCTGGATCCACGCTGAGCCCAGACAGGCTGGTATCTAGCTTCACCCCTTTCTGCTCTCTGTAATCCCCTTACATCTTGAAGGATCCCGAATCCCTGACATGATTTCTCAGATGATTGGCCTGCAGGGTCAATGCTCACTAGCCCTTTTGTTTCCTTTCCGTGATAGCCTGGCACATGAGTTGCTTCTAGTTTACCATCTTAACCCCAAGCTCGAAACTGCATTTTTTTAAATTTTACTTTAAGTTCTAGGATACATGTGCACAACACGCAGGTTTGTTACATATGTATACATGTGCCATGTTGGTGTGCTGCACCCATTAACTCATCATTTACATTAGGTATATCTCCTAATGCTAACCCTCCTCCCTCCCCCTACCCCATGACAGGCCCCAGTGTGTGATGCTCCCCATCCTGTGTCCAGTTGTTCTTATTGCTCAGTTCTGACTTATGAGTGAGAACATGCAGTGTTTGGTTTTCTGTCCTTGTGATAGTTTGCTCAGAATGATGGTTTCCAGCTTCATCCATGTCCCTACAAAGGACATGAACTCATCCTTTTTTATGGCTGCATGGTATTCCATGGTGTATATGTGCCACATTTTCTTAATCAAGTCTATCATTGATGGACATTTGGGTTGGTTTCAAGTCTTTGCTATTGTGAATAGTGCTGCAATAAACATACATGTACATTTGTCTTTATAGCAGCATGATTTATAATCCTTTGGGTATATACCCAGTAATGGGATGGCTGGGTCAAATGGTATTTCTAGTTCTAGATCCTTGAGGAATCACCACACTGTCTTCCACAATGGTTGAACTAGTTTACAGTCCTACCAACAGTGTAAAAGTGTTCCTATTTCTCCACATCCTCTCTAGCACCTGTTGTTACTGACTTTTTAATGATGGCCATTCTAACGGGTGTGAGATGGCATCTCATTGTGGTTTTGATTTGCATTTCTCTGATGGCCAGTGATAATGAGCTCTTTTTCATGTGTCTGTTGACTGCATAAATGTCTTCTTTTGAGAAGTGTCCATTCATAGCCTTTGCCCACTTTTTGATGGGGTTGTTTGATTTTTTTCTTGTAAATTTGTTTAAGTTTTTTGTAGATTCTGGATATTAGTCCTTTGTCAGATGGGTAGATTGTAAAAATTTTCTCCCACTCTGTAGGTTGCCTGTTCACTCTGATGGTAGTTTCTTTTGCTGTGCAGAAGCTCTTTAGTTTAATTAGATCCCATTTGTCAATTTTGGCTTTTGTTGCCATTGTTTTAGTCATGAAGTCCTTGCCCATGCCTATGTCCTGAATGGTATTGCCTAGGTTTTCTTCTAGGGTTTTTATGTTTTTAGGTCTAACATTTAAATCTTTAATCCATCTTGAATTAATTTTTGTATGAGGTGTAAGGAAGGGATCCAGTTTCAGCTTTCTACATATGGCTAGCCAGTTTTCCCAGCACCATTTATTAAATAGGGAATCCTTTCCCCATTTCTTGTTTTTGTCAGGTTTGTCAAAGATCAGATGGTTGTAGATGTGTGGTATTATTTCTGAGGGCTCTGTTCCGTTCCATTGGTGTATATCTCTGTTTTGGTACAAGTACCATGCTGTTTTGGTTACTGTAGCCTTGTAGTATAGTTTGAAGTCAGGTAGTGTGATGGCTCCAGCTTTGTTCTTTTGGCTTAGGATTGTCTTGGCAATGCAGGCTCTATTTTGGTTCCATATGAACTTTAAAGTAGTTTCTTCCAATTCTGTGAAGAAAGTCATTGGTAGTTTGATGGGGATGGCATGAATCTATAAATTACCTTGGGCAGTATGGCCATTTTCATGATATTGATTCTTCTTATCCATGAGCATGGAATGTTCTTCCATTTGTTTGTGTCCTCTTTTATTTCATTGAGCAGTGGTTTGTAGTTCTGCTTGAAGAGGTCCTTCACATCCCTTGTAAGTTGGATTCCTGGGTATTTTATTCTCTTTGAAGCAATTGTGAATGGGAGTTCACTCATGATTTGGCTCTCTGTTTGTCTGTTATTGGTGTATAGGAATGCTTGTGATTTTTGCACATTGATTTTGTATCCTGAGACTTTGCTGAAGTTGCTTATCAGCTTAAGGAGCTTTTGGGCTGAGACTATGGGGTTTTCTAAATATACAATCATGTCATCTGCACACAGGGACAATTTGACTTCCTATTTTCCTAATTGAATACCCTTTATTTCTTTCTCCTGCCTGATTGCCCTGGCCAGAACTTCCAACACTGTTTCGAATAGGAGTGGTGAGAGAGGGCATCCCTGTCTTGTGCCAGTTTTCAAAGGGAATACTTCCAGTTTTTGCCCATTCAGTATGATATTGGCTGTGGGTTTGTCATAAATAGCTCTTATTATTTTGAGATATGTCCCATCAATACCTAGTGTATTGAGAGTTTTTAGCATGAAGGGCTATTGAATTTTGTCAAAGGCCTTTTCTGCATCTATTGAGATAATCATGTGGTTTTTGTCTTTGGTTCTGTTTTTATGCTGGATTACATTTATTAATTTGCATATGTTGAACCAGCCTTGCATCCCAGTGATGAAGCTAACTTGATCATGGTGGATAAGCTTTTTGATGTGCTGCTGGATTCAGTTTGCCAGTATTTTATTAAGGATATTTGCATTGCATCGATGTTCATCAGGGGTATTGGCCTGAAATTCTCTTTTTTTGTTGTGTCTCTGCCAGGCTTTGGTATCAGGATGATGCTGGCCTCATAAAATGAGTTAGGGAGGATTCCCTCTTTTTCTATTGATTGGAATAGTTTCAGAAGGAATGGTACCAGCTTGTCTTTGTACCTCTGGTAGAATTCAGCTGTGAATCCATCTGGTCATGGACTTTTTTTGGTTGGTAGGCCATTAATTATTGCCTCAATTTCAGACCCTGTTATTGGTCTATTCAGGAATTCAACTTCTTCCTGGTTTAGTCTTGGGAGGGTGTATGTGTCCATGAATTTATCCATTTCTTCTAGATTTTCTAGTTTATTTGCGTCGAGATGTTTATAGTATTCTCTGATGGTAGTTTGTATTTCTGTGTGATTGGTGGTGATATCCCCTTTATCATTTTTTATTGTGTCTATTTGATTCTTCTCTCTTTTCTTCTTTATTAGTCTTGCTAGTGGTCTATCAATAATGTTGATCCTTTCAAAAAATCAGTTCCTGGATTCATTGATTTTTTGAAGGGTTTTTTGTCTCTATCTCCTTCAGTTCTGCTCTGATCTTAGTTATTTCTTGCCTTCTGCTAGCTTTTGAATGTGTTTGCTCTTGCTTCTCTAGTTCTTTTAATTGTGATATTAGGTGTCAATTTTAGATCTTTCCTGCTTTCTCTTGTGGGCGTTTAGTGCTATAAATTTCCCTCTATACACTGCTTTAAATATGTCCCGGAGATTCTGGTGTGTTGTATCTTTGTTGTCATTGGTTTCAAAGAACATCTTTATTTCTGCCTTCATTTTGTTATGTACCCAGTAGTCATTCAGGAGCACGTTGTTCAGTTTCCATGTAGTTGAGCAGTTTTGAGTGAGTTTCTTAATCCTGAGTTCTAGTTTGATTGCACTGTGGTCTGAGAGACAGTTTGTTATAATTTCTGTTCTTTTACATTTGCTGAGGAGTGCTTTACTTCCAACTATGTGGTCAGTTTTGGAATAAGTGCAATGTGGTGCTGAGAAGAATGTATATTCAGTTGATTTGGGGTGGAGAGTTCTGTAGATGTCTATTAGGTCTGCTTGGTGCAGAGCTGAGTTCAACTCCTGGATATCCTTGTTAACTTTCTGTCTCATTGATCTGTCTAATGTTGACAGTGGGGTGTTAAAGTCTCCCGTTATTATTGTTTAGGAGTCTACACCTTTTGTAGGTCTCTAAGGACTTGCTTTATGAACCTGGGTGCTCCTGTTTTGGGTGCATATATATTTAGGATAGTTAGCTCTTCTTGTTGAATTGATCCCTTTACCATTATGTAATGGCCTTCTTTGTCTCTTTTGATCTTTGTTGGTTAAAGTCTGTTTTATCAGAGACTAGGATTGCAACTCTGCTTTTTTTATTTTCCATTTGCTTGGTAGATCTTCCTCTATCCCTTTATTTTTAGCCTATGTGTGTCTCTGCACATGAGATGGCTCTCCTGAATACAGCACACTGATGGTTCTTGACTCTTTAGCCAATTTGCCAGTCTGTGTCTTTTAATTGGGGCATTTAGCCCCTTTACATTTAAGGTTAATATTGTTATGTGTGAATATGATCCTGTCCTTATCATGTTAGCTGGTTATTTTGCTCGTTAGCTGATGCCGTTTCTTCCTAGCACCAATGGTCTTTACACTTTGGCATGTTTTGCAGTGGCTGGTATCGGTTGTTCCTTTCCATGTTTAGTGCTTCCTTCAGGAGCTCTTGTAAGGCAGGCCTGGTGGTGACAAAATCTCTCAGCCTTTGCTTGTCTGTAAAGGATTTTATTTCTCCTTCACTTATGAAGCTTAGTTTGGCTGGATATGAAATTCTGGGTTGAAAATTCTTTTCTTTAAGAATGTTGAATATTGGCCTCCACTCTCTTCTGGCTTGTAGAGTTTCTGCCGAGACATCTGCTGTTAGTCTGATGGGCTTCCCTTTGTGGGTAACCTGATCCTTCTCTCTGGCTGCCCTTAACATTTTTTCCTTCATTTCAACTTTGGTGAATCTGATAATTATGTGTCTTGGAATTGCTCTTCTCGAGGAATATCTTTGTGGCGTTCTCCATATTTCCTGAATTTGAATGTTAGCCTGCCTTGCTAGGTTGGGGAAGTTCTCCTGCATAATATCCTGCAGAGTGTTTTCCAACTTGGTTCCATTCTCCATGTCACTTTCAGGTACACCAGTCAGATGTATTTTGGTCTTTTCACATAGTCCCATATTTCTTGGAGGCTTTGTTCATTTCTTTTTACTCTTTTTTCTCTAAACTTCTCTTCTCACTTCATTTCATTCATTTGATCTTCAATCACTAATACCCTTTCTTCCAGTTGATGAATTGGCTACTGAAGGTTGTGCATGCGTCATATAGTTCTCATGCCATGGTTTTCAGCTCCATCACGTCATTTAAGGTCTTCTCTACACTCTTTATTCTAGTTAGCCATTCGTCTAATCTTTTTTCAAGGTTATTAGCATCTTTGCCATGGGTTCAAACATCCTCCCTTAGCTCCAAGAAATTTGTTATTACCGATCGTCTGCAGCCGTCTTCCCTCAACTCATCAAAGTCATTCTCCGTCCAGCTTTGTTCCATTGCTGGCAAGCAGCTGCATTCCTTTGGAGGAGAAGAGGCACTCTGATTTTTTAGAATTTTCAGCTTTTCTGCTCTGGTTTCTCCCCATCTTTGTGATTTTATCTACCTTTGGTCTTTGATGATGGTGACATACAGATGGGGTTTTGGTGTGGATGTCCTTTCTGTTTTTTAGTTTTCCTTCTAACAGTCAGGACCCTCAGCTGCAGGTCTGTTGGAGTTTGCTGGAAGTCCACTCCAGACCCTGTTTGCCTGGGTATCACCAGTGGAGGCTGCAGAAAGGCAAATGTTGCTGCCTGATCCTTCCTCTGGAAGCTTCATCGCAGAGGTGCACTCTGCCATATGAGGTGTCAGTCAGCCCCTACTGGGAGGTGCCTCCCAGTTAGGCTACTCAGGGAGGAGTAACAGACTAACTCCCACTTGAGGAGGCAGTCTGTCCATTCTCGGATCTCAAACTCCGTGCTGGGAGAACCACTACTCTCTTCAAAGCTGTCAGACAAGGATGTTTAAGTCTACAGAAGTTTCTGCTGCCTTTTGTTCAGCTATACCCTGCCCCAGAGGTGGAGTCTATAGAGGCAGGCAGGCCTCCTTGAGCTGTGGTGGGCTCCACCCAGTTTGAGCTTCCTAGCCACTTTGTTTACCTACTCAAGCCTCAGCAATGGTGGGCGCCCCTCCCCCAGCCTCACTGCCTCCTAGCAGTTCCATCTCAGACTGCTGTGCCAGCAATGAGCAAGGCTCCCTGGGCATGGGACCCTCTGAGCCAGGAGCGGGATATAATCTCCTGGTGTTCTGTTTGCTAAGACCATTGGAAAAGCGCAGTATTAGGGTGGGAGTGTCCCAATATTCCAAGTACCATCTGTCATGGCTTCCCTTGGCTAGGAAAGGGAATTCCCTGACTCCTTGCACTTCCCGGGTGAGGTGATGCCCCGCCCTGCTTTGGCCCACACTCTGTGGGCTGCACCCACTATCTGACAAGCCCCAGTGAGATGAACCCAGTACCTCAGTTGGAAATGCAGAAACTACCATCTTCTGCGTCACTCACACTGGGAGCTATAGACTGGAGCTGTTCCTATTTGGCCATCTTGGAACCTCCTCTGAAACTGCATTTTTAATAATGTCTCTAGGAGATTCTGATGTAGGGGTTTCTGGGAGCCGGTTATATGAAAGATTTCCAAAATGTTTTGTAAAAAAAATAGTAGTTTTGTCCAGTAAATTGTCCCCCAGAAGTAAATTTAGACCTAGAGACCTAGATTTAATTATCTCTGTTTACTTTACTAGTTCTCGAATTTTCCAGGGGCCATATCATTGAGCCAGAATTTCCTTTTTGCCTCACACTAAACATACGAAGCCAGGCCCTGGAGGGATCTGTGAGCTGTTTATCTCTCCAAGCTCTGGATAATAATTTAGTTTACCCAGCTGTAAAATGGGCAAAAGTAATACACATATTATTGTTTAATGGATGGATTATATATTTATGCTTTGAGCTCTGAAGGAGTTGACACTACCCTGAGAGGTTTTTTTTTCTTTTCATTTTTATAATACTTCCCAACCATGATGTAAATATTCATAAAAACCTAGGGAGTATAGTTGTCATGACTAACTTGATGATGAAGGAATTGTTAGCTAGAAGCGTTTCCTCCATCCTGTAGCTGCACAAAGCAGAGACTCTTGTGTAGCAAAATTAACATGACATATGGTGTTTCCAACAACAGAGTCTCATGAGATACTTCAAGTTCAGAGGTTGTTATAGTCTAAGAAAGTAACCTGCAACTTGGAGAAGTCTAATTCTGATTGGTTGTTTAACTTAACAATTTGTTATCTTGGTGATAATAATGTGACATATCTTTATAAAAGGTACATATATTTGTGATATCATAAATGGTATAAATACCATCCTTATACCCAGTTAGAAGGTGCCTTTGGCCCCATGCTTTAGAGGGTCCCATATATCACAGATACAAACATGTAAAATTTTAAAAGAACAAATAGCACCTCTGTTACTCAGAATCCAGTGCATAATTCTGGTAGAATTGGACTTGAAACCCTAAACATCCAGCCCAGGGAAAGGTTGCCTATCTTCCCTTCTTTGCTCACAATGAATGGAGATTATATCATGCATGTTTGTGCATTGTGAGGGAGCTGATTATATTAGAGACAGATTCTGCTTTGGAGTTCAGAGAGGATTGTAGCAATAAAGATCAGAGAAAAGGCAAATTCAGCAAACTGCTCAAAGACTGTCTTTCACCAGAATGCAATAGATTCTTATGTAATGAATAATTATTTTTCCAGTACAGTAGGACCTATTGTCCATTTTCTTGCTTTTCTTTTTGTTCTAATTCCTGGCTCAAAAAGTACTCATGAATTAGCAGTATTTGCAACAGTTGCACATGGTGACTGAATAACATTCTGCATCATTAAGAAATTCATACTATTCTTTTTTTTCTTTTTGACAGAGTCTCGCTCTGTAGCCAGGCTGGAGTGCAGTGGCACAATCTTGGCTCACTGCAACATTCACCTCCTGGGTTCAAGAAATTCACCTGCCTCAGCCTCCCGAATAGTTGGGACTGCAGGCACCCACCACCATACCCACCTAATTTTTGTATTTTTAGTAGAGATGGGGTTTCACCATGTTGGCCAGGATGGTCTCGATCTCTAAACCTCGTGATCCGCCCGCCTTGGCCTCCCAAAGTGTTGGGATTAGAGGCGTAAGCCACTGCGCTCGGGCATAAATTCACATTATTCTTAAACTTGTACACATGCAGATTTGAACTTACATATGGAGTCAAATTCTCTTCTGTATTTGGACTCTTTCTTTGTGCCAATTTGCCAATCAGTAAGGTTCCTGCGTATGAGTATTTAAATATAAAATCAGATGGGACCAGATTTTCATAGCACACCCAACTCAGAAAATAGAATACATAACTTATCTAACATATCTACCGAATGTGAAAGCAATGACAGTATTCAAAATGCTACTAATAAGGATACAACACAATGAAAACAAACTTAGAAGTAAAAATAGATAACAAAAGAAAAATTTTCTTTATTATATTTGGAATAAGAGTGCCCATTTTTAACAGCTATAATAAAATATAATTCACATATCATATAATCCACCCATTTAAAGTATACAATTCAATAGCTTTCATTATATTCACAGTTATACAACCAGCACCACAATCAATTATAGAACATTCTCAAGCTGTCATCTCCCATCGTCACAACCCCCTCCCCTAGCCTTAGGCAATTGCTAATCTATTTTCTGTGTCTATAAATTTGCCTTCGTTCCACATTTCATATAAACAGAATCATACAATATGTGACTTTTTAAATTGCCTTTTGTCACTTTGCATGTTTTCAAGGTTCATCTGTGTTGTATCATGTATCAGTAAGTACTTCACTTATTTTTGTTTCCATATAATATTCCATTATGTGGCTCTACCATATTTAATTTATCAATTCATCAGTTGATGGGTCCACTTTTTGGCCATCATGAATAATACAGCTATGAACATTCATGCACAAGTTTTGTGTGAACATATGTTTTCATGTTTTCCTTTTTCTTACATATGTATCTAGGAATGGAATTGCTGGGTCATATGGTAACTATGTTTAACCATTTGAAGAACTGTCCAACTATTTTCCAAAGTGGCTGCACCATTTTACATTAAACATACTTATTTTTGAGGTAATACAGATTTTCTTATCTGAGATCTCAAGAGATGAGTTACTGAAAGAGAGAGAAGGCTGTAGGAAGGAAAATGTGCTGGTATGATCTTCATTTCTGACTAAAGGATAAACTGAAAAATGGAACCAGATTGAATTGGTTGCAGTTCAGTCTATACCTCTGCTATTCAAGGTGTAGTTTACAGACTACTGGCCTTGATTTGACCTGAGAGCTTGTGAGAAATACAGAGTCTCAGGCTCCACCCAGATCTACTGAATCATAGTCTACATTTTAACAAGATCCTCAGGTGATTGTGCACATGAAAGTAGGCACTGCACATTAAAGTTTGAGAAATACTGGTCTAGTTAGAACTCTAGATATTCTACAGGTAATAACATGTAAGACAGTGCTGGACTACACACAAAAGTGTGTGCTCGTGTGATTGAAAGCTAGAGTGTATTCTAGGTATGCAAGCCATGTCCTCTGCCAGTCATTTTCTCCCTCCTCCCATGTCTCCTTCTTGGATAATTTGCACTCATTCCTGCAGAAAGTATGCACTCTAAGCCCCTGCTTTCTCTGGCATATGATCTCATTCTCTTGGTCAACTGGATTATTATTATTATTATTATTATTTTTTTTTTTGAGAGGGAGTCTTGCTGTGTCACCCAGCCTGGAGAGCAGTGGTGCAATCTCGGCTCACTGCAAGCTCCGCCTCCCAGGTTCATGCCATTCTCCTGCCTCAGCCTCCCGAGTAGCTGGGACTACAGGTGCCCGCCACCATGCCTGTCTAATTTTTTGTATTTTTTAGTAGAGATGGGGTTTCACCGTGTTAGCCAGGAGGGTCTCGATCTCCTGACCTGGTGATCCGCCCGCCTCAGTCAACTGGATTCTATTGGTAATGGATATTGACTTGAAATGAGACAAACAGATATTTCTTTGGAATTTTGATCAGAAGAAAGTGATTCTAGAAAGTCTTTATTGAATTATTATTATTATTTATTTTTTGAGACAGGGTCTCATCTCACTGTGTTGCCCAGGCTGTAGTGCAGTGGCACGATCTCAGCTCACTGAAGCCCCCACCTCCTGGGCTCAAGTGTTCCTCCTACCTCAGCATCCCAAGTAGATGGGACTACAGGTGCATGCCACCAAGCCCAGCTAAGTTTTGTATTTTTTGTAGAGATAGGGTTTCACCATGCTGTCCAGGCTGGTCTCAAACTCCTGGGCTCAAACAATCCGCTCACCTCAGCCTCCCAAAGTGTGGCGATTACAGGTGTGAGCCACCGCACCTGGCCTTTGTTGAATTATTAGGAGAAGAGATAAGTAACCTGGTAGGGATGTTTTCCACTTCATGCACAGAGACACAAAGTCATCTCTAGAAAGAGAAACTTGAAGGAAGAAGACATAAAGGGAAGATTAAAGTGAGAAAGAAGGAGAGAAAAAGGAAGAGAGAGGTGGTGGGGAGAGACAGAGAGAGAGGAGAGAAAACTGGCATTCTGGGTGTGGAGAGGATTTCCGTCATACAGATTCCACACTTGAACATTTTATTTATCTGTGATCTATATGCCAGTGCCTTTTTTGGAAATATATGCATGCACTCATCAGATTGACAAAAATTAAAGACTGGTAATATTCAGTATTGGTGAAGATGCTGAAAACAGTATTTCTCATACATTGCTAGTGGAAATAATAATTTCCTTTTTAACACCTAGACAAATCAACTCTTTTCCATAACCTAAAAGCCTTAATCATTATTTAAAATGTTTCTATTTAAATATTCTAGTAAACTCTAGTTTTCCTTAATCAACACTTAGAAGATATATTACAAAGTTTTATACGTATGTTTTAAAGCTCCACCTTATGTAGGTTTTTCACTAAATGCAAAAAACGTACAAGTAGGTTTGAGGGTTTTTTTTTTTTTTTTTGAGACAGGGTCTACCTCTGTCACCCAGGCTGGAGTGCAGTGGTACCATCTCACTGCAACTACCACCTCCCAGGTTCATGAGATTCTCCTGCCTCAACCTCCTGAGTAGCTGGGATTACAGGCACACACCGCCATGCCTGGTTAATTTTTTTTTGTATTTTTTTTGGTAGAGATGGGGTTTCACCATATTGGTCAGGCTGGTCTGGAACTCCTGACCTCAGGTGATCCACCCTCCTCGGCCTCCCAAAGTGCTGGGATTTTAGGCTTGAGCCACCACGCCCAGCCAGGTTTGAGTTTTTAAATGTAGTGCTTGATGACAAATTAGTAAGTTTAATTTAAAAATGAGAAAGGAAAATGTGTGCTCAGTGGTTTTATATCACAGTGCCTTTGCTCTGTAATATCTGTAAATCAAAAGCAGAACATAAATAGGCTCATTTACTTGGGATATCCAGGATTCTGGAAAGGTAAAGAAAGACTTTTCAAATATTTTAATTAGATTATATCTGTATAAACACACTGGGGCCAATTTCCAGGTCTCTGGAAGGGTTTCAGGAATTTCTAGGTTCAGGGCAGAATTTACTACATATTTTTACATTTTACTCAATTCAGAAATAACACAAACTATGACTCATTATGTTTCCAAAACAAGTGAGACATAAACCAAGGCTCTGGGGTCTATTTGTATCGTTTACCTGTTTGGTAGCCTCCTTTTCAACAGCAGCCTACAGAGAACCAGAGGAGAAGCAGAACTGTTTGGGATTTGTTTCCACAGGCTTCCAACAAATCCTGCCTCTGGTCTCTTCTCTAGTCTTAAGTCCTGTATGTAAAGCAGCTGAAGGGAGGCCCCATGTAGAGCTGAGAATGCCTCTCTTACAAGTGCATGCACCTAGGTACATCTAAGGATTTTAGTGGGTTTCCCTCTTTGCAGCCTCCCTAGAAGGTGTAGATAATCAGCAATGAGGTAGCTGCACTATTAATCATGGGTAAAATTTCTTACATATTAGTCTAAGTTAGTCCCTTTTCCAAAAAGGGCAATAGGGCAAATGTAGGTTGCAAACTGCAACCCTCAGATTGGCATCCAAGGTTGATTGCACGTATGGTAGGGATCCTAACACAAGGCCTATCTGTGTTGTAATCAGAATTCTAATGCTTCCAGTCTTCCAGTTGCACTGGATCCAGTTGTATTGGATATGTCAATTGACATAGGGTATGAAGGAAGGTGAAAGTGCAGCATGACTCAAGGTCAGCTGTCCCCAGGGACTGTGTCTGAGCTCTATGGAGAAAGACAAGCAGAAGTGATGAATCTTTTTCACTGAGGACTCTGAGGCAGAGAAATAAATAAGAACTACTTGGAACCAACACAGAGATAAGAGGAATTCTTCTCACTCTTTCACTGGCACTAACACACTTGAAAACATTGTTGGCAGAGATATTAGTACTCTCAAGGTGGCAATCAAATACAGAGAATGTGAAATGTATTGAAGGCAGTTTTAGGGGCAATGGTCATTGATGGATATGGGTGCTGAAGCTACATAAGTAGCAGATGTGGTCCGATAACTCTGATAAACGGGTTCATGAGCACATAGGAGACATCTACTAGGGGCTTGCCGTGTTGGATGAATATATGAAGGGAGTCAAATGTCCTGCCCGGGGAAATGTGGTTAAAAGGCTGGGAATTACAAGTCAAGCCCAATTAATGTGACTTCATTTGTTATTCCTGGATAGTGAAATTTCAGGAAACTGGAGCTATGTACATAATTTTCATTGTTTTCCAATCATTTGTTAACTTTAAGCCCTCATATTAAGTGTAATATGTTATGTTTCCCTTTTCTACCCTTCTTGCTGTTTTCCCACTAAGGGTCCTGTTCCAGCAAGGGACTGGAGGCATGACATGCAAGGACAAGATTACATACATCCATCTTTAGCACACACAGGTACCAAGGGTCCTCTCTCAAGGTCGGCATACCTGTCCATTTTAACCTTCCACTCAGAATACGTGTGGTGTTCCTTCCCAGGCACCAGATGTAGTCCTAATTTACTCAGATCAAGGTGAGCTAGATCTTCCCCTGAAACATACACTTGTCCATTTTGATCCAATGAAATGAGTTTACCTTTGCAGTTGGTGTGATTTGTGTTTTCCATTAGAGGCCTCTTGAAAAATAATAGAGATTTTGGGCCTTCTTGTCTCTTCCTATTCTTTACTTAATAGGGAAGACTCTCTAACATGCATTTGGATTGCGTCCAGGATGGGGCATAAAATGGAATCAGTGACTTTTATTTCTCATAACAGAGGTCAGAATAGAGAAAATGTGATGAAAGCACAAAATTTAACAAAGAAAAGGGGAGCAGCCCACCCACCATCAAGGTGGAGACAGAATGTCTGTGTTCGTGTAGGTCAATGGTAGCAGGTGGCAGATGGCAGCTGTTATCCGAAGCCCTGGACTCTTAAAGCTGAGGAAAAAGTTTTGTTCTGTTCAGGTGATTATGATAGTAGACCAGTCGAGGTTATTTGGATTTGGTTCACACCTGTGTAACGTTTCATTTATCAGTAGCTGAGTCTGAAAGATTTAAAGTACAGCAAAATTCCAGGTGAACCAGAACACTGCTTTATGTTTTATCATATTTAGGTTATTTATTAATGAAAATATATGACATTTTCAGGAATACAAATTTTGCACCCTGATGACCTCAAATGCATGCAACAAGATTTTTAATACAGAAAATAACACAAAAACTGTTGTTACAGTGGTTAGAATTTTTAAGTTTAAAAAACCATGAATTTTTATTGTTCTAATTGCACAATAAAATAATGTTGATATATACTTAAGCTTAAATTAATTCCAACAGGCAAACATTTTCCAACCCAGAGTGTGGCTGATGCTGGGTCAGCTGACTCTATTTTGGTTCACACCAACTTTGATGTCTGGGCTATTCAGCATCTACCTAGAAAATCTCAATCGTTCCAAGCATACCATGAATTTTGTGATTTCTCAGAAGATTTTCGGAGTTAAAAGAAGTGTTTATATCACTTAATATCCAACATTTCTAAAGGGGGGAAAACCCCACCATCTATTATCAATGACATTTCCCAAGTCCTTGCACCAGGCCCTTAGTCACCAGGTTCCCACATTTTGTTGCTTTCCTACCATCTCAAACCAGGTTCATGAAAGCATTTGAACAGAGTTCAGTCTTCATTTTACAAAAAAAAAAAATTCCTAATAGTGGCTAAAATACTGCAAATTTCTCCATTCGATTACAATCTACAAAGATAAACCAGCATTCCTTTCTCTTTCTCTCTTTTGGTTACTTTTCCCCTATCCCTACTGGTGGAACATTTATTTTTTCACACAGGTTTTAAAGAAATACATTATGTTGGTTTGTAGTGTATTGTACAGAATCCATTCTCATTCTTTACTTGCTACATTATGACTATGAGGAGGGCAGAGTAGAGGTGAACTCTCTGTATACTTGCTGAAAGTCTTCTTGTACACATTGCTTTTTGTACCCATCGCTTCTAGCTATGTATCTTCCTGTTCTCTGCTTTCGTCTCAAACTATGTTGCCACCTCAATTAATCAGGCACTTGAATTCACATTGTGTAGAATACTCAAGGTTGATGATAGACTGGGAAGGAGGAGGAAGGAGGCAGAGGTAAGCGATGGGGGATACTGAGCCCTATTTAGACTTTGGTCCCCCAGCTTTTGGATGAACTTAGCACATTACTGGCTATGCAGGACTAACCTCTATGGGATGCAAAATGACTCCAAGTATGGAACAACATTGCAAAAATGGACTTCAATATTACATGAAGGATTTGGCTGCTTTATATAAATATAGAAACAAGCCCAGTGGATTACTCCACTAAAGGTGACTAAGCAAATGTTACAGTTCAAATTGCACTCAAGAAGTCAATTGAGAAATAATTCTATCACCAAGCCCTTGGACCTACCCCCCAATCTGGTCCCTCTCCCAGAACTCCTTGGGCTTTCTCAAGACCCAGCAATTCAGGTGTTAACATAACCCTGTCCAGTGGTATGGCCAGTGTCTTAGTCCAATCTTTTGCCATACCAGTCATTACATATTTTGAATACCAACTTGGTGGAGGAATTTCAGCTCCCTTTCAGCAGTAGCCTAGTGGGCACCACATCTCTATTCTTCATTCCCCATTCCAGCTTGATGCTGAAGGGATGAGGCTTCCAGACTCCAAACCCCTCTCAGAGTCTTCATCTGCTTGTTGCATTTTTTCATTCAGCTCCTGAAGGAATGCCAAGACATGCAAAGCCTCAGAATCTGCTCCATTTTTAGAAAGTCGCATTTTGGCAATTTTTTGCAGTTTGTCTTTCATCTTTTCTTTCTCCCTTGATTTCTGGTTTATTTTTACACCCTCTATAAAGTGGTGGATGGCCTTGTCTTCACACTTCATTTGGTACAGCTGAAAGTTGCCATACCGCAGATGGAGCAGTTGTTTCGCTACAGGAGTAAGCTCTTTACTGAATTCCTTTTGGAAGTAATACTCTGCTTCTTCATACTGATCTGCTAGAGCATGGAGGCTGGCAAGAATGGAACAGACACGGAAGAGATTATCATTGGCCTCATCAGCTTTCTTCAGATGAGCCACAGCGTGCCCTATTAGTTCCAGTAACTTTCTTTTCCCATACATTCCATTCTCTCTTAGATTCATTACTTGGAGGACTTTTGCCCTATAGCAGCACCCAATTTGGCAATGCAGGTAGGCATTGTTTGGTATGTATTCTAAAGCCTTTTTAAGCAGTTCAATCGCTTTGTCTGGCTCATCTTTTCTTCGATAAAACTTGGCTGCACTGCGAAGTACATCTGTTACACCTGGGGCTTTCTCCAAGGCTTCTTCAACTAACTTCTCTCCTTCACCTTCCTCTTCACCTTCTTCACGCATCTTATGAAGCTTCAGAGCCAGGAGGACTTTAAGGTACTGGTTGTCAGGATTCAGCCGAATGGCTTGCCTCAGAGGGTCAATGGCGTTCTGAGATGGCGGCCAGTTGTCCAGACGGTAGCTTGCTATTGCCAGTCCAGAGGTGAATTCTGGGTTCTTTGGCTTCTTTTCCAGAGCCTTCTCAAAGCACACCTTCGCTCTTTCATTTTGGTTTCCTCCACACTTTAACCGTGTCCACCCTTCCTCACAGTCAAGCTCTGGACTCTCAATTCTATAGGGACTGGAAAACTTCTCACAGACATGTTTCACCTTGTCTACATAAATCTGAGCGTCTGAGAGTCGGCCCATGTGATAGTAGACCCAGGCATAGTTTCCCCAGGTGACCAGACTTCTGATTTCTGCTTGGTCAGCATGCTCTTGCTGGATTAACTCTTCAGCTTTACATAAGCATTCCAGGGCTGCCTCGTTTTGCCCTTTGAGGTGCTTTAGATAGGCCAGTAGGTTGCACATTGTGGCTTTGAATTCACGATTCTGAAACTCAGTCCGGTAAAATACTTTGTCTTCAAAATCATCCAAGGAGTTTTCTCCCTCCATCAAGTTCCAGGTGAAATGGCATTTTAGTTGCCGTAGGCTGCTCTCCAAGGAATTCTTATTGTTCTCACTGTAGGGAAAAACACAAAGATGGACTTTGAGACACAGATTTATATGTCAAGAAATGGGAGCATGGCAAATAAAATTCTCCTCCTCCTAAAGGCTGTTAACACAAATCAAAGAAACTCCCCTTCTTTTCTTTCTATAATATGTTTTTCCTTATTGTTAATTCCTGCATGTGGTAGCAGGAGTTTAGGGACTGTGGGCAGCAGAAGAATTAGGGCGAGGGCAGTGGGTTGTTCTCTGAGTCTGTGGCTAGGTTTTCATGAATAAGACAGTTTTTGTTAAATAGCTCTGCCCTCTCTGCTTTCGAGGGCCTCTGTGGAGGCTTGGTTTTATTTATGTAGTTTTAAAGAAGTAAGTCTTTTTCATTGCTGTTTCTGTTCTTCATTCTTCCCTAGCTTTACTTTTGTACTTTGAAAATTTCAGCTTTATAATTTTTTATTCTTTTAATGTTTTGCCATGGTGATTTTAATTTCTCATCCCTCTGAAATGCAGCTTCATTTTATCTTTGATATTCTTAATTCCTTAGTTCTCCTTCATTTGCCTTTAAAGAAATCTTGATCACTTTCGATTTTCTATTTCAGCTTTTAATATATCCTTCATTTATTTTGTCTATTCAAACTTTCTGAGCTTTTATCAGATTGGTTTTATTTTGTATTGGTTTATTACTTTAACATGCTACATTCTCATTTTTTTCTGTGAATTTTTCCATTTTAACCATTTGAATCTTATTTTCAACCATTCTTAATTTTTACTCATTTTATCTGCTTTTGTATTATTCTCTCATTTAATTTCAAGTATTATTTATGTTAGCAATGTCTTAAACATTTATTTTGGAATAAAATGTAACTTTTTTTCCTCCCCCCGCCCCCATACCTCTACTTCTTAAACTGGTGATTTCTGTTCTTAACACATCTCATTGAGTTGCTCTATTAATAATTTTGTACTTTATTGTTTTATTTTTTTTTTTGAAATTTTATTTTTCTCTTCTGGGTTTTGCTTTTATAATAAGGGGCAAGAAGTGCAGCTACAGGGAAGGCTCACAAGGCCACTAGCTCCTTTTCTTATAGAAAGAGCTCTTTTTTCTTTAGGGTACCCTTATGACTCTCCTGGAAAGATTTTCCATTCCCTTTAGTGTTGGTCCTCAAAATAAATAAATAAACCAAAATCAACCAAACCAAAAAACCAAACAAAACAACGACAAAAAACCCCCGAAAAAACCCAGAGAACAGACAAGTGAGCAAAAGCCTGTATTTCGAATTACTTTGGAGATAAATAGTATTCTATGCCCCAAATTATTTCTCAACACTGTCTGTGTATTGGAGTCTCTGTAATGTTGCCTTTTCTTACTTAAATTTTTTTTTCGTGGTATCTATACAGCAACCCTTGTATCAGGAGCTGTATTTCTAAATAGTATGGCTTCTTATACAACCAATAGATATCTGGAATGTCATGCAATGTGGCAGGATCACTTTTGAAACATATGTCTAGATAGAAGATTATGTGACCCCTCTTTCTAACTGCCCCTCTCTCTCCCACTTTTTATACCACTGCTTCCCACTCCCATTTTGATTGGGAATCTTCCTGTAACCTCACTAAGAATAAAAACAGATCTGTTTGGACATGAGCTTTTCAACGGGAATGCAGCTGCCAGTAGGATGCCTGATACCAAGCCAAGCACTCTCCGGGGCTCCCGCGCCTGGGGTTAGTTACATCAAGAGACTTAGACAACCTGGCTCTTTGCTAAGACCTATTTGGAGCTTTGAATGGAAGGTGGGTCCTTCCTATAAACTCCTGCCTATTTTCCATCCTATTTTTGTTTGTTTGTTTGTTTATTCTGCTTGGGATAGTTAAGTCTCCATTTGTTCCAAGAAACAGAGGTGAGCAGGAACTGATTTAAAGTTACTAGAGTGCTTCACAGGACCACGGGTAGGACCGTAGTGACCCCAGGAGGATCAGAACAGGACACTGGGGAGCTTGGAGGGCTCAGACCCTGTGTTTTCTCCATGTGCATCTCAGTCACACTCTCTACTGCATTCATTACAGAATATGGTGAGTCCTACAGAATATGACCACTCTCAGACCCCAAGCATGTGCAGCACGCATCCTAACACCTGAAGACTCACTATAGCTTCCTTGCTCCCTCTCAATTCCATTTCCAACTTCCAGTTGAGTTTGGGAGCTCATTCCGTTAACACATAAACTCCTTAGCTCCTTTCTCATTTTACAAAAGAAACAGAGAGAGTAAATAGAATTGAGGTTATCTCCACCATATAAAACATAAAGTCTGTTGTGCATTTGCAGGATAGAGATATTTAATATACACACTTAGGTAAAAGCTCTTTGAGCAGCCATTTAAAAGGCATCCAACTTCACTGCTTGATTTTGGGTTTTTATTTCCACTGGTAAGTTAGAGAAGCCGATGCCAGACACTTGCTTCCTGGGCTCTGGCTTGTGAGGACCTATTCTCCCGATTCCTATAGAAGTTCCAGTTGTATACACAACAACAACAATTTCTTCCTTTGCCTCTTATCTGGATGAAAGCCACAGTGACATTATCAACCAGGCTCAGAACTAATGCTACCACCGCAGTCTCAGAATCACTGAGGAGCCTTTTAGAAACACACATCCTCAGACTCCAACCCAGACCCACTTAATGAGAATCTCTGGGGAGTCAACCCTAGGACTCTGTCCTTAATAAGCTGTCCAGGCAATTTTTATGCATGCTCAATTTTGAGAACCACTGTCTTAGGGCACAAGGGCAATGCCCAGTGAAAGTCACAATTGATAAAGAATTAAGGAAAGCAAGGACAGATGGGTCTGTATTGTAATGGGAAAAATTCTAAGATAAGACCATGCTAAAATTCTAAGAAATAAGAAAAGGGTTCTATAGATTCTGGGTGACTACAAAAAAAGAAATCTGTAAATATCTCAAATCTTTTTTTTTTTTTTTGAAATCAGGCAGAACATTTAGACTAGCAGGAAATAATATCGTTTCAAGAAGAGAAATCAGGAACCTCACAGACAGAGGGCAAGGTGTCTCATAGGAAGTAAGCACAGGGGTTGGTAACACGGGATTCCAGAGCTCCCAGGATGAGGGTTAGGCAACCAGGTCCGGGCACCCCACCTTCAGACTGGAGAAAATATTTCCCTTCCTACTCAATGAGCTAACACTTCCTCTCCAGGGCAATCTCATGTTTTGGGGATAGAAGGGAATGTTAGAGGTGAGAACAGAACTATTTTCTCCAAGCACTCCATCTCTAATTCATACTCAGGAGGCATTTTGGGGTGAAAATATTTAAGTTTACCATCCCTTGTGCAAATCTGAGATGAAGAACTACATTAAAAGTAAAATTCACCTTTGCAGGAAGTGGGGTTTGCTATTCTGTGTATATCTTTAACAGTATCTGCTGAAAAGAACCCTTTTGTTAAATAATTGTATTACAAGTCCCCAACTTAATCCTTTCAAATAGGAAATAAGACAGGGTCAGTGCACAAGAGCAATGCCCCCAGACCCATCTTTAAGTGAAGCACCAGGCCGATGAAACATCATCCCTCTCTGCTGCCTTCTTTCTCTGATCGCAACTCAACTCCCCAGGCGTGCAGTTCTGGAGATGAATTTAGGAAGCTTGCCAGTGTGAAGGAGAAAATTGTTCAGGAGGGAACAAACCACCATTGGTAAGACAGATTTACAACCAACAGAGGTAGAGGCATAGTAAGGCTATAAACAAACACTAAAATGGAGCTGGCCCTCTTTGGGAACATAGCTTCTCAGGATTTGCATTGGACAAGATGACTCAACAGCACTACCGAATACGAAGGGAAAATATTTACCTCATGGCTGCAGTGCAATTCTCAGCTGTTCGGCAGGGCTGCGGTTCAGGCAGCTGCACTCTTCAGAAATCTTCCTCTTCTGCCACCAATAAATGCTGAAGAGACCTATATATACAAGTGGCCTCTGGTTCCTTTTTGTTTGTTTCCCTTCAGCTGACGTTACAAAAGGGAAAGTGAAACTAGAAAGTGAAATTGGCAGGACTCTTTTTCTTTTTTTCTTTTTATTATACTTTAGAGGACTCTTTTTCCTCCGGAGCTGAGTTGTGATCAGAGAAAGAAGGCAGCAGAGAGGGATGTTTCATCGGCCTGGTGCTTCACTTAAAGATGGGTCTGGGGACATTGCTCTTGTGCACTGTCCCTCTCTTATTTCATATTCGAAAAGATTAAGTTGGGGACTTGTAATACAATTATTTAACAAAAGGGTTCTTTTCAGCAGATACTGTTAAAGATATACACAGAATAGCAAACCCCACTTCCTGCTAAGGTGAATTTTACTTTTAATGTAGTTCTTCATCTCAGATTTGCACAAGGGCTGGTAAGCTTGGATATTTTCACCCCAAAATGCTCTTGAGTAAGAGCCAAGCCCAGCTGCGTAGTGAGTTAGAAGAACTTCCTCTTTGTGGAATGTACTGATGGCATCAAGGGAGCACAACTCCTAGGAGGACACATTTACAAAGCGCCCTGCCTTGTGATTACCATATTAACCCATCTTTGCTCTGCCTTATACCAATATGATCCACAGGCCACTGTAAGGAGCAGTTATTTAGCCTCGACAGGGCAGGGGATTTTAGTCTGAATCATTGCTGAATCTCCAGTCCCTGCAAAACAACCTGCACATTGCATGGTATGGCAAGCATTCCAAAAGTAGTTGTTGAATAAATGAATACATGATTAGAAGCATGGGCAGTGATGTCTGTCTATCTGGATTTGAAATCAGCCTCCACTTTTATGCTATGAAACTCTGGGGAAAATTATTGAATGTCTCTGCTTCGGTTTTGTAAATTGGGAATAACACCACTACTGGTTTATTGTGGTGTTGGGAGGATGAAATAGAGAGTACGTGAAATGTCCTTAGAATAATGCCTGGCAGTAATAAGTAAATGCTAGTTTCTATTATAATTATTAACTAAAATCGTTAACCAAAGTGATCAGAGGGGAAACTCTTTTTTTCAGGCTGGAGTGCAGTGGAAAGATCCCGGCTTACTGCAACCTACACCTCCCTGGTTCAAGTGATTCGCCTCAGCCTCTCGAGTAGCTGGGATTACAGGCACGCACCACCATGCCTGGCTAATTTTTGTATTTTTAGTAGAGATGGGGTTCCACCATGTTGGCCAGGCTGGTCTCGAACTCCTGATCTCAGGTAATCTGCCCGCCTTGGCCTGCCAAAGTTCTGGGATTACAGGCATGAGCCACCACGCCCGGCCAGGGGAAATTTCAATGTTTGCTTTTTCCAGAACTTTATCTCCTCTGACATTCAACAATCCATCACAATTACTGACCTAAGCCAAACAATTCCTAACATCTCCTTATGTTCTTGGCTTCCCCAAGCCCCACAATATTTTCCCCCTTTTTATTGATGTATAATAATTTACATATTTATGAGTTGCATGTGAGTGTTTGTTACGTGCAAAGAATGTTTAATGATCAAGTCAGGGTAATTGGGGTATGTATCACCTTCAGTGTTTATCATTTTTATGTGTTGGTATCATTTGAAGTCCTCTCTTCTAGTTACTTTAAAATATACATAATATTGTTGCTAAGTATAGTCACCCTAGTCGGCTATCAAACATTAGAACTTATTTTTTTTATTTAACGGTATGTTTGTACCCATAACCTAACTCTCATCTTCCCACCACCCCCCTTCCCAGTCTCTGGTGTCTATTATTCTATTCTCAATGTCCATGAGATAAAGTTTTTTAGCTCCCACATTTCAGTAAGAACATGCAGTATTTGTCATTCTGTGCCTGGCTTATTGCATTTAACATAATGGTCTCCAGTTCCAACTACATTGCTGCAAATTACATGATTTCATTCCTCTTTAATGGCTGAATAATATCCCATTGTGTATATATACAATATTTTCTTTATCCATTTGTTCACTGATGAGCACCTGTGTTGATTTCATATCTTTGCTATTATGAATAGTGGTGTGATGAACATGTGAGTGCAGGTATCCTTTTGATTTACTGATTTATTTTCCTTTGGATAGACACCCAGTAGTGTGATTGCTGGGTCTTATGAAAATTCTATTTTTAGTTTTTTGAGAGCTTTCCATACTGTTTTCCATAATGACTGTACTAATTTACATTCCTACCAACAGTGTATAAGAGTTCCCTTTCCCCTGCATCCTTGCCAGCATTTGTTATTTTTTTTTTTTAATAATAGCCATACTAACTGGGGTGAGATGATATCTCATTGTGATTTTTATTTGCATTTCCTTGGGGTTGAGTGATGTTGAGTATTTTTTCATATGCCTGTTGGTCACATATACCAGAGCTCCTTTATAGGTGATGAGATGCTTTTCCTTTGCTGTCTTTAAAATTTTCTTTTTGTCACTGACTTTAGATAGTTTGACTATAGTGCTCCATGGAGAAGAACGTTTTGCACTGTATCTGATTGGGGATTGCTGGGCCTCCTGTATCTGGATGTCTAAATCTCTTACTAGACTTGGGAAGTTCTCATCTATTATTTCATTACATAGGTTTTCAAACCCTTTCAGTTTCCCTTCGCCTTTGGGGATACTGATAATTCATATATTTGGTCACCTTATGGTGTCCCATAGATCATGAAGACTTTGTTCATACTTTTTAATTCTTTTTTTTTCTTTATTTTTGTCTTATTGGATTATTTCAAAAGACCTGTCTTCAAGTTCTGATGTTTTCTCTTCTGCTTGGTCTAGTCTACTGTTGAAGCTTTTTGTATATTTTGTATTTCATTCAAGGAATTCTTCAGTTCCAGAATTTCAGTTTGGTTATTTTTATGATACCTATTTCTTTGGCAAATTTCTCATTCATATCCTGAATTGTTTCTCCGATTTCTGTGTATTGTTTGAATTGTATTGGATTTGGAAATCTCTTGTATCTTGCTGAGCTTCTTTAGTATTTTTTATATATACATATATATTTTTTTATTTTTTATTTTTTTGAGATGGAGTCTCACTCTGTTGCCTAGGCTGGAGTGCAGTGGTGCGATCTCTGCTCACTGCAACCTCTGCCTCCCTGGTTCAAGTGATTCTCCTTCCTCAGCCTCTCGAGCTGGGATTACAGGCATGTACCACCATGCCTGGCTAAGTTTTGTATTTTTAGTAGAGATGGGTTTTCACTATGTTGGCCAGGCTGGTCTGGAACTCCTGACCTCAGGTGATCCACCCTCCTCGTCCTCCCTAAGTGCTGGGATTACAGGTGTGAGGCACTGTGCTTAGTATAATTTTGAATAGTTTTTCCTGGATTTCTTTTTGATTGGGATCTGTTGCTGGGGAATTGTATTCCTTTGAAGGTATCATATTTCCTTGCTTTTACATGCTTCCTGTGTCCTTTCACTGATATCTGAGCATCTAATATAATAGTCACTTCTTTCAATTTTTGAATTTGCTTTTGTAGGGGAGGACTTTTTCCTGAAGATATATCAACAATATTGGTTGAGTAAGGCACTTCAACTTTGATTCTGAGTGTGCATGGTAGTGTAGCCTCTGTACAATTTATTTGGCTGTGATCAGTGATATATATGATTTCCTTGATGGTTTAGGGTGGGGTTATTTTTGGAGGCTATCGTGACATTTTACTGGGAACAGGGTTGCCATGTGGGCCAGTCTTCAGGCCCCAGTGGTGGCAGCAGTGGGTTGAGGATGGCTGATCTTCGGCCCCAGAACAACATACACTGGCACTGGTGTTAGTGGGACCAGGTAGGCTAATTCCTGGGCCCCCAGATAGCTTTCTCAGATGCTGATAGTGGCAGCAGTGGGCCAGGTGGGTGAGTGGGTTCTCAAGTCCCTGGGCAGCTGATGTGATCTGGGCAATGGCAGTAGCCAACGGTGGGACAAACCCTTGGGTTCTGATAAGTGCACACTGATGTTGGCAGTGGCTGTGGTGCAGGGTTGCCACCTATACCACAGACACACAGCTCTCAGGCTCTTTCATTCTCTGTAATAGCAACCCCGCAGCACTGGGCAGAGAGAGGAGAGACGCTGTTCTTTAGGTGTGAGCCTAGGCACAGAGGCCATGCGTCCAGTGGGGGTGCAGTCACCACTCACAGCACCAGACAGGCGGCCATCTGGTTTCCCTGCCCCAACCTCTGGTAGTAGCATCAGTGGCTGTGCCTGCAGCAGTGTGTAGAGGACAAGAAGGGGCTCTGCTCTCTACACGTAAGCCCAAGCACACAGCCTGCTTCACTAGTGGAAGAGTATCTCACTATCCACTTGTGAGGCCGAGTACAGAGTTTGTGGTGCTGCTAAGGGTAGGGTCACTTCTCACAGCCCCAAACAGGGGGCTCTGGAAAGGACATGTTTTAGTTTCCTTTGTATCAGGGGCTGTCTTTTTGGCACATTGCACCATTCTTTCCCTGGGGAGTAGTACTCCCTGTGGGCTGGGGTGCTGCAGACACTGTATTACCTTTGGGTCTAGCCAGTGCTGTGTCACTGTAGCCCACTGGGTGGATACTGGGAAATATCACTGGGGGCTCCTGGGAAATGGAGATATGGGAGCTACGGTTCCCAGGATAGGATGTAATTCCATGACTATAGTCTCACAATGGTGCCGCTTAGGTCTTGGGGGAGCTGAGAGACCCAGCATGAGTTCCCTGTCTCATGAAATACCTTTGTGGGGTCTCCAAATCACCACCCATACTGGTGTCAGAGTTTGTATGGGTAGAGAAACTCTCTCATGTTTCAGATTGCAGCAGTTTGCAGGAGGGATGTGGACTGCTGAAGTTCTCTCATTTGCCCTTTCCCTGAAATGCCAAGGCCCTCTGTTATCCTGGCCAATCTCAGCCAAGCTGGCCACTTGATACCTTCTTCTTCTGCGCCTTGGGTGTTTCCCATGACTTCTCTGTTGAATTCTAGTGTTGTCTCCTAGATGTTCTATTCGAGGTATAATTATCTATTCATAATTTTGGTTCTTCTTTCTAGAGAGGGTGGGTGTCTGATGTCTCTAGTCAGCCATCCTGAACCAGAATCTCCACCATATTTTAAATCCCTGCTTGTTGCCCTGGTATTTGACATCCCCAAATCACAATGTACAGCCATAGTATTTTGTAATGATAGAAGAAATGTATTTTCCTTATTCATACCCTTAGTCACAAAGGGGGTAATCATGTGTATAGGCCCAAAAGAAAATAATAGTACCTCAAAGATTGAGGTCAGAAAATTACGCAAAGCACAGATAGAACACATTCTCCAGCAAAACTGAGGTTGTTAAGGTAGGTTATTCAGTCTTGGGAAAAGTTATTTACCATAATTTTTTTTCTGCCTAGGGCAGGGAGGAAAAAGAAACTATCCTTCCTAAAAAGTCTCCACCCTTTGATTAGGATGCACAGCTAAGCCTGTCCCAGTTGGAAACCCTTACTTTTGTGTCTTACGCAAGAGTTTCAAGTTCCTTTTCTGTTTACAAGTTCTTCTTCTTCTTCTTCTTCTTCTTTTTTTTTTTTTTTTTTGAGACAGTCTCGCTCTGTTGCCAAAGCTAGACTACAGTGGTGAGATCTTGGCTCTCTGCAACCTCTGCCTACCGGGCTCAAGCAGTTCTCGTGCCTCACCCTCCCAAGTAGCTGGCTACTTGGCCCAGCTACCAGGCCCAGCTGATTTTTGTATTTTTAGTAGAGATGGGGTATTGCCATGTTGGCCAGTCTGGTCATGAACTCCTGGCCTTAAGGGATCTGCCCGCCTTGGGAAGCACTCCCAAAGTGCTAGGATTACAGGCATGAGCCACAGTGCCTGGCTTCTATTTACAAGTTCTATTAGGTACTTACAGAAATGTATGTTAGGTTTTTAAGAAACGCTGAAATAGGAAAGTGGAAATGCTGTGGGTTTGGTTTGATTTATTTTTTGAACTCAGTATTCAAGAAAACTATTGGATAGGAATTTTAAAATCTTATGAATAAAGGTACTGGTTGGGGAGAAGCATAGAGAAAGGTTTTGCCATGGTCACTGTGCTTGGAAATGGTTGAGATACTGATTTACACTTCAGAAATTTGTATGGCTAGTGCCTGTATATAATGTTACCACAGCAGGTATGCATCAGCTGATTTAGTAGCTGGGTTAGTGTGAGACTATGCATGCAATGTGATTGCAAAATAGCAACTGAAAAGGAAAACCAACTTTCTCCTGGTGTTATTTCTATTTTGAGAAAATGAAACTTATTAGAAAGAGTTCTGATTACCCTCATTGCTACAAATATATATGTGTCTTTTTCCTGGAATATAGGCCCTGTTCATATTTCCTAGAACAATAGATTTCATTTATATAGAATATAGATTTGCTTCCTGTTCCTGGAATGGGTTACATCAACTACAGATGGTATAATGCAATAATTCTCATATTGCTACCTGCCACCAGCAATATCAGCATCACCTGGAAGTGCAAATTCTTAGGCCCCATTCTAGACTGATAGAATCAGAAATTCCAGTGTGGGACCCAGAAATCTAGGTGTTGATAAGCCTTCCAGATAATTATAATGGATGCTAAAGTCTGAGAACCAAATAATATATTGAATGTAAGCAAAAATACTTTTACTTCTATAAAATGAAACTCTATGCTTTTTCCTTGAGATTTTTTAAAAAATTTGACCCTCTTTTTTGTTTTGAGTCTATTTTTAACTGAAGTTTTGTCCACCTAGAAGAGCTGGTGACTGTTCAATAGTATTCGCACTTGTTAGAGGAATACTTAGGTAGCCCAGTGGGTTCTTTTGATCCCCACAGTGGGCTGTAATTTGGAAACAATGTGTTCCCACCTATACCACATTCCCTTCTGTACTCATTCACAAATACACATTTAAAATGGTCTTCCACATGAACTTCAAAAATATTGATATAGTTAATAAAATAGCTCCCCATTCTTTTTTCCTTTCCATTCCTTTCCTTTCCTTTCCTTTCCTTTCTTCCTTTTTTCTTTTTTCTTTTCAGACAGAGTCTTGCTCTGTCACCCAGGCTGGAGTGCAGTGGCACAATCAGAGCTCACTGTCGCCTTGACCTCCCTCCCAGGCTCAAGTGATCTTCCCACCTCAGTCTCCTGAGTAGCTGGGATCACAGATGAGTGCCACTACACCCAGCTAATTTTTTATTTCTTGTAGAGAGAGGGTCTCACTATGTTTCCCAGGCTGCTCTCAAACTCCTGGGATCAACTGATCTTCCTGCTTCAGCATCCCAAAGTGCTGGGATTACAGGCATAAGCCACAGCACTTGGCCAGCTCCCCATTCTTATTCTTTTTTCAAAAATTAATTAAACACCATTTCTTCTTGCTGTGGTTTGAATATGTCCTCCAAAGTTCATGTGTTGGAAACTTGATCCCCAATGTGGCAGTGTTGGGAGGTGGGACCTAATGGGAGGTATTTGGGTTATGGGGGCATTGTCCTCTTGAATAGATTAATGCCATTATTGAGGGACGGAGTTCCATATAAAAGGATGACTTCAACCTTCTCTTGCTCACCCTCACCCCCTATTTACCCTTCCATCATGGGATGACCCAGTAAGAAGGCCCTGGCCAGATGTGGCCCCTTGATCTTGGACTTTCCAGCCTCCAGAACCATGTGTCCATAAATGTCTGTTCATTATAAATTACCCAATCTCCCAATCTGCCAATCTGTGGTATTCTGTTATAGCAGAACAAAATGGACTAAGACATTTTTCAGCATTAATTTTTTAGACTGCAGTTGGGCAGTCTTTGAGTGGAAACTTGATGTGGGTAAATAACTTTATCTTTCCATAGTCCTATTCAGAAATAAGGCCGTGCTAAATAAACTTCTGCTGGGACAATTTGTACCCTTATCCCTGTTAGAACACTAGGAGTATTTGTTTCATTCATTCATTCACCATTCATTCATCAAATCAATACTTACTGAGAATCTACTATGTGCCAGGCACCATTCTAGGCTCTTAAGATACATCAGTACACAAAGATCTCTGTCTTCATGGAGCTTATATTCTATCAGGAAGAGATGGCAATAAACAACTGCTTTGGACTGAATTGAGTTCCCAACTCCTTTCCCAAAATTCATCATTGAAGCCCTAACCCTCAACGTAACTTTGTTTGGAGATAGGGCCTGTGAGGAGGTATTTAAGGTTAAATGAGGTCTTAAGGGTGGGGCCCCTAATCTGGTAACACTGACGTCTTCATACAAACAAGAAGAAAAAGAAGAGACCTCAGATCTCTCTCTCTCTCTCTCTCTCTCTCTCTCTCTCATCTCACACAGAGGAAAGGCCATGTGAAGATAGAGAAAAGGCTGCCATCTCCAGGTCAGGAAGAGAGGCCTCACCAGAAACCAACTTGGACTTCTAGCATCTAGAACTGTGAGAAAATAGATTTCTGTTGCTTAAGCCACCTAGTCTGTGATTTTTCATTATGGCAGCCAATGTAGACTAATACAATAATAAATAAATTAGACAATATGGGACAAGTACTTGGGAAAAAAAAAGAGTAAGTGGAGACCGTAAGAGGAATTACATATGGGTGGAGAAAAGGGGGCCGGGATCTGACTGCTGCTGTTAAGTAATAGAGATGGAAACTGTGTTAGTCTGTTCTCATACTCTAGAAAGATACTACCTGAGACTGGGAAAGAGGTTTAACTGAATCACAGTTCCATGGGGAGGGCTCAGGAAACTTGCAATCATGGCAGAAGGCAAAGGGGAAGCAAGGCACCTTCTTCACAAGGCGGAAGGAGGGAGTGAATGTAAGCAGAGGAAATGTCAGATGCTTATAAAACCATCAGCTCTCATGAGAACTCACTCATTATCATGAGAATAATATGGGGGAAACCACCCCCATGATCCAATCCTCCCATCAGGTCCTGCCCTTGACACATGAGGATTATGGGGATTATAATTTGAGATGAGATTTGGGTGGGGACACAAAGCCAAACCATATTAGAAACCTTTCTGTGCCTCAATTTCTTCATTTTTAAAATGAGAATTGTGCCCAGGTACAGTGGCTCATGTCTGTAATCTCAGCACTTTGAGGGGCAGAGGCAGGAGAATTGCTTGAGGCCAGGAGTTTGAAACAAGTCTGGGCAACATAGCAAGACCCTATCTCTACAATTAAAAAAAAAAAAAAATAGCCAGGCATGGTGGCATGAGCCTGTCCTCCTAGCTACCCAGGAGGATTGCTTTAGCCCAGGAGTTTGAGGCTGCAGTGAACCAAGATTGCACCATTGTACTCCAGCCTGTGTGACAGAACGTGACTAGGTCTCTAAAAAAAGAAAAAGGAATTATGTTAGTATTTACCACATAGGGTTTTGTGGAGATTGAGTGGACTACTATGTATAAAGCTCTGAGAACAGTGCTTGGCACATGGTAAATGCCCAATAAGGGTTAGTTATTACTACCTTCTACTGCCACCCATACCATTTACCATCTTTGAATACCACTTACTTCTAGGGCCAGGGGCCACTCACCTGAAAGTGGTCTGTTCTCTAATGTGGAGCTTTGACTATAGTATTATCAGGTATTGGTGGCTGCCGCTGGGTTGCTATTTCAGATCCTTTTTTTCTTTTTATTCTCTTTGTTGGCCACAGTGAGAAACTGGGATGCTACTCCAGAAGAAGAAAAATCAGTGCCTCTGTACAAAGGGATCTTTGTGCTGCCAAAAGAGTAGAAAAGTTTATCCCAGAACCAAAATATTTCAGAATTGTGGAAAATCAAGTTTTGGAAATCTACTCAAAAGAAGAAGAAATATTGCTATCACAGAATCCCTGAATTAGTATACACCTAGCTGCTGTAACAAAGACGCTCAAAAACATAAATGACACTGTAAAAGAAGTTTATTTCTTGTTCACATAACTGTCCAAGGCTGGTGTTCCTGGGCAACTTCCAGTTCTCTTCCATGCAATGATTCAAGGACACAGAGTTCTTCCATCCTGTGACTCTACCATCCCCTAGAGCCTGGAAATTGAGAGTAAAGAGGGTACACCTGATTCCTAACCATCTTTACTTGGAAATGACATACATCACATTCACTCACATTCTATTAGGAAGCACTAGTTCATGGCCCACCTGGGGAGAAGTGAAGGTTGGTTCATGTAGCTGCAGAGTAGGAAGCCCCCTTCCTGGTGACTGTAGGGGTGGGTTGCCCCTACACACCTGTGGGTGTTTCTCGTAAGGTGGAACGAGAGACTTGGGAAAGAAAAAGACACAGAGACAAAGTATAGAGAAAGAAATAAGGGGACCCGGGGAACCAGCGTTCAGCAGATGGAGGATCCCATATGGAGGATCCCGTATGGAGGATCCCGCCAGCCTCTGAGTTCCCTTAGTATTTATTGATCATTCGTGGGTGTTTCTCAAAGAGGGGGATGTGTCAGGGTCACAAGACAATTGTGGGGAGAGGGTCAGCAGACAAACACGTGAACAAAGGTCTTTGCATCATAGACAATGTAAAGGATTAAGTGCTGTGCTTTTAGATGTGCATACACATAAACATCTCAATGCTTTACAAAGCAGTATTGCTGCCCGCAGGTCCCACCTCCGGCCCTAAGGCGGTTTTTCCCTATCTCAGTAGATGGAGCATACAATCGGGTTTTATACCGAGACATTCCATTGCCCAGGGACAGGCAGGAGACAGATGCCTTCCTCTTGTCTCAACTGCAAGAGGCATTCCTTCCTCTTTTACTAATCCTCCTCAGCACAGACCCTTTACAGGTGTCGGGCTGGGGGACGGTCAGGTCTTTCCCTTCCCACGAGGCCATATTTCAGACTATCACATGGGGAGAAACCTTGGACAATACCTGGCTTTCCTAGGCAGAGGTCCCTGCGGCCTTCTGCAGTTTTTGTGTCCCTGGGTACTTGAGATTAGGGAGTGGTGATGACTCTTAAGGAGCATGCTGCATTCAAGCATTTGTTTAACGAAGCACATCTTGCACCACCCTTAATCCATTTAACTCTGAGTTGACACAGCACATGTTTCAGAGAGCACGGGGTTGGGGGTAAGGTTATAGATTAACAGAATCTCAAGGCAGAAGAATTTTTCTTAGTACAGAACAAAATGGAGTCTCCTATGTCTACTTCTTTCTACATAGACACAGTAACAATCTGATCTCTCTTGCTTTTCCCCACAGGTGACGACTTCATATTATGAAGGGGAAACACTAATTTGGAAGGATCATGAGTTGTTTCCACAACAGTATCCTGCTCTGGCCCTAAATAACCATGTATACACTTCTTCCCAAACATAGAACATAATGGGACCTTTCCCAGGGGAGCCAACCCACAGTCAAGGAATCATTGCACTCAGCTCATGGTCAGGGATTTCTGAGTAAAGCACTGTCCTGCCTAAAGGTCAGTATGTGACTCCTTGTGGTCTCATGCTTAAAAGAAAAAAAAATCAAAAGGCTAGTTAAGACTATATAACTCATGTGTATCATGGTATCATGTATTGTGGTAGGTTAACTATAATAAATACTTTAAACTGAAAAAAGACAGCATGGAAGAATCTCAGGGTGTGGCAACAAATCACAAAATAGGCACCAAAAGAGTTATATGTGGTTACCTCTGGAGACTGGGAAATAGGGTGGAATGGGGAAGGGGGTTGCTATGTCTCCTACCTTGTAGATCACGTTGACTATTTAAATGATGTGAATGTATACATTTAATTAAGCTAAAAAGGAAGGAATCTGGAAGGCAGGGAGGAATGGAAAAAATGAGGAAGAAGAGAATGGAGGGAAGGAACAAAGGAAGGAAGTAAGAGGAAGGATTGGAGAGAAGGAAGGAAAAAAGGAATGAAGGAGGAAAGGAAGGAAGGATGGAAGAAAGGAAATGAAAAAAAGAACAAAGAAAGGAGACCGAGAAGTCATCCTACATCCTACATCCATATTTTGTAATATTATTATGAAGCTCTCAATACCCATGTCATTGAAAAATTGTAATAATATCAGAAAACACTCACAATATAATGTTAAGTGAAAGGATAAGATGAAACCAACTGTAACATACACCCTTAACTTTGAAATATTTTCCAAAGAAATCTATTTTATATAGTTTCACTCTTTTCCATGTGAAGAGACCACCAAACAGGCTTTGTGTGAGCAATAAAGCTTTTTAATCACCTGGGTGCAGGCAGGCTGAGTCTGAAAAGAGAGTCAGTGAAGGGAGATAGGGCCGGGGCCGTTTTATAAGATTTGGGTAGATAGTGGAAAATTACGTCAAAGGGGGTTGTTCTCTGGCTGGCAGAGGCGGGGGTCACCAGGTGCTCAGTGCGGGAGCTTTTGAGCTAGGATGAGCCAGGAAAAGGAATTTCACAAGGTAATGTCATCAGTTAAGGCAGGGACAGGACGTTTTCACTTTTTTTGTGATTCTTCAGTTACTTCAGGCCATCTGGATTTATATGTGCAGGTCACAGGGGATATGTTGGCTTAGCTTGGGCTCAGAGGCCTGACATTCCTGTCTTCTTATATTAATAAGAAAAATAGCATAAAATAGTATTGAAGTGTTGGCAGCAAAAATTTTGGGGGTGGCATGGAGAGATAATGGGCGATGTTTCTCAGGGCTGCTTCTAGAGTGGGAGAGATTAAGCTGAAGAAAGATTTTGTGGTAAGGGGTGATACTGTGGGGTTGTTAGAAGGAGCATTTTTTGTATAGGATGATTGGTGATGGCCTGGATACGGTTTTGGATGAATTGAGAAACTAAATGGAAGACATAAGGTCCAAATAAGAGAAGGAGAAAAACAGATAATAAAGGACTAAGAATTGGGAGGACCCAGGACATCTAATTAGAGAGTGTCCAAGGGGGTCCAAGAGGGTTTAGTGTAATTACTTGCTTGGTTGGCAAGTTTTTAGGCTCTATCTTTGAGTTTTTTTTATTGCTGTCATATACCAGGCCAGATTGATTTAGGTAAAAACAGCACTCTTCATGTGAAAATATACAGAGTCCCCCCGCCCTTTTTTTTTTAGCAGTGAGTAAGTCAAGGCCTCAGCGATTTTGTAGGAAAGAGAAATGCAAAGCCAGCAATTGTTTGTTAAAGAAGGATTAGAAATGGCTAGGAGAGAGTGACTGAGATTGATAGTGTGGTGGAGATAGCTGGGGAGAGGTAGAGGGTGGCGTAAGAATGGGAACAAGAATAAGAGTAAGTGTAAAAGTAAAGAATAGGACTTCATCGGGGTGAAAGTATTAGAGTATACTTTGTCACCAAAGATCTTCTATCGGTTCAAAGAGAGACTTAAGGGTGGCAGTTTGAGGTAAAACCAGGCGCCACTGAATACCAAGAGCCTGAGAAACTGCTTGGGTGATTTGACTAATAAAGGCTGGTTCGTTATTAGACTGTATAGAGGTGGAAAGGCCAAACAGAAGAATTTTGTCTTACAGAAGGGAAGAAATGACCATGGTGGCCTTTTCAGACCCTGTGGGAAAGGCCTCTACCCATCCAGTGAAAGTGTCTACCCAGACCAAAAGGGATTTTAGTTTCCTGACTTGAAGCATGTGAGTAAAGTCAATTTGCCAGCCCTGGGAAAAGGCAAATCCCCGAGCTTAGTGTGTAAGGAAGGGAGCGGGCCTGAACATTCCCTGAGGAGCAATAGAATAGCAGATGGAACACTGAGAAGTGATTTCCTTAAGGATAGATTTCCATGATGGAAAGGAAATGAGAGGTTCTAAGAGGTGGGCTAGTGGCTTGTAACCTACATGGAAGAGGTTATGAAATGACGATAGAATAGAATGGGCCCGTGAGGCTGGAAGGAGATATTTTCCTTGGTCCAAGAACCATTTGCCTTGTGTGGGAAGAGATTGATAGGTGGAAGTTTCAGTGGGACAGTAGGTGGAAATGACCATTGAGAAGGAGAAAAACTGGCCATGAGGGACAGAAGTTGGAATGCTAGCTGCTTCTTTAGCTAGCTTATCAGCATAAGCATTGCCCTGAGCAATGGGATCTGATGCCTTTTGATAGCCCTTGCAGTGAATTACTCCAACTTCCTTTGGAAGTAAAGCAGCCTTGAGAAGAGTTTTTATTAAAGAGGAATTAATGATGGAGGACCCTTGCGTAGTGAGGAAACCTCTTTTTGCCCATGTAACAGCATGGTGGTGCAGGATATGGAAGGCATATTTAGAGTCAGTATAAATATTGATGTGTAGTACTTTTGCAAGAGTGAGGGCCCGAGTTAAGGCAATGAGTTTGGCTTGCTGAGAGATAATGGAGGGGGCAGAGCGGTAGCCTCAATGATAGGTGTGGAAGATACTATAGTATAGCCTGCCTTTGCTGGTGAGTGGCGATTAGGCCTGGTGGAACTGCCATCAATAAACCAAGTGTGATCAGGGTGAGGAACAGGAAAGAAGGAAATATGGGGAAATGGAGTGAATGTCAGGTAGATCAGAGAGATACAGTCATGGGGGTGGGGGCCAGCCTAAAACAATAAGGTCAAGTTGTTTGGACAGAAAGGCTACAGGATGCAGTCCTGGCTCTTGTGTAAGAATTTTGACTGCACAGCCCTGTACTTTCGCTGTGTGTAATGAAAAGGGTTGGGATGAGTTAGGGAGAGCTAGCATGGGGGCAGCTTCTAGGGCTGTTTTTAAGGAATGGAAAGAGGAGTGGCAAAAGGATTTAGGATCTATGGGGTCAGCTAGGTTTGCTTTTGTCAGTTTACATAATGGTTTAGTCAGGGTGGTAAAACTAGGTATCCAAAGGTGGAAATACCTAACCATGCCTAGGAAGGAAAGCAGTTGTTGTTTTGTAGAAGGAGTTGGGGTTTGGGAGATTAGTCAGACATGATCAGCAGGGAGAGTACATGTGTTTTCATGGAGAATTATGCCAAGATATGTAACAGATGAAGAAGAAATGTGGACTTGACTGAAGTAATGGGGGCTGTCCGCAAAGCCTTGCAGCAGTACAGCCCAGGTAATTTGCTGAGCCTGATGGGTGTCGGGGTCAGTCCAAGTGAAAGTGAAAACAGGCTGGGATGAAGGGTTTAAAGGAATAGCAAAGAAAGCATGTTTGAGATCCAGAACAGAATACTGGGTTGTGGAGAGGTTGTGGAGGGAGGTATTGAGGACAAAAGAGTGTACGGGTTGGGCACTACAGGGTGGATAGGCAAAACAATTTGGTTGATAAGGTGCGGATCTTGAACTAACCTGTAAGACTTGTCTGGTTTTTGGACAGGTAAAATGTGGGAATTGTAAGGAGAGTTTATAGGCTTTAAAAGGCCATGCTGTAATAGGCGAGTGATAACAAGCTTTAATCCTTTTTAAAGCATGCTGTGGGATGGGATATTGGCATTTAGTGGTGTAAGGGTGATTAGGTTTTAATGGGATGGTAAGGGGTGCATGATTGGTCACCAAGGAGGGTGTAGAGGTATCTTATACTTGTGGGTTAAGGTGGGGGGATATGAAAGGAAGACATGAAGGAGGCTTTGGGTTGGGAAGAAGGGTGGCAATGAGATGTGGCTGTAGTTCAGGAATAGTCAGGGAAGCAGATAATTTGGTTAAAATGTCTCAGCCTAATAAGGGAACTGGGCAGGTGGGGATAACTAAAAAAGAGTGCATAAAAGAATGTTGTCCAAGTTGGCATCAGAGTTGGGGAGTTTTAAGAGGTTTAGAAGCCTGGCTGTCAATGCCCACAACAGTTATGGAGACAAGGGAAACAGGACCTTGAAAAGAAGGTAATGTGGAGTGGGTAGCCTCTGTATTGATTAAGAAGGGGATGGACTTACCCTCTACTGTAATAGTTACCTAAAGCATCTGTGATGGTCCAGGGGCCTTCTGAGGTGATCAGGCAGTGTCAGTCTTCAGCCACTAAGCCCAGAAGATCTGGGAAGAAGTCAGTCAGAGAGCCTTGGGCCAGAGTTCCAGGAGCTCTGGGAGTGGCTGCCAGGTGAGCTGACAGTCTGATTTTCAGTGAGATCCCACACAGATGGGACACAGCTTAGGAGGAATCCCGGGCTGTGGGCATTCCTTGCCCCAGTGGCCAGATTTCTGGCACTTGAAGCAAGATCCTGATGGAGAAGTTCCTCTAGGAATGCTTGACTGCTGCGGCTTAGGCATTTTGAAGTTCCTGTGTGCTGGAGATGTGGCTGGGGTTTCTCTCACAGTGGAGGCAAGGAATTGCAACTCAGAAATACATTGTTACTTGGCTGACTCTATTCTATTATTGTACACCGTGAAGGCGAGGTTAATTAAATCCTATTGTGGGGTTTGAGGGCCGGAATTTAATTTTTGGAGTTTTATTTAATGTTGGGAGCAGATTGGGTAATAAAACGTATATTGAGAATAAGACGGCCTTTTGACCTTTTAGGGTCTAGGGCTGTAAAGCGTCTCAGGGTTGATGCCAAACAAGCCATGAACTGGGCTGGGTTTTATATTTGATGAAAAAGAGCCTAAATGCTAACTGATTTGGGAGAGGTTGGATAAAGAAAAAGGAGCATTAACCTTGACTATGCCTTTAGCTCCAGCCACCTTTTTAAGAGGAAATTGCTGGGCAGGTCCGGGAGGGCTAGTCGCGGAATGAAACTGGAAGCTGGACTGGGTGTGAGGAGGGGAGGTGATAGAAGGATTATAGGGTGGGGGAGCGGAGGCTAAAGGAGAATTTGAACCGGCTCGGCCTGGCTAGGAGCAGCCTGGGGAGGAGGGGAGAGGTCAGATGGGTCCGTAGAAAAGGAAGATTGGAAAGACTTAGTGACACTTGCGGTTGGGACTGAGGGGACAGGCAGGAGGGAAAGAAGGAAGATTTGGGATGAGTTGCATTGGGAACAGAGATTAGGGAGGGACGAGGGACTGATGTGTAAAAGAATGCCTGGACATCAGGCACCTCAGACCATTTGCCCATTTTTCGACAAAAATTATCTAGGTGTTGTAGGATGGAGAAATCAAAAGTGCCATTTTATGGCTCTTTGGAACCACTGTCGAGTTTGTATTGGGGTTAAGTGGCATTGCAGAAGAAAATAAGGCATTTGGGTTTTAAGTCAGGTGTGAGTTGAAGAGGTTTTAAGTTCTTGAGAACACAGGCTAAGGGAGAAGAAGGAGGAATGGAGGGTGGAAGTTTGCCTATAGTGAAGAAGGCAAGTCCAGAGAAAAGAGAGGGTAGAGACACAGAGAGAAGGGGTGGGGGGTTCTTGCCCCCCAGGAACATGGGGAAGGGGTGGGGTGTTTGTCCCCCAGGGAAGTGGAGAGAAAAGAGAGGGTAGAGACACGGAGAGAAGGAGTGGAGGGTGCTTGCCCCCCAGGAAAGTGGAGAAGGGGTAGGGGGTCCTTGCCCCCCAGGAAAGTGGAGAGAAAAGAGAGGGTAGAGACATGGAGAGAAGGGGTTGGGTGAGCAGCCCTGGGCTGCAAATGTGGGTGAGCAGCCAAAGCAGGTGTCCCCACAATTGCCTTGCCACTAAGGGAATGTGGGTGAATGACCAAGGCAGGCATCCCCACGGTGATCAGACACCAATGAAATGTGGGTGAATAATCAGGCAGGCGTCTCCGCAGTGATTAAACACCTAGGGAAGACTGTCTTCCCGAATCTGTGACCAGCACTGGAGTTTTGAGTCCACAGATAAAACACATCTCCTGTATCTCTACCAAAAAAGGAAAGGAATTGAAATTAAGAGAAGGGAAAGATTGAAGTGTGGCGCCGAGATTGAAAGGAGAAAGAGGTTGAGGGATAGTGAGAGAGATTGGAGAAGAGAGTAAAGAGAGGCCACTTACCCGATTTAAAATTGGTGAGATGTTCCTTGGGCTGGTTGGTCTGAGGAGCAGAGGTCGTAGGTGGATCTTTCTCATGGAACAAAGAGCAGGAGGACAGGGGATTGATCTCCCAAGGGAGGTTCCCCGATCTGAGTCACAGCACCAAATGTCACTCGCGTCCATGTGAAGAGACCACCAAACAGGCTTTGTGTGAGCAATAAAGCTTTTTAATCACCTGGGTGCAGGTGGGCTGAGTCCGAAAAGACAGTCAGCGAAGGGAGATGGGGTGGGCTGTTTTATAAGATTTGGGTAGATAGTGGAAAATTACAGTCAAAGGCGGATGTTCTCTGGCTGGCAGGGGTGGGGGGCACAAGGTGCTCAGTGGGGGAGCTTTTGAGCCAGGAAGAGCCAGGAGAAGGAATTTCACAAGGTAATGTCATCAGTTAAGGCAGGGACAGGCCATTTTCACTTCTTTTGTGATTCTTCAGTTACTTCAGGTCATCCGGATTTATACGTGCAGGTCACAGGGGATATGATGGCTTAGCTTGGGCTCAGAGGCCTGACATATAGTGTATATAGGTGTACACAGAAGCATAATGTTTAAATATTTTAATTTCAGTGGGCGATATAAGGGGCAGTATGATTTTTTTTCGCTTATACTTGCTGGCATTTTTCCAAAGTTTCTTTAGTGTGCCTATAGTATTCATATCCTGAGAAAAATCTTTCATGATTCTAATCTTTTTATTATTATTATTTTTTAAAGATCACTGAGAACTAAGAGCAAAACGCAAAGGGAGATCTTTTTGAGGTCTGATCAAGCCCAGCTTCACTGGAGGCTTTTAGGGGCCTCAGAGGTGTGGATGCTGGTTTAGTGCCTGACTGTGGCTCCTTAGAAAAGAACCAGCTAAATGCAGCCTGTCCTTTGCTACAGCTGCCAATGCTGAGCTCTGACACAGAGAAACCCTGCCTCTATGATGAATATAGCCTCATGCTCCTGACTTTCAAATGAAAAACAGAAACACACATGCTTGTTAAGAACGTTTCAGCCTGGTTTGCATCATTAACTGATGAAAATGTGCCTGCAAGGACAGAATGAAATAGATTTGCCCCTCCCCCTCCAGCAACCCCTCCTACGAGGGACGTTCGTCTCTGGCTCCAGGCTCTGGCCACTTCCTGGTTAGGATTGCTAAAGGCTTCCATCAGGGAATGTTGATATGAGTCTGGAAGTGCCACAAATTTTAAAATGGCTGAATTAACAAGAAACAAGTATTCTCTAAGATATGTTAAATATTTAAGCAGATGCCCAAATCCAGCACCTAAGAAAATCTACCTTGAGGTTTTCAAAGGCACACGACATAATTTCAAGGGATAAATGCAAGAAAAAATCCTTTACCTCATGGTCGCAGGCTGGGCGCTGCACTGGTGTCCTGCAGTGTTCTGGCAAAGGCTGATTTGCTGCTTAGAAATCTGCCTGAGCTGACGGCAGATTCGGAGGAAAGGAAGCACTGTGCTGTTGATGAAGGATACCTTTATGTGTACTTGCAAATATGAAATGGAAGTGTATCCTTGCAAGTACAAACAACATAACTACACTGGTTTCCTGCTGGAGGGAAAGGAGATTTCAGCAGGGAGAGCTTTAATCTTTCTGGCTGGGCACTCAACTGGAACAATGTTTAGGGGGAATAGTGTGTAAGGAAGTTCAAGGTAGATGAAAATTTACTAGAAGGAGGATTAGCAATGTAGTGGTCAGAGAACCAGAAATCTAAAAATGACCACAGGACTAGGGTGGATTCCAGAGAACTGTTATCATCACTAGCTAATATTAATAGTAACATCAGTAGCTAATGTTAAAAGAAAAACCTTAGACAAATTAAATTTAGTAGAGTTTAATTGAGCAAAGAATTATTCACCAATCAGGCAGACTTCCGAGCCAGAGTGGCCTCAGAGAGACTCCGGTGCAGCTGCCTGGTAGAAGATTTATGGACAGAAAAAGGAAAATGACCTATAAAAAACAGAAGTGAGGTACAGAAATGGAAGTGTTGGTTACAGCCCAGCATTTGCCTTATTTTAACATGGTTTGAATGGTTGGCCACCTTTGATTGGCCAAAACTGTGAGTGGCACAGGAGTAGGTTACAGTCTGTTTACACATCCAGTTAGGTTATAGTTTACTATGTACAGAGAAACTGTCAGGGTGAACTTAAAATATGCAAGGAGGCAGCTTTAAGTGAAACTTAACACTAATATTGATTGAGAATTTTTGCTCAGGGCTTTATAGGACTTACCTAATTTACTCCATTTTACACTTATGTGAAATATGGCCATTTAACAGATGAGTAAGAGAAGATTCAGAGAACTTAAGTGATATGCCCAAGGAGAGAAGTCCAGGTCTGCCCAATTCTAGAACTTCCCTTGTTCAGTGTGTTCCTTAAGTGCAGCAACTCTCTGGATCTAAACTATATAGTTTCTGATTTCAACTCTGAAATGCACTGCTTGTGTGAACTTGCATCAGTTCTTCATCTGTAAAGAGTGGTAGCACCTATTTCATAGGCTTGTTGTGAAGCTCTTAGAATAGTGCCTGGCACATAATGGATTCGATGAAAGTATCTGTTTTCTTTCTTTCTTTTTTTTATTTTTTTGAGACGGAGTTTCGCTCTTGTTACCCAGGCTGGAGTGCAATGGCGCGATCTCGGCTCACCGCAACCTCTGCCTCCTGGGTTCAAGCGATTCTCCTGCCTCAGCCTCCTGAGTAGCTGGGATTATAGGCATGCACCACCATGCCCGGCTAATTTTTTTGTATTTTTAGTAGAGACGGGGTTTCTCCATGTTGGTCAGGCTGGTCTCAAACTCCCAATCTCAGGTAATCTGCCCGCCTCAGCCTCCCAAAGTGCTGAGATTACAGGCATGAGCCACCATGCCCGGCCAAAAGTATCTGTTTTCATTTGCTGTTCAGAATGAGTTTTGGCCTCAGCTGTATTTCCTACTTCTGTCACCAACTGTTTGTGATATTAGATAAATCATAAAACAGGTCTCAGTTTTATGCTCAGAGAAATAAAAATCGTTGGTTTGGATGATCCTTCCAGGACCTTTCTCAGTATGAAATATGATGACTAACATTTCATGAATCCATATCCTGGAATCAAGTTCAAGGTGCAAACCAGTCTAGGTCTGAGGTTCTGGGAAAGTCACAGTAGTTCTGTGCCTTGGTTTCCATCTCTGTGGAATGAGAAGAGTAAAGTTGATTAACTCTTGCCTCATCAACAGCAACAATGTAGACCCTGCATGTGAATGCACATGGAACACTAAAGGGAAAACTCTAGTAGTACCATAACTGTTTATTCTGATGGAGAACCAAGAGCCAGGGTTGAATATCTCAGCCAGGAACACTAAGTAGGGATAGTATGTATAGTTCTCAGTAGCTGGCCCTATGATGTTCATGCCAGAGGACTGGATTTCATACCCCAATAGTGTGGCTTATTGCCAAATACCATCATCATACATCCTGCCTAATACTTTCCCTAAAACTGGCATTTATGACCTAAACTGGTTCCAAACTGAGATGTTTTCACAAACTATTGAGCTGAGAAAGTCAGACAAAAAGTGCAGTAGCGAAGTGTTTGTTTGGTTTCTGGAATATCAATGCTTGAGTTCAAATCTGTTCCTACCACTTACCAGTGGTTTGACCTTGGATAATTACTTGATCTATTGGAGCCTTAGTTTCCACATCTGTAAAGTATTAAGTATTGATAGCAACCTTGTGGAGTTAAAGATAAATTTTGCAGTGGGCACCTGTTAAAATGGCAAGGGAGATTTTATTTTTTTTCAAGACTATTACAATGAGAGAGACAGACTATTGCAATATGGGAGAAAGACTAAACTCAACACTGAATACAACAAGTGTGGATTTGTAGTCAACAGGCAGGATGAAGGATCGGATGGAAAATTACTAAAAGGAACTTGCTTAGATATCAAGGCCTGGGAAAGAAGTACTTAATTGTATATCAGGGTGGGGGGGCATTCTTGATAAAGTGGCTCAGCAGGATTCTTTGCTAAAACTGGTCTCTGAAGGAGAAGGATGAGAGCCATGTTGAGGCCTAGTCAAGAAAGAGGGCTCTGACTAAAAAGGAACCTGCCTAAAGTTTGGTCAAGGAGGGAATCCTTCTCAAGAGTTGCAAATACTTAACAGACAAATATTTGCCTTCTTTTTAAAATCATAAATAGCCACTGTTTTTAAAACCAAATTTATTTATTATTTCCTCTGTGGCATGACCATAGTTGGAAATATATTAATGTGCTTTTCCTTTTTGTACTTCTTTGTTTAAGACTTTTCACCTATAATATCTGAGGCAAGAGTTTCTTTAGGGTAAATTGGGATTATAATAGCTGGAATGCAAAGAGGTAAATAGAATTAATATTCAGCCATGAATTCCAAAATTGGCCATTGAAACCAACTTCAGAAATGATACCATTAAAAAACACTGGAGCAGCTTAGTCAGAAATTTCTACTCTGGAATAATAACGAGGAAGAAGGGATCAGATAAAACATCCTCACACATTCTATCTTTAGTGAAACCAGATGGTGAAGAAAACTTCAGAATTCCAACCGACACATAAATATGGGCTACGGTCAAAAGTAGCAGAAATCAGCAGAACCAACATGAGAAACTCTGACTGGAGATGAATGGGTGAAGCTGGGACCAACTTAGAATGGGGACAGTGTTTGGAGATGGCAGATCACAAAATTAGAATTGAGGGTCCCCTCCTAGGAGAGACCATCACTCTGAGTGCAAACTTCTGAAAGCAGAAATGTAATCCAGCTGTGTTTAACGCCAGGCGAGGCAGTGGGAGGCAAAGGGAGAATGTACCCAGGAGACCCCTCCCCTGCCTTCTAGTGTCTCAAGGAACCTCTTCCTGCTTCATTTCCTGTTTGCCTGAGAGCACGTTCACTTTTTACCTGACTATGGAGGGAGATTCTTCCTTTTGTTTTTTTCTTTGCTACACATTGATACCCTTAAATTTTTTGCATATGTTTTCTAATTATAAAAATAAAAATCTATATATTATAAATTAATCAGTATAAACAAAATAAAAGTCTGAAGTTAAACTTGGATCATAATATACTTTAATCACTCCCCATCCATGTTGTTTTTTAGCTGTGGTTTTCAATTCAATGATAAATCTTGGGTATCTCTCCATGTCAGTACTTATAATCTTGCTATTTTTTTTCAAGGACAACATTTAATAGGCATATTTTAATGTTTAATTAATGTATTTTTGCTGGACATTTAAGTCATTTTCAGATTATCACTATTACAAACAATGTTGAAGTGAATATCACTGTATGTCCGTCTTTGTACAATTGTGTGGGTTTTTCAATACGATGCATTCCAGAAATTAGAATTTCCAGGTCAAAGAAATTGACCAGGTGCTTCACACCATGTCTTAAATCCTGGCCCCATTTTTTGTCCAAAATGGTGTTGAGTTGCTATTTAATTCACACTTGGCTACCATTTCCCACTTCCTTACCTAAGTACAGTGTGTATAGGCCAGATTTAGGCTGGAAAATCCCTCCTTCCACTGTCAATTCTGTTACCCCTCTGGGAGCATGGGAAGGTCACTTTTTGTTTGTGGGTTTATATTTTCCTATTACTTTCTCAGGAAATGAATGAATTTTTCTATCAATTGTTCTCTATCATCCCTTGTGGTTTGGCTCGAAGCCCTGGTCTCCAATCAAGGGTCATGACAGGAACTTGGCTCCTGCCAATACATTTAGAAATCTGGAATCCTTCCATAAATGCAAACCCCTTACACTCCCATCTTTCCCTATATTCTGCCACCTGGTAGAAAGCAAATCCCTGAATGCTTCTCCAAAACTCTCTTCCAACCCTAGGACCACCCAAGGCCTCCCTCACACTCTTCATTTATCTGCTAATTCATTCTCTCTCTCCTTTTCTAGAAAATAGTCCTCTTTGGCTTAACTGGTTGGAAATTACACTCTCAGTAAGCTAAGAGGGAAGGAATAAGAGGATATACCATACTATGGGCAGGGAGGGTGGTGAAAGGCCAGGGTTCATTTCAGCTTTAAAGCACTGGAGCTCCAAATGGACACAAATCATCACATAGAAACTCATGATCAGTGCACTTTAGAATGCTTCTCATCTCCCTTTGGGGGTTATTCTATTTCTATTAATGTAGTCAAGAATGGTGGCTATTTTTCTGGGCCAGATTATTTTGGTACTAACTGGTCTTTCACAGAAGCCATTTTCTCAAGTATGTTCTACATTAGCTACAAGCAATTGTTGGTAAAAACCTGTTACCATTCTGTATGTTTCCATTATATATATGTCTCTGTGTGTGTGTGCATATGAAAGAAGACTATATATTATTTTTATCAAAATATATTTAGGCCATGTACATTCTTTTAATTATACTATATATAAAAGTAATTTTATATTATATATTTTAAAATATAAACATATGTAAATAATATTACTATAACACATATGTAAGTAATATATATTTTGTGTTCTTCCATAATTACTTTTTTTAACCTAGACTGAAGATTTTACATTTTTCACAATTCAATTATATTTTGAGACTTCTTACTTTTCCAAAGCATGAAGAACTATTTGGAGCCTGTCTTTGTAATTTTATATTTTTGGTTAATATTCCAAACTAAGATAACATTGCCAGGTCTTCCAGGTCTGAAGCAAAATAGAGCAGCATTTTAGTTGTGTGGCCCTGGGGAACTTGCTTAAACTCTCTTTCCCTCTGCTTCCTATCACAGATGTTTATTGTAAGGATTAAATCAGCTAAACCAAGAAAAGCCTCAGGGATGGTGCCTGGCAAACTGCACGCTGTTAATACATGTTAGTGGACCGTTCTCCACACCTTCCTGCTACACTAAAGCAGAGAGAATTACCTCCTGAATCATGTTTGCAGAACTTCTGGGCACAGTGACTCAACTCCCAGCTATTCTTGTCATGGATTTTTTCTCTTGGAGCCAATCCAGCCATGGAGATCACTGGTCTTGTGACTTATTTTTTCTCTTTCAGTATGAAATCATTAGAACTGAGAAAATGAAAACATTCCTGTTATTACTTCCTGAGAGAAAGAAACTTAGTAACATGCTTTGGTAGGAATTGTTCTTCTTTCTCCTGCTGTGTCCCTCTTGCTGGTCCCACCAGGGCTCTTGGTCCTGAGCCTGATTTACACCAGGAGCATAATCTGATCAAAAAGAGGGAAACTAAAGAAAAAAGGCAGGATTGTATGAGGGGTTCTCACAATGGCAGTACATAATCCCTTATACCTCGTATTAAGTAGCCCCCTGTGTTTCCAAGTTACCTTTGTAATTTAGGTAAGTGAGCACGAAACACTTAAAAAAACACAAATGAAAACAAGAGAAAGGAAAGAGTGGGGAGGGGTTTGTTTATTTTTGAAAACAACAACGACAACAACATAGAGTAAAAGTTACCAGGTAAGTTCAAATATAGTAGTACTTTGTTTTCTTGGAAGATGAATGAAAGAAGTCACCTTACTGCCTCCAATCCAGTCATATCCCTGAACCCAATCATGACCAGCAGAGGTTGTTCTAAATTGTTTCCTCCAATATAGAGATAATTGCCAATAATTTTTCAGTGGTTGTTCTCTGTATTCTCTGTATTTTTTAGGGAAGCTGAACTCAGAAAACATACTTTGTCCATCTAGCCATCCATTTATCTTTATGGATCCATCTTTATTCATTCATTAATTCACTCAGTCAATATATATTGAATTTCAACCATGTGTCAGACACTGTTCCATGCCTCTAATGTTCTGCGTATAATGCAAGTAAAACTAAAGATAGCTAACATTTATTGATCCCTACCGATGTGCCAGTAACCCTCTTAGGTGTTTTACTTAAAATATGTGTTTAACCTCTGAAACAGCTTTATGATATATATTGTGATTATCTCCTTTTTAAATACGAGAAAGCAGACTCAAAAGGATTACATAACTTGTATAAGATTGCACACTTGTAAGTAAAAATGCAGTAATGCAGAAATGCAGTAACGCTATTTCCTCTCGTATTGCAGCCACTCCACTCCCAGCGAACCTTCCTACTGCATGCAGGCTTTATTCTTCCATCACTTTCCTCCTCTGTTTCTAAATGACATTTTCACCCCCATTTCCTGGATACTTCCTTGTTTTAATACACAGTAAGTTTATGTGACTGGTTTTGGCATTCATCTAATAAAAACAGCCATTAGGTATATATTCAATAAACATTTAGTGAAGCCAACTGATGAGCTCTGGGATGAGTACTAGGGATTCAGCAGTGAATGAGACGGAGGGTCGAGACAGGGCTCTGGGGGCTAGGCTGCCTTCGTTCGACCTCAGACCTGCCACTCGCTAGCTCCTCTAGCCATTATTTAGTATTTCTGTTGCAGTTTCCTCATCTATCAAATGGGAATAATAATGGTAATTATTAATTAATTGATAATCTAATTTTCAATTAAAAATCTAATGGAGTTGTCAGGATTAAATGACTTTATACATGCAAACCACTTAGAATAACACTTTGCAGCCACTAAATATTAAATAACTGGCATATGTTATTATTATTAGATGGATCCTACCCTCAAATGCCTTACAGTTTGGTAGACAGAAAAATAAGTCTCTTCCAACGATACTGTTAAACTAATCAGAAACTTGGTTAAGGTCATTTGATCATCTAAGGCTCTACAACAGTACAGTTTTACAGCTCTTATTTTAAAATGTTCCTCTCTAATCCATAAAGATATCTCAAGATAGGGCAATGCCATTACTTGGCGTATTATAGTTAACCAATACTGTATGTGGAACATAATGTGGTGTGATGCTTTTGAATTTGTGTCTATCTGCTGTTAAAGAGCCTGGCTGCTAATTGAGTTTCTGGAAAAAGTTGAGAAATGTCTTAGCTCAGGCTGGTATAACAAAATAACAGAGGCTGTAACTACAATCACACTTGCAAGTAGAAGATCTTTGCTTCAAACCTAGCAGTCTGGCTCTAGAAATCAGGACTTGGATGAGAGTGAAGTGAGTGAGGGCCTAGGGCATAAAATTTAAGGAGATACTTACTCTGCAGGTAATGCAAGTGCTGACCACACATTTGCAAGACATGAGAGTGAGTGTCTTCTTAATGTGCATTAAGTGCCTTGCTTACCTTACCTATCTAGTCCCAGCCCTATCCAGAGCCTACCTTTTACAACTCTACCTTTTAAAGCTTAACATCCTCTACAAAATTATACTATGGAGTAGAAAGGTCATACTGTGAACTGAGCTGGCATGGTTCTCACACAAGCTATGTACTTGAGCATCAAAGATAGTATTAAAATAGATGCAATCATAACATAATCTCCATACACTGCACTTAGAAAGTTATTTATGAAGCATCTGGTATATCTGGACATACAATCATCAAGTCACCTGATAGCCCTAGAGCTGGAATGAAATTTAAGAGGATCATTTGGTAAAAGGCATATACTTTAAAAAAACTGAGGCTTAAAAAAGTAAAATAATTTTCACAAAACGACAGAGCCAGAATTGGCAGAAATGAAAGTCGATCACTGGTTTTCTAATCCCAGTTTCACTCGATATCTCTGACTGTGTATTAGTCAGGATCCAGCAACAGAAGCAGAGCCACTGGAAGGGATATACACATGTTTCTTTTGGGTATTTGATCTTATGCAATTGTGGAAGCTGGCCAAGCAGGTTCTGTAAGGCTCTTGATTTCATGTCTGGTACTGAAGCTTCAAGTACATGAGGCAGGTGGCAAAAATGGGAAGATGGATGAATGTCCAGTGGGCAGGACAAGGACAGGCTGGAACCACAATCACGAGCTGCAGTTCCACAAATACGGACTAGAACCCAAGTCAGCTCTCACTGCCTCTAACCCCTCCTGCAGGAGAAGCAGGAGCCCTTCATCATGGAGCTAACTACACACCTGGCCCAGGATTCAGAGATGCTGAAGGAGGATTCAGGGGAAGTTGGAGTAGTTGCAGGTCTGGTACACCAAGGAGTTAACCCAGGAGATGGGCCATAGTATTCTGTGGTTCACAAACACACCTGCTTGAACGTTCCAAGCATAAAAAGGCTAAATAGTTGCTTCTTTTCCACCCTCTAAATCACATGCAAAAATGTCTACTGACTCATCCTGACTGGAAACACAAGGAAATTCTGGGAAACACAGTTCAGCCTAGCTGAGTTGAGACATGATTTATTATAAAGCCCCGACAGTTTCAACTCTACTTCTTTGCCTAGCTCAGACACTGTCATGTGAGCCTTTTGGCAGTGTCTCTTAAGATAGAATGCCTTTTCATTTTAAGAAAACATTAAAGAATAAAATGCATTCTTGACTTCTCCAATGATGGCAGAAGTCATAGCACCAGAAGCCTCTTCTAATAATGCAGCAGCACCAACAAATTAATTCATTCTGCATCTTTGTGTGTTCTAGGAGGAAGAAAACTCCAATAAAGTCTGTCTCAACAGAGGTCACCTCCCACCCATAAGACACGGAAATTCCAGTTCCTGCTGGGAGTTCTGGTGGCCATCCTTATCCCTAGTCTCTTGTCATTGTTCAAGGATTAGGGAAAATACCTCTCAACCTGCTAGATTTAAGCAGCAATAAATGGGATTGTTTATAGGGTCAGTGGGCCCAGGATACTAAGGGACAGACATCAGTCAAAAGCATTTTCCAAAAAAATCCTTTATATTTTAATCAAGTCACTATAAAGACATGATGTGTCCTAGTTTCTCAGATGTTCAACCCAACAGTCTCTTTCTTTAACTTCTGGGCTGCCTTTCAGAACTGATCAGAGTAGAGATTTGAAGATCCCCTGTTGGAGTATCCAACACAAAAGACTGTCTGGACTCAGGCACCGTACACATACCCTGTCACTGCTCCTCTCCATTGAGGTAATCTGTTTTTTCTCTAATCATCTCCAAATGATTGATAATGTTGATACCCCATATAAGTTTTTCTTTATCATTTGGACATTAAAAGGTGAGTTTCCTGTGTTCTCTAAAAGAGACAATAGAAAGCAATCCTTTGCTCTACTTTAGACCTTTATTATTACTTAATTAAATTATATCTCACAGGAAATGTTAAATCATTTCAAATAAACAAAAAATCCCCCAGTGAGCTTCTGTGCTTTTGTCCAAGTGTCACTGGCACACAAACTCCAGTAGTTCCTACAGTTTTATGTGTCTCATGGATCCCAGGAATGTGACTTATGTCTATAATGCTGTTCTATAGTGGGAGTGGCAAACTTTTTCTGTTAAGAGCTAAATAGTAAATATTTTCTTCGGCTTTGTGGGCAGTATGGTCTATGTATCAACTACTCAACCGTGCTGTAATAGTAGTGTAAAAGCAGTCATAGACAATACAAATTCCAATAAAACTTTATTTACAAAAACAGGTGGCAGACTGGTTTCAGCCCATGAGCTGTAGTGTGTTAACCTTTGCTCTCTGGCCCTGTGAATTCTTCATGTTCACACAGCATCTTGAAGAAATGAGGCCCAATAAAATATCTGGTTTTATTTCAAATCCGCCTTCTTGCTGTAAATGACCTACAGCTCAGGAATATCTCAATGAATACCCACACATGCTATCTGTCTTTACATTGGCTAAATCCTTTGACTAGATTATGAGTACTGTCCTGTCAGTTGTGACTCTTCTTTCCCTAGCAGGCTCCTCACAGCTCCCCAATTCACAATATTTTTCTCAGCACAACACTTTCCAGGGTGTCAAAATGTTCTTAACCATCAGCTCTGTTTTCTCAGAGCCTTTGTTGATGCTTTACAGAAGCCTAGGTAAATTGGGTTCCAGTGCTCCTGGTCTCCTGAGCTCCTGCTACATTGACACTGTGTTTATGCCGCTTGTGTTGATCCAGATGTGATATTAACTTCCCAGTACCCCCAAAACAGTCACACATAGTGCCACAAATGCTTCCTCTGTCTCATCCAGCAACCCCTACCTCAGAGGACACTCAGCTCCTCCTCTCATCTTCCTCCTATAATGAGGGACAATATGTTCTACTCTGACTCTAGAAAACGTATCAAGTTAATTTCTTTTATAAAAAAAAAAAAGAGAAAAATAGAAAGGAATTCCTTATGCTTCCCTCCCCTCCACCAAAAGAGGAATTCTGATGTTAACTGTTTAGTCTTCATTTCTATGACAGGGAACAAGGTTGTAGCTAGTGTTTATAACTTCTTTCTTTTACCTATCTTCAGAGTGACCAGACAACCTACAGAATGGGAGAAACTTTTTGCAATCTATGCAGCTGACAAAGGTCTAATATCCAGCATCTGTAAGGAACAAATTTATAAGAAAAAAACAACTCCATTAAAAAGTGGGCAAAGGACATGAACAAACACTTCTCAAAAGAAGACATACATGCAGACAACAATCAAGTGCAAAAAGCTCAACATTACTGTTCATTAGAGAAATGCAAATTAAAACCACAGTGAAATATCATCTCACGCCAGTCATAATGGCTGTTAATAAAACGTCCAAAAATAATAGATGCTGGCGAGGTTGTAGAGAGAAAGGAACACTTTTACACTGTTGGTGGGCGTGTAAATTAGTTCAGCCATTGTGGAAGACAGTGTGGTGATTCCCCAAAGACCTAGAGGCAGAAATACCATTCAACCCAATAATCCCATTACCGGGTATGTACCCAGAGGAGTATAAATCATTCTATTATAAAGACACATGCACGTATATGTTCATTGCAGCACTATTCACAATAGAAAAGACATGGAATCAACCTAAATGCCCCTATGATAGATTAGATAAAGAAAATGTTGTACACATACACTATGGAATACTACGCAGCAATAAAAAGGAATGTGATCATGTCTTTTGCAGGGACAAGGATGGAGCTGGAGGCCATTATCCTTAGCAAACTAACACAGGAACAGAAAACCAAATACCGCATGTTCTCACTTATAAGAGGGAGCTAAATGATGAGAACACATGGACACATAGAGGGGAACAATGCACATTGGAGCTTACTGGAGGGCAGGGGGTGGGAGGAGGGAGAGGATCAGGAGAAATAACTAATGGGTACTAGGCTTAATACCTGGATGGTGAAAGAATCTGTACAATCAACCCCCATAACACACATTTACCTGTGTAACAAACCTGAACATTGTGCACATGTGCCCCTGAACTTAACAAAAGTTTTTTTTTAAAAAATTTTTTTTAAGACAGAGTCTCACTCTGTGTGCCCAGGCTGGAGTGCAGTGGTGCAATCTTGGCTCACTGCAGCCTCAGCCTACCAGGCACAAGTGATCCTCCCACTCCAGCCTCCTGAGTAGCTGAGACTACAGGTGCATGACGATGTATCTGGTTAGTTTTTGTGGGTTTTTTTTTTGTAGAGATGGGGCTTTGATATGTTGTCCAGGCTGGTCTCAAACCCTTGAGGCTCAAATGATCTGCTGGCTTTGGCCTCCCAAACTGTTGGGATTACACGCGTAAGCCACTGAGCCCAGCCTATGACTTCCTTCTTTTACCACCTGTTCCATATTACACTTGCCCTTGGCAAACACCGGTTCTTGTCATGACTCCTTATCTGGTGAGCTGTCCCATACCTTCATTATTAAAGGGTCACTACCATTAGCAGTCCTCACTGCATTGAATTGTTTTCATTTTAATATTGATTTCAGGATATGGAAATACAAAGAGGCACCCCAGAAGACCTCCTGCAAGCCACCATACTCCTTCTTACCCACACTGTGTGGTAGCAACCCCATTTTCCCTTCATAGCCAGGATAAACCACCCATCAGAACAATAATCACATTTTTTAAGCCTGCTGGTTAATTGGCATAAGGAGTACAAAGTGGCTGGGGACAGTTTTACTTTCCAGGTTAATGGAGCTACAAATCAATGTAAATCCATCACTCTGGTCATCTCTCCTTCTAGGAACAATGAACATCCAGGTGAACCGTTCAAAGCTCTTTCCACTGGGGGAATGTCCCATAACCACTGTCCTTCAGAATCATCCCTAAATGTGACAGGAGTACTGCACTGGCCATTTTTGGGTGATGCCAGTGTATCGTGCAGAACCATCTATAAAGTAGACCAAATAGTCTCTTCCTCAGTCAACTGGTCACATGGAACTCCCCATGAGAAGACAGATGAGAGAGAAGGGGCAATGTAGTATGAGTAGGGGTCACAGGAATCTTGCTCATGTGACTTGTGCCTTCAGGACCTACATAAGTCTAATTTCATTTACCACTTCCATGTGATGGAATACTGCTGTGCACACTCAACTTTAAGGTTTGATGGGTCAGATAACATCCAATTCATAGCTCAGGTCTTGGGCCATCGTTAAACATTCAGTCTCTACTAGAGCCCCAAAGTAAGCCAGCCACTGTTCATCAAAAGAATAGTTATCTGCAGGGGATGACATAGCTGTGCTCCAAGATCCTAAGGGTATCTTCTGTGATTTACCTGCTAAAGGTGCCATAGAGCCTCCCTATCTGTCACAGACACTTTGAGCACCATCAGATCTGTTGGGTCGTATAACATGAGTAGCAGAGCAGCTTGCCTTTAGCTTAGAGCTGTTGCATTCTCTTGTTCTGGGCCCTACTCAAAGCTGGCAGCCTTTACGGTTATTCAGGAAGTGGGCTAGAGAAGCAGGCCCAAATGAGGTATATGTTGACCTCCAAAGAGGTCCACTAAGATCAGTTCCTCTTTTTCAGTGGTAGAAGAAAACAGATACAGAAATGTATCCTTCATATTGGAAAGGATATATCAACATGCTCCAGAAAATGGACTTCTGGAAATTGCAATAAGGTGGCAGTCCTCTGAATTTATAAGGGGTTTATTTCCCACCCACTTGTGTCTTGCTAAGGTGTCTAGAATGCTTGCTATTTCCTGCTTACTTGGTCTAAATCAGCAAATACTCTCAGTATCACATTGGACCACATGATGTATTGTGAAATGGAGAAGTGACAAGTTTTGGCAGGTAAAAATCTTTGCAGTTCTGGAGAATTACATATCCCTAAAATAGGACAATGAAGGTGGATTTCTGGCCCTGACTGGTAGAAGCAAACTGCTTCAGCTGATCTTTACCAACACAAATAGACAATATAACATTTGTCAAATATATTGTGGCACACCACATGCTAGGGAATGTGTCAACTTTCTCCAAGAAAAAGACATTTAGAATAGTAGCTAATTTGGAGTGACCACCTGGTTAAGTTGATAATAATCCACAGCTATTCACCAAGATTCATCTGCACTTTGCACAGACATAATTGAGCAATCCTTCAAAGAGGAAGAAATTGGAGTAAAGGTCACACAACTTATGTCTGACCAGAATTCAAAGCTGTGTGTCTCCAAAGTCTAGGCCCACATACCCACAACTGAAGACCTTAGTGGCTCTGTAAACTCATCAGGTTGCTACCTACAAATCTGTACCTGCAGATTCATTACTAAAAATTAGTCTCACATTTTAGTAAAGAATAAAGTTTTAAAAAACCTCATCCTCCCCCAAATTTTAAATACAGCAAAGTATGGAGGGTCAGTTATAGGACATTAACCTTTGGTAAGGAAATTAATATTTTTGAAGCTACAATTGCATTGCTGTATTGCCAACGCATCGCTTTAAATTTCCCCAAAAGAGGAACATATAAGCTTCAGAAACTCCAGTCTCTCATGTACAAACTTTCATGTCATCTTAAAGTATTATATGGTTGACTTCAGAGAAAATTAATGATTATGTCATCAAAGTTTTATTTGTCGAATATGTTGAAGCCTTTGCACAATGTTGAAGAGAAGAATAAAATATTAATTACAGCAAAAAAAAATCCTTAAAGATATACCTACATTAGACCTAAAAGTTTTGTTTCTAGGACATGATCCTAGTGAAATTACCATGGATATTGAGCTTATCCTGGCTTAAAAAATAGAAATAAACTAAACTTCTTAAAGTATTATTATTATTTTTTTGACTCTGTCACCAGGCTGGAGTGCAGTGGTGAGATCTTGGCTCACTGCAACCTCTGCCTCCTGGGTTCAAGTGATTCTCCTGCCTCAGCCTCCCGAGTAGCTGGGACTACAGGCATGCGCCACCACGCCCAGCTAATTTTTTTTGTATTTTTTAGTAGAGACGGGGTTTCACTGTGTTGGCCATGATGGTCTCGATCTTTTGACCTCAGGTGGTCCACCTGCCTCAGCCTCCCAAAGTGCTGGGATTAGAGGTGTGAGCCACCGTGCCTGGCCCTAAGTATTTTTAAATAAAGTAAATCATTTAAAGTATTTTTATACTTTTTTTTTTTTTTTTTTTTTTGAGACAGAGTCTGTCTCTGTCGCCCAGACTGGAGTGCAGTGGTGCTATCTTGGCTCACTGCAAGCTCCGCCTCCCAGGTTCACACCATTCTCCTGCCTCAGCCTCCCGAGTAGCTGGGACTACAGGTGCCCGTCACCATGCCCGGCTAACTTTTTGTATTTTTAGTAGAGACAGGGTTTCACCGTGTTAGTCAGGATGGTCTCAATCTCCTGGCCTCGTGATCCACCCGCCTCGGCATCCCAAAGTGCTGGGAAGCATTTTAAAATAAAGTACATCATTCAAATGATTTAAAGTAAATCATTGTAACTCCAAATGACAAAATAATACATGCAACCATTAAAAATGATTTCAAAAAATACTGAATGACATATTTAGATTTCTACTATTGAGTGGGAATAAAAGTAGATAACTAAATAATATATATAGCTTGAGCCTATATTTGTGAAATTATGTATCAGAGGAAAATAAGTTTGAAAGTACATACCAAAATGGTAACTATATTGAACCTACATAGTAACTAGAATCCATTAATAATCAGCAAATAAATTGGATTTATAAAAAAATTACTGTCAGGAAAAATATTTAAAAAACACAATCAACTAACATCTATTAAGTGAAAGGCACTATTCTAAGGACTTAACACATATTATCTTATCCATACTTTGAGATGTCACTAGACAATATTAATTCTATTTTACAGAAGAGAACTCTAACTCAAGAAGAAGTTAAAAATCTTACACTAGTTTGCACAGCCAGCAAATTGTAGATTTTGCCTTGAATGTGGGCAGCCTGACCCCTGAGTCTGCACTCCTAACTACAATCCTGGACCTTCTATTTTCCTCTTCCAAAGGAGAGTGGATAAAGATCATATGAAGGATATCTCCCATGTAGTATTGAGTATTGGGGCACACATTACATGAACAGGAGGGTTCATGTAAGATAATTTAAAAATAGATAATTTGTGGGAGTAAACTTGATGTTCATAAACAAAGATATTTTAAGTTTCATACTCATAGCCACCCACAGCTTATTCCCCATTCCTTAACTCCCCTGAGTTCCACTTTCCATCATTCTCCACCCTGCCCTGTAAAGTGGGAGGTTTACAGCAGAGACTATACTTGCCAGTTCCAGTGTCCTCCGGCTACTGGTTGGGTTTTGTTGACAGGCGGCACCTGCAGGAGATTGAAAGGATGGAGAAAGTGATGGTAGAGTAATTATTTCTTTGGTTCTCTCCCTGCTGGGACTGCCTGGAGCAGGCTGTGTCAGTCTACTAAGGAATAATTTTCCTTTCAGGGAAGCTTCTGTGAGACTTTCTCCTTCCATTTTCCAGTAACAATCTCATCTCTCTGAGCCTAAGGGTGGTTAACAGCTGAACTGCTACTACCTGGGGCTACTGCACTATCTTATGCTTCCCCTGCCCAACAACTGTTAAATAGTCTGTTTGCAAATCAGCTCTCTTTGAATCATTCCATTTTGAATGCCCTTGTTAGGATCCTGACATACAAGTTGTGATTCCTGTGTTCACAAAGCTGACACTGAGTATTTTGGAAACACATCACATGAACAGGAGGGTTGAAGATAATATAAAAATAGAGAATGTGTGGGAGTAAACTTGATGGTTATAAACAAAGATATTTTATTTGACATTCATAGCCACCCACACCTTATTCCCCAGTCCTTATTTCTCTGTCCTGGATAGACTAGATCCACTTCAGGAATATTTGTAAAGCATGTTGCATGGTAATCTTGATGCACTCTGCAGTTTTACAGATGCTGCTATCTCAGAATAATTACACAAAAGCAATTCTCTCTGCAGTTCTCAGGGCAATGTACAGAGCTTCTGGCAAACACAGACATTAAGTCACAGAGCACTTTATAGACCACTCTTGCTCTGGAACAGATTTATGAGGTTACTTGGTAAACCCTCTTTAATTAGAAACTGGGAAATGGAAAATAGTCAGACATGAGTAAAACATTTTTTTATAAAGCCCCCTTATTTTCCACTCAAGATAACACAAAGTACAGACTGAGTATCCCTTATCCAAAATGCTTGGGACTAGAAGTGTTTCAGATTTTGGAATATTTGCATATACATAATATTTCAGGCACTGGATCCAAGTCTAAACATGAAATTAATATGTGTTTCATATACATCTTATACACATAGCCCGAAGGTAATTTTATATAATATTTTAGATAATTTTGTGCATAAAATAATGTTTGTGTACACTGAACCATCATCAGAAAGTAAAGGTGTCACTATCTCAGCCACACATGTGGACAGTCTGTGGTTGTTTGGCATTACCATCATTCTTGACTCTGAATTTATATGCTACCAATACACAGTCATTTTCTTACATTAATTCACACATAAGAATTTTACAGTAAAAAAAGACATATCATTAATACAGTAAGAAAGAATGTGTTTAGTGTAACTAAACAGCACCGTAGCATCACTGGAATATCTGCGTCAGCTGTTAAATGACAGCAACAACAAACAACAGCAGGCTTTCAGTCTCCACCTACGATGCTGTGTTTTGATTAAAAAGTTACTGTACAAGGTATTTTTTATGTGAGAATCTGAGGATAGAAAACATATATCATATGTAGAAAACATATATCATATGTAGAAAACATATATCACAGCTGAAGGGGGCTGGGAGGTTCTTTCTTAGGGACGCTGAATAAACTGTGTGTTGTACACATGCATTTTGATTGCAACTTGTCACATGAGGTCAGAATGGAATTTTTCATGTTGGCCCAAAAATGCTTTGAATCCCGGAGCATTTTGGATTTCGGATTTTTGGATAATGGATGCTCCACCTGTAATAATAACATAGCATCTTCTTTGGTTTTTAGTTCTCTAATGTTGAGGTCTCTCTCATTAACTAGTGAGCTATTTTACAAGTCTGAACACGGCAAAGATTGGAGAACTTGCAATTTAGGAGGAGCCAATGGAAAATGTTTGTCTATAGTCAAGCACCATGGACAACATCTTTTATGAGTTTCCAATCTTTCCCAGTGTTAGAAACTAGACTGCATATTATCAATACTCACTAGATATTAATTGACCCTATGAACAACGTTTTAAAAATGTAAAAGGAAAGTAAAATAATTCCAATTCAAGTCCCAAAGAACAAAAGCATCTTTTCTGTATCACTTGGTTTATGTAGTTGAAAGCTACTTATACACTGTTCAAAAATGATTTTCCACAAAAGGATATGTTTACTGATTCCGATGGCAGCAGCGGCCCATCTGGAGTGGCCTCTGTGAAGACGCCAGCTGCACCAGGGGAGGTGTGACCAGGACTGTGTACTCCATGGAGATGGTGGGAGCCCTGTCCCCTTCCGAGTTGGCAGGTCAGGAGCCCCACCCTCCCAGGCACAGTTACAGCTGCCCAGCTGTAGCTGCAGACCTAGGCATCCCTGCAGTTTGGGGGCCCAGGACCCCATGGCCCCCACTCCCCAACCCCCTGCACCCCACTCCTTTCCCCTCACCCCTGCAAGCTCAGAAGTGCCTGCTCCTACTGCCTGGCCTCTCCCTGCTCCTGGCACCCACTCCAGAACAAAGTTGTGGCCAAGCCTAGGTGCTGCTGTGACCTGGTTAGGTGTGGATGTGCTCAGGGTGGCACCAACATGCCAGCCCCCTGCTGCCTGGGCCTCCTCCAGACTTTGGGGGCCAATGAGCATGGGAGGGAGGCTGAAGAGGATGGTGCTGAGGGTTGCTTAGCATGGGCCTGCGGGTTCCCCTCAGCACAAACAGCCCAGGGGCCGTGGATGACATGCAGATGGCAGCAGGAAGCAGATAGGCCCCTGGGCAGAAAGGGGCAGTCCCAGTGAAGCACCACCTTGAAGCCAGGGAGGGCCTGAAGCCTGGGGGCCAACCTGTCAGTTCCAGGTGGTGTCCACAGCCCAGAGTGAGAACTTATGGTGCTTTTTCTGGGCCCACCCATGGCCACCCATGGACCAATCAGCATGCACTTCCTCCCTTATGAGCCCATAAAAACCCAGGACTCAGCCAGACTGGGACAGATGTCAGGATGACCTGCCTACGGATAGGAGCTACCCACTCTGGGTGTCCTCTCTGCTGAGGGCTGCACACTTGTCAGGACAACCTGCCTGTGAATAGAAGCTACCCACTCCAGGTTTCCTCCCTGCTGGGGGCTGCACACTTGGGATTACCTGCTTGTGGATAGGAGCTACCCACTCCAGGTCTGCTCTCCACTGAGCTGCACACTCATTGGGACAAAAGCTACCCACTGGGGGTCTCCTCTCCACTGAGAGCTGATCACTTGTTGGGACAACCTGCCTGTGGAAAGGAGCTACCCACTTTGGGTCTCCTGAGAGCTGTACTGTTGCTCAATAAAGGACTTCTTCACCTTGCTCACCCTCCAGTTGTCTGCATATTTCATTCTTCCTGGATGTGGGACAAGAACTCAGGACCCCCTGAATGGTGGGACTGAAAGAGCTGTAACACAAATAGGGCTGAAACATGCCCCCACCACCCCGCCTGCTTGCCATGTTGCCAGCAATGAGAAGGAGAGAAGGGCGCCAGAGAAGAGCAGAGGCCCTTCCAGGAGCCCAAACCTAGAGGCTCCCCAAGCCAGGGCTGTGCCACCCTCTTTGGGGCACTGTGGTTTCTGGCATCTCCAAGTTTCTGGATGCCAGCACATTCCCCTTATCCAGACTTGGGTGCCCATAGGAGAAGCTGCCTGTGGTGCATCTGATCCAGCAGTAGGCTTGCATAGAACTGGCATCTGTACTGGTGCCTGCAGCTGCCCACCCCACCAGAGCAGCTGGCTTGCTGACTCTCCACAGTGGCTGGACCCCACACTCACTTGCTCATGCACCTCTCACCACTCTACACCTGGCTTGCCCTTGGAGGCGTGGGATCTGGTTGGTTAGCATGAGCCAAGCACAGCCTGCCAGGCCAAGTGGGCAAAACAAGCCCAGCAGGCCTGAGTAAAGCTCAGGCAAAGGTGCCAACAGCCACACAGGCTTCTGGCTGGAAAAGTGACACCCTAAGGATCTTATGACAGTTCCATATGCTATCAGTACTTCTTTGAACTAAATCTATGCTTCTCAAGCAACTTTTGATTAATCATAACTTTCTGTGTAGGTTTTGTATTGCTTTTGCATGATATGTTTGGTAGGGTTAGAGGACAGGAGAGTTTTTACCATGGCAAATAGAAAGGATCACAGAGATGAAGTTGTTTTCCTGAACATAAAACCAACCAAAGATGCAAGCATGTTAAAAGTGACATTTGTAGTTTTTGGTAGCAATCCACCAAAAGGTCTCTGGTAATTTCCCACAAAATGGAGCACTTAGTAAGTAAAGTCCAATACCACTAACACAACCTTCTCTTGTTTTTATAATCTTTCTAAAGTCAGAATAAGGTCACCATCCCTGCAGCAAAACCAAACCTGTTGTCATCCAGCAGAAATTCAGGATCTATTCATGGACCAATAGGCTTGCAGTTCATTTAAGAAAGTTCACTGAGGGAGTCTTGGAGGTGGTGAAGGGCAATTAGGAGGAAGAGAAGTGAAAGTCAAAGCCAAATTGGCCCTGATAGCCTGATATCTATTTTGTATGTGAAGAGAAGTTCTAGGAAGAAAGAGGTAAGGAATTCACGAAGACTTGATGGAATCTCTAGTTGCCTCTCCCCTTTGTTCTGCCTCAGCTGCCAACAGCAACATGTTAGTATGTTTTAAAGTAACTCCAACAACTGCACATGTAATTGGGCTTGGCAGTTTTTACTGTTCCCTTCACAAAAAGTGATTGTCAACTGAGAGGAATCCTAGACAAGAGCCCACTGAGATTTCTGAGGAAATGTGAGGAAAGAGTTTGGAATTGTTTTGATGAAATTTACTGCAAATATGAAAAATACATTTAATATATAGAATTAGAATCTTGTAAAGAGTGCTTCTCAAACATTCCTCATGTGAGTCACCCTGCGATCTGATAAATTTGCACTCTGATTCAGTAGTTTGGAGGTGAGGCCGGAATTTTGGCGTTTCTTACATACTCCCAGATGATCTCAAGGTGCTGGGCCAGGGACCATTCTTTGCATAGCAAGGTTGTAAAAAGGCTGGGGTACTCTGATGATATCTGCAGAATGAAGATATAAAAATGTCAAGGTTTGCTTAGCAAAGCTGTGATTCAGACAGGAAGAAAGATACTGAGTTTCCATGACCCTTTGCTCATTGTGCTGTCATTTAGGAGCCTTAGGCTGTAGGTACAGAGAGACAAAGAAAAGAGAGACTCCAACAAGTGCTGAATGGAGAATGCAGAGGCAAAGAGAACAGCTTGTGAGCAGACTTCAGGGATGACTTGAAGCCACTGAGGGAAGACTTACTAGATACTCAATGCTGTTTAATTCATGCCTCATTGCCTGCATAGTAGCTTGCCACTGTCAGATGGTATATTCTGATTTTTTGTTTTGGAAAGTTCAGTCCATTTGTGTGTGCTAAATGAGAGAGCTAGCAATCGTATGCTTTCCCATAGGGAATACCAGGAGTTTACAAGTCCTTAGCACTAGTCAGGTAACAATAAAAATCTTGTTTTCTATTATCTCATCTTTCCCTGATTCTAGCTTGAAGAAGCCAGCAGTAAGCATTGGGTAGGTGGGTAAGGAAAGACCTGGGAAAAGGGAAAAAACAGATCACATACCCCTTCCCATGGCTGGACTTCATCTTAAGCAGGCCTGAAGTAAAAGAGGGAGAGAAACTTTTAATTGAAAAGCGAGATTGGAATTGGATTGGTTACGGCAAAAAAATCAACCGGGCTGTTCAGGGATAGGGAGGGGAGCTCAGGAATAGCACATTGCAGGGCAGCAATAGAGAGAATTTCTTAATGAATCTGAGCAAGTTCAGCCCATTCAATATAAACTAGTGTTAGATGCACAGGTCTGAACAAGGAAGAATAAGAATAAACCACAGAAGGTACAGAATGAGACTAGAGTTCCATTCTCCTCTGCACTGAGAGGGGGCTGGACTTGACCTATGCCAATGAGTTTTCCCACATTTCTAAGACATTTATTTCATCTTGTAATCAAGAGCCAGCATTCTCTCTGTTTTTCAAGAGAAGCCAGGATTATATATTTTTATGTGAGCTCTTCTGATTTTTTAAATTTTAATTTTAATTAATTAATTTATTTTTTTGAGACAGAGTCTCGCTCTGTCACCCCGGCTGGAGTGCAATGGCACGATCTGGGCTCACTGCAACCTCCTCCTCCCGGGTTCAAGCGATTCTCCTGCCTCAGCCTCCCAAGTAGCTGGGATTACAGGCGTCCGCCACCAAACCCAGCTAATTTTTGCATTTTTAGTAGAGATGGAGTTTTGCCATGTTGGCCAGTCTGGTCTTGAGCTCTTCTGATTTTTAACTGTTGACTACTAATTCAAATTTCTAGAACACCCAGAGGGTCCAGCTAGTTTGGCAAAGGATGCATATCTGAGGGCCTCTGGCTATGACTTCTGGACTAGGCATCACATCCAATTACTCACATTTATGTAGGAGGGCACTGAAAGCTTGGACTTAGTCATTTCTGTGTCCTCAGCTCCAGGCTAGTTCTTTAGTAGGTGTCCATACATGTCGTTAATAGGAATCAAAGGCAACTATGGGCTGGAAATTAAAGACCCTTAGACAATAATTTCTAGAAATTCTTCTGGTGCTAGAATGTGTCACTACTAGCTACCTTTCACCTTTTGTGATGAAACTGACTGAGAAGCCCAGCATAGGAAAAGGAAGAGGAACCCTTGCTCACCATCGCGGGTCAAAGCCTGGAGCGTCCTGGATATCTGAACTCCATCTTCAAGTGCATGCTAGTAAACCTTTTATCAGCGCTTCCAACCGATACAAAACAGAATGGGACATGTTTAAATTGCCTCCCTTTGGGAGGCAGAGCAGTCTGCCCTATATGTGCTCTGTAAAGCCTCCTTCCCTTTACTGAGCACACGGAGATGGAGGGCCTTGAACTGTTAAGCACTGTAATGTGTGTGGAGGTGGGGAAAACACAGCCAAAGACCTGTGAGACTCTGAGGCCCCATGTACCAGAATGTGTCGGCACCTCTAAGTAGGAGGCCCAAGCGTGCATAGGCCCAGGCACGGTCTTCCTGGGGAACTGCTGCCCCCTGCTGGCAATGAAGGGTGAGACAACATTCGGTTCTAATCAGCTCAGCCAATCTTCTCCACAGCTACCCAACCTCTCATCCATAAGCCAGGTGAGTTGGGCCTTCCTGTTTTGAGCCTCAGGTTCCCCAGCTTCTCGCTTCCTCCATTATGCACTGAGGGCAGGAGCCAGGTATCCTTGTTCAGCTCGGAATCTGCAACCCTTAGGAGAGTGGCCTATCACACAAAGAACTGCTGAATGAAAATGGGTTAAATTCTCGTTAGTGAAGAAGAGCTGGATCTTTGGCATTAGGCTACTTGAGTTTAAATATCATCTTCATGGCTTGAGTCTCTATATCATCTTCTGAAGAAAGGGAAAACACCTCTGTTGGGTGGTTACTGATTCAACACGATAATGAATGTAAAGTATTAGGATTGTATCTGTCATATAGCAAGGGTTCAATAAATAGTAACTATTAGTATTTTTTTAAATAGGCTTATCGAAGTATGACAGATGAAGATTAAACTGCACATATTTAAATTGTACATTTTGATGAGTTTTCACATGTGTATATACCTGTGAAACCATCACTACAGTGAAGATAACAAATATATTTATTCCCTCCAAGTTTCCCCATGCCTCTCTGTCATCCAGCCTCCTCTCCTCCCCAAAGAAAAATGTCCCCTCTCCAGGAAACCACTAATTTTCTGTGACTGTAGATTAATTTACAATTTCTATATTTTTATGAAAATGAAATGAGACGTACTGTTTTTGTTTGTCCTCTTTCTCTCAGAATAATTATTTTAAGAGTCATTCATGTTGCTGTGTGCATCAGAAGATCATTATTCTTTTATTGCAGAGTAATATTCCATTGTATAGATACACCACAATTTGTTTATCCATTTACCTGTTGATGGGCGTTTGTGTTGTTTCCAGTTTATGGCTATTACAAATAAAACTGCTATGATCATTTGTGGACAAACACTTTCATTTCTCTTGAGTAAATACTTAAGAGTAGAATAGCTGGGCCATGTGGTAGATATACTTATAATCTTTTATCTAAAGTGATTGTACCATTTTACATTCCCATCAGCGATGAAAGAGTTTCCCAGCTGCTTCACATCCTTGCCAACACTTTTTAATTTTAGCCATCCTGGTGGGTAGAATAGTGTTATCTCATTGTGGTTTTCATTTGCATTTTCCTAATGATTAATGGTGTTGAACATCTTTTCACATGTTTATTCATCATCCATATATCTTCTTTAGGGAAATGTCTGTCCAAATATTTTGCTCATTTTTGATTGGGTTTTTAGTTTTTAAGGAGCAGACCAAATCATTTTATAAAGTTAAAAAAAACTTACTGAGATACAATCTGCATACCATTCAATTCACCATTTAAAGGGAACAATGGCATTCAGTATATTTGCAGAGCTGTGCAACTATCATCGCAATTAATTTTAGAACATTTTCATCACCCTAACTTCCTCTTCTTCCCCATCCTTTAGCCATCAACCCACCATCATCCCTAGGCAACTACTAATCTACTTGCTGTCTGCAGAGATTTGCCTATTCTGGACATTTCATGCAAGTGGAAGGGTCTTTTGTGAGTGGCTTTTTAAATTTGGCATAATGTTTTCAAGATTCATCCATGTTGTAGTTTGTATCAGTGCTTCATTTTTAAATTATAGAAGAATATTCCATTGTATGAACATATCAAATTTTAGGTACTCATGTATTCATCAGTTGATGAACATACGGTTGTTTCCACTTTTTGGCTATATTGAGTGATGCTCCTATGAACATTCATGTACAAGTTTTTATGTAAACATCAGGTCTTATTTCTATTGGGTATATACTTGAAAGTGCAGTTGATGGGTCATATGATAACTCTATGTTTACCTTTTTGAGGAACTTCCAGACAGACTGTTTTCCAAAGTGGCCACACCATTTCACATTTCCAGCAGCAGTGTGCAAGGGTTCACATTTCTCTACATCCTCATCAACACTTGTTATTACCTGTATTTTTTATTATAGCTATCCTAGTGGGTATGAAGTGGTATCTCATCATGGTTATAAAACGTCTTTTTTTAGAAAAAAAAGTTATTTTACTTTGAAGGGGTCCAATTTGTTGATATTTTTTCTTTTATAGGTTGTGCTTTTTGTGTTGTATTTAAACAATCTTTGACAAAACTCAAATTCCTTAAGATTTTCTCCAATTTTTTTCCAGGAACTCCTATATTTTTAACTTTCAAATGTATGTGTATGGTCCATTTTGAGTTAATTTTTCTATGACTTAAGGGTCTAGGTTCATTGTTTTGCATATAGCTATTCAAGTGTTCTAGCACCATTGTTAAAAAGATTATTCTTTCCCCATTGAATTGTCATGCAACCTTGGTAAAAATCAATTGGGGGTCTACTTCCCAGTATTCAGTATTCTTATTCTTATTCAGTATTCTTATTTTTAAAAGGCAGCCTTAACTTAGGGCTGATCTTGCTCCAATACTGAGACAATAGTCTTATGAATCTTTTATTGAGTGCCTTGTGTGTTACAATGTTTTCCCACTCTGGCTGGTTGTAACTTAAACCATTCCAAGTTTTGTGTGAGCCTTGGGGATCTTACCGTTTGCAGGTGGTTCTTTCCACTAAACTATGGTCTAGCATAGTTTCTTCACATGCAAACTGTTAGTTAAAGACTTGAAGGAACCCATCTGCAGCTCGCCACAGCCTCTCTCTCTTCAGCTCTCTCTGCTCCAGCATTCTGCCCTGCAACTCTGCTGCCTTAAGAGAATTCCTACTGCCAGATGAGAATGCTTTTTTAATTCTCATTTTTCTCCTCTATTTAGATAAACTGCTGGATTTTGCTTGGATTTGGCCTCCCTAAACTACAGCCTGGAAAATCTGTCCAGGCAATTATCTGAGGCATTGCAGGGATCATTTCATTTGTTTTCCTTTTCTCAAGGATTGCTCTTTCTTTTGCACTATTTGTTGTCCAATGTCTGAAATTATCGTTTCATACTTTTTCCAACTTAGCTGTTTAAAGTAGGAGAGTAAACCAGGTCACTGTTACTCTATCTTTGCTGGAAGCAGAACTGCGATTAGTATTGTTTCTGTCTTTAATTCACCAGTCTGGCTTATGATATAAAGTGACCATCCCAAACACACATGTTCATATATGCACACACACACACACACACACCACTGCTACCTCCTGTTTTCTATAAAACTTTCTTTTTATAGTTGTGAAAGTTGTCAAAATCAAAATGAAGTCCTTTATATTAAAGTCCTGGCAAATGGACCCATGGAAGGCCATAAAGGGAGTGTTCTCACACATATGCCTGAAATTCAGAACTATCACAAAAGACTGCCAAAAATGCAGTCTTGCACAGAAAATACTTCTGCAAGGATGTCTATTCAGCAACTGTCAGACCTTGGACCAATGCCACCCTTGTTATTGATCCTCGTAGCCAAGGACAATTAATTCAAAACAACTTATTTATTCTTTCTCATTTTGCCTTTAAAAACTTCCCCTTGTCTTAACTTCTTTAAATATGCACATAGTATAATATGGCACACTTATTCACATTGCAAACCTGAATAAATATCATTTTCTTATGTAGAGTCTCCTTTTCTCTTTTTATTAAGTTTAACTTGGAAAAGGTATGGGTCATCCACCAGTCACTGTGGATCACAATGGCCCAAAGCAGGAAGTAGGAGAAATCTTCCCCTACCTGAGTGAAGGAACTTCGTGGTTATATTTTCATTCATTCACTCACGGATGAAAACCTGGATTTAGTTTGCCTGGGTTGCATTTTGGGCTACATCACTTTTTACTTTTGTGAAATTGTGCTAAGCCCTCTACATACAGTGTCTCACTTAATCCTCAAAACTACCTTCATACACCCATTTTACAAGTGAAGACGCTGAGGATTAGAAAGGGTAACTATATTGCCCAATGTCTGACACACAGAAATGCTGCTCAATCTGTTGCTCGTTTCTCAGTACTCACTTCACTTAAGCTGTCATTGGCACTTGCCTGGGCTGATCATTTCCTCTTTCATGAAATTTCTTTCTTCAGTTCATGTCAAGTACAACACACTCGTTTCTCCTCCAACCTCATTGTCTTCTCAGCTTTTATATCTTCTGAATCTCTACGTGTGTTCTTTGCTACTTATGCTTACTTTACAGGGGATCTCCTCCAGCCTCATGTCTTTAAATACTGTGTCTAATCTGATTAGTCACAAATCATATCTCTAGCCTGGAGCTTGAATACATCTATATATCCTAGTCCCTACTCAACATCTCCATGTGGATGTTTTTGCAATCTTCTCCTTTTTGTTCCAAATCCATTCCCTGTCCTACCTCTGCTCTGCTCTGTCTTGTGGAGGGTGGAGTGGTCTGACCTCTGCAGGCTCTTGTGTCAGCCACCTTTAGCCTGCCTAGGATCCTCAGAAGGGACTTGTGGAAGACTGAAGGAAGAAAGAAGAAAGAAGGGGAGGTCCAGCTATTTCTAGCGCCTCTCTTTCTTGGCCATGAGTAGTGTCTGACAGAGACTGTTGCTCAACTTCTGGTCTATGGTGTGACACTTCCTTCATCCAATAATGCCCCAGCTCTTTCCACTGTTGCTAATAATTTCTGTGGTGCCACCCAAACCCTGTTTGTCTTCTCAGCAATGTCATTACCTGTGTAACCATGTCCTCTGTTTGCAATGCCTAGAGTGGCTTCTATTTCCTGACATGGCCTGAGTTGACACAGGTCTCTAAAAGGCATCTCAAAACCAACACATCTAGAACAAACTCCTAATTTCCCTCTCAAGTTGTTCTTCCTGGTAGTTTGTCCATTCAAATTCATGGCAACTCCATTAGTGCCATCCTTGATGCTACTGTCCCTCTCATACCTGTATTCAATCCACCAGCAAGTCCTATTGGTTCAACTTTATAAACATACCTAGAGCTGCCTATTTTTCTCCACTTTCACTGCTATCACCATCCTGGTCCAAGTCATTATTAACTCTCACTTGGACTACTGTGGTAGCCTTCTGATATGATATGGCTGTGTCCCCACCCAAATCGTTATCTTGAATTGTAGTTCCCATAATGCCCACATGTTGTGGGAGGGACCCAGTGGGAGATAATTAAATCATGGGGGCAGTTTTCTCCATACCTTTCTCGTGGTAGTGACTAGGTCTCATGAGATCTGATGGGTTTATAAGGTGAAACCCCTTTCACTTGGTTCTCATATCCTCTCATGTCTGCTGCCATGTAAGACATGCCTTTTGCCTTCTGCCATGATTGTGAGGCCTCCCTAGCCAGGTGGAACTGTGAGTCAATTAAACCTCTTTCCTTTACAAATTACCTAGTTTTGGGTATGTCTTTATTAGCAGCATAAGAACTGACATAGTAAATTGGTACCAGTAGAGTGGGGTGCTATTTAAAGATACCCAAAAATGTGGAAGTGGCTTTGGAACTGGGTAACAGGCAGAGGTTGGAACAGTTTGGAGGGCTCAGAAGAAGAGAGGAAGACATGGGAAAGTTTGGAACTTCTTAGAGAACTGTTGAATGGCTTTGACCAAAATGCTGATAATGATATGGACAATGAAATCCAGGCTGAGGTGGTCTCAGATGGAGATGAGGAACTTGTTGTGAACTGTAGTAAAGGTGACTCTTGCTATGTTTTAGCAAAGATACTGGGGGCATTTTGTCCCTGCCCTAGAGATTTGTGAAACTTTGAACTTGAGGGAGATGCTTTAGGGTATCTGGGGGAAGAAATTTCTAAGCAGTAAAACATTGAAATGGTGACTTGGGTGCTGTTAAAAGAATTCAGTTTTAAAAGGGAAACAAAACATAAAAGTTCAGAAAATTTGCAGCCTGACAATACGATAGAAAAGAAAAACCCATTTTCTGAGCAGAAATTCAAGCTGGCTGCAGAAATTTGCATAAGTAATGAGGAGCCAAATGTTAATTACCAAGACAATGGGGAAAATGTCTGACAGGGCATGTCAGAGACCTTTGAGGCAGCCCCTCCCATCACAGGCCCAGAGGCCTAGGAGGAAAAAATACTTTTGTGGGCTGGCTCAGGTCCTCCCTGCTGTGTGCAGCCTAGGGACTTGTGTCCCAGCCTGTGTCCCAGTCACTCTAGCCATGGCAAAAAGGGGTTAAAGTACAGCTCAGGCCATGGCTTCACAGGGTACAGTCCCTAAGCCTTGGCAGTTTCCATGTGGTGTTGAGCCTGTGGGTGCACAGAAGTCAAGAATTGAGGTTTGGGAACCTCCACCTGTATTTCAGAGGATGTGTGGAAAAGCCTGAATGTCCAGGCAGAAGTTTGCTGCAGGGGTGGGGCTCTCAAGGAGAACCTGGGCTAGGTCAGTGCAGAAGGGAAATGTGGGATTGGAGGCCTCACACAGAGTCCCCAATGGGGCACTGCCTAGTGCAGCTGTGAGAAGAGGGCTACTGTCCTCCAGACCCCAGAATGGTAGATCCACCGATAGCTTGCACTGTGCACCTGGGAAAGCTACAGACACTCAACACCAGCCTGTGAAAGGAGCCAGGAGGAAGGGTCCCCCTGCAAAGCCACAGAGGCAGAGCTGCCCAAGACCATGGGAACCCACCTCCTGCATCAGTGTGACCTGGATGTGAGACATGGAGTCAAAGGAGATCATTTTGGAGCTTTAAGAAATGACTGCCTTGATGGATCTGGACTTGCATGGGGCTTTTAGCTCCTTCATTTTGGCCAGTTTCTCCCATTTGAAACAGGTGTATTTATCCAATGCCTGTACCCCCATTGTATCTAAGAAGCAACTAACTTGCTTTTGATTTTACCAGCTAATAGGTGGAAGGGACTTGCCTTGTCTCAGATGAGACTTTGGACTGTGGACTTTTGAGTTAATGCTGAAATGAGTTAAGACTTTGGGGGACTACTGGGAAGGCATGATTGGTTTTGAAATGTGAGGACATGAGATTTGGGAGTGGCCAAGGGCAGAATGATATGGTTTGGCTGTGTCCCCACCCAAATCTCATCTTGAATTATAGCTCCTGTAATTCCCACATGTTGTGGGAGGGACCCGGTGGGAGATAATTGAATCATGGGGGCAGTCTACCCCATACTGTTCTTGTGGTGGTAAATAAGTCTCACAAGGTCTGATGGTTTTATAAGAGGAAAATCCTTTTACTTGGTTCTTTCTCTCACATGTGCCGCCATGTAAGACAAGCCTTTTGCCTTCTGCCATGATTGTGAGGCCTCCCCAGTCCTGTGAAACTGTGAGTCAGTTAAACTTTTTTCCTTGATAAATTACCCAGTCTTGGGTATGTCTTTATTAGCAGCATGAGAACAGGCTAATACACCTTCTAATTAGTCTCCCTGCTTCTGTAGTTCAGAATGATCTTTCTAAACTAGATTATGCTGCCCTTCTATTGAAAATATTACACTGGCTTCTCATCTTACTCAGAAGACACGGTAAGATCTTGACAAGTGGCTCCCAAGGCACCAGACTTCTAGGACTTCATCTTCTATTACTTTCTACTATGTACATTCTGTTTTAGCCTCAAAGACCTCACCACTCTGGCTAGGACCCACCAGGAATATTCCTACCACAGGGCCTTTGTACCTGCTATTTTCACCCAGAATGTGCTTTCTCCAGTATCTAAGGCTGTTAACTACCTCCTTGCCTGTGCTCAGGTGTCACTTCATAAGAGTCCTTTCCTGATTACCATATACATATCATCCTCCTTATCCCTGTTTTTTTTTTTTTTTGAGATGGAGTCTCACTCTGTTGTCCAGGCTGGAGTGCAGTGGCATGATCTCCGCTCACTGCAACCTCCACCTACCTGGTTCAAGCCATTTTCCTGCCTCAGCCTCCCAAGGAGCTGGGATTAGAGGCACACACCACCACGCCCGCTAATTTTGTATTTTTAGTAGAGACGGGGTTTCACCAAGTTGGTCAGGCTGGTCCTGAACTCCTGTCCTCAGGTGATCCGCCCTCCTCAGCTTCCCAAACTGCTGGGATTACAGGCGTGAGCCACTGTGCCCAGCCCCTTGTTGTTTGTTGTTGTTGTTGTTTGTTTGTTTTTGTTGTTATTTATAGCACTTATCACCACCTCATGTATTATATAGTTATTCATGATGTGTCTCTTCCCATCAGAATATATACAAGAGAACAGGAACCTTGTTTGGTTGGTTTCTATACCTCCACTGTCTTACTAATGCCTGGCATTTAGTAGGTGCTCAATAAAATCTTTGTTTTAGAAAATGATTAATAAATAATATGTGCATATTGAATATTGTTTCCTCTTTTAACAAATATTTAATAATAATAAAAAATTTAAAGCAGCAAGATTGCTTTGCATCAGGCACAATGATAAGCGCTTTAAATGGAGCCCATGATTCACTTTCATTTATAGAGCCCACATGCTCTCTGTCAGGCGCAGAAGGTGCCAGCCAGCCCTGCAGGAGCTTCGGGGGCGGAGCAGAAGGCCGCCTAAAACAGCCTTTGCTAAGAGAGCATGCGTAGGCGACGCGCTGGTAGAGCTGTGGACCTGCCAGCCTGCGAGGCGGAGGACGGGCTCCATCTCTTAGAAACGCCTACGGCGCATGCTCTATGGGGTCAACTGGGGGGCTGGCAAGCAGCCGCGCTGGTCTGGGGCGGAGTCTCCGAGGCACTTCCCGGTGGCTGGCTGCTCTGATTGGCTGAACAAATAGTCCGAGGGTGGTGGGCACCCGCCCTCCCGACAAGGCAGACCGGGCCCCCTGCAGGTCCCCTATCCGCACCCCGGCCCCTGAGAGCTGGCACTGTGACTCGAGACAGCGGCCCGGCAGGACAGCTCCAGGTGAGAGTGCCGGCGCCGCGGCGCTGCCAGGTGCGGGTGCGGCGTGGAAGCTGGTGCCTCCAGCAAGGGGAGGGTCGCGCCCCGAGGCTCTGCCGGCCGGCAAGACCCTCTGCGTTTGGACCCAGCGAGTCTTGCCTGGGGTGCCTGCGGGTGCTTTTTCTGCGGGCGTTGGCTCAAGGCATCTGCCAATCAACCAGGGCAACTTCAGAGAGCAACTTCAGAGAGAAGCCCACTCTTCCCTGGGCGCTGTCCACTTTCCTGGACAGGCGCGGTCTCCGGTCAGTGAAGCTGCCCAGTGCTCCTGGACCGCGAGGACAGCAGGGATGTCTGATTCCTCTCTCTGCATCCTCGTGCTCTCCCCTTAGCTCCTCCAGGCATCCCATCCTACCTCTCTTGTTAGCCAACGGCGTGGTCGAAAGCACACTTGGGCATCAATCCTGGTTAAAGTCCCAGCGATACTGCTTTTTAAACAGCTGACACTTTGCTTCCAGTACTTCACCTGGGTGAACCTCAGATTCCTGAAAAATGGAATTAATGGTACTGCCATAGGGTCGGTGGAGGAGTAATTGACATAGTAGATCAGAAGCGCTGCCTGCGGTGGCTGGCGCCTCGCAAGAGCTTAAATGGGAGTCGTAATAATTGTTGTTATTAGAAAGTTAAATAGCATGCTGCGTTGGGGCCTTTTCTTCTGCCACTGAACTGTTGGACTGCTCTTATCTTTTTTCAGAATCTGTACTATGCATCTAATATATACATGGCACTTTGCTTGGTCCTGGGGGTACAAAGCTGAGTCAGATTGTTACAAAGTCTAAAGAACTGAGATAAAGGTGTTAATACAGTCCAGAAAAGCACACTTAATTCAGCCTGGAAGGTTTTTTTTTCCCCCCTCCTTCGAGATTTTCACAGTATCTCCTTCTTAGTAAGAATTGCTTGGCTTAGTATGTTGAGAAAAACATACTAAGTATGTAGTGTTGTGTTGGAAGGAAAACTTAACTGGGTGAGATTTTCAGCTGAGAGTAGCTTTAGCTGTTACTCTCATGGACCTTCCTCTGGGCAGTTGATACAGGTTCTGTAGGAAAACCGCTGAATGAAAGCAGCTCCTGCAGATGCTACTCTGTTTTCAATTGTGGTAATTCCTTTAATTTTTTCCCTTTCAATTTACTCCTTATTCTCTAGTAATAATAGACTTTTGGGAGGTTGCATTTATGATAAAAAATAGCCTGGGGCTGTACAATCCTTCCTATCATGAAGAAGTACAAAGTTGTAAGTAGAAGCAGTGGCCTTGCTTTGCCAATGCACACTGAAGGGGATAACTTTGCTCCTGTTTAGAATTTCAGAGTTCACGGCCGGGCGCGGTGGCTCACGCCTGTAATCCTAGCACTTTTGGAGGCCAAGGCCGGCGGATCACGAGGTCAGGAGATCGAGACCATCCTGGCTAACACGGTGAAACCCTGTTTCTACTAAAAATACAAAAACAAAATTAGCCAGGCGTGGTGGTGGGCGCCTGTAGTCCCAGCTACTTGGGAGGCTGAGGCGGGAGAATGGCCTGAACCCAGGAGGTGGAGCTTGCAGTGAGCCGAGATCTCGCCACTGTACTCCAGCCTGGGGGACAGAGCAAGACTGTCTCAAAAAAAAAAAAAAAAAAAAAAAAAGAAAAGAAAAGAAAAAAAAGAATTTCAGAGTTCACTACTTCTTGGAAAAAAATAATCCCAGGAGGAATTCCATCAACAGAAGGGAGTCAGTTCACTTTTGCAATCTCCTGAGAATCAATTTCTTAAGACTTGTGGAATATTCAGTTTAAACACAAAACTAAAAACAAACAGCTGTATTGGAGTATTATTGACATACAATAGCATGGCATATTTCAATTGTACAATTGTATAAGTTTTTGCATGTGTACACACCTGTGAAACCATCAGTACATTCAATATTATGAACCTGTACATCACCTCCAAAATATTATTTGTGCATACCCCTTTGTGATCCTTTCTTACTGCCCCTTCTCTCCAGGAAACCACTGATCTGCTTTCTGTGAATATAGATTAGACTGCATTTTGTGGAGTTTTATATGAATGGGATCAGACAGTACTTTTTTTTCCCCTTATTTTGATCTGGCTTCTTTTGGCATAATTATTTTGAGATTAATCTATATTTTTTTGTGTTCCTTCCATTTTATAGCTGAGTAGTAGGTATATACCATAATTTATCCAATCATTCATTTAAAGCATTTGGGTTTTTCCAGTTTTTGTCTATTACACCCAAAGCTGTTATAAACATTTATGTACAAGTCTTTGTATGGGCATACATGCCTGCATCGTTTTAAGTGATTCTATTTATTTTTTAAAAATGTAGAAGTTCTGGGATCTAGTCCTAGGTTTTTCTCTGACCACTTGCGTGTTCTTAGGAGAGGATTTAACTTTACCTTCAGCATCCTCAAGGTCTTTGCTGTGATTTTGAGTCATCACTGCCAGAAACCAAGATGATCTTTGTTGATTTGATGGTTAGAGAATTTCAGAAGGAGAGAGACGGGTCAAATTTTTCCTTTCTGTTTCTTTTGAAAGCTCTATTTTCTTTCATTTCGCTTTTTTCCCATGAATGACAAATTTAAATGCTGATGTATAATTTGGGGCAAGAACAGAAGTGGTTAGATAAGTAGGAGGAAGAGCTAATAGTGGCTGAACTTAAACATGTCTAAATCATAGGTGGAAGGCAAGAGGTGGGAAATAAGCAAGCTCAGAAAATTTGTGTCTCTTTCTTTTTCTCAAACTATCCTCTTCTAAGTCTTGCCTTTTGTTATTTCTCCATGACCAATTTGTTTTTAACTTTGGGGTTAGGAGGTGAATGGGTATGCTGGACTCCAAAGGTCATATATTAACGGGAGGTGGTGGGTGGGAGGTTTCTTAGTTAAAAGTAATTCCTTTGGGCCGGGCGCGGTGGCTCACGCCTGTCATCCCAGCACTTTGGGAGGCCGAGGCGGGCGGATCACTCGGTCAGGAGATCGAGACCATCCTGGCTAACACAGTGAAACCCCGTCTCTACTAAAAAAAAAAAAAATACAAAAAAATTTGCCGGGCGTGGTCGCGGGCGCCTGTAGTCCCAGCTACCTGGGAGTCTGAGGCAGGAGAATGGCCTGAACCTGGGAGGCGGAGCTTGCAGTGAGTCAAGATTGCGCCACTGCACTCCAGCCTGGGCGACAGAGCGAGACTCAGCCTCAAAATAAATAAAATAAAATAAAATAATAATAATAATAATAATTCCTTTGGGAGGCGGAGGCAGGCAGGTCACGAAGTCATCTGAGACCAGCCTTGCCAATACAGTGAAACCCCGTCTCTACTAAAAATACAAAAATTAGCCCGGCATGGTGGCCTGCACCTGTAGTCCCAGCTACTCTGGAGGCTGAGGCAGGAGAACCGCTTGAACCTGGGAGGCGGAGGTTGTGGTGAGCCGAGATTGTGCCACTGCACTCCAGCCTGGGCAACAGAGCGAGACTCCGAAAAAAAAAAAAATTCTTGGGCAGGCGCGGTGGCTCACGCCTGTAATCCCAGCACTTTGAGAAGCCGAGGTGGGCAAATCACGAAGCCTGGAGTTCGAGACCAGCCTGGCCAATATGGTGAAACCCCATCTCTACAAAAATACAAAAATTAGCCAGGCGTGGTGGTGCGTGCCTGTTGTCCCAGCTACTCGGGAGGCTGAGGCAGAAGAATTGCTTGAACCAGGAGGCAGAGGTTGCAGTGAGCTGAGATTGCACCACTGCACTCCAGCCTGGGTGACAGAGCAAGACTCCATCTCAACATAAATAAATAAATAAATAAATAAAATAAAAATAAATAAATAAAATTTAAAAATTCCTTATTCTCCTTTCAGATATGGCTGGAGTCATTTGTTTCATATTTTCCTTTCACCTTTTACTTGCCCTAAATCTGGTTCAGAACTTTTTGTGGGAGCATTAATTTACCAGAATATTTTTGTGTAGTAAAATTCAAGCAAATAATAATAGACTGTTTTATTATACAGAATGAAAATGCGGTTCTTGGGGTTGGTGGTCTGTTTGGTTCTCTGGACCCTGCATTCTGAGGGGTCTGGAGGGAAACTGACAGCTGTGGATCCTGAAACAAACATGAATGTGGTAAGTTTCTCAAAGTTATGTAATGTACTTTTAAAATGCATCTATTTCCCCGATCCAGTTATGTGAGCTACATGAAGCCATACCCATACATTCATCTCTTTATAACTCCTTTGCTTTTCAATTTCTCTGAATTTTTTTTTTTTTTTTTTTTTTTTTGAGGCAGAGTCTCACTCTGTCACCTGCCCGCCCAGGCTGGAGTGCAGTGGTGCGATCTCGGCTCATTGCGACCTCTGCCTCAGGGGCTCAAGTGATTCTCGAGCCTCAGCCTCCCAAGTAGCTGGGACTACAGGCATGTGCCACCATGCCTGGCTAATTTTTTTTGTATTTAGTAGATATAGGGTTTCACGATGTTGCCCATGGTGGTCTTGAACTCCTGAGCTCAGGTGATCTGTCCACCTCAGCCTCCCAAAGTCCTGGGATTACAGGCGTGAGCCACCGTGCCCAGCCCAATTTCTCTGAATCTTAGATTCAATTTGCTAGGCTTTTCTCACCAGGTAATATGTAGCTAACAAACCTCAGTTTAATGTTATATATACTTCTTAATAAGATAAATTATGATTTTTTATTAATTCATTTCATTTTTAAGTCTCACTAAGTTTGTTTAAACTATAAAAAAGTATTTAAACTTTGCAAGAACATTACCGCTATTGAGGGCTGGTTTTAGAATACATTGAACAAAGGTTGTGATTAAGAATGTCCAGGGAACATATTTCTATACAGAAGTCAAAGTATCTGAGCAAAATTTTGTTAGAAAAAATATGCAAAAATAACCACTCGACTAATTAAAACATCTGAAAGTTATTAATCGTAAGTAAACAATAAAATCTGGAAATACCTCATTTAGGCACAAAATATCAGTAAAGTACAAATTATTAAAGAAAACAGCAACTTTAAAATAGATGTTGCAGTGACCCAGCTGAAGAATCAGGCAAGCTTAGGGACTCGGAGAGAAATTCACAGTGAGCCAGGAGAGTATGACCTGATAACAGGGTCTTAAAGTTAAGTTTTACTTCTTAGCTCAAAGCTTTTCTTTTCTTTTGCCTCCCAATTTTTCCAACTTTTAAAATAATTTTTTAAATAAGAATGATAAAATTAAATTCTTTCAAGTACTTATGGTAGAGAGGGTATGTGCACTTATTTACATTAAATCCCCTGGATAATTGAATTATCCATATCCCACTGAGCTCCTGATTAACAATTGTCCCATGAATCCTTCCTTATAGAGAAGTGAATGTGACCATAATTCCCTATTTTGTTCAACTTTTCTTCCATCCCACCTTGACATTCTATGTAATTATTTTAGTCCATTGATAAAAACAAGTTAATATTTTTTATACTTTATTGGCCAGCAGGGGATCTCTCAAAACAAAGAAAGTGTTTTATACATTGACAGTTCTAGCTGGGATATTTAGAAAAGAAAGAAATGAGCATTTATTTGTGCCCGGTAGGCAGGATGGAAACAAAGAGGCCCAAGATGTGGTAAAGTTAGGCAAATTTGGTATAAAACATGCTAGAATGATGAAACTGAAGTTTAACCAGACACCTGTAGGTGGAACACAAGCGTGAAACAAGGGAGGATTTACTCTTGTGATGGGAAGTTGGCTACTAGATTTAGCAGACTAAAATTTCAATGACAAATGCTTTCTTAAAGCCTGGAGAACATAGTTTATCTGCTCCTTTGCTTGTTAATGTGGGAGACTGTTTCAGATTCTGTCCACCCAATTTCCATCGTCCTTTTTCTCTACAGAGTGAAATTATCTCTTACTGGGGATTCCCTAGTGAGGAATACCTAGTTGAGACAGAAGATGGATATATTCTGTGCCTTAACCGAATTCCTCATGGGAGGAAGAACCATTCTGACAAAGGTATGGGAAGGCCCTTAAAAGTAAAAACCAGAATTCGTCTGGGTTTTGTGTTAGTAACCAAGTTCAGATTTAACTTAAAAACATTGAAATGGGATTATTTTTAAACGAAAGCACTAACTGTGTTGAGGTTTGCAAGGCAAAGAAAAATAATTTTCTTTTAAAGAAGTAAGGACAAGAGTCATCTAATTTTTTGTTCAAAGGCCAGATTCATTTGAGGATATGCTAAAATCTCTGAGGCTTTGTTTTTTTAAGGAAGTGTATTTAATGAAATGTTTTGAGCATTAAATAGATGGCTTTTGCTATTTAAAAATTATTTAATTTTTTTGAATTCACATAATCTAAAAATCAGAGAATTAGAAGACATACAGTGAAATGCCTCCCTTCTCTCTCACTCCCTACTTCCTGCTTTTTTGTGTATCTTTTAAAAATAGCTTCATTTTAAAATCTTTTTATTTCCAAAAATCTCATTAGAAACAAATACACACACAGATTCTTATTTTTCCCTTGCCTCCATTTTAATGCAAAAGATGGCACTATTTTGTTCTTTGAATTTTTTACTTAATATCTTGGAGATCTTTCCATACAATACATATATAAAGCACATCTTCCAGAAGTGCATGATATTTCACTATATGACTGTATCATTATTTATTTACCAAGTGTCCTATTAATGCATATTTGTGCTATTTCAGTCTTCTGTTAACAAATATTGCTGCTGTAAATAAGCTTTTGTGTGTGCAAGTTTATTTACATGATACATGTCCAGAAATAGATTTTTTGGGTCACAGGATATATGCATTTGTGGTTTTGATATATATTGCCAAGCTGATTTTCATGTGCACGTGTCCTGATAATTACTATCACTATGAATATATGAAAGTTCTTGTAGCTTTGGCTTAAAAAGTATATATATACATATATATGTATATCTTTTTTCTCTCTCTCATTTTATAACTCAAGCAAAACTGCAGTTTCCAGTGCAGATAAAGGAATTTCTAGACAGACTGATTGAAATTATTAAGCAGTTATCAGAAGAAGGATCTAATCTTTATTCAATTATCTCTCCAGATGTAGCTTATTTATTTATTTTTTTTGAGACGGATTTTCGGTCTTGTTGCCCAGGCTGGAATGCAATGGTGCAATCTTGGCTCACTGCAACCTCCGCCTCCCAGGTTCAAGTAAGATGTAGCTTATTCTCTAACATTTTTTTGTTTCTGGAGACTTTTCTTGGGGAAATTAAGGTTTAGATTAAGGTAGTTAGATAGCTATTTATTCTTCAATTTAAGTGTTATACGGGCAAAAGAGCCACCTTTGCCTCAATTTCTGCCCAAATTGTTATTCAAAACAAACTTAAACACCCTTTGTGTTAATGTGAGCATTGTATTATTATTTGCTTTGTTTTTTCTTAATTTATCCTAGTTTAACTTTTTTCTTCCATGTGTTCTAGCTGTAATAAGATTTTAATAATGTTTAGGTGGCCACAACAACCATTTTTTTTGAAATTTGATTTCTAACTCTTGAGATTTTTATGGTTTACAGATATATGCCATTAAGCTTCCTTTTTATAAATATGTTATAAAATGAGTGATGAGTTATAGTGAGAGCTTTTAGTTTTTCCTGTGCTCAAAACACTCAAAACATATATTTTATGCTAGAGCGAGCATATGATCTTGGTTTCCTTCCTTTTTTTTCCCCCAAAGAATAACCCCTGTATACTGATTTCAGACACTGTATAAAGAAAAATGCTTTATATTATTTTTCTTAAAATTATAGTTGATTAATTAGTAACGTGAATCACTGTTAAACGATGGTTAGAATCTCAGTAAAACTTGCTGAGAGCTCTCCTCCTATATCCAGCTTCAGACTTCTCTCTCCATACAGTGGTTAAAACACTCAGAGTCACATGCCCTACCTGTGTGTATCACACTGTTGCAGGGGAAGGTGCAGTGCCCTGGAATATGAAGAAAGTGAGCATGAGTCTTGATATGCTCCCAGGCAATAGAAAGGAGACTTAGGGGACCTTGGTGCTACACCTGGGTTTGCCCCTGACTTCTTGTGTGCTTTGTTTTTTCTTTTTTTTTTTTAACCTCTGTGGGATATATTATATATACTTTATTTTATTTTTGGCAAGAGGGTTGGGGATTGGGAGAGTGGAGAGTCTAGGTCTTTAGAATGGGGGAATATAGACTGAAAGTATTTACTCTAAGCTAAATCTGTTCATAGCATTTGGTCCTCATGTTCTTTCTCTATTCTGAGAGGCCTTCCCTGTAGGGGATCACTGATGTGTATGTCATACCTGCTATGAGCTAACCTCAGTGGGGAGTCTTCAAGGAAGTCTACAGTGAACAACTCAGTTCTCTAAAGGAATTGTGATTTTCCTAAGAACTGCATAGGCGCTTTCCTGATGGTTTGCATTTCCACATTCTAAAACAGAGCATGGACAGAGGCTCTTTACTGTCCTTCACTCCTATTCAAGAGCAAGGTTGTTGCCACTGGTGTTATTTCCGGTGTTTAAAGGCAAATAGATAAAAAGAATGGAGAAGGCCTTTCACACCCAAAGTGAAACGCGTCCTCTTCTCATGCATCCCACTTCCCCTCCTGACTTCCTCCTCTATTATTAATAGCACCAGCATCCTCCTAATGACCTAGCCTGGAATCTGCAGAATCATTCTTGACCACGGGTCCTCTCTAGGCCACCCACGTTAAATTGCTTCAGTTCATCTTTTTCTTCTGTTTCCCTGACCACCAGCCTACATTAGGCTCTTGTTACCACTTAACTGGGCGCCTGAAATAAGCTCAGCAGCTGAGAGAGTCTTGAGCCATTTCCATTTTCAAGGCTCCTCGTATACTAACAGAAAGAAAGAATTTCAAGACAGGATTATGGAAATTCAGTTTGCTTATATAGTTTAAGAAATTAATGCTTTTAATACACACAAAAATACTGCTATACATTCATACTATTGACAAGTAATTACAAAATGTATTAAACATTATTCATTTTTTGGTACCACATTCATTGTGGAACCTGAGTCTACAGCTGAATGGTGAGCATCTTTCAGTCCTGTTGCCATGGGCCTCTTTGACTGACTGTGTAGCCTCACTTGGAGATCAGGTTTTTTTTATGAACACAGGGCTTGGCCACATGGCTTCTCTGCTCATGTTTGCTTAAAAGCTTTACCTAACTGCTCTTTTCTCTGCCAGGCTTCCTGTTCTCATTCATCCTATGTGGTTTTGCAGGATTAAGTTTCTTAAAGCTCAGCTATAATGATGTGAAATTGCCATTCAGCAATCTTTAGGGGTCTCAGAAATGAAGATACACACTGTTCCTTAAATATTCTGTCCAGCTGGTATTTGTACCTTTCACCTCCATTCTGCACAGTAGTAGCCCTTGGCTACTCGTGCAGTATGTGCATGCTGTTTCCCACCATTAAGCAACCTTCTTAGGAAGTGTTGAGCAACGCTTTGCTCCCGAAGGGAATTGAAATTCAGAAATTACACTTCATAGGGAAGTGGCTCTGTTTTCATCTGCTCAGCCTTATTTCAGAAAGTCATGGGGAGTTAGCACTGGAGGGATCTCAGATTCCTGCCTGGGCTAGGGATTTTTGTTTTTTTTTTAACACACTTCACTGGTGGATTCCAAGGTAGAATTCTTGGTTTTGGCAACCTGTGTTCTAGACTAACATCCTCATTTTGTTGGATAAGACAGCCAGGTTCAAATAGGGAAATGAATTTGTCTCAGGTTGGAGGGTCATGTCCTGACCTGTCTGACTACAGATTCAGTGATCTTTGAACTGGAGAATGTGGCCTTACATAATAAATATTAACCAAGTTGATCCCATGATAGGCACAATATATATTTTATATATATATACACACACCAAGAGTGGCAGATTTGTATCTGAAAGTTATGCATCTGATTGCCGAGTGGGTGAAGTGGCGCTCTAGACTGTGAAAGCCTGGAATGACTGCCTTCAGCGTGCAGAAACAGGCTTTTCAACTGTGGCCTCAGCAAAGATTCCCCAGGGGTTGTCCATTGAGCTATTAGAGTCATAGCTGAAAATTCACAGCATGGCTTGTGAGTTAAGTCTTTAGAAGGAGACCATCAGCTTGTATTTTGCTTTGATTGTTTATTTTAGAATTCTGGTTGATTTCTAGATTTTTCTTTCCTTATAGAAAAATCCTTCACTTCTAAAGAAACTATTTTTTGAATCACTGCAGTGCTCTAACGGGCTACACACAGGCCTTGGTAATCTGGGATGTAATTCCTCACCCCTGGTGGTGCCGAACAGACATGGGTTCATTAATCAATGCCTGAGCTTGGTGACTTGGGCTGAGCTCAGGCTCATGTAGCACTCTGATGGCGCATTGGGTAGGGGATTGCATTCAGAACCTTTGCCTAATGGAGCAGCATAAGTGAGGTCAGCTGTAAAGCTTATCTCATAGACCCAGGTTGGGATCAGAGCAGAAAGCCAAGTGGAAAGGAAGATAGTGCTCTGCCCTGTCCCCTTCCCTCCTCTTCCTTCTGGTTAACCGCTCTGACCTGTCCTCTGTTCTCAACCTAATTTTCACATCTTCAGGGAGGATTTCCTCAGCCTCTCACACCAGGTCAGGCCCCTGGCTACATATTCTTATAGTCCTCTGTGTTTTTCTCCATCGGAATTAAGACAATAAACAATATATTATTATGTAGGTGATGATGTGTGTGACCTCTGTCATCCCCACCAGACTCTGCGGGGATGAAGACTTTTCTGATTCTCTTTACTTGGTAAATTGCTTTAGCTCCAGGCTGCAGTCTACCCAAGCATGCTCCTGCAGCCCTCCTGTGACATTGCGATTTAATAGTGTCCCCTGCTCAAGGCCACACTGCATTAAGGATTTCCTACTCCTGGGCTCCTAGGAGTCCACAAACACAACTTAAATGCTTCCTGTGGTGGGTAAAACTTGAAGCTGTATTGCCTCATGATTGAGCTGAGCATGTGAAGAGCCACCAGTCATGGGTGTAAGTTCTGGCTCTACTATTTAACTAGCTGTGTGACCTTGGCAATTTTCTTTACCTCTCGAAGTTTTGACTTATTCAATTATTAAACAGGAAGAATAATACTGGCTACTTCGTAGGCTGTTGTGAAAATTTGATAAGGCCTGTGAAATATATGCAGTATAGTAAGTGCAGGTGATACAATTTCTTTTACAACATTTATTTATTTAAGATATTAATGAATAAATACATAAATATTTTAAAAGTCTCACCGTGTCTCCCAGGCTAGAATGCAGTGGTACAATCATAGCTTACTATAGCTTCAAATGATTCTCCCTCAGCCTCCCAAAGGGCTGGGATAACAGGCATGAACCATGGTGCCCAGCCTCTGTTTTTAATTTTGAAATGTCAACATGGATTTGATGGTGGTCTCTGATATTGACTTCTTCAGGATTAAGCCCTCCATGACAGGGATGTATTCTAAACTGTATGGACAGGAGGAAGATGCATTTGTTTACAATGGACAGAAGTAAGAAAAGTAAGAAATGTCATAGAACTATGTCTGGGGGTCAGGTGACAAGCACTGTGTCATTTCTAGCCCTGTGTCCCCTGCAGGTGCTTTCTTCTGTGGACCCTCTGCTCCTTCTGTTGAGGGAGAATTTTGGATGAGAGCTGGATAATTTCCCAAAATTCGCTCAACTGTGAAGCTCTGGAACTCAAGTTGCTGTGCTGCAAAGCTGTCTGAGGACAGGCCGTGGTGGCAGAGAGGGGCAGGGAAGACAGGCAATTTGGCATGGAGATGATGGGCACATTTGTCACATGACCTGGGTTTGATTCCCAGCTGCATCATATACTAATTGTGTGTCCTAGGGCAAATGATTTAGTCTCTCTAAGCCTCAGAGGCCCCAAAGGAGGAAGAATGATGTAAATGGCCCAGCACCATCCTGGGTGCGTGGAAAACTCTAATTATGATAATGTCCTGGAACGTTCTGCAGTGAAAAAGACAGACCACATTACTGCCTTCGTGTTGCCTGGTGATCAGAGTGATTATTGCTGGTTTTGGGGAAAACAGCATTCTGAGGCATGGAACGGTTTTCTTCCCTGCTCTGTGATGCAGGGCGCTTTTGTTGTGTTCACTCCTGCAGGTCACCTGCTCCCCAGCAGGGTGACAGTGAAGTGTGAGTGCAGTGGACTGCACAGTGGCAAAGGCCACATGACTCCCTGAATGCGTCCTGTGGACAGGCCAAGCGCTGTGCCCTGTGTGAATCATCAGGTGAACTCTCATACAATTCTAGGGTGTAAGAACTCCTATTACCTCCTGTTTTACAGATGAGGAAACCAAGGTTTATAGGGGTTAATTAACTTGCCCAAGATAAAGCAGCTGATGGGTAGTGAAGGCAGGAGTCACACAGCCCGTGACTGTCTCTGCCCACTTGGCCCTCTTCTCAGGCTAGAGAACAGCTATGATGTCCCTGAGAAAGTCACACTGTGGAAAGTGGAAAGTATCTGACTTAGATGTCCTACATCTGCTAGATGTCCTGCTTGTGCCTACTACAGCAACTCAGAGAGCTGTTAGGTGACTTATCTGAGATAATGCGTGTAAAGTGCTTAAGTGCTTAGCATGGTGCCTGACACATTGTGAACACTTAGTATGCGCTTGCTGTTACTATGATTATATTACCTGGGCCAAAGAATGCCACTTCACTCTATCCTTCTTCATAGTGGTTATGTTCTAATAATATTTTATTACATTTACAGTTAACTCTTTAACAACATGGGGGTTAGGGGTGCTGTCCCCCAGAGTTATTGAAAACTGCATATACCTTTTGCATTTCCCAAAATTTAACTAATAGCCTACTGTTGACCAGAGGGCTTACCTGTAATGTACATAGCCAATTAACAAATATTTTATATGTTATATGTATTATATTCCATATATACAATAAGTATATATTCCATATATACTTATTGTGTATATATACTTATGGAATATATATGTATATATTCCATATATACAATAAGTAAGCTAGAGAAAAGAAAATGTTACAAGGAAATCATAAGGAAAAGAAAATGTATTTACTATTCATTAAGTGGAAGTGGATCATTATAAAGGTCTTCATTCTTATGTTGGAACAGGCTAAGGAAGAGGAGGAAGAGGAGAAGTTGGTCTTGCTGTTGTAGGAGTAGCAGAGGTGGAAGAGGGGGAGGAAGTGGAAGAGGAGACAGGAGAAGTGGGCACATTCAGGGTAACTTTTATGAAAATACATTGTAATTTCTGTCCTTTTTTCATTTCCCTAGAAATGTTTCTATAGAATAGCAATTCTTCCATCATTTGCTTTAGTTTCAGTGCCTGTGTCATAGAAGCGTCAGTGTTGTAAAGGAAGTCTTGAATAATTGCAATTGCCACCCTTCTCCTGAATTGTCTAATATCAGTTTGTTTTCTAGCACTGCGTCTCCCATGTCTTCTTTCCCATCGTCTGGTGCTGTTTTAGAAGCACTCGTCTCCATCAAATCATCTTCTGTTAATTCCTCTGGTGTGTCTATTAGCTCTTGACTTTATTTAAGATGCATATCTTGAAACTCTTTACCTGCTCCCACCCTCCACCTTTTTGCCGTATCCACAATCTTTTTCTTGATTTCCTTGATTGGCTAAGTCATGGATATGGATACTGTGAAGTCATGCACAACATCTGGATACACTTTTCTCCAGCAGGAATTTATTGTTTCAGGCTTATAACTTTCACAGCTTTTTCTGTAACAACAATGGCATCTTCAGTGGTGTAATTCTTCCAGACCTTCATGATGTTCTCTCTGTTGGGGTTCTCTTCCAATTCAATCCTTTCCATAGTGTATGTGTGTAATGAGCCTTAAAGGTCCTTATGACCTCCTGATTTAGAGACTGAATTAAAGATGTGTTTGGGGGCAAGTAGACCACTTCGATGCCTTTGGTATTGAATTCATGGGGTTCTGGGTGGCCAGAGGCATTGTCCTATATCAAAAGAACTTTGAAAGGCAGTCCCTTACTGGCAAAGTACTTCCTGACTTCAGGAAAAAAGCATCAATGGAATCAATCTGGAAAAATAGTTCTCATTGTCCAGTCCTTCTTATTGTACAGCCAAAAGACTGACAGCTGATGTCTATATTTTCCCTTTAAGGCTCAGGGATTAGCAGATTTATAGGTAAGGGCAGACCTGACCATCAACCCTACTGCATTTGCACAGAACAGTAGAGTTAGCCTATCCCTTCTTGCCTTAAATCCTGGTGCTTGTTTCTCTTCCTTACTAATAAATGTCCTTTGTGGGATATATATATATATCTATATATATATATATAGATATATATATATATATAGATATATATATATATATATATTTTTTTTTTTTTGTTAGAATGGAACACTTTCATCTGCATTAAAAACCTGTTCAGGCAGATACATTTTCCTCTAGGAATTTATATGCAGCCTCTTGGTTGGCAGGAGCTGCTTCTTTTGTTATCTTGACATATTTTTAAAGTTTTTTAAATTTTTAATTCTTAAAATTAATTAAGTTTTGGTTTTTCAGAGACAGCATCTTGCTCTGTCACCAAGCTGGAGTACAGTGGCACCATTATAGCTCACTGTAACCTCAAACTCCTTGGCTCAACCAGTCTTCTCACCTCAGCCTTCTAAGTAGCTAGGACTACAGACATGTGCCAACCATACTTGGCTAATTTTTAAAACAATTTTTGATAGAGATGGGGATCTCACTGTGTTTTTCAGACTGGTTTCGAACTCCTGGCCTCAAGAGGTCCTCCCACTTTGGCCTCCCAAAATGCTGGGATTACAAACATAAGCCACCGTGCCTGGTCTATATTGGCATTTTAAAAGCCAAACCTCTTTGTAAAATTATCAAAGCATCTTTTATTGGCATTAAATTCTCCAACTTTAGATTCTTCACCTTCTTTTTTCTTTAAGTTGTCATATAATGACTTTGCTTTTTCTTGAATCTTAGAGTCTAGAATCTATTCTTGCTTTATCTTGAATATTAGAGTCTAGAATCATATTAGAGCAATCCTGCACCCACATAAAAGCTGCATTTTCAATATGAGATAAAAGGTATTTCAGAAAAAGTGCAAGGTTTTGGCACTTGCTGTCGTAGCTGCAATGACAAATGGCTTCACAAATTTTCTTTCCCTTTTTTTTAACAATCGTCTTTATGTGTCATTTATCTTGAAATGAAGATAATTGAAGCTGCAGACCTCAATCTATGACACATATCAAGCAATTCAACTTTTTCTTGTCTGGACTTTTCTCTGCTTTTTGGGAGCACTCCCAGATCACTATTAGTTCTTTGTATGGGTCCAATGGTGTTATTCAAGGTTTATGATATCGTGCTAAACATGATGAAAAACATATGAGAACTGCAAGAGATCACTTTTTACTGCAATGTGCAATTTACTGGAGAAACTGCTCACGTGAAGATGATTAGTGTCATGGGAAATTTAAGCAGATATTTATAATACTTGAGCAACAGGAGGCGGCTACAAAATTATTACAGTAGTACACAATATACTCTAGTTAATTTTATGCAGTTATGATTTAATACCGCATCTTTACATTTGTTTACATTTCTCTTAACTGTCAATGGCACCATGTTTGGTCTGTAAGTGTGTGTCTAAGTTTTGAAAATGTTAACTTTTTATACTTTGTGTATATTTATGGTAATAAATAAAAAAAGGACAATATCTAAATATATTTTATGCGTTCATGACATACCTAACCTTTTAGTAACTTTTTATTATTTCTAGACTACAGAGTTGGTCTGTTAGTTTTTCTCAAATTGTTGCAAATCTCCAACAAATTTTCAATGTTTATTGAAAAAAAATCCATGTATGAGTGGACCTGTGCAGTTTAAACCTGTGTTAAGGACCAACTGTATAGATTCATTATTGTTACTATCAGGGACCATTATTTATTCAGCTTTACTATGTATTAACTACTTCGTCATTCTCACTTTAGAAAAGGACACCTATACTTCAGACAGAGTTGAGCAAATCCTACAAAGTTTTGTAGCCAGTAAGAACTGAGGTCTGCTTCATGCTAACGCCCTGGTGTCTGACCTCCTCCTTGTTCTCTGTTTTGGTTCTGCCCTGGCCCTCAGCTGCTTTCTCACATGTGTTTTGGAGTGTGACGGAGTCCTGTCTGGACTCAGCATCCTGGCAGAGAAGGCCAGTGCCTTGGGAGGCAGGAGGAACTTCCCCACCTACCCAGTCATCTTCCTCCTGCGGGACTGTGGGCTCAGCACATTCAGTTTCGGGGCTTGAGTAATCGCCTCCTGGCTTCCACCCACACTGGGAAGGCAGCATTGTGGTGGACTGCCACTGGGCTGCTTCTTTGTCAGCTTTGTCCTATTTAGGGCCATAATGAAATCACTTGCCATCTCCAGGCTGAGAAATGGTCCTTTAGTCTTTTCCCTTAATCCCCAGCCCTCCTAGAGGCTTCTTTTTTTTCAAGTTGCATTTGCACAGAACTCCCAGAGCCACCCGTAGGGCATAGCTGGGGAAGGCAGCCCTTGACCTGTCATGCTGGTTTGTCACTCTGACAAACAGGGCTTCAGGGTGCCTGAGTGCATTGAGCAGGCTGGGCCTTGGAGGAGCTGCCTGACCAGGCGAGGCTGAGTGGGTGCCCCTCCTTTCATTCCCTATCCCCTCCATCTACTAGAGATTACTTTCTTCAAGCACTTTGTCCACATCCTTTCAAAAATAGCTTCCTGCCTTCAGCCGGAAGGCCTCAGTGTGTTCTAGAGACTTCTCTCTTGTTAACCTTCTTTCCCTAGCAAAGCACTGAAAAGCATGGCCTGTGGTGTCAGACACACCTGGTTAGACTCCAACCCTCACGCTTCCTAGCTCTCGTTCAGCCTTGGGCAAGTTACTTGACTTCTTTACCACAATTCCCTGTTCTGTTAAATGGCAGTAGTGCCAACTTCAAAGGATTTTCAGTACAGTACCTACAGCATACAAGCGTGCAATCGGCGCTAGCTATCATTTCAATCAGCTGTTCTCAGCAAGGTGAAGTGAAATCTGAAATAGTTCACTGGAAGATGTGAACAGCAATAGGTTTTACCTTCCCAGAGAGAAACATCCTTTGCCAGTCAATCCTTAAATCCTTCTTTGGTGGTGGGATGGGAAAGAACCACATTGTACCTTCCTTTCTTCCCCCTGGTGGGAGCAGGTGAGAGAAGCTGGCAACAGTTGGCTGGGCCTGCTTCCAGCGTCCAGTCTTTTCCATTCCCTTTTGTATTCACCCAATGCCAGAGGGAAGGGGCAAGAGGTTTGGAAGCCATTTTTAAAGGTTTTTCACCCGAGGATTCGATACTATTTTCTTTGCTGAGGATCCGTCATGCCTAATGGAACTGCCATCTCTAGAAGTTCAGTAAGTTATATCCTCTGCATCTCCCTCCTCAGAAGAGACTTTTTTGTTCTGAGATGAAAGGAAACTGGCCCAGCCTGGAAAGATGTGCACCCCATGAAGTCCTTCCTATTCCCTGTGTCCCCAGGTCAGACAAGGCACTGGACTTTTCCTAGTGGTTCCCCAGCCTGGCTGCGCATCAGAATCAGGCAGGGAGGCTTTCATGTGCGCACTGGTCCCATCTGGCCAAGGCCTGGGTGCAGTGTCAGCTCTCTATTCATCTGGCTCCTATGTTTTCTCCAGAACCCTTTGTGGAAACATCTGTGTCTTACTTAGAACCCAGGTCAAATGTTTGTCCCACTGACCAAGTAACTTTCTCCTTCTTCTGGGCCTTCCTGAATGGTGTTCTAGCCTTCTTCTTGCTGGGTTAGACAGCCATCGTGTGTCTGTCTCCCTCGAGGATGGAGCTCCCTGTGGGACGGAGTGTGAGTTACCCATCTTTGCATTCCTAGCATCTATTAGTTTGGGGCTAAAGTAATTGTGGTTTTTGCCGTTGCTTTTTTATTTTGTGGGGGGTGGGGGTAAATGGAATCCCTCTCTGTCACCCAGGCTAGAGTCCAGTGGTGTGATCTTGGCTGACCACAACTTCTACCTCTTGGGTTCAAACAATTCTCCTGCCTCAGCCTCCTGAGTAACTGGGATTACAGGCACCCACCACGAGGGTTTCACCATGCTGGGCAGGCTGGCCTCAAACTCTTGACCTCAGGTGATCCGCCCGCCTCGGCCTCCCAAAATGCTGGGATTACAGGCGTGAGCCACCGTGCCCGGCCTGCCATTGCTTTTTAAGGGCAAAAACCACAATGACTTTTGCAACAACCTAATAGCAGTGGCTGGTACTCAGTAGGCACCACTAAAGGTTTGCACGAAACGTAATGTATGTTTTCAAATCACTTCTTGATATTTTACCTTCTAGTGCACTGCTTAAGATACAGCAGATTTCCATTAAAAACTTTTCACCTGAATGTGGAGGACACAGCTGAGTGGCCTCCATTGCTCTAAAGCCATGCCATTTGTCAGATGTTTACCTTTCTTCATCAGCCCTTTTCCTCATCTGCCAGCATTTCCCATGAGAAAACAGTGTGGTCTGCAGTACCCTTTGCAGTGCTTGGCCCAGATTCTCCAGATTTGAAAACATTTCGCTTGTAAAGAATAGATTCACTGTTTCCTTCCCATCTGGTGCATCTTTTGTGCCTGTTGTTCATTGAGCTTTTGTATTCAGCTTGAAGTAGGGGATGGAAGAACCCTAACAAACAAAAAAGGACAATTAGAAAAATAGTGTCTTTGACTTATTCTCTAGAAGCCTCCTTCAAAGGATAAAGTAATTCCCTGAGAAAAGCGTTGTGCAGGTGTGAATTCGGTCTGGGTGGAGCAAGGGTATTTACCGATGTTCTTAGAAGCTGCACAGCCACCTTAGGCATGGTCTCCTGGGTAGCACATGCTCCAGCTGTCCACAGGCCATTCCTTTCTTCACACTCACCTCCCAGGAAAACTGCAGCAGCTCCTCATTGCCCTTGGGAATCCAGGAGTTATTTTTTGGGGATGTTTAAAGACTTTCCTGATATATCTTCAACTTGTCAGCTTCCACATTTCCCCATTCAAAGCTCTGGAGGTTACAGAGGGAAGTACAGAGACTTTAGGGAAATTTTAAACATTCTCCATCGAGAGAAGGTGGGGAGCTGAGTCCTGGTCCCATGTGCTGGCCAACATCTCCCCTTCCAGCCTCTGTCCTGGACTGGCTGCCACATATCACCCTCCTCCTCCTCTCTCAATTATCGTTGCCCCAGGGCCCTCTCTGGTTTCAAACCATTGCTGCCTTTCTCTGGACACTCTCCCCTGAGGAGTAGACTAGGCAGTCCTGTGTTTTCCGTGTTAACTACAGAGGCACAGATTGGAACAAGTGCCAAGGAATTAGGCCACCTACCGAGCCTTCCTCTTGCCTCACTCTGACTCTGCATCCAGAGGGAAGACGACTGCAGTCGTTTTTGTTGGAAATGACTTGACCTGTGGGAGCAGCCCGTTCCTGGCCTTTCAAAGTCAAGTCGCCTTACTCATGGCCTAGCTCCCGATCACTCCTGGTGGGTGAAAAGTGCCTCAACATACCTAAAGAGCTGTGACATGAGCAGGAAAGCCCCTCTTTCTAGAAAGTGTTGGGCACCATCAGTACAGCAGAGCCACTGCATCGTACAGCGCCCGGTCACCATTCTCACGTACAGTTACCATGAGATGATGGTGGTGCCTGTAGTTACACATTTTCCAACTATAATTTAATGATAAATTAATTTTGGTAATTATAATTGTCACACTGCAGTTTATAATTTTGGATTTTTAATGATCAATTTTCATATTTTCCCAGCTGGATTATCATCTTCTTCACTGAAGCCAAGAAGCCTGTGCATAAGACGCTGTATCTACTGCAATGCCTTCCACTTACATTTTTCGTAGTAAATTTAGTCTTGTTAATATTGCATTAAAATGAACCTTTGAAGGCAAAGATGAGCACATAAAGCAGCCTTAATCTTGTCCTATTTGCTTTCTATTTTCTCCCCATGGGTAGAAGTTCACCTGCATGGCCCTGGCATTTCTATTTTGTGATTAGAAAATCACAGCAGCCATACATGATGTTTCACTTCTGTAATCCCCTCACTTTAAGAGGCCAAGGCAAGAGAATCACTTGAGGCCAGGAGTTTGAGACCAGCCTGGGCAACGTAGTAAGACCTCATCTCTATGAAAAGTTTTTTAAAAAATTGGCTGGATGTTGTGGTACACACCTGTAATCCCAGTTCTTCAGGGGCCTGAGGTGGGAGGATCACTTGAGTCCAGGAGTTTGAGGCTGCAGTGAGCAGTCATGCCACTGCACTCCAGTCTAGGCGATAGAATGAGACCTTTTCTCTCGTAAAAAAAAAAAAAAGTTATAGGAATCATTTTATACTCTTGGCCTGGGGTCCTGCTATTTTAACAACACGAGGGTACAGCAACCCCAGGTTGTACAACTCCAGGGAGTACCATGTATATTTTCATGTATGTGAGCAGTGCCTTCCGGAGTTGTCTACGGAAGCTACCTTGCAGCAGAACTGTCATTTAAAAACAATTTGCTAGTTATCAAATCTATATTAGGACATTAGCAGAAATGAACATTTGTCAATTCACTTATAGTCTTATCATCTGGACAAATCATTCTTCTCATTTTTCCTTGGTATTTTACACTCCTCTTTGGTGTACATTAATTTTGCATAGCTGTAATTTAGAGTAGTCTATAATTTTGTATTTTGCTTTTTTTTCCTTTGCAAGGTATGTTATAAGCTTTTCTATGCTGTCACTGTCCTTGTCATGGTTGATGGATAATTATTATACCAAGTGGATTTCAATGAATTATTTGACCACTTGACAATTAGCTTATTTCCAGTTTTTCACTATTATAAAGAATGAGCAGAGGGCAAAGGAAGCTCTCATTTGTTCACTGTGACCCGTGTGTCAGTCACTATACTGGATACTTACCTCACTTATTCCTCTTAACAATTATTTTTGGAACTGAGACGCAGACTGGTTAAGCAACTTAGTAGTATGAGTTGATATATAGTGAACTCTTACTCTGTGTCAGACTCTTTGCTACCTACTTTTCATATAATATCTCATATCTCACTGTGTCCTATAAAATGTGTATTATCATTTCTACTCTTCAGGGAATTATATTAATTTTAGGAGATGTTTCCCCAAGGTGTCATGTTAGAACTTGGAGAGGACAGAGTTGAGCCTAGGTTTGTTTGAGCTGTCTAAAACTCATGATCAGGCTGGGCGTGGTGGCTCACACCTGTAAACCCCGCACTTTGGGAAGCCGAGGTGGGTGGATCGCTTGAGTCCAGGAGTTTGAGACCAGCCTGGGAACATGGTGAAACACTGTCTCTACAAAAAACACAAAAATTAGCTGGGTGTGGTGGTGCACGCCTGAAATCCCAACTACTCAGGAGGTTGAGATGGAAGGATCACTTGAGCCCAGAAAGTGGAGGTTGCTGTGAGCAGAGATCACGCCACTGCACTCCATCCTGGGTCACAGAGCAACATCCTATCTCAATCAATCAATCAATCAAATAAGTGGATAAAACTCATGGTCACTATAATGTCAGCTCCATGGAGGTACTTTTTTTCCTCTTGTTTTTGTTCTCTGCTGTGTTCTCAGTGCTGAGAAGAAGGCCTGGCACATAATTGGTACTCAATAAAGGCTTGTTTCATGAATAACTGAATGGTCTCAGCGTTAGGTAAGCAGCTTTAGGTCAGGTTTCTTTGGCTCCCACATCTTTGTTTTTTCTGCTATATCACTGTCTCGGGTACAGGTGAGTAGAAAATAAATTCTCACAGGCAGACACAGACACATATCTTTATGAATTTGTGTGTGTGAGCCTTTTTATCTATTTAACTTTTATTCAGCTTTAAAAATTTTTATTAAATTTTATTTTTTAAAGCAGTTTTAAGTTCATAGCAAAATTGAGTGGAAGGTACAGAGATTTCCCATACACCCTCTGCCCCCACACTCCCCTGTTATGAACATCCCTCACAGAGTGGAATTGTAATTGTTACAGCTGATGAACCTACATTCACTCAAAGTCCGTAGTTTACATTAGGGTTCCCTTTTTTTTTTTTTTTGAGACTGAGTCTCCCTCTGTCCCCTAGGCTGGAGTGCAGCAGTGCAATCTCGGCTCACTGCAACCTCTGCCTCCCGGGTTCAAGCAATTCTCCTGCCTCAGCTTCCTGAATAGCTGGGATTACAGGTGTGGGGCACCACACCCAGCTACCTTTTTTGTATTTTTAGTAGAGACAGGGTTTCGCCATGTTGGCCAGGCTAGTCTCGAACTACTGACCTCAAGTGATCCACTCGCCTCAGCCTCCCAAAGTGCTGGGATTGCAGGCATGAACCACCACACCCGGCCACTACAGTTCACTCTTGATGTTGTATATTCTATAGTTTTGGACAAATGTATGATGGCATGTGTCTACCTCTATAGTATCATACGGAGTAGTCTTACTGCCCTGAAAAATCCTCTTTGCTCTGTCTATGAATTCCTTCCTCCCTCCTAACCCCTGGCAACCAGGATCTTTTTTACTCTCTCTATAGTTTTGTCTTTTCCAGCATGTCATATAGAATGCAGCCTTTACAGATCTTAGTAATATGTATTTAAGGTTCCTCTACATCTTTTCGTGGCTTGATAGCTCATTTCCTTTTAGGGATGAGTAATACTCCATTGTCTGGATGTAGCACAGTTTAGTTACACATTCATTTACTGGAGCACATCTTGGTTGCTTCTAAATTTTGGCAATTATGAGTAAAACTACTATAGACATCTGTATGCAGGTTTTTGTGTAGATGTAAGTTTTCAACTCCTTTGGGTAAAATACCAAGGAATGTGATTGCTGGATTATATGGTAAGAGTATGTTTAGTTTTGTAAGAAACTGCCAAACTTTTCCAGTGTGGTGCTACCAGTTTGCATTTCCACCAGCAATGAATGAGAGTTCCTGTTCCTCCACATCCTCTTCAGCAGTTGGTGTTTTCAGCGTTTTTGGATGTTGCTCATTCTGATACGTGTATAGTGATGTCTCATTATGTGTGATCTTTTTCTTTCCTTTGGTTTATTTTGTTAGGAATTATTGTGAGAAATGCAATTACGAAAGCAAATTGTAAAAACATTTTATAATTTCTTAAAAATATATTGATTTTTGTTTTTGCTGCTTACATAAGTGTGTCTTATTAGTGGACATGCAAAAAATGGTCCAGTTTCACTGCTACCTTGCCAGTGCTGTTTTAAAAAAATTCTTTACTAACATTATATGTGAGTACATCACTGTGTCAATCTTTCAATTTATTTCTAGTTCATTATTTGCTTATGGATCTTTTACGAATGTTCTATTTAGCAAGATATCATGTCATATTTGTTTTGAAGCTTGGTGCTACTGCCTCCTAAACAATGAATGTTTTTCAGGTCCCAAACCAGTTGTCTTCCTGCAACATGGCTTGCTGGCAGATTCTAGTAACTGGGTCACAAACCTTGCCAACAGCAGCCTGGGCTTCATTCTTGCTGATGCTGGTTTTGACGTGTGGATGGGCAACAGCAGAGGAAATACCTGGTCTCGGAAACATAAGACACTCTCAGTTTCTCAGGATGAATTCTGGGCTTTCAGGTATATATGAATTGATAATGGCATGGATGTATTTCCTTAGTACTCTTAAAGCAGACAACAGGCTTCCAGCAGAAGAGGCAGATAGGTGGTAACTCTGAAGTTGTATGAGAGGGGAAGTTAGTGTCTTTTGAAAGGTTTTAAATGTTGCTAGGAATTTAATGACTAGCAGTAAGGTAAATTATGAGTAAATGATTACATTAAGATTTACATTTAGTTAGGAATTCTTAAGTTATTTTGGCATTTCTGGTGGTGTGGGTGCTGCTGGGTAAATGTTATTCCATAACTTTCCTCCTTTCTCCATAAATATGTAATCCAGATGTTCACTTTTCTTCTTTCCAGAAATTATCCTTTCCTCCCTCTTCCTTCTGGCTCCACCAGTTAATTGCTGTATGACATTGGACATCTTACATAAGCCTCCTGTGTCTCGGTTTCCTTATTTGTAAAATGGAGCATAATAAACACCTACCTCATAAGGTCACTGGGGGCTTAAAGGAGAGGATGCAGAGAAGGAGCCTCCACAGAACCTGGCACCTTGTATGAACTTGCTAGGGGTTGGCTCTTCTCCTGCCAGTGGCAACATGCGCATGCATGTACCCATATGCACACTTGGGTTTTGGTCTATGTTTTGGTACCAGGTACTAGAGAAAGTCAGCAGCACTATAGCAGCCTCCGGGCTTGCTTCCCATTTTTAAAACCAGAGGCACCTCTAAGGACATGAAACACAAGAATGAGAGCTTTTAACAAAAGGCATATACAAGAATTGGTTTATTGTCACGCTATTTGTAACAACGGAAAACAGGAAACTACCCAAATGCATGTCAGCAGTGAATGGATAAAGTGTTGTATATTTATATAGTAGAATAAGAATGAACAACTTACAATTATATGCAGCAAAAAATGGATTAAGCCAGATACAGGAGAATACACATTGTATAATTCTACTTACAGAAATATTTAAAAACAGGTGAAACTAATTTCTGGTGTGAAAAATGAGGACAATAGTTACTTTTGGGAGACACAACTGGAAGAGAGCCCAAGGGGGCTTCTGCAGTCCTGCTGGTGTTGTTTCCTGGACTCACTGCTGGTTTTCCCAGCTGTGTTTAGTTTGTGATAACTCATCAAACTGCATACTCAGTATGTGTGTGCTATTCTATTTTATGTACTATTTCAATGAAAGAGTTCCTTTCTTGGATTACAGTTACGATGAGATGGCAAAATATGACCTACCAGCTTCCATTAACTTCATTCTGAATAAAACTGGCCAAGAACAAGTGTATTATGTGGGTCATTCTCAAGGCACCACTATAGGTATGTATGTAAATAAGATCAGAAGTTGATATAAATTCTTCATTACAGAGTTTGTACTTTTCTTAAAAGTGAAATATAAAAAGATGTTAGTTCAAATTCCATTTATTTTTAAATGCCAAACAGAAATAATGAATAAGATAAGGAATGTTGGTAACATTTAGTCTTCTATGAAAATTCATGTATATGGTTGAAATTGAAGAAATTAATGTAAGCCACAATATATTACATGTTTTCCTAGATAAAGCAAGATAGGGATGTGAGAGGATAGAAAACAAGTAGTTTCTAAGTTCAGAGACTTACATAAAGAAAACAAGAAAATATACTGCCTTCTGAAGTTAAGTGGAATATAACTAACTACAGGTACATTTGGTTTACAAAAAATTTTGAAAAGTTATATGCATTTTAATTTATGCTGATTATATAAGTAATGCATGTTCACTGTAGAAAAATAGAAGAACAGAAGATTTAGCAAAATTAAAGAAAATAAAAATTGCCCATAATTCTAGTCAGCAAGAGTTTTTGTAATTAGGGGCTAGGAACCTGTCCTATAATTTATTTAATTCTCCCTTTTAATGTTTACTATGACTAACACCTTAGTGTTCCCGTCACATGTTTTCCTTACAATATATTCCTAGAAGGAGCCTTACTATATGAAAGGTATGAATGTTTTGAAGGGTCTCAAAACATGTAGTTATATTGCCAGAAAAAAAATGGAGTTAAGCATTTTTCTTTATTTATATTTCTTCTTTCATGACTTGCCTGCTTGGGACCTTTGCCCCACTGCTTCCTAAAGTGACATTCTGGGGCCAGGTGGCAAGACGTCAGAGAGGGTTGTATTAATTCGTTTTCATGCCACTACTAAAGACATACCCGAGACTGGGCAATTTATAAAGAAAAAGAGGTTTAATGGACTCACAGTTTAATGGACTGTGAGCTAGGGAGGCCTTACAATAATGACGGAAGAGCAAGGAACATCTTACATGGTGGCAGACAAGAGAGAGTGAGTGCCAAGTGAGGGAGTTTCCCCTTATAAAACCATCAAATCTCGTGAGACTTACTCACTACCACAAGAACAGTATGGGGGAAACAGCCTCCGTGATTCAGTTATCTCCCACCAGGTCCCTCCCACAACACATGGGAATTATGGGAACTACAATTAAAGATGAGATTTGGGTGGGAACACACCCAAACCATATCAAGGGTTAAAATATATTTTAAAGCTAGGGGATTCTAAATGTGTGAGTTCCTTTGAAATCATTGGTGGTTTATTTCAACGTGGTGTCTGTAAATTGTTCTTTGGGGGAGGGGCATGGGGGGGATAAAGGTGATGGGGTGAGGCTCTTGGAAATAGTCTGTTATTTACATTGTAAAAGGAACTGGGAAGATTTTCTGATTCTCCCAGACTGGATTTCTTCCAGTGCTTATCTAGGTTGAGATTTGGAACAAGCATTAACAAATGCTTGATTTCCTAGTTTAACCAAATTCAGTGTTAGGGCACACGGAAGTTCAGAGTGCCCCATGTCAAGTGTTTTGGCTCCTGCTGGTGGTATTGTTTGCGTGGGTTTCAGGCCTCCGCGAGAGGGCGTTGCGAGAGGGCGTTGCGAGTGACGGCCTTTGTGTTTTCTGAGAAGGAAATCCCAGATGATGGAATTCCTGTTTTCTTTCCTTTGTTCTCACAGGTTTTATAGCATTTTCACAGATCCCTGAGCTGGCTAAAAGGATTAAAATGTTTTTTGCCCTGGGTCCTGTGGCTTCTGTCGCCTTCTGTACTAGCCCTATGGCCAAATTAGGACGATTACCAGATCATCTCATTAAGGTACTTGGACCCCTCCCATCCCTCTCCTCTCCCCGCAGATTTCCTCCTCAGATCTGAAGAACTGGCAAGGGGAGGGATAATCTGTGCCTTCCTCCCCTGCGTTTTGATATCAGTGGAGCAGTGGGCTTTTCTTTTTCCGTTTACCCCTCCTTCCAGACCCAGGGGTGGCCGGGGACGCCTGTCATTTCCTGCACACTGGTGCCACGTGTACTCATGGTTAGCATGTGTCAGTACAGCTCTGCCCACCTCACAGGGAGAGCAAGGAGAGTCTGGGAGAAAATAATTTAAGCATTTGTGGAGTTGCCCTTTATCCCATGAGGTGAGCCTGTGCACAGAGGATGTAGGAGATGGGAGATAGGAAATGTTCCCAAAAGCCCATCCCTAGCTACACTGAGGGTGACCTAACAACACTATCATTATTGTATTTTATAATATGGCTCCTAAACACAGCCAGTAGCTTCATCAGGGCTCTGCCCTAAAGCTGTGGCACCCGAACCTCTGTTCAGGGAGGAAATAGATTTCATGAAAAAGAGTTTTAAGCTAGGTAAGACCAGATGTTCTATTATGCATGCATTATATGTCTTTTATGAAATATATGTTTACACACACACATATGAAATCCTGTATAGAAATATATACATGAAATGAGGTATAACGTCTCTCATGGGCCATTTAGAAGACTTAAATAGGAAAGATGGAAACTCCTAGGCTTAGGCAGTCCTTCTGCCTTGGCCTCTCAAAGTGCTGGGATTACAGGCATGAGCTACCATGCCTGGCCAATAAAAAAAATTTTAAAAACAAAATAAAAAAGCAAGCGATGGGCTGGATTTGGCCTGCTGGCCAGTAGCATTGAATTAGATGGGCACACCTCTGGCAGACATTACTGATCAATCACAGCCTTGACTGTTTCTTAGAAGTAACCACCGATCCATCAGAGTCAGATGAAAATTACTTGGGGGTGGCCCTGGGAGGGGTGATCATTAAGGCCCTTTCCCACTGTAGAAGTCTGCTGAAAACTTATTTGATTTTCTGCCTCCTTCTCTTCATTTGGAGAATTTAAATACACCTCTGTAGTGTGTGATTTTTGCTTTGGTAAACTTGTGCAAAAGCATCCTGGTTTGATGCCCACTGGTTGCCGTTCTCTTCTGAGGCCATTCGTGGAGACATTGGGTACTTGTCTCTGTTTCTGAGGTGAGTCATGGAGACTTATGCACCAGAATGAAATGCTGAGATGTTCTTGGGTTTCTTTTTATTTTGTAGGACTTATTTGGAGACAAAGAATTTCTTCCCCAGAGTGCGTTTTTGAAGTGGCTGGGTACCCACGTTTGCACTCATGTCATACTGAAGGAGCTCTGTGGAAATCTCTGTTTTCTTCTGTGTGGATTTAATGAGAGAAATTTAAATATGGTATGCATGTTTATAGTAAGATTTGATTTTTTTTTTTATCTGTGAATGTGCTTATTTGTGTTGAATGATATGGGAGAGGCGGGAATGACCTCATCAGAACTCTAAAGAGTCTTTCATTTGAGAGGCACAATCATGAACTTTGGCCAATGCCTAGAATATGGTACCACCTGCTGCTATCCTCAGGCTGACTGTGGTCACCTTCTTATGTTGTACCTAGATGGAGACTATTGAATGAGGAGATCTGTCACAAATTAAGTTGTAATATTTATAATTACTCTAGTGATTTGTTTCTTTTAGAAATTATTATAAGTAGTAAACATAAAGATGGGAACAATAGACAGTGGGGACTCCAAAAGGAAGGAGGGAGAGGGACAAGGGCTGAAGAACTTCCTACTGAGTACTATAGCCAATATTGAGTACTGTAGTTATGGGATCAATAGAAGCCCGCATCTCAGCATCATGCAATCCACCCTTGTAACAAACCTGCACATGTACCCCCTGAATCTAAAATACACAAATTTTCAAAAATTACTATAAGTAGTTAAATTTGGAATGGCCATTTACATACACATATGTGTATGCTTGCAGTGTGTGTGTATTCATAAAAGTACATTTTATAAAATGTAAACCCATTTTATTTTATAAAATATAAACCCTTGGCCAATACTATGCCCGTGTTTCTAAATATGTTTGTTAGTTTGTCATGTGGCATTTTGAAAAAAAGGGTTAAAATCCTGGAATAAAGGCCCTAAGGAATTTCAGTGCCATTTTTCTTTTGTCTGATAATTAAAGCAAGGTGTGATGGTTATATGAAATTTGGGAAATTCAGGAAAGCATGAAGAAGAAAATGAAAATGCCCTGTAAATGAAACCCACACAGTCCCGTGCTTACCATGTTGTTGCACCTCCTTCATATGGACTTTGTATGTGGTTGTATGTATTTTTATAGGACAGATTTTTAGTCAAATAATTTTTTTCTACCTCTCATCTCATATACTTGAGATTATGGCTCTAGTTTTTAGTGCTTTGAAGGGCAAAATACAATGTTTATTATCAATGCCACCTTAATGCTGTTTTCATTCTTCATTTCAATGTATTTATTTTGCAGTCTAGAGTGGATGTATATACAACACATTCTCCTGCTGGAACTTCTGTGCAAAACATGTTACACTGGAGCCAGGTAGGCATTCCAGGAGTGCATTTGGGGTTCATGTAAAATCAACATCAGAAAGGTCTGGGCATGCAAACCCTTTCCAAATAGAAAGACAACCTGCTTACAAATCTGATCTGGTTTTCTTCCCCAGAGTCCTGGGTTTTTGTCATCGTGCTTGTGTTGCTTTTGATACCTGTGGTGGGGCACACTGTGTTATACATGGGTTCACAAACAGCTACTGGGGTTGACATTTTTCTTTTCCCTCCTGTCCCTTCCTCAAGTCTCAGGTTAATACATTCTCTCCCTTTCCTTCTCCCCCAGCTTTCTTTTCCTCCTCCTGTTTCCTCCCCTCCATCTGCTTCTCATTGAGTCCTAGATTCTTTTTATTTCTGTGTTGCTTCATAAAGAGTGATTTTAAATCCGTTTTGGAGATAGAAACCGCTGTTTCAACACTAACCCCTGATCACAATATGCTTGGAATAGCAGTGAATAAACTGCAGCTAAACCAATGATAGATGTGAATGGGGGCCCCTGACTTTTGAAATACAGTTTTGATTATTTTATCATGTAAATAAGTCATGTTCATTCTAGAAAATTTAGAAACTACATCTAGAAAAAAATTATCTTAAAATGAAAATAAAATCATTCTATAACCCTAGACAGAGAGGAAATGCATATCCATAGATATTGAATGTCTCTGCATTCTATCCTATACCTCTTCAAAAAGATGCTGTTAAAGACATGGATAGAAATAGTAGATGTAGAAATAGATTGATTTTTCTCCTGCTTACTGTTTTACAGCTTGCTTTTCTTTTTTCACCTGACAATATGTCAGGGACTTCTTTCTACCTCAGGACATAATTTTGTGCCATTTATTTTTCAGCTAACTTCATTTTTAATATGAAACAACTCACCATTTAAGCCCTAAACCAAGACACTGTAGGTGTCTTGAATAGTAATTTCCAAACACCTGGCAGTCACTGCTTGCATCGGAATCACCAAATTGCTTTAAAAAGTACACTATTTAATAAATCATTGCATTAAAAAAGTAATGAGAGTTGGAATTATAGTGGAATTCTTGGATTGGCTACCATCCAGGCTTATAAAACAAATACTCCTGTGTCCCAATCATTTGGACTAGAGAATCTGTACTTTTATTTTTTTGTTTTATTTTATTTTTTTGAGACGGACTCTCACTCTGTTGCCAGGCTGGAGTGTAGTGGTGCGATCTTGGCTCACTGCAACCTCCGCCTCCCAGCTTCATGTGATTCTCCTGCCTCAGCCTCCCAAGTTGTTTTATTATTTTTTAAAAAAATTTTTATTGAGGTATAAGTGACATAGAATATTTAAAGTGTACAATTTGATATATTTCAGTGTTTGTATACACCTGTGAAACCATCACCATAATCGACACAGCAAATATATCATCATCCTAAAAGGTCCCTGCTGCCCCTTTGTGATACCTCCCCCCATCCCTCCCCTCAATCCCACTGATCTGCTTCCTGTCATTGTAGCTTAGTTTGCATTTTCTAGAGCTTGCGTGAGAACAGTCATGCAGTTTATACTTGTTTTTGTCTGGCTTCTTCCACTCAGAATACTTGTTTTGAAATTTTCCTATGTTGTATATGTCAGTAGTTCATTCCTTTTTATTTCTGAGGATCTGCATTTTTAAAAAATCTGCCTGGTAGATTCTTTTGCTCCACCAGGTTTGGGAGCAAACCTGGTCGAGACATCCTGATACTTTCATCTCCTTCTTCAGTTGCCCCAGGAACTCTAACAGTGCTATAGTTCTCCTTTCCCTGGGGCTCGTCTCTAAGGAACTAGGAAGAGCCTGGCCTCAGGCTCCTGGTCCTTTATAGTAACTAGAAGGCTGAGGGTTAAATGTCAGTTCCTCAGGGGCAGAGTTTGTTGTGGCCTAAAAGAGGGGTATCTGGAATGCAAATAGTTCATGACGTGCTGAACAGCACATGCTTACCACTTAAGGAAATCCCCCAAACCTTCAAAAATCCTCAAATTCACAAAGATTGAGGATTTTGGTTCTTGGTTCAGGTCTCTGCTTTTCTCCTTGGTCACATTTATACTTATAGTCACTTGTTTTCTTCATATACCCTGTCACTAGAATTCCCCTACATTTTTGAGGATGCCTAGGACCTCTTACCTAATGGACATTTTCCTAAAAGGCCCAATGTCTGTCACCTCAGCAGTTATTGCACCCCCAGAGATGATGGAGGGTGACTCAGCTGGCTGGAGGCAGATCCTGAGCTTTCCCACCAGCTTAGTGACTGCCAGCAGCCCACGCACAGTACACGCCAGGCCTCAGCAAAGTACAAATGGCCACCAGACCTGGGATGTCAGAGGCCCTTGGGAATGTTGAAACCAAGGCTGTCCTAGGCCAACTCTATTTTATATTACAGACCTGTGGTGCTTCACCCTTCTGTGTCTTGGGCCTCCACTGGGCATGGGGTTTGCAGTAGAGACATTGGATCGGCTATCATCTAGGCTACTGGTCTTGTTCCAGCCCTCTTATCCAGCAGCTCGCCAGGGTCAAAGGCTGCAGGGTGAGGGCCAGAGCACTGCTCTGTGCCCCATTTGTGACCTGGTGACTTTAGATTCTAACTACCCTGGAATATATCTCCAGAATATTTGCAAAGCCCAGATTTGCTGTACAAGGCAGCCTGGGCCTTTGCTCTTCTACCTGCTGTACCATCTTTTGTCAGTAAAATGGTTGGTTGCTTTGTGCAGCCATTGTATCGGATCTTCCCTTTGGCTTTCCCTCCTCTGGGCTGTTGGCCAGGGGCTGCCACTGGTGCAGGCTGCAGGCTCCAAGAGGCAGTGCAGGAAAAGGCTTCTGTGGAAGGTGGGCAGGCCTGGATGCCGGGCAGGCTGGGGCTAGAATTCAGGTGTGGCATTAGAGGGCTCTTATGGTATGAGTTTGGGGTTGACCTTAAAGGCCATTTTGTTTACAGTACATTCAGAAGTTTACTTTTTGTTTAAATAATTAGGATTAACTTGTTAATAAATTCCATACCTTGTTCTTTAGTGGGATTTTAAATATAGCATACTCGTCTTTCCATTCTCCTTATAAACCTGATGAATTTCGGAGCTCCCCAGAGCCAAGACTTGATATTACTTCTCACTTTCTCACTGGCCCTGCCCAGAGCCCAGGTACTCTCACCTGTTTGAAGAAGGCCATCCCAGTGTAGTTTTCCAGTGTTGTTCTGAACTACCTAAGGTGCTATTAAAAATACTGGTTCTTGGGCCTGTCTGAGACCTGTGGAGACTCTGAATTCCTAGGGCTGTGACCCTGGGATCTATGTTTGAGTTAAGTGCCTTAGATGATTACGATGTGCTCTTTTTTTTTTTTTCTTTAAAGGAAAAAAACATACTTTTGGTAGGCTTTTAAAGAACACTGTAAAAAGGATATTCAGTACAATTTTTGTTAAACATGTAATATGTTTTATGAAATTTTAGAAAATACATGAGTGAAAGAAAAATGACTTGTATGTCTAGTGCCCAGCAATAGCCACTATTAATATTTTGGTATAATCTTACAGTTTTGTAATATAATCATTTCCATTACAAAAGTCAGATCATACTACATCTGCTTTTATGTAAATTTTCATTTAATGAAATGCCATTATATTTGTTAGATACAAGTTAAGCTGTTGTATTAGAGACCCCAAAATACAGCTGCTAAATAAAGAGTTTATTTCTTTCTCATAATAAAGTTCAGAGAGAGGTGGCCCAGACTGATGATAGAGGGGGTTTTGGCTGTGTTCCATGAGGCCATGCAGGGACCCAGTTCCCTCCATACTATAGCTCTGCCATCCTCGGGGTGTTGTCCTCTTCTGCCTGGTTGCAGCCGGGTCACCTCCATGTCTCTTCCAACTCACAGGAAGGCAGGGGAGAGGGAGCTCAGGGCAAGTGACTTTGTGCGAAGGAGATAGCTTAGAAGTGAGCGGTATGGCCATAGCCTGGCTGCTCGCAGGAGGATGAGGATGTGGTTTCTATCTTGGCAGCCATGTGCTTAGGGAAAGCTTTAGGGATTCTGTTACTGAAAGGAAGAAGGCAAGAATGGGAATGGGTGGCAGTCTCTGACATAATTAAAAATGCCTTTCCGGGTCAGTAACTAAAGTTTTAAAATATTTGTCATAAAGGGCAGTTTCTGTTGCTTGAATTTTATTATCATTTTGTTTTTTGCAGTGATAGTTGTTTTGCAGTCATAAATCATCTGTCCTTATATGTTAGAGTGTTTTCTTAGGATGATACATTCATAGCAGTAGACTTAGTAAGGGAGAGGGTAGGCATAGCTTTAAGACTTCTAATACATATTGTACTTTAGAAAAGTTGAACCCGTTTACATTTTTATTACCATTCAAGACCTAAATATAATTTTTAAATGTCATTTTAAAACGGTTTATCCTAATACTATAGGCATTTCCTCCTGATCATTATCTACATATACTCTGTGATATGATTATCACAGAAGTATAACCTTAGTGTATATTTGGTTTCATTTTTTTCCACTTAGTATTATTTATGAGATTATCTGTAAGCCATTTTCTGTTTCTATTTTATTTATATTTATGACAGTGGCATACTCCTTGTGTATATTTATGTAACATATTTACCCAAATATCTATTATTTGAAATGGTAAGTTTTGGCCACAAGGTGGCGCCCGGTAAAAAGAAATGCCCAGACATTCTCTTCAAAACTGCTTTTGGTTTATGTGAAGTCTGTTCTTATCAACTGCATACAATTCTACTGTTTGATGTAATAAAACACAGAGCGAGATGATATACTACAAGGGATTGTTACTTATTAAAATTGGGCTTTAGCTTATTTCCAGGTTTTTGTTACTGGAAATCATCTTAATACTTTTCTTTTGAAATATCCTTTCAAGTGGATAGCTTGAAGTCCTAAGTGACTTAGCACAAAGTCAAATTTAGAACTTCAGTCTGAGCTATAGGCAAGTTTCACCTTTGTATTCTGTGCTCACGCTGGTGCTTCATATGAATGCTGAAGGACATGTGACAAAGTGATGAACTGCTGTCTGTGTTCAGTGGCAGAATAGTTTGCATCAATATATTTTCACTGACAAAGATGGGGAACAGATGTACCGACAGGTGCTGTGAATCCAAATTTTGTTTTGCTTGTTAAATATGCCACAGGTATTTAATATCAGTCATTTGCAACGGCAAAAACAGATGCCAAATATTTCTCCTGTAACAATCCCCTATAGTATATCATCTCACTCTGTCTTTTATTACATCAAACAGTAGAATTGTATGCAGTTGATTAGAACAGACTTCACATAAATCAAAAGCAGTTTTGACAAAGAATGTCTGAGCATTTCTTTTTATCAGGCGCCACCCTGTGGCCAAAACTTACCATTTCAAATTCATTTGGCTTGCCAATTTTGTGTTTAATTTTTGACATACATTTAATTTGAGAGTGTAGAGGAAATATGGATTTGCACTATTTTGAATTTTAAAAATAAGTGACATTTTGCTAATATTTTATATTATACTATTTTAAATATGAATAAATGTAAATTTCAATACAATTTCAATTTCATGGCTCTAGTATCCCTAACTAGTTAGAATTGTGCTGGCGTGCAGTACTACTTGGTGATTATACTGATACCAATACTCAAGAAAAAGTGTTTAATCAATACCATCATTAAAATTTGACTAATACAACTAGACAAGTAGAATGGGTAAATAGAAAATATACAGTCATCCCTCAAGTATCTTTGGGGACTGGCTGCAGACATCACCCCCAAACCAAAATTCACAGATACTCAAGTCCCTTGTATAAAATGATGTAGTATTTGCATATAGCCTATGCACATCCTTTCATATGCTTTAAATCATCCCTAGATTACTTATGATGCTTAATACAATGTAAACGCTATGTAAGTAGCTGTTACACTGTTTTAAAATTTGTATTTTTTATTGTTTTATTATCTTTTATTTTTTCCAAATATTTTCAATGTGCAAAATATCACTTGGCTGAATCCACAGATACAAAACTGGATATGGAGGGCCAATTGTATATTATAATTATTTTATCTATATATATCCATCTCTCTCTCTCTCTCTCTATGTATATATATGTATATATATATGTAGCTATCTATCTGTCTACCTTTATTTCCCAAGTAAAATGACTAACTCTTTGAAAAGCTTAGGATGCAAATTTCAGCAGAAAATGTCAGCATAAAGTTCCGCTAGCAGGAGCAACTGTTGATCTAGTATAATTGAGAGCATATGTGCATAGCTGCTTTCTTGTGTCAGGTGGTAGCTGCTTAACAATCATACAATGAGAAATTGAGTCATTCAGTAAAGCAGGACAAAACCATGCCATTTCACTTAAAATAATGCCTTGGAAATGAAGAGTAAATCTGGATATTGGTATGAAGTTGATTTCCGAGGACGTGGCTAGCTCCAGCAACCTATGATGTTATCTCTAACTTCGGTATCAGATAACTCTTTTCCAAATTATCTTCTTTTTAGGCTGTTAAATTCCAAAAGTTTCAAGCCTTTGACTGGGGAAGCAGTGCCAAGAATTATTTTCATTACAACCAGGTAAAGTTTTTAGTCTTTTCATTAAAGGGGGCCCTGAAAACTCATCAAGAAAGCCAGCCTGGCCTATCAGGATTCTGGCCAGGCTCAGGTGCTGTGGGAAATGTTTGCAGGAGTTGACTAGTGTTTGTTTTCCATCAGTCCATTCAGAACAATCCAAGCTTTGTAGCTGGTGTTGTGGACTGGGCCTCCTCTCTTTGTCCTTTCCCCATCTCTAAATAAGAATCATCACTGTTATGCATTACTCAGAGTAATCACGAACATAGCCTGTAGAGTCAGACAGTCCTATGTCTGTTATCTGGTAGCTATGGGGCCTTGGCCAGATTACATTGCTTAAGCCTCTTCCCTGCACTAATAAAATTAGCATTTTTGAGCATGCTAAATGCACTGAAGTGTGAGGCACTTTGCTCTGTTTTTTAAATTTAATTCCCAGAGCATCTCTGTGATGTAAACGTGATTATCTCTGACTTAAACATGAGGACAGTGAGGCTTAGAGAATTTCTGTGACTTGTCTTACACCCAAAGGGAAGAAGTAGGAGGGCATGATCCCAAACTCTTTCCAGCCACTATTGCCTTGAGTCTACTACCTATGGAATACAACACCTTCCTTGCCGGGGATTAAACATTCATTTTGGTGCCCAGCCTACGGCAGCAGCTCCACAGCTAGTGGCGATTATAATTAGCATTCTTTCATTTGGGGTTAGATTTCTTTTTTTGTGCCAGTAATGGCAACTTGAAAAGATACTCAAAGGGATTTTAAAAATTTAGTCTGTTAGTCAAACTTACTAGACAATGTTTAATGGAGATTGCGCTTATTGTGATTTTGAAAATTAAAACAACAACAACAACGAGGCTTTCTCTGGTTCCTTTTCATTGTAGAGTTATCCTCCCACATACAATGTGAAGGACATGCTTGTGCCGACTGCAGTCTGGAGCGGGGGTCACGACTGGCTTGCAGATGTCTACGACGTCAATATCTTACTGACTCAGATCACCAACTTGGTGTTCCATGAGAGCATTCCGGAGTGGGAGCATCTTGACTTCATTTGGGGCCTGGATGCCCCTTGGAGGCTTTATAATAAAATTATTAATCTAATGAGGAAATATCAGTGAAAGCTGGACTTGAGCTGTGTACTACCAAGTCAATGATTATGTCATGTGAAAATGTGTTTGCTTCATTTCTGTAAAACACTTGTTTTTCTTTCCCAGGTCTTTTGTGTTTTTATATCCAAGAAAATGATAACTTTGAAGATGCCCAGTTCACTCTAGTTTCAATTAGAAACATACTAGCTATTTTTTCTTTAATTAGGGCTGGAATAGGAAGCCAGTGTCTCAACCATAGTATTGTCTCTTTAAGTCTTTTAAATATCACTGATGTGTAAAAAGGTCATTATATCCATTCTGTTTTTAAAATTTAAAATATATTGACTTTTTGCCCTTCATAGGACAAAGTAATATATGTGTTGGAATTTTAAAATTGTGTTGTCATTGGTAAATCTGTCACTGACTTAAGCGAGGTATAAAAGTACGCAGTTTTCATGTCCTTGCCTTAAAGAGCTCTCTAGTCTAACGGTCTTGTAGTTAGAGATCTAAATGACATTTTATCATGTTTTCCTGCAGCAGGTGCATAGTCAAATCCAGAAATATCACAGCTGTGCCAGTAATAAAGATGCTACAATTAATTTTATCAAACCTAACTGTGACAGCTGTGATTTGACACATGTTTTAATTGCTCAGGTTAAATGAAATAGTTTTCCGGAGTCTTCAAAAACAAATTGCACTGATAAAACAAAAACAAAAGTATGTTTTAAATGCTTTGAAGACTGATACACTCAACCATCTATATTCATGAGCTCTCAATTTCATGGCAGGCCATAATTCTACTTATCTGAGAAGCAAATCCCTGTGGAGACTATACCACTATTTTTTCTGAGATTAATGTACTCTTGGAGCCAGCTACTGTCATTATTGATCACATCTGTGTGAAGCCAAAGCCCCGTGGTTGCCCATGAGAAGTGTCCTAGTTCATTTTCACCCAAATGAAGTGTGAACGTGATGTTTTCGGATGCAAACTCAGCTCAGGGATTCATTTTGTGTCTTAGTTTTATATGCGTCCTTATTTTTAATACACCTTCTTCACGTCCCTATGTTGGGAAGTCCATATTTGTCTGCTTTTCTTGCAGCATCATTTCCTTACAATACTGTCCGGTGGACAAAATGACAATTGATATGTTTTTCTGATATAATTACTTTAGCTGCACTAACAGTACAATGCTTGTTAATGGTTAATATAGGCAGGGTGAATACTACTTTGTAACTTTTAAAGTCTTAAACTTTTCAATAAAATTGAGTGAGACTTATAGGCCCAAAGAATTGTGTGTATGTTTTTTCTCTTTTATTTAACAGTCATCTGGTTCTTCCCTTTCTCTCTTGGCAGTACTTGGAACTCTTCTCAAGGTTAATGTGTTTACTCTGGGAAATGAAGGGCTACCAAGTAACGAGTGATTTTTAAAAATCATTTTTTTGTTTGCCACAAGAGGGCACTCTTGGCTTTGCTTGCAAATCTTCCCACGCTCTCTTCCCTCACTACTTTTTTTCTTTTCTTTTCTTTTATTATTATTATACTTTAAGTTTTAGGGTACATGTGCAGGTTAGTTACATATGTATACATGTGCCATGCTGGTGTGCTGCACCCATTAACTCGTCATTTAGCATTAGGTATATCTCCCAATGCTATCCCTCCTACCTCCCCCCACCCCACAACAGTCCCCAAAGTGTGATGTTCCCCTTCCTGTGTCCATGTGTTCTCATTGTTCAATTCCCACCTATGAGTGAGAATATGCGGTGTTTGGTTTTTTTTTCTTGCGATAGTTTACTGAGATTGATGATTTCCAATTTCATCCATGTCCCTACAAAGGACATGAACTCATCATTTTTTATGGCTGCATAGCATTCCATGGTGTATATGTGCCACATTTTCTTAATCCAGTCTATCATTGTTGGACATTTGGGTTGGTTCCAAGTCTTTGCTATTGTGAATAGTGCCGCAATAAACATACGTGTGCATGTGTCTTTATAGCAGCATGATTTATAGTCCTTTGGGTATATACCCAGTAATGGGATGGCTGGGTCAAATGGTATTTCTAGTTCTAGATCCCTGAGGAATCGCCACACTGACTTCCACAATAGTTGAACTAGTTTACAGTCCCACCAACGTGTAAAAGTGTTCCTATTTCTCCACATCCTCTCCAGCACCTGTTGTTTCCTGACTTTTTAATGATTGCCATTCTAACTGGTGTGAGATGGTATCTCATTGTGGTTTTGATTTTCATTCCTCTGATGGCCAGTGATGGTGAGCATTTTTTCATGTGTTTTTTGGCTGCACAAATGTCTTCTTTTGAGAAGTGTCTGTTCATGTCCTCACTACTTTTTCCAAGATTTTCTCCAGCATCTTCCTCTAGGGAAGGTAGAGAACATTGTTGCTTTCTGAGCCAGTTGGAATTTGATGGCCAGCCATGGTAGTATTATTTCTGTTCAGGAGTATAATTAATTCTTGCCTAGTGGATAACATCTGGAAAACGTTCTTAAGGAATACCTGCCCCTCAAATGTAAGCTGAAAATAAAAATTTGCCTAACAGGTAAATGAGTGATCAGAACTTCAGATGTGGTTGGGGGATGGGTGGCAGGAGGAAAAGGTTTTAACTCAGGCCTCACACATATATAGGACTGAAATTTAGACTAGTGACATCCCCAAATAATGATTATTTTGTGTTTGTGTGTATTAAAGGTGTTAAATTATTAAATATAAACATTAAAAATACACTGTAATGTGATTTCTTGTCATTAATTTTTTAATGTATTAAGAGATTTTCAAAAGATAAGTCACTCTGATCTGTTGTGACACTGAAAGGCAACTTTAGTAATTATTCTGATTTTTAAAAAGTTACTCAATCAGTATTTCATTATGTTGTGCTAGGTGCAGATTTGAACTTCAATTCCAAATTAAGCAAGCAAAACTCTTTGTCAAATTGTCTTAGCATTACTGAAAATAATACTTCACATTTTGTATTGTGCCTTACGGGGTTTCAAAGCCTTTTCATAAGGCTTTAATATTTGCAATAACCCCTTTGACAGGTGAGGTGAGTATTTGTTTCTCTACAGGCAAGGGAATGCCTTTTTAATGGGGATGATTTTATATGCCTTTGAAGTTTCAGAGAGGTTGATGAGAGTTTCAACAGTATAAGTGAGTAGAAGCGCCCACTTAAATGCGACATGTAAGTGGATCAGAATAGAAAGTGTTTAAAACCAAATATGCACCAGTATTTGGACTAATAGGAGCATCAGGAGAGTGTCTGGAGGAAGCTAACATCCCCATGTTCTTCATCAGCATCTCCTACTGTTTTTGGCATGGCTAATTAATGTTTTCTGAGTCTTTTGTAAAGTGTCACATAAAAGCAGCTTCAATGACCCCTTCCAATACCAAACTCCTCCTGAAGAGATACTTACCTTGGAACCAACCCTGGCCCTTTTCTGCTCAGTTTGGCTGTAACTTGCTTTTTATCCCTAGCTAGCCTTGTCTTGACTTTTCTGAGACTGCATTTTTAATCTTTAGTCTTTAAAATGGAGGATTAGATTTTGATATTCGAGATCATTCCACCTCTACGAGTCTTCCCTGTTACACAACACTACACATCTCTAATAGCCAGGAACAGTTTTGATTAAACAGATGCCCAAATGGCCTTACCTAATTTGAGAAAGAAAAAGAAATTCATAAAGGTCATTTAAAAAAGATTATGTGATTGATGGCAGGCTTTGCTAATTACATGTTCTATTTGCTGGGGGAAGGGGAGCAGCATCCACAGTCTTTTGGTAAGTTGGTGCCATATAACTTTGAGATTGTGATGAGTGTGCACAAACTTGATTGTTGTACTCTCAGAAAAGTGATTTGACCCCTGTGATAAGCAGAAAATAAAAGATTCCTGTCCTCCAACCCCGCCAGAAAAACCATACTAAGATAAAAACGATATGCAGGAAGCCATGATCAACTGGAGAAGAGATGGCGTGGCCAAAGTTCTAATGCTAGCGGTCAGAAAACACCCCCTTTTGCGGAAAACCATCAATTGGACAAGAAATGGAGTGGCCAAAGTTCTAATCAGAAAACACCCCGTTTTAGGGAAAACCATCTTTACAGGTGGGTAGATCCAAACTACATCAAGCAGTACTCCAGAAAAAAAAAAAAAAAAGATCTGTTTTTTAGCCTCAATTTAGAGCTAATATCCTTTAAAATGAATCTTGAGTCCACAAATATCTTTTGAACACTCATTACATACAAGATGCAATGCTTGGCACTGTGAGAAGAAGTCCTAGAAGATACACCCTGTGCTCTAAAAAGACCTAATCATCTAGCAAGCTATTACATTTTTGTGCAAATAAAAACTGTTTCAAGGTGCGCATGTGCCAAATTCAAGAAATGATACCACCCTAGTCAGCACTTGATAGTGTTCAATTTTATTTTGGTCCATTAAGTGATACTGTTTTTGGTTACCTGACATATTGTTCAGCATTCCACATGATATAGAGTGGAGAACTAATACGACTGTAATTCATCAATTTCCCTGGGATGGTTGCATTTGTATGTCAGACAAAAACTTCTGTCCTGGTCAGCTGCAAGTGCAGAGATGGCAGAGAAGCTAGTTGGTATCCTTCAAAGTGCCACAAAGTCACGGGGGAGAGTACGGACAAAGCAGGCTGAAGCCAGCGCTCTCAAGTTTTGCTGCCCACGGCTTTCTGTAATCGGCACATGGACATTATTCTAACAGCGATAGACGGTGGATACACCAAAGCGGAAAATGAATGGGTTGGTTGGGGCTGGGGACTCAAAGGAGACAGTCTTGACAGCAAATCTAGCAGCTAAATCCAAATTAAGCAAACCTGCTAATGCCACTCACTTAAAAAAAAAATCTTTCTTGCTCTCGCAACCAGAGCACCCAAGCATGATAACTGAGACCACAAGAAAAGGACAATGTGTGCTGAAAGGAAATTTGAGGGCTAACTTCTGTTGAGGGTAAATTTGAGTGATATTTTACTTATGAGCGGAAATCCAATTTTAATGTTGAGAAAGTGAGCTCTAATGGTCCGTTTGGAGCGGTGAGAAGGACGCTCTTCTCTGAAACACTGCATCAAGGACAAGACCACGTCTAGCCGGAATGAGAAGAAAAGTTTCTGGTTTACCCTAAAAGTGAAGTGAAAACAACACTGGGGAAGGGAGGAGATGTTGTTGGGGGGGGGGGGGCGTGGGCGGTAGAGGTGGACAGCCTTGGAAGGACAGGTTGTTTAACTGGAAGCAACTAGGGGCCTACATTATACCTATTTTCTGCTATCATCTAGAAATCAAAGCAGCAGCATTAGAAAAATTCACCCTTGTTCCCTTTTTGTATTGGCTGTCAAGAAACTCAACACTGCTTCTGAACCTTTATCTCATCAACAGCAAATATGTCAGCAGAATATAATAATGTTTTCATAGTACACTGGGTTAAATAAAAAGGCTGCTGTAGGGCTAGAGGCTACTGCTGAGGGCTCCTGGGAATGAGCATCTAAGGTATGTCAGTATTCCATCAGTGGCAGTTAGTGGACACACACCAGTTAGGAGATTCTGAATTACAAATTGGCCTATTATATGTATCTATATCTTATATATTACATATTATGAATTGGCGTATTATATATATCATATGTATGCATATATACCATATATGATCTTAGTTTTAGGCCCATATATTGGTCCATATTTTTGTATACTTGTTCTTTCCTCATAATAGATGGCTTTATATCTTTTATTTCTCTTTACATAATCTTACTTGATTTTAATTTCAAATTTCTCAGTTATTCTTTAGGTAACGTGTGGAGTACAAATTTAAAATACCATGCATATTACTTGGTGTGTTTGCTGTGTGCTAGGACCTATGATTTTACTGCTGTAAACCCACAGCAATAATAATAATCCTACTTCTTGGCAGGGTGAGGAAGCCAGCTTTTTTGAGGATTGGATAAAATCAATTCAAATAAAACATTTAGCCAATGCGTGGCACCTAGTAGGTGGGCTTTACACGGTAGACTTATTATTTTTCCATTTAATACTCCAATTTCCCTTTGTGGGGAATCGGTGGGATAAGAAAATGCAAGCTTCAAGGAGTAAAGGGCTGGACACAACCACATAGATACAAGACACTAAGCAAGAATTAGGAGTATTCCCTGGCTTCAAAGCTGGTGTCTAAAACGTCTATCCCCTAAGGGACCCTTGTATCGTGTCATGTGTCAGACCCGGGGTTGAACTCGAGGATTTTTGTGCTGTTCCCAGGGTCTCTCAAGAGCTCTCCTAGTACCGACCTCCTTGTGCTCGGTGGCCCCTGGCCCGAGGACCCCAGTTGGGTGGCGGAGGAACGCAGGGGATAGAGACTAGCCCCCTAGCCGGGCTCCGTGGGCCCGGAGTGGATTCAAGGACCGGTGGCAGAGGGCGACTGCAAGTTGGCCCCGCAAAGCCAACAAGGGGAAGGGCAGGGTAGTGACGACATCACCTGGTCCTTCAACAGCCTCCCGGGAGGCTTCAGGAACTCACATCTCTTTCCCTTGACGAACAACGCAGGTGGTTTGCTGAATTAAGTGTTCCCGCCCCAAATTGAGATACAACGGGCTTTTTTAGCCAGATTGGCGCAGACTGGGCGTTAAATCCAGCATTTTCCCGGCAAAGCTGAGCCTGGCCGCCGCGGAGCCCTCTTTCCGCTGTGCGGTGCCTCCGGCTCCGATCGCGGGCCCGGCGCCCCGGGACGCGCCGCCGAGGGTAGCTACGCGGCCGGGCTGCGGCCTCTCCCGGAGAGCCTGCGTGCGTGGTCTCTCTAGCTTGCTGCCCGCCGGCCAGGAAAACTCTGGGGACAAGCTGGAGCTGGCGGAGGTTCCCATCCGGCCACCCTTCCCGTCCGATTTCCTGAGGTGACGGTCACCGCCGGCGTTCGGGGACCAGCGGTTCCCTGGGCAAAGGGCTCGTTTCTCGATCGCCGCTGGATAGACCGCAACCGGGTTCTCAGAAAACACCCGAGCTACAGACCGCATGTAGCTTTAAACAGTTTTTAAAATGTGATTATGCTTGCGTCTTTATGAAAGCACATGGATGCAGTTATACGTATGCATTAAAAAACACAAACAATTCTGCATTGATTGCAAAGGAGCGCTTTCTGGTGGCAATGTAAACGGTCTAGTTTGAGACCCGTGATGACACACGTGAACTGAGTTGCCAAACTCATAGAAACTCCACACGGTAGATCTGTACATTGTATCACGTGTTAATTGTACGTCAACTGAAAAATCAGAACTTACATGAAAAGTACGAAGTGCCACTGCATACACGCATATCTAAAAGCCGGTAAGATGCGGCTATAGATGAGCACATTTACAGCAATCAAGGGCCCCTCTGCCGGGTTGCTAACTTATTCAAGCTTCGCATCGCCGGGAAAGGGATGGAAAGGCAGCTGACATCACTCGGGGCGGGGCCGTGAGTCCTGTGAAAAGTCGGTGGGACTCGAGCAGCAGCCTCAGCTGCCTTGCACAGCCTCGCAATGAGCTGCCACAACTGCTCCGACGCCCAGGTCCTTTGCAGCTCCGGGCAGCTGTTCCTGCAGCCCCTCTGGGACCACCTGAGGAGCTGGGAGGCCCTCCTACAGTCGCCCTTCTTCCCGGTCATCTTCTCCATCACCACATACGTGGGCTTTTGCCTGCCCTTCGTGGTCCTGGATATCCTGTGCTCCTGGGTGCCCGCCCTGCGGCGCTACAAGATCCACCCTGACTTCTCGCCATCCGCGCGGCAGCTGCTACCTTGCCTGGGGCAGACCCTCTACCAGCATGTGATGTTTGTGTTCCCCGTGACGCTGCTGCATTGGGCCCGCAGCCCGGCCCTCCTGCCCCACGAAGCTCCCGAGCTGCTCCTGCTGCTGCACCACATCCTGTTCTGCCTGCTACTCTTCGACATGGAGTTCTTCGTGTGGCACCTGCTGCACCACAAGGTGCCCTGGCTGTACCGCACCTTCCACAAGGTGCACCACCAGAACTCGTCCTCGTTCGCGCTGGCAACGCAGTATATGAGCGTCTGGGAACTGTTTTCTTTGGGCTTCTTCGACATGATGAACGTCACACTGCTCGGGTGCCACCCGCTCACCACCCTGACCTTCCACGTGGTCAACATCTGGCTTTCCGTGGAGGACCACTCCGGCTACAACTTCCCTTGGTCCACTCACAGACTGGTGCCCTTCGGGTGGTACGGGGGTGTGGTGCACCACGACCTGCATCACTCTCACTTTAACTGCAACTTCGCTCCGTACTTTACACACTGGGACAAAATACTGGGAACGCTGCGGACTGCATCTGTCCCAGCGCGGTGATGTGGCTGCGGTGGGTGCCCCTAAGACTCGGGACTGCTGTGCCTTTCACACTTGAATGAAGAGAAACACCTGAGCTATATATTTTTTTAAAGCAACTAACTTATTAACCGATGAAAACCATAGATAAAACCTGATGCATTTTTGTAATCTGACAAAGTAATTTACATACTGTTTGTGTATCAATACAATTTTGTGTTCTTGGTATTCTTAGTCTAGCTCACCTCAATAGCCTTGAATCCTGCATATGAATTAGACATTCATCACTGGCATATTTAGAATATCTCTAAAAGGACTTGTTTGTAGAATAAGGAATTTTCTATGTTTCAAAGTGTTCTAAAACCTGGCTAAAAGAATGTATTTTTGTGGATGGTGTTGACTTCTGACTCTAAAAGCAATCAAACATGTTTCTGCTGGACAGTGACCAAGAATTATAGTACCTTCTTATATATTTTTATAGAACTGTATATTTATTTAGAAAGAAATGTTATTCGTGCTTTAAAAAAGAAAAAAAACATGAATCAAATAAGTATTGACTCCCGTTTCACTGGTATTTTGACTGATAAAAAAGGGAAGAGGGAGGCTTAGAGCGAGTGTCGTTCTAAGCCTCCATCAGCCTCACCATGGAAAGAGAGGAATCTGGGTGTAGGGTGTTCTGTTGGGGGTTGTTAGAGAAAAGGAGGCAGGAGAAGGGGCTCTGTTTGTTGTGCTCTAGCAATTTCATGGAGGAAAAACACGCTAATATTCTTAATGCTTTTCAGCTGATTTCTGTATAACAGGCAAATGATAGGATTACTCTGTAAAGTTTCATAGAAAGATTAACGCTGAGCAGTCAATCATTTTATTATTTGTGGGAATGGATTAGGGGAAGAACAGAATTGGAGGCATGCCTTGCTTTGCAAAACTGGTGAGTCAATAGTATACACTAGAGTGGCTGATAGATGTGCAAGGGGATTCTGAGGAAGCCCCTGTTTTCATGAATCCATCCATAGCTACTGCAAATGAACATCAAAGCATTGCTTCTGAAATCTGGAATTTCTGTATATTCAGTTTTCTTAATTAAAACATACATGCAGCAGGTACAGCCCCTTCTAAAAGAAAGATAAAGTGAAATTTGGCCCTGGATCCCTGATTCCTCATGTGGAAAAGGAGGAGGTTTCCCAGATGTTCTTGCAGATGACAGTAAATATTCCTATTATTAACCACACACCCATCACCCATCACTCACCCCATCTAACTCCTGCCTATTCATTTTAGTTTTGTTTTTGGAATATAATTTATATAGTGTAGAGTTAAAAATCAAGACAATTTAGACAAAATATAAAGAATGGCAGCTTTGTGTGTAATTCTTGGCTCATTATATTTGAACCAAACTGTCATGTTTAAAGGTAAAACATCCATTTAGAGACCTGGTCTCCACGGTCTGCCAAATGAGACTCCCAAGAAATATGGTTAGGCCCTCCAAATGTTTGGCAGAATGCCCCAGAATGTGGAACCTCACAGCCAGTTTTCCCATGTTCCCTTCAACGTGTGTGTTCCTTTAGCTTCTTGACTGAAGTTACCTCCTCCTCTGTCTGTATCAGGACCAGGCTGGGATTTAAAGATGATATTGATTTATAAAAGTGAAATCCATGAAAAGAGGAAGTGAGATGTGAGGAGAAAATGCTACACTGACGGTAGTATATTATTATCATGATGCACGTGGCACCTGGAGTAAGAAGAGAATGATAAACAGGCAGGTGTGGAATCTATGGTGCAACTATGAGTTGTAAGCAGCTGTAGGCACTCCAAAGCTGCCCTGTAAATCATGGATAATAACAATTTATCACAGCTTATCCTCAGAGAATTGTAAAAATGTATCATGTTGCATCACTGCATAAGGTAATTTTAGATTTTGGGCAAATTATACACATGGAAAGTGCACAATTTTGATTTAGAAACACTTTCTTACAATCGAATGTCTTAACAGTTTTTAATGCCTTGGGAGGTAGAACCGCGAAAGTGGAAAGGATGAGCAATTTTTCCGATAGCTTGAGAACCTGTTAATAAAAATAGTAAAGAAAAAGTTCATATGCGCATGCGCTGTCACACAATTTCTCACTTGCTCCTTACAACACCACCATAGGGATGTAGAATAGTTATTATTATCATCATCACCTCTGTTATGGATAGAGGATTGGTACCCACACAGGTTAAGTACCTTTTTCCAGATTACAAAATACGAGGAGTGGGAGCCAGTTCTACTAAACTTAGGTCTGGTGGTGTATACTGTGCTTCTCTTCTGATAACTGCCAGAGAGCTGCAAACCCTGCAACACCAACAAATGGCCTCCCTCTGTTGTTCCTCCTTTGTTACTACCCCTAAAACAGTGTTACCCTGGCCCACTACTTCACTTCCACATGGCTGCCAAAGCGTCTGCCTGGGTAGGGGAGAAAGCCAGGGGAGGTAGAGCAAGGCCAGTCTAAGCAGGCCCTGGGAGAGCAGGAGGCAGGTCAAGGACTGTTTTCTGCATCCTTCATTGCACCTGTGCTACAAACGCAACTATTGCAGCCAGATTACCTGAGTGGGAATCTGGGTTCTGGGACTTACTAGCTGAGTGGCTTTGGATAAGGTAATTAACCTCTCTGCCTTAGCTTCCTTATCTGTTGATCACAGACTGTTCCTTGCTGAGTTGTTCTGAGGGATTTTTGAGTTACTAGACGCAAAGTGCTAGATGAATCCGAAATCCTGGCTGTAGTCGTGTTTGCTGTGACTGATGCTTCCCAGTGTGAGTGCTAGGACTGCAGTTCAGAATGGTCAAAGCTTTTTGTTCACAAACATGCTTGTGCTCGCTCATATTCTGGGGAATCAAATAAAGCCAAGTTGTTGGTTCTGCTTCCATCACAAGCTACTTCTCCCACCATCCTTCCAAGGCAAAAGTTTTATAAAGAGAAAGAAGTCTATGTTTGTTTGATTCTACTTCTTTACCTCTGAGTCATTCTACTCCCACTCCTCTGGAAACTTTTGCTTTGGGTTGCCTGCTAATTTCCTAATTCTCAAATCCAGTGACTTTTCCCCGTCTTCTTCTTCTTCTTCTTCTTTTTTTTTTTTTTAGAAGAATTTGATTTTCAAACCAGCTCATCTTGGAATGTGGTTCTTGCTTTGCTTTAGTGAGGTTTCTCTCAACTCCTTTCCGTCCTCATTCTCCAGCTGTTCCTTCTCTCTTCAATGGCTCTTCTTTCACCACAATAGGGAGGCAAGCCTCAAGGTGCTTCTCATTTTACTAAAAAATACCTGTATTGTTTATAATTAATATCCTCCCTACCATCTCCTAATGTAGTCTATAAATGTCCTACTGCACTGCATTCTAGTAAATATGTACAATGTGTATACGCATGTATATTCACATACACCATGTATATGTGCATATGCATGTAACATGTAGACACACTATATATGTACACACTATACACACAAACTCTATGACTATATGTTATTATATGTACACATAGATGTGTTTATACACTATATACATATGCTGTATATATGCACACATGTATGAGCACACTGTATAGTATATATGTGTACACATTATATGTACACACATTATATATGTAAACATGTACAAACCTGCTATGTTTGTACTAGATGTGTATACACACACTATGCCTCCTCTTCTCTCTCTCTTCACATACATAAACATAAACACACAACTATTTTTGTCCTATCTACCATTTATTTCTGCCTGTAGTACTATGCCTAGTTCTTAATAAACATTGGTTCAGTGTTGCATGAATCCTGGAAGAACTAGAAACACACCTTAGCCATTAATCATGCATTTCTCAAACATTTCTTCTTGTTCTTCTCCATCTTCCATCACTAGTCAATTCCAGATTTCTAACTCAGGCCATGATCACCACTCATAAATCTCTGTTCTAGAGGAAGTCACACTCTACTGGGAAAGAGAGTCAGGCAAGCAAATGCATTTAATTTAATGTGGCCAGTGCTGTAATGGAGGATGTTAACAGGTTGTTAAGGGAGTCCAAAAAGAGATGGGACATTTGAGCTAAATCATGAAGGATTTGTGTCTTCACTAAGCAGGGTACAGGGCATACCTGGCAGAAGAAACAGCAGTTGCAAAATTAGAGAGGGATGAAAGAACTTGACATTCCTGAAACATGGCAGGAAGCTCTGAGCACTGAATAAGCAAGGAAGAAATGTGTCCGACACTCAAGGTATTCAAGTTATATGTCTAACAAGGCAGTTACAGCCTGGAATTGGGTCCCAGCAACAAACATTTGCTGTCTTGCCTCTTCACAAGCCATTGAAACTTTTTAGAACTGTTGACTCACCTGCTTATGTCCCAGGGTTTTTGAGAGATTGTATGTAAAATTGCTTTGAAACAAATGTTAGAGCTTCTTGTTATTTGTCGATTTATAATGAATAGATGGATAAATGCATTGAAACCTGGACTTGGGCTGTTGAGGGAGTGGGGAGGGTGGTCCACAGATTTCAAGCAAGGGAGTGATATTAGATCTGGTTCAAGAAGGTAACTGGCAGCAGTGAACAGTGACAGTGATTCCAGTTAGGCGACCGTGGCAAGTTCTGCCTGGATTCCAATCCTGGCTCCACTGCTTATAAACTCTGTGACCCTGAACAAGTTACTTACTGTCTCTTGCTGAGTATCAAGAAGGCAGTTATGGGACACTACTTAGAAATTGCTGCAATCAATATTCTTTGCTAATCATTTGCCTAAACCCAACATAAATAGCTTCGCCGACTTGTAGCAACTTGAGTGAAGTGTTTATTTCAAATTTTGCTAAGATCCACCCTGCCACATACTTTTGTGGGTACATAGTGTGAACATTTTTTTTTATTTCTGTGAACTCTGAAAAGCTTTGTTTAAAAAATGTTTAAAAAAGCATTCACACAATGGACTATGACTCAGCAATAAACAGGAAAAGATTATTAATACATGCAGCAATAAGGTTGTGTCCTAATTATGCTAAGTAAAAGAAGCCAGACAAAAAAGATTATTTACTATATAGTTCAATATAGTTCAATCCTATAAAACTCCAGAAAATGCAAATGAATTCATGGGGACAGAAAGTAGATCAGTAGTTTGATGAAGGGAGGGGCAGCAAACATAAATTACCAAACAGGTATGAGAAAACATTTAGTAATGAGGGATATGTTCACTATCTTGATTGTGGGGATGGTTTCACAGGTGTATACAAATGCCAACAATTATCAAATTGTATACTTTAAATATGTGTAGTATATAGTATGTCAATTAGACCAAATGTTGATGGTGATGATAAATTAATCTAGGACCTCATGTTCTGAGTTTTAGCTTTGAAGCCAATTTACCATGAAAACACACACACACACACACACACATACACACACCAGTCTATAATCCATCCTTTGCTCATCCATTCTCCTGACCTACCAGAGAAAGCCTCTCAGGAGGAAGAAGGCATGTCTGGGAGCCTGCAAAACCCAGACCCCTTTCTTTAAGAACTTCCTCAACTCCCACCATATACACACACAAACACAGATTGGGTCCCTGTATCTATTGTTATACTGTATGATCCCTATATCATGGCCACAGCTTTCTGTACCAAAGTTGGAAATCTGATCCACCTGGGAAGAATTAGGCTATTTTCCAGGAATTTAGGATATGTAAACCAGCAGATCCAGGTGACCATTTTGGGGCTGCCATTCGTACTGTGTGAATAATGATGCCAAGAAAGCCCATCTGTACATAGAATGAAAGGAGGATGAGCAGATTTTCAGGGAGTGGGAAATGAGAGACACATAACCCTAGAAGGAGTGAAAAGGGCAATGGCAGTTCTGGGAGCAGACCACTGACCTGGTTTCTGGAAGCTCTATAGGCCCAGGTTCTCAATCCTAAACCTGCTACACTTTTTGCCTTTGGGTTCCATGACTTTCTAATAGATTCCTCTTCTTGGGCTGGTTAAATACCTTTCTGGTTCTTGTATGTAAAGAGGACATTGGTTAAAACCTGAGGGTTCCGTGGTGTCCTTTTGCCTTTAGGTTGTAGGAGGAAGCCCCTTAGCGCAAACCTCTATAGGAGGTTTTTTGTGGTTGTCATCAGTGGGCAATGAATAGCCACATCCTAATTGACAGCCAGAGGCTGTGGTGCCCCACAGGCCAGGAAGGCAAACTGACTATGTGTGGTTGTTAGGGGCCAATGTGGAGAACAAAATGAGCGTTCTGACATTATTTAGTACCAGCCAACCCCATCTTGACCTCCTATTACCCAAGGTGAGCAAGTGCTGTTTTATAGCAATTCAAATACAGACTTTATTCCAAATGTTTGCTAAAGACATCTCAAGTCTCATAAAAAAGACTTTGAACCAAAGCCTAATTGGAAGCCCAAACTTTATCTCAATCCCATCCTTCCCATGGAGGGCATATCCTTATTTCCTAGCAGACCTCTTATGGGTAATGGGTCCTATAGTGCCACATTGTGTTCTCCATGGGTTTGAGGTCCCGGCGGATGCTAGCAGCTTTCTAATACACACCTTGACTTCCTCTGTTGGGCTAACTTTCCATTTGACACATCTTGACACCTCTTAGTATTTTTCCTGTCTCAGTGTGTTTGTTTCCAGCTGTGTCTCTTTTGCTGCCTTGTTCTTTTGTTTTGTTCTTGGCTGACATTTATCAAATGCTCACTAGGTACAAGATTCTCTCAACTCATTTTACATCCAGTAACTCATTTAATTCCTAACAGCAACCCATGAATGACACAGAGACATTCAGAAACTCATCTCATATCTTTTAGCTAGTAAGTGGCAGAGCCATGGTACACACCAGGCACACCCTTTTGGAACCTGCCCTTATCAGTTGTCATCACTGGACTCTGCCATCCCCTCAGGAGCTCAGTTTTTCTTTGTCACATCTTCTTCTCATGATCTCATAGAAAAATGAATCAAAGTTTGCTTAGAAGAGTTTTGTCTTTGAGAACTTGTTCCTTTTTCTGCAAGGAAAAGGTGAGTTGCTACAAGCACAGATTATATTTTCATAACAAGAAGCTAGACTGTGAATCAACCCATTCAAAGGGATATGACCATAGGCAGCTTTTTCCATATAACCCACTACTGGACTTGCTCACGGGGATGGTATGAGATTGGATAGAAGGACTAGTATTCATCGATGAAAGAAAAAAGTGGACCATAAATGAAAAAAGTTTGCAAAAAAAAAAAATTTGTGTACAGTGCAGGTATAACATACATTATTCTGGTCAGATGGGGTGGAGACCTCCTGAAGGGCAATGAAGAGGGATGGGAAAGGGACTGCAGAGGTGGGTTTCAGACCTGGTAGCTGTGCAGCCAGCCAGCTGTGCATCTAGCCAGGAGCTGTGGTCTGGTTGTCCAAGGTTGGGACTTCTTTCTGGTTTGACCCTCCTAGTGGGCTGCTCTGGTTGAGGGCTTTGACAGTGTTACCAGCACAGAGCCCAGCACATCAGGCCATTCAAAACTACTCTATGTTGCCTCCCTGGCCTAATGCTCAGCACTTCAATTCAACCAACACCTTAATGAGCACCTACAGTGTGATAATAAATAATCATGATAACAGTGACAAGAATAATGATAATAATGGCTATTATAGAACAATTACTGACTATAGCTCATAGGTATTGTGCTAAATGCTTTGCACATATGATTCCTTTTCATCCTTAAAACAACCTTCTTTTCTTTTCTTTCTTTTTTTTTTTTTTTTTTGAGATGGAGTCTTACTCCGTCAACCAGGCTGGAGTGCAGTGTCGCGATCTTGGCTCACTGCAACCTCTGCCTTCTGGGTTCAAGCAGTTCTCCTGCCTAGCCTCCCAAGTAGCTGGGATTACAGACATGGACCACCATGCCCTACTAATTTCTGTATTTTTAGTAAAGATGGGGTTTCACCATGTTGGCCAGGGTGGTCTTGAACTCCTGATCTCAGGTGATCTGCCTGCCTTGGCCTCCCAAAGTGCTGGGATTACAGGCGTGAGCCACTGCACCCGGCCAAAACAATCTTATTTTCAAAGCCAACAATCTGCTTGGTTAAGTAATACCTTTATTAACTCACCTCAAAGATCCACCCCAGATGATAAACAAATACATAAACAAATTAATTTCAGATTATGTTAATGCTATGAAAAACAGTGAACTGATTTGATATGATGGAGAGGACCTGAGAGGTGGGGAGGGTTCCTGCAGAAGGGGGATAAGGGAAGGCCTCTTTGAGAAAGTGATGTTTAAGAGGAGACCTGAATGACAAGAGGGAGCCAGCCAGGTGAAGTAGGTTGTGTGTTCATTCCTATTTCTCAGACAAGAAGGAAAGTTTAAAGTAATTGCCTAAGATCAAATAGCTCTATGGTAAAAGCCAGAGCTGGGGCCCAGGGTGGTCCTATCATTTTGCTCCAGTCTCTTCCAATGTGTTCACTCAGCATGTCGTGCCCTCTTTCAGCTGCCATTGCTTCACCTGTCCAAGGGTTCTTCCTTGTTTCCGGCTATTGCCATTCAAATTCCTTTCCTGTTATCCATTTCTCTCTTACCTCTGATTTTCCAGGTTCAAGCTCATTAGCCAGTTGTTAAGGATAACAGGTTTTATCCTTAGTTAAAGATTATCTTCTAAAGCGGTATCCGGCCTCCGTAGTAACTGTGGACTAGGGTTGTACATGCCTTGTGCAGAGGCACTGTGTCTGTAGGATGCCCTTGGGGCTGAAGAGCTTCCATTCCATCCCAGATCCCAGCCTGCAGAATAAAGATAACTAAACTCTGACAGGTTGGGATATGGAATGGAATGGAAGTATGCAAATAAATTATGTATGCAAATAATGACATTCTACCTCTTCCTTTTCTATCTAGGTGCCTTTTTTTTTTTTTTTTTTTTCCTTTTTCTAGCTTTCTTGCTCTGGCTAGAAGGCTATAACCTCCAGTAAAAATGGACTAGAAGTAATATAAGAGAGGATATCTTTGCCTTGTTCTTAATCTTAGAGAAAAAACACTCATTGTTTCACTGTTATGTCTGAAATTATCTCTAAATGTTTTGTACATGACCTCCATCAGATTGAAGAATTCCCTTTTATTCCTAGCTTTCTGAGAGTTTTAAATAAAAAATGGATATAATGTTAAAAATGAAATTTTCTTATTATCCTCGTAGTATCTGTAGAATGTGTATTTATCTCACCTACCCATACCTAACATAGATAAGTTGTGTCTTTTTTCCTTCATCACTTTAAATAGAGGTTTATCAATTTTACTGGTCTTCTGAAAGAATGTGCTTTTGCTTTCATTTATATTTTATATTGTTTTCTTTTTATATTTCACTTATTTCTATTTTCATCTATATTAATTCTTGTAGTCAGCTTACTTTGATTTGAATTTGCTCTTCTTTCTGTAGGTTCTTAAAACATGAACTGGGTTGATGTATGGAGAAGAACTGGAGGTGAGGGAGAGTTCCTGCCCAAAGGGTATAAGGGGAGGCCTCTTCCAGGAAGTGCTATTTAAGAGGAGAAAGTTGATGTCATTGCTTTAATATTTTCTTTTCTAATGATATAGATATTTTGACACTATAAAGTTCCCTACAAGCACTGCTTTGGCTGTAACCTAAAAATTTTGTTATGTTGTGTTTTCATTTTAATATAATTCAAAATAATTTCCAATTTCACTTTTGATTTATTTTTTGTCCCATAACCATGTCAAGTATGTTATTTAGTTTCAAACATTTGGAGAGCTTCCAAATATCTCTCTGTTAGAAATTAAATTAGAATTAAATTTCTAATTTAATTCCATTTTGTTCAGAGACCATAGTTTGTATGTTTTTTTAAAAAATTGAGATAAAATTTACATAACATAAAATTCACCATTTAAATTACTTTAAAGTGCCCAACTCAGTAGATGTCAGTATATTCACAAAGTTGTCTGTCACCACTATCAAATTCCAGAGGATTTTCATCACTCCCACCCAAAAATCCATACTCCTTACCAGTTACTCCTCATTCACTGCTCCTGCTAGTTTCTAGTAGGGAACATTAATCTTTCTACCTCTATGGCTTTATTTATTCTGCCATTTTATTAAAAATAGTATAATTTAAATATTATAGCTATTTTGATGGGACAATAGTATCTCATTGTGATTTTGATTTGCATTTTCTAATGACTAATGATGTTGAGCATCTATTTATTTATTTATTTATTTATTTTGAGACGGAGTCTGTCTCTGTCGCCCAGACTGGAGTGCAATGGTGCGATTTTGGCTCACTGCAACCTCCGCCTCACAGGTTCAAGTGAGTCTCATGCCTCAGCCTCCCAAGTATTGGGATTACAGGTGCCCGAAACCATGCTTGGCTAATTTTTGTATTTTTAGTAAAGACAGGGTTTCACCAGGTTGGCCAGCCTGATATCAAACTCCTGACCTCAGATGATCCACCTGCCTAGGCCTTCCAAAGTGCTGAGATTACAGGCATGAACCATTGCACCGGGCCTATTTATGTTCTTACTGATAAAACAGTGTGGAACTTCAAATATAATGTTGAATAGAAGTGATGAGATTAGACCTCCTTGTCTCATTATTAGGGAGAGCACTTACAGTCTTTCACCATGAAGTGTGATGTTATCTGTGGGGTTTTTATGCTCCTTATCATGGTCCCTCTGTTCCTAATTTGTTGTGTGTTTTTGACAAGAAAGGGTGTTTGATTTTTGTCAAATGCTTTCTCTGTATATATTGAGATGATCGTGTAGGATTTTCCCCCTTTATTCTATTAATTTAATCTGATTGACGTTGAAGCACACTGGAATAAATCCACTTTGTTATGATGCATAATCATCCTTTTAATATGCTGCTGGATTTGGTTACTTAGTATTTTGTTGTGTATGTTTACATCTATGCTTATAAGGGATTTTGACTTGCAGTTTTCTTTTCTGTATTGACTTTGGCATCAGGGTAATTATGCTGCCTTTCTAGATTGAGTTAGAACATGTTCTCTCCTCATCTATGTTTTGGAATAGTTTGAGAAGGTTTGGTGTTAATTATTCTCTGAATGTTTGATAGAATTCACAAGTGAAGCAATTCGAACCTGGACTTTTCTTTATTGGAATATTTTGATTACTAACTCATTATCTTTACTTGTTAAAGTTTTATTCAGATTTTCTATTTCTTCCTGAGTTAGTTTTGGTAGTTTGTATGATTCTAGAAATTTGTTCATTTCATCTAGGTCATCTAATTTGTTGTCATAAAATTGTTCATTGTATTCTCTTATAATCATTTTTATTTCTGTAAAGTTGGCTGTAATATCTTCATTTTTATTTCTTATTTTACTTATTTTAGTCTTCTCGTTTTTATTGATCAACGTAGCTCAAGATTTTTCAATTTCATTAATATTTTCAAAGAATCATGTTTTGGCTTCATCAGTTTCCTTTTTTTGTTCTTTTTTAATTCTCTATTTCATTTATCTCTATTCTAATTTTTATTACTTCTTGTCTTCTGCTGGCTTTGGCTTTTGTTTGCTCCTCTTTTTCCTGTTCTTGAAGGTGTAAAGTTCTTGATTTGAAGTCTTTCTCCTTTTATTTTTTATTTTTTTATTTTTGGAGATGGAGTCTTGTTCTGTCACCCAGGCTGGAGTGCAGGGGCGCGATCTCGGCTCACTGCAACCTCCGCCTCCTGGGTTCAAGCAATTCTCCTGCCTTAGCCTCCCAAGTAGCTGGGACTACAGGTGCATACCGCCATGCCCGGCTATTCTTTTTCCTTTTAAAATGTAGAAACTTACAGGTATAATTTTCCTTATGAGCACTCTTGCTGCATATGATAACTTTGGCATGTCATGCTTCCATTTTTTTTCATCTCAAATAATTTTCTGGTTCCCATGTGGTTTCTTCTTTGACCTATTTGTAATCTATAAACATTATTTAATTTCCACATATTTGTGAATTTTTAAATTTTTTTGTTATTGGTTTCTAATTTAATTCTTTTGTGGGCAGAAAATATATTTCACGTAACTTTAATCTTTGGAAGGTAAACGGAGGGAAAAAGACATTCTATGTGAATGGACACCAAAAGCGAGCAGGAGTAGCTATTCTTATATCAGACATAACAAACTTTAAAGCAACAGCAGTTAAAAAAGACAAACAGAGACATTATATAATGATAGAAGGCCTTGTCCAACACGAAAATGTCACAATCCTAAATTCCTAAATATATATGCACCTAACACTGGAGTTCCCAAATTTATAAAACAGTTACTACTAGACCTAAGAAATGAGATAGACAGCAACCTAATAATAGTGGGGGACTTTAATACTCTACTTACAGCACTAGACAGGTCATCAATACAAAAAGTCAACAAAGAAACAATGGATTTAAACTACACCCTGAAACAAATGGACTTAACAGATATTTACAGAACATTCTACCCAACAACTGAAGAATATACATTCTATTCATCAGTGCATAGAACTTTCTCCAAGATAGACCATATGATAGGCCACAAAACAAGTCTCAATAAATTTAAGAAAATTGAAATTACATCAAATACTCTCTCAGACCACAGTGGAATAAAACTGAAAATCAACTCCAAAAGGAACCTCCAAAACCATGCCGATACATGGAAATTAAATAACCTGTTCCTGAATGATCATTGGGTCAACAATGAAATCAAGATGGAAATTAAAAAATTATTCCAACTGAACAATAATAGTGACAAAACCTATCAAAACCTCTGGGATACAGCAAAGCAGTGCTAAGACGAATGTTCATAGCCTTAAATGCCTACATCAAAAAGTCTGAAAGGGCACAAATAGACAATCTAAGGTCACACCACAAGGAACTAGAGAAACAAGAACAAAACAAACTGAAACCCAGCAGAAGAAAGGAAATAACCAACACCAGAACAGAACTAAATGAAACTGAAGCAAACAAAAATATACAAAAGATAAATGAAACAAAAAGCTGGTTCTTTGAAAAGATAAATAAAATTGATATACCATTAGCAAGATTAACCAAGAAAAGAAGAGAGAAGATCCAAATAAGCTCAATTAGAAATGAAACGGGAGATATTACAATTGACACCACAGAAATACAAAAGATCATTTAAGGCTACTATGAACAACTTTATGCACATAAACTAAAAAACTTAGAGGTGATGGATAAATTCTTGGAAAGATACAATCCTCCTAGCTTAAATCAGGAAGAGTTAGAAACCCTGAACATACCAACAACTCGCAGCGAGATTGAAATGGTAATAAAAAAATTACCAACAAAAAAATTCAGGACCAGACAGATTCACAGCTAAATTCTACCAGACATTCAAAGATGAATCGTTACCAATCCTATTGACACTATTCCACAGGATAAAGAAAGAGGGAATTCTCCCTAAATTATTCTATGAAGCCAGTATCACCCTAATACCAAAACCAGGAAAGGACATAACAAAAAAAGAAAACTACAGACCAATATCCCTGATGAACAAACATGCAAAAATTCTTAACAAAATACTAGCTAACTGAATCCAACAGCATATCAAAAAGATAATCCACCATGATCAAGTGGGTTTCATACCAGAGATGCAGGGATGGTTTAACGTACACAAGTCAATCATTGTGATATACCACATAAAAAGAATTAAAAACAAAAATCACATGATCATCTTAATGGATGCAGAAAAAGCATTAGACAAAATCTAGCATCACTTTATGTATCAGGGTTCTCTAGAGGGACACAACTAATATATATATCAGTTTATATATAAACTCCCCTTTATATATATATATGAACACAGTAATATATATATGTACACTACATATATATAATATACCCCTTCATGTATATATACACAAACTAATATATATATTAGTTTATATATAAACTCCCCTTTATATATATACACACATATATACATACACACATATATGTACTTTATATACATATATATAAAAATAAATAAAATGGATAGACCATTAGCAAGATTAACCAAGAAAAGAAGACAGAAGATCCAAATAAGCTCAATTAGAAATGAAACAGGAGACATTACAAGATATTACAATGGGAGAAAGATGTAGGCTGAGAGGCTAAGCCAGTCTCGTCTTTCCACGTTCTTCTGCCTGCTTTTTATTCTGGCTGTGCTGGCAGCTGATTAGATTTCGCCCACCCAGATTAAGGGTGAATCTGCTTTTCCCAGCCCACTGACTCAAATGTTAATCTCCTGTGGCAACACCCTCAAAGACACACCCAGGATCAATACTTTGCATCCTTCAATCCAATCAAGTTGACACTCAGTATTAACCATCACAGTTTATGACTAAAATCCTCAGCAATATCAGCATACAAGGGACATCCCTCAATGTAATAAATGCCATCTATGACAAACCAACAGCCAACATAATACTGAATGTGAAAAAGTTAAAATCATTCCTTCTGAGAACTGGAACAAGACAAGGATGCCCACTGTCACCACTTCTATTCAACATCACGCTGGAAGTCCTAGCCAGAGCAATCAGACAAGAGAAAGAAATCAGGGGTATCCAAATCAGTAAAGAGGAAGTCAAACTGTAGCTGTTTGCTGATTATATGATCGTACACCTAGAAAACCCTGAAGACTCCTCCAAAAAGCTCCTTGAACCAATAAATTCAGTAAAGTTTCAGGATACAAAATTAATATACAAATCAGTACAAATCAGTAGCTCTGCTATACACCAACAGCAATCAAGCTGAGAATCAAATCAAGAACTCAACCCCTTTTACAATAGCTACAAAAAAATAAAGTACTTAGAAATATACCTAACCAAGGAGGTGGAAGACCTCTGCAAGGAAAACTACAAAACACTGCTTAAAGAAATCACAGATGACACAAACAAATGGAAACACATCCCATACTCATGGATGGGTAGAATCGATATTGCGAAAATGATCATGCTGCCAAAAGCAAGCTACAAATTCAAGGCAATTCCCACCAAAATTCCACTACCATTCTTTACAGAACTAGAAAAAACAATCCTAAAATTCATATGGAAGAAATAAAGATCTCTCGCGTAGCCAAAGTAAGATTTAGCAAAAAGAACAAATCTGGAGGCATCATATTACCCAACTTCAAATTACACTATAAGGCCATAGTCACCAAATACCTTGGTACTGGCATAAAAATGGGCACATAGGTGAATGGAACAAAATAAAGAACCCAGAAATAGACCCAGATATTACAGCCAACAAATCTTCGACAAAGCAAGCAAAAACATAAAGTGGGGAAAGGACACCCTATTCAACAAATAGTGCTGAGATAATTGGTCAGCCACATGTAGGGAATGAAACTGGATCTTCATCTCTCATCTTAAAAAAAAAATCAACTCAAGATGGATCAAGGACTTAAATCTGAGGCCTGAAACTATAAACATTCTAGAAGATAACATGGAAAAACCGTTTTAGATATTGGCTTAGGCAAAGATTTCATGACGAAGAATCCAAAAACAAATGCAATAAAAACAAAGATAAATAGGTGCAACTTAATTAAACTAAAGAGCTTCTGCATGGCCAAAGGAACAGTCATCAGAGTCAATAGACAACCCACAAAGTGGGAGAAAATATTCATAATCTATACATCTGACAAAGGACTAATATCCAGAATCTACAAGGAGTTCAAACTAATTAGCAAGAAAAAAACAAACAATCCCATCAAAAAGTGGGCTAAGGGCATAAATAGATAATTCTCAAAAGAAGATATACAAATGGCCAACAAACATATGAAAACATGCTCAACATCAGGAATGATGAGGGAAAAGCAAGTCAAAACCATAATGCAATACCACCTTACTCCTGCAAGGATAGCCATAAAAAAAAAAAAAAAAAATAGATGCTGGCGTGGATAGGGTGAAAAGGGAACACTTCTACATTGTTGGTGGTAATGTAGACTAGTACAACAAAGAACTAAAAGTAGAACTACCATTTGTTTCAGCAATCCCACTACTGGGTATCTGCCCAGAGGACAAGAAGTCATACAGAAAAGATACTTGCACACGCAAGTTTATAGCAGCACAATTCGTAATTGCAAAAATGTGGAACAAACCCAAATGCCCATCAATCAATTAGTGGATAAAGAAACTGTGGTATATACATATATGATGGAACACTACTCTGCCAGAAAAAGGAATGAGTTGATGACATTCACAGCAACTTGAATGGAATTGGAGACTATTATTCTAAGTGAAGTAACTCAGGAATGGAAAACCCAACATTGCATGTTCTCACTCATAAGTGGGTGCTAAGCTATGAGGATGCAGAGGCATAAGAATGATAAAATGGACTTTGGGGACTCTAGAGGTGGGGGGGAGGGGGTGGGAAGGGGGTGAGGGATAAAAGACTACAAATTGGGTTCAGTGTATACTGTTCAGGTGATGGGTGCACCAAAATCTCATAAATCACCACTAAATAACTTAGTCATGTAACCAAATACCACCTTTTCCTCAAAAAACATATGGAAATAATTTTTTTAAAAGGAAAAAAGTCTTGTATTTCCCTGCTGATCTTCCATCTAATTATTCTGTCCATTATTTAAAGTGGGGTTTTGAAGTTATTGTTAAACTCTTTCTCCCTTCAATTCTGTCAGTTTTTGCTTCACACGTTTTGGGGATCTGTGCTAGGTGCATATGTGTGTTGAATAGCTATATCTTCTTGAAGAATTGAATCTTTTATCATAATACAATCATTTTTGTCTCTTATAAAAATATTTGTCTTTTTTTTTTTGAGACAGCTTCTCCTAAGCTTTTCCTTTCAAGTCTTTCCTCCCAAGGTTTTGGTTAGTTAATTGCTTGCCCAATTGCTATCTGTTGCCCAAGCAGCAGCACTGGGTGAATCCAAATTAGGTTAGATAAAGGCAGGTTTTTTGGGCTTATCCTCCAAGCAGACACCAAACTGGTCATAACAAATGACCAAAGTTCTTTGGGAACAAAGTGCATTCTGCTCCTGCCATTACCAGTACCTGTAATAGGAATGCAGAATGTTATCTTTAAGGCAACTGTTGAGATGGGAAATGGGGCATGAAGCCAGGGTAAATTAAAAGGACAAAAAGTTATCTGTTCTTATTGAGAGTCAGCCAATTTTTATTCATTAAGCATTTTCCTGGTTCTTGAAAGCTTTTGTTTAGTTCCCAAAGTTCCAATAAAAGTTGATTCTGATAGTTTTTGATAGTTTTTCTGTTACCTTTAAGAAGGGATAATTTTTTGAGTTTCTTACCCTCCATTTCAACTCCTACTTTGTATGTTTTGAATAATTTAAAATTTCTGAAGTCTGTTTGTGGTTGAGAATATGATCTATCTTGGAAAATGTTTCACGTGTGCCTGTATGAGTCAGCTTGGGCTGCTATAACAAAATACTATAGATTGGCTGGCTTAAACAATAGATATTTATTTCTCATAGTTCTGGAGGCTATGAGGTGCTGGCCAATTCAGTTTCTGGTGAGGGTCCCCTTCCTGGCTTGCAGACAACCACCTTCTCACATGATGCTTAGAGGGCAAGCGATGGTCACTCTTCCTCTTCTTAGAAGAACACAAATTCCATCATGGGAGCCCCACTCTCATGACCTCATCTAAACTTAATTGTCTCCCAAAGGCTCCACCTCCAAATACTATCACATTGGGGGTTAGAGCTTCAATACTTAGGGCTCCAAAATAAATTTTGTTTTGTTTTTGGAGTGGAAACAAACATTCAGTCTATAACAATACTTGCAAAGAATATGTTTTCTCTTCTTGGATGAAGTATTCTGTAGTTGTTTAGTACATCAAGTTGATTGAAGTGTATTCCATGTTTCTTATATCCATATTTTCTTTCTACTTGTTCTCTCAATTATTGAAAGTGGGTTTTGGAAATCTCCGATTATAATTGTAGATGTGTCTGTTTCTTCTTTTAGTTTTATCAATTTTTGCTTCATTTATTTTGAACTCTGTGAGGTATATTTTTACATGAGGTATACAAAAATTTAGGATCATAATGCACTCCTGATTTACCAAGCAACTACTGTGTGACAACCATTCTTCTACTTGCTTTTTACATGTAAACTCCTTCACTGTTAAAAGCTTATTCAGTAAATGCCATCTTATTTTTAAAGAGGAGAAAAAAATGGAGGCACAAAGTGGTGAAGAACCCCACACAAAGTTTTATATAGCAGAATAAAAACCCAAACATGAGGCTGCAGTGCTCTCAATTTTAACTAGTATGTTATTTTAGGTGTGGAGGGGGGATTTGAACTTAGAGTAAGGTCACGCAGAGGAATATGATTAAATTGCAAGCTCCCTTGGAAACTGAGCCTTTGTTGTAGCAGTTGTTGAACTGGTTCAAATCATAGCATATCAAGTATATCTATTATTAGACGAAAGCACAAAACATATTTTCTTGCAAAACAAAAGTAATTTAGCTTGGAGGCATCATTTAAATTTCATATGTTTCTGTTTCCGTCTTGGTAGTCATGTGTGGTCTTAGAGCTGATTTCTCTTTTCCTATCCCTGGATTATACAAAAGCAGTCCCAAGGTGGCTGATGAGAAGAAAGGATATATCTTAAAAAGATTTTAGTTAGTCCTGTAAAAGCCATTGCCAAGGAAGCTCAGTAGTCAACCCCAGTTGGCCAACAGAGCTTTATTCAAATGCCTTCTGCAACCTCCTCTGTTTCTTGCTAAATCATTTAGAGATAGAACACTGGACTTCTAACGAAAAGAAGGGATTTGAGTTTTAGCTTTTTCACCTACTAACCTTGTGACTATGAAAAAGTGACATAACTAATCTGCACCATCAAACTACTATAGTACCTACTAAAAAGGTTATTTTGAGGGTAATACATAAAGCACTATTTAAATAAGGGGTATTTTCCTTATTCTTATTTTTCTTCTTTTAAATAAAGGATGCCTGCTTCCTCCACTATCTGCTTGGCAGCCTGTAAGTCATTACAAATAAATATTATTTAATAAGTTCCTTCCATTTATCAGGCACTTTTGTCTACACCATCTCATTTAGCCCTCATTAACCCAGCAACCTTATAGAATCTTTTTCACAATTGCCAAAGGAGGAAATTGAGGTTCAGAGAGATTACATGACTTACCCATAACTACCCAGAGTGTATGTGGAAAACCAGGGTACAAATTCAGTTTGTAAGTAAAGCCTTTTTTCCCCACCCATCACCTCCTCTCTCCTCTCTCCAATAATATGCTCTCTAAGTCAGCCATGTACAGCCATACAGGTTGTACATTGAACAACTCCAGGGAGTGTCATTTTTATAGGCGGTAATGTGAATGGCACCCCCTAGAGATGTGGAGTGCTCAACTTGCAGAGCTATATGAGGAGGCCCTGGAGCCTGTAATGTGTTTTGTTCAGAGTCAAGAAGATTTTACTGATAACCATATCCTCACCTCAGCCTTCTTTCAATCATTCTGGAGTTGCTTTCAATGCTTTTATAAATCTGAGTAAATGACCTAAAGGAATCTATCTGATCACACCACCTCTCACAATGTGGTGGGACTTTCTCAATGTTGTGGTAATTCATATGCCTCCATTTGTTCTATTATTTGAATATTTGCTTTCCACATGCTTCTACCTGCCTGCCAGCTTCCAAAAATTACCGTGAAAGAAATTGGCTGGATTTGGCAGGAAGAGGCCAAAACAGGCAAAAAGTGAACTACTGCCTTTGAGTTTGTCTTGACAAATTGCCTTAATGCACTTGTGAGTGTTTAAACCATTTAAAGACTTAGAGGCAGTGTTCAAAGAAAGAAGCCCTTTCATGTCTTATTTTCCAGAAAATGCAGATTAGCACCACTCTGTGCTTTTGGCTGTGAGATATGACTTCATCCATATATGGGAGGAAGTAAAATTAAGAGATAAATTAGAGAACATGAATACTTTTCATTTAGGCTTATTTCTTTCTTCGCTAGGACAGCTCCCTAAATGCTGTGGTATAGAGACCCTTCCTACCAGCTAGGTTTTAATAAAGGTGTTTGTATTCAAGGGAGTGCAAGCAGTAGAAACATTTTTGGTGCAACTGAGAAGGTCTAGGGTCTGGGTTGGGCCCAGCTAATGATTTGATTTAGTTACCTCAGTTTTATAGAATGCTTTCCACTCAGGAATGTTTATATATGTTATAACCTTGTGAGTTTGGATTGAGAGACAATTTTTCATCTAGCAAACAAGTCATCTGGAGCCTGAAGCTGAAAATGTCAAACAAGATGTCCAAGTTCACAAAACATTTTCACTTTCAATTCAGGATCCCCATAGCAACTGCCGTATCCATTTGGAGGTCATGGAGATTTAAATCCTTTGCTTTCTCTAGTCCTAAACCCAAAGATGGATAACATTTAAAACCTCTCCAAATTATTATAGTGATTCTAGACTAATTATAGTTGAGTGACCATTCCAGTAGAGTAAATCCATAACAGTGTAAGCAGCCTTATCCAGAAACAGCCCTTTCTATATTAACAGCCCTTTATCTCAACTGCAAGTGCCAACATAAACAGTAAGTGGGAGGAACTTCAATCATTGTCTATTAAGAATTGCTTCAACAAGGACTACTTCAAGACCAAGCAGATATTCACACCCCAATGTAAACATGGGGTGTTTACATTGTTACCCTGGGATATAAATAGAAATGTGATAGGAGCCTAATGTAAACTTTACATTGCACTCCTGTAAACTTTACATTGGCCTTCTATTGACCTATGGAGTTATAGGTGGCTAGAGTGAAGACAGCCCAGCCTATTGGTTGTCATGCAGCCAGATTATGATGCTATTTTCATCCACTGGGATTTGGAAATAACCATCCTCTCCAGAAAACCTGTGTTTACAACCCCTATTGGTCTCCTTTCCTACTCCTATCTTAAAATGTGGTCTCCCAGGAAGCACGGGTCTTCTGTGTCTAAATGTGTATGTTGATAGAAGCATACATATTTATACATGATTCACTGATGCCAAAGAGTCTCTTGTTCTTTTTCAACATCTAGGTTCCTGTGAACAATTGAACGAACTTGAAGCTAGGCTCTTGATGTGAAAGGCAAACATTATTTTGGAAAATGGAAGTTGGTGTTGATTCACAGTTCAACACAGAGTTAAGCAAAGAGATTGGCCTAGACCAAGAAAAATTGGAGCACGTTGGAAGGAGAGGGATAATTCAGGACATCAGAAAATTAACGTTGGTAGCTTCAAATATCACCTGTGTGGCTTGACACGGTCCCAAAAACTTCTTCTTCCAAGTAATATAATAGGGCAGTTTTTTCCCTGAAAGTTAAGATTTCTATTGCTTCCAGCTCACTTGAGGGCAAATACCTTTATAAAGCTTAGCTGGTGGGGAAAGAGGTTTTGCACGTAAGCACCAATTTGAGGCATATTTTCTCTGATTTGCCAGAAACACTGAAAGAAGTCAAGAAGAGGAGAGTTGAATATAGAGTTGGAAACTTTGTTGGAGATAAATATTTGGAAATGTGTCAATTCTACACTGTTGTTTTATAAACTTTTTATCTTGTCTTAGCTGAAATCTTGTGTGGAAATATAATAAAAATAAATATAGAAAAACGGAGCTGTTATGGTTGAATGGGAAGTAGTTGTACAGAGCCAACTTGACCTGCCACCCACACATCCCCAGGGGAACATTGAGGCACCTCAGAACTCTAAGAAACACAGTGTAAAACCAGTGGACTAGGAGATTTCTAGAATTTCTTTGTTTGGAATAAGGTGTTTGTTCTCCAGCCATTGCTGGGGGGCAACAGGAAGAAAGGATTCGATTCTAAACTCTTTGATGTGAAGCATCCAATTTCATTAATCTCCATGCTGTTGTTGAGAAGCACGAGATCCAGGTCTTGCCAGGGGCTGATTAATAGTTGTCGAATAAATGAATTCATCTTTAAAACTATGCATTTGAGTGACGAAAGGTATCTAGAACCAAGGGAACACAGGAAAGTGAGTATATTAAGAAGAAAGAATGTGGGTTTGATGTTGCCTTGATGTCCTCATGATCTCCTTCCTACTTGATCCTAATGAAGAATGAAACACATGACATAAATGCACCTTCCAGCTCAACGCAACTTTACATTGACAAATTATCAGGTCTAGTTCCTATGGTGCCCTAGAAGTCAGGCTTAAAGAATCCATCATACTATGATTCTCCAATTTTAGAATGCATAAGAATCACTAGGAGAAACTGCAAAAACAAAAACAAAACCAAAACAGCACACATACAATAACATTTATGGTCTATAATTCCAGAGATTCTGATGTAGTGGGTCTAAAGTAAGGACAAAGAGTTCTTATGTAAATGGTTCATGGGCCACAATTCAAGAAACCTTGACTGCACTCAATGAAACATGCAGGAGATGAAAAGTAACTGCTTGTTCTTTGAGGTGACAACTGTATTTCCACATTGTGTGAATTCTCAGCAAACCAAAAACCCCAACATTAATCGTGAAGGCAGCCCTAGAAGTATCCCCATCCCCCAAGAGTTTCTCAGAATGGTAGCTTCCACCTTGCAGGTTCCCAGCTCACATGATGTGGTAGGGCTTGCAAGGATGGAGGCCTGGGAAGATGACTCCAATTGTAGCTGAAGCCTAGAGTCGACACATTTCTTTCCAAAGCTTGGAACAGCCTCCAAAAATATCAGGTAGTAGTCAGAATGAAACCAAAATAATGTGGAAAGAGTATCAGAGCAATTTTCTCTGTAACCACATTCTTACAGAGAAAGCCATTCTTACAGAGAGTATATTCAAATCCATAAGTAGGACAGAATGGCAAAATGAAATTCCTTTGTGATTACAGTATTTTCTGGTTTCTAAATATTATGACTGTAAAGGCATACATGGTAAAAAAACAACCTACATTTGTATACAGTGTGTTAACAAAGGACTATTTAAATCAGTCTACAAAGAAGCCTTGAGAAGGGAGGTAAAGGCAGATTTGACTTTAGATTATCAAGTATATTTTTAAACAAAGAAATCTCATTTTAAATGATTTTGGTTTTATAGTCAGTTCCAATGTCAAAAAGTTTTTTAATACTTTGGAAAATGGTTAAAACACTATATAGCAGACAAAATCCTCTGAAGGTACTTTCAAGAGAAAGAGGGAGAGAGAGATCTCTCTCAGAATATTCTGAGCAACAGTGGCATCAGTATAGGAGGTGTAAATTAGTCCCTTGAATTAGTCTTTGAAATGGATCAGTTATGGTATGCTTGTTTGAACAAAATAGGGAATAATCAGCTTGTTAGCCAAAATATTTGTAGATTATTGCTGAAGTCTATCATCTCATCTATCCCTCAATACTGTCAGTTTGTACTCAGAGATAGCTGCATGTGAAACTGGCACATAGGTTGTAGCAGGTTGCCGCAGTACTCTTCGCAGGCGGTGGGGGTGTGAGTGTGTGCACACTCTGATGAGGCCTGAGTGATTTTTGCCCTTTTGGAAATGCTGACCAGACTGTCATCCTGCAGCTGAGTATGAGCCTCCTGATATGATGAAATCAACTAACGAATAGGCTGATAGATCCACGGGAACTGGAAAATGGCAGGGAAGAGTCACAGGAGAAGTTCTTTCTAAACAATTCTTGGTGTTTGTATGAAATTTGGCCTTTACCGACACCTCTCTTCCAATTCTTATAATAAATATGCTACAGATGAACAGCACATTGAACAAATCATTACATTAAGGGGTCAGTAGGAAATCAATAATTTTTCTCATCAAAGAATTGCATTATATGCTTTGCCCATTAAAATTACATTCAAATGCTTACAACATTTGTAGATACTTAAAAAAAGTAAAGAGTTGTAATATAGTCTAAAAAATATACACCAAAATTTTAAAAGAGGTAGTCTCTGGATAATAAAGTTATAATGGTTTCTTTATATGTTCTTTCCTTATATTTTCAATTTTTCAAAAAACACAAGCATGTATTACTTATATATTAAAGGAAATATAAATGTTGCATAAAAACAATTTAATAATAACTGCTAATAATTGTCAACTTTATCTGCGTCAAGCTCTGTGCTCAGTACTCTACACATTGTCTATTTTTAACCCCCTCCAAAGACCCTTTGAGAGTAGAACTTGGTTTGTCCACATTTAACCAATTAAGGAACAGGTTTATCTAGGTTCAGTGACTTACCTAAGTTTGAATATGTGAAATATATGGCAAAGCTGAGATTTAAACTGTGAGACAAAGCAGCAAACGTATGTTTGCTCATTTCTGCTCTCCAGCATAATTTCACACAGCCCCTGACTCTATGAGCAGCTCTATGGAGGAATGCTCTGAAGACAAAACAGGATAGAGCACCTGGCCCCTCATGTCTCTTTCCCAAGTCACTACATCCTTAAAAGATATATAACCCTAGTCCTTGCCTTTTCCTACTCATAAGATAAAGTCTGACAGAGTTAGTGACTATGCCTCTGTAATCTATAACCAGATGTACTCTTGCACCTAAACTTTAGGTGATTCTCCTTTAATGTAACTTCTGAACAAATTTGATGTAACTTCTGAACACATACTGAACTTCCACTACCTTTGTGTAAGCTGTGAGCTGGAATACTGTGTCAGAGCCGTCCGACAGAACCTCTCTGATGGGCGCTTCCAGGGCTGTAGTTCTCAACTGATAGCCCTCAAGGCTTCTGAAAACAAGCTTTAATGAATAAACACATTAATTAATTAATTAATAAAACATATGTTAATTTTTAAAAACATTGCTATTTTCTTTAGTCAACAGAATTCAGGTGTCTTGTGACCCTAGGGCTTTTGTCCTTGATTCTATTAATAGAATCAGAACACTTCTTCAACTCTTATTGTTGTCAAATCCTAATACCCTTTATGGGATAACTAAAATATCTCTCCAACATGGCAAATTCTGAATTATTTCAAGCATCAGATATTTCCTTCACATTTTACCATCTTACTCCTCTTTTTTTTAAACCTAGAATATCAGGAAATTAATCTTTTGAGCAAATGACAAGAAAAATGATTCTCAGGTTCATTCTCATTTGTCAGGACTTTTTAGATAGCCTAAGAAGCTGGTGAGAATTAGTGAATGTCAGAAAATTAGGTATTTTCACAAATATTTTATTTTGATTTTTCTTGTGAGTTACGTCTCCCTTTCTAAAAGGAGATAACTCACATACTTTTGATTGAATAACAGTTCTTTTGACAAGTTCTGTTTAATGGAAGACTTATTATGTTCCCTATGGGAGAGAAGTCAATGAGATATTTATACACAAAGGTGATATTAAAAATATCTAACATCAAACACAGCACAGGTACTAAGCAATCAGAATGGTGGTCTTCCGCATTTTAGAGGCTGCTCCTAGACCTTCAGCTGATAGACAATGGAGAGTTCTAGGAGGGTGCGTGGCTAGAGGCAGAGGACAGGGCAGCCAAGGCAATGGGAAGACACTCATCGTGGGTAGGACTAGTAGTTACTTACTAAGGAGTGTGGAAGTACATTTGATTCTTGTTATTCATAATGGTATGTTCTATAAAGTTGCTATAAGCACTGAATTAGTAAATCCTAAACCATTGCTTCTAGGGGAAATATAGGGTTGGGTTCCTGAGAGCTTCTGATCACAAGATTTTTTGTCAACTGATCAATAGATAACCTTGTTTTATGTGTGTTTCTGTTTAAAACCACCTTATTTAAGACATATTATTGATTCATTAACATTAAACATGGCCAATAGCACTATAACTCATGTCTGAAGTAAGCTTTTCTAATACATGTATTTTCTCCATAAGGCACAGCATAGCCTCCTTTTATTTAGGATCACTAGAAAGCACTTTGGCATTATGCTTGGGGCGATTTTAAACAGCAAAATCACCAACAAAAACACAAAAGTGTGAAAAATGTGGCACTAAATAGACCATAGCAAGGATGTGTGTTTACAGAAAGAGAGCTAATGCAAGAAGATAGAACATTGCCTTGTTTGACCTCAGCTGGGAGTGTGCCCAATGGGTGACTCAAACATTTTGCTGCTCTGAGCATGTCCACAAATGACAATGAAAGTGCCACGATTATTGATTTTTGAGGTTACATATACATTTTAGCAAGTAGGAATCTGTGAAGAATGAGGATGACTGATTTCAATATTTTAATATCCAATAAAGCCATACTTGTGTACGGAGCTAAAGATCAGCAATGGCATAGGATTCCATGGCCTTGGACAGCTTAGCTGTGCTCTGTGAAGCTGACCTTCTCCCTCAGACCTTAGACCACCATCTATGCCTCCAGTCTGGCAAATTACTCCTTCCTTTTCCCCATTTAAACTCATCTTAAAAGCCTGTCAAAAATTAAACTTCCTCCATAAGGTCACCCTTGATAATTTTATATTAACCCCCTAACTCCCATCATAAATACCACTCTAATGATATCTTGCTTCTCAGCAATGGAACTCCTTCTTCTACACCTACTCAAGGGTTACAGTAGAGTTAATTTTTGGGGACTGTGGCCTCTCATTTCATGTCTCCCTTACCCCTACCAAAATGCTCCCTTCTTCCACAGAGTTCAGTAAAATAAATTTTTAGGCAGCCATAAAATGCAAAAGCTTTTATGGGCTGCTGGGTTAAAACTTACATTCATAGATTAAAGCTTCATTGAGTTCATTTAGCATAAAACTTTAACCCATAAATCTCTTTCTTTTTTCTTTCTTTCTTTTTTTTTTTTTGAGATGGAGTTTCACTCTTGTTGCCCAGGCTGGAGTGCAAAGGTGCAATCTCAGCTCACTGCAACCTCCACCTCCTGGGTTCAAGTGATTATCCTGCCTCAGCCTCCCAAGTAGCTGGGATTACAGGCATGAGCCGCCATGCCCGGCTAATTTTGGATTTTTAATAGAGACGGGGTTTCTCTATGTTGGTCAGGCTGGTCTCGAACTCTCAACCTCAGGTGATCCGCCTGCCTCGGTATCCCAAAGTGCTGGGATTACAGGCGTGAGCCACCGCACCCGGTCCCATAAATCTCTTTCTTAACAGATCTAATTGAATTCTACTGCAGACTTCACAGTTCCTTAAGCTCTGAATTTTGATTTGGGTGCTTACATTGACATCTCTAATCCAGTTCAAAACCACTTTTCTCTCCAACTTGGCTGTAAACCTCATTGTGGGGGAAGGACCATGTGTGCCATGTTTACCATGGAATCTCCAGTGACCTGTACAAAATAAATGAATATAGTCACTTAAACTTCAGTGTAAAGATTCTATTCTCAGGTTGTTCCGAACCTGGTTAAGCAAATCTGAGTCTGCCTTCCTTGACACAAAGTGGTTACTTGTCACACATTCTGAGTCTTCTCAACCCAACCCGCCTTGAGATTTTTATTACTCCCTGCCCGCCCCTTGTCATAGCACTTAATACACAATGTTTTGTGTTATTGTGATTTGTGTTCACTTAGCATCTCCTCTTCAGCACTATTCACACCTCAAAGGCAGGAATTGTGTTTCAGTGGCCTTCCACTCTCATGATAGTCCTCAATGCCTAGCATGTATGTAGGTATATTTTCACTAATTTATTAATTCATTCACCAAATGTGCACCTACCATGGGCCAGACACTGTTCTAAACACTAGAATATAGTTGTGAGTTAAAAAACATTCCAGCCTTCCTAGAACTTACATCATAGTGGGGGAGACAGGCAATAACCAAGATGAATGTGTACATTTCACACTATGTTACAGACTACCTAGTGCTAAGGGGAGTAAATAACAAGGGAGGAGTAGAGGAGAGTTTGGCCAAGGTGGTGGGGTTGTCATGCAATTTCATGTAAGGAGCGAGGGAGGGAAAGCTTCCCCAAGGAGGTAACATTTAAATAATACCTAAAGGAAATGAGGGAAACGTGAAATTAACAGGAGGGAATCCTAGGTAGAGGGATCCCAAGGGTAATAGTTTCTGAGGTGAACACATGCTCAGTGCCGTGAGGAACAGAAAGGCTGAAGTGTATAGTAGGGGTGTATAGAAGAAGAGTTCAGAGAGGCCAGATCATGTAGATCCTTGTAGATATTATGAGGACTTTAAGGTTCATCCTTCCATGAAAAGCCACGGAAGGGTTTGTGCAAAGTCATGTCATGTTCTGACTCTTTAACATGCTCACTCTGGCTGCTGGGTGGAGAATAGACTATAGCAGCAAGTTTGGAATTAAGTACAGAGTTGGGGGAGATGGCTTGCACCAGGGTATAGCTGTGAAGCTGGTGAGAAATGCTGGGATTCTAGATAAAATTTGAAGGTAGAGAAAACAGAATTACAGAGTAGACTGAATGTAAGGTATGAGGGAAATTGATGAGTTTGTCATGAGAAGGTAGAAGAATGGGATTTTTGGATTACTAAGATGGGAACATCTACTGAAGGAACAGAATTTGGGATAGGTGAAGATGTAGAAGCTCAGCTTTTGATATATTAGGTTTAAGATGTCTGTAGAAATCTAGATGGAGATTTCATTTAGGCAGATGAATACATACATCTAGGGTTCAAGGGAGAAGTGTGGACACAGAAATACACATTTGAGAATAATTAGCACGCAGAAAGTATTAGAATCTGTGAAACTCAATGTGATTCACAAAGGAAAGAGCATGAATAGAAAAGAGAAGACTTCATTTTAATATTTACTGTGAAGAATGAACAAAAGAAACTGAAAAGGAATAGATGGAGAGGTGGGAAGAAAACCAGGCATGAGTGGTATCTTCAAAGCCAAGTGAAAAGAAAGTTGCCAGAAGGAGTAGGGGAGCTGCCAGCCAAATGCTACTGATAGTTTGAGAAGGAAGGCAACTGAGCACTGACTGCTGGATTTCATGATATTGAGACTTTGGTGATCAGCAAGAGCCATTTTGGCTGAGTGGTCAGAGTGAAATTCTGATTGGAGTGAGTCCAAAATATAATAGGAGGAGATAAATTACAGATAATTTTCACAGACTTTTTCCTATAAAAGGAGAGAAATGAGAAAAGTGAAGTGACAATTTTTAAAAAGATAGGTAAATTAACAGCAGATGGCATGGTTATGGGCATTGTTGGTGGAGGAAAGTGGAGAGTTGTCAGAGCTATATCTGTGAGGAAATGGGACGAGGTGGGACCCAGTGCACTAATGGATGTGCTGGCCTTTGCTAGAAGCATGGGAAATTCTTCCCACAATGATGGGGAGAAGGAAGCAGTATGTGCATCTGTGCAGATAGGTGGGTAGAGGTGGTAGTGGGTACTTGTGGAAGTTTATGATTGCTCCTATTTTCTCAGTGAAATAGCAATCAAAATTACTAGCTGAAGGAGAACATAAGGGAAAAGGGACTGGGAGTTCAAGGAAAAAGGAGAGGGAATAAAATAATCATCTAAGAGAGTGGGAAAATGAATGAACTACGGGAAAAAAAGAGTGTGAGTGCCAAGCAACATTACAGTCCCACCTAGAGTGAGTGGCCATGAGTTTAAAGCATAGTCAGTCAGCATGATTGTGTTTTTTCTCCATTTCAAGCAGTTGTGTGGGGGCAGGTACAAAACAGGTGGAGAGCTGGATTTAACAAGGCTTAGGGTTTTGCCAAGCAGCTATATCAAACAACAGAGGTAATAAAGATGGGGGGAAAGATTAAAACAACTAACCACGACATTTAACCTTGGGAAGGAGGAAAGTGAGAATACAACTGGTGAGGCTACTGAAAAGTGAGAAGAATCTATGAGTTATAGGTTCTGGTGGGGATGAGAAGATTGATGAAGCTGGAATATTAGGGAAAATGAGGTGCAAAGACAGGTAGTGGGGTGGTCAAAAATGGCAGGGATAAAATAATATTCTGATTGGAAAGCAGTTATTGATAATGACAATATCTTGGCTACGACTATGAGAGTGAGTGACTTAGATTGATCTTGTGGTGGACAAGATCATTGGAGCACAGGAAGTAATAAAATTCAAAGATCAGGGAATTGGAAAGATCTTTTTTTGGCGAATATTAAAATCATCAAGAATTTTGGAGAGAATGACAGTAGGCCAGGAGCTAAAATCTTCAAGGAATGACAGGAAGTAACTCAGGCATCTTTAGAAGACTGAAACAAGGATGGATGGAGAATGTTACAATTTGATGCCATGAGAATCAAAGCTAGGTGATTTTAGGGAGGAGGAAGGGAAAATGGTTGGAAGAAGCATTAAAGAGCAGGAAAGACACCTACTTACTCATCTTCAGATCCAGTATACAGTGTGGGTGAGAGAGGATGGCATTTAAGAGGCCTATGGGGGAAGTAGTATCCTCAGTGGGAAGCCAGGTTTCAGGTAGGACATGGAGTTGAAAGGAATCCTCACAAAAATGTTGCGGATAGGGGAGATTTTGCTGATCTGTCTTGGACAATGAGCCTGGGAGCTGATTTTCATTTTGGTTACAGGAGATGGAGGGAGGTAGGAGATGGGATCAGAATAGGCAGTGGGGATTAGAGCACAGCATTTTTAAGGCATGAGTAACTTGCTTCTTTTTGGATTATCCCTAAAGTTCTCCATCTTGCAACATACCATTTGGTCCTGTTTTGATCAAAGTCTCCTGCTGCCTATTCAGCACACAAAGCTAGAATTTCAATCTCTACATTAATAAGGTAGTCATCAGAAACAGCATGAGGGATTTGTGGCTGCAACACTCTTCCTTTACCCTGAATCTATGTTCTAAATTTCCCCTCTGTGGGACGAGACTTCTGCCTTCTGAGGTGATAAGATACTCACTCAATTCAAATATTAATATGTATTGACTACCACCAAGTGTCAGGCACTCAGCTAGACACCGTGTGGAATGCACACCAGCCAAGGACACTTATATTTCATACTTAAATGATAAGTTTTCTAGAAAATTATCCATTTTTTATTTTCTTAGAATTCCACTAATTTAGGCCAGAGTTGCAAATTTACTTGCACAAAATTTAGCAAAATAGTCTCTTATGATTGCTTTAATTTATTGTTTCTGAGTTTATTTTCTCTTATTTTATATTGTCTATTAAATATGAAATTTGTCTATTAAACATTCCTTTTCCCCATGCCCATACTTTTCGTAGAGTAGATTTGTTGGTGGTTTATTTTATTTATTTTTCTATTTTCCTAAAATAACTAGCTTATATATTTATTATTTCTTTTTTTGGTTTTCTAATTTATAGATTTCTGGATTTATCTTTATTAATTCCTCCTGCTTTCCTTTGATTTATTATGTTGTTTTTTTTTCTAAATTTTTATGGTAGAGACTTTATTTGATTTGATTTTTTGCTATTTTTGTGTTTTTGGAAATTTGGGGGTTTTGGCAAGAGTCAGTTTTGTGACTATCCTAAGGACTCTTGAAAATAAAGAATGTTCTCTAATTTTAGAGTATAAGTACGTACAATCAACATTATTGGTTGTTATTTAGATCTTGCATATGTTGTCTTACTTTTTATCCACTTATTTTTCATGTACTGAAAGAGATGAATTAATGTTTCTCACATCTATCAAATTCTTATTTCTTATCATATTTCCTATATCTTTGATTTATGAATATTCTTATGATATTTTACTTACAGATATTTGTAATTATTATATATTAATTATGAATTATACTTTTTAGCATTATAAAGTATTCTTTTAGTGTCTCCTTTAGTATTTTTCAACCTGAATTCCACCAGGTTTGATATTAAAATAATGACCTCTACTTTCTTTTCATTTACATTTCCTTGGTATTACTTTGTTCATATATTTATTTTCAGTCTTTCTAATTAGCTTTGTTTTAGGTGTGACTTCTATTTAGCTTAGAGTTGTGTTTTGTGTTCCACTCCAAAATCCTTTTCTTTTAATTGATATGTTAAAAAATTTAGATTTATTGTTTTACAAGTATATTTGATCTTAATCTTGCCATATTATTTTACATTATGCTTTCTGTTTTTATGATTCTTTTAAAATTGTTGACTATTTTGTCCTTTTTTGTTTTTAGTTCTTTTGATAGTTAAAAAGAGTTGAATTTTTGTTTAGTGATTAGTCATATACATAGCAATTTTAGAGCTCTCTTTCCTTAGACATTATATATTAGTTCCCATCACATCATTTTAGTCAAAATTATTTTTCTTGGTGTTTTTGTTCATAATGTTAATATGCTACCACATTTATGATTGATTTTGTCAGCTTTAAATATCTCTGACTCCCAAGTTTTGCAGATGAGGCAATCAGCAAATTTACTTATGTGTTCCCTTCTTTCCAATCCATTTCTAATTTTTTGTAGTTTGCTCATTTCTACATTGTCAGAGTCTAGAAAATTTATATTCCATTAATGTCAGGGTCTAGAAAACTTACATTGCACCTACTACATTTGTTTTATTTTTAGTTCTATAGTAAAATATATTCATTATCACTAATCTTTTTTCCTATAGTTTACTCAGTCATCCCTTGTTTGGATAAAATTTATCCTCCTGTGGTTTTCTCAAGAAAGACTCCCTAGAAAAGTGTTCCCTGAGGTCTCCCACATTAAAATAGATTGGTCTGCAGACTTTATACTTGGAAGGAAAGTTTGAATGGATATAAAATCCTTGGTTCACATTTTCTCAAACACCTTGTGGTTTTGGTCTACTTTTTTTTTTTGGAATTGCAGGTAGCTATGGACAAATCTGAGGTCAACCTGATTTTCCGCCACTTAGTAATTTGGTTTTCCTGCCTGGCTGTCCAAATGAATTTTCTTTTTAATCTTTGAAGTGCATAACTTAATTAGGATATGTCTTTATGTCTAAATACATTCTAGGTCATTTTTCTAGGATACATTGTACTCTTCCATTATGAAGATTCATTACTTCTTTTATTTCAGCAATTTAAAAAAATATAAATGTTATAATCTATCTTTGTTTGGAAATGTTTCACACTTTCATTCTTTCTGTCTTCTTTGGATTTTTTTTTTCCTATTTCTGTATAGGGTTATCCCTCAACTTTTGTTGAAAACAAAGGATACAGCTTTTGCCTTTCAAAATGGGCTCTTCTCTTTCAGAAAATTTATTTGCTGGCACATTCTAAGATCTGCCACTACTAGCTCTCTTATAATTCTTTATGCTTCCTCTTGATTGGCTTCTTCCCAATCTTACCACATTTTGATATTCTATCCATTGTGGAGTTTTTTCTACATCTCTTTCCCAGCTTTACTGAAACTATACTTTTGTTGTAGTCACTGTTCTCCTCCTCTTCCTTCTCCTTCTCTTTGTTTTCCCCTTCCTCTGCATGATATCAAGAGTGAAAAAAAATGCTGACTCATAAAACCATTTTTATGTGGCAAGGTTGTGTTAATTTAAAAATAAATTATGTATGTACAGTTATCTTTTAAAAATGCCAACTATGGTTTCACTTTTCATATTTTAATCTTCTAGAGACACTTGTTAATAATTGTGTCTCTTATACTGTGGCCTCTAACATCACAAGTTTCTCTTTTCTTTGCTCTTCTAAATCCCCTTTCCTCTCCTTTCCTCTGTCTGCAAATACCACAGTAGAAACACTACGTGGCTACCATTGTTGTTTGGCCCCTAACAGTCATTCATTCCTTGAACCCCTTTTGTGTATTGTATACTTCTTGCTAAGAAGTCAAAAAAATCTAAATGCTTCTCTCTCTGTCTCTCAGCAGATGCAAATTATTTTTATAATGAGTTGACCATGCCAGTAGATGGGAACTCGCTGATCTTTCCACAGTTGTTTCAATTTAAATAAAAATCTGAAGAAAATATGTAACCCATATATGATTTCAATTTGCTTTACTCTTGATCCTTGTTTTTTTGGCAAATACTGAGCATTCTCTCTCTTCTTGTATACTAATTATGTGCCACAAGGGAATATGAATCATCAAAATATCCCTGAGGACAAATTGCAATGTAGGAGTGAATGATGTTACACACACACACACACACACACACACACACACACTGCACCCTGCCTCTACCTTTTAACTTCCAGAGACTACCCTGTACTCAAATGGGCACCTTCTTCCTAATGCAGCCATTAGCTGCATTTCATCAGCATGAGGATAATGGGGAAGACTCAGATATTAGAAACAGAATCTTGACTTTGCCATGTACAAGATGTGTGACCCTATTCGAGTTTACTTGACCTCTCTGAGCATCAATAATACTGAATTCCTAGGGTGGATCTGAGCATTAAAGAGACAATGTCTTTAAGCAGTCTGGCACTTAAGTACTACACAAAGGTTTGTTTCACATAGAGTATATAGTAAGCTGGCAGTGGATGGGAATAGAATAGTGAAAAGATAGTCTACAGACAAATCGGGTGTCCTGCATTCTGTAGTACTGACTCAGATATCTGGTAGGCGTGCTCCCTTGTGCTCTGGTGATCCTTCTGAGAACATGGAAGGATCATGGCTGCCTCTTTGTCTGTGCCCCAGAATAAACACACATGGAAGAGATTTGAACCAAATGATAGCTTGAAGCCAAGCCTAGTCGAAGTATAGCCTGAAGCACAGCTGCTCAGCCAAGCCCGTTCAAAATTAGCCCATGTATAGATGACCTGCAAATTAATGTGCTTGAGAATAAGTGTTTGTTGTTTTAAACCCCTAAGTTTTGGGGTGGTTTGTAACTCAGAAATCTTAAAGGAAACCTTCTCTGAATTAAATGGCATCCACAAAGGACATGACCCTTGGCATAAAGGAGAGTCAGAACTAAACTTCGTCTCCCACCTCAATTTTAGGAGACTTTAGAGAAAGCTCTTGTGGTAGTGGCAGAAAACAAAGACAAAGAGCAGGAAAGACATCCCCGGGAGTTTGTGGTTGCAGACTGGCTTTCATATGGATCTGCATCTTGGGTTCATACAACCCATACCTGCCGGGGGACATTGAGCAATGAACTTGACTTGAGGTTTTCACCAGCTGCAAACACCAGAGCTGTCTGCCAGAAGCAAAGGTAAGGGCTTTCTGAAAGAGGATATACTCAATGTTAGGCCTCAGGGATCACTCACAAATAACTTTTTTTTTCAAGAGCAATGACTAGCATGCAGGCAAATTTAACAGGTATACAAAGAGACAAGGCTACATGGCTGCTAAGCAACTGAAACAACAGACATAGGAAAAAGACTCTTACTGACTTCAGGCATTGGAATTTTAGAGGCAGACTGAAAAAAAACACACTTACTAGGTTTAAATAATTCACTGGGTTTGGAAATATCTGCAAAGAACAGGCCACTAGAAAAACCAAGGAGCAAATTTGGAAAAAGTATAGATATGGTAAACAAAAGAACTAAAATTGAAACTTAGGATATGGCACAGATTGGACATTACAGAATAGAGAATTAGCAAATTAGAAGATAAGAAGAAGAAATTATCCGGATTATGGTACAAAGAGACAAAATGTTGAAAAATATAGGAAAGAGTAAGAATATGGAAAATACTTTAAGAATTACTAATAAATACGGTACAGAACATGTACAGAAGGATTAACACGTTTGATTAGTGAAAAAATGAAGCAAAGGCAAATTTTCAAGAGATAACTAAAAACTTTCCAGAGCTGTTGGTACCCAACCATTCATAAGCTTATGCAAGCAAGATAAATGTTTAAAAATCTACATTTAGACATCATACATGTAGAGAAATACAAAAGCCAGGAGAAGGTTTTGAAAGCAACCAGAGAAAAGACATCTTACTTTCAAAGCAGTGACAATTAGAATGATTGCTCACCCAATGAAAAGAACAATGGAAGGTAGAAACCAGCGGTATGGTATCTTTAATGTGTCCATTAAGAAAAACTACCAACCTAGAATTTTTAACTCAGTTAAAATATCTTTAAAAAATGAAGATAAAAGTAAAGGAATTTTCAGAAAAATTATGTGAGAAATTTAGTAATCAATAGATTACTGAGTTTCCAGGTTTCTGGTTTGCTTTACATACTTAGGACTTGCCAATGTCCACAACTGCATGAGCCAATTCCTTAAAATAAATCTCTGTAAAGACATACTTTCTTCTTGGTTCTGATTCTCTGGAGAACCCTGAAAAATATAGAGGTCATACCACATCTTTTCCTGACAGTGACAACGGGTTTTAAATGAAAGTCATTCAGATAAGTTCTCAGGTATTGATTTACCAGGGATGAGAAGAAGCAGATGGTAGCTGATGCTTCATTAGACTTGCCTTATGAAACAAAGGCACAGTATAAAAGCTTCCTTTAGAGGAGAACTCAAAACCAAATTCACCCAAGATACATTGACACTTAGAAGAGTAGCAGTGAGATATTAAATGCTTTTTCCCAGGTTTTTTTTTTTTTTTTTTTTTGCCATAGCTCAGTACATACCCCTTGAAACATAGCTAGTATCCCTCGATGCCCTGCAAATCTTCAAGCATATTCATTAATTCCTATATTAATTTATTCATTCATGAACTACTTATTGAATACGGCAGGGACTCTTTGTCCTGTTACTACTATATTACCAGCATATACCACAGTGCCTGGGATATGGAAAACATTCAAATATTTGTTAGATGAATGATGTATAAATTGCCTATTTGTGTGTCAATTGCATAAATAAGTAAACCATAACATCTGCAGAGGGTTTTCAGCTTCCTAGTTTGCTCTACGCCAACTCCTGGCCGAAGTATTTACAATAACCTGCCTTATTTATTGCTCCCACATTAGAAACCTTTTAAGTGCAAGGCACTTGGCTCCTATCTGCAGACTAATTCTGACTCTGCGTTTGGGACCGGTGATGTTCTGGAAGGCAACGCTTGAGAAGCTTTTACTCTGCTGTTTTGGGTAATCAGAAGGCATCACTCATTCCTGGGCATGCTCTGACTGTAGACTTCTGTGCCTGTGCTAGGCGCTTGCATTTCCCTTGTTTAGGGCATGCTCCCACTTTTTAGTCCAGATCATTAATGCTATGGTAGATCCTTCTACTTCAAAAGGGCAGTGTGGTGCAATGTCACAGTCATGGGCTTTGAACTGCCTTGCACCTGGGTTCAAATTTTAGTACTACCTTTTATTAGCTTGAGCCCTTTCTCCCTCATCTGAAGAAATAAACATGATAATGCCCCTCTTGTACAGTTGTTTTAAGTATTAAGTGATGATATAAGCTCTACCACTGAAAAGCACAGAAGGGTCACCCGATAAATGTTAATTTCTTCTCCTACATTCTGGGATTTAAGCCTATCTTGATTTTCCTTGTGCTTCCAGTGGATGCCATGATTTGTGCAAGCCAATTTACCTCTGTGGGCGAACATTTCCCCACCTATCCAATAAATGGTTGAAACCAGATCTTATTTTCCAAACTATATTTTGTGAAACAACAGATGTTTTTTGAACAATTTATGACAAACAGTTTTTGAGTGCTAAATTTGTTTCAGGCACTTCTGTGTGCTGAGGATACAGTGGTGAACAAAGAAGAAAAGATTCATGTTTACCTGGAGTTTTTACTTAACATGCAGGAAATTAGGCATCACTGAAATATGACAGAGTGGACCAATGGCTAGTTTAAATTTGGTACTCAGGAAAGTTTCTCTGAAAAGGTGCCATTTAGCCTGAGATTCTAATAACAAGAAAGAGGCAGTCATGTGATGATTAGAGGGAAGATAATCTGAGGCAGAGGGAACTGCTCATTCAGAAATCCTCATGTCACATGTTGATGTGATTGAAGGAAGACCAATGCAAGTCAAGCATAGAGATTGAGGAAAGAGCGTTTGATGTGCTTTTGTGCAATGTGAATCTTCAAGGAGATAATTTGGTTTACAACACTTTTCCAAGTTTATTGGACAAAGAATTGTTTTTTCATAGTTAATATCTCTTGTCAAATAATATTGCAACACCAGCTTCTGATTTATTTCTGTTTCTGTTTTTGTTTCATTGAGACGCAGTCTTGCTCTGTGGCTCAGGCTGGAGTGCAGTGGTGCAATCTCGGTTCACTGCAACCTTTGCCTCCCGGGTTCAAGCGAATCTCCTGCCTCAGCCTCCTGAGTAGCTGGGATTACAGGTGCACGCCACCATGCCCGGCTAATATTTGTATTTTTAGCAGAGACGGGGTTTCGTCATGTTGGCCAGGCTGGTCTCAAACTCCTGACTTTGGGTGATCTGCCCACCTTGGCCTCCTGAAGTGCTGGGACTATAGGCATGAGCCAGCATGCCTGGCCTATTTCTGCTTTTAGACTTTCCTATCCAGCTGCAGTTCTGGCCAAACATCTCTTTGAAGAGAAGTCATGTGATGCCAGGCATTGAACAAATTTTGTTTCTCTCTATGGAAAGGTGCTAGCCCCAGTTGTGGTAGCTGAGTGTTCTGGTTTTGGTCCAATCAGAAATCATTACAGGTTTCTTTCACAAATGCAATGACAAGGCATTTCTTTCTTCAGCATGACAGCAGCCTGCTAGAGATTTCTTTCCAAGTAGAGATTAGTTCAAGGGCTGGGCTGGGCAAAGGCTGTGAGTTGGGAGAGGTTTACTTGAATGTCTGCTGTGGTAATCCACCCTCCCTCTCTCGGTGCCATGCCTTTGCCCAGACTCATTCTCACAGCAAATTGTCTAACAGAGAAATGGGCTTATTCCTTTATACATTTTAATTCTTATTCTCATTTGTGAAAGGAAAATGGTTACTTCAAATTGGAAAGTCAATTAGGTACATACTATTTCTAGATAAAGAAATCCTCAGCAAAAGCTACAGTGCCACAGAATGATGGAGCTAGGCTGTAAGCCAGGACTTTGAATTACAAAGTTTATTTTTCTTTGCATGGTAAGATGCTACTTTCTTGAAATTAAGAATTGTCTTCCCAATCAGATCCATTGTGTGGCCCTAGTCTGCAAACCCCTTTTAATGGTTCCACATTCTTCATCTATCCAATGCATACCCAGCAGTAATTTTCCATTATTTTCATTTTACTATTTTTATTACACAAAATAAAGGGAGAATGCTTACTTTCTTGGAGGGATTGTATCAGAATCCCAGGGAAAGCAAGCCCCTAGTGTTAATCCCTGGTGAATCCAGTTCATTTTCAATATTCAGTCCCTAATACTGGAATTAAAAGATGTTTAAATAGAGTGCATGGCTACATTTCTTGAAAGCTCTGTGAGGCAGGAGAGTGAAATCTGGCTTCTTATGCCTGACTCTGGCGGGTCATCAGTGCCTGGGAAACCTTAACCAGATTTAACCACTTTTGGGGGTCTTGGTTATTGTGAGGATGTTGCCAAGGAGGTAACCGGCTGCCTGTGAAGAAATCTTACAGCACAAAATTGGATCACAAGCTCCATGAGAATAGGATCTTTGTCTTGTTCTTTATTCTCAGAACCTGGCATGATGCTGGATATACAGAGCTCAATATTTTTCAAATAAAAGTGGATTCAGCATTGTGTAGCATCCAGCACACAGTCCAGACTCTGGACTCAAACTGCAAACCCAGATTACCAGCTTTACTGGAAACTCCCATGAGTTAATTAGTTTATCAAAAAAAATTAACAAGGAAGAACTTCCTTTATCCACGATGCCCAGTTCTTAGTATTTCAGCACCTAAGAAGCTGAAAGCTGGACTAGGTGCCAAGTGGTTGTACCTCCGCCATGTTGGTTCTAGTAAGCCATCTTCACCTCATCTTTGCTTCTCCAAACTGCATTTCTCTAAGTTCTCAACCTCATCCATTGCTACATTCTTGGTTTACTTGAATTATTATTCCTCATTAATCTAGATAATCATTCCCACTGAGGTAGTGATGTTTACGGATTTAGAATATTTTCTTCCTTTTCATCCTAAAAGTCCATTCTCAAGTGGCAACCCTAATTTCCCTTATTTCTTAGTTCTTGGAGAGAATGGGACTGTTGTACTCATGTAACTCCAAAATTGCCCTGAAGGAACTATCAATTTTTTCATTTTCAGCATTAATCAGAGATCTTTTCTTATACAGTTTACTTCTTGGCTCTGTAACAGTGGTACTCTTTGGTCATCATTGTTATGATGGTCTTCAGACATTTTTTCCCAGGATTTTTGTTTTTTTGTTTTGTTTTTGAGACACAGTCTTGTTCTGTCACTCAGGCTGGAGTGCAGTGGCATGATCTTGGGTCACTGCAGCTTCTGCCACCCGGGTTCAAGTGATTCTTTTGCCTCAGCCTCCTCAGTAGCTGAGATTACAGATGTGCACCACCATGCCTGGCTAATTTTGTATTTTTAGTAGAGACGGGGTTTTGCCATGTTGGCCAGGCTGGTATCAAACTCCTGACCTCAGGCGATAATCCCAGTCTTGGCCTCCCAAAGTGCTGGGATTATAGGAGTGAGCCACCATGCCTGGCCTTTTCCCGGGAGTAAGTGTAGTTTCTGAGTGTCTTACTTTCAGGCTTATAAGAAAGCATTAATCAGGAAAGATGAGACTCGTGTAGGAGGATAGGGCAGGTTGCTTTGTCCTGTGAGTCATCTTGACCATGTTGTGTTAGAACAGCCTGAAGATATTTCGGGAAAATGAAAAAGACCTCTCCATCTATTTGAGTCATGCAGGCATGAAATTCATTTTACTTTCTTCAGAAATTTAAACTCCAGCGAAGGTGCTAAATTTCATATAGTTACACTTGGCTGAGATTTCATGCTACATACAAATTAGTGTAAACCATATCAAAAACATAATGTTCAGTATCAATCAATCTAGGTATGATGTTTACATTTACACACTTGAGTTGTTGAACCCAGGTGTGGGAACTTACACTTTCATTTTGTATTCTGTGAACTTTAGTCAAGCCTGTTCCTCCGGCTGACTAAAATCTTTTTGGAACCCAATGCTGCCATCGTTCATAGTCCTAAACTTAGCTTTTTGTCTCATACATTTTGATATTCAGTCTCTTTCTAACTGCATTTAAGTTATTGGAGGGAAAACGTAAACAGGATAACACGGAGGACAGATCCCTGCAATAGATCTCCCAAAATCCACTACCACTTTTAGAGTTGCTATTCCCATCAGATTTTTCCTTTTGAATTCCAAATGCCTGTGCACAGAAATAAGGACAACAAAACCTCTTTTCAACCAGGAGGAAGAAAGGAAACAAGTATTTGTTGAGCAACTGCTACATATCAGGAGCTTTTGGGCTAGATGCTTTATGGTAATTATATGCTATCTCATTTAATTTAATCTTCATTACAATGCGAAGAGAATGCTATTATTGTGATAGATTTATAGGTAGGTAAACTGAGGCTACAGAAAATGCAATAATTTTCCAAAGGCCATTTCATGATAATTGAAGGAGCTAGGATTCAAACCTAGGTCACCAGGTTTCATGTTGGTCCTTTATGTCTCTTTAGCTCACTCAGCTTCTTTCCTTCAAACTTCATTGTCCCTCAGACCCTTCTGAGAGGGTTATCTGCTCCCTGACTCAGCAGGAGAGAGCAGCGAGATAAGGTTCAGGTAGCGTATGTACACTCACTCCAGTAAGACATCCCTAGTGGCCATATCAGGACTCCACACAGCTGCTACCATTCCCACTGCAGGACTTTGCATACCATTACCTGGAAGTGCTTGGGATCCTCCAAGTACTTCTATTGCTTCACATTTTTTTTCCATTTGGAGGATGAGCCTTATGTCTGTCATGATATTCTGTGAGGCAGAGTTTATTCCTACTTCTTTTCTTTGAAGCTGTTTTTACTCCTCCTCCTCCTCATTCGTCTCTTATTCTCAGCCTCCTCATCATTCCTCCTCCTTCTCCTCTTTCCTCCTCTTCTCCATTCAACTCCTCTTCCCTTCCTCTTCTTCCTTATCATCCTCTTTCTTCATTTCTTTTCACCTTCCTCTCCTTGCTCCAACTCTTTTCCCTTCAACTCTTCCTCCTCTTCCTTCTTGTTGTTCTATATCTTCTTTTATGTTCCCTTCATCTTTGGCTTTGATGGTCTTCAGTGGGATCATCACTATTTTGTGTAACATGGGACACTGTTTATTCATTAATTCAACAAATTCTTCCGAGGTGCTCATTACATACCAGGATTTGAGCTTGGTGCAAGGGTCATGACAGTGAATGAGGTCCCAGCACTGTCCTGGTAAATTTTTGACACTTGTGGAAAGAGAGACAAGTAAGCCATTGGTTAGGATGTTGTGCAATGCAGGCTATAACAGGTGGAAGAGAAGGTGCTACTTGAACACACACAATTACTCTTTAAGTCAGTTTTGGGGTGTAGGGGAAGTAGTGAAGGCTTCCTAGAGGATCTGATATTTAAAGTGAGACCTAAGCATGCAGATGCTTCCTCTGTGGAGAACTTTATACTTACTGTTAGTTCTAAAGACACAGCTTCCTTTTTCTAACACTCTTGTCTCAGCTTTGGTTACTTAGACGTTATAAGGTTCTTGATATCTTATTGTATTTCCTCTAACCCTGCTACAAATTCTTCATTTTTTCCGATGTGTTCAACTTTGGAGAAGCATCCCTCTGTTCACTCTGCTTCTCCTTGAATACAGCATTGAGTTGCATTATTGCAAACAGAGCTGGTTCTGACTTTTCCTCCCACCCCCTAATACCACAAATTTAGTGGTAGAACCACAAGTAGAATTTCCAGTGAAGAACTCTCTACTAGATGACACTGAATCAAACCTAACAGTGCTATCAATTAAAATTCATGTACCCTGTTGCATAAACAGGCGATTACATAAGTTGTGTGCTGACGGAGCAGTGTTGAGACACGCTGTCTGGCAATTGGTCTCTCTCGTTTGGTTGCAAGTTTCAGTTTCCTGGCAAGTCTTGTTTCGCCGTCCATCTGGTACAAGTGAGTACAGCAAGTCAGCCAGGGTGAGCAGAAAGCCCACAGATACAGGAAAAGGTACTTAGCTTGCAGGTAATGTCAGTTCTTTCAGACAACTAGTCACTTTTTCCTTTCTGAAACTAGATTACAACCTATTTGTCTTTGGAGAGTTGACTGCTAGTGACACTGAAATTTTGGCTTAATTTGCAGACTGGGATGATGAGCATCTATTTTAGCTTCTTAGGGACATGCATAGAGCTGCTTATCTTGCTTGGCACAGGACATAGTTCTACTTTACATAAAGGTAACCACTAAGATTGGCCTTACCAGGGAGGAGAATAGAAAGCTGCCTCTGAGAAGTGCCAAGCTGAGACCCACACTTACTACATTCTATCCAGGGCCAGTCCTGCCTCAGCCACCAGCACCAAGGTTACTACAGCCTGAGTTTAGGTCATGTAATTTCAGTCTCTTTGGCAGCTTCATTAACTCTGAGTTCAACTGCTTCATCTGTGAAATGAGAATAATAACATTTACCTTGTATGATTGCTTTAAAAATTAAATAATTTCAGGGCATACATTAGATGTGCAATAGATATTCCATTTATTATTCATGGAATGTTTATTGAGCATCTACTATGAGCCAGGCACTGTGTTAGGTATGGAGTCTTGCACTTAACGTGATTATAGGTAATCTCATGGAGGAGACAACAATTTTTTACAGATAATTATACTAAGAATGCAATCGTTACAATAAAAATTAAGAAAATAAGCAGAGGAAATTAGTTGCTGCCACCTCTTAACCTTAGGTTCACTGCTAAATTCAAAATAAATTAGAAGTTATAATCTCTCTAAATATATCATGAGCAAGTAACATCATACTTTGGCAGTTCATTTCTTTGCAGCAAATTGGAGCCATTACATAATGGGTTTTATGATATATACCAGAAAAGTTCAAAGAGGGGTCTGGTGGATGATCCTTTGTTTTGCTTACATCCAAACCAAACAAAGCAACTAGTTAACTCAGCAACAAATCAACCAACCAACAGACATAAAAGAATTAAGCAGTAAGATGTTGCTAACATTACAGAAAACAATTGCCTTGACCTTTATTACAGAATCAAATAAAAATGATGAGAATAACTGATATTTATTAAGTTCTTTTCATACCCCAACTCCATGCTAAGCACTTTCCTGTATGTTCCTATTTATGCTTCATAATTCTTCCAGATATAGTTTAATATCCATATTTTATAGCTGAAAGAATTAGTTAGAGAACAACTTGCCAAAAGTCACATTGTATAAAAGAGGCAAAGCCGAGATTCAAGTAAAGATTGTTATAACTGAAAAACCTGGTGCCTTAACCAGTACACGATAAGCATTTATCTAAAAATAAAATTACTTATGAACCAACTTCAGAAAATATTAAATTCCCACATTATGAATAAATTCCAGATGGATAAAATATCTCAATATAAAATACAAAATCACATGAAAATATTAAAATAGAAGAGAAATATTTTTATACAAATATAGTGAGTGAAGAAGCCCTTTTAAGTATGGTATAAAGCCCAAAAATCATAAAATAAAGTAATGACTGATAAGACTAATTAAAACGTTAACTTTATTTACTTCAACAAAGTTAACTTAAGTAAACTTAAGTTTACTTAAATAAACTTTATTCACTTCAATAAAGTTAAAGGTGAAATGATAACTGAGAAAAATGTGTAATCTAGATAACAGACAAAGGATTAATATCTATTACACATAAAAAACCTAAGCTAATGAAGAAAACAGTGAGCTAATAAGCTAATAAAGAAAACCAGTTAAAGTAATAATAAGAATATAACTATCATGGTAAAATCATTAACTTTACTGACAAATAACAAATTAGAACCATAAGGTTGTATTGCATGAGATAGAGAAAAATAGAAAAATGAACAACAGAGGACTGATTAAATAACTTATGGTGTTTCATATGATGGACTTTGCAGCCATTCAAAAAATAGGTTGACCTATGTGTTCTGATAAGAAGAATGTAATTTATGATACAATTAAAAAGCACCTTGCTGGCCGGGCACAGTGGCTCACGCCTGTAATCCCAGCACTTTGGGAGGCTGAGGCGGGCAGATCACGAGGTCAGGAGATGGAGCCGGGCGTATTGGCGGGAGCCTGTAGTCCCAGCTACTCAGGAGGCTGAGGCGGGAGAATGGCGTGAACCTGGGAGGCGGTGCTTGCAGTGAGCCGAGATCATGCCACTGCACTCCAGCCTGGGCGACAGAGCGAGATTCCGTCTCAAAAAAAAAAAAAAAAAAAAAAAAAGCACCTTGCTGAGCAGTTTTATTTCATTTTTGTTATGAAACTGTATTTCTATATATTCAGAAAAAGAGCCTTGAAACGTAAGTACTCAGATATCATTAATAGTTACCTCTGGGGAATAGGAAGGATAGAGGAGGCTTCAGTATCTCTTTTTGTATTGTTTAAATTTCTCAACACACATACACATATAGACACATATATCTCTCTAAAAGCCTTAGAGAGGCATTAGAAATAAAACACTTAGTTGTTTCATAAAAGAGAAAAAGGAGAGATTGTTTATTCAAGAGCCAACTGGTCAAAATATGATTTTAGGCTATGGATGGTTGGATGGTCACATTTATACTATTCTGATGTATCTATTTTGGGGAATGCCTGAAGATTGCTTTCTTACTGTTTCTCAAGATTCCAAAGGCCCTTTTTTTTTTTTTTTTTGAGATGGAGTCTCACTCTATTGCCCAGGCTGGAGTGCTGTGGTGCGATGTCAGCTCACTGCAACCTCTGCCTCCCGGGTTCAAACAATTCTCTTGCCTCAGTCTCCCAAGTAGCTGGGATTACAGGTGTGCACCACCATGCCCGGCTAATTTTTTAGTAGAGACGGGGTTTCACCGTGTTAGCCAGGTTGGTCTTGAACTCTTGACCTCAGGATATCCACCTGCCTCGGCCTCCCAAAGTGCTGGGATTATAGGTGTGAGCCACCCCACCCAGACCCCAAAGGTACTTTTTTTTTTTTTTTAATTTCAAAAGTTCTATCTTGCTTTTTTTCCTGAAAAAAGTTTAAAAAGCCATATTTATCCTATTGGTGGTGAGGACAGGTCTCTTGTCCTGGAGAGGTGTGTCTTTAAGCAGGAGCCTTGTTCTTGCTGCAAACACAGCCAACCACCCTCAGTGTTGAAGCTGCTGTTTGCACATATGGTTATGTCTCTAATTTTTCTTCATCTTAACTCCTAGTGGAAATTCCTGTTCTAGTTAGCAGCTCCCAACTTCTAAGTGCCAAGTCTGAGACAGAGGAGTCATACCATTTTAAGTAGATAATGTTGCTCATTAAAAGACAATAGAGTTTGATTAACTCTGAGCTGGATATTCATCAGCTGGGCTATGAAATTCTCATACCAGAAGTGTTACCATTTCACTGGCCACAGGGGCACTCAAGACCTTCCTAGAAGGAAGTCGTTTTAAGACATCTTATTATTATGGTCAAGGTATTATAAGTAGGTTTATGAAACAAGAAAATTTGATGGAATTTGGATGGGATGAATGGCAAAAGGAGATGATTAATAAGTACATCAGTATCAAATTGGAGGGAGGTCTCTCATACTGTGCCATCTAGGTTCTACTCTTGGATCTACCTTGTTTTCTATTAGTCAGTAACTTAGAAAAATCCATAAATTTTGATGATCAGGTTTGAGTATGACATGAAACTAAGAAGAATGTCAAGTTTATTGGTAGAAACAGTGTTGAAAAATCTCTTAGCCACCTAACATGGTGGGAAAGACAACTGGGCCAAAAGTAAGATCTGCTCTGAAATCCCAAAAGGCATAGGCACAGATTCAGTGTGGAGGAATTTGTGGTTGAGAAACAGTATCTGTGACAATGTATTATGATCAAAATCTTTCAAAAATGTGACGTGGCTACCAAAATAGCTAATGGTATCATGGGCTACATTAAGACAAATATAGGTTCTAGATATATGTTTTCAACTTTAGCCACACATTTGAATCACCTGGGAGCTTTAATGAAAGTCAGATTTAATTGGTTTGGGTGGAAACAAGGTATGTGATTTTTCTCTTTTCTTCTCCAAAATGAAGTTGGTAGACCAATAGCAGCCCTTTGTTCCTTGGCTCTCATCTATTACACAGGTCATCTGGGAAACACACAAGCATTATTTAGAATTATAAAACAATTTATAGCATGCTAAAAAATCACACATTTGAAGGAGGTAGAATGGTAGTGACTAACTGGTCCCATTCTTGCAAGGATTAGGAAAGAAGAACATTTGCATTAGGCAGCTTAGTTCAGATCTCAATTTTGCAACTTACTGGCCAAGTGACCTTGAAAAAGTTATCTACTCTCTCTTAGGTTTATCTTCAAGTTTAAGATAAAGTTCACTGTAAAAGCTACTCATGGAGTTGTAAAAGCTACTCATGGAGTTGTAAAAGCTAAATAGTATAAATATCTTATATATTTTATTATAATATAAAATGTTCTTAGTATATTGCTAGTTTTACTTTTATTAATATTGCCGATATCTTTGGATCCAATTACTTTGATGGAGTCATTGGTGGATTATAGTCCATGAAAGGTTGAGATCTACCATAGAGGTCATTCTTACCTATTCCTAAATAATTTTGTTTCATTTCTAGTTGGCCTTTCTTTTTTCTTTTTCTTTTTCTTTCTCCTTCACTTCTCTCCTTCTTTCTTTGCCTCCTTCCTTCCCTCCCTTCTTTCTTCCTTCTTTCCTTCCTTCCTTACTGTCTCTTTCTCTCTCTCTCTCTTTCTTTCTTCAAATATCAACTTGTATAAACATCCACATTTTTAAATGTATACATGAAAACTGGCCATAACCATATTATGACATGTATACCCATGGCAGGGGGGAAGTGCATATTTTCTTGAAATCCTCTTCATTTACCTGAAATCCACTTGTTTAAATTATATCAAAATGTTCTTGCAGCAGTCAGTCATTTCTGACTCATCAGTATAACTGAGTCTTTTTTCATTACAGTGGTATCCACAGTCCTAATGATTTGTTTTCCTTGAAGCTATGAGTCTAAAATCTGTAAGTAATTGGTCTCATTCCTGCTGGAATCAGAAGAGCCAGGTTTAAGAAGTGGAATCCAGATTACTTTCTGTCTAGCTGATCTCCCTGTGTTGTAAAATGTGTGTGGTTTTTTTGGAAAGCAATGAAAACCACACACTATATATTTTCAGTTTTACTGCTTTGAAGGCTCATGAATCAGTTTTCTCATTCTCTTTTTTTCTTCCTTCCAAATAAAATTAAGCTATTTCCCAATAAGTAGGCCCATTTCCCCAAGAGTATTACAAAGTCTAAATGTTGGATATAGCTGTTAAATATGGGAGCTATTAAAGAGAAAGTCAATTTAGTCATGTTAGTATTTGTGATTTTTATAAAACAAAAAAGAATAAAATAGTAAAATACATATATAAAGGATTCTCATGCCAATTATTCTTTCTAGAGTTAATATATGTATTTTCACATTTATTTCCTTAATTAAAATCTTGATTAAATTGTCAATAGGATTTATCTTGAGGTTAGAAATATATGAAGCCCTAGTATCTATTACACTAATTTTGGAATCAAGTCTCAAATTAAAAAAATAGCCAATAAAATGGCTTAGACTTTATCATTGCTTAATTCTAATCTGTTTAAATAAATATTTTGTAAACATAGATTTTTACTATCAAAAGATTCCCTTGTTATTGAGTTAATCATTGTTAATTTAAATAAGATCACACTTTTGAACTCTTTGTTTAAAGAAGAAATACAACAATCTTAGATTTAATTTTATTTTTTAAACTTCAAGCAGTGTGGGAGGCAAGGGAATTTCAAACTAAGGTCCTGACTTAAAGAAAACTCAAGGAATTTATTTTTTTTCAGGTGACAGAGATATAAATTTAAATATAACTATCAGGGCATAATATTATTAAATAAGACAACCAATCAAAATTACAGAATCTTTCAGAAGTTATAAGGTTAGTTCCTCAAGACATTGAAACCATCTTGAAGTCTAGTAATTATACAGTACTAATTATCACAGTTAGAGACAGAGAGATGCAGAAAAAAGTGGGGGATTCTAAGATACAAACTTGCAATGCGGGAAAGAAAAGGGCAGAATAGAAGATGAGCAAATGAGCTGGGTGCAGTGGCTCATGCCTGTAATCCCAGCACTTTGGGAGGCTGAAGTGAAAGGAGCATTTGAGGCCAGGAGTTTAAGACCAGCCTGGGTAACAGTGAGACTCTTTCTCTTAAAAAAAAAAAAAAATGAGCCAAGAATGGAGGCAGATGCCAGTAGTCCTGGCTACTTGGGAGGCTGAAGTGGGAAGGCTGCTTGAGGCCAGGAGTTCAAGGTTACAATGAGCCGTGACTATACCACTGCACTCCAGCCTGGGTGACAGAGCAAGACCCTGACTCTATTTATTTTTAAAGAAGAAGTTGAATAAATGAAGCAATGAGTACATGATATTTTGTGTCTACATTTCTGAGTCCCAACTTTTGCAGAAGATCCATGAAATAAAGACATAACTTCCAAGTGATTACAATAATATTCTTAAAAAGTATCAATTTCTACATTTAATAACAAGTATAGAACTACATACTATTTGAGAAAAACTTCTTAAAGATAAGTTTAAGATCATTAATTAATTTGAAAAATTCCATCAAATGATGTTGCAAACTTAGTAACAAAAATGTTAGTATATCACTGGCCAATGTTTTTACTCACTACTAACCTCAAGAGAATGTTTAGGGCTGACCGGTAATCCTTCTATCTTTTCTTTAGTCCAATCATTTGCCAAGTGTCAGAAGTGCCTCTCTTCACTCCTCAAGGTTCAACACCTCCTCCACCCTTCTCATCTCATCTGAGGACCTTTCCTCTTATTTTTCTGAGAAAAGGGAAGCCATATGGACAGACTTTTCCTGTAGTCCCACGATCATACCTCACTGCCTAGACTCTGCTTTTCCTCCTTCTAAGGATGAGTGGCCATGTCCCTACCTAAGCCAGTTCCTCCATTTGTCTCCTGGATCCCACATCTCTCCCACTCAGAGGCATGGCTCTTGCAATTGTGTCTTCTTACTTCAGTATCACTCATTTTTTCTCCTTTTACAGGATGACTACATTCAGCTTTCAAACATGCTTTAATAACCCCCATCTTTAAAAAGTAAGATAGTTTCTTAATTCTTTGCTTCCCCTTATTTCCCCCTATTTCTCTGTTTGTAGCAGAACTCCTTGAATGTGTTGTCTAAACTCACTGTCTCCAGTTCTCCTTCCTTCTACGTTGAATCTATTCAGTGAGGCTACATCACCACTCCTTTGCCAAAACAGTGGTTTTCAAGGTCACTAATAAGCCCTACAAGGATACATTCAATGATTAGTTCTCAGGCCTCAGGTGAGAAGTTGGTAGACCAATTACTTTGTATACTGAAGTAGTAGGTTTATTTTCTTCTTTTGGAAACCTGTTCATCTCGGCTTCCACAACCCACTCTCTCATGGGGTTTTTCCCACCACACTAGCAGCTAGTTTTCATTCTCCTTTTAGTTCCTCATTTTCTCAAACTCGAAACTTTGAAGAACTTAGGAGTTCCATCCTTAAATCTCTTCACTTCTTTATCAACACAGATCTTTTAAGTAAATGCATCTAACGCTGTGGCAGATAACTTCCAAATTTGTATCTCCAACCTGGACCTCTTCTTTGGCTTATACTTGTATATCCAAACACCTAATCAACATCTTCATATTAATGTCCAATGGGCATCTTCCACTATACACATCCAAAATTGGACTCTTCTTTGTTTGCCTTTTTTCAGTCAAGTCTGCACCTTTCCATGGTCAGTTCTGTCTCAGTAAATGTCATCTTCATTTTGCTACTAGCTCAGTTTAAAAAAAATCGTTGATGCTTCTCTTTCATTCATAACACGTTAATACATCAGTAAATTCTATCAGCTCTTCTGTCAAAAAAATGTATATGATCTAACCACTTTTGGCCCAGAGCCTTACGTCAATAAATACTTGTAAAATACAATTTCTAATTTTTCGGTTCATGTTGGAAATAGTCCTGGCCCTCTATAACAAAGCTGCTGGCATCCATGGATAGAAGATAACATATTCGGTATTTACAGATTATTTTACACAGCATTAGCCCCCAGGAAGAGTGATCAGGCAGAAGATGAGCTAGGTTGTACCCTCTTCCTTCCTGTTTCTCAGTTATTCTTTAATGAGTCTTCTACCTCCATGTTCCTAGGGTTGCCTCATCCTGCCCCTGACAGTTCAAGCGTCTCCATTTCACTCTAATTCATTGTAGAATTTAGTCCGTCCAGGTCCTACGCTTCACCCCACCTCCACTTTCTTCTCTTATCAGTGGCCTTTATTCTTCTTCTTTCCTTCTTACATTCTTAGACACAACTGTAAAGTAGATGAAATGCTCTCTTTGGTCCTCTAATTTCTCTCTCTAGGGTAACTCCTTCCCCTCTTTTGGTACCCAGAGACCTGTTGGTCTTTTCCCCTAGAATGGTGAAGACATAATGGTGAAGGCTGTACTGTACCACCTATTAGACGTGTGGGCTTGGGAGTAATTTAACCTCTTTGTGTCTCAGTTTCCTCACCTGTGAAATGGTGATAAAAGTAACACCTACCTCATAAAATGTCAGTACTTTGAATCAGGAATGATTAGGAAAATTTTGTAACGCAATTGAATGAATCATCAACAACATCACACAAGAGATTGTATCGCGTTGCAAATGTCAGATGTGCAACTAACATATGTGATAAGGACTACTGTGAATATATTACATATTAATAATATAACATATCTGGAATTCACATTTTGTTGCACAACCATATGTGAGAAAAGTAGATGTGTCTGAACCTTGTCTAACATTTACTTGAATGCTGGGAGCTATCACACAATATCGTACTCAACTAGTAATTTTACATGAGCAGATATGCATCAGCCTGAACTCTTCAAAATGCCATAAAACACTTCACTTTCTTAACAATGATACACTTACAAGAAGCACAAATATATTCATGAAGACAGTGGGAGAAGCTTTATCCTAACACTTGCAAACAAAAAAGGAAAGAAAGAAAAGAATCAATTTGGCTGCATGGTGCAAAAGAAAAAAAGACTAACATTTATTGAATAGCTACCATGTGCCATGGACTGATCTACATGATTTACATTCACTCTCCAGTTCACTCTCAAAACAACCCTAGAGATGGATACTATTTTTTAAAATCCAAAAGATAAGCATTTCATTTTTCTTAGGTTAAAAAGTATTGTATACTACAACTTGATAACCCCAAAAAACAATTAAAAATGGGCAAAGGATTCGAATAGACATTTCTCCAAAGGAGATATAACACAACCATAGGATAGATGCTCAGTATCACTAATTATCAGGGAAATACAGATCAAAAGTACAATGAGATACCACTTTATACCTGTTAAGATGGCTACTATAAAAAAAAAACGGAAAACAACAGGTGTTGGAGAGGATGTGGAGAAATGTAAACTCTTCACACTGGTGGTGGGATTGTAAAATGGTGCAGCCACTATGAAAAACAAAAGAGAAGTTTCTCCAAAAGTTACACAGAACTACCATATGATTCAGCAATCCCACTTCTGGGTATATAGCCAAACAAATTGGAAACAGGACCTCATAGAGATATTTGCATGCTAATTTTAATTGCAGCATTATTCACAATAGCCAAGATGTGGAGGCAAACTAAATGTCAATGGATGAAAGAATGGATAAAGAAAATGTCACATACACACACACACACACACACACACACACACATAAACACAGATACAAATGGAATATTATTCAGCCTTTTAAAATGAAGGGAAATTCTGTCATATTGAACCTGGAGAACACTGTGCTAAGTGATATAAGCCAATAACAAAAAGACAGATGCAGCATTATTCCACTTATATGAGGTATCTAAAATAGTCAAACTCATAGAAATAGAAAGTAGAATAAGAGTTTCCAGGAGCTGGGAAAAAGGGGACATGGGCATTTGCTGTTCAATGGATACAGAGTTTCAGTCATGCAAGATGAAGAAGTTGTAGATATGTTATACAACAATGTGCATATAGTTAACAACATTGTGCTATACACTTAAAAATTTAAGAAAGTAAATTTATGTTATGTGGTTTTTATCAGAACACAAATTTCATTTTCAAAAGGAATTACAATTAAATCATTTAATGCATTACAGATGTCTCATTTTATTTTTGAGGAAATGAGATCACAAGAGAAAAGTGACTTGGTTCAATCTACATGGCTAAATAGAAAAGAAGCTGGGGTAAGAACTCCAATCTTGGTGCCCTCAGTCCATTGCCCTTTCTGGTGCACCATCAAGTCTAAGTTAAATCAGTGGGCCCCAGAGAGCAAGCCCAATTCTGACACATTTGGGAAGAGTGATTTCTCTAATTATTTCCCTCCCTTCAGCTTTACAGGTAGGTGGCATTCAGCTAACCCAATCTGATATCCCAACAGGATTAGATTTAACAGCGATAACCGGTTAATGCATCATCCACCCACAACTTCCTGTATTTCAGGATTTCCCAAAATCCACAGATACATAAAGCAGTATCATGTTCTGAGCCAGTACCATTTCCAAATGAGAGTTCAAGGCAGCACACAGTGTTGTGGAGTTAGAGATGGAAAGGTGAGTATGCGTGAGGAAGACATAGTCAAGTGGCTGCAACTGTGTATGTGCATAATTACCTTTATTTTCTTTCACAAATGTATAAAGGTATTACATCTAATAGCTTTTTTGTTTTATTTATTTATTTATTTATTTATTTATTTATTTATTTATTTTTTTAGACAGAGTCTCTCTCTGTCATCTAGGCTGGAATGCAGTGGTGCACTGCAGCCTCTGAACCTCTGCCTCCCACGTTCAAGTGATTCTCCTGGTCTCAAACTCCTGACCTCAAGTGATCCATCCGCCTAGGCCTCCCAAAGTGCTGGGATTACAGACATGAGCCACTGCACCCAGGCTTATATGTAATAAATTTTATTGATAAATGAACACACAAGTACATGCTTGTAAACCTATGTATTTATTATGTTCTTTAGATTGGTATTTCCCTACCTGGATCAAGATAGGAGGGCTCTCTAAATTCTCTGCCACAGATGCAGAGGGACAAAGGAGTGGGCCAGGGCTGGATGAGACAATCAGAATTTACCCCAGTGGTTTATGGGCTGGAGGTAGAGAAATGGTGGTCTTGAACTTGATTTCCTTCTGAAATAGAACCCAGACTTTGGATTAGACAGTTCTGCATTCAATTCCCAACCACTCTGCTTATTTGCTGTGTGACTTTGGGAAGGTTACTTGATATCTGTAAGCCTCATTTTCCTCTTTTAGGAACCACAGTAGGATTTTCCTCCTATGGGATCATCAGGTGAATTGGATGAGACGATACATGTCAGGCACCAATCCCAGTGTCTGGGATTGACTTCAAAGTCATTTTCACTTCAAAGCATGCCACAAAACTTAAAAGCTAAGTCGTCATGAACAAAATCAAGCTATCGATTACTTACTGAGCACTTTGTATGTACAATTATACATATACAACTACTGGGCTCCTGAGAGTGACCTGGGAAAGAATGGTTGTGGTGTCCAATTGGTGACCCACTACTGAGTAGGATGTTTGGAACTACAGCTTTGCCTCATAGAGGTTTTTCCCACATTTAAAACTCATTTATAAAAAAATGTGTGATTGATTTTCTACTCTGTCTTGCCACCATAATTATTTGCTCTGGCAGACAATTAGCATTTTTTATGTGACTCATATGACGATTTGTTTGAAACTCACCCCATGGCACTGATCTCACAGCTGCTTCATTTCTAACTCCAGCTCCCTCATCCTTGTTTAATCTTGCAAGAAAACATCTGAGGTATATTTGGGAGTGGAGAGAAAAAACTGCATACATGATTATAGCAATATTGCCTTAAAATTCTCTTGAGTCTTCCTTATCTCAATGTGTCTCTGTCTTCAAAACTCTCCTTTTCCCTTCTCCTCATTGCTCCTTAATTTTTGTAAGCCTCCAGCACACATAATGTTTTTTTGCCTGTCTACCTGTCTTCTTTCCTTCTTTAATAATTAAATGTAAATCTCATCTTTATGTAAGTAATTATCTAAGTAATACATTACAAAAATTCACATTACAAAAATACTTCACATTACAAAAATTCAGACAATTCAGATAATCAAAATGTCATCGTAAGTGTCAACCCTTAGTCCCAGTCTCCTTTCTGGAGATAACCATGGTTATTAGTTGATACAGCCTTTGATGTCTTTCCCTCTGTAATTGTTGTTAGGTAACATAAAATTGCTGCTTTTGTAGGTCACAAATGATCAAATATCATTGTGCATAATTACCTTTATTTTCTCTCACAAATGTATAAAAGTGTTACATGTAATAACTTTTTATTTTATAAGATTCATCCTTCTATCTATCTATCTGCAGAGGTGTAGAGTGTTATTTTGTGCACTTAAAAAACATAAATAGAATCATATTACACATATTTTATTGCAATTTATTTTTTCCAGCACAGCAGTATATCCTGGATACCGTCTAGGCCAGTACATATGTCTCTACCCTATTCTTTATAACAGCTTGTAAAACTCTTTAGAATGGATCACTTATTTGACCTATCTACCTACCTACCTACCTATCGATTTATCAACTACCTGCTTATCTATTACTATTTTAAATCCTACAGTACTTGACTATATCTCCTTGCTTATGTGAGAATATTAAACACTTAAAAAGCAAATGCGTAAAGACACAAATTAAAAATAGGTTAGGTGTCATTCCCTATAGAATTAGTACTTGACATTGTCCTAATTATTAATAGTGGATCTTTGCTTAGAGGCACCCTATCTGGGTTTAACATGTTTTGATCTGGCTTTGGGGGCCTTCCAGCTTTGTGTGTCTCTGCTATTTGGTTGTTAGAAGCTCTCCTTGGTATAACCGTCTTTCTTATAATAAACATAGAAACATAATCATAGGAGCCAGATTCTATGCTTCTTGAGTAAATGATCTGCTCCATCTTTCTGTAGGATTTAAATGACTGACCTGCATGCTTCAAACCTTTCTGTCACAAATGGCCTACCTTTTGTATTGTTCCTAACCCCAGACACTTCAGAATTTAAAAGATTTCTTTTTGACTACTAAACAGAATATATTGATCAGTACATTTGATTTTATAAATACTTATCATAGGTACAGAAATATATAAATCAGTCTGATTGGCATGAGTGAACAAATGTGTTGCGCTGAGTTACTATGAGTCCAGTTCAAAGTGAGGAAATGTCATTGCTGGGTCTGACTCAGATCCTTATTGAAGATTGATCTACTATTTCATTAGGCTATTCAAAAGATGGAAGAAAAGCTCTGTGTCTCTCTACTACTTGTACTAAGTGAATAAAAGCTGAGGTTTCTCATAGCCTAGCATGTAATCTCATTCAAAGAAACACAGTCTGCTAAATGAAAGGGATTCAAGCATTTTCCATATTTATTAAAATCTCTTGTAAAACATCTATGAGGACAGAATTTATATCCCACAGCAAAATTTTCATTTCCTATTCCTTTATAAAATTATATTTTCTGTTGGTTCAACATATCCAAATCAATAAATGTGATTCGCCACATAAACAGAATTAAAAACAAAAACCACATGATCATCTCAATAGATGCAGAAAGGGTTTTTAATAAAATTAAACATCCTTTCATGTTAATAACCCTCAACCAGTTAGGTGCTGAAGAAACATACTTCAAAGTAATGTGAGCCATCTATGACAAACCCACAGCCGACATCATATGGAAGAGGCAAAAGCTATAACTATTCCCAGTGAGAACCAGAACAAGACAAGAATGCCCACTCTCACCACACCTATTCGACATAGTACTGAAAGTCTTAGCAGAGCAATCAGGCAAGAGAAAGAAATAAAAGGCATCTAAATAGTAAGAGAGGAAGTCAAACTATCTCTCTTTACAGATATGATTCTAAACCTAGAAAACCCCATAGTCTCTGCCAAAGGGCTCCTGGAACTGATAAATAATTTCAGTAAAGCTTCAGGATACAAAATCAATGTGTAAAAATCAGTAGCATTTCTATACACCAATAATGTTCAAGCTGAGAGCCAAATCAGGAACATAATTCCAATTACAATAGCTACACAATGGATAAAATACCTAGGAATACAGCTAACCAGGGAGGCAAAAGATCTCTATGATGAGAACTACAAAACATTGCTGAATGAAATCAGAGATGACACAAACAAATGGACAAACGTTCCATGTTCATGGATAAGAAGAATCAATATTGTTAAAACGGCTCTACTGCCCAAAGCAATTTACAGATGTAATGCTATTGAATTTACCAACATCATTTTCCACAAAATTAGAAAAAAGCTATTCTAAAATTCATATGGAACCAAAAAAGAGCCTGAATAGGCAAAACAATTCTATGTAAAAAGAAGAAAGCCAGAGGCATCACACTACCCAACTTCAAACTATACTACAAGGCTACAGTAATCAAAGCAGCACAGTACTGGAACAAAAACAGACACATAGATCAACAAAATAGAATAGAGAACCTAACAATAAAGCTACACACAACCACCTGATCTTCAACAAAGCTGACCTTTTATAACAAACAATGGGGGAAGAACTTTCTATTCAATAAACTGTGTTGCGATAACTGGCTAGCCATATGCAGAAGAATGAAACTGGACCCCTTCCTTTCACTATCCACAAAATTTAACTCAAGATGGATTAGAGACTTAAATGTAAGACCTAGAACTATAAAAACCCAGAAGAACACCCAGGAAATACTATTCGGGACATTAGCCTTAGCAAATAATTTATGACTAAGAAGTCCCCAAAAGCAATTGCAACAAAACCAAAAATTGACAAGTGGTATCTGAGTAAAGTAAAGAGCTTCTGCACAGCAAAAGAGACTATCAACAGAGTAAAGAGACAACCTACACAATGGGAGAAAATATTTACAAAACATGCATCCAATAAAGGCCTAATATTTAGAATCTATAGGGTATATAACAATTCAACAAGCAACAATCAAACAACCCCATTAAAAAATGGGCAAAAGACATGAACAGACACGTCTCAAAAGAAGACATACAAGCAGCCAACAAACACATGAAAAATGGTCAGCATCACTAATCATTAGAGAAATGGAAATCAAAACCACATGAGATACCATCTTACACCAGCCAGAATGGCTATTATCAAAAAGTCATAAAATAAAAGATATCCGTGAGGCTGTGGAGAAAAGGGAACTCTTATACAGTGCTGGTGGGAATGTAAATTAGTTCAGCAAATGTGGGAAGAAGTGTAGAGATTTCTTAAAGAAATTAAAACAGAACTATCACTTGACCCAGCAATCCCATTACTGGGCATATATCCGAAGGAAAATAAACTCTTTACCAAAAAGACTCATGCATCCTTATGTTGATCATAGCACTATTCGCAATAGCAAAGACATGGAATCAACCTAGATACCCATCAACAGTGGATTGCGTAAAGAAAATGTGGTACATATATGCCATGGAATACTATACAGCCATAAAAAACAAAATCATGCTTTTTCGCAACATGGATGCAGCTGGAGACCATTATCCTAAGTGAACTAACGTAGGAACAGAAAACCAAATACCACCTGTTCTCACTTATAAGCAGGAGCTAAATACTGGATACATGTAAACACAAAGGTACTAACGATAGACAATGGGGATTAGTTGAGGCAGAGTGAGAAGGGGTGAGGGTTGAAAAACTACCTATGAGGTACTAACTATGCACACTACCTGGGTGACAGGATTATTTGTATCCCAAACCTTAGAACACGCATTTTACTCATCTAAGAAACTTGCACATGTACACCCTAAACCAAAAAATAAAAGTCAGGAAAAAAAACTTATTTCTCATTTCTTTTGCTCTTAAGATCTCTCAACCCATTGCTCTCATGAAGACTTTCTCTTTGCCTCTCAAATTCAACTCAATACAAACTCCCTCCACACTCACCACTGCATGGTTCTTGATTTCCTTGTCCCTCATCTCTCTCTCACAGTGTAAGACAGCAGTGTATGGGCAGCATGGACTCATGGTTGTCAGACACTTGTGCTCATGGGAGAGAGATACAAAGGTATAGGAAATTATATTCAGAAACCAGACATTCCAACACTGAGCATAAAATCCCCAATGTTGACATTCCAACACTGAGCACAAATTTCCAAATGTTTTCTTACAACACACCCATTTCTGTTCCAAATGAGTCCCAGTCATAAGTCGGTTATGAGGCTACATCTATAAAGATGCATCAGTGTCTCTCTTTTCAGTAAATATTTCATTAAGTCCCTGCTGAGGAAGGCCTCCTGGAATGGGTGAAACTTGTGCCAGGTGAGTCAGACTTGGAGCCTGTGCTCAGACACTCTCAGTCTAGTTGTTAAATAAGACATATAAATAACCTACTATACTATAAGATGAAGTGGAGCAAGACTACCCTGAAAGTTGAAAGGAAGACGGATTTATTCGGATCATGAGAATTAGGAAAGCCTTCAGAGGAGGATTTTGTGGTAGGGTTTGAAGGACGAATAGGAACTTTTAAAGTGTTTTTTTGCATATAAAGAAATACATGCTCACTACATGTTTAAAAAATATAAAAAATACAATGAATAAAATTAAAATAACTTACAGTATCTACACTAAAAGATAATCAACATTTGTGTTTGGCATATATACTTCTAGTCTTTTTAACGAACATGTATATACACACATACATGTGTATTTATATTTTCCCTTAGTAGAATTGGAATTATAGGCCGGGCACAGTGGCTCACGCCTATAATCCCAGCACTTTGGGAGGCAGAGGCAGGCGGAACACGAGGTCAGGAGTTTGAGACCATCCTGACCAACATGGTGAAACCCCATATCTACTAAAAAACAAACAAAAATTAGCCAGGTGTGGTGGCGGGCACCTGTAATCCCAGCTACTCAGGAGGCTGAGGCAGGAGAATTGCTTGAACCCGGGAGGTGGAGGTTGCAGTGAGCCGAGATCAAACCACTGCACTCTAGCCTGGGCAACAGAGTGAAACTCTATCTCAAAAAAAAAAAAAAAAAAAAGAAAAAGAAAAAAAGAAGAAGTGGAATTATAAGGTATGCACCCTTTTTTTAACCTACATTTTTCCATTCTTATACTGTAGAAATATTTTCAGGGGATTAAACATTTTGAAATTGACAATTAAAGACCCAGTTGCTCCTATCATATGAATGTATCATAATTTATACATTTTTATATTTTTAAAATAAATTCCCCTTGATTGGACATTTAGATTTCATACAACTTGAAAGCATTATAAACAAACATTAAACATATCTGTATTCATCTCTGAACTATCCTTAGGATAAATTCTTAGAAGTGGAACATAGGGATAAAGATTTAGATATTCACAACCATTCTGGTATCTTTTGCCAAATAGTCTTCCAGAAAATCTATCTTCAACCATACTCCCATATGCACAGGTGAGCGTGACTATGAGAAAGATTTTGCTGGTTAGAGACTAGCACTTCAGTTTATTGAACTACACAGACAAGCATGACTTGAGCTCAACATATTTGGGGAACAACAAGGATCCCACTATGAAAGAAGCAAAGGGTACATGGTAGATGTGGCAGGAAGTGACCATGGAGAGATGGTTGCACGTCATGATAGGAAGTTTGAGATTTACTCTGTAGGCAATTGGGAACTTTCAAAGAATTCAGAGCCAGGGAAGGCCCCATCTGTGCTCAGTAAGCCCTATCTGACACCAACATGAAGATAAATTATGCAGCTGGGAAACTGGAGGCACAGAGATGAGTTAGGGAGAAATTATAATGACTCAGGTGAGAGATGTAGACATCTGAACAGGCAGTGCCATCAGGGATGGAGAGGACAAAATGGATATGAAATGCCTTAGGAAAGTAAAAAAATGCAATTAGATATACATTTTTCTGTTTGGGTGATGGCCGGGCTTGTTTGGGTGATGTTATTTTTCCAAGGTTGGGAGAGTCCATTACAGGCAAATTGTGTCCGGGAAAGGGGTTACTTGGGCCTGAGGGATGATGGAGGTGCTGCTCTGGTGGAAATAATGGGCTCTTTGGAGTTAGGCTCAAGTTTGAATCCTTGTTATGCTCCTGGTTGGATCCATGACCCAGAGCCAATTCTTTACCATCTCTGAACCTGAGTTTCCTCCTCTCTGAGATGGAGCTAATTCTGCTCACCTTATAGTGTCATTATGAGAACTAGAGATAATATGTGCCAAGTGCCCCCACAGCTACATGGAAGCTGGTTCTTTGCTTTTCCTGCTAAGGGACCCAATCCATCTGCTTTATACTGCTGGAGTGAATAAGCAGCAACAAGTCCTACAAATATGAGCTGGTTTCATTGAAGTCAGAAGAAAGTTGACTTTTATAACAGCTTATAAACCTCAACCTAAGCTTTTTGTGTGTGTTATCTTTATTAATACTTACTTGCAGCAACCTTCCAAGGTAATGCTATTATTCCCACTTTATACAGGGAAAATGAAACTCGAAGAAATCCAGACAGCCCTGCTGGAAAATGGCAGAGCTAGGAGTCATACTTTTGCATGAGTTAGACTCACTTTCCACAAGTCCTATTGTTGCGGCTGCAGTGGCAGGAAGAGGAAAGGATATTTACTGCTAACTCTGTAGTCAGAGAAAAGAAGTGTGTTTTCCTGATGTTTTAAATCAGACCTTATTTTTAGAGGAGCCATAGAATGTGATAAACCTCCCCTTCCTATACTGTTTCTATGAGAATATCCAAGTACTGTTTGTTGAGGCAGAGGAAAGAAGAGGTGACAGGAAGAAATTAAGAGGAAGCATTATTCATTTCCCGTTTTGCTTTGATTCAAGTTCTCTGAAACAGATTACTTGGAAACATGATGCTTCAGGTGAGATAACCTGATACTTCCTAATTATTTGATGGCGTGTTAACATGTCTTAATAGAAAATGTAGTCCTGCTGAAGAGGAGAGCACTGAGTCCAACAAAACATATCATTTACAAAAACAAAAGCTGAAGAATGAAAGCGGCCATGGAAAAACTCTTTCAAATATCGGTAGTATTTGACATGGAGATTTGGTGTCAGACATACTAGCATTCAATTCACAGCTTTGCCATCATCCGGCTCTGTGACCTTGGGAACGCCCATCCTGAGCCTGTGTTCCTTTAGCTGTAAAGTGGAATCCTACATTTGATTAGTGACTGTTTAGCAACAATTATATGCTATGCAGTATTCTAGGCACAGGGCATACAGTAGAGAAAAAAGAAAACAAAGATCCTTTTCTAGTGGAGCTTACATTCAAGTGAGGGAGGAGGGAGAAATAATAAGTAAGGCATATAAAGCTAAAACATGTAATACATTAGATAGTGATAAGTGCTAGGAAGAAAAAATAAAAAGGAAAGGAAGATGTGTATTTTCATGTGGAGGAAGGGTAGTTAGAATTTTAAGATGCCCAGGGCCCGTCTCAATGAGAAAGTGATTTTTTTAAGTAAAGAGACTAAGGAAGTGAACGAACAAGCTATGCAGATGGCTGGAGATGACAGTAGTTGGTTATATAGACGAGCTTATTGTTTAGGGGAAAGTTCCAAGCTACAGATATAATTTAGAAGTTATTACCTCATAGATGATATTATAATTAAAGTCATTGAGATGGAATGAGGTCATCAGGGAGTGATTTGTAGACAGAAAAAAAATTTGGTCCAAATACTGAGCCCTACAGCATGTCACTATGTACAAGTATAAAAGAGAGAAAGTACCTGTAAATGAGACTGAAAAGGAATAGCAAGGGATGTAAGAGGATGGTCAGGTGAGTGTGGTGTCCTGGAATCAAAATGAAAATGTATTTTAAGGCAAAAAGTGCTGCTGATACACTAAATAAGTGAGATGAAGACTGAGAAAGGAAATCTGGATTCAGAAACATGGTGGTCACAGATGTCCTTGAGAAAAGCTGTTTTGGTGGAGTACTGGGGACAAAATCCTGCTTGGACTGAGCTCAAGAGAGAAGGGAAGGAGAGAACGAAGAGTATGTCTAGACAACTTGTTTGAGATGCTTCGATATCAAGGGAAGGAGAGAGAGAAATGTGGCTATGATGGAGACAAAGTAGCATCAGGAGAGGAGTTCTGTCTATGTATTATTCTGATGGGGAAAATAGTCCCAAATATGTTTGTATGTTAGTGGAAAAAATCCAGTAGAGCAGGAAAAACAGATGAGGTTTCTGAAAAATGAAATAGTATCTGGAGAGAATTGGGATAATAATAATAACCATAAAATTGTAATTGATCTTTTAAATTAAATACCTACTGTGAGTCAGGTTTCTGTACATGGCCCTTTGCATTTATTATTATCCTCTAAAATGCCCTGCTTATCATTCCCATTTTACAGACAAGAAAATTGGGGCTTGGAATGTTAGTTATCATGCTCTAGAGCAAGGGTTCTCAAACTCCAATGTGTGTGCACATCACCTGGGGATCTTGTTAAAATGCAAAGTTTGATTCAGTAGGTCTGAGCGGGGTCCTGAGAATCTGCATTCCTAATATGATCCCAGGTGATGCTGATGCTGCTGGACCACACGAAGACTAAATGGAGTCTAGAAAAGATCATGTGGACAGTACTGAATTCCTGGCCTGTTTGACAAAAATCCCAAGTCCCTTTAACAGGTGCTGTGTATCCTCCCATGATCTTGGTTGGGTTACAAATTAGAAAAACAAAAGTGAAAGAGAAACCCAAGGAAACCCAAAGAGAAACCCAGGGAGGAAGGAAAACCACCATTTTTTTCCCCTGCTGTCTTGTAGGAAAAGTCCTGAGGAAAGTGGCACAGGCAGATTTGGCACACTGAAGCATATGCTCATTATTGGCCCATTGGAAGGATCATGATTCCCCCACTGGGCCATCTCAGAAAAGTGTCTGGGCCAGACGGGCTTTTTCTTCCCTTCCCTCCCTTCCCCTTCTCCTTTCTCTTCTCCTTTCCCTTCTCTCCTTTCCTTCCCTTCCTTTCCTTTCTCTTTTCCTTTCCTTTCTCCTTTCCTTTTCTTTCTCTTTTCCTTTCCTTTCCTTTCCCCTTCACCTCCCCTCCCCTACCTTCCCTCCTTCCCTCCCCTCCTTTCCCCTTCCCTCCCCCCTCCCCCTTCCCCTCTCCTCTCCTCTCCTTTCCCTTTCTACTCTCTCTTTCTCTCCTACAGTGTCCCTCTGTTGCCCAGGCTGTAGTATAGTGGTGCAATCATAGCTCACTGCAACCCCAAAACCCCTGAGCTCAAGTGATTCTCCTGCCTCAGCCTCCTGAGTAACTGGGACTATAGGAATATGCCAGTGCAGCTGGATACTCTTTAAATTTTTTTTTTTTTTTTTGTAGGAATGAGGTCTTGTTATGTTGCCCAGGATGGCCTCAAACTCCTGGGCTCAAACAATCCCCCCATCTTGGCCTCCCAAATTGTTGAGATTACAGGAATGAGCCACCACTCCTGGCCAGAGAGGCTTTTCTAGTCATGATGAAGTGTCAGCTCATCCCAGTTCATTCCCTGCCTTGGTAGTATAATATATAAAAGTTAGTCCCACATCTAGAATTAAATGGAAAGTAGCTTTATTGTAGTCCACCTTGAAAACTTGCTCTTTGCATCAGCAAGGTGTGGTGCAAGGTGGAGCACTCAGATTTGGGAGTTAGATGTAGTCACTTTCAAATCTGATCTGTGCCCTGCTATTTATTAAATGTGTGATCTGAGCACATTTTGAACCTATAGGCTAGTGCAAAAATAATTGCAGTTTTGCCATCACTCAATGGCAAAAAACACAATTACTTTTGCACTAACCTAATATATTCTCATCTCTAAAATGGAGATTGTGCTCTCTAATTTACAGATAAGCAGTACTGCTTCATGGTTAAAAGCATAGTCATTGGAAGAATTAATATAAGAGCTTAAATCTTAATGCTATCATTTCCCAGTTGTGTTTCTAACTCCCATAAGCTTTAGAGTTTCTCATCTGTACAACTGGGAGATTAACCTTACTTCCTAAGATTAGTGTTCAAACAAATGAGATCTTCTATGTAGAAATCAATAAAATCAGCTCTTATTATTAATATTAATGCTATTTTTACAGGGCTTTTGTGAGAAGTGATTGAGACACAGATGTGAAAACACACAGTACAGCATCTTTCATGGAGGAGGCATCCTGTACATCTTTGTTTTCCTTTCCCTCTAATCTCTGGGGTTATTGGATGAAGTTTGTTAATAGAAAACAATTTTAAAAGAAGTATCTTAAGTATCCAGAATCTAGAAATAAAATTAATTTAGCCTTCAGTCTGAAGCATAACCGAAGAATAGAAGAAATTCAAACGAACCATAAAGATTTTTTTTCTTGGGCAATAGGGAATACCAGAAGGATGAAGTAAAGCCATCTTACAGAAGTGTCTGTCAATGCACTTTATTCAAGCTACCTTGAAATACCACTATTTCAACTCTTAGGTCTCCAAATATTATATGGAAAGACATATTTAGCATTTAAAAATCTACTTTGAAGAATTAAACACCATTAAAATTCATGTAAGAGCATAATCTGATTTTATCACTAATTATAAGCAACATATCATTTTAAGATTTTTTTTTTTTTGAGATGGAGTCTCCTTCTGTCACCAGGTTGGAGTGCAGTGACTCGATCTCAGCTCACTACAACCTCCGCCTCCCAGGTTCAAGCGATTCTCCTGCCTCGGTCTCCCGAGTAGCTGGGACTACAGGTGCACACCACCACACCCAACTAATTTTTGTATTTTTAGTAGAGACAGGGTTTCACCATGTTAGCCAGGATGGTCTTGATTTCTTGACCTCGTGATCTGCCCGCCTTGGCATCCCAAAGTGCTGGGATTACAGGCGTGAGCCACCGTGCCTGGCCCTCAGATGATCTTTTTTTTTTTTTTAATTTAATTTTTTATTTGTGTATTTCACTGTAGTCCTGTGACAACAAAATGACATCTGTGTACCAGAGCATACATACATCAACAGTAAGATGTAATTTTTCATTACATCACTGCTAGAATATTTAGCTTTGTGTAGAAGACACATAAGCATGTAAGATGGCCACAGCAAATAATTTTTTGTTTTTTTCTTAATCTTTTTATTTTATCAGTAATACTTTATCAACCTCACTGTTAACAGAATTGTAAATTATCTGGGCAATAGGGTGTGTGGAGAAGATTAACTGTGTTATACTGTAATAGTTGCTAGATAATCTCACACACACACCAATAAGGAACTGTCACCATAATTAAGGGCTAATTACTGTTGTTAGTTGCACAATGATAAAGTTCTTTTGAAAATATTGGTTAGTCCACTTATACGTGAAAAATGCCCTTTCCACTTATACACAAGAAAAAAATATTCAGAAAGTTACTTCTGGCCTTGCTATGTCAAAAAGTCAACTGTACAAAGATCTACATGTTAAACCTAAAATTATAATTTTAAAAGTCTATTAAAGACCAAAATGTCATGCATTTTTTACTATCAATTATGCAGAGGCTTTAAAACTGTTGCAAGACCATATAGTATATATTAGCTTTTATACTGCTAATGCACAACTAACAGCAAAGTTAATTAAATTAACAGAAATCTGTCTTAATTACATCTTTATATATCACACTAGAGACAAATGCCACAAGATCTGCAGAAACATTCCATTCTGAGCACTCGAATGACAGGATAACTTTTTGAGTTGTAATCCTTCACATATAGAAAAAAAAAATCTGCAGTCTCACGTTACAAAAAAAAGTACTGCTGTACAACATTAAGAAGGGGTAAAGGATATCATCTATAACATAAACTAACAACTGGTGTCAAAAAGCAAACAAAATCTATAAATAAAAATATCAAAATACACTGAACAACTGAAGCACAAATCCTGCATTAAATACAGTAAAGATTTAATATGACAATGCACTGGTTAATGGAAGACACAAAAATAGGGTGGGGAAGCTAAGGCAACCAGAAAATAAAATCAAAATAATGGGAAAAAATTGGAACCACTGTTTTCCCCCTAGTCGGAGCATATTTTTTTTTCTTTGGTGTCTTTCCATTCAAATAATACATAACACTGTACATTTTTTAATGTCATAGAAAAACTTGGTTCTTCCATGAAATCCTTTAAATTCTTGATAAATGTTTCAATGTAGACATTATTATGAATGAAAAACAGCCAACAAATGGGCACTTTTTGTTTTTTTAACACTGAAGATTTGCAGACACCTTTTAAAAGTTATCATAATCTTTTTTTTGTATTTTTTTCTCCTCAGCTTCAAATCCATCAACTCCATCACTATCCCTTCTTCATTTCCTGTTGTCGTGGATGTTAAAATGTTGGCTCATTTGTGGTAATGGATCCATGCCTATAACTTTGTGTATCTGGTGGAATGCAAGGAGTCTGAATGCAAACTGTGTACTGGATGTGAAGTCTTCACACTGCTGGTCAGTCATTGTTGCCAAGGTATCAAAGGGATCCTTTTCACAAAGATCCAGAAGCCCAGGACTACCTTTAAAAATAATCCCTGAAGAAATGCACTCAAAAACTCTTCTCAGTGCATCCCCAGGGCCCTGAGGGCTAGAAGCACTGCTGATTGTTTTCTCTACTAATAACTCCATAGTTGCAGAAAATTTATCAACTATTTCATCATCTTAAAGTGCCTAGACATTATGTGCAAGTCATTGTAACCAAAATAAAATGAACATGGGCTCTGTCTTCCAAGAAATTGCAGAAATGTAGAGGTAACGAATAAGTACAGAATGAGGTAGAAAATAGAAAATGTCTTAAGCCAAATGTAAAGACACTAACAGCTCAGAGAAAATTTTTTTCAAGGAAATTCAGAGAGAGGATAAACAGGTGGCTTCAGTCTTAAGGGTTAGAGAGGATACAGAAATGAATCATCAAAATCCACTCAATTTGCAAACTTGGATTTATGAATTTATGTGTACTAATTAGACTAACTCTTTGAGGCCCAGGAGTTTTTGAAGATAAAGATCATTATTTAATTCCACTGAGTTAGGTACTAGGCTCAGAATAATCTTCTGGAACGCTGTCCTTCTGAGATGGAGAATGAAATGAATTTCTGACATGCGCACGTAAGAGCGTATCAGTTTATCATCATCAAAACTCACCTCTGGTGACATGATAGTACTTGTCTCCAAAACAGCAAGCTGTTTCTCTCCTCTGTGCTTGTGCTCAGGCTGTTCCTTCTGCCAAGAATGTCCTTCCCCTACTTTTCTTTTTTCCTTCAACATTTATTTTAAGTTCTGGGGTACATGTGCAGGATATACAGGTTTGTTACATGGGTAAACGTGTGCCATGGTGGTTTGCTGCACAGATCATTCCATTACCTAAGTATTAAGCCCAGCATCCATTACCTATTCTTTCCGATGGTCTCCCCCACAACCCATTCCAACAGGCCCCAGTGTGTGTTGTTCCCCTCCCTGTGTCCATGTGTTCTCATTTTTCAGCTTCCACACATAAGTAATAATATGTGTGTTTGGTTTTCTGTTCCTGCATTAGTTGGCTGAGGACAATAAGTTCCAGCTCCATCCATGTCCCTGCACAGGACATAACCTCATTCCTTTTTATGGCTGCATAGTATTCCATGGTGTACGTGTACCACATTTTCTTTATCCAGTCTATCACTGGTGGGCATTTGTGCTGATCCCATGTCTTTGATATTGTGAATAGGGCTGCAATGAACATACACATGTATGTGTCTTTATAATAAAATAATTTATATTCCTTTGGGTGTACACCCAGTAATGGGATTGCTGGGTCAAATGGTATCTCTGCCTCTAGGTCGTTGAGGAATCATCACACTGTTTTCCACAATGGTTGAACTAATTTACACTTCTACCAACAGTGTAAAAGCATTCCTTTTTCTCTGCAACCTCAGCAGTATCTGTTGTTTCTGGACTTTTCAATAATCACCATTCCGACTGGTGTGAGGTGGTATCTCATTGTGGTTTGGATTTGCATTTCTATAATGATCAGTGAGGTTGAGCTTTTTTTTCATATGTTTGTTGGCCTCATGAATGTCTTCTTTTGAGAAGTGTCTGTTCATGTCCTTTGCCCACTTTTTAATGGCCTTCCCCTACTTCTTAACCTGGGCAACTCAACTTAGTGGCTACCTGCCAACACACATGACTTCATAGAGAGAATTGTGCCCCTCTTGTCAGTGCTCCTGTAACACCATGGGATGATGTCTGCCCTCAGACTAACCTTATGGTACTAAAGATGGAGTAATCATTGCCTGACTTCTTACTGTATCATGAGCTCCTGACCTTTGCTACCCCTTCTGCATTGCTTGGCACATATCAGGCACCACAATCTGACACTATCTGTCTTTTACTGGGCAAATGTATATTCTGCGATTAATGGACATATTTGGATTTATTTCTATAGTTTTGTTTTGTTCTATTTAAACTGTTTTTCTATTCCTTATTTAAAAAATCTTCCTGAGTTAAAAATCTTCCTGATTAAAAAAATTATTTTTACTTCTCATTGTGGCTTGAAGCTGTACATTTTATTTCTACTGTAGTCTATTTTGGTGGCTAAACTTAACATTTTAAAAATGTATGCTTCACTTTAGAAAGTCAAGTAAATGAACACCTGTACTCTTCCTAAACAGTTCAATGCCCTTAGTATCTTAATGCAATGATGCTTTAGATCTCGTCACTCTAATTTTGCATATCATTGCCTAATATTGCAGTTCATTTTATTATCATTGTATGTTTATTTTAAAATGAAATTTACTTTTGCCAAAGAGCAACAGACTATATATGAATGGGTTTAATTTCTATTTTGTTCCGTTCATCTATTGATATATAATATATCCACAATAAAACTTATCAATTTTAAGTATACAAGTTTACAAATGTATGCAATCATTTAATCACTGCCACAGACATAGCATAGAATATATCTTTACCTGGCACAGTTTCTTTATGCTCATTGCAGTCAATACCAATTCATCATGGTCCCAGGCAACCACTGATCTGCTTCCTACCACTATTGATGAGATTTGTCTTTTCCAGAGCTTCACAAAAATTAAATAACATTATGTATTGTTTTATGTCTAACTCCGTTCACATAATTTAATGTTGTTGAGAGCCAGCCATGTTGTGTGTATCAATTTTTTTTATTACCAAGAATTCCATGATATGGAAATACCAATATCACAACTATTTTTATTCATTAATCAATTGATAAACATTTCCGTTATTTCCAGTTTGGGGATATTATGAATAAAGCTGCTATGCATTTATAAACAATTTTTTGAGTGGGCAAAAGTATTTCTCTTGGATAATTACCTAGGAGTTGAATTGTTGAGTTTTATGGTAAGTGTATGTTTCTTTAAAAAACATTATCACTATAATTCTAATCAGTTCACATATTAATATTAAATATGCCTTAAAAAACAAATATTTTCAAAGCTGTGTTATATACTATGATATCAAGAGTGTGGAGGTAAGTCAGGTAAATGTATGCTTATTTTTAGAAGAAACTTCTAAACTGTTTTTAAAAGTTGGTTGTACCATTTTGTGTATCCATCTGCAAAATATGAGAGTTCCAGTTGCTCTACATCCTCATTAATCCTTGGAATTACCAGTCTTTTTGATTTTAGCTGTTCCGTGGCTGTATGGTGGTACATTGCCCTTTTAAAATTAAATTTCCTCAAGACTAGTCATGTGGAGAATCTTTTTGTGTCCTATGGCCATTCATATACTTTTTTTTTTTTGAGACAGAGTATCACTTTGTCTCCCAGGCTGGAATGCAGTGGCATGATCTCAGTCACTGTAACTTCTGCCTCCCAGGTTCAAGTGATTCTCATGCCTCAGCCTCCCGAGTAGCTGGGATTACTGGCAGAAGCCACCACACCCAGCTAATTTTTTGTATTTTAGTAGAGACGGGGTTTCACCATGTTGGCCAGGCTGGTTTCGAACTCGTCACCTCACGTGATCCCCCTCCTCGGCCTCCCAAAGTGCTGGGATTACAAGCATGAGCCACCATGCCCGGCCTCATGTACTTTCTTTTATGAAGTGTCTATTCTATTTTTTTGTATATTTAAAAATTTGGTTTTCTTCTTATTCTTGAGTTGTAAAGATTATTTGAGTATTCTTATTATGAATATTTTCTACCTGTCTTTGTAACTTGCCTTTTTGTTTTCTTAATGGTGTCTTTCATGAAGAAGAAGTTTTATATTTTGATGAAGTCAATTTTATCAGTGTTTTATTTTATGATTCATAGTGATCGGGTCCTGTGTAAGAAATTCTAAGCCAACTTTGCAAAGATTTTCTACAGTTTTTATTCTAGAAGCTTTATAATTTTAAATTCTAAGTGTATATTTTGGATTTCTATTGAGTTAATTATTGTGCATGGTGTGAGGTAAGGGTTGAGGTTTGTTGTTTTCTATATAGAGATTTAAGGTTTTCAGCACCATTTGTTAAAAAGACAGTCCTTTCTCCATTTCCCCATTTCCCAACTGGTCTAAAGTTAAATGACTGTACATATGTGTGCATCTATTTCTGGACTTCCCTTCTGCTCCATTGACCTATTTGCTTATTCTGACATCAACACCACACTCTATTTCTGTAATTGTATAGTTAACTTTTAATCAGGTATATACATCTTGCTACTTTGTCCTGCTTTTTCTAAACAGTTTAGGCTCCTCTGGGCCTTTTTAAATGCCATATAAATTTTAGAATCAGCTTGTCAGTTTCTACAAAAAAAAAAAAAAAAACCCTGCTAGAATTTTGATTTAATTTTGATTGAGATAGTGATCCAATTTTACCTTTTAAAAGTATAGATAACAATTTTCCCAGCACACTTAAAAAAACTATCCTCCCTGATTTTCACAGCCACGTATATTATACATCAAGGGTACATATACATATGCATTTGTTTTCTAGGCAATCTATTGTTTCATTCACAATTTTATGGTTTTCTTCCACTAATAATACATGGTTTTAATAATTACAATTTTATAATAATTCTAGCTATCCAGTAAGGGCCATTGCCCCTCCTTGTTCTTTGATTTTTAGAAATGTTTTGAGCATTTGTAGCATTTTTACTTTTCACATTACATTATCAGTTTCTAAAAAATAAATGCCCCCAAAACAAAAAACAAAAGCCTGTTTGTATTCTGATTGGAATCACTTTGAATTCTTAGATGAATTTGCGGAAGAATGAATATCTTTATAGTATTACATCTTCTAACACATTGAACCTGTTTTTTCTCTTAATTTATATAGGTCTTTAAAACCACTTTTGAATAATGTTTTAATTTTCCCCCGTAAATATCTTACACGTTTTTTGTTAGCTGTACTATTATGTACTTTACATTTATGGAAGTTATTGTAAATGACAGTCTTTTTTCTTAAAATTATAGTTTCTGTGTGTTGTATAGAAATGCAAACAATTTATTATTCTGATTTTAAAATTAGCTAAACTCTTATAAATTCCTTTTTTCCCCTCTTTTTAAATTTTCCCAGCCACTTAATCAGTCCAACTCCAATAAATTCAAATCATTTTAAAGATTCCTTGGGTTTCTAAGATTATAAATTTATCATCCAATTAAAGAGATTTTATTTTGTCCTTTCTAATCTTTAGCCTTTTATTTTCTTACTGCATTGGCTAGGACTTCTAATACAATGTTGAAAAGAAAAGATGGTGATAGAAAGTACCCCTGTCTCATGCTGATCTAAAAGGAAAAGTTTTCAGCACTTTACTATTAAATATGTTTACTTTACCTATCCTTAGTAATGGACCTACCTAAGTCTATTTGGTCAGGTACAAGGTTTAGGACAGGTTATATAAGCTGTTTTGAGTCACTTATAAATATATATTTGCTTAATAAATTTCTGTAATTGTGATAAAAATTGGTTTTAGATTTACTTTAATTATGTGTGAGAATGTTGACTTTTATCAGAAGGTTCTCTGCATTAAGTTGATCAAATAATTTTTCTTCTTTAATTTATTAATGTAGCAAACTACACTAATTGATATTTTAATATTAATCCAACTTTACCTTCCTGGGATAAATAGAACTTGGTCATCACATATTAATTGTTATTGCATTATAATCAGTTATACATTATACATTACTATATTTAGTTATATAATATTTCATTTAGAATTTTTGTGTCTATCTCCATAAGTAGGATTGACCTGTAATTCTTGACCTGTCACCCAGGCTGGAGTGCAGTGGTGTGATCGTAGCTCACTGTTTTGAAATGTCAAAAGCTGGCTCCCCAAACATTACCAACACAACCTGTTGATGCGACAAAGATGACAGTTTGATGAGACAAATGCTCACAGCAGTAAAAGAATACTAACTCTGCAGAGCTTTAGCAATGTCTCTGAAGAGCGGAGGTAAGGGCAAATTTATTGAATTGGAAGTTTGATTTAAGGGAGGGGGGAGGGATAGCATTAGGAGACATATCTAATGTAAGTGACGAGTTAATGGGTGCAGCACACCAACATGGCACATGTATACATATGTAACAAACCTGCACGTTGTGCACATGTACCCTAGAACTTAAAGTATAATAAAAAAATATATATATATGTAGAAAAAAAAGAAGGCTCTTTCAAAGGTGGTAGAGGCTGGCTAATTAGGATTGGGTAAACATCAAGATGTAACTGTTCAGCATAGGGGAAAATACTGGGAAGGATTAAACAACTGTAGAGTGCAAACTGTTTGTTGATGTTTACCATCGAAGATTTATTGGGTCTTTTAGGAACTTTCTATAATGAATCAGAAAACTATGTGTCTGAGCAAGATACTCCTAGAAGGCAAAAGTCATGCTAATGAAGACAAAAGGATACCACCAAGTCATGATAACATAGCCCATGAGGTGTGGTTTTGGTTCATAGTGTCCAGGCTGAATGTAAGATAGACAGTGTCTATTCTTTGGAGCTAGCTGTCAAGATTGCGCAAAATTGATAAAATGAGCTGTGAAGTTCTCCTTAATTTTCTACAGTATGACATATTTTGTGTAAAATTAGAATTATGTATTATTTCAGTATTCGTGAATACTTCCCTTTTAAAATTGTCTAGGACTGGTGTTTTCTTTGTAGGAAGATTAGTTAGCTTTGATTTAATTTTCATGTTTTCTGTTCTTTAATCTTTTTAAAAAATAGATATTATTATTATTATTTGAGATGGAGTCTCACTCTGTTACCCAGGCTGGAGTGCAGTGGTGCAATCTTGGCTCACCGCAACCTCCACCTCCCAGGATAGATCTTATTTTTTAGAGTGGCTTTAGATTCACAACAAAATTAGGGGAAAAGTCAGAAATCTCCCATATATCCTCTGGACCCAATCCCATCCACATCCTGGACTCAACAACACACACCAGAGTACTACATTTTTTACAATTGATGAATCTACATTGATGCATCATTATCACCCAAAGTCCATAGTTTACAGCTTGGGCAAATGCATAATGACATGTATCCAGCACAATGGTTTCACTGCCCTAAAAATCCCCGTGCTCTCTTATTCTGATAATCTGGTAATTACTTTGCAGTGGTAATCACTGGTCTTTTTTTTTTTTTTTCTTTTTCTTCTTTTGTGACAGAATCTCACTCTGTGGCTCATGCTGGATTGCACTGGTGCAATCTCAGCTCACTGCAGCCTCTGCTTCCTGGGTTCAAGCAATTCTCCTGCCTCAGCCTCCAGAGTAGCTGGGATTACAGGCGTCCACCACCACACCCGGCTAATTTTTGTAATTTTAGTAGAGACAGGGTTTCGCCATGTTGGTTAGGCTGGTCTCGAACTCCTGACCTCAAGTGATCTGCCTGCCTTGGCCTCCCAAAGTGCTGGGATTACAGCCATGAGCCACCATGCCTGGCCATCGCTGATTTTTTTTTTTACTGTCTCCATAGTTTTGCCTTCTCCAGGATGTCATATAGTTGGAATTATTTAGCCTTCTCAGATTGGCTTCTTTCACTTAGTAATATACATTTAAGGTTTCTTCATGTCTTTTCATGGCTTGATAGCACGTTTCTTTTTAGTGCTGAAAAATATTCCGTTGTCTCGATTCATCACAGAATTTCTATCTCTTCACTTACTGTAGGACATCTTGGTTGTGTTCAAGTTTTGGTGATTTTATAATTGCTAAATGATCCATTTAAAGCTGCTCTAAACATGTATGTGCAGGTTTTTGTATGGATATCAGTTTTCATCTTATTTGGGTAAATAGCAAAGAACACAATTGCTGGATCATATGGTAAGAGTATGTTTAGTTTTATAAGAAACTGCCGAACTGTCTTCTAATGTAGGTGTACCATTTTACATTTTCACCAGCAATAAATGAGAGCTCCTGTTAATTCACATCCTCGCCAGCATTTGATGTTGTCAGTGCTTTGAATTTTGGCCATTATTATAGATAGGTAATGATATTAATATCTTAATATTGTTTCAATTTGTATTTATCTAATGACATGATGTTGAGCATCTTTTCATATGCTTATTTACCATTTACATATCTTCTTTGGTGAGGTGTCTGTTCAGATTTTTGTTATTAATTTGTTTTTTTTTGAGACGGAGTTTTGCTCTTGTCTCCCAGGATAGAGTGCAATGGCTTGATCTTGGCTCACTGCAACCTCTGCCTCCCTGGGTCAAGCTATTCTCCTGCATCAGCCTCCCAAGTAGCTGGGATTGCAGGTGCCTGCCAGCATGCCCAGCTAATTTTTGCACTTTTTAGTAGAGACAAGGTTTCACGATATTGGCCAGGCTGGTCTCGAACTCCTGACCTCAGGTGATCCACTTGCCTCGGCCTCCCAGAGTGCTGGGATTACAAGCGTGAGCCACCGAGCCTGGCCAAAATTTTTTTTATTGTTGAATTTTAAGAGTTCTTCATATGTTTTGGATAACAATTCTTTATCAGATATATCTTTTCCATATATTCTCTCCTAGTCTGTTGCTTGTCTCAATCTCTTGACAGTGTGTTTTGCAGAGAAGTTTTTAATTTTAATGAAGTCTAGTTTATCAGTTATTTCTCTCACAGATTGCATCTTTGGTGTCGTATCTGAAATATTATCACCATACTTCAGGTCATCTAGATTTTCTCCTATGCTATCTTTTAAGGAGTTTTATCATTTTGTGTTTTACATTTAGGTCTATGATCTATTTGGTGTTTATTTTTATGAAGAGTGTAAAATGTGGGTCTAGGTTTTTTTTTTTCATGTAGATGTTCAATTGTTTCAGCACTATTCATCCTATTTCCTTTTAAGCTTAGCTGTGTATTTAAAAGAATCCTTATTTGATTTTTCCCGTCATTTCCAGCTATTTTAAAGGGGGAGTTTTTCAGTATATCTACTTCATCATGGTGCTAGAAAAGAAAGTCCCCTAAAAATGTTTATTGAAATGAATGCAGCACATGACTAGAAAAAATACTGGAAATTGAATCTGTTAGGAAAAAATAAAAGAGGAATTAGCAAATTCAGCAGTTTGCTAGTTTTATATATAATTTGATTTCCAAGATTTCATCAGTATGCGTTCTGTTTTACATGAAACCACAGACACGCCATAGTGTTACTCAACCTTAGCCATGGACATGATTTTCTTGGGTTAGGTCCAGGCCCAACATCTGTGGTGAGTTCAGATCCTATTTGTGGCTGGACCATGGCCGGTCGTAAGGGTGGTATGGGATCAGGAAGTGGTGGCAATCTGGCCCACAGAAAGATACCAGAAAGTAAAAAGACCTGCCATGTTGTTCTAAAGAGAATTATCACTGTTAAAAGTTAATTTTCAAAAAAAGGATAAATGATAATGGATAAAAGGATCATCGCTCTTATAGGGATGAAAAATGAACTTAAATATTTAACTCATACAGTTATAACTATGGACATGTTCTAAGCAGTTAAAAGGAGAAGTCACAAAAGCACACTTTTATATTAAGTAAAGGAATGCTGAAATGAATGTGCATGAGGAGGCAACACTAATTTTTTCCTAGTTGGAGAGAGAAGCCCATTAAGCCTCTACTAGACATGACAAAATTGCAAGTCTATAGACAATAATTTATTTGTCAGTTATTCATCCTTTTCAGACTTGTGAAGTAGTTTCTGCAGAATTACATTAAGATAACCTGGAACAGTGTGCTGTAGACAACATGTAGTTTTCTGTTGAAACACATGTTTTTTCTTATACTACTAATTAAAGACAAATCCATTGTTTTAGGAAAATTTGTTAATCCATGAAATTAGTGTAATTTATTAAAAAGTAAGCTCCTTCTAGCCCTGCGAATCTAGTTTTCTGAGGTACGACTGACCCACAAACCTGGATCACCTCTGCATTATAGTTATCCGCAAAGCTTTCAGAAGACAGATGCCTGAGGTGTAATTCCCAAAGAGTCTAATCTAAATTCTTTGGCTGTGGCCTGGGAATCTCTATTATTAAAAGCCTCTCTGGCGATTTGCTGTATAGTCAATATTGAGAATTATTGCCCTAAACAGATCCACACCTGCCTAACCCTTTTCTGATTATACCTGGCTTATATTTGAAGCTTAAAAGAATGTTAGCAATGGAGTGTGGTAATCAGATAAATCAATCTTTGCTAAAAGGATAAAATAATCATTTTGCCTTAAGGAAAGGCAAAGGGAACCTATTCTTTTAGATGATCTTTATGGAATAATTCTAATTATTGGAATTTTCAAGTATCTGACTGCCTGAACAAACCCAAACAAAACTACTCATCATTATTTTTTCTAGCATTATTGAATGTTCTTTTTAAGCCAAGCTTCTTGCATCTCATCTACAACTTCTATAATCCATTGATTATCAAAATTTATGCCCTATTTGGCCTCCTAAATTTCCTGTCTGTCATGATTATAACTCAACTCTTTGCATCAAGCCTAGAAGTTTATTCCTGATCTTCCAGCCAACATCTTTGTGACTAGTCAAACTCAACCTCCCTGTGTTTCTGTTTTTTCATCAAATAATTTAAATTATTTCCGCCTTCTCACTCTCACAGTATTATTTGGTAAGACTTATCAATTGTGACAAGACATAAAACTGGTAGTAAGACACCTAACCTTTTCAGAAACTCTCTAACTTACTTTCATGCCTCCAGGCAATAACATTTTTATAGGACATTGACTATGCATCCACAGATATTTTAGGAATTGGTTTACAAAGGTAATAGGATATAATTTTTCATGCCAAATTGTTCACAGATGGAGCAATAGCCAGAGAAACAATGGCAACCCAACGTGGTACTGCCAGCCTAGGGTTGTGCTCCCCACATGATCGAGCTAAGGGGACTGAGTTTCCTTGGGAGCATCACTGAAGTCTTCTCAGGGAAGCCTGTTCTCAGATGCTTAGGGCTCTGAGCTGATCACACTGGTCACACACACTCATTTGAAGACATATTTGAGCACTGAAGCTGCGCAGCAGTGAGCATAATTTTCTTTTCTCTACTAACTGTATATGGTGAGAATTTTTCTTCAACCACTGTGTTTCCTTCATCAAAACAACATTTTGATTCCAAGCTATTATATAATCTTTTAATCTTCAATGCTTTAAACAAACTAGAAATATCTTTCTTGGCAGGGATAATGGCTTGTTAAAGCAGAGGGACAGGGCAAGTGATCAAACACTATCTCTCCCCTTTAAAGCCATCCTGTCTCAGAATGTTGTCTCTTATTTTTAAACCCACTCTGGAGTGGAGTTTAATCAAGTCAGTTGTGCTTCCACAAAATAAAAGATGACTGGATTACGTATGTCAGACTAAATAGTAATAAAACTTGTTTAGATGGGACTTTTGTTTAAAGACTTTAGCCATTTCATAAACAATCTTTAATTCTCTTTAAAATTTAATTTAATTCTCCATAGAGTGTCTGTGTCGGCACGGAGTTGGTTTCAGAAAATGTGTCTTTTATACACTAATTTGAGATTAGGGTTCCATGCAGTGTCATTTGACCAGAAGACTCAGATATAACTATATACTACCTCTTAAGTAACAAAGACTGAATCACAACTGAGGACCAAGGATAGGAAAAGACAAAATACCGTTTAATTTAATCTCATCTAGGGTCCAAAACCATAATCCATACAGCCCTGGTAACCTAAACTTGAGAAAGTGGTTTGGCTAGTGTGCTAAACAACCTCTTTATTGTTCCTAAACCCAAATACCAGTCTAACACCCCAAATTATATTTGTCTTCCATGCTGACAAACAGAGGCCACTGTCCTTCAGGAGAAACCTTAGCCAGCTAACTCACTACTGGGGTGGCATAGGGTGATGGCTTAGGGTATTCTAACAGGCATTTTCACTGATGTCATCCTACAGAGCAGTATAGAAAGGACTAATGTTTCTAAAAGTAAGCCATGAAAGGTGAAACATTTTTATTTATAGTTGCATGTATATTTTAATATATTTGGAAATATATGGGCAGATTATCAAACCTGTGATTTCACAAATGAGACTGACCACATTTAAATGAAATAAGTGAATCAATTAAAAAATATTCAGCAAATATTAATACAAATGGGAGGTGATGTGGAAGCTCCACAGCCATCATTGAGGGTTCAGGTTGTGATGTGACACTGTCTGGTTTCAAATTCTAGCTTCAGTGTTTACTAAGAGTATTGCTTTGAACAAGCCACTTAGGTTTTCAAATCCTCAGTCTCCTCAGCTGTAAAATGGAGAAAATACCACCTACTTCATAAGTTGTTATGAGGATTAAATGAACATATAAAGTACTTTGCACAGTTCCTGTCAAATCGTAAAGGCTTAGTATACATAAGACAGTGCCGTCATGATCATTAATATAATTACTTTCAAAAATACATCTTTACTGAGCTAATAAAGGCTAAACTTTGTCTTAGACTTGGAGACCAAAGAAATAAGTAAGACATGATCCCTATTTTCAAGATGCTCAAAGTCTTGAGATAAATAAAAAGATGTATATAAACCATTGGAAATTACTATGTGAATAATAGTACCAGTGTCTGCTGGTAAATGCTTACCAACCAGCAATCTGGGGGCAGGAGGAATACATATATACATACATACAATTATTATAAATTTTACTAATAATGTTTTTATTGTTTTTTTGCTGAACTCTTGTATCCATCATCAACTTCTGGTTACAACTGAAAAAAGAAGGTAGTTTTGCTATGAATGGTTATTGATATCTTTGTGTACATTAATGAATAAGATGAAAGTGAAAAAACAATGACATATGTTAGAACCTCACTCATTCACCAATTCTGTGTGTGGCTTTGTTGCTGAATTGGTTTTAGAATAATAGAGGAATATTTCCTAATTGTTGGTACTATTCACAATGTAAAAGCTATGATCCACTTTTAAGTTTAATCTGCATAGTTAACGTATCTCCATTGCTTTCTTAGGTATAGACCAAGTAAGGTCAAATTACAACCAAAACTACCCCATCATCCCAATCCACCTTGATTGTATAAAAAAGTTTTATTAGAACACAAGCATACCCATTTGTTTTTATATTGTCTCTGTTTTTAGTTGTAGCTACTTCCAAGCTACAACTACACAGTTGAGTAGTTGCAATAGAGATTGCCTATAAAGTCTAAAATATTTATTACCTGGATCTTTATAAAAAAATTTACTAATCCATGGTATAGACAATCAACAAAATGATAAATCACACTCCGTTCTGTAGTGCTTGCCAATTTACATATTGTAAATACTCCAAGGCCAATTTCAAGCTACCGACATGACATCACTGAACATGGAGTTGGGAAGAGATGCACAGTAGTTCATGGTTGTATATTTTTGCCATATAGTTATGATCAGCATAAATAATCACAGGGACATAGATAATAGTAAAATATAGTAAGATAATCACAAAGTAATGAGTTTTAAAATATAATTAATTTTAAGCTTATACAATTTGCTTTTGTAGAGTGGTTAGGTTTAATAACTGGTTTGCAAAATTCCTGATGATTTATAATCGGCTCTCAGGATCTGATATGCAGTGGCTCTAGCACACCATTGTAAATAGCACCCTTGTGCATGGGGAACTACTGGTGCAGAGGGGAGGGTTGCCTACTTTGTGGGTTTGTGTTACATTTGTCTGGCTAGTCATTAGAAAAGACTTCAAAGGGGGAAAATGGAGGAAAGTAAGAAGGAAAGAATGGAGAATCCTTAAAGAATGAGTAGGAGTTAGACTGAATAAATGTTCATTTCTATGAACATTTATTGAGAACCTATAGGCATTGGCTTAGAGCTAGAGATACAAAGATGAGTAAGACACAAGCTTTGTTCTTAGAGTTCACAACTAATGGAAGAGGTATTCATTCGTTCATTCACTGATTTGATTAATCAATTAATAATTTATTGCTGCCCTACTTTGAGCTTCATGCCATGGATTTAATAGTAAAAAAGATATCACACAAAAATACTTATGATGCAAAGTATTAAATGCTACAATAGAAATGCGTTTTCAGAATGTTATAAGAACATAGAGAAGGAAGGGATTAATTGTCTGGAAGGATTAAGAGCTTTTGTACAACCCTTTAGGTTACATTCCATATTTGCCTATCACTTTCTCCTTCCAAACTAATTGTCTCATTGTCTTTGAAAAGGCTATGGGCTTCCCATCTTTCTTGCCTTTTACTCTTCTGTGATCTGGTTGCTCTTACCCCATCTGCCTTCCAAATTTGAACCACTCCTTAAGACTCAGTTAAAATCTGACCTTCTTCTTTTTTTTTTTGAGACGGAGTCTCACTCTGTCGCCCAGGCTGGAGTGCAGTGGTGAGATCTCAGCTCACTGCAAGCTCCGCCTCCTGGGTTCACGGCATTCTCCTGCCTCATCCTCCCTAGTAGCTGGGGCTACAGGCGCCTGCCACCACGCCCAGCTAATTTTTTTGTATTTGTAGTAGAGATGGGGTTTCACCATCTTAGCCAGGATGGCCTCGATCTCCTGACCTTGTGATCCATCCGTCTCGGCCTCCCAAAGTGCTGGGATTACAGGTGTGATCCACCGTGCCCAGCCAAAATCTGACCTTCTTCCTGAAACTTTCACTGACCTTCTCCAGGCCACAGCTTTATGTGCCCCCTCTGAGCTCCAGCAGCATTTGCCGACAATAAAGGTCTCTTAAGTATTTTTTTAATCATCAACTGTGTGTATCAGTGTTAAGATGGGGTGAACATACCATAAACACCACTGACATCTGAGTCAATAGATATCAGAATTCCAGGGCCCTGTTACATATGAGTGACAGAAAAAAAAAAGATTTGTAAATTTTTGCAATGTTATGAACTCTCTCCATGTTAGTGAATATAAGCATTTGGCAGAATATGAACCAAAAACGTGAGGATTTACAAAAGAGTCTGAGGCCAGGAGAAAGCTGTATGGTATGGTAGGAATAAGGTGGGTTTTAGCTACGAGGGGACCTGTTTAAATTCCTGTCCTTTCATTTCTTAGCTGTATGTCCTAGGATGAGTTATTTAACTTTTTGGAGGCTTTTTTCCTTTACCTGGAAGTGAGAGGTAATACAACTACCTCACATGACTATTGTGAGGATTACTAGAAACATGAGGAAATTGATTGACTGATGCTCATTTTTCTGTCCTTTGTGTCTGGCACTAATATGTAATATTACATATTAGTTTGTAATATGTATCTGTTAAAAGAATGATTGAGTTGGCTCTCAGCTATTACTATGAAATAAGTTAGAAACATCATTACACCGGACACAGTGGCTCACGCCTGTAATCCCAGCACTTTGAGAGGCCAAGGTGGGAGGATCACCTGAGGCCAGGAGTTCGAGACCAGCCTGGCCAACATGGTGAAATCTCGCATCTACTAAAAATGCAAGAATTAGCCGGGCATGGTGGCATGTACCTGTAATCCCAGCTACACGGGAGGCTGAGGCAGGAGAATTGCTTGAACCTGGGAGGCAGAGGTTGCAGTGAGCTGAGATTGCGCCATTGCACTCCAGCCTGGGCAACAGAGAAATACTCCATCTCAAAAAAAAAAAAAAAGAAAGAAAAGAAACGTCATTACTTCTCCTTGCAATGGAGTAGACACATGGACATTTCCTCCGTTCATGTGACCAAAATAACAATTTATATTTGTAACCGATGAAGGAAATAAAACTAATGTTAAAAGAAGAAGTGAAATCTAGGACTCAGTGGATTTGTTAACATGATCTGGTTCCTTCCTACGGTCACTCATTTTAGATATGACTGTACCATTTCCTAAAGTCTCAGAGTACTGTAATTTTCCATCTGCTGGGGGTTCTGTCCTTTCCAAGTTGTCTGTGCTTGCAGAATTCTCAAGTTGTAGGCCAGTCTGAATTCCCTGTGGTGAGGAATGGAGAGAAAGGTGTATTTTTTAGGCACACAGTACTCTCTTCTATGTAGGTGGTTTCTGGAATTTTTATGTGCATTGGAAACACAGGGGGACGAAAGCAGTCATTATAAAGATTAAGACCTGTTATACATTCCACCTTAGTATCTTTGCATCAGTGACAACTTTAAAGAGCTGACATCTATTTACTGATTCAGGGCTAGGATTAGGTCACTAGATCATATGTGGCAGGGCAGAATAATGGTCCCCCAAAAGCGTCCACATCCTAATCCCCAGAACCTATGAATAGGTTACCTTTCATGGCAGTCGTGATTAAGTTAAGGATCTTAACATAGGGAGAGTATCCTAGATTATATAGGTGGGCCTAGTATAATCCCAAAGATCTTCAAAAGGTGGGAGAAGCAAGACAGTCAGAAGAGAAGTCAGGATGGAAGCAGAAGCTGGAGTGATGTCATTACTGGCTTTGAAGCCGGAGGAAGGGGCAACAAGGCAACAGATGTACGTAGCCTCCAGAAACTGGAAAGGGAAGTAAACAGATTACTTCATAGAGCCTGCAGAAAGAGTACAGTCCTGCCTGTATATTGGGTTTAGGCCGGTGAGACTCATTTTAGATTTCTAACATCCAGAACTGTACAATAATAAATTTGTGTTGCTTTTAAGCCACTAAATTTGTGATGATTTGTTATACAGCCACTGGAAACTAATACACCATACCTTCCTCCTAGCTGGTAAATTACAATGACTCATTGTTGCCCGGCCTAACAAGGCCCACCCCTCTGCTTTATTGTTCAGGGCCTTCATCATCTGAACCTCTGCTGAGGCTGAGCACTGTCTAAGGCTGAGCACTTTTCATTTCTTCTAGACACATTGGTGCTGTTACTGTTCCTCTAAAACTCCCAGAACATAGCACATACATATATATACACACTCTATTCCAGAACAACTGGTTTCCTCCTCTTCACATGTCCAAATTCTACCAGTACTTCCAGCCTCATATCTGTTCCAAAAGCCTTCTCCATTTCATCCTAATTGATCTCTCTTATTATTGAACATTTATGACCCCTTCTATGGAGTTTGATATTTGATAACAGAGTGTATGTGAGAGGGATAGGGCACATGTCTTATTTTTCCCCTTATTTTTCTTTCTTTGCTAAGAGCTAGATACATAATCAAACTCAAAAACCACTTGTTGTCTCAATCATTCTTCTGAATGTGGTGAGGTGCCAAGCTTTGGTCATGGGTTCCTTTGCTGAGCCCCAGATCCTATTAAAACTACAGGTACAATCAGATCACAAAGTTAAATATTATAGTTTTTAAAGAATTTTGATTTTATTAAATACTTCTGAATGGCTGCCTGCTCTGCAAGTTTCTGGCTGGTGATAGACCCCATACCCAACATGGCCATGAAATTGCTTGATTGCATGGGAAGTCCAGAATTATGCACCAATTCTGAACAGTCTGCATCAAAAATATTTGTTCTGTTTTCTGTCTAAATTGATTACATCACCCTTCCTAACTTCTTAAAATTCACTAAATTCATTAATCCTAGTCTGGTTTAGCATTGACTTGCAAAATAGCACTAACTGGCTTTGTCTTTGTAAGTAGCACTTTCATTATTTGTAATGATATTGTCTATATCCTTGCCCATCTACTTCTCTCTCTCATTCTCTCTTGCGCACTCATGAAAGTAAAGTGTCATATTTTGTGTCCTTTGGTTATATGTCACCAGTACTTTCTTTGAACTACAACGTATGCAGGTGTGAGGCATGAACCTAATATTTTACTGCTGATAGATGAATCTTCATATAAGGGCTACTTTTCAACAAAGCAAAACAAAATGTAGTGGAGGCAACAACAACACCGTCTCCCTGCTGACTACCCCCAAATTATTACAGGAACCACTTCCCCCATGTGACTTACTGAGCCTTTTTGCTCAACTTCAGCTATTGCCATTGGGATCCTGCTGCATCTTAAAAGGGAAGTGACTACTCTTTATGATGGACAAGATTCTCCTGCTCTAGCCTGATTAGATTCCCCATCCAGCATGTATTCTTATATACATAAGAAGCCAGATTTTTCCTCATAAATACTTAAATAAATATATAAAACTGTAGTGAAGATTCCACTTTGTGCTGAGACTCAAGTGGCTTTTGCTGATTTCTGCATCAAAGCCCCAAGAGAACTCAAGCTGACCTAGAACCAAAGTCTTTCAAAAGTTGAGGACACAAGAATGCAGCATTCCTAAGGAAGATATTTCTAAAGACTGGGGAAATTCCAGTATTTAAACATTGTAGCACAGTTAATTATCCGTGTTGGAATGTGGAAGAAACCCACGAAATAGCCCTCCTGTTTTCTGACTGATTCTTACTCCAATCCATTCTCAGTATCACTGTGACAGTCATTTTTCTAAAATCCTTATCAGGTACAGCCAGTCCTTTGTTTTCAGTCTTCACTGAAGCCCATCCCCATACCTTGTTGAAGAATCTGGACCCTTCCTGCTTCTCCAGACTCAGGTCCTGTCACTCTCACCTCACCTGCCACAATCCAGCGATGTCCAACTTCCTAGAGGTGCCCCAAAGCACTGTGCTATTTCATGCCTCCATCCCATTGTTCACGGTTTGTCCTTCACGAGAAAGTCCCACTTCTGTGTCCATTTCACAAATGTCACTTCCTAGTCTTTGTTCAAAACCCAAATGTTCATCTCTGTATTATTTTTAATATGTAAAAACTGGGAATCTTATGGATTTCCACTACCATAGAATGAATAAATTATTGTATATTCACACAATAGGATATTATATAACAATGAAATAGAGCAGAATGCAACTACACACAACAACATAGGTAACACTCACAAATAATTGAGCACAACAAGCCAGACACAAAAGAATATATGCTACATAATTCACTTCATATCAAGTTCAACAATCATACAAAATTCATCTGTGGTATTAGAAGACAGGATAGTGGTGTCCCTTGAGGAGAATAATGGCTGGAGGAGGCAATATGGGGAATTCTGGGATGCTGGTAGTGTTTTCTTTTTTGATCTGGGTGCTAATTATATATGTGTGCTCACTTTCTGAAAATTTATTGAGATGTATTATGATTTTTTAACCTTTATGAATTATGTTTTAACAAAAAGTTGAAAGAAAACCCAAAGCCAACTCAAGCACTATTTTTGCAAGATAAAGGGAATTATTTACTTCTAGCTATCTCTGTATTGTGTGCCTTTTTTCTTTGTAGTTGCTTTGGTCACACTGAATTGAAATGTACAGGGCTACATTTTTGTTGGATAGTTTGCCTTTTTGTTGGATATTTTCTGTTTGCCCCTTTAGATTCCCTTTGCTTCCTTCTCTGGCACACTCTGTATTCCAGGAAACTTTCCTGGATTGAGTGTGTCAATAAGCGTACTTTTACTCCAGTTGGGTTCAACCAAGAGGAAGCACCAGCAAGAGCAGAGTGAAAGGAGAGTGAGGAGGGAGTGTTTACTTACCCCCTCCTTCTCTGCCAGCTGCTCCTAGTTGGCTCCCTCCCTCTATTAAAGGCCATGGCTCTTTTAGCTGGCCCTGTCAAAGGCTGCAGCTACCCTCTCTGAGCTCTCTCCCTTTGCTTCTTCAGGCCTAAGGATAGAAACACCCCCTTGCTGGTGTATTTTACCATTCCTTGTTTGTTTTCTTTAACCTTACTCACAGCTTTGTAAATAATTCCTTTATTAAACACTCCTTAGATATGCTGTTTGCCTGTGTATGTGTTTTCTTCTTGGACTTGCTGATATAGTACACTTTCCCAACTCTCTATCAGCAATCCAAAATCTGTGATACCCAGTTTTATTCATACTTTTATCATCCTAAACCACTAAGTAGTCCCTCTCAATAGTAGGCACCAAGAAATATTGATTGAATCTTTTATATCCTTGTGAACAGCCTAAAATAATATAATTGTAGACAAAATACAAACAGCACAAAATGGCTAAATTTTGAACTTTGGTGATGGAAACATAAGAGTTCATTTTACTATTCTCTCTACTTTTGGGAATATCCGAAATTTTCCATAATTAACAAACTTTTTAAAAAGTCTTTAACCATTAATTGCTCCTTGCTTTGTCTTTCTTGAAGCTTTGATCTGGATTTTTTTTTTTTCTTTCCTCCTCATTCTACATTCTCTGCCTAGTGACTTCAATCGTATCCACAGTTTCTACTGTCAGTTCTTACCTGGATTATTGCAAGTTTCTCAGCTTGTCTTCCTGTCTTGGATCCATATAATTATCTTTTCCAAAGCCAGAATAGTGTTTTCTAAGATGTATTTCATACAATAAATTCATTCTTTTTTTTTCAGAAATATTAACCAACCATTATACGCAAGCAAGCTACTGTCCCAAGCACTGAAAACAGATGGGTTCTCTGTCCTCAAGCAACTTAAAGTTAAACGGAAAAAGACAGAACATAAATAAATGTAGGTATAAATAATATATTTTCTTAAAAAGCATGTTTCTACTATCTATAGCTATGTAATAAGCTGTCTCAAGCCTAGAGCCTTAAAGCAACATTTACTTTACTCAAAAATCTGCAGTATGGATCTGGCTCACCAATGATAACTCATCTCTGGTCCTTTCATTGCCACCTGTGGCAGTTCCCAGACTGGGGGCTAGAATTATCTGAGATATCACAGACTTACATGTCTGACAGCTGATATTGGCTCAGTTGGGAGTGTGTTCAGAACACCTAAATGTGGTCTTTCCATGTGGCTGTTTGGCTTCCTTAAAGAACAGTGGCAGGAAGAGGGGTTAGAGAACCAGGTGAAAGCAGGATGTCTTTTATGACCTGAACTGGAAGTCAGCAGCCTCATCCATGAAGCTTCCATTTATTAGAAACGAGTCACGAAGCCTGGCCCATACTCAAGGGGATTAATCTATGTTTCCCCAGGGCCTACCCCCCTTCCCAGTACCCAGTGCATAGTAGATTCTTAATAAGTGAATTATAGATAACTGAATTATAGCCCTTGTCCCATTGCATAAGTGTTTATATTTCTTTCACCTAAGAGCCCATTTGATTCAAGGATCAAAGTGATTAATCACTCAGGACTACACAAGTCATAACACATGAAAGATGCTTAGTTATCTTTGAAGAATGCACAAAACCACACTTCACAACAGCGCTTGGGTCATACATGACAGCTGTTACCCTCCAGCAGTAATAGGAAGGCACATAATTATCCACCAAATTATCTCAAACTCCTAACAGAAATTCTTGTGATTATTTTTCCCTATTGAATTTTAAGTACTTACCAGAACACCACACTGAAGTCCAACATACATTTATTGAGCAACTCCAATGTGTAATGCCAATGAGGAAGATTTGAGTATGCTTTGATAGTTAACACCAAAGGAGGAAATTAGTGTGACTAATTAAAAACTTGACAATGCATAGTTCCATGGAAATACACTGGAATTCTCTAGTGAATTTTACAAATGGATATTGTTTTATGAAGTTATTTCATTTTTTTCATACTGTATGTATGCAATAGATTATTCCAAGAATGTATATATATTTTTATTTTCTAGCTTCAAAATAAGTGTTGAACTTCAGTCTGTGTATTTGATATCTTCTGTGATCAAGAATCTTACCAAAAAACTAATCAGCACCATAGTAGGAAAACGTGATCGTTAAAGCAACTGAAGATAAAACAGTTCTTGAGGAAAAAGTCTGACTTCATTTTTCTGTCATATCCTACTAGACTGAGAATCATAGAATTTGATTTAAAAGGTGTAGTAGTTTTCTATGGCTGCTGTGACAGTTTTCCACAAACTTAGTGGCTTAAAACATCACAAGTGTATTATCTTACAGTTCTGTAGTCTGGCATGAATTTCACTGGGCTAAAATCAAGGCATTGGCAGGGCACCTGCATTCCTTTTGTAGGATCTAGGACAAGATTCATTTTCTTGCTCCTTTGGGCTGTTGGCAGAATTCAATTCCTTGTGATTTTAGGACTGAGGTCTCCTTTTTTATTGCAGTTATCCATTGAGGGCCTTTCCTGGTTTCTAGAGGCCCCTACATTTCTTGGCTTATGGTTCCCTTCTTCCATCTTCAAAGTCAGAAACTGTGATTTGAAGTCCTTTTGTATTTGAATCTTTCCTCCTTTCATCTCACTTCTCTGGTACATTCTTCTTCCCTAGTAGGAATCACATGAATAGTCCAAGATAATCTCCCGATCTCAACGTTCTTCACTTTTACATTTGCAAGTCCCTTTGACTATGTGAAGTAACACATTCACGTCACAGTGTCTGGGGATTAGGATGTAGACATCTTTGGGGTTGGAAGTGGGGCATTATTCTATTATACCTTCCACAGAAAACCATATTTCTACTTGTTTTCTCTTTGTCTTCTCTCACCTGGCATCTTTTAATATATAAAAACCCTAAAGTTACTAGACATTTAGAGAAGTTCTTCTATCCACCCTTTTTAAAAGGAGTAGCAAGTAACTATGAAATCCTTAGTAATAGCAGAGATATGAAATCCTTAGTGATATCAGAGATAGTGACACTATGACCTGGATGAATAAGAACAAATATTTTAAAACAGTATGACTTTGAAATATAGGACATTCTGTTTCTCGGGGGCTACTTCTTTTTATTCACACTAACTTAATTTTTAAAAAGTTATTCAAAATAGCTTACTTGGAAATAAAGGGGACTTTCAATGCAGTGGTTTGTAGAATCCAAGGCAGGAAGCACATTTGAACTACACAAAGAACCATCTGCAAAAGAAGGAAAGCCATCAGAAACTTTCCCCTGTCTCTTCACCACCTTCTCCTATACTGACTTCCCTATCTCCAAATGGTGTGTACTGACTTCTTTCTGTGCTTCTCCTTTTCTCTCATTACCCTTCCCTGCTTCTGTCTGATCTTGGTGCTTTTCTCTGCTTGCTCATGGTTACCCCAGTTCCCAACAGGGCTTCTTAGTTCAAGTTCCAGGAGTTGACTCCCTGGAGTCAATGAGTCATTTAAATTCTTGAAAAGACTCTTTGGCATTTCTTGAGTCAGATGTCATCACTATTTTAATGAACTGCGACTAGAGGACAGGACCCTATACAGTGCAAATGCCAAGGGCCATTGTCAGATTGGCAGCCAAACTTGTCTTCTCCCAGTGTCCAACCTTATTATTTTAATATGTATTTTGATTAGTTACCCTTCAATACTTTCTCTTCTCCAATATGGATAATTTGGTATAAAATGCTATATATTTTATTTAGTCACCATTTTCTTTATATAGTATATATTAAAACGTTATGCCGGCCAGGCGCGGTGGCGCACATCTGTAATCCCAGCATTTTGGGAGGCTGAGCCAGGTGGATCACCTGAGGTCAGGAGTTCACCACCAGCCTGACTAACATGGTGAAACCCCATCTCTACTAAATACAAAAAAATTAGCCAGGCATGGTGGTGCATGCCTGTGATCCGAGCTACTTGGGAGACAGACAGGAGAATCGCTTGAACCTGGGAGGCAGAGGTTGCAGTGAGCTGAGATCATGCCATTACACTTCAGCCTGGGCAACAAGAGCAAAACTCCATCTCAAACAACAACAACAACAAACGTTATGCCTTGATGAGGTTCCTATGGCTTAAAAATACAACAACTTTAGAGATTAAAACACTCAACATTTTGAGACTAGTGAATCTCAGCTCTGTCATCAGGAGGAGAGAGAAAAATTTTATTGTCAATGTATGATCATATAGTAATATAGAGTTCATATTTTTAATCTGAAATTTCCATCCCCCAAATCCATTATAAGGTGATACATGCATAGCAGCTACTGGAATAGATAGTTTTGGTAGTTATTTCATTTAATTTGGCTCTTACCAGGTTTCCTGACATGAATTCTTTCTTTGGATGTCATCTTTGCCTTGATCCCAGGAATCTTCTGCTATTCCAAAATGCTATTCTTATCAAACCAAAACTCTCTTCAAATTCTTTTAATACCTTTTCTGACTCATTTTCCTTTTCCTTTAACTGCAGATATTTGAGTCCCTTTGCCCTTCCTCCCCATTGTTCTCTATTCTAGACAAAAATAGTTTTTTTTAACTTAGAGATTAGTAGATTCTTTTGGGAGTCATTAAAAATTATTTTTCTACAAGCTTGACATGATCTCTTATTCCCAAATCCAGAAAATCTCAAATTGTGTTATTACTATATATGTGTGTATATATATGTGTGTATATATATAAACACATATATATTTAATTATATATATAAACACACATATATTTAATTAACAATGTGCTTACTTGTCTGCTACTAAACAAACCAGTTTCCTTAGAGACAGGAGATAGGCTTTCTTCTGCCTCTCAGCCATAACACAGTTTCTGACACATAGAAGAAATAATTGAATGAATACATTTTATGAACATTAACGTACATTCAGTAGAGATCAATTTTTTTTTAGATTTGTAAAACATTCGTAAAGTAAACTAATAAAAAAGTGGTGAAATCTTTAATAGGGATGTATTCAGGTACATTCAAGGCCTGGTAGTTAGTTACCAGAATGATTTGCTTGCATTATTTCTTAATGTCTGGATTTTCATTCCGACAGTTCCTCCCCAAATATTATCCATCCATTCAATGCTCAGCTCAGATGTTACCTTGATTCTTCTCTGATTATCTGAACTTTAGGTGATCTCTCCTCCTTCTTTGAACTCCTATTGTTCTTTGTACAACTTTGGTGATAATTACCAACATGTCAATGAATTTAGCATACTTCTCTGGATTGCTGCCATCAGTGAATTCATTTTATTATAAACTTAAGATTACAAACTCCTTGTGTAGCATGCAGATCTATTTAATTTACTTTTGTTTACTGGGTCTCCCCAAACACAGTACTTTAATCTAGGTTAGTGATGACCAGATGTTTTCTGAAAAAATAACATCTAATTGTATTTGTTCTGTTACCCAACTAAATCTTAGGCAACTGCATCTATATTACTAGTTCTAGATAAAAAGCCATGTTGGATTTTTAAAGTACGGAATTTTACTACTGTACTTTGATTTTCTAAAGATGGTAGTGTATATTACACACGATTCTCATCTCTTGAAGTTTACTATGTTTTCTCTGGTATGAATTTTGTCAGAGTCAACTGGAAATCCAGTGGCCGAAGTTTTACATTCCAACTTGGAAATTTAGACAATGTCTCTTTAATTTTTGGCAGTATAAATAAAAACTGAATTTCTTACAGTGGCTGTATGTTTTCCAACATGCCTTACTGATTGAACTTTCGAATATTTATACAAATGTTATGATGTACTACAGACTTGATGTACAGACTTACATTATGGTTTCTTTTCTTTGAAGCTTTTACCTAGCCATTCCAAGCTAAAATGATAGCTTGGAGGTGAAAGGCATAGTACACAAAGAGCACAATTCTGTTTGCTGATGACTTGATCTTACAGATAAAATCCTAAAAACTCCACAACAAAATGTGTTAGAACTCATAAACAAATTCAGTAAAGTTATAGAATACAAAATTGACTTACAAAAATAGCGTTTCTAAATATTAACAATCAACTACCTGAAAGAGAAATTAAGACAATCCCATTTATAATGGCAGCAAAAAACAACAACAACAACAACGACAACCAAAACACCAAAAACAACTCAGTAGTAAATTTAACCAAGGAAGTGAAAGAGCTATATACTGAAAACAATAAAACATTCATGAAAGAAATTGAAGATGACTCAAATAAGTGGAAATATATCCTTGTTCATGGACTGGAAAAATTAATATTGTAAAAATATCCATACTACCCACAGAAATCTTTAGATTCAATGCAACCTCTATTAAAATTCCAATGCTGGATGGGCGTGGTAGCTCATTCTTGTAATCCCAGCACTTTGGGAGGCCAAAGTAGGAGGATTGCTTGATACCAGAAGATCAAGACCAACCTGGGCAACACAGTGAGACCCTGTCTCTACAACAATAACAAAAACACAATCCCAATGGCATTTTCAAAGACATAGAAAAAACAATCCTAAAATTTGTATGGAACCACAAAACGTCCTGAATAGCCATAGTAATCTTTACCAAAAAGAATGAAGCTGTAGGCATCACACTGCTGGACTTTAAAATGTACTGCAAAGCTATAGTCCTCAAAACAATATGACACTGGCATACAAACAGATACACTGACCAATGGAATAGGGTAGAGAACCCAGAAATAAACCCACATGTCTACAGTCAACTAATTCTTGACAAATGTGCCACTGGCATACAAACAGATACACTGAAAAATGGAATAGGGTAGAGAACCCAGAAATAAACCCACTTGCCTACAGTCAACTAATTCTTGACAAATGTGCCAAGAACACAGTGGGTACAGTCTCTTCAATAAGCAGTGTTGAGAAAACTATATCCACATACAGAAGAAGGAAAATGAATTCCTATCTCACCCTTTGTACCAGAATCAACTCAAAGTGAATTAATGACTTAAATATAAGACCTGAAACTATAAAATAACTAGAAGAAAACATTTAGGAAAAGCCGCATGACATTGGTCTGGGCAGTGATTTCTTGGTTATGACTCCAAAGGCACAGACAACGGCAACAAAAATAGACAAATGAAATTCCCTCAAACTAAAAGCTTCTGCATAGCCAAGTAAATAATAAAGTCAAGAAACAGCTCACAGATTAGGAGAAAATATTTGTAAATCATCCACCAGATAAAGGGCTAATATTCAAAATATACAAGGAACTCAAACTACACAATAGCAAGAAAATAACGCTATAAAAATGGATATAACACATAAATAGACATTTCTCAAATGAGGACATAAAAATGGCCAACAAATATATGAAAAAGTGTTCAACATCTCTAATTATCAGAGAAGTGCAAATTAAGACCACAATGAGACATCACCTTATACCTAATGGATTGGCCACTATCAAAAAGATGAAAGATAACAAGTGCTGGTGAGGAAACACTTGTATAGGTGAGGAAACAAGTGCTGGTGAAGAAAAGGGAACACTTGTATACTGTTGGTGGTATTGTAAATTAGCACAGTCATTTTGGAAAACAGCATGGAGATTTCTTGCAAAACTAAAAATAGAACTACCATATGTCCCGGCAATCCCACTATTGGTTCTATACCCAATGAAATTGAAATCAGTATGTCAAAGAGATATATGCACTTCCATCTTCATTGCAGCACTATACGCAACAGGGAAGATATGGAAACAACCCAAGAATCCATTAGTGGATGAATGAATTTTATAACATGATATATATATACACAATGGAATGCTGTTTGGCCTTTAAAAAAGAAGAAAGATGTGAGCGGATCATGAGGTCAGGAGTTCGAGACCAGCCTGGCCAACATGGTGAAACCCTGCCTCTACTAAAAACACAAAAATTAGCCACGTGGTGGCGCACATCTGTAATCCCAGCTACTCAGGAGGCTGGGGCAGGAGAATTGCTTGAACCCAGGAGGCAGAGGTTGCAGTAAGCTGAGATCACACCACTGTACTGCAGCCTGGGTGACACAGCAAGACTCTGTTTCAAAAAAAAAAAAAGAAGAAGAAGAAGAACTTCTGTCATTTTTGACATGTCTGAACATAGAGGACATTATGTTAAGTGAAAAAGTTGAACTCATAGAAGTGGAGAGTAGAATGGTGCTTGCCAAAGGCTGGGGGTGGGGAGTGAATGAAGAAAAGGGAGACATCAGTAGACAGGTACAAAATTTCAGTTAAATAGGAGGAATAAATTCTGGTGTTCTATTATATTGCACAGTGACTGTAAGTAATAATCATGTATATTTCAAAATAGCTAAAAGAGATTTTAAATAATCTCACTGCAAGCAAATGACAAATATTTAAGGTGATAGATGTGCTAATTAGCCTCATTTAATTATTCCACAATGCATACTTATATAAAAAACATATTGTACCATACAGCTATAGACAATTATAAAAAAAAGAGTACACATTCTGGAGCTAGACGGATTCGAGTTCAAATTCTTGGTCTACCCCTTACTAGCTGTGTGACCATGGGCAAATTACAAATGGCTAGATGCTTCAAACTTTCAGAGATCTAAAATGGATTTAAGCTAGTACTTAATTCACAGAGTTTTTATGGAAATTAAATGAGATAATTTAAATAAAAATCGTAGGTAATGTATAAGTGCCCAATAATTGTTAGCTATTATCCTAGTCAATTTTAAGTAGAGCAGAGGGTTGAGAATGAAAGTTTATTGATTGTCCATCACATTCAATATGCACGTGCCAGCCTCTGCACCAGGCACATACATAGATGACCTCATTTGAACTTTCATTACCAGAGGAGAAAATATTTACTTCCTGTGGGTTTTCATAAAAGTTACCTCCTTCAGGAGTTTAAAAATACTATACAAATAAAATTACCCCTTATTAAACAGACAACATTGCTTTTCCATTAAAGTTTACCCATTGAAGTTTACATCCCTTTAATAACCTTGATTTCCTTTCTGCTTAAAAAATATTATTTTAAATTAAGGAATTAAATTTAAATTTGAATATGTTGGCATTGACACCAAAATAATTTCTTTCACATTCTACAACTGCAATACATGAAAAGAATTCTCTCTTAGGACATAGGCACATGACTTATGACCAGGTTGCTCTTTCGAATTTTTAGAGAAACTCTCAGATACATGATATAAACTCACATTTACAAAAAAATTTTTCTGAAAAATTTCAAAGTTTTACATCATGAACGTTTAAAGACTTTGCCCAGGACTGGCAGAAGACCGAATATACTAAGAGCAGGTTGATGGCAGGAAAAGGAACCAGCTGAAACAAATTATGCCTCTTTCTACAGGAAACAAAGGGCAGTTTGTTGTGAGACTGATAATTGTTTCAGGCAATTAGGTGTGGAGATGCACAAGGGAAATAAGAATGGGATATCCTAATGCAGTAAACAATCCACCCTACCAGCTTAACAAATACAAGTCATACAATAGACTATTTCAGTGATAACTATCCCACATTAATGTGTGTGGGTGTGTGTGTGTGCATGCACAAAGGCACACAGGTCATAAAACAAAAAACTTCCAGGAAAACTTGAGGGACTACCATAACTTAAATCCAGTGATTTTTCCATCAGTCTTACCCTTTCTGTTATTGTCAATTCAATGAAAGCAAACAAACAAAAAATGTTTTGCGGGCATGATTTTATGACAGGCATTAGACAAGATTGAGCATACAAAGTTTAATAAAACAAAGACATTATGAAAACTTGCAATTTAGTGGTATGAAGGCATCTCTATCCTCAAGTTTTAACTTTGAAACATTTAACCATAAGCACAAAATAATATACACCATCAAATTCTTCTTCCTGAAATATATTTATTTATTGCTCTTTCAGCAAATGTAGGAGAGTGATAGACAGTCTCAGTCTTTGTTTGAGAACGTCAATTGTTTTCCTTCATTCTGTTATAATAGTTTGGATGGTATGGAATTCTTAAGTCACATTTACTTTCCCTCCACAATCTGAAAATATTCATTACTTTCCTTACTTCTCTTGTTGCTTTTGAGAATCTGCTGTTGCCTGATGTTTGTTTCTTTGTAGGTAAATTATCTTTGTATGTGATTGCTTTAAAAAATTTCTCTTTGCATTTATTGTTCTACAGTATCACTTCAATATATACACAGAGTTGACCCTTAAATAACACAGGGTTAAACTAAGTAGGTCCACTTATAAGGAAGTTTTCTTCTGCCTCTTCCACCTTTGAGACATCAACACCAACCCTTCCTCTTCCTCCTCCTCCTCAGCGCTACTCAACAATAACAAGGAGGATGAAGACCTTTATGATGATCCATTTCCACTTAATGAATAGCAAATATATTTTTCTTTCTTATAATTTTTTTATTATGCTTTAAGTTCTAGGGCACATGTGCACAACATGCAGGTTTGTTACATATGTATACATGTGCCATGTTGGTGTGCTGCACCCATTAACTCATCATTTACATTAGGTATATTTCCCAATGCTATCCCTCCCCACTCCCCCGACCCCATGACAGGCCCCAGTGTGTGATGTTTCCCTTCCTGTGTCCAAGTGCTCTCATTGTTCAGTTCCCACCTATGAGTGAGAACATGCAGTGTTTGGTTTTCTGTCCTTGCGATAGTTTGCTGAGAATGATGGTTTCCAGCTTCATCCATGTCCCTACAAAGGACATGAACTCATCATTTTTTATGGCTGCATAGTATTCCATGGTGTATATGTGCCACATTTTCTTAATCCAGTCTATCATTAATGGACATTTGGCTTGGTTCCCAGTCTTTGCTATTGTGAATAGTGACACAATAAACATATGTGTGCATGTATCTTTATAGCAGTATGATTTATAATCCTTTAGGTATATACCCAGTAATGGGATGGCTGGGTCAAATGGTATTTCTAGTTCTAGATCTTTGAGGAATTGCCACACTGTCTTCCACAGTGGTTGAACTAGATTACAGTCCCACCAACAGTGTAAAAGTGTTCCTATTTCTCCACATCCTCTCCAGCACCTGTTGTTTCCTGACTTTTTAATGATGGCCATTCTAACTGGTGTGAGATGGTAGCTCATTGTGGTTTTGGTTTGCATTTCTCTGATGGCCAGTGATGATGAGCATTTTTTCATGTGTCTGTTGGCTGCATAAATGTCTTCTTTTGAGAAGTGTCTGTTCATATCCTTTGCCCACTTTTTGATGGGGTTGTTTTTTTTTCTTGTAAATTTGTTTGAGTTCTTTGTAGATTCTGGATATTAGCCCTTTGTCAGATGAGTGGATTGCAAAAATTTTCTCCCATTCTGTAGGTTGCCTGTTCACTCTGATGGTAGTTTCTTTTGCTGTGCAGAAGCTCTTTAGTTTCATTAAATTCCATTTGTCAATTTTGGCTTTTGTTGCCATTGCTTTTGGTGTTTTAGCCATGAAGTCCTTGCCCATGCCTGTGTCCTGAATGGTATTGCCTAGGTTTTTTTCTAGGGTTTTTTTGGCTTTAGATCTAGCATTTAAGTCTTTAATCCATCTTGAATTAATTTTTGTATAAGGTGTAAGGAAGGGATCCAGTTTCAGCTTTCTACATATGGCTAGCCAGTTTTCCCAGCACCATTTATTAAATAGAGAATCCTTTCCCCATTTCTTGTTTTTGTCAGGTTTGTCAAAGATCAGATAGTTGTAGATGTGTGGTATTATTTCTGAGGGCTCTGTTCTGTTCCATTGGTGTATGTCGCTGTTTTGGTACCAGTACCATGCTGTTTTGATTACTGTAGCCTTGTAGTATAGTTTGAAGTCAGGTAGTGTGATGCCTCCAGCTTTGTTCTTTTGGCTTAAGATTGTCTTGGCAATGCAGGCTCTTTTTTGGTTCCATATGAACTTTAAAGTAGTTTTTTACAATTCTTCAAAGAAAGTCATTGGTCCATTTTCTTTTATCTAGTTTATTTTAGAATACAGTATATAATAATACATATAACATAAAATACATATTAGTTGACAGTTTATGTTATCAGTAACGCCACAGTAGGCTATTAGTCATGTTTTCAGAAAGTCAAAAGTTATACATGGATTGTTGACTGCATAGAGACCGGCATCTCTAATCCCAGAGTTGTTCAAGGGTCAGCTGTAGTATGGATTTACTTACATTTATTCTTCTAAAAACTTTGTTAATCTGAGAAATTTTTTTTTAATAATTCTGGAAAACTCTCAGCATTATCTCTTTGAATATGATCTATTCACTATTGTCCCCTTTTCTTCTTTTAGAAATTATATTAGACAAATAAAAGTAAAATGTTCAACGTTTTTACTTTAACTTGTACATTTTTTTTTTTTTTTGAGACAGAATCTTGCTCTGTCACCCAGTTTGGAGTGCAATGGTGCGATCTTGGCTCACTGCAACCTCCGCCTCCCCAGTTCAAGCAATTGTCCTGCCTCAGCCCCCCGAGTAGCTGGGATTACAGGTGCCCTCCACTACACCTGGCTAATTTTTGTATTTTTAGTAGAGACGGGGTTTCACCATGTTGGCCAGGCTGGTCTTGAACTCCTGACCTTAGGTGATCTGCCCGCCTCAGCCTCCCAAAGTGCTGGGATTACAGGCGTGAGCCACCGTGCCCGGCCTATATTTAAAAATTTTTTAAATATTCTCCATAGCTTTAATTTTCTCTTCTGATTAATTTTGTGGGAAGTTTTCCTTCCAGATAGCCAATTCTCTCTTTAACAGTGTTGAATCATTGGACCAATAATGGAATAATATTTTCAAAGTTCTGGGAAAAAACAATTGTCAACTTATAATTCTATACCAGCCAAATAATTACATGAATGTGAAGACAAATTAGACATTTTTGGATAAAGATCAAGAGAATTTACCACTTTTATACACTTACTGTGGGGAGTATCCATTGAATTATTCACTTAAATTGTTATTTCTAGAAGTTTTACTTTATTATTTCCCAAATGGCCTGTATTTTTCTTGGAAATTTGATTTTTAAGTTTTTGCCTTGAATCATTTTAAACATGCTCATTTTTATTTTATTTTGAAAAACTCCATCATCTAAAATTTGTGGGGCTCTAATCACTATTTAATGTTCGCTGACTCTGTCATGGTACATTTTTCTCCTGAATAATTTTAAAATATTTTAAAATTCTGACCACATCTTTGTTATTATTTTTTTTTCCTGAGAAACACTTGTGGGGATACACCTCCGGAATATTCTTCCATCTTCAATCAAATTTAATATTAATTTTCTTGCTTGGACACACATGGACTGTGTAATCAGTAAGGATATGCCAAACAGAGTCTACTTTCCAAATATATATTTTCAAGAACACAGACAAAAGTTACAAAAATTAGCCAAATTCTGGGCCACAAAAATAACTCATTACAAATTTATCTGACCTCTTGTAATTCAATTAGAAGTAAATCACAAAATGATAACTAGTAAATCTACCTATGTTTGAAAATCAGGCATTTCACTTCTAAGTTACCAATGGCTTTAAAAAGAAACTATGACAAATTATAAAATATTTTAACTGAATGACAATGGCAATGTGATAAATTAAAATCTTGTGTTATACGGTTAAATAAGAACTTAGAGAAAATGTTATGTCCTTAAATGGATATTAAAAATGAAAAAAGCATAATAATCAATGATCTAAACATCAATCAAAAAGCTAGTATTAAGCCCAAAGAAAGTAGAGAGAAGTTACTAGTGTGAACTGGACAGACAGAAATCAAATATGAAGCAAACATGCATTGTCAATGGATTAAGAAAGCCAAAATCTTTCTTTAAAAAATGAGTAAAATTGGTGAACCCCTACTGAGAATTCTCAAAATAAATTAAAAGTCACAAAATGATCAGTATCTGGAATAAAAAGGAAACATTATTACTGATCCCTCAGATAGTAAGAAAATAGTAAAGGATTATTATGAATAAATTAACGTCAAATATGACATTAACTTGAAAATGTAAAGGAAAAAAACACAATCCTCACTCAAAAAGAAACAGAAAAACATTGAGTTCTTTATTCTTAAAGAAATTGAATAAAAATTAATACCTTCTTATATAGAAATGAAATGCAGGAAAATTAAAATGAGTAAAATGTTAAAATAAGTCTAATGTTTAATATTGGCGTTAACTTGATTGGATTGAAGGATGCAAAGTATTGTTCCTGGGTGTCTGTGAGGGTGTTGCAAAAGGAGATTAACATATGAGTCAGTGGACTGGAAGAGGCAGACCCACGCTCAATCTGGGTGGGCAGCATCTAATCAGTTGCCAGTGCAGCTAGAATGAAGCAGGCAGAAAAAGGTGAAAGAGCAGACTAGCTGAGTCTTCTGTCTTCTGGACTTCATCTTTCTCCCATGCTGGCTACTTCCTGCCCTCGAACATCGGACCCCAAGTTCCAGCTTTTGGACTCTTGGACTTACACCAGTGGTTTGCCAGTGGCTCTCGGGTCTTCATCCCTAGACTGACGGCTGCAGTGTCAGCTTCCTTACTTTTGAGGTTTTGGGACTAGGACTTGGCTTACAGATGGACTACTGGGGAACTTCACCTTGTGATCGTTCTGTCCCTCTGGAGAACCCTGACTAATAAAGTAAGGTATTTCTGAAATGCAAGGGTTTCAATATTGGAAATTCAATCAATATAATTGACCATATTAACAAAACAAAGAGCAATATAATTTTCTGCATTGATAGATGTGGAAAAAGCATGTGATAAAGTTCAATATCAATTCATGATAAGATTTCTTAGTAAGCTAAGAGTAGAAGGAACTTCCTTAATATGAAAAAATACGCATAAAAATCCTACAAGAGACATAAAACATAACAGTGAAACATCGAAAAATTTCCAAGATAAGAAATAAGAAAATGATATTCAATACCATAATTTGTCCTCTTGATAAACTTACCAGCACAATAAAGCACAAAAAAGAACAAAAGAATAAAATTAGAAAGGAAAAAATAAAACTGCCATTATTTACATGATTGTATGCACGTGGAGCAGAAATCTACAGATAAATTATAGAATTTGTAAGTTTCACAGATGTTAAATATAAGCATAACCTTGACAAATCTATTGCATTTCTGCATATAACAAGCAAACTATGAAGTAAAATATTTTATCAATTGCTAAATATCAAAAATATAAAATAGCTAGGAATAAATCTGATAAAATGTGCTTTTGATAGGTACAGAAAAATCCATCAAACATTATTGAGAGACAAATAAATGGAGGGATATGCCAGGTTAATGTATTGTGAGCTTCTTTACTATAAAGGTATCAAATTCCTCAAAGTGATCTACAGATTCAATGGAATACCAATTAAAATCCACACGACAGTTTTGTGAGAATCGAGAAACCAGTTGATAAAGTCATGTGGAAATAAAAAGAGCCAAAACCAAGATAATAACGAAGCAGAAAAATGAAGTGGGAAGATGGCTCTATTAATTATTGAGGCTTTGTAAAGCTTTAGTGTTAAAAATGTGGCATTGGAATAAGAACAAATAGAAATATGTAAAAAAATAAATGTCCAGAAGCAGACCCTCAGAAATACAGATACTTGATTTATGAGAACTGTGGCTCTATTAAGAAATGGTATATTCAGGAATGATGCTGGGTCAATTGAATTTTCATATGGAAAATGAAAAAACAAGCCCTTACCACAAAATATAGACAAGTCAATTCCAGTGGTTGTGAATTTTAGTGTGGGAGTAAAATAATTAAGATTCTAGAAGAGGAAATATATATATATATACACACACACACATATATATACATATATAATACTCTATATATGTTTTTTATATATTAACATGTATGTATACATGTATGTGTGTATATATATGTATACACACACAAATATATGTGTACACACACATACTAATATAGGCCTTAGAGCAAGCAAAGATTTTTAAAGAAAGAAGCTAAAAGCACGAATAAAGGTGAAGATAAATAAATTTAATCACACTAAAATCAAACACTTCAAAATATAAATAGAGTGAAAATCTAAGCCACAAAATTGGAGAAGATAATTGCAATACATATAATAGACAGATGGTTAAGATCCAAAATAAATTCACAATACAGGAAATAAGCAAAAGACAAGCAACCCAATAAAAAATGCTCAGAGACTTCAGCAAGATCTTCACAAATAATGCTATTAAAATGACAAGTAGGCATATTAAAAGGCAATAAAATTCATTTGTTAAGGAAACAAATTACAACCGCAGTGTAATAATGCTCCAATATTGGTACAACTACATTGGAAAGACATGACATTATCTATTAAAGTTGAGCATATGCTTAACTTATGATCTGTGAATTCTACTTCTAGATATATATCCAGAAAAAAAAGTTTATGGGCCACAAAAGACATCTACAAGAATATTCATGCATTATAATTCACAGTGAACACTAACTTGGAAAAAAGTTATCAACAGGAAATTTGATAAATAATTTGTAGTATAATCATACCAAGAATGCAACAGAGTAGCAAAAATAAACTATATCTATGCAAAACTGCATGTATATGTCCATCTAAAAATTCATTGTTGCATTCTTAATCCCCAGTACTTTAGAATTGTGACTATTTGGAGACAGGGCCTTTACAGAGTTAGTTAAGTTAAAATGAATTCATTGGGATGGCCACTAATCTAAGTGGTGTCCTTATAAGAAGAGGAAATTTGAACCTAGGCATGTACCAAGGGAAGATGATGTGGAGACACAGGGAGATGAGCATCCCCAAGTCAAGAAGAGAGACCTCAGAAGTAACCTACCCTGCCAACACCTTGGTCTCAGACTTCTAGCCTCTCAAACTGAGAAAATACATTTTTGTTGCTGCTTTGTTGTGGCAGCCCTAGAAAACTAACGTAGAAGGGAACAGAAGCACTTCAGAAATAGTAGAGTAAGAATGTCTCAAAATCTGCTCCATAAAAGTAACAGAAGCACTGGTAAAGACTGCCAACATCAGCTTCTCAGAACTCCAGAAATAATCAAAGGCTTGCAACACTCCAAGGAGTCTTTATTCGAGAAAAATTACTAAATATCAGTAAGCAGAGTGAGTGAGCTGTGTGGAGTTTTAACTTGCCCTACTCCCATCACCTTCTCCCCATCTCCATGGTAGTCTTGAAAACTATCCTCCCCATGCCTATGATAACTGACAACCGGAAGCCTAGCAGCCACTGGAGGTGGGAAAGGGGGAAAATGAGTTTGGAGTTCCCTAAAAAAGCTGCATCCAAGAGAATTGTAACCATTTGACCTGTCTGGCAGCTTCCTGAAAAACTCCATCTTCAGGGCCTGGCTTTATTTGACTTGACTAGAAATATTTCTGTGCAAAAAGTCCTATTCCCAGGGTTTTTGTTGAAAACAAGAAGCAGGAATTGTTTAACACCACAGGTGCCTGTACTGAGGATACCAGGTGGGGCTAACAAGAGACTGACTGAGAAAACTTGAAAAACAGAAATGAGATGTCCATAATCAGCTTCGTCTTGGTCTGTTTGGGCTGCTATAACAAAAATATCATAGGCTGGGTAATTTATAAACAAAAACTCATTTCTAACAATTCTGAAGGTTGGAAAGTTTAAGATCAAAGTGCAGGAAGATTTCACATCTGGTGAGGGCCCCATTCCTTGTAGATGGTGCCTTCTAGCTGTGTCCTCCTTAGGTGGCAGGGGCAAACAGCTCCCTGGCATTTTTTTGATGTCACTAATCCCATTCATGAAGGTGGAGCCCTCGTGACTTACTTCCTGAAGGCCACACCTCTTGATAGTATGGCATTGGGTATTAGGTTCCAACCCACACGTTTTGGAGGGACACAAACATTCACATCATACTAGACTTTGAAAAGCTCATATATACTCCTGGGAATCTGCAAGGCTACCGGCATATTCAGGGTTGTGCATATGCTCAAGACAGCAGAAGGCCCTAATCTCTCGTCCTTGCCTGACTGTGTGGCTCAGTGCAAGCAAAAAGTAAACGCAAGGAATAGTTGTAAACTGTCTGCCCGAGTGTTGAAGGCATAACCCAACATAACCCAACTCCCTTGGCAAATGCTGGGAAGCATATTCATTCAAGGAATTTAAGGAAATCTCTGTCCAATCATTTGCTGACCATCAAACAAACTGAGCAGAGACTTTAATATCTGCACTGCAGGAGCAGGAAGGGCGTAATTCTGTGTGCTGGCCATTTCTTATATTTTGAGTTGGGTGGTTGTTAAACAAGTGTTTTGTTTGTAATTACTCAACAGGATATACCATTATGTCTCATGCATCTATTTGCTTGTGTGTTATATTTTGCCATCAACTTATTATTTTAACAAATGGAAGATGATATAACACCTATGTCAGTCATCTGTGAAAATTAAATGAAATAAAGCAGGTACATACACAACAGAATTCAGCCTTAAAAAAAAAGGAAGAAAATCCTGTCACTTGCAACAACATGGCTGAACCTGGTGGACATTATATTACGTGAAATAAGCCAGACACAGAAAGACAAATATCATGTGGTCTTATATATAGAAATTAAAAAGCTGAACTCAGAGCTAGCGAGGAGAATGGCGGTTACAAGGAGGAGGGGGCAGTGTTGGGAAGATGTTGGTCAAAGGATACAAAATTCCCGACAGACACGAAGAATAAGTTCAAGAGATCTATTGTACAACATGGTGCCTATAGTTAATAACAATGTATTTTATTCTTGAAAATTACTTGGATAGTAGATTTTAAGTGTTTTCACTACAAAAAAAACATAAAAAGCATGCGGGGTAATTTTACATGTTAATTAGTTAAATTTAGTCTTTAAGCAATGTATACATATTTCAAATAATCATGTTATACATGATAAATATACAATTTGTATTTGTTAAGTAAAAAATAAATTTTAAAAAGGAATGAAACAGAAGGCTTAATCTAAGACCAGCTTTTGTTGAGTGCTCTAAAAATCTCAGCTATTACTAGTAGTAATAGCAATAGTACTTGAAAAGGTCAATTATGATCCAAGAATTTCACCACAGGGCTCATACTGTGGAGAAGCTTTTGTGCATGTTTATCAGATGCGTAAGAACATTCACTACAGTAGTGTTTAAAATAACTCTTGATTGGAAAGAGTCCTAGTGTCCATTTTTAGAAGAATGAGTAGATGAACTGTAGTATTTTCGTAAAGTAGAACATTATATCATGGCAGAAAGGACTAAATTGGAACTGCATATTAGTTATAAGTAATCTCAGAAACATAATATTGAACAAAAACGAAAGTAGGAGAAAGTAATCTCAGAAACATAATATTGAACAAAAATGAAAGGAGGAGGAGAATAAACACAATATGACTCTAGTTATAAAAATTTCAGATACATGGTGTTTCCTTGTTGTTCAGAGATATGAATATGAGTGGTAAAATAACAATAAAGCAAGGAATACAAGCATAGGTAATAAAACAATAAGAAAGCAAGGAATAATTAGCACAAAATTTGAGATTGCTGATACTCTGTTGGGGGAGGGTGGCTGAAGGACAAAGACAGGATGGACAAGCAGGGGTCAGAATCCCAATCAATATTCTCTTTCTTAAGCCGGGTGGTAGGTATACCTATGTTTATTTGATTGTCTTTCTTTGGACATTAGCCATGTTTTAAATATTCCTTTTTATATACTTAAAATTTCATGTACTTCAATCCTTTCTGGAAGTCGAGAGAGAAGAAGCAACAGGGTGTTTGGGAACTAAGAGCAGGGAGGTTTCGCTTGATTTATTCCAAGTGAATGAATCCATTGTGCCTACAACACAAATCTCTCCAAGTGATATCAATATAAGCTGAATAGCAAGAGCATTGAAGAAAAGAATTAAGCCACAAAATCATCACTGCAGAGGATGAAGGGAACGGAAAACCTTGTCCCTCTTCCTTGATTGTGGTAGGAGTAGGGCAAGGAGAAGGTTTGGGCTAATTTTCTAGTATATTGTCTAGATCCTCTTAAAATGAAAGTGGCTTTGCTAGTACCTTTGAGTCACCACCTAATGCATGGGGGGAAACATCTCAAAACATTAGCCCCAGAATTTATTTAAGGACCCATTTAAAATTAATTTAGAAACCACATTATGTCCTTGCTCCTTTGAGTCATTGACCTAAAACAATTGTTACTAGATTGGTCTCATGTCTTTAAATTTTCCCCAACTTTTATGACTACTGACTCATGGACTATTTGTAAATTGATAATTTGTTCTAGACAAAACACAGGCCCCTTATTTAGCAGAACATCAAAACAGAATTTTTAAAGAAGTCTTATAAAGGAGAGAGGGCCTACTCAGGTGTGGTGGTGCATACCTATAGTCCCAGCTACTCTGAGAGGCTGAGGTGAGAGGATCACTTAAGTCTGGGAATTCAAGGATGCAGTGAGCTGTGATTGTGCCAATGCACTCCAGACCTAGGAGAGAGAACAGGACCCCATCTGCTAAGAAAAGAGAGAGAGAGAGGGAGAGAGATCAGTCTGGCAGACAAGGCACCTATCTTGGCCCAGGAAAGTTGCTATTCAAGTACTAACTCTCTTATTTGCAAGTTGTATCAACATCAGCAAGTCTTTTCCTCTCTTTGGACCTTAGTTCTCTTATGTATAAAGTGAGGGAATGAACCAAATGATTCTGCCCTAATGTCTAGGTGGAGGTTAAAATCTGACAAGTGTAGGTCCACTGATTATCATTCTGGATACACTCTTGTGTCAGCTGGTCCCTGTTGTCTTTGAGCTGGAGCTATGATTGCATAGTACTGATGACAGGAGAGAGACAACATTCTTCTCCCTGTGCTACCATGTGCACTGGGGGCAATTGGTGTTGGGCTTCCACTTTTTACCTCCAGGCCTTTGTTTGTGCTCTTTTCGGTAAAAAGTTGTGACAAAGCAATCAGGAGCCTGGGCTGGTCAAGGCCTAAGGCTGAGAGAGCTTTAAGTTCTGTCTACTGCCTATAGTTGAGATGGACACACCTGGAAATAGGAGTACATACATCTTGGAGAAAGTGGACTGTGACTGAATTGAAAGAGCTCTCTCAGCGAATTTTGTTAACACTTCAGGATTGAAGCGACTTTGCTGCGGGATTCCACTTGAATAGGTGATGGAGATAGGGATGAGGGAGAGGACTGAGGAAGAGAGTCTCTCTCATGTCTCAGGGGCATGACTGCCTGAGGGAGTCAGCAGAAGTCTGTAAGGATGCCAGGGTCAGCATGAAGCTTGATCAGAGCTGTGCATCTCTCTCTCTCTCTCTCTCTCTCTTTTGGCACCTGAGCTGGGAACTGCTGGCAGTAGTAATGGTAGATCTCTGGTTATCCCACCACCATGGATATTACTATGCTCATTCCATGTAGCTAATCCTGTCACAGCCTACACCCCATTGGCTGTCTTGGGTTCAAAGGTTTCTTGTGTCAAGCATCAAGAATCATCAATGGATGGTAAAATCGCTGGCTAACAGATGGGGAGCAGCGGCTTATGTGGTCTAAGCAATGACCCTGCAGGTTATTTATTAATGACAAAAGGAAAAATGTACGTTTACTATGGAGAGATCTGGGGGACACTACCTTAACCATGTGCTCAAACTTAACATCCCCAATAATGAAACAATCTGACATAATGTGACTTCTGATATCAGAAGAGAGACACAATACCAACTATGTAGTATTTCTGCCAGAAAAGTTTAACCTAAATCTCATCATGAGGAACAATCAATCATACAAATTCAGAAAATGGGATGTTCTAGAAGTCAGGTGGCATGAATTATTAAAAACGACATAAAAATCCATGTCATAAAAAGAATAGTTGGGGCAACTGCAGTAGTCCACACTTATCCTCAGTTCAGTTTCACTTTCTGTGGTTTCAATTACCTGTGGATTACCACTGTCTGATATAGGTGAGTACAGTACAAAAAGATATTTTGAAAGAGTCCACATTCACTTTTATTACAGTATATTGTTATAATTTTTCTGTTTTATTACCAGTTATTGTTAACCTATTACTGTAGCTAATTTATGAATCAAACTTTATCATAGGTATGTACATACAGAAAAAAACAGTATATATAGGGTTTGGTACTATCCACAATTTCAGGTGTTCACTGTGGGTCTTGAAGCATATCCTGTGTGGATAAGAGGGAATCACTGTGTTTAGGTGAAAGGCACATAATAAATGATTACAGAGAATAAACTGTAATTAGATCTAAGATTTTTTTTAAAAAAATGAAACTATGAAGTTAGAATGCTTAGGGGGACAACTATAGAAAATTTTGAATATTAGATGATATTAATAAGTTAGTATTAATTTAATTAATAAATTAGCATTAATTTTCTTAGGTGAGATAATGATGTGATGTTGGGCTTCTACTCTTTATCTCCAGGCCTTTGTTAGTGCTCTTTTTGGTAAAAAGTTGCGACAAAGCAATCAGGAGCCTGGGCTGGTCATATCGAGAAATTGTGGTTATATAGAGCAATTCCTTTATTGTTAGGTGATGCATATTTAAGTACTTAGGAATAAATATTATGGTAACTGAAACTTCTGAATTCTTGAACAAAAAAAGTGTGTGTGTGTGTATGTGTGTGTGTGTGTGTTGTGTAGAGAAGGGCCAGAGAAATGTGGCAAAATGTGAACAATTGCTGAATCTAGGTAAAGGTCATACGGATTTTATTCTGCATTTTTGAAGTTTTTAAATATTAAAAGTGGGTAGAAGCATGCAAGGATCTGAAAACTGTCTCACTTAAAACTACCCATGTCTATATCTCTTTGTGAAGTTTAAAGTACCCCAGAGGTGCACAGTTAACCTTGCCATCCAAACATCTAACTTTCTTGCTTTTGCCTTTCTCATGCACTGTAGGTTAAGCTGTTGTCTTCCTGCTCCCAGAACATATAGAATGTACCTTCTGAGAATGCAAAGATTTGCAGATTCAAGTTCCTGGAGAGACGTCTCCACTATTAAGGACCTCTAGATGAGAGAGGAGGGAGGAATGGTACTAGAGAGCAGGGAAGTCTGTCTTGGGAGCTTGTTAGCAGAAAGTGTATAGAGGCCTCTGGCAAGTGAGATGATCCTAGAGGATCATCTTTTAGCAAAGACAGAGAGAAGATGAATTATTGATCTCCACTTTCTGGAACTTTTCTCCTTCCATTTTAGCATCCCTTCATTAAATATTCTCATTTCATTTATGTTTATTTTACTAAACTTTTACTAAGCGCCTGTCACATGCCAGGCAACAGTCTAGGCCCTGCATATACCGAGATGGATGAAAGACGATTCTTGTCCTCAAGCCACAACCTCACCTATTTCCAGTTTCCATCACACTGAGTGAAAAAAATAAAGTCAGACTTATTGAGTTGACCCTCTGAAGTCAGGTAGAAACAGGTGAAAACTAACTCTAAGGAGTGATTTCAGTGGCATCTTTTTTTTTTTGAGGCATCCTTGATCAGTAGGAGTGTGGGAGGTGGAGGCTGCTTTACACCCAGGGCTGGAGAGCTTCCTCAGCCCAGAGTCGCCAGTTGCCCCCTCTGTCTACATATTACACTCCATCAGGGAAAGAATACCAGGCAAAGATAGCTGAACCCAGCTTCCAGATATTTGGGATAAGGAACAGACTGAAAGCTCTGGGAGAAAAAGCTATCTTTTTAGAGAACAGAAAATAGTTCTATCTCTTTAGACAACAGAAAATAGTTCCATATACGGAAATGTCTGTGAACCAAAAGGTCAAGTGAGTAGTTCAGAGCCTCCTATGAAAGTGGCTTGACCTACATAGGCCAGCTACCAAGGAAGCTGGCATCCTTTATTTCTGAGGTGTGTCTCTCTTTTCTTTTTACATTTTAATGATCCTGGATACTAACTCATTTCATCATGGTATTTAATACATTAGACTGAGAAGGAATGTATCTTTCCCATATTTTTAACAATAGGCCTTAAGGGGCTTTGAGCAGTACACTCCAAATGTTGATTTAACTATGAATGAATGATACTTATGACAAAAGAGTTAGGTTGCAACTATAAATCTTTAGACCTAACCTGTCAGTCCAGACCTAAGTAGAAAACCTGTGTGGGTATTTCAGATCATGCTTTGTTCTGGAATGACACTTTTATTACTGTGCTCCAATCTTAACTTTTATTGTCTGAATTCTGGCCAGGCTTTCCTTCCTGACTTGCTCCCTCTTCTCTCACTAATCTTACACTATCATTGTGCTGCTTTCAGGATTCCAGATATCTGGTAGTTTTCAGATAAAAGCTAATGAATGCGTATAATATCATGAGTATAATGAATACAATGTCAGAGATTGTTGTTGTTACATGGGAGGAAAATATTTCAAAGAATGAAGGAGGGCATGTTATACATCATCCATGCATAGGCTAGGTTTGTTGTTACTCTGTTATGTCACAATATTGCCATTTCTGTAATACCGTTTTGGAGACTTATACTAACACTTGTGTTTTATGGAAATTACAGGATGTCCTACAATTATTAAATTCACTAGGTCTAATTTATTTAAAGGATATTTTCACTGTCTTTGAAATCTTCTTTTTCATTTTGTCAATGCACGCAAACTAGAGAAATGAACTGAAGCAGTGATTTAATAATGCTACGAAGAAAGTTAAAGTTCTAACCAAATCCATGGAGAATTTTAGCGGACATAGTTTTCCACTTGAATTTCCCCTTCATTTTCCTCAGATAATGGAAAAAGGCTATACAACAACTAGATCTCACCTAAGAGGACAATTTACCTTGTGATTCAATGGCAACAAAATTGCCTTCAACCTCAGTGTTAAATTAGTATATCAGGTCCTATCTTATTTAATTACTTTCTAATATAACTGTGTTTTACAACAAAACCACGTTCAAAAAAGAGCTAAATAGAAATCAGTCACCTCCATCCAGGCAGAAAGGTTTTAAAATTGGTACAACTTTCATCTTCTGCTATCTGCTTGCCCTCCACACTGACTCTTCCTTTAGAAGCACTCTCAATAATTGAGGAAGGGGCCACATGATTCCCTGTGGTTCATATAATGGAGCAGAATAAGAGGACAGAATTACTTGAGCCACTAATAACCTTGCAGGGAAACAGTGTTTTTATGAACACTGGATGGGCACCAGAAACATGGAATAAGGGATTCCAGATAAATTCTCTTTTAAAGTTTTGCTCTGTCACTTAGGCTGGAGTGCAGTGGCATGATCATAGCTCAGTGTAGCCTCAACTCCCAGGCCCAAGTTATACTCCCGCCTTAGCCTTCTGAGTAGCTGGGAGTACAGGTGCGTGCCACTACACTTGGCTAATTTTTACAATTGTTTTTTTTTTTGTAGAAATGGGGGTTTGGCTTTGTTGCCCAGGATGGCTCAAACTCCTGGCCTCATGTGATCCCCCCACCTTGGCCTCCAAAAGCACTGGGATTATAGGTGTGAGCCACCACATCTGGCTCCAGATAACAATTTAACTTTTTTCAGGGAGACAGTAGCTACAGATCGTTGTGAGCTCACTGTGTGCCAGGCCCAAAAGCTAAATATTTTACAAACCTTATCTGTAAAGCAGGTATAAAGTAGGTATTAACATACATTTTACAAAAGAAGACAGGAACTTTGAGAGAAGTTAAGTAAATTTCCCACTATCAAATACCTTGAAAGTCAAGGTGGGCTGGGCGCGGTGGCTCACGCCTGTAATCCCAGCACTTTGGGAGGCCGAGGCGGGTGGATCACAAGGTCAGGAGATCGAGACCATCCTGATTAACACGGTGAAACCCCGTCTCTACTAAAAATACGAAAAATTAGTCGGGCGTAGTGGCGGGCGCCTGTAGTCCCAGCTACTTGGGAGGCTGAGGCAGGAGAATGGCGTGAACCCAGGAGGCGGAGCTTGCAGTGAGCCAAGCCACTGCACTCCAGCCTGGGCGACAGAGTGAGACTCTGCCTCAAAAAAAAAAAAAAAAAAAAAAAAAGAAAGTCAAGGTGAGGTTTAAACTAACATTGTTGTCTTGACACCAGTGCTCTTCTAGTTGATGTTGATTTGCTCAGTGTTGGGTCACTTTTTATAGTTGTGAGAGGACAAAAACTGTTACAAGATTTTGCCACATCCTTTCCAAACTCATCCACTAACAAGAGTTTTACCTCTTTAGTTCTATCACCTTTGATCTGGAAAACATGGAGAATACAAAGAGGAACATGCTGCTTGGATATGGGAGAAACATTTCAAAGAGTTTTGAGAAAGAGAAATGGGAGAATCTGTGGCATGTGGGGAAACTGGATAGCTGGATAGAAAAAGAAGGCAAGAATCACCCTTGTGGTATTTGAAAAACTCAAGAAACCATCTTGAATTTCCTTGGGATTATTTTTGGTTGCCAGATTGTGTCTCCTGAGACACAGTGTCCCCACGGAGACTCTTGCATGTGGGTCACGGAGAATAAACATAATATCATAAAGTTTAGCTGTTTTTATCTAGTAGAATTCCTAGTGGAGCTGGAGAATTCAGATTGGGAAGCCAGAGCTGCTCCCCAAGAAAGAAACCTCTGGAATAAGAGATTAAAATGTTTATCTCACGGTATAGTGGAAGGGTCCCCAAAAGAAGTGAAGAGCTCTCTCTCTGTGATCTCATTATTACTAGTAAAGCCAAAAAATTATAATATGCTTACTGAGATTGAATTTCTAGTGGAAAATGACAAACAGATAAATTTTGTGTTCAGATCAAAAGTGCCTAGGCCCCGTGGCAGCACAGGAGATAAGGTGCCCTGGGGAAGTAAGAGTAGGGATTTATCGATATCATTATCTATTTCTATCAAAAAAGAAGTTGAAAAAGAAAAAAAATGGATGTTGAATTAACACAAACTAAAACACTGGGGATTGGAGTCAAGTTTAAAAAAAACTCACCAAAGTCTAGGGAAGTTTCACATGATACCTGGGTTATCTTTTGGAATCACGACTGTGATATTTAAATGGAGGTGCATTTCCTTGCCACATCTCTGACAACAACATTCCATCACTCGGAATCGGAATCAAGCCAAGAGCATACCTTCACTGTGACAGCCAAGCTGTTGGACATGAGTGCCTCTGCACAGCCACGATGGTCCAGGTAATGTTGCCAAGCTTCCAAGTGTCAAAGTGCTCAGCTAAGACAATGAACCAAACTGAAAGTAACAATCAAGCCTTTTAAAACTCACTGTAGCAATGCAAGCAAGCTGTCCAAAAGAGAAGCACTGGCTCCTCAGTATTCCACTTTTCTTCAAGGAAGGACACTGCTGAGGATCAGATGACATGCAGCTCAGACAGGAAAAGTCACCTCGCTGCTAAGGAGCCCAAAACTAAGGGCTCCTGCCTCTTTATGGACATGGAGGGCCAGGGATAGAGACAGTGAGAAAGGTTAGGAGTGAAAAAGTACTGAGTTAAAATGGAGAAAAGTGCCCTAACCAAGATCCCAAGTGAGGAGGACTTGGCAGAGCCAGATGATTAGGCAGAGCAAACCCAGAGATAAAGATGTGGGTGTAACCATTGGATACACATAGCCAGAAAGATGGGATCAATAGACACTGTGGACTCCCAGGGCAGGGAAGTGAGGGAAGGGAGCAAGGGCTAAAACACTACTTATTGGGTACTATGCTCACTACTCGTATGACAGGTTTAGTCATACCCCAAACCTCAGCATCAGCATCATGCACTATAGCTTTGTAACAGACCTGCACATGTACACCCTGATAGTAAAATAGAAGTTGAAAAAACAAAAACAACAACAACAATATATATATATGGGCATAAATAGTTTATTTCGTAGAGACAAAAAAAACCAGCACACTCTCTAACATATAGTATAGCCTAGTATGTCAAGTATGTTTGGTGTGGACACAGGAGCAAGTTCTTTGTTTGTTTGTTTGTTTTTAAAAGGACAAGTGAAAAAAGCACTCTATGAGTAAAAACACCCAATTGTTTTGGTTATAGGAAAGGACTAGCATCTTCTGGCAGGTCGTACATGTGTAGGAAACTATTTTGCTCCTCAAAAAAGATGACCATGAAATGCTTTGGCGTGACAAGCTTTGGCAGTACTTGTAAGAGAGAAAGCTTGAAGAGGGAAGCTGAGGTGAGGAGGGCCACCACTAAATGATGCTTCTTTGCAGACAGGAGACAGTGACACAGAACAGGGCCTTGACTTTGAGCATATAGGAAATGGAGCAGAAGAAATTCGAATTTCCTTTAGGTCACTTTGGAATCTCTGCTGCAGTTGATGTTTTAACAACTTCCCATTCTGCAGCCTCCCAGGGCCCGCTGCGGACATGTACTAGTCCAGTTAGCCCCTTGAATAGCCGGATTTGAATGCTGGCAGTCCAGTTTAGAAAGCCAAGGAGATATTGTCCTCATGTCTAAGCAACCAAGCAGAGTAAGAAAGCAACCCCTGCAGAGGCTCTGCTGGTACAGAAGCTCCAAAGGTTTTTTGAGTTTTAAATTAATAATTGTTTTCAGAGATGGCTAGGCTGCGAACTATGTGTCCTTAGGACCCCTTCAAATTTATGTTTGACATCTCTCTCCTAAGCATGACTCATATTTGAAAGATCACCAAGCCTGCTTGCGCTGAAATATCTAAATTATGCAAGAGGATACTTGTAATGCCTTTCAAGCTAAATGGTAGTGTTCTGTCGACCTGGTTATTTCTCTTTGGATAATTCAGAAATTTTGCCTCCCATAGGTTTTATGTAAAAAAGAAAACCAGAGCATGACAGCATTATCTTCTACGTGTTCTTTCCAGACAGGGAAAATTAAAGATTAGCCTACAGATTCGTGTGAATGACAAAAGGTATCTCTGGATATGCATAACTGCTATTATAAACAACCCAGATTCCTCCTTTGAAAAGTATACCGAAATGATTTGAATTTACTTAAAAAGTTATTTGTTCCATTCTTGATAATTAACATGAAAGGTCACATACTCTTGATTAAACGAAAGTATTACAAAAGTATTCTTAGAACAAAGGAAGTTAGTACTAAGAAAATGCGTCGTTCTGCTTTTTATAGCCTACTTTTCCTTGAACTGGAGAATGAGAGGTCCTGAAAACAGGGAACTAAATATCAAGCTAATTGTACTGATATGTGAACCCACAGCTAATGGATTGAATAGGGGTAGGCTCTTAAAAACAACCATAGCTACTTGCTTTTGGTCTCTCTGTGTCATAACATTCCTAAGCTTTTCACTGGTTCATCTGTTATGCCAACATTTAAGCTCTACTAGTATTCTCCTTCCTAACAACACCAAAACGAGCAGCCAAAATACTTTGTGGCAGTTAGCGGGAATGTAAATTAGTACAGCCACTGTGGAAAATAGTATGGAGGTTCCTAAGGCAACTAAAAATAGAACTGCCATAAGATTGAGCAATCCCACTGCTGGATATACAGGCAAAAGAAGGAAAATCAGTATATCAAAGAGATAACTACTTCTCATGTTTATTGTGGCACTATTCACAACAGCCAACATATGGAAGCAACTTGTGTCTGTCAATGGATGAATTGATAAAGAAAATATTATATATAAAAAAACATATATGTACATTATATATATAAAACATATATGTATATAATACATATAAAACATATATGTATATAATATATAACATATATGTATATAATATATAACATATATATGTATATAATATATATATAACATATATATAATAACATATACACACACAATGGAATAATATTCAGCCATAAAAAGGAATGAAATTCTGTCATTTGCAGCAACATGAATGCGCTTGGAGGCCATTATGTTAAGTGACATAAGTCATGCACAAAAATACAAATATCGCATGTGAAATTAACAAGCTGTTTTTGCTCCAATGCCCATTTTCAGTTTATTCCAACTTTTTAATCTCCCGCCACATCTCCAGGCAAATACACAAGGTGGAAAGATGTGGACAGTCATTCATTCCATAATCTTGTGCATGATGAGTGCTCTCTCATTTCTATGGAAAGTGGGGATGAGGCAGAGAGAAATGGAAGGTGAAAAGGGATTGAGGATGAGTAGCACAGGAGGAGAAAATAGAGACAGGTAGAGTAGGAGGAAACTGGGAAATGTGTCACCGTGGCTTTTATAAGCCATAAGTAAGCCTTGCTGTACCTGAGCGAACACACACACACACACACAAACACACTACCCTTCACTCAACTTGGCTTTATACTTTTGTAAGGCTAAAAGCAGAGTTAAAAAAGAGAGAGACAGGCCGGGCGTGGTGGCTCACGCCTGTAATCCCAGCACTTTGGGAGGCTGAGGCAGGTGGATCCCTTGAGGTCAGGAGTTCGAGACCAGCCTGGCCAACATAGTGAAACCCCATCTCTGCTAAAAATACAAAAATTTAGCTGGGCGTGGTGGCAGGTGCCTGTAATCCCAGCTACTTGGGAGGCTGAGGCAGGAGAATCGCTTGACCCCGGGATCCAGAGGTTGCAGTGAGCCAAGATGGCACCACTGCACTCCAGCTTGGGGGACAGAGAGAGACTCCATCTCAAAAAAAAAAAAAAAAAAAGAGAGAGAACATGGATGGAGTTGGAGGGAGGCCATTATCCTAAGTGAACTAATGCTGGAACAGAAAGCCAAATACCACATGTTCTTACTCATAAGTGAGAGCTAAATAATGAGAACACATGAACACAAAGAGGGGAACAACAGACACTGGGGCCTACGTGAGGGTAGCGGGTGGGAGGAGGAGGGAGAGGATCACAAAAAATACCTATCAGGTACATGTTTATTAGCTGGTGACAAAATAATTTGTACACCAAATCCCTGTGACATGCAGTTTACCTATATAACAAACGTGCACATATACCCATGAACCTAAAAGTTAGAAAGAGAGAGAGAGAAAGAGGTAAGTCTGATAGCAGACTATTTTGTCATATAGTTGGTAAGGCTTATCTTTTTACTGAAAAAAGTCCTCTTCTTGGCTAATAAATTTTATGCTGCATCTTGAATAAGGTGTTTTCCCTAATTACGTAACCAACTGTGAGGAAGCAGTACTCTTAAAAACAATATATTTTAACAATATTGTATCTCCTAATGTCTTATACAAATATTTATTGAATGAATCAGTGAATGCAAGCTGAGTAGCATTAATATAAACACACGTGTACAGATGTAAGCATCTTTTAATGATGGTCCTTGGGTGCATAATAGCCACTAACAGCAGTTCCCAGACTTTGCTGCATGTTAGAGTTATCTGGAAAAATCCAGATGCTCAGGTCATGCCTTGTAATAATTGAGTTACAGTTGTCTGAAAGTGGCAAAGAGAAACCTGTATTTCTTAAAGGTCCCCATGTGAATCCAGTGTGCAGCAAAGTTTGAGAACTCCTGTCCTAATTGATTTCTAACTCTGAAGGATAATTAACTATAATATGTAAATAACTTTGTTTGCATATATGATGCTCAGATTTCTAACAAGATCACATATTTTTAAAAAGCTAGTCTTATATTAACATGCATTTCTAGTGAGTTTTTGATATTGTGAAGGTAATTTCAAAAGGATTAATAACTCAAAAACCCTTGAGTGTGCACTGCATGAGTTCGGCAGTGACATAGTATCTAGCATTGCTGTTGGCTAGTATTCCAGAGACTGGTATCCCAAAGAGCTTGTCTTCCTATGGTAAACACCATCTAAAGACAGAAGACGAAGAATCATGCAAGGAGGTAGAGGTCAACTGGGAAATAAGTAACAACTGAAAGAATGTAAAAATCAACTCGCAGGAGAGAAATTATGAGTATATTATAGTCTTAGGAATTTAATAGCAGAATATAAGGTGACATGTTATATCCTGCCATGTCACTGTCCCCAGGACATGCCACTTATAAAAAGTAATATGAGGAGAATATGTAGGCTCATTACCTGATCACCTACTATTTTTAATCTGTTTTATTTTTAATTGGCAAATAATATTTACATATATTTATGGAGTACAAGGTGATGTTTCAATACACGCATATATTGTGGAATGATCAAGTCAGTCAAATTGGCATATCCATCACCTCAAATATTTATCATTTCTTTTTGGTGAGAACATTTAAAACGCGGTGGCTCATGCCTGTAATCCCAGCACTTTGGGAGGCTGAGGTGGGTAGATCACCAGGTCAAGAGTTTGAGACCAGCCTGACAAACATGGTGAAACCATGTCTCTACTAGAAGTACAAAAACTAGCCGGATGTGGTGACATGTGCCTGTAATACCAGCTACAGGAAGCTGAGGCAAGAAAATCGCTTGAACCTGGGAGGTGGAGTTTGCAGTGAGCCGAGTGCACTCCAGCCTGGGCAACAGAGCGAGACTCTGTCTAAAAAAAAAAAAAAAAAAATCCTCTCTTTTAGCTATTTTGAAATATACATTATTGTTAACTGCAGTCACTGTGTGGTGTAATAGAACATCAGAACTTACTCTTCCTACCATACACAGCATTTTACACATATTATCATGATTAATCCTGTCATTAATTCTATAAAATATGATTGTTTCCATTTTCCAGATGAAGAAATTGAGGCTGAAAGAGGTTAATTTCCTAAGATAATAGAGCCAGGATTCACATTCAAATCTAACAGGTTCTGGGATTCGTATTTTCCATTGCACAGAAGCATAAAACATTGCCCTTCCCCTCTCCCCAATATTCCCTCCATATCTTCTTATATGGGTGGAAAATCTGTGTGCTCTGTGGGTGGCAACAGTTGGTGTCTTTAAGAGAGCAGGGTTACTAAATACTAACTTTAACCGGAACTGAGAACATCTGTTTCTGAGGGCTGCATTGTGTAGCTGGGTGGAGGCAGTCGTGTTGGTGAGGTTTGATCTCCCACGTTCAAGGAAATGGGAAAAGCTCAGCAAAAAGCATTTACTGATTTGAATGAGTTCCAGTGACTGGAGAAAATAAGCATCTCTGACATCAGTTTTTCCCAAACCCACAGCAGTTTAGTCTTCATACGTTCTTCCGGAGACCAGAGAAAATGTTTGTTCCCACATTTCCAAAAGCACTTAGGGAGGGACGATGCAGTCTGCCAGAAGCGGTTCTGCCTCTGGGACTGAGTCCCCTTCTGGGACATTTTTAGAACTTCCGCCCGCCATGTGTGAGGGCGGGTGGTGAAGTTCTGGTGGCCGGTTCTGAGGAGCTCACGTGACTCACTGCTGTGCCTTCTGTGGGTCTCCAGCTGCGCCCTTGACTTGCATCATTAGCTGTCCTCATCCAAGAGGTCTGAAGATTCATCAGACTGTAAGCTTGCACTCCATTTCCTTTTGATTGCATCATGTCATTAGCTTACTGAGAAGACAATGACTATTTCCATGAGAAAGGTCCATTCTGCCACCACGGCTGTTACCAGTAAGCAGCTGGCACCCTGCTGGTAGGCAGGGTAGAGTCCTCTGTTGTGTATATAAGATGGTGGAGGAATTACTGAAGCAACTTCCTCACTTCAAGTTTCCTTGATTTTCATGATTACAATGGCCTTTACTTTCATTCTTCTCTATTTTTCTATGGTCATACTTGTTCTTTACATCAACTGGAGATGTTCTGCAGCAGAAACTAGTATGCTGTTTTCTGATCATAGCCTCTTCTCCCTTTAACTCTGTTATTCGTAAGATGTCACTTTAAGCAAATGAAGTTTTCTAGTCCCTCTGCAACTGCCTTTTTTGCCCAAATGCCACCCCCTCCTACTTTACTTCTTTATGTGTGCAGGCTTTATCCATGAGGTATTGTTTAATCCACTTCATCCTCCTGCCAGAATCTCCAACATCCCAGCTCTCTTTTCTGCCCTAAATATCCAACCTGTAAGTACTAAACCGGGGTGCCATCCAACTGTCTGCCTTCTACAACCACTTATTGAAACACACACACACACACACACACACGCACACGCACACAGAGTTATGGGCATTGGTATTAGTATAATTGCTTGTATCCAACTTGAGTGGATATTCACCACCACTCCCCAATTTTTTTGTGTGTGAATGTGTGTGCCCCTAATAAGCTTCCTCTCTCAGTACTCATGGTGGACATTCCAGCAAGTTCTGGAATGGAGCACAAGGTGATGTTTCAATACATGTATATATTGTGGAATAATTAAATCAGTCAAACTGGCATATCCATCACCTCATATATTTATCTTTTCTTTTTGGTGAGAACATTTAAAATCCTCTCTTTTAGCTGCAAGTGTCTCTGCACACTTGTCCTAGAGAATAATAATGACTATTCTCTAGGGGCAAACTTCCTATCCTAGAACCTCTCTCCTATGCTGCCTCTTCAAGTCTCTCCTCCTGCACTCACCACTCCTTTTCTCTATTCTTAGGACAAGTTCTGATCTTCTCCCTATCCAGAAAAAAATCTCTTTATCTGTCCTCTAGACTCCATTCCTGCCTGTCTCTTCCAGGACCTTACTCCATTAATTACTTCATTTCTCTTCTAGAGTCAAACTTTTTCTCCAATATCGTTCATTTTAAAATTTAAAAAACAAAACAAAACTTCCTTTACTCTGCATCTCCTCTAGCCATGCTTGTCTAGCAAACACATAAGGTATTGTTCCAATTTTTTCACAACTCATTTAATATTCCTAGTGACACTATTAAACATTCCCTTTCTCAGTTTCATATTTGAGACATCTGAGACACAGAGAAGTCAAGTAACCTTCCTGAAGTCACCTAGTTTATTAATTAATGTCAGAGCTAGGAATCGGACCCAGGAAGTCTGGCCTAGAGGCCACCGGGCTGTTCCGTACTCCCCCTTCAACATTCTATCTCCTCCTTTTACTTCTCAACCAACCTTTTCAAAACATGGGCACTACTTACACTTTCTACATTGCAAATTGTCTTCTGTTTCTGCAGTCCTCTGAAATTGTTGCTTAGGGACACTGGTGACTAACTTCCAGCTTGCTCAATCCAAGAGACATGTTTTTTCCCTTTCCTCTCCACTCGCTCACCCTTTCTCTTGTTCCTTCAATGCACAGAATTAGGTCAGTCATAATCCTGGTTCATGCCATATTTATTATTGGTCATTCAATGCCCATTTACCTTTAGTTAATTTTGATAAAGTATTTTTAAAATATAGCAATGAAATAAAAGTCAAGGCCTCAAAAATAACCTACCCCTAACTATGCTCAAACCACCATTTCATTCCCCTTACTCCCTTCACCCAGGTAACTCATTATATTAAATGCTATGTTCATCACTCCTTTATTTTAGTTTTGAACATTTTTTAAAAGAGTATCATACTATATACAATTCTCCTAGAAACTGTTTTCAATTAATGTTATATGGCTAAGATTCATCCATACTGTTGCATGTCAATTGATTTCATTAATTTTTACTGCTATATAATAACTAGTCAAATATATGCAAATATAACACATTTTATTCATACATTTTCCTACTGATGGACATTTGAATAAAAGACATCTCTAGACCTTATGTTATTACTCTGGTGTTTGGTGATATTTGTTGACATCTCCTCCCTTTTTGAAAACCACCGCTCCTTTTTCATTTTCTTCCAGTTCTTCTTTAATGTGACTGTTTCTTTGTAGTCACCTTCATTGACTCATCTATCTCCTCCTGCCACTTAAATATTGATGTTGCTCAAAGTTCTGTCTTTAGTTCTTTCACTTTCTATTTCATATGTTATTCTGATGCAACCATGGAAAGTGAAAGTCCATGGTATCTGTGTGGGCTGTGAGCTGTGAGTTTCTAAATTTATTTTTTTATTTTTATTTTTTGTTTTCATTTTTGGTTTTTTTCTTTTTTCTTTCTTTTTTTTTTTTTAGACGGAGTCTCGCTCTGCCACCAGGGTGGAGTGCAGTGGCGTGATATCGGCTCACTGCAACCTCTGCCTCCCGAATTCAAGTGATCCTCCTGCCTCAGCCTCCTGAGTAGCTGGGACTACAGGTGTGTGCCACCTTGCCCAGCTAATTTTTTTTATTTTTAGTAGAGATGGAGTTTCACCATGTTGGACAGGATGGTCTTGATCTCTTAACCTTGTGATCTGCCCGCCTCGGCCTCTCAAAGAGCTGGGATTACAGGTGTGAGCCACCACGCTGGGCCTCTAAATTTATTTTTAATCCTACATACCTCTCCTGAGGCAGAGTCTTATATTAAACTACTCACCTAACTTGGCCTCAGTTTTCTCACTTGTAAAATGGAAGGGACAATAATATCCACCTCTTGGTGATGACAGTACTGAAGGAGATGGCCTGTAAACTATAGAGTACAGCTTCTAGAACAAAGAAGGGTTTCACAAATGAAAACTATTTTATTACTATTGTTCTGTAGTTTACCACATGCGTTCATGTCCCAGATTTTCCTCAACACAGACAACAGAAATGTAAGGGCATCATGCAGGAGTGCAGTTGAAGTGGATGGTCAGAGACTACTGCCTCAGAGACTAGTCTTGGTAATTGCATATAGGCTGCAATTCTGGTCCCAAATGGGAAAATGAAAAATGCGCTGTCCTGTAGCCTAGCTATTCAAGCTTGCCTATCAGAACAGTGGGAGCCTCAAAAGGTGAAAGTAGTCTTTCCTTAATTTCCTTAAAGCTCAGCCCAAATTTTAACTATGGAAAGATAGAACATTAGGAGATGCCAGCAAAGGTACCTAGATTAAAAGAAGAAACAAACTTGGATTCCAAATGCTTCAAATTATCTCAAAGTCATGACGTTTAACCATAATTTTCATAACCAGGCACAAGATGACTGAAAAAGTGGCCAGTGCTCTCATATCATTAGGTGCTAGTCAAGGAGGGTTATAAAGGATCTTTTCTCACTATTTCTTGCTATGAATTTGATGTTGTAAATGGATAGGCTACATTTATGACCTCGAGAAGACTTACACATGAATAAAATTTAAAGGAGCATCTGCTATGCATTTCTTCTCTTTTCCCAAACTGAAGCCTGATGGGGCCATAGACTCTGGCTGGGATGCAATATTGTAGAAGCCTAAGTTGATGGTCACTTGTCAAAGGGAATGATATAAAACATAGCAACCCGGTGAAATTTAAAAAAGGAAAAACACTTGGTTAACATTCACTTCTAAGACTTTGTCATAAGGAACCAATCAGAGATGGATGCAAGAATTTACAAGCAAGCATGTTCATATCAGCATTGTAATATCAATAAATTGGTAACAGCCCAAATGTCCAAGAATAGAACATAAATTAAATAACTTCTGGTATAGCTATATGACTGAAAAAGAATTGCAACCAAATGCTAACATAAAGACATGTCCTTAACTGTAGTTATTGCCATGATAAAATACTTATGATATAATCTTAAGTAAGAAGAAAGCCATAAAGCAGAACGTAGAAAGTAATGGCAGTTTGGTAATGAAAAAAATAAGTACATATATATATGAATCATTGGGGGGATATAGCAAAATATTAGTAATGGTGGTCTCTAAGAGGTGTGATTGCTGGATATATTAAATTTTTTCTGTATTTAAAATATCTTATTTACATTATTCATTATTAATATAATTTTATAATTAAAATTATCTTCAAAATTAAAACATGAAACATAAAGAAAAAAATAGCTGGGCAGAAGGTGAGTTTATAGGCACAAAACAGAAAGGATGAAGAGAAGAAAGACCTTTAAAAAGGGAGCACAATTCAAAGAGGCAGAAGTTGGAGCAACTTTCAGCTGAAAACAGGGTATCAGCAGCCTCAACTCTGGTCAGAGAGGGGAACACCTGCTCATATTATTATGCCAGAATATATGGGGAATATCAGGTCATAGAATCTGACTGTCTAGGACTCATATCAAAAAGTCTAGCTGGTGAATTGGAACATGCATATGTGAGAGTTAAACTATTTGTTAATAGCATACAATAGTATTAAAAGCACTTCGTTTCTAGAAAAGGAGGGGGAGTAACGGGAACAAGGAAGCACAATAATAGCATAACATAAACCTGCCTGACATGATTCATCCCAAATGCTCTCTAAACTTTCCGGAGTTAAAATTCGGTTTGTCGGGTGGGGAGGTATATATCTGTCTATGAGTGTGGATGTGTGTGTGTGGATGTGGATGTGGATGTATTTGTGTGTGTGTGTGTGTGTGGATGTGTATATGCATTTGTTGGGGGATTATTTCCAAAACATTTTCTTCGGAAGGTAAGTGGTAGGGACAAGATCTTGAACTGGTGTAGCTGCCCAAGAAAGCGGTGTGGCTCTACTTATATCAGATGAAATAGACTTTAAAACAAAAATATTATTAGTGATGAAGACCATCACTATATACAAATGAAAGTTTCAAATTACTAAGAATATAGAGCAATCTTAAGCATATATGCATCTAATAAAAGTATTGCCATACATAAAGCAAAGTTGATATAATTGTAGGAATAAAATTATTAACTCATTATCATAGAAGGTGATTCAACATATCACTCTCCATTACTAAGTTAGACACATCAATCAGCAAAGATATAGAAGATCTAAATAATACAAAAAAACCATTTTTGATCTAATAGGCACATGTAGATTTCTACATCTGATAGAGAAAATACATTTTTTTCAAGTACACACAGAAATTGATCATGCACTAAGCCATAATGAAAGCCTCCACACATTTTAAAGAATCAGAATCACATAGAGCATGATTTCTGACCACAAGTGTAAGTTACAAATTCATTTTAAATATATTAATAGGTAAACCTCACATATTTAGAAAAAAAACAAATTTCTATATAATTCATGGTCTATAAAATAAATTATAATAAAGATTTTCAAAGACAGTACTGTATAATATTTTAACAGACTAACAAAATTTGTAGATATAGAAAAAAATGGTGTTTTGAAGAAAAGATGTAACCATAAATAATTGTATTAGAAAACCAAAGGAAGAATTTTAAAAAAAGAGCTAAATGTGCACCTTAAGAGACAAGAAAAGAAAAAAAATAGAATAAACCCCCAAAAGTAGAAGGAAAGATATAATTAAAATAGCAGTAGAAATCAATGAAATAGAAAATAAATATATAATAGAAAAAAACACAAAAGAAAAAGGGTGGTTTTTTCTTAAAGAAACTAATAAAATAGACCAAACTCTGAGAAGATTAATCACAAGAAATTAGAAAAAGCACACATTAATAATATGGAAAAAAAGAGAATATGCAACTACAGATATAGCAGAGAGTTAAAAAAGATAAAGTAATATTAGTAACAATTATAAGTGAACAACTTTAAAAACTTAAACAAAATGAAGAAATTACTAGAAAAGTATGATAAACCAGAAATGACTCAACATGAAACACAAATGTTTATCTATTTCCAAATTGTTTATGTGTAAGAGCACTTTCTTCCTACAATATCAACTCCAATCTAAGTTTCTGGAGGGTAAGAGATAGCTATGAACAACTTGGACCACAGAATAAAGAGCTATCAACAGGAAGTAGGTAGACTGGAGGTGGGGGGTGGGGTAGGTCCTAAGCAAAGTTTTGAAACATAGATAGGCATTCATACTGTAGGATGGTCAACAGGTGAGATGCTGGCTACCACCCATGGATGCTTCTCGAAGGAGTACAATGCAAAGGAAAACCCATGCAGCTCCCCAGCTGCATACATGCGATGTCCTCAAATGGAGATCCTAAGGTTGATGGTTTCAAATTCAACCCCCACAAAATTTCCTGGTGTTGGCAATTAGTGATGCTTAGTTGCATGAATGCATGAACGTAGATTGCTTCTTCATGTTGACTTCACTCTTCTCGATTTATGCTTTCCCCTTTCTTGGAATCTCTCTTCTCTCCCCATTCCCCATTCTTGGTCTAGTAGATGTTAGGAGAAGGAGGAAACAGTTCCTCTATTCTTCCAAATCTTTCAGTTTACAGCTTCCCCTCAGTTTTTAAATTCACAGCCCAGAGATGCTGCTTCTGTGGTTTTTCTCTGAGACTTTACCCTACCTAAGGCAATAGGTGACACATGATGTCCTAGGCAAGAACAGGACTGGGATAACCTCAGGATTTGGAAGGAGAGGAAGCAGGGGGAAAAGGAGCTCGTCTATTAGTCATTTGGAGTAGCTTCCTGCCACATGTGTAAATAATAGCTAGAAGACAAAGTGTCATGTGCCATAATAGAAACATGTAAGAGATCATTTGGAACATTACTGAGAGAGCCAGGAAACATTAATCAATTTTAGTGTTTTAGGTTTCTTTAAATAACTTCATCACATGCTACATATTAGGTCAAGTTTTAAGATCAACAGGCCCCCTTAAGTTATAAGACTGGAGACCACTGGTTCACCTAATGCAACTTTATCTTCATTTTTTATTTATTGACTTATTTGTTTGTGTCTTTGTCAGAGAATTAAGAAGACTGGTCTATTTAAAACTTGTTCATCAAGCAACGTGCTCATCACAAGCTTCTCTAAATGGATGGTACATCAAAAGACATTTATTTGAACAAATTTATTTGGAGAAAAATTCTCTTTGGGAATTTGGAAATAATTAGATTTAGGTGTTAGGTATCTTGGGAATCTTAATTTTGGGGATAAAATTTTCCATTTCTTGGAAAGAATGTGGCTAATAGGCACAAATTATTTGTGATTTCACCCATGGAGGAAAAATGCAAAATTCACTAAATTATCTCAAATGTTTTCTTGGCATGGAGACAAAAATCTAGATATGTTTAAGCATCTGGATGACCAAGAGAACTATTCATCTCCGTTGCAATTATTCATATTATTCTGTCCTTTCACCACGATTTCTAATCACATCAGGAGCTCAAGGCAAAGGGACAAGATTTGGTTAATAGACATTTTTATGTAATTACGGTGGGGGTAATGTGCCTTAGGAAGGGGAGAAGACAGAAGAGGTCTTGTCTGGGAGGTTCAGTAATTGAGAATGAATGGAATACTGAAAGCAGATTTTTTTCCTAGAGCAAGTCATATCCATATAAACTATGTAAGTTATTTTCTAGCCTGCTTCTACTTTTTTATATACTGCCATGACTTGCATTTTGTGTCAGGGCACAAGAATTTTTAAAAATACTTGGTGTTCAAGACCTTATTCTTGAATTCTTACTGCTGTGCCTCGACCCTGACATACCCTGTCTCTCTTTTTGAAACAGTTTTCTCTATTTGTTCCTCTTTCTAATATTGGACTGTTGATATTCAGACTCCTCCTACTCCACCATTTTTATTTCAGTTTGGTCTCCATACTTCCGACTTTAAAAACATTTTTTTACCGTGGATTTCTGCCTTTGGTTTAATTATTCCATGAACAACTCTGTGAGTAATGATGCTTGTTTGCTTGTTTTGGTCGGGACCGAAGCCATGTCTCACTGTGTGTTGCACACACAGGCAGTTCCATGGGCAAGGCCTGGCCCTGAGCTGGGCCCAGGAATGGATTGCACAGTGGTTTTAAACCCACCACAAGCCATTCCCACTTTGGGTTGGCAAAAACTTGTTCCAGGAGATGAGCTACACCCGTGGTCTGACTTTCACATGTTAACAATTATTTGCAGAGGAAACTTGCCCTAAGATGTGGTGCAAATAATACTAATCTATGTCAATCTTGGAAAAAATAACTCTACTTGTACACTGGACTGAATATAGGTCAGTTGTCGAAACTTTGGCATTAAGACAATTGACAACTGAGCATTCAGACAATTTGAAAAGGGAGCAAATTCCAAACTCTAAATTATTATTTTCTGAGCTAAAAAGTTAAGATGCATATTAAAGCACTTCCCTGATTGATAGAAGGAAGTGACATTGATTCTAGGAGAAAGAGAAGACCGTCTTCCAGAGGCACTGGATGTGCTAAGTGCTTAGATGTACATGTGGTATAACTTAGCATTCATGACCTTAATTTCTACAGTTTTCTGCCAGTGACTATCTGTCACATGTAGTAATTAAAAGTTTTAAATAATATGCTGGAGAGAATCACCCAGCTCTGAAGAGTCTGGGCCATTTCCCAGTCTGGGCAGCTTAAGTACCCACGAGAAAATAAGTTCTATGAGGACACAAACTGATTCTTTTTCATGATTTTATCCCTGGCACCCATCACAGTGTTTAACATGATAAATACCTGCTGAATAAAAAAGAATTCTGACGTTGCTGCTTATTGCTTGCCACCATATAATTCTTGTCAAGTAATACACTCTCTGTTATGTAAAAATGACCTTGAGGTAAGGGGTAAAACTTGCTAAAATCAATTAACTTTTGTTGTGAAATTGCTCAGGAAACGCTGAAGATTTTTCATGAAAATGTGGCACTGTAGGAAGTTTACATTTTAGACTTTCTATATTTAGACAATATTTATGACTTTGTCATAATTTATTTGAGAAGTTTTCTCTGGATGCCTCCTTTGTGTTAGGTATTATGCTAGGAAATGGAGAAACAGTGTGAGAGCATTGATGGTCTGCTGTACTCCAAAAATCAGCAAGTCATGGATTTCTTCTCAGCTTAAGCTGACACTTGAAGGTTGTCTTAGTATGTGTGTTGGGTTGGGGTTGGAGAGTGGGGTGTGGGTAAAGCTGGCAAACAGGAAAACCTTGGCAAATATTGCAGTTATCTGTTTAAACATACTAGGTGCTAGATGCACATTGGTTACTAGTGAGATTTAATTTTTAGAGAGCACAGGTGATACTGCATTTCTGAGTTAAGCCTTGTGGAAGCCAACTAAAAAGTCCCTTTCTTCCTTCAGGGAAGGATGGGAGAAGAAAGAGGAGAAAAGAAAGGAAAGGAAGACAGGAAGAGGTGAGGGATTCAGTAGACAGGAGGGAAGAAAACAATAGAGAAGGGGGAGGAAAAGGAAAGAGGGTGAATAATTTATTTCCGTAGGTCAAAATTGCCACTCTCTTTATTTTGTTAACATTGTTAAAACCTTTTTCATTGTGCTAAATGAATTGATATTACAACTGATCATTAATCTGGGAAAAGCCAGACAGAAGTCCAAGTAAAACAAGACTGTTTTTGCATTATTGTTATTTTTTAATTTTTATCTTTGTTTGAAACATGTGTCACTCTGTCACCCAGACAGGAGTGCAGTGACATGATCTCGACTCACTGAAACCTCTGTCTCCTGGGCTCAGGGAATCCTCCCATCTCAGCCTACCACATAGCTGGGACCACAGGCTGTGTCACCATGCCAAGGTAATTTTTGTAATTTTTGTCTTTTTTGTAGAGACAGGGTTTCACCATTTGCCCAGGCTGGTCTCGAACTCCTGGGTTCAAGCAATCCACTCGCCTTGGCCTCCCAAAGTGCTGGGATTACAGGCGTGAGCCATCACACTCCTTCGTTTTCTGCATTGTTATTCCTCAGAATTGTTTCTTTTTCTCTTGGTCTTTCTCAGTTTAGTGCACAGTAAACTTTTCCTCAAACTTTGCAAAAAGCAGGGCACCCACCAGGCTGCATCTCCTCATGGGGGCGGCGGGGGGGACGTTTTTGCCCTTGTCCCTTGTCTTTTCTCCACGTCTCAGGAGCAGCCACCTTCCAAGGGGCCTCCACTTGACCTCTCTGGCTTCTCCAGGTATCCCCCAAACCTCTACAGCAAAATGAGCTCATCTCTGTGTTTTGAACTGGAAAAGAACAATTATTCCTTGCCTTCCTTATTCTTCCTCTGACTCCAAACAACCAGAAGAAACCCATACAATTTTTAAAAAACAAATAACAATCTGCATAAACAAGATATAGCAGCAACTGAAATGTCAACATCTTAGAACTTTCAGTGCATGATCTGCCAGTCTGGGAAATCCACATGATGTAGTACTAGGTCTATGCTGCAATTTCTACCCAATGAAGAGCCGTTTGGGGTAGGCACAAAATAAAACTTGCCATTTTAATAAAAAGTAAAGGGCTTGTATATATATGTAGAAGTCTGCATATGACACTTTGAAATGTGGGTTATAGTGGTGGCCAGTTTCATTTTGCAGAGAATGTGGAAAGAGAGTAAGATTTCCTATGACTCAGCATTACATGGAACTCTGCAGTAGCCAGAGACTAGCTATAAAGATGCTTTATGTAGCATCTGGTGTGTCTCTGCCATTTGTGGAAATGTTGAGATACTCCCTTATAGCTTGGTAGGTAGGTACTGTCCTGAGCCTGAACATTTCCATCATTCTAACACTGTAGCCCCCTCCACAGGACCTTTCTCTGAATTCCCTGAAGACCCAGAATCTAAAGAAAGTACATCCAGATTAACAAGGGGCACTCAGAATAGGGCTTCAGCTCCATGGCCTATGTCCCATTGTTGCCTGAGCTATACTGATTGTAAAACATATTTGAAAGGTATCCTGAAAATAATTATTCCAATGCAGTTGGCTTGACCAAACTATATACAGAAGATACAAAAGGGTTAGAAGAAAAAGAAGCAAAGTTATTTCAGATGAAACTGGGATCATTTCCCAAAGTAATAGCTCTCACCATTTCCCATCCTTAAGGAAAGATGATGAGGTAATTCCAGGGCCAGATTGCATATTATTTGGCGTCTTTTAATAATAAATGATACTACAGATATACACAGATGTAGGTAAAAATAGACATATTTTTGATAAGTGAAATGTAAACAGAATTTGTATAAATCAAATTATGTTTTTAATGTAAGAGAAAGAGTCCTTTTCTAGGAAGTATTGTGTCTTGCTTATACTGTGAGCCTCAGCACCCAGGAGAGTGCCTGAAATGCAGGTGCTCAATAACTTTTTTAAAAGTTAATTAATGGATGCATGTTCTTGTGGATCAACTAGGACTTTAAAAAACTTTCCTTCAATGCTTTCAACCCTTGTATTTGGGTATAATTTGCTCAGATTGTGAGAAGCAGAAACTGTTGTTATTAGGCTGCAGGCATTGTGTCTGATCTGAGCCTTCACTACTGACATACTAGAAAGTGTTACCATTTACCCAATGTTCACAGCAACACGCTAAGCATCTTGGGCAGAATGGTGAATGCAAAGATGACGTAGAGTGAAGTCTGACCTAAAGACCTAAAATAGTTTATATTTAGATGTTTTATACTGATTGAGGTGGTGAAGAGTGAACTAGTGGTATAATAGTAATCAAAGAAAATAACAGAATTCCACAATTTTCAACACATCTGAGATCTCACCCCTTTACTAGAACTTGGATATCAGATTCTCTTCAGGAATAAAGAGATTCCTTTAAACTGCTTTGGGATGAAGAAAATCCAGTAAATACAAAGCAAAAACTTCAGAAAGACAATTTTTTGATGCATCTTTCTTTCAAACTACAGCCATTAGTTAGGGAAAGAAACAAATTCCATGGATACATCCAGCCTGCCTCTTGTCCCAACCTTATTTCCAACCTGTCACAATCAAGTTAAGGAAAGTTTTATTTTGCTAGTAACAATGTGATCTCCTTCCCGGTCTCTATTCCCCAAACAACGATCCCTAAGATTCCCAGATCTATGCTGACCTCCAGTGTCTCCTTGAGCTTCAAAATTTTGCAAGGCCGTGATTTCAAGCATGCTTCCAAACAAAATTTTGATGGATGGGAACTCTGAAGTCTTAATAGAATCTTTTCCTAAATTAAACAATACTCATAAATGCAAAGTAGTTATCCTTAAAATAATTCATTCTCCAATTGAAAAAAAAACTCACATTGCATTCTTAAAGTGAACCATACCTCAAGATGAGAAGAGCTTGTTACATGCTATTCACACTTCTCCACTCCGTATTCTGGCCCTGAGTTGGACAGTAGTGAAGAAGTGATTTTTTTTCTCTTTCCTCAAAAAACCCAGTAACATATGCCACTGTCTGTTATGATTTTGCTAGCACCATTGACTAACTACCTGAGCACTAGCTGTGACTTCCATTAAGAATCTCTTTTTGGATGTAACTAGTGACCAAGAGTCCAAATGAAATTACCTTTATTTGCTGTTTCCTGCCCTCTAACCAAATGTTCTGACCACATGTTTGGCTTAGAAAGGAGAGGCTGTCATTTCACTCCCTAAAAGCCAGTTTTTGCTAGAATGATAAGTGCTCCCAAGGCCCTGGGTGGCGGAACTGTTTGCCAGGTGTCACGTGCATGGCCATTATTTCCTTTCCAGGGATGTAATGCAATCTTAGCCTTTGAATCATGAATCTTTTTTGAAACAACATTTTCAAATATAAGGAAACAGATGAAAGAGTACATGTTATTTCAGTAAATGCTCTATTTTTTTTCTTTTTCTCTCTTGCCAAAAACAATAACCTTATCTGGGAGTCCCAGACCAAAACTTTTACCCCAAAGGCCTCTGAGTTAGAAAATAAAAATCACAATTTGGTTGCCGATGTTTAAGGCTCTAAAGCTCTTTCCCAAGTATCCATGTCTAGGATGCCATCCTGTCTCTTGAGACTACAATGCTGTCTTTAGCAAGGCTCTTTTCTTTCTGAGTCAGACCCCTGCCTTTTAGCCTTAAAGATGCTCTCCTGATAACCCTAGTCTCCAAGACTTAATGGTGGTTCTTGGACTTAACCCAAAGGAAATTGCCACATTTTCTCCTGGCTAGGGAATTTCATCTCCTTTCTCAGTTTCTTGAGTAGAGCTACCCAGGATAGCTGGTGAACCCATCTCCTGGATTTTCTTTCCCCACTGCTCCCTCCTTTAATATTCTTTGCCACATCAATTGCCCTTGCATTTAATGACAACAGCTACCATTTGTTGAGCTATTTAATCAGAGAAAATTTAGCATTGAGGTTAAACGCATGGTATCTGGAGTCAGATTATCACATTTTGAAGCCTGAGGATGATACACACAAACTGTGGGACTTTCATTATTTAACCTTCATTTGCCTCAGTTTCCTCATTCATTAAATGAGGCTAATAACTTTACCTCCCTCACAGGACTGTGTGAGAATAATATGTACAGTGTGTTTTTCCTGGCAGGTGGTAAACTCATATTAAATGCTAGCTCTGTTATTGCTACCATGTTTGGGTACAGTGGTAGGCAACCTCTACAAACGGCCCCTGATCCCTGCCTCCTAATATTCATGTCCTTGTGTAATCTCACTTTCCTGAGTGTCAGCAGGACCTAGTAACTCACTTCCAATAAAGAGAACATGGCTACTGCAATGGGGTGCCTGACAAAAGACTAATATCCAGAATCTACAAGGAACTCAAGCAAATCAGCAAGAAAAAACAAATGATCTCTTCAAAAAGTGGCCTAAGGACATAAATAGACAATTCTAAAAAGAAGATATACAAATGACTGACAAACATATGAAAAAATGTTCAACATCACTAATTATCAGGGAAACGCAAATCAAAATCACAATATGATATCAACTTACTCCTGCAAGAATGGCCATAATCAAAAAATAAAAAAATAATAGATGTTGGTGTGGACGTGGTGGAAAGGGAACACTTTTACTCTGCTGATGGGAATGTAAACTAGTACAGCCACTATGATAAACAGTGTGGAGATTCCTTAAAGACCTAAAAGCAGATCTACCATTTGATCCAGCAATCCCACTATTGGGTATCTACCCAGAGAACAAGCAGTCATTATACAAAAAAGACACCTGCACATGCATATTTATAGCAGCACAATTTGCAATTGCAAAAATATGGAACCAGCCCAAATGCCCACCAATCAACAAGCGGATAAAAAAATGTGGTATACATACACCATGGAATACTACCCAGCCATAAAAAGGAATGAAATAATAGCACTTGCAGCAACCTGGATGGAATTGGAGACCATTACTCCAAGTGAAGTAACTTAGGAATGGAAAACCAAACATCGTATGTTCTCACTCATAAGTGTGACAAAGCTATGAGGACGTAAAGGCATAAGAATAATACATTGGACTTTGGGGACTTGGGGAAAGGGTTGGAGGCAGGTGAGAGATAAAAGACTATACACTGGGTACAGTGTACACTGCTTGCGTGATGGGTGCACCAAAATCTCAGAAATCACCACTAAAGAACTTACTCATGTAACCAAACACCACCTGTTCCCCCAAAACTTATTGAAATGAAAAATAATAATAAAAACAAAAAATCTCCTCAGGTACATACAATGGCATATTATTTATAAAATTACCTTTAAAAGAAAGGGAATTCTGACACATCCTATGATATGGATAAACCTTTAGGACATTATGCTAAGTGAAATAGGCCAGTAACAAAAAGTCAAATATTACATGATTCTGCGTATATGAGATACTTAGCATATTCAAATCCGTAGAGACAGAAAGTAGAATGGTGGTTGCCAAGGGCTTGGAGGAGACAAGAGGATTTCTTGTTTAATGAATACAAAGTTTGAGTTTTGCAAGATGAAAAGCGTTCTGGAGATTGGTTGCACATAATGTGAATTTAATTAACACTACTGAACTGTACACTTAAAAATAGGAGGGTCAATTTTATGTTACGTGTATTTCTATCACAAATAAATATTTCAAAAATACTGCTGTACAGTGATTAAAATCCATAATAAAGTCGTGTCTGTATTACAGAGGAAAATTCAAATGTTTGTTAAATAGTAATGAATAAGTTTTTGCCTTCAGAGAACTTATATTTGGGCTAGAATCCTACCTCTGATTCTAACAAAGAAAAATAGTATATCAATGAAAATATATTTTAGCTAACTTCCATTTTCTGAATGTGGACTTTCAGAATGAGAGATTAATAACTTAGTGTATTGTTTGAAATGATTTTAACTGATTTTAACTGATTTGAAAATGCTATTAAGTGGAACCCATCTCATATATTGAAGATGAGAAAGACTGTGAGAGGCTGATGGAGGAGATTGTGGTGTGGCGGAAGGTGGGAAAGGAGAGAGGGGACAGAGGTCCAAAAGGGTCTTCCCATGATTGACATACTTGAGTTACTTGAGCTGCTGAGATAGAGGAGAGGGTGCTTAATACAAAACATAGATGCCTTCAAAACAAATATTATATTTTGACTCAATAAAGAAACATTGGCATTTTTCAGCTTTAATTTAATTTATTACGCTCATGGAAATTTTGCCTCAGAATGCAAGTTCAGTTTCTGCACTCAATATGGTTATTCCTTATGCAGTAATTAAAGAGAATCATTGGCACTTTTTCAGCTTTAATTTATTACTCTCATGGAAATTTTGCCCCAGAATGCAAGTTCAATTTCTGCACTCAACATGGTGGTTCCTTATGCAGTAATTAAAGAATTTTTAGCTTAAATTAAATCCATCCCTGCAATATGTTCTGTGGGCTATAGCATTAAATACAATGCATGTTATCTTTAATACAAATTAAGACATTAAAATATTTCATAAACTAGGCTAAAACATAAGCAATTCAATCTGAAAATAATCATTGTGGTATTGCAGCTGGTTCAAGCAGCTATATTAGAAGTGTCTACAGCTGGTCCTTTAAGCTACAATAAATGGGTTTGTTAAATATGTCATTTAAAAGTGCCTAATTTGACCTGTTTAATCACAGCCTAACACAGCCTCATATTGAAATGAAGGTACTGTCAGTCTCTTTTAACAAATTTGCCTTCAGTGAGTTTATAAGTTACAAGTAATATATTGAGTTTCCCCTGATAAAGTACCATTATTTGTGGGCCCTCAGAATTCAGACATGTTTTAAGGGATCTCCTTTATGTGAAGGCCTTGTTGGGATTGGTGGCTGGATGTACGATGTATATCATATATTAATATATATGGTAAGAAAGAGAGAGAGAGGAGAGAGAGGGGGAGATTGAAAGAATTAGCTCATATCATTGTGGGGCTGGTAAGTTTGAACTGTCTTGTGTGGGTAGCAGGCTGGAAACTCAGGCAAGAGTTGGAAGTCTCTGTCCTGAGCCTAAAACCTGTAGGTCTGACCAGCAAGCTGGATACTCAGGCAGGATTTCTATGTTTCAGTCTTGAGGCAAAAATGCTTATTCTTCAGTAACCCCCAGTTTCTGCTCTTAAATCCTGATTGAATGAAGCTCACTCCATTATCAAGAATAATCTCCTGTCTGTAAAGTCAACTGATTGTAAAGATTAATCAGATCTACAAAATACCTCATTGCAACATCAGGCTAGTGTTCAACCAAATAACTGGGCACCATTGCCTCACCAAGCTGACACATAAAATTAGCTATCACACCTGGTCACTAGGGCTAAAACCCTAAGTAACCAGGAAATAGCGGCTACCTCTTAACCCCTGAGACTGAACACCAGGTAGGCAAGGGGCTTATTTCTCAGGGACTCGGGCACCCTGTTAACACAATATGGCCTCCCAGTGTCCTACTTGAAATCCAGAGTTGGTCTCTGGGATCTCTTGCTACAGGTGGATCCTGCATTCTAGCTGTCGTATCAACGCTTGGAAACTGCCCTAATGCCTCTCTGCTTCTCAGAGGTTTTCTGTTCCACTTCTTAGCCTCCTTCCATGTGCAACTTCAGAATTCAACAAATGTCTTAAGGAGAAAGATAGCAGAACATTGGACTCAGTTCGCTACCCTTTCCTTTTCAGGAGACGTCTTGGCCCTCAAGGTCTCTAATTTTGGTTAGTCTAACCCAAAGAGTCAGCCAAAAGCTTTGCTGGCTTTTCTGCTTCCTGGTAGGTGGCCTGAGCCTTCTACCCACATACTCAATTTCTTTTAGTAGCAAATGCCTTGAATGAAAAAATGGATTCAGAATGGCAGCTCATCTCTGTTGCAGTGATCCCTTCTCTGTATTTTGTCTTAGGTTCCAGTTACTTTGAAAACTTTCTGGTGGCTTAAAGCAGATGTTTTCTGCTAGTTTTTCTCTATTCTAATTGTTTTCAGTGTGAGTGTTTGTCAGCTGTATACTATTCCATTATACTCCTTTTTATCTCTCTTTTGTAGTCTCTCTCCAACTTCTTAATACATTTAATTCTTCAATCCATCTCAAACTTATTTTGTTTCAGATTAAGAGGTTAAAAAATTTTATCCCAAAGTATCTGAATTCCCCAACATCACTTGACCCCACTCTGAGCAGAATAGCTGCACCTCCATGGGTTCTCTTATAGACAAATTTAACTAATATTTTCTAGATATTTTGTAATTTAGGTGTTGACTTTTATTTTGTTCCTAGATTTGAAGAAAGAGGGCTTTTTAAGAAAATTAATTTCCAGGTGATAAGCTTTTCCCCCTAGTTTTGTTTTTATGTTTTAATTGTATTATATTATGGAAATATCATGTGTATGTTCTATTTTTTGGAATTTATTCAGTGTTATTTGTATCTTAATATATGGTCTCTTATTGTGTTTCATAATCACTAAAAAATGTACAAATTCTGTGAATGTTTATGTGTTTGTGAATGTGTATGAACATATAATCTATTAAATTATTTTGTTCTCTGTTTCTCAGAGTTTTGAATTTGTCCTGTTGTAGGTCAGTAGATACAAATTAACATCTTCAACTGTGACTATATTTCTATTTCTTGTGTTTTCTACAATTTCACTTTATGAATATTGATGCTATTATTCATCTACATGGATTTGACATTTTATCATTATATAGGACACTTATTTGTCTCTTCCAATGTCTTCTGCTTGGAAATCAACTTGTCCCTGCAGTAGGTAATGTTACCCTATTTACATTTTTTTGATAATACAGATATATTATGTCTTAATTTTGTTGTGCTTTCTTTTTTCACTGCTTTAAAAAAAATCTTTCTCTATCTGTGTTTGGCTTTATTTAGTGAAGATAACTAAACACCAAACACAATCAACAAATTGTGTTTGTTAAATAAACATACACCTAATATGTTTTTAACGGTCTTAATGGTTTTTAATGGTCTTAATGGTCTTTTAATGGTCTTTAATCTCCCATTGTGTTTCATAGTCGTAATAAAAAAGCATTAAAAGAGAATTCTTTTAGCTATTAATATTACTTCTCCCCAGAAAACAAGGACAGCAACGTCAGAGTTGCTCAGAATTTAGTCTCTCTCCTTTCCTTGTCTCACTGACAGACTACTTCCTACAAAGATTGTGGGTTTGTGAGTTTCCCCCTTCAGTTATCTCTTCTCTGCTCTTCCATGGAGACAAATAAGACCAAGGAAACTTCAGCTTCTGGCCTTCATGCCCCGTTCCAAACAAAGAATTGCTGACTTTGCCTCCTGGGTTGTATCACTTTCTTTGCAGCCCCTTCTCTGCCAGCTTTAGGTATTCTCCTTCAGTGGCATTTCAAAGCTTAGTTTGATCTTCCCTACGCTTGACAGCCTTTCTTCTGTAATGGCTTGGGTTACAGATTCTGTGTTTCATTGTCCCTTTTTTGTGATTTTGTATTGAATCACAAAGAAGGAAATGATTAGAACTTTAATTTGGCATCTTAAAAGAGAAAAATAATAGCTAACACTTAAATACTTTACTTTGTATATGCCAGGTACTATTCAAAGCATTTTTTCATGTAATAACTAATAATCTTCACTTTGCGAATGAGGAAACAGTGACACAGAGAAGTTAAGTGACTTATCTTAGGTAAAAAAAAGTGGGAGTAAATAGATGAGCCCAGATTTGGAGTTAGGCAGGTGGGCTCCAGAGTCCATGGTGCACTTTGCTATACTGCCTTTCAATCTCATTTATTTAATAATTTACACTTTTCTTGCTGTTGTGTGATTTTTCCTTTAATGTGTATGTGAGTACATATACTCCAATTATTTTAATTGCTATCCTGGTCTTCCTGTTCTGTCATGAATCAATGCCATTCTCTGTTTCTTTCTTTCTTTTGGTAGTTTCAAATGCATTTTAATACCTGTGAGGTCAATTCTCACTGTTTTAATTTTTCAATTTTTTTCCTAACTACTCCATTATCTTTATTCATACAGATGAACTTTGAAATCATTGTACCAGGTTTCTAAAAAATCATCTAGTGATATTTTCAATTGATTGTATTAAACTTGGAAATTATTTTGAGAAGAAATGATACATTTATAGGACTCTGGTTCACTACATTTATCCTTTTATAAATAGCATTCTTATTTATTTGCAAGACTGATCAATAATAAAAAGGGAAGGTATAAGTGAAACAGAATGAAAAAGGATTTTGGACACAACACAAATTTAGATATATTAAATGAGTACTGTAAATAATTCATAAGTATGGCTGCTTATAAGAAGCTTTTGGTATTTAAAACTTGTAAGGGATTAATATCTGGAAAATACAAGAAGCTCCTGCAAATCAACAATAAAAACAATAATAGACTACTAGATAAGTAGTCTAATAGTCAAATTAAAAAAAATCAACTGTCACCTTACTTGTTAGACTGGCCAAATTAGGAAGCTGGATAATATTACACAGCTGTGCTGTGCTCAAATGTCTCCGTGAATATGTTGGTAGTTCATCTCTGTGGGAGTTTGGTTATTGATTCTAAAAATTCCTTCTCTGATTGCACTTCTTCAGGATCAGGATGATATATCACTTTTTTCTTCCTTCAAATAAATGTATTTGAAAATAAATACACATGAGATTTCTATATAATATCACTATACACAAACAAGAATGGCTATTTAAAAAGACTGATAATAGTAAGGATTAATGAATATGTGGATCAATCAGAATTCTCACATACTTCAGTTGAGTATAATTTGAAATAGCCACTTTGTACAGTTAGTATTTATTATCTACTAAAGCTAAAGGCATCCTTATTTTTTGATCTGGCAATTCCACTTTTAGGTATATAACCAACAAAATAACATGCAATATGCTCCTCAAAATACAATCACTGAAATGCTTATTGCAGCATTAGTTGTAAAAGTCAAAAACTGGGTGTGGGGGGCAATCCCCAATACCCATCAGCATGATAGGTGAACAAATGTGATATATCTACACAATGAAATATTACACTGATCTACAGATACATGCAAAAATATGGAGGAGTCTCACAGACATGGTGTTGAGCGAAAAAAGCCAGACCAAAAAAGAGTACATACTGTATGAGCCATTTTATATAACACAAAAACTAGTGGAACTCCTCTATGCTGCTAGGTTACCCCTGGATGGGCAGGGCTGGAGGGAGCCTGGGGGGGTTTCTGAGATCCTGTTGTTATCCTGATTTTTTATTTGGCTTCTGGTTATGTAAATGTGATTAGTTTGTGAAAATTTGTTGTGCTGAACACTTACGATGTACATACTTTTCTGCAGGTATGTTGTACTTCAATAGAATGCTTTTAAAGTACATGTATGCAGTTTTCCCTGCAGAGGCTCAGTGAAGAGGGCAAACTGTCAGTCTCTCAAGACAATGAGTGGTTTTGATCTTTCTCAGACAATGATCCTTGATTCCAGAGAAAAGCCTGGCCAGATCCCATAACTTTTAACCATAAAGAACCAGATAGACCAAAGTGAATGTTTAAAATATAGTTAACCTATTTTTCAGATTTCGAAAATGGTTGAGTGGAAAAAAAATCAATAGTATTTTCAACTAGAAAGACTGTCCCATATTGACCTTTATATTAATTTTCTGGATAGTTGAATTTGGAATTTCAAAGCTTGTAGGGGTTTCTTTGGGGAAAAATGTGAGTTTTCCAGTGATAGTGTTACTAACTATACAACTTGGAAGTCTGCATCTATTTTGACAAAATAATTTGTGTTTAGTTTACTAATATTGTAATATATTCAATTCTTTTGGAGAAAGAAAACAGACATATTTGTGGATAATTTGCATTGCCTCTTCTCTTAAAGTTTTGCAAATAATACATGATCAATGTTCAAGATGCCATTTCTCTTAGGAATTCAAATTCAGCCATCATTAATAGAGAACTTCCTTTGCACAAAGCACCATTCTGGATATTTTATATTTTTCAATTAATTTAATTTTTATTTCAATTGTGTGATGTGGATATTTAACACCATTATATAGATAAGGAAACTATAGCTATCGAGATTGATTTATCCAGCTAGAATTCTGACTTTAAATCTAGGACTTTTAAAATATCGTGCTAGGTAACCTTCACAGACTGTCTTCTTCTAGAAAATGTCATTGCAGAGAAATCTAGGAGGCAGGGAGCCATATCCTATTGTCACCAAGGCATCATCCTATGCTCATAAATCAGCAGATGTGAGGCCAGGAGAAGCAGGTATGGAGAAAGGAATACAGGCTCAGGAAAGTTACGGGCAGACAGGGAGAGCTTGCCAGGGAGAGTTTTCCAAGCATTTCCATTCTTTTCTACTTAGGATGAGGGCTAAGCAAACAAAATACAGTCCACAGTTTTTTTCTCTGAATCAAACATGAGTTTGACGACCTTATTATAGGGAAATTTACCAGCCCTTTTTCATCTGCACAAGATATTGGTAAGAAGAAACAAACCACAGAGCCCTTTTGTCCCATGATCTTGACCTTGGAATTGCTAAAGAATGTGCTCGTTTTTCTTTGTCAGTAGCTGTATTGGAACTGAAGAGTGAAGAAATTGAATTTTGTAAACAGAGTTTGGAAAAGACGCACTTTGGTTCCAGGAAAGAATTCACAGTGACTCCACTCAATAAGAGTTGAGTTGGCAGCTTCAACATCTTCTCTGGGAAGCCCCCGAGTAGCTTGGAGAATTGATGTTGCATAAAAGGATAATCATTGTCATTTAAAAGAATTAGTGTTTGGGTTCTTCGAGTGACATTGTGAGAAGAAAAATATTTATTAAAGATTAGCCTGTAGAAGGAAAAACTAGACCCCAGAGACAATAACAAGAGAAAAGAGTAGTGATCTCAACTCTCCTCCTATTAGGGAAGAGAAAGCACACACACACACACAAAAAAGTAAAAAAAAAATGTTGGGGTGACTGACATTTTATTCTTTATGCCTTTCCCTTTAAAACAAAAATAGACTTGGAAGTGGAATAGTGAGACCACTTAGATATGTACAAAATTTTACTCTTAAAACTCTCCTTGACCCTTAGAACCTTAGCCCTAATTGCTATTTTCACTTCTAAATATCATTCTGCATGCATTCATTTATTGAATTGTTTGTGCCTACTGAGTCTTTTTTTCCCTTTGGTTGAAAAAGTCAGCTTTCAGAGGCTTTTAATTTTCTTCTAGATTCCTTGAATGACCTCTAAGTTACTACCATAAAAGCCAATTGATGCACAAATATTTTTCCAGAGAGAGGTCATGGTTTTGAAACTTAAGCCTAGGGCTATCATTTGAGCAAAATCTTTTGTTATTTGTGAATTTGCTTTCATTTGGTTTTCCACTTGAAACTAATTAAATAATTTGAATTGAAACAACTTGAGGTACATCTGGAAAGAGCAGCTGCCAAATAAATGCTTGTTGAGTTAATAAATAAGTGAATGAATGGGCTAATCTACTTAAATCTGATTCTGTCTCTGAATCTGAGAAAAAAAAAGTGGTTGAAATGGACTCTTCCTTGATTGGTCCAAGACTTTTACAGGACACTGAAATCTCTAGTTATTTTCATCGTGAATAGTCCTCCGGAATTTCTTTAATGAAGAGATCTTGAATACACAGCTAACCCTTAGAAGAGGTTACAAACTAATTGTCTCTGAGCCAAATCCAGCTCCAAACATATTTTATTTGACATTCACAGTCTTTTAAATTGTTTTAATTTAAATTTACAAACCAGGAGATTTTACCTAAAAGCATAGGTTCTATCTCTTCTTGCACTAGGTCTGCACATCTCCACAATATCACACACACGGAACAGAATAGCAGCTACTTGCTGTAGATAAGACATAGGCTCTACAACTTACTACAGTCCACGTTTGCCCTAAAAGGGATTACTATTAATAGGTATTGGCACTGTTATTTTTCATATATATAGTAAGCACATATTTCTCTGTGTTACAAATTTAGACTGAGAGCTGTATAATTCTAGAAAAAAAATGGAAAAAAAATCATCTGTTTTTCTTTTAATAGAAAAGTTCATTTTATATAAAACTTAAACCTTTAAAAAAAAGTCTGCCTGGCTTCTTTGGGCATCTGTGCTTATTACTATCTTTTTTCTGTGATAGAGATTCTTTGCTTTTTGTTTCTAACAAAGCAAAGAATCTCTATCACAGAAAAAAGACGGTAAAGCAGAAGTTTTTGTTTCTGCTTTTGTTTCTTTTATATAAGTCATAATGGAGAGAAAATCTATTTTTGTCTATAAATCTTTTTCAATGTTTTAATTTTTTCTCTCAAGGTTTATCTGAAAAGTGATTTCATCAACCCATGTTGGAAGCTTATCAGACACTGCTGGTATGGGGCAAAAACTGGGGAGATGAAACCATGAGTCGATTCAGACAAAAAGTCAGTCATGGACTGGGACCTGGTATCACACACTGGGGCTGAGCCAAGCTGGAGTCAGGCAGGAAGCCAAGGACTGGAGCACCAAAATCAGACAATTACCAAGAGGGGCCAAGTCAAGAACTTACTGGAAGAGCCAATTCAGAGATCAGGAAACTTGAAGAAGAAAATATGTTTGGAACCTATATCCTGTCTAGGTCTCAAGACTTCAACACACATAGAAGCTTGAGGCCACACTGGGTTTTTGGCAACTAGGTTTATCTTAAACTTAAAAAAAGTTTTTAAATCATGTTCTAACTAATTTTTCCACCAGGTAACTTGATATAAACATACAAATGGTTTCTTTAGCAGCTTCTTTTAAAGTATACATTTTATTAAAGTATAACACACATTCAAGTGTTCAGCTTAGTGAAATTTTACAAGTGAACATACCAGATAATCAGCAAGTAAATCAATACATAAAACATTATCAGTACCTTTATGCCCCTTACGAGGTACTACTCTTCCAAGGATAGCCACTATGCTCATATATAACACATAGATTACTTTTTTCCTGCTTTTTATTTATACTAGTGAAATAATACAGTTTATACTGGCTTCTTTTGTTCAACATTATATTTGTGAAAATTATATATGTTACATGTAGCATTGTTTTTCTGCTGTTGTATGAAAATTCCACAATTTAGGCATTCATTCTATTCTTGATGGACATTTGAGATAGTTTTGGTTTGGTGCTGGCACAAAAAATTCTGCCATGCACATTTTTTTACATGTTTTATTGTGACTATATGTATGCATTTCTTCTGGACATACGCTCGCAAACGAAATTGCCAAGTCATAGAGAATGGTCATGGTCAACTTTCCTAGATACAGTCAAACAGTATTCCAAAGTATTTATATCAACCCATACTCCCACCAAGAATTTAGGAGAGTTCTGGTTGATCCACAAAATCACCAACACTTGGGATTGCTTATTTATTTTAGCTATTCTTGTAATTGTGAAATGATATTGGTTTCAATCAGCATTTGAACTTTTTTCCTACGTTGGTTGGTCATTTGAATATCTTCTTTTGTAAAGTGTCTTTTCATTTCTTTTGCCTACTTTATCTATTATGTTATCTGATTTTTTTTCTATTCACTTTTGGGAGTTTTAAAATATATATTCTGTATATGAAATTTTTGGTGATATCTGTATTGCAATATCTTTGTTCATTCTGTGGCTCGTCTTATCACTGCCTTAAAAATATGATTTGATGGACTCTCATTCTTAATTACAGTAGCATCCAATGTATCTTTTTTTCTTTATGGTTAGTGCTTCTAGATTGCATCAAGGTCATAAAGACATTCTTACTAAGTTTTAACCTAGGAACTTCATTGCTTTACCTATCGTATTTCAGTCTACCATCTGTCCATCTGAAATTAATTTCTATTTCCAGTGAAAACAAAAATTAGGAATGAAACTTTATTTTGTTCAATATGTATATCCACTTGACTCAACATCGTTTATTAAAATCATCCTTTCCGTGACCCCACTGCACTCCAACAATCAAGTGACCTTGAATATGTAGGTCTGTTTCTGGACCCTCTATCTGTTTCATTGGTCTGTGTGTCTATTCTTGCACAAGTACCACACTGAAACTGCTTAATTACAACATTTCTTAACATCTAGTAGTGTATAAGCTAGTAAGGTTTGTTTTTCCTCTGTAATATTGTCTTAGATTTTTGCATTTCTTAGATTTTGCATTTCTGATAGAAATTATAGAGACATCTTGTTAATTTCTACATGTACACACTTACACACACATACACATACACACAAACTTGTTTGAAATTTGATTGAATTTTCATTAAATTTGTAGACATTTTTACCATGTCGAGTCTCTTTATTCATTAGCATGGCTTTAGTACTTATTTATTAGGCTTTCAGCTTTTTCTCAAACTTACTTTTATTTCTCAACCTTACTTGTATTTCTCAAAAGAACACATTGATTCTTTTGTATCTCACAAGTGTGACTGGGTTTTTAGGCTCATGTGTGAGATGTGCTTCCCTCAAAAATTGTTGTGACTGTGGCATGTTACCTGTGTGATGTGAAAATAAAAAGGCCACACCATCTTCCCTAGGAAATTTAAAGGAACATCACTACTATTTTTAAGTTTTTCACTATTTTGTTAATATATCCTTTTTCTGATTGCATAAAGAATAATTATTTAAAGTATAAAACTTTAAACTACTAAAAAAGAAGAGAGGAAGTCAATAAAATTTAATTCACGATCTCAACCATCTTGTATTAGTGTATTCTTGCATTACTATGAAGAAATACCTGAGACTGGGTAATTTATAAGGAAACAGGTTTATTGGCTCACAGTTCTGCAGACTGTACAACAAGCGTGATGCTGGCACCAGCTTGGCTTCTAGGGAGGCCTTAGGAAACTTACAGTAATGGAGGAAGGCAAAAGGGAAGCAGGCCCTTCTTACACAGCCAGGGCAGGATCAAGAGAGAGGTGGGGAGGTGCTACAGACACACTTAACCAACCAGATTTCATGAGAACTCTCTCATGAGAACAGCACCAAGAGAGATGGTGCTAAACCATTGATGAGAAACTGCTCCCATGATCTAATCAATTTCCACCAGGCCCTACCTCCAATGTTGGGAATTACAATTTGACATGAGATTTGGGCAGGGCCACAGATCCAAGCCATATCATATCTTTTATACTCATGGTGAATATTTTGGTGTAAATATCTTCCATAAGTACCATTAAAAGGGTGTCATATTATATATATATATTCTTGTGTATCCCTCTTTGTCTCTTGATATTTCAGAAATATTTTCTCACTCAAAAATTATCATTTAAACATGACTTTTTAAATTACTAAATAATACTATGGGCATCAAATGTGTGGGTATCAAATAAACTATTTAATAAAGTACTTATTGGTAGTTTCAAATTTTATTTTCAGATAACTTTTTCTATTCCGAATAATGCTATAGCAAACATCCTTGTAAATAAATATTTGATTTTATGACTATTAGAGCTTTTTTAAAATATTGAAATAGAGATGGATACACTTCTAAATGTTTAATTCTCATTGCAAAATTACTATGAAATGTTAACACCAATTGATATAAACCACAACATTGTAAGAAAGGGCCCATTTCTCTGGAACACCAAATGGTGTTGGCAATAAACTACATTTGGTCATTTTCCCCAGAAATATAAAATGCATTTTCCCAAATTTCCCCTGAAAACTTCAGTGCCACATAAGCTCTTTAGGAGATATAGCTTCATGGTTAGTTTTCCTCTAGCGTTTTTCTCATATTACAGTCATATAATGGGATGAAGATTTTAGATATCTCAATCTCTATTTTTCTCTCTGCTTTCAACCTTCAGACCAAAGACGGCAAAACAGAAAAAATAAGATTGATAATGAATAAAAAGATGGATTGCAACCCATAATGGCTAGGGTTGGGAAAACAAGCAGATTTACTGTTGGTGGAAATGTACATTGGTATCAGTTTGAAAGGCAATTTGATTATGTCAGTATCTGTGAGCAGTTAAACACTTAAATGATACATATTCTTCACCAAGCAATTCCACTTTTGTAAATTTTTTCTGAAGGGAAAATTATAAAAGTGCACAAATACTCATAGAAATACTCAGTGCAGTATTGGTGAAATGAGGAAAAAAGAGAGAGAGAGAATGAAAGAAAAAAGAAAATGAACAACTATCATATAGAGAATGCCATGCCATAGAACATCTATGGCACAGAATACTGTATTGATATGTAAAGAAAATGCTATATATATGAATGAATAGATAGTTAAGATATTCTGTAGTATAAAAAGGAAAATGAAGACCAATAGCTGTATCAATTAGGATGGATTCAAATCTAATACAGAAATCTACACATGCAGGTTTAATTTCTTTTTTCCATCATGATACTCATACACAATTATATTTTTATAATATCATATAAAATATATTTTTATAAAATATGGGAGGGGAGGGCTATTTGTGGACTGAAGGAGTCAACTAAGGACATCTCTTCCCAGGCCCCTTCATCCTCTCTTTTACATTTCAACTCAGAGGGCTGCAAGGATCAATATCTCCGCATAGCTGTTACACAACTGTGGCCCTGCTATACATAATAAGACTTACTTTTCTTCTGTAACAAGGAATCAAAGGGCATAAACCCAGGGAGAACTTAATGTAAAGCACCACAAATTTCATCAGGGACCCAGCTCCTTCCTATATTTCTTCTCTGTGATCCTTAACAGGAAGCTTTGGTCACAAGTTTCCATCTCTGGTCTTCCATTTTCCTTTCAGGTAGGAGTGAGAAGGAAAAATGAAGAAGCAGGGATGGCACCTACATCAGTAGAGCAAAACTTTTAGAAATCTTCAGCAGATTTCTGCTTCCATCTCATTAGCTAGAACTGTGGCACAAAATGATCCGTAGCTATAAGTAATGTTAGGAAAAGTAGTTTTTGAATTGGATACAAAGCTGCTTTGAACAAAATTGGAGTTTATGTTAGTTAAGAAAGGATAATAGACATTGAGTGGGCAATTGGCAGTGCCTGCCACAATATCTAGAATATTACTCCATTATCTTGCAAAGGTAAATTAATGTTTAGTTATACCAACACTTCTATACATGATTTCATGTATATATGCATAGAGAAAAGGCTAGAGGGAAATACAGGAGAAGTGGAATTATTGTTGAGCCAAGTGAACTTCTGTTTTCACCTTATGTATGTTTTAATCGCTTCAGCTTTCTTACAGTGAACATGTATTCCTTTCATAAGGATACTTTTACAGATAAAAAGGTCACTCCTAAAATGAAATAAAGAAAAAGGGGAAGAAAAAGAGGCAAAAGCTACTAGGATTTCAAATTCAGATGCCAAGATGGTAGCTCTGTCATAAAAGAAAAAGACCTTCCTAGTCTGAAGTCATTTATCTGGCACCATAGCTGTCTGAGCAGATCAAGTAAAACTTCGAGAAGCAAATTTTAAATCTTCAAGTCTTGGTATCTGTATGATTTCCCAAGTAGTTCAAAGAAAACATTGGACCAACCAACAATATAGAAAAAGCTCAAATCCATCATCCACAATTTTTGTAGGGTCTACTAAAAAATTCTACTATGCATATTCCATGGGAAAATAAAGGACAAACAAAATGGCAAGATCTCTGGCTTCTAGCAACCAGTAGAAATGTTGAGGAGGAGACTTCCTGAACAAGATCCATCTGGATAGGTTATACTATCAGATATGTTGCTATTTCTGCGATGTGAAATGAGATGTGACATAAGTAATAATAAAAGTAGTGAGACCAGTTAATATTTATTGAGTGCTTACTATGTACCAGGCAGTAGGCCAAGTATAATGCAGGACTTCATTCACTGTAATTTTCATTTTGACCTTATAGAAAAGGAAACTGGGAGAAACCAAATGACTTGCTGAAGTCCGCACAGTTAATAAGTGGCAAATCTAGCATTTCAATGCAGTCCATCTGACGGGAGAGCCAAAGTTCTTAAATGCTGTGTTCCACTATTCCTCCTCACTCAGCGAACCTTCTGTACAATCCAGAGATAATCCTGCTTATACTGAACTGTCTCCAAAGACTCACACTTTTGAGCAGACAACAAAGTTGCTGGCCTTTCATTTGGAAGACTGTTGCTAAAATACTCTTGTAACCTCTGAGGAGAGTGAGGCCCTATGGCAAAAGTATAGTACCATAGATGGATTAAATCAGATTAGCCCTACTGAAGGCACAGAGAGACTGACTTAGATTGTGTAGGCCTGTAACAGGCCAAATACCAGTGCTGCAGGGAAACTTGAGGGGCATGCAGTGAGAGACAGCAATCACAGAGCTGGAGCTATGCTGGGAATGTTGGTGCAGCTTAGGGATATAAGTTCTACTCTGGGGAAAGAACCCTTGAGAGAGAAGAAATGGTTGGGTTCCAAGGACTATGGCTTAGTTACATGGTGAGCAGGCAGGACAGTAACTCCTCCTGCCTCACCTCACTCCTCCTTTCTCTGTGAGGAAAAAGCAGCTGACAGGGCAAAGGACAACAGTGAGCCAAAGAGCTATGGAGCTGCTGTGGTCAAGGGTGTCTGTGCTTTTTATGGAATATGGTGCTTATCTCCATGGGTGTTTGATTCTTCATTCTGAAAATTATTTTTTGCACTTCTTCTGGGCCTAGTGCCTAGGTTTATCATTAGTTCAGAGTTACCTTTTTGGGTGGGTTTATCGTTTATGTATACCACATTCCACAGAATTATCCCTGAGAGATTTGTCTGGAATGGCATATTGATTTAATGCATGTATCAACTCCTCTTGATGAGTATGGGTAGCTGGAGAACTAGGTTAATAAACTGATTCCTGCTTTAGCAGAAAAGAATGCTAAGATGTTCACTATGGATGTGTGTTGGGGTAAGTACCAATTCTGATCCTGGGTCATGTGTTCCTGTAGTTTATGGTACTGAATCAGAAAAGGCATGGGAGATAGATGATAACCATTTGGAAATAAGTAGGGGTAAAAATTAGGTGAAAAATATTAGCAGGAAGATCCTGACTGAACATTGGGCTGGCTGGATGTAATAATCTAATAATGCTCCCTTGGACCAATCCATTTCTTGTTCTCTGAAGGACCTTTCTCCTAGCCCTAAATATGTGTCCTTAAATTGCTCCTGATTTTTTATAACTTCACCCTCATTTTCACTCCTCCTAGTCTTCTCTATTCTAAGAAGTTTACTTTCAACGAGTACATTTAAAGGGAGGAATTGCAAATAATATTTTAATTTAATTCAACACAATTCATTGGTCAGTTGAGGTGAATCAAATTCCTCTAGTTATAAATTTCTAAATTTATAAACATTCACACAAGGAATACATACAAGCAAAAGAATATCAACCCTTTCTACCAGTAACAGTTTTCTCATTCACTAGTATGTCACTTTAAACTTTGAAACAAACAGCCTTATGAAGCTTCCCTTGTTCTTAAGCAGAAGCCTTCCCTCTCCCCCACTTTTTTTGAGATGAAGTGTCTCTCTATTGCCCAGGCTGGAGTGCAGTGGCGCAATCTTGGCTCACTGCAAACTCTGCCTCCTGGGTTCAAGCTATTCTCCTGCCTCAGCCTCCCAAGAAGCTGGGACTACAGGCACCCGCCACCACACCCAACTAATTTTTGTATTTTTAGTAGAGACGGAGTTTCACCATGTTGGCCAGCCTGGTCTCAAACTCCTGGCCTCTAGTGATCTGCCCACCTCTGCCTCCCAAAGTGCTGGGATTACAGGCTGAGCCACCGCACCAGGCCCAGAAGACCTTCTATTGTATAATGAGAGACCTTATCATGTACTAGATGCTGGAAGTACAAAGATGAATAAAACATCCACTTCCCTTGAGGATCTCACAATATAAACTGAGTATTTCCACAAAAAAGATGAACAATACTATCATAAAAGCACTCAAAAGGGGGAGCACTTATCAAGAGCTGTGAAGGATCTGGAATTTTATTTTCTTAGCAGGCTAACAAATTAATCTAACACAATTTCATAGAAGCTGGCAAAAGACACAAGACTATAGCATCAAAGACGAAGGACTCTATTACTCATGACACAAACGTAAGTGTCCTCTTTGCTTCAGTTCCTTTTTCCCAACCATTCCCACAAGAGCGCTTTAGATAGATGCTGGACAAGCAGTAGATTTATTTCACAGCTGAGGGCCCCTGAGCTTAGGGAGCCTGTGTCTTTCATACCACACGGTAAGCAAATCTGCCATTTCCTTCAGAGAGAGACATTACATCTATCTTCCAAAGCTATTTGCCACGTAAACATTCTTAAAAAGAAAGGAACAAAAGGACAGCTGGTGCCTCACTCACTAGGCAGGCAGAAACACAAGACCCATGGAGAATTAGCTCTGCCTGGAAATTAAGGAGGGTTTCCCAGAGGAATTGTTTAATTTTTAAAAATAAGTAGGAATTCACCAGGTACAGAAGCGGAAAGAAAGACATCTCAGAAAGTGGAAACTCAGTCAGCAAAGACCTGGAGATAGAATGAGGAAAGGATAAGGACAATTTGAAATTCCTTAGAAAGTAAAATAGTATTCTCAACTTCAAAGAGTTGACCAAATTTTGATCATTATTTAAATTTGTTTTGGCTATAAACTGATACCATAGTAGTCACAGCAGTGTTTGTGAGACAAATTATTGAGCTGAACACTGTGAGACTTGGGTGTAGATCAGGATGCATTCTGCTGGGCTCATTGAGTTCCTGGTGCTGCACAGACGAATACCCCACCACCCACCCCAACTTCTCACAACATTGTGAGAACATTGGTTTAGCTACCTGAAGACAATGTTCTTCCCATGGTCCCCAGGCCCTTCAGATCTGCCAGCCACTCCACGTATGACTTGATCTTTTTTTCTGAACATATACCGGAAGTCATCTAGAACTGGAAACAATTTTTAGGTAGTCATGAGTCTATCTTTTAAACTGTTGAAAATCCGAAAGGCTAAGTCTGTTGATTGCTTCTGGTTCTGCTAGAATTAATGTTGCCAAAGCAACCAGTCAAGCAGTAAAGATATCATATTGGCCGGGTGCGGTGGCTCACACCTGTAATCCCAGCACTTCGGAAGGCCGAGGCGGGCGGATCACCTGAGGTCGGGAGTTTGAGACCAGCCTGACCAACATGGAGAAACCCCATCTCTACTAAAAATGCAAAATTAGCCGGGTGTGGTGGCATATGCCTGTAATCCCAGCTACTCAGGAGGCTGACGCAGGTGAATCGCTTGAACCTGGGAGGCGGAGGTTGCCGTGAGCTGAGATCGTGCCACTGCACTCCAGCCTGGGCAACAAGAGCAAAACTCTGTCACACACACACACACACAAAATCATCCTACCAGCACAATTAGTATTATATGTGGTTTTGGGACTGACGTGGCCCTGCCAAGGAAGGTGCTGAGCAAGGTGGAGAAAAGAATTATTGGTAGCCTGACAACCCTTCCTGAACTGGGACCACCTGCATCAACATAATGGGCAGGGGAAAGAGTTGTTATTGTTAAATGCAGATTTCCAGGTGATACTCCTCTGAATTTTTAAACAAATTCCTTTGGTGGTTTTTATGTACTCAAATATTTTTATACACTCAAATATTAGAACACTCCTGCTAAAATGGTCCTTAGGGAATGAGTCTGTTCTGACTGAGTTAATAGACCTCTCTGGTGAGCAAATGCACTTCTAGGCCTTGGTGGGGAATTTTCCACAAGCTCCCGCCAGGGACCCTCCAACACAGCCTCCTAGGGAAGGATAATTCATTCTCGGTGTCTCACCATAGGGTTGGGCTGGAAGCAGAGATTGTTTCCTCTTATCCTGAGGGTGACTCACACAAGTGACCCGGGAGTACAGTCTATATTTAATCAGCCTGAATGTGATAAGCCTCCGAAGAAGGTCCAAGTGGGTTGTCAGGCTCTGGCCAAGAGGCACATGGGTCATAGATGTGAACAACACACAGTGTGGTTGGATGTTTAGAGAAGCACACTAACAATAAAGTCCTAAGAACACCAAAAAATATGCATCAGGGTAAATGTCATGAAGGCAATAAATGGGGCACAATGAGGGAAGGAATAAAAGATGAATTCAGTTTATTTTCTTTCAAAGGCAAAAAGAAAGGTGTCTTGGGAATCCTAACAAAGAAAACACACTAAGTCTGTGGAAAACGTAAAGGCAGGTAAATACCTGTAGTATGTCCTGAAATAAACATATTTTATATTATAGATGATTATATTTAACACAGTATGTCTTTTAGTCTTCACAACATTCCTCTAAGTTATGTACAATTACACCTGCTTAATAAATGAAGAAACTGAGACTCAGATGGTCTAAATTATGTATCCATGTGTCCCACAAACATTCAGGGAGCACCTACTAGGCATCAAATCGAGGTTCTGTAACCAATCAGTGACTGAACCATGGTTCCAAGCCAGGCCTCTGACTTTATAATGTGGTATTTCTGCTGTCAAATTGCTCACAATATGGTTACAAAATATGAAAATATAAGTTATAATGCACTAAGTAAACTAAAATATAAGATTTATCCCCCAAAAGTACATGATAAACTTCCAAATGAACTGTACAGATTAAAAATATCAATGTCTGTGGTTTTGGAGGACTTTAGAAGTCTTCATACAGAAGTATGGGCTTGAGATGGACTTTTAGGATTTAGAGATGGTCTCAGGAATAGAAAGCATTTGCTCTGAGTTAATACAGGAAGTTTAAAAAGAACCCATTGAACACGTAGATCAAAAATACCAGTTCACTTAAGCAGTATTTGTTGATTCAATAAATACAATGTGCACAATTTCTTAAATCAGTAAACTCTGAGACTCCAAAATCATAATAATATTCAAGCGCCTATTAATTTATAACCCAGTTGAAGAGATAAGACATGAAATTATAAAATAATTAGTGATGAGACCTAACAGCATTATAGAGTTATGTAATAAACCATTTAGCTGTCTAAATCAAGGAATGTCATAATAAATGATAAGATGATGGTTGTCTAAACAGTAAGAGCCAAAGGAATTAGAAACAAAGTAAATGTGACCTCTTGATGATTTTGGAAGTTCCAGGAAGAAAAAATCACTGGAGCAAATTAAAGAAAGAGAGAGGGTGTGTGCGGATGTGCCGGTGTGTGTGTGTGTGTGTGTGTGTGTGTGTGTGTGTTTGCACCTCTGTTGTTTTTCCAGGAAAGGTAGATCTAACATTGTGTTTTAGTCTTTCCGCATTTTTTTCAAGTAAATGACTTCCTAATACTCTAAGAGGAAACGCATGTGATAGTTTTCTTTTCTCTTAAGTATACAATTTTTAATAAGTTCCTATTTCTTAGAATTTTGTATTGTAATTGTCATTTTAATTTTCCTGAGGCTATAAATCTTAACTTCCTACTTGATTCAAGGCACAAGGATAAACTTCTTAGAATGGAAGTTTTTGTGTGTTTTATAAGTGTTTTTTTTCTGGAAAATATTTTTAATTTTTTCTTTTGTTAAAATTTGAAACAAATATGACAAACTGCTGATATTTATTACACCTGGGTAATGGGAACATAAATATTTTATTAATGCACTATATTGTATAATGTTATATTATACTTCTATATACTGTAAACATATGAAATATATAGTATTGTATTACAATTAAATTTTTCAAAATAGACACAAACTCTTCCCAAGTTATTGTACTCCCAAATTCTTGGCAGCAGGAACACTCCTCACAGTAACATCCTGCACCCAGCATCAACATGAATTTACATATTTAAATATTAACAGGATTTAGAGTTGGTCTCAGGAATAGGGAGCATTTGTCTTATTCTGTTCCAGGATCCCACCTGGATACTGGATTATATTTTGTTGTTATGTCTTCTAAGGCTCTTCTTGGCTATGACAGTTTCCTTGTTTTTAATGACTTTGAGAGTTTTGAGGACTGCATGTCAGGTATATTGTAGAATGTCTCTCAACTGGGATTTGTCTAATGTTTTCCCTTGATTATACTGGGTTTATGGGTCTCGGAAGGATGATCACATAGGTAAAGTGCCATTCTCACCACATCATATCTAGGGTTCATACTATCAACACGCTTAATGGCTTTGATGTTGGCCTCAATTACCTGGATGTGATAGTGTTTGTTCAGTTCTTCCATTGTCAAGTTACTTCCCCCGACCCCCACTGACTCTCATCTCTTTGCAAGGGAAGTCACCCTGCACAGCCCATGCCTAAGGAGTGGGGAGTGTCTACATCAATTATTTGGAATTTTTCTGCATGGAGAATTTGTCTCTTTTCCCCTATTTATTAATTTATTCAATTATCTGTTTCTATCAGTGTGGACTTGTGGATGTTTATTTTCTACTTTAAGTTATAATCCAATACTATGTTATTTTGTTGCTCAAATTGTTCCAGCTTTAGCCATTGGCAGCTCTTTTAGTTAGTTCCTGCAGGGCATATATTTTTATATAAGTATGCTATCTTATATGACATTCAGACTGTTGTATATATTCATTTTTAAATGTCAATTTGTTCAAATTATAAAAGTAATACATGCTATGAGAGATAGATTTAATAATACAAAATGCATAAAAAGCTAAAGTCATATACAGCACATAACTCAGTATGAACATTTTAACATATTAAGCTTACTTAACACATTCTTTGGTCCTCAAAGGAACACAATATGGAAAATATGTTGATGAAAGAGAATATTTGTGTCTGAATTATTTATTGATTTTTCCTAATTAAAAAGAGAAATAGGCTGGGCGCGGTGGCTGAGGCATGTAATCCCAGCACTTTGGGAGGCTGAGGCTGGTGGATCACCTGAGGTCAGGAGTTCAAGACCAGCCTGGCTAACATGGTGAAACCCCGTTTCTACTAAAAGTACAAAAAATTAGCCGGGCATGGTGATGCGCGCCTGTAATCCCAGTACTCGGGAGGCTGAGGCAGGAGAATCGCTTGAATCCAGCAGATGGAGGTTGCAGTGAGCCGAGATTGTGCCACTGCACTCCAGCTTGGGCAACAAGAGTGAAACTCCGTCTCAAAAAAAAAAAAGAAAAAAAAGAAAAAGAGAAATATATATATTTTTCTTTTCTCTTAAGCACACAATTTTTAATAAGTTCCTATTTCTTAGAATTTTGTATTGTAATTGTCATTTTAATTTTCCTGAGGCTGTAAATCTTAACTTCCTACTTTATTCAAGGCACAAGGATAAACTCTTAGAATGGAAGTTTTTGTGTGTTTTGTAAGTGTTTTTTTGTAAGATGTGATCAATGATTCAAATCACTTAGTATAACATTTTTATTAAAAAAATAATTTTGCAAATTACTTGGCAATTAAAATGGTTATCATACATCCCTTCTTTGTAATTCATACAGACCAATACCTAAAAGTATAAAGAGCTAAGCCATTGTTGATGTACAGCTACTTAATAGAATATTACCGGTAGGATGATTATGATTTTTACTCAAAAAATGGCAAGAGATTCCAACCAACTAATGGAATGAAGAATGAGTTTCCAGAAAACACATTTCTCAGTACTGAGAATAAAGCAGAAGAGGAAAACTAAGTAAGACACTACACAGCCAAGCACTGGCCCCCAAACTCTAGAATCTTACTAGCAGGGTCTGGAATTTTTAGTTTTAAATTGATGGTAAAGATGAAGACCTGTAAGGAATATGTACATTCGCATTTTTATTCCTGATATTTTAATTTTAATAAATCTCTTTGCCATTAAAAGTTTACGTTTGAACCTTTTTTTTTCCTAAAAAGTGTATACGGCTATTGTATTTTTTGAGTCTTTGCAAAATCTCTCAGACTATTCTTTTCTTGTCCCCATAAATAAAAGAACGTTAATTCTAATTGTAATGGTTTCTGACTTGAAATTCCTATACTTTTAAAAATGGAAATTGAGTTTCTGATCTCCAGTTTTTGTCTTCGGAGGAAAGCTTTCAAGTTTAAATAAACTATTTGAAGCTACCTGGGTTTTAAATTAATATTCATTTATTACAGTAGAAATTTTAAAACCTAGGTTTTTTCAAGGTTTTATGTCTTTTGTCAATCTTATAAATTTATGTATTGAGTCAATGTTTTACAAATCAGAACTATTACTTCTGGAAGAGGCTTTGATAAGTGTTCAATTACCTCAATTTTTAAAAATTAGACTATTTACAAATTTAGTAAATTAAATTATTTAAATATTTTAAATGCATTCCTAATTACATTCAATTTTCTTTTTAAATACTTTAAAATTTGGAGCCCTATCAAGTTTTTCCTAAATACTTAATCATACACTTAATAAATTAACTTACAAATATAGTTAATCTCAAATACCTTAAGCACACAATACAGTTTATTTATTTTGGCAAATTATTTTATAACATTCAGCTTAATTCCAAAACTCTAAAATTAATCACATAGTTTATTAGGAATTGCAAGCTTTATATGTCACAATCTCTTAAACACTACAAACATTTTAAATTCAAATATTGGGAGACTATCCAAAACTTATTCTCCTTTTTTTTTTTTTTTTTTTTTGACAGAGTCTTACCCTGTCGCCAAGGCTGGACTGCAGTGGCACGATCTCGGCTCACTGCAACCTCCGCCTCCTAGGTTCAAGCAATTCTCCTGCCTCAGCCTCCTGAGTAGCTGGGAGTACAGGCGAGCGCCACCATGCCTGGTTAATTTTTGTATTTTTTAGTAGAGACAGGGTTTAACCATATTGGCCAGGCTGGTCACTTATTCTTAAACCTAGCACATAAACTGTAAATCTACAAGTTTGGTTTACCTTTTATTATTAATTTCCCAGGGATGAAAAACTATTTGTGTAAAGAAAACCAGAGTAATACTATTAACATGACATTACCTGATAAGATGAATTGACACTACTTTCAGGTGGAATTGAAGTTATTGTCTTTGTTCAGGCTGCTATAACAAAGTAACATAAGCTAGATGGCTTTCAAACAATAGAAATTTGTCTCTTACAGTTCTAGAGGCTGGGAAGTTCAAGATTAAGGGGCCAGCAGATTCAGTGTTTGGTGAAGACCAGCTTTCTGGTACATAGATGACCATCTTCTCTTTGCACCCTCACATGGTGCAAGGGGGGTGAGAGAGCTCTCTGGAGTTTCTTTTATTAAGAGCACTAATCCTATTCATGAGTGCATACTGTTATGATACATAACAGAGAACAGCACTTAGCATTTCCCTCTGCAATATTTATTACACTGTTTCAGAATTATTCTGTAATAGCAGGGGGTCGGGGGTTGGGGAATGGTCATAGAATGAGTTTAACCGGAGGCTTTCTGTAAAAGGCAGTGAGGGATTATTGAGGATTTGTGAGTAGAGGGGTAAAGGAATCTGCCTTATATTTTAGGAAGACTGACCTGACAGTAGTTTGGAGAAAGGGTTCAAGTAGGGTGAGATTGGAGGCTAGCAGATCAGAAGGTCTGAGGATTTTGTCCAGGAAAGTGATGAGTCTGAACCATAAGGAGACAAAGAACAGGGAAAGTATTAATAAGTTACATTGACTAGCATACGTAATAAATAGGATGTGGAAGGTGAGAGAGAAAAAGATGGTGAGGATGCTTGAGTTTTCTAGGTTAAATAATTCCTCATTAAGATGAAACACACAGCTGGGGTGTTTCTTCCCTATGTTACTATTTCCAGCTTTCCAGATAGACTAATCTTCTGCAAAAGAGGTTTCCAGGAACACTATGATGAAGAAATGAGTTTTCTATTAGTTTATCAGTTTGTGTCACAGGCCTTAGCAATTTCCTGCCCAGAATCTGCATAAAAACATCTTAGCCCAAGATGGGAAGTGATGGCAATACTATGTAGACCTGAACTCTTCTGAAATGCATGTCTAAGTATTCCTGACCAGGAACGATGTGCTCTGAAATGATGCTGCCTACTGCTCCAAGCAAGTGATGAAAATATGCAAGTATTGCTCAGAAGGCATGTCTAATTGGATAGTATCCTTTTGGGTGGCAAGGAGAAACTATCCTGTAAGAAAACAGGATGTAGAGAGTATTTGTCTGCCAAGATTCTTCCCAACTGCTGTTTCCCAATGGTCAAATTTTTGTCCCACAAGGAGATAATGTCCCTGCACTTCTGGGTTGTGTCATCCAGTCTCTTCAGTGACATCTTGAGATGCTAGGTCCCAAACTTTGCTGTGTAGTGTTTATTTAAAACCAGAACTGATGGTAAGAACCAGAAACTCCAGGTGTGCATGTGTTCAGCCAAGGCAAAAGATCCAACACACTCAGGGAAAGTTACTGAGTGTTCTCAGGCAGCAGAACAATGAGGATTAAGGAGAAATTAGGGTAGTGACAGGTGGGGTAGTAGTTGTGAAGATAGGTGGAGTTGGAGGAAACTGAAGGGGTCATAAGATCCATGTCCCATACATAATTTATCCTTCTTTTTCACTGGCGGAGGCATCACACTAAGTGTTTGATACATATCACCTGATCTTCACATCAACCCTATACACATTTTACACATAAGGACATTAAGGTTCAGAGGCATAATATGTGTTGACAAAGCCCACATGGCTAGTAAGTGTTGAGGCTAGAATTCAAACCCAGTTTGCTTGGTTCTAACACCTGAGATTTTTCTATAGGTCACACTGATCTAGTAGATAACTAAAAGTTGTTTATGAGGGTTAAACTTCTATGCTTTTGTCCTCTTATAGGCTACATTATAACATACTTCCTATGTTAAAATTTAATGTCTCAGAAAACTGAACTAAAATCTCCTGCCCATTCTCACATATTTTCTCCAAATGAAGTAGGTAGGAATCTACATAGTATGAATAAAAGAGTTACTTTACATATGCAATGATTCTTGGCTTCTGTAGTTATTAAAGAATTATGAAGCTAATGGTATCCCAAAAACTACATACAATGTTGAATCAGGAAGAAATTGAAATCCTTAACAGAACAATAATGAGTCCTGAAATTGAATTGTTAATAAAAAACCTACCAACCAAAAAAACCCTGAAACAAATCGAATCACAGCTGAATTCTACCAGACGTACAAAGAAGGGCTAGTATCAATCTGACTGATGTTATTTCAAAAAATCTAGGAGGAGGGACTCCTCCCTAACTGATTCAGTGAGGCCAGCATCATTCTGATAGCAAAACCTGACAGAGACAAAACAACAACAAAATAATAATAAAACTTCAGGCCAATATCTCTGATGAATATAGACACAAAAATCCTAAAAAAAATTACCAAATCCAGCCGCACATCAAAAAGCTAATTCACCATGATAAGTAGGCTTTATTTCTGAAAAGCAGTGTTAGTTCAACATGCGTAAATCAATAAATGTGATTCGTTACATAAACAGACCTAAAAACCAAAACCACACGATCATCTCAATAGACACCGAAAGGGCTTGCAATAAAATTCAACATTCTTCTGTGTTAAAAACCATCAACAAACTAAGCATCAAAGGAACATACCTCAAAATAATAAGAGCCATCTATGACAAACTCACAGCCAATATCATGTTCATACTGAATGGACAAAAGCTGGTCACATTCCCCTTGAAAACCAGAACAAGACAAGGATTTCCAATCTCATCACTCCTATTCAGAATAGTACTAGAAGTCCTAGCCAAAACAATCAGGCAAGAGAAAGAAAAGACATGCAAATAGGAAGAGAGGAAGTCAAACTATCTCTCTTCACAGATGATATGATTTATACTTAGAAAATCCCACAGTCTCTGCCCAAAGGGTCCTAGAACTGACAGACAACTTCAGTAAACTTTCAGGATATAAAATCAGTGTACAAAAATCAGTAGCATTTCTAGACACCAATAACATTCAAGTTAAGAGCTAAATTAAGAACAAAATTCCACTTACTATAGCTTTAAAAAGAACAAAATATCCAGGAATACAGCTAACCAAGGAGATGAAAGACCTCAACAACAAGAATTACAAAATACTACTGAAGTAAATAAGTGATCACAATGCTATTTCTATCAAACAATCTGCATCATTTTTCACAGAATTAGAAAAAAAGACTCTAAAATTTATATGGAACACAAAACAGCCCAAATAGCCAAAGCAATCCTGAGCAAAAAGAACAAAGTCGGAGGCATCATACTACCCAACTTAAAACTATACAAGACTACAGTAACCAAAACAGCATGGTACCAGCACAAAAACAGACACATAGACCAAGGGAAAAGAAAAGAAAATCCAGAAACAAAGTGATACACCTACAATCATCTGATCTTTGACAAAGTTGACAAAAACGAACAATGGGGAAAGAACTCCCTATTCAATAAATGATGCTGAGATAATTGGCGAGCTGTATGCAGAAGATTGAAACTGGATCCCTTCCTTTCACCATATACAAAAATTATGCCAAGATGGATTAAAAAATTAAATGTAAAACCCAACACTATAAAAATGCTAGAGGAATACTTAGGAAGTACTATTCTGTACATAGGCCTTGGCAAAGATTTCATGAAAAAGACTCCAAAAACAACTGCGGCAAAACCAAAAATTCATAAGCAGGGCCTAATTAAACTAAAGAGCTTCTGCACAACAAAAGAAACTATCAACAGAGTAAATAGGCAACCTGCAGAATAGGAGAAAATACTTGCAAACTATGTATCCAACCTACAGAATAGGAGAAAATACTTGCAAACTATGTATCCAACAAAGGTCTAATATCCAGAATCTATAAGGAACTTAAATTTACAAGCAAAAAAAAAAAAATACAACAACAAATAACCCCATTACAAATGGGCAAAGAAAATGAACAGACACTTCTCAAAAGAAGACTTACAAGAGGCCAACAAACATGAAAAAATGCTCACGATCACTAATCATCAGAGAAATGCAAATCAAAACCACAATGAGATACCATCTCACACCAGTCAGAATGGATATTGTTAAAAAGTCAGGCCTGGCACTGTGGTTCACGCCTGTAATCCCAGCACTTTGGGAGGCCGAGGTGGGTGGATCATGAGGTCAGGAATTCAAGACCAGCCTGGCCAACATGGTGAAACCCTGTCTCTACTAAAAATACAAAAATTAGCAGGGCGCAGAGGCAGGCGCCTATAATCCCAGCTACTCGGAAGGCCTTGAGGCAGGTGAATCGCTTGAACCTGGGAGGTGGAGTTTGCAGTGAGCCGAGATCGCGCCACTGCACTCTAGCATGGGCGACAGAGTGAGACTCCATCTCAAAAAAAAAAAAAAGTCAAAAAATAGCAGATGTTAGTGAGGTTGTGAACACTTATAAATTGCTGGTGAGACTGTAAATTAATTCAGCCACTGTTGAAAGCAGATTGGAAATTTCTCTAAGAACAAAAACAAAACTACCATTTGACCCAGCAATCCCATTACTGAGTATATACTCAAAGTATATATCTATTCTACCAAAAAGATACATACACTCATATCTTCATTGCAGCACTATTCACAATAGCAAATATACGGACTCAATCTATATACCTATTAATGGTAGGCTGGAAAAAGAAAATGTGGCACATATATAGCCATATAATACTATGCAACCGCAGAAAAAGCAAAATCGTGTTCTTACCCGAAACGTGCATGCAGCTGGAGGCCATTATCCTAAATGAATTAACACAGGAACAGAAAACCAGATACCACATGTTCTCACTTATAAGTGGAAGCTAAACATTGAGTACACATGGGCACAAAGGTGAGAACAATAAACACTGAGGCCTACTTACAGGGAGAGGCTAGGTGGAGGATGAGGTTCAAAAAACTACCTTTTGGGTATTATGCTCACTACCCGGGTGATGAAATCATTTGTACTCCAAAGTACGGTGATACACAATTTACCCATCTAACAAACCACACAAAGACCCCCTGCATCTAAAATAAAAGTTGAAAAAAAATAAAATTTGTTTGTTTTTAAAAAGTTATGCAGAAAAGGCAAAACAAGATGGTCAAATAAAAGTCTCCAGCAATTATTTCCTTCACAGGAGCACCAAATTTAACAACTATCTACAAACAAGAACACCTTTATAAGAACCAAAAATCAGGTTAGCAATCATAGTACCTGGTTTTGACATCAAATTAAGGAAAGAGGCACTGAAGAGGAGCATAAAGGTAGTCTTGAATTGCCTATACCACCCCTCCCTGATTCCCCTACAGTGGCTGCATGGCACAGAGCCAAGTTGAATCTGCGAACTTGGGGAAGGGAGAGTATATGATTGTAGGACTTTGCATTGGAGCCCAGTGTGGACCTGTCACAGCGGAAAGCAATACCAGGCAGAACTTAGCCAGCATATACAGAGGAAGAATTTAGACCAGCCCTAGCCAGAGGCAAATCATCCATCCCAGCTATTGGAACCTGAGTTCTGTCAAGCCCTGCTACTGTGAGCTAAAATTCCCCAGGGTCATAATAAACTTAAAGACCAGTCTAGTCCACAAGGACTGCAATTCCTGGGCAAGTTCTGGTGTTGTGCTGGCTCAGAGACAGTGGACTTTGGGAACACATGACCTAGTGAGATACCAGCTGAGGTGGCCAAGGGAATGCTTGTGTTTCCCTTCCCCAGCCCCCAAAAGTGTAGCTCATAGCTATGGGAGAGATTCCTTCCCTCTGCTTGAGAAGAGAAACAAGAGAAAAGAGGACTTTGTCTTATAACTTGGATACCAACTAAGCTACAGTAGGATACGGCACCAGGCAGAGTCCAGGCCCTAGCTCCTAAGACAACGTTTACAGATGTACTTTGTGCCAGAAGGGAAGCCAGTGACTTGAAAGGAATGAGGCAATCCTGGCAGAATTCATTACCTGCTGACTAAAGAGCCCTTGGGCATTCCATAATCAGCAATGGTAGCCAGGTAGTACTTGCTGCAGGCTTTGGGTGAGACTCAGAGCTGTGCTGGCTTTAGGGTGTGACCCAGCACAATCCAGTTGTGGTGGCTACAGGGAGAGGCTCCTTCTGCTTGAGGAAAGGAGAGGGAAGGGTAAAGGGGACTTTGCCTTGCAGCTTGGGTACCAGCTTAGCCACAGTGGGGTAGAGCACCAAGTGGACTCCTGAGGTCCCCAACTTTTGGCTTTGGTTCTTGGATGGCATTTCTGCAACTGCCCTGGGTGAGAGGGGAGCCCACTTCCCTAAAGAGAGTCCCAGGCCTGGCAGCATTCACCAAATAATGACTGAAGAGTCCTTGGGCCTTGAGTGAACATTGGCGGTGCCAGGCAATACTTGCCATGGGCCTGAGTGGTGGTGGCCATGGGGAGTCCTGTTTGAGGAAACGGCAGGGAAGAGTGGGGAGGTCATTGTCTTGCAGCTTAGGTGCCAGCTCAGCCAGAGTAGAATAGAGTGCTAGGTAGATTCCTAAAGTTCCTGTCTCCAGGCCTTGGCTCTAGAAAGTATCTCCAGATCCACGCAGGGCTGGGAGGAACTCACTGTCCTGAAGGGAAAGACACAAGCCTGGCTGGTCTTGCCACCTGCTGATTGTAGAGCCCGTGGGCCTAAAGTGAACATAGGCAATAGCCAGGCATTTGTCACTGCAGGTCTTTGATGCGTCCCAGTGCTGTGCTGGCTTTGGGTGGAGTCCCAGGGATGGAGGCCACAGAGGTACTGTGTCACCCACTCCCACAGGTCCAGGCAGGTCAGCACAGAGAGAGAGAGAGAGAGAGAGAGAGAGAGAGAGAGAGAGAGAGACTCTTTATCAATGGGAAAGTAAGAGAAGAGAAGAATAATTGTTGGTAAACCAGGCAATTATCCTGAATTTTATCCCAGACCACCAAGGCAGTACATTTATGAGTCTGCAAGAGCCACAGTGTTACAGATACAGCTGCAGTGGCCAAAACAGATACAGCTGCAGTGACCAAAGATTTAGATCACAACACCCAAGTCCCTTTAAATACTTGGAAAGCCTTCCCAAGAAGGATGGGTACAAAAAAGCCCAGACTGTGAAGACTACAATAAATACCTAAGTCCCCAATGCCCAGACACCAACAAACATCCACAAGCATCAAGACCACCCAGGAAAACATAATTTCACCAAATGCATAAATAAGACCTCAAGAGCAATCCTGGAGAGACAGACATCTGTGACATTTCAGACAGAGAATTTAAAATAGCTATTTTGAAGAAGCCCAATGAACTCCAAGATAACACAGAGAAGGAATTCAGAATCCTGTCAGATAAATGTAACAAAGAGACTGACATAATTACAAAGAATCTTCATCAACACCAGACCTGTCCTACAAGAAGTGCTAGCTAAAGAGAGTTCTTCAATCTGAAAGAAAAAGACCTTAATGGGCATTAAGAACTCATCTGAAGGTACAAAACTCACTGGTAATAGTAAGTATGCAAAACACAGAATATTGTAAACTGTAATTGAAGTGTGTAAGCTACTCATATCTTGAGTAGAATACTAAAAGATGAACCTATAAAAAATAACTACAGAAACATTTCAAGAAATACACAACATAATAAGACATAAAAAGAAACAACAAAAAAGTTTAAAAACGGGGGGAGGAAGTTAATGTGTGGGGTTTTTATTAGTTTTCTCTTTGTTTGTTTGTTTGTTTATGCAATCAGTGTTAAGTTCTCATCAGTTTAAAGATAGTATAAATTATAAGTAATCAGTTTAAAGATAGTATAAGTAATAAGATAGTATAAGTTATAAGATATTATTTACAAGCCTCATGGTAACCTAACATCAAAAAACATACAACAGGTACACACAAAATAAAAAGCAAGAAATTAAAACATACCAGCTGAGAAAATTGTCTTCACAAAAAAGAAGACAGGAAGGAAGGAAAGAAGGAAGAGAAGACCACAAAACAACCATAAAACACATAACAAAATGCCAGGAGTAGTCCTTACCAATCAATAATAACATTGAATGTAAATGTACTCAACCCTTTAATCAAAAGACATAGAGTGGGTGAATAAATAAATAAGCAAGACCTAATGATCTGTTGCCTACCAGAAACACATTTTACCTATAAATACAAGCATGTCTTTTTGCATGACTATAAAATAGTTTTTGGTTTTTGGAAAAGATAAACAAAACTATAGATTAGTCATGCAAAAAGATATCCAACATAAATGAAATTCAAAAAAGAGCAGGAGTAGCTGTAGTGATATCAGACAAAATAGATGCCAAGACCAAAAGTATAAAAAGAAACAAAAAAGGTCATCATAGAATGATAAAGTGGTCAATTCAGCAAGAGGACGAAACAATTTTAAATATATATTCACTCAACAGATATATAAAGCAAATATTATTAGAGCTAAAGAGAACAATAGACCTCAATACAATAGTAGCTGGAGACTTCAACACCCCACTTTTGGCATTGGACAGATCATCCAGACAGAAAATCAACAAAGTAACATAGGGCTTAATCAGCACTATATAACAAATGGACCTGATAGATATTTACAGAACATTTCATCCAATGGCTGCAGAACACACATTCTTCCTCTTAGCACATGGATCATTCTCAAGGATAGACCATATGGTAGGCCATAAAACAAGCCTTAAAACATTCAAAAACATTGGCCAAAATAAAATAAATCTAGAAATCAATAGCAAGAGGAGTTTTGGAAACTTCACAAACATGGAAATTAAACAATATGCTCCTGAATGACAAATGGGCCAATGAAGAAATTAAGAAGGAAATTTAAAAATGTCTTGAAACAAAACAAAATGGAAACAAAAAATACCAAAACCTATGGGATTCAGTAAAAGTAGTACTAAGAGGAAAGTTCATAGCAATTAGCACCTACATCAAAAAAGTAGAAAAACATCAAATAAACAATATAACAACGCATCTTAAAGAAATAGAAAAGCAAGAGCCAACCAAACACAAAACTGGTAGAAGAAAATAAATAATGAAGGTCGGAACAGAAATAAATGAAATTGAAACAAATAAATACAAATAATCAATGAAACAAAAAGTTGGTTTTTGGAAAAGATAAACAAAACTGAAAAACCTTTAGCCTGACTAACTAAGAAACAAAGAGACATAAATAAATAAAATCAGAGATTAAAAAGGAAACATTACAACTGATACTGCAGAAATTCAAAGGATCATTCATGGCTGCTATGAGCAACTATATTCCAATAAATTGGAAAATCTAGAGGAAATGGATAAATTCCTAGGTACACACAACCTACCAAAATTGAACCATGAGGAATCCAAAACCTGAACAGGCAGATAACAAGTAATGAGATTGAAGCCTGTAATAAAAATAAAAAACCTAATGGCTTTACTGCTGAATTTAGCTAAACATTTAAAGGAAAACTAATGCCAATCCTACTCAGACTATTCTGAAAAATAGACTAGGATGGAATACTTTCCAACTTATCACATGAGGCCAATATGACCCTGATACCAAAACCAAAGAAAGGCACATCAAAAAAAGAAAACTATAGGCCAACATCCCTAATGAACATTGATGCAAAAGTCCTCAATAAAATACTAGGAAACCAAATTCAACAACACATTAAAATGATCATTCATTATGATCAGGTGGGATTTATTCCAGGAATGTAAGGATAATTAACATATGCAAATCAATCAGTGTGATACATCATATCAACAGAGTAAAGGACAAAAATCATATGATCATTTCAATTGATGCTGAAAAAGCATTTGATAAAATTCAACATCTCTTCATGGAAAAAACCCTCAAAAAACTGAGTACAGAACAAATACATCTCAACATAATAAAAACCATATACAACAGACTCACAACTAGTGTTATATCAAGTGGGGAAAAATTGAAAGCCTTTCCTCTAAGATCTGGAACACAACAAGGATGCCCACTTTCACCACTGTTATTCAACCTAGTACTGGAAGTCCTAGCTAGAGCAATCAGACAAGAGAAAGAAATAAAAGGCTTCCAAATTGAAAAGGAAGAAGTCAAGTTATCCTTGCTTGCAGATGATATGATCTTGTTTTTAGAAAAACGTAAGACTTCACACACACACACACAAACTATGAGAACTGAAATTCAGTCAAGTTGCAGGATATAAAATCAACATACAATAATCAGTAGTATTTCAATATGCCATTAGCTAACAAATTGAAAAACAAAAAAGTAGTCTCATTTAGTAGCTAAAAATAAAATAAAATACCCAAGAATTAACCAAAGAAGTGAAATATCTCTATAATGATAACTAAAAAACACTGATGCAAGAAATTGAAGAGGATACCAAAAAGAGAGAGAAAAATACTCCATGTTCATGGATTAGAAGAATCAATATTGTTAAAATGTCTATACTACCCAAAGAAATAATCTACAGACTTAATGCAATCTCTATCAAAATAACCATGATATCTTCACATAAATAGAAAAATAATACTAAAATTTATATGAAACCACAAAAGACCCAGAATAGTGAAGTAATCCTGAGCAAAAAGAACAAAATGAGAGGAATCACATGATCTGACTTCACATTATACTACCGAGCTACAGTAACCTGAACAGCATGGTACTGGCATAAAAAAAAAGACATATATACCAATGGAACAGAATAGATAACCCAGAAATAAATCCATGTATCTACAGTGAACTCATTTTTTACAAAGGTGCCGAGAACATGCAATGAAAAAAGGACAGTCTCTTCAATAAATGGTGCTGAGAAAACCAGCTATCCATAAGCAGGAGAATGAAACTAGAGCCATATTTCTCACCATATACAAAAACCAAATCAAAATGGATTAAAAATATAAATATAAGACCTCAAACTATGAAACTACTAAAAGAAAACATTGGGGAAACTCTATAGGATACTGGACTGGACAAAGATATCTTGAGTAATGCCCCAAAAGCACAGGCAACTGAAGCAAAAATAGACAAATGGGATCACATCAAGTTAAAAAGCATCTGCGCAGCAAAGGAAACAGTCAATGAAGTGAAGAGGCAATCAAGAGAGTGGGAGAAAATGTGTGCAAACTATCCATCTGACAAATGATTAATAACCAGAATATATAATCAGCTCAAACAACTCTATAGGAAAAAATCTAATAATCCAATGAAAGAATGGGCATAAGACATAAATAGACTTTTCTCAAAATAAGACATACAAATGGTAAACAGTTATGCTCAATATCAGAGAAATGCAAATCAAAACTACAATAAGTTATCATTTACCCCAGCTAAAACTGCTTTTATCCAAAAGATAGGCAATAACGAATGATGGTGAAAACATGGAGAAAAGGAACTCTTATACAGAGTTGGTGGGAATGTAAATTAGCACAACCACTATGAAGAAGAGTTTAGAGATTCCTCAAAAAACTAAAAAAAGAACTGCCATATGATTCAGCAATCCCATTGCTAGGTATACACTCAAAAGAGAGGAAACCATTATATTGAAGGGATATCTGCACTCCATGTTAATTGCAATAGCTAAGATTTGGAAGCAACCTAAATGTTCCTTAACAGATGAATGAATAAAGAAATTTGGCACATATACATAATGGAATACTATTCATCCATATAAAAGAATGAGATCTGCCATTTTTAAAAGCATGGATGGAACTGGAGGCCATTATGTTAACTGAAATAAGCCAGGCACAGAAAGACAAACTTTGCATGTTCTCACTTATTTGTGGTAGCTAAAAAAATGAAAACAATTGAACTCATGTAGATAGAAAGTAGAATGATGGTTACCAGAGGCTGAGAAGTGTATTGGGGGTGGGGGTGGGGGTGGGAAGGTAGAGGTGGGGCTGGTTAATGGGTACAAAACTATACTTAGAAAGAATAAATAAGATCTAGTATTTGATAGCACAACAGTGTAGCTACAATCAACAATAATTTATTGTACATTTAAAAACAACTAAAAGTATGATTTGATTTTTCGTAACACAAAGAAAGGATAAATGCTTAAAGTGATGAATACCCCATTTATTCTGATGTGATGATTTTTATGCATTGCATGCCTGTATCAAAATGTCTCATGTACCCCATAAATATATATTACTATTCTGTACCCACAATATTTTTTAAAAATTAACCATGTGTACATGCACACACACACATACAAAGTAAAGAGATAGAAGAAAAAAAGACTATAGTCCAAATTCTGTCTTTACCTATGAGCTATGTAACTAGAGGGGGTGGGGGTTTTGGGAGAAGAAGAAATATTTAACTTCTCTGAGCCTCAGTTTCATAATTTGTAAAATGGAGACATAAATACAGTTCACCGGTTTTTGTTGGAATAAGACAATGTGTCTAAAGTGTCCAGCTGTGGGCCAGTCACTTGGTAATTGTGCAGCAATATTTATTCTTCTTGGTGGTGATTTTTAACTTATTTTCAACATGGATTTTAAAAAGCTGATGAACAAAAGGCATTGCTTCCTAGACAAATTTATTTGCAAGCCAAATTTAATATATAATTTTAGAGGATTCCAAGCCCCTTGAAGACCATCTACGGGTTCCTTATTTCTCAAGGGGTTATCAATGGGAACACATTAGGGATTTAGATCTCTGTGCTGCACCTCTGAATTAAAATCTCAGGCATGAGTACAGTCCTCCACATTTTAAACATCCCTCCCACCAAGTAATTCATGCACGCTCACTGCCGTATGTTAAATGACCACAGTTAAGATGACCAACCTGCCATCCTGGGTTGCTGAAGAATGCTACCAACGTGCACTCAGAATGTGTTTATATGTGCTTGGCTTGGCTTTTCCACTAGACAGCAAGCTCCCAAGTAGTGCAAACTCTCTTCAACATCTTCCTTTGCATGCACACATGGTATAATTGCTCTGACTTGAGTGGCTTCTTCATCAAGGAGGTTCAATTCTTGGTGCTGCAGGAAAATTAGCCATGTGTGATGGCTTCTATTAGAGTCCAGCAGACACTGACTATATTTAAGTTTGTAATGAATATTTTGCAATCTGTCCCTTGAGAAAAATGCAGTCTCTGAGATTTCCCAAGTCCCTCTGTAAGTATCAAATAGTTCCTGAATAAGTCAATGCTACAAAGTCAAAGGCACAAAATCGGCAAAGGGTAAATCCCCTATAGATTTGAATCAATTGTGCCTTCAACAAATGCCTATGTACTTTATCTGCATAGTAAATGCCTTTGAAATATAATTCTTGTGGATATTGTTGGGATTCAGGACATTCTGCCCCAAAATATGGCACCTTGGAACTTGAAAAAATAGCAGAAGCGGGAAGGTCACTCTCACCTTACACTGCCCTTCTCCCCTTAAGCAGGTCATAAGACCCCCATTCAAGAGGTACCTTCCCTATACCCAGAGGAAAGAAGCATTCTTATCTTCAAAGACACAGAAATGTCAAGAGGAATCTGAACAAACAGGCTTTGCTAAGTTCTTCTCAGTTACTACCGTTAGATCATACCACCGTTGTCCAATCCTACTTGCTCATGTCCATCCATCTCATCAAACCCAGCGTTAAAAATAAACAAGTTTACCTGTGTCTTTGGATCTTTTTTTTTTCTTTAGGACAGAGTCTAGCTCTGTCTCTCAGACTGGAATGTAGTGCTGCAATCATAGCTCACTGCAGCCTCAAACCCCTGGGCTCAATTGATCTCCCCTCCTCTGCCTCCCCAGTGGCTGGGACAACAGGTCTTTGGATCTTCATTTCTGAAGGCTTCTGTGTCACATCAAACTTATGTTAAATAAATTCGTAATGCTTCTCTCCTGCTAATCTGTCTGTGTCAGCTCTCTCAGGGACCCTAAGAGGGTTGAGAAAAACCTTCCTCCCATATTATATAAATATATATGGAAAAAATAATCCCACATAATTCCACTGCCTGGAGATAGTCACCTTTAAGTTTTCATGATTATCCGTTCATGTCTATACAGAGATACATTTAGACATGGAAGGAAACATAGGTCATTTCCTTGGGAAGCCTCTCCCTGATCTTCCACCCACGCCCCAGTCTAAATAAGGTTTTCTTGCTATATCAGTTCATAGCATCTGTACTTTTTCTTGATATTCTTTATTAGAGTAGAAAATATTTAATTACTATATTTATTTTCTGCTGTATATTTTCATCATGAGGTAAACTCATTGTGGTAATAACATTGAGTACATTGCTATATGCGCAGCATTTAGATGAGTGCTAGGATGTAGTTGGACAAATATTCAATACATATTTTTTCAGTTAACAAAATGTCACATTACAGGTGTGTACATATGTTTCTAAAGTCAGCGAGCTGTCGTCTCAATCATATTGCCAAATGCCATCAAGAAAGAATCACCTGGAAACAAACATGGCCACTGTAGCTCTTGTTAGAAACCACTGGATCTTGTAAGCTGGAAACAGAATACAGAATAGGGACTTCACAACACATACACACACACACACACACACACACCCCACATTTGTGAAAGACAGTATGAGGCACAGAAAGTACCTGGCTGACCTGAGCCTGGTCTGTTCACCTTAAAAAAAGCATCAGTTGAGAACTGACTCGGGGTGGGGGAAAAGCACCCACTCAGTTAACTCTAGATCTCAGGCCAGATGCCTGTTGGTGTTCAGTGAAAGTTCATTAGGCTTCCAGTGAAGGCATGACCATGATTTCCAACAAATGACACTACTCATGATATCAGGAGTCTCTCTGGAGTACAAGAATTCAGCTTGAATTGTCAGCAGAAAGAGGTGTGAATATGTACAAAGTCATCTTCTTGGAGCCTCAGTTTCTTTATCTTTAAAATGAGGGTAATAAGACCCACTGCAAAATGGAATATATATATCTGGTACACGTAAAATACAATATTTGTCCTTGAGGATGCAAAGATGACTTCAGCAAAGTCCTTGTCCTCCAGTATATATATACACATACACATATACATACATATACATACATATGTATGTATATGTGTATATATGTGTGTGTGTGCGTGTGTGTATGAAGTGATTTTATTATCTTGAATAATAGTATTATATTTATCCTGCAGTTCAAAAAGGTAGATTAGTTTAGAAAGAAACTATTTTGTGGGTATGAAAAGCAAAACTTGATCCTTCCGTTGATACTAATTTATTTAACACCAAGTTTGTGCAAGGTGCTGTGATATATATGATGTATATGATGTCATATGATATATGATATATGATGCATATTTAGATATATGTGTATGCATGTGTGTGATATACATGATACTTACAAATATATGAATTATATATACAGGTTAATATACAAAAGTTTATTGACTTATTTACGTACATATATATGGATTGATCTTCAAAACATCATATTGAGTGGAAATATCATGAGATATGTTAACATACAATCAACCTGGGAGGTGGAGGTTGTGGTGAGCCGAGATCGCACCACTGCACTCCAGCCTGGGCAACAAGAGCAAGACTCCATCTCAAAAAAAAAAAAAAAAAATGTAGGTACACAAGACAGCAATAAATAGTTCACATTACTACACACGAAGAGAAACGTGCATTTTAAATACATTAGAATGGCTACCTATTAGGAATGCCAATAGAAGTGGAGTCTGGGAATAAAATACATAAATGAAAAAATGTTTTCAAGTGTCCTTGCATGGACTGATGATAATACACCCAGACTGAAGAATAAGACAACCTCAAACCTCTCTTCACTCCCACCCCCCACAGGAAACCAGCACAGTAAACTTACCTGTTCTAACACTTGCTGTTATTGACAGTTAAGGGCGGAACATGAGGTAAGGCTGTGAGGTGATCTATCAGAGCTATTACTGATGTCGTCCATATTCTGGATCTTCATCCAAAGCTTACTGGCTCTAGGAAATAGAAGTCTGACAAGCATTATGTACATTTCATTTTCCTAATTTCACCTTCAGAAGCTGAAGAAATCTTGAAAGCCTTGGACTGCTGCCATCAGACATAACTAGCTGCCACTGCATTACCTTCCTGACTGTGCAGTAATTAAAATTTGCATCTTTACTGGATTGTTTTTAGAGTTAAGGAACGCATTTCCGTGAATGAAACTGGACACACAAGGCTACACAGAATATGATTCTATTTACATAAAATATCTGGAAGAGTCCGTCTCATTAAGACAGAAATCAGATTAGTGGTTTCCAGGGACTGAGGAGAGGGAGGGGTGGGGAGTGACTGCTTAATGGATTTTCTTTTGAGGTGATGAAAATGTTCTGGCACTAGATGGAAGTGGCGATTGCACAACATTGTGAATGTGCTAAATGCCACGAAATTGTCTACTTTAAAATGGTTAATTGTTATGTTATGTGATCTTCATCTCAATTGAAAACAAAAAGAGGAAAAGGAGAAAGGGACTTTCCGCATTCTAAGTTCTTAAGAAAGTCCTTTCTCAGTGAAAGGATGACTAAGGTGTTATGCATAGGTCAGTTGAGTGCTGAGTGGGCAGGGGGCGGGGTGGAGAAAAGGCCACAGGCACAAGTAGAATATGGGAGGATGGGGTGTAGAAAGTGCTGCAGTGGGGACCTTTCCCCATACTGATTTAGGGTCCCACTAATTCAGCAAATGCTCTTCTGCAGCTCTCCACACTGCAATTGAGTCCAGCATGCATACTATACCCACTTCTCATGAATTATCTCTTTTCCCAAAGGGGTGCCCATTCCCTGAAGGCTAGCCCTTCAGCTCTTTCCTGTGGCACAACCTCCCCCAAGGCTTTATCCTATCCTGAGGCCAATCCATTTGAGCATCTGGTGCAAGCAAAACACAATATTCGTCCTTGAAGATACAAAGATACCTTCAGCAAAATCCTTGTCCTCCAGTAGGACCAAGTCTGTGTGGTTTGGATTCCCGTGATCTCCCTGAGCTCATCCACTGCAGCTGCACTGGCCTCTTTGCTATGCCTCCTGAGTGCCTGGCGTGCTCTGGCCCTAGACCCTTGCTCTAGTTATTTTCTCTGTTTGAACAACTCTTCTTCAAGTCTTTATTCCAATCTCACAGGGGCCTCTCCTCACCATTCTATTTAATAATACACCTTGCTTCTTCCCCTCACTGACTTCTCCCCAATCTCCTATACCCTGCATTACTTACCAGATCATATATCCCTTCCTAACATAAAGTATTTTATGTAATCATTATGTTTATTATTTTTCCATCTCCTGCTGCTGGAATCTCAGCCTCACAATAGCAGAGTCTTTGGATATTTTACTCACATTTTAATCAAAGGCCTAGAATGTTTCCTGCTGAAAAACAATTGTTGCTCAATAAATATTTGCTGAAAGATTTAAAAGCCCATGGTTCAATTTAAGCACTTTCCTTTCTCTATCAATGTGAAATTTGAATACAGCAAGTTTCCGTAGCTGCCTCTGACAACTTTGCTAAGAGTCTTCTTTGCTGTTACCTAAGAGGAGATTTGAATATCCACATTCAGGTGCTGGGGATATCACATTCGAGCTATTGTACCCTGGCCACAGGCCCAAGGTACCAGACTGCACATCTCTCCTGCTATATTCACCTTTGAACTAGACCCTCTCTTAGTGCAACAGCTCAGCAGGGAGCACCCTCTGAGGAGTAAGGGGGCTAAATCTCTCTTAAAGACCCTGAAAATGCTGCCGGTGCTGGTTGAAAGGCCCTGGTGATCTGTGATAACCATAGTGACAGAAAACTCCGGGAGGTTTATGGAGCCTCATTGCTAAATTTCCTGCACAACTGTTTCAGCAGAGTGAAGCCCATGATTCAGCAATTGCTAAATGGCACTGGTCACTTACTAGGTGACAAAAATGAGCCCATGGGGGTACAAAGGCAAAGCTCAGGTCAATTCTATTGAGTCTGCCAGGTCCTATCACCAAATATCCCTGTAAATGGAGTGACATTGCTAGGGATGCTCTACAGATTACCTCCATCAAAGATTCAGATAACCATTGTTATCTGATTCTTATCCAATTAACATCCTAACAATTGCTGTGAACATAAGGAGGTGAATAAAATATAGAATTCTGCCCTCAGTTAGTTAATCTAAGGGTAGTGGAGTGTTTGTAAAACTTTTACTCAAAATAGAGAAAAATAAATACCATTACATGAAAAGGTAAGAGAAACTTCTGTGCCTTAACCTCCCACTTTCTACTGGTATATATTTGCATAGTGTAGTTTCTCAAATTGTGGTCCCTAGGCCTTCATCATCTTGATACCTGCAGATGAATATGTAGTAGTATACAAACTCTCAGGCATAGGCCTGGACTTCTTGAAACATCTTTAGAAGCTGGGCCTTGAGGGTGTGTATTTTTAAAATTTCCTCATGTGATTCTTATATTAAAAGTTAAGAACCAGTGTTATGGTACGTTATAATTGATCACACTTGCATATATAGTTTATTATTGTGCCTGACAATTATAAGAAGAGCAGGCGAGATGTATCTCCATTTTGTGGATGAGCAAATTGAAACTCAGACATGGTAAATCCAAAGTTATACAGTTAGTTCACGGCAGAGCTAGAATTAGAACCTGGACTACCCGATTTCACATTTAATCCTTGCCTTACCCCATGCTGGCCTGTTTCTCTGTTGAGGGAAAAAAATGAACCAAAATGTGAAATGACAGACGTTGTTTCCATAGGGAATAAGTCTTTTTTATACAAGCAGGGGCAAATTTTAGTACCAGGAGAAACACTGCCACCTTGTGGCCATGTGGAAGTGAAGCCTAGCCTTGTCCGTCATTAGAGAAGTTGATTCCTCCCCGCCCCCACCAACCTCGCCGCTGCCTTGGTTGCACTGCTTTCAGTGATGGATTTGTGTTGAGCTATCCTCACTCTCTACTGATGAAGCTGACGAGTCCTTTGGACTTTGGCCTTTGGTTTTGTGGCTAAGATTTTTTCTCCTAGCTGAGGTTAATTTACTCATTTAGGGCTGGGAACACGAGGTCATCATGCCATGCAATAGCCAGCAGAGCCAAGACCATTCATCTCGGTGGATACTTTCTGCAGCTGACACATGTCTAGATTTCTAGAACTTTGGCCTTAAAATGAAAATTTTAAATATATATATATATATTTGTCATAGTTACAAAATCTTCCTGAAGAAGCCAAGGCTGATTTCAATGTTGGGAAGAGGGACCGCCATCCCTTTCAATTCCCAGGAATATACAGAGATAAGAGGGACTCTTCTCCATTCAATTTCAACACACTAACATCTGGAAATTCACAAGAAAATCTTCATGGGGGGTTTCACTTGGCAGACACATGATACAGACCACAGAATTACGTGGAGGGCCCCAAACACAGCTAGTGCTGTATGGCTAGGCGGACATGAAACATGAAACATTCAGCCTTCAAGATAACAAAAAAGTTTGCTCAAGCCATCCCAGGAATCTGTGGAAGTTGTCAGCTATTAATAAGTCCTCAGTTTGGGCAATCTTTACAAGTGCTTCTCCTGCCTTGAATGTCAAACCTCCCAAGCTGCTGTATAAGTAAAGCCACAGTCAGTGACCACCCCACATGAACAGGCTTCAGGCTGTTCTTGATCTCCTTTCCTCCAATCTCTCTGCTCCTCTTTCTTGCTCCTGCCAGGGAACTTTTAGCAAGCCCTTCCTTTCGTGAGATTTCAGATCCTTGGTCACTTTCCTGACTTCACACACTAAGTCAAGTCCTCCTGTCATGCTCCCACATTACATTTTCTTCTAATGACAACTGCCAAAGTTGTGTTTAGCATTTAACTGTGTCACTATCCCATTAGTGTCTGCCTCTTGACTAATGGTTCCAGGAGGTAACCATGTATATAAGCCAGACCTAGTACAGTGTCTGGCACAGAGTAGAAATACAATAAGCATTTATTGAATGAATGAACAAACCCATAAACAGGGCTAATTTTGGTTCAATAACTTCATTTTTATTCCCCTCAAGTCACATCTTCCAAACCATATCTTTGATGATCTTTCTGCTGCAGCCTCCAGAGTGAATCTGATATTATTTGTTGTTTAGCATCTCCAAGTTGCTGCTGAAACCCTATCTATCAAACTCAAATTTCAAAGTAGGAAGAGGATAGACACAATTTTATAGTTCTAGCAGGACATTAAAGATTGCAAATGTTCTTAACAATAGCCTCCTGATTTCTTAGACTTTTCTTTGTATAACTTTATACAAGTTAATTGATATTTTCAGCCCTTGTCTCCTCTATCTGTAAAGTGGGCATAATAGAACCATTGGATGGAGTAGTCAGATAACATACATTCAATTCTTTTCCATTAAGTCTGATGTTAGTCAATGGTTTTTCCTAGATGCCTTTCACCAAATTGAAAATGTTCCTTCCTATTTCTAGTTTCATAAAAATTTTTGTCATAAGTAGATATTGAATTTTGCCAAACACTTTTTTGTGTAAGCATATACGATGGTACATAGTAGGCACTCAATAAAGATAATTTCCTCCCTCCTTAATTAAGTACTTTCTTTTTTTTTTCCCTCCTCCCCATAACTTACTGGCTAGCTGTTTGGCCAGTATTGAGTAATATGGAAACGACCTTGCTCTGTTGGGAGCAGCTCCAGAACCTATACCTTTGAACTTGGCTTAGGCTTATACTGGAAGTTGAGAGTTAGAGAGGCCCAAAGCCCCAGACAGGGCCAACCCAAGTGTATCTACCTAGAGAAGTCTATTTCAACATCAACCTCTTCTCTTTTATCCTTTGTCCAGAGCTCTCCCTTTCCTCAGCCATCTGGAGACACTCTGTTCACCTGAGCCTGCTAACACAGCAGACTTATGCCCAATTCCTGGGGCATTGCCTCCTTGCCCTCCCCCACCAAGTCTTTAGTTTAAGGTTAAATAAGTCAAGTAAGAACTAAAGTGTTCATGACCCATAGTGGTTAAATGTCTTCACATTCTTTAATGGCATTTGTATTTCAGCAAAATAAATTATGATAACATTTGTATTTTACCAACATATGATACCCCAAAGCAGTGAAATACTATGTACCAAAAAAGAATATTATTGTATTAGTCTGTTTTCACACTGCTAATAAAGACATAACTGAGACTGGGTAATTTATAAAGGAAAGAGATTTTATGGACTCACAGTTCCACATGGCTGGGGAGGCCTCACAATCATGGCTGAAGGCAAAAGAGGAGCAAAGTCATGTCTTACATGGTAGGAGGCAAGAGGGTATGTGCAGGGGAGCTCCCCTTTATAAAACGATCAGATCTCATGAGACGTATTCACTATCATAAGAACAACATGGTAAAGACCCATCCCCATGATTCAGTTACCTCCCATCACGTCCTTCCCATGACACATGGGAATTATGGGAACTACAATTCAAGATGAGATTTGGGTGGGGACACAGCCAAACCATAACAATTAAATTTAAAAGGAATATTAAAAAGAAATTATTTTTATTTATTAACATGGAATAGCAACCATGACCCATTGTTGAGTAAAAAGCATGTTATAAGTGTGTATGGTGTGATCACCTTTCTTTAACTTTGTGTGTGTGTAGATATCTAAAAATTCACAAGAGTTACCTTTGAACAGTGGGATTGGGATTAATTTGCACTTTTTTTTTTTTTTAAACAGATCTCACTCTGTTGCCCAGGCTGAAGTACAGTAGCATGATCTTGGCTCACTGCAACCTCCGCCTCCCAAGTTCAAGTGATTCTCCTGCCTTGGCCTCCTGAGTAGCTGGGATTACAGGTACGTGCCACCAAGCCCAGATAATTTTTGTATTTTTAGTAGAGACGGGGTTTCACCATGTTGCCAGGCTGGTCTCGAACTCCTGACTTCAGGTGATGCACTCTCCTCGGCCTCCCAAAGTGCTGGGATTACAGGCATGAGCCACCATACCCGGCCTTTTGCACTTTCTTTTTAAAACTGTTTTGTATTGCTTGAATTTTCTAGATGACTATGTACTGGCTTCATAATCAGGAGGAAAAACAATGATATACTTGCTGGGTTGTACTGCAGATTTATAAACACACAGTCATTTGCACCTCATGTTGTCTCAGAGATGAGTTAGATATCTTTTCCCTCATTAATTTGTATGATCATTTGTACAGCAAATTTTTCTTTGATGCCTAGACCTGTAAAATTAGTCAAACATAATCCTTACTCCCTTCCACTGCCTTTAGGATAATAAGCTCTATATATAATTAATTAGGATGAGAGTGATAATGATAATAATGTCTACCATTTTTGAGTAAGCCAGACACTGTTCTAGGAGCTTTTCAGAATTGTCTTTAATCCATACCACAAAAAATGAGGGAGGCATTGTTGGCCCTAATAAACAGATGTGGCCTACAGTGTCTTTAGCCTGAGACGCCAGAGAAGGTTTCATAAAGAGGTGGCCTCCAACTAAGACTTGAAAGAGGGGTGGCATTTGACCTTCATGGATGGGAAGAAGGGAATTCCAGGTCAAAAGCTAAGAAAACCGTATAGAAGAGAGTCATTCATGAGGTCAAGTTATGAACCATTTAGTTTGTTAGAACTGCAGGGAAGGCTTCCAAAAGAGACAAGGTTATTGGGGGTAGATTGAGGAGAAAGCTTTGAGTTCCAGATTTAGGAAACAAATCTGAAATCCTTATAATCCAGAGGTTAAGCTGTGCTCTTCAGACAGAGGGGTTTGGATGGTTGGTGGGAGGGTGCCACCCTGGAAAAGAAAGTCCATTTTGTTGCACTCACTTCAGTGTCTTTCGTTTAGGTGACTAGGACACATTGCTCCCACCAATGGCCCTTTCCCAAATTCCTTGCTGCAGCAGCATCCACAAGAATGGACGGAAAGCATACAATGAAGGGAAACTTTTACCTGTGGCTATTTCATTTGCCATGACCTTTGAATGAGCCTTCTTGTCACTTCCCTGCATTTTACTGCAGACTTGTGCTTTTTATTTATAAAGCAGATATCCAGAAGAATCCTGCAGCTGGGGAAGTCAAGCCCAAAGCTCTGTGTGAAATCTGATGTGTATTAGAATATCATTAGCTCTTTGTGTGTTCTCCTCAATCTGCCAAATCTAGCATCAATGTCATACTATTCCTGTACTGGTGCTGGACTGGGCCTGTGGAGCCCTGGGCATTACTGTAATTATAGGAAAGCTATACTTAGCGCTTATCACATGCCAGATACCATTCCATGGGCTCTAAGTGGAGTATCTCATTTAATCCTCAGAGCAGCACTACATGGCAGATACTATCATTTTCCCTCTTCTAGAAGTGAGAAAACTAAAGCCCAGAGGAGGTAAATAAGTTGACCAAGGTGACAAGGTCCCAAATCTAGGAATGGCAGGGATTCAAATGCACAGTCTTCAGAGCCTACACTCCTACCCACTTCCTTATGCCTCCTTTTCTGCCTTCAAGGACCTTACAATGTATATGGGGTACAAGATCTATACATGCAGACCACAGGTCAAGTAACATAGGAGTGCTTGATGGAATGAGGACAAGCACAGATGACCTCAGAGAGGACTCAAAGCTTTCAGAGAGTTGGTTACAGCCTACAGCCTCCTGCGGGAACTAGTGATTTCCCTGGGCCTGTGAAGAGGGGTGGAATTTGGGTAGATTTTTTTGAGAGAGAGGAGAGCACAAGGTGCAGTGAAGAGCAAGATTTGGACTGGGAGTAATAGAGTCAGAAACAAGAATGGGGAAATCATGGAAGGAGTAGCTGGATATGGCTGGAATGACACAGGGATGGGGGCTGGGAAACTCAGAGGAGCTTGGATACATGTGATAAATTAATGATACAATGTTTAAAAAAAAAAAAGTTCAGCTTCCCTAACACTCGCTATGACTTTTCCATCAAATGCCAGTCATACAGAACACAAATGACTGCTGCATACATAATGTTCCTTCATTAACTGATTCATTCAAGAAATGTTGACTGAACACCTACTCTGTGCTAATCATGATTTCTGCCCTCAGATGGCTTATGGCCTAGCAAAGGGGAGATAATTAAACATCTACAGAAGACAATTATATGTGAGTGCATATCAGAGGTGCATGGTTTAGATGGCATAAGGGTAAGAATTCCACAGGAGTGGCCTTTGGACACCCACAAGAGTGGAATTCCCCTTATACCAAAGCAAGATGGTGGTTTGGACAATATGCATGTGTTATGGAGGAGAGGGGAGAAGGGAGGAAAGGAAAGGAAGATTGGATGTCTGGATAAATCTGCACTATATTTTGACACAGGGATGAGAGACCAGTGTTTTTCCAAGCTTTGTAAAATAGCTCTTTCAACTTTCTTTATTGATTTTTCTTTGCTTTCATCCATGGGCAAGAGATTTAAGCAACAGACGCCAATCTATACTGAAAATTAATGTCACCAACTAAGGTGTTCTTAATAAACAAAATTCACCATGCCCATTACCTTTTTCATGCAGAATGAGTTATCCCATGAGATACCCTAGTCCTTCTATACTTAGACATCTCAGCAGCCTGCTGTTTGCCATAGACACTATTGGACCCTGGATCATCAAGAGATCACCTGCTAACAAATGTGACACATGGCCTCCTCCATCTCTCTGCTTAAAGGTGTCTGTCCTCAGGATACCAAAGCTGGAGGGAAGAAGACAGGCCAGAAGTATTAGGGATATTAGGGAGTTAATGCCCTAGAAAGGCCCCTCAACCAAGGAAAGACTGGAGTTGGCGTCAAGACTCAGCTTCCCTGTGCCTTGTTGGTACAATGTGGAGGTTTGTCCTACATAGCCTTTCAGAGGGACCCCAGTAGAATTGGGCCCCACTTGTCTATAGCAATAGCATAGTTATCAGGGCCTGCCCTATGGGCTTTTCCTTATTCCCTGTCTTACTTTACTACATCATCACCATGTTTCCTGGAATCACCTCTTAAATGAACCACCTGTACCCAAACCTTGCCTCAAGGCTTCTTTCAAAGAAATCCAATCAAAAACATTCTCCAGCAGCCATGACTTGACCTAGACTCAGTTGAGAGTCATTTAAAAGGTGTAAAGATTCTTGAAGATCTCTTTACTTCATAAAAAAGTCCATGTGTCTGTTTTGGGGGTTCTGAAACAGTAAGGCCAATAACAATGAACTTCCTTTTGCCCTAGGATCTAGATTTTCTCTGTAAGTGCTTACTCAACTTGTGAGGGACATGGAGAATATGTGTAGTTGATATTGTTTGTTCTTTTCTACAGAGGAAACTATTCAGCATCCATTTCACCCTTTTGTTTTTCTAGTAGTATTTCCATTCTGATCTACTTTTTCCCATAACTCATAAAGCTTAGGAGAAACTGATCCTGTCCACAGCTCCAGAGGTGGCTCCTGAGTTGCCTGAGTCAATCAGTATATGGCAGACCACACAGGTAGGCAGACGACTAAATTTGGCTCAATCATACTAAAAGGCCAGGTATATGATCCATATCTGAGGGGAGAATTTTTTCATGTTTTTCTCTCTTTTTCTTTGCTATTGAATATGGATAAGGAATCATGCTGTTGATTCACTGATAAAGCCATTGGATGACCATGCAAAAACAAACAACTCTAGTTGAAGCTACAGATTGGAAAACTAGAAAAGAATCCTGTGTCCCTGATAATATCATTGAGACACTGAATCAGCCACCAACACTGACTTCTGCCCAGTAGCCAGTAACTGTCTTTGTGGGGGTCGGGGGAGATTCCTGATCTGTAGCCTTTGACAATTTCTATAGTGTAAATACTCCCAGTATGACAATATCAAGCTATCAACGATTTAACAACTGGCTTTCAAAATTCCTAAGAATTTAGTAATTAGCTCTGTGAGCTGGTACAAGTAGGCTTCAGTGAGCCACACCTTTGGACTGCCTGTCATATGAGGTAATACATTTTTTTCTACAGTTTAAGTCAGCTTGAGTACCTAAACACATCCTGACACTCCTACCCAGAACCCTCTATCATCCTCTTAACAGAAGTCCTCCTGCCTCCCCACTCCCAATCTTTTGACACTCAGGGGAAGCTGATCCTATGCCAGGCTCCAAGAATGGGGCCTGTGGATTAAGCCAATCGACATATCCAATTCTCCAATCATAAGTCATTAATTCAGAGGTCGTTTATGATCTAAACAGTTGAATAAGAATGGCTCTCAGCAGCAAGGACCAGCAGGAGCAAGGGTCAGGGGAGGTGCTTGGAGGACTGGGGGCATAAGTGTCATTTCTTCTGGACTGTGGTATTTAGATAGGTCGATAATGGTTGCAGGCACCTTGTCACTACCAGTTTGGCAAGCAAATATATGAAGAGATGGACAAGAAGTAGATAAATGAAGAGGGTAGATTCAAGAAAATAACAAGGAATCTTGACTGGAGGCACTGGTTTAGGTTAGTCAAACCCACCCCATATCTGAGCATCTAGTAACATATGTCAATAAATTTCCATTTTGCTTAAGCATCTGAGGTTTTTTATTGTTGTTGTTACCATCTCTCAAGGTACAGAGCTAAACACTGGTAGATACTTCATATACACTTTAATCTTCACAAAAAATAAGGAAATTAAGACTCGAAGAGATTAAGCCATTTGTTTCTACCTTTATGAGGAAAATAAATATTTGATCCCAGATCTGTATGACTCTCAATTCACCACTATCATAAGATGCAGATCTATGTGGGAAACCCTACAGTCTCTTTTCTTTTCTCCTGAGTCCTGTATTTGTCTGTTCTTGCATTGGTATAAATAACTGAGACTGGGTAATTTTTTGTTTGTTTGTTTGTTTATTTTTTGAGATGGAGTCTCGCTCTGTCGCCCAGGCTGGAGTGTAATGGCACAATCTTGGATCACTTTAACCTCTGCCTCCTGGGTTCAAGCAGTTCTCCTGCCTCAGCCTCTCGAATAGCTGTGATTACAGGTGCCTGCCACCACACCCGGCTAATTTTTTGTATTTTTAGTAGAGATGGGGTTTCACTATGTTGGCCAGGCTGGTCTCATACACCTGACCTTGTGATCTGCCCGTGTTGGCCTCCCAAAGTGCTGGAATTACGGGCATGAGTCATCGCACCCAGCCAAGACTGGGTAATTTATAAATAAAAGATGTTTAATTGGCTTATGGTTCTGGAAGCTGTACAGGAAATGTAGCTTCTTCTGCTTCTGGGAAGGCCTCAGGAAACTTACAAACATGGTGGGAGGTGAAGGGAAAGCATGCATGTCTTACATGACCAGCGAAGGAGCAAGGGTCAGGGGAGGTGGTACACACTTCTCTTTTTCTTTTTGGGATGGAGTCTCGCTCTGTTGCCCAGGCTGGAGTGCAATGGCACGATCTCAGCTCAATGCAACCTCCACCTCCTGGGTTCAAGTGATTCTCCCTGCTTCAGCCTCCATAGTAGCTGGGACTACAGGCGTGTGCCACCACGCCCAGCTAATTTTTTGTATCTTTAGTAGAGACGGGGTTTCACCATGTTGGCCAGGCTGGTCTCGAGCTCCTGATCTCAGGTGATCTGCCCGCCCTAGCCTCCTAAAGTGCTGGCATTACAGGTGTGAGTCACTGTGCCCGGCCTTTGCTACACACTTCTAAAACAACCAGATCTCACAATTACTCACTCACTATCACAAGAACAGCACCAAGGGATTGGTGCTAAACCATTAATGAGAACTCCGCCCCCATGATCCAATCACCTCCAATCAGGCCCTACCTCCAACATTAGGGATTACAATTCGACATGGGATTTGGGTGGGGACACAGATCCAAACCATATCAAGTCCTGTCAAAGGGCCCTATATAACTGAAAAACAACTTGATCCTTAGTTTTAACTTAAAAATGTAAAACAAAACAAAACATTGTTTCTAGTTATCTAATGGGCCCTGGGGTTAATACCAAATTGTAAGTTCATTTCTTGAGGGCCACCTCCTACCAATCTGAGCAAATAGCAATGATACATAGAACGTCTCTAAAGGAAAATAAAAAGGCATAGCCAAGCTCAAAAATAAGATCAATCCTTTCATGGTATAAGAATGGAAACAACTACAAGATGATGACTTGGGCACAACAAGCCAAAGCTTAGTTGGATCAATGCTTGGAAGCAAAGCAAAGCCTGCTTTTAGGTTTGGTACAGAATAAATGTGCCCCACCTGAGGCAGAACAGGAACCAGGCTCCCTTCTTAAAACCACGGGCTGATGTAGAACTGTTGCAGTCTTGCCAGTGCACCACAATGTTTCAGTCTTGTTGTCTGAGGTAGTACCTGGAGTTCTTTGTCTCATGACCAAGAAAATTAAGGAGCCTGGACACAAGGGTGAGGTTGGAGTAAAAGTTTAATAATTGAAAGAAGAAAGCTCTCCGCAGCAAAGAGGAGGCCGAAAGAGGGTTGCCACTTTTGCAGTTGAATCCAAAAGCTTTTATAAGAAAAAACTCCTTTCATCTCTGTAGCTGTTTGTGTAACTTCCCTTAACTGTGTAGTAGCTGTCTGTGTAACTCTCCTTACCTGTGCAGCTGCAGGTATGTCTTAGGTAAGCACAAAGTACAGCTTCTCTTGTTTATGAAACTGAGGGTATGTTTTAGGTAAGCCCCTCTCCCTGTGCAAGTTCCCATGGAGCCCATCATGTACATGTCTGAAAAGGGGAGGAAACTTTTTCCGGGGAGCCCGCTGATTATCCAAAGAACAAAGGCTTCTTTGTTAGGCCTTGCTCCCTTATCTCTGCAGCTAAAGCTAAATTTTTCCCCAGGCTGCTCTATCTGTGCCTGTAGCTTTGATTTTTTCAGGCTATTTCTCTGTTTGAAGGAGTTTTACCAAGGACTCCTCCTAACTGTCTGCCTAACCAGTTTCTTTTCCTTCTTCTCTCTCTGAACTTTCTGTCTTGTGGAAGACAGCTAAGACAGAGCTATTAAGACAGAGCTACTGCCAAACACTCCCTGGGACTGTGGCTTCTAGAAAGCTACAGGCCTAAGGGTCTGAGAAGATTCAGCACAGCCTATGACCAGTGGCTGAGCCAAGCTGCCCCCAAATGCATGACTGAATCTGTGATAGTCCTGATATCACCATGATGTATGAGCCTCAAGATTATCTCAGTAAATCTTGGCTCAGAACTGGGGACTCTGGAAGAACTGGCAAAACTATTAAATATGGAGAGGTGAGTGCAGAGAGAAAAAAATGGGCTATTCAAGATGAGCCTACAAATTTCAAAAATTCATAAGGAAAATCACATGAGGAAAGCCAGCCTACAAAGTCAGCATGAAATCACTGCAGTTAAAATTAAAATAATAGAGCAACTCTAAAAAAGACTCTAAAATAACTCAGTAGGATCTTCAAGAAGATAAATAATGGAATAAGATATATTAAACTATGATAAATTGTCAATAAAATAAAGAAAGTGCGTTGAGCCTCAGAGAACTAAAGGGTGTGGGGTGGGGTCGGAAGTGTCTAGAGGATATACCTAAGCCCAGGCCCCACAAAGTTGTCTCTCCCCAGTGGCTGGGGTTCCCTGCCTAGGGACTGGGGAAGGAGAGGTCTAATCTTTTCAATGAAGTGATAACATTAGAGTTATGACAATAGGAGCCAGAAGCAAGGCCAGCCCTGAGCTCTCCATTCTCATGTGTTTCAGGTGGAACAAGAGAAACTGGTCCAGGCCAGGCCCCATCCTCCTAGTGAGAGGTGACAGTGTGCTGGCAGCCCTCACAGCCCTTGCTCGCTCTCAGCACCTCCTCAGCCTTGGCGCCCACTCTGGCCATGCTTGAGGAGCCCTTCAGCCCGCTGCTGCACTGTGGGAGCCCCTTTCTGGGCTGGTGAAGGTCGGAGCCGGCTCCCTCAGCTTGCAGGGAGGTGTGGAGGGAGAGGCATGGGCGGGAACCGGGGCTGCACATGGTGCTTGTGGGCCCGCATGAGTTCCGGGTGGGCATGGGCTCAGCAGGCCCCGCACTGGGAGCGGCCAGCCAGCCCCGCCGGCCCTGGGGCAGTGAGGGGCTTAGCACCTGGGCCAGCAGCTGCTGTGCTTGACTTCTCACCAGGCCTTAGCTGCCTCCCCATGGGGCAGGGCTCGGGACCTGCAGCCCACCATGCCCAAGCCTCCCCAACGCGCACCGCCCCCTGCTCCAAGGCGCCCAGTCGCATCGACCATCCAAGGGCTGAGGAGTGCGGGAGCATGGCGCGGAACTGGCAGGCAGCTCCACCTGCAGCCCCGGTGCGGGATCCACTGGGTGAAGCCAGCTGGGCTTCTGAGTCTGGTAGGGACTTACAGAACCTTTATGTCTAGCTAAGGGATTGTAAATACACCAATCGGCACTCTGTATCTAGCTCAAGGTTTGTAAACACCAATCATCACCCTGTGTCTAGCTCAGGGTTTGTGAATGCACCAATCGACACTCTGTATCTAGCTACTCTGGTGGTGACTTGGAGAACCTTTGTGTTGATACTCTGTATCTAGCTGATCTAGTGGGGACGTTGAGAACTTTTGTGTCTAGCTCAGGGATTGTAAACGCACCAGTCAGCACCCTGTCAAAACGCACCAATCAGCTCTCTGTGAAATGGACCAATCGGCTCTCTGTAAAATGGACCAATCAGCAGGATGTGGGTGGGGCCAGATAACAGAATAAAAGCAGGCTGCCGGAGCCAGCAGTGGCAACCGGCCTGGGTCCCCTTCCATAGGGTGGAAGTTTTGTTCTTTCACTCTTTTCAATAAATTTTGCTGCTGCTCACTCTTTGGGTCTACACTGCCTTCATGAGCTGTAACACTCACTGCAAAAGTCTGCAGCTTAACTCCTGAAGCCAGCGAGACCATGAACCCACCGGGAGGAACGAACAACTCCAGACGGGCCGCCTTAAGAGCTGTAATGCTCACAGCGAAGGTCTGTAGCTTCACTCCTGAGCCAGCGAGACCACAAACCCACCAGAAGGAAGAAACTCCGAACACATCCGAACATCAGAAGGAATGAACTCTGGACACGCTGCCTTTAAGAACTGTAACACTCACCGTGAGGGTCCGCGGCTTCATTCTTGAAGTCAGTGAGACCAAGAACCCACCAATTCTGGACACACTAGGGCTCAGCGAGGGCAGAAGGAGGAAGGGACAGATCCAGGCACTGATCCCTTCTGCCTGCTCTGTGGGCACCTCTGCTGTACTAATAAAGTCTGTCTGCACTGCAAGAAGAAAAAAAAAAAGAGAGAGAGAAAAGAGAAAGAAGAAAGAAAATTTAAAAAAGCAGGAATGAAACATATACAAGTAAAAATGTAAAAGGAACAATAAGAAACATTAAGAATGAAAAATATAGAAAACAAAATACATACCTCAGTGGATAGACTATTCTAGCCGGGCTTAGTAAAAACTAACAGTTAATTTAAAAAGAGTAATGAGAAATTTCCTAAAATGCAACATACGGAGACAATTATTGTTTTTAAAAAAATTAAGAGACCTAGAAAATAACTCAAGAAGCTTCAACAGATAATAATAACAGTTTCAGAAGAAGAGAATGAGAATGGTAAAGAAACACTATTTAAAGAGAAAATAGCTGGGATGTTTTCCAGAAATGATGAAAGCCCTGCCTTTCTAATTAAATCTTATTAAATAGATTAAGTAAAAATAAATACACATTGAAAGTCATTGTTGTGAAACTGCAGAACACATAGGAAAGTAGTAGGGGAAGCTTTAAAAATTACCAGAGGAAAAAAAATTAAAGATTACCTACAAAGGAATGATATTTACACCAAGAGCAGACATAATCAACAGCAACAGATGTTAAGAAAACATGGTTTAATATTTTTAAAGTGCTGAGGAAAATTACAAATGGCCTTGTATAGAATTCTAAACCCAAACAAATTACCAATCAGGAGTAAGCATAGGAAAAATTCTAAATTTCATTGATTATATGCCTTATTCAGATAGTTGTACAGAAACTGATGATTCAACATCTAAAAAGTGTCTGATCTAATCAGAGGTCAGAAGACCCTGTGGGCATGCCAATAAAGAAGACCAAGATGTTTGAATATGCAATGCTTTCAATGTGATCTGTGAGCTCCTTCTGCAAATAGCCTTTTTTTCTGCAGCTCATGGGTGACCTTTGGGTGATTCTCCTACCCAGTATGCCCACCACAAAGAGAACCAGATTCACCAGAATGAGGATGATTCTGGACCGTGGGGTCACCTCAACTCGGGAACGTGGCTGTGCTCATTGACATGGGAGAAGTCATGCTTGGGGCCACTAGGTGAAGCCATGAGGAAAAAAACCACACCACCAAGTACAAAGACTTCTCCACTGTCCTCCTCCCAAAGGAACTCAAAGTTCTTGCTCTGAGTTCACCAAAGTGGAATAGGGTGTTCTCTAACTTAATCTTGTCTTGCAAAGTAGAACTTGCACTTCTGGCCATGAAGAATAACTAGTACCTGAGTTGCCCTACTTCTGTCTAGAAATAGAAAACTGGAGAGCAGACAGCACAGACTGTGATTGCTCAGAAAAGAGAAATTAATGAGCGAACCCTGTGATCACTCAGACTTTCTGCCTAAAGACACTTTCCAGACCATAACACAGGAGGGAACCCTAAGCAAAGCACAACTATCTTACCGACATGCTTACATGTTGAAATGCTAATACTTTGGGAGTCACGGGTTAAATAGAATATATTACTAGCATTAAATTGTAGAAAAGAAAGGTGGCCTACTGGCCAGCATGTAGCTAGAATGGATAATACGCAGGAAAGAATATTTCGAAATCCTCATTTGGCTTTCTTAATAATAAAACCTACCCCTTGAAATGTATACTTTCTTATCCACATTCCAGTATCTGGAATACGAAACTGTTTGACAAATAATCATGTGCTGTTTGGAAGAGGTCTTCTTGGCAATAGCAACCTATGGAAATAATTATTTAACTACTAAAAGGGTTAAGGTTAAAAAGGAAGTACCTTCTAAGGGACCCAAGAAGCATTAGAGACAAGTTATATTTAGCATCAGTTAGAGAAAAGGAAGACAAAACCAAAAAGCAAGCCCCTACCAAAAAAGAGAAAACCAGAAATACCAAAAACATTATTTAATTACGTATTTTTACCTATATTTTATAATTCCAAACACAAGGGGCAAAAAAATCCTCCATAAATGGAAGTTCTTTAGGTGGTTCCAGGTATCTGCTTCAGTTTATAACTATCTTCACAGTTTACATTTACAGAAATATAACTATTATTTCTTAAAATTCACATTTAATACAAACTTTCAAAGATATTTAAATGTAGGATAGTAGTAAGGAGAAGGCTTTTAAATCTTAGAAACTTGGGGGCATGACAAGAGCAATTCCTAAATCCAGATGATGATTTTACCATTGCTATGTATAAGCTGCCATTTGTAGCAGGTTTTACGTGGGACATTATTGAACATTTTCGGGGGTGGGGGAAAAATAAGAATCTATTTTATCATCTTTGATTGCAAACATGGGTTCATGACATGTCACAAAGCTACTTTCTCTGAGAGCAGTTAGTATCTCCAAACCAGGCTAGAATTTCTAAGGGCAGTCTTGCCTTTTGGTGGACTATTAAGTATTTTTTTGGTGATATTTCCATGTTTGGGGGTGCATTAGCCATTAAGATGAGCACCAAGGCGAAAATGGAGAGGTGGCAAAGCTCTAGTAATACTCTCCTGCTCAAAATGCTTTTGATGCCTGAGAAAGAAGTAGGTAGTTTTGAGCCAGTAAAATGCATACACATATATAATAGTCAAACATTATAATTTAATGTTTTCTGTGTGAATTCACAATTGAAATATTGTATAATATGACACCAATAAACTGTGCAAAGGTCTTTGAGGTAGAGCCTTATTTAAATTCTGCATTCAAATACATATACTTTACATAAATATCTTCTCAGAGTTATAAACAAAGTTTAGAAATATGGTAAAATCTCTAGAATTATCAGAGGTAATTTAGAGGCAAAGTGGCCTGTTCAGTAACTGATATTTCAGCAAAAGGTCATAGCTTCTTCTATTGATTCATGGAGTGGGGTTAGCCTGTGGATAGACATTTGTACTAACATACACTGATTACATTCATACTACAGAATCATATGTTAGATGCCAGAGCATAATCTTAACCTTTCATCCTCTGCATACACTCCTATTTGGGTACTTAGCATGCCACTGCATTTACTCTTGATGAAGTTTGTCTTCCCAACTAGATTTTAAACATCCTTGGAGGCAGAATCATGAGATATTAAAAATCTACAAATATGTTGGCTCTTCAGCGCTAATAAATGATAAAATGTACCCAGTAAGAAACCAAGCAGTATTTACAGCCAGCTATTAAGAATCTTTTCAAACACTAATTGCATATACTCAGAACTGAATTTGTTGTTTTTCACTCTAGACCAAGCTTTGGATTTCATTTCTGAAGTTTGAATTTTCTGAGTCACTAGTAATGTCCTTGAGGATGATAGTCTGAATTTTCTCTGCAAGAGTACAAAGATTGGCTTTTTTGAGACCTTTAATCAATGTGTCATATGCATCTTTCTTTCCATGAAGTTGATGCCAATTACGAAGCAGTTGAACTTTCTGTTCTGCTGTGTCTTGGACATTGTCATTCTTGATCTCATCTATTTTGGCTTCATTGACACCATTCTTTCGAACAAAGCCTTTAACTTGACTTAGTGTCATGACTCCAGCAATAGTGGTGATATATTTACTCAAGTCAACATCTGAAAAATAGAAAATAGTCTGAAAATTTGTTTTTCTAAATGAAATTCCCATTAGTGAAAACCATGTTTATTTCTCTTTTTATAGTACTTCAGAATATAGCTAAGTCCTAAAGGTCTATGAAGAGCTGACTAGGGGAATACAGAAACAAGACAACCTTGAGTTCTAACTCCAAATCCTGCCATATACCCAGTAATTTGTTAAATAACCTGGGCCACAATACATAACATTTCTGTATCTTCTTTTCTCATTTATAAAATAAGAGGATTGGAAAAGATCACCTATAACATCTCTTATGGATCCAATGATCAATGACCCACAAATCTAAAAGTATAAGCAAAGAGTTTATGACCATCTTATCTCTAAATCACAGATCAAAGAACAACTGAATGGAATCATGTATGTTGTTATAGAGTTGGGTACATGGATAATACCTGAGATCTACAGTACACTTTAACCTCTAGATCTTTTTAGGCAGGAGTTCTGTAATACATCTAGCTGATTATGAAGGAAAAGTTTCTTAAGCCTCAGACTATTGTGTCCTATTGTTACTTGATTATTTTTAACTATGAGTATTCATTATAAATTTAAACAAACTGCCTGATAAATGCTTTATGCTGAGCAGGTAGAACTGTATGAGAAATAACAAGATCCCATAATATGTCACTGAAATTAGTAACATTATTTTACTCTGAAATTGGCCTATTACTCTAAAGGATGCCATCTCTATGAAATAAAATGATAAAAGCCTTACCAGATAAATTTATTGCCACTGTTTCCTAGAAAGCAAAAAATGGAAGCAGAGAAAGACAAATAAAAATATATCTTTAGAATATTCTAAATGTGAACTTCTAATTTTTCCTTAATTCAGAAAGAAGTACAATCAGTTGCTTGATGTATAAAATTAGGAAGCTAGATTAAGTGATTAAGAAGGTTACTTTTACCATTCAATTTTTATTCTGAAAGGTTCCGGCCTTGCCAGAAACTAAGCAATATTGTCCTAGTTTTTAAAGGCAAGAAACCTAAAGAATTCATAAAATAGGTTGAGGTTATTTTTCATATAGACTTATTAAAATAAAAAATATAACTACTCTAAAATTTTCTTCCCTGTAACTATTCTTATTCTTAATACCAGAAAATGGCTCAAATTGAAATTTTTTTTACCATATTAATTTAAAGAATCCTAACTCCCACTGAGCCCTGGCCCCAAATAAGAAAATAATTCCATTAAGTGCAACTGGTTTCTTTTCTCGGTGTATTTCTTGCTATCTGAAATATATTGATACCATGTTGGGAAAAGATATGGTGAGACATAAGGTCAACCGGCAGCCAGAGAAAGTTAAGCTGTGCCCTTATGACAAACTTTAAGAGCAATCTCTTTGCTCAGGCTTGGATACTGAACCCATGCCTGGTAAAGGCTGTTTCTCTGCAGGGATAACAACAACACTGAACATGGAGGTTGGCCAAGTTCTTTTTTCAGCTCATTTTCAGCACACTCTCAATTCCCTCCTTTGTTGATTCTTGCGGTTTTTGTGTACAAGTTTACTTTTAATTTGGGTACCATATCATAATTCATCTGTGAGGCCCCTTTAACCTATGCACACACAAACACAAGCAATGTTTAAATAAAGAAAGTAACAGGCCGGATGTGATGGCTCACACCTATAATCCCAGAACTTTGGGAGGCTGAGGCAGAAGGATTGCTTGAGGTCAAAAGTTTGAGACCAGCCTGGGCAACAAAGTGAACCCTGTCTCTATAAAAAATAAAAATAAAAAATTAACCTGGCATGGTGGTGCATGCCTGTAGTCCCAGGGTCACAGTTGAGGCAGGAGGATCACTTGAGCCCAGGACTTTGAGGCTGCAGTGAGCCATGACTGCACCCCTGCACTCCAGCCTGGGCTATGGAGCAAGACTCCATCTCAAACAAAATGAAACAAACAAACAAGAAACAAAAAAGTAAAAGGAAGTAACAAAAAGCCAAATCACTAATTTCTCTATTTTTCTTTTCAAGGAAAGCTGATACCTATTTCAATACCTACAGGATTTAAGGTTGGAGATTCATGAGAACCTTGGTTTTCCTTTCTGTGCTTTCTGCATGTTTTCTGTACTTCCTTTCTCTTCACTGAAAGAACAAAGAAATTTTATCAACTCAGGTCTCAGCCTTGTAGAATGCATGTGAGAACATACTTTCACACTAAGAGAAATATAAGAAGGAAAAAGGAGAAATTCGCAGGAGACCGCTGATTTTGGAACTTTCGTACTACTAAGTCAAGTGTTCTAGTGAAAGGACATATCTTAATTAGTCATCTAATTACCACAGGCTGGCCTAGCAAGGAGATGGCTTTTGACTTACCATATGGCAAGCACCACTCTCTGTCCAGCAAAGATGTGGACGGCAAGACTATGGCAGGATGCAGAAGCCATAGGACAAGCAAGTCAACATCAACTTGCTATGGATGCCCAGAAATGAAATACACACACAAATAACTCAAGCATACATACTCAATAGGTGTATGCATTAAAGTCAATGTGAGATAGAAGAATCTGTATGTCTCTGAGCACAATTACAGTGCTTAAATATCCCAAATGTATTTTCAGCTAAACAACCGCTAAAGGCAAGGCAAACTTTCTTCTTCAACTGAACTGAAGAAACAGATAATTGTTCTGAGAAGGGAAAATTGGAGAAGGGAAAACTTCTAAGTTACTGAAAGTTGGTGTGACCCTGTAGTTGATGAATGACTTAAAGGGATTTTTCTAGACTAATTATGATAATATCTAATTTTGGCTTTTCTACTGACTCTACTAAGTCACCTTTGTATAACATGTGTCCCCATAGTATTTTAAGTTAAGAAGGAGAAATAATTAAAAACAAGCAATTAGGCCAAGGAAGAGGAGGCAGAGAAGTACAAGTTTTTAAAGTGTTCCCTGCAATGTGTTTCCTGGGAATGCCTTTGCTTCTTGTGTTCTCTTTTTGCATAGGGAGATCTCAATGAATAGTGAAGAATTACTTCTGATTTTTGGCCAATTCTGCTGCTGCAGAGAACACCTGTTCATAGGAAGGATGAGAATACCACTCAATGCCCCAAAACTGTTGCTCAGAAACTAGCTGAGGAATAATTTCATTTGTTCTTATCAGTCAGCTCTCAAGGCTGCATTCAGGGGCAAGAAATTAACAATACATAAATCTACCAAAGTGGTAGCTTTTTATAGGTAAGAATGAGGCAAATCTTTGTGAACTACTTCCCAAGTTATTTCAATCTGCAGTTTGAACAAAGCAAGAACTTACCCCAAACAATTAGTGGAATTGGCAAAAGAAGAAGACAAAGCCACCACAAGTTAGATCTGGATCCTGCAGGTTGGAACATTGGACATTTTATATGAAAATAAGCAATCTTTAAGATTAAATAAAGGACTTTCTAGTAATCAAGAGTGATTGGTTTTTCTTCACATCTTTCCATGGGGTTGGGGGAAAGGAAAATATAACCGTAAAAAAATAATTACCTTCCTCTTTGCACTTGGTGTTGCTGGCAAGTGTGCATTCCTTGATGATTCCATGTTCACATCTAGAAAAAAAAATACAGGAGAAATTCAAAAGCCTGGCAGAATAATTCCTTTATAATTTTCAATGGCACTTTATAAATTAGGGGCCATTTTATTCATCTTTGCATCTCTGGCAAACGTATTCCTTCAAATATTTCTAAATTAGTACCTAAAGCTGGCACAAGTTAATATAATTTGGATGGCTGGATGAAAAATATCATAAGGAATGACTCTGTCTTAAGATTTCAAGAGTTAAAGGAAGATAGGAAAATAGTGACACACAAGAGAGATGAAGTGGATACAAAAATAAACTTAAACCTGGTAATAAACTGAACATGTAAATCCTATAGCTGAAACTAGCTCTTAAAATAAACTGCCAAAAGTAATTTCAAAAAATTCCTATAGACCAAGAAAATGGCCAGGTGATAGCCACGCCCATGATGTAGCTCAGGGAGGGTACTCAGCTGGCCCTTAGAGGCTGCCACTTTTAGCAACTGGTGGTGATCAGGAGACTCAAGAGGTGCATGTGTGATTTCCTTCAGACAGACAAACATTCACAATCAGGTTGTCTGAGTTCACAGCCTCTGCCCATTACCTGACTAGGTGAGCTTGGGAGGTCACACTGCCATGAGCCTATTATCTCATCAATAACATGGAAATAATATTATCTATTTCAAAAGGTTATGATGACAAGAAAATTAAATCAAGATTATGAAATATTTGGAACTACTATTATTGTTATTATTTCACTAAGTCAGCTGCTTCCCCAATGCCTATCTAGCCTGTCATCATAGGGGCACTCTCAGACACTTGTGGCCAGGGGAGAGCCTGGGACAACTGTACATAAAATTTTCCTAGCAAATAAAACATAAGGCATCATGTCCTTATTTCTTAAGCCTATTAGATGAACTCCTAAAAGTGTCCCAAAATTACTTACAAGGCAGGTTCTCTAACTTTGGGTCAAAACCAACCTCTTTAGCCTAAAAGACAAGGCCCTTCATGATTCAGCCCTGAACCCTTCTCAGTCTTTCCTACACTCCAGCCAGGTATTCTGTTTTCCTGAGCTTCCTTTGTCTCTTTGCAGCTGCTGTTTCCCTGCCTATAATGTGCATTCCATCCATGTGCACCTGTTAATGCTCTTTCTTTTCTTTCTTCAAGATTCAAGTCATGAGACACATTCATGTCTTCACCTCCATCTCCTCAGGCAGAGTTGAAAAGTTTTTCTGTATAATTTGTAACACCTGGAACATAAGTCTCTTCTGATGCTATTCTCATGCTGTTGAAACACAATAACCATTGCTTTCCTTGACTGTCTGTGCTTCTGGACTGATACCTTGATGCCAGGCATATGTCTGGCTCATATCTTTAGCTTAAGTGGCCAGCAAAGTGTCACCTACACAGGAAGTTTCACCAGTGTTTAAATGAGCAAACAGTCATCTAGTTGCTTGGAGGCAAAGCAGGACTAGAACCCTAATTCTTAACTCTCAGTCAGTGTTACTTCCCTAGGAAAATGATAACTCTCATGTTATATCTAGTGTTTTAATCAGAGAAAGACTAAAACTTACTTGGTGCAAGGGTCACAGTGTTCACATACAGTAGAGTTACAAAAAAAGTTTGGTTTACATCTGCACTTGGTATTCTGGGTCCGGGTGCAGTTTATTTCCACTTCTAAGCCTAGAAAATCAGTTTGGAAACTATTAGTTATAGCGGCTAATTATAAGCAGACTATGAAAATGGTGGGCAAGAGCTGCATGGATTTTTGAGATCCACTGCTTATATCAACAGTCACAGCATGACACCAGTAATACAGTCAGTGTTTAAACACAGAACAGGAAACCCCAGGTTGAAATGGCCAGCAATCATTTAGCAGCAACCAAGACAAACCTCACCAATACTTAGACGTCTCCCCTGTTCCTCTAGTCTCTAGCCTTAACACTCAAAGGGTGACCTGGGGACTGGCAGCATGAGCATCACCTGGGAGCTTGTTAAAAATGTAGAATGTCAGGCTCTACCGCAGACTTACTCCATCAGGCCAATACCAAGGTCCTCACTCAGAGACTCTGATGTAATTGCCCTGAGGTGGGACCTAAACATGAAACATTTTTAGTAGCTCCCTAAGCAATTCTAATGCACTGCCAGGGATGAGAAACATTGCTTTATAGGCTGAATAGGGATGGGAAAAGCTTTATGTCCAGAGGTTTCTTCATGTCAAACAAAACTAGAAACACTTCTGTTATACTTCAATCTGGGTCCTTAGAATACATTGAGATATCCATGAAAATTCAGGTCCCCAGATGGAATTATCAGGACAAACTAAATCCCCAAAGAAAGGGGGAGCACTCCTACCTACCTTTTGGATTTCTGTGTCCTTGTATCTGCAGGCTTCTGAATTTTTCTGGCCATGAACGAGCACCATTATATAAGCGTAAGTCGAGGCCAGAAAAAAAATAATTTCTGAGCTTTTGATTTGAGCTGATGAACCCTGTTCCTAGGGTTCATATTTACTCATTCTCCTATATCTGGAAGAATTGCCTAGACTTACTCATAAAGGTCTAGACCAGTAGTTAGCTCGGCACCTGGTCCTGCGGTACCCTAGCCACCTGTCGTTCCCTTTCCTGTGTGTCAACATAGCACCACAGTAGGCCCCAATTTCAAATTGTCTTATAAATGGTTCTACATGAAATTCCAAGATTGGCCTCTTTCAATTGCATTTTAAGACTCTTACCATGTCCTTCATCACACAATCTACATCTTCTGCATTTGGAAGAAAAATGGGCTTTGTCTGTGTACTCCTTCCCTTCTTGGCAGGGCACGCAGTCTGGTTCATCCCCATTGACTGTGCAGTCCCTAGCTTTCCTTTCACCTGCCCACGGAAAAAAGGAGCAAGTGTTTGAACAGGACACGGGCAGGTAACAGGGTGGGAAGTATAGAGGGATGACAGACAATTAAACTCTTCTAAAACACAAGGGGAGGGGGGGTAGGCTAATGAGATATAAATACAATGGGGGAGAAGATTATTTTAAAAGTCATGTCAACAGATAGAAAGTCTCCCAAGACAAAAGCTAAAAGAGTGACTGAAGCCCATAGAAATAGGATGATTAGCAACAGGAGCATACAAAAAAAAAGGAAGGTTAGAATGACAAAGTACACTGCATGAAATGCCTTTGCCAAGAACTAACTTCCTTGGAGAAAGGGGAGAGGTTGGTTGGTATATATTCAGAGTGGGGATAGCTGTTACTGGCCACTGAGATTATCAAACTAACTCACATTGCTCTGACTTTTCATTTTACTTTCCAAAGTCCACAAATCCTGATAAGAAACAGTGTAATAAGGAAAAGAACATTTGAAGTTTTAAAAGCCTTGGTCAAATCTTGAGCAGCTATAAAATCTTTAACAAAGTGTTGTTTTCTCCAAGCCTAAATTTCATCCTGCATATGATGGAGATAGTAATATTTCTCTTGCATTGCTGTCAGAACTGCACTCGGCCTGCCTAGTGAGCATGAGAGTTCTCTTTGTTCTCCCCTTTCTATTACTTTTTCATCAAAAGACAGGATATGTACGGATGGGTTTTGATAAGCATTAACATATTTATGCCAAAATTTATTATCTATCAGGCTTGTTATCTTAAAAACAAACAATTTTAAATAATATACATATTTGCATTAATTTACTTTAAAAATAAAGTTTGTCACTGTATTGCTATTAGAAAGCATTATGTAATGTGTTCTCTTAAAAAATTCATTTATCTGATAGGTGTTTATTAAATGCCTATTGAGTCCTAGGAACTTTTTAAAAGTTTGATATGATGCAGGAAATAAGATAAAGCCTTCATCACCAAAGACTTCACCTTCTTGGGATGCAGGCAGACAATACACAAATAAATATATTGATATCAAGTGCTAAAAAAATGCTATGGGGAAAGCTAGATGAAGGTAAGGGAATAGAGAATTAAGAAGAAAGTGACAGAAAATATCAAGGGAAGTGTGAGAAAAACATTACTAGTGACTCTAATTGTTAATGGTATAACTAGTTTTAAAAATATAAGCAGTTTAATCTGCTCTGCTCACCTATACAGCAAAATTAATTTCGGCTGTGTTTCCTAGGAACATGAATTCCTTAATAACTTCATATATTCTTTTTGATAAAACAAAATATTTACTACATGAGCAAATTATGACATGTAAATATATATGCGATTTTAGTAAGTAAAGATAATAGTCTGTCAATAGTAAAAAACAAACAAACTGGAGATTCCCAGAACAAAATTCAAAAATAGTGCATAGGGCTATATAACATTGTAGCAATATTTAAAGAAAACAGAACCCAAGTCCAAGTATAATTTTATTTTTTGCTAGTGGTATTATACTGGTCTCTGAATGAATTGGTCTCTTTAATGAATTATCTTGCAGAATGTGCCTAGCACAACTTCCTTGGTATAATGGAGATACAGTAAACCACAGGTTCTTTCGTTCCTCCAAAGTATGAAAACAAAATTTATTAAAATAAGAAAATAAGTAGTTGTTTTATTGAAAATCAGATTTTAAAATACTTTTTTTAGTATAATGGTACATATGCTTATTATAGAAATGTTGGAAAAGGCAGGAAAGTATAATAAGAACTTATGTATCAGGCCGGGCACAGTGGGTCATGTCTGTAATCCCAGCAGATTGGGAGGCCAAGGCAGGCAGATCACCTGAGGTCAGGAGTTTGAGACCAGACTGACCAACATGGTGAAACCCCGCCTCTATTAAAAACACAAAAAATTAGCCCGGTGTTGGGGTGTGCTCCTGTAGTCCCAGCTACTTGGGAGGCTGAGGCTGCAGAATTGCTTGAACCCAGAAGGCAGAGGTTGCAGTGAGCTGAGATCATGCCACTGCACTTCAGCCTGGACTACAGAGTGAGATTCCATCTCAAAAAAACAGACAAACAAACAAACAAAAAACTATATATCAACAATCTGGAGATATTGCCGTTATTTTGTTGCATTCCTATGCATATAATACATACATACATGTATATGCATGAGCATATATATAACAGGTGTGTATATATATATGTACAATGTGTATATATGAAATATGTATGCAGTATACCATAGAATCCTTCTTATTGAATATGATGATGTGGGGAGGACTTCTTTGATCATTTAATCAAAAATGTCAATTTACATAGGAAATCACTTAAAAATACTGTAAATATTTTGTTTTAATTTATAAAATATAACTATATAATCATTTGACAATTTTGTGATATAGAAGTTATTATAATCCCAGGTTCTTTCTTAAGTCACATCCATAATGCATCACCTATAATTTCCTGTTTGTCTATTTTTCTCTTCCTTTTTCATTTCTTTCTTTTTTTCTCCTCCCTCCCTTCATTTTTGATGAAAGGAAAACATAAACATACCAATAATCTGTATGAATGGCTTTAGAGATTTTTGTGATTTTTCCTACTACTTAACTTTTATTTTTCCCTCACAAAATTCATCAACAACATTTTAGCAGCTCATCTTTATTGAATTCTCCAAAGCACTCAACCTAGTTTTCTTAGAAATAAAATCTGTCTTTTCTCTGTATTTGTATTTCATTAATTTATGCAATATTCAATCAAATTACATATGAATATCACAACACTAATGAGCATAAACAGATTTGGAAGCAACTTAGATATTGATAAGCCTAAAATTCAACAAGAGGGAATTGAAGTGGGAAGAGTATTTAACATGGTTGGATGCCATCCAGGATATTTTATAGATGGATCAGGGAGAATCAGTTAATCCAGCCAGATCAGTTGGAAATCACTTAAGAAGGTTTATATAATTGAGGATTATATTAGAAATATATCAGAAAACATGACTTTGATACATACTATTTCAGTCTTTAAATATTCCAGAATTTACCTAAGGAATCCTACGTCATATTGATAATGAAATATCATGTGTACAATATTTTCCTTTATTTTTGATTATTTTCTCAGGGTATTTTCATATAAATTAATTGCTATCTTAGCAAGTATAAACAGTGGGTTGGGGGGAGGGGGGAGGGATAGCATTGGGAGATATACCTAATGCTAGATGACGAGTTCGTGGGTGCAGTGCACCAGCATGGCACATGTATACATATGTAACTAACCTGCACATTGTGCACATGTACCCTAAAACTTAAAGTATAATAATAACAAAAAAAGGTAAAAAAAATTTTTTTTCAAATTTTTGACTCATATATCCAAATGTCTTTCTTAAAAGTTTGTAACAATTTACATTCACTTCTTAAATTAAAATAAAGCGAAACCGAAAAAGCAATAGACAAAAATCCTTGACAGTTTGATGTGCAAAGCATATTTTGTTCATTTTAATTTACATTTTAGGTTTTAAAATTATGAACAAAGATTTCAATTCATAGAGCAAATTGATTGTGTTTAGCAGGTTATAATAAAGCCAGGAAGCCATTCTTTATTCGTGTTGGAGAAGATTTAAGTGTAAATAGGTTTAAGTATAAATGGGTTGGGTTATAGGGGAGATTTTTCCATAAGGGTTATTAAAATCTGGACATGAAGCACAGGGAGACTGGTAGAATCTTTTCACAAACAGGACCCATCCTGTTTTACAGCTTGAGTGCTGGAAGCCTGGGAGGCCAACCATGAAACATACTACAGTCCTTTTTTGTTCTATTAATCTATCACATGAACCCATGTGCTATTTTCCTTTTTTCAACTCTACTCAAAGTTGAAGAAATGTTTGCACAATTGCATTTTGCTTAGCTTCTAATTTACCAGTGTTTGAAGGATTTGTGATCTGAAATTAGTTTGCCCTTCAAAGTATTGATTTAAAAAAAAAAGCTGTTGGTTTCTGCCTGTTGCTTTTCTTATTCGTCTTGTTATTCAGCTGCAAAATGCAAATATATTTTGCAGGCTTCAGTGCCAGGACAGCTTTCTTAGAGACCTTCTGATTGAAGGGAAGTGCTGAGACATATCCCTTAAGAGTAGAAGTCTCTTGCTTTCAGAGTTCCACTATTGTTATGGTAGATCCTAATCAGTTTTGACATGATAAGCTTTCATATTCACAAATGAGTCATTTTTGCTTAGAAAAAAATGGAGCCAAATAGACCAATCTTCTCATTTCAGAGGTGCATGTCACTTGTAAATTAAATTTATCCGTAACCACATCAAATAAGCATGATAAATATAAATAAAACTCATCTTTGGAAAATAATTTCATAGTTGTTTTTCTCTCAGTTATGTTATATAATATAGGGGAACCAAAAACTGTAAAATTATTATAGTCATGATTACTATGTGCTACTCCTAACTGTGACTTTCACTGTAATCTCTGGATGTTTTGTGTAACATACCTGGAGGACAGGGCTTATGGCAGAATTGGCCATCATGATGCAGGTCTTCCAAGTTCTGAGTCTCAACTGTAGTAACAGTCTTCCTCAATTCCAGTCCCTTGGAGTTGATGTCAGTCACTTGGGCATTAACACTTTTGGACGATAATCTAGCAACAGACGTAAGAACCTGTAAAATAAAAGCATGAAGAGAATTTTATTGATTTCTGAAGTAAGCAACGTGGTAAACAAGTGTAACCCACCCAAAATTGGCAGTATCTGCTGTGCACAGGCAAAGACCATTGTCTTTGAGGGCTCCACTGTCTTTCAGATTTCTCTCCAAGAAAGCAGCAGGTCACTTGTATAGCAGTTCGGATCTCAGGTTCTTCAAACCACACTAGAAACAGCACCATGGATGATAGAAGCCAGGTGTTCTAAGGTGAACAGGGCCTCCCACTTACTGCCCTGTGTTTGTGGGTAAAATCACTTACATTCTCCAAGTCTCAGTTTCTTTATCTATAAGTGGAAATAACCTCTTCCTCACAGGCTTGTTGTGAAAATAAGTGGAATAATGCACTTAAAGCTGTTGGCACAGAACCTGGCACATAACAAATACATGCCCAATAAGTGTGCTACTTTTATTATTAAAGTTTCAGTGAGGGGGAGCATAGTGGAGAAGGAAAGAGAAATTTCAAAACAACTGTGGTTTGAACCCCAGGTCTGCCACCAAAGATGAGTATCTGAGAAAGGCAAAGAGACAGAGGGAGACAGAGAGTCCCCTATGGGTATAATGCCCTGCCCTCCTTGATATACTAAATTCACCCAATATTTAGGAGACCGTATTATGAGAAGGGCCACAGTTCCTGGTTTAAATCATCAAGTACCCAGGTGACAGATTACACAGAGTGCGAGAAATGATTTGTCCAATAATTCACAGTTAAGAGTGGCTAACAAGAGACTCAGAACCAGGACTTCTGGCCCAAATCTGGGCTGTTTCATATTTGTAGAATAGTTTCCTAAATATTTTACTCCATCTAGGCATGCAAACAACTCCATTTGTTTTGAGACAATTATTGGCAAGAAGCCTGCAAAGAACCTTCAAAACAAATGGATACTGGGGAAAGGGGAGGTGTTTGGCAAGAATTCGCTAAGAACCAGAATCCAGCCCCAAGACCTCCAGTCTGGGAAAACTGTAGCAAGACCCCTAAAGCCAGGGCTCTTGCTGGCGGGGAAGGCAAAACTTGCCAGCCCTGCCCTGAAGCTTGGGAAGAAGCTGAGTTTGTGTTCCCCTCCCTCCAGTTTGGGCACTGAATTTCTCAGAACAGCCGTGACCATGACTGCAACCTCTCGCAGAGGTGAGGAAATGGAATGCACAGACAAATAGTTAGAAGCTGGAAGTCATCCTAAGCTAGAATCTGTGCATTTGCTCCCTTTGAACCTCTCAGAAACAGGGACACATGAAATTTGTTCTTTGTATCCGATGACAAGAACCTGAGAGAACAATTGGATATTCACCCATTACCTGCAGCATCAGTGAGGAAGAATCACTTTTCATAGCCAACCAGGTTACAGAGTAGAAGAAATGATGCAAGAATTAGCAGACACAGAAGATAATGACTGAAACTCTGCCCTAGCACCATGGCAGTCTGAAAGGATCTCCACACTTTCTCAGGAATAGTCAGCCCTCGGATCTAGCATGACGGTTACAAATAGAGCAACAGCTCAATGACCGAATTAAACTAACTACTGGAAGAAATATAGACCCCCATTCAGGCTTATTCCAGTGTCAGTGTGGCAAATGGCCTTGATGAGCTAGGATCTGAAAAGGAACCAAAAGAAGAAGGAAAAAAAAAAACCCCACAGACAAAATAAAAGCATATTGCCTTCTTACCCCCTGTTTTTATTGAAGTTCAAAGCAAACAGGAAAAGACTTTTAAAAAGAAGCAAAAAAAAAAAAGGCATTCAGTGGTGAGAAATGACAGCCCTCAGCATGGCAAGAATGAGTAGACAGATGCCTGGAACAGTCAGTGAGAATTCTCAATTTTGAGCACAGCATCACACTGCAAACGGTTTGTTGTGATTTAGAGAGACAAAAGCAAGCTTTAGAGTCATCACAGTGAAGAGGGTTTTACTTTGTTTTTGTTGTTGTTGTTGTTTTGTTTTGTTTTGTTTTAGACGGAGTCTTGCTCTGTCACCCAGGCTGGAGCACAGTGGCACAATCTAGATCTTGGCTCACTACAACCTCTGCCTCCGGCATTCAAGCAATTCTCCTGCCTCAGCCTCCTGAGTAGGTGGGATTACAGGAATGCACCACTATGATGGCTAATTTTTTGTATTTTTAGTAGAGACGGCATTTCACCATGTTGGCCAGGCTAGTCTCAAACTCCTGACCTCAGAAGATGCTCCCGCCTCAGCTTCCCAAAGTACTGGGATTACAAGCATGAGCCAACGCACCCGGCCAAGAGGATTTTACCTCTAGGCAAAGCCCCCACAAGGGAATTTCTTCAATATGACCATTGTGCTCAGCTACTGCAGAAAAAAATGCCCTCTTGATGAGGGGGTATAACGGTGGTCCAGAAAATTCAACAGTAGAAGGTTAGGGATTAAGAAAATGAAAAGTGAAAGAAAAGAGGGACATTTCAAGAAAAAAAAAGTTTCAGCAGTATATTATCTTTTAACACACAGAAATTTTAATGGTGCTTATTTCTAGTTGCTAAGACTATTTTTCCTCATTTTGCTAAACTCATCTTTTCTTGATAATGCATATGTGTTTGTTGTATAATAAAAAAGTTTAAAAGGTAGCAGGGTTGTGTTGAGCCTAAAGATCTATACTGATTTATCATAACAAACTGTGTTATTATTTTTTAGTAAAATGGAAAATCTGGGTAATAATGGTAGTAAATCTATAACAGCAACTTAGTATTTGAAAGGTGGAAAAAATTCTAAACCTTTGAATTATCAACATTGAATTCTTTATATAAATTTTGGTTATTTTGCTCTTCTAGTTTTCTTTGGTAGTCTTATAATTTTACTAAATCAAACATCACAAATATTAACCTCTGTTTAATCGGATATATTTTCTTAAACCAGCATAATCAAAGCCATTTTATTTCTCTTTGGTCCTCTAGGACTAACTATATCACCACTCATTACAGCAACGTTGTTTGATGGTAAAGAAAATTCTCTTTTATTTTTGAAGTAAAATTACTGGACACAAAAATATGTTACACTAAAGAGAACTTTTTAATTTTTGAAATCGAAAGCTCAGTTATACAAATCACCAGAAACTGGTAAGTACAGTTTGCAGTAATTTCTGTCTCTGATGAAATCTTGGTTTATTTTTTCTTAAAGAATACTTACCATGGAAATGTACTTTATTAACCACACCCTGATAGATTCCCATGTCAAAAATGCAACAGGAGTTGCTGGTTGCCAATGAGACAATAAGATAAACAAAAAGTACCTCATAATTTAGGATCTCATTGAGCTGTTACTGAACTAGGAATAAACAGATATGTTTCTCAGAACAACTGTCTATTTTTATGCCTCTAGAGATGACATGGGTTAACTTTCTTGTGTGGCTTATAAACTGAAAAAAATCTAATAATGCAGTATTGTTTAAGCACCCATAGAGACTGCTCTGGGAAGAAAGACACATATAAGTTCTAGGAGGTTTGTCTTAAAATATTACGAATATTATTTTACATTTGAACCGAGTATTTTTGAAAGTGCACTTTATTATACAAGTATAATAGTTACCCTTCCATACGAGCTCAATAAAATAAAATGCTTAGCTTAAAAGTCACTTAGAAATGCATGTTAATAGATTTATCTGAAAGTTAGACATCTCAAATTGAAAGTGGACATTTTAACCCCTGGCTTTGAATTTCAAATAAATTGATGAAAATAGATGGGTTATGGGGTTCTACAGGAAAGAGTGCTCCCCACCCCATTCCTCTCAGAATGCAGCAAAGAAGTAACAGAAGGCAGAGGGGTACTTGAGAGAACAGTAGAAACAGAAAGTGAGATTTTTTTTTTTTTTTTTTTTTTTTTTTTTGAGACGGAGTCTCGCTCTGTTGCCAGGCTGGAGGTGCAGTGGCGCGATCTCGGCTCACTGCAAGCTCTGCCTCCCAGGTTCAAGTGACTCTCCTGCCTCAGCTTCCCGAGTAGCTGGGACTACAGATGTGCACCACCAGGCCCAGCTAATTTTTGTATTTTTAGTACAGACGGAGTTTCACCATGTTGGCCAGATGGTCTCAATCTCTTGACCCCGTGATCCGCCTGCCTCGGCCTCCCAAAGTGTTTGGATTACAGGTGTGAGCCACCATGCCTGGCCGAATTTTTTTTTGTAAAGGGGAGTGTTGACACCAGCAAAGCATCCAGTTAGCTTCTAAAATTTTAAACAATTAAACTAAATGTTGGTATCTCATTATATTTACAATTTAGAGCAGAAAGGACTTTATAGATGACCTAGCCCAAACCCCTTTTCTGATAGAGATGGCAGTGTATCCCAACTGGTGAAGTGACTGGCCCAGTCATGCATCTAGCAAAGGAGATTCAGGACTGTCATGGGCGAAACTGTGTCCTCCCCCAACTCCCAAATTCATATAGTGATACCGATACCCTAACTTCCTGAGCATCTGAATGGGACTGTATCAGGAGATAGGGTCTTTACAAAGGTGATTAAGTTAAAATGGTGTTAATAGGGTGAGCCTTAATCCAATGTGACTGGTGACATTTTAAGAAGAGGAAATTTGGTATATACAACTTCCAGAGCTCTTGTATTTGGAAGGCTGGAAGGGTCCAGACTTTGGAAGAGTGTCTTGGCTTCACTGTTTTTGTTTTGATTTTTTTTTTTTTTTGCTTTTTTTTTAACTAAAGCTATATAAAGCTTGTAGACAGTATAAATTTCTAAATTAAAAAAAAAGAAGAGGAAATTTGGACACACATACAAACAGAGGAAGATAATGTGAAGACACATGGAAAAGAAGGCCATCTACAAGCCTGAACAGATCCTGCCCTCGTGGTCCTCAGAAGGAACCAGTCCAGTTGGCACCTTGATATCAGACTTCTAGCCCCCAAAACTGTAGCCACCCAGTTGGCAGTCCTAAGAATTTAATATAAGGAATGAACTATAGTCTCTTGATTCTCTTGGATTCTTGATTTGTGAGACATTAGTGGTACATATAAACTTGGGATCCCTCACAGCTGAGCCCAAGAATTTCCCATCTTGGATGATCACTGAGCTAAATAGGCAAGAGATTTCCCATGGTCTTCAGAACTAGAATTAGCAGGTGCCAATATGAACTAGAGCTACTTCTTTCCAGACTTATTGGTCCTGCTAGGCTAGGTTGAAATCTCACCACCCTCTACTGCTGAGGACAAAAATGGAGCAAGAAATGAAGTTCCACCGACTAATTCTGCTTGTCTGCTTGTAGACTTTCAGTTACTTGTCAACACCTGAGGAAAAAGAAATTCTAAAAGACTAATAGTTTATTATTGAATAGTTTAAAATTTCCAATAAGATAATGCATCTCTAATATATCTGTGTAAAAAACAGGGATATAGTGATGTCATCTTGTCCTACTACATTATTGAAAACCTGAAATAGAAGTAAAATAAATTTTTCTACATGGAAGAGATAAGCAAAGATCCCATTCGTTTGTATGTTTTTCAAAATGTGTACATAAAAATACACATGGTAATCTTATCCCAGGGATGTCCTCTTTCTTTCTTAAAGCCAATCTCTGGAAAGTCCAGGACAGAGGTAGTTGAAGCAACAGTTGCAAGTTACTGATTAGATCCATGACTGGCCAAACCATAAATAAAATAAAATGAATGAGCCTAAGAAATTCCATCTGAAATTACATTTTGAGTTTAGTGCTAGAGTCAGAAAAATAGTTCTCAAGACCCCGACAGACATCAGAATCCTTTAGTGATGCATTATTTAATAAAAAGTGCTAAGGCCCCTACACAGACCTAAGGAATCAGGATCTCTGAGAATGGGGAAGTACCCTTGGTGATTTTGAGGTTCATCACAGTTGCAGGGCAACTAGGTTAGAGGAAGCAGAATCTGAGGTTAGCAGGTTACTACATTTACATGTGAGAATATAAGAGTTTTATAGACTAATGGCATCTGTGTTCAGCACTTGCAAATCAGAATTTGACTTCTCATGAAGAAATAATGACCCTTCCAAAAATAAGCTTGAAGATAAGAGAAATGACCTTTGGTAGAGGAAATGGGTAATGTAAGGGCTATAGAGTCCTAAAATACAGCCCCAGAGCCCTTACAAGCCCAGAGGGGCCACGTGGGTCATACAAGAATAAAGCAACCTGGGATAAGGGGCTACAGAGAGAGGGAGGGGCTTGGGACCAGCTCTGCCTGTGGCCACTACCTGTGGACAGTATAGGCCCAGGGCTTTTTTGTATTATTTTTATTCGACAAATAAAAAAAAATTGTATATATTTATGGTATATAACATGATGTCTTGAATTATGTACATATTTTGGAAGATAATTATGTACATATTTTGGAAGATAATTAGCTAAATCGAGCTAATTACATTGGGCATTCCTTCACATACTTATCATTTTCTTTTGTGTGTGTGTGGCGAGAACACTTAAAATCTACTCTTAGTAATTTTCAAGTATACAATACATTGTTATTAGCTATAGACATCAAGTTGTACACTAGATCTCTTGAACTTATTCCTCCTAACTGAAATTTTGTATCCTTTGACCAATATCTCCCTAAATCCCCCAACTTTGCCCCCCACCAGCCTCTGGCAACCACTATTCTACTCTCTACTTTTATGGATGCAAACCTTTTAGATTCCACATATAAACGAGATCATGCAGTATTTGTCTTTCTGTGAGTATAGGCCCAATTTTTAAAATCAAGCCTAAAACCTTACAGACATTCACGTGAAAAAAAACAACAACAACCAGTTAATTAGGACCAATGATCTCTGTGAGAATGGCTAAAAACCAAAGCTAAATCCTCAGCAAAAAAACAAGAGTCTTCACCCGCATACTCTGACTTCCTCTCGCTCTCTTTTTCAAGATATCTGCCCTCACAAATAAAAAGTATTCACATTTCTCATATCTTATATTTTTATAGCCTCACAAAACACAGAGGTGAATAGAAACACAATGCTGCCTGACTTCATTGAAGGACAGGCTATCATTAATGAATCCAATGTCAAATTGTCAAATTTACTCTAATTTTGCCAGTTTATCCCAGTCCATGCCTTAACACAACCTATAGTAAGCTTGCTCACTTTGCTGGGCTGAGTATATCTGCTGATTGAATCTGTAGTCAGATTTGCTAATTCACAAGGCTGGCCTTGCTCTAAAGGTATGATTTTTTGTTTCTTTGTTTTCTTTGTAGACGGAGTCTCACTCTGTCGCCCAGCCTGGCGTGCAGTGGCATGATCTTGGCTCACTGCAACTTCCACCTCCCAGGTTCCAGTGATTCTCCTGTCGCAACCTCCCGAGTAGCTGAGATAACAGGCACGCCACCACACCCAGCTAATCTGTGTATTTTCAGTAGAGTTGGGTTTTTGCCATGTTGGCCAGGCTGGTCTCAAACTCCTAATCTCAAGTGATCCATGATCCACCCACCTTGGCCTCCCGAAGCGCTGGGTGACAGGTGTGAGTCACCCGCCCAGCCTAAAGGTATAATCTTATACTAAATTCACTATCATTTCTACTTAGTGGGACTCAGGCTAGTTGTCCTATATAACTATGATTGCCATTTCTAAATGTCTAAAGATGGGGTGACTGGGCTGTACAACAGTTTATTTCAAATCAAGAAAGCAGTTGTGATCAAAGGGAAGAACCACCTCATTTCCTTCCGGGGAAGGTGAAGTTACCAATCTTACAAAAGTCAATTTCTCTCTGATTTGGGCTTTACTACTCACACTGTCACTTCAAAGACAATAAAGGTAGGCAAGTGGACTGAAGATTTGTTCCTGCTTGAGACTGAATTGAAGATATTTAATTGGTGTTAGAAGTCGAACTATATAAAAAGCTAAAGACTTTTTTTAAAGCAAGGATTTTCCAGAAAATAAAGAGGATTTGTTAAATGTTATTTTTCCACTTTTATGAATATATATATACATACATAGCAAAAAGAAAACTACACACTAAGGCTATTGTAGTGTTGTACCTTATAAGGAAGTACAAGGTACAACATATAAAATTATGTTGCTTTTTATCGTTTTAAATTATTTTATTATTTTTCATCACAAGTCCTAAAATTTTAATATGTAAGTTCTATGAGTAATTTTTTAGTAACAAGAAAAAGTCATATATATATATGTATCCCAGTACATTTAAGAAATGCTTTTTTTCTAATAGTAAATTATAAAAATAAGTAATAAATTAAAAAATAAATAATAAAAATTATAGTAATCCCAGCTCATTTAATAAATGCTCTCTCTATCATGTATCCAATAAAAAATATGAGATAAAAATTATGTAGAAATAGAAAAAGGTTTGTGTAACATGCAAAGGAACAAAAAACAGACTATATATAGCTCAAATTAAACATGCAATTATGTATATGTGTAGACAAGGCTAAGAATTTATAAGTAAAATAAAAATTCTTTACATTAGTGTGGTGAGATAAAGTATAAATGTAGTTTTTAAATATTTGCTTTTTGTTTCACATCATGTGGTCATTTTTTCTATATTTACCTATTTAAAAAGAAGAAAGGGTTGGGTTCACTGTCCTAAATTTGGTTTCAAGTTGCTTTTTATCAATTTCAAGGTTTAAATTGTGTTATTTTATTTTTCATCATAAGTAAATAGGCTTTAGTACCTATTACAAAACATGTGCTCATCAAGGGACTTTTGGGGCCCAAGATAATTTGCCAAAAGCAATTAACTTCCTAGGGGCTTTCAAGTGGGGGGATTTCCTTACTTAGGTTTCAGACCATCTCTTAAGAAACAGTCATTCTCTCAAACTGGCAGTTTACTCTGGTAATCTGGCACCCCTAAAGCATTGTAGTAGCCTTCAAAGAGATTCCTTTGAAACACTGACACTTCTCCTATGTGTCAGTATGAGAGTATTCAGAAGGAAATTACTTGTCCAGTGTCTCAAAGAGCTTACTCAGAGACAACGTCCAAATTCCAGAACTTCTTTGCCTCTAATTTGCTGCTAAGGGTGGTAACTGTATTTCAGGCATGAACATTAGAGGATTTTTCATTAGTCTAACTGTAGCTGGTAGTGGGGGTGCTGCCATTTATCAATTTAATTTTTGCTTGCAAACCTGGCCATCATTTACAAATTTGTGTTTTTCCATCCTGGTTGCTAATGTCTTAATTCATATTTTATCATTTTATTGTATTTGTAAGACTTCTCAAGTCCTTTGTGATGTAAATATGGCCCATTAAAAATGAAAATAAATAGCCCAATTTATGTTCGTTAGGTTGGCTTAAGAAAAATGATTAAATTACAAATTAAGCTACAAAAATGATTAAATATTCCATTTTATGTTCTTTGGGTTGGTTTAAGAAAAATGATTAAATTACAAATTAAATAACTGTTCTTTATTTTCCCCACAAAACTATTCTGTATGACTGCTTGTAAATACACAGCTTTATTTTCCAAAGGCCCTCTCCCTTTCCTTTGACCATAAGATAACCATTCTACAAAATGTAAAGGAGAGCAAACTGGCTGTCCAGTGATTGCCTGGCCAATGTCCTAAATAATGCAAGACAAAACCTGTTGGGGCCCAATAAAATAAAAATCCATGGACTCTTAGAGGCTTCGGAATTCAAATGAGCCTCATGGATCCACATCCCTTCGATTAGCAAGCTGGCATTTCTGAGCGAGGGACTTTCCAAAACAGGCTGCTCAAGTTTCTTGGCCAATAACAGGGTCATGCACAATTAAAAAAAAAAAAAATGCAACCCACAGCTATTTCTCAAACTAATTTGTAAAGTAAGTTTGACTCTTTTTCTGTCTCCTTTAGAAATTTGTCAACTTTTTGGGATTTCAAACTTTTTTATTGTAAGTGTCGGAGTAAAAACACTCAGAAATAGGAAAGAGGAAACTAACACCAGGAAGGTTGAGAGAAGGAAAGAGAAAGAGAAGCAAAAGGGGTTAAGGATGGGGATACTTGTTGACTATAGTTATCACCAGAGTCAGAGGACTAGGAGAAGAGGGGAAAAGCAGAAAACAGCTCCCCACCCATCTATGTCCAGACCATTAATAGAATTAAAATTTGCTTCTGTATTCCAAGTAATTAGCACTTTGCATCTATTTTATTTATTGCTACTACTAAGAAAACAACCGTGAAGGCATAGAAGCAAACATTTTCTGTAGACACATGAGGTGACACAAGAGTGTCGAAACTTCTTTAAGGATAAAGGCCTGATGTTAGGCATGTCATGAGCGCAAAACCAATTTCTGTGTAACTAAATTTAAAAGAGTCATATTAGAGGGGAGAAATGGAAGATAAACTGCAAAACGTAAACAATGATTACTTAGGTGATAGAGTTATGTCTGATCTTTGTATTTGACTCATCTGCATTTATAAATTTTATTTAATAAGCCTTAATTTCCTAGGCCATATATCATATACAAATATAAGTTATACCTAACTTATAGGTATTATAATATGTATATATACATAAATATATGAATATTTATATATGCGTGTGTGTGTGTATTCTTTCAGAAAAGCAAAGTTTTCTTCGGGCTTTAAACACGCAGCCTCTGGTAAAGGTGCTATTGGTACAAAAGTTCAACAAGCATAGCTCCAAGCTTTGACAATTTTCTTACACTTTACTAATACTGCTGTCCAATAACTATGAGATTTTCAAAGCAGCCAACATTGCAGTGGTGCAATGGTTAATAACAAGAGAGAGAAGAGTGTGGCCTGAGGTTGTATAAATGTTTTCTCAATCTTGAATCATTAATTTTCTCCAAGGAAGTTTCTAAAGAAGCCCAAATAGTGCACACTATTTCTGAAAGGAACAGGATTTTTTTTTTTCTAATCATAAAATGGACCCAGACATCTCAGCCTCTTGGTGTAATCTGGATATCAGATGCAATCAGCGAACAGCCTGAGTTTTGGAATTAGATCTGAGTTCAATCCCATATCTCCCATTTACTAGCTGTGTGATCTTGGCTGAATTACTGAAGCTCTCTGAACCTCATTTCGCCATCTGTAAAATGGGGATGTGGTCATCTTCCCCACTACATGGCTCTCGTGAGAATCCACGGAGATCACATTTGTAAACACTTCTCTCGCTATGCCTGGCACTTTGTTGGGGCCCAGTAAAATAAAAATCCATGGACTCTCAGAGGCTCCGGTACTCAAATGAGCCTCCTGGATCCACGTCTCTTTGATTAGCCATCTGCAAGCTGGCATTTCTGAGCGAGGGACTTTTCAAAACAGGCTGCTCAAGTTTCTTGGCCAATAATAGGCGCCGGGTTCTGTGCGGTGGGAACGAGTACCACCAACCCCAGCAGGAGACCAAGCAGAAATCACCATGGGAGTGCAAGCTAAGAAAGGGCAAAAGAAGAAAGAGAAGGGCAGAAAAACAAAACAAAATGAAACCACTCAGGCAGCGACTTACAGTCTTAAAGAGAGAATTCCCGGAAGGGAGACAAGGCAGTTTCTTTTTCTGTGTGACAATAAAAAACGGTAAACAAGCCTCCAGAAGCTCATTCAGCCCCCATATAACTTTTTCGAGAAAGAAAAGGTGCCGTTCTTCCGAGCCCTCCGGCTTAACCACTGCTTCGGTGCTGACTTATTTCCTACGTCTGAGAACTGCCAGAAAATGAGCAATATCTGTTCTGAAGGCTGCAGGCTCTCTCCCCGCCCCCGCGGGGCGGCGCGCACTCACCCACCCGCGCCGGAGCGGACCTTTGGCTTGGCTTGTCAGGGCTTGTCCAGGAGTTCCGCTCCTCTCTCCAACCGGGGTCCCCCTCCAGCGACCCTAAAGCTTCCCAGACTTCCGCTTCAATTCCTGTCCGCCCCCCCACGCCCACCTCAACGTGGAGCGCAGTGGTCTCCGAGGAGCGCCGGAGCTGCCCCGCCTGCCCAGCGGGGTCAGCACTTCGCATCAAGGCCCAAGAAAAGCAAGTCCTCCAGCGTTCTGAGCACCCAGGCCTGAGGGAAGGTCCTAACAGCCCCCGGGAGCCAGTCTCCAACGCCTCCCGCAGCAGCCCGCCGCTCCCAGGTGCCCGCGTGCGCCGCTGCCGCCGCAATCCCACACGCGTCCCGCGCCCGCCCCACTTTGCCTATCCCCGGGACTAAGACGGGGTAAGCCTCCACCCGGGCAGGAGAGGGCTTACCAGAGGTAGGAGGGTCCAGATGCCCAGCATGGTTGTTGAGCAATCCTCCGAAGTGAAAGAGCCTCCCCAACTCCGTACTGAGCGGGTCCACCAACCCGCGGGAGAAGAGGCAGCTCCGCCTGGGCAGCCAGGGCTGGCCTCAGGGTGTGTTCCGTGCCAGTGCCCGCCCCTGAGGCTCCAGCCAAGTCACTCGTAAACCGCTTCCCTCACTCCCCAGAAGCGTCTTTGAACACCTGTGTGTCACTCTTGCGCGAGATCAGAGACGAGCTCACGAAAAGCCCCGGTGGTCAGGAGGATGGGAAGGAAGCCTCGCTGGGGAACGCCCGGGTTGGGGAGGGCTCCATTGATTCAGCAACTTGGCCTGCGCGCGGGTAGGGAGGGGGAGAAGTCAGGGTGAGGAAGGAGTCAGGGTTCGTTGCACAAATGGGCATTCCTGTCCCGGGGCGTTCCTGCAGTGGCTGGCATGCTCACTTCAGGTGAGGTCCTCGAGAGCCGGCCTCCTGCCCTTTCTAAAGGCTTCTGCTGTAGTTCAACCTGGGAAGTTGGGGAGGTCTTGAAGGAGAATGGAGCTCAGAGCGCAGAGGTCCTGCCTGGGTGCAGGAGCCTTGGCTAATTGCTGGAGTCACTCAGAGGAAGACTTGCGGGGCATTTGACTGGGCTGTCCATGTTGTGGCTGCAACATGAGAGGCTCACAGACGTTCCTGGAATGGACAGTTAACCATATGAAAAAGTACAGATGTTGCGCCATAGGGCTCTGAAAAGGGAGGGCCCCTTAGTTTTTATTTCTCAAGAGGAAAACAAAGCTAACAACTTAAGGCAAATCGCACAGCCCCAGCTATATTAAACATTCACAATTACTTCCTGTCCTTCGTTACTCATTATTTCCTGGCCAATTTTCTTAAAAAAAAAAAAAATCTTGTAATTCTTTCGTGCTCTGGTGAACACTGTTCAAAGTCACTATTGTTTTGGAACGGTAGATAGCTCTTAGGTAGTTTAGCATGAATTTTACAGAAGGTATGTTTGGATAATGACATCATTACTGAACCTGAATTTGGATGCAGTTCCAGACTGGACACACTAAAGGTTTCAGTATTCCTTTGGCATCGTCCACCAAGCTCTGCACCTCACTCTGCAACCTCTCTCCCTTCCCAATTAGATTCAACCCATTAATAACACATTAATAACCCTTTGCTTAGCCCACTGTTCATCCTTCAGGCTTCCTCTCAGTTGACATTTTCTTCTGGAGCCTGTTTGGGCCCTCAAATCTAGGTTAGGTTACCCTCCTGAGGGCTTTCCATCACCCTGTGTTTTGCATCTGTCACTGCACTTACCACCAGTCTTGTAGGTGTTGATAGGCTTGTCTCTGTTCCACCTTTCAGTAGACTGTTAGTGCCATGAGGAAGACCCTGGGCGTGCCAGCCTTGTGCACACACTCTGAGCATCTAATAGACACAAAAAGAAGTGGGATAAGGAGGATGGTATATGGGCATTCTCTGTATTATCTTTGCAAATTTTTTGAAATCCTAAAACTATTCCAAAATGAAAAGTTCATTTAAATAAAAAATGTAAAAAGAAGGAAGGAAAAGGGGTGTGAGGGAAGGAAAGGAGAGGTAAGGGAAGAAGGAATGGAAGGAGGGAAGAGAGAAAAAAAGGGGAAAGGACAATTGACAAAATCAGTATCTCTTGAGTGTGAATTATAAGCCAGCAACTCACATATGTGGATCTTCCTTACTGAATACTTATCATTATAGCCCAGTGAGATGAGTGATTATTAAACTTACTTTACAAATAAAAAAATGTAGCCAAAAAAGCTTAAGCAACATTGGCAAAGATGGTTAGTTAATAAATAGCAGAGTCAGGAATTAAACTTAGATATTCTTGCTCCCAAGGTCCTGCTCTTTCTATGCCATACCCCCTTCCCCTACCCTCTACCCACGTACGTCTAATTATCCTCAAGTTCAAGGAGATAGGAATATGTGCTTTGATAGACATATGTTTCATGGTCAAATAATCTTAGAAAATTCTGGGTTACTTTAATTTGAAAACTTTCTTAATCCAAAACTTCTCAGGGCCCTTAGTATGCTAATGTCAAAGGGTTGGGTAATTATATATACTGTTCCCCAAACTTCTTTGCCTTTGGAATCCTTTGAAGAATCTATTGAATGAACACCTAATGAATGCTGGTGTTCTGGGGAAAACAGTTTGGGCATCTCTAAAGGTTATTTTTATTTTACCAGCATATTCCTGAGAGTCCTCAGGCCTTCAAGGGCAAAGAAATAAAATTTTAATAATAGAATTTCAGGCACTCCAACAGATGTTGGAGATATTTTGGACAACCATCCTTATTCAAACCATACCATATAAGTTAAAGCTTCTACTCAAAAGATATCCTGGTTTCTGAACATTCTGAATAACACTTAAACAAGAATCTTGACTATGTAAAAAAACAGGAAGAGTTAAGATTAAAAAAAAAAACAAAAAACTTCTACATCTTTTTACCACTAAGACTTTTGTTCTTTTCCCCTTTGGACCTAATGTTTAAAAAATGTTGTCAACCAAATTGTTTTTACTAAATTGCAATAAGTTGATTTTAATAACTCCCAGCTATAGTGTATATCCATGACTGTTTATCCTGCCTTTCTCCTTCTTCTTCCTCCTGGTAATAGTACTTCCAAGTTGTCTTTAGAAAAACTGTCCCTCTCCCCTCTTCTTAACTATTTGATGTGAGTGGTTCTTTTAGTCAGGGTTCTCTAGAGAAATAGAACCAAGAGAATGAATAGATGGAAAGATAGATAGATAGGAGTTGGCTCACGTGATTGTAGAGGCTGGCAAGTCCAAAACTTTAGCATTGGCCAACAGGCTGGAGACCCATGAAAAAGTTACAATTCAAGTCCAAAGGCCGTCTACTGGCATAATTCTCACTCTCTCAGTGGAAGTCAGTCTTTTTTTTTTTCTTTTTTAAGGCCTTCAACTAACTGGATAAGGCCTATTGACATTATAGAAAGCAAATGTTTTACTCAAAGTGTAAAGATTTAAATGTTAATCCCATCCAAAACATTGCTTTACAGAAACATCTAAGATAGTGTTTGACTAAATAGCCGAGTGCCATGGGCTAGCTAATTTGATACATAAAATTAACCATCACAGTGGCATTGGTACCAATCCCAGGGCTTGGGTATACATGTAGGTGGAGGGAGGTAGTGGGTGGGAAACATGACTTGGCTTAAGCCAATCAGCACATCACATTCAGTTGGAGTAGATTTTGGGATCTTTACTGGAAACACTGGGACACAAACCCTTTCTTTTTCATTGGATTTGAAGTAGAAATATGTGAGATGTGAAACTGATGTGGTTGGTTGTGAAGGGAGCTTGTGGCCCTGCCAGAGCTGAAAACAGTCAACTCATGCTGAGAGGAAACCACACTGAGAGGAAACCATGCTGAAAGATCAAGGTTGGTAGAGCTATCCAAGTTCTGGATGCATTTGGTTCTGAAATTGAACCCTGGACCACCCAAAGTTACCCAACTCTACAAATTCTTAGTTTTTGCTTAAGCTAGATTCTTACAACTGAAAAAATCTTAACTGATAAATTATCAGAACTTTGATCAGTATAATAATTCTTTTGTTACAAAAGTTAATTGTTACAAATTAGCTATTCTAGTTTCAAGCTCAAGTAAAGATAATTGCTTAAACAATTCTGTAGACTGCTATCTAGGGATATTACTTCTTCTACCAAAGAATTTTTCTGTCACTAGAGAGCGTCAGAGCCCACAGTGGCCAAGTGACAAAGTCTATTAATAATTATTTCTACCAATTAATAGAAATATGTATGGGTTCTTGGGAAAGGAAGAGAGAGGACGGAGATCTTAGATTTGGATAGGTAATCTGTGAATCTAATCATATAGACATTTTCACCTCCTGGAGAACATATTATTTCCTACAGGATTAAAGAAATGACATATGCAAAGCACCTAGTACACACAATAAATACTAATTTTTACTTTTACATTGCTTTTCCTAAATGAAGTGACTTCACAAGACAAATTGATAATTTGGGGGTCAAAGTTCAGATGAAAAAAAGTAAGTTAAATGGCTTACAACCACTTTTCCTGTACTACTTCCTTCCTCCACTACTTCCTTCCTATACTTCTTCCTTCCTGCACTACTTCCTTCCTGTACCACTTCCTTCCTGTACCACTTCCTTCCTGCACTACTTCCTTCCTGCACTACTTCCTTCCTGTACTACTTCCTTTCTGTACTACTTCCTTTCTGTACTACTTCCATGCTCACATTCCTGAAGGCTAGGAAAAGTGTCCTAAAGCCTAACTGACCAGGGCTGGAAAACTTGGCCACCAAGATATGCAGCAAATTATTAAGTCTCCTAATTTTTCCCACTATGAAAACTGGTATACTAACCTACCTCTTGAGCAATGACTGAAAAAGACAATGCATTAAAGAATGTTTAGACTGTGGCAACTAAGAAGCAGACAGCAATTGGGTTAGTAGGGTGAAAACATCTGTTCTGTGGGCCCTGGCTTCTTAATCCAATTGAGTACCCCTCCCCTGACATTTTTGCATGTGGTGGTCCCCTGAAAACACAGATATTCTATGAAACCAAACATGAGAAGCATGCCTACCCCCTGGGTGTTAAGAACTGACACAAGGAAAGATAGGGACCACTTTTCAAGAGATGTTGATTTGGGGGCAGATAAAATTTCATCCTGAGTGGGCTTAGCTTAAGGCAATGTTTCTTCAACTTCAATCTATTTTGCCATTTCTGTAGTCTACTTGTATATACTAAATATATATTTAACTAATAATTTATTTTTAAGTCAACTTATTTTGTTCCCTAAGTCATTTTGTTTTTAAAATAAAACATTACATTATAACCATAAATGGAAAATCAGCATTCCTTGCCAAAAATAGAAGGTGTCCATAAAAATAAATATGCCACTATTGAAACAAAATATTTGCCTGCATGCCAATAAAAATTGTTTCCCAAACTACTAGTGGCAAGGGCATTATACTTCTGGAAAGGTTGGCTTAAGGCATGGCAGCGCTTTCTCTCTACTTTAGACTTCCTCCCTGCCCCCAAACAACCTCCAGAGAAAAGACTAGCTAGTGTGGGCCTCAGGCCCTCCTCATGGGCCTGGAAGGGAGGTGACTGGAAGGAACAAGAGACATCAGAACAGCATGAGGGAGGGGCAGTCATTGTCTCCCAAGCCCATCTAGTGCCAGGGAGTGGGATAGGGGTGGGGGACTCTTTACCAGGGCACCAGCCTTTCCCTGTTAGAAAAGGCTGAGGGGACAGCTTGAGGGAGATAATGGATGGGCAGGGAGGACTACAGGGAGTCCTGCAGAGATAGAAAGAGAATGTGGAATGGGATGTTGGAGGAGAAAGGGCAGGGGAGGAGCCCCAGAGCACTTGGGTAGAAAGGAGACATAGGTGGTTTTCTGCAGAAGGCAATCTTAGTCGACTAATACAATAGTGGTATTAACATCTAGTTCAACTGAGAAAGGAGAATGGGGAGAAAGAGTTTTGATTTGGATAATCTGTGCATATGAGCATATAGACATTTTCCCCTCCCTGAGAACACCCCCAAATTAGCAACTTGTCCTATGAAGGACAGAGTCCCTAGATATAAATCCTAGTTCAGTTACTTCACTAGATGTGAGAAGCTGTGCATAATATTTAACCCCTCTCAGCATCAGTTTTCTCACCTGGTAAACATAAGTCTTTCCAACAGTAATGATATGCCCAGATAGATTCTGGGAGATAAACTTGGATTTTGTTATTTTATTTATTTTATTATTTTGTTGTAGCAATTTGCCAATGGCCCCCTAAAGACCATCACCAACGCCTTTTATAGGTGACAATGGATATAGGCCCTGCCTATATTACCAACTAAATGCCATTTTATTTACCTATACTGCTTTCCTCCTCACTAGGCTAGAGAGCATAAGCACTGCCTGCAGCCTAACATCTTGGCTTCTCCATGAAGAATACCATATTTTTTAAACTTTCCAGAAAATAACTGAAAAGGAATCATTGGATCAGGCTCTCCCCTCCCATGGTCTCCCATTACTGCCTCTGATCAGGTCTGAAGGTGAGAAGATGTCTCTCTCTCTTTCTCTCACTCTAGCTCTTGCTCTTGTTCTCCCTTTCACTCTGTCTCTTCCTATATGACTTGGCCATTTATACAGGCCCAGTGGTTGCACGAATAACTAAACGTAAGAAGTCAAGAGAGGCCTGGCTCAGAGAGCATGGACCACATCAGCCTTTTGAAGTTCCCTTAGTGTATTAAAGCAAAACAAAAATCAACACAATATTGAACCAGTTTGCAAACACTGGGATATCTTATGTTTTCATATAGCAAATAGATGCATTTAATACTTAGAACTTAAATGCAGAATCACATTTGGTGCTAGTGTCATTTGCCACTTGACATATGACACTAGTGTGCTACTATCATTTAAGGCCGTTCATGGCTGTGGGGTGTAATCCATTCCTACTCACTCTTAATAGATTCTGACCTATACAGGCAGAAAGGTAGTGTGGGAGAGACCTCTGGGACCATAAGATCAACACCTCCCACTTTAGACTCTTCTCTACAACAGCCCTAGGAGACTACGCCAGCCTTAGCTTGACTCCTTCCAGCACTGGCTCCTACTATTTCTCAAGGCAATTTATTACATATCAGAACACTTTGCAGTGGTTAGAAATTCTCCCGATGTTATAACTTCCTATAGTTTAACAAGTGTTTGCTCAACATCCACTATACAAAGAACACTACTTATAAACAGAACTAGAATAGCTCCGTGAAAAAGGAATGATAGTAACCCTCCCGTCACCTGAGGTAGGAAGAGGCATTTTACCATCTGAAACCTCCCCACAAACTCTACACAAACCTGCATGTATCTAAAGAGTTTTTTGTCCAGGCAACAAGGATAACTAGGCAGCCTGAGTCTCTGATCACAGTAAACTGACGGAGAAATTGAGGCCTTTATCAGCCTTTGCACTGAGGAAAGACACTAAGCAGGCATTCCTCCACCTGGCTTTGAAATCCCTTTGGAATTTCCAAGTCATTCAATGGGTTTATCAAAGTTCTACCTGAAATTTCTTCAAACCTATTTTTATTTAAATCATACAAATATGTTGAAAGGAATGGTTTAAAGGGACAGACATTTAAAAATAAACAAAAATAAGATATCAGTAATATCTAATGCTTATATAATGTCCAGAACATTTGTGTGTGTGTGTTTTTTTTTTGGTTTTTTTTTTTTTTGCATAACCTGTTAACTTATCTAAACCTTACAACTCCCTGTAAAGTAGGTCCTGTTACCATCCTATTTTATAGAAAAGAAACTTGGAAAGACTTGCCCAAAGTCACACAGTTACTAGGTAACAGAAGTGAACTTCCAAAGCCTATGCTGAATCCATTTCCTCTTCAGTTACCTCAGTGGCCTTATCATCAAGATGTAAACTCCCTAAGTAAGTACAAAGCCTTCTTGTTTTGTTGTTCTGTTGAACACATGGTTTCCGGTTGATTAAAACCATACTCTTGTCATATTATTTTCTTAAATTCCGGGTCATATTGACTAAGATCATAATACAGTGAGATAAGGGAACTCTTTCTTGCACTGGGTAAGTCTGCTAAGTAAGAAGTTTTGCTGTTTATGTTCACTCCTCTAAGAATCATAGCTCACATAGCCGTGCAAATTGGATTGAAATAAAGATAATCTAATTAAGACAGTGTGGCCATAACTCCACACTCTAACTCAGTGCATTTCAAACCTCAATATGGATATAAACTACCTGTCAATATTATTAAGATTAAGATTCTGATTCGGTAGGTCTAAGTATGAGGTTATGAATTTCTCACCAGCTCCCATGTGATGTTGATGCCACATTCTGGAAAGGACACGTGAAGTAGCAAGAGTCTTTGCTCAGGGAAACCACTCATCAGTTCGGTTGTTTACCTCAAACAGATAAGGACCAATTAACCCCACTTTTGCCACTTTGGCCAGTTATATTATTATTACAGCACTTCTTTCGTGGTAGTAGATGGGAAATGTAGGGAAATCAACAAATTCAGTAATCTCATTATAAACATATTTGTATCCAGTCTCCATTTAGCTTCATATTATACTACTTAGGCTGAATTTTTACTTAGCAGAAACAAGTCTTACTTGACTACATAAATACATTTTCCTATCAAGAAAAAGGAAAAAAAACTTAGTTCATTTTCAAAGACACTGAGCTTTTATTTCTGTGAACAGCAAGAAAACTGGCTAGAAGCCTGCTGACTCCCTCAGCCAATCAGGATAATGTGACCATAAATGTCCATGAATTCCCCCCTCAGTGAATCTCTGCCTTTTTTATTTCTGTCGTGGGACATGTATCTTACAGTTCTGTACCACATATTCTGCCATTTATGTCTTCCTTTCCTCATTTCAAAAAAAAAGAAAAAAAGACATTTAAGCTCGGTGAGATCTCTTACCAAATAACCCATTGTCTTTTATGTTAAAAGCTGTTAACTTCATACACATGCAACTTTTAATTGCTTCTTAATGATAATACCTCTTCATTTAGATCACTTAATATGAGCCGGGTACCATTTAGTGGGTTTTATAAATATGATTTCATTCAATGCTCATAAAAATCTTGGGAGGTAGGTCTTCTTATTGTGTGCACAATATAGGTGAAACAAACATGGGCCCAAGCACTTGAGGATCTTGCAGTAGTCACCCAACCAGTAAACTGTAGAGCCGGGGTTTGAACCAAAGCAATTGCTTCTCGCATATAACAACATACTGCCTTCTTGAACCAATACATACCAGTTAATCAAGCACTCACTATGTGTTAGACCCTTTTATATATACTAACTTATTTAATTCTCATACCCACACCTACAGGGAAAGAATAACTGTCCTGATTCACATAGAGGTAACTCAATCAAGTTCATGTGTCAAGTAAAGGTATCAAGATTTGCTTGACTCTAAAGCCTGGGCTCTTTGCACAGTATCATGATAATTCCTGCCTTTTTAGTGAATGGGACGGTTTGCCTCATTGCTGTTTTTCATGGAAAGCCCATCTGAAACCTTTACATACCCACGAGCACAGACTGAAACACGTAGTATCTGGGACTGGGACTAAATTACTTTGCCCAACCTTTTATCTACCGTTTCCCCCATCCAGCCTCTCTCTCCCTCCCTACAGTGTTCCCTTCCCAGGACATGATGCGTCTCCCACCCTGCCCACCCCACTGCCTGTGGCACTGTTAACAAAGCAGCTGTTGGATTGAATTGGGAAATGTCCCTGTTTTGACCTTGGTTCTTCCTCTGTCCTAGGATCATACCTCTTCAATTTGCCTTCCTTTCCACGGATACTAGTCTAGACCTCACCCAAAATGAAATTTACTATCAACTTTTCCTGGTGTGAATATAGTTAAAAAGTGTAAATCACAATGATGGAAGATAAAGCAATGGCCAGTTCTTTAAAAAAAAAAAAAAGACATTTCTCTCTTAACCCGATGGTTAATAAGTGGCTAATATTTATCAAGGGTTTAACTGCACAGGAGAAGTGCTTTATGCACACAATGTCTCATTTGATCCTCACCTAATCTTAACATCTAATATTATTCTCATTTTACAGATTAAGAAACATAGGTTAGGTGAGTTTAAGTAATTTGCACACAGCTAGTATGTGGCAGAACTCGAGTTGGGACACAGGTCTGGAGGCTCCACACTGAACACCCTGTGGACTGGCCCCGCTCTCTCTTGGATATTGCTGGGCCTGCCCTTTGCTTGTGCTGACTTCCTCACAGTTGGCCTCCCCATGCCCTGTTCCTACTCTGTCATTCAAACATCCCCTCTGGAAGGACCCTATTCCTCCATAGTCCAAATCCCACTTTTCATATAAGGCAAACCAAAGCCTCCTCTGACTCACTTTATCCCTTTGTGACCTTTCCAAATTTAGAACTTTCTCAGCACTTTTGAGGAGGGAGTGAAACTGATTTGGCATTTGGAGTCTGGGAAAATTATCTCTCTCTTTTTAAATTTACACATCAGATAAATCCAGATTCATTTGGAATTGAGCTATCTCATTCTTTCTTATCATTGCCTTGTAACTGTACTTGACTTTATATGGCTTGAGTCTCATTCCTAATCAGAATGCAACTTGCTCCAGAGGGGGGACATTTTGGCCACTTTCTTTGAATGGAGGCTTTGAGCTTAAGTCTAAGATCCCAACAATTTTCCTTAACTAAACGAATACTTACGAGTACCTACTTTGTACCATGGACTGTGTTAGGCCTCAGGGAATAGCAGTAGGCAGGATAAGAACATTCCTTGCCTTCCTGGACTCTACAGATTACTGGGGATGACAAATTAGAGTAATTATAAGCATCAGGCCTGGCCTCTCTTTGCCTGTGAAATGCGTCTCTCTTTTGGCTCACCAGACACCACAGTTCTGGCTCTCATTTATCCCTGGCTGTTGCTTCCCTGTCACCTCCACTGTGGTTATGTTCAGCGTCCTGATGCTTGCTAATGTGCTCTCCTCAGTCCTCAGGTCCCCTAAGTTCAAAGAACGCCTGAAGTGTCAACCATCACCTCTTCTCAGATGCTCTTCAAATCTATACCTCATGCCCTGACTTAGTTTTACATTTAAAGTGCATTATGTTTAATTCCTGCTCATGTTCCACTCACCACCTTGAATTCTTATCGTGCCTAAAACTGAACTGTTTCATTTCTGTCCAGACCAGAAGGGTGGGAAAAGTAGAAGTGGTGAACAAAACTTAAAAATTAATAAATGAAATAAAATTTCAAGTGGAAAGAAGTCCACTTTATCTTTCGGCTCAGCTGGCCATCTTCTGAAACTACAGACTTTGCAAATTAGCTTTGCATTTTCTGCATCTGTCAAGCTCCATAAATAGCTTGGAAGCTCTTTGAACGTAAGAACTATATCTTCTATTATTCCATTTTGCCAGGATCTACCCCAAAGCCTTTGTAGGTGCTTTACACATGTGTGAGGAGGTGTGTGGTGAGGACACAGGCACTAGAAATGACCTTTGCTGTTGCTCTCTGGATCCTCCTGGCGTTTGATTAGAGAGTCAGGACTAAACAAATGGCTAGCAAATTATACAGTCAAGCACATGTAACCTTTTCTGATCGAATTGAGTTTGGATTTTGTCCTGATTTTTGATAGGAGGATCAAAACCATGGCATTTATGCTGTTCTCGCCCCATCTCTCAGGTTATGTAGACTTGTTAAAAAAAAAAAAAAGTCATCATTAACAATTAAAAGAGAGGGAGAGTGAGAGAGAACAGCCCTAGTGTGAGACTCTCACATTCTCTTTCCCCATACTTCATTAGGGTTATTGCTGCCTACGCTTATTACTGTTTAAAATCATCCCAAGATGAGTAGCCTGCATTTTAAGGGTTCCTGACAATTATTTGGCCAGACTCTCATCTGTCCTGAATGCTGGCATCTTCTCCTTGTGAACGTCTCTCTTTGAAGTCAGCAGGAATCTGGTCTGTGGTGAGCCACAAGTCTTCCCTTCCTAGGAGCCAAGGCTGGCAAGGCACCCTGCTGCAGAGCCGGGAAACTCGCTGACCTCATTTTTTTTTTCTGCTTTTTTGTCTCAGTACTCACTTTCTTCCCTTCCTTATCTCTCCTCCCCAGATCCCTACGCTCACACACAACATCATAACCCATTAAAACCAGCTTAGTAGAAGCTAAAGAATCTATAATTTTAATTGTACTTAATTTTTATCCATTTTGTTTTCAGTGTTTCAGGCAGTGGACAGTGTTTTTAAACATAAAAAGGTTTTCTGAGCTTTCAGTTTTCTGATTTATAAAACAAATATTAACAGAATAAACTTTATATGCTTATTAGGAGGATGAAAGGAGGTAATTCATAGAAAAGATGCTATGCAGTGCCAGAAACAGTAAATTCTTGATGAATATTAGTTCCCATTAATAATAAAAATATAATAATAATAATAGAGAAGAGATCAAATTCAAGGACAGAAAGAATAAGGAAGGTTGCTTCTAATAGCTTCAGGTGTCATAGAAGGCTTTTTGGAGAAATTACCACTAGACATGGAACAATTTAGTGTGAATTTGTAGAAGAGAGGATTCATTTTAATAAACTCCCCCTCTCAGGGTGACCCAGACACCTAGACATCTTCAGTTCCCTGAAGTAGGGTGAGCTGGAGCCGTGGAGCAAATGAACTGAGCCTGGCTCATGACTAGACCCATCTCTCAGCATGAGCCTGACTGGTTGTCACTTCTTTCCATTGAGATTGGCTTTCAATAGAACAGAATCTTTTCTCTCTCTTACCACTTTCTGACAGGTCAGAGCAGGGGTGATGAAAGCCTGAGCAGAGTACAACAAATGTATTCACAGTTATGTTTTCTCAACTTCACCCACTTATGTGAAAAGGACAGTCAAGAGCTTATCTTAAATTTTTTAACAATTCAGTCCACACAAGCATTAATTCATTAGATGTCAAAATAGCAGAAAATAAGCTTCTCCTTTGGGATATGTAGGCATACATTTTGCTGCTAATCTAAAGGAATCTGGGGAATGTGGGCAAAAATTACCTTCACCAGATATAAGGATCTCAAGCACAATGCAACTTCTCTACAAACATCAGCATTGGTTTGAGCCTCTAAGAAGCTCTAATAATATTCAATGAAAGAATTATTTTATTTAATTTTCAAACTTCAACTCTACCCAACACCTGGACCTTTACATTTGGTTTTATTTAGTAAAAATACTTTCAAGAAATTCTGTTCAACACTTTATTTCTATCATAGCTTCTTAATTATGAATACAATTTTGTTAATTTAAAATTATAATCATCTGTCTCAATAGTTGGTGTGTATTTTAAAATAACACAATATCACTGAATTGCTGCTCATTATGTTCAGGGTACATTAGAGATATGTTAGTCATTTTCAATTTAGTGGAAAGGAAGTGGGTTTTTGCTATAGAACTACAAAATTTTAGGGTCAAAACACTTGAATTAGTTCAGTACAATGGAAGGACTATTCAAATGTAATTAATGTACTAATTTTCTCCATTTTCCGTGATCCTCATAATGAACCAATATATTTTCCTTGGCCTATCAATCCTTTTGTTAGAGACTAAATAGTTTCCCCTTGTTTACTCTGGCATTTGTGATAATATCAATATATTAATTATATGTTATCTATTATACCAACCTTGTCCAACCCACGGCCCGTAGGCCACATACAGCCCAGGATGGCTTTGAATGCAGCCCAACACGAATTCGTAAACTTTCTTAAAACATTATGAGATTTTTGGCGATTTTTTTTAGCTCATCAGCTATAGTTAGTGTTAGTGTATTTTATGTGTGGCCCAAGACAATTCTTAGTCTTCCAATGTGGCCCAGGGAAGCTAAAAGATTGGACACCCCTGTATTACACATTATATTATCACTATAATTAATTGATAATAGTAATGTATGGTTGGGTCCTAATCGGGATGGGACATAAGATTCAGTGGCTGGGTCATTTGACCTTGCCTCAAACTTGAAAGAGACATCAGATTTTGGTGACAATTAATTTGTCAGCCAAATGAAGAGGAATGAAATTTGGCTTCTATTAATCTCACTGCATAGTATTATGGTATAACACAATGGGAGTAGTACTGTATGCTGATAGTGCACTAAAAACTCCCCAAATCTAAGCATAGAGGACAGATTCAATGGAGGTGAGCCTCAAAAGCTCAAGTCATCAAGTCACCTCCTGCTCTGTCAAGTATCTCCTGGTTTGTGGCCTTTCTTTAATTCTCGAATATTTATTAAGAGGCCAATATGTGCCAGGCACTGTTTTATGACCTGGAGGCGCAGCATTGACCAACATTGAAAAAAAAAATCCTACTCTCATGGAACTTATGACCCAGTGGAAAAGTAGTCACGGCCCCATTTTCCTAAGCCCAGAGCCCACACATTTATTTGCTGATAGTTCCCTTTGCTCTCCATGCCCCTTCCTGTACCATCTCTACTGTTCCACCTGATTCTTTACGTATTGGAGAACTGGGAAAGCAGGAATGACAGGAAAATTGTTATTATGTCTAGTCTGTAATAAGAAAAAAACAAACACTTTCAGTACTTTCAGTTTTTAAAAAGTATGACAGTACTATTGTCCTTCTCAACTAATTTTTCTGCAGGGAGCTAATACCTCATTCAAATGCACACACTGCTCTGTACACGGTTTCTTCCGCCTCTGATTTATCTCCTTCCTTTTGTATAAATTTAGCAATCTTTTCCTCATAAACCTTAAAATAGCCAAGTGTTCAAAGATTTGGAAAATGTAGAGGCAGTATCATTGTTTGCTCTTGCTTGAGAGTTTTTTTTTTTTTTTAATCGTTGACAGCATTCTGGTTTCACTTTCACTTCAGTCGGTAATTTAATGTGATACTAATACAACCTGTAATAACAGTTAAATGCATGGAGCATGAACTACATGCTAGAAATTACAGTAAACAATTTGCATCATCTAACTGAATTTCCAAAATAAACTTATTATTTTCCTCACTTTAAATATGCCTTTTGAGAGGTGAAGTAAATGGCCCAGAGTCACAAAGCCAGCAAGTGGCTGATCTGTACAGTATTACAGTGATCTAGGATTTAGGATTTAGAGCGCTATATAGTACTATAATGATCTCAGCTCATCTAACTGCAGGGCCACGTTCCACATATTTTTTGGCCCCACAATATTAGAGCATTAATCAGTTTCCCAAAAATGCTTCCTAATTAGAGTGAAAGAGATTTATTTTATCAAACAAAGTCTTAAGTGAACTATGCCAAAGTCAATGATCTGGTGGAATTCACAGAAATGTTTGTATTACTTAATAACCATTAACTAGCCAGGCGTGGTGGCTCATGCCTATAATCTCAGCACTTTGGGAAGCTGAGATGGGAGGACAGCTTGAGGCCAGGAGTTCAAGATCAGCCTGGGCAATATAGTGAGACCTTGTTACTATTAAAATAAATAAATAAGTAACTGATCTCACTGGCTACAAGAGGAATTCATTTTTAAAGACCACCAACATTTAAGAAATTGCATTCTCTAGCAATTGCTTTTTTCATATTTTTCAACTAATTGGGTAGGAATTTAGTTTCAATATCACTTTTAATACATAAAGTACCAATTTAAAGTGCAAAATCTTTAGACATCTATTTTGGGGAAAATGTCAAGAACATTTTTCTATTTGGCATTGGTTCACCAAATTGAGTCCTTGAGAGCCTGATTTTGTTTTTTTTTTTCACCAAAGAGTCAAGCCAAATGAAATTCCACCCACTTTAGTCAGGGTATATTTCTGGGTCCTCTCAATGTCTGGTTTAGTTCTAGTTTTAAAATTTAAGAAGAATTTAAAGCTCTGGAGACATGTATTTATGTAAATACACAAAACAGAGGCAGGGCACAGTGGCTCATGTCTGTAATCCCAGCACTTTGAGAGGTCCAGGTGGGTAGATCATCAGAGGTCAGGAATTCGAGACCACCCTGGCCAACAGGGTAAAACCCCATCTCTACTAAAAATACAAAAATTAGCTGGGCGTGGTGGTGCACGCCTGTAGTCCTCGCCACTCGGGAGGCTGAGGCATGAGAATCGCTTGAACCTGGGAGGTGGAGGTTGCAGTGAGCTGAGACTGTGCCACTGCACTCCAGCCTGGGCGACAGAGCGAGACTCTGTCTCATAACAAAAACACACAAGACATAGAGGTAAATATTTATGTATGCAAATATATATACCTGTTAATATTTGGCCTGGCAAAAACAGTTTGCTAGATGATTTTTTTGGAAAAGGCTTTGGTTCAGTAGCAGAAATGAATATGGGTGTTATTCAAATGTCTGTAAATTAATAAGGGCCCTTTGAGGTTAGTTCAGCTTAAGCATTTTGAATCTGAAGAATGAATGGTCTATGTTAAAGATGCTTTTGGGGAATGGGAAGTGGTGACAAACACAACATTGCATCCCAAACAGAGCCAAGGTGACAGGGTACCTGGCCTCACATCCATGAGTACTTGAGAAATGGATAATCAAGATGAAATGACGTGTTTTTCTTTAGAAAGGAAAGGCAGAGATAATGGCTAACAAGAAAGAGTTGTTTTCATCGGGAACTCTATGAAAGATTTTCACAATTGTTCACCTGGCAATTCTTGGATTACCTAATCACCTTCTCCATTCCACTTCTTGTCTCTCTCAGAGCTGTTCAGATGGTGATGATGACCTAGAGATCCCCAAGAGTGGGAATCCATTTGGTCCATAGCCAATTTTCAGGGGCTCCATCTCCAAAGCAGTGCCAGAAATTATCCCAGAAAGGAATTTCTGAATCTATAGGTCACACAGAAGAAAGGGAAGGTGAGAGGATTGGGAGGCAAGGCCCAGGAAAAATTAAAATAGAAAAATAAAACATAGAAGTTAAAATTATTTTTTGAAAGACTAAGTACTTACAAGGTTAGCTTTTAAAATAAAACAACTACAAACTCTAAATGGTTTCAATTTTGCTTTAGTATTCTGCAGTGTTTCTTTTCAATAGATTGGCCCTCACATATAAACACATACACAATCTTTATATTTGTCATCTAAAACACCTAGTATCCTACAAAATTACCTGTAAGAGTCTCAGTTAAGTAGACACTGGAAAAACAATCAGAAACAGATTAAAAGATAAATGGGGTCTCACTTCGATAGCACATATAGTTAACTAGAAACAACGCAGAGAAAAAGTAAAAATCATACCATTGTATGAGGCTTATAATATACATTTAATGGGATGAACAAGGGTAAAATCGATTTATACATTTGTAAGGTTACACTAATTTCCATGAAGTAGATGGTGAGTATTTAAGGATGTATATTGTAATCCCTAGAGCAACTTTGTAAAAATAATGCCAAAAGATATAGTTAAAAAGCTAATAGATAAATTACAATGAAATTTAGAAAAAAATTAAACAATATAAAAGAAGGCAGGAGAGAAGAAAGAGAACAACAAAAAAGGCAAAAAATAAAAATAGATCAAAGAACAGTAAATCTAAATCGAACTGTATCAAATATTACATTAAATATTAACAGACTAAAAATAAAAGGAGATCAATTTTTTTCCTAAACTCCCTGTTCTCAAAACTCCTTTTGTGACATCAATTACTATTACAAATAACAGTTACCAATCCCTTAATTTCCTGCTGCCTGAAGACAAGACAATAGCTGAATTTACACTCCTCTCCCCTTAATCGTTAGCAATTGAGGACTTTGTTTCATTTCATTTTAAATGGCCAGTTAATAAGTAGTCCCTGGCTGGGCGTGGTGGCTCATGCCTGTAATCTCAGCACTTTGGGAGGCTGAGGCGGGTGGATCACAAGGTCAAGAGATTGAGACCATCCTGGCCAACATGGTGAAACCCTGTCTCTACTAAAAATACAAAAATTAACTGGGCGTGGTGGTGTGAGCCTGTAGTCCCAGCTCCTTAGGAGGCTGAAGCAGGAGAATAGCATGAACTGGGGAGGCAGAAGTTGCAGTGAGCTGAGATCACGCCTCTGCACTCCAGCCTGGCGACAGAGCAAGACTCCATCTAAAAAAAAAAAAAAAAAAGTAGTCCCCTTGGACAGCAGCCTTCTAGCGCTTCAGAAACTATAAATTTGGCTTAAATAAACTGTTAGGCAAACTGTAGATCTGCTCACCATCAGAGCATCACCCTCTGAACACCAATTCTTGGCTGCTTTCTAGGGAGAAAATATGCAGGAAGGACAAAAAGAGGGATATTGCACAAATTGCTAAAGCCATTACATGCTAGGACTCCTGTTTGTATTATAGTCTTACACGTGTGCTATTAGTTACAAAAAGATAGCAACAAAAAAGAGCAGCAAAAGAACTCTTAAAGTGGTTGGCATTATGACTTTTATTATATGAAAAAAAGGCAAATCCAAATCATCTAAAAAAGGAAGGAGTTAGTCAAATGACAAAATCTGGATCTAAACCTGTATCAGATGGGATTTGAGGAAACATGTCTGCCACTCATTCTTAGCTTATTCTGTTTACCCAAACACTCAGATCCTAACTTGAATTTAAATGGGCCGCGTTGCCAAAGACTGCAACAGAATCAGATGGCTCCATGCCATTGGCACCCTTTACAAAACACAAAACATACTGCATGAAGTTTTCTCATTTTGTGTTTGTGTTTGTCCTTAGCTGTACTTATTTTATCAAGTTAACTCTTTGAGGATGGAAAACAGATACATCATCTGTTACTTCACACACTTAGAGATGAGATACTCATTTAAGTAGCAGAAGTTGTGAACTTTAGGAAAAGTGAGGTCAAGAAAAATATCTGCCTTTTCCAGCTCAAATGCTCGGTACAAACCTTTTCTGCCCAAATCTACAATTGGCTAAGCATTGCTTGAAAATCAGACGCCATTATTCGGGAAAATGTCTATTATTTGTGCCATCTGTAGATCATGACAGAAGACAAGGTTTGCCTTTACATCTTAGTATTATTTTATTTATTGCCTTTGGGCGGAGGAATCTGAATGTCAGACATGAGTTCAGACATTATTTTTGTCAGTTTTTGGATGTATAAATATTAAATGGGGAATTCTTTATATATATATATATACACACACACACACTTTTTTATTATACTTTAAGTTCTAGGGTACATGTGCACAACGTGCAGGTTTGTTACATATGTATACACGTGCCATGTTGGTGTGCTGTACCCATTAACTTGTCATTTACATTAGGTATATCTCCTAATGCTATCCCTCCCCCCTCTCCCCACCCCACAACAGGCCCGGTGTGTGATGTTCCTCTTCCTGTGTCCAAGTGTTCTCATTGTTCAATTCCCAACCATCATTCTCAGCAAACTATTGTAAGGATAAATGGAGAATTCTAATGCTGTGCAAACTGTCTAATTTCTGGACTATCTAAATGCAATTTTAGTATTCTGGTTGAATGTCCTTCTTCCTACCTCCTAGCATTCACTACCCCTCTGAGTTGTGAGTAGCTAGAACCAGACCTATTCAGGTAGTCTCAGCACTAACTGAACGCCCTCCTCAACAAGCAGGGGCCTAAGCTCCTATGAAGCTGGATAAAAGTGAAATGGAAGTCAGAAAAGGGCACAGCAATTTGCTGCATTCAAAAGGAACCCAGTGAAGAGGACAGACAATCAGGTCAATAAGACTTTACTGGAATTTCTGGGTGGTTCTGGAAGGTGGAATACAAGGGAGAGATTGAAGAGATGTTTCTTGAGATGGAAACGTCCAAAGACCTCCTTAAACAGGGTAGTGACTTTGCCTATGAGTAGAGAAAAAGTTGGTAGGTGCCTTGATCCAGGTACAGTAAAACCTTTCTTTAGGTATCATATCCTGAATTTTAACATTAAGTATAAGGGATTTATGGACTGCTTGAATATTAGAAACATTGTTTTATCTCTAAAACCCATCTAAATTCATTTTTCTTTCCAGTTACCAGTGTGGTTACATCTGACGTCTGCCATGAGCAATTTTTTCCAAAAAGTGTTTATTTTATGAAGAGTTAGAGGCATTCATTCATTTGTTCATTCATTCATTGAACATAAAGGCCTTGGCAGAGTTTACAATTTAACAACATCCTTGCAAGAGATATTTACTGAGCCCCTCCTATCCCTTAGGCACTGTGCTAGATACTGGGATACGATGGTGAACAATCAGTGTCCCTTCCCTAGGCTGGTGAGGAAGATGTATATGAATGAAATAATTGTATCAAATGTATTACTACAAACTACAGTAAGTACTATGAAGGAAAGATAGAGTGCTATTAACGTATATGAAAAGATATAGTTGGGAGGATGATATGGTGGTCAGAGGAGGTTTCTTTCCTTGAGAAACTGGTCATCCCAGAGAGCCAGAAACAATTTGAGTAGGAGTAAACCAGCCAAAAAAAAAAAAAGTGATCTTGATGCTGCGAACATAAAACTGATCTAAAAAATAGTCTGTTTGAAAAATGATCATGACAGATGGAGCCTAAAGCTCTGAAAGTCTCCTTTGCACAACAGAGACTATGCCAATGGGGGCATGCTTTCTTTGGATTTGTAGGCTTTTTCAAATAGAGACATCAAAAGCAGAGTGACCATTCAGCCTTACAAGCATGAGTTTGGGCACAGCTGATGCCCTAAGGCATAGCAGAATGTGGAAATACTCACTTCTTCCAAAGATTTTTTTTTGATGGAAAATTGACACTAAAGAGCTTTTTTTGGGAAATGAAAGAAATGGCAAGGTAATTTGGACATTACAGAAATCTATGCTGATCTTATGGAAATAACAATGTGTTCCAATTTCCCCCATTCTCACTGCTTAAGATTATACTTCTTGCCTCAATAATCAAGATCCTACTTATGAAAGTGTTTGTCTTGAGTATTATTTAATAAGAGAGAGAGAAAAAAACACAAAGTTGTAATACAACCCAGATAACAGCTTTCCAGACCCTTCCTTCTTATTTAGGAGGATCTTCTACCTAAACACATTTTTCATCTCTGTGTAGTATTGCGGGGTGGGGGGTGGGGGGAGACATCAAATAATGTAATGTTTTATGAATACCAAACCTACACAAAGTTCTGAAAGACAGAAACTTTTCCAATTCTAGATCCTCCACATCTACTTTCCAAGAAGAAGGCTTTAAAAGGGATGAGTAAGGTATAAGAGACCTGCAGAATCTCTTTAACGTGCACACATTATGGTACTAGAAAAGAGGACAGAAATGCCTATATAAACAGCTGCCTGTAACATTTTTAGCAGAGCCTCATTCCAGGCCAGCCAGTGAGAATTAAGGAGGAAAAGGCTTTCAGTGATTCAGAAGCTGCCTTCCCTTATAAAGTCAAGGTTCTCTGGAGTGGTATTTTGACTACTTTTGGAGGAGGGATTGCCTACATCCACTTCTCTAAAGAAGCCAGAATTTTCTCTTCCTCTCTACCAAAAAAGTACTCTACCGACAAACATGTGTGCAAAATGCACTGTGCCTGCATTCCTTCAGGTCAGCAGAGTGCCCGTGTTACCAACATTCACAGCTGGTTTTGGGATAAAGTTATTGTTGTCATGGATTCAGGAAAACAAACATGGTTTTAATTGCTCCATTATGAGTTTTAAACCCAAGATGATCAAAAACCCTGCATATAGATTTGTCCAGCTCCCATCGCTGAAAGGAATCACCTGTATTACATATGCTGGCTACAAAATAAGAACATTCATTAAATGCATAGATAGGACCACTCAAAACATAATTAGGTGTCTGGTTAGTCAAATATTCTGGATAAATGAGGATGTCTATACGTAACATTTCTGAGTTACCAGTTTTTAGCGATTTAAATACAAGTTAAATATGCAAAATACAAGTTAAATACAAATAACTGCAAACACAGAAACTACTGAATTGAATAGTTTACTTCTGCAGAAATGTCAAGACCATGACAACACACCTTAAGGTCACAAGTAGAAAACTCTAATTACTGTTATATGTTACAGGAAAAAAAAAGGACTTTTATCTGGTTACTATAGTTGTTTGATTTCTGGATAAGCCATAAACTTGAAGTATGATAATCATACTAACAAACTCTTGAGATATCATTCATGTAAAATTCAAATTCATATTTATTTCAAGTAGTTTCTCCAGAGGAAGAAAGGGAACAACTTTGCCAACCATTTTCCTGTTTTAAATTTAGGGATGATTGAAATGAGTTCTGGTGTGTGAGCCATCATTTATTCTGAACATGCTGATGTAATTCACAGATTCAGCCCATTTTCCTTGTATTGGTCTTTACCAGACATGGCTTACAGTAACAAAATCATGAAACAAAATATTCTATTTTATATGTTCATCTTCTGTCTTTGAAAGTTCAAGAAACAAGGGCTCTGATACCTGATTTGGTTAGTGTTTGAAGGTTGCCAAGCTGCGTTGCATGTAATAATTTGGGCTTAGGTAACGTGGATTGTCATAAAATGCATGTAAGCATGGGTTAGTGCTGAGGAATAGAATATTGAAAGTCACCAGAATTCAGTATTCCACTGTATTCTCGCATCTGTCCTCATCGCCATCTGATGAAGCAGGTGTTACATCCTTCTCATTTTATAGATGAAAAAACTGAGGTGAGATGCTAGATGATTTGCCAAGGGACTCAAAATAAATTGTTGAAAACTGGGATATGAATCCAACCTACCTCCAGAGTCCGTACTCTTGCCCCTACCTGATGATGCCTTTTATCATAGGTAATAAGAGTCTTGTCCTGTTCCAACTATCTCAAATTCCAATCAGGTTTAAAGAACTGGGAGCTCTTCAATATAAAATTACCCTATAGGGTCTCAATTTTGTTGGAAAAGGAAGTGAATGCTTTGAATTCCAAGTTGCAGCTTTTAAAATTCTTGATGCATCCAAAGATATCTCGAGGGTCTCTTCCTGTTCACTTTCTTTTCTAGGGGCTAAAGTATGTCTGACGCTAAAATAAGTGTTGTATAAACTCCCAGGCTGATCTTGGCACACAGCCTGCCCTCTTGGCGCTGTTTGAGCCGTGTTGCTTTTTATGGGATCTTCTCACTCAAGCCTCAGGATCTCCTAATGATATCCTAAGCTTCCAGTGCTTCCCATGTCACTCTGGACAACAAGGATTTAAACACCACCTGACACCTAATATCTGACCTAATTAATCCAAATTTGAGTGACAACTGATAATCTGATTGGCACTTAATAGTTTTCAAAACATTTGAGCAGGTTACGTCTTTGACCTGCTCAGGAGCCCTGAAAAGTGGTGGCTGGCAAGTGCCATTGTCATTTTGCAGAAGAGGAAACTGATATGCAGGTGATTGCCCAAACACAGACAGCCAGTAGATGAGGAGGTCATGGTTCCCGGGACAGAATTTTAGGCACTCTGTCTAAGTCATGCTTTCCTTTTGTGAAACTATCAACCTCTTCTGCTTATTACCTCAGAGACGCCACAGATAAACAGAAGAGTTTATACTGCCTATTTATATTTTCAAATTCAATATTTCAATCAGAAATTGTTAGAGGTAGACAGGATATTAAAATAATAGGCCCACACACTTATAGATTACAAAATGAGGGCCAAAGGGCTTAGTGAACTCTTCAAAGCCACACAGACAATCAGAGGCAGGGCCTAAAATAGAATGCAGGCCCACAGTCCTGTCCAATCCCCTTCCCTGTCTATAAATCTGCTCTCCATTCTGTTCTCTGAGGACATAAGCCTGGGATCCTATAATCTAACAAGAAAAAGCTATGATAATATTGATGAAGATCATTCCTCACTATTCTTCTGTATTTTTGAGACTTCAATATCACATTCCCTTCTTACCCTCTGTCCAAGTGCTTCTGTGTGGCTCTTGTTTAAATGCAGATCTCTAGGCCCCATGCCAGAAAGCCTGGCTCAGGTGAGCCCCAGGAATGTATTAGGACCCTTACTTTCAATGGCAAAAACTGTGATTACTTTTGCACCAACCTAATACATTTTAACAAATTGCCCAAGTGATTCTGTTGACCATGGTTCCGTAAATTCAGGCCATGCTTTAGGAAACTCTGCTCTAACTCACCATTTTCAAGGACTGGAGTGGAAAAAAACATTGGTGTACCTCATTTAAGGAATATTTATTTTTGGCAGGGCTCTCTCAAAAGTTAGTCATTACGGTGATCAATAATTAGTTAAAAGCAAATCAGCCCAAACCAGCAGTGGATCATAAAATTGACACTCTTCCATGGAGTCTGCTGTTTCTTTAGTAAGGGGCTCTTTGCTCAGCAATCCCTGGGAAAATCTGTGCTTTGCAGAAACGCAGGGGAAAGCATGATGGTCACCCTTGGATGCTTTGCTTAATGGCTTGACCTTGCAACTATATGGTTCAACCTGCTTGCCCGAGGACCTCTGTTCTGTGCATTGGCTTTTGGTGGTGGATATGTTGGTATACCTAATGTGTTTGACCTCCTAAAGCAAGTACACTAGGCAGCCGCATGCTGCTTAAGGAAAATAGGGCAAGGCTTTTATGTTATAATAATCCTGAAATGTGCTAAAGAAAGCCTACAGCCAGAGAATGTCCCTTATCTTACGCATCGTATCTGTTCTTTCCTTAAAATAAATTAGGGAAACTTTCTGAAAATAACAACGTCTGAGATGGTCATTGCAGACAGCTCTTTTAAGGTTTGGGGAAAATAGAAAGTTGCTTAACCAAATTCCTGAGTTTCTACTATATGTAGAAGGGCAGGGTGCCCTAAGGGAAAAATGAACACACTGGCTGCCTCCAAAAGTTTACAACCTAATGGTGAATATACTGCAAATGTGAGAAAATATAAGAGCTTACATCAAGTAAGTGTGCTGATGAAATCACTGGAGCGATTGGAGCATTCTCCCTGTAGAAAAAATGCATCTAAGAAGGTTTGCTGTAGATGAATTTTGAGTAGACTTTTAAAATAAGGCAGAAACATGATTTGGCAGCAGAAGAAAAGGGAAGCTATCCCTGGCTCTGGAAATAGAATACACAGGGCTGGACTATATGAATTTGTGTGTTGTGGGGAAGGAGGAAACTTAAGACACTAAAAATGTTTGTAAAGCTTGGAGTGAAAGTTGCAAAGGAGCAGCAAACAGGAGGGCAGAGGAAAAACAGGCGGGCAAAAGAAAGTTGCAAAGGAGCAGCAAAACGGGTGCCTCCTTTGAATGATCATGCTTTCATAATAGCTTAATTTGTACAGCTGCAAACAGGGAAGGAGACCAGTTGGTACAAGATATGTAGATACTTTTTGCTGAAGGGTAGCTGAATATGCCACCCCAAAATATGCCTCTCTGGCATAAGGATTATTTTGGGTTGAAAGCAATCGAGAAGTAGATACAAAAAATCTCTCTGCCCTACCCCTATTTGCTTAAAAGCAGGACATACACTTATAAAGGTGTCCCTCCTTCCCTCTCTACCAAGAAGGACAAAGGTTGATCACCAGGGATGACCTTAGGCCCTTGCTTGCCTGAAGATGGCACAGGGAAATCTACATAACAGACTTTACTATATAACCTTTTGTCTATCATTAGTTTCCCATGTATTTGTTTTCCCACAATTTGCCACCCCTAAAAACTCAAGATCCTTTCCCCTTGTCTTGTTACTTCCCCACCAATGTGTTGTTCTTCGTTGATGATGCCACATAAACCAGAGTTCTAAGCCACTTCTTTGAGAATTGCTCATTCCCTGGGTATCTCCCATATATACGTGAAGCCTATTTGTTAATAAACTTCTGTTCGCTTTTTTCTTTTTAATCTGCCTTTTTTTGCAGGGGTTCCAGATAAGAATTCAGAAGAATAGAGAGAGAATTCTTTTTTCCTCCCATACAATGCAAAATATGTGAAACTAAACAAAAATATATTAAACTAAAGTAAATATATGAAACTAAAGTAAACTAAAATATATAACAAAATACACAAATTATAGAATAAAATAAAAAAATATAAAAACATATGAAACTAAACCAAAGTAAAGTAAAATAATATAGAACTAAACTTAGATAGGGCCTGTTAGGAAAAATAGGAATACAAAATTAGATGCCAAAGTAGGAAAGAGCCTTTTAGTCTAGCTAAAAGATGATTAGAAACTGTAGCATTGTAATAAAGTGTGGACATGCAGAAAAAAAGACAAGTGTAAGAAAACCTGCCAGAATGTATAGCTAAACGAAGACTGTACATCCCATCCTGGTTCTTTACAAGCCAAACACAGATATTAGTTTGATTACTCCAGAACCTACTTCTTTTTTGACCCAAAATGGTAATGCCCAAGCTTGTCAACTCACCTTCTTCACTAGCCTCCAATGAGAATGGCACTTGGCTGCAGACAAAAATCAAATTCACCCTCCAGGGACAGAGACGTGCCAACACTACAGTGATCCAAAAGTATTTGCTATTGGTTTAAATAGGTCCAGAGATCTGAGCATTGGAAAGCATTGCTGAAACTGCTGAACTTCCCAGAGTGACCTCTAGGAGAGGGACAAAAATGTCTTGACTAAATAAAATAAGGTGAGTGTAAAAAATGTAAAATTCTCATGAGATTCTAGTCATCCCTTTCCTAGTAAGTCAGACTTACTGTTTAATCCCTTACTCCTGACGAGTAAGAAATAAACTACTTTATTCATCTTATTATCTATGTAATAAGTACTATACTTGGGGACATGGTAGGCATTAAATAAATGTAAGTTCCATTCCCCTCTGAGAATCTCTGGAAATAAATTTACACTAAGACATTAGTAGGCATTTGCTCCAAACCTATGCTGCTCAAAAGCTTCCCAGAAAATTGGCATCCTGGAAATTTTCTGATTTTCTTACTGATATGGTTTGGCTGTGTCCCCACCCAAGTCTCATCTTGAATTGTAGCTCCCATAATCCCCATGTCATGGAAGTGACCTGGTGGGAGGTAATTGAATCATGGGGGTGGGTCTTTTCTGTGCTGTTCTCGTGACAGTGAATAAGTCTCATGAGATCTGATGGTTTTATAAAGGGGCGTTCCAGCTTCATCCATGTGCCTTTTTGCAAAAAAAAAATTATATATATATATATATATATATATATACACACACACACACACATATATATATATAAAGGGACAGTCCCCTACACTCACTCTCTTGCCTGCTGCCATTTAAGAAGTCCCTTTGCTCTTCCTTCACCTTCCATCATGATTGTGAGGCCTCCTCAGCCATGTGGAGCTGTGAGTCCATTAAACCTCTTTCCTTTATAAGTTACCCAGTCTCAGGTTATGTCTTTATTAGCGGCATGAGAACAGAGTAATATACTTATGAAGTTTATTCCACATCATGGTAATCACATGCTGACAAAATGGTCATTTCTTTTTATTTTAGACACTGAAATAGTGTGTGACACTCTTATGTTCATACACTTGGGATATAACACCATCTGTGGTATTTGTCACCAAAGACAATTAGCCAAGAGCTTTTGTTACTACTTCCTTCCTAAGCAAAACTTACAGAACCACATCTAAGAAGCTGATAACAAAGTAAGGCAGGCAGATGCCTGTCTGAAATATCCTAACTGAGACTATCTCCTCTCTTTTTTTAAACCACTAATCCTTGATGACATTTCATACTTTTGTTTTCTTATTATTTAATTACCTATTGAAATACTGTAGGTTGGGTTGTCAGGAAGCACTGGAGCTGTGATTGGATTGGTTATTGTTTGTAGATCAGAATTTACAAACTGAAGACCCACAGCAAACATTGATTTAACCTGTTGTCCTTTTTTAAAAATGTTAGTTAATTGCCATCATTTTAAATGAAGGGATTTTTGCACAAAGGTTACAATTTCTACCTTCTCATAAAAAGTGGAAGATCTGGCAACTCTGAACTAGCATTACAACAACAGATGGGGCTGAGTGGTGGCCAATCCCTTGCAGGAGACCTAGGTCCTCTGTTTATCAGAAGTACCACTTGGCCTTTTCAGTCATCCTTGCCCCAGTAGGCATCTGAATTTGCAAAACTTGTCTTAGATTTTGGAATATAGATTACTGATGCATGGCAAAAATATCATATAAAGGGTGTGCACACAGAGAAGTTAAGAAGTTAAGAAGTAGAAAGGCAAATCAATGCAGCCATTATAATCCTGTCATTTATATTTTCTAAGGCACCATCAGTAAACACTAAGGTTTGTGATTTTCACTGAATAATAAAGCCTAGTACCTTTTCATTGAAACCTAGCAAACAACATCAGAGAATAAGGACAAAGGGAAGACTGCATAGAATGTCAGAACTAGAAGAAAACTGAGAAGTGAATTAGCACAAAGTCTTCATTTTAGGAAAGATTATTGAGATTCAGAGATGTAAAGATCTTGTCCTCTTTCATAATAGCATCTTGATGGCAAAGTCAGGACTGTGGATCTCTACACTGAGGGTCTCTCTCTTACTCTGTGGCTATTCTTGCCTAAGTTATGTCTTCCTCTGATGTGTATAAATCAGCCAGTTAAAGAAAAGCATCACACTCTTCTAAGTGCACATTGCATATGTGTAACAGCTGACACTGATGAAGAAACAGAGATGAGCAGTGACATCGCAGACAGTTGGCAAGGTGTCACTCATACTATATCAAGAGGATGGAAAGTGAAAGAATCAAAGGATACTTAAAAGTCTCTTCACATTTTCTACATAGTACACAAACCTTTTCTATAATAGCCCTGAGGTCATCTTGCATCCACTTACTTAATTCAATGGACAAAACACTCACTATCCCATAAGGCAATCTGTCCTCTGTGTTGCTAGGTTGTTAGAAACTTTAACTTATGTTTCTAGGTGAAGGTGAAGGAAATCTATTTCTTTGCAGACATAACCCATGAGTGCTACTTATATTTTCACAGGGAACATGAAAGACGCTCACTCTTCTACCTCACATCACTTCAGTGCATTAAGTGTCTCCCCGTAGTCATCACTTCTGACTAAGCATTCTCAGTTACTCAGAGCTGCTCCTGGGTGTGACCAGGCTTCTAAACCTCCCACAATTCTCAACACACACACTCCTTGATTACTAAAATTGAACAATGCACTAATTAATGTTCTGAGAAACCAAGAGATTGAGTCTCTAACTGTAGCTTTACCAAAGCCAAGCAGGGATCCAGAGAACAGAGACTTTCTGTGGCTTATAAGCAGCAATAGTAAAACAATTTCCCCTTGGTAAGATAGCTTTGTTACTAGTTCAAGGAATCCACTAGTGACAAATGAGTTTCTGAATCACCCTTTACACCGTAAACTAACTCTGCTAACGACTTAGTGAATGTTTGTCATTGTTGTCAATAATGGTATTGTAGCTCTAAAGTGTCCTGTACATGCCAATGGGTCATGGTGGTCCTCTTCACATGGCCATATATTCCAGGAACCTTCGGGCCACCAGTTCCCTATTTCTCTACCTGATACCACTGATATTTTGTCTTCTTTAGGGAGTGCCTCTTGGTCGCTATGATTTTGGTCCAAAGCACTATATGTATCCTTCTTGGTATGGCTTTTTTCTCCTCCAATATGCTGGATTCCAACTCCAAAACACTCGGTGGTAATATCAACAATTCTATGTTTATTCACTGTTTTGCGTTTAGAGGAGCAGTGATCTGGTTTCTAGACTAAATAAGTGACTATCAGCTAGTCTTCACAGAAGTCTAGCAAATCCGCCAGTTCACCATGTCATCCACACTCAGAGAATCAGGGTCAAACTGGATGTCATGTGGTTCTGCTTCCTTCAGCTGTTTGTCTGAGTGATTCCCAAATTTTGTTATGAATAAGAATCATTGAGGATTGTATCAAAAATAGATTTTTATTCTGGATAATTTATATAAATACTCTGTCCTCAAGGGGGTGAAGTGTAACTCCCCATTCTTTAAGTGTGTGCTGTACTTAGTAACTTCTATCCAAAGAGTATAGTATGGAAGATACTGACAGAAAAATAATTTTACAGTAGAGAAACCTGGCAAACATTAGTCAAGTGATTAAGATGAACATCTATAGTGATAAGTCATCCTGGTAGCATCTTGTCTTGATATCAAGGGATGAGAATAGCAACTTACCTCTAGGGTCTTTTTCTCAAAAACATGTGATTTCAGTCTAATCATGAGAAAAACATCAGACAAATCCAAACTGAGAGACAGTTTACAAAACATCTGATCAATACTCCTCAAAACTGTCAAGGTCATTAAAAATAAGAAAAGTCTGAGAAACTGTCACAGCTAAGAGGACATGGCTAAAGAGACTTGACTTAAATGCAGCATGGTATCCTTGAACAAAAAAGGAACATTAAGTAAAAGCTGAGGAAATCAGAATGAATTCTGAAGATTCCTTAAAAATGTATAAATATCAGTTCATTAATTATGGAAGATGTACCACAGTAATGTGAGATGTTAATATTAGGGGAAACTAGGTGTAGGGTACATGAGAACTCTCTGTATTATCTTCACAACTTTTCTATTCGAATATGAAAAATTTATTTTGGAAAATTGACTCTAAGGTCTTCTCCAGGGATTGTAATTTAGGAGGTATTTTTAAGGGGAAAGAGAGTCAGCTTTGCATATTATTGATACACTCCTCTGTTGATTCTGATGCAGTCAATTCGTAGGCCATATTTTGGGATCCCTGGTCTATTCTGAAGGTTCTTATTCTTGGATACACATTAGACATCTGTGTCCCATCTCAGATGCTCTGATTTAATTGATCTAGAGTGTAGCCTGTGCATTGGGATTTTTTAAGCCCCTTAGGCAATTTCAGTTGCAGCCAAATTTAAAACTTATTACTCCTGTGCTGTCCAATATGGAAGTCAGTAGCCACATGTGGCTATTCAAATTAAAATGTAATTAAGATTAAATAAAATTTAAAAAGCCTATAGACATTTCAATGATCAATAGTCACATGTGGCTAGTAGTTACTGTATTGGACAGCACTGATGTTGAATATTTCCGTCATTGCAATAAGTTCTGTTGGACAACGCTGGTCAATACCATTGGTATAAATGGCTGTTTGTGGTCTTCTCCAAAGGCTTCTGAAAGGAAGAGTCCCTATGAGTAATATACAGGACAGGCTGCTCTAATCATTGGTGATGATTCAAATAACCAACTCATCCTAGATTTCCTGGGACTTTTAAGGCACTGAAAGTCTCATATCCTCCCTTCCCCCCGAGGACCGAGGAAACCCGTCGGGTACACCAGGAACCTTGGTCATCCTGTAGATCCAAAGTCTTTTGTGAAGGAGAGCTTCAATCGGTAGGAAGCTGGGGCAGTTGGGTCTAGTCAGCTTGAGAGAAAAGAGCTAATACTGGGTTCACTTGAGCTAGCTGGTGCCAATATTGTCCTGTGTGCCCAGGCTTTCATGAGGCAGGGATGTTGAATAGTGAAGTCATCTGCTTTTGCTTGATGATTTAACCTCATGCTCCCTACTACCTGGGTGGAGCCTGACATACAGGCCACTACCCACACCTCTGTGCATGTGCTTGAACTCAATTTCTGGTGTCAGATGGGTCTGGGTTTGAATCCCTGCTCTACCACTTACCAGCTCTGGGGCCATGCAAGTTATTTGGCTTATCTGATCCTCCATTTCCTCATCTGTAAATGGGAAAAATAGTATTCCTTATGGCTGCTGTGAGGATTAAATGAGTTTATGTATGTAGAGCAAATAGCTCATAGCATTGTCTGATAACTATTAGTTGACTTATTTTTATTTGCCCTCACTTCAGAATATCCTTGACCATTTGCTAAGCATTTTCTGTGCTTTATTCAGTTCAGTTCAATTAACATTTACTGAATGTTCCAGGTTCTAGGAATGCAAAGACGAAATCAATTTAGTCTGCCTTCAAACATATTATAGTTGGACATATTATTATAGAACAATATAGTGAGTGCTATGAGAGAGGCAAACACAAAGTAGTATGGATAAACAGAGGAGGCACCCTTAACCAAAATTAGTTGGGTAGAAGTGGGTAGGGAGTCACGTCTGTAATCCCAGCACTTTGGGAGGCTGAGGCAGGCAGATCACGAGGTCAGGAGTTCGAGATCAGCCTGGCCAAGATGGTAAAGCCCCGTCTCTACTAAAAATACAAAAAATTAGCCAGGCACAGTGGCAGGCGCTTGTAATTCCAGCTACTTGGGAGGCTGCAGCAGGAGAATCACTTGAACCCGGTAGGCGGTTGTTGCAGTGAGCCGAGGTCACACCACTGCACTCCAGCCTGGGTGACAGAGCAAGACTCCAGCTCAAAAAAAAAAAGTGGGTAGAGAGGGCTTCCTAGGGGAAGGGGATACTTAAGCTGAGTTTAGGAGGATATGTAAAGTGTGCTAAAAGAAGAGATGGCATTAGGAAAGGAGTTAGAGGAGTAAAAGGGGGAAATACTGTTTCAGGCAGAGGAGCAGCATGAGCAAAGGTCCTCAGTTAAGAGCTTGTCTGACTTGTTAATGGGAAAGTCCATTGTTCCATATCACCGGGGCAATGTTGGCACATATTAGTTCTGAGTTGGGGTAGATAAGGAAGGAGAGGCAGGAAAAAATGTAAGTGCAATTGACAAAGGAGTAATAGGTATTTTCTTTCTTTTCCAGGAATTTAAAACATCTTTTAAAGCTCTCTGTTCTTCATAGTTAAACCTAATTTCTCAAGTTATCTTTGGTGACAAAGAGAATGATAAAAGTTGTTTTGTCTCCTAAATCTAACAGGTGCTATTCTGCAATCTGACATGTATTTTTTTCTTTCATAAACAAAAATAAAATGCAGTAAAGTTCTTGAAGGTGCCTCGTGAATCTTATAAATACATTACATTATCTAGACATTCTGAAAAGCATAAATGAGTGATACAAGTTTATTCCACTTTCCTAGTTGGCCATTACAGGATCATCGGCATGTAGCTTTACAGTTTTCTGATCCCTTTCCTAAGATAAGACTTGTGTACCATGTCTTAAGTGTCTGCTATGATCTTAATATGTCTCCCAAAATTCATGTGTTGGAAACTTAAACCCTAGGGCAACAGTGTTGAGAGATGAGGCCTAATGGGAGGTGTTTAATTGATAAGGGCTCCACCTCCATGAATGGATTAATGCCACTATAAATAGGACTTGTGGGAGCAGGTTCACCTTTTCTTCCACCATGGGATGGCACATCAAGAAGGCCCTCACCAGATGCTGGCACCTTGATCCTGGACTTCCTGGCTTCCAGAAATGTGAGAAATAAATCTCGTTTTTAAATAAACTATCCAGTCTCAGCTATTTAGTTACAGCAGCACAAACAGTCTAAGGTAGTGTTTATTTAAGTATAGTAAGTACATCTGATGCCAACACCATTGGTAGAAATACTTTTTGGAAACTGAGAAACTGGTATAAAAGCCTTGACATGTAATGGGAAACACATTGGGTAGTGAGATGGGGGTATGTAATATGCGGGATAATGAATCCTCCCTGCAAGATGTTCACCTACTAATCCCCTAAACCTGTGGATATGTTACCTTACACACAAAATGGTGACTTTGCAGATATGATTAAATCGATAATCTTAAAATGGGAAGATTATGTTGAACTATCCTTGATTATCCATTAGAGCCCAATATATTCACGAAGGTCCTTCTAAGAGGGAGACAGGAGGATTACTGTCAGAAAGAGAGTTTGAAGATGCTCTGCTGCAGGCTTTGAAGAAAGAGGAAGCAGCCATGAGTCAAGTGGACTCTAGAGACTAGAAAATACAAAGACATAGACCCCCACAAGAGCTTCCAGAAGGAATGCCTTGATTTTAGCCCATTGAAAACCTGTTTTGGACTTCTGACCTCAAGAATTGTAACAGAATACATTTGTGTTGTTTGAGGCCAGTAAGTTTTTCATAATTTGTTAGAGCAGCAATAGGAAACCAACACAGGGTGTCAGAGTCTTCTGGGTAAGAGTTTACCTCTGCACTTTTGTCTGAAAAAGTGTCTGTCTCACCTCTAGAACTAACTTCCTCATTATGGAGCATCCGACAATAATAATAGCTAATAATTACATCGTGCTCACCATGGGCCAGGCAGTGTTCTAGGTGCTTCTAACCTATTAACACCTCATATCTCATTGCCACCTTGTGATAAGGCATGAATATTAACCCTATTTTTCTTATAAGAAAGCTAAGGCACAGAGGGGATACAGTGGTAGTAAATGATAGCTTTGGAATTTCAACTATGAATCATAACCCCCGTGCATTGATCCAAAATGTTTGCCTTTACACAAAGTCAAGGTCTAAGGGCCAATTGTCACTGCATTCCTTCCTCGCATCCTTATGTTGCATGGTTTTTCTCACATTTAATATACCATGTATCTTCTCTCTGATCTTCTCACATTTTGAAATAAATGAAAACATTATGAAAATAAATCCCTGAAATACCAGCCTTTAGACCTTCATAGAAAGTGTCCAATCAAATTTCCCATAAAGAATATTAATTATGCTCAAATGAGGAACAGAGCAGAGCCTGGCAAATCCCTGCAGATGTGGCGGGATGGCCATTGTGCCAGCGTAGACTCCATGCCTTTGTCTTCATGGGCTATCTTAGGAGAACTGTTTGTGACTCTCCTGGGGAATTCCAAAGGTGGGAAATGGAAAGGTTTCCTTGCTCTCACTGTGTCTTCTCAGAAAAATGAATTTTATGAACCGAACAAAATAGCCAATGCATATGATCAGTCTAGAAAAAAACAATTTCTACAGCCCAATTTTTCGGCACCAGCAGAAAATCATTTTCCTTACCAGACATCAATATTATACGGCTATTTGCCAGTAGTTACATGGCCTAATCTAAATCTACAGAGTGCTGCCCCAGTGCTCAAGGAATTTACAATAAATCATAACTAAATAATCTTACTAAGATGGTGCATGATGTTTGCAGAACAACGTGTCTGGAAATGATTGTTGGATATGTTCTTTAGCTTGGAATTTATTTTATAGTGTCCCTGAACTGCAACCAAGTTATCCGACACTACTGTTTTTCTTTCTTTCCTTCTTCTTCTTTTTTTTTTTTTTGTGTGTGACACTACTGTTTTTCTAATAGTTCCATAACCCCTTGGATACATGGCTGCTGGCCCCAGGAAGTATCTGGCCGCTTGGCTGGAGATATCTTTGCACACACACTCATACCCATGCAGTGCTGGTTTCTCTCACTGAAGAGACTTGGATGGGATGTGAAACTATAAATCTCAAACCCAGGCAATAAGATCATTTAATCACTTGTTTAGAAATTTATTTTCAATTATAAGTCTTTCCTGGTTAGTGTCATAGATTATTTGAAAAAAAATCTTGCAAGAAAAACTAAACCTTGAGTCCTCTTCCAGTGTGTCTCTTTATTTCATCATAGTCTGATTATTATCAGAGCTTTGGATATACACTAATGGTAGAAATGATGTAAGAATCATAAAAGTGAATGCAAAAACTCTTCTCTTTGGTGTTTAGATGAACAGTCACTTCATAAAGATCGCAAGGACTACACAGACACTGCGTGAGTCAAAAGCAGGAGGAAGGGGAATCCTTCCTCTACTCAAATTGCCCTCCTACTCAAGAAAATATGGAAATTTTGCTTCACATGATTCCTGTGATGAAAATTAATGAATTAACCCCAAATGCCCAACTTTATGTTGTACTGTGTAGATTTTATATTTTAACATTCTAATGGCTGTGTTTTCTGGTTGGTAAAAGCTAGACAAATCCCGAGCAGTATAGAGAAATCCTGTTATGATTTAGTCTTAAGCTATTTAAAATTTTCTAATCAATAGTGCAATTCTTCAAAGATATATATGTATGTATATGTGTGGGCACCATTAATCAAACAGATCTGACATAGTAACATGAGTGAACAGCTGGTCATGGCTGTAAAATAAAGCCACTCATTTTGGGATTTTTCTCACATGTCCACAGTCCAGAAATACTCACAGTACCCACAAAAATATTTCTTTATGAGTTTAGTGAGAACCTAGTAGACAAATATAAAATCACTGAAGCTATTCATTGATGCTTGAGATGAGGGCTTATATCTTTGAGAAATGAGAGGGTCACCTGGTATCTTAGTCCATTTTCACATTGCTATAAAGACATACCCAAGACTGGGTAATTTATAAAGAAAAGAGGTTTAATTTACTCACAGTTCTGCATGGCTGGGGAGGCCTCAAGAAACTTAAACTCATGGCAAAAGGGGAAGAGGCGTGTCTTACATGGCAGCAGGCGAGAGAGAGCAAGCAAGAGCAGGGAAAACTGCCTTATAAAACCATCAGATCTCGTGAGAACTCACTCACTTTCATGAGAACAGCATGGGAGAAAACGCCCCCATGATCCAGTCACGTCCCACCTAGCCTTTCTCTGGACATGGGATTATGGAGATTAGAATTCGAGACGAGATTTGGGTGGGGACGTAGAACCAAACCATATCACCTGGTCTCTCTACTTCCTGTCAAGGAGGTTAGTGGGCAGAGAGGAGGGCTACAGAGACTTCCTTTGAACAATCTCCTTTCTTTTCCAAACTACTTCTTTGACAGGCTGCTGGGTAGACTCTCTGGTCAAAGGATGGTCCCTACTTATGCTGCTAAATTGCTCGGTGACAAATTAGACAAAGCTAATGCACCAAAAAAATGAATGTAGTTATAGTAATGCTAACATCCAAATTCCTCTTTGTAAGACATAGGCCTGTCAACCTTGTCTCCATACTTCAATTCCTATTTCCACTCACATCCCTCAAGAACTTGATTTATAAACAGTGTGCCTACCATAAAATCATCACTCCCTCTATGTATTTATAGACGACTGAAGGAGTATCTTTCTTCCTTGCATGCTACCGTGGTAGAAGAGTTTTAAAAGTCCGTGCTAGGCAGAGGCAGCCCTTTCTGCCCCTTTCTGTTCTCAGTTTATTAGGAAATGGCCTGAAATTCCAGCATGATAGCAAGCTGGCATCCTCTGTGGAATGTGCAAACCATGCCTGCATCTGCCCATTACCCTAGCTCAGTGTCTCTGGGCATTTCTGCAGTTGTTCTGAAGGCTTGGCGTGTTTATCTCCCACAGGCAGCTGAACCGCCTCCCGTTTCATGAGCAGACCAGTGGAATGCAGTGGAAGAGACCCAGGCCTCCGGCCACCCAGATTAGAGAGTTTTGTGCTGAGGTCCCTATATGGTTGTGTTAGACTGAACGACAGGCTCAAGTCTGTCTTTGTTCCTTGTTTGGGAAGCAAGTGGGAGGAGAGCAGGCCAAGGGGCTATATAACCCTTCAGCTTTCAGCTTCCCTGAACGCCACCCAGTGTGGAGCAGCCCAGCCAAGCACTGTCAGGGTAAGTGGCGCCAGCCCAAGAATGTGACTTATAGATTCCAGTGGCTCTTTTAATTACCCGGTATAATAAGACATCATCTGCAGGGATTTGGCTGGGTTCATGCACTGATACTTCTGAATGAAGATTGTACTACTAAAATGATTGTAGCTTTTGGCTTTAATGATCTAACGTTAAAGACAGGGCTAATATGTAGTTTGGTATGATGGAAGGGGTAGAGAAGAATATGAAAATTTTATCAATGCATGTCATCTGTAAAATGTTCATCCTAAACAAACAGCCCAGATCTTGCAGCACAATACAGGTATGCAGGTTAGCTATGTGCAGTAAGTTATACATTTATTTGTATTTAGGCACTGGAAACTCAGATTTCTTTCTGGTTCTGGTTTGTTGTAGGGGTTTTCTTTCACTGGGCTGTATTTTTGGTGCAGCTAAGGTGTCTGGAAGTGGATTTTGGAAGTGAACAGAAGAATAGTTGCCTAGTCTTTGATTGTGCCTGAATTTGTGTATTCCCTTCTGGGTTTCCCTGGCTCTAACTGGTAGTGTCTTTTGTCGGAAATGTATATCTCTTTTTTGTTGGAAATGTGTATGTGTGACCTTACAAGTTTGGATCTACATCATTGGTCATTTGCAGCAGAGCACAGCAGGTGACCTGCTGAATTTTTCTCTGGAAAGAAAAAGGGAGGGAGCAGAGCCTGCATCTGACAGCTGTGTGTGCCTCCCGGCCGGATATCTGGTTTGCATCTCTCTCAGCTTAAAGCTCCCTTCAGCCTGGTGAGGCAAGTGTGATTGTGCAGCCAGCCCTGCCACCCCGGGCTGAGTTTCACTGCAAATCAAGGTTTGGCAGCTTCAGCCCAGACTGGAGTTTTCATGCTGAGATTTTCCTAGCATTTTGTGTTTCATGACTAAATATGGTTTGTATTTCAAGACCAATGAGCTGGGAACGGTACTGTTCTTTCCCCTCCCATCAACTCATTTTTGGCACAAGACGCACTCTAGTCAGTTGGAGCAAACCCCCTGACCCGGGTGCAGTTCCAAAAGCAGACACTCGAGCGTGTTTTACCTAATTAGGAAATGCTTTGCTCCAAACCGAACTGCTCATTCAGGTTAGAGAGGAGCTGTAAACCACTGAGCTGACTCTTTCCGGGGACACAGTGACTTCTTCAATGACAGTGCTCCTTTTGGACATTATAACATTCTTCCTAGATTTTCTTTTTCTTTTTCTTTTTTTTTTTTGGCCAAGTAAAAAACATTTTTCTGCATTCTTGCTGATGCTGAGGGCCAGTCTACTTTTTCTGAGTATAGTCAACCCCTCCTCCCAAGCCATCACTGCCCAACAAAACAGTTATTAAAAATATCCCAGCATTCATGGTAACCATACCTTCCCATTTTCAGAGACCATCCTAATTTGAAATGTTTTATCCTCTTTTCAGCCCTTACTTTTGGTTTGGAAAATGCACTTAGCACATCCATAGAGTGCCTGCTTATCCCCTGGGGCTGGCTGCTTCTGACAGATACCCCAGGCTCTTAGGCTTCTTCCCTTTTGTCTCCTTTATAGTTCTCGCCTCTTTTCTAAAGCTTCTTAATCTGCTATGAGGGAAGCCAAATCACAGGAATGCCAAAATAATTCAGCATCTGGAAAGGGAAAAGAAGGGTGGGAAAGGAAAGGGCAAGCCATTCATGAGTCTCATGTCCATTCTTGCAAGTGGAATCCACACGTTGATTATTTTTATTCTAAGCCTGGAGCAGTGTGGAAAGAAAGCAAAGGTTAGAAACAAAGAGATCTGGATAATGAAAATAATCACACAGTGATAGTAATAATAATGATGATGAAATTAGTATTTATTGAGAACTTAGAGTATCTCTGCCACTATAAATTATTTTAAACACTTTAAAAAACCCAATCTCTATAAGAACTCCATGAGGTATGTCCTGATATCATTACTGTTTTATAGTAAGGAAATTGTGGTTTAGAGATGTTAAATAACTGAAATCACACAGCTTTTAACTGTTGGAGCCTGGACTCAAATCCAGGCAGTCTGACTTCAGAGTCTAAGCTCATAATCACTGTGATCTGAAATCCTCGTTGTCCTAAATGTATCAGTTCAAGGCTCTTGGACAAGTCACTTCAACTCCTTAAGCCTTGGTTTCCTTGTCAGTTGAAGATAATATTACATGCCTTGACTTTAAAATATGTCATCTCAATTGCAGTTTTATGTTCTTTGCAAAGAGTTATTTTACATGAAGCACTGCTAAGGAAGTTTTAGGCCTTTGGCAAGATGCAGGTTTGATTTTGTGGAAATGTTTTGGCAGAACTCCAACTCTGTAATAGCTATTTTATTTCCCTACTTCTCAGACGTTTCCTTAAAAGAACTGCCTTTTTTATATGGATTTGGAGGTGCAATCAGTTCACCCATTTAGAAGAAGAAATTTTCTCAATTTGAAATCCTAATTGAGATCTCAATGCCAGGCAGATAACTCTGGGTGTCCTTCTCTTAACGGAACATTTCGACCTAATTGTGATTAGAAAAGTGGAAGAGGTCTTGAACTGGAAGCCAAGGGGTGGCTAAAGAGTACCTGATGTCTGGCTGGAGCTCTGCCTCTAATGCCCTGTGTGCCCTTGAGCAATCACTTCCTGATTTTCTTATTTGTGAAAATGAGAGCATTGGATGAAAATGTCCTCTAATATGCCTTCAATTTCTCAAATTTGTAAGTTGATAGGCTGCTCCAGCCTTTCTAATTTTATGAAAGGATCCAAGTATAAGATCCAAGTATAAAATGGGTTATTTAAAATTTTGTTTTATTACCAAAGAAATACACATTCAATATAGAAAATTTAAAAAATGACAGAACCATGGGAAAATAATTAAAAACACCTATAAAACCCACCACTTCATAATAACCTCAGTCAACATCTTGGTAAATATGATTAATCTTTTTGCAATGCATAAAAAATACATTTTTAATGAGATTTACAATGTTACTTTTTCGGACCTATTATTCTTACGTAAGAGCTACCTTTTGCTTATCCTCTTACTCTACCTTTTTAATGGCAGTAAAGTATTCTACCATATGACATATAATCCATCAGGCTCACCCTCACTTGTTGGACTGTTAGCTTAACAGTGACTTTTATTAACGGTGGATAATTGCAGCCCCTAAAATTTAAAGCACCTTCTCAGAAAATTTTATTTCAAAGCTTCTCTGAGGGTAAAGTAAAAGTCCTCATGATTCAGAAAGATTTTTCCATTAAACACTTGACCATTTTAACATTTCTAAATTTTTACATGCTGCCTGTCCCTCAAAAATCTAGCTTTTTGAAAAAATTTCAAAAAGGTATAGCATATCTAGAAAAATGTGCATTTGGGTTGATACAGAGGAAAATCTAGATGCTTCTTTAACATAAGGTAGGCAACTTGTCCCTGCAAAGATCTGGTCTCAGACTCTGGATTTCCCATCTGTGCTCTGCAGTTTGTTTATTCATTCACTGGCTCTATCCACCTTTAAAGTGCTCACAAGAACACATGATATGCCAGTCACTACACTAAGGTTGTATCAACATAGAAGTCAGAGTTTCAGAAGTCAGAGTTTCAGCTTACTGAAAGCTTATAGTGTAACTAAAGTACTTCCAGATACATGCTATATTAGATAAGGGTCAGAGGATAGCACTAGGACACAGAGGAGGGCCCCCAAACCCAGCCTTGGAGGTGGGAGTTGTCAGGTAAGTGCCACAAATGCCCAATTACAGCTGAGGCTGCTTCCTCCCTGTTTTCTATAGAATCCTGTGAAGCAGCTCCAGCTATGTGTGAAGAAGAGGACAGCACTGCCTTGGTGTGTGACAATGGCTCTGGGCTCTGTAAGGCCGGCTTTGCTGGGGACGATGCTCCCAGGGCTGTTTTCCCATCCATTGTGGGACGTCCCAGACATCAGGTGAGGAAAATTATGATTGGAACATAACAGGACACAGATTAGGTTCCTCTGTGTTCATGTTTATCCCCAGATTGTCTATCTCTTTCTGCCCAGAAGTTATGTAACCTTGTTAAAAATAGACCTCTAATGATTAAGGTCCAGGAGTAAATGCCAATTTCACATATAATGTAGACAGATTATCTGATGGGCGTCTATCAGATACAAAGTCTGCCCCTTTTTCATGTCCTTTTTGTCTAAATATAGTCATTATCATCATCATCATCATCATCAAATCATTTCATCACCATCAGAAATGCTTATACATTATCCTGATGTATACCAAAGCTACTGTTTGGAAAGAAACTAAAATAAAAGTCCAGGTCACTTAACCATACAGGGCTGATGTTAGATGAAAGCAAGCATTGATACCAAATGCAATTTTACATAATATTAGCTGTCAACAAAATATATTTGGACAGCCGCATGGTAATTTTACACATTATGTGTAAACAAAGTATTGGTGGCATCACATGGTAAAAACTCAGTAATTTCATCTCAGAAATTCTCCTTCACATCAGAAATGTAGTTTGTGCATTGAGGCTATCTGATTGATGTTTATGCCTCTCTGCTTGGGATATATTCACGAGAATAAATAATAGAAACCTCTCCCAATGAATGCAGTCTGTCTGAATTCATTGATCTTTATGCAGTGGAGATATTCTGCACAAGCCGCTATTTTATGGGTCCATAGTAGCCATGGCTGTTTTGTATTTCTAAAATAGTCACTGCAGTGCAATTTAAAATCTAGTAACAATAATTTTTTAAGAACTTCACCTTAATGATTTTTTTAAAATGCAGCTGACTAATTTAGGCAAATGTCTTAACAGTTGATTGGTATGAACTTATCCATTAGAAATCAAGCCTCAAGTGGTTATTTGTAGATGCAATGCTTTTGCTTATAATAGTTAGAAAATAATGCTCATATTCTTTTGGGTAGGTGATGACTTTAAAAGTACAGTTTAAAGGATTTATAAGACACAAAATGCCATTTAACAAATATGTAAAATTGTATACATTCTTTCAACAAATAATTATTGAGTGCCACATATGTGCCATGCAATTTGCTATAGTGATGGACAAGACAGACATGATCTCTGCCCTAAAAAAGCTCATCAAGGAACATAGGAGATAAAAATACAAAGTAAAGTTGACTTTCCCCCAACATCTCCTGTTATTTGGAGGCAATTCAGGTCTTTTTCCAATCAACTGCAGAATTTTGCTTAAGAGCATAGTGGCAATGAGACTCAATATGTTTATTGTTGCTGATAATCAGAAGAGGAACTTTTCATCTCAATGATTTAACCTTTTGTGGCTTGGCTGTAATTGTAAAAGTTTTGGGAGATGCTGACTCATAATGTGTTGAACCTTTTTAGGGGGTGATGGTGGGAATGGGACAGAAAGACAGCTACGTGGGTGACGAAGCACAGAGCAAAAGAGGAATCCTGACCCTGAAGTACCCGATAGAACATGGCATCATCACCAACTGGGATGACATGGAAAAGGTATGGGAGGTTTGCTGCAGCTTGGGCCCTCAGGATGCATAATCCCTGTGTTCTCTGATACAGAACACCACACTACTGCTGGGGAAATAACTGGATCACATTGCTCAACTGTACTTTTACTTGTTAATGTTCATTCTGGGTTATTACCCATTGAAAAAAAAAATCCTTGTAGCCATAAAAAATGATGAGTTCATGTCCTTTGTAGGGACATGGATGAAGCTGGAAACCATCATCCTCAGCAAACTATCACAAGGACAAAAAACCAAACACCGCATTTTCTAACTCATAGGTGGGAATTGAACAATGAGAACACATGGACACAGGAAGGGGAACATCACACACTGGGGACTGTTGTGGGGTGGGGGGAGGGGGAGGAATAGCATTAGGAGATATACCTAATGTAAATGACGAGTTAATGGGTGCAGCACACCAACATACATGTATACATATGTAACAAACCTGCACGTTGTGCACATGTACCCTAAAACTTAAAGTATAGTAATAATAAAATTTAAAAAAAAAAGAAAAAAAAATCCTAAAATGTTTCTTTAAAAAAAAATCCCTTGCCAGGCATGGTTGCTCACACGTGTAATCCCAACACTTTGGGAGGCCAAGGTGGGAGGATCACTTGGCCCAGGAGTTTGAGACCAGGCTGGGTAACATAGTAAGATCCTGTCTCTACAAAAAATAAATGAAATTAGCCAGGCATGGTGGCACACACCTCAGTCCCAGCTACTTGAAAATTGAGGTGGGAGGATCACTTGAGCCTGGGATATGGAGGCTGCAGTGGGCCAAGATCCTACTCCAGCCTAGGTGACAGAGTGAGATCCTATCTCAAAAAAAAGAAGAAAAAAATCCTGCAGGGCACAGTGACTCACACCTGTAATCTCAACACTGGATCACTTGAGGCCAGGAGTTTGAGACCAGCCTGAGCAACATAGCAAAACCCTGTTTCTACTGAAAAAAAAAAAAAAAAAAAAGGTTTAATTAACAGTGTGTGGTGGCATGCAACTGTAGTCCCAGCTACTCAGGAGGCTGAGGTGGTAGGATCATTCGAGCCCAGGAGTTCGAAGCTGCAGTGAGCTGATCATACCATCAGCTGTTGCACTCCAGCCTGGGCAACAGAGCAAGACTCTGTCTCTAAAGAAAAGGAAAAAAATGTCCTTGCCTATTAGGGTTTATTAACTGATTAGAGGATGATAGTTCTGTAGATGAGAAGAGTAGCCCTTTGCCACTGCAGGGAATTAATCATCTGTTGCTCATGTCAACTCTGTTGCCCTCCTAGGACAAGCAGTGCATGAGCAGCAGCTCAGAGAATAAAAACCCTCCTTTCATTTTCATCAGAGGCTGCATGGTTATCCCTCTCAGTGCAATACAGCTAAAGGGGCCTGAAATGCTGGGAGTAGCCTTAAACAGCCCATTCTTGAAAGGTTTTCATTAACTCACTCTAAACATCTAAATTAAAAATGTTTTTGTTTTCACTATAGTAAACAGGAGTGTAACATTGCAGATTTGGTATATTTCTGAATGCCTCTCCACACACTGAAGCACAAGAGCCACTGAAAAAAGCTATATGATAAATATTTTAAAAATTATTTATCTGTGTTGCATTACATGAGGCCTTATCTCCCAGACACTTAATAAAAGAGCTAATGAGAAGAAGAGCTAAATTCTAAGATTTTGATGTTTGGTCATTAAACATTACAGACACCAGTGATCAGAGAAAAAAACAGAAGAAATAATGAGAAAGTGACATACAAAATTTTAAATGCAGCAAGATATATCAGAATCACAACATCTGGCCTTTTATTTATCTATCGGCTCACTACTACTACTACACACACAATTTATCACTTAAAAGAAAAATACATAATGTTGTTAGAATTTATCAGCAGTAATGCTTCAAGCTCTGTCTTTCTACAAAAATTTCATATCAGTAGGTTTGCTTGAGGATTCTAGATTTGGTAAGATTGCAGTTTGCACAGAGAAAAAGATATCAATATCAATAGGAAAATATTCTTTTAGAATTTCTCCATGGAGCTGACAACATCTTAGAATGTATCGTCCTAGAGAGAGACTATTGGAAGAAAAAACTTTCCTTATTTCTAAAATTTAAATTCAAAGTATCTTCTGGTGGGGACGAAGAGAGAGAGAGGAGAAAGGTTGCTTGCTGTGACTGGCAGGATTTTTTGAGCAGTCTGCTGCTTTCACTCCACTAAAGAAACAAAACTTTCAGAAGTTTCATTTCCCTTCTATAAACCACAAATCCAAAACAAAAGAAAGTGGAATAAGATAGTCTTTAAAGCTAATCTTGGTTTTGCTAATTTATAAGCTTTCACCAGCAGTTCTTGTTTTGCTCTGTTTTGATTTTGAGTGAATCTCATATTCCTGGCTCTGGTGGAGAATTTTCATGCTTTTAAAGATTAATTAATTTAGTCCTTTTTGCAATGGTTTGTTCTTTTCGGCATCTAGGAATTAAAGAAAGTGCTCAACCATAAATAAATGTAGTTATGTCCAAAGTACCTTCACATAGACACACTATACACAGGCGTGGGCCTTTTGGAAACACCTGAAGGCCAAATGTCTGACTGTGAGTGGAAGATCCAGAGTGTGCTGATAGAGGAAGCTTTTCTCATCCCTCGAGAGCAAAGAGGGTGATGGAGGCAAGAGTCAGAGAGCCCTGTTCTCTTCTTCATGTACACTGCAGAGGGCAACTTCTCTAGAAGCATTAAAAGTGTCAATTAGGTTTTCAAGTAAGCGTCATTTATTCATATATACATTCGTCTTTTTATTTACAAAATTAAATCATTTTCCCATGAACATTAAAATGGGAAGAGAGAACAAAGAAAATAGAGCTGAATAATAATAACATTGATTCTGGACCAGACACTGGGCTGGACAATAACTCGAGGGTTACCTTATTTATTTACACAAAGACCCAATGAGGTACACACTAATTATTTTCATCTCCCTATTACCAATCATGAGACTGAAGCTGAGAAGGGTTAAAAACTTGCCTAAGCTCACACAACTAAGAAGTGTCCGAGCTGGGCTTTGAACCCAAGGTTTGATCAAGGGTTGTGCCCTTAACCGCTACACCATCCTGCCTCACAGATCTGGGTTAGGGATTCTGCTCAGTCACTTAGTAGATGTGAATCCTTTGGGAAGGTACTTACACACTTTGAGCTTCAGTCTCTGCATCTATAAAACCATGGACACATGCATGAGTACTTGTAGCATTTCCTTTGGTCTTGGTTTCAAGTAGCTTCTGGTCCCTTTTTGGGAAATGCAGGACCTCATGACAGCACATCATTGTGTTTCTCCTCTGTCCCCCAACTCACTAGATCTGGCACCACTCTTTCTACAATGAGCTTCGTGTTGCCCCTGAAGAGCATCCCACCCTGCTCACGGAGGCACCCCTGAACCCCAAGGCCAACCGGGAGAAAATGACTCAAGTAAGTATGCTACCCCAGCACACAACACTTTGGGGTCTGGGGAAACTTCTGTTAGAAGGAGGCTATGCAGGACAGCAGAGAGAAGGCCGGAGCTAGGAGTCCACCAACAGACTAACAGCCTTCAGTGAACTCAGGGATCCCAAAGGACAGGAACAGCTTGAAAGTACTTGCATCCTTCCTGCAGGGACCAGCCCTTTGCCTCCAAAAGCAATAGGAAATTTAAAAGATTTCATTGAGAAGGGGCCACGTTTAAGTTATAATGTCTAAGGAGAAGTCACTTCAAAATGCAGCATCACATACAATAGGAATTTGGGTTCTAGAGTCAGACATATCTAGGTTTGAAAACTGGATCTGCCACTTATCAGTTATGTGACCTTAAAGAACTCCGTTAATTTCTCAGAGCCTCAGTTTCCTTGTCTATAAGTTGGGAGTAATATTAATACTATCATTTTTCCAAGGATTGATGTGAACATTAATGAGGTGAAATGACAGATGTGTATCATGGTTCCTAATAAACATCCAAAATATAGTAGTTACTATTGTCATTATTATTACTTGTTTGAAGCTAAAGACCTCACAATAGAATCCCATCCAGTCCACCAGACAGAGCTCTGAGTTTTCTAGTTTGGATGAGCTATTAAATAACAACATCTAGTGTCAATTCTATACTTGTTATGGTCAAGTACTAGGCTCAGCGTTTTACATTCATTGTCTCTTTAAGTTCTAGCAATGTGAAGCAGGAACTATGATTATATTGACTACATAAATGAAGAAATTGAGGCTCAGATACATTAAGTAATTCTCCCAGGGTCACACAGCTAGAACTGGCAGAGCCTGGGATTGATCCACGATCTTCCAGCATTGGAGAATCATAAATGTAAATAACTGCAAGGCCTTTTCCTCAGAAGAGCTCCTGGTGCTTGCACCAACCCACTAGCACTTGTTCTCTACAGGGGAACATCTGTGGGCCTGGGAATCACTGCGTGTCACAAGAGATATTGCTTCTGATGAATTATTGTTCCTGTCAGTGGTGTGAAGGCAAAAAAAAAAAATGGTTGGAAATTATGGCTCACTAGCAAATGATGTCAGACATTCTAGTTAACAGAGTAGGAAGGGTCTTACAGATGGAGAAATGAAGACCCACGGACATCTCCGGATGCACAAACTTCTCACAAGTGACCTGGAGGGTCTTGGTTCTAATCTTGTCCCTGGACTGCACCAACTGGGGCACTGACATTCTATATGGTCCTCTATTACCGTTGGGCCGGTCCTGTCTTCCAGGAATCAGGGCCTCTCCCACTGCAACCAGAATGGCCTCAGATTCTAGGGTTAGCATTGACCCAGCAACTACATAAAAAAGTGGAATAGATTAAATAGAACCTCAGACAAATCACAAAAATGGGGCTAATCCCAGCCAGCCTGAGCTTCAGATATAAAAGTTCTCTTTCTTTATACCAGAGAAATCGAAACCTGGATGTTGTCTTCTCTTTTTCTTCTGGCTTTGACATAGTTAACAAGCCCTAGGATGTCTGCACTGGAAAAATGGGAGATCTCATTTAGTCCAAACTCCTCCTCTGTTTATAGTTAAGAGACCTGGAATGAAGCCACTATTAATCAACTATTAGTTTGGTGACTATTAGTCAAAGCCAGGACCAGAGCCAGAAGCTAGACTTTCCTTTCCCCTGGCCAAACCTTGTGTGCACACTGCTTCTTCCCCTCCCCACCCTGTCAGGCCATTGATGTGATGGCTCCCCATTCACACCTTCGTTTCTCCTCTTTAACGTGACCAAGGCTGTTCTGAACCTCCTTACTTTGGCCTCCTCTGCCCAGAACAGGTCAGGCCCCTCTGCATCCATCAACCAGGTGTGCTCTTCTGACCATTCTTTGTCAGATGGGCACCTTCACTAACTCAGCTCTTTGGATTGCTTTGCAGATTATGTTTGAGACTTTCAATGTCCCAGCCATGTATGTGGCTATCCAGGCGGTGCTGTCTCTCTACGCCTCTGGACGCACAACTGGTAGGTGACTGGGCAGGACAGCAAGCTGGTCGGAGCGCACTGCCAGAGATGGGATTGAATGGTCATTAACACGTGGGGGTGACGGACTGGAGTTGAGTTAGAATGGACATGGCTGAACCCAGCCCTAAAAGATCTTCTAGTGTTCAAAATAAGCCCTTGATCTCATATTTCTAGCAGAACTTTTTTCTACTGTTTTCGTCTTCCTGTTCTTTACTTTTTTTCATCTTCCCCGAGCCCTGTCCCACCTCACCTCTCCTATCACATGCCCTGTTTTCTCTTTTTAAATAAGAGGCTCAGAAATTCCCTCTCCCCCAAGGCTTCCCTCTACTTGGCCAGCAAGTAACCACATGCCAGCTGCCATGGTGACTTATCACGCCCAATTGTCTCCCAGGCATCGTGCTGGACTCTGGAGATGGTGTCACCCACAATGTCCCCATCTATGAGGGCTATGCCTTGCCCCATGCCATCATGCGTCTGGATCTGGCTGGCCGAGATCTCACTGACTACCTCATGAAGATCCTGACTGAGCGTGGCTATTCCTTCGTTACTACTGGTGAGGCCTGTGGGAGATAAGGGGGAGAGGGGAGCAGTGTGTTGCTCAGTAACTTTCAGGACCATCCTCACTATCCAAGGAGATGATGGGATGAAGATTTGCAAATGGCAAGGCCTGGCTCTAATGCACAGAGCAAAGCACATCTTTCTTTGCTGTGTGAAGTTGCAAAATGATTACACTATTTCCTTGAGGAGAACAGTTATAGACACTCAGTGTTATGCATTAGTCAGTGTTGTATAATTGATCTTTTTTTAATCCCCTCCATTAGCAAATAGAAGAAGATTGTGCAGAGACTGAAGATGGCATGGTGTGGTGATTGGCAGGAGACATTGTGATAGGACTCGAGTCCCAACTCTGCTACTCAGTAGCTCTGTGAGCTTGGACAAGTTAACCAACCATAGTCTCTTTATTTGTAAAATGGGGATAATAATAGATCCTATATCACATGATTGTTATGAGTATTAAATGGAAGAATGCATGTGGAATACTTGACACAGAGTAAGCATTCAATAATTGTTAGCTATTAACAGTGATACATATTAATAGCTAACACAGTGACATATGTGTATTCAGATTCTAAGCCGGTGCACCCAGTCCTCCCTCACAAGAGGAAGGTGTCAGCATTGCCAGAAACATTGTATGTCCTCAGTGCTGGTGGCTCCAGCTACCTGTCCTCCCCTTAGCAATTTGGTATTGTCCAAACATTTAGGTTTCTGAACATGTCTGAGGCTTATTTTATGCTCCAAATTTGAGGCTTGAGACTTGAACCCTGCCAATGTTAAAGTCTCCACTTGCAATATGAAGTTGAATAATTGCATTCCTCCTCTGCTCCCTACAAAGAAACCCAAGATGCGTCTAAAAGGTTCCCAGAGCCTCAGATATAACTAATAGCCTAGAAATTCAGAGAGCAGAAGTCTGAAAGGTCTCTCCCTGCCCACTTCTTCCATATCTCGTTCAGTATGCACCACTGAAACCTTCTGGACTAGGCCTGGTCCTGAGACAGCACCACCTCTTTCCTGGAGGGTGAGAAATGTGCCAAAGGTTTGAACTGCTATCTACTGGCCCAGGCAACAGGATCTCAGACTTTTCAAAAATTGTGAGGCCCCTGAGGAGCTGATTCAGCATAAGATACCCTGGTTAACTGAAAATACAATATAACAAACTTTCTGTCATAAAATAATTATAACACAGAGTAGTTATCCTGCCCACCCACCCCAAAAAATGTTATGGTACAAAAGGATCCCCTACTGTGTGCCTTTCTCTAGCTAGCTCATTTTATTCTTGTTATGCATTTCCCAGACAATGCATGCTGAGGGCCTACTATGCATGAGACACTGTCCTGGGAACAGAGGTGGTTCCCTGGTGGCCCTACTATGTCATTATCATTGTTGATTTTGGATTGCAGACTATTGAACTGACACATTTTTTGATGGCACATGTCTTGAGGGAGAGACTGCAGTAGGGCAGGTGAATCTTTGCCACCTGTGCAGACCCTAATGTTTGCCACAATGTTTGTATCTGGTTGACAGCTGAGCGTGAGATTGTCCGGGACATCAAGGAGAAACTGTGTTATGTAGCTCTGGACTTTGAAAATGAGATGGCCACTGCCGCATCCTCATCCTCCCTTGAGAAGAGTTACGAGTTGCCTGATGGGCAAGTGATCACCATCGGAAATGAACGTTTCCGCTGCCCAGAGACCCTGTTCCAGCCATCCTTCATCGGTAGGCAACAAACGCCCTTTTCCTGGGAAGGGGAGTCATTGTCTTCTTCCATATCAAGCCAGCCTCCAGAACATGGAGACAAGTGACGGTTGCCCCAAGACCAAAAGCATTTCTAAACCAGAAAAAGGGAAAGTGCCACATTTTCAAGGTGAGAAGACATAATGAGGCCAGGAAAGAGGTTTTCTTCCTAAGAAAACACTACCTATGTTGCAGTTAAGCCCAAAGCATTCATGGTGTATGATGAAAGAATTAAATAATGCCTGTGCTTTGGAGACAGTGGAAAGGGTAGCAAGGGTGTGCTGAATGCTGAGAATTCGGGAATGCTGGGGGAGAGAAAAATAGAAGAGCACTCAAAGTGAGTCTGTTCCTACATTCACATTGTCTTGGAGAGACAGGTTTGCATAGTTGTTTACAGAGGCAGGCTCTGAGAGGGGTGAGCCTGGGTTTCAGTCTTAGTTCTCTTGATCTTGGGAAAGTCACTTAACCTCCCAACTAGTCTCCTCATGTATAAAGTGGAGACTGTAATATTACTTATGTCCTAGGATGGCTGTGAGAATTACAGGAGATAGATAAAGAGCACTTAGCCCACTGCCTGGCAAAAGCAAGCATTCAATAATTATCAGATATCACTAGTAATTAATAATCAGGTAGTGCTATTGTTAACGTTATCATTACATCACAGCACTGCAGAAGATGAAAGGGCACCTAGAGGTTTTTTGAAAACACCTGCATCAGAAATTAACAAAAGTCCAGACCCCCACCCCCACCCCAAAAAAATGTTAGCAAGATTGGAAAAATGAGCCTTTTCCAATAGGATAAAAAATAGAATAAGTTTCCCTGATAATCCAGCCCCATTAGCTTTGGGGGCTGGGGCAGATGCAACGTAGCTGTTAAATGGAGACCTGGGAGAGCTCTGAAGAGTTGTTGCAACATTGGCTCAGCGTGGAAGCTTTGCAGGGAATCGGAAGGCTTCACCCCTTATTTAAACCACATGGAGTGAGTAGTGAGTCTATTAAAAAATCAGTGATACCTGTTGTAGCCCGCACCTCAGGATGCTGCAGCAGGCCTTCCTCATTAGAAGGCAGGCAGGAAGACATAGAGCATAACAAGGCCCTTTTGTCTCTCAGACAGGTGGTTCCTAGATTATTATGTCTTCCCAGCCTCAGTCCACTGCAAGATCATCCAGACGTTCAAGTATGGTCTTCCATGTCTAGCCTGGGTTTTACTCTCCACTTAAGGACCATGGCCTGTGTCTCTTTTCCAGGGATGGAGTCTGCAGGCATCCATGAAACCACCTACAACAGCATCATGAAGTGTGATATTGACATCAGGAAGGACCTCTATGCTAACAATGTCCTATCAGGGGGCACCACTATGTACCCTGGCATTGCCGACCGAATGCAGAAGGAGATCACGGCCCTAGCACCCAGCACCATGAAGATCAAGGTACTGTTCAGTGACAGACCCAGTGGCAATGCTGCCAGCAGTGTCAGCCCTATAACCACAGATAAGAACTCTTCAGAGACTGTATTTTGGTGACATGCAATTGTGGGTTTTAGGGGTAGGTAGTGGACACAAATCTCATATTTTACAGGATGTAAGTCAATCTAGTTCATAAGAAAAATTGAGTTACTTTATATAAAATTTGATCTCTATTTATCCTTGTCTATCAGCTACTTTCAGTAGCTGCAGTCAAGGTCAACAGAGCTCCCCACATGCTCATCTCTCTTTAAAATATGCATTTTGTTGTTTTTTCTCGACACAAAAAATAGTGCATCATGCATGTAACACATTTTTTAAAAATACAGATGACCTAGACTTATTTCTGAAGAACTTCAAACACTGTAGATTTAGGAGGAGCTTACACTCTTCCTCCACTACTAACCTCAATCCTGTGGCCAAGAATTCAAATTTTATCCTCATTCCTCTGTCTAGCACATCTTTTGGTACCGGTGCTCAAAAGCACAGAATGACTCCAGGATGACTAAGCTCAGTCCCTGAGCCACCCAGGACCCCTGTATGTGGTGTGAATGTTGAGCCCTAGTGAAGGGAACTCAGGGATTAAATGGAGATAATTCTTTGGAGGCAAACTTAACCTGTGGCTGGTCACTTCTCAAAGGTTATTATCACTCTCTGAAGTCAGAAGGCCACACTTGGGACCCTCTGACCCATGTCACAGGAAGTAGAGGGGCAATTCTAGTGCAGTTCACACACGTGGGTATTTAAACAAATTATCTCCTCTTTGCACTCCCTTCTGTTTTTAGAAGGAGTATGCAGCTAACACTAGAGAGTGTGCTAGACTGAAACATGCACACTTTCTCTCTCCATGATAGGCTCTGGCTAGTCCTGCCCTAAAAGACTTCAGCATGAGAGAAGAGAGACTGTTTTCCAACAGGGTTTGTGTTTCTTGGATGCCATTCTGATCAGCTCTTACCCGCCTTCCACACAAGAGGGAGGTGAATGAAGCCAGTAGCTGGGCTCACTACTGAGTTGATCTCATGAGGGTCGATAACAGAAAGAGGCTATTGCTAGAGTTGGGCAGTTCCTAGTTCTCTAAACTTGGTTTCTTGAATAGAAATGAATGTGAAACTCTGGGCCCCGATGTAATGAGATAGTATAGAGAACCAAGAAAAACCTGGGACAATAAGATGATAACATTTGGCAAAAACGAAACTGGATGAGAGACCTATGGGAACTCCCATAGAATTTGTCATAGGCTGTTCTTGCACTGCTATAAAGAAATACCTAAGACTTGGGTAATTTGTAAAGAAAAGAGGTTCAACTGGCTCACAGTTCAGCAGGCTGTACAGGAAGCATAGCTCTAGCATCAGCTTCTGGGAAGGCCTCAGTCTCAGAAAGCTTCGAATCATGGTGGAAGGCGCAGCAGGGGCAGACACCTCACATGGCAAAAGCAGGGGCAACAGAGAGGGCAGGGGTGGGGGGAGGGTGCCACACACTTTGAAATAACCAGATTTCATGTGAACTCGGAAGAAGAGCTCACTTATCACCAAGGAGATGTCCTAAGCCATTCATGAGAGATCCACCCCCGTGATCAAAACACCTCCTACCAGGCCCCACCTCCAACACTGGGGATTACATCTCAACATGAGATTTGGAGGAGATATCCAAACTATACTAAATTCTTTACAACTTTTCTGAAAATCTAAAATTGTTCCAAAATAAAAAGGTTATTTTTAAAACCAAACCAAAACATAAAACCACCTGGGAGAACCCAGGTTTGAATATCAGATCTGACACTGATATAACTGATATAACCAGGTGTTACCTGGGCCAGTTACTTAAACTGTCTCAGCCTCTGTTTCCTCATATGTAATATGGGAGTAATTTAAGACTTATTCTTCAAGATGTTTATGAGAATCAAATGAGATAACACATGTAAAATGCTTAGCATAGTGTCTGGCATATAATTACATGCTCAGTAAATATCAGTACTTTGTATTAAGAAGTAAATGCTCAGAAGATAAAGATTAAACTGGTTAGCCAGTTTTCACTGTTCTCTGTGCCTAAACCATTCATTTATTTAAGAAACATGAGCATGCCTTGCAGGTTAGGCCTGTGCACTGGGAAAGGCCAACCAGTGCAGCTTAAGAGGCACCTATTGCAAGGGAATGTCCCCAGCAGGGGACCCTGAGTCCCCCAATGTTAAACAGAGCATCTGGGTGAAAAGTGGTAGTTCACTTCACCACGTGGAAACACATTTGTATACTAAGTCCTAGCACAATTAAAACTTCTCCTTTGAATAGGCTAGGGTTTGTTTCTACAGAAAGTGTATCGTGTTGAATTCTGAGGCAGAGTTCATGGAAATCAGAGGCATTGCCAGGGTTCTTAAGTGGGGGCCATGGCTGGATTTGGAGCCAACTTTCAGTTTGCTCAATAATGTGGTCGAAGAGTTACAGGTGAGAAAAACGAATGTGCTTACTGAAGAATTTCTAAATCCATGGCTCCCTCTGGCGGTCCTGCCAAGAACATGACACAATTAGGACACAATTGGCATCTAACAGACAAGCCTGTGTCCCTGCTGAACAAGAAACTAGGCCATGGTAGAACATCCAGGCTCTGTCCTACGGCACTAACGACTGCACTAATGATGACATTAATGACCATTCTTTTTCATCTTGACTGACAGATCATTGCCCCTCCGGAGCGCAAATACTCTGTTTGGATCGGTGGCTCCATCCTGGCCTCTCTGTCCACCTTCCAGCAGATGTGGATCAGCAAACAGGAATACGATGAAGCCGGGCCTTCCATTGTCCACCGCAAATGCTTCTAAAACACTTTCCTGCTCCTCTCTGTCTCTAGCACACAACTGTGAATGTTCTGTGGAATTATGCCTTCAGTTCTTTTCCAAATCATTCCTAGCCAAAGCTCTGACTCGTTACCTATGTGTTTTTTAATAAATCTGAAATAGGCTACTGGTAACTTCTTGCGTTGGCCTCCGATCAATACTCGACTGATACCATTTGTTAGGTTGACCTCACCCGTTACAGGATGGCTCCCTCTAGTGGTCCAGCTGAGCACATGGCAATTAGGATGGATATGTTTCTCAGGCAAAGGGTAGAATCACATTACCTGAAGTGGGGAGCTGCACTTCGGTTCTGTAAAGAGGAATAATTTGAGAATACATTGGAGATTTTAAAAAATAACATGGATTAAAGTGTATCAATGGGATAATCTACAGTACCTCACAACTTGCAAAGTGATTATATTACTTTACACTCATAACCCCAGTACTGGTAACCTGATGGGTGAAAAGAAAATAATTACACACACACACACACGTATATATACACATATACACACATATATATGTATGTGTGTGTGTACATATATATATGTATGTGTGTATATATATATGTGTGTGTGTGTGTGTGTGTGTGTGTATTAGAGATAAGGTCTCACTCTGTCACCCAGGCTGGAGTGCAATGATGTAATAATAGCTCATTGCAGCCTTGAACTTCTGGGCTCAAGCAATTCTCTCCTCTTGACTTTCCAAAATGCTGGAATTACAGGCATAAGCCGCTGTGCCTATATATCTTAAAAGTCATATCTTGTATATTAAAAGTCACACACACACATATAGATACATTTCCCATACATATACACATATATATGTGTGTGACTTTTAATATACAAGATATGACTTTTAATGCATATACTATGTATTAAACTTATATACATATATTATACACATACATATATACATATAGAAACAGGTGGTCTGACTTTTATGTTTATTGAGGGAAACATGGATTTTTTAAAAAACGTTGAGAAACACTGCCTTAAAATCTCACTACACATCTGGACCATCTGTTTCCCTTCTCTTGATCTATCTGTCTTTGAAAAGGATACTATGGATATATTCACGCCAGAAGGAATGAGAGAGAGAACAATACTTTCCAAGGACCATTAGCATCAATCATCAGGTAAGGGTTTTACACATACCATCTCTCAGCTGTTCTTCACAACTATCTGGGGGAAGTATTACTATCAGCGCACTTTATAGATGAGGAGACAGAGATTGCTCTAGAAATGCAATGGGATAGGAGAGCTACCAACTTCCATTTGGCCTGAAAGGCACAAAGATATAAAAAAAATACTGACCCTGCCGTTCAGGGTCTTAGCCTCAGAGCACTCCTTGCCCAGGCTGTTCACCATCCTCAGTTGCTCCCAAGCTGGGAGCTGCTTGCCCTCCAGTGCATAGTGTGTGTCGGCAGCCACTGGTTGTCCTGAGGAGTTAAGGTGGCTCTGTCTGTGGCAGCACCTCACTGCAGAGACCTCCAGGCCCAGGACTGAGTGTCTGTTTGGTCTAGAAAACCCGAACTCCCCTAGTCTTCTCTGGCCCTGTAACTTGCAGATAATTAGGATTAATACTACAAATAATAAGAGCTGGGATGTACTGGTGCCTGCCATGACCAGAGCCTGAATCAAGCTCTTTATATTAGGATCCCATTTCTCCTACAACAGCCCTGTGAATTTTGCCTGACTTTAAAAAAAAATAGAGATGGGATCTTGCCATGTTGCCCAGGCTGGTCTTGAACTCCTGGGCTCAAACGATCCTCCCACTTTTTGGCCTCCTAAAGTGCTGGGATTACATGCGTGAGGCACAGCACCTGGCCATTACTGCCTTTTTACAGAAGAGTAACTGAGGCTAGCACCAGCCCAATGTCATGCTGCTGGCAGAAGTATCAGCTTGCTCCTTCTTGTGCTTGGTTTCCAATTCATATTTTTAGCCATTAGGCCAGCATTTCCCAAAGAATAGGCTACACGGACCAACCTCATCGGAAGCTCATTTTAAATGGGTAGAGCCCTGGGTCACATCTAACACCCGCTGAGCTAGAATCTCTGGAGCTGAAGCTGGAAACCTGAACTTCAATCAGATTTCCCTGGTGATTCTTATGTACATCAAAATTTAAGAACCACTGGAATATGATCGAGGGAAATCTTCCAGCTGCAAATTCATGCTTGCCATGCAGGGGCACCTCATAGCCACTAGATTTAAACTTAAGGATTAGTGTGCAGATAATTGCCACCAGATCACTTTCATAATTGAGGCAGAAATCACCAACCATTGCTGTCATCTCTACAGGGTTTCCTTGGAGTAAAACTGGTCTGTTGCACTGCTGTACTTCATATTTACCACCAGGCGGCATGAGCTCCTAGTAAAGTAACATTCTTGGAGCAGCCTCTCAGGCTGAAACAGCCATGCCCAGAGGCAAAAATCAGGCAAACCAGAACCACCCACTGAATACGCATTAGTGAAATGTTAGCTCCTTGTGAGCCACTCAACTGCAGTGCCTAAGCACCCTCCTCCCAGTCATCGATCAGTAATTCATCCCCTGATTCCACGAGATGCCCAGTGACTTAATAAAGGGCTGGGCTTTGCACAGGTGGCTGAGTCCCCTTCATGAGTGTCACACCAATCTCCAGAGGAGACAAAACCAGCAACATACAGGTTTGGCAGCCTTCTGAATCCTCTTCTCTCCTCTAACAATAGCAAACCAGACTCTCAAAGGAGGGGAACATCCTTCTATGACTACAAAATTTTCCTATGACAGGCTTTTGCAACTCTGGAGGACAGCATGGGTTTCTAATGACATTAATTCACATCATGCAGATATTACTGTGAGCAGATGTGTGGGAAGAGGCATTATTTACTTAAAAATAATCCTCTGTTGTCTTGGGAGGCCGAGGCAGGCAGATCACCTGAGGTCAGGAGTTCAAGACCAGCCTGGCCAACATGGTGAAACCCCATCTCTACTAAAAATACATAATTAGCCAAGCGTGGTGGCATGCACCTGTAATCCCAGCTACTCAGGCATCTGAGGCAGGAGAATTGCTTGAAACCCAGGGACAGGGGTTGCAGTGAGCCAAGATCGCGTCATTGTACTCCAGTCTGGGCAAAAAGGAGTGGAACTCCGCCTCAAAATAATAATAATAATAATAATAATAATCCTCTGTTGTTAATGTGGTATCATTTGTGCAGCTAGGAAATTCTCTTTAGAAGAATTTCTGACAGAACAGCCTGGAGAAGAACGTCTGACTGTAGTTAGGGAGGAGGCTGTCTGGACCAACACACACTTGCAGGCAACCAGAAGCCATTGCTGCAGCGCAGCTCAGTTTATTCAGAAAGAGACAGCCAAAAAAAAAAAAAAAAAAAAAGAGAGGGAGAGAAAATGGGGCAGCCTGAGATAGGGTTCTTCCTTATCAGAGTATGAAGTAATGTTTATTCCTGGGAGAGCAGAGTCAACTTAAGTAATGTCTGAAGAGCACTATGAGCTAGGACAGAGAGCAGTGTCAAGGAAATAGAACTAGGCAAGGTTCTGCCTGGATGGAACCTGCAGCCAAGTGGGAAGATGGGCACTAAATAAGCAGTTGGGTACATTGTAAGGGGTTCAAAAGAAGAATTATATGGGGTACTGGCTTTTATAGCCATGGGCTCTAACTTGAGCCAGGGGCTCAGGAGAGGCTGCCTCCCTGAGAAGATAGTGCTTAAGCAGAAGCTTAAAGGGTAAGAATTGAGTAGACAAAAAAAAGGGCTGGGGGCTAGAAGGGGTTAAGGTTTGGGAAGGGAAAGTAGGACCTGCATGGGATGTGTTCCAAGCAGAGGCCCAGAGATGTAAGAGTGCTGCATACCTGGGAAAAAGAGAACCCCAAAGAACTGGACCACACACACAAGTGTGACCATGACTTCACTACAATTTTCCAAAGTAATATTCATAACACTTTTTCTATGAAAAAATCAGACACCAATTTCAAGCAATGGAAGCAATGTTGAATGAGAAGTATGGCATCTCTGGACCATCTGCTTTTCCTGAGCATTTCACCTTTCAGGTTAAATTATTGCTTTTCCTGAGCATTTCACCTTTCAGGTTAAATTATTCATCTCACATCTGGGAAATGAACATGCAAACATCGCCACCTCTCAGTCTAATTTACTCATGGAGGCTGTAGCTCTCCCAGAATGTCCTCCTTAGAGCAATTTCTAGCCCCTTCTTGGCTAAAGGGAATAAAAATGATTACTATCTGTCTGGGTTTGAAACAATGCTATCCTCAAGGAAAACTGATGATGGAACAGGCTTCCGTATCGTGAGGTTAATGACAGTTTTCCAGAGGCCTAAAACTCAGGAGTCCTTAAGCAGATTTCCTTATCCTTGGAGAAAAGTATGTGGTATTGCAGACACACCACATCAAAAGGTGTTCTTTTTATACTCTTCTTAGTTCTTGCCTTCTGTTTCTTTCCCTGCACATTTAGTTTTGAGCCTTAGTCCTCTGTCCTTTCATTGAATCAATTATTTTTCTTCCTTTAAGACCTCTCTGCATATGCCATAACCTGAAATTCCCTACAAAATGACCTAAAATCATGTAACTTCAGGCCTTCCTTTAAAAAAAAAAAAATGACATCGCCTACTCAGGCAAAAATATATTAAACAAGTAAATTCTATTTTTCAAATTTAACATGAGCTCTTGCTCTTAAGACTTAAAAAAGTCCGTGATTTCAGAGAGATGCCTCAACATAGTATTCTTCCTTATGAATGCTTAAACCACTGACTTTGATGGGAAGCGAGAGTAGTATTCTAAAGTGCCATGACTAGTGCCTTTTGTTGGTTGCTCTCTCTTTGTATTTCTAATCCTACCCAGCTGAAACAGCTGACCTGACTATCTTTGATAAAAATAAATTCTCCCTCTAAACATGGTGCTAGTGACCTTGATAAAGAGTCAGGACTGGTGTCCCACAACACTAAGAGAGTGACTGGAGTGAGTGAATTCTGGAGGCCTCAGACATCTTCATCATCAACTTTATTTTACTACTGAAATTTGACTTTAGAGGAATTAAGCTGATCACATATTGCTCTGTCAAAAGGAGAATGAGATGCTACTTTACATTTACTAGGATGGCTGTAATAGGATGTAGAGAAATCAGATACTTTATATGTTGCTGTTGGGAATAGCTGTTGTGAAAAACAGTTTGGAGGTCTCTCAAAAACCTAAGCCTAGAGTTACCGATAACCCTGCAATTCCACTTCTAGGTGTAGATCCAAAAGAATTGAAACAGGTACTCAAACAAATGCATGTACATGCATGTTTATAGCACTACTACTCACAATAACCAAAAGGAAATGTCTTTTTGGTTATTGTGCCCATTAATGGATGAATAAACAAAATGTCATCAATATCCATCAATGGATGTCCATCAATGTCCATCAACGGATGAATAAACAAAATGTGGTATATACATAAATGGAATTTTATTCCATAAAGATGAATAAAGGACTGATACATACTACAACATGGATAAACCTTCAAAATGATACGTTAAGTGAAAGAAGCCAGACGCAACAGCTCACATATTGTACAATTCTACTTGTATGAAATATCCAAAATAGATAGATCCATATAGAATGCAGATTGACAGTTGCTAGGAGCTGGGGGGGAGAGGGAGGGAAGGGGAGCAACTGCTTAGTGGGTGATATGGTTTGGCTGTGTCCCCACCCAAATCTCATCTTGAATTGTAGCTACCATAATTCCCACATGTTGTGGGAGGGACCCAATGGGAGATAACTGAATCATGGGTGTGGTTCCCCCATATTGTTCTCGTGGTAGTAAGTCTCACGAGACCTGATGCTTTATAAGGGGAAACCCCTTTCACTTGGCTCTCATTCTCTCTTTTCTGCTGCCCTGTAAAACACGCCTTTCGTCTTCCATCATGATTGTGAGACCTCCCCAGCCAAGTGGAACTGTGAGTCCATTAAAACTCTTTTTCTTTATAAATTACCCAGTCTCAGGTATGTCTTTATCAGCAGGGTGAAAACAGACTAGTACAGTGGACAAGGGATTTTACTCTGGAGTGACAGAAATCTTTTGGAACTAGATAGGGATGGTGGTTGCACAACACTGAATGTGCTAAATGCCACTGAATTGTTCATATTAAAATGGTTAATTTTAAGTTATGTGAATTGAGCTTCAATAAGTTATTTTTTAAAAATAAAAAACATACTGCCTTGGAAAGAATCAGTTGATTCACATGCCTTATTTCTGTAGGTAAGGAAATTAAATTTCCTAAAAGTGATATAATTTGCCCATGGTCTTTCCCAAAGTCAAGAGCACAGCAAATGTCTTCTAGTTGCTTGCTTTGCTTTCCTTGTCTGTCAGCCTTTATATTAGGAGGAAACATAATTGAGCTTTTTTTCTTTTTAAATCAATCTGTAAATGCCTTTTTCTCTTGGAAAAAGTGCAAAGGAGAATTTTTAAACCTCCTCTTCAGGCTCAAGAATATGAATTCACCATGCATTCCATTGGTACATCTGGGACCCAGTGAGACAATGAATAATTCATGTAAACAACTGTAATTTTTCACTGCCATCTCTTGTTTACCTGATAGAGACGCACGGGTAATGCTCCTTGATTGAGAAAAAAAAATCTAATTATCTCCATTTGGTTTTAGAATGTCTTGTCGTCGAGATAATGTCAAGGCATTTACTTCAAACAAACAAATTAAATAAATCCAGTCTGCAATGCTCTTAATCTACCTTCCCTCCCCCAGAGTCCTTCTCTGTTTTTTCCTCTCTTGTCTTCTGCATCTCCTATCCCCATCCTGAAGTCCAGCAAGCTGTAGTGACAGACCTTAAGAGTATCACAGGCTTCCTTTCTAAATAATATTCCCTTCCCTGGATTTTCTTTCCCTTTTCCATTTCTCTGTCTGGTTATTCAAACATATACAGGAATATGGATTTTACTAAGTCCTTTAATTATAAAAACATTACAAAATTAAAAATATTATAATTATATAGCAACATTACTAATATGAAAATATATGGCTTTAATTAAGAAATTTTTTTTGTCAAACAAGTTTGTTCTTCCATGAGGTAAAATTTAATACCTAGTATTATTTAATCAACTGGCAATTCCTTTTGAAAAATATCCTTTTAATGAGTAATTTCTTAAATCTATTTGAAGGCATCTTCACACCAGATCAAAGGTAATATAATAAAAGCTATTCACATTCTCATCAGAATGGTACTTTTTAATATAGTAACTATGGGATCTCAGAAGATGTACAGCAGAGCCTCCATATGGCACTGAAAAAAGACAAGAAACTAGCTAGTTGGCACTCGCATAGTTACGGATCGAATATGGGTGCCCCCGCCATTAATATGCTGAAACCTCATCCTCGTTGCGATGGTATTTGGAGGTGGGGTCGTTGGGCGTTGGGAGATAATTAGGTCATGAAGGTAGGGTCAGGCCCTTGTGATAGTATTTGTGTCCTTATAAGAGATGATTTCTCTCTCCCCCATTTGAGGGTAGGGCAAGAAAGTAGCCATCTGCAAATAAGGAAGGGAGTCCTCATCAAGAACCGGACTATGCTGGCACCCAGATATCAAATTCCAGCCACCAGAACTGGGTGACAGAAATACAGTGTTGTTTACGTCACCCAGTTTATGGTATTTTTGTTGTAGCAGTCCAAATGAAGGCCTGCCTTTTGATAGTTTAAAAAACAACAACGTCTTCTTGGACATCAGTATGCTAAATCTCTAAGAGCCACTAAGTCGTGTTTTCATCAGCTCTCCCCGAGAAAATATATTCTGGCCTTATGAAGAACAAAAGAGTAGAAAAGAAAACAAATTTTAAGAAATTTGTTGCAAAGAGCAGAAAAGCTCTTTGCATCTTAGTTGTCTTCCCAGTAAATAACAAGCCAAATTCTTTTAAGAACAAAGAGTTGAAGGTTTACCTTTCTTTCTTAATCATTGCCAAATGCATGACATTTCTCAAGCATTCTTTTCACAGAAGATATTCTCTTGCCAGATAATTCTGCAAGACATGCCAGAAGAGAAACATCTGCTTTCCACATTTAGGACCTCCTCAGCTGGTTTTGCAACAGAAACCTCAACCTAAGGTCAAATCATTGTAATAACACAGTCTCCAACACAGTTGATGTGGTTGCAATGTGAAATGAATTGGGAGAAAACAGAAGTGAACCAGTGTGGCCCCAAATAAAATGTCAAATTTCCGCAAGCAAAATCCTACTAAAAAGAAACTAGGAACAATTTGAGTAGCTGAGAATAATCCACAAACATTCTGCTTTGCTCTTCTACAACTGACAAGGCCTAAGGAAAGAATGATTTCTGCCCTGCATGACAACAAAGAAAGCCATTTCCAATTCAGTCTGTAAGAGAAAAGGAAACAAACAACTTCAGCAAATATTTACCGGATACTACATTAGTTTGTGAGGGCTGCCAAACAGAATACCACAGACCGGATGGCTTAAACAACAGAAAATTATTTTCTCACAGTTCCGGAGGCTGGAAGTCTGAGATCTAGGTTTTGGCAAGGTTGGTTTCTTCTGAGATCTCTCTCTCTTTGGCTTGCAGATGGCAGTCTTTCTGTTTTCCCATGGTCTTCCTTCTGTGTATGTCTGTCCTAATCTCCAATTATAAGGACACAACTCATACTGGATTAGTGCCCACTCTACTAGCCTCATTTTAACTTAATTATTTATGTAAAGGCCCTATCTCGAAACTCAGTCATATTCTGAGGTACTGGGGGGTTAAGGACCTCAACACATGAATTTGGGGGACACAATTCAGTCTATAACAAATACATATGAGGTGTCAGGCACTGTGTGCAAACCGACTAGCACTGAAAATCAAAGGAAGTTCTTAATTGTTTCATTTTTTTCTACAGAAACACAAATCTGAAAAGAAATGAAGAACCATCTTTGCCTTAGGATGTGGCAAATGGAGCTTTGGAACTGATTCATATTCAAAAGAAGGATCTCCTGCCCTAGCAACACAGCAAGACCTCATTTCTACAAAATAGAAAAAAAATAGCCAGGTGTGGTGGTGAGTGCCTGTAGTCCCAGCTACTCGGGAGGCTGAGATGGGAGGATCGCTTGAGCCTACGAGATCAAGGCTGCGGTGACCCATGATTATGCCATTACACTCCAGCCTGGGCAACAGTGTGAGACCTTGTCTCAAAAAAAGAGAAGGTGCTGTCTGCCTGTTGTGAAAGAGACCTTCCATAGATAGTTTATCCAATGAACACTGGTGCTCATGCACATGTGTGTGTAGTGGCGTCTCCAGGTTGGTTAACAGGGTCTCTGCCTCACGACCAGTCCATTACTTAGTGATGTGGTCACATTTCTGTTGGTTCTTTCAGACACAGCCCCAGGGCCTCATTCTGCCAGCCAAAGTCAGGCTCTGGTTTGCCGCCTCCAACAGTCCCACTCTGTGAGATCCTGGTTAATTTGGTTTGTACTTGGCAAAAAAAAAAAAAAAAAAACCTACAAAAAAAGTGCCAAGAATGTCTCCTTTATTTAGGAAATACAATATACTTTCTTAGTGAAAATGAGTTCTCTTCTAGTTTGCTATTCAGAAGGGACATAATGGTTTTGCATACTCATAGCTTCTCTTTCTAGTCTTTCTGGAAATCTAAGATGCTAAATGTTCTTGGCCCTCAACTGAGTCCTTTCTATCTTTAGGCACCATTCAATGTCCATAGCTTTTTCATCGGACAACTCTCATTTTACATCCTCTTAGTGTATTACTATAATTTTTAATTCTATACAAAGGATCTCACTCATTTCTCAACTATCCATTGTCCCAACAATTATTTTTACTTGAATAAAGTATATAACATTTTCCTTTGATCAAGCATATCAGAATATCATGGTGTGTTTAAGTGTTAGGACACTGAGGACAGCACCACTCAGGAAAAAGTGAGGTGTCTATGGAGCCAGCCTTGCAGAGTTAATCTGCTCTTAACTAGTGGTGGCCATAGACTAAAGTCTCCATGCACAAGGCAAGCCAAGCTCTACTTCTGAAGTCTGATACCTAAGCTCTCCATAGCTAGAAGATTCCATGAAACAGAAACAAGCCACTGACCTGCCCATGGTAGGTGGTTCTGTATAAATGAGAACAGGAACAGAATTCAGGTGACATGATACCAGAATTGAGGACTAGACAAGCAGGGAGGGATGATGCATTAGTCCATTCTCATGCTACTATAAAGAACTGACCAAGGCTGAGTAATTTCTAAAGGAAAGAGGTTTAATTGACTCACAGTTCTGCATTGCTGGGGAGGCCTCAAGAAACTTAAAATCATTGCGGAAAGGGAAGCAAAACACGTCCTTCTTCACCTAATGGCAGGAAGAAGTGCTGAGCAAAAGGGAAAAAGCCCCTTATGAAACCATCAGATATCCTGAGAACTCACTATCATGAGAACAGCATGGAGGTAACCACCCCAATGATTCAATTACCTCCCACCAGGTCCCTCCTACTATGATTTAAGATGAGATTTGGGTGGGGACACAGCCAAACCATATCATATGTTAACCCATCCAAGCACAGAGTACAGGAAATACCACTCTGAAATATGGAAATCATTGAACTAAGCAGTGGAAGCTAGTACATGGAAACATGAGTTGTTTAGGCAACTCAGATACAATGTCATGAGGAAAGCAAAGGCAGGGACAGCTGTGGCTGGCACAGAAGACATTGGGAAGACAGAAGGTTTCATAGGATTAGTTTGGCCCTGTTGAAAAGTCGTGGAGATCCAGGGAGAGATGGCTGGAGAAGGAAACTTAAACGTTGAAAAGAAAAAAGAAGAAGGCTAGACTAGAGTAAGGTAAGGCCCTGAAGGATGAGAAGGGAGACTAAGAAGTGATCACAAGTTTCTCTATCAAGGAAAGGGCTGTCAGCCCAGGATTTCCCAATGTGCCGGGAGCGATGTCTTCCAAGATAAAGATTTCACCTGCAGAACTAGTCTTCAGTGTCCCGAAGGACCTATTCTCAAATAACTCAACAATATCACTTCCATTCTGCCCTCTGTGTATCTGCAGCTAAGATTTCTCCACACTATTTCCATCCTCAGGTTTTTCCTACCAATTCAACTTGCTAACAGAGTATCCAAGTTTCTCATTCCTTCTATTTAATCTGTCTATTTATCCAGATAAATGCTTGTACTATCTAGGTAATAGCCACAAATGCCATTTCAAGCCTTAGTAAACATTATATTTATGTCACCCTATTCAGTTTCAAACTTACTTGGTTCTCACTCTCTGGGGACTAACTTATATAGAGATACCTTTAATGACAAAACTTTCCAAATTATTTTCTGATTCATTCTTTTTGACTAAGAATTATCAGTTATTTCTTATGTCTCATTTCTTCTTCCTATCACCCCTGTTCATTTTCACAGTAACAGGCTTTGTACTTTTATCTGAGTCTTTTTTTAAAAAAAATCCCCTCTCAAGCTTCTCTACTTTTAGTCTTCTAAATCAAATTAATGAATTGTCTGCTATCCCAGGCCCTCTGACACCTGATCCCTGAATAGAAGCCTGTTGTTCTTGTATCTTACACAATGATTCACTGCAGAGATATCTCTCTGAGCCTGGGATTTCATGACGCTGAAAACACAGAACAAGCTTTATCAATGGCAGCCATATTTCATCTACACATGGAAGCTGTTCACCTACCTCAGGGGAAGGTTTCAGAAACAGATGGTCTGCTTTGGAGACTATATACACTCAGAATTTCTTATTTGGAATTACATTTTACATGAATAAAAAATACAGCAAATCATCTAAAGCTCTAAAAATGTATGCAGAGACCTCTATAAATACCAGACATGTTGTTTGCAGCACAATTTATTATCTGGCCATAGTATTTGGGTACATTATCAGGTACCGATTTAACACCATGTAACCTCTCTTGACACAGAGCAACCCAAAAAGAAAACTTCAAAATGTGCGACAGCAATAAATATCAAGCTTTGTCATCTAAAATGTATAAATATAAAATATCAGTCATTTCTGGAAACATCTTAAGAAAATCCGGCAACCACATGTCCATGAGTAGGTGTCTGATGTTGACGGTGCTTACATTCAGAACATATCACCTCAGATCCAACACAATTATTTTTATGTCTTTTACCAACACATGTTTGCATATCTAGGAAAGAAAAAATTGGTTTTACCATACGTTTGATTTCACCATAATGTTTACCATATGATTTTCTTTAGGAGGAAGTATAGATTTCCTAATTTTAATTTGTTCCTGATTTTTAAAATATTTCCAATCAGAACAAATACAATCACATTTATTCATTTTCAACAACAACAAAAATATTTACAGGGGTTGCCAAATAATTTTCATTTTAAGTAAATTCTAACGTCAATATAATGTTCTCTGATGTTATAGCCACAGAACCTCCAAGAAAATTAGAAAAAAAAAAGGCGTAGTCAAATGTTTCTTTTGGACTATGCAAAGGTAATCAAGAAGTATGATCGTAGTTTCCATCCAATTGCTATGAAAAAACTAATTTGGCCATATCAAGCAGAAAGAATTCATGCAACATTTTAAATGTCATTTTCTATGATAATTGTTTACTTATTTGGACTCTGAAGAAAACTTTTAAATATCATACATATACATAAGTGGAAAGGTAACTTTGTGCACCATTAATTCTGCTACAGAAATATTGATGTTTCCTTGTAAATACAATTATTTTGAGAATAAATCAGAAATTAAGTATTCAGATAGATTAATCTTCTGAGATAAAACTCCAAACTAAGCAGTACAGTATTTTATCTTATATTAGACTGCTACTATTTATTTAAAAACAGATTGGGGGGGCAGTGAACAAGAAATACCTGGAAAAATAACTAATATGATGTACTCACACTGAACAGCCTGGGCTCCTTGGTGTGTGGATGAAAGCCCTTTTTTTTACAAGCAGAAACCTCAAGCATGCCAGCATTGGTGAGCCTGAAGATGCCAGTGCTAAATTTCAGAGTAAAAACAAGGTAGAAAAATTAAGGATCATTTGGGCATTCCAGATGCTTTATTTGAACAGCACACACATACATATTCCTCAGATGGGATTGAGAAATCACAAACTAGGAATTCCGTAGTGATTTTTTTTTTTAAACCAATGACTACGGAGAGAAACCCAGGAAGAGGCAATGCTGCTGCTAAGAGCCTGCGGACCATTAAGGGGACAAGGCAAATAAGCTATCGTGTGTGACCCCAGAGGAAAGGCCAAAGCCCCACCAGAGAGTCTCATGAGAGGAAATTACAAGTGGCAGATATTTCGAATCTTCTAATTATGTTAATACAGATTATAGCAATAGCAAATATGTATTGAGTGCCTGCTGTGGTACCAGGCACTATGCTGAGCACTGTACATAAACTATTATCTAATTTCATCTTTACATCCATCCCCGATGGGCAGGTATCAGGGATGAAGAGGCAGAGACCCACGTGGTCAAGTATCCTGCCTAACACACCACTTGAGGGGTGGAGCCAGGATTTCAATATGTTTTTTTGATTCCCATGCTCATAACTACTCTACAATAATCATTGTTCCCCAAAGCTAGAAAGGTTTTTTTCTCAGCTAAGGCAAGAACATTTCTTATGGTAGAACATAATACAGTAGAAATAAGTCCTAAAAAGGGTAACTGGGATAGCATCTTTCTTAAATGTTATTCACTTCAAAGTCACGCTAACTGAAGAAAGAAAATCAGTAATTCTGCCACTGAAAGGACCTTAAACTGCAGAGCTATAGGTCTATGGCAGCTGACTACTACCCATCTCTTTTTCCTGAGGGCGTTGTGTGCTTGCCAATCCAAGTACCACAACCTGGTGTCTGGACACACAGGAACCCAGCAGCCCTGGACAAGGCCTTCTTTGGTCTCCCCTGAAGAGTTACACTTACTCTTTATGCTTTGGTGAGCAAACAATGGCAATGGCCTCTGGCAACATGAGTTGATAGGAACAGTGAGTGTGAAGATCAACGCTGGATAAAAATGCAGTTTGAGTGGGATGCGTCTATAAATAGAAAATAAGATAATCTTACTAGGATAGCTGTCTTAGCCAAGGCCATAGGCTATTTTAATAGAAAACTTTGTTTTTTTATTTTTTACCACCATTAATCAAATAAGGATTTTTAAAAAGGTTTTGCTGACATAATCCTTCCCTTTATGCCAATTATTTGCTATTTTGGAATAACTATGACTTTGAGAAGAGGCTCCTAGAAGTGTTAGTGTACTTTCTTCTTTTTGGGAAAGAAGGAGCTGGAAATTAATTTGCTAGGGGCTTTAAATAGATTCTCATATAATTATCACAACTCATTTATGAGATACTTATTTTATTATCTCAATTTTACATACAAGGATCCCAAAACTAAGGGAGGTTACATAACTTGCCTGTGGTCACACGGCTGGTAAGGAGCAGAGCTGTGATTGGAAACCCTGGGCACAAGATACATATATACAACATTATGAACATTAAAAGAAAGTTTTCACTAAACAGAACACATGTTGCTGTGTATCCGTTTGTGGACTGCCATTTCCTATAAATGGGAGAATGGGAGACTCCAAGTTGTTGAAGGTATTTGGGACTAATCTTGCATAGCAACTAAATACATGGGGAGAAAAAAAGGGGGATTATAAATTACAAGAAATCTGTCAAGTTTCTGGCTATATACAAACGTGTTTATGCATGGCCAATCGGAGGTTCATATTTGAATATAAAAAATAAATGCAAGCCTAGTTATTTTAGAAATTCATATTAAACCCTAATTACTCTTGGAAAAAAGAATGTGACTATTTTAATCATGAAACAAAGATTCTTGGCACCACTGTCTAGGTCCTGACTCCATTACTCACTAGCTATATGACACTGAAGATTTCTTAACCTTCTCTTGCCCATTTCATCATCTGTAAAATTGGGATAATATTTTCTGCATGGGATTGTTATGAAGATCAAATAGGACAGTCCATTAAAATTCCTGGAACAGTGCTTAGCACATAGAAATAAAAGTCATTAGCTGTTGTTATTGCTATTGTTATGTTAATGTCTTTATTAACTAAAAGGCACAGAGCCATAGTAGTAGCTAAATGCCTTTACACAAAACTATATTCTATTAAAGAAATGTAAGATTTTAAAACTATTTTTAGGCCAGGCATACCGGCTCATGCCTGTAATCCCAACACTTTGGGTGGCCAAGGTGAGAGGATCAGTTGAGCCCAAGAGTTCAAGACCAGCCTGGACAATATAGGTAGACTCCATCTCTCCAAAACAAACAAAAAAAAAGTTTTTTTAATTAGCTAGGCATGGTGGCATGTGCCTGTAGTCTCAACTACTTGAGGGGGCTGAGGTGAGAGGAGTGCTTGAGCCAGGGAGGTTGAGGCTGCAGTGAGCTGTGATCACTCTACTGCACTCCAGCCTGGACAACAGAGCAAGACCCTGTCTTGAAAAAAAAAAAAGCAAGACAACGTTTTTTTTCTGCTTTAATAGAATGAAGGTAAAATCAGATGATGATTTACAGAAAGGTACATGTTCTGCAAGGAAAAAATAACACTTGGTATATAAAAACTGAGATCAACAAAGGAATGGAAATTATCCTAACTTTTAAAATGCAAATCTTCAGTAGGGGGTATGAGTGGGAGTATCTGACAGCCTGTTATCTTACAAGGAATACCTTCTCTTTGTAAAATAGAGCCTTCTATGTCTTCGTGAGAAATTAAAAATTGTTCAAAGAAACTATAGTGCTGTGGAGGCAGCAAGCAGGTTATTAAACAGACAAATCACTCTGCTTGTCAAGTTATTTCCACACAGAATGCACACCACATGACCTGAGTCCTTCATTTCTACCAAAAGGAATTATGTCTATTCCAATTAGGACAGTTTTCCCATAGGAGAATGAGGTTCCCATTCCCTCACTCTACAGAAATGAAAATGATGATGATGATGATAACAATGGCAGCAGATGCCATTTATTGCAACTGTATAATGTGAACTAATCACTTTCCATGAGTCATATCATTGAATTCTCACAGCAACAAGATAAGTACTATTATTATCCCCATTTTGCAGATGAGGAAACTGAGGTAAGCAGGAAAGTGAGTAGCTTGCTGATGCTCATAAAACTAGTTAAACCAAAACATCTGAAGTCAAATACATGTCTGTCTGACTATGTATCAGACCTTTTATTCCTATGACTAATTTGTATTTGAAAAAAGCCAGCTCTGGAATTTGTTGCTATTATTATACTTAATAAAAACCATCATAAAAAGTCATTACAATCACTTAGGTTTAGAAATGTAACATTTTTGTATTTTCATCCAACCACAATAATTTGATACGGTGAAATGAGTTTAACAAAAAGTCCTAAGATTCAAGAATTATGCTAAACTTATTAAACAACTTACCTTCATAATTGCATGCATTATGTCCACAGTAGGTCATAAGGGGAAAATTTTTGTTTCTAATTTGGAAAATGTTTTGTTAGATAAACTAACATTGACTTGTCAATGTAAATGCATAATTTAATGGACTGTCATTCTTGCTAGAATTTGTTTTGCTTTAAAATGCATTCTTGTTAGAGAAATCATGTTAAGCTAAATAAGGCATTCTTTTTACAGAAATCATGTTAAGGTAAATAATATAGCAATTTCCAGGCAAACTGTAATGCATATTACTTACTGTTAAGTAACGCAAATAGACATATGAAGAGTTTTACAAACTCTTCATTATAAATAATTTCTTGCCTTTGAGAGGCAGTTTATACTTTTCAAAGAGCTTTCACACCTGGTATCTTGTTTCCTGTTCACAGAAATCCAGTGAGGAGAGAAGGTATTCATTAGCCTCACTCAGTCAATGAGGAAATCTGGAAATGAGGCTAGAAGTCCTAACTGATAGCACATAGTAATTTACAGGAAGAGTTGGGACTAAAGTCTCCTGTACCCTCCAGAATTGCATAATACCAAATGCTTAGGAAGTGTGTGTGTGTGTGTGTGTGTGTGTGTGTGTGTATGTGTGTGTGTGCATGCTGCTCCTCCCCAGTGCTTCTCTATAAAGCAAGTAAAATACAAAATGATCATGTATCATTCCTCAAGGGCACTTGGAGGTCCCCAGAATGTGTCCTGGAAATTTTCTTGGCCAGTATCCCATCTCAGTGGGATGGCTTATCCTAACATGCTATGGTTTGAATGGTGGGGTCTCCACCAATATTCATGATGAAACTTAATCCTCAATGCAACAGTATTAAGAAGTGTGGTCTTTGGGAGGTGATGAATCATGAGGGCTCCACTCTAGTGAATGGTATTAAGACCCTTGTGAAAGGGCTCAAGGTTGAAGGGAGTGCTCTCTTGCCCTTCTGCCTTCCACCCTGTGAGGACACAGCAACAAGGTGCCATGGGTGTTTAGTGAAGGCTGCTCATGGAAGCTGAGAGCAGCCCTCACTAGACATCAATGCTGGTGCCTTGATCTTGGACTTTCCAGTCTCCAAGACCAGACAAAATAAATTTCTGTTCTTTTTAAATTATCCTGTATTAGGCATTTTGTTATAGCAGCAAAAACACACCAAGACATTATCCTAGATCCAGCTTATGTAAGACCAAATGGAAAAAACTTCCCTCAGCTGGATTGCACTATGGCTAGAAAGGATAGATTATTATCACCAATTATAACAGTTACAATTTCTGAGTCCCTCAAAAAATGTGCTATGAAATTCACCAATAGTATCTCATTTAATATGAAACATCCTGTGAAGTCAATTATTATGATCTCCACTTTATGGATGATAAAACTGATGCTCGGATTGCTTAATAACTTGCCAATGCTCCTATAGTGAATTCTTACCAGAGCCAAGATTTAACCTCATGTCTACTTGATTTGTTCCTATGATGGCCTGGTGGATGTTGGAATTCAATGTTTTGGGCCCTATCCTCTTGCCTTACTATGTGGCTGTTTGTACAGTGATCCCATACATCGTTTGCCTGTCTGAGGGGTGTCAGGGAGTGTAGCTGATATATACAAACACATGTTTAAAAGAAACACTTTCAGATATTTTCTTAAAATAATCTAATTTAGACCCACACTAACAGTTGTCTAGCCAAATCAGTTAACAATTTGGCTAAGCCTTCACTAGGCTATGTAAAATCATCTAAAACAAATCACTGATTTCCAAATGTTACTCACTTTCTTTCTATGTCTTTTAACTTTAGATGATACAAAAAAGCATAAGATACACGTTCTCCAAATCCAGATTTGACAGGTTTAGGCACAGTCTAACACTGAAAAATATGCTATAATATGATGACCTTTATTTTTTTAATATCTGTTATTCTTTTCTCTTTGCTTGAGAACCACTACTTAAATGACAACCTTTATTACATTTGAAAAAATTAAAAAGAAGAAGCTATTTAAATGAAGCTAAACTTTTCTTCAAGGAGGAAAATAGCATGCCACACAAAAATAAACTGAAACCCAAAAGGTCAAACGTACATGGATCCATCCTAGAGTGAGGAGATCATGTTGATCCTGAACATTGAATAATTCCTCTACATTCTCCATGTCACAATAGTCTGGTCCCGCAGACTGCTTTGGCACAATTACATGGGTAATAGTAAATTCATTATGTGTCTAAAAAACAATAGCAGAAAGAATGACATGCATCTCACAGAAAAAAAAAATAACTGAACAGGAAATGAAATGTTTAAGACTAAAGAGTCCCCCAGCAGGTGGGTATGTCCAGGTACAGGGACCACTTACATCATCCCTCCCTGTACCTGGACACACCACCCTTTCCAATTCAAAAACAAAGTCCCAACAGTAAAAATGGATTCTTTGCCAAAACTTTGAGAATCAGTTGTTTGTAGCTTGAAACCCAGTTTCACAATAGAAAACATAACAGAAATAGGAACTTGCATTCCAGGCTGGTCTGTGGAAGTTTAGTTAATAAATGATGTCTTGATATATCTATAATGGAAAAACTGAACAAAACAAAGACAGATTTATTTGGAGGGGGAGATACTAGTTAAATAATTTTGTGGTGTTACCAAAAGGCATTTCTTAGGGTTGTGAAGGTTGATGGTTTTGTTTCTGTTTTACTAATTATATTTAATGTCACTTCAAGACTTAAGACATTCTTCGAATGTTGGGAGGACTTACTAGGATCTTCTGTAATTAAGATAATGTTTTGGATTTGCAATCAGATAAAGAGAAAGGAAAAAACAAATTACCCCCCTTAGGCAAAAGATAAGAGTTGAGAGGAAGAGGGTTGTGAAGTGCCACGGGATCCTCAAGGAACAGATGTTTGTGCAATGAGAGGCTGTCTTCCCCCAGGCAGGCTGGCCTTTCTCCCATCCAGAGGACCATCCTCTCTCTAGCCTTAGGGCTTTCCTGCACACTATGCACTGCTCCTTTGCCCTGATTTCAACTCTTCCCTCCATCCAACCTCCTCCTTTATGTATTCTTCAGGCCTAGCTCAAACATCACTTCTCAGGGAAACCCTTCTTGACCCCTCAGACAAGGTTAGATTTCCCAGTTACACACTCCCATGATGCCCTACACTTGCACAGACAGCACTCAGCCCCACTTATTATTAGTCATCTGTCTGGGTCTTCACAGCGTCGTAAGCATCGTGAGGCAGGGACCGTGGCTGTTGCAGGATACCAAATGCTAATAACCAGCACAGTGCCTGGCACATTTAGATATTCGGTAAATGTTTGTCTGACAATGGAGTGAACGAATCAGTCAATCAATCTGAATACAACACGATGTGGGGGTGAATGCTTCAATAGCACACTGTCCCCTTAAGTGCAACAGAGGCGACTATAGATGCCCATTCTCCTGTGCTGCCACCAATGGCTTCCTTTCTCTCGGAGGGAAAGTGATGACAAAACACTGGAATGCAGCAGGAGATTGTGTACTGAATACAATGTATTATTATTCAGTAAAGCAGAGGTTCCTAAGCTAAATTTTGAGAACTGAAAATATACCTGGACCCAGATATATAAACTGGTACTCAAAACAGACTATGAAAGGACACGTCCAAAGAAACGTTATCTTTGTTGTAGATAGGAAATTGAATGCATCTCCTCTCTTTCATCCCTTCTATTATGACATTGTCTTTCATCACATACTTATGATGACATCTTCCATAATTAAGTATGTCCTGTGCTTATAGGCTTTTGTTGAAACTACTGCCTTAAACTAAAGGAAACAACAAAATCCTAGTTTTATTCCACGTGTATCTGAAAAAGAACAGCAAGATAATACATGCCACAGATGAAGTTAATTATATGAATGGAATGTATGTGAAACTAACAATTGCAATGAAAATTTGATTTGGCAACCAGATAGATTTGGAAATCTGAAGACCTATATTTCGTACCATTTTTCTAATCAAAGATTTAATTTATAGGTTGATTCTTTAGGACAAGTTTTTATAGTGTCTCTGAAATTTTACAATCTATTTTCTAAAAGGATCATTCCATTAGTAATGACAATAGTTTTATAAAGTTAATCTGTGTAACGTTAATTTCATAATATTGATAACTCTTAGCATGGTTTTATTCTGTTCCACTTATCAGAAGAAATCTAGTACTATTAAAAGTATCCTATGCAGATATATATATATATATATTTATATATATAAAAAGATCATACCAGTTTTCCACAGAGTATTCCACAGGTTTCTATTCCTCTCACTGTATTAGATTCTGCCAGTTGCAGAAATTTGTGGCAAAGATCTTCTGGCAAAACTACACATCGCAGTCCTTCAACCACTAAATCTAAGAAACAAAAAAGGGAGAAAAGGCTAAAAAACAAACTATATGTCCCATCTTTCAAAATTGTTATTGGCAAACAGTTGCAGTTGGACATAAATTTCAAAAATAAAAGTATCAGGTGTTCCACTTTCCATATTTTATTTGAAAACTCTTAGAAGTAAACATTAACTAGAAGTAAAATTAAATTATGTATATAAATTATTTTATAAGCAAAATCAGAAGGTACAAGCACTTTTACATGTTTGTATCTTGGGTTAACTATTTACATGTTATGTTATCTTTAGGCATGAAGCAAATATAGGGTTAAATGCATAGGCTGCATAGAATGCATCTCATATCCTATAAGACATAGATAAATATTGTGTTTATCATGTTACTTCTATCTTCATGAAAGTTGGTGATCAGTAAGTAAAAGCACAACGTTTTGGTAAACAATTAGCAGTAAAGTAACTTTCAAAATGGTTGCCTATTATCGCTCATTTCAAATAAATGGGAACACAAATTCTATCTGACAGTGTCTGCGAAGAAGAATTCTGTGTTTTGGAAACTTGCCAGCACTGATCTGGCAGTACTGAGCAGCACTAATTCTTGCGGAAACACACGGTCCATTTGGAGGTTAATTATCTATGTGTATGAGATTCTCTCAGTCCAAGGATGATGCTAAACATATTGAGTATAAACATTTATTGCTGAGCAAAGGTCTAGGTAAACAATTTTCTCACACCTTTTCTCCCCAGAAAGATGGATGTATTTAAGATGTATGTATTTCTTAGTTAAAATACATAGAAGACAAAAGTACTTGAAATTCTTCTCATTTAAAACCTCTGTTCAATGACAAAATACTTCCCATTTATTATAGAGTCTCTGCTCTATCGGGGGCATCATATTTCCTGAATTTTAAGATTATATATAGTAAAAGCCAGAGAGTATTGAAAGGTTAATTCTTTCATTCATACCATATTATGCAGGGGTCCTACTACAATTAATAATGAAATGAGAAGGACCCTCCCAGATGCTATAGAAATATGGTTCCATCCGATGAGGCTCAGTGTCTCACATGGGTGCATTTCATCACTTACTCTGAACAGCACTTAGAGTAGCAGCTGGCGTTAAGGCCCTGTTTACAGGAGGAGAGTGGCTAGCATAATTGGTTGCATCACTTTTATTAGGTTGATCTGCAAATACATTCAGCAAGGAATTGTTCTGGTGTGTGGAAAAGCAGGACAAAGCGCTCCCATCAATCTGCTCTGACAGCCCTGAGGTTTGCTGACTTCGCATTTGACCTCGGGCTAACTCTTGCTTCTTGAGTTGATCTTCGAAAAACAGAAACTGCTCCGATTCTAGCTGCTGCTGGCGCATCTGAGCAATCCGCTTCCTTTCTGCCTCTATCAATCTCTGATGCTCCAATTTTTTGAGAATTTCAGCTTTATATTTGTTCTAAAAAGTGTGGCAGCCAGAAGAGAAGGTTAGTTTCCAAGGAGAAACATTGAACTGGAATTAGACATTTTCAGTCTTCAAGCAGACAGAGAAAATGCTAGATACTGTGATATGCCCACAGGGACACTCAGGGAACAGTGAGAGAAATACATAACATCAGGGCAAAAGCCCCTTGATCTGATTAACATAGCAGTTCTAAATCCACTGATATTTTACCAGAGACAGGCCATGACAATCAGGATCCCTTCATTCCCTAATGCTTTTAAATACTGGAAAATCAATGTCAAGGTTGTTTGCTCAGTCAGACCAACAAGACCATATGAAACAAAATATCTCACCCCTACTGCACTTCTAATATAGTGGCCACTAGCCACATGTGGTTATTTGAACTTGATTAAAATTAAACAAAATTAGAAATTCAGTACCTCAGGGACACTAGTCAGTCACATTTAAGTACCCAGAAGCCACATGTGGCTAGTGGATACCATATTGGAAAGTGCCAAACAGAACACTTCCATCATCACAGGGAGTTCTATTGAACAGTGCTGCCCTAGAACCTTTCGCATTTGACTCTAGAACTCATACTCTGCTGGAAATTTATGGATAAGAAGGAATCACTAAAAAATGGTTATTAAAATGTGTTCCAACCTTCTCTGTCACCACTAACCCAGAGTTTTGCTAAAAAGGAGGAGTCCCAAGCTCTCCAGTTCTAACAAAATATCCAGGCTTATTAGGTCAGATAATATGAAATATTAATGAGCCTTTCAGGTGATTTTGATAGAAACTAGATTTGGGAGCTACCGTAAGATGGTGGTAGCATGGGGGACACAGCTTATAGTGGCACATTCAGGTGCATACAAATCATCCTGGGGCTAATTGCAGTTGCAAATCCTGATTCAGCAGGTCTGGGGTTGGGCCTGAGATTCTGCATGTCTAACAAGCTTCCAAATGATGCTAATGCTGGTGAAGCAAGGGCTCACAGGCATTGCTGTTCATCTCTCCTAGGCTCAGTCCTGCTATTCTAAACCCACAGAGATTCCCACATGGGACACTACTGTAGGCTATGAAGTGACTGGTATCAAAGGCAAAACATGCAACAGCTGCAGAGCCTGTTCCTCCCAGGAAGATCACGAAGAGGAAGATCATACACATTGCTGACCATGGAAAGGAGACTTGAACTGGGCTTTCGTCTCCCTTGCTGTTGTTGCTTTGTCTTACCCTCCAAGATAATTTCTATCTTTCATATTTCAAGTCACATTATTAATATACACACTTGAGGGACATTTCCAATTTCACCATTCCCTCTACCACCTCGTTAAAACTCTCCACTCAAGCCAGCCTTCCACCTATGCCCATAGAAAGTCAAAAAGCTCAATGAGCATTCTCAGAGCTGATGAGATTGAACTGAAGTGAGAGTCAGTGAAGGTGGTAACCCCTAAAGCAAATAAAACACAAACAAAAAAGCAAAATAACATTTATAATGATGCTATGTTGAACGTGAGTATCCCATACATTCACTGGCCAATTTCTTCTTCCAATGCCTTTCTGCCTCTCAGACATTATCATAATGTTCACTCTTTATTAATAACAATCCAGAAGCCACCACTTTTGGGTGATATGATTACATTTCAACCACAAGGTTAGCTGTTATTCTATCTCAATGCAATACTGACTGTAACATTCTAAGAATCAAATTCACATTTCTAAGGCCTACATCATTAGGCACATCAGAAACCATATACTGCTCTCCCTACCTCCTACTGGCTGTTCATCTGGCAAAAGAGCAGCCATCTGGCTCAAGGTTATCTGGCTCAAGAGTTAATCAAAAAGTTCTACTTAAATCGCTGCAGGAAATCTGTTTTCTAACACATTGCTTTGTTAGATATTGTAGGGAAATAGAAATACCACATTGTTGGTGCAACTGCTTAACCTGGATATCAGCATAAATTTTTTATTGGTTTCATATCACTGCATCTTTAATTTTTAATTTAAATGCACAAAACATTTGAAAAACTCATCACATAAAAATGAAATTCAAAAAATACTTGTACATAAAATAGTCATGAAATAAATGTACCAACTGAACTTACTTTGCTTTGCAAATATTCTTGGTATTCTACGTTATATTTCTTTAAAAGGTCGTTTTTCAATTCATCTGTCCTTGGGAATGCAATCTCCTTCAGTTTCTTTTAAAAATATATATACATATTGATTAGTGGGATTTTCAATACACTCTTTCAGATCATCAGGTGAGAAAGAAAAACAGCTGGTAGGTATATTGCAAATAAAGTCATGAGTAACCAAAGATGATGGCAGAAAAATAAATCTCTCTTTTTTATGGGTCCAAAATATAACTTTCCAGCAGGAAAGAAACACTATTATCCCTTTTGGAAGACCTTTATTGGCCCCACTGATTAGATAAGCATTTTGTTATAGCCCAATGCTATAAAATGTAAATAGCTAGAACTTTGTGGCTACCTTTGTGGTACCCCATTTTTAGGCAGTGAGTTTGAGATCAATGACTTGTTCTATAGTACATAAATCATGTAGCATCAGAATTAGAAGGGATGTGAGAGAATATATGGTGGATAGGGATTTCCAGACATGCTAGACTGTAAAAAGAATAGCTGGGGCACTTTTTATAAAAATACAGATCCCCCCAAGCCTAATCTGGATCTACTGAATTAACACCTGTAGAGAAGGGGTCTGGGAATCTGGATCTCAAACAACTTCCTCAGAGATCGTTAACGGCAGGAAAATCTGGGAATTCTTATATAGTCCAACTACCTCTTCTTTTTTAGAGGTGAGGATACAAAGGCCTGGAGAGACTGAAAGTCCTGTTCGGTATTATGCAACCAGCTAGCGGCCCATTTAGGACTGGAACTCAAGTCTCCTGACTCTAGCTCTTTCACCAAATTTCTATTCTCTTAATCCTTTGTCATTCATTTATGTATTTATTCATATATCTATTCAATAAGCATAAACAAGGGAAATGTATATGGTTTTGGAGAATTTTTCTCCTACAAAAAAGATAAGCATAACCCTAAATTATAGTACACGAGTCACCGTGACAGCCTGGTACCTTTGGTTTCCAAACAGAACTCTCTGAGGTTGAATGAACAAGAGAACTGAGGGGAAATGTTACACAAAGACATGATAATAAATGATACTTCAGGTAAGTGACTGTAGACATTAAAAAAGTTGGCTGGGTGCGGTGGCTCAGACCTGTAATCCTAACACTTTGGGAGGCAGAGGCAGGTGGATCACTTGAGGTCAGGAGTTCGAGACCAGCCTGGCCAACATGGTGAAACCCCATCTCTATTAAAAATACAAAAATTAGCTGGGCATGGTGGCAGGTGCCTGTAATCCCAGCTACTCAGGAAGCTGAGGCAGAGAATTGCTTGAACCCAGGAGGCGGGCGTTGCAGTGAGCCGAGATTGCGCCACTTCACTCCAGCCTAGGTGACAGAGCAAGACTCTGACTCAAAATAAATAAATAAATAAATAATGTAGATGACCATTTGACAAAATCTGCATTTTGCTTATGCATCCTCAGGTCTGAAAATACTCATAGGAAAGCCTTTATTTCATTATTTGGTAAAGTGTTTTTCAAAAATTATTTAAAATTTCATGCTACAATTGGCTTTGTGTACATGATTTTATCTTCCTTCATATAAGACCAACACAAACTATTAAAGACAAATAAATGGGAAACATTGTAAATGTTTATTTAAAAGAATATATTCACAGCTAGACATAACCAAAATTATAGATATAGCAATTATTGGTGATAAATCATTAAAAAATTGATGATAAATTGCAACACTCTTTTTCCTTGATAGTATTTTAGTCTACCACCTCCTGCTTCCCCCACAACGCTTTATAATCTATAATTCCAGTTCTATAAGATGTAAATAGCTAGAACTTTGTGGCTGCCTTAATAACTAACACTAATTTTCAAACAGTTATTGAGTTCAGGGCTGTATAAAGTAATCAAAAGCAGCCAAAATGACCATCTGAAAGAAGTTCGCAGAAATATACAACATTCTCTTAACCTCTGGGAGAGATTATTGTAAAATAATTCCTTCCTCACACTATTAGGTAACGTTTTTCTTTCTTTCTTTTCCCCCAGAATCAATTAGACAAACCACACTGGCTCAGTGACGATCATTAAATGTCTAAGAAAAAATCGAAACATCATAGTTAATGGAATGAATTTCTTGCGCTCAAACTCTCAAGAGAAAGAGAAAGGGGAGGAAGGGGAAGGGTGAATCAATAATGGATACTTATGGAGCATTTGATTCCACAGTGGAGAAGAAAACCCACAATACCTTCATAATATCCTGCTTTTCAGGTACTGCACATTGCTGGTAATCTCGATGGTTAGGAAGCTTTTCTACAAATAAGCTAAGGAAGAGAAAACATGTCCTTAGCATTATGTGACAGCAAAAGTTCAATAATGCTTTCTAATAAGGGAATGAGGATCCTTTTTCAAAAATGACATGTTTAATAACTTATTCATTTACCTTCAGTCTTGCCATCTGCCTTTTCACTAAAGTCTGGCATGAGTATTATTTTGGTATTAATGGTTAAGCTCAACAAACTAAGCACCAAAGCTAACAAGATTAAAGTCAGGGTACTTTCCAAACAGATCAAGTCACTTTGATCTTTCTCAGGTACTGCATGCTTAACCCCAAAAGAGCACCACCTTACTTTAGCATACTGCTGGCAACAGAGAGAATCACATAAAAATATCAGAGCATGGAAAGAGTGATGTAAATCCCTTCTCACTCTTGAAAAAAACTCAAACGACCACTGATGAATCAGCAGCGCCATCGTGTATCAAAAAACTCTTAACCGAAAACTCATAACTAAGAAAAGTGACAACCAGAATCCCTAGTGAATTAGGAGTTGCTAATTAGGAATTCATTATTTTTCGTCACCGTTTGAGGAACAAGAGACAGCAGCAGTGAAAGGAAATTCCTACAGCAAACCAGGTGCATCGCTTCCAGGTAAAGTGAAGAAACTGCTACCACAAAGGCAGGGAATTCTCTTTTTTATGCACTGACGTATCCTCAGCCTGAAGAATAGCATCCAGCTCATAATAAGTGCTCAATAAATATTTGCAAAATGAATGAATAACCCTTCCTTGATAAATCATAATGAGCTGTAAATGCTATTTCTGATCAAACAATATGCCTTATACTTACTGATTCTGTAAATCAAATCATACACACATATACTCATCATTTAATTTCATCTGATCACAAGGCTATAGGTTAGACAGAAATGTTAGCATAATTCCCATTTTAAATGAGAAAATTAAGGCTTAAAGAAGCTTTAAAAGTTGTTAGCTATCTAAGCCTTTATAAATAGAATAAATTCAAAGACATTTAGAGCAGAGGGGACCTCAGAGATTTTCTCCCATAAATCTTTCATTTGTAGATGAGGAACTAAGGCCCAGGAAGAATAAGTGAATTACAAATTATCATACAACTAATAATACAAGAGAATTCAAATATTTTGATTACACAGTAATTCTGAGATATAGGGGCCTTTTCCTTTTCACCAGGCTCACAATTCCATAGGAACATATGCAAGATCAGAGCAGAAGGTGAAAAAGAAATATTATTAATCGGTAACTTATTCAGAAACAAAAATTATTGGAAAAGTTTGGCTATCAATGGTGGAGAATAACTTCTAATTTCATATTTATTACTTAACTTTCTAAAAACAAGTGATTTTCCCAGGTAGGGTGAAGGTTGCCAACCATTCTCTAAATTTTCAAGTTCAGTAACTTGAATAAAATGCAGATCTCAATTTTTGCACACCATGTAAACTGCCTTTAATTTTGCCCTCGGTAGAATCATGGAAGGAAATTTTTAAAATATTGTATCTTTCAACTTCTTAAATGTTCTCAGGCTAAGCCCCTGACTAAGCTAGTGATATTATATGTGAAATAAGCCAGGCACAGAAACACAAATACTGCATGATCTCACTTATAATGTAGAAGGAATCTAAAATAGTTGAATTCACAGGGGGGCAGAGAGTAGTCTGGTAGCTATCAGAGTTCCAGCAGTTGAGGATGGGGGTGAGATGTTGGTCAAAGGATACAAAATTTCAGTTAGACAGGAGGAATAAGTTCAGGAGGTCCAGTGTATATGATGATTATACTTAATAACAATGTATTGCATAATTATGCAGCTTGGGTCTGGCACAGTAGCTCATGCCTATAATCCCAGGACTTTGGGAGGTCAAAGCAGGAGGATCACTTGCATCCAGGAGTTGGAGATCAGCCTGGGCAACATAGTAAGATCCCATCTCTACAAAAATAAAAAATTAGCTGAGCATGGTGACACATGCCTGTAGTCCCAGCTACTCGGGAGGCTGAGGTGGGAGGATCACTTGAGCCAGGGAGGTCGAGGCTGCAGTGAGCTATGATTGTGCCACTGCACTCAGCCTGTGCAACAGGGAGACCCTGTCTCAATAAAAGGTCTGTGAGGTAATAAATATGTTAATTGTCTTGACTTGGTCATTCCACAATATAAGCATCTATGTATCAAAACATGTTGCATACCACAAATACATATAATTTTTATTTGTCAACTTAAATAAAATAAATAATAAGCTAGCAAAAGTAATCGGCATGTGACTTTCAATTAAAAAAAAGAAGGTTCATCTTAGAAGATATAATTATTGATGACAGGACATCTTTTCAACTAGTAAGTTACCAGATTTATAGTAAGGAAAGACGAAGTCCCATTTCTGTTAACTCTTAAACTAGGATATGTCACTAACAAATATCTGTCTAATAGGAAACATGATACTTTGACATGGCTGTTTTGATGTAGCCACTTTTACTCAACATTTTGACAGCTCTTTTGTACATAGTGTTCTTAATAGCCAAATAAAATGTTTTTTAAAAAGAAATAATAAGTGCTATATGAAACTTGAATGAGTTTCCTGAACCTATCCCTGAACCTGAATCAGATCTTTCCTGTGTCTCCCAACTTGTCCCCTAGACTCAACCCACCAAATCAAATTTTTTAAATGTTGATGGCATGTTCTAGGTGCTATAAATGGAGCTGCACTGTAGTTCCTGCTCTCATAAAGCTTCCATTTCTGTCAGGGAAAATCGCATGAAAAAATAAATTATATTTAAGAAGAGTGAAACATGTATTAAATAGATTACTATGCTGGCCTTGGAAAGGAAATCTGATAACCCTGAGCCTCCTGCCCTCCCTGACCCTAAGCCTCAGAGATGGTGTTGGGATGCCTGTGAGTACATTAGTTGGTAATTTAAAAACTTGAACATTTAATGCTCCTAGAGACTGTGCAATTGGTCTGAATATGAAAACATTACTGATACCCAAACTGCCACATCAAAATAACTATGTAAATATTTTTCCAATTTTCTCACTTCAGAGGCCTTTAAAACACTTACGTTATAAATTTATTATAAAGAACAAAGGCATTTTCCAAATTTCCTTCTTCCAAATACACAGACGCCATCCTCTCCATCTCTACTCCAGACCTAAAGTAACGTCGTGGAGTGATGTCTTCACTGATGGTGATATTACAACCAAGCTTGCTTAGGGCACGGACTCGCTCTTCTGGGCTTAGGGAAACATCTGTATGGTCAGGCATAGCAGCTAACTTTTTCTGCAAAGCAAAATTTAAATCTCTGATTAACTGTTGATTATAGTAAGAAAAGGATATGACTAATATTATGGACATATGTTCTTTATGAGGAACCTAACACCATTACCTAAGGAAATCTTTTCATAAGTTAATGATATAATCAAAGTAAAGCATTTTTGCTTAAACATGCTTTATACAACAAAAATACATGGTTTATACAACAAAAAGACAAACCTCCAAGGTAAACATACAGTTTTATTGGAGTGGGATCTCACTTTAGGTTTCAGGGTATGCAAATATTTCAGGTCATTTTAGGTAAAATATCATTGCTCCTCATATCCCTGTGCATGCTTCTATCTGGGATCATCTGAAGCAGGTCATAAGATGAATTCCTGTCATTGTAGGGTTCATGTCAGTCTACTCTGAAGGGTCTCCAAGGAGGTAACTTGGATTCAAGTTACTATAAAGATTCAATTCTATTCCAGAATAAGTGTTGTTTAGTAAGAAATTTTCAGGGCTTCTCTGCGTCTTCATTGAGTTAAAAAAAAACAACCCACAAGTAAGTCCTGGAGAAGCCTTTTCAAGCATAAGAATGCCCCTCCCATTTTTTTTAACATAAAAAGAATCTCAGACCTCCATATAATAGTAATTACACTGTTAAATTAGTCCTTGACTAAGAAAATAATGATATGTTACTAAGAAATGTCAGTGATAGCAATTTGAATTTTATTAATAAAAACAGCATCTATACACTTTTGGTAAAGCATAGAACATATACAATTCAGAATAATTATTCAATAAAAAGTCGGTGCTTCAGAAAGGAAATTTTCTCTGTTAAGTGCCACATAGCAAGTATCTTAGGCTCTGCTAGCCATATGGTTTCCATTGCAACTTGAATTCAGCTCTCAGCATGAAAGTCACCATAAACAATATGGAAAAAAATGACCCTGGCTGTGTCCCCTAAATTTTTATTTATAAAAGCAAGTGGGTGGTTTGGCCCTTACACCATAGTTTGCTGACCCCTGCTTTAGACCAGCATGTTTCAAAGCATGGTCCATGTACTGGCAGCATCAGCATCAACTGGGAGTTTCTTACAAATGCAAATTCCTAACAGGTCTCACCTCAGACCTATAGTCAGGATCTCTGGAGTCAGGCAGGAGAATCAATGTTTTAATCCATCTTTCCAGAGGTACTTATGCCTGTACAGTTTGAGAAGCAAGGCTTTAGACCAACCCCTTCTACCATTGCTGGATGCTCCCAGAACAGAGTTAGTCTAGAGCAAATTTAGCTTCTCAAGGCCTCCTTGGTCAGTTAAGGGTAGGTTGCAAGTCTGACTACTGTGTGGGTGGAGCACTTCATTCAAGTCTGTAGAAAGCTATAAAAGAAGTCAAGGTAAGCATACTTTTAGTCTGGCCATGAATTACCGAGCCAACCTTCAGGGACAGGGTATAGTGAATTAGATATCTGGAGTTCTTCCAATGCCATCTGGTCTACTTTGGTGGTAATTTTATAGCCAATAGAACCCCAGAGATCTGAAATGATTCTTGGTCCTAAAGGTTTAATATGTAACCAGAGACCCATAAACTTGTTTCTCAAGGCTTCATTAAGTAAGAACCATACCATGTCCCTTGTACATTTTATTATGTGGCTTCCCCACATCAGAGACAGAAATTGGAGTTTCTGAACTTTGAGCCTCAGGCTTCAGTATATAGTCTTTTCAATTGAGATGTCTCAAAACCTACAGCAATCCATCCACTTTTCCCTAACCACACTCGGCTATAGAACTCAACAGCACCAAAAGAAAATATTGTCATTTGACACAGATAATTGCTTCAATGACATCAGAAAAATGACTAGAAAAAAAATCTATGAAAATCAGAATGTTCTCTAAAGGGGGTTCCAGCCTCTCATATGTATAAAAGTAATGTATTCATATTTTACTACTATATAGTCCACACTGAGTTATAATTATTTCTGTACAAGTGTGTCTGATCCCTTATGAACTCCTTGGGGTTTTAAAAGGGATCATTTTCCATTTATCTCTGTTCCCTAGAATGTAGCATATTCCCTGCCACATAAGTGATGATTAATAGGTATATCAAATAATAGACAGATGGAAGTGAGAGAAGGAAGCAACAAGAGATTATAATTAGTTTTTTTCCCTGAAAATGAAAATTAGATTGATTTTTCCTCTTCTGAATGGTCCCATCCTTCCCAAATTTAAAACTGATTTCAAAGATAAGCTGGAAAATAACCTAAAGTCTTCATCAATCTATAATATTTCATTTGCATGCAGACTTCTTGGATGAAAACACAAATTTTCCAGATAAAAAGCCTTTGTGTTCATTTTTACAGTGACATATACAATAAAATTTTAATTATTGTTATATAATGTTCTATAAAAACACAGAAGACATCTCATAAGTATGACTCCTTCCTCTGGAGAGGTGGAAATGGGTCAGTCTTTATTAACCATAGTGGAACAACAACATGGGGACAGAAAGTGAAAATGTTTCTGCAATTGTCTACCTTTCCAAATATACTCTGAAGACAACTAATTTTTGTGAATGACTTTCTTGGTCAAGAAAAAACATTAGGGGCCGGGTGCGGAGGCTCACACCTGTAATCCCAGCAATCTGGGAGGCCGAGGTGGGCTGATTACGAGGTCAGGAGATGGAGACCATCTTGGCTAACACGGTGAAACCTGTCTCTACTAAAAATACAAAAAATTAGCTGGGCGTGGTGGCGGCAGCCTATAGTCCCAACTACTCAGGAGGCTGAGGCAGGAGAATGGCATGAACCTGGGAGGCGGGGCTTGCAGTGAGCCGAGATCGTGCCATTGGCACTCCAGCCTGAGTGACAGAGCGAGACTCTGCCTCAAAAAAAAAAAGAAAAAACATTAGGTCACAACCTATTTCAGTACAAGAACAAGGCCCTCTCTTTCTTTATGTCCTGGTGCTAGTCTTTGTGTGTACAGGGTATTTAGTATACTGCAGCTCATGGGGCTACTCCTACAAGGTCACCATGAGTGGCTGGGGAGGGTCATCAAGAGGAGGAAAATGGGAATGACAGTTTCCATTTATCGTACCATCCTGGTAGGCTAGGACCATCAAAAAATATTGTTTCCAATTGTCACTGGGCAAAAAGTACAAAATCAGGGCCATGGAGATTACATAATGTGTCTATATTCACACTCAGAGACTGATCTAGGACACAGAATAAGCCCATGTGATGCAGCTAGAGAAAGTGTGCACAGTGCTGGGCAGTGAGGGGAAAAGTGAGAAGAACAAGAGCTTCAAGTACAAAGACATTTACACGAGGATCCAAAGCAATACCTAGGTGTTATGTATGTTTTTCTCAGTTAACGCCATACAAGGTGAGCCTCCGATTCTTATCCATAAAGAAGCTGAGGCACAAAGAGCTTTAAGTAGCTCCTCAGATATCAACTCTGAAATTCTTCTCTCCGGTGTTTTGCCAAAGGACTACACTCCTGGAATCTAGCTAGATAAACTAAAATTTTAGACTTTTGTGGAAAATAAAATTTATTTTTAAGTCTTACAAAGATAGCTTTATTAGTCACTTCCTCAAAGAAGACAACCACACAGATGGATGAAAAACTACAAGTGCTAAACCTTTTAAAGTAATTGTGACTCATTTCACATTTGTATGTTTCTGTTCTTCTTTTTGGGCTTTCCAACCAAATGTTAGATATCAGCTGGTGTGACCTACCAGAGAATTCACAGTAAAAGGCTGATCCATGTTGTCTTATCTGTGAAATGAGGATGTTCACTGTTTCTTCTCAATCACTTCATCTGTTTCAAAAACAAGAAGCAGAACTAAAGTTATTTTTTGAGACCCAAGTTTGAAATCCCAAACCCCAGGGTTATCTCTGCCTCAGACAAACAGGAACAAATTGAAATAACCTATATAACCTGAGTGTTTAGAGAGACTGTTGGAAATCTCTTCCTGAAAATACAAAACTGCAAGTGGTTATAGTTTCCTGAAGCTGATCTTTAAAAGTGAAGGTGTGAAAATAATTCACATTTGACTGGCACCCAGTATGAATCTGCTGCGGGATACCTTACTTAGAACTCTATGCAAGGTTATAAAGTAGGTTCGCTTTCTTCAAAGGAATAAAGAAGATAATATTGATTAGAAGCATGGACTGTTAAATCTAGAGCCAGTCTGGATTTAAACTCAACCTTAGAACTATAACAGGCAGAATTCTAAGATAGCTCTGTGATTCCTGCCCCTTGATATCTGTAGGTTTGTGTAATCCTCTCTGCTTGAGTGTGTTTAAGACCTGTAGTTGGCTTCTAACCAATAGAAGACAGCAAAGGTCATGGAATATTATTCCCATGAATATGTTGAATCACATGGCAAAGATGAAGAGATATTGTAGATATAAGAATCCCCCTAATAATGTTAAGTTAATTAAAAGAAAAATTATCCTGAGTGGTCTGGATCTAATCAGGTAAGACCTTTAAAAGAAGTAGATTCTCTCCTGCTGGCCTTAAAGACTCAGCCACCACAAGTTCCAAAGCTGCAAGGAAATTAATTCTGCCAACGATCAAACAAGCTTGGAAGATGACTGCAAGCCTCTGATGAGACTCTAGCCCATGTCAACAAGTCAATTGCTGCCTTGTGAGACCATGAGCAGAGGACCTAGATAAGCTGTGCCTAGACTCCTGAACCAAAAAGCAGCAAGATAATACATGTATATTTAAGCCTTTAATTTCATAAAAATTTGTAAAGCAGCAATAGAAAGCAAATATGTTTAGCTGTGTGACTGCAGGGAAGTTATATAGCCTTTCTGTGCATCTACAAAATGGGAGAAACAGTGGTTCCTACATCATGTGGTTGTTCTAGGATCAAATGAGTTAGCACATAAAGTCCTTAGAGTATCAATAGCTCCTAGCATATAGTCAATATTTTATCAATGTTAGCTATTTTTAGAATCTTTATTTTATAGTTGAGACAACTGAGGCTCAGAGAAGTCAAGTGAATGTACCCAAGTTTAAATATTACTTCAATAAATATTAGTAATTCCCATCCTTTTTATGCTAGTTTAGGTCAAGCTCTGTATCACCACTTTCCACTTCTAAATTTATTTTGTCCTTTATACCCCACTCATCACTTAGATGACTTTGAACATGGATCTTCTCCTCAGTTCCTCACTTAGGAAACAAGGGGTTAAGATGGATTCTTTTCCGTTATAATATTCAGTGATTCTAGAAATCTCAGAAGTAGATCAATCAACAGCTCCAGTGCTATTTTCTGGCCAAAATCCATGGAGGAACCCTTCAAGAAAAATTACTCTTGTATTCCAGTCTTTCCCCTCCATTGTCTCCAGTAATCCCTGGGGTAAACATTGAGCTCTAAGCCTGCAGGCTAAAAAATGCCCAAGAAAGAAAAAACATGGTTCATCACAGTGTAGTTTAGAAACTGAGTTAACAATTTTGGCACCACTGAATGTAGGCAATCCCAACTGAGGAATTAATACTTCTCAGTGAGAAGAAACAAACCAGGAAAAAAAGACGTTAAAAGCGTTAAAAAGACAGAGCAAAGGCTTATGGGGAATGTGAAGCCGGGGAGGGAGGGGAACAAGAAAACACTAGTAAGTCATTTATTAGAGCCTTATAAAAGAGTAGAATTGGCCAGACACAGTGATTCACACCTGTAATCCCAGCACTTTGGGAGGCCGAGGCGGCGGATCACCTGAGGTCAGGAGTTCAAGACCAGTCTGGGCAACGTGGTGAAACTCCGTCTCTACTGAAAATACAAAAATTAGCCAGGCGTGGTAGCGCACGCCTGTAATCCCAGCTACTAGGGAGGCTGAGGCAGGAGAATTGCTTGAATCCATGGGGCGGAGGATGCAGTGAGCTGAGATGGCACCACTGCACTCTAGCCTGGGTGACAGAGCTAGACTCCAGCTCAAAAATAAAATATTTTAAAAGTAGAATTATTTCTTTTGATGATTGCTCAGATCCATAAAGAGAGAGCATAGAATTTAAAAGGTTGAAAATATTAGCATAGTGGTTTTTACATTTTACTGCATCTAAAATCACATAAACCTGAGATCTGTTTAAAATGCAGTCTCCTAAGACCCACCCTAAGGATTCTGAATCCATCGGTTTTAAGCCCACAAGTAGGTATTGTCAGATATGGCCCAGTCATTCCAATACATGAGGTTTCCAAACAATACTTTGAGAGACACTGCATTTCAGAATGAATTAAGCAGGATTCTTAACTGCAGGCAAAGGTCTGACTCTTGAATTCATAGAAGGATAATGAAAAAAAACACAAACTTCTAGGAAGCCCAGAGAAATCAGGTTTGGAAGCTACATATCCAAGAACACTGCCCCAGACTACACAGCAGCATTGGTCTGGTGAAAACACCTCTGCTATCTCTATTACTTGATGAACAGGGGATTCTACAGCTTCTACTACCAACACCAGCAACTCCAGCAACTAGCTGCTGCCCTGGGAACGATGTGCAGCCGCCATGTACTTCTGCATGTCTCTAGTTTCTATTTCAAAGCATGAGATGCAGATGTCTGACTGGCAAAGTCTGGGTCCCATGCCTGCAGCCTGGCTGAAAAGATGGCCGAAGATGTAAATATCTAGCACTTTATCCTCCTGTAGGAGGCAGTGGGATATGCCAAGAGAGGAAAGGTGGATTCAGGGCTGGGTGACCAGAAAACAATGCTAAGTGTGAGCAGAAACAATGAAACAAACATCTCTGTAATGAGCTTCTATATGTATGAAATGTTTAAACATATCTTAAACATCAGAGTTTATTAAATTACTATAGATAAAAACTATTCACTCCCACATATGAATATATTAATAATTCAGAAATAGAAGCCAACTCCCCTCAAATCTAAGATGAAAGAAGTTCACAGACTGGTCAGTCAACTTATTTTTTGAACCATTTATTAGCTGATGGTCCTGTCTTAGTTCCTTTATCTTTTGCCCCCTAGTCCTGGCACTTACAGTTGCATTATAAACAATTGCAAGATCAACATAAACAGGTATGTTTTCTAGTTCAGTGGCTCTCAAAATGTGGTCCAGGTTCCCCACGATCCTGTCAGGGAGTCTGTGAGGTCAATATTACTTTCATAATATTACTAAAGCATTATTTGACTTTTTAAATATCAATCTTTCACAGTTGTATAGTGGAGATTTCCAGAGGGTACAAGAGTTAATGGAATGCTTACTTGCATACTCTTATAAATGTCTGTTTTGATTTTTAATACAGTAAATATAAATAGATATAACTCACATAAACAAAGCTTTTTAGTGTCCTTAGTAATTAAGAGTGTAAAGGGGTTCCAAGACCAATAAAGTCTGAAAACCACGGCTCTAGATCAACAATGCAAATGAATAAACAAAACAAAAACTCACCATGCTACCTCAATCTAATCAGAAATAAAGTGGGCCAGGAGAATCTAAAACAGGAAAAATTAACAGCAAGTACCACTTTCCATTTGTGCTACTGTGGTCTTACTAAAACAATTAGAAAATTTGAACTGAGGGTACAGTAAGAGGTACTTCACCTCATAGTACTTGAGATCCACAGATGCTAACTAATGGGAAGTATTCAGTATCATGCAAGAATAAAATAAATTCCCCCTCCAAAGTGGAGGTCCAAAGTGCTATAAAGCACACGGTGCAAACAGCCTTTGGAGTGAGATAAGCCTGGGTGTTGAGTCTAGGCTCTATCATTTGCTTGCTAAATATCCTGTACTGAGCCCCCTCCAAGGTTTACTTTACTCATTTGGCAGGGCGCTTGTCACAGCCACACTTCGCTGCTTTTAGAGTGGCTTAAAACTAATGGAAAACATTCATCAGAAACGCCCGCTTTAATCTCAGCCTACTCCCTGACCTCTACCTCACATTCTTGTGGCTTGATAACATCTGAACATCTGAACTACAGCCTTGTGATCTGTTTAACCTCTAAGATATCTCTTGAGAGTTCTTGCTTCAGAGCTCTTGCCTTCTTGCTTTTATTGCTAGCCCCTTTTCCTGACCATAACCTCCAAAGACATCATCATTTTTTTCTTTAATCTGACCTTTTATAGAGGAGTGGGGGAGTGTCTGCTTTCTGTTAATCCGACTCACAAGAATGTGGGGAATCATGGTGTCAGAACCATACATATTCACAATGAGCACGTGGAGGCCAACCCCTGTCCCAGACATTCAGCTAACAAGTAGCTCCCAGAACCAACTGAGCAGTCGACTGTGCCCAGAGGGGATGTGGCCAAAATGCCGTCTCATCCATAAGTGGCCTGGGAGGGGGTAAGTATCCTCTCCAAATTGGTATTTCACAGCTCTGAGCTTGTAACAGTTTATTCTCTACATAACCATAGCAAAATCCTCTTGGCTTTTGTGTCCCTGCAATGTTTCCAAGTCTGAAGTCCCCCATGGAAACATGGAAGAGTCTCAACAATTCTGCCCTTTAAAATCAGCAGCAAACAATGCAAGAATGAACAGAGGAAAATATCTGACCTAGCATGGTGCTTATTTTGTGATTTTTTCAGCCTTAATTTCCTTTTCTTTTCTTTCTTTTTCTTAAAATAGTGTGTGTGTGTGTGTGTGTTTGCGTGCATGTGTGTGTTTGTGTGTGTGTGGCAAAGTTCAGAATCCTGACCCATTTTCATCCACAGAGAAATATTTTCCAGAATTCAGAAAGGAGGTGATTACCAGGCAGTGAACGGCCTCCTAAGAGACTCAGCATACAGTAAACAGCCAGCGAGACCATCACCCAAATGTGCCATTTTCTCCCAGGCACTTCTTTTGACTTGAGTGCCCTAGTGACCTGGATAAGTAGGTGTGGCCCACTGGCAGTTAAGAGAGGACAGAGCACCTTATACCACCTCCAGCAGTCTCATTTCTAATTGGCCAAACCAACAGCCACTGGGTTAGTGGTCATGTTTTCCAGGAAGAACATGGTGCAATTTACTCAGTTGGAGGTAGACAAAGAAAATTATTGTAACTCAGCCTGTAGGCTGCAATGACCTAATCTGATTTAGATAAAGGGAGGTAAAGGGTCATTCCCATGTCTTAAATGACAGAGACACAAAGAAGGATCTCCTGAGTCACAGTCTTACAGATTGGGCCCTACTTCAGGAAAAATAAATAAATCTAGGCCCACCCTTCATGTCCCTTTTGAAGGATTTTAAAAATTCAGACATCAAAAGCAAAGATTACATTGATTTGTTTTTACACTTATCTTCTGTAATATATGCAATCAGAAATACGCTGTGACCTAGATGATAAATTCTCTTTACTAAAATATTGATAAGATAAAAACGAAATGATCATAATATTAGAAATAGCTTTTATTGGATTTTTTCCCTATATTTGTAGGTACTATATATTATCATTTACTAGGTGCCAGGTGCTTGTCTGTTACTTCTAGAGGTATATTCCACATTAAATATACCAGTCACAACAGAATGGTTTATATTAGATCAATGAGCAAGAATGCAGTTGTTACAGGAAAGATGATTAAGCAAACCACTCCTGATGCATGTGTTAAATTACCTTGAGGTAGATCTAGGCTACTGTGAGTGCAAGAAAGTCACACACTGGGCCATAAAATAATTATTTTGCATAGTGTAATACAAACTTTTTATCCAGCCACCAAGATGAAGTGGTTCGGTGCCCTTAGCACGAAGAGCTCAGGTTTGGGGGCCATATACTACTTTAGGAGGGGCCAGTTTCTATCACTAGTTGGGAGTGCTACAGCAGCTTATTTAACCTTTTTGTGCACCTTATCTTCATCTATTAAATAGGTACAACAATAGCTTTCCAGAAGAATTCAACTAAAGCTTAAATGAGGTAATAAAGTTCCATTATAGTTCCCAGCTTGCAGGAAGAAACTCAAAGAAAATCAGTTCTTTCTCACAGCAAATGTTGGAGAGGTGAGGTTAATGACCTCTGCTAAAAGTTGACTTCTATTACAGATATCAGATGGTTGGTTGATGTGTAACTACTTGCTTCTTTGCAATGAGCTTTTGACAGACAGTCATCTATCCCCTAGCCACCACTACTTCTTCCTCACCAGCAGGGCCCAGTCCCACTAGAGATAGTCACTTTCTCAGTCTCCCTTGTAGTCAGGACTTGGCTGGTTGGCAAGTAACCAAATATTGGACAATGAGACCTGAGGGGAAATCTGTTGGGAGGATTCTGTGAGAAATTTTCCTCTCTAATACAAAGAGACATCCTAGGGAATATATGCCTTTTCATCAGCTGAACATGTGACTTCACATAAGTTGTACAAAGCAGCAGCCATTTTGCAACCTAGAAGGGTCAAGTCCAAGGACAGCCAGTGTCTGGAGGATGGCGGAGCCCAAGGGTGGAATGAGCCTGGCTCCTTGCTCACATGGCTGAGCTGCTGATCTTACCCTAAAACTGTTCTCTTCTAAATTGTTATTATATAAGATTTAAAATGCCATTACAAAAGGCACTCTTAGGATTCTGTAATATGCTCCCTAATTAGCATAGGATTCCTCTGGAAATATAAGAAAATCTTTAGCTATATGAATCCCATGACAAAAGAGGTGATTCTGAAGAGTAAAATAGTAAATAATAATCATAAAATGTTGTGAGATTTAAATATTTTTGAAGGAAACAGTTCTAAGATATATTATTTACTCCTTAACTTAAAATAGAAACATTAACCCTTTCTTCATAATTCAACATTAACAATGCTTCCCTCCATTTCTAATTTGCTCCGTTTAATCTGTCATTCATTTAGAAAAAAATCACTTAAAAGGCAACTTATTTACTAAACTTCTTGAATTTGGTCTTTTTCCTCCTTTAATCTATTTTCTCTCATTGATAAAAATTATTTGAGATTATTTACAGAATGAAAGTATAGACTAGGTGTGCATCAGGAGAGATCTTCTGTGAGTGAACCACCTGCTGATTACAGTGAATGTGCTACATGATTTCTAATTTTGCTGCTCAAAAAGCCTTTTATCTTACTTGTTTTTTTTAGACTGCCTTCTAGGTAAGAGTGAGCTGAATTCTGGGCAGGCAAGGTACTATGTCGCCTTCAATAGAAAAAGATAGCCAAAAAAAAAAAAAAAAACTGTATAAAACAATAGGTACCATTAACAGAATGCTTTCGTTCCCTGGCTAACTGGATGCATGAACACACATGATCTCAGTTAGCCTTTTCCAATAGGAGGTAGTTGAGCCTTGGGATTAGACATGCAGTCTCCAGGGTTAGAACATCTGAATTCAAATTCTGGCTCCAGGAACCACTAACCGCAGAAGTGCAGCTTCCCAGACTGCAAAGGAGGTTGATAATGAATAGGGGTACTGAGAAGGTGAAGTGAGATAATGCTTGTAAAACATATAGCACAATGCTTGGTGCCAGTAAACACTCGACAAATGATTACGACCATGATTTCCATTTTACAGATAAGAAAACTAAAGCCTAGAAGAGATAAGTAACTCAAGCAAATGACAGAGCAGGGACTCTAGGTGCACAGGAGTTCAGGGCTCATACTCACAGTCACACAGCAACACTAATGACTTGCCTCTCATAATAATCAAGAAAATCCAAGAGAAGGTCACATCCTTGGGCCTTGGACAAGAATGAAAAAATTTACTGTGGAAATGAAGATTTCAGTTCAGCATTACAACTATCTGATTCATTATCTCCTCCCTGCCAAAGAAATAAAAGGACATTCATTCCCTTCACATTTTTTTTTTTTTTGGAGAGGAAATTTCACTCTTGTTGCCCAGGCTGGAGTGCAATGGTGCAATCTCAGCTCACTGCAACCTCCGCTTCCTAGGTTCAAGCGATTCTCCTCTTTCAGCGTCCTAAGTAGCTGGGATTACAGGCATGCACTACTATGCCTGGCTAATTTTGTATTTTTAGTAGAGACGGGGTTTCACTATGTTGGCCAGGCTGGTCTCGAACTCCTGACCTCAGGTGATCCGCCCGCCTCAGCCTCCCAAAGTACTGGGATTACAGGTGTGAGCCACCGTGCCCAGCTCCCTTCACTTTTTTCATCGGCAGAATGATTCAGTGTTGGTGGACTGACTACATGGTATATGTAGTTAAGAAATTCAAATCCATAATTATTCTATCTAGACACAGTTCAATTCAAAATATTTGCTGGTTTTTAATATAAATTCTACATTTTTGTGCTATATCAAAGGCATTTCATATGCTCATCGATGTGCTAATTTTAGATTCTTTTCTAAATGTGATGATTCAATTAATATGCATTATAAAACACTTGGCAAATGAATTTGAGGTGCTGGAGAGAGATTCATATTTGTACACAGATATTTTTTCACCACAAATTCATATGAACTTGCTAACTGTGCTCTCCTCCTGCTAAAATACTAAACATTCCTGGAAATAATGCATTTCTAAAGATAAGCTACCCATAAGGCACTAAACTTTAATGTACCTTTTAATATACTTCCTTTTTTATTAGAATTTGCTTTTAAGAAAATACTATCCAAAAGATACTTAGTTCAATGAAGTATAATGAGTCACAAATAAATGTTTGAAATAGCATCATTTTCCTGCCTGCCAGTTGCCTGAAAGCTCAGAAATGGAGTTAGTCCTTGGGCATTATTAATCAATTTTATTTAATTTTCATAACTTTCTTAAGGACAGTACTTCTACAAAATGAACTGAGTCCAGCACTATTATTCAAAAGCAAAAGAGGGCCATCCTGAAGTACTTCTCATCCACTGCTTCTCCAGTGTTCTCCAACCACAAGAATCTTAACTGTTTAACATGTCGCAGCAGAGGCTGTATTCATACATTTGGTTTTGCACTGGACAATCTCTTCAATGCAGTAGGCAGAAACAGAAAAAAGTTTCCTTCTTAACTTTCCCTGGCAATCCATTTTAAAGAGTTTTCTTGAAGAGCTCCTTATTCTGGCAAAGTTGTTAGCAAGTGGTCATCTGCTGCTCAAATTTGCTCACCACTCATCCCCTTCCTACCTTCCTGCCCTAGAGCTGACATCCCCCTGATTTGGATGCCATGTTCCCTCTGGGAGTGGTTCCTGGATAACCTGCCTGCATTACAATGACTTGGTGGAGGAGGGGTGTGCTGGCCGCGCGCACACACACACACACACACACACACACAAACCCCACAGATTTCTAGGCCCCACTGAGTCAAAATTTCTGGGAAGGGTGCCCCAGGGATCTCTAGCCCAGGATGTTTTTATGCACATTAAAACTTGAGACTCACTGCATTAAACAGTTACAAACCCCCACTAAGCACCTGGCCCTGATCAGCTGAACTTTCCCTATTTAAAATCAACTCCTGCCTTGGCCTCTCTGAAGTGGAGGTGTTTCCTTTCTCCTCCCTCACCCTGCATCTCAAATATTAATATTTCATCTTTTTCTCTTGATATATCTTTATTCTATAAGACACCTTTTTTTTTCATGGCTTCAGCTTAATTTGAGCTTTAGCATTGTACCTTCAAATGTCCTCCATCCATTTCCACCAGGATACCCAACTGTGATTTTTCATTCAATACAATCCAAGGCTAAATGAATCTTTCCTGTAAAAACTGATAGCTCCAAATAAATTTATTTATTCATTCATTTATTCAATGTTACTTATAAAGCCCCTACTTTGTGCTTTTATGGACCTTACATTCTGCTAGGGACCAGGAATGGGGCAGAGAGGTGTAAAAATAATAAACAATTATCTACACAATTATCTAATAAAGATTGTGGTAACTGTGACAAAGATGAAATACAGAAAACAATGAGAGTTATGCATTTTTTTGGCAAAAAATACCTTATAAGTGATGGTGTATCCTCCATGATGTATCAGGAGACATATGTTATTGATTTGTTCAATTATTAATGATGTTAATCTTGATATTTGTTTAAGTTATATCTGTCAGGTTTCTCCACGATACTATTTTTCTCTTTATAATTGAAAAGTATCTTGTAGGGAAACTATGCAAATATACCATTGCCCACTAATTTTAGCATTTGAAGATTTTTTTCCCTGAGACAATTATTGTGGTGTTTGAAAGTGGCCATTTTTCTATTTCCATTTTTCCTTCTATAATTATTAGTTCAGCTGACATTCTTGCTTGAAAGCTGTTTAATTTTTACATGGAATTTTTAAAATTTAAGCTTTCAAGTGGACCTATTTTCTTTGTGGTATCTAGGTTTCTCAACATTCTTTAAAAGGTCTTCAAACTTACTCATCATAAACAATTTTAAAATATATCTACTGATCTTTTCTTCTGGTACTTCTGTGGTTAGTCATTTTTGGATAAATATATTTGACCTGTGTGGAATTTATTTTTTGTAAGGAGTGAAAGAAGAATATGGTCCTTTCTGGACCGCTAGGCAGAATGGCCTTTTTCCTTCTGCCTCAATTATAACTCGGAATTGACTCCAGTTCCATGAAATATACTTAACTTACTTAATTCCCAACTCTTCCCAACAAAGTGATCTGCCCAAACAAGGCACTTAGTACATATTTATTAAACGCACATACTCTGGAAGCGATGGATAAAGTTACAGAGAATAGAGGAATTGGTAGCCCAGAGAGGAAGCAAGTATGCAACACTGGAATGAGGAAACCCTTGTCCAAACTGAAGAGCAGTGAAAGAAATGGAGAAGGACTAACAGTTATTGGGAAAGATTCTGAGGAAAAACCATAGAACTTGGAAGCTAAGTGGCTATAATGAGATACAGAAGCATAAATAAGCAGATATATTGTAAATGTTGGCATCTAAAAGAATTGGAGATGGTGATGCTTCTGACTTCACTATCAGAGGTGAAGAATTGTCTCTTTCATCTCCATGGATGGTACCAACATCCAATCACGTACACAAAATCTGGCAAACGCTGATATTAGCAATCCTGCACCTACCCCTTCCCTTAACCCCACATCCAATCTATCACCTGCATGTGCAGATTCAGATTCACCCTCCAAAACATCTCTCAAAACTGCAGGTTTTCACCGTCTTTGTGGGGAGGCTCCTTAATGTACATCCCACCCTTTTCTCTGCCTGCATTGCTAGAACTGCCTTCTAGTTGTTGTATTTGTTTCTATCTTGCTCCCCTTTCATTAATTCTACCTGGTGAAGAATCTACCTGTAGTGATCTTTTAAAAACCTGATTCAGATATTGCCATTCCTTTGCTTAAAGCCCTTGAATGATGTTCTATTGCTGTTAATATCCTACAACCTTAATAAGTCCCACAAAGCTGGGTCTGACCAGACTGCCTCCTTAGAGCCTTCTTTCACACCACCTCCTCCACTGGCTTCTTTCAGTTGCTTAGATGCACTATGCAAAGTCAATGCAAAGGCACCCCATCCTCAGTTCATACTTCCACTTTCTACCCATTTTTCTGGTGTTAGCTTAAGCATCTCTTTTTCAGGCAAGTTATTTTTGACCATCATCAGACTAGGTCACTCTCTTGATTACATACTCATGAAGAAACATCAAATAAACCCAAATCAAGGGATTTTCTAGGAAACAATCAGCCAATGCTCTTAAAAAGTGTCAAGATCATGAAAGACAGAAAGACTTAGGAACTATTGCAGATTAAAAGAGACTAAGGAGGCATAACAAATGAATTCAATGTATGATCCCAGATAGGATCCTTGCCCAGAAGGACTTCGGTGAAATTTGAATAAGATCTGTAGATTAGACAATAGTACTGTGTCAGTGTTAATTTACTGATTTTGATGACTACTGTGGTTTTGCAAGGTGTTAATATTTGAGGAATCAGGGTAAAGGTTGTATAAAAACTTTGTGTACTGTTTCCACAATCTTTTGAAAGTCTAAAATTATTTTAAAATAAAATATTTTGTAAATGCTTGAATAGTACTTTTAAAAATCTTTTCAACAAGTAAAAGAATAAAAAAGTTTGCACCACTGACAGCTATAATATCTATTATCTCTAAACTATAGGAAACATTTGCATAACAGTAAGAAAAAGAGTAAAAATGGGCAAGTGACATGAGCAAGTAATAAGAGAAATATAAACAGTTAAGTCACAAGAAATAAACATCTAAATTCACTAGTAATTAAGAAACTGAATTTAAGCCAGGTATTTAATGTATTTGATTGGTAAAATGTATATGATTGGTCCAACTCAATATGGATGAGGATTGAAAAAAATGTCAGTTTTTAAAATAATATGCATTCCTGTTGACTAAGCAATTCCAATTCTAAGATCTCCCCATAGATTTCCTTGACCATTTAATATATACACACACACTGCAGCATGGTTTTAAAATAAATAGCCATCAAAAGAGGAATACTTAAAATAAAGAATCTCTATAGCATATGAAACTGTTAGAAAGGACTTACATCTATTTGTACTGAACCAGGATGTCATCCAAGTTAGAGCATTAAGTGAAAACAGCTAGCTGTGGAATAACATATAAAATATAGCTCCATCCTTGTAATATGAATACAAATGTATTCATTAAGTATACTGGAATTTTTTAAGAAACAAGTCTCGAACAACATTTACTGAATTTTTCTCAGCTGTTCTCTCAAGGGTGGGATCATGAGGGACTTTCGCTTTTTATTTATTCATTGCTGTACAATTTGTTATAAGTATGTATCACTTTATGTAATCAGACAAATTATACTTTTTAATAAAACCTACAAGTTTTGAATAGGTTGCCCTGAACTTGAATCCTAGCCCTGCCAATTTCTACATGTGTAAATTCTGGTAAATTACTTAACTCTCTGAGTCTATTTCTCTCGTCCAAAGTTAAGAATAATTGTGCCTTCCTTGCCTCACAATATTAAGGTACTGGTAGTTGTAGCAATTATTCAAGGACTTCCTAAATCCTGGCCTGAAGCTGAGCTGGGTGGCCTTCATGTATACACCATAACATCAATAGTAGAAAAAAGCAATTTACCAAAAAGCTATAGACCTTTAGGAACACAGAGTTGGAGAACCCTACTGCATAAACCCTTGAAAGTCAGTCCTGCCAAATTCTGGGCCCCAAGTCCTCACCCTTGTTTCTTTCTGCCTTTATGGTGACAAACCAGCCTGCTTCACCCACCTGTTCCTTGATCCTCTGTTTCTGAACAAGGTACTGTGTGTCTCTAGCTCAGGTGTGCCCTTGTTTGCATCCAGTTAGTCCCCCGCTCAAAAACTGCACCATAGTAACTCAGCGCCTGCCAGAAGAGGTCTAAACCCTCGCCAGCCCTTCAGTGCCCTCTGTTATCTGAGCCTTTCCCCTTCTCTGTGTCTTCCACTACTCACTAATGTCTTCTCTTACTTTCCTTTGATCAAATCCATCTCTGCCCTATCCAAACATCTGTCACTCAGAAGAATGTACATTATCTCTAAAAATTCCCACCAACCCTGTGGTTTCCTGATTCCACCCATCAAAAAATAGATCATATTAAGACTAGGAAAGGCAATATATCGTACCTTTATGAGAACTCCAAGGCAGCACTGACATATATGTTATTACATGAAACTGTCTATCGAAATCAGGAGAAATAAATGTTCAAAACATAAACGTAGAAGAAAGAATTTGAATATAAGATTAGATTTAGCTCTTAAGCAGATTCTTCTCAAAAGGGTGGTTTACTGAGCACCTGCATCAGAATCTCCTGAGAAGATTGTTAAAAGGAAGGCTGCTGGGTGCAGTGGCTCATGCCTGTGATCCCAGTACTCTGAGTGGCTGAGGTGGAAAGATCACTTGAGCCCAGAAATTCAAGATCAGCCTGGGCAACATGGTGAAACCTCGTCTCTACCAAAAAAAAAAATTAAAAATAGCTAGGTGTGGCAGCACGCACCTGTAGTCCCAGCTACTTAGAAGGCTAATCGCTTGAACCCACGAGGTCAAGGCTGCAGTGAGCTATGATCACGCCATTGCATTCCAGCCTGGGTGACAGACCACGACCCTTGTTTTAAAAAGATATAAAGGAAGGCTGCCAGGCTCCACCCAAACCTTTTGAATAATCATCTCTAGGGGTGGGATGGAGGACATTTTCTTATTTTGAGCCTAGTTTGAGAATCACTGCCCTAGTTACCTAAGTTATTCAGTAATATTATACTTGACAAAAGAAAAATAACTATGTGTGCCATAAGAATATGATAGTTATATTTCTTTCAAGATCCACATTTTAATTTATTAAATTTTTCATGAATTGAAAAAAAACAAAGTTCTACACCCACCAATGATTTTGAGTGATTTTCATCTTATTTATCAATTTATTTATTTAGCTTAAGTACTTTATAGATTAAGTAAGCAGTTTCTTTGCCCAGGTTAACAGGAACATTAGCATAGGAAGGGCATATTTCAGGCCTCTCTTTCCCAATCTCGTTCCATCCACCATGTCCATTTGTTCCTATAGTTAAAGAAAACTTATCTTGTGGAACAATTTATAAACCAACCTTTCAAGGACAAAACAGATTGGGGAAAAAAAGCCAGAGTCAACCCACCAGAAGACCGAAGCATGAGCCCAAAGGCAGAACAGCCTCTCTGTATTTCTAGTGTTAAATGATACAGTTGTAGTGACAGGATAAATAGAATCACAGGGTCCTCAGATGAGCCAAATTTAGCCATAATCATCATTCCTGGCTATAGTTTTCCCTACACTTTTAATTAAAGGTGCATAGCTGATTAGTGCACTAGCAGGCAAGTTTGAAATGTAACACTCTAAAGGGGAACCTGCACCTGAGCCTGTCTCTGAACACAGCCAAATGCAAAACAGGCAGGCAGTGTTCACAGGGAGCTAAAAAGGGTTAAAAATGAGTCACCACTGGCCTCCTGTTTCTAAATTAACCCAGAGAAGCATCAAATCACACAATTAAAATGAATAATTCCTGATGGGCCTCTTAACAGTTATCTCTTGCTCGAGCTTTTGCTGAATCTGGTTTAGTTACTGTGATGCCACTATACCTAAGCATTGCAGCCGTTTAAAAAAAAAAAGCCAAATTCACTAAATCTCAAATTCTTTCATCTTTAATCAAATTTAAACTCATGAAATTTAAAATGTTTCTTTAAAAAGAATTGAACTTTTGCCAAATAATATAATATGTAACTTACAAAAAAAGTAAATCAAAGGATGCAGAGTATATTTTTAAGGGTGAGATTTCAAAATTTCCCACAACAAAATTATTAGTGTTTTATACTTGCATGCTGGGTACCAAGGATACTGACTGGGGCAAGAAAAGTGGGGGCTTGCCCTCACAGCACTTCAGGGTTCCAACCATCTCCAAAGTAAATCTATCATCTTCAATGTAAAATTAGTACCCAGATGATTGCTAGTTTTCCTTGACGTTTTGGTATTTTGTAAGTAATGCTTTTTATTAAGTTCTTTATTAAGAAGTGTTCCAATTTGCGTTTTCACCTATGCTTTTAAAAATTGTTTATTTTGTTTTTGTTTTGTGTAACACTGTTGACATACACAACACATATATCTCTCCTTCTACTCAATGATTTTTTGCTGGAGGCAAATTCAACTTTATACAAGACCAAGAAAAGTTTCACTTACTTAGAACAACACAATACTAGCTATAGATTTCTGAGAGTTATGAGAACATATATTTATAAGAATTAATGCAATAAAGTCAAAATACTGGAATCAGTGATGGCAGATTCCATCCTAAAGCTCTGAAGGAGTTAAGAATTGCTTATTCTTCACTGCCACAGGAGTCTTCCCACCTATAAATAAAATCTGTCTTCTTATAATTAGACATAATTACTTCAACAAGTCAAAGAACAACTAAAATTTGCTTTGCCATTACTCTATAAAATATTCTGAATAAGCTGAATTAAAAGGTGGTTAGAAATGTCATTATCACTCCACCACAGCTCACAATGGGAGATACCTGAGACTCTGGGAGTATGGAGGGAAGTGGATGGCATAGAAGTTTTTCAGAATACTAAAGCTTGCCCCAGAATCTGATATATTATATGAGGGAGGCATAAGAAGCCTTGAGTATAAGGAGAGACATAAGTATTGTATATGCCAACTGTGTTAGGGTAAAGACCCAGAAAATAATCCATTTTTAAAGCATATATGAAAACACAAATTGGAGCACTTCTTAATAAAGAACTTAATAAAAACATTACTTACAAAATACGAAAACATCAAGGAAAAACAGTTATAATCTGGCTACTAATTCTACATTGGAGATGGCAGATCTACATTAGAGAGGACTGGAACACTGAAGCTCCATGAGGACAAGCCCCTACTTTTCTTGCTCTAATCAGTATCCCCAGCACCTGGCATGCAGTATAGGAGACAGGGATCCATACAAGTTAGGAAAATAGGTGTTGGAGTCATATTGCCTGGGTTTGACGGCCAGCTCTATCATTTACCAGCCTATGATGCTGAGCAATTCACATAGCTCATTTGCACATTTTTTAATCTGCAAAATGGTACTTAGGCATAAGGTTGTTTAAAGAATAGTAACAAGAATAACAACGAACACATATAGCACTTAATTTTGTGCCAGACATTGTTCTAAACACTTTGCATTTACAGCTATTTATTTAATACTCCCTAAAACCTTCTGAGATAGAAACTAACGTTTCAATTGAAAAGCAAGGAAACTGAGACTCACAGAAGTTAGTAACTTGTCCAAGGATACACTACTAGTACGTGGGGAAAAAGTATCCTGTTTCCAACCACTCCATCATCATTGAGATAAACTTGTGTTAAGGCTTAGTACAGTGCCTGGCATATAGCACATCTTCAATAACTAACAGCTATTAATAAATATTTGTCAAATGTTTGCAAGATTCTGAGGTTACACCAGGGCTCCGCAGGAAAGAATGCTGTAATCCACTGGTGATGTCTCTGTGGGTGTGGAAGGTATTAGTGATCACACTTGTGCCACAGGTTTTCAATCTCTTTCACATAAAAGAATCCTGATATCTGCCTAAGGTTTTCTTTTCTCCATCTCAATGGGATCTGAGATCAGGCTGTCATCATCAGACACTGGATTATTGCCTTCACTCCCTAATACTAATCCACTCTCCACCCAACTGCCAAAGTGTTCTTCTGACAACATGCTTTCCTCACTTGCTCCCTTTCAAGGAACCTACAATTGGCTACCACCTCAAATCAAAATTCCACCCCCACCTTTCAAGGGCCTTAATATGACATGGAGGAAACCCGCTTTTCACTTCCGTTCAAGTGCTCAAGAGCCTACTTGTCAAATAAATACTTGGTAGGAATGGCCACTTTTCATTATGCAGAGAATAGCTGTGTTTGTGCTACTTCAGAACAGTGATAAGCAGTTTTTTATTTTACATAATATTTTACTTTTATGTATTTATCTTTGGACATAGCCCAATTTTTTAAAATAAATTGAGAATCTCATTTGACTTTCATTCAGAATGAAACAAGCTTGATCAGAGAAGGACATAAAAGGAAGAATTTCAGGAATAAAATTTGCATTATTATTACCCACTAGAAAGTTAATATCCAGGTAAATTTCAGATAGCTTTCTAATCTGTCATCCTGAAAGTGGAACCTGAATAACTGGGAGACTTTCTAATGACAGGAGATGGAAAGTCAGAACTAAAACAAAAACAAAAAAAAGGAGTCATAACATCCTTAATATTCAAGACAATGCACCCATTTCCAAAAGAGTACCTTGAAAGGTTAACTACAGCAAATCAAGGCATAAGAACTACTGGTGTTTATATCAAGGGACTTCTTTTAATAAACACAAGTTACTAAGCAACCACCAGTCAAATTAATGTCTCTAAGCCAACCACATCAATGGAAAAAAATAACACGGATTTAATTTAAAAGTTAGAGCATCAAACAATATGTGTTTTGAAGACTCAGCAGTATGACAAATATTAAATTGGCCTGTCCACTTGACATGCAGAGATGGAAGATTGTACTAGACGTTAATCTGATTTGCTTAGAAATGCAAATAATTTCTGACAAAAGCCACATCCAGATGTAGCTACATCCAGATTATTCCTGAGTTGAACATTCTGATGTCAACTCAGGATTTCTGAATGTACATTCACACGTTCAATTGGACAGTTCACATGTTCAGATAGGTGGAATAAGCAAGTCAACAGGTACCAATAGTATTTTTTGTTGGTTTTTGTTTTGTTTTAGAGTTTTGTTTTTGTTTTGTTTTGATTTTGTTACTGTTTCTTCAATCGAGGATGTTGGCCTTCTTAGTTGATTATATGAACTGGGATTCAATTTGATGAAATGTTTGGTGATTCATATAAAGTTATGATTTAAAAAATAGCAGAAGAGGTGATGTAGTAAAAAAGGATGAGTTCATGTCCTCTGTAGGGACACGGATGAAGCTGGAAACCATCATTCTCAGCAAACTATCGCAAGGGCAAAAAACCAAACACCGCATGTTCTCACTCATAGGTGGGAATTGAACAACAAGAACACTTGGACACAGGAAGGGGAACATCACACACCCGGGCCTGTCGTGGGGTGGGGGGAGGGGGGAGAGATAGCATTACAAGATATACCTAATGTAAATGACGAGTTAATGGGTGCAGCACACCAACATGGCACATGTATACATATGTAACAAACCTGCAAGTTGTGCACATGTACCCTAGAACTTAAAGTACAATAATAATAAAAAGACATTCTAAAATTTGTCATTTATTTAGCAAATATTTATCAAAGAGCTGCTATGCATCAGCCCTAAGGAATGGAAAGCTGGCTCTAATATCTTCAGGGATAACCATGAGTCATTTCCTGTAGTTTCAGTTGAAGCCATCTATAAATCTTTCATAAGGTCAAGAAAAAGATGACAGTAGTAGACAGAATCACAAATCCAGTAGATTAATTAAAATGTCTCTAATTCATAAATGTACCCACCAGGAAAGCACCTAGCACTTCCTGGACGGAATCTACATTATTTTCTCTCACATTCCTTCTACTTCTCATGTTTTGGGCAAGAATCATCAGTTTTCTTTTCTTGTAAAATGCAATCCCATTTCTTGGATTGTAGCTGTAAATTCTTACAGCTGGGAAGGGTCCTAAAGGAAGGAAATGATCAAACGGTGTTAATTAAGTCCTATGTGCTGAAAGTAAGAAGAGAGAACTATTACTAACAATTCTTTATAACTATTTTTATCAGTCCTTCTTAGGAATCAACCCCAAAGACACTATCTCCACCAGAAGCAAATCTCTCTATTTAGGACATCCTCAGGAAACTGGTTCCTTACTACTCCCTCCAAGCCTCCCACAAACCGTAAGAATCCTATTAAACAGGGCAAGAGTACCAAGAAACAGGCCTTGAAGGTTGAGATAGAGGTAAAGGACTTAGGTTATCTGCCTTATAATTTAAATTTTGGTGCTTACTTTATAGGTGAGGATAAGAAAACAAGTTTCTTCTTGAAATTCCCAAGAACCAGTTGCTACATAAATTACAGCCAAAGTATACGCAAAAGCAGATTCTTAGTGGCAATTTGCTGTATCTGTGTCTGAACAGAAAACAATCAGCCAATTCATTTTCCAGGTAGATTCCAATAACATTTTATGCCTTTGAATGGAGAAGCTCTCATGGTGCAAATGGTAAACAAAAAGAGCCTACTGCTCAGCGACACATTAACTTGTATTAAAAATAAAGATATGTATAGTGTAGCTACACAATGCCCACTATAATCCAGTGGCAGAGTATATTTTTGAAGTACAATGTAGCATCCATCCTGAAAACACAAAATTTCCAATGGAAACAAGGTCGGGATAAAAACAAAACACGGTGGCTTAATTTCTGTGTAAAACAACCGTCAAAACCCACCCTCAAAAAAATTGACACGAACAATCAAACATTCAGGTATAATTTATCTGCTGGAACAAATCTACGTTATTGACCTTGACAGGGCCTTAAATCATGAGACCATAAACAAGCATCCTAGTGATATCTATTATGTCTTCGGAAATAGCTTAAAATCCAGGACTTCATGTTATTGTCAGTAATGAGCAAGATGTTTTGAAAGCAGTGTGCTCACTGGGGCTTACTTTGAAAGCTGTCTTTTTTACTTACTACCGAACACTGATTTCCAGGAAGCAAGCCTTACCCCACCCCACTTCCCAGGCACTTGATTTTTTTTTTCAAACCTCTAGATTGGGTTCCGTTTCCTGAATTACTTATTCCTTACATAAATTTTCTTTTAAACTTCAGCAATTATGGCACCTTAGGCTCTGGGGGTATCAGCAGCGTGGGTTGTTTTAGAGAAAGTTCTGAAAAAAATATGTTTTGGAGACATTCCATTTCTTTGTGCATCTCACTGGGGGCTTTCGGTGAAAGCTTTAAGTTATTCAGGTGAGGGGCAATGTCTTAGTCGCTCATAAACGGCATAAAAATAACATCATCTGGAAAGGCATGGCACCTGCTCGGCCGGGGTAAAGGTCCGTTTTTCTAACCCTCGCCCCTCCCTCCTCCACACCGCGCCGCTAGAGACAGTGCAGTGGTCTCTCCCAAGGTCGACATCATCTCCAAGGCTGCAACCCAGGGCTGAACCAAAAAAACAGGCGCACCCACGTATAGGTCACGGCCAGAGTCCCGCCCTGCCACCAGCAGCCAGGGCTTCCTGCCTCCCTATCAAGGTGAAACTAACCCAGAGGGCCCAGCGGAGGGGCGCATGCAGGCGGCGCCGATGGAGGCGGCCGATTGCATGACTGGCAGGAAGGAAGCGATCAGCCGCCAAAGTGCATTTTTTCCTCCCCTAGAGCCAGCCCGGGACCGGACGCTGCCAGCGGAAGGGCCGGCGCGCGCCAGGCCACGAGGCAGACGCACCCGCCGTGCGCACTTCCCCGTCCGGTGCGCGCTCTCACTCACGCGCGCGCGCCGCTACTCACTAGCAACCCTCGGTGTCCGCAGCCCGTGTGGGACGGCGACTGCGACGGCTGCCCCCGTGCCTGCCGTGTGGCCTTGGCATCCGTCCGGCTGCTGCAACCCGGGCCGCGGTGGCTTTTGCTGGAAGGCGTTGCAGCGGGGTGATACCGGCACCCGGCGACGAGGCGTCCGCTCGTTTGCCTCGGCCGTGCCTCCTCCCCCTTCTCGTCTGCCGACAGATGGAGCTTTGCTGGTTCCAGTCGCGCGGGCTCCGTGCGTCGTTCTCCTCCTCGCTGTCGGACACCCCAGCGCAGTGGACGAACAGCGTCCTCGCAAGCCCACGCGCAGGCCGGCCGACCCCGAACCTGCAGCAACCGTCCCTGCTGCCGCTGCTGCAGGAAAATAAATTGTCACTGCGATGGTCCCGGCCTCCCCTGCCCCGGCCCCTGGGTGCCGCCTCCGCCTCTGCCTCCGCCCCCTCCTCTGTGGCGGCGGCGGCGGCTTCCCGCATTCTGCAGAAAAAGCTCGCAGGTGGAAGGAAGCAGGGCCCCTGCGGATGGCCTAGAGCCCGAGTGAAGCGGTTGGGTGCGACTTTCGCATCTGAAACCCTGCACGTCTTCTCCCCAGACCGGAACCACCTAAACTCCCTTTTGCTCCACCATCAATTTCACCGAGATAGACAGGAGTGGTGCCTTTTAAGACTGCACAGTACACAAGCCTTGATGCAGCTGACCGTTAAACTGTCACTGGAGTCTGGGGAAGGATAGGGTTTTGGTGAAAATCCCACTTATACTTCATGTTAGGATTCCCTTTTTGATATTTATCCACAACTGGCTACGTCCACTATTAAGCATCTTAGCTCTTCCCCCTACCCCCAATTTGTGTGTACTTGGAAAATACGAAGTATTAGAATATCTCCTGGATGTTATGTTACTATCACGTGTGGTGTTCTTACTACAGTTCTGGCACTGTGTCAGGCAGTCGGTACACAAAATCTTACTCCATCTGCCACAACCCTGTATATAAAAGGGACTCATTTTTTTGTTTTTGTTTTTGTTTTTTCCATGAACGAGAGACAGAGAAGTAAAATAATTTATCCCAGGTTACTCACCTAGAAAGCAGTAGAAGCTAAAATTTAAACTCTGATCCAACACTGAAAGCTGTTTCTATTGGCTTCACAGGTTCTATTAACTGATAAACATTTTATGGAGACTGCTGCTGCTGGATGAAATAGAGTCGCTTTTCTTGAGCTTGGTTGGGAGCTTACTTCCAAGTGAGAGAAATGGCTGCAGAGTGGGGTGGGGAAACACTGGCTTTTCTTAGTTAGCCTTTCCTCTGGAAACCAAAATTCTAGCCCTGGCTCAGCCACCAACTAAGTTATTTGGTCTCAGGCATTTCACCTTCTTAAGCCTCATCTCCCTGGATTCTTTTTTTTAAATTTTAAATGAAGAGTTTGATTGTTGGAGGCAGCCTGCAGCCTTGATTTTTAAGAAGCAACAGTGTTGTTTTGCTTAGTTTGAAGTTGGTTCCAAATGTTGAAGTTAGGAAATTTCACAGAAATTCAGACTTTTCACATTTTCTGTAAAATCGTAACATCAGACATTTGGTCCATGGCGAGTTCTAGCAACCATCAGCTGAAGCTGAATAGCAGGTGTCACCTTTAGACTGTGAAGACACTCTTCAGTTTTCCACAGTCCCCACCACTCCCATACACCCCCACCTCACTGACATTTGAGAATATGGTAGGCATTTGAGTTTGCAGTATTGAACCAGATAATCTCATGACCTACTGGACAATTTAAAATTCAGTGGTAATTAAGAAGGTTAGCCAGATTCCTAAAAAGCATTATGAAACAAAAAATTCCACATACGTATTTAGAGTGGTCATTGATCATGGTCTTGCTATCTAGCATCCAAATTCTCATAAAAGCCAAAATGGCCCAATACCCATCGTCCCCTGCTCCCCGGCGGCTAGAGTACCATTTTGTGACCCAACATCAGCCTCAGAGACTCCTGTACAGTTATTTGAATCTGGATTATGTGTTTCAAGAAGAAACATTTTAGAAATGTCTCCATTATCTGTGAAGTGGGTTTTGTGTTCAGGGACAGTAGTGCCAGAGGTAACACTGCGGCAATGTCAGTGGTGTCCTAAGTGAGCTATTTGAATGGTGTGATGACCCACCTGTTCTAATTTCAGCTGCTAAGCTTCCCTTCCTGTGTAAGGAGCCTTATTTGCCAAACTTCCTGCCTCTTTGGTATGCTACTTAATGACTTTCCAATATATTTCTCTTCTGATTCAGTCAGCCAGAGATGATTTCAGTGTCGTGACCAAGAACTCTGATATAGCAACTTTAGGTGTGATTTAAGTTATTTCCCTTTTATTAATTGAGTTAATGAAGAGCAAGCACCAGTGTATTTATACAACTTTTATCTTAGAGAATTTTTAAGTGACCTATAGTTTTACTTGCATTTTTAAAGATTCAATCTCAATAGTAATTTAAAATCCAGATTTCTTTTTGCTCCAAAACCTTTGTTTCTCTTATTTTTGAGACAATTTTACCCTACTAAACCTTGAATGAAGATTTCAAATCTATATGCAAATACACATAAGCACTATTATTTTGCAGATGAGAAAATGAGGGCTCAAGTTACAGAATACATGAAGGCAGAGCAGTGAGGAAATCCTGGGCTATTTTCTGATATGGTAGAACAGGGTTTCGGACCTCCTGAATTCAGCAAGGGTATAATTTGCAAGTAATTACTCCCTTGAAAATCAGAGTTCACCACACTTGTAGTGAAATTCATTCCTGATAGTGCCTACTGGGTTCCACTCCAGTACTGGAAGCTGGACTGGAGACAGTGACCATGTTCCTTCACGGATCCTCAGTAGTGTGCACAGGGGAAGCCTGCTTTCTGAGGGAGCTGAGCTTTCTGTGCTTGTATCTAGATCTTCACAGTGGCACGACATAACTTCTCAGAGAGCAGCATGCCACCATTCAGTGATTTTAGGGAGGAAATCAAGTGTCACTGTAGTGTCTGCTGAAGTGTGATGCCTGCTTCTTAGGGAAGCCAATAACTCACTGGAAGCAGGTCTTCATACCCACAGGTGGATTGAAACTAGGGTTTACTCAGCCAACAGGGACTGGCCGAGCGCCTGGAAGGTCTAACAGGTGACCATCCTGTTGTTTTATGGCAACATGTGGGATTTCCCGTCCCTTACATTTTTAAAGGGATGTCGCAGAGCAGAACATCCAAAGTGTAAGTGGTGACCTGGACAACGATGTGCAGTTTTCCATACATCTCATGAAATCTGGCCACAAAGACAAGCGCATCTTTCCCTTTTTCCCTCACTTTGGCCAGCAGTTCCTCTGAGAACTCACGTCTTTCAACGAATCTTGATACATTTCCTTCTGCAACGCTCTTCAGTATCTCCATCACAGTTGCTAACATATTTGACTGGATATGGATGATTGTGTTTAAATTAGTAAACTTTATGCTTTCTGGATTCATGATGTGAGAAAAAAATGGACATAGCTTTTGCCACCTGGTTCTGACGTCACAGGAAACAGGATGCTCTCCTGGAGAGAACTCCTTTGATTAGGGCTTCTTTTCTTAATGTAGTACAGACTTTGAAAGATTCAGAGCTATTCAGTCTGTAGCCAATTGCAAAATCAAGAACATAGGTATTCTGGTGAACTTTCCATCTGGGTTTTTCATCTCTGTCAATATTTCCAAAGCACTTATATATTTGCTTTTGATAAATAACATAACCATCAAAACAGTAAATTGTGTGGAGTCTGAGAACCGTTGTAAATACTCATCTTTCCTGAGCTCCATTGCAGATTCCTCAAGATTCAAGTCGTAACACAGTCTTATGAAAAGTGGTCCAAACTTAAATTCCGCCAAAGTGACATTTTTGTTTTCTGTATGGTACTTGCAATTGATGTTTTTAGCCAGTTCCACATGGTCCCAGGACTCACGCAAATGAAGTAGGGTTCTCAACTTCCCCTTCAAGATGAGCTTGTTCTAGTTCAATTTCTCTTCCAAGTTTCTAAAATAGATTTCTTTGGTGCCAGGAAGATTATATTCAACAGCCACCTTCTTATGCTGAAATTCTTTTAATTTCATAATATTATCTGTAAGTAGATATCTTTTTGCTCCAAGAGGACAGTGGCAGCAGGTGGAGCCGGAGCCTCTCATCCCGGGATACACTGAAATCTGCAGTGCTGGCAGAAGAGCTCATCTGGAGGACCAAAATGCCGCAGCCATACTGTCTCAGACTATACCAACTCCAGACTTTTTTAAAAGATAGGATTTTTTTTTCTCTTACCAGTAATATTAACAAATGTTGCTTATCAATAAACATTTCTTCATTTCTGGTGAGGGTCCAATGAAATCAGCCCTCTTATCTGGTGGTGTGATTCTGTTACAGTGCTGGAAAGGAATTCGTCAGTGTGTCAAGGAACATTCTAAAATGTACTCTTCCCATCGCCTACAGTAATTCCACTTCTAAGAAGCAATTTATCCTAAGGAAATCTGAAATAAAGAATAAGATTCCTCCACTGAGATATTTATCACCAACTTTGGGTATTAAAATTATGTTTATGATGGACTTTTAATGATGTTGAAATTGCTTATGATACAATGTTAAGCAAATGACACAAAATTGCATGCATATATATCTCAAGTAGGTAAATCTTAAATAGATAAGAATACAGGAGGAAATCCAGAAGAAATTATTTAAATGGCCTCCTAGAGATTGGTTATGGGCAATTATGGTTGACTTCTTTATACTATAATTTTAATTTTTCTATAAAGGACATGCTTTCCTTTTATTTTGGAAGAAAAAACATTTAGTAAGTAAAAAATAAACAGTCCTGGCGTGGTGACTTATGCCTGTAATCCTAGCCCTTTGGGTGGCTGAGGTGGGTGGATCACGTGAGCCCAGGAATTCAAGACCAGCCTCTACCAAAAATACAAAAAATTAGCCAGGTATGGTGGTGCACACCTGTAGTCCCAGCTACTCAGGAGGCAGACGTAGGGGAATCACCTGAGCCTGGGAGGTTGAGGCTGCCATGAGCTGTGATACTGCCACTGGGCTCTAGCCTGGGCAAAAGAATGAGACCCTGTCTCCAAAAATAAAAAATTGAAAAAAAAAAGAAAACAGATTTGGCAGCCAGATAAATATGAAGTGGAATCTGCCACAGTACCTCTCATTCATGATGGGTACAATATAAATATTTGAGAAAAGGACAAAGGTAAGAATAAAGAAGAGAGGAAGGAAGGAAAGGCACATTATTTCATAAAGAAGAGTGATGAATTGAGTGATTGTGTCTCCCCTGTCATTTGCTTAGTTTATGCCATACATGGAAATAGGCCATTACATTCTAAATTGGTTCATTAACTAATGCTGCATTTGAGCATTTCCCAACTGATGACAAGTGACAAGACATTAATGCCTTTCTCACTGAAAGGGGAATATGGAGCCAGCACTCAGATTTTTTTCTGTTCTACAACGTCAGAGCTAGATCTGTTCTGAGAAGCTACCATAGCCTCAAAGTGTTGGTATTCAAGACAAAGAGGACCTTTCCTGCCTCTGACTGGTCTTAATATGGAGGTCTGTCACTCTATCTTTAAGGTACCCCAAAGGCCATGAGCTTGGAGTAATCTCTCGTCTCCCCATCTGGCAATGCCCTACTAGGATCTTATTTCTTGGAACTGATGATACAAAAAGAGAATATTTAGTGTTGAATTTACCTTAATCAGGAGATTAAAACTATTTTCATATACTGTACTGGAATCGTTTGGTGTATGCACACAAAGTGGTGGTTCTCATTGTTCTTGCTGACACCAGATAGGCTGGAGTCCTTGTTCTTTGTTTTAAATTTAGAATTTCCTGGCTCTGGATTATCTCTAAAGACAAAGCATCCAGGGAAAGAAAAGAACTAAGACTCAAATGATTCTATTGGAAAAAAATATCCTTCTCAGAGATTATTATGCACTTTAAAGTATGTGCCTCAGAAATTGTTATATTACTGAAAACACATATTTTTAAAATTCTGGCTTTGTTATTGTTTTTACCAGTAGTTCTCAAAATATGGCTTAGGGATCCCTGACAGCCTGTAAGATCAAAACTATTTAAAAAAAAAAAAACACAAACACATTATTTGGCTTTTTCACTGTCATTCTCATGGATTTGCAGTGGGGTGTGTCAGCTACACGTATGATATCACCACAACTAGAATGCAAATGCAGATAGGAGAATCCAGTCATCTCTTAAGCCAGACTCAAAATATATTTGTAAAAATAGAAAGCAATGACAGTTTTCTCACTAATTTTTGTTTCGTTTTGGGAAATAAATTGTAATAAAAATGTGAATATTTATTTAGTTTAACGACATTAATTTACTATTTTTAAATAAATTAATAAAATATGTTTAAAGTTTTTGCTTTATTTTTCAATGCAGTAAACATGGGTAGATATAACCCACAGAAACAAAAGCTCTCTGGAATCCTCAATCATTTTTAAAGATAGTTTTTAAAAACATAAAAAAAACGTTTAGGCCAAAACGTTTGAGAAACACTGGTCTATGCTATTAAAGAGTAATAAGTTCCAAATAACCTATTTTTTTATTTGAGGAATTATAACTATGGTAATTTAGCCCGTGTCATTAAATGCAGGAAGCAACTCAATTGCTCCAAAACTGGAAATGGCAGGCACAGTTAATTTTTTCCACTCATGTGATTTATTTTGGTGCTTTCTTCCTGTTACTTTAAACTGAGACAATTTTGTATCCATTATGTCCCCATATCCAGATACTGAGTGAGGTTTGGGAAATACATGGAATCTTTTCCTCTGCTGCCATTTGCAAATTATCCTGGACCTAAGCTACCTGAGCTTATTTTTTCCCATTTGAAAACGGGGAATAATGGCTCTGGATTGCTCTTAAGGTAGTTATGAAGGAAGTGAAAAAGCATTCTGAAAAATTATGTGCTTTGCAGATATTAATATAAGGCTTACTACTAGTAAGCATTTCAATATACAGGCAGACATTTGATGAAAAATGTAAATTCTTTTTTCTGCTGATATTATTTAACCCCTTCGATTTAGGTACATAAGGCATTGGTAAATGTGGACCAAATATTAATAGTGTTTGGGGTGTTAGATTTTTTTAAAATACCTTTTTTGCAGGCTGATTTACAAATGTAAAATATATGTTTACAAGGGCAGAAAGGTGGAAGGAGACCTGGCGGGAGGTCATAGAACAGCATCTGATCCCCACAATCAAAATATATAAATATACTCTGTAGAAATTGCATCTCCCCTGGGGCTGCTCCGGTGCAACAGAAATCCTTCCATCATAGACTTTTGCTGTTATTTAACAGCTATACAGTAGGTTTGAGCAGCTTCCTTTTAAAAGAAAAGTGGTAGATATACAAGATGGCACTGTATCGGTATTTAAATTTCCTTTGGTCAGGAAAAAAAAATCTGTTTAAAGAAAAATGTGACCACTGGATATTTTACTGGAGTAAATAATGCTATCTTAAAATGCAACTCTTAAATTTATCTATGGCTATATCAGCAAAGACATGACCTTTCCAAGGACAAATATTAAAAATTGCAAATCCCTAAGTACATATTTGGGCATGTGCTTCTGGGCTTAACACTCAGGCTCATAATGCTGTAACACTATGTCTTAGTCTGTTCAGGCTGCAATAACAAAATGTCACAGACTGATTGGTTTAAACAACAGAAATCTGTTTCTCACAGTTCTGGAGACAGAGAAGTCCAAGGTCAAGGTACCTGCTGATTCAGTCCTGGTAAAGGTCCTATTCCCGGCTTGCAGATTGCTGCCTTCTAGCTATGCCCTCATAAGGCTGAGAGCGAGATCTCTGTAAGGTCAGCAGTCCTATCAGATTGGTGCCTACCCGTATGACTTCATTTAACCTTAATTACCTCCTAAAAACCCTTTATCTAAATACAGTCACATTGGGGGCTAGAACTTTCACATATGAATTTTGGTAGGTTACCTGTTATTTGCCATTTGAAAGTAAGTATAAAATAGACCTTGGATGAAGGCACATAGTTTCATACCAGTCTCTGAGGAACTACAGCATTACAAAGGAGTTGTAATCATGGATTGGTCATTTTATACATTAATTTATTCAATTTTTCTGATTAAATGCCAAACTTTGTCATCATAATTCACTCTGTCATAATATATTATTTATATTTTCAGAGGCTTGAGTGAACACAAAGAAATGCATGCCCCTCTCCAAAAAGAGAAGGAGAATTTCTAATAAGTTGTTGATACTGTCTTTCTTTGACTTAATAATTTTATTTTAATCAGAGAAACTGCTATCATTCTTTGAGGTGGAAAACGGTGCCCTCTGAGCAAGAAGAACCTTCGAGTTTTAGTATCAGAAGGTATCAGAAATATCATTTAGTCCAATTTCCTTACTTTATAAAAGAGGAAACAGATCTTGAAAGTGCCAATAACTTATCCAAGTCATTGAAGACTGTACTACATCTAGTTATCTGTTCCATTCTGATCAGGAAACATGATTAACTTGCTACTACCTAGGTTTCTTAAAGATGGATTAAAGACTTAAACATAAGACCTAAAACCATAAAAACCCTAGAAGAAAACCTAGGCAATACCATTCAGGACATAGGCATGGGCAAAGACTTCATGACTAAAACACCAAAGGCAATGGCAACAAAAGCCAAAATAGACAAATGGGATCTAATTAAACTAAAGAGAGAGCTTCTGCACAGCAAAAGAAACTATCATCAGAGCGAACAGACAACCTACAGAATGGGAGAAAATTTTTGCAATCTATCCAACTGACAAAGGGCTAATATGCAGAATCTAGAAAGAACTTAAACAAATTTACAAGAAAAAAAAACCCCCATCAAAAAGTGGGCAAAGGATATGAACAGACACTTTTCAAAAGAACACATTTATGCAGCCAACAAACGTGAAAAAAACTTCATCATCACTGGTCATTCAAGAAATTCAAATCAAAACCACAATGAGATACCATCTCACACCAGTTAGAATGGTGATTATTAAAAAGTCTGGAAACAATAGATGCTGGAAACAATAGATGCTGGAGAAATAGGAATGCTTTTACACTGTTGGTGGTAGTGTAAATTAATTCAACCATTGTGGATGACAGTGTGGCAATTCTTCAAGGATCTAGAACTAGAAATACCATTTGACCTGGCAATCTAATTACTGGGTATATATCCAAAGGATAATAAATCATTCTACTTCAAAGACACATGTACAAGTATGCTTATTGCAGCACTATTCACAATAGCAAAGGCATGGAACCAACCCAAATGCCCATCAATGATAGACTGGATAAAGAAAACTTAGCATATATACAGCATGGAATACTATGCAGCCATAAAAAATGAGTTCATGTCCTTTGCAGGGACATGGATGAAGCTGGAAACCATCATTCTTAGCAAACTAACACAGGAAGGGAAAACCAAACACCGCATGTTCTCACTCATAAGTGGGAGTTGAACCATGAGAACATATGGGCACAGGAAGGGGAACATCATACACGGGGGCGTGACAGGGGGAGGGGAGCAAGGGGAGGGATAACATTAGGATAAATACCTAATGTAGATGACAGGCTGTTGGGTGCGGCAAACCACCATGGCACGTGTATATCTATGTAACAAACTTGCACGTTCTGCACATGTATCCCAGAACTTAAAGTATATATATAAAAAATAAATTCGATAGGCACCTGTGTTCAACCAAACAGCCATTATTGGCCCCAAGACAGTTGAATTTTAGGTCATCAGGTGTGATCTTTAGAAAATTAAGGTTGAGTCGATGACCCTTTACACTCTCTTGATCCAAAATGTTCTTCTCTACTTGGATTATTGGAACCATGAGCACAAGCCACTTTGGCAGAAAGTGAAGCTATTTACTCCAATGGTTAAGAGAAAAAGCTCTGGAACCAGACAGACCTGGGAAGCTTAGTTTGCCACTTTGCAGTTTTGTGGCCTTTGAGCCAGTAAATTAATTTCTGTTTCCTCATCTATACGACAGGGAGAATAATCCTAATTTAAAGAAAGTTTGTAAATATTCGTGAGCTGGTCTACTAAAGTGCTTAGCCTGTGTGGATACCCAATAAATTATCATCATCATGGTTAGTAGTAAAAGACAATTCTCAATTAGGAGGTAGTAGTTAAGGCTGAAACAGATGAAGAGACATCCCTGAGCTATCCTGTAAGTTCATTAATTCACACACACAGCAATAGGAAGTTGTGTGTGGTGGGGGAAGCAAAATCTGTCTTTGTATTTACAGGGCATTTAACATGCAAATATCCAAGCTTACTTTTCTGGACAATGATGCACTTTACTTAAGTATTTAGTTTCTGTTTCAGCCCTGATGTCAGGGCCAAAAAGAGACATTTGCAATGCAGGCTAGGAGACAAAGGAAACAAAATGCATCTCTTAGCACATGTTTCATTAAGATTTGATACTAGCTTGATTAAAATCTATATTGACTTAGCCTAAGGAAGCTTTTGCAACATAAATAACTTCCTCTAGCATTATCTCAGTGCCTGAAGAATGATTTGAATTCCAGAAGCTCTTGGATGATGGGGGATGGAATTACGTGTGATCTTCAGTTTCTTCTTTTTCCTTTATTTTTTGAATGGTATTATTTCTCTACTTTTCCAATATTTCTGAAAAAAATCTATTATTTGTATAATAATAAAAATTTTTAAAGTTGTAAAAGAAATACATCTTCTCTCTTAACTAATACGCCACTGTAAAAGGCCATTTTGAAAGGGGCTTCAGGCCACTGTGTTCAAGATGATTTGGAGAGGAGACAGACTCGAAGCAATCATCTGGGCTTAAGATGGTAAAACCTTAGGTCTTTCCCCAATATGTTCTCATTTTGGTCTTCCTGCTCACTGTAAAAAAAGAAAAAATATATATCATTGAAGAATAAAGATATTTAATGCTGCAGGAGACAAATCTGGTTGCTCTAAAGGATTTTCATGAGCTGATGACCTCCAGTGAGTCCTCTGATGAGGGGATCTAGGACATGCCCCTCAGGACTTGCCTTAAACTAGGTGTTCCTGACAGAGGAGGTCTAGGATGAGCCTGGGGGCTCTGGAAAAACTGCTGGGACTCACATCTGCCTCCTACACTGCCCCTTTTCTGATCAGACAAACATTTCGCCTCTCTTATCCCCAGACTTTTAGGATGCCATTTAACGAATTACCCAACCAAACTTTGAGGCAAACAGCCAACTATTTACCTCTTCTTCATATAAAACTAGAATGTTTTTAAAATAGAGATCTAAAAACAGAAAAATTAAAATCATCTTGTGATCTCCCCACCCAGAAAGATCCAGCACTTTGGCTTATCTACTCTTAGATATATCTATTTATACAAACACACATACTACTCCATATGTCACTCTATGTTTATTTTACCAAATTAGTATTAGAATATACATGCTCCTTAATAACTTTTTTTCTTTTAACAAATGGAGAACATTTTCCTACATTAAAAAAAATCTTATAATCTTTACATCCAATTACATCAGCTCAACAAATTGTCACCAGATGACTTCTAAATGTCCAGCACTGAGAGATGCTACAGGAGTCCCAGTTCTGCCACTTACAAGCTCTTTATTCTTAGGTAAGTTACTGACTCTAAGTCTCAATTTCCAGATCTCTAAAATAGCAATGAACATTATATTGACTTCATTGTTTGTGGGGTGATTCATTAAGGTGATGCACTTAAGGTGCTGATCAAGGTTCCTAGCATGTAGTAAACAGTCAGTATTAAATATCACTGTTAGCATTATTTATAATATTATTGAGCTTGTCTCTACCATATCTTTCAAAGGCGTTGATCATCCTGACCCAGTAGTCCATTTTCCAGTGAAAATTCCTGTCTTCTTTTCCCTTCTTGGGGCGTTGTATAGTTTCACAGCACATTAGCCACTGTGTTGGTCTGGAAATAACCAGCCCAGTCTTCATTTACATCAGTAAAGACACATAAAATCTAACTTTACATTTGTTCGTAGCCATATACACTGTATGCCTACCATTCCATTCAAATCTAAGGAAGCCCAATTCAAAATTACTGTTAGGAAAAAATTAACAACAGACTATTCATATGAAAGCAAAAAATAAATTTGAAAACAATGTAATATCATACAATCATTTTATAAAACTTAACTTTTTTGTGATGGTTAATATTGAGTGTCAACTTGATTGGGTTGAAGGGTGCAATATGGATCCTGGGTGTGTCTGTGAGGGTATTGCCAAAGGAGATTAACATTTGAGTCAGTGGGCTGGGGAAGGCAGACCCATCCTTAATTGGGTAGGCACCATCTAATCAGCCTCCAGCGAATATAAAGCAGGCAGAAAAATATGGAGAGACCAGATGGGCCTAGCCTCCTAGCCTACATCTTTCTCCCGTGCTATGCTTTCTGCCCTCGAACATCAGACTCCAAGTTCTTCAGTTTTGGGACTCGGACTGGCTCTCCTTTCTCCTCTGCTTGCAGACATCCTGTTGTGGGAACTTGTGATCGTGTAAGTCAATACTTCATAAACTCCCATATACATATACGTGGGTGTGTGTGTGTGTGTGTGTGTGTGTGTGTATCTCCTATTAATTCTGTCCCTCTAAGAGAACCCTAATACACTTTTCTCACCACTTAGGGGGGGAAAGAGGGAGGACATCTTTGCATCTTTAGAATCATTGGCACTTAAATAACAAAAAGTGACATGCAGCTTGGTAAAACAATCAAGATGCAAATAAAATATGCATTTTAAATCAAAGCATGTGAAAATATACACAGAGAGAAATAAAATGATTGGAAAAAAATGCACATAGTTATTGATAGTGAATTTTCCCTAAATAAGTTTTTAGAATCATGTTTCTTTATTTTCCAATTAAAAAAATAAGTAAGTGTTACTTTTTTGCTTTGATTAAAATCTAGCAAATGTTATGTTTAAAAAAAAATAAGAGTACAAACAAGAATTTGTAGCATGTGGAACTCCCTCCTCCTGTTTAAATTGAGCAGTAAACCAGAAGATGATCCATAAGGCCCCTTCTGACTCTAACAGTCTATAATTCTTTAAGGGAGAGTGCAATGTGACATTTAATTAATGTAAATCATAGAAATGCGAACATAATCAAAGCAGCTTATCTTAGAAGGAAGATGATATAATATGTACAATTCACTTTGGAAAATTGCTAGAAAAATATTATTTTGTTTTACTATAAGGACGAGGCAGAACACTTTTAGATCAGAAAGTCTATATTGTGAACTTTTTGAGAAGCAATCCTTCAGGTATAACACTTTATTTTATAATCTCAGCATTGAAGTGTACGTTAATCAAGAAATATTTAAACTTAGATCATTACCCAACTAGTATAAATGTACTTGTATAAATCAAGGAACAAAAATTGTATCTCACAAGAACTGAGAAACACTATTCTAGGAAGCATTGTTGCAGAGTAAGCAACCAACAAGCAGTTACTCTCGTCAGTGGTCCTCATGAAGAAGTGTTTTTTCATATAGATTAAGATAAAATCTCTAAGATTCTAGAAACTTGCAGGTCAGGGATTTAACACTTTTAGAAATTGTATTGTTTGAAGAGTTTACCCCAGGTCCAGGCCTTCTGGATGATATAAATACCCAGTTCCTTTTTCTTTAAGATTGAACCTAGGATAGATCTTACACCTGGCTTTAGTAAATGGGAAGGCAGATGATTTACCCAATGTCTAAGAGGCTAAATTAATCAACCAAAATAAAGGACAAGAAATGGGTGTGTATAGGCATTTTCTAAGGAGAAGCAACCACTTCTTTAGTGTTTTAGACAGGGTTAATAGTTGTGAATGAAAGAAACCAAGCAGAAAATATTGGCTAGAGCTCACAAACTCCAGATGGGTCCAAGAATCAGGTTTGAAGACAATGCAGCCAGGGCCAATGATGAAAATTATGCGGCAGAACTGGTCTGGTGGATATACCACTGGCACCATTGTCAGGTTGAGTCACTAATCATTGAGCCAACACTGGTTATTGAAACCTGTCTTATGAGACAATTCTTCATTGGTATCTTGCATTTCTTCACATCTTGCAAGCAGAAGCAGAAGCAGAAGCACTGGTTTGCCTTTGTTCCAGATTAACTTTTCAAGTATGTTCATGTAGCGAAAGCCTTGGAAGATACAGTATTTTCCTCCAGAACAAAGGGCAGACATGCTTACTGCCCATTATAAAGGATTCAGGTCCCTCTTTTGTAACACAGCCATTGTTTGTTCAGGCATCTATGTGAGCCCATCCATATCTTCTCTAAAAAAAATGCAGGTCGGGGGAACAGGGTACATGCTATGTTCATGTGGCTTGATGTGCCTTGAGTAGTAGAGACTTCTGTCTATGACCCGTGGGTCTCATGTCTTCTACCAGGATTCCTTAAAATGGCAGATTAACCTGGTAGCCAATGAGTAGTGTAAAATCTCAAAACCTTCACAGTTTTTGCATCTTTCTGCTAGAATTGTTGCCATTACTGCTTTTAGAGATTAGAGGCAGACACTAGAATGGAAATGGCAGAATATCAACTTCTTCTCTTCCGAGTTTCTAATGCCATGCTCAGATGGCAGGTACTTCTAATTGTTTTACAATGTTGGACCCCAAGTCATATGTCTAAGGTGAAAAGGAATCTGAGAAGTCTATTTTTTTTTTTTTTTTTTTTTTTTTTACAATTTCCATGGCAGGAAATTCTCCAAACATAGCTTGCTTGGGACCACAGCCAAAATCATAGAAAACGTCTACTGTTAGCAGTCATTCTGTATTTTTTTAATTGATACATAATTGGAATTTGACTCTGTCAAAGGCTCATTCCAACAACAATAACAAAAATAGGTCTATAACATCCCTCAGGGAAAGGCCTTACAGTCCATGGCTCTTAGCAGAGTTGTTTGTGTCACTTGGCAAAAATACACCAGATGGCACTCTAAGTTGTAATTCTACTTCTGTTTTCTTCTAACTAAATTGAATGAAGTGTTTTCATCCCCCATAGCCTATTAATGGGAGGGCAAGTCAGTGCACATCGGAGTCCAGGAAAAGTAGGAAAAGTAGAGGGATACATCCCAGTTTTTCCTACCACGCTTCTTAAATAAGATTGCTTCCAGTGGTGCCATGGGTGATTCAGAGCTTGGATGAGGCATGTGCTAAGGGTGTCCAAGCCCTTACATAACCGTAGGTGGGACCGAGCCACTACTACCTGGGACAGCAAGAAGGTGGAAAGACTGAGGATGGGAATTCTCTTAGAGGATGGTGAGTTAGTGGGAGTGGGAAAGCAGCACTCAGGGGAGAGGGTCCTAGAAAATCACAGTTCTTGGGAACTAATTTTAATCCCATTTGTCCTGCTCGAGCTCTGTGTGTGTGTGTGTGTGTGTGTGTGTGTGTGTGTGTATTTTAAATTTGAGAGCAACATACATATAGAAACATGTACAGATCATAAAGTCAACCGATTATCCTACAGTGAATATGCCTACAAAATCACAACCCAAATCAAGAAATAGAACATTGCCAACACCCCAGAAACTCCCTAAAAGCTGTTTTCCAACTACCATCCCTTTTCATTCCTCAAAAGTAACCACTACTCTGATTTTAACATCATGCATTAGTTTGCCTCTTCTAAAACTTATCAAAATGGAATTACATCTTCTTTTGTGTCTGGCTTATTTGGTCAATATTATATTTGTGCAATTTATCTATGCTTTTGCAGGTAATAATTTTTAAAATTTTATTGCTATGTAGTATTTTATTATATGAGTGCATCAAACTTTATTTATCTGTTCCACAATTGATGGAATTGGGGTTAAGCTAACATTTGTCTACTGCAAATAATGCTACTTGAACATTTTTGTATGTCTTGATGCAGGCATGTTTATATTTTGATTGGGTAGATTCTAGGAAAATTTCTTGGTAATAGGATGTTCATGTGTAGAAATTTAGTACATACTTCCAAACAATCCAGAGTTTTGTAGCAACTTATACTCCTACCTGCACTGAAGTTAAATGTGGAAGACCAGCATGCTTCACACAAAGTAGATACTCAATACATATTTATTGACAGAATTAATACATAAAAGTAAGTAATTTGTTCTACAACAAGTGGACTCAACTCTGAGTTTAGACCATGTGCTTTTAATTTCTACACTGTACTATTGAAGAGAAGTGTTCAATTCAATATTTACACTAATTGATGAGGCTCCACCAAGATTAAGATACATAAAGAGCTATTGAGACAAGAGATGAATGGAGATTGGAAGGACAGGAGATCCATTAAAAGGAGAATCTAAATGTTTTTCTGGGCTCTCTGAATTGCTGATGTATTGATGCAAATACATTAGTGGCAGTTATTTCAACCAAGCATGTTGGACCTAGCATTTAATATCCTGACTACACCATATGGGTAATCCAGCTGTGGGTCCAAGCAACTGAATTAAGAGCTGAAAGAAACATTCAAGGTCAATGAGTTACCTCATCTAAGGCTGGTCCCTTGTTCATCCCAGGTTTAGCCTCCTCTTGAGTCCAGAGAACTCATATTAAGTGCACTTAATCAGGTTGGCTTCTCCCTTTGTTTCCAGGGTAAGTTGTATCTGTTGAGAAACTTTGAATATATGTACCAGAGTCATATCCCTACTTTCTCCTATTCTGATTATATGGGAAAAATTTGGAGGACAGGGAAAGATAATGGCCACTCATCATTTGGTAGCCTAACCTGGGTTTCTTTTTGTGGTGGCTGGATTTCAAAAGAAGGCAGAAAAGAAACTGGCAGACCTCTCAAGACTTAGGTGCAGAACTGGCATACCATCCCTTCTGGCACATCCTAGTGGTCAAAGCAAGTCCCAAGACTAGCCCATATTGACGGCAAGAGCAGTCTGCAGGCACAGGTATGGGAGAAATTGTTGATGGCCACCTTTGCAGACAATTTCCTACACTCTTCATATTCTTGACACTTCAAATCATTAGTTCATCTAATTTTGATGACTATTATTTCACTGTTCTGCAAATTTGATGTTTTTTTTTTTTAAAGACAAAGTCTTGCTATGTTGCCTAGGCTAATCTTGAACTCCAGGGTTCAAGCAATCCTCATCCATCAGCCTCCCAAGTAGCTTGGATTACAAGCATAAGCCACTGTGCCCAGCTTATTCTTCCACTTTTCAGATGAAGAAACTGATGTTCAGAAATCTGTAGGTCAAATAAACGCCCAAAGTCATCAATCTTGTAATGATAAAGCCAGGGAAGGGATCTTCTTCTCTCTCTCTCTTTTTTTTTTTCGAAGAAGTTGGTGTTCTTTTTAGTTACCTACAGCATTTCTCGTTTTTGCAGTATTGGTTAGGATACAATTTGGGTGTAAATTTAAACAACTTTGAGTTCAAGGGCCAGAAGAGAAAAGTGAAGCCTAAGTAGGTTTAAATTCATACAGGGATCAGAGCAGGAGCTTGAACCAAAGTCCTATATTGGTCTTAGACATCCAAAGCCCCAGAGAAGCACCTGCCACTCCGGCTCACCCAAATAACTTAGCATCTGTGGCCGTGCCTGCAGGGCTCCCCATTATCACATCTGAGTGTTATGACCTGCTGAGTGTTGAGCCCCTTGGATGTGCTTGGCAATCCAGGAGGCAGAGGTGAACTAATGATTGTTTCCACCTGTTCTATGTGATCAGGAGCCATGGGAGAGAGGAGCCCTGAGGTGAAGGACTGGGAAAATGTACAGAAAATCTCACATCAGCTCCTAGCTAATTCAGCCTTCTTGTTGGAACACCTGTGAAGGATTCTGCCTCATGCTGTTTGCCTCTGGGCCAGTGTCAGAGGGGTTTTGCTCTGAGAGGGAAAGATTAAGAACTGTGAATTTGCCCACCATGACATTTATATATAGTGTTAATAACACCAGTGTTGTAATGCAACAGGACAATAGCTGGTTAAGTTGTATTTTATAATAGAAAGGTCAGGGAGTGCAAGATCACAATTAGCAATATGGAGTGTCAATGGTTCCATGGTTCTTAGAGGCCAAAGCGAGTCAAGGTCTGGAAGCCGAGATACCATTAATGATAGTAGAAAGTCTACATGCGTTTAAGGACTAAAGCTCATTCAAATGAAATAAACTACAGTTCCTAGGGGGAGCAGGAGTGTATAATAGTACGGAGGAGGACTTTAGAGGCAAACATCTGAGTTTGAGTCTGAGATGATGTCTGTTCATCTTGAGCAGATAATTTTACCTGATGTCTGTTCATTTGAGCAGATAATTTTACCTCTCAGAGTCTTAATTTCCTTATCAGTAAAAAGGGAATAATAATAGTGTCAGTCTTCTAGGGCTACTGTAAAAGAGCATTAAAGGGTGCCATGTGGATAAGGTTCGTGAGCTATGTCCAGTGAACAGGAATCACTCAATGAATACTAGCCATTATTACTATTTTTTACAAATGTTATTCCAAAAAGCCATTATTTTTCATTATTATCTAAAGAGACTATCATGACGACTGAATAGACAATATGTGTTACGCACATGGCAGAGGGCTCAGCATATGCTGAGTGCTAAGTAAATGAGGACTGTTACCATCAGTATCAAGTAAATGCTAGGTAGTCACTAAAAATGATATTGAAGCCTATTTTATAACATGGAAGGATGTCATATACTTTTAAAAGGCAAGTGTAGATTGTAAAATGTGCACAAAGTCTCATTTTTTGCAAATACATAAATTGGGTACATATCCATATGAAGGAGATTAGGTTATATACCCAAAGAGATGCCATATACTTTAATGGTTAAAGTAATAGATACTGAAGCTAAATCTCCTGGCTTTGAATCCTTGTATTACCATGTATTAGCTGTGTGACCCTAGACAAATTACTTGATGTCTCTATGCCTCAGCTTTCTCATCTGTTAAAAGGGGATGGTAATAGTACCTACCCCACAGGATTGTTGACCCTGTTAAAAGTGTTAGTACACGTAAAGGGGTTAGACTATTTTCTGGTACAACAAATACTATCTATATATTTGAAGATGCTGTGTGTGTGTGTATTATATGTATGTGGCAGAATTCTTGGAATTTTTTTTCTTTTCTATTTTCCAAATTTCAAAGTTTTTATTTTAAAGACTAGAAAATCAGTTGGGATCAGTTGAAGCAGTATTTCTCAATCTTTTTTCATTGTCCCCCGCCAAGGAATCTTTGTAGACTTTTTCTTTTAAATTATCCTTCCTCCATAAATTTTATTACCATATATATATACTGTATATCCATTTATGTACTTGAAGGGAACCAGAATATGCCATTCCAAAATATGCTACATTGGTAAAAAGATAATTTTAAGTTGAAGACATTTGTGATTGAACACATTTAGAAAAGGGGAAAAAGAAAAAGCAACTTTGAAGCTTCCCTTTTCTGACAAAAGGAGCAACTTCTGGGAAACAAGATTGTCACAAATCCTTTTCAGGGCATGTCTACTCCCAGAAGAGAGAGAGAAAATAAAACCTACCCCAAATCTCTTCTCCAGGAGGGTTTTATGACCCTGAAGGAGATGAAAGACCATTTTGTCCTGTGTAGACATTTTCACAAACTTTCTTATTGCCTGTTTTTTCTCCTGCAAATGCACTTATTTTTCCAAAAAGTCATTTGTTTCCCATAAGTGCCTTTATCCCTTTACTTATTAAAATGGTATATAAGCCCCAAATTCTAACCACCCCTTTGAGTTACTCATCACCAAGCTCTCCCACATGTACGCATGTTGCATGAATGAATAAACATTGTAATTTTCTCCTGTTAATCTGTTTTTTGTTAGTCTGATTCACGGGCCCTGGTGGCTAAACATAAAGAAGGCAGAAGAAAGTTTTTTGCCCCCTCCCCTACATATTATATTTCTATCTGTGCTATGTTTATAAGGATAATAGACTTTTTTCCCCTCAAGAAGAAATTTCATTTCCTGGGAAAACAATATTACTCTCATTGAGAATGTATGAGTTAAAATACAAAAAACAACCCCATATTAATAGTCAAGGAAGAAAGCTATAGTGTCTAGTAAGTTTAGTAGGTCAAAATCCTGGTAGTAGCACTTCAGATACACAAACAAACCTGTTGATATTTCATGGGTTATTTACCACAAGGGCTGTTTTGAGTTTCATGCCTGGAATAGAAATGAGCAGGCAGTTCTGGCCCCAAAAATGCCCATCAAAAGATGAGTACAGCTGTTGAAAGAGTAACATTAGGAACGTTATTCATTATACACCTTCATTAATTTTATGTAAAGAATTATCAGAATCTGAAACCCAAACACATTTAAATATAAGTGCAAAAGTGCACCTGAAGCCAGATAAAATGTGAAATTTCCCATTGTGCTATTTCCTCTCTAGGCTTTTGTGTTGGAAAGATCAAAAATTGCCTTTTTTCTAAGTGGCCCAGTACCCCTAACTTTTGAATCACTTATTGGAATGCTTATTCAAATGCAGGTTCCCACATCCTCACCTAGAGATTCTGATTCATTACTTCTCATGTTGTAGGGGGCAGGAGGGTATTTACATTTTAGTAAGCCCCCAAGTTATTCTTTCTTTTTTTTTTTTCTGAGATGAGTCTTGCTCTGTCACCTAGGCTGCAGTGCAGTGGCTGGATCTCTGCTCACTGAAACCTCCACCTCCTGGGTCCAAGCAGTTCTCCTGCCTCAGCCTCCCAAGTAGCTGGGATTACAGGTGTGTGCCGACTGCGCCTGGCTAATTTTTGTAGTTTTAGTAGAGATGGGGTTTCACCATGTTGGCCAGGCTGGTCTCGAACTGCTGACCTCGTGATCAGCCCACCTCAGCCTCCCAAAGTGCTGGGATTACAGGCGTAAGCCACCGTGTGTGGCCCCCAAGTTATTCTTAGGCACATTACACAATGATGCTGAGGATGATACTAATGACAATGATAGAGAAAATACATAGAGAGATTACTGTGTGCCAGACACCAAGAATTCTTGCTCATCTCAAGGAAAAGGAAATCCTAGGAAACTGGTTCAATACTGGATTTCTTCAAAGCTTTGGAAAGGCTCAAGACACTTACAATTTGATTTAAAAAATAAAGATGTGTGATGTCTCTTATACACTAAATGTCAGCCGAATTTCTCTCTGTCACAGTTTTATTAGTCTTTTTAAATACTGCATCATACACCTGGCTCAAAACATAATTGTGGGGGTAAGAAATGTAAAGTAGAGGAGAAAAGAGGCTAAGAACATGGAAAAAATCTTCTCTATAGTAGTATGATAAGTGCCTTATAAAATGGTTGGCCATGAATGAAGTTTTAGTCTTATAGTTTTTAAGTCTTTTAGATGCTTAATTCTTAGTCCTTTCAAAGCAATTTTAAAGTCGACAGAATAGAATGTTTTCTTTCAGGTTGGTGAATGGGTTCTGTTCACTTGTTTTGGTGGATTTGTGAGTGATAGAGGAAAACAAAGAATGTTTTGATTTGATGATGAGGTACGTGATAGTATTTCTTTGGATAGCTGCCTTATTTCATGATAAAAGGTTGGTTGTAAAAGGTCTGAGTATTACCAAGAAGTAGTGGGGAAGTAGGTCGGATTATAGAGAGGAAGGATAGGCATCTGGCCAACCTAAAGGCAGACTGCCATGACCTTAACAACTTAATTTAAAAAGAGAAGCAAACCTTCTCCCTCCAACACAGTCCAAATAACCCTTTATTATATATAAAAAAGGACAAAACAAATAAACAGACAAAACCTTGTGAAAATGTGAGACTACATTTTATAGACTCAGAGTGGAATGTGATGCATGAACATTAAGGACCTGCCAGGGAGTTGAGATACAACATCTCTTTTTCAACCTGAAAAGGCACGTGAAATAAGAAAAAAAATGTAGTGCAAAGTTTAAAGTAGGCAGCACCCTTCATCTTAGGTCAGAGTAGTAGACTTATACCATAAAAAGTATAGCTTGTCTCATACTGTGAAACTGGTTTTACTACACAATTCCTGAGTCATTGGAGGAGTAATGGACAGTTTGCAGAAGCAGGTGACTATTTCTGGAAACAGTCATCGAGCACAACAGGATTTCTCAGTAAGGATTTAACAGTAATAGAGTTATTTCTTATTCTATTTTTACCAAGAAATGTAAACTCCCTTGTCTTAGATATATTAAGTTATCTTATAAATTAAGAAACACAAATCACAACATTTCAATGACTATGGGACCTTGATCATGACATGTACTCTGTGTGTTTTCATTAAAGCAAATGATAATAACTAATGCTGCAAGTACATGGTAGAGGATGACAAAGAAATAGAACACAGCAAGAAATTAAGTGTTGCATAAGTGGTAAACAATTAAGTGGCTTATTTTTAATTTAAACTTATAATGCCAATATTTGTATTTTAAGGACTGGCTGATACAATTTCCTCCTCCATTAGAACAAGTTTCTTAGTTACTAGAAAATTCAAAATTGATTCCAAATTTTACAAGATTTTTTGAGTCTTGGGAGAGTTAAAGTGAATTAAATTAGAGACCAGGCCTGAAGAATCCCTGAGCACACAAAGTCAGTCAGGCCTCATCAGTGACCTTAACCTTGCTTGATTTGCAAACATAAGCAAAACTTATTTGGGCTTTTTCTTTTAAATCTCTATATTAAAGAAAAAGGAAACTTAAAGTTAGCTAATCAGAAGTCACCAGCTAATTAGCATATGGCTAGGGACTTTTCAGCAGAATAAACCAAATAAGGCAACTGCATTACTATAATCAATCAAATATTTTCTTTGCTTTAATTCCATGTTCATCTTTGTTCCCCTTGCATTTCCTCCAAAGAGATCCCAAACCACTTCTGGTTTGGTGCTGCCTAATACATGAATTGTTGTTTGTTCAAATCAACTCTTTAGAGTTTTATCGTGCCTCAGTTTACCTTTTAAAAGGAATAAAGACCCTATGTTAGTGTAAAGCAATAATTACTATTGCAATTTGGCCTCTGACTCCTGTACTTAACTTAAAGTTAACATTCAAAATCAAAAAGCCCCCACAAGTAAGAGAAAAATAGAAAAAGATAGCAGGGTTCCAATGCTTAAAACTCAGAAACATAAACATCCTGATTAGCAAATGTACTTATTTAATTAAATAGTAACTGTCAACATTAAAAGGCATACAATAAAAATGTCCTTGAGTGAGTTAAAGAAGAAATAACTCTGTACAACCAACGACTTTACAAAGTTTTAGAGGGAAAAAATAACTTTAATAAAGTTTCCCAACTCTTCTATTTCTTACATTGAGGATTATTAATCTAATGCTAATGACCCTCAAAAAGCTTAATCTCTAGTGTAACCCTTACTCTAAAACTCCAGAATCATATAGCAAGTTTTCTATTGGCATCTCCACTTAGTGTGCTAGAAATATGTTCCTTAAATAAAATTTGTGCATACCTGAGCTAATCATCTCTTCCCAGCCTTTCCCTAATCTTGCTCTTCCAGAGTTTTCTGTGAAAGATAAAAATCTACCAAATTTCCAAAGCCAGATACATGCATATTATCCTTGTTCTGCCATTTCCCATGTATCTTATATTAGATGGATAATTCTGTTATTTCTAGCTTCTAAACATCTCCATAGTACTATGTCAGTCAAACTTAAGTAAAGAAAACAACCTAGTTATTTAAACACAAAGAATTGAATGTCTGGAATTGGTTAAGTAGGTATTGGAAGACTAGAAAGTAAAAAGAGAACATTAAGGTAACACAGAGATAGAATTGCAGGAGCAGCTACCACCCCTTGGACTGAGGGAACAGAGTGAGGTTGGGGTTATTAGAACTTAGGAGAGAAAAGGGCCTTGAAATTCTGGGCCCCAGGCCTTGAGGAGGGGCCATTTCTTGGTAGCTGCTCATACCTCAGAATCGCAAGGAAGGAATTGCATGAATTTGGGTTCGGGGAGAGAAACAATTTGTGCTAGGCACCTCTGAAAGGTATAAATAGGCTGGTTCTGGGAATGTGGAAAATAAGCTCGATCAATTGCTTTTTCTTGGATGAAGAGCTATTGGTGGGATAAGGCCGATAGGATTGCAAGCATATAGAAATGAGTAGATCTCTTTCTCCCTCTTTAGCGTTGTAATCTCACATGGAGTGCTCCTTAGAAAATAGACCAGGTTTCATGAAAGGGTCATATATGCAAAGCAATCTCCAAACAAGGAAGGAGCCAAGAAACCAAATAATAAGGCAGACAAAATCAGTTTTTTGATAAAGGGTAATTTATTGGGGGAACTTACAGACGGAAGCATGGCCTGCAGTAGCAAGACAAATAGATCTCCACACCAGTACACCCCAGACCCAGGGCTTATATATCATAAGGAAAGGGGATACATGCTCTATAGAGACAATTAAAGACAACCCCCCAGAACAGGCAAGAGTGCTATGTGCATCATAACCTATCATTTGTGTGATAACTTCAAGTTTGCTTTGGTCTAAAGGCAGGATTTACAGTACGTATGTGTTCTTACACTAAGGACAGTAAATAAAGTAGGAATCCGAAGGCATTTATGGGACTGGGGTTAATGAGAAGTCAACATGGTGGATTAGCATCCAAGATGAAGTTACTTTTGTTTCCACATACCAGTAGGAAAAAAAAAAAGCTAGCTTGCAGAATGCCAGGGTAGGCATTGAAGAACCAAACATAGAAAAGTGTGTTCAATGCTAGGAGATAGCTTAATAACTCATAGTTGGCAAAGTCTGTTATTTCTACCTCCTAAACTCTAGAGTTTATCCTATTCTCTCTATCCACACTGCTGCTCTTCTGCCCCAGGTAACTATTATCATGCAGCTGACCTAATGCAATAACCTCCTAACTAGTTGCTGTTTCTTTTTTCCTGCTTCAGATCCACTCTCTGTACAACAGCCAGAGTGAGCTTTATTATATAAATAAAATTCTGATCACAACAATCCTCTACTCAAATCTCTCCAATGGGAACCAGTTTTACAGTAAGTAGCTAGTCAGACATGAGCAGAGTAGGAGAGGGCTCCCCTCACCCACCAGGAATGTCAGGTGAACATCAGGTGATAGTAAGGAGGTTGTTAACCGTCTCTCTAAAATAATAGTTGAGGGCCAGGCGTGGTGGCTCATGCCTGCAATTCCAGCACTTTAGGAGGTCGAGGTGGGCAGATCACCTCAGGTCAGGAGTTTGAGACCAGCCTGGCCAACATGGTGAAACCCCGTCTCTACTAAAAATACAAAAATACAGGTGGCAGGTGCCTGTAATCCCGGCGACTCTGGAAGCTGAGGCAGGAGAATCACTTGAACCCGGGAGGTGGAGGTTGTAATGAGCTGTGATTGTACCACTGCACTCCAGCCTGGGCAACAGAGCAAGACTCCATCTCAAAAAAAAAAAAAAAAAAAAAAAAAAAAATATATATATATATATATATATATATATATATATATATATATAATAAAATAACAATTGGTCACAGCCAGTGCCAGGGAAAGGCAGTCTCCCAATAGATAGAAAAAACTTGAAACTGGTGATCAGCAGCTTCCTGATAAGATCTCAGGAGTTGGGCGAGTGGGTTCAAGCATGCACATTAAGAGGCAGAATGGCAGAGTTTAACTGGTATATTACCTTCTAAGGACATTCAGCTGGTAAGAGAAGAGTGCTTCAAGTGAGCATGCATACAACTCCAGTAAACACACTGTGCATGCTCCCCTCCCAAATCCTGGTGGGCCACTGCACATGTGGACAGCCCACCAAAGGGAAGAATCAGGGGAGAAGGAACGCAGGACCCTGGAAGTATGCCAACGTATAAAAACCCCGAGTCAAAAGTTAAACTGCACACTTGTCTTTCAAGTTGCCCACTTGGTCCTCTTCCAAATGTACTTTACTTTGTTTATTCCTGCTCTAAAGCTTTTTAATAAACTGTCGCTCCTGCTCTAAAACTTGCCTTGGTCTCTTCTTCCATCCTATGGCCCCCAGTTGAATTCTTTCTTCTGAGAAGGCAAGAATTGAGTTTGCTGCAGACCCACACAGATTCACTGCTGGCTGGTAACATATTTTGGTGCCGTGTGACTCAGATAACTTCCACTGCTAATGTCAATGTTGGACAATGTTAGATAATGTTGAAGGATTAAGATATCAGCATAAAACTGAGTTTCTGTGGACTATACTTCTTTGTTATGCTCTACTGAACCCCTCTTGGGGGGAAGTCTTTGGGATACACCTTACAAGAGACTCATCTCTCACAGACAGTTGGCTGCTGGTCAGTGGAGGTTGGCTGCATTTACAGCCAGGATCAAAGGATGCCACTAACTTTAAGTCCCTAGTGTTTAATTCAGATTAAACACTAGGTTTATTTCTTGACAGAAGACATTTGTCTTCTTGACAGTGTTATTTCTTGACAGAAGACACTTACCTGTGAAAGCTGTCTTCTGGAACGTCTTTTCTTTACCTGTCTTTGTAATTATAGGCTCAAAATTGCCAGAGGAAGAACCCTAAACACTTAAAAATATATCTGTTTATCCAACTTCATTCTGACAATATGCCTCCATATTCCAATTTGACACTATAGTTTACGAAGTCCTCTTCCTTCACCTTTAATTCTCCTTTTGGCTTAGACTAGAGTTTCTCTACATTAGCACTCTTCTGAGCTGGGTAATTCTTTGCTCTGAGAGGCTGTCCTGTGCACTGTAGGATGATTAGCAGCTTCCCTGGCCTCTGCTCCCCACATTAGAGTACCTTGCTCCCACTCCTAGTTGTGACCATCAAAAATGTCTCCAGACATTGCCAAATGTCTTTAGTTTCCAATAAAACGACGTTCTCCATTAAGCAACATAATTTTTTAGTGTATGTATGTCCCATATAACATTTCAGAAATTTATCTGAAATTCAAATTTAACTGAACATCTTATCTTTTTCGTTGCTAAATCTGCAGTCTATCTGGGGGCGAGATCACCCCTGGTTGAGAACCAATGGCCTAGAGTTAAATCCAAGTGTTTTACAAATGGCAACGAGTCAACTGCTTTTTTCATTGGTTTGTTTTTTGAGCCAACCCTACATCATTTGCAATTATAATGAGTACTGTTCCTTTAGAACCAGATGTTGTCAAGAGATGCAGAATCTAATAAAATGAGTTTTGATCCTGATTGAAAGTTAAAGAAACATTTAGAGCTCAGTCAGGGAGGAAAGAGCTTGAAGAAGAAAGCTAGCAGCAACCTTAGCAGAGAAGCAATGACAGTGAAGAGTTCTGTCCACACAAATTAGTTGAAAGAGGTTACAAAAGAGGCTACCAGAAGTTACAAAATGTTGCATAACAGAGTGAAGTACCCAATGGATATACCATTAATGTTTTTCTAAGTCAATGGGAAGACACTTAAATGTCTTAAGAGACTACAGAAATACAAAATCAAACCAAGCCAAAGAGGAAGTCAGCTGCAATTTTAGTGGGTATTGCAGACTTCCCTCTCCTCCAACGGAAGAATTAGCTAATTCTTAAACTCCAGAGAGGCTGGCCTTGATGTCAACTGCATAGTGAAACATAAAATCTTTGAAATAATTATAAAAAATAGCTCAGTATATCCACCAGTGGAGTAAGAAGAATTTCCCTGAATATTTATAAGCACAGGCCTAGTATCCTGGTCACTAGTTTCTGGCCACTAAGGAGCCTCAACTGATTGGGAAAACCACATCAATTTGTTTGAGATGGTTGAACTATTTCTTCCATGATATTACTGAGCAAATAGGCTTGCTGCCCCCTGCTCACAGAAGCCAATATCTGGACATGGGTTTTGAGGAAAGAAAAACTTTATTGCAAGACAGGTCAGCAAGGAGACAGGAGGTGGGCTCAAATCTGCCTCCCCAGTTTGGAATCTGAGAAAATGTATGGCTTAGAGGGTGAGGGAAAGGATTTAGGAACGTTGGTTTGGCAGGGACTGATTGAAGGGCTTCAAATTTGACCACTAAAGGTAAGGTATGTTGAGGCAGATTTCAGCCCTGGATCTTTTGGGCCAATGAGCCCCTAGCTTCTGAAAGAGTTCCTGCATTTAGGTTCCCGTCATGTCCTTGTCTTCTTGGTTCCCAGGGGAGGGATCATTTGTTCTAGGTTCTGTTAGAGGCAAAAACATTTTTATTGTGCATGCCTGGGCTAAATGACTTACACTTTTTGGCTCTGTTATATCTACAAAGTAACTTGACATTTGTTATCAACAAAGTACGGCCCATTTGGGCTGGTCCCATGGTTATAATGGGTGTGTGGACGGTTGAGTGTTTCAATTCTGGGAAAGTTTGATGTGATTGTGTTCAGTTCAAGGAAAATGTGTGAATAATTGATATCATATATAGCATATAAAATGTTAACAATATTTAAGAGATTGGGCATACTAGCATGTTTGATAAATAAATTGATGATGCAATTTAAAATGCATAACAGAGTATTTGATTTTAGACTTATGATTTTTAAATTGAATATTATAAAGTAATTTGGCTAAATGTGTGAATAGTATTGGAATATTTAAAACAACTTAAGATTTATTATGTTAGTAAATTTATTAGTTTACAAAACTGCATAAATAGCTGGAAAATTGTTACTTGTTAGGCTGAGAATTTTGAAGATTATTTTTCAAGTTCTTTGCCAGACACGTGTGGCTCTCACAAGTAAGTCTGTTGGTCTCTAGCCTTTCTCAGTAGCCACTGAAAACCAGATTTTGATTACGAAATGTCTGAAATACAGTATCTTGGTTTGAACCGTGAGTCCTTCCTGCCAATATAAGAACTTTTCTTCCTCCCTTAACTTTGCTTCCTTCTTTCCTGCATGTTACCACTGGCAGAGCAAATATGACTCAGAAACCGGCTCCTCAGGGTTGTAACATTAGATGATACAGGCTTGGGTCATTACATATGACACCAGTGCCTTTGTTTCACTGGGCTGGGCTCACTGGAAGGTGTGCTGCTGCCTGAGCTGCTGGAAAAGCACTCACGGGTGTTTGCTAGAAAAGCACTCCTGGAGCTTGCCACCAGCTTGCACTTCTAGGGACTTTCCTCTCAGCCAGGAAGGATTTTGATATTCATCAGAAATACCTCCGGAAGATTCAAGGAGCTGTAGAGGTGAAGTAAGCCTGTGAAGGAGCAGCATGGGAATCCTATACTCCGAGGTACATCACCTTTCTGAAAGCAGAGTTCCAAAGATGTTAAAAGTTGCTCATGCTTTTCAGATGCAATTTTCTATCCCTGTTAATATATTTCTGTTTTGTATGTTCAACTCCCTGGGGGGGGCATTAAGTCAGAAAAAATAAAGTCCTATGTGTTATTCTTTTTGATATTCTTCATAGTTTAAGACAAAGTATTTTGTAATTCTAAAATATTAGCTAGATCTAAGTTGAGATGAATATAATACACATTTCATAGTATCTGGATGTTTGCAGGGATAATTTGGAGAAAATCGAGTTTGAGTTGTGCTTTTCTCATGACAAACACTCAGAGAAAAAGAGAAAATTGTACCCAATTGGATTTTCTAAATATCCAAAAGATTGACTGCCTCTTTTATGGAAACACATGACCAGAGTAATGCCTTTCAGCTTGGTATTTGAAGGGAAGTTCACCTTTAGTAAATATTAGTAAAGACTATCACTATGAAGAAGAGGAATAATAACAATATATTTTGATAATTTGATTATTTTCTTTTCACATCTGATAAATACTGAGGTACTTTTACTTGTATTGGAAGTAACTTATTAGAATCAAATGGATTTTTAATGATGTTTCAAGAAAGTACAAGCAAGGAATGTTTAGACAAGAGTACAAGAGGTGTAATGATGTCATTATACATAATTTACTCTCTCTTTCCTCTGACACAATTAACTGGTTAATCTGCATTTCATTGCAGATGTTCAGGGGAACCTTCTTGGATAGTTTTGATCTAGTATTAAAGACAGTTTATTTGCAGTTATTTCTAATGCCATGTGTGTATATATCTCTCTGTGTGTGCAAATGCAGTGTTTGATTGGTTTATAACTCTAGGTATGTCTTGCTCAGTGATTTTAGCCTCATGAAGGGATCATATACATGAAAATGACAAAACATACAGTGCTTTTAAATGCTACTCTGGTAACTCTCAAACTTTAGACTGCCCAAGTGTCAGGGAGAGAAGTTTGTTTGAAATGCAGTTTCAAGGGACTCCAACCCAGAGAGTCTGTTTCACTCAGTCTATGGTAAGATACAAAAGCATACTTTTTAAAAGGAGCATCCCAGGTGGTTCTGACATGGGGTGATCTGTTTACCACCATCCTGAGAAAGAAAGACTGACAGAGGCCAGTGCTTTTCCGTTTTTAATGTCTATACAGATCTTCTGAAGGTCTTGTTTAAATGCAGATTCTTAGTCTGTAGACCTGGGTGGGACCTAAGATTCTGCATTTTGGTTGCTTTTTCAGATTGCATGTGGGAATTATATGTGATTTGGAAAAAGGAAAAAAAAAAGCCTAGTCTCATCCTCAGGTATTCTGATGTAGAAAGTTGGAAGTAGGACCTTTCATCTATAGTTTTAAAGAGTTTGAGACTCTTTAAAATTAAATAGTAATCTCTTAAATATTTAAACATAGCCTACTCATTTGTAATATATCATTTGCTCTGTGTTTCCTAAGGATAAAGACTGTGAGCTACTCATTAAGGACAAGAAAAAAGCCTGCTGGATCCCTGGTCCTATGTTGCCTGGAAGAATCTATTTAAAAAAAAAAAAAACTTCCCCCAATTTGATTGCGGGAAGCTCCTCTAGATTGGGGACATAGGGTTATCATTTTTTCTTAGAGCTTTGCAGTGCTAATAGTTATGCAATATATATTTTTAAGAAAGAAGGAGAGAATGAGGGAGGATCCCAGAGAGCTAGTCCTGAAATCTGCACTAGAGGATAAGCTTAGAGCTCAGTGAGAGGCCCTAATTTTGAATAAGTAACTCCAACTGCGTAAGATGGACTTTTAAACAAGGCTGATTCATTTAAACCCTTATCAAAGGTATTTGTTCATAATATTTACAATAGCAACAAACATTTATTTAGGGCTTCTTATAGATCAGGCCCTATTTTAAGCACTTTATATATGTATTAACTCATTTAATACAGCAATCTTGTAAGAGTCACTTTTAGTATCCTTATTTTACAAATGAAGAAACTGAGGAAAAGGTAGTCACTGGCTCATAGTTACACAGTTGAAAAGTGCTTATTGGCTGGAGATTAGTGGCTAGGATGAGTCCTGTGTTTACTCATTCAAAGAGATTCTTCTTAAATCACTGCTGAACTACTAAATTCTTCTACTACTTGTTATTTCAACAGATATGTCATGCTCCATAAGAGAATTGGTCTTAACCACTCTGGCATTCTGCCACTGTTCTAACTAGGATGGTGCCCTGTTCCCTTAGTGGAAAGAATGAGTAAACTAAATCCAGGTCCAATGAGGTACATTCTACTGCTACCTTGCAACAGAGAACTGTTGCATTGTGAAGTAGCACAAAAATTGGAAAGAAGAAAAATGCTGAGAACTTAAAAGAGTTCAGGAACTAATACTTAGGAGACTTAAAGAATCTTTTACAGACTTTTGATCTCTTCAGTTGCAGACACAGGCCCCAAAAAGCGTTTCTTGAAAATCATATCTTAAATGATGTATTCCTTTAAACACTGGGAAGTTCTCATTATAAGGCTGTAAGTAAAAGGATGCACACACACACACACACACACACACACACACACACATGCACATACACACAAACTTAAAATTAATCCTTTGGCAATGGATATGTTTTTCAGAGAAGCTGATGTTACTACAGAAAAAGGAAATATAGTTCAAAAAACAGAAAGATTGTCTTGAAATATACAATGCCTAGGGAGAGCAATTTAGGTCAAGCAAGTTTTATTGGAAAAGCTGGTACAGTTGAGGAGGAGAAGTCAGGGAATACAGGAATAGAGATGTGACTAATTGAATGGCCATTGGACTGAAAGTCAAGCAAACCTATATTTTAGTCCTGATTGTGCCAGGAACTTCAAGGGATTTGAGAGGAAGTCATTTAACCTCTCTGAGTCACAGTTTTAATATTACAAAACAAGAGAGCTGAATGAGATCTGGTTTCACATTTAACATCGTGTCATTCTGTGATATGAGAAAGGCAAGGCAGAGACAATGGGGAAAAAATTGCATTCTCACAATCTTCCCAGCTCTCTCCATCTACTTTGTTTATATATGAACTCCTAGCAAGATTTTGGTATTCAACAACATATGCAAGAAGAGCACCAGGCGTTTTCATCCCAACTGGTTTTCTAATTCTTTCCTTGTATATTGAAAGTAATTTTACAAATTAAAATGCTGTGCTAAGTCACAAAATTTCAGAGAGAAAATGATAACTTTCACATATGAAAAGACACCAGGATGGAAAATGTGTATACCTTTATTTATTTATTCATTCACCCATCCATTTGTTTAATCAACCATATTTATTGAGTACATACTATATTTCAGGCATCTTCTAGTTCCTGGTGTATATATGTACACACATATATGTTGGGCATCCCTAATCTGAAAATTTGAGTGGAAGTGCTCCAAAACTCCAAATTTTTGAGCACAAACATGAAACAAGTAGAAAATTTCCTACTTGACCTCATGCGATGGGTCACAGTCAAAATGCAGGTGCACAATGCACAGTTTACTCAGAATTAACAAGAGAAAAAAGACTTTCCCAGCCCCTTTCAGCTGTGATATATCTTTTTCTTGAACACCCAGATTTTCCCATGAAAGCAAGTCCACAGAGGGTAAAAAATGGCACCTGTGCAGGATGAATGAGCCTATAGCAGATTCGCCGCTCTGCCTCCATGGGGCCAAGATTTATGTGTATTTCTCTGTGTGTGTCTTTTTTTGTTTTTGGGGTTTTTTTTGTTTTGTTTTTGTTTTGCTTTTTCTCTACTCTGTGATGTAAATATACTGTTGAAAATATCAAAAAGGTCTGCAGATACTTATGGGTAACAGTGATAAGAAAAAAAAGGAAGCATTTATGTACACTTATAACACAGAAAGTCAAGCTTTTGGATAAATTGGACAGTGGTATAGGTATAAAATGTCTGATAGAAGAGTATGGTGTTGAGGCCAGGCGCAGTGGCTCATGCCTGTAATTCCAGCACTTTGGGAAGCTGAGGCAGGTGGATCACCTGAGGTTGGGAGTTTGAGACCAGCCTGGCCAACAGGGTGAAACCCTGTCTCTACTAAAAACAGAAAAATTAGCTGGGTGTGGAGGCACATGCCTGTAATCCTAGCTACTTGGGAGGCTGAGGCAGGAAAATTGCTTGAACCTGGGAGGCAGAGGTTGTAGTGAGCTGAGATCACATCACTGCACTCCAGCCTGGGTAACAGAGTGAGTCTCCATCTCAAAAAAGAAACAATAAAAAAAGAGTATGGTGTTGAAATGACCACCATATATGACTCAAAGAAACAGAAGGATAAACTGTTGAAGTCCTATGCTGAAGTTAATGAAAAATGTAAAAAAAGACTCCACAAAGCTACAAATGAAGATCTCAATTGTGTATTGAAAAAGTGGATCCATCAGTATCACAAAGAACACATGCCACTTAATGGTATGCTGATCATGAAACAGGAAAAGATCTATCACGATGAACTGAAAATTTAAAAAAACTGTGAATATGCATAGTTCTTTGGCATAAATTTAAGAAAAAACATGGCATTAAATTTTCAAATATTTGTAGTGACAAAACATCTGCTGATCAGAAAGCAGCAGAGAAATTTATTGATGAGTTTGCCAAGATCATCACTGATAAAAAATCTCACACTAGATCAAGTCTATAGTGCTGATGAAACATCACTGTTTTGGCATTATTGCTTCAGAAAGACACTGACTTCAGCCGATGAGACAGGCCTTGCGGGAAATCAGGATACCAAGGACAGGATAATTGTGCTGGGATGTGCTAATGCAGCAGGCACACACAAATGTAAACCTGCTGTAATAGGCAAAAGCTTGTATTCTCACTATTTTCAAAGAGTAAATTTCTTACTAGTCCATTATCATGCTAACAAAAGTCATGGGTCACCAGGGACATCTTTTCTGATTGTTTTCACAACATTTTGCAGCAATGGCTCATGCTCACTGCAGAGAAGCTGGACTGGATGAAGGCTGCAAGATTTTGTTATTCCTTGACAACTTTTATGCTTATTCTTCAGCTAAAATTCTCATCAAAAGTAATACTTATTCCATGTGCTTTTCCCCAAATGTGACTTTATTAATTTAGCCATGTGAGAATGGTGTCCTTAGAGCAATGAAGTGTAAATATAAAACATTTTCGTAAATAGCATGTTATCAGCAGTGAACATAGGTGTGGGTGTTTCGCATAAAGGATGTTGTATATGCTGTTGCCAATGCTTGTAATTCAGTAACTAAAGACAGTTGTGCATACCTGGCATAACCTCTGTCCTGCAACTATGTTCAGTAAGGATTAGAAATAAAGTGACTTTGAATGATTCTGTATGTCAAATGAGAAAAAAAAAAGATGTCTGACCATACATACACAAAAAAAAGTACCTTCAGAGTCCATCAGTAAGTTGGAAGAAGTTGATATTGAAGAAATTTTTAACACTGATAATGAGGCTCCAGTTGTTCATTTATTAACCAATGGTGAAATCGCTGAAATGGTTCTGAATCAAGGTGATTGTGATAATAGTGATAATGACGATGGTGGTTAACACTGTAAAGACGTTGTCAGGGGCCAGATCAGGCAGGTCTTGTAGGCCAAGGTGAAAAATTTAGATTTTATGCAAAACACAATGGAAAGCGAGTAAAGGATCTTAAGAGAGGAATAATATGACCATTAGGGTTTAAAAAGGCCACTCTGGTAGCATGGGAGAATAAATTTGAGAGATGCCAGAGAGAAAGCTGGATCTTGGAAGGAAGCTGTTACAGTAGTTTATGGAGTGATAATGATGGTTGCATTAGACTAATGGATGAATTTTAGGTAAATTTTTTACTAAAAGATTTCCTGGTTTGTAGGTTGGCAGTGAAGGAAAGTAAGAAATTAAAGTTGATACTCAGTATTCTGCCTTAGGCCAGCCAGTGGATGGTGGTGCTGATGAGATGGGAACACTCAGAGAGGGGCAGAAGGAAGGACACATTTCAGGGTTCTATTTGGACATGGTACTTTAGCGATATCCATGAGACATCTAGGTGGGGATGGAAGATGAATACAGGAAATGTACCTTTAAGGAGAGGCTCGGGCAAGAGATAATAATTTAGGAGTTGTCTGCATATACATGGTATTTAACGCTAAGAGAAGGGATGAGTTTAGACATGGAAAGAATGAAGAGATAGCAAAGGATACCAGGTCATTGTAGGAAGGTATGGTCTTGCCAGAGAAAGAAGGCAATATTAAAGGGCAACCTCCTTTGAGCACCCTTGGAGCTTGTAACACTCAAGAAACATACGCGTTTAGTCAAACAGGAGATTTTCTGGGGTTGAGGGGGAAACACATTTTTCTTTATTCAACATTGAAAACTTAGGGAGTTTCAACTTTTGTATGTGAAGTGAGCTGATCAGCACCAAAAGTGGTGAGGAGAAAAGTGAGTTTCTCAAGTTTTGTAAGAGGACAGGACAAGACAAAAACAGCTTGTGCCCCAGAAGTTCTCCTTGTCTAAGAGCCCACAGCAGGAATGTATAATTGTTAAGAAGCCAGCTGTTGAGCTCAGAAAGACAGGTTCAAAGCTCATCACTACTATCAAGGAGAAAGTGGAAGAGAAAAAAATCCCCGAATAAACTTATTTTCTAAGGGGAAAAATAAGTCATTTTATTTGTATATGCCTTCTACAATATAAGCTTTTATTTCATATATGTGTGCATATCTATTGAAATAACAAATAATTTTCAGCTAGAAAAATTGTGGCTTTTTTTTTAAATCAACTAAGGAAATCCCACTTGTATTTTTAAAGGAAAATCTAGATTAGTTGAGATGAGATAAGAAGGCATAAAAGGGATCTTTTACTTTTAACCATAAAGATTCCTTAGATTCTAAACAATAATTACTTTAATTAAAAATCTGTAATGTTTACTTATGTTATAGAAGCAGCTGTTGATACATAGCTCCTCTAATCTTAAAGTTATTAAGATTAGAAATACCTTTTTTGGAAAACTGAAAAAGAGATGAGAATGGGAGGTGTTTACTATTTGGGAACCCATAAAGTACTATTTAATACAACAAAATGGTTTGCATACTAGTTAACTGGGAAGTCTTAACACTAATTTTCTAAACTGAAGGTAGATTTTGTCAAAACTCTGCTAACATTTCCCATCAAACATAAAATAAAATTCAAAGTCCTAACCATGGTCTACGAGACCGAATTTTCCTTGGTCCTATTTGCTTCCCAAATTTCCCAACACTCCCCTTGCTCATGCAGCCATGCTGACCTTCCTGCTATTCCTAGAACACATCAAATCGAGCTCTTGTCTCAAAGGGCTTGACAGTTGGATTCCCTTTGTCTGGAAGTTTCTTCCCCCTGAAAGTTACCTGGCTCACTCCTTCACTTAAGACAGATCATGGATCTCTGCTTGAATCTCACCTTCAAGAGATCTAAAAGAGTGGCTTTGTCATTCTTTATGTATTCTCTTACTGTGCTTTACTGAAGTATCATAATTTTTTAAAATGTCGGGTTTGTTAGATGAAAGTGGATTTGAGAGTCCTATGTGTTATGATTTTTATGATTCCCAGTTTGCAGGATGCTGAAGAGGAAGGTATAATGATAGCTTCCTTGACCTAAATGTCGGTTTAATAAACATGTGTCTATCTTGTAGAAAATAATATAGTAGGTTATGTGAGAGTTACAAGAATGTAAGAACAAAACATTTGTTTTCTCCAAAGAGTTTACTGCGGTCATAAGGCCAGACACAAATAATTCTCCCAATCAAATCCCTTGTGGGAAATTCTTGATGTTAGTTGATTTCTAATTTGCCACAACTCAACTTTCCTGCCTTTAATGGTCAAATTTATTTTAATTGGACTTTATAGTAATAACCAAAAACTTACTTGTTACACTGAAATAATACAACTAATCCTGGAACCCTAATGTCCACACCCTTTTCTAGCTAATTGGTGCCACTAAAGTAAAAAATTTTGAAAAATGAAAAAGATGCTAATTGCCTTGATGCACCATCAGACCACATGAATCTTCAGAATCAAGCAAGCATTTCTGCAAAGGCAACGTTTTCTCCCAACATGCTTAAGATTAGGCGTGATGAGGATTTGAAAGGGGATTTTAGCACTATGGTTTTGTGGCTTTACCAACAGTTGACCTTTGGCAGGTATCAAGATCATATTATGCTTAAAACAAGGTGGGATGAGGTCTTTCAGCAACCTCAGGACTTCCCGTTTCTATATATGTGAATTTCTTCCGCCACAGAATATTCAAGACACAAGGAATTGGAGGTAAGAGTTGAATTTAGGAAAAGGAGGTGAAGTAGATGGCAGGCAAGAGAAGAAGCTTTTATAGAGAAGCCTTCCTTGAGAAAAGTAAATGAAGATGAGGGCAAGAAACAGTGGCTTCAGAGCTGCACGCTAATGGAAGTCAGCCCCTACCTGGGAAGTAGTGGTAATTTCTGGGACATAAAATCAGAAAGTCATCATACATTTGAATGAAGGACCAGAGAGGAAAAAAATAATTGTCTTCAGTATTAGTATGATCCAAAATGGAGTAAAAACTATTTGCAAGTATATTATTGAAACTGCAAATCACAGTAGACCTATAAAATTTCCTGTAAGCAAGAATTGGTAAGTAACAATTCATAACACTATGTCTATTATTACCACATTACAATGTGTGAAATGTTACTGATATTTTTTCCTGTCATTATTTTTCCAAGTATGTGAAACATTTATAGTTGTTTTTATAGGTTCACTTACATGCTAGTCCTCTAATCCAAATTCTTTAACTGAATTTAAGGGGATTTTAGTAATTTTGTTAACTCTGCAGATGCTGGGGAAGGATTGTCGTATAACATGATACAGAATGTGATGAATGCTATTATGTACCTCTTGTGAGTATCTACTGGGTTTTCATCATCTCTGTATCCCTAGAGCCTAGCACAGTTCTCTTGGCAAGTATTGAGATCTCAAAGTCTGTTGAATTGAATTGAAGAAAATAATCAAGGACTATAGGCACTCCTGGAACTTTCGTGGGTAGAGTTTATTATAAATTAGTGCATGGAGTTGCATAGGAGTGGAGAGAGGCTTAATAGGTTAAAACACTGGTTCTGGAGTTAGATAGACCAGAGTATAAATTCTGGTTATGCTACTCACTAGCTAAAAAGAGCTCTGAGCCTGTTTTCTCATCTGTAAAGAGGGATAATATTATTTTTGTTCTAAGATTGCTGTAAGGGTTAAATGAGATGCTGCTAAGGTGCGTAGCATTACAGATGGTATATAAAAACAGTTCAGTATATAGTAGGTATTATTACTGTTAAACTTTTTACTGTTATTTTTTATTTTTCCCAAAGGAGACTTACATTTAGAGATTTAGTGCTAAAATACCTGTTTGGGTCCATTAAATGTTTAGAGACATTGGCTGCTGAGAGTTCAAATCCTGGGCCCTTCCCCAGCCAAACTGTCTTCTACGTTAAGAATAAGACAGTGTAGAAAAGTCTTGGGATGTCAAAAGGTAAACTGAGGCATGGTTAAGCTCAAAAGAATTTATTTGAGCAAATACCGATTCAGGAATTGGACAGCTGTGGTTTGCAGGCTTTTTGGAGGGAATGCAAGGAGAAGGCTTTTATAGGGTGAAAAAGGGAGTAAAGCAAAGAAAATATTTGATTGGTTGCAGTTATACAGTTGCTTTATTTGGTCGATTCTGCTGGAAAGTCTCTATGTAAGTTAGGCTTCTGATTAGTTAACTTGGTTTCATTTTTCTTTAATATAGGGATTTATAAGAAATAGCTGAAGTTAAGTTTTGCTTATGTTTGCAAACTGAGCAAGGTTAAGGTCACTTATGAGGTCTAAATGGATTTGTCTGGCCCAGAGATTCTTCAAGCCTGGTCTCCATTATAACTTACTTTAACGGAAATATATGCCAGTTCCTATTGCTGGTGTGTTGGAGCAGGCTGGAGCTGGCTTGAGTCAGCTTGAACTGGTTTGTGAAAGCCAATTTTGCTGAACTCTGAGTTCGGTGCTCTCTCTTTTGTAGGTTGAAACTAGCCAGGTGGGAGTGGTTACACCAATGAAATGGAAGAAGACCACAAAGGTTTTCTTTCTTTCTTTTTTTTTCTCTTACTCCCTCCTTTTGTAGAACTGGATGTTACCTAGTTATGGGCACCCTACTGCCTTCTCTCTTCTCTGTGAATACCTCTGTGGTGGTCTGAGGTAGTAGGGGAATATCAGGGCTTCTGATTTGCCATTTTCTAGCAGCCAGAACCCACTCTTCCTCCACCCTTCCTCCTCGCTGGAGGTGAAGGCTCTTCTGCTTTCCCCTGGTCCTCATGACCTCAGAGTTTCTGATGTCCTGGAGTCAGAAGTGTGGCAATGGGGTTTTTTTAGCTTCCTGGCAAGGAACATAACTTCATGTTCTCAAACAGACCTTTCAGGATAAAGAGTAGAAAACATAGATCAATATGTGCCCTGCTTCTATTTCCCCTTCTGCTATCGTTCATGAGGAACTATGACTTCTCTACATGTTCCAGCCAGTGGTGGGACCTTCCTCCATATTACACAGAGACTGAGTGGGCCTAGAACAGCCTTTAAAAAATTATTGCGACTTTTTTATTTGTCTGAAAGAAGACATTTCCTAAGGAATTTATAAAATACAGTATGTGAAGAGTGAGTTATCAGAAACAAAGGCTTGGGATTAATTATAGAAATCAAATTAAACCCAATAGGTTTTTATTATCATTCTCCAAGGTTTCTTAACTTGAAGAGAAAGAAAAACATCTTCCTTCCTTTTCTGAGAAGACATTTCGTGAATCACAAGGCTCTTTACCAGAATCATTTTGCTCCAAAACCTACAAATCCTTCTCAGAAATTTTCATGGAACATTTTAAGTGAGGGGAGCTTGTAGCATGGAGATGGCTAATAAACAGTGAACCAATTCCTCTGAGCCACAGGCAAAGCTCTACACAGTCTTTCCTTAGATTGGGAATTACAGAAGCTCCACTATACTTTAGGGAAAACAACACTAAAAAGTGGGGGTAATTTGGGGGAAGCTTTGCTTTTAAAGACATCCATAGTGGTACAAGTTGTTCAGATGTTTCTACATTATTAAAATAATAACAAATATTTTTTCAGCTGTGATATCTATTGTACTTAGAGCAGTGCAAAATATTATTAAGTAATACATACAGTTAATCATCAACATGCTGATTATTTTAGTTAATCATCAACATACCGGACGCGTCATATTCTACCCATGGATGCTTCTTAAATTTTAGTGCCTGGGCAAGTAAGATGGAAGTGAACAGAGTGAAACCTTACCTCCAAATTCTTCGCTCCTTTTAAAGACAAACGTGGGAAGGCAAAAGGACACAAAAAATTTTTCCTAATGTTCCATTATTCCAGAGTTTTGAATGCTCCTTAGCTAATGTGAGTTTAAAAGCTGCAATGTTACATTAAATTTTTACTTCCATTATGGGGGGCTTGTTTCTTTTACCTTTGCAGAGATTCTCAACCCTCACTGTGCATCAGAATCACCAGGGAAATTTAAAGAGCACTAATGCCCCAATCCTATTCTTACAGATTCTTATTTAACTGGTCAATAGTGGGGCCTGGGTCGTGTTTTAAACATTAAGTTGGTGCAAACATGATTGCAATATTTAGCCAAGGTTGAGAACCACTGAGGCGAAATATTGTCCTGGTCCTTACATGATCGATTACCTTCTAAACATCAACCCCTTTCCTAGCCTCACTTCCCAGCCAGATCGGATGAATCCGTGTGTCAACCAACAAATGACTTTTATCCATGTTCTGGGTGCTTGACCTTATGGAAGCCTAACTTCAGGAGGGTTGCAGTCTAGTTAAGGAGACTACATTTAACCCACTAGCTCATTTAAGGCCAATGAGCTGCTTGAGGTTCTGTATATTTCCTGCTGCAGGTAGGAAAGATGAAAGAGATTTCTTGGAGATGAACCATGAGATGGGCCTTGAAGAATAGATAGCACAATTTAAAAGATAAGGATGGCAAGCCAGTAGCCCAAACATAGAAGTGAGGAAATTGACCTGACCAGAGATGGGAGAGCTTGCAGAACAGCAGTGGTTTATACACAGTTGGCCCACTGAGGGGCACTTTAAAAACCAGGTAAAAGTCACAGATACCTCACTCTCTAGGAACTTGGGCACATGACACCCAATTTCAATACCAATTAGTGCAATTTAAAAAGATAAAACAAGATTATGTGAGAGAGAGAAAGTTCCTGGGCTGGGAGGCTGAGTGGTCAGGGAAGTCCTCTCTGAGGAGGTGATTCATGGGCTGATACTTGATCTGGCCTAGCAGGAAGCCCGCCATATAGGTCACATGCAAGTGTAAAGGCCAGAAGACAGAAATGAACCTGGAATGCCCCAGAAATCACCACAAAGTTGTGAGCAAAAGGGAGATTGATAGATGAGGCTGAAGAGAAAAGTTAGTCAGTGGGCCCTATTAATCCTGTGTCTTAGCTTTTCAGGTTGTCCAGAGCACGGCTCTAGGGAGTGCTGTTCACAGGTTAGCCCATGGGAACTCATGCACCCTGCTGGTAAATACTCCTTCTCTTCAATCTCCTCCTCACCTACTAGTCTGTTTTCCTCTGTGCCTTCACTGAAATCTGGCTTTTCCTGGGCATTATGACACCTTCTCTTATGGTGGCTGCTGATTCAGTCTACTTCTTGGTCACCATTGTTTTTTGACTATGGTTCAATTTCTTACTTGAAATCTTTGCTTTTAGCCCTTTCTCTATATTCTCCCTTCTGTCCACTGTATTCCAGGACCCACTTCCACCTCCCTGGAACACAAGTTCCCCTTTCTTTCTGTCCCCCGGGGTCATCCTCAGTGACCTTAACATCCATAAGCCTCATTCTCCCTTCTTGACCTGTGTTTCTACTCCAAATCAGATACCCAACAAGGCCATCCTTGACTTCTCATCCCTAGACAGAGTTTATCTGTAACATGTCTCTGATAACTTCTAAACTGGTTACTTTTCTAATAGACCACATGTATGAACTGTGCTCTGATCCTTCTCTGTGTTTCTATTTGCTTGTCTCTCTCTTTTTGCAAGTTCATTTGTCTTTATCTGGCTTACATATGATGCCCATTAAGACTGAATTTAATGGTAAACCACTCTCCTCTCATTTCTCTTGCCTGACAGACATGTTTCCTAATCCTTGCTCTTGGCCTCTTCACTTTCTGTACTCTTCCCTCATCTAGGTTTGCTGAAGAAAATCACAAACTTACATGGCAGGCTCAGTCAACTCTATCTTCTTACTGTGTTTCTACAACCTGGTTTTCAAAGCCATTTTATATTTTTATTCATTTCATGTAGACAGTTTTAATTATGATGGTCCAAAATCTTCCCCATCATGCTCAAAAGTCTCATCTACCCTTGTCTCAATCACATCTCCTGTCATTAATCCATTCCTCTATTTAAATGTCAATGCTATTTATTTAGTTATTGGATTAGTCTGTTCTCATGCTGCTAATAAAGATATACCCAAGACTGGGTAATTTATAAAGGAAGAAGTTTAATTGACTCACAATTCCTCATGGGTGAGAAGGCCTCACAATCTGGCAAAAGGCAAATGAGGAGCAAAGTCAACCATGGCAGCTGGCAAAAGAGAGCTTGTGTAGGAAAACTCCCCTGTATAAAACTATCAGATCTAGTGAGACTTATTCGCTATCATGAGAACAGCACAGGAAAGACCCACCCCTATGATTCAATTACTTCCCACTGGGTCCCTCCCATGACATGTGGGAATTATAGGAGCTACAATTCAAGATGAGATTTGGGTGGAGACACAGCCAAACCATATTAGTTATCTAGCTATATCTATTTATTTATGACAAATATATAGTAGTATAATGAATGAAGATCAAACCTCTGACTTTCTGGCAAAAATTTCAGTCAGTCTAAAGTTCTTTCCATCCATGTAGCTCTCTTTTCTCCCTTGCTTTTGCCTTAGAGCCAGAATTTTCCTTCTATGTAGGAGGCTAATGCTTCCATCTTAATGCTCTCTATCCTATCATCTCTTCACTCTCTTTGATCAATTATCTACCCTCTCATAACCACTCCTGTCCATCTTCATTGGCCCCTTATGCTTTAATAATTATAAGAGTAGCTAACATTAATTGAGGGTTTACTCTGACTCAGATCTGAGCTAAGTGCTTCATCTACACAGTTACATTTAATTCTTTCTGAAACTTATAAAGAAGGCATGATTATCAAAAGCAGAAGGAAACTTAGCATGAAGAGTCTAGGTAAGTTGTCCAAATAACATAGCTGTTAAATCACAGAGTTGAGATTGGAACCCAGAGAGTTTGTTTCCAGAGCCTGGATTTGTAACCACTTGATGACACCACTTTGCCTACTAACGTGTGGAACGTTGGCTGGACACTGCTACCCCCCTCTTTGAAGTCTCTAGCTTTCACTAACAGCTTTTTCACTGCCAAACTGACTACAATTCCTCTCCAATTGCATCCTCTAATTCTTCATAGACAATGTGCTCAGGCCTCTGTATTCTTCCTTCAGCCCCATCACTGTATGAAAATTGGCCTCTGCGTGGCTGCTAATGATCACATTCAGTGATCTTTCTGTCTTTCTTCTTGAAACTTTCACTTCTTTGCCTTTGAGTCTTACGTTTTTCTGTTTCTTCTGCAGACTCTCTGATGACACTTCTTATCTCTTGGTGGATATTGCTGATTCCAGGTCAGGTTGGAGAAGGAGTCTAGATGTATAACCAGTATAACCAGCAAGTCAGTGCCACAAGTGGACAGATCAATATCCCGAGTATAGACTGTAGCTTAATTCTGGACACAAATATCAAATGCGAAGTCTTGTAGTCAGAAGACATTTCGAAGGCTGATTTTTAAGACTAAAGTGATTGGAGATAGAATGTACGCATTCTGCAGTCATTCCCCTTGATTTGACTCTTGGCTATGCCAGTTGTGAACTATGTCGCTTTGGGCAAGGAAGACAATTTCCCTTAGTTTCATCTGTGCAAAACAGGTATATTAATACTACTTTAGAGGGTTGTTGTGAGGATTAAAGTAGAATAACTGAGCTACTCAATAACTGTTAGCTCATCTTATAATTTCTCCCTTCTCTTATTTACTCACTAAGTACATATTGAATGCCTACCATGTGCCAGGCACTATGTTATGGGGGTGCAATGATGAATCAGTACAGACAAAATGTAGCCTCATGTAGTCACAGTGCCCTTATATAGCTTACAGTCTAGCTGGGGAGACGGCTGTTAATAACACACATACCTTTATTTAGATCAACGGTGTGGATAAGACAGTGGTAGGAGATGAAGTTTTAAAAACAGCATATGGAATACGTGAGATTGAAAGAATTGTGTGCAATAGTCTTGGTGAGAATGATGAAGATCTGAAGCAGTACTTTAGCAGTGAGGATGGACAGAAGGGTTCTGAGACTATTAGGGGATAGAGTTATTATAATAATTTCCCAAGTGTGTTTCTTCTACACCCAGGGTGCCCCCAAATTACAGAGCTTAAGGGGTTAAAAGGGGTTTATGATAGCTTTTCCAGCAACCCAAATGGACAACCTCTTCTCTTTCTCATACCTGGCTTGTGAACCAGCACTTTCTATTGGACTTCCCTTCTGCCCGCTGTCAGTGCTTTTCTTACGCTGCGCTGCCCCCTAGTGGAAACCGCAAGTTCATAACAGCATGGAGTCTTCAGCTGTTAGTGCGACTCTCACATTAAATTATAGTCATGCACCACATGATGTCACGATCAGCAATGAACAGCATATACAGCAGTGTTCCTATAAGATTATAATGGAGCTGCCCTATACAGGTGTACCATTTTATCTTTTACGCTATATTTTTACTGTATATTTTTATATGTTCACCTATGTTTAGATGCACAAATACAATTGTGTTACAACTGCCTATAGTATTCTGTACAGTAACATGCTGTATAGGTTTTTAGCCTAGAAGCCACAGGCTATACCATATTAGTAATAGGCTCTACCATCTAGGTTTGTGTAAGTACACTCTGTGATGTTCCCACAATGACAAAATCACCTAACAACACATTTCTCAGAACGTATCCCTGTTGTGAAGTGAAGCATGACTGTACTTGTGCATCTCAACCGAGAAGGAAGACACTTAGCTTCCTGGTAACTCTGTGTCTTGGATCTAGGAAGCCTAAGAAAGACTAAAGATAGGGTTAGTATTTTACATAATATTGCTCAAATGGGGTTGAGAAAGCCCTCAAAAGCACTGAGTGACTCTTGCAGAACAACTCCCCATCTTTTCCTCTTCTTCTTTTTAGTTGGCTCTTAGTAAAGACTCTGAGAAGCCTAAGCAGAGAGCTCCTGGAGGTCTATGTTACCAGTCAGGTAACATAGATGAGTGAAGAGAACCAGTGTAATGTGATGGTGAGTGGTGGGGACCGTGGAGAATTGGAGTCACTGCCACTAAGCACCAGTTATTTGGTATCCTACAGGAATATGGGCCCAGTGTTAGCAAAACTTTCTTTTTTCTTTCTTTCTTTTTTTTTTTTTCTTTTTTTGAGGCAGAGTTTCTCTGTGTCGCCCAGGCTGGAATGAAGTGGCGCGATATCGGCTCACTGCCGAATCAAGCGATTCTCCTGTCTCAGCCTCCAGAGTAGCTGGGATTATAGGCACCAGACACCATGCCCTGCTAATTTTTTTACTTTTGTATTTTTAATAGGGATGGGGTTTCTCCATGTTGGCCAGGCTGATCTCAAACTCCTGACCTCAGGTGATCCCCCCACCTCGGCCTCCCAAAGTGCTAGGATTACAGGCGTAAGCCATCGCACCCGGCCAAAACTTTCCATTTTTAAAGAGAAGCTGGAAAGCCAGATTAATACATGAAATATTCTAGTTTTTTAAATGTTGTTAAGTTATTTAAATATTTGAGAAAAGAGAAAAAGAGCTCTAAAGCCACTTGTTTCTAAGCTATTCATGGTAGACCACCAATTTCCAAATGCTTGATGAGTAGTGCTCACTGCTAATCACTCCATTATTAAATTTTCACTAGTTTATGGCAAAATCTTTTAAAAGGACAATAAAATGAATTTTTCTATAAAGCTAACTAAATCTACCCAATATAAAGAACTGCTTTCCCCCTGGTGATTATATTCTTACATATTTTGTTAAAATATCCTTCATTTATCTTTGTATTTGTTAAAATATCTTTTATGAAATAATAGTATTGTTTTAAATACATTTAATTGGAAAAATTAAGAGTTGGTGACTTAACACTGTCTTGTTGCATTTAGTTTTGTTTTACTTATTTTTGAACCCCAAATGACTGGGCATTGCTGCTAGGACAATGGCAAGTCACTGAAGGTTTTATTTAAGCACTATTGTGTTGACATAACCCTGGACTCCAGCAGTGATGTGGAAGATTTGTTGGTTGAGACTAGAGTCCCAGAAATAATCGAATATGAAAACCCAAGGGAACTTCTGCCTTACTCCTTCATTTAATGACTGAGGACACTGAGATACAGTAGGGAAGTGAATTGTCCACAGTCACCGGGGGAGGTAGTAACAGAGCCACAATTACATCCTGTTTTTCTGACATGAGACAAGTGTTTGAACTGCCCCAGTCCTTTCTGCATCAGCCACACAGTATGCTGAGACACTGAAGTGCCCAACTGTTGGAAAGCTTAGTAAAGGGAAGACTTCAGGATAACAGAATAGGTGATTTGTGAAATTGTGCATTTCTAGTGAAACTTAAAGCCCATGTATCATGTTCATTTCATTTTTAAGGTACGGAAGTTTGCCTTTAATTGCTGCTGAGTTAATTTTCTGTTAGGATGTTTCTTTCATGAGTAGGCCTTTAGGTTTAAGAGTATAACATAATTCACTTATTGTGATATTTGGCTATGTTAGAACCTCAGTTTATTAGCAAATACACCCACTTGACTTTCCCCTTGATACGTCCCAGTTTCCACAGGTGCTTATGTACCTACCCATACCAAAAAATTTTTTTCTTGTCATTTACTCTGTGTATGTGTGTCTCTGTCCTATTTCCCCACTTGACAGATACATTTTACATGGATAAGATAACATATTTTATTCTCTGGTACCTGTGACTGGCACACAGCAGGGATTTGACTTGATTATTAAAGAATGACAGTAGCAATAATGATAACTTTCATATACTAAGCACCATCCATATGCCAGGTATTACTCTAAATGCTTTTTAAAAAACATCATCTGAAGATTAGTCTAAAAATATTTAGTGTTTGCCTCCCATGTGCCGAGTGCTATGTTGAATGCTGGGGAAATAGCAGTGAATCAGATGGGGTTTACGGCCTGAACCTCAGTGCCTTCCTTCTCAGCACTGCCTCAAACCTCTCCTGATTCATGCTAGCCCTAAATACATGATTGTACATAATTAAGAAAAGAATTACAGTATGTCAGTTGCTGTGAGGGAGAGGTACTGAATGTTGGGAGTAAGAAAAGACTTCTTGGATAAAATGAAAATTAAATTATGACATGAAGGGTGAGCTAGGTGTTATTCAGAAGAAAGGCAGGTGGTGTGTTTTATGCAGAGGGGGTATTCAGGGCAGAGGCCCAGATGGAAGGTACCAAACATGGTTTGGTTCAACCAAACTTTGAAGAACAGAAGTCGAGAAAGGCTGGAGCAGAGGAGGGAAAGAGGAAAAGATCATGCTACCTGAAATCTTGCTATTAAACTCCCATGGTGCCTTGTGAAGCTCTGTACAATGCTTTTTATAAACAGCATCTAATCAAGTGTAGTTAACCATATAATTTGTTATTTGTATATTATTTGCCTAAAAAACTGTCTTTTCTGCTCTGTTGAGCTCCTTGAATACAGAGTGCTATGCAGGTCTTATTTCATCACTAGTGCTGCCCTAAACTCCTCCCCATATGTTTGTTTTCTATTTTATCTTTAGTAAAGATAAAGATAAAGACATTTTATCTTTAGTAAAGATAAAGATAAAGACATTTTATCTTTAGTAAAGATAAAGATAAAGACATTTTATCTTTAGTAAAGATAAAGATAAAGGTATTTTATCATTAGTAAAGATAAAGATAAAGGTATTTTGTCTTTAGTAAAGATAAAGATAAAGGTATTTTGTCTTTAGTAAAGATAAAGATAAAGGTATTTTGTCTTTAGTAAAGATAAAGATAAAGGTATTTTGTCTTTAGTAAAGATAAAGATAAAGGTATTTTGTCTTTAGTAAAGATAAAGATAAAGGTATTTTGTCTTTAGTAAAGATAAAGATAAAGGTATTTTGTCTTTAGTAAAGAAAATGAATGCTTTTCCGACAGGCCCACCTACCTGTAAGCACTATACATAGTTTCCTTACTGAGTTGAATTTGTAGTATTTCATTTATTTATTCATCCATTTGATGGACATAAGTGTGTGCCAAGAAAACTTAGGAAAATGTAGGAGGTTCCTCATGGGCTAATTCTTGATCTAGACTTAAAGCTGGGCATAACCGAGACCAAAAAATCTCACCTACAAAGCAATATATTACAATTTTAAAACATTTAAATTTTAATGTATTGGGTTATGACTTTTTTTCCTTTTTGTGGTTTAATTATGCCAGTATTTCAAAACCTGCTTTTGTTTTTCCCGACCCAGCCCATCTGCCAAGCAGCGTATCAGAATGACTTTGGACAAGTGTGGCGGTGGGTGAAAGAAGACAGCAGCTATGCCAACGTTCAAGATGGCTTTAATGGAGACACGCCCCTGATCTGTGCTTGCAGGCGAGGGCATGTGAGAATCGTTTCCTTCCTTTTAAGAAGAAATGCTAATGTCAACCTCAAAAACCAGGTGAGGTCATGACACGAATGGAGAGTGTAATTGTTCATGATAATTCTTTTCTCCTTGAATCACTAGAAGTGGTGCATGCCATTTTTTAAATTGCTTGCAGCTCCTAATATGAACAATTATCTTAGTCTACTTTAGAAAGACTGACACATACCAATGACCTTTTATTAGGCTAAACAGCAAAATAAAACATAGTTCAATCAGCAGGCATAATTTGTGATAAATTATGTCTTTTTACCTCTGGTTCACTTATTTGGCTGGATAGAGCTTCTTTCTTTTCCTTCCTCCTCTCTTCATCCTCCTCTTTCTTCCTCTCCCCTCTTTCTCGTTACTAACACAGAAGCAATGGCAAAGATTTCTTGGAAAAGAAATGCTGTTTCATTAGTTAGATTTTTACCTGCTATATTAATGTCCTGATCTCCAGAGGATCCTATAGTGTTCTTGTAGAATGAAAGAGTACTATTGAGAAATTTACCAAGGACAAATAAGCTCATGAACCAGAGGTTACTTGAAGTCACACAAAAAGATGTAAAGAATATATTTAAAGATGCAATATTAGCTACTTTGGAGCCTTCAGGACCAAGAAAGAGAAGAATATGTGTGTATTGCTGTGAAAATCCTTGTGGAGCCCTTTCTGAACATCTAGCATTTGCATCGTAGTGAAGGCAATATTTAAATTACACTGAATAAATATTAAGCCATTTTTTTGCAATCATTATGACTGTCCTGTACCCACTCATATGCATTCAAGGCGAGAAAACACTGGAAATGCCCCCTTGCCCCTTCTAAGTCATTTGGAGACTAGCTCATCAGGAGTAACAATGTATTATCAGAAAATTGATCATTACTGGACTTTTTTATTTGTGCTTACTATTTTTGGTTTGGTTGGAATTAAAAGCAAGTCATGCCTGTGCTGAATGGAACAGATATGCAACATCGTAGACTATAATAGGATCTCTGTAGATCACTGCTGTGAAACCAGATATGTGGAGTTGCAGTGAGTGGTAGTGCCAGAAGACAGATGTCTGTGGGTTCCTGCGCTCTTTTAAGAGGTGCGCTCGTTAGGAAACTGAGGGAGGAGACGTTAGCCCATGGGCAAGGCTGAGGAGACACTTTTATCTCCGCTTTGCAGAAGAGGAGGGCCTCAGCCAGCCTGCTGGGATTTTCTGGTATCATAAAAACCATGAAAAAGACTTTAGTGGATACATTAGATTAACAGATTTTATCAGTAGAAGTTTTTGGTTTGCATTTTCCACTTTCAAATGTTTCTAATGTTAGCATTTAATATTTTTATTTTCTCCAAATATTAATATTTGTACATTAATAATTTGAACCTGTGATTTCTCATGTCTGAAATCTGTTTATAAATTATTTCCAGAAACACTAAACAAACAAACACCTTAAAAACAAACAAACAAACAAAAAGCTCTGCTGGAGATTCAGAAGCACAAGCCTATGGATTCTATTGATAGCAAATTAAATTAAAACATAAAGATCCTTGTTTTTGTCTGTCAAACTGACCAAGATTAAAAAAGAAAACAAATATTGATCAGAAAGTTTAAGTTATTATTGTCTTATTAGAACACAATTTGGTAGCGCAACATGAAAAGCATTAATACCTTTTATGCCAGGAATTCTATTTTTAGAAATGTAGGCAAAGGACAAATTTGGAAATGTTGACAAAAATTTATGAATGAGCAGGTTCAGGCAAAATTATTTATAAAAATGAAAAGTTTAAAACTTGAAACGGGCCACGTGCAGTGGCTCATGTCTGGAATCCCAGCATTTTGGGAGGCCAAGGTGGAAGGATAGTTTGAGACCAGGAGTTCAAGACCTGCCTAGGCAACATAGCAAGACCCCCGCATCTCTACACAAAATAATAACAAGTAAAAAATTATCCAGGTGTGGTGGCACATGTTTGTAGTCCCAGCTACTTTGGAGGCTGAAGTTGAAGGATCGCTCGAGCCCAGGAAGTCAAGGCTGCAGTGAGCTAGGATTGTGCCACTGCACTCCCGCCTAGGTGGCAAAGCAAGATCCTGTCTCACAGAAAAACAAAAACAAAAACAAAACCCTCAAAAACCATGAAATGTTCAAAAGGCAGGGCTTAGCTAAATACATCAGAGTAGTTCCACTCAATACTAAGCCATGCAGCCGTTACAATCATATGTTTAAAAATATTGAATTGCATGGAAAAATGTACATATTCTAAATGTACGTTTCTGAACTGAAAAAAGCAAGATATGATATTGCATATGCAATATCATTCTACATTTCAAAATTCCACATTTATGCATTTAAGAAGACTGGAAGAAAATACAACGAAATGTCAACAGTTAACTCTGGGCCATTTAATAATGGGCAATTTAAAATTCTATCGTTATGTTCCTCTCTAGTTTCTAAAATTTTTTACAGAAAATATAAATGCCTTCATATTAGAAAAACAAAAAGTGTTCTTATTTAGGTACAGTGCCTCGCATAAGTGGAAACTAACCTCCTTTCTTTCTCTTCGGCTCCCTCTCCTCTTACTGATTTGACTGGTATTCCAATTACCACCTTCTGTTTTGCCTTATATTTATTTGTGCATATTTCTGTCCATCTTTGATTATGAGGCCCTAAGAGTTCACATCTCCCACAACCCTTGGAAGCTTACATCTATTACCTGATAAATATTCACATATTTGAAGAATAAAATTGAGTTATATGCATTCTTCTAGACTATGCGCATGAAGGAACATGAAAAACAGCCATGTGGTTAAGAGTTTTCCTATGAACAAACCACAAAATGGATAATCGTACACATGGTAGATGATTAAGGGATAACTATCAATTTTCATAGTAAATTCAGTCCTAAGTTTATATCTCAGTGTATCTTTTTTTCCAAAAACTAAATGGGAATAAGAATCTGTCTTCTGATGAGCTCTGCTGTGTACATTTCACCTTTGTTGACTCCCAGGAGCCCTGCCCTAGCTTTTCCTTTACACTGGACCGAGTTCTCTGTTCTGCTCCATGGAAAGCCGCATTCAGTAATCAGATGTATCCCACAGGAAAAGATGCCATGGGTACCGGAAAAACAAAAAGCACAAACTAAACTTTTTGAGATGGCCATCTGAATAAATTTTGAATTGAAATGCTTTATTAGTAAAGAATCCTTTTCTTAATTTTTAGAAAGAGAGAACCTGCTTGCATTATGCTGTGAAGAAAAAATTTACCTTCATTGATTATCTACTAATTATCCTCTTAATGCCTGTTCTGCTTATTGGGTATTTCCTCATGGTGAGTACAACACTTGTAGAGCAAAGGGCAAATGTGGAGATCAATGGTGTGACTCATTGACTCTTGCCAGGCCAGTGAGATGTTGAAAAAAAATAATAACAAAAAAAGCCTTTGGTTTGTATTCTGTAATTGACATGTTCAACATACATCCAATGCTATAATTGAAGTACAGCAAGAAGAAAGCTAGCAAAAATAGTTAATCAATGGTAACATAATCCATGCAATGTTGATTTAGAAAAATAATTTAACCTTAACTAAGACTTTTCTGAAGGGAGCAAAAAAATTCTGAATATTAAAAAACACCCCTTCTAATATTTTTTTCTCCTTTTTTTAAAAGAGGAGTTTGTGTTTTTGGATTTATCTTTCTGACTTTCTGATTTTTAAGTACTCCTCTGGTGGTGTGTTGAAAAACAGATCCTAAAAGTTCGCATCCAGAAGCTGACACACATAGAAGATACTTGTTGAGAATTTAAGCCCATTTTCACCTTGATGAATTTCTTCATGCTTGGATGAATCTTGGCAGACAGCAATTTTCTTGAATAAAGAAAGATGTAGTTGGTATAGGGATGCAGTCATATGAGGAGTAGAAGATGAAGCTTGAGATGGTTTTTGGTTTTTTTTCCCAATAGGGTAACAGATCTGCACTGACTTACTCACTTTTATCCATCTAGTTTCCTTTATGCCCAGTTCCACTTCTCAGACATGACTCAAGAGATGCATAATTTACTCTAATTAAATGACCAAGCTCTCTCCTTGTTGTAGCTGATAAACTGTGAATATTGGTTACACCTGTTAACTTCAGCCCCAGAACAAGTCTGCCAGTCAAAAATGTTATTATTTCATTGGGTATTTAAATGCTACAGAATTTGAGGAACTATAATTAAACATGACAATGTTGATTTTTATATTTGGATTTATAGGAGAGAGAAAAGAACTTTAATTCACTAATAAAAATATAATCTGCTCATATCCTCGAAGAATTCTTTAAAAATTCATTATGTATTTAGCACATAGCATTTAAATACATGTATTTTGGGGGCAGGGAGAATCTGTTATTTATTTACAAACCTTTTTAGAGATTCTAAAGATAAAAATTACAACTGTGATTAGAAGGCTCATTCAGAATTTATTGACACACAACTCTGCTTTCTAAGATGGTTCAATGTTTAGAGGCTGGAGGACTGGGCAAAAATAGTAATCGTAATGAATAGCTCAACTCTAGTTTCATGCACATGCAATTTATTAATGGGGCCTAAAGTTGTAAATTTGTGATGAATTAACAAATAAGTGACATGAGAGGAAATGATAGGGGAGGAGAGAGGAAAGCATTGGGTTATTTCAGAGAAAAGTAGGCAGAGAAAGGCAGTTTAGGAGGTGACACAAGAGGGAAGCCTAAGGAGAGAGAACTGGATGGAGCTTCCCAGGTGATGACAGGGTTCAACTCCAGGGCTATACCCAGCTGAGCAGGGAGAGCTTTGCCTCTTCAGGAGACTGGAAGTTGGGGAAGACTCCAACAGGCTTGTGGTCAGAAGCTCAGGGGACTGGGAAGGAAAAGTGAATTTCTGAGGAGTCCTAGTTCATTTCGTTAATTTGTTCAATTCTTTAACGCATGTTTATTATGGACCTACTATGTGCCAGATGCTGTGCTAGCTGTTAGGGACACAATGATGAACAAAATACTCATAGTTTTTTACCCCATGAGAGTTAGAGGGTGGTGGGGAGAGTCATTAATCAAATGGCACAAACACATGTAAAATTACCATGAAGCAGGTGATACAGAAAGGCGACTGGTGTTAGGATAGCTAAAAAAGATGGATTTCACCTGGTCAGGTGGGTCAGGGAAAGCTTCTTAGAGAAAGAGGGACTTGGGCTGATGAATGAAAGGTGCATATGCCAGGCAAAGAAGAGAGGGAGGAGGCTTCTAGGCAGAAGGAACTTCCTGTGCAATGATTCTCTGAGAATGTAAGATTAACAAAGGCCAATGTAAGTAGAACAGAGTGAGCCAGGAGGCGCAGAGTGAGAGAGAGGCCAGGGCAGGGCCATACGTGGAGCCAAAACATACGGGGCTTTGTAGGTCATGCTGAAGAGTTTACTTTTGTCCTCAGAGCAATGGGAATTAATTGCACAGCTTTGAGCCAGGAAGGGAAAGACAGGTACTAGGCCCCATCCTCAGTGGAATTAGGTAGGTTTGGGGTGGGACCTGAGAAGTACATTTCTAAGGTTCTTAGGTGTCAATGCCACTACTTCAGGACCACAGTCTGAGAACCTGGCTTTAATTAATTGATATTAGAGTGGGTGAGAAGCTGGGGGAAATTTTAGGAAGGGTGCATGCATGCATAGGAGTGTTGGGATTAAAATGAAGCCTATTGATTAAATAGTCTCAGGCATAAATTGGAGAAACTATTTGTAAATAAGCCTTTCTTATAATTACCATTTGTAATAGGTATCAAAGACAAAGCAGAATGAGGCTCTTGTACGAATGCTACTTGATGCTGGCGTCGAAGTTAATGCTACAGATTGTGTAAGTTTATACTTTTAGCCATTTTGAAAAAATATTCAAAATGGTATTTGTAGGTAGCGTATTTGTCATCTGTACAGTTGCTTTATTTTCCTAGACAATTTTACATTTAGTTTTCTTTTATTTTCTCCTTTTTTTTCCCACCGACAGGCAACCTTGAGGTTATTTATATTCTGCTGAACTCATGGGAATAATACCTCTATTGATTATAAAGCATTTTTAAAATAATTGGCTTTAATGTTGTTGAGACGTTAAGGAAAACTAAGGCTCCGATAACAAAATACCAGCCATAATAGTTAAGAAGCTGGAGTGAGAATGCCCATGAGTAACTCTGGGCTTGCCACTTTTTACTTCTATGAGTTTGAGCAAGTTGTAAACTTATTTTACTTTCAGTGTCCTCATCGGTAAAATGGGGATATGGATAATACTTATCTTATTGGGCTTGTTCATGTAAAGCACTTAGCACATGCTTAGAATGTAGTAAGTGCTCATTGAATGGCAACAGCTGCCACTGCAGCCAAAATCCCAACCCACTGATGAGAGGCCCCGTGTGTAAACTAAAGATAAATAAGACAAAGGTCAAAGAAAAATCCCACTGATGGTAAGAGCAGTGATAACAACAGTAGCAGCATCCGCTCACTTCTTCCTGTTTATGAGCATAAGGTGTTGTTTTCACTTTCACCTCTGTGCTCTTGCACTCATCTTTCTTTCTCAATGATCACAGAAAGACAAAAGTTTATTTCTATGGTGTTTTGCTTATGGTGATTGAATAAAATTTTGGATTCCCAGTTCCTTATTGAAAAAGTAGGCAAGTGGAAATTTGATTCCAAAATACTAACATTCTATTTGTGATGCCTAACATATTTTACGTGTGTGCACATCTGTGTGTATTACCATTGTTTTATGATAGAGACCATGGCCCCATTCCTGTTTCTATCAATTATTTACATCATTTCGGTTTTGCCTATGCTGGTATCATGTTTAAATGCAGGCAGTTGTGTGTGTGTCTGTGTGTGTGTGTGTGTGTGTGAGAGAGAGAGAGAGAGCAAAAGAAAATAACTTTATGAAATTTATATTCCCTTTTATTTCAAATAGAACTTTTGGATAAATTTGTATTGACAGTTACTGTGCATTACCATTTCTTTAGATAGCTTTGAACTATATTAAGTAAGAGATTATTAAAGATGAAGTTAAAAGTTTGTTGAAGGTTTTTCTTGGTCTTTTCATTTAAATTCAATAGATTTAATATTCGTGCCTGTGACCAAAATTTCTGTAGGATATTTTCTCAGCTATTTATGTGTATTTCTCTCTCTAGATAGAGATATTGCATTCCTTCAGCTAGGCACAGTGACACTAGCCTGTAGTCCCAGCTACTTGGAAGGCCGAGATGGGAGGATCCCTTGAACTTAGGAGTTTGAGACACATGCATGTACACACACAGACACCACTTCTAATACCAAAAATTTTTCAAAAACTATCTGAGTATTAAAATCTACTTTCTAGGTAAGACAGTGTTATGTATTTTTGGATAATTAGACTCTATTTCACATGACAAAATTCAGAGCCAGAACTTCCATTTGTCATGCCACCACTTAATAAAAATAAATAATTGCAACATGATCTCCTATAATTTTAGAGGTGTTTCTAGGGAATGGGATCCAGAACTAAACCTGTCTTGATAGCCAAAGGTACTATTTCTTCACTTACCAGCACCATGGTTGCTTGGCTACTTTTCCAAAGGCCAAATTTTGGACACTAATGCCCTAGCTATAATTTTTTTGACCTGTAGTGTTTTAAATTAGTACCAACAGAGTAGATGCACTAGCTTATAACATGTAATATAAGCTATAACAAATCACGTTTGGGAAACGTCTCTGTAGAACTGCACTGATCTTGCAGGTGTCCTGCAGCAAGAGCACCCGACTTCTTCAGTAGGAATCATCACCAAAACCATAGAGGATAATATTTATGTAAAGGGCCATGTGGAGACTCTTTAAGGAAAAGATGGTGACATGATCAAGGTGATGATCACCGAGGCATACAGCATGCGACAAAGAAACTTTGGCACAATTCAGCATCAGCTTTTTAAAGTTGCATTCTTTAGTTTAGAACAGAAAATGAAAAACAAAAAGGCAGAGATTGATGGCTTATATGACACATACATATATATTGAGGCAGAGAAGAATTTTTTTTGTTTGTTTTGTTTTGTTTTGTTTTGTTTTGTTTTGTTTTGTTTTTGAGATGGAGTCTCCCTCTGTCGCCCAGGCTGGAGTGCAGTGGCGCGATCTTGATCTCGGCTCACTGCAAGCTCCGCCTCCCGGGTTCGAGCCATTCTCCTGCCTCAGCCTCCGGAGTAGCTGGGACTACAGGCACCCGCCACCGCGCCCGGCTAATTTTTTGTATCTTTTAGTAGAGACAGGGTTTCACCGTGTTAGCCAGGACGGTCTCGATCCTCTGACCTCGTGATCCGCCCGCCTCGGCCTCCCAAAGTGCTGGGATTACAGGCGTGAGCCACCGCGCCCGGCCGAAAATTTTTTAAGTACTAGAAATAGTTGTCTATCAATGGTTTGCAGACTATTTTTCTGCTTAGTTGTATACTACAAAGTGTGAAAAGGATTTGCCAATGAAGCCACATGCTATGGTCTGTGGAGGGCCCGACTTATGAGCTGAAGTTTTGGCCCTTTGTGTTTCAGTATGGCTGTACCGCATTACATTATGCCTGTGAAATGAAAAACCAGTCTCTTATCCCTCTGCTCTTGGAAGCCCGTGCAGACCCCACAATAAAGAATAAGGTAAGGGAGGGTGGGCCGTCGTCTGAGGTTCCTCTAGCAGCAGCATCTTCTAATCTAGGCCTTATGTTGAAGTAAATTATTTGCCTCTGACGTAAACAACAGTAAAATTAATCATCCTCATTAAGGAATGAAGTTATCCTATTACTATTAGGACTGATTGCCTTTTAAAGCCCTTGCCAACCCAGAGAGTCAATTGGTCTAAGCTACTTACAAGATCTTGGGCACTCTATTGGAAATAACTGTATATTTTTCCCCCCTCAGCATGGTGAGAGCTCACTGGATATTGCACGGAGATTAAAATTTTCCCAGATTGAATTAATGCTAAGGAAAGCATTGTAATCCTTGTGACCACACCGATGGAGATACAGAAAAAGTTAACGACTGGATTCTATCTTCATTTTAGACTGTTGGTCTGTGGGCCATTTAACCTGGATGCCACCATTTTATGGGGATAATGATGCTTACCATGGTTAATGTTTTGGAAGAGCTTTTTATTTATAGCATTGTTTACTCAGTCAAGTTCACCATGGCCGTAATCCTTCTAAGGGAAACACTAAAGTTGTTGTAGTCTCCACTTCAGTCAGAAACTGATGTTTCAGCTAGGCACAGTGGTACATGCCTGTAATCCCAGCTACTTGGGAGGCTGAGGTGGGAGGATCACTTGAACTCAGGAGTTTGAGAGCAGCCAGGGCAACACAGCGAGACCCTGTCTCAAAAAAAAAAAAAAAAAGCCCTGGTGTTCCAAACTCAGTCTTTCCTGAAGAAGAGGATCTGAGTTATCTTCTGAAACAGCGTTCTCCCTTCCCAGTTGTATCACTCTTAAAAAAGACTGTCCAGTCTATGTCATGCCCTAGGAGACAAACTGTTCCTCCCAGCCCCCTTTGAGTATTGAGCAGAAGAATCAAATTATTAAATACGTATGTTTGTACAAAATGGTATGGGTATGTGTGTGGGCTTAGAGATTCACATGTAAATATTCCTTTGGTGAAGGAATTTCAATAAAAACATCTATCAAGTGTCAGCGGTGAGTGTGTTTACACCACAGAAATTGGCAAATTGACAAATCAGAGTTTGTTTTTGTTTTTTTGTTTTTTACTTTCCATAAAGTTCGTTTACCAGCATACCACTAGAGATTTCGGTTTACAAATAAAAGCCATCTTGGTTTGAGCAAGACTATGCAACTATGAAAATGTTCGTTTAAAAAAATCTTCATGATCCTTTTGTAAATACAAGATGGTTACCAAGCTTGTTAGTTTTGTTTATTTTATTGATAGATGTAAAATATTATTGTAACTTATTTGGATAAAGTTCTTCAAAAGAAACAGAGCTATACAATGAGGTAGGATCTGGATTATTTGTCTAAGTGAGAGATTGTGAATATCAAAATATCTGTCTCACTTCTTCTGTGAATGACACAGAGTAGAAATAAATTCACTTTAAAAATATGATTGAATTTTGAAAATCAAGACTGAATCTCACATAGCTGCAGACAGGAACTAAGCCAGCCTCTCTGTATGTGGTAACAAGTACAGTCTAAGAATGAAAGATTTACCATCCTTGAAAGCTCTAATGAAAATCAAATCCAGCAATATATATTCAACTGTGTACAGGATTTAAGAAACTTATTTTATGAAGGAAGTAATAGTGTGTAGATATAGATTCTGAAGTCTTTAAACGTGTCTTAATAAATTAAGATTCACTGGCATTGAGCTGAGCTACCAGGTGACCCTTGGGGACAAAAAACCCACACAAGTGAATTTCACACACCAGTGTACCTTCAACAATATACTTTTGACACACACAAACCTTTGATTTGGTTTCAGAGATTTTGCAAAATAGTACCAATGTGATTTACAACTGTCATCTTTGAAATTGTGTAAAAGTGGAATAATTTTCTGAAGAAATAAATCATGGTTTGTGAATGAGTTGCAGAGACTGTCTGACATTAACTTTGTCAAGATTAAAGGATAAAGTATATGAAAATTTGTTTCGTCATGCTCATGACATTATGCAATTTTCTCCCTAGCTTTTAATTTTTGGAGGCAGAAAATTGAGCCAGAAATTTTTAGTCATTAGGTCTCCTAGCAACAAGCTGTAAACCTTCCAACAAGCTTGCACTAGAATCTAGACACTGAAATGCACATACATGCTTTATGTAATGCATTTATTGGAGAACTCATAAACATCCTATAAAATTTTCTTCCCTGAGATGCAACTATAAAACTTGGCCTTATTCTGAGAATGCTTAACATAGATTTCATCCATACTGTAACACTGATTTTGTTGTTGTTGTCCTTAAAGCAGCTCAGCTTCCTGAGGTAGTGTTATGTCTCTGTGGCAACAAGGTGAAAATGTCTAGCTGATTTTGTCAAAGTCAACAATAATCCACAGACTCCAGACCTCAATATCTGTCCCAATTTGTCATTTTACTTTAGTGCTCCAAAAATATGGCTTATAGAAAAAAAAATAGGTGTTTTAAAGAGATTTACCTGAATGATATAGAGAATGTCTAGATATTTTCTGGCTATCAGGTAAAACCTACCCTTCAAGATGGTAGAATATATAATAGCATACAAAACCTCTATTACCTAATAAGTACTTTAATTTACAGAAAAAAATGTAAATGTAAGTGTCGGATTTAGTGCCAAGTGCAGGGAATCTGAAAAATGTATACTAGGTCTCTGCTCTCCGTAATTCTGCCTTCATGGGTCCTAGTCCCATCCCTCATGAGGTTGTCCTAAGATCGTCAGTGTCAGATGCTTCACAATATGGCCTCACACCGTCCCTGGGAAAGGTTGGTCTCCTCCTGCTGCATCAGATGGATGATTTCATTGTACATACGGTGAGGAGCATCCAAACCCCAGATGAAATCCACATGAGCCCATTCAGGAATATTCTTATGGTAGATGAGGTTGGTCACCTCAGAGAGCAGCATTTTCACGTCTTCTGGATTTGAAAGCCAGTCCTGACCTCCTGTCCACATTGCTGTAGGGACCGTCATATCTCTGACTCTGTACCTTACAGGAGTTGGCTAGAGAAAAGGAATAGTTCTTAACTCTAGATAACATTTGGACTTTCAGACTCATAATTTATGTTTCAAATAGACATAATAAACATGCCATCTGTTGTGGCGAAGGGTGTACATGGGTGTTAGAGCCACACAACTCTGTTAAGAATTTCTGTTCCCGCCCTTACTTTAAGGTAAAATTACTTTACATTATTGAACCTCAGTTTCTTCTTCTGTGACTGGGGATAATATCTGTAATAACTTGCTAGATCAAATGACAAAACACATAAAAACATGTAGTGCCTTGTATTTCTTTTTTCTTCCTATTAAATATTTTGTAAATAAATTGTTTTTAAAAAGAATGCCCCTGTTCTTTTAAAAGATAATTTCACAAACATTTCATGAGACAAGAATTATATTCCACAGAGAAAAGCAAGGAATCTGCTGGGAAGGGCTCTGCATCTTCACAGTCTTTATGTGATCCCAGGCAGCCTTTGAGGCAGACCCGGCTTGACTGCATTTGCCAGAACCATGGCCTATGGCACTCAGGTAATTTGAGCTAAAGGGAAGTAAAAGTTAAATACCTGCTCCAACCCTTATTCCTCATCCTTCCCCACCAAATATACCAATTAGTATTCCTAATACCTGGGAACTTTCCATATTTATGCAGTGTTAGTAGAATTAGCCTAGCCGGCTGAACCCTTGAGATTAATCAGCATCCAGAACTTTCCTCAGAAGTGGTAAGGCCCATTTCTTACTCAGGAAATCCACCATGGAGTCTTGGCTCCAATCCTAGATGCTCTGGTTTCTCTTTGTGGCTCAGTTATGGCCTAATTTGGTTAAGGAAGGTTGAAAAATTCTATGGGGCTACTAATTTTTTTTGTCATCTTATAGGTGAAAAGATTGAACTAAATGTCATATCTCGCTCTGAGTTTCTGTGATTCTATGATTTTTTGTGTGTGTTTGTTTACTCTTCCCTTCCACTCCCATTTTCTGGTGCCTATTCTGCATGAATCAATTTCTCTAGAACTCAGTCCATTAAATGTTGATAAATTAAAACCATCTTAGGGCTGGGCACAGTGGCTCACGCCTGTAATCCCAGCACTTTGGGAGGCCAAGGTAGTTGGATCACTTGAGGTCAGGAGTTTGAGACCAGCCTGACCAACATGGTGAAACCCCATCCCTAAAAGTACAAAAAAAAAAAAATTAGCTGAGCATGGTGGCGTGTGCCTGTAGTCCCAGCTACTTGGGAGGCTGAGGCAAGAGAATGGCTCAAAGCTGGGAGGCAGAGGTTTCAGCGAGCCGAGACTGCGCCACTGCACTCCAGCCTGGGTGACAGAGCAAGATTCTGTCTCAAAAGTAAATAAATATAATTTTAAAAATCTTTGAACAGAAATACTTTCTCTAAAGACATATTTTGGGAAACAGTGAAGAAGGACTTCAAGAGAAGCAGCTGATACCAGACATTGAGAGTTCGCTATCCAGGGGCACCGCACAGTTTGTCCAGTTTCCTAGCATTTTACATCTAGATAGACATATGGCAGTGGATGTTAATTTATGATGTGAGGGTCTCAAAGAAAGACTAAGCTGTGTCTAATCTGCCCCTTCCAGTTTTGTTTCTATGGTAAATATTTATTTACATTCATACACATGATTACCAAAAATCTTCAGAAGATTTTATGTTCTAAAGGGCATACCTGTGCAATTCTGAATCTCCACACTTTGATATCTAATTTTAGTTCATAGCATTAGCTACATATTTTCTTGGGTAATGTAATAACATTTTTTAAAAATGCAACTTGCAAATTACAGATTCATTGAAAGTATAACTAGGGAGAATGCCTATGGATTTTCTAAGTCCAAAATTTTTATTTTCAAGGTAAAGAAATTGAAGCCTGAAAAATTAAAGCAGCCTCCCTCCTATTACAGAAGTTTATAGTGCAGAGGCAAAACTTACACAGCAATCCTCACTTGCCATTTAATGTTCCTTTTACTGTGCCATGAAACAAACTTACTGCCAGCATCCCATTTTTTTAAATTCTAAAATAATCCTTCTAGTATCCACCATAGACTACACTCTTCTCTTGACTAAATCTACTTCATCTTGCTCCTGAGAAGCCCAGTACCTTGTTTAGGGAGACAGCCTCAGCTAAAAAGGCCTCCTACTCCATTGTAAAAGCAGAGAGATTTCTTGGATTAGCTGTGAACTTAACCATTTTCAAATGGAGTCAAACATGAACCATTATTTTCTGCTTAAATTTTCATATTTTATTCCCATATCTAGAATAAACTGTCATTATAACTTCCCTGTCATACATTTCCAATGTATATATTTTCAGCAGATGGTATTTGATTTTCTTACCTGATTGCATTTTTCCAGATTTTTGGTCTCACTCCCCCAGTCAAATGCCCGGAGTTCACCAGAATTCACTGCCTAAAAGGAGACAAAAATTTACAAGGCATTCCAACGTCTCAGTGGATAAGCGTGGTGGGGTGGTGGAAATATGCTACCCAGTGTGCACTCATGAGAGAAGCAGAGAGCAAAGGTTGAGCTGCTCTTCCATTCAACGTTGGGATAAGCGTCTCAGGAAAATGGTAAGACAAGAATGAGGCCTTTTGAGAAGAAAGAGGGACTACATAAATTCTTGATCATTGCATTAGCAACTCCAGCAAGTGCATCTTCATTGCAATTAATGTGAGTGGGTATCCTCCACAACTGTGTGGGCTACAATGGGGAATCGTGCCCTGGAATTGTGCAATGTGGTGATCCTGGAAGATAGCAACGAAAATTTAATTGAACTTATAATTCTTCTCTGGTTTTGATGGTACAATAGCTCTCTCTCTCTCTCTGTCTCTCCCCACCTTTCAACAGAGAGAACTCTCTCCTTCCCCCATCCCTCTCTTTCACACACACCACATAGACACACAGAGGTGTGTGTTTCCTATAATTGCAGGTAAAGTTTGCAGTGTGAAGGACTCCTGTGAATATCTCTTTTGACAGACCCCACATTAGCATTTTTGTTTCTACTTGACTGTATTGTTAGAGGAGCTGAAGAGAAGATGTAGAAACATAATTATCTCCAGCCACATCTTTGAGGTGTCTAGAGACAGAGAGAAGTCTCACTTGGATCATCTAAATTCATACTTTTAAGATCTAAAGAAGTTCTTAGGCTACTTCTGTCCTTTCTTCCCATTTCTTGAAAAGTTTCAGTGATCTAGATCAAATTCTCCATCAAAATAGCATCGACGATATTGCATTTCATCTTAGAATAAGTGTGAAATAATCCCTGGCCTATCTAAATGGTGTCCTTTGACTATTCTACACAAAATATAACAGGACATTTAGCAAAGGCTGCAAATTCAACATTCTTACCTGGCTCCAGTGTAGAATATTTTGCACAGATGTTCCGGCAAGAGTGTGGGCAGCATATACACTTGCTCGGCTCTGTAACAAACCATGAGTATTCTGGGGGACATAGAAAAACTCACAAGATGTATACCCTGTCAAGACCAAATCTCCAGGGTGTCAGACTAAGAAATGGTAACATTATTAAGTTATCAGCAATTATCTATGAAACAAAAATATGTACATGCACGTAAGTAAAATGTCACTAAATGTATTGCCAGACACCGGTATTTTTCATCTGAGAATAGGTTCTCATCAGAGATCTGGCCCCTAATTAAAAAAAAATTTTACTAGTGATATTTAGGATGAGGGCTCTAGCATTGGGCCTGTATTCAAATCCTAGCTCTGCAGTTTAATTTTTAGGTGAATTTGAGTGAGTCACTTAATCTACTAAATCTTAGTATACTAATCTGCAAAGTGGGGATATTAATAACACTCATAGGCTTGGTATAGGTAATAAATTAGCCTGATACATAATATATGCTTTTCAAATCCTTACTATAAATCAAATTATTAATCTTAAAGAAGAAGAAAAAATATTCAGAATTAAGGAAATGTTGCCCCAGCTGCTGGGAGTGCTGCTGGCAAACAGCCCTCCACTCTCAGCCTGCTTTGAGGATTGCTCCAATTGTAGGCAGATACATTGCCCAGTGCTCCCCTGTTACTGGTGTGGCTACATTAAATGACTGATTGATATGGTGTATAAAGACCCAACCCTCTCTTCCTAACTTGAGACGGTTCTGAAGGGTCATCCTATCTTCAAAAATCCCTGCAGGATCAACTAAGTCTCCTATTGAGACTGCATCACTACTTGACTTTTTCACCTACCTAGTCCTGTTTCTTTTCCTTCTCTAGGTATTATTCCTAGAGCAGAACCCAAATCATTGTTCACATTAACCTCCATCTCAGAGTATGCTTCCTAGGGAACCCACCCAGTGATACCAACTGGTAGCCTAAGCCAAAATGAAGGTCCCTGATGTTCCATCAAAGAACTTAAACTACAAACCTACAGGACCCCAGTGCAGGGTAGAGGTGGATGATGCATGACAGTTGTCTCTGTTGTCTAACATGTGCTGATTGCTCTTTTTAATTTAATTCACTGTAGTAAAGCTGCTTTCAGACCTCTTCCATCTATAATCCGTGATTTAATATCAGCAATGCCCTTATGTTAACCTTGTTTCAGTCCATACTGAAGCATTTCCCTTATTTCCTTACAGTTTGCAGAGAACTGAGTTACTGGGAATATATCATTACTCTGAGTCTTCACTGGCATTAGCTCTCCCTCCAGGGGTGAGCCATATGACTCCCAGCTTTATGCTGGGATGCTGGGAATTTACTAGGCTCCCACTTACCATGTTCATATTGTTGGTGTTGAATCCACCCAGAAGTAACATGATATTACTACAAATCTGATCGAGAATCACCTGGCCACAAAGGTAAATAACAAGTTGTCTGAGAAATCTGGTCTGATACAGAAATTCTTTTTTGCCAAACAATCCCTGTGAAAATATGAAGTGACATAGACATGACAGACAGAAAAGATGTGACTGTAATTTAAAAGTTTATGTTTTAGGAAATTGGGCTGGAAGATTTTTCTACGTACACAGGAAGTTTTCTGAGGAGTCTCATACCTTGATCATCATATCTGGCAGCAACAAAAATTTGGTCCCGGGGCTTTTTGCATGCTTAACAGTGGCTATGGGTGCTAAAGCAAAATACATTTTGATTTTCTGAGCCAGCTCTGGCATGGTGGAAAATGCAATAAAGCCTGCAAAAGAAGAAATATGTCAACATGAATACGAAATATTTTTAGAACTCATAAAATGTATATTTTGCTTTTAAATACATATTTCAATAAGTATATATGTGATTGCATCTTACCTCTCCTATAAAATTATAAGGTCCTTATGACACCAGCATATTTGCTTTCAAGTAGTAGGTGCTCAATGAGTTAAATAAATAATTGAATAAAACGATGTTGGCTTTGAGAAAATATTTATATTGAGAGATATGCTATATCTAGACACATATAGCGCAGAGATATGCTGTATCTAGCACATATGTCTATATGCTAGACACATTGCTGGGGACTACATGATTCTGAAGATGAAAAGAGCAGGTCTGAAGGAAGCACAAGGTGACAGATTTCAGGGATAGCTAGTGTCGTATGCTCACATTTCTTCCGAGTATACAAACCTGCTTTTCTTTGAACCTACCCATGGTGGTGCCCTGTGAGTAGCCGACATAATAGATCTTTTCCTGGCCCGTTTTCTGCAAAATAAAGTTTATCACTGCAGGAAGGTCAAACCTAGCCATCTCATCATAACTACAAGGGGAAAAGACAAAGTTATATGAAAAATTATAATCAGAAACAAAAAAAAGTACCCCCCCACACCAGGTTTACAAACAAGCCCTTGAGTTGTCAACTCTGATAGCTTGTTACCATGTCCCTCACAACACTCAGAATGGATTTCTTTCAAACCTATGAAGCATGGGTGCCTCTGGAGTCACAGGCTGTCAGCAAACTGCTGTTTTCTCTAGATGTTATCACGTAGCAATAATTATCTTCAGTGAATATTTACTGAGCACATAACGCAACTGCTAGTGGAAGTGTCCTGTTCTACTGTTAAGCAGAACAGCACAGGGCTCTGCAGATTCATTTACAGGAATAGTTGTAAAGATGCTGAAGTGGTCCTTCTCTGATAGGCATAAAAAGTGAGTTGAACATCAATAGGTAATTTAAATAAAAGCATTAAAAATCTTCTGTAAGAACATGAGAGGTAAGTCAAATCGATGGTCCCTAGGTGATATGGTTAGGCCTTGTGTTCCCACTCAAATCTCATCTTGAATTGTAATCCCCATAATCCCTGTAATGCCCATGTGTCAAGGGAGAGACCAGGTGGAGGTAGTTGAATCATGGGAGTGGTTTCCCCTGTGCTGTTCTCGTGATAGTGAGTTCTCATAAGATCTGATTGTTTTATAAAGGGCTCTTCCCCCTTTTGCTCAGCACTTCTTGCTGCAGCCTTGTGAAAAGGGTGCCTTGCTTCCCCTTCACCTTCTGCCATGATTGTAAGTTTCCTGAGGCCTCCCCAGCCCCGCTGAACTGTGAGTAAATTAAAACCCTTTACTTTATAAATTACTTAGTCTCGGGCAGTTCTTTACAGCAGTGTGAAAACGGACTAACACACTAGGCTTAATAGTTTCCTTTCTTTTTTTTTTTAATGCTGCCTGGTCTCTTTTCCTTCTGGAGTACTATTATACTATTACCCCCCCCTCCCCATGAGGAAATTGATCTACACTTCTCTCATTCCAATCTTAGTCACCTGACACCAACCACCATTCTCACCCTATTAGCTAGACCCACCTTCTACATGGGGAACTCAGCATTCCTCACTACTTCAACCAAGGAATCACTAGTTAATTAAGAAAACTGGGGGATATCATGTTAAGATAATGATGACTCAACCAAAATAAATCAACCAAATACTAGAAGCCATAATTTTTTACCCATTTTTTTGAAAGACAGACATGTCTACCTCTGTTCTCGAGATTTTCATATACCTGAAAGCCCAGAACTCATCTTGGTCTATGGAGAGGGTCTTGTGTTTTCGAGACCAGGTGTTTCCCCTGCTGTTCCCCATCCACACGTCAAAACCAGCATCTGCCAGAATGAAGCCCAGGCTATTGTTGGGCAGGTTGGAAATCCAGTTGCTAGCACCTCCAACTAGGCCATGCTGCAGTAATACCACAGGCCTGGAACCTGCAAAAAGAGAAAATTTCAACTGTATGAAATGTTCTCTCCCTTTCTTGTTGTCCAGTAATGAATAAGAGCTTTCAAATCAAACAAACCTGTGTTCAGATCTTGATTCAGCTGCTTGCTAGCTTAGTTATCTTGGCCAATTACTTGACCTTTGGTGTGTGCCTTGATTTCCTCATCAGTAAAATAAGATTTTTGTTATGCTTTAATAAAATAGAGCACAAGAAATGGATGGCATGTTGCCATCCATTTCTGCCAAATGGATGGCAGAAAAAGAATCTATAAAGTTTAACTTCTGTTCTTAGTTTTGTGTAATTATTATCAGACTTGTCTGGGCTCTTCAGAAATATTGAAAGTGCCCCAGTAGATGGTATAGTATGATTATTAAGGTATATGTATACCACATATATATAATGGTTTAGTGATTAAGAGACCTTCATGTCAAAAGGACCCACAAGCCAGCTTGAAGGAGCTCCCACTGTTCAAATACAGAAATATTGAGCATCAAAATAATTATAGTAAATAATTATATCCCATTGAATAAATTAAGAATGTTCAAGTCCATATAGAGACCAATAAATTAATGAACAAATAAATAATTGGAAGGAAAAGCTTTTATTTACAGAATGCCAATTAGTAAATACAAAACATTGATTTACAGTACAATACCAACTAACAAATTCAGAAAGATTGAAATTATCAGTGAATGTTAAAATTAGTGAGTAAAAGTTTAAAAACAGAATACTATATATCCTGAAATTATCTTCCCATAACTTATTTGTTAATTACAAAAGGAAAAATACTAACTTTAGAAAAACCTGGCAGATACCACCTTAATGAAGTCATTAAAGTTATTATCAGTATTGGAACAAGCCAACATTATTTGCTTCATGATATGATGAACCAAGAAAGATATAACTTCACTTTTGTGTTATTCCTGCCAAAAACATATAACTTGAATCACACCATGAAGAAACATCAGATAAAGCAAATTAAATCCCTGTCCAAAACTCTTCAAAAATGCAAAAATCAAAAAGACAAAACCTTAGGAATTGTTTGTTTATGAAGGAGACAGACTTGGTGGCCAAATGTATAGTAAATGATCCTGGATTAGATTATGGACCAGAGGAGGGAAAACAGCTGTAAAGGACTTTGGGACAATTGACAAAATTTGGATATAGACTACGAATTAAACACTAATGTCAATCAATGTTTGTTTTCTAACTTTGATAAAGGTATTGCAGTTATAGAAGAGAATACTCTTGTCCTTAGAAAATACTCACTGAAGTACTTAGGGGCAAATAGGCATGATGTATGTCTCAAATTTACCATCAAAGGTTTTGGAAAAAGTATTAAGATACACGTAAGAGATGGGGGAGAGATAATGATAAAATAAATGGGGTAAAACTGTAAACAGTTGGTAAATCAGGGCAAAGGGCATATGGAAGTCCCTTGTACTATTCCCAGAACTTTTCCATAAATTGGAAATTATATCAAAATAAAGAATTATAAGAATATCAGTAGAGAGTAGAGAAGGATGAAGGGTTTTAAGAATTCTAATGTGTTCAGTAAATTAAGGCATATATATTATTTTGACATTAGCAAATTTGGCTGAAAGATTAATAAAGTGCTGCCCTATTAGGAGTAAAAAATATGTCATGCCCTCAACAGGACTTGTGAGAATTAAATCAAATCATGAATGCAATATCCACACCTCAGTATGGCTCAGAAGAAGCCTGCAGTAAAAAACAGCTTTATTGCTTTCATTATTATTGTTATAATTCTCTAAAGCAAGTGACTTTCTGAGCTTCAGTGTTCTCATTAGCAAAATGAGGACAATTGCCCACCTCACAGGGTTTTGGCAGGGGAGGGTTAAATGCGGTACTGTGCATTAAGCACTCAGCATGCTGCCCGACCTCAGATCAGATGGGTAGCTCTTGTTGTTATTGCTATAAACGGGCACCAAACACACATGCAGTCTCCCTGTAGGACAAAAGCCTTTCTACACCAAACTCATCCAGCATCTTGACAGTCTTCATGAATTCCATCTGCCTCATTTTATCTCTCAAGGGAGAGAACGTGTGGGTCACTGTGGACTGTGAGTGAAGGGCCAGGAGGAAGGAACTCAGTGTTATTTTAGATTTTCCTTGAAAATCTAATCTGGTCATTTAGTTCATCCTCTTAGTTCTCAGGGAGGTGACCTCAGCTGTGTTAACACAGGACAATCAAACCAAGGTGATCAATGCTCCCCTTGAGAGTCTTTAGGGCATTTCCCATGGTTAAGGTCACCTTGGTTCTACTTAGTCATATAGTTTGTTCTTGTGATTCCCCTAACAAGAGGAATGGCTCATTTATATCATTTCAAACATCCCCTAGGTCTTCTATTTAATTTACAGCCAGCAGGTAAGTGTGTAAGGGCTACACTTACACAGCTGTCATTTCTGAGGATGGCCCAGCCTATTTTCTCTCTTGATATTGAAGCCAACTAAGATTCTTTGATAAAGATAAAAAGGCCGCTACCACAAGCTATAAGCTTTTCAGTAAACATTTTTCAGTTGTTTTCAATAAGAATTTCATTGGCTTTCTTGGTTGGTGAAATTTTTTTTTTTTTTTTTTTTTGATATGGGAGATTGCCTCTGAAGAGGCACATGCCAACAACATTGGCCACTAGAGGGAAGTATTCTGCACGGACTGGACCAAGGAGGCAGATTCCTTGAACCTCAAACACCTGGGCAATGTGTGAACAGTCTGAATCAACAGGATGTAAGAAAACAAATTCCATCCATAGAATAGGGGCTGCAGGTGACCCCCACGCTTAGTAATTGCTAAGTCACTCGACTGCTTGGAAGAACTGTGCTTTTACCACTCCCCTGGGATTCGTGGGGCTGTGTCCCCAGGCTATTCATTTATTTATACAAAATCTATAATTCATCCCGCAAATATTTATTAGCACCAGAATGTGCTCAGCACTCATTTAGTTACTGGTTCTAGCCTTGAGCAAAACAAATGATGTCTCTGCTCTCACTGAGTTTACACTCTGACTGGGGGGAGACAGACAATAGACAAACATGCAAATATCTATTATATCAGGTGATGGTAAGTGCTATATGGAAAAGTAAGCAGGGTAAGGGGCTAGAACTCAATAGGTAGCAAAGAGCTGCAATTTTGAATAGGGTGGCCAGGGGAGAACTCTGATAAAGTCGGCTGAAAGAAGGGCCAAGGCAAGCTGCATAGACATCTGATGAAACAGTGGTCCAGAGGGAGAAATTTAAGTTCAAAGACACTGAGGTAGGTGCACGCTAGACATGTATAAGGCGCAGCTGTGCAGCTAGTGAGAAAAAAAAAAAGGTGGTTTCAAAAAGCTACACAAGTACAAATTGGAGTAAAACAGAACCCCAAAGTTTCTTTACACCAAAGCCCAACAGCATTTGTCCAGCATTTTCTGGTCCTAGTTAAGAACACGGGCTATAATGGCAGAGAGACAGATTTGATTTGAGTGCAGGTTTTACAACTCACTAGCAAGCACTAGCACAGACTTTTTGGGCAAGTTGCTTAACATATGTGAGTAGCAGTTTCTTAGGGTAATTGTGAAAATTAAATGAGACTAATACAAATAAAGCACTTATCAGTGTATCTGGCATATCAAAATAACACAAGAAATTATATTACCTATACACAAGAAAGACAATATAGTTGCTACTATAAACCTACTGCTAGAGTATTAAAAAGAATCCAGCCAAATAGAAATGAAAAATAGGCATATTTTAGTAATGAAATCAAATGTTTAAAAAATAACAATAGCTGAAAATCCCACATACAAAAGGGTGGAATTGTATGAACTATGGAAACATGTATCAAACATTTACAATGTATGTATAGCCAGGCGCGGTGGCTCATGCCTGTAATCCCAGCACTTTGGGAGGCGGAGGCGGGTGGATCACCTGAGGTCGGGAGTTCAAGACCAGCCTGACCAATATGGAGAAACGCTGTCTCTACCAAAAATACAAAAATTAGCCAGGTGTGGTGGCGTATGCCTGTAATCCCAGCTACTTGGGAGGCTGAAGCAGGAGAATTGCTTGAACCCAGGAGGCGGAGGTTGCGGTGAGCTGAGATCCTACCACTGCACTCCAGCCTGGGCAACAAGTGCAAAACTCCGCCTCAAAAATAAAATAAAATAAAATAAAATGTATGTATAGAACTTTCATTTTTCAAAAGCCCTTAGTAAAAAGCTAGGCAACATCTTAAATATTTTAAGTGCTCTTTAGGTGAGGAATACAGAGTATACAGGAGCGGGAACCAGGTGCCATAAAGAAGCTTGAATTCTTCGTAATCAGAGGTTGGTATGGTCTGTTCAAGGAATTGTCAGTAAATATTTTAGAATGTCTACATAGGAGGAGTTTTGGGGAATGGGTTAAGCACTAAAATAAGTCAAGAAATGAACTTTACTTGAAGGTGTGTTTTGAAAAGCAAACACTGTATGTTTAATTGAGATAATTGGTGGCAATGGGGACGGACAGGGTGGTGGTGATGGAGACTATGGGGGAACTGACACCATCCTTTGACCTGAACAATGGACCTGAGTCTGCACTAAGAACCCAGGCTCTCTTCTACATTCAAATCACAAGGAAATCGTGACTGCAGAGAAGACTGCTGTGTTGCGGTGACATGGGGTGACCCATACCTGTCTTCTTAGGTTGCACTAGGCCTCGAGGAATCCTGTTAACAGAAAGGATATACCCATCTTCAGTTGCGACTTCATATTCCTCACAGGGATAGCCTTGATGTTGGATGATTTCACTCTATGGAAAAAGCACAATTTCTTTTGGGTTCAGTTCTCTGTGGCTATATTCTCAATGATCCAAAAGTAAGAGTAGATTCCTTGATGCTGTAAAACACAGTGAAAGTCCTTGCTTTTCCCTAGCTAATCATGTTACCTTAGAAAAATCTGCTAACCCTCTCTAGTCCTTACTTTCTTTGTCTTAATATGGAAACCGGAATAGAATTATGGTTCTCAAAGTATGGGCCTTGGGACAAAGGCATCAGCATCACTTGGACTAATCTGTTAGATATGCAAATTCCAACCAAACCTACTGAATCAGGAACTCAGAGGACTGGGCCCAGCAGTTTGTGTCTCAAGCTCTTTAGGGAATTTTGATGTACCCTAATGTTTGAGAACCACTGGATCAGAACATTGATTCCAAAACCTCGTTGTGCATCAGAATCTTCTGGGCATTGAAACATACAGATTCTTGAGCCCACTTCAGGTTACAGATAAGATGGTTCTAAAGCAGCCAGTGGGGCACCTGTTCCAGGACAACTTATGAGCATTCCTGGGCCATGCATTTCCTAAGGTTCTTTCCAGTTCTAAAACCACAGACTCAAGAGCATTGATTCCTAACATTTTCAGGTTAAAGTTCCCTCTGTGAATTTGAGGAGAACTATAAAAATGGATATACAATGGATACGAAAACATGGTTTTGCATTCAATTTCAGGAGTTTCAGATATCTTATTGCCTACATACGAACCCCTGGTTAAGAATCCTTACTCTATACAGTAGTTACATGTAGACATTCTTTGGAAAATTTGTAGCTGCAAATATCTTCTAAGCATCCTCACTATTCTTGCCCATTGTTATCACTCAGAGAGAAGGAGAGAACCATTTGCATCAGGGGCTGCTTTAAAAAAGAGCAAGAGAGAAGGCCAAACATCACATGCCCAGGTAGAATATAGGGCAAAAACAAAGCATTGTCGTTAGGAGAAAGCTCCTGGGTCCCACTGTTTGAGTTTTAACCCTGGTTCTAACACTAATACATAAACTAGCTATATAATCTTGAGAAATTTAGTTAAACTGCTCCTATGCTTCAGTTCACGCATCTGTAAATTAGGAATTCTAATGGTTCATACTCCATGGGACTGTTGCAATAAATGCAAAAAGATAATGCACACATAACACTAACTGTAATTCCCAGCACATAGTAGGAACTCAATAAGCATTAACTACCACTATAATTAAAACTCAATTAACCGAATATTATGGAATGCAGTGTATATGTGTGCATGTATGTGTGTGAGACACCATTGTATACTTAACCTTAAAAAAATGTATAGGCTGGGCACAGTGGCTCACACCTGTAATCCCAGCACTTTGGGAGGCTGAGGTGGGTGGATCACAAGGTCAGGAGATCGAGACCATCCTGGCCAACATGGTGAAACACCATCTCTACTAAAATAATAATAAAAAAAATTAGCCGGGCGTGGTGGTGCATGCCTATAGTCCTAGCTACTTGGGAGGCTGAGGAAGAGGAATTGCTTGAATCTGGGAGGCGGAGGTTACAGTGAGCCAAGATCGCGCCACTGCACTCCAACCTGGTGACAGAGCAAGACTCCATCTCAAAGAAAAAAAAAATGTATAGAAGTGTCTCAAATTTTAGCATGCATCAGAATTACTTAGAGGGCTTGTTAAAACACAAATTGCGGGACCCCACTCACAGTCTGATACAGCAGGTCTGTGTGGAACCCAAAAAATTGATATACAAGTTCCCAGGCAAAGCAGATGTTGCTGATCTGACAACTATCCTTCAGGAACCACTGTTGTCAACTATTTGGGGAGATAAATATATATAAAAACATGAGAATGGAGGACATCTGACAAGTAGTTATTGAGAGGATATGTGTAATGTGTCAGATGAGGGATGAAGGATGAGAGTGAAGGAAGGAGCAAAGGAATTCTGAGCAGGAGGAGCAAAATGAGCAGGGCTGGACAGGCAAGGTCTTATGGAGGAAGAATTTGAACTGGGCCTTGAGGATTGAATAGAAGTTGCTCAAAAGAGCCAAGGAGGTAGGGATAGGGACACGGACATCTGAGAAGAAAAAGAACTACAAATACTGCAAACATTGTCTACAGGTGGCAAGATGGTCAACATGCTATACTTGGCAGGAAAATTTATGCAGGCAATAAAGGACTGGTCCCATCCACTGGAAGTGCTGTCAACAGATCACCCTTGGCTGTCATTTTCTGTAGGAATGGCCTTAGCTGTAGAAAGCCACTTCCTCCAAGTTCATGTCCCTTCCTGCCACATCCAGTGACTGACCTGTTTGCGGTCTAAAGGCCTGGTCATCTCAGCCCAATGTAGGACAGCTCTGAAGAGCAGTTTTAGCTCCATAGCTCCTCATGGAGTTGAGTCTGGCTGTTTTGAAGTCTGTATCACAATTTGATTTATCTCTTTCCTTACTCCTGATTCTCTACTTCCTTTCCACAGGCGATGATGATGATTCTCCTTAATAAACATTATTGTATGAATTCTGCCTCAGAGTCTGTCCCCCAGAAAATCCAACCTGGGGCAAATATTTATTTAAAAAATGGAACATAATGCAGCAAGGTGAAATGATGTTGTAGAAGGGTATTTAAAACGTTGGGAAATTCTTCATGATATACATTGTTTAGCAGAAAAAAAGTTGGAAAATAGTAAATTGTGCATGACATTTCTTTTTAAGAAAACAAAACCTCACAGATTTAGAATGAAGATAAAGGCATGACAAAGCAGTTCTTGGTGCAGAGTACATTGGTGACTATTGCCTTCTTTTGTATTTTTTAAATTTTCTATAATGAGCATATATTGCTTTTGTAATAGTATAAAAAAGTCAATGTTTAAAAGACCATCCAGATATAGGCTGCTTTCAGCTCCTTGAATCTGGCATGTTCTTAGCTGCTCCAGCTGTCCTATGTGCTGACCTTTTTGCTACCACCCTCTCAAGCAACTGCCATTTATCTTTCAGATTTCAGGCTTTGAAACCCTTCTTCAGCAAAGCTTTCTGGATTAGTTCCCCCTATTTTATGTTTTCTTCTTTTATTTCATTGCATTTATAATGACTAATTGATGATCTGTCCTTCCTGCTGGACTATAAGCTCCATAAAGTCAGGGCTTTTAATATTCTTAGATCTGTCTAACCTTAGTACATAGCACAATATCATGGACCTAGTAGGTGCTCAGTAAACACTTGCTTAAAAAATACATGCATAAGGCCAGTTATTTATCAAAGTATAAGATAGACCATAATCCATATGCATGAATATACAGAGTCAAATCGATGCAGGACAGGTAAGCTCCAAAATTGGGGCTTACCCTGGGAAGGTTCTTGGCTTTGCCCAGGAAACAATTCAAGGGCGAGCCGGTAATACTAGACAGTAATCTTTTACTGAATGGTACTGCTCCTTGAAAAGCAGAGCTAATTCATAGGCAGTGCTCCCAGAGTCAGCAGTGTATGGGCTATTGGCAGCTGTATTTATGCCTACTTATAACTATTAATTTCATGCAAATTAAGGGGCAGGTTATTCAGAAATCTCCAGAAACGGGACAGTAATTTCTGGGCCATTGCCATGGAAAGGGGTACTAACTCGTGGGTCATTGCTATGACATTTGTAAACTGTCATGGTTCTGGTAGGAGTGTCTTATGCTAATGAGCAGCCGGGGCAACTAGAGGATGCCTTCCAGGCCACTGCTGGTTCTTGCTGTTTTTTTTTCACCACCTGCTGGTTTGTGCTTGTTTATTCACTGTATCCTGTTGGGACCAGAAAGTAAGTCCTGCCCTTCTCCTACCTCAGAACCAGTTCAAACTCGCAACTACTTTTATTCTATTTTGTTGAATTTACACCAATCGTACGAATTTTCTATTTTACTTTGTTTTTTTCCAGGCATAGCTGCTTAAAGGCAGAGCCCAATTCAATGGGCTTTAGTCTACAGACTCCTGAAGCCCCAGTAGTGTGTAGGTGCTGGGTACACGCAGTGGGTGGGGCCCAGGAAGATCATCTCTGTCTGCCACTGCAGAGATTCCCCTCACCTCCAAACCAGAGGAATTCAAGTGGGACAGTCTCAGGGCCAGAAGGATGACTCCTGAGGACTGACACCAATGTGCTAACTACCTAGACAAACCACCTAATCATTGAATGATCAAAAGAAACCTGATATTCAGCACCATGCAGATACAGAATATTTCTATTTCCTCTCAGTTTTTGAACCCATATAAGGAAGCTTCTGTAGAAAGGGTCTTAAATTGGTATAAATACATGTTAAAGTTCCATTTTCTGAGAGTTTGTTAGATAAATCTCTGGAACATGAACATTGCACATGATCGTCTTACTCATCTGGAGGTAGCCTCTCCTCTTTCTCACCTGGGAGGGTTTATTGCATAGTATTTATAATTATAGACTTTGTGTTTAGGCAGTCCTCAATTTAAATAGTAGCTATGCTATTACATTGGTGTGGCCTTGTTCAACTTGTTTAACCTCTTTAATCTCAGTATCTGGATTTGAAATATGTGAATGATCCTATCTACTGCACAGGGCAATGAAATTGAAATAGAATAGTATCTCTGCTTGTGTCATAATCCCTGCTATGGGATAAGTGTTACCATAGGGTGACCATTACTAAAACCCAGCTTAGAATTTGAAAAGCTACCAAAAAAAAAAAAAAAAACTCCTGGGAAAACTAAAGAGATGTATTGTCATTTATGCATTTTACTTGTAGGAGGTTCTGTGTAGCACTAACTCGGGGTCCTTTTATTGCTATTCAGCAAAGTACCAGTCCAGAAACAGGATAAAAAGAGTAGATTAGAATGGTATAAGATGCTACTAGAAGTGTGTGCCCTGACAGCAAGAAGCAAAGGCTGACACCTTTGCAATATGGAAAAAAAGAATAAAAGAATAAAAGGTACAGACAAAATGGAAATAATCAAGGAACTGGGGTGAACTTAAAAGGCCTTAATTATTTCTCCACTCATAGGATGAACCAAAGTGTTCAAGGAAAAGTTAAATTGTGTTTGAAGCTCAAAGAGATTAAGTCATTTGCCCAAGTTTACTAAATTTGTGTGAGGAGACCCCAGGTCTACTGACATCCAGTTTAGCATGCTTTCCAGTACGATTTGCTACTTCATCACTGTGCTCTTCTAGTATGAATCACCACCATGTATAAATATAATACACAATGTAAATAATACACAGATACAAACGTTAACATGTTAAGTACCTCATTTCCCAGAAATCCCAACTTACAATATTCATGAATGCTTCTGGGTCCACAGCTTTAGTTGGCATATGTACTGAATTCACATTTCTCTGGAACATATACGCCACCAGAATCAGAAGCCACATTTCCATTCTGTGTGAGACAATCCACTGTCTTGACAAGGTTTCCAACATGGTCCAACATCTGCATTTATTTTTTCCTGCCAATGTAACAACTAATTCTAAAGTAAGAAGAATTTGTGGGTTTAAAAACTCTTCACATATTTTCCTGCTGCAATTCCCTCTTCCAATTCTGAAGCAAATTAGGCAAGCTTAGTTGGTAGGGAAAGGAGAACACAAAGTAGGCTGGAAACATTGCCTAGGATGTCCCAATACTATCTGACTCCTCCCATTCCTCCCTCACACAACTTGTAATCCCTGATCCTTCAACTTCCAGGTGTGTAGAACTTTCTTTGATGTGACCTGGAATTTTGTGCATTTGATACAGCCTATTAAAACCCCTGTACTTTATCACCAGGTAATAAGGAGTGTAGGGAACCTCTTTCCTTCCACTCCTAGATTTTATCTGTCTTTGATAGATAGCAAAAGATGGAGTCTACAGAAAGCACTGAAAGTTTCTATAGTCATATTCTGGGTCTTCAATGATCACTGTTTTTTGGTTAAAGGTAAGTGTTGTGATAAGTGCTTTTATTTAAAATATCTAAAATTTTATGGACATTTTCTATTTTTAGGGATGGGTGAGAACATTGATTAGAAGAAAATGAATCTTCCATGTTTAGCCCATTTCGTCTAGTTCAATTAAATAGATATACACAAAATTTTTATTTTAAGTTGTAATCACTAGTTAATCACTGGGATATGACTAGATGGATTATCTAGTAAATAAATCATCAGCTATTGTGTATTTTATTTTTTTATATATATTTATTATATTTTAAGTTCTAGGGTACATGTGCACAACGTGCAGGTTTGTTACATAAGTATATATGTGCCATGTTGGTGTGCTGCACCCATTAACTTGTCATTTACATTAGGTATATCTCCTAATGCTATCCCTCCCCACTTCCCCCACCCCACGACAGACCCCGGTGTGTGATATTCCCCTTCCTGTGTCCAAGTGTTCTCATTGTTCAATTCCCACCTATGAGTGAGAACATGCAGTGTTTGACTTTTTGTCCTTGTGATAGTCTGCTGAGAATGATGGTTTCCAGCTTCATCCATGTCCCTACAAAGGACATGAATGCATCCTTTTTTATGGCTGCATAGTATTCCATGGTGTATAGGTGCCACATTTTCTTAATCCAGTCTATCATTGTTGGACACTTGAGTTGGTTCCAAGTCTTTGCTATTGTGAACAGTGCTGCAATAAACATACATGTGCATGTGTCTTTATAGCAGCATGATTTATATTCCTTTGGGTATATACCCAGTAATGGGATGGCTGGGTCAAATGGTATTTCTAGTTCTAGATCCCTGAGGAATCGCCACACTGTCTTCCACAATGGTTGAACTAGTTTACAGTCCCACCAACAGTGTAAGTGTTCCTATTTCTCCACATCCTCTCCAGCACCTGTTGTTTCCTGACTTTTTAATGATCCCCATTCTAACTGGTGTGAGATGATATCTCATTGTGGTTTTGATTTGCATTTCTCTGATGGCCAGTGATGATGAGCATTTTTTCATGTGTCTGTTGGCTGCGTAAGTGTCTTCTTTTGAGAAGTGTCTGTTCATATCCTTCGCCCACTTTTTGATGGGGTTGTTTAAGGGATAATATCCAGAATCTACAAAGCTATTGTTTAAAATAATGGGTTGCAGCCTAGTTATTTTCATGAACTAAATGTCCCAGTTCAACTGACTGTGAGGCAAATGTGAACAATCCCTTAGCATACTAATGATTGAGCAGGTCAGGAGGGTTGATTTATTTGCCATTCTAAGTAAAGAATGTGTTAAAAGTTAAAAAAATTACTTAAAGTGAAATATTTCTCTATTACATCAATTCTTCAGGGCTGAGCTAACAGCAGCCACACCAATATGCAGACTTTTGGAATGTGGTGGGTGAAGGAGCCAGATGCTGAAACCAGAAAGATAAGTCTGTCAGAACATATCTTCCCACATGACTCAGCCTCCTCCACTTTGGGCTGGTTGCATGGGTGTGAAGAGGTAAGTCTGCATCCTTATCTGGACCAGTGTGAATGTCACTAACACAGTTAATCTGATGCCAGCTAGAGGAGCCATTTGACCTAATTAGAAGAGCAGAGAAAACACTTATCCAACACTCTGCAGAGCCCTGTGTCTTCAGCACCCCATGAGTTCTCCCTCAAGGTAGGCAAGATGAGATTTCAGAAAAGAATATGGGCTCCCATCACTGACATTTTAGGATTTGTAAATATTATATAGCCAGAAAAAAAGATCTCATTCAGCTTTCATTTTCAGAAATGTGAAGACACATTAAATGACTTGCCCCACATTGCCTGGCTAGACTGTGGCAAGGCCAGAACTGAGATTCAGATATTTCAATTCGCTGTTTAGCATTATGACTACATGGGAAAATATATAACACTTCGATGTCCTCTTCTCCATCAAAGATGAAGCCTAACCTACTAACAGGAAGCAATTACATCAATCTCTGTGAACTGTCTTTTTAAAAAGTTATCTTCTGGATTTAAAATTCAGAATAATTCCCAATGATGTCATTATGAGTTTGACAGATACCATCTACTCAATCTACTATTACTTTGCTGTAAGATGTTCAGGTAAGATCAACTCCCGCATTAGATTAATATGCTTGTGAATACTGCAGAGACTTTTTTAGGAGAGAGTTTATGGCAATAAACTGATTGGTTCAATCCCCCACCCATTCCTTTTTATTTTATTCCTTTTATTTTTTAGCTTTCTGCAGCTGCAGCCTTGGGTACTGAGTATACTGCAGAGAAAATATAATTAAATTTGGCTCTCAAATTCCTGGGGAACTTTATAAACTCATAACTGTCATTTTGGAAGCAGGCAAAGTCACTTCCCAAGTCAGCTCAAAGAGCGACATTTTGAGCAAATATTAAATAAGTGCAGTTCTTCCCCACTGCAGAATTTTACAACACCCTTACCACCTTAGCAATCCCCAGCCCATGGAGAGCATCAGAAACATGATAAAAGAGATGGGAGGGGGCCGGGTGTGGTGGCTCACACCTGTAATCCCAGCACTTTGGGAGGCTGAGGCAGGTGGATCATGAGGTCAGGAGTTTGAGACCAGCCTGGCCAACATGGTGAAACCCTGTCTCTACTAAAAATACAAAAATTAGCCGGGAGTGGTGGAGGTCGCCTGTAATCCCAGCTATTTGGGAGGCTGAGGCAGGAGAATCGCTTGAAACCAGAAGGAAGAGGTTGCAATGAGCCGAGATCCTGCCACTACACTCCAGCCTGGGCAACAAGAGTGAAACTCTATCTCAGAAAAAAAAAAAAGAGAGAGAGATGAGAGTCCAAGTGTGCCAGTGTGTCTGCCCACTTCAAGGTGCTGATCTTGAGAGATTTCTCTTTAGAGGCTTCTATTCAGGAACTCTGTGACCTTAGAAAACGGATTTTTGTCATCTGAGTACATAAAGAAGTAGGATCTGAAGTATCTGGATTTCTTAAAGTGAAGAAAATTGATCTCCCTTAATGTACACTATCTATAAATTAATATTAAAATACAGAAAAGCAACAGGTCAAGTAGAATAAACATTAAGAAAAAGCTTTCTAATAAAAAAGTGAATGAAAATCAACCTGTGGCCCTACACATTCATATACCATGTGTAAAAACTGTAAAAACCAAAACAGCTAAAAAATCAACCAAACCAATAAAATGGTACAAAATAAAAACAATAACACAAGAATAAGGAAAAAAAAAAAAGGCTTGAAACTGTAAAAACAAAAACATTCCCTAACCTGAAGGAAAGGGGTGGGAGAAAAGAGTACGTGTCAAAATCAGCCTCAGAAACTTCCACCCTTTATACACGGTACCCAGTAAAGCGCACCTCAAATTGGCTTAGTAAGTAAGTCCCTTTTACATTTCATTTGAACCATGAGGTGTAAAACCATAACATTTTCCTTCGTCTTTTGGATATGAGGTCAAACTATCAAGGATTAACTCTATTTGGACATGAGAAATTATTCCTCTCAAAAATTAATGAAATAGTAAAAAAAAAAAAAATTAGAGCTTCTACAAATCCTGGTTCAAGTGAGGATTCAAGAATCAGAATGTACTATTAATGTGACCCAATTTATGACCACCGTTTGTGAGTATCCCCGGTAATATGTATGCACTGAAATATACTTTTCCCCACATTTATTTGGCTTTAGAATACATAAAAATCAAAATTCCAACAATTGTTTCTAAACATTTTTAAGTTACATAATGTTTTGAGATGCTGACAAAAACAAGACTGTCTCCTCAGAAATATGTACATTTGCATCTCCTTGCTAAATTTCATAATTTTTCAAGGGACGCATGGTCCTCTTGCATTTCTTCTGCAGAGCAGTTGGGCTTTGATATGGTTTGGCTGTGTCCTCACCCAAATCTCATCTTGCATTGTAGCTCCCACAATTCCCACATGTCATTGGACGAACCTGGTGGGAGGTAATTGAATCATGGGAGCAGGTCTTTCCTCTGCTGTTCTCGTGATAGTGAATAAGTCTCATGAGATCTGATGGTTTTAAAAACAGAAGTTTCCGTGCGTAAGCTCTTTTCTCTTGTCTGCCGCCATTCAAGACAGCCTTTCAGGCCTCCCAAGCCACGGGGAGCTGTAAGTCCAGTAAACCTCTTTCTTTTGTAAATTGCCCATTCTTGGGTATGTGTTTATCAGCAGCGTGAAAATGGACTAATACAGTAAATTGGCACCAGTAGAGCGGGGCGCTGCTGAAAAGATACCTGAAAATGTGGAAGCAACTTTGGAACCGGGTAACAGGCAGGGGTTGGAATAGTTTGGAGGGCTCAGAAGACAGGAAAATGTGGGAAATTTTGGAACTTCCTAGAGACTTGTTGAATGGCTTTGACCAAAAGGCTAATAGTGATATGGACAATGAAATCCAGGCTGAGGTGGTCTCAGATGGAGATGAGGAACTTGTTGGAAACTGGACTCTTGCTATGTTTTAGCAAAGAAACTGGCGGCAGAATGTTTTCTGTTTGAGTTACAGGTTAGAGGGCTTTCAAGATAGTGCTGTTCTACCCCAGTGTTGGACTGAGTTACTGAGTTTTATTAAAACTATTCTTTCAGGTTTTGAAAACTACACCGTTTAGTGTGGGGCTGTGCTATGGAAGCAATCTGAAAGTAAGAGTCAATGCTTTTGTGAGAACCAGTCTATAATAATGACCAAAACTGTTGTACTGAGTCAAGCTTATGTTCCACTCCTTCTCTTAACATGAGTTATCTCATAAGATATCCCAAGGTCTTCAGGCAAATGGTCTTCAGAGTGTTTGGATTACTTGCCCTCCCAGTTTGTCAGACATGCCTGCATGTGCTCTTAGACTCTAATTGGTATCTTAGCTACATCAATCAACATGTAATTGTTCTTCATATACTATACTCCAGTGTTGAAATATTACAAGCCATTCCATATCAAAGTAAGCAAACAACCTTATCTCTGACTCTGGGCATTAGCCTACGAATTGCTTAAAGACCTACCATCTTACAGTTTTAAGGTTCTTTTTTGAAAGTCCAGCTAGCAGCCAATAATTTCTACCCTATTCTGTGTATCCAGTAATTAACATAGGATGAGGAGTCAGACCAATAGCTCCACTACTTTCTATATATGTGACTTTGGGCAACTTTTCTACCTTTGCTGAGCCTGCATCCTCATTTGCAAAATGGTAACAGTATGGTACCTCCCTCTTAAGGTTGCTGTGAGAGTTAAGTGTGGTATGAATGCAGGACCTGGTGCAGAATAAGCATCCACCACATCTCAGCAATTTTACTTCCTGCAGGTTGTAATGGTTATGCTACTGGACAGTTGCTTCTCCACCATGGCCTCTTGCTGTCTGCCTTGAGGTTTATAAGATAAACCAGAGTTTCTCCATCAACTCATGAAACTACAAAACATCTGCTGTAGAGCAGCAATAATATTTCCCACAGACTGATTCAAGTGTGAATCCTGGCTCCTTCCCTTTCTGAGCCAATGATCTTGGTCAGGCCACTTAACCTCTCCGAGCCTCAGTTAATCTAACATGAAAATAAGGTGCTGTGAGGATCAATGCGTAAATCTACGCCACATGGAACAAGCATATAGCAGGGGCTTAAAGAATTGTAATGCCTTTCCCCTCTTCTTTTCCTTCTTAAAGGAATTTGTCGTATGAACACAGTTATGGTAGCTTAAATTTTCTTTCTTTTTTTTTTCTTTCTTTCTTTCTTTTTTTTTTTAAGAGACAGTTTCATTGTGTCATCCAATCTGGAGTGCAATGGCACCATCATGGCTCACTGCAGCCTCAACCTCCTGGGCTCGAGCAATCCTCCCACCTCAGCCACCTAAGTATCTGGGACCACAGGCACACGCCACCATGCCCAGGTAATTTTTGTATTTTCTGTAAAAACAGTTTTACCATGTTGCCCAGGCTGGCCTCAAACTCTTGAGCTCAAGCGATCCTCCTGCGCTAGCCTCCCAAAGTGTTGGGATTATAGGTGTGAGCCACTGTGCCCAGCCTAAATTTTCCATGTTATTTCTAAACCAGAATTAATTAAATCACAGTCTGTTAGGGCTGAAGTCATAGATTTCAGAAATCATTTAATTCAATATCCTCATTTATTTATTTTAAAATTATATAATTACAAATTATAAAATACGTGTTTGTGGTAAAACTTCAAACACTATAAAATACATACAATAATATGGACAAAATACTTTTCTCCCTGAAATTAATTTCTGTTAACAGTTTGATGTGAATGTTTCAAGAGATTGTTATGTGCATAGATATACACAAAATTTTATATACAGACAGATAAACATATATAACTATATAGATTATTAAAATATGTCTATATTTAATATTTATATGCAGTTCTGAAATATTGTCATCCAAAATCCTTTTCCTTTCAATATGTTAAATATGGCTTATTTAACTACTGCATAAAGCTACCTTATATGAATGTATCACTATATGATGATGTGTCAATCATAGCCCTTAGTTGGCTTGCAATGTTTAGCTATTAAAAGCAATACTGTAGCAAGTAATCCTTGTATGAAACTGTTTTTTTTTTTATAGACTAGATGTATAGAGGTAGAACACTAGGTGAAAGGTCATGCACAGTCTACATTTTGACAGCTACTGCAAAATTGACCCTTAAAAGATTGAACCAATGTAACATAATAGGGCATGAACATGGCTGTTTCTCCTGCTTTCTTTCATCAATTCTTTTTAATTTTCACAAGTATTTTTAACTTTGCCAATATGATAGGATCAAAATGATATCTCATTGAAGTTTTAGTTTGTATTTTTCTGAGTTATAATGAGACTGAAATTTTTAAATGTATTTTGGCTATTTAATTTTTAGTTAGGAATTGCTTTTTCAAATTGTTAACCTGTTTTCCATTTATTTTTAATTTTTTTAATGATTTGCTTGGGCTTTTTCTTTATTATGAATATTGATCTTCAGTTATAAATGTTACAGATATTTTTTTCTTTTTCTATTTTTTAAAAGTTTACATGTTTTGCCTTTCTTTAGTTATTATTTCATCATAGAGAAGTGGTAAAATGTTATAGAGTTAAGTCTTTTGGGGTTTTCAATTTTAGCTTCCACGTTTTCTGTTTTTCTTAGGCAAGTCTTCTTTACCCTAAGGCTGTAAAATATATTCTTTATATTTTCTCAATATTTTAACTTCTTTTTTCATTTGAAATTCGAGACCATTTGAGATTTATTTTTCTTTATGGGTTGGCATTAAGTCTGAATTATTCTTTTTCTAACCAGTTATTTAATTTTACCTGTATTCGTCTTTTCTGATTCTGCTGCTATGAATGCTGCTTTACTACCTGATCTTACATTACAGAAATGTGAAGCCCCAGAGAGATTATGTGATTTTTCTAGAGGGGTGCTTTATAACTGGGAGCAAGTCTGCCCTGCCAAGGAATATTTGGCAATGTCTGGAGAAACGTCTGGTTGTAATTACTAGGAGAGTGCTGCTGGCATCTAGTGGTAGAAGCCAAGGATGTTGCTAAACATCCTAAAATGCACAAGACAGGCCCCTCACAAGAAATTATCTGTCCTAAAATGTCAATCGTGCTGAGGTTGAGAAATCTTGGAATCATCACAGTATATAAATACTGTTCATAAAAAAAATTACTTAATTAAGGTATTCAAACATGTTTTTTAAGGTATTTAAAATTATTAGCCTTTAGTATCTGTTGATAAATCTTCCAAAAGTTGTTTGCATATAAGCTTGCCATTGTGAGTTAGTAGATGTCCATTTTCCAGGTGAGAAAAAGATGTGAGCTTTTCTCATTGTCTCAGGAGCAATGTTACTTCATTTCTATGAGATGCTCCCTGTTCTTCATGACACTGAAATTTTTCATTCTCACCAACTCTAGAACAGACATTGAATCCTCTGGATAGCAACTGCATATCATAATTGTGTGTTCTTTTCAAAGCACCGGTTTTAGTCATGCCAAGTGGAAACAAATTTTCAACTATGACTTTACCTTTCATATTAAAAAAAAAAAACAGACACAGAATCATCAGAAGCACCAAATTAATGGTAATGATTTCAGGTCCTGCTCCAGACCCACGGAAGCAAATATTCCGGGTTTGGGGCCTAGGACTTTGTATTTTCATGAGGTGAACCAAATGATTCTGAGGGTGAGCTGAGTTTGGGAGCCAGTGCTGTGCCACACTCACAGGCATGCTACCTGCAGGAAGAGAAGCTCTAATCCCCGTACTACAAATTCTCCCAGCTTGGCTTCTTTCTCCAGAGAGGAATTTGGTCTCAGAAACTGAAAGATTCATGTCAGCAGTAGGATAGTGAAGAAGTTAAAAATAAAAATAAGAAAGTGAAAGAAGACTAGTGTTTTTAGGGTTAAAGATTTTCCTATATTCACCGCATCAAAAATGTAGTAAAATGGTGACTCATACTAACCATGACCTCTTTGAGGTTTTAAAATGTGTAAGGAGAAACTACAGGGATTGAAGACACAACCATGCCAGTTACTCGTTTCTGTGACAGCTAATGATAGTTTATGTTGGTTCAGTTTTCTTTGATCTCAAAGTGAATTTAAATATTAATTAAGCATCGTAAAACCAGCTTGCATTTAACAAATATAGCAAAGCCTAGAGAATAGGATCACATGGATTTGGTCTGCAGAATTCCAATTGGAAAATGCTGTGAATCACCTAATGCTGCACATAGATGCATTTTGCTTCACTTTTAATCCCAAAAATTGTATATTATATTATCAAATTGGAAAACATCAGTGGCCACATATTCACTAACTTGCTAGAACTTTCAAGTAAAACTTGCTTTGCTATCTTATACAAGATAATTGAAGTTGTTTAAAATGTTTGTTTAAAAACAACTATGACTTCAACTACTTATCTGTGCAGATTCTATCATATCATATAGCCAAATAAAACAAAGCACTACTGGGTAAGTCTAGGCAGATATAACCAAAGTTCTGTTATTTGTAATACCATTTCTAATTTTGGGGATCACTGAAGTAGTGTCACCCTTATCACTGTACTTCATGATATGTGAAGGTCATAAATTTGAATTTTATATGATAAATGTATAGTACTGCTACTCATTTACTTTATATGTGTTGAAGCCTCTGCAACATTTTTTGTTTGAAAAGATTTGCTTCTAAATATGTCCCTGGATAAGTTGGTTTCTATAATCCTTCTCTCCTCTGACATTATATCTAGATCCTTTTAAAAAATTAGAAAATATCTACTTGTATTTTCAGCCTTTGCGAATTTGAAGTAGGAAGTAGAGAAATGGCTGGGAATTATTTTAGTCCTGGAGCACTTAGAGGGGAGTCAGGCTTGTGCGGCTTCCAAATTTAGGGTTTAGGATCAGCCAGCAAGCAGCAGAGAGCACCACAAACCTTTATGGAGGAAGAGGGGAACTATATGATGAGAGAATCACCCAGACACTGAAGTGGCAGGCATTGCGGTTTCCCTGGCTGGTGTGGGGCAGAAGGGCAAGGTTGTGCAACTCTGCTTTTGTCCTGCTCTGATTTTTAAAGTTATCACATCACAGGACTATGTGGTGTTGAGGCTGACAAACCCCTGGCAGATCAGATGAGTAAACTCAGACCAAGAAAAGGGAAACAACTTGCCCAAATTAAGATCAGCTTCGGCATGATGGAGGCTAAGGCAAGCAAGGGGCAGAAGGAAATGAAGAGATGAGAGAGAGCAAGTAGGGTAAGAAGAGGCCCTTTCAAGCACCTCATAGCATTCAGGAGACATCCCAGCCCTTTAAAAGAAGTAAATGGTAAGTGTCTCTGTATTCAGAGATTGCCTCTCCTTACGCATTCTGGCTTTTGGATTGAGGCCTTGGGAGTCTCAGCTCCATTTCCAGAACATATCAGCATGTTGCCTACCTTGAACTGCTAATGTTGACATATATCATTCCCAAAAGTTTTCCCCCAAAGTTTCCTGACCTAGAGTGTTTATTTGATTGTCTGTGATGTCTGGCATATCTTTCCAACAGAGGAAATGGAGCCTATTCTTAATCACATTAATACATACCAAACAAAATAAATCAAAACACACAACAAAAAAATCCAGAAACTTTATAGACAATTTAAAAAAACAACGCCCTTAACGATATAGAAGAAAATTGTTTCCCCCTCTCCCACCCCTTCAAACCTGTAATATACCTAAGGAAAGATGGGACAATCAGGGATCAGAAAAGACTCCAGCTGTCATTGGATTTCTTTAAAACTTTTTTCCCAGGGCCACTAGAGGGGCAGGCACAAAGATGTGCAGACTTGGTTTGGGGCCTGGGAATCCCAGACGAAGCCTTAAAGCCACAGGGTCACCTAGCAGGGAGTCTCACTTACAAGATACAGTAGAGTTCCCCTTCCTGTGTCTGAGTGTTCTCATTGTTCAATTCCCACCTATGAGTGAGAACATGCAGTGTTTGGTTTTTTGTCCTTGCGATAGTTTGCTACCAACATGGCACATGTATACATATGTAACAAACCTGCACGTTGTGCACCTGTACCCTAGAACTTAAAGTATAATTTTTAAAAATCCAATAAACAGTCCTCTGGAAAAAAAAAAGTTTCTCACCTACAGAAAAAAAAAATAGAGAAGGGTGGAGTTCAACAGACCTGGGTTCAAATTCCAGCTCTGCCTGTCACCAGCTGTGGGCCCTTGGACACATTTCTATTTTCAGATTGCTCACTCATAAATGACTAATAATAACAGCATCTTCCTCACAGCACTGTTGTAAAGCCTAAGTAAAATATAGGTGTGAGTTGCACAGCATGGCATCTGGCGTACAGAAGCTACTTAAGATGTTGTTGCTATTTATTGTTATTATTAGGATGAATATCAGTTTGTAGGCTTGAGATAGAAAAAATTAGAAGTGAAGCTGATTACTTAGAAATCTTCTATCTCATTTTTCAGTTAAAATATTAATATAAAAGAAGGCTGCAACAGGCAATCTCAACAGTAGACCATGCTCTGTAGTAATTACACTTTACTGGGCTGGGTTTAGCTCCAGCTGAACTAGTACTCAGCTACTGTGGATGCCATGGGCTTTGCCACATCAATACTTAGCAAGTGAGTAATTTGGATGTTCTCTATGTAGCAATTTGTGTAGACAGCCAAAGCAGAAATGTACTTTAAGGCTATAGAGATTGAGTCTCTGTATTGATTAAATCATCAGATCTATTGTTGGTTGGCTATGTACCAAGATAATTTTGAAATAGGCAGGCCTAAAAGACTTTCTACATTTTGCCATAATGAGGTTTGTCCATCCACAAAACCTATCTGACACCCCAAAACACTGATACGACTAGTGTTTTTGTTTTTATTTTACTGTATTTTTAAATTTTTTTTAGACAGGGTCTTGCTCTGTTGCGCAGGCTGGAGCAGTGGTGTGATCACGGCTCACTACAGCCTCAATCTCTCACATTCATGTGATCCTTCCACTTCAGCCTCCCAAGTAGCTAGGACTGCAGGTGCATGAAACCATGCCTGTCTAATTTTTGTGTTTTTTTGCAGAGACAGGTTTTGCCATGTTGCTCCTTGAGCCCAGGAGGCTGGCCTCAAACTTCTGGTCTCGAGCGATCTGCCTGCCTTGGCCTTCCACAGTGCTGCGATTACAGGTGTGAGCCACTGTGCCTGGCCCTGACAGTGTTTTTCATCTAACTGTTCTAGGAAAAAAAAAAATCTCACTTATTTTTCCCCTTTAAGAAGTTACTCCATTTCCATGCATCTCTTTCTTGCCTCTTTCTCCAGTAGATTGTTAGGTCAAGAGGAAGGCAAACAGGCAAGCAGATTCTCTTGCTTAACACATGAATACAAAATAAAAGGTTTTCTTTCTTTCCCCCAAAAAAGTTTACCACTTATTTCCTTCTTTAATATTTACTCAAATTTGCGATTAATTCCCTTTAAAATTATTCTTATTTATAGATAAATTTGTATAACTCCCTCATGGGAAATTTGGCAATGTGTGTAAAAAATGTAAATACTCCTAATTCATAAATTTATTTTTAGGAGCCATCTGTGCTGAACCAAAATATTTATAAGAAAATAGTGAAAAATTGGAAATAGCATAAATAGTCATGTGAGTGAACTGGTTATAGAAATTATAATTCGTGTTTACAACAAAATATTCAGTCATTACAAAAATATTATAGAGGTATATTATAGGTAGTACAAAAGTGTTCATAATATGTTTTAACAGAGAAAACGAAGGCTGCTAAATAATACTTATTGAATACTTTTCCAATTACAAATGGACATGAACAGAAATGGGACCAGAGAGAAATCTATCAAAATATTAACCAAGTAGGTTTCTCTGGGTGAAAAGGAAATTATCATTTTTGTTAGTTTCTATTTTCTAAAATGGCTATAATAAACACATCTTATTTTTATAATTAGACAAAATACAGTAAGTTTTTATTTAATTTAAGAAAGTATTGCCAAGTCTATTTTCATCTAAGAGAACAATAGTTCAATTTAGGAGTGGAAAGAGCCACGGGCATGACCTACCTAAATGCAGAGTCCATTTGTTGAAGGAGGGCTGATTCTGGAATGGCTTTTCCTCAGGTCAGATGCTATATTATAAAGGAAAGCCAAAGTAGTGGAGGAAACAGGACATTGACCATGCAGAGCTTTCCCTATAATCAGCCATCACCTTAGCAACCAGCTTCGCTGCCTCAGGCCTAAATTCTTCTGTAGCTGCTTTAATTTATGGATACCATTTTCCGTGTCTGCCTAGTGGGAATTCATTAGGCAGTGTCCCGATGTGTAGGTGTACATCACTGGGGCTGTGGAAGGTTTTAGATGATAGATGAACATGGTATTACGTGACCTTGAATAACATAGTATGCCAATCAGTCTCTGTTATTAGTTTCTTCTTGCTGCCGTAACAAATTTCCACAAACTCAGTGGCTTAAAAAGCACATAAATTTATTCTCTTACCTTCTGGAGGTCATAATTCTAAGATCAAGGTGTTGGTAGGGCTATATTCCTCTGGAGACCAGAGAAGAACCCACTTCCTTGCCTTTTTTACTTCTAGCTACTAGAGACTGCCTCCATTCCTTGGCCCCTAGCACATCACTCCAACCTTGGGTCCATTGTAACATCTCCTTTTTCTAACTTTGGCCTACTTGCCTCTCTCCTATAAGGGCCCTTGTGATTACACTGGGCCTAACCAGATGACCCAGCATGATCTCCTTACTTCAAGATCCCAACTTAATGACATATGCAAAGTTCCTTTTGCCATATAAGGTAACATATTCACAGGCTCCTGAGATTAGAATATGGACATCATTGGGGGCCATTATTCATCCTATCTTATTACAGTCTCCCTATCAAGTTTCCTTCAGTCTTCTGAGCACATCAAGGAAGAAGTCTAGCTTTTGCTTATGGCATTGTTTCTAGCACTTGCTAATCTCCCTTTCAAACAAAGAGCATGCATTTAACAAAAAGAAGGCAGATATTAAACTCAGGTGCACTGGCTAGGCATGGCATCTATCTACTTTATTATCAGTCATCTACTTTTTATTATGTTATGGTTACCTTCAAGTTTTGGTAAATGATATTTTATTTTTTTCTCATTTACACTATAGCTGCATAAAATTTCTTTTAAAAAGTGAAATAGTGAATTAATTTTGAGACTTTTAAGCAAACAATATTATTGGTAGCATGCAGATTTTGCAAACATTGTGAATGAAGAATGTGAATGACTAGCGTTTGGGAAATATTGCCATAGGAGAATACTGCCCTATTAAGATTAGGGAAGAGTCATGTTGTTTGGGGATGACTATGCTCCCTCCCTTAGCTCTGCATGAGGCCTCTCTTGAGGAATGTGATGCTATTTTCTTTCTGCTTCTTTTGACAGTTGATTCTTTACAGGGGTAGAGGGTGAGCCAGCAAGACAGGGAGAGGTACTATCCCTTTTATTCATGAAGAATGAAAATTGACAATGGCAAATCTCTGGGACATTATGTATTGGTCATTGGCTATATGCAAATCTCCTTCCAAGATTTGCTGAGAGGAAAAGGCAAGTCCCTGCAATACAGGTGTGAGCCCCTTTCTGGTAGAGGACTACAAGTCAGGGCAGTTAAAGGTAGAAAAGGGATGGGTTCATAGGAAAAGGAACAATACAGTGCTGTGGAGTTTAGACAGAGAGGTGATCCTTTTAGTTGGAAGCAGGGGATGGAATAGAGTGAGAATAGGGAGGATCAGGAAACTCTTCATGGTGAAGACAGTTTTTCTTCAGAAACTTTGCCAAGAATTTTCTCAAGAAGCATTTAGGGTGGGGGCCTCATTATTACCAACACTTTAGGTTTTTTTCCTGATGGTATTTTCAGTATTAGGAAGTTTTCCTGAGTACCAACTACTTGCCAGACACTACACTTGGGACTGCATACATGCTACTATACGATTAATGCTAAAACTGCTAAAGCAATGAGGCTGGTTTTCTTACTTTCATTTTTCAGAAGTGCAAGCTGAGTCTTACTTGCCTGAGATCATATAGCCTGTAAGTAGCAGACGTTTTCTTCAAGTGCTGTCTGGTTGCAATGTTGATAAGCTTGCCCTGCAATAAACTGATTTCAGCAGCTTTGGTCTGAAGTGATTCTCCCAGTCTGGAACTAATTGAACTAATCGAACTAATCGAGCTCCGTGTCAATATGTCCAGCTTCAGCTAGAACTTATCCAGTCTCACTCAGCAGCTTTTTCCTAGGGCTTTATCCAGAGCTGTCCAACAGACAGCGCTGATGGAAATACTTCATATGTGTGCAGTAACCACTAGTTAAATGTGGTATCAAGCACATAAAATGTGACTAAGACTGAGGACTAAATTTATTTTATTTGATTTGAATTAATTAGAATTTAAATTAATATAGCCACATGTGGCTAGTGGCTACTGTATTGGACAGAACAGTATGTAGCTAGACTCATTCATGTTTAAGTTAAAATCATCCAAGCAGTAACAGTGATCCAGGAGGCAGAGTGGACATGGCTCAGGCTGTACTGAGTCACATTAACTTTGCTCTAGAAGACAACTTTACAAAGGAACTAAAAGGGACAGGATTAAAGATGACTGAATACTGGGCTCCAGAAATTTGTAACCATCAGCTTAGCAGATCATATATTCTTCAGTGGAGCTGAGAATTGAGAAGTCTGCTCTTCACAGTGATTTGGAACTTTCCAATCCCAGAGAAAAGTTGACCAAGGAACTTCCCAAGACTGAGTCCATATGGAAGAACTTCATCTTCTCTAGGAAGACAGTGGCAAAGTTTCATAAAATACATGAATGGATTCACAGAATCAGCAATAAAATTACTTTATTACATATAAAATGTTATAATGGTAGGAAATCCCCAAAAGCCATACAGGCTACTCGGTCATCTTTGAATAAGTTAGATGTGGGAAAGTGGGAGAACTGCAGTTAATTCATCACCTTTGTCTTTGGCAGTGCTGGTCATGAAGTTTTATATCCTACAATAATATCCTGGCACAAACTGCTGTGGCTGTTTGAGGATAGGTAACATCCAGAGCACCATCAAACCTCGGAGACTGGATTCTTTAAGTGGCAAAAAGATAGCCAGCCTTAGCTGTGGGAGTAGTATACACATTGTCCTTGCAATAGAAGAAGAAGTCTTTACTTGGGGGCCATAACGTGTATAGCCAGCTGCGATCTGGGACAACTAATCATGGTTTCTCTACGAATTTGTCAAACAAGTCATTGAAGTTGCCTATGGGTCTCACCATTCTTTGGCACTAATATCTGATGGAGAGGTATTTGCCTGGGGTTATAGTAACTCTAGGCATGTAAGATATGGATCAACAGTTAATCAGCCAATCGCTCAGGGAGTCACTGGCTGCTTACGGAATAAAGAGGCTGTGAACACAGCATGTGGGCAGGTGTGCTCCATGGTGGCGGTAGACACTGGGGAGGCTACTTGCACCTACAGACATACATTAGTATTAACAGATGAAGGCCAAGTATATGCTTGGGGTGCCAATTATGGGCAGTTGGGCACTGGCAATAAAAGCAACCATTCCTATCCTACCTTTGTCATTGTGGAAAAGGACAGGATTATAGAGATTGCAGTCTGTCACTCTTCCCACACATCTGCTGCCAAGATCCAGGGTGGGCGTGTGTACATGTGGGGCCAGGGCCAGTTGATGATCTTGCCTCACCTCACCCACGTCTGCACTGATGACACATTCATCTGCTTTGCTGCTCCTGCCATCCATGGCGCCTCCTCTCTGTGGAACCTGATGACCACCCTCGCAGTGGCCGAGTTACTGAAGAGGGAATTTGACAACCTGGACACTGCAGTCTTGAAATTTGTGGTCAGTGGAAAGTACATTTATGCACATAAAGTCCTCAAAATTTGATGTATGTGAGCATGTTCATTCATTGCTGGAAGGTAATGAGGATGTTATTGTAGAAATGACTGAATTTTCATACTCTGTTTACTGGGCCTTCCTGGAATACCTGTACACAAACAGCATCAGTCTTTCTCCCGAGGAGGCAGTAGGATTGCAAGATTTGGCTACATTTTATAAAGAAAATCATTTGAAAAAAGCTCTGCCAACAATCAAGCAAGGCATCCGTGAGCAGAGTGCAGTCCCTCTGCTCTCGGCTGTTGTGAAGTATGACGCCTGGGATTTGGAAGAATTCTGCTTCAGGTTTTGCATAAACCATCTGACTATAGTAACAAATTTCAGGCTTTGCATAAATGGACTATGATCTCCTGAAGAACTTTATCAGAAAAGAAAGCAGAGTTAAAGCCTTTAAAAATGGATCCCATCTTCAGAAAAGGAGTTTCTGAACCTTTCTGTTTCTCCTGCAAAAGCCAGAAATAATCATTTCTCTTGAATTGATACTATGTTTGAAGAGTTACATTTGGCTGAGTACTTGCGTCTGTCAAAAGAAGGATGGTGGCGAGTAATTTTCATCTTCCTAAATCCAGAGTTTATGTAGAAAGCATTGAATACTCTGATCAGATGTGACTAAGGCCAAGGAAAAAAAATGAAATACCTTCTTTACCATTTCCTCTTTTGAGTCACTCAAGTTGGTACCTTTTGTACCCTGGTCTCAGTATATGCTATTCTGGCCCAAACATTCCGTTATTCAGCGATACCACATAGACAGCCTGATAAGGAGTGCTGTTCCTACCACATTGTCAGTACCCAGCATGGTGCCTTGCATATAATAGGCACTCAATTTATTATAAATCTTCAGTACGCCCAGATAATAGCTTTAGTTGTGGAGTACTTGATGAAGTACTTGCACAAAATAAATCTAAAATACTCTGTAATTATTGAAGTTCTTATTCTTCTGGTACATGATTCTGAGAAATAGTGGCTAATTTAGAGCATTAATTACAATTCGCCAAAAGGCCTTGGCTATTAAATAGCCCAAGATCCAAGGGCTAATTTTGATTTTCTATTTACTCTGAGTCATTAATTTCTCACATGGGATTATTGAGTATGAAGTATTATTTTTGAATGAAATCCCTGTATTGATGTGCTCACATAATGACATAAGGTCCTTTACTTTGCTCTGTGTTGAGGGACTTGCCTCTAAGTGAAAAAGACTATGTATTTTTCTTGTAGTTGGCTTTCATGTCACTACAAAATAGGTCTTTTAATCTGGCAGTAGTATAATTATAAAGTACTATCTGAAAAGGAACTAATACTTACATTTCATGGGCACCATTAATAAGAATGAGATAAATTTATACTATTTATTTATTTATTTAGAGAGAGTATCACTCTGTCACCCAGACTGGAGTGCAGCAGTGCAATCTTGGCTCACTGCAACCTTTGCCTCCCAGGTTCAAGCAATTCTCCTGCTGTAGCCTCCTAAGTATCTGGGATTACAGGCATGCACCACCATGCCTGGCTAATTTTTTGTATTTTTAGTAGAGGTGGGGTTTCATCATGTTGGCCAGGGTGGTCTTGAACTCCTGACCTCAAATGATCCACCTGCCTTGGCCTCCTAAAGTGCTGGAATTACAGGCATGAGAATTTATACATTTTAGATCAAAACAAGTCACTCAATTGCAAAAGAGAAACTGGAATGGAACATAGTGTCAGATTCTTCTAATATGTATCTCACAATATAATATTATGTAAATAAAACTCCTTTGGAATTAGGAATCTTGTTCTGATGCTGAACTATTTGATAATAAGGTGCTTATTTGAAGATAACAGAAAAAAATCATCTAATCAGATTATTTTGTTTTATGGCGGAAGACAATGAGGCCCCGAAAATGTGACTTGCTCAAGGTAAAACAAAATAAACCTCCAAAAATCAAATGAACTAAACAGATATAGATCCTTGCTTTTAGAAATTAAGATACCTGACTTCCAATCACAAGTTTTCCCATTCTGGAAAGGGAAGAAAACACGTGGAGTAAGCTGAGAAATATGGTTACCAGCCTATGGTGAGATGGTGGATGATCTCCAAAGGTCACTCAGGAAGGATGTGGTTACCACTAAAGCCTGGCCACATGTGAATCGCAGCTGATAAAAATATTGCATCTTCTTTGGGGAGTACTTTCATTTTTTAGCACAGCTAATGCTAAGATTTTTTTTTAAAAAACTCAGAATAAAATATAAGAAACAAGAATATATTGAAATAAAAAGAATACGGTATGAAATAAAAAGAAAAAAGGTCAAAAAGGTGGCTTTCATATGTAATATTTTACATACACCTATCCAGAAATATATGCATAGATATGTACAATTTAATACATATATTAATATACATACATAGAAAGATACATAAATTTAGGTGAAACAAACAATATCCTGGAAAAACATACCAAAATTGATGCAGTGAGACAAACTTCATTTGTAATGTTTAATTTCCAGACCCTGGTAGTCAATATAGATGTTCAGTGTAGTGTATTTTATATGGTTTTGCAGGTCTGCAATTGTTCATAATAAAAATGCAGGAGTTTGATGGATAAAGAAAGATGGACAAGATAAAGAAAAACTGAAAGAAAACTAAAAATGATTAAACACACTGGAGACTGTAAAGCACAGAATTGCATAGAAGTACGTTAGTGATCCTGAGAAAGACTTGATTACCAAGCCCACAGGTCAGAGAAAAAGACAAAGAAATAAAAATAATCTTTGACAGAGAAGATGGTAGACATTGAAGAAACATATAGGTAACAGATTATTGACTAGATTAAAACAAAGGACGAAAAGGAATTGACGTCAATATTCGAAGGCATGATAGAAGAAAACTTGGGTTGAAGAAACATGTAAGTGCAGATTGAAAGAGTTCGCTGCAAAATTGAAATCAAAAGGGATACCTTTGCAAAAATATGCTTGCTAAGTTCATTTCATTACAGAGATGAAAACAAAACTATAATAATATAAAACAAGTATATAAGCAGAAAGTTAATTATTTTCTAAAAATCCACAACGGGTTACCTACAAATAGATAAAAACAAAGGTGGCTTTACACACTTCTGTTGTAATGCTAAACTCTGGAAGAAAATAGAAAAATGTCTACAGAATTTTGTGGTAGAAAGATGTTTTAACCTTTTGTTTTAAGGCAACAAAAAACATTCTCAGACACTCAAGGGTGCAAACAATATTTAAAACATATTTCTTCGTGAAAAAAATTACTTGAAACATCAAATGGCTAACAGGTATATCAAAAAAGTGGAAAACAAAGTTAAAATTAGATACATATAAATAACTATGGAAATACACATATGTATTATGCCAATGCCAAAAAATACACTTGAAGTTATTGAGTATCACACTATATTTACGATATTTGCATTTTATAATTATTAAAATACACGCGTAACTTTGTAATATGAATACGTATTTCATTATAACATTAAACATTCTCAGGTTCCATGTACACCTGAGACAAGTCTTGTGGAGTATGTGGTCAGTAATTTTCCCTTGGCTTCACCCCAATACTAATTTGTTTGCTTCTGTTTTGAATGTTCAGAACTCCTTGAACCACACACTGTTGAAGTCGTACTTTCATAGACTGTATGACCAGGTTTTCATTACCTAGAGTTTCCTTGGGAATCTTTTCTTTGAGGTAGGGGTAGAGTGGCAGGATGTGGAAGGTATTTTTAAGTGCTTATTTTGTTTTTAATTTTTAATTTTTGTGGGGGTACATAGTGGGTGTATATATTTATGGGATATATGAGATACTTTGATACAGTCATACAATATATAATCACATCAGGGTAAATAGGGTACTCATCACCTCAAGCATTTGTCCTTTGTATTACAAACCATCCAATTATACTCTTAGTTATTTTTAAATGTACAATTAAATTATTGACTATAGTCACCCTGTTGTGCTATCAAATACCATAAAAGTGCTTATTTTGATTAAGCTTATTAAGGCCACATCATATCCCAAATAAATAATCTTTCTTAGCTAAGTTGACTGCTTTGATAAGGAAAGAAATTCACACACCAACTAAAATGGCCAATGTGTGTAGAAGGTACAAAAAGAAGAAAGGTTTGACTCCAGAATTCCTCCATAAATGGAATTTATGGACAATCTTATAGGAAATAGAATGCAGGAGAATGATGAAACTTTCCTGAAGGTGCATTCCATAGAAAGCGTACTGTTTTTATAGAATTTACCTTTTTATATCTATATACTAAAAATCGTTGGTGTTTTATATTAATACTTCACATAGATTTTTAATGATTGCACACTATTATTACTGTGATTATTTTTATTTGGTTTGGCTCTGTGGGAGATATGATGATGCTGATGGAGGTTTTGACAGAGCTAAAGACATGTCACATCTTGACAACGGCTGGAGGAAGGACTTCATAGTCAATCAAGGTATAAATACTAGCAATCTGTTTTCACCCTACTCCAAAGCACTTCTTAAATCACATTAGAACTCTAAAATGTAATGAGAACCACGTCACTGTTTTGCAATCTCTAAATGCCAAACTAAAATATGAATCAAGGATTGTGTAGTCAAGTCAATGGGAACTCTGACTTGAGTAACATTTTCCCTTGAGGCAGTGTACAGATTACAAAAGGTATTAGCACAGAAAATTTAGCTTTGGGTGGGACTTGCAATTAAGTCAAATTAATGAATCTGAACTGCGTGTTGTTTTTTTTTTTTATTTTCAAGACATGCCATTAAGCAGTGAAACACCAAAAAGATAAAGCCAAAACTTGGAAGTAACCCACGTGTTTTTCAGTGAGTGAATAGTTAAACAAACTCTGGTGCATGCATACCGTGCAATGCTATTCAGCAATAAGGAGGAACAAACTTGATATATGCAACAACTTGGATAGATCTCAAGGACATCATGCTGAGTAAAAAAAGCCAATATCAAGGCCAAATACTCCATGATTTTATTTATAAGACATTATAGCAATGGAGAACAGATAAGTTGTCAGGGATCAAGTTCAAGGAGAGCTGGTCATGGTGGTAGTGGTGGTTGACCATAAAGGAATAGCAAAAGTGAATTTAGTGTGATAGTGGAGAGTTCTATATCTTAAATGCTTCTGTTTTCAAGCTACTTAAAATTTATTAGGGCAGTAGACTTACACAGAACTCTCCAAAAAGATAATTCAGAAGCATAATAAAAAGTGATTTAAGCTGGGCGCCGTGGCTCATGCCTGTAATCCCAGCACTTTGAGAGGCCGAGGTGGGGTGCATCGCCTGAGATCAGGAGTTCGAGATCAGCCTGGCCAACATAGTGAAACCCTATCTCTACTAAAAATACAAAAAATTAGCTGGGCATGTGATGGGCACCTGTAATCCCCGCTACTTGGGAGGCTGAGGCAGGAGAATTGCTAGAACCTAGGAGGCAGATGTTGCAGTGAGCTCAGATCGCACCATTGCACTCCAGCCTGGGCAACAAGAGTGAAACCCTGTCTCAAAAAAAAAAAGTGATTTAGAAGAGGGAACAGTAATTCTAGAACATATAGTTCAGGCAAAACGTTTCAGAAATGGTGGTATTGTGGCCAGACCTTGGAAAATGTGGGTAACCTTCCTATGAGAGGAGAATGCAGAGGTGATCAAAGTTGAACAAAGCCCTGATGGTGAAACACGTGCCTTGTTCTTTGGTTAATGAGTCTCAAAAAGGCCGTCAGAGAGACTTCGCCTCTCGGAAACTGATTGATTATACCGATTGAAAGAAATTCACCAATGTTCTGAGTCAGAATTTACATTTGACATCAATTTGTATTGAATAACATTCATGTTATTATTTACCTTGTCCTATTAAAAATAGCAATGAGATATTGAGGCTTGGGAAACTGGAGGAACCTGGTAAGTCTGTTTCAAGGCTGTGAGCCAAATTTCTTGCTTTGTATAAGTAAGAAAAATAAGGAGAAACATTGTCAACATATCCAAAAATTTGTATTACAAGTCTGTGGCCAAGTTCCCCATCAGTAAAGTGTTGCTAGACTCCATTCCTGCTTGGAAGTCATCTTGGTATTCCAGACAAAATAATGAAATGTATTATAATTAATCTGACTGCACCTAGCTCTAGTATTAGGACATTTTTCTGGACCCTAGAGTCCTCCAAGGCATGATTCTCCTCCTAAAAGTAAGCTTTTTAAGGCTTTCAGAACCATCAATTAGCCTACATAAAAATGTATAATAAAATATGTATTTTATGTTTATCTTCCTTTACTGAATATTATGTTTGTGAGATTTGGACAAGTTGTAACATTATGTCATTACTATATTAAAAATTAAAAACTATTAATCACTCATCATGTTACTACCCTGACACGACTAATTTTATTTTTTATATTGCTTCAGTTTTCATTATATACAAATATTTTATAAAGTCATATAATTGTTTTAATATTTGTATATATTTGCAAACACATAGTTCTACCAGTTTCATTTTCTTCTCTTCACATAACATTATATCATGGGTATTTTTCCATATTATCACATGGTTTTCATAGTGACCATTATTCCCCATCAATACATATACATTAAATTGATGAATGCTAGTTTTGAGAGAAGAATGGCTCCAGGGGCCAGCAGCTTGTGGATTTGCCAGCAGAGCAGGAAAGTATTATGGACCTGGCTCTGGATTTTCCAAGGATCATCTCTCTTAGCACAGAAGGATATCGGCCTGCATCAGAACACTTGATCAGATTTACAAACTTGCTCAGAATCTTTTGTTGGCATCTTCTAATCCATTTTCTATGTAGCAGCCAAAGCGATCGTTACAAAAACACGGCAATCAGGTTTCCATTAGGTAAAATATTTTGGTGGCTTCTCATTGCTTTTAAGATGGAGGAAGAAAATACTTAATGTTTAGAGACTATCTAGCCTAGTACTTTCGGCTTCCATCTTTAGCTTAATCTTTTATTGTCAGTTTCCTATCTGTCAGTTTTTCATGGAATGTTCAAACCCCTCAAAGAACAAAAAGGGGGCATTACATGCTAAACAAAGAAGCCTCCCTATGATTATAAAATGATATTGATGCTGCACAATTTATTTCTGCTTTAATAAGGAAGATTTTATACATGTATCCTATTATGGGTTCAAGATTCCGTTTACGCAGATAGCCAGGGATAAGATTGTAAGAAAAGAAGGCTTCTCTGGAAGAATCTTTGGGGACTTTTTTGAATTTCTGATGTTGAAAATACCTAAAAAAGTAAAAATGTCTATACATCTTCAGGATAGCTAAGAAACTTTTATAAAGAATTTACAGGCCCTCATCCTAATCCCACACTCTGTCCATTGCCATAGCAATCCATATAAATTAAATGACAACAGAGGTTTCCATGTAGGACCTTAAAGGAATTTCACTGTTCCTTTGAAGCTTCAGACATTTCTATACTTCATGGTATGCCCTAAAAATTACAATTTAATTAGACTTAAATACCAGATAGAGTAGCAACTTGTTTATCTTTTTGCCTAATCTAACTCATTGTTTATAAGGACCTGTAGATGGTCCCATGCAAAGATGTCTCTAAACATAAATAACACTAACACAATTGACTTGGAAAACAGACTCCATTGTGCATCTCCCCCAGGGTGCTGGGGGACAACCTCATTGTTGGTTACTATTTTTTCTAAAGTCCCTTATGGGCTTGGAAGCAACTTTTAATTGAAAAGTAAATGCATTGCATTCAGGAATATGCCTTCATTAAAGCTATGATTTCACTGTACATCCGTTGAGGGGCATCGAGGCCCCAGACAAAATCAAAGTGGTTCCAATCTGGCAATAGCTTAAAGTAATGAAGACTCTTGATTTGAGGGAGTATCCTGGCCACATCCTGGGGTGTTACGAGGACATCATGCCCACCAGCCCAAATAGCAGTAGGCACTTTCATGGCAGTCAGGTCATATATAGGGGGATGACTCTGTGGGAGAGAAAGCAAGGGCATTCATGAGAGGAAGCTCCTCAAAGCAATAACTACAAAGGCTGCTAAATGAATGTGGACAATGGCCATAGTTCTGTTAGGCACCAGCAACATATGAAGAAAACATACAATGGTCTCTACCTTTAAGAAATTTGCAAAAGAGGGAGCAAGGCAAATATTTGTATACAAAGTAAGGTATGTTAAATGCCATAAACACTCCAAAAATAAAATGGAAATAAAGGCAAAAAATTATTTCCACCTGAGGGCTTCATAGAAAGAGGGGTCCTGTGAAATGACTCTTGAGGGAAGGTTGCATTTTGACAGCAGAGATGAGGGTGAGTGGGAGGCAGGAAGAGTTTGTAGGCTATGATCAGGAATGGCAAGCTTCCCAGTGTACCTGGAGAACAGAATATATAAAGGAATATGATAGGATATAAACTTGGAGGCAGATAATCAAAGTCTGAATGTCAGGCTAGGAAATTTGGACATATTGCAGAAGTTTTGGAGACAAGGGTCATTTCTCGGAGGTCTGTCTTCGGACTACCATATGGGCAACAGTTAATGGAATCACCTACAGAAAGAATAGGTTGAAGGCAAGTCCTGAAAAAATCTAGATAAGCCATAGAAATGGTCCAAATTAAAGCTATGCTGACTTCTCCAAGGAAGAAAGAGAGTTTTGAAGAATCCTTGGGGAATGCTAATGATTTCAGAGAGGTGGAAGGTGGAGTAGCCAGTGCCTGGGACAAAAGGAACAATCACAAACAGAAGGAAAATCAGAAATCATTCTGTTATGGAAGTCCAAGTCAGGGGACTGAGTTGCAAGGAGACTGTGGTAACGAACATAACACATTTCAAAAGGTGAAGATAGGCCATTGAATTTGGCAATTAAAAGCCATGGGTGACTTTAAATAGGGTAGCTATGATAAAAAGACGAAGACCTAAACTGCATTGTACAAGGTTCAGGAGTAAGTAGAAGAAGACCTCTTCAATACTAAAAATATGTTGATAAGAACAGAGTGACATAATGATAACTTGATAGAATTGATGGTCTTGCTTGTTTTTCATAAGGGACAGGAGAATGGAGCCAGGAAGGAAGGGGAAGTGAGAAGAGATGGGATCAAGGGTACAGGACCAGAATAACTTGGAAAATAAGAGGACCATCATTTTCTGATACAGAAAGGAAGGAGAGAATCAAGAAGATAGAGACATTTTGAGGTAGATTAAAGTTAAGAAATTTCATTAATGCAACACGTAGATATTGGGAGCCCAGTAATTGTCATGTACTCTTCCAGATGAGAAAACACTGGTGAACAAAATGATGAGAAATCCCTACCCCCATGGAGCTTACATGGGTTAATTCTCTTATACCCAATAAAATATAGATATAGCAGAGATAATGCTGTGAACTTGAGGAGAGGGCAAACTGTTGAGACTAGTTTTTTGGAGAGAATGTAATAAAAATTGGCATCAAATGAGATTAATTCACAAAATAGGACTGGCTTGGAGCAGAGTAGGACCAGCTAACTGTGGACAAATTCTAAGGACATTAACACTCTCACATACTTTAGTACTTGACCATAATGATCTTGAGTGTGTGTGTTTATTTTGTTTCATTTTCTTGTAAATGTAAACAATTTATAAATAGAGCATGTTTATTCAAAATAATGGAAGAAAACAGACATATGTAAAGTCCAAAATGAGAGTCCTTTACTGTCTCATGTCCATCCACTTCTTTTCTTCTTTCTTCTCTCTGAAGATAACCACTTTAACATTTACTGTTTTTTTTTCTAGACCTTTTCTAAGCATTTGCAAATACATGCATTTGTGTCTATAAATAGTCTCAGGAGCAGGAAAAAAAACTTTTAGTGGTGATAGAAACGTCCTATATTTAGATTGTGGTGTGGTTACACAAATAAATATATTTGTCAAAACTTATTAAATGGGACACACAAAATTAGTAATGTTCTTGTATGTAAATCACATCTTAAACTTATTTTTAAAAATAAATAAAATATACATGGTCTATCTCTTGTAGTGGTTTTAAGGATTAGTAGAATTATTCCTCTAACAGGCCAATTCATTATTGAGAAATTGATTAGTCTGATTGTTTTGATCCTCAGAAACAACTTATTAATAATCGATCTATAGTTGCACCAGTAAATAGCTTAAAATATGATAGCCTGGGAAAATACTTAAAACAATTTAATTTAATTTGCTTAGTTCATACTTATAAGCCAAGCCCCTGGCTATGAGAACAGAAAAGTGGTGACAGGATTAATTAAAAGTATGGTGCTAAACAAGGCTACAGATTTTTATGTCATAAAGCTATATGGAGAAAGATGCCTTACGACCCAAGTATTCAATGTTGGGTAATACTTATTCAACTTTCATATGGAGTTCTAATTTTTCTGTTGGTATTAAAAAGTGTATATTCATTTATGCTGTAAAGATTTTTATGAAATAATTTCTATTATGTAGCCATTAAAAACGCGTTTAAAAATCCCTCAGTTATATTAGTTATCTCTTACTATAGCTTAAGTAAAATAGAAAGATTAAAAGTTGTCTAAAAGCAATATAATACTGAGAAAATTGGAATAAATACACCAAAATGTTAGTACATCTAGTTATCTCTGGATGGAAGTATTACACATGATGTAAGTTCCTTTGTATATGCTTCTTTAATTTATAAATTTTCTGAAATAAATTAAAATTAAAATTAAAAATTTTTTTTAAAAAAAGTTATATCAGTATAAATGCCACCAAATGACAGGTAGGAGTCTTTCCACCCTCAAATAATTTTTTATTATAATTTATCAAAATCAGCATGCTGGGGTTACTGTAAGTAGCTCACCTGATTGTAATGTTTCATATTATCAGCTTCATTTCCCCAGTCATAAGCTCTGAATTCATCAGATTGGTAAAGCTGAAACAAATATTTTTTAGAAAAAGAATAGTTAGGGTAAGAATCATGAAAGTTAACAGCAAATTTTAGAAAAATACTGTATGCTAGGACGAAAATAGGGCTCCTAGATCACCAGAAGGATGTAAATACCCATTTTACAATTATGACAAATGGGGCTCAACAGAAAGACGAGCAATACCCCCTTGGTTTAAAGGAAAAGTTCATGGAAAACCAAGCCTCATTAGAAAGAAGTTAAATCCCAGATACTTCTCTCTGGAGAAGTCTCAGTTCTCTTGAGGCTTCCCTAGTTTACCTCTTGCTTCAGTTCAGGGCCTATTTTTAAAACTCTGATTTAAGGTGGTGTTCATTTATGTCATCTACTTGGTCTGTACCATTACATCCTTTCTCTTAAATTCCAGGGAAATCAAGGCATACAGAAGGCAGCAAGGACAAACTGGAAGCAAGCTCTTAAGATTCTTAGGGTAGGCCTGTTAACAGGGTCAATTCTGTCTTTTTAAATATATTGAAAATAAGGATTGGAATGGTTTTCCATGACTAAGACTCTACCTGTTTTATATGCAGAATGTTCTGTACTGATGAACCAGTGGGAGCATGTGACATATACACATCCATTCGACTCTAAAGGAGATAAAACTCATATTACAGCAATTGCCCAACAAAATTTTGCCTTTCAGAATCAGAGAAAAATGATGCACAGAATTAGCAAACAAGACCGGGGCTTTGAAAATAACAAGGTAGAATTATCTAGATAAATATACCATTTAGGTCAATACTTTAATGTGAGTGAACCACAAGCTGACTAATGGAATGGGCTGCTTGACAGCACACCTGCACCAGCTCTGAATCTGTAGGATAATTTGCTTATTTTGAAGTAGAAGGAACAGTAATGGTCATCATGGAGCAAAGCCAACTAGGAAAGGTTCTATGTGCAAGTGTGGGGGTGATGCGTGCATGCGCATCCAAGTGCACTGTCACAGATTAAATCAGAAAACCAGGAGTTCAGTCCCTGTTGTTGTTAATGATCAGCTTTGTGAACTTGGCCACCATATTTAACATCTTTGAGTTTCTGTGTTTTCATCTATTAAATGAACATACTAAAAATCATAGTACCAATTTCCTAGGATTTTATGGGGATAAAATAAAATATTGCAAAAGTAAAGCTAAAAGCCAATTTTTTCCAAAGGTTATTTCAGTATTTGTAAACATTATAGAGATGAAAATTATAGAGATAAAATAGTAATCATAATTCTATGTCTTAGAAAATAATCTAATTAAGAGAAACTATTAAAAATCTTTACTTTTGAACAAGCCAACTTTGAACAATGGTTCCTTATGGGTTTCAGTCTAACACAATTTAGCTTCTTAGAGAATAGGGGTACAGAACAATTATCTTGGGACTGGCTTCACTGTAACAGCCTCATTGGCTGCAATTTGGAATACAGTAGAGACAACTATTCAACCACACCAGTCTGTGGATGTGAACTCTTCCTCCTCCTTCTTCTTGAATTCTCAATAACAGAAAATGAAGAGGTGATAAAACAGGACTGCTACTTCTTCATAAAGAGGGGATCCCATCTCCCTTCCACCCTGTCCTGTTATTTTGCAGGTTTTATTTCAAAACAAAAGTCACCCACAAAGAAAGGAACACGTGAAATAAGACGCAGGTTTATATGTGCTTCTCTCCTTTTTTAGGATTTTATTTTTAATCCAATATATTCAAATGCAATAAATTCAAATTGACTGTAGTAAGTTATGGCTGATTGAGAACATGTAAGAAACTGCTACCCATTATAAAACATCCATTCTCTTAAATTTCACCAGGGAATAGAAGAGTGAAGCTGCCTATTCACTTCCCCCGTCTTCATATTCAAGGTTTGTTGAGTACTTAATCTTCTATGTATAGCAGACATCTACCTTCATGGTTCCACTTAAATTTTAGGCTTTTTTTTGTTTCAATGAAGAATGTCATTGGTATTTTGATAGGGATTGCATTGAATCTGTAGATTGTTTTGGATCGTATGGACATTTTAACAATATTGATTCTTGCAATCCATGAACATGGAATACCTTTCCATTTTTTAATGTCATTTTCAATTTCTTTCATCAGTGTTTTATAGTTTTCCTTGTAGAAATGTTTCACTTCTTTGGTATGGTTTATTCCTAGGTGTTTTATTTTATTTGTAGCTATTATAAACGGGATTATTTCTTGTTTTTTTTTCTCTCTTTTTTTAAGATTATTTGCTCTTGGCAAATTGAAATGCTGCTGAATTTTGTATGTTGATTTTTGTATCCTGCAAATTTAATGAATTTGTTTATCAGTTCTAGCAGGTTTTTTGTTGGCGTCTTTAGTTAGGTTTTTCTAAATATAAGATTCTGAGAAAAAAGAACAAAGCTGGAGGCATCACATGACCTGACTTCAAATTATACTAAAAACCTGTAATAATCAAAACTGCATGATACTGGCATAAAAACAGACACATAGACCAATGGAACAGAATAAATAACCCACAAATAAATCCACACATTTGTAGTCAACTAATTTTCAACAAAGGCATCAAGAACATACATTGGGCAAAGGACAATTTCCACAAGAAATGATGCTGGGAAAACTAGATATCCATAAGCAGAAGAATGACATTAGATCTCTATCTCTTGCCAGATACAAAAACAAAATAAAAATGGATTAAAGACACATTTAAGACCTAAAACTATGAAACTACTAAAAAACAAACATTACGGAAGCACTCCGGGACATTGGTCTGGGCCAATTTGAGGTAAGCCCTCAAATGCACAGGCAACCAAAGCAAACATGAACAAATTAGATTACGTCAAGCTAAAAAGCTTCTGCAAAGCAAAGGAAACCATCAACAAAGTGAACTAAGAACCTGTTGAATGAGAGAAAATATTTGTAAACTACCCATCTGACAAGGGATTAGTAACCAGAATATATAAAGAGGTCATATAACTCAATTGCAAAAAAAAAAATCTGATTTAAAAATGGACAAATGATCTGAGTAGACATTTCTCAAAAGAAGACATACAAATAGCCAAGAGGTACATTAAAAACAATGTTCAACATTACTAATCATTAGAGAAATGCAAACTAAAACTACAATGAAGTACTATCTCACTCCAGTTAAAATAGCTTTTATCAAAAAGATAGGCAATAATGGATGCTGACAAGAATGTGGAGAAAAGAGAACTCTTGCACAGACTGTTGGTAGGAATGTAAATTAGTACAGGCACTATGGGGAAGAGTATGAGGGATCCTCAAAAAACTAAAAGTAGAACTACCATATGATCCAGCAATTCCAGTGCTAGGTCTATATTCAAAAAAAAAAAAAGGGAAATCAATCCATGGAAGAGACATCTGCACCCCCATGTTTAGTACAGCACTATTCACAATGACCAAGATATGAAATCAGCCTAAGTGTCCATCAACAGATGAGTGGATAAATAAAATGTGGTACATATAGACAGCCATAAGAAGAATGAAATCATGTCATTTGCAATAATGTGGATGAAACTGGAGAACATTACATTAAGTGAAATAAGCCAGGCACAAAAAGACAAATACTGCATGTTCTCACTCATATAGGGGAGTTAAAAAAAAAACTGACCTTATAGAGATAGTCAGAAGAATGATGGTTACCAGAGGCTGGGAAAGGTAGTAGGGGTGGGGGAAGGATAAAGAGGCATTGGTTAATGGGTACCAAAATAACGTTAGAAGGACTAAAGTCTAGCATGCACAATAGGATGACTATAGTTAACAATAATTCATTGTATATTTCAAAATAACTAGAAGAGTCAAATTAGAATGTCTCTAACAAAAAGAAATGATAAATGCTTGAGGTGATGGATATCCCAATTACCCTGATTTGGTCATTACACATTGTATGCTTATATCAAAATATATGTATCTCATAAATATGTACAACTATTATATACCCATAAACATTTTTAAAAGCAAAAAAAAAATCTGTCTTTAAGGGTTTGGAATACCATATGAATTTATACAGTAAATAGATATATCAAAATGAGTCAAAGGAAAGCTGGAATTTCTTAAGGTATCAAATGGCCCTATAATTATCATACATACCTGATTCATATTTTTCTTGTTGGATCCAGCCCATAAGGACATAAATTCACTACATATCAACCAGAGTATCTTATTGTTGCAGATTTTGGTAGAAGCTATCTTCGTTTTCTTATCTTCTAAAAAGAAACCTTTGGTACCAAAAACAGCCTATGAAAGTAAATAATAATTATCTTTGAATGAGATAAAATATTTGCAGACTATCCATATTACAAGGGATTAGTAACCAGAATATATAAGGAGCTCAACTCAATAGCAACAACAACAAGGACAACAAGCCCAACTAGCAATAGCAAAAAACCAAAATTCAAGAATCATCTTCAGACTTCTTGACATTTCCTTCATTCTAGGAAAGAGCCACGCTTGGGGATCTATTTGTACTTACTGATTCAGTCAAGGAGACCAAATTATTCAGGAAAAGTTACTTAGGAATGTATCTCCAGATGAGGAAGAGTATCAAATATTATTTACAAGGAGATTGCAATAAAGGCCCTCAATCCCAAATTCACTTCTCCATAGTGAAGCTTCCCTGTATTCTGCCCAGTCAGTGCTTGCCAATATTTTTTTCTCATTAATTGGTATGAAATGTAAAACAGTTTTTCTTAAGGTCAAATAATACCTTGAATATAAGGGAAAATCGGGGTTTTCCATGTTACCCATGTGCACACTGCATTCGAGTACTGTCCCAGATTAGCCAGCTCTCAGGCTGAAAAGTAGAGAACAGTGAGCCAAAGAGAAGGAACCATTGAACAGAAAAGACATGATAATGTCACAAAGGCAGCACAATTGAAACTTCCAGGAGTTGGGAAAGTAAACTTGGATGGGGATTCCTGGTGGGGTCTTGGAGCTTCTGGGGGAAACTGACGGAAGAAAAGAGCAGGATATGGGACTTAAAAGTAGCAGGAATATTGACAGTGGGAAATGTGAAACTGAGATAACCCAGGAACATTATTTGCCTTATAGCTGACCTATGTAGGAAGAGCAACACAAACAACGCTTATATGTATTTACAGATAGATGTATCTCTCTCTGAATTTAATTTAACAAATTAGTTTGCTCACGCTGTCCAAATATAGAAAACATTAAAACCTAACTGATGTCAACACATTTTTAAATAAACTAGAAAAGCTCTTGAATAAGGAAGTTACATCATTTGTGCTCTCAGTAAACAATACAATAAAACTATTATCAGACCATAGTATTATCAGACCTAACTATTATTAGGCCCTATGGAAATTCTTCCTTGTGTTAGCTCACAAATAAGTTTTTTCATTCCTACCACTCTACCCCAAACCAACATCTCATTTTCTTATATATGAATTATTTTGATATTCTAACTGGCCTCCTTGACTTCAATTTTGGCCCAAATCCATTTTATCCGTCATCCCAAGTTCAAAGGCCAATCTGGAATTTGATTAAATGCTGTGTTCATTGTGGCAATGACCTTTGCAGAGAAACAAAAGCAAAGAGAAAAAAAAAAAAAAACAACCGTTTAATAGATAAAATCCCAAATCCACAATTGGCAACCAAATGACTTTTTCAACTCCTGAAAAATAACCAATAAATATTTGAATTAATACTTGAGCTGTAATACATTTAGGCTTTGGAATCTTAGCTTTAGTAATTAGGGCAAGTTTCCATATTGGAAGGAATATATTAATCAGGTTTTTCTAATGTCAAAATTGGACACATCAGTGATTATGGGTAACTTGAAGTGTCTTTCATTTGGGCAATGTGAATTCATTGACCTACCTGACTAAATGGAACAAAAAACACTTGGGAAAACAAGAAAAATCCTTGTTGTCATATAGCACTCAGTTCAGCTAGAAATTCTGACATATACTCAGCCTGCTGATGACCTTGTATAGTAAATTGTATTACAGAACCTGCAGATACTATGGCACAGACATGCGCACACGCGGGGACACACATACACAAGCACATACCCACAGAGTCTAAGTTCTATAGATTTTATCTAAATTTCCTACTTTTACTTTACAGTAGATTTGAAAATAATAAGGATTTATGATCCAAAATGAGATCCTCAGGTACATTTTGTTGAAAGGAGCCTACCTTGATTATGGAATTTGGAAGTAGAAAAAACCTGGTAAAAATGCCCGTGGGATATTTGAATGAGATCGTAGGACCCAAGGCAAAATTCATTTTGATTCTTTGTGCCAGTTCAGGCATGGTGGAAAAGGCTACAAACCCTGAGAGAACAGGAGATAAGACAATCTTGTAAAAATAAATACTTACGCAATGTTTCTGACAAAATTGGGGCTCTGCTTAGTCATTTTTTCCTTCTATCGTGATCATACTGGGGATGAATTGGAAGTCTTCTGAGTTATTCTATAAAGATAATCTGCCTTCAGTCTTCTCTGCTCTCAAGTCTCCAATTTTATTTTATTCTATTTATGGACAGTTTGACTTGATTGGGGGAAATGGAGTAGTTGGCAGGGGAAAGGTGATGGTTAAGCTGCTGGAGTAGCTACTGCTGTGTAAACTTCCCAAGCCTGGGGGGCTAAATGCTGGCAACATTCTCATTTCATCCCTAACTCTGAGATGCCAGAATGAATCACAGAGCTTCCAGAAGCAAATAATCAGTCACAGGAGGTGAATTGATTTCTTTCTGCAGCATCACCCAGTTATTCTAACAGGTTTTCTTTCTCACTATGGAATGAAATTTCACTGCTCCCAGTGTCTTACTGGGTGTTTTTCAACCCTCTAGACTCTTCCCTGTTTCCAAAAAGAAAGAGGCTTTCCCTAGCATCCACGATGGCCCAGTAAGGACGAGGCATCTCCATTTGCTTTGCTCTTTCAGCAGTAGCATTGCACCCCTTTGTATATCTGTGAGGATGGAGATTAGCACAACACTGGGTAGGCTAGGGAGAATATCCATATAATTTGGTTTCCAGAGGTCCCTTCCTGGGCCTCCACTGGCGTGTGTGTGTGTGTGTGTGTGTGTGTACTGAAACACTTGTTGAAACATTAAAACTGTCTTGGCCAGAAAAAGAAGAACTGAAATAATTGACTGAACAATTGATGAAAAGACTCTGAATCAGGAATAGTACTTCCCCAGAGGGTGTTTGGAAATGTGTGGAGGTGAGATTTTTGAGGGTCACGCTGACTGCAGAGCCCTGTTTAATGGGCTGGGACCTACTAAATGTCCTACAAAGAGTGGGTGCTCCTTACATAACAGAAATTGCTCTGTCCAAAATGCAAACAACAGTCACTAAAAATATTTATGTCCTAAATGAAACACAGAGCACAGATAATCAAATTCTCCATGGTTTTTTTTTTTTTTTTTTTTTTTTTTTTTTTTTTTTTGCAGATCAAGTATAAGAGCATATCTAAGTCCTACCCACTTTCCAAAACCAACTAAAGTCATTTCTTCTTCTCTACACCATTTCTCCGGAATCCTTACACACCCTATTGGTGAAATCAGATACATCTGGTTTGAATCTGCGTTCTGAACTTGTGTTTCTTCTTCTATGAGATGGGGATAATAACATTCAGGTTGTTTTGAAGATCAGAGGGAGATACTGTGGGGAAGGTCCTGAACACAAGACCCTACACATAACGAATGCTCAATAAGTGTTAGATACTGTAATTATTTGCCTATTGGTGGCATTTTTGATCTCCTATGAGTTCTTTGATACTTTTTTAGTATATGCTGACTGATGCTAACTGCCTGTTCTGAGCTTGGAAAGTGCCTGTCAATCTAAAATACTAATGAATATATGTTTGTTACTGATGATAGTGGCGATAATGAAAATATTTCCCTAAACTGAAATATTGCACTTTCACGTGATTTCTTCTCTTAAAATTGGAAACTTTAGTGGAAGTTCAATGACAAATTCAAAGCTTTTATTAGTGTGGGTTCCTTTCAACTTTTACTTGGAACTAGATTATTGATTTCTTTCCAAAATATCTGGAAAGTAAATTGTAAAGTAAATTAAGTAAAGTAAGTAAATTAAGAAGTAAGCTGTCAGCTTAAAAAACTTTAGAAATTTCTACATAGTGCTTACATTTACTTGCTATTTCATAAATACTAAGTCACACACTGAATAGATAAGCTCAATTGATTTATTATAGTAAGCTTGTGTGTTCCAACCCACAAACAAATATAACCATGCCTTTTCAATTTGTTTAAATATAGGTATAAGCCCTTCCCTTTTATTTTTTAAAAATCCCATTTGGATTGTGAGAAAGAGATGATTGATGCACATTTATTATGTTTCAGCCATATTCCATGGCATTGAATTTTACTTTTTCAGCTCAGAGGGAATCTAGAAACTTACTCTGTGGAATTATTTCTTTGAATTTGGAACACATGTTATTCCTGGGAAATTGCATCACCGTAGTCAATATGCTGCTGTGACCAGAGACCCAGGAAAGGTTTGCCCTACATATAGTCTGTGCACTGCAGGCTCACAGCTACTTAGAGTACTAGGGTTATTCCCAGCAGAGGACAGGGAATTGAGGGCACTATAAGTAACAGTTGTTTTATTCCAACATAAAGGTGAACTCCTGTAAGACTCTGAGAAAACTGACCCTCAAAAACACACCTAACAGTGACCCTCATAAACATACCTATTGTAGTGCCAAGTGAATGTCCAATGAAATACAATTTCTCCTGACCAGTTTTATTTACAATGAAGTCTATTACTCCTGGGAGATCATATTTGGCCATTTCATCAAAACTGCAAAATAAAACAGGGGCTTTTATAAATACTTGCAAGTTTAAGTTTAAAACTCAGAGCACTTGCTCACTTCTTTTTTACACCCAGATTCTATGCTGTTTACTTAGATTCAATGTGTATTTCATTATTTATCCAATTATATGTAGGCTATTGTAGCTTTTTGTTTTTCTGCATATGTACATTTTACTTCCTTATAAGAGGAACACTTTCGAAACTTGTGTATGATATTTGAAGTTCAACCTTATGATCCCTCCTCTTCCTTCCCTTCTCTTGCTTTTCTTTGCCCTCCCTTTCTCCATCTGGCTTGTGTGCCTCTACTTCTGACTCCCACATGAGGCTTCACAATTGTTAGGACCATTTAATACCCATCTTTGGAAACAGGGGTTTTGTAAATCATGATTCTACCATTTATGACCTTTGCAACTCTTGAGAAATTATTGAAATGCTCTGAGCCTATGTTTTCTCATTTGGGAAATAAACAGGGTAGTACCTGGTTTACGGGGCTGCTAACGGGGTTTAATAGTATGAAAGAAATGACTCTGGCTGCCAGTGGGTGCTCAGTAAGATGTTGTTAATAGTAGTATTCCTGTCCACATGGATATATAGATATATATTTAATATATACCAATATTCCATAGTACCAGTATTTTGTTCTTCAGACAGGAGGAACAAAAGGGCCTATATAACATTTAGTCAAATCAGGTATTCCATAAGCTAGAAGCCTGTTTATTAAAAGAACATGTGAGGAAATCTATAGATTGGGACTTACAAGAATAGGAGAATTGTTGTGACACCTCCTAAAGACTAATGATTCAATATTTCCTGATGCTTGCCCCTGCCCAAGAACTCAGACCATAACATTCTATTCTATCCCTCCACTATTCTCAAACTTTCAGTGGGTACTGAATGTTTTATTAATGTAATAGGAATACACACTCTGTTCTAGCATCAGGTTTACAAACCAACAGGGAGCTTAGGCCTGAAGAAAGAAAGTCTATCGCAGGCATCAGCCTGTCCTCTGGTGACAGCAGAAAACTCTTCCATTAAAAGAAACAAGATATCAAAAAGATTCTTCTTCATTGCCCATTAACAAGGTTTTAAAAATCTAATATTGGAGTTTTCCTGAAAGTGGTACTATGTGTGATCTCAGTTTCTCTAAATCAATCACAGTTTCTCTAAATCAATAAGGTCCTGGTCCAAATCATCTTTACACAGTTGATTGGCCATCCAGGAGCAATGACTTGTAAAATTATCACTAAAATGAACATAAGCTTTGTGAGGTCAGAGAGTTTGTCTGTTCCCTGTTTGAATGTTTGGGGCCTAGAACAGCACGTACAGTAGCCACTCAGTAAACATTGGCTGAATGAATGTGCACATTGGTCATGATAATTTCCTGAGCTGTCTCTTTGGACATACTTTTAATGCATAGAATTCACAGAATTGGATGTAAAAATGATCTTGTTGAAATGCCATACTTTGCCTGTGGGAGAATCAGTGAAAAATCAGAGCTTCTTGCTGTTACCCTCCTTTGAGATCTTAACAGAAACTACAAGGAGCTATATGACTTCAAGTGTCAAAGATAATCATTAATAGCGTCCACGTTATTTTTTTTAAATTGCCTCCAATTTCCCCCTTGAGTTTTCTTAGCTAATATTTACCTAAAGGCCCAGAATTTCTCATCTGTCTCTGAGAGTGTTTTGTGTCTTCTTGACCAAGTGTTTCCCCGACTGTTTCCCATCCATACATCATAACCTGCATCTGCTAGAAGGAATCCAAGGCTTCCATTGGCATAATTCTCAAGCCAGTAGGCATTGTCTGCAAACAGGGCATGCTGCATATACACAACTGGCCGGGGACCTGGTGGGGGAAAGGGTAAGATGAGAGAGGGAGAAAGAGAAAGAGAGAGAGAGAAAGAGTGAGAGTAATTTATGGTAAATAGAGCATGTTGGAAACATCACAGACACACACACATACACACATGGTAAAACAAAAACTGTTTTCACTTTTCCCTTGTCAATAGTATAGAGCATTATAATCAGGTAACTTCGGTTTCTTGAGCACATATTTTTGTACCTGGTGCTATGTTGACGTATTTATATGTATTAGCTTACTAAATTCTTGCAACAACTCTATAAACTAGCCGCTATTTTGAGAACCCTCATTTTGTAGATATGGAAACAAAACTTTATGTAGTTAAGTAACTTTCCCAGAGGGCCACCCAGATAAGAAGGCCAGAGCAGGGACTCAAACCCAGTTCTTTTTATGTCAAAGTCTGTCCTGATAACTACTGTGCTCTATGTATTTGTATATACAAATTTCCTGGGTGTGGTTTACAAAGACATGAAATTTATCATGCTTACTCAAGTCCTATAGCTCTTCCAGGGAGGAAGAGGAGGTGAGTGTAAATGGACACTGATTAGTTCCTCACCAAATTTCTATTCAAATCCCCATCTTCTGTCCAGTGGAGAGCATTTAAAAACTACAATAGTATACTCAGCTCAGTGTCCCTCTGCCAACTTCCAGATTTCTGAGGGAGAGAGAGCATTCAGGGAGATCCAAAGAACCAGGGTGGAAGGTCAAGTAAGGCACAATAATTTAATGACTAAGAGCACAGGCTCTGGAGCCAGCATGCCTGGGCTTAAATTCTGGTCTGTCAGCTTGCTATTTGTGGACTTTAGGCCTCTTAACATAACCGGTTGTGCCTTAATTTCATCATTTGTGAAATGGTGACTATTAGTGGTACCCATCTCATATTGTTGATGAGAGGTTTAACTGATATAAAGTATTTAGAACATTACATCTAATGAATGATCTTTAATTCTAAATCTTTCCAAAATTATCTCTCCTTAAGCCAAATCTTTCCCATAAAAGTTTTCTCCTTTTATATTTCACAGCTCCTTCACACATGTGCCTGGGATTGCCAGATTTAGCAAAAAATAAAAACAAAAGTAAGCAAAAAGATCCAGGATGCTCTACAAAATTTTATAAATAGTGATAATAGTGAATAAATAATGACTTTTTAGTATTATCTTAAAATGAGACTTATAAAAAATTATTTGTTGTTTATCTGACCTTCAAATTTAACTGGGTGTTTCATATTTTAACTAGTAAAACTACTCATATCTCACTCTCATTTTTCATTCTGAAACTGGAGATAAAAGGGAGAGAATGTCAAACATGACCTCAGCTGCTCCTTAATATGTGTGGTGGGAGAAAAGATGCAAAATGAACATGGTAAGCAGCTGCCAATAAATTATTTGCTATTGAACCATTGCAGATATTTTGGTTATTCTTATCATTTCTACTGCAGAGGATTTGTAGTTAAATTTTCCCTTTTAAGGAGTATCATTCCCCTGCTATGGCATGGCTGGCTCCTCATTCTAGAATTCAAGCCTTATTGACACCATACTCTTTCATTCTATGAACTGTCTGTCCCTTAGATCAAAGTGTATGTGGATGTTAAGGTTTTCAGTCCTGGAAAACTTTTCAGAAATGCCGTTGTCATTTAACTAGATTGTTTTTTATCCTGCAGAGGGAGGCCCCTTAATTTTAGTGGGAGCAGGAGAGGTTCTTCTTGGGTGCCCCAGAGTCAATTTCATACAACCTAGAAAATCTCCTTCTGACAATGAGAGGATCCATTTTCCTGGGACAAAGCAATTTTCCACATGATAAATCAGTAATGAGGTGACAAAATGCAGGCTCCGCCTTTCTGTTTACACCCTAACAAGTACCTCTGGTTGCAGTTAGCAAGATCAGTCTTGCTGTTTGTATTTTTAGGTTCCTGTCTGTCTTCAGAGAATTATCAGGCAAAGAGTAAGCCTCCCTGTTAACTATTTAAAGACTAATCCAATAATTCAAACCAATTTTGATAAACTCTGTTGATGCATATCTAGCATTAAATTCCTCCTGAGAAGCAGGAGGTCAATGCAGTCCCCTTTTCAGGAGAGACATATCTTGTACCTGTGCTCCTAGCATGTCTTCGCCCATAAGGAATTCTGTTGACAAGGAGTATGTACCCATCTTCAGTGGTGACTTCATACTCTTCACTGGGGTAGCCATTGTAGATGATGATTTCACTCTGCCCAGTAAAAATACAGTCGTTAGTGGAACTTCTCCAAAGGATATAAAAAGGAATTAAAACAAACCATCTGTTGTGTGCTTATTAGGGTGAATTATCTGAAATTTGTAGTACCAGGTAACTGTAAAATTAATAAATAAAGTCTTAATACAAAATAAGTAGAATTTTAAAAAATATCTACTATTGGCTAATATTTTGGGGGGTTGGGGAAAAATTTAGCGTTGACCCATTCTTTCTGACAAAGCTATATTATCAAGTCAATTGTCTTTTGAGACCCCTCTTGGTTTAAAAGTAATAGAACTATCGATCAATAGAAGGCAATCATGTATATCAACAAATAGCTTGATATTCTTAAAACATAAATTCAAAAGAGGAGGTTCTATCTATAGATAGATAGATAGATAGATAGATAGATAGATAGATAGATAGATAGCACAATAGCACAATTTGGTTTTCATTACCACAGTATTTGTTTTTCAGACAAAGATCTAACTCGCTTGACTCTTGCAGAGGTTAAAAACCATCTACATTTTATCTGTTTTATCAGAGATTTTCTGTTACAACAGGACCTTTCGTAACCTCATACTCCATTAGTCCTGCTTTATTTGATGTTCTTCACAGTTTTCCATGACTTACAGTATTCATCCACACCTCAGGATTCACTTCATTTTCCAAATCAAGGAATCCACCAGCATTTAAAGTTCCACAGATCAAACAAGTTGTTGTTAAAAGCAGCCACATCATAGAAATGCCTGGCATGAAACATTTAATATTCACAGATTAATTTTAACTATCAATGTTGATTAATGAAATAAAATGATTAGTGAAATTATTAATGATTAATGAAAACTTGAATAACACTGAAGGCAGATAATGTATAAAAAGGAATAAATACAGTGAACTAACTTGGAGCACTATTAATCTACTTTTTCATGTAGAAATTGTCTTGATTATAATCCAGTTCCTAAAATGAAATAAATTTAATCAAGTATGGAGGCATTTTTGGTCTTATTTTAATCAAGGTTGAATTGCTTTAAGTCTTTGTTTGCCTACAATTTGCCAAAATATCTAAAGATTCAGAGGACAGGTTTTCATACCATGGCCAAGTAAAAAGTGGAGGTATCCCCTAGTTAAGCCCAGTATCCCACAAAGTAAACAAGAAAAATGGATCAATAAAACTTTAACCAAACAAAAAAGCTTATGATTAGTTTCTAGTGATGTGACTATTTCTCATGTGGCACCCAAAGGCAAATTTTGCATATTTCAATGTGCAGTCTCACTTCCTTGCCATGGTTTAAAAGTATGTCTGTTCAAAGGTAGACCAACACTATAACACTAAACAGCATGCTCATCATATAAGTGCTACAGTCAAATGGTCTAAATTTGAAGTCCAGCCTCACCACAGAAGAAGATGTCTAACCTCAGGCAAGTGTTTTAGTAGCTTTGTCTCTTAGTTTCCTTGTTAGTAAAATTAGGACAATAATGTAACCTATCTCATAGGGTTATAGTGAGGATTAAGTCATATATAACATTTAGTGCAGTGTAAGTTCTTAATAAATGCTTTCACTATTTTTCTTATAAAAGTGAGCAAGAGATAAATATTACAGATAATTCACTATAACAAAGTAATATTTAACTTCTAGAAATGCAGAGTTTACTTCTGAAGCTAAATAGCTTTGCATACATTAGCTATCTGGTTGAAGATCATCTTATATCTGCAAATATTATGAAACTTTTCAAATTGTATGAAACTAATAATAAGCTACTGAGTCCCCTTATGGCAGTCATTACTCTAAATAGTTCACATATGTTATTTAAGCTCCGAAAATCTCCATAATTTTGGTACTATTATTATCCTCATTTTATCAATTAAAAAAAAACAAATGCTTAGAGAGATTTAAGACCTGCTCAAGGTCACAGAGCCAAGAGGTGAGAGATCTAGGATGGACACTCAGGCAGCCTCACTGCAGAGCTCTTGCACCTGACTGCCAGTGCAACTGGCACCTTCCAACCTGCCTCCTGGTTATGATAGATCTTCATCTTACCTAGTTAGATGAGCTTCACCTGCTCACAAGGACTCCTTATTGATGAGGAACTTCTGAACTTTTGCTTTTGACATCAGGCTGAAGAGTAAGAGATGATTACAGTGACAGTTAGAAGCTAGAGATGAGAAACAGGAAGCTTGTGAAAAGGAGGAAGCTTTAGACTGAGACACACACCCAAGGTGTGTCCCTGACACACCAAAGGCCATGATGCACTTGTAGGTTGGGAAATAGTGGTCTACATGATGCAAAATAACCAGTTTGACGGAATCCTTCACGTTTCCACTGAGTGTCTGTCATTGTTGGGAAGACTTAGCAACATTTTCAAACCAGTGTGTCAAACAGGGAAGTAGAACATACTCAAGATCTTAATGGACAATCAGAGACAATAGTATTTCCCTTCCCCATTTGATCCTTCATGAGGATCAAACGGAGTAACACATATCAAGGAACTAGTGCCAACCATGCAGTGTGTAGGGATGTGCATGATTGTAACTCATTTGAGAAGATGAGGCAACCCTGACTCCTAAATCCTGAAACCAGAAGGAATTTGGAACTAGCAGTACGGCAGAGGAAACTAATTCACATGCCAAAGGGATTTGGGTTGCTGTCAACTTTGGCACAGTAACCTTTGTTTACACCAGTGGTTAAAGGCAGAAATGGAGGCCAAATAACGACAATTTACCTCTAAGCCCCACATGAGATACCAGATAATGGAGGCACATGTGCCTCAGTTTTCTACTTCACTTTGTATGCCTGTGGAGCTTAAGCCGTAACTGAATCTCTTTCATCTCCCAGCATGAAGAAGGATAGGGAAAACTAAGTTGCTACCCAGCATAATATACAAGTTTCAGTTCTATTACTTTGGATTTATCCTCAAATCCTTTCAAAAAAAATGATATTTTGTGTTGTCCAAATCCTAAGATCTGTTTTAGTGGAGTGGGAAATTTCATGCCAATTAAACAAATGTGGAGTAAAAGGAAGTGTTCAGCTAGTTAGAACAGGGAAAAGTTATGTACCACTCCTTAATCATTTAGTCTTGATGAAAGACTCAAGCATGTTTTGCCCTGATTGATAGTATGATGGCATAGGTATGTGGATTTTCCTGGAATTTCTCATGGTTTTTAACTTCAAAAACAATCCTTTCTAACAAAACTTTATTGGACTCTTTAGAAAGTTCTAGGAAGTGCTATGTTATTATTATTAATATTGATTTGTTGCCTTGACTTAATATGGAAATAGCACAAATATAGTTCAATTTCACAGATCTTTACAGATTGTAGACTAGCTCAAATCTTAAAAGAGTTTCTACATCATTGACTTATATTCCCTCCTCAACTTTGAGTTATTTGAATAATCTGGACAATTCCTGTAATTCTTTTGTTTGTGCAGAAACAAAGTAATGTCAAAGAAATAAAGCTGAACTTTCTCACAATGCTCCATCACTCTTCCTATATAAGCTTGCTATTTTAATAAGTATTTAATATATTACTGAATATTATATATTTTTCTATATTATATATTGTTCTACAATATTTAATAATATATTCTGTAATATATATTTTCTATATAATAAAAGTATATGGAAAATATATAATGTTATAATATTTCTATTATATATTTCAATACTCATACTGAAATTAATTTAAATTAATACATTAAAACTTGTTCCTTGGCCCTGTGGGATACAAAATGGTAGCCCCTACTCTCTAGAAGCTCAAATTTTTCCTTTTTTTTTTTTTAAATAAAATTAGATGATAGTGGAGCTAGAAGGGGGTAACCTTTCAGAAGGCCTGTGGTATTTTTGAAATCTCAGTCCAAGAATCATATTACGGCCTAAGCTAACTGCTTAATGATGGTTGCTCGTTCAATTGTGAAGATGGTGGAACACACATGGTTGAACATAGATCCTTGACTTTGGGATCTATCTGTAAAAATGATTATTATTTTTCTTCCAATGTCCTATTCAAAACACATTTCCTATTACAGTGTGATTATCTTTTTGTTTGTTGGATTGCTTCTTTCTCCTCAAAGGCTGCTTTTTCAAATTTTCTCTTGAAAATAACTCAAAGTTAAAAAGTTTAGGCCATAACCAGCAAAATGGAAATTAGTGAGAATTTTGAAAAATAAATAATTTGAACCTCACACTTTTGAGACAAATTTCACCCTACAGTAAAAAGACTGTGCATGAACAAGAACCTGGATTTTGTCTCTTGCTCACTAGATAATTTATCTAATTTATTTTGCATCCTAAAATTCAAACAGTGCTCAATAGAACCATAAGTGTCCATAAGTCTATATGTGTGTGTGTAAAATTATTAATTAGCACACTTTTGCTAAGAGAAAATACTTTATATTTTAAAATTTCATCTCTTTACTCAAAGCGAAGTTGGGAATGTTCATAATTACTACAAGAAACAGTGTTGTTTTTGAGATTACATATTAGCGTAGAACATGCTTTCTTTTAGTGTTAGTGAAAATGAATCTCTGTTTCAGTGACATCTATACTACATCCATCTTTAAAAACAATAATGGCTATAATAGAAGAGAGAAGTGACAAGAAGGTCTATCAATCATAGTTAACTAAAATATTAAAGATTTTTGAAGAGGCCATAATAAGTTTATTGAACACACATCCATCCCAACTCAAAATGTTCAAAGGAAAGATCACTTACATTTAAAGAGAAATTATTACCAAGAGTGCCGGCAGCTGTCCTTGATAACGTCCATGTTCCGGAGTGACAGGATCAGGACCATCCGTGTTTGTGACAAAGGTCAAATCCTTGTGAGAATGAAGAGGAAGGGCCATACCATTGAATATGAGGAAAATTATATCATTTTCCTGCCCCAGGCGGATCTACCTTCCTCGCTTCCTGCTTAATGTGCAGCATGTATGTGTGGTATTCTCTAGAGCTCATTTTGTATTTGAATTTCTGTAGGAGGTATATTCAAATGTAGATTCTTTAAAAAAAAAAAGACACAGGACACTTAGCTAGACATTCAAGTTGGATCTAGTTTTAATTTGTCTCATCTAATTTGCAAGAGTAAATAAATGGTGATTGGAATGTGCAAAGAGGTAACATTGTTGTTTTGATATATGCTCCTGTTTTTTTTCCTGAGTTAATGTTCTATTTTGAGTTACTATTAAATCACCTTCAAATCTCACCAGCACCCCTGAAAATAGATAAATTGTTTTTAGAGTTTCTTGATTTCATTCCTCCTCTAATCACCATCATCATCAAAAATTTTTGCTGAGTGAGTGAATGAGTGATTGAATAGATGATTCTGGAAGTCCAGAGAATGCAGCTTAGTTACTGAAGAATACTAATAATGTTATTATAAATAATAATAGTGAATTATTTATTATTTATTAAGTACTTAGTATGTGTCAGGTATTTTACTTTGATATGCTACCAACTTGGCTGTAAATTCCACTGGCTTTCTTTGCTGTTACAAAGGAAATTTTTCTTAACATTACCTACTAAATTTAATAGAAAACAGGAAATTCACGGGAAAAATTCAATCTTGTCCTGTTTTTTAACTAAATTGGAAGAGATACATTGCTATTTACAGATTGCAAACCACACGAATACAATTTAAAAATTGCTACCTGATAGCATTTTTTCTCTTTTTCAGCCTCCAAATTATTCTTAAACCTAGTAACCACTATAGCACAATCTGATATCTTTTACACAGTCTGTATTCTTTCATTTTTCCATACATTTAAAAAATCTTATAAATGCAGAGATATTCCATTTTCCTAGAAATAACCAGAATTTTCAGGGGATAGTTACCTTACTCTTTTCACTATCTGAGCATGGTCCAATAGAAATATAATGTGAATTAGGTATTTAATTTAAATTTTCTAATGGCCACATTTTTAAAAAGTATAAAAGGTGAAATTAAATTTTAAAATGCATTTTATTTAAACCAATGTGTTCAAAATATTATCATTTCCATATGTAGTCAATATCATTATCAGTGAAATATTTTCTGATATGGTTTGGCTGTGTCTCCACCCAAATCTCATCTCAAGGGAGAGACCTGGTATGAGGTGATTGGATCATAGGGGTGCTGTCCCTCATGCTGCTCTCATGATATTAAGTGAGTTCTTATGAGATCCGATAGTTTCATAAGCGTCTGATGTTTCCCCTGCTTGCACTTCTCTCGTCTGTCACCATGTAAGACATGTTTGTTTCCCCTTCCACTATGAGTGTAAATTTCCTTAGGCTTCCCCAGCCTTGCAGAACTGTGAGTCAATTAACACCTTTCCTTTATAAATTACCCAGTCTCAGGAAGTTCTTTTTTCTCCACATCATAGCTATTATCATCATTTAAAATCACATATGTGATCTTATCTTTTAAGTATTCTTGAAAACAAGACTTCAATGATTTTGTTTTCAATATTCCGTGAGTGGCTAGGAGAGCCTAAAACCAGACTCTGCCTACCCCTTTGAGCTCATCTCAACCCATTCTCTCTTTGGCTCCTTGGGCTTCTTTAATTTTCTTAATTTAACCTAGCTCCTCACCCCCTGAGTTGGTCCCCTACCTGTAATATCTGGCAGATATCACGGATATCAGCCAAAATTTCATGTCTTCAGAGAAGACTTCCCTGTCCACCCTGGGGAGGGTGTACTTCTTTTTGATGACTTCATCACAATTATTAAATTAAAATTAAAGATTTAAGTATGTAAATTAGTATAGGTTGAGCATTCCTAATACAAAAATCCTAAATCTGAAATGCTCCAAAATCTAAAACTTCTTGAGCACTGAAATGCCACAAGTGAAAAATTCTACACCTGACCTTATATGACAGGTTACACTCAAAACACAGTCAAAACTTTTGTTTCATGCACAAAATTATTTAAAATACCATACAAACTTACTTTTAGCCTATTTGTATAGTGTATATGAAACATAAGTGAATTTTATGTTTAGATTTGGATTCCATCCCTAACATATCTTATTATGATATGAAAATACTACAAAATTCAAAATATGTCTGGTCTCAAGCATTTTGGACATAGGATACTCAAACTATAGCTGTATAGTATCTGATGTTTTCATTACTCTGAGTGCCACTTGGGCAGGAACAGTGTTTCCCTTATCATTCTTCTTGTTCTGAATGGCTAGTTTATAATACATACTTATAATATTAAAGCATAAAGGCTAAGAGCTTGGTTACCTAAAGTCAAGGTTTCAGAGTTCAGAGAACTAATATTTTAGAGAAGTTGCCCAGTATCTCTAAACTTCAATTTCCTGATCTGTAAAGTGATAAGAATGATACCATGTTATAAGGCTATCATGAAGATTAAATGATACCGTTCATGTAAAATGCTTACACTATTATTTCCTCATGGAAAAGGCTCAGTGAACTTGAATGATCGTGGAGGGGATGATTTTTGTCAAACCATATACTTCTGTGTTTTCTTCCATGTACACCAAGCAACAGTTTCATACTAGAATTTCCCATGTGTTTTATTACAGGAAAAGAAAACACTAGTCTGGCCAAATAGTAGTTCTTGATATAAATTATAAACATGTGTTTTGTTTTATGTTCTGTAGATAATTGTACATTTCAGTTGCATGAATCAGCATGTGTAAGTGCAGTCATTTCTGGGGCAGTGACAAGATCAGTGTCAGGATATGCCAGTATGATATGCCATAGCCACCAAAGAGGTGTCTCCCTGTGAAGGCTTCTGGTGCCCTGCCAGCCAGCCTTCCCCTGCTAAGACTCAGATCTCCTTTAATATGCTCCCCATCATGTCTACAGCCCCTTTATTTATGCCAGGAAATTCTTGATAAATGAGTCTTAGCCAAGTTTATATTAATTACATGTTGTAAAATACCCCAGTTTCTACAGGGCTCAATCAAGTGCTTCATGTTACTTGACACTCCCAGTCACCAAACATGTATTCATTGATCATTGACTTTGTGCCTGGGTGATTGTTTTCCAACCCTATATAAAGAAATAAAAACAAATTCAGCAATCAGCAATGCAAAATTCAGTGTCTGGCATTCAATATAATATTATTAAGCATGCAATAAGGCAGGACCCATAACCAAGAGAAAAATCAATCTATAGAACAAATTCCCAAATGACAGAGGTGACTGAATTAGCAGAAAATATGTGAAAATGTATATTAAAATATGTTTACTCAAGAATTTAGATCTATCAAACTTTTAACCAAAGAGACAGAATAATAATCATCATATATTAATATTATATATAATTTTATTATAACAGATATCATATGTAGTATATTACATATTTATTATACATTGTTATCTAATTCTTTAATACATAATTATATTTTAATATATTGTATATAATATAATTATAAATTATATAATATCATATTATGTTATATAATTAATATAATCAAACATATAATTAATATAATTGTTATATAACAATAACAAATAGTAGTAGTAGTTTACTATTGCTGATGACAAATTACCACAAGCTTAGCAGTTTAAAACAATATACATTTATTATCTCACTGTTTCTGTGTGTCAGTAGTCCAAGCATGGCATAACTGGGTCCTCCGCTCAGGATCTCCCCACATTACCATCAAGGTGTTGGCCAGGATGCTCTCTCAATGGGAGGTTACTAGGGAAGAATGGGCTTCCAAGTTTATTCAGGTTTGGGCAGAATTCATTTTCTTGAGGTTATGTGACTGAAGGCCTTGGTGTTTTGCTGTTTTATCAGCTGGAAGCCACCCTCAGATTCTAAAAGCTATGCTCACTTCCTTGTAAGGTCAGTTTTCTCAACATATCTGTTTATTCCATCAAGCTAACAAGGAGAATCTTTTGCTCCAATCTGCTAAGATGACGTGCAGTGGCGTGATCTTGGCTCACTGCAACCTCTGCCTGCTGGGTTTAAGCGATTCTTCTGCCTCAGCCTTACAAGAAGCTGGGATTACAGGTGCATGCCACCACATCCGGCTAATTTTTGTATTATTAGTAGAGACAGGGTTTCACCATGTTGGCCAGGCTGGTCTGGAACTCCTGACCTCAAGTGCTCCTCCAGCTTCGGCCTCCCAAAGTGCTGGGATTACAGGCGTGAGCCACCAAGCCCTGCCGACTTCTTGTATAATGTAATCAGGGATTGACATTTTATCACCTTTGCCATATGACAAAACCTAATCAAGGGTGTGACATCTTACACCTTTGCCAGTTCTGTTGGCTTGAACGAAGTCTCATATCCCACCCACATTGAATGGGAGGAGATTATACAAAGGCATAGATACTAGAAGCTGGAAATCACTGGGGATCACTCTAGTGTCTGTTCATCTCATTATTATTATGAAAATCCACTTGCTTAGAGAAAGGAAAGTGCATTTAATTTTGTAAATATTCTTCCATCAATATAATTAGGTCTTGGTAAATTTCCTGAGGTGCATCCTCTCCAAGGTAAAAATCCACATGATTGTAGTGTGGAATCAGCTTGTAATAAATAAGGTTAGCAATTTGAGGAAGTAAATTTTCGACATCCTTGGGATCAGCCACAATGTCCTGTCCACCATTCCATATTGCTGTTGGAACTTCCATCTTAGTAATGTTGTATAAAGGAGGTGTAAGCTAAATACAATAAAAGAGAGAGAGAAAAGTTTTTACTGAATATTACATTATAGAAGTAACATTAACTGTCAGCTGTTGAGCAAGTTCTTTAAATGCTACAAGTGTACAATTAGTTTACACTTAATGGTATATAAACATTAAAATGTTAAAAATACTTGAAACCATTTTCGTGCAGTAATATGAATTGTGAATCGAAAAAAACAATTCAATTATTGTATTTCTCACTTGCACATTTGGGAAAATAAAAGATTCTGGAGGAATAGCGTTCTTTTTTCCATGGGGGATCATCTTTCTAGTTAGCATTTGATCTCAGAATGTGACCTTTTCAAACAAAATGTCGGATAGGATAAATATCCCTTCTCCTAGTCACAAATCTGGGCTCAGTGGCATTATTAATATTGGGGAATCAGCAGACTCTTCAGGGAGCATTGAGACCAATGCATGAAAGACATTTGAAGTATGGTGTTAAAAAGGAGTCAGTCTGTTACAAATAACTAGAGTGGCTATAGCACTCTATAAACTCTCAGCAAATTTTCCCTTACCGCTTCTTTCTTGTATTGATCCAACACAACCTCTGTTCCAGGTAACCAGGTCTGGCCAATTCGTCCTCCATTCTTCAGGTCACAGTGATTGTATGAGAGATGGGCATGTGTCTAAAACTGGGCCAGAGGTCTCTCTAGAACTTTCTGCCATAGCCATTGAGAATATAGTATCTTTTGGTGGGAGTTGGGATTAGGGGACCTTTGGAAAAACTATATGAACTAAGTAAACCTAGTCACCACTGTTTCCTCACAAGAGACAACCGTATTCTGAAATAGTGTGTGTGTGTGGCATATCCCCACCCCACTCCTGCCACGTACATCTAACTATAGCAGCTGGGGAGAAAAGTCAGGTTTTTCACAACAGAGTTGAGTTATACATTTTCACTATTATAGTTGTTATAGTAGTTGTTATGATGACATTAAAAATTCCCACATTAAAATTTTTTGGCTGGGCATGGTGGCTCACGCCTGTAATCCCAGCACTTTGAGACGCTGAAGCAAGAGAATCGCTTGAGCCCAGGAGTTCAAGATTAGCCTTTACAACATAATGAGACCCTGACTTTATTTTTAAAGGTAAAAGAAAAAGAAATAAAAAAAAAGAATTTTTTTTTCCAAATTTCTACATCCTAGATTTGAAAAACCCAAGTATCATTGATGACTACTTTTTCAGTTTAAGCTCAGTCTATCGGCAAGAAGCCAAAATCATTATTGGATTTCCTCACATACTTGGGAATAAAATAACAATAACAACAATACACATTTCCCTTTAATATAAAACTTTTCTCTAAAAGTTTTCGTAGATCTGGTGACACACCAGATTGAAAATAGTACTATTTGCTAGGGAATGGCGTGCCAAGGCACACTATCCCTGGCAGATACTACTACTTCCTAAAAATGGTACTTCTTACTTATATCTTTAATGATCCATATAATGGTATTTTTAAAAGTGGCTAGTAAATGACATCCTAAAGAACTATTAGGCAGTCTTAGTTATTAAACATAGATAAGAAGTCAGAGAATATACTTTAAAAACAAACATGTTGGAACACTTTTACACTGTTGGTGGGACTGTAAACTAGTTCAACCATTGTGGAAGTCAGTGTGGCGATTCCTCAGGGATCTAGAACTAGAAATACCATTTGACCCAGCCATCCCATTACTGGGTATATACCCAAATGACTATAAATCATGCTGCTATAAAGACACATGCACACATATGTTTATTGCGGCATTATTCACAATAGCAAAGACTTGGAACCAACCCAAATGTCCAACAATGATAGACTGGATTAAGAAAATGTGGCACATATACACCATGGAGTACTATGCAGCCATAAAAAATGATGAGTTCATATCCTTTGTAGGGACATGGATGAAATTGGAAACCATCATTCTCAGTAAACTATCGCAAGAACAAAAAACCAAACACCGCATATTCTCACTCATAGGTGGGAATTGAACAATGAGATCACATGGACACAGGAAGGGGAATATCATACTCTGGGGACTGTGGTGGGGAGGGGGGAGGGGGGAGGGATAGCATTGGGAGATATACCTAATGCTAGATGACGAGTTAGTGGGTGCAGCGCACCAGCATGGCACATGTATACATATGTAACTAACCTGCACAATCTGCACATGTACCCTAAAACTTAAAGTATAATAAAAAAAATAAAAAAAATAAAAAAAATAAAAAAAACATGTTTTTTGTTTGTTTGTTTGCTTTTTGTTTTTGTTTTTTTGAGAAGGAATAAGTGTAGTGAAGAAGACTAGACTTTAAATGCAGGAATCCTGGATCATATTCTGGTTGATTTTTTTCCCCTTCCAACTTTTATTTTAGATTCAGGGGGTACATGTGCAGGCTTGCTACATAAGTAAATTGTATATCATGGAGGTTTGGCTTACAAATGATTTTGTCATCCAGGTAATGAGCACAGTACCCAACAGGTAGTTTTTCAATCCTCACTCTCCTCCCAGCCTCCACCCTCAAGTAGGCCCCAGTGTCTATTGTTCCCCTCTTTGTGTCCATGTAAACTCAATGTTTAGCCCCCACTTATAAGTGAGAGCAGGTGATATTTGGTTTTCTGTGCCTGTGTTAATTTACTTAGGATAATGGCCTCCACCTGCATCCACATTGCTGCAAAGGACATTATTTCATTCTTTTCAATAGCTGCATAGTATTCCATGGTGTATGTGTACCACATTTTCTTTATTCAGTCCACCTCTTATGGGCATCTAGATTCCATGTCTTTGCTATTGTGAATAGGGCCACAATGAACATACGGGTACATGTGTCTTTTTGATAGAATGATTTATATTCCTTTGAGTATATACCTAGTAATGGGATTCCTAAGTCAAATCATAGTTCTGTTTTAAGTTCTTTGAGAAATTGTCACATTGCTTTCCACAATGGCTGAATTAATTTACATTCCCACCAGCGGTGTATGACCATTCTCTTTCTCCACAACCTCACCAGCATCTGCTATTTTTTGACTTTTAAATAATAGCCATTCTGACTGGTGTGAGATGCTATCTCATCATGGTTTTGATTTTCATTTCTCTAATGATTATTGATATTGACCATTTTTCATATGCTTATTGGATGCATGTATGTCTTCTTTTGAGAAGTGTTTGTTCATATACTTTGCTAACTTTTTAATGGGGTTGTTTGGTTTTTTTGCTTGTTAGTTTGCTTAAGTTTCTTACAGATTTTGGATATTAGATCTTTGTCAAATGCATAATTTGAAAATGTTTTCTCTTATTCTTAGGTTGTCTGCTTCCTCTATTGATAGTTTCTTTTGCTATTCAAAAGCTCTTTTTTAATTAGGTTCCACTTGTCAATTGTTTTTTGTTGCAATTACTTTTGGCATCTTTATCATGACATTTTTGCATCTTTATCATGAAATTTTTGCCAGGTCCTATGTCCAGAATGGTATTTCCTAGGTTTTCTTTTAGGGTTTTTATAGTTGTAGGTTATACACTTAAGTCTTTAATCCATCTTGAGTTAATTTTTGTATATGGTAAAACGAAGGGGTCCAGTTTCAATCTTCTGCATATGGCTAGCCAGTTATCTCACCACCAATTATTGAATAGACCGTCCTTTCCCCATTGCTTGTTATTGCCAACTTTGTCAAAGATCAAATGATTGCAGGTGTTCAACTTTATTTCTGGGTTCTCTAACCCATTCCATTGGTGTCTGTTTTTGTACCAATACCATGCTGTTTTGGTTACTGTAGCCTTGTAGTATAGTTTGAAGTCAAGTAATGCCTCCAGCTTTGCTCTTTTTGCTTAAGATTGCCTTGACTATTCAGGCTTCTTTTGGGTTTCACAAGAATTTTACAATAGTTTTTCTAATTCTTTGTCAGATGTCATTTGTAGTTTGATAGGAGTAGCATTGAATCTGTAAATTGATTTGGACAGTATGGCCATTTTAATGATATTGATTCTTCCTATCCATGAACATGGAATGTTTTTCCATTTGTATCATCTCTGATTTCTTTGAGCAGTGTTTTAAAGTTCTCATTGTAGAGATCTTTCATTTCCCTGATTAGCTGTATTCACATTTTATTCTTTTTGTGGCTATTGTGATTGGGATTATGTTCTTGACTTGGCTGTCAGCTTGGACATTGTTACTGATTTTGGTACGTTGATTTTGTATCCTAAAACATTACTGAAGTTATTTATCAGTGTAAGGAGCCTTTAGAATGAGAGTATGGGGTTTTTTAGATATAGAATCACATCATCCATGAAAAGAAATAGTTTGACTTCCTCTCTTCCTATTTGAATGCCATTTATTTCTTTCTCTTGTGTGATTGCTCTGGCTAGGACTTCCAGTACTATGCTCAATAGGAGTGGTGACAGTGGACATTCTTGTCTTGTTTCAGTTCTCAAGGGGAATGCTTCAAGCTTTTGCCTATTCCGTATTATGTTGGCTGTGGGTTTGTCACAAATGGCATTTAATATTATTATTGTTTTCTTTCTTTTTTTTTTTTTGAGACAGAGCCTTGCTCTGTCACTTAGGCTGGAGTGCCATGGCACAATCTCAGCCCACTGCAACCTCTGCCTCCTGGGTTTAAGCTATTCTGGTGCCTTAGCCTCCCAAGTAGCTGGAATTACAGGTGCCTGCCACCACACCCAGCTAATTTTTGTATTTTTAATGGAGATGAGGTTTCACCATGTTGGCCAGGCTAGTCTCATACTCCTGACCTCAAGTGATCTGCCCGCCTCAGGCAGGATACATGTGCAGAATGTGCAGGTTTGTTACATAGGTGTACATGTGCTGTGGTAGTTTGATGCTCCTATTGACTAATCCTCTAAGTTCCCTTCCCTCACCATCCAACCCTCACACACAGGCCCTGGTGTGTGTTGTTCCCCTCTCTGTGTCCATGTGTTCTCATTGTTCAACTCCCACTTATGAGTAAGAACATGTGGTATTTGATATTCTGTTCCTGTGTTAGTTTGCTGAGATGATGGCTTTCAGCTGCATCCGTGTCCCTGCAAAGTACATTATCTCATTGGCTGCATGGTACTATGACTGCATAGTATTCCATGGTGCATATGTACCACATATTCTTTATCCAGTCTATTATTGATGGGCATTTCCATTGGTTCCATGTCTTTGTTATTGTAAATAGTGCTGCAGTAAACATACATGTGCATGTATCTTTATAGTAGAATGGTTTATATTCCTTTGGGTATATACCCAGTAATGGGATTGCTGGGTCAAATGGTATTTTTGATTCTAGATCCTTGAGGAATAGCCATGCTATCTTCCACAATGGTTGAATTAATTCACATTCCCATCAACAGTGTAAAAGCATTTCTATTTCTCCACAGCCTCACCAGCATCTATTGTTTCCTGACTTTTTAATAATCGCCATTCTCTCTGGCATGAGATGGTATCTCATTGTGGTTTTGATTTTCATTTCTCTGATGATCAGTGATGTTGAGCTTTTTTTCATATGTTTGTTGAGATGGCTCTTATTATTTTGAGGTAAGTTTCTTTGATGCTTAGTTTGTTGAGGGTTTTTAACATGAAGGGATGTTGAATTTTCTTAAGAGTCTTTTCTGTGTCTATTGAGATAATCTTGTGATTTTTGTTTTTAGTTCTGTTTATGTGATGCCTCAAACATATTGATTTGCATATTTTGGACCAACTTTGCAACCCAGGAATAAAGCCTACTTGATTGTTGTGGACTAGCTTTTTGATGTATTGCTGTATTAGGTTCACTAGTATTTCATTGAGAATTTTTGCATATATGTTTATCAGGGATATTGGCCTGAAGTTTTCTTTATTCATTCTGTTTCTGCCAGATTTTGACATCAGAATGATGGATGCTGGCTTCATAAAACGAGTTAGAGAAGAGTCCCTCCTCCTCAACTTTTTGGAATTATTTCAATAAGATTGGCACCAGCTCTTCTTACATGTATGGTAAAATTGGACTGAAATTCATTCTGGTCCAGGGCTTTTTCTGGTTCGTAGTGTTTTAGTACTGATTCAGTTTTGGAACTTGTTATTGATCTGTTTAGGATTTCAATTGCTTCCTGATTTAATCTTTGGAGGTGTTGTGCTTCCCGGAATTTATGCATTTCTTCTAGATTTTCTAGTTTGTGTGTGTAGAGGTGATAATGATAGTCTCTGAGGGATTATTATGTATCTGTGGGGTGGTGGTAATGTCCCCATTGTCATTTCTGACTGTATTTATTTGAATCTTCTCTCTTTATTCTTTATTAGTCTAGCTAGCAGTCTATCAATTTTATTTATTCTGTCAAGGAACCAACTTGTGATTTTGTTGATCTTTTGTATGTTTCTTTGCATCTCAATTTCATTCAGTTAAGCTGTAATTTTGGTTATTTTTTCTTCTGCTAGCTCTGGAGTTGGTTTGCTCTTGTTTTTCTAGTTTCTCCAGGTGTGATGTTAGGTTCTTAATTTGAGATCTTTCTAACTTTTTGATGTGGATGTTTAGCACTATAAGCTTTCTTCTTAACACTCCTTTAGCTGTGTCCCAGAGATTCTGGTATATTGTATCTTTGTTTTCATTAGTTTCAAAGAATTTCTTGATTTCTGCCTGTGTTTCATTATTTACCCAAAAGTCATTCAGGAGAAGGTTGTCTAATTGCATGGTTTCGATGGATCATCTTGGTATTGATTTCTACTTTTATTGTACTGTGATTCATGAGTGTACATAGTATAATTTCAGTTTTTTTAATTTGTTGAGAATTGCTTTATGGTTGAGTGTGTGGTCAATTTTAGAGTATATGCCATGTGCACATGAGAAGAATATGTATTCTGCTGTTATTGGGTAGAGTGTTCTCTAGATGTCTGCTCAGTCTATTCGCTTAGGTGTCAAGTTTAGGTCCCAAATATCTTTGTTGGCTTTCTGCATCAAAGATCTGTCTAATACTGTCAGTGGGGTGTTGAAGTCTCCCACTATTGTTGTGTGGTTATCTAAGTCTCTTTGTAGGTCTCTAAGGACTTGTTTTATGAATCTGGGTGCTCCTGTGTTGGGTGCATATATATTTAGAATAGTTGTATTCTTGTTAAATTCAACCCTTTAACATTATTTAATGTCCTTCTCTGTTCCTTTTGATAATTGTTTATTTAAATTCTGTTTTGTCTGAAGCAAGAATAGCAACCCCTGGTCTTTTTTCTTTTCCATTTGTTTGATAGATATTTCTCCCTCCCTTTTCTTTGAGCCCATGAGTGTCACTGCATGCAAGATAGGTCTCAGGTAGGCAGCGTACAGTTAGGTCTTGCTGCTTTATGCAACGTGCAACTCTTTGCATTTTAAGTGAGGCATTTAGCCTGTTTGCATTCAAGGTTAATATCGATATGTGTAGATTTGATCCTGTCATTGTGTTGTTAGCTGGTTCTTATGTAGGCTTGATTATGTAGCTGCTTTCTAGTGTCAATGGTCTATGTATTTAAGTGTGCTTTTGTAGTATCTGGTACCAGTCTTTATTTCCAAGTTTAGCATTCCATTAAGGACCTCTTGGAAGGCAGGTCTGGTGGTAATAAATTTCCTTAGCAATTTTGTCTGAAAAATATTTTATATTTTCTTCACTTATAAAGCTTAGTTTGTCTGTATGTGAAATTCTTGGTTAGAATTTCTTTTCTTTAAGGATGTTGAATACAAGCCCCTAATCTCTTCTGGCTTGTAGGGTTTCTGCTGAAAGGTCCACAGTTAGCCTGATGAGGTTCCCTTTGTTGGTGAACTGCCCCTTCTCTCTAGCTGCCTTTAATATTTTTTCTTTCACATAGACCTTGGAGAATCTGATGACTATGTGTCTTGGGGATGGTTGTCTTATATACTATCTTGCAGGGGTTCTCTGAATTTCCCAAATTTAAATGTTGACCTCTCTAGTGAGGTTGGGGAAATTTTCATGGACAATATCATCAAATATGTTTTCCAAGTTACTTCCTCTCTCTTCCTCTCTTTCAGGAATGCCAGAGAGCTGTAGGTTTGGTGTCTCTACATAATCCTATATTTTCTGCAGATTTTGTTCATTTTTTAAATTCTTTTTTCTTTATTTTTGTCTGACTGGGTTCACTGAAATAACCAGTCTTCAATCTCTGAGATTTTTTCCTAAGCTTGGTCTATTCTGCTATTAATACTTCTGATTATATTATGAAATTCTTATAGTGAGTTTCCCAGCTCTATCAGATCAATTTGGTTATTTCTTAAAATGGCTATTTCATCTTTCAGCTCTTAAATGATTTTACTGGATTCCTTAGATTCTTTGGACTGAGTTTCAACTTTCTCCTGAATTTCAATGATCTCTGTTGCCGTCCAGATTCTGAACTGTGTATCTGTCATTTCAGTTATTTCAATCTGGTTAAGAACAATTGCTGGAGAGTTAGTGTGGTCATTTGCCTTTTCATAGAGGTTATTTGCCTTTTCAAATGTCCAGAGTTCTTGCACTGATTCCTTCTCAACTGTTTTGGCTGATATTCCTTTAATCTTTGAAGTTGCTGTCCTTTGGATGAGGCTTTTTGCTTTTATATTCTTTGAAGCCCTTGAGAATTTGACTGTGATATAAGTTGTGTTTAGTTGACTGGCTTCATTTCTGGATGACTTCAGGGTACCAGGGATCAGCTCAGCACTCCTGGGCTGGGTGCTATAACCTTGGTAGGTGGGACCATGTGCAAAGCTTTGTTCTCTGGCCACTGCTGCACTGGAGAGGCTGAGATGTTCCTCATATACTGGCAACAACACTCTGATGGGAGGTGGGGCAAAAGCACTTCATCGTGGTGGTGGTGGCAAGGTTTGCACACATGCATGCTTGCAAAGCAGTCAGGGGAGGTTGCAAGTATGTTCACACTGGTCAGGACCCATCTGCAAAAGCTGTTCTATGCCTAGGCAGAATCTGCCAGTGAAGGAGGTATGGCAGTGACCACAGGGAGGCACTCTGCTTGGGCATGTGAGGCTGCGCTGCAAGCGGGTGCAGCCAGGCAGGAGCCCTGAGAAAGGCCAGCAGACAGGGATGTGCTCAGATTACACTGGCCCTGTCCCATGGGTAAGATAGCCCTGTTCTGTTCGGGTTCAACAGTCAACAAAGGCCAGCGCTACCTAGAGGTGCTTGGCGAGCCTTAGGGAATGGATGTCCCTGGCCATACTTCACTGCAACCGTTCCTGCGCCAAACCCTTTGGGCTTTGCACAGGCAAGAGTCCTGTCCCTGCCAACTCCCCAAACAGCTCTGCCTACTAGCTCAAATGTCTATGGGGGTTGTGGGGTGTCCTGCAGGTAGGTCCGTAGTAAGAATGGGCCATTGCACTCCTATTTAACTCACCTCTTCCCCAGGAGCTACTCAGGGCCTGAAGTGAGTCCTGGTGCTCAGCAACCCCGTTCAGGCTTCCCAGAATCCTCCCTCTAGCCCAGGCTCCGCAACCTACCTCCAATTCACTCTCAATGCCTTTCTTCTGAAGATCTGCTCAGAGTGTTCCAATCTTCTTGATGGTCTTGTCTCTTAATGGGAGAAACTCTTCCTGGCTGTATCTAGCTGACCATCTTGAGCCCCTGTCTCTGGTTGTTTACTAGCTGAATAACTCTGGTAATTTACCTACCCTCTCTGAACCTCTGAAAAAAATAGGGATAATAATATTTAGCTTGCAAGGTCCTTGTAAGAATTAGAAATAATGATATGGCATATGGCAAGAACCCAATAAGCAGCCTGTGAGAACAGCAATAAGCAATATCCAGTGTGGTTAAATGGAAGTGGCAGGTGCTTCATGAGTAGACACTATTTTTGTTAGTTCATTTGCAGCATGGAACTGATTATGAGGATTATTTTTGTACCTGGTGGAAGTGCATCATGTTCTGATCAGAGTTTCCCCAATCAAAAGCTTGGAGCTGACCAGAATTAACAGCCTAAAATAAAATAAGCACGTTAAAATAATATAAGAAAATAGTGTACATGTAAAGACAGTACAGAAGAAATATACAAAGAAGATTAACATTATGCCCCAGTCTTTAGAAACATAAGCTAAATTTCAATAAAGATTAAGAAAATAAGTAATAAAAATGATAAATCTTATCGTAATTCACAGAATTGGTACAATCTTTTACTCATTCCTGTATCTTTCCAGTGAAAATCCTCAGATTTTTCATTTAAATCCAATGCCTTTAAATGTTACCATGTTACACACAGAAATATTTTTCAAAGATGCGGAATTGAATGATTCTTGAATATCTTTGCTTCAGGAATTTCAATAATTTTTTTTAAAAGGCATTAGCTATACATTTCTTACATTTAAAAATTACTGCTATTGTTATTATACAACTTTGTACCTTATCCTCATGATGTGGTCTAAACTGTTATGATTATATTCCCTATCCTTAAACTTTTTTTTACTATTAAAAGAAATATTCACCCACTGAGCTTCCGCAGTTCTGTGTAAGGTACATGGCTGCTCTCTGCCTCCCGTATGTGGGGTCAAGCCACCTGCTGTGATGTGCATAATGTAGCCATGGGCTGACTGAGACACTGTGCATGACTACTTTTGCATTTTGGTATTGAAACTTCAAATATTAGTATATAAGGTCATTCATATATGCAGCATTTCATTTTTCTGTTATTTGCCACCCATATAGGATTGATGAGGCAGATAATTTTGACATTTATGTCAAGCACTTCATTAAATTATTCTCAAACTATTCTGTGTTTTTCTTTCTTAGCTTGAATCTCAGATATTTTTCCCACTTACCAATTTAGTCCTGATTTTTAGTTTAAAATTATTCTCATCATGATTTATATTCAGAGAGGCAGCAGTCTGCTGCTGTTGAAATTCTGCAAGCTTTTAGAAATGAGAGGCAATAGGATGCACTACTTAGGAACTTGGGCTCTAGGATCAAATCTGACGATTTGGTTTGCTCTGTGTCCCCACCCAAATTTCATCTCTAATTGTAACCCCCACTTGTCAGGTGAGGGGCCTGGTGGGAGGTGACTAAATCATGGGGGCGGACTTCCCCTTTGCTGTTCTCCTGATAGTGAGTGAGTTCTCACAAGATCTGGTTGTTTGAAAGTGTGTGGCACTTCCCGCTTTGTGCTCTCTCTCTCCTGCTCCACCGTGGTAAGACGTGCTTGCTTCCCCTTCACTTTCCACAGTGATTGATTGTAAGTTTCTTGAGGCCTCCTAGCCATACTTCCTGTACAGCCTGTGGAGCTGTGAGTCTGTTAAAACACTTGTCTTCATAAATTATCCAGTCTCAGGTAGCTCTTTATAGTAGTGTGAAAGACACTAATATACCTTGATTGTATCCAGGCTTAATAGACTACTGAATCTGTGATTCAAGGCAAGATATTTGTGAAATGAGAATGATAGTAACATTCTTTCTTAGGATTGTGAAGATTATCGTAACACCTATAAAGCATGTAGCACCTAATAATACCCAACAAACAGCTTTTTTTCACTAGTATTACTCCCATCATCATGATCATCACTCTTGCCTTAGCTGCCTATGTAACTTATAACCAAATATTCACCATGCCCCCTACCATCCCCACTTATTTCTATCCTGAAGAGGACTCTCTGTCAAAGGGGAAAAGTTTTTCTTAAGAGAAGTCAATTGTAAAATGTATAAGGAACAGGCAGCCATGCGCAGTGCTCACGCCTGTAATCCCAGCACTCTGGTAGGCTGAGGTGGGAGGATTACTTGAGTCCAGCAGTCCAAGACCAGCCCGGGCAACAAAACAAGACCTCATCTTTGTAAAAGGAAACAAACGTTATCTGGGCATGGTGGTGCATGCCTATGGTGCCAGCTACTCAGGAAGCTGAGATGGGAGGATTGCTTAAACCCAGGATGTCAAGGCTACAGTGAGCCATGATTCTACCACTGTACTTCAGCCTGGGTAACATGATTGTACCACTGCCTGCTTTTTTTTGAGACACTGTCTTAAAAAATAAATAAATAAAAGAATATGCTATGACATTTGTAGAGTGGGGGGATATCAATGCCTTTACTAAAAAATTGTTATAATAATTCAGTGAGACTGAATAAAATCATATGTATGAGCAGCAAGAAGAGCATATATTAAGTGCTCAATAACTGTGAAGTTAAATGTGTAGTACCTGGGAAGGCCATGCTCATAAGAGGACCTATCTGTCTCCTCATCAGTAGGAAGCCCTATATCCTGAACATCTTTCTTCGTAGAGGAACTTGAAGCCTTATCTCCTGGGGTCAAACTCTTCTAAGTATTTTGGAAATCCTCACCTAGTATTTCAGGCTATCTATAGTAGCGATTCTCTAAAACAGGGAGCAAATTTAGTAGGATATATATTAAAATGCAAATTCCTGGCTGGGGGGGGTCTCAGATATATTAAACCTTTAAGAAGACACCACCCCTTTCCCCGTCATAGAATTATGTATATTTTGTTCACTTTTCAAAAGGGGTTGTGACTGAGCCACCAGCCAAGAATATAGGCAAATATTACATAATAAACAAATGAATGTGCATGCATGTGTGTGCGCATGCACAAAGACACACACACATACACACAAGGCTCAGAAAGCCACACCAATTGGATTAGACTTATCTCTGAGCTTTCTGTATATTAATAAAATAAAACAAATAAAACTTTAGCTGAGGGTAAAAACATAAGCCATAAATCCATTTTAATTCTTCCCTAGCATTCAATCTGCTCTGAATAAAGCATCATTTCCACATTCTGAAATGCCCCATATATTGATTGGAGGATGAACAGCTCTTTCTGGAATAAGATGCATCATTTTATATAAAGTTCTATTAGAGCTGATGACTTTCTGAAAGAGGAAATGAAAGCCTTCCCTTAAAATGCAGTTTGGAATCATCTAAGGATCAGAACCCAGTCAGAATATCTGAGAACCATGCTCAAAACCCAGACACTGAGGACAAGGAGAAGAAATGGGAATGAAGTAAATAAAAATGAAGAGTTGATGCTGATTCCAAAAACATCAATGTGACAGTGGCAGGTGCCAGCAGAACCCTGCAGTGAGCTCTCTGAGAGCACTTCTTGAGGGTCTTGCAGAGATATGTGTGCATCAAGCAGGAATAAGAAGCACTCACCTGAGCCCAGTGCAGCATATTCTGAACAGATGTTCCCGCAGGATTGTGTGACAAATAAACATCCAAGCGACTCTGCAAAGAGATTACTTCTCATCTAGAGGCTAATCATATCATCATACCACAAGTAAACATTTGAGAGAAATTTAAAAAGTTTCTTCTTTTCCTCTTTTCCCTTTCTTTCTTTTTTTTATTTTTATTTTTATTTTTGAGATGGAGTCTCGCTCTGTCACCCAGGCTGGAGTGCAGGGGTGCGATCTCAGCTCACTGCAGGCTCCACCTCCTGGGTTCCATTCTCCTGCCTTAGCCTCCCGAGTAGCTAGGACTACAGGTGTGCACCACCACGCCTGGCTAATTTTGTGTTTGTACTTTTTGTAGAGACAGGGTTTCACTGTGTCAGCCAGGATGGTCTCGCTCTCCTGACCTCGTGATCCGCCTGCCTCAGCTTCCCAAAGTGCTGGGATTACAGGTGTGAGCCACCGCACCCGGCCTCTTTTCCCTTTCTTTAAGGAAAAAACATGTACCATATAATCTGAAGACATATTAACCAAAAAAGCCCATCTTTGAAGAACTTTTTCCTCCACCAGCTCTGTCCTGTCCTCAGCAGTGTCTTCAGAAAGCCTACAGAGGGCATCCCACTGGGCAAAGACAAAAGGAAATCTGTCTTTTTCCAGACTCAACTCCCATAGGTTCAAGGGTATAGGAGATTAAAGGATAAAAACCCCAGTGATCTTCTCCTTCACCCCGTGTTAAGTCCCAAAGGACATTCAAAGAGAGCTGTTGGCCCTAAGACACTAAGAATAGATCTGAATGTTGACGTTCGTTTTCTGAATTTTAAAATGTGATAAATATTCTACAGGACTCTGAAATTTTGTGTAACAGAATTAATTCAGTCGGTATATTTAGATATCTTATGGATAAACAACCACAAACACACACAAGAACAAAAACAAAAACAAAACACGCACAAAAACTCTTGATTCTCTCATATTTTCAATTGCACTATTTTTTAAATTAAAAGAGTTATTTTCCACCAAAGTAAGCATCAGAAACATCTTAGGGCTTTAAAAATATTTTAACCTACTTATAAGCTATCCAAATGTACTGAATAAAAATCAAAATCTCAAAGGTTGAGTTCTGGACATGTGTATTTTTTCAAAGTTCCACCAATATTACTTATGTACCCCTGGCTATGGTTCTTTGAAACAAATGTCCTTGAAGGTGCTGTAATATTCTGTAAGTTTTGCTTTTTGGCAGAAAGACAAAAGGTGATCTGACAAAAGGTGTCCATACGGACAACAAGGGCCAATGAATACTCAAGGGTGTTATTTTGTGATGTCTTTCTTTAGCAAACTCTTAGGCTATGCTGAGAGGGTGCTTTTAAAATACACTCTTTTGTGTTTGCTTCAAGGTCTTTTTACTCAGCTCTGCCTGCATGATATGCTCTCACCTACATATATCCTTGCATCTAAGTGATAGGAAGCATAGTTTCCATTGTACACTGAGAAAGTGAGAGAGGAACATAGAAAGTCAATGGCTAAGACATGTTTTGCATAAAAAGCCTTTTATAAATCTTGCCTGAAAGCAAGAAAAATTTTAATCAGTGCTTTCTACTGACTGGGAGAGTAGGCTCTGGGCAGAAGTTTGTGAGAGAGGTGGAGACCAACTTCAGCCTTATCCTACTTCTGGTTTCAAACACAACTCCTCTCTTTCCCTCCTCCCTCCCCAACTCCTTGGGTCATCATGGAAAGGATCTCAGTTAAATTAGAAATTACTCGACAAGAACCCTGACACTGATCCCTCTCAGTACCCCTTGAACAATAAATTTGTAGCTGTTGTTGAAGAACCATGCCTCCTTTTATCCTTTTGGGTTAAGGAAGTAAGTTGTTCACAAAATAACTTTCCAAATCAACTGTGAAAGTGGAAAATTGGTAAACAAATAAAAATGCAAATGTCTGGACTCACCCCCTGAGATTCTACTTCAGTGGGTCTGACATAAGGCGTAGGCACAGCAAGATAAATATCAAAACCATAGCCTTTATCTAAGCGAAGGACGTTTCGGGTAAGAAGAGATGAGAATTGTTGGCAGAAAAGCTTTCTTCTCAAATCCTCCTATGAAAGCAAGTGGACTCTCAACCCTCATTGGAAGCCATGAATGTAGTAATTACATTCCAAATGCAAAAAGGAAACCTTGAATTGCAGTTGCCATACAATCCAGAATAACTTTCATCACCTCTGTGCAACAAAACAAATGTTTTCCCAGACCCAATTACTTACACCTACCATATTTAAGTTTTGCGGATCAAATCCACTCAGAGTAAATAGGAAGTTGCTGCAAATATGACGGAATAGCTTTCGATTGCATACTTTGGTGGCAATGAATTGGTCAAACAATGTATGAGGGTGGAACATTTTGTCACCAAACAACACCTACAAGATAATTTAAAACACCATCAAATCTTACAGGCGTGGATATCAAAAGTGGAGAAAGAGATAGTTCAAAGAAGGACTGCACAGTATTAGGTGACATCTGCTCAGTGTTGGTCCTTAGTGAAATCATGAGGCTTGTTATTAGCTTTGTAATCCTTCCAATGCACCTCTTAATGGCTTTTCCCAAAAATCTTTAATTGGGGTGGTTTTTAGAATGCCCCTTGAGAAACTAGTTCCCACAGGAAATTAGTAAGACTTTGGAGTGAGGCATACATGTGTTTCATTCTGGATTCAAACACGTTCTATACCTTAGGAGAGTTTTAAATTTCTGTTATTATGAATTTTCTCATCTATAAAATGGAAAAATTTTCTAATGGGTAGGGCTGTTGTGAAGTTAGTAGGTCATGTTTAAAAGACAATTAGTGCAGTTCCTAGCATCTAGCACACATGCAAAGTATTATTTAATTAAAGTATAAATTAATGTAATTATTATTACTATCAAAATTAGTGACTAATACAGACTTCAGCCATTCCTTCCAGAATCCTTCAATGAATTCTTTCTATGACAAAAGCTTAACCCACATAAATGAATCTTTACTAGTGGAATTTCAGGCAGTGTTGCAAGTGAGTTTCTTTGCTTCACAGCTACTAGTTTTATAATCTTGGCATAATAAACTAGATATAAAGGTAAAAAGACATTTTTTAGTTCTTAAAACTTTGGAAACACCTATTTACAGTAAAAATAAACACACATTTCTTCTAGAATTCTTTATTAACCAGAAATTACAACTAAAGAACAGTAATAACTAGCATTTATTCATTTAAGATCTAATTCACTTTAAGATCTTTACTCCGTATTTGGGAAAGCCAACTCCAGGTTTCAGAACAGAGAACCAAGAATCCATTATGGTAGATGTCACCTGTTTCTTAACAGCGTATTTTAATTGTTGATTATTTTATGAACTGGCTATTTTCTTTCACATGGATTTGTTTTGCCAAGCATGGATTGATAAATAAAGCAAGTTATTGATAAATAAAACATAAATTTGTTTACCGGTTAAAGTCAGATCCTGCCTTTTACTTTAATTATTTATTTGTGTGACAATCTATTTAAATTGTCACACTTAAAAACATGAAGTAAATGTCAACATTATTTTAAAAGAGAAGCTCATTTTATGAGTGTATGCTGCTACTATTATTAAATTATTATGGGGACATTTACACTGGAAGAATTACAATTTGGCAAGTTTAATTATCTAGGGTATTATCTAAGTGTCCTAGTGATTGAGATAAAATGAAGAGTCTGGAATCAATCAGATAATATGTACAAGGCTTATTATTACTTTCCAGACCTAAAGAATTGAGAAGTATGGTTTGAACTAGTTTAACATATTGTTGTCCTTCCTTTCCCTTCCCTTTTTCTTCTTCCTCCTCTTCTTCCTCCTCCTCTTCCTTCTGTCTTCTCTCCCTCTCCCTCTCCCTCTCCCTCCTTCCCTTCTTTTTTCCCTGCCTCCATCCCTCTCTTCCTCTCTTGGACAGGAAGAGGAGTATGAAATCTTGGTACTTCTTTTATTCCATTAATATTCCATGGAATATCAAATATTCCATTAAATAAAGATTATATCTGACTATACAAGATAATCTCTGTTCTGAAACCTGGAGTTAGCTTTCCCAAATACGGAGTAAATTAGCAGGACATTCTCTGATTCCATTCTACCTCAATATCCTGTGACTCAGCAAAATTACTATGCATTTACTCAAAGGTGAATAATTTCTCCTTTACCCTAAGCTAAAAGAGAGGATATTAATGCAGGCCAGCCAGCAGTATAGCACCTATATACAGAGTAGCAAACATGCCAACTTGTAGATATAATTCCAAGTTGGCTCTGGAGGAGGCATATTTGTCACATAACAGCAGGGAGCCAGGCTCCTTCTAGTAGCTCTTTTGGTATGTGTGAGAATTAGAAAAGGCACCCCTCTTTCTGGCAACATGGCCCCATGCCAGGGCATATGGCTTGCCAAGCAGAACATGGGCTGGATTCAGTCCTCAACAACCCACTGAGCTGGTCACCCTTGTTCACTAACTTCTTCAGGTTGGCATTGAAAAAGTGGAAAAAGACTTTTTTTTCCACCTATAAAAAAGACTGTTGACCATGGGTTGCCTGGTCAGATCTGGGTTCAAATTCTCGCCCTGCCGTCCATTAGCTGGGTGACTGGGGACAGGCTGCTTAGGCTCTCTGAGCCTCAAGTTCTTCTTTTAAGAAATGGAGACAGTACTAACAATCTTTAATGTTGTAGAGACACGTCAAAAGCAAAGGATCAAAGCGATCTATAGGTCAGAAAGAAAGTAGAATGACAAGAACACAAACGCATAAATGTCCAGGGGCAAAATGGGAGGTGAGGAAGGGGGAATGGATGAATGAATTTCTCAACTTGACGAACTCTACTCATTCTATCAATGTGAAAATTGAGGCTTAGCATGGTTAAATAACTTGTCCAAGGTTACAATAGGCAGGAGGCAGGGGCAGAATGTGAACCCAGTTCTGTCTGACTTAAGTCTTTATGCTTTATACTCAATTCAGTTCAACTCTCATGAACTGAGTTGAATGTAATAGAAATGGAGCAACTGAAAGAAATGGCAGCATCAATGAAAAGGAAGTGCTAATCAGAGAGAGAAAAAAGGTTGTCTCAGTCCAGAAGCTCCCATAAAAAAGGAAGCCTTTCACCAAGCATGCCTGCGAGCATCTGGCTGATGGGAGAGGAGAGGAGAAAGAAAGCCTGTTCCTCAAAAAGTCAAAAATATACCTAAACGTTGTCTATCATTTCATTGTCATATCTTACGATTATTTTTTGTTGCACAACTCTTGTTCCAATCCCCAATATCTATCAGCTGATGTGTTAACAATAACCCCATAATCATTCTTCTCATCTGTGCACAACTCTTGTCCAATCCCCAACATCTATCAGCTGATGTGTTAACAATAACTCCATAATGATTCTCCTAATCTTTCACCCTTCTTGATGTCCTTTACCCTCATCTGCTTACATTTGGTTCCCAGGGGAATCTTTCTAAAAAGGGGCATTATGCGTGTCATTCCTCTGTGCAAATATTTCCATGCTCCCCAATTACTTATATAATACATTCCAAATTCATTAATTTGGCGCTCAAATCCCTTTATCATCTGCCTCTACATTTCCAACATGATTTCTCATACTCTCCTTCACAAATACTAATATAAATCTCCAGTAAAGTGAGTTATGTGTGGTTCTCCGTGGCCTGAGCTTCACCACTTCAATGTTGCTCATGTTTCTCTCTTGTTTCACAAAGCCTTTCTATACCACACTTTATAATGAAATCATATCCTTAAGCCCAAACTAAAATGCCATCTTATCCAAAAAGTATTTTGTGATTCCAACAGCTAGCAGTATTTTTCTTTTCTCTGAGTTTGCCTAGCAATGTTTTTACTCTGTCATTATAATACTGGAATTTCTACTAGGAATTAGTAGGTCATATGTGGCAGTTCTTCTATTGGTACTATAGTTCCTCTATTGGAGTTATAATTTAGAAAGGGCAATCATTCTAAAGTTACAGATTTGATCAAGCCACTTTTCTATTTAATATTCTTCAATGGCCTCCCTTCATTAACAGAACAAAGTCTAAACTCCTAGACATGACACTACTTCCTTCCATTGCCCCCTAATACCTCCTTAGTTGAATCCCATTCTACTCTCACATACACCCTATTTTTTACTCATACCAACAAGCTGAAAAGTTTCCTTGTAGACATAGCTGTTTCCTAATGCCAGGGCCTTGAAGTAGTAGCTCCTAGATATCTTTTGGCTGAATTAACTTGAATTGCACCACATCCTACACACGTCAGGGTATGCAGAAGTTTGAAGAGAGCTGTGCAAATGAAGAGGAATGGAAAGATCTCACCACCCCAAAATATCTCTTAATTGTGTGGGAATACTGAAATAATTAAGCAAAAAGTCTGACATTGTTTACTTAATAGTAGGAGCAGGCCAGAGTGAAATCTCAATGGTATAAGAGGCCCAAGTACCAACAGGCAATGTAAGCATGTTTTGTTGTTTTCAGGTGGTTTTTCTGCTACCTGTCTTTCTGGGATGTATAGATATGAACTTCAATCACCATAGGCTAATTTGCTTAGCTCTCAACAACAAGAATCTTCGGTAAATCTTCAGGCTTCTGTCAGAATTGTTTCACTTTCATCTGCTCTCATTGAAATCACTGAACCGTGCAATCACCACCATGGGAGTTATTACCATCAGAGAAGCCCATGTTAAAATACAAGAAGAAAACACACCAACCCATGCAATGCAATTTACCTGGACTAGATAAATGATCAGATTAGTTAGCTGTCAACTAGAGGAGATTAGGAGGCCTAGAGTTTTGCCTGGGTTTTGGGAATTGTCAAAATGACAGCCTGTAAAGTGTCAGGAAATGAAACAAGGTTGGGCATTTAGTGATGGAGGACGGTACATTCTATAAAACTAATGATAACAAAAACAATTGTTAACATTTATTAAAGGTTTACAATATGCAATACATTGTTTTAGAGGATATGCTGTATTAATTTACTTAGTCCTCAGGGTAGCCCTATGAGTAAGAACTATTATTATCCCCACATTACAGATGAAGAGAACTTAAGGTCTTGACCAAATTTACCCAGCCTGCAAATCATAGAAATAACATTCAAACACACACCATCTGATTCCATGCTGTGAACTCAACCACCACTGCCCCTAAAAAATTAGGGATCACTAGAAAAATTCAATCTACTAAATTCAACAAACCAATCAATCAAATAAGTTCTCTCTATCTGTGGTTGAGGAATGGCGCAGCAGACACGTTTCTAGACATAGATGAAGAAAGTAGGGCAGATTAGCAACAGGGGGAGTTCCCTGAACTCTGCTAATAAGATTGCATACATCATCAGTGAACTTACATGGATATCTTGAATACCTATTATTTTCT